>NC_069071.1:5203204-7731954 GCF_025698485.1 Gossypium arboreum
TAAAGTCAACTCTCCTAACACCTACATTCTAATTACAGGACATACAAAGCTGTAAAAACAACAGCTTCTCTATCTCCTCATTTGCAAATAGCCCCTTCTTATTTCACATTTACTGATTCTAGCATATCTGCACAGTTTGTCTATTTGTTTTTTTTTTCCTTTTTTACTGATTCTAGAACAGCAACTCATGGTCAAAGCCAAACCCTCTTCCTCAGCTATTCTTGTTTGCACCAAGACTTTCATAAAATAAGATATACCCATGATCTGTATTACTTGAGTACTCCTGGGCTGACCCAAAAATGTCTGAACTGCAGACTCGTCAATCATCTCCACGTTTTCATCGTCAAAAAATAACCAGTGGTTATGGCTTTTCACCAGGCTAACATAGTGCCCATGGTTAGGCCCGCTTCCCACGTGAACGACTACAGCAAACAGAGAATACTCCGAATCTGCATCTTCCACAGTATTGCTCAGCTTCAGCTCGAGCGGAAACACAACACGGTATGAGAGCTTCTTGTACCGGCCAAGCTGCTCAATGTACTTGAATCGTTTTAAATGGATGACCAGGATGTGAGGAGGCTTCTTTATCTTCATTCTCTTCTGGGCTTCTTGCAAACTGCAAGCAAACAAATATTATCAATAATTATTGAGCCTTAACTCAATTGGCACTGTTGCTATTGTAGCAATCAAGAAGATATAAGTTTTGAGTTAGTTTAAGCACATTTTTCTTTAACGGTTGGCGAGGAATTATATATATATTTTAAGAAAAAGACAATATGGTTAACTGCTCCATGCAAGTTTCATGTTTGAACCACTAAGAAGAAAGAAAAACTATGACCATATTTGACACCATCTACTAAGAAAACCTCAGCTTTACATTTTTGGTCTTTGGTCAGCGATTCTGAAAATCTCACAAAGGATAATAATAGTCAAGTAAAATATTTGTTGTGAATATAAATTACTTTATAAGACGAATCCTAATCATGTGAGAAACTAGAACACAACAAATAATGAAAAAAAATAGAGTATAAAAGAAAATCACCTGCAGCACTTGTCACAGAAAAATTTGTCCTCAGCGTTCAATGTCTCAGTAGAACTAAAATTTTTCAAACAGCTAGTAATTGAGCTGTTCTGTTCAATGTCAAGGCTCAAGTCAAAGAAAGTTTCATCTCTCGCTGTCACTGTCTCACATCGCAAGCATCTGGTCTCATTGGTAAGTATTCCCTGTTTCAAATTGCTCCATGAGATAATGAGGTTTTTCCTAAAATACATGACACACACAGACGTACCCAGAGAGAAGGGCAAAATATTGTTAATAAATGAACTGACAATTATATAGCATTCCTTGATAAGCATTGTCAACAAAAAATAATTAGTTAAGTGAAAAAGATAGTAGCAACCACCTTTTCCGTGCCATTCACAAATGTGAGATCATAATTGAAAGAAAAGAAAAGCAGTAGTGAAAGTACCAATATTAATCAAAGATGAAGTGTAGATGCAAGGATGCACATAAGAGGTTTACCGGTGATGTGATATCCTGCAACATTTCTAGATGGTAATGCTTGTATTCAGTTTTCTATGTCTATCAGTGGACAGAATAGATTAATTTGCGACAGCGCAGAGATGATTTCTAGACCTAATAGCTTCTTACAATTCTAGACATGTCGCTGAGGTTTCCAGTTACATGGTATCTTAATTTAAATATAACCCGAGCAAAGAAATAACTTGATTTCATCTATATTTCATATCAAGCGAAGTAAATAAAGCACAAAACAAGAACGATTCAGAATATAAGAACACAGTAAACAACAAGAAAACTTACCTGAAAATTCTTGTGTACCCATGTAACCAGAGGCTCTTTTTGAACGCCATTTGCTTGAGGATTCTTTGGACCATTTGCAACCTTTTCAGGTGGTGAAGTTTCAGCCTCATTTTTTGCTGTTCGAGCCTCTTTCTCCAATATGTCAACAAGTTCGTTTAGCAAAAAATTCAAGAACTCGTGGGCATCCTACCAAGAGAGAGGGGGAGAGAGAGAGAGAGTTATTCTCTTCCACACTTTCCATTAAAGATGATAAGGAAATTCAATATGGTGGACATGAAAGGAAAAGGCTACTACATCAGAATAATTGAAGCCTTGAATAAGCAAAAGAGATGATGAATTTAGAGGAAGAAATAAGGTTCTTGATTTCTATTACCTGGTGCATATAGCTTCGGAAAAGCTCATTTTGTTTCTTCAATCTCTGTACAAAGCGCTTTGGAGCAATGACACCTGTTTTCTTCTTCTGTGAACTTATCTGAACATAAAGAACAATCAACACTTAGTCCAGGTAGTAATCAATTAAAAACCACATATGTGGCACCTATGAGAGAAGGGGAGGAAAGATTTACCAGAACATCTATAACATTTGCTAGAAACAGAAAAGCATCATCTTCCCTACAAAATTTGAACTCCAAAAAATTCAAGCAAAACATTTTTTAGGAGCTAAGCAATTTCCTAACGGATAATACATAGAAGTACCAAATGAAACCCTTTGAGAAAAGGAAAGGAAATATATAGAAAAGAAACAGTTATGAGGTGGGAACTCTTGGACAGGAAAGAAACAGATCATAAGCACAGCAAATTATAGGATTTACAGATAAAATTGACTTATTTTAAAAAATTGCACACACATTGTTCTTTCTTGTATGAAGCCGGGACCTCATGCAAATTAAGATGGGAACTTACAGAAATAAGCCAGTTAACAACAATATTAATCTTAATTTCTGATTAGATCCTGTCATATTCATCATGAAGATGGTATATTGAACTTTCATACTTCTATCCATTGCACATGGGCTCCTAAGTGTGTCTAATAAGAAAAGAAAGAAAATTATTAAATGAATCAAATCAGTGGACCATTCTTGAAAACCAAGATCAAGGCTTGACAATGCAACCTATGTGCATTGTTTTGGTAAAAAGAAACTAACGCTGATGTTGACTTTTCGAAAAAACACATGGCAACACCTTTGGCTGACAATAGGACAAATACCACCTTGGAAGGAAAAAGCAACCTACTCTAAAGAACTATTGCTCCTCAACACTGCACTTTTAGCAGAGCTTTTACCTGTGTAAACAGATCAGCCAAGCATATCAGTAGATTCTCTTCAGCATCAGCACCATTTTTATAATTTGAATAATATTCTAGCAGCTGTTCACGGAATGGGACACAAAAATAAAGTGCCTGAAAAAAATTGAGAAAATGAAATGAGACATTGGTTGAAGCTGAGAGGACATTGTCGCCCAACAAATTTAAATACAAACATTCAACACTCAACACAACACATAAAACTATTAGGATTACCATATCCTTCCCAAATAACCATACATGTGCTAATCAAGTAAAACTAATTAGAAAGCAAGGAATAGAATAAAGTATCACGAAAGATCTCAGAGTAAGTACCATAGCACAAATGAAAAAGAAAAAAGTCATAGGGACTAAAGAGTCTGGTAACGAGTATATAGCACTTAAAATTTGAAGTTGCATTCATTCAGAAATGATTGTTCAGACAATTCAAATGAACAATGGACGAAGGAACAAAAGCAATATTAAAAATATTAAATATACGCATGAACAATGAAATCTGAATTGCATAAATAGTAATAATGTATTAGATCATCGTTTAGTTTAGCACCAATACCAAAATTCTAACTCTAGACTGCTTTCCGTTTCTAATATTAATTGATAGCCATTGTGGTCAATATTTGGTCTAGAAAGTATATCTAAAATCTAAACTTTCTAATTTCAATCTAACTTGTGATATACCACCTGAATGCATACACGAAATGAAATTACCCGAGAAATTAACTGCTAAACAAGAAAATGATAGAGTCGAATCCAACCAATTCACTTCAGGATTCACAAATTTACTTGCTTCCTACAGCTATCATTTGAGTCAAATGAACACATTATAAAATCATTAACAAGGATAACCAGATAAATGCTGCTGCGATCAAAAAATAAAAACCTTCAAACTTGCAGATAAAAGAATAAGAAACATGTACCAACAATAAATTTGCACAAATGTAGGAATATTAAAAAAATTGTTCAAAGCTTAAAATTTAAAATCAATCAAATTTAAAGCATTGAAACTAACATAGACGATTAAATTCAACATAATCTTCTGGAAAAAGAAATCGAATTAGATTCAAAATTGAATTGTAAATGAAAAAAAGAAACCTGCAACACGCTGTTACAATAGCAAGTGTTGCCAAAGTTTTCAAGGCCAAAATATCTTTCGCCTTCAGGAAACTGGTCGCCCAAAGCCTTCTCGAGTTTTGAACCCGCCGCCCCCATTTAATACAAAAAATTTAAGTTTAATTACAACCTCGAACTCAGATCTTGTTCTGACCGATTCAACTCAAACGATTCTCTCTCTCCATTAACGAGTGGCTCTATCTCCGCTCTGTTTGATTTGAATAAATTGAATCGATTTAGGGTTTGGTTGGTTGAAGGAAAGCTTTTCTTTTCTCCTGTTTCCCGTTTGAGGTTGTAAAAATGTGCCAAAGAAAATTTATATTTATATATTTTTTTGGTTTTTTTGAGAGAGAATTTAATAGAGAAGATAGATGAAGAAAATAAAGGAGGAAAAAAATGGTGGCGCACTACGACTGGCACTAAATATAAATAAAATTAAGATAGGGATGAGAAAAGTAAATATATAAATATATAAAAAGAGAAATTAATGAGTAAAAGGCTAAAATATACCAGCAGTCCCTGTAATTTCTAGGAATTTCATACTTTTACTTTTTAGATTTCAAAATTCAGCTCCAATTGTTAGACTATTAAAATTATTTTATTAAATTCAGGTTCATTACAATGTTATCCTTTTAGTTGCATGACTATCAAGTGAGTATATTTTCTATTTTAAAATGTCACACTATTAAATTTAAAAATATTAACAATTGGACCTAAATATTAAACTATGAAAAGAAAAAGATTAAATTATTAAAATAAAAATATAGAGACTAAATGTTAAATATGTGAAGAGTATAGGGACTCATGATATATTTTAACCTTAGTAAAAGTAAATTACTATTGACGCTTTCTTGCACTCAACGTCACGTGATGATGCCATTGCCAAGCTGTAAAACCAAATTATATGGAGATTTTGGATGAATTTTGTAATATTAAATTTTATAATAAACAAATGTTCCAAATTTACTAGATTTTAAATAAGATTTGAATTTAAAATTTATAGAAGTAAAAATATTATTAATAAAATTTGTGATTTATTAGTAAAAGTAACTATAAGCAAAAAAATTAATTAAGTTAACATATTAACTTTAACCACTATTAACTATAATTATTTTGTTGATGTGATTAATATTTAAATTAAATAGTGACACGTGACATTTTATTGTATGGTCAAATATTTTAAAAAATTTAAAATACTTAGAATAAATTTTATTTTTCCAAATTCATTAATAGTAATTATTTAGATAATTATTAAAATTATAAAAAATAGTAGTTATTAATAATTATAAGAAATTGTTAAAAATTATAAAAAAAAATTATAAAAATTATTAAAAATGATCTTCATTCATTCTTTTAAACCAACACCCATTATCTTCACCTTCAATTGCAACCACTCTTGCACCACCTCTGCACTGTCGAGCCACCATCTCCCCGACTCCTAGCCACCCAATGAGATTGCGCAGCTCTCCGTTGCTTTCCACCATTTTTGCCACTCTTTGCAATAAAACTTTTGCTACACCCTCCCCTCATTCCAACTTCATTGCACCATTGCAGGAACCAGGCGACTTGGAATGGGATACCAGTTATTGGATAACCAAGACATGGTGACCAAATGATCAATGTTTGAGGTGATAAGGGCAGGTGGATGGGGGATTTGTATGAAGAGTAGGGATGGGCTTAAACTATTTGGTGAAAGGTGTGGAGATTGAGGACAAAATCAAGGAGATGATGGAGAACCAAATGATGAAAATGGAATCTACAATAATCACTGAAATAGCAAAGCAAAGGTGTGCATGGGCCCGGCTACCCGGCCCAGCTCAAAGGCCCGCCTGAAATGTGGGAGGGTTTGGACAAAAATATATGCCCGAAAAATGGGCTTAGACAAAAAAATAAGGCCCGTTTAAAAAATGGGTCTGGCCTCGGGTAAAGTATTTTTAACCCGGGCCTGGCCTAGCCCGATTCATTAAATGACAAAAAAAAACTGCATTTTTTTATTTTTGAATGCTATTTTCTTGTTATTTTCTCCATATTTTGCTATCATTTTACTATTATGTTGCTACTATTTTGTTGTTATTGTTTGGATATTATATAAAATTTATTTTATTGTTAATTTTCTTATTATTTTAAAGGCATTTGTTAAATTTTTTTGTTATTTTAGAGGTATTTGCTTGTTAAGTTGCATTTATCTCAGTGTTATTTAAGTCTACATATTTTTAAAATTTATTTTCAATTTGTTGGGAAATATTTATTTTAATATTTTTAGTATTTTGATGTATTATATATATTTAAAAATAATATAAAAATATAAAAATTAATACAAAGAGAGTCGGGCCGGGCCTGGTTTTAGTATTTTATTCTGGTCGACTTGGGCAAAATTTTAGAGCCCGACCCATGAACTCGGCCCGCCCGCCTATGAACACCTCTAGTCGAGGTTGGTGGGGTTGTGAGAATATGAAGACATTTTCTAGAGCTTGAAAAGGAATCGATGACGTTTTTATATATATTTTATAGTCTAATAAATTAAATTTTTATATTTTACTATTTTTATAATTCTTAATAAATTTTAAATAATTTTCTATAATTTTTTATAATGTTTATATTTTTTATAATCATCTAAAATTTAATGTAAGGATGGTTATATTTTTAGGATTTTTATTTTTAAAATATTTGTTTACACATAATTATCACGTCATTTGATTGGTCTATCAATCACGTTAACAAAATTTAATGGTCAAGCTTGATCAACATTAATAGAGAGGCTTAATTGATTATTTTTTTCATCTTTAAAGACTCGTTTGGGTGCTAAATTTTATTGATGGCTTAATTGATTTTTGATTTTTCACTATGTTTTTTTTAATTAGTAAGCCTTTTATTTTATTTAAAATCCTAATTAACTCAATTAAATTTAATTAAATCTAATAAATTATTAGATATTGAAAAATATGAAAAAGTTTTGTGTCATTGTGATTTCAATTATTATTTTAGTTATGCTATATACTTTGTCTAAGTGGTACAATTATGAATTGTCTAAAAATAGAGTTATATAATTATTAATAAAGTTATCTTGTCATTAAGATTTAGCTATTAGTTGATACAAGGATCAAATAAGACAAAAAATGACAATGATGTTGGGCGGTTCAACTTACTTAGGGTAAGGCAGAGAGCCGCTATGCACGGTGGTCAAGTTATGGCAATAATAGGGTCAGTGGAAGAGGAAGGAGGAGAGGGAGAAGAGAGGAAGATGATCCATTTTTTCTGATAGGACTAAGGGTCTATATACCCTTATGTATGATCTTGAAGTGTCACATGTTGTCTTCCCATGAGTGAGCCTGAGTCAAGTTGGCCAAGTGGTCTATCATTGTAGGATTAGGTAAAGTAGCGATTGCACTTAACCCTTCATTAATTTGTACCACCACTTGTGGAGCATTTTCAACTCTCTTAGCCTCAAGTTCCCCTATTCTAGCAATTTCACCCATGCCCCCCAATTGCCCTGCGTCTTACCAAAGGCTCCACAAACTCCTCGACTTCTTCAGAAGACATCTTCTCAATAGGTCTTTGACTGCTCGCACCTCCAATTTCTCTATGCCTCACTAAATGTACTTCTAACCCTTTGCTATATTCAAAGGGCACCACTGTAGTCTATTTGTTGGTACACCACTTATGATTTGAGCATAACCTATACCATACAAGGAAAAAGCAAGGCTTAGCGGGTTACTGCAAAGATTATGCTAGCAACCTTATTGTTACTGCCATGAGGCTAGGCTTCCAAATGATGTGGAACCTTTAGCTCTCTATTCTAAAAGCCATTTTGAAAATCACTATATACATATTGGGGTTTACACTCATCAAACAATACTTGTACAGTTTTCTAACAGTAATTGATAAACCATAATATATACATATTTTTACCTCATGCTTGGCATATTTATGGATGATTTTTCCTTGGTTTCATTGAATTTGATGTTCCTAATCCTTTAATTTCATGTTTTATACTCAGGAAAGCTTAGGATAGCAAAAAGAGCGAGAAAAGGGCCAAAAACGGACAAATTGGGCCTAAATCAGTGTTTCACACAGCCTAGGCACTTCCACACGGGTGATCCACATGCCCGTGTGTCATGGCTATGTCAACATTAATCCTCAGAATTGCACACGGCCTGAGCACCTTCACACAGGCGTGGTACACGAGCGTGTCCCTGTCGAGCCCAAGTCTAGTTCTACTCGGAAAAGGCTAATTTTAGGCTATTTTAGGCATTCGAAAGTCTATATAAACACCCTAGAAGAGGATTAGAGGGGACACGAAGAGTTGAAGGCAGAAAATACTCAAGGAAAGCCATTAAAATCACCTCAGAGGCAGGATCTACATCAAGACTAAAGAATTCCATCCAATTTCCTAGAAGTTCTTTGGGTTTCTTTATGTTTTGTTGTTTCTCAAACTTTGAGATGTTTTCCATTATTATTGTAACGCCCTCACACCCGAGACCATCGCCAGAGTCGAGCTTGAGGTGTTACTAAAATTAATTCATTAATTTAATAGCTCAAACAATTTATTTTTAAAATTTCCAGACAAGCTAGCCAACTGCATCACAGTCACTTAAAAATTCATATCTCGAGTTCTGAAAGTCAAAATTAAGATCCGTAAATTTTTCATGAAATTAGACTCATATATATATTTAATAATTTTTTTCTATAATTTTTTTTCGAGCCAATTAGTACAGTTTATTAGTTAAATCTCCCCTGTTTCAGGGTTCAACTACTCTGACCCCTGTGTATTTCGAATCAGATATCTCCCTGTACAGAGTTTCAATGACTATTCTGTTTGTTTCTTATAAAACTAGACTCAACAAGGATTTCATAAATGTAAGATAAAACTCCAAATTGTTTTTGTAAAATTTATAGTGAATTTTTAAAGTCAGAATAGGGGATACAGAGATCACTCTGACCCTGTTCTACCTAAACTTAAATATCTCACAAAATATAATTCATATACCTGTTTTGTTCCATCCATATGAAAATAGACTCATCAAGCTTCAATTTCATGACTTACTCATTATTTAATTCCATTTCTACTATTTTTAGTGATTTTTCAAATTTATATCACTCTGTCTTGTCGATTCTGCTTTTATGGCAAATTTTACTTTACTATATATTTTCATGGACTAAATAGCATTTTAAACATACATAACATCAAATATGACTTAGATTGGCCATTCCAATGGCTAATCATTTACAAAACCTTTTCTCGCCAAACCATAGTCATATCATAAGATCATTTACACAAAGTGAGTATTTTGCCATACATGCCACGTTCAAAACACACAAGCCATTTTACCAATTTAGGCCTTCGGTTAGTGTGGACGAATCTTCAACCTATCCCGATTCTCAAGCTGGCTTGTCAACAACTACAATGAATGAAAAGGAGGGGGTAAGCATAAATGTTTAGTAAGTTCACATGCAAATAGCAAGTAACATAATCATGAAATTCCACATAAAACATCATTTGCATAAACAACACCAAGACATTCATGTTTCATTTGCATTTAATATCTTTCTACGATTTCATCATACCAAGTTCTCAACCCGAGGATTTAAATACATACATGTCAAATTTTCTCATTCACCACACTTACCAATATGTCACATTCGTTTTACGCATTCTTCTCATTCACTTAAGATTCACCCGTTGAATACATCGGAATATAATTCAAATACGCGGATTTCATGAACGTAAGTGCCATACTCGTAGCTAGACAAACTCAATAGCCTGCGGAACTTATGTAGCCAAGCTACCATGTAACCCGCCCATAAGTGAACTCATACTCAACTCAACGAGCTCAGGCGTTCGCATCCATAAGTAAACTCGGACTCAACTCAACGAGTTCGGATGCCTAGTTACAACTCACGAACTCGGACTCAACTCAACGAGTTCGGAACTCAAGTATCCTAGTGACATGTCACTTGTATTCTAATCTATTCCTAAGGTTCAAACGGGGTTTTTCCTCGATCTCACATCTTTGCCGTCTTCCACGGAATATCGGAACCGATACTTAGTGATAGTTCATACTCATCAAGTAATTCACATAATTACATATTATTCAACAATAACCACAAAACATAACATTTCATGATAATAATAAGCATCATATCATATAAACAACATTAAATTGCTCAAAATGACAATTATGTTACTACATTTACACATGAACTTACCTCGATACAAAATATTAGCAATCGAGCCTATTCTTCGTAAACTTTGTTTTTCCCTCGATCGCAACTTGAATCTCGTTTCTCTTGATCTATAATTCCAAATTAATCTTATTTAATACATACATTCATCAAAATAGCATTTAATACGAACTTTGGAAAAATTACATTTTTGCCCCTAAACTTTTGCATAATTACACTTTTGCCCCTAGACTCGGGAATTAAACTTCATCCCTTATTCTTATGTTTTATGACATGCTGATAATTTTTCCTTTCTATGGCAACATCAAATTCACACTCTAACATGTACTTATGACTATTAGGTATTTTTACCGATTAAGCCATTTTACTCGTTTTCGCTTAAAATCGAGTAGCACAAGTTGTCTAACATAATTTAAAACCTCATATTCTATCATAAAACACCAAAATACACAAATTTCACCTATGGGTATTTTTCCAAATATGAACCCTAGGTTGAATTATTGCTAGCATAAGTTAATTCGAGCTACCAGGGTTTCAAAAACATAAAAATCATTAAAAACAGTGCATGAAATCACTTATTATGAAGCTTAAAAGTTGAAGAAACCCTAGCTATGGGGAGAGGTAAAATTCGGCAGCAACAATATGGAGAAGATGATCATTTTGTGTTATTTTTCCCATTTTGTTTCATTTAATATACAAATGACCAAAATGCCCTTACTACTAAACTTTCCAAAAATTCCATCCATATCCAATTTTTTGTCCATAAACTTAGAAATTGGTCAAATTTATATTTAAGACCTCCTCATTAATATTCCAAAGCAATTTCATACTAAAAACTCCTAGAATGCAAATTTTGCAAATTATTCGATTTAGTCCCTAATTTCAATTTAAGCACTTTAGGCATAGGATTTCATCACGAAATTTTCACACAATCATGCAATCATATCATAAACATCAAAATAATTATAAAATAATTATTTCTATCTTGGATTTGTGGTCACAAAACCACTATTCCCATTAGGCCCTAATTCGGGATATTACAATTATTATGAACTAAACTCCCTAAATACCTAAGGGAGATAAAACCTGAGACGGATCTTATTATTATTTGAGTTATATGATAAACACTTGTTCTTATTCTTAATTGTGAATTTAACTCTTACTTTAATATTCCAGGATATTAATTTAGGTTTTTGATGTGCTTATTCAGTGGAGCAAAAATCTCTTTCTAAGAGTAGATCATTCATAATTAAGCGGAGTTGCATGCAATCCTAGAGATAGGACGACATAAATCTACCGAATTAGAGTCAAATCTAATAAGGGAATTCATAGATCGAGTTAATGTGACAATAGAAGTTTTAATTAGAAAGAGATTTTAATTAATCAACCTAGAGTCAGTTGTTTTTAGTTTCGAGAGAGATATTAACATAAATCTAGGATTTCTGCGGATTAAGTCAAGTAAATGAATCGTCTAATTCAAAGGTAATAATTGAAGTCTAGATAGATTCTTCCTTGGGTATTGTCTTCTCCAATGGTTTTCAAAAAAGTATTTTTCAACTTTAATCCCTGTCGCAATCTTAGTTAATTAGATAATTAGTTTTAGATAAAATATTCTCTTAAATTTAGGCTATATAATAAGAAGATAGTTATTACTAGTACTTTTAGTCTTCGTGGATATGATATTTCCAGTCTCACCATAACTATACTACTATTCGATAGGTGCGCTTTCCTTAAGTCGAATTTTTAGTTAGTTTCACGACCATCAAGTTTTTGGCGCCGTTGCCGAGGACTAAGATATTAGGAACGCTTAATTTTTATTACTTTAGCCATTCTTTATTTTTATTGCAATTTAATTTTGTTTTTAATTTTTCTTAATTACTAAATTTTATTTTCTTTACATCTGGCAGGTTTTTATAGTTTATGACTAGAAGAAACCTGTCAGGACCTCTACTTTTTGACAGTGAGATTGAAAGTATAGCTTGCAGAAACCGAAGAGAAATAAGACGAAGCCTACAATACATAGAGGAAGGGCAAGAGGACGATATTCACACCACAACCGAGGAGATAGCTGAAAATCAGAATAATGCACTACCTCCTGTAGTTGTTGCAAATCCAGTAAATCAGAATCTTGTTCCTCGTACTATGTATGATTATACAAAACCTACTTTAACAGGAACTGAATCGAATATAGTTAGGCCTGTTGTTGCTGCAAATAATTTTGAAATGAAACCTAACACGATTCAAATGATACAACAGTTTGTTCAGTTTGATGGTTTGCAGGACGAAGATCCAAACACTTATTTATAAAATTTTCTGGAATTCTACGACACTTTTAAGATCAATGGCGTTTCTGACGATGCCATTCGCCTTAGGTTGTTTCCATTCTCATTGAGGAACAAAGCTAAACAATGGCTAAACTAGTTACAACGAGGGTCAATCACTACTTGGGAACAAATGACCGAAAAATTTTTACTAAAATATTTTTCGCCGGCTAAAATGGCTAAACTAAGGAATGATATTTCTTCTTTTGTGCAAATGGATTTAGAAACACTCTACGATGCATGGGAGAGATACAATGATCTATTGAGAAGGTGCCATCACCATGGGTTACCTCTTTGGCTACAAGTTCAAACTTTCCATAACAGTTTGAATCCTTCGACTAGACAGATGATTGACGCAGCTACTGGTGGGACTATTAACAATAAGACACCTGAAGAGGCTTATGAGTTTATAGAAGAGATGTCACTGAATAATTATCAGTGGCAAGTCATGAGGACAAATCCGACGAAAGCAGCCGGCATTTTTAATGTCGATTCAATTACCATGCTTTCTAATCAGGTAGAACTTTTGAATAGGAAAATTGATGGTTTACACGGTTCTTCACAGGTTTATCCAGTAATGCAGTGTGATGTAAGTAGAGGTAGAACGAGCACTTTAAACTATCCATCCTACGGCCCTAACATGGAAAATGAGCAAATGAACTTTATGGATAATAATCCTCGACCTCAAAATAATCTTTATAGTAACACTTATAATGCAGGTTGGAGGAACCACCCAAATTCTCATGGGGAGGCCAAGGAAATCAAAGACCACCACCCCCTCTAAGCTTCCAACAACAACCTTACCAGCCAGAGAAAAAGCCGAACCTTGAGAAAATGATGACAAAATTTATCTTAGTAGCAGAGACTCGTTTTTTAGAATACTGAAATTGCACTTAAAAATTAGCAAGCATCAATTCAAAACTTGAAAATCAAATAGGACAGCTGGCTAAGATGATTTCAGAGAGACCACCAGAGAGCTTACCTAGCAATACCGAACCCAATCCAAAAGAGCATGTGGAAGCAGTTACATCAAGGAGTGGAAAGGTGTTAGCTGAATTTGAAAAGAAGTTGCAACCAGAACCTGATAGAAAAGAAGGTGAGGAGGAAAAACCCGAAAACAATGGAAAACCG
Source organism: Gossypium arboreum (assembly GCF_025698485.1). Classification (NCBI taxonomy): domain Eukaryota; kingdom Viridiplantae; phylum Streptophyta; class Magnoliopsida; order Malvales; family Malvaceae; genus Gossypium; species Gossypium arboreum. Next base: position 5,217,075 of record NC_069071.1, read on the forward strand.
ATTTTGATGGAATATAAACCATCAATCTCATACCCAGCAAAGTTGAAGAAAGACCGCCATGGATGCACAATTTGGTAAATTTCTCGAATTTTTAAACAATTACATATTAATTTACCTTTTGTTAAAGCTATCTCGCATATGCCTACATATGCAAAATTTTTAAAGGAGCTTCTAACAGATAAAAGGAAGTTTGAAGACTTGTCTACAGTAGAACTCAACAAGGAATACTCAGCCATACTCCAAAATAAACTGCCAACCAAACTGAAAGATCCAGGAAGTTTTACAATTCCCTGCTTAATTGGTAGTTTGAATGTTGAGAAGGCACTAGCTCATTTAGGCGCTAGCAATAAATTTGATGCCATATAAAATGTTCAAGCAACTTGGTCTTGGGGAACCGAAACCCACTAGGATGAGTATTCAACTGGCTGATAGATCTGTTAAATATCCTAGGGGTATTATAGAGGACGTACTTGTAAAAGTAGATAATTTTATATTCCCTGTTGATTTTGTTGTGCTTGACATGGATGAGGATGTTGAGGTGCCTTTAATTTTAAGTCGTCCATTTTTAGCCATTGTTAGGGCTGTTATTGATGTGGGTGATGGTAAACTTGTGCTCAGAGTAGGTGACGAAGAGATTATTTTTAAAATTTATGATGCCATGAGATTTTCTAGGAAACAGGATGACTCATGTTATTTTATTGACTCTATTGATCATGCTACTCAAGACTCTTTACAGGAAATCATACATAAGGACACGTTGGAACTGTGTCTTACCCAAGGAGAGGAGGTAAATGATGATGACTATGAGATAAGTAAGATAAAAGCTTAACTAAATTCCAATGAGCCTTCATTGAGAAAGAAGAGCTACGAGGGTATTGGGGTAAACAATGAATTAAATTAAAACCCTCTGTTGAAGAACCGCTTAAATTGGAATTAAAGCAATTAGCAGATCACTTAGAATACGCGTTTCTTGGAGATAATTCCACATTACCAGTAATTATTGCTTCAGATTTACAACCAACTGAAAAAGATGAGTTACTCAAAGTATTAAAGGAGCATAAAAGAGCCATAGCTTGGAAGATTTCTGACATAAGAGGGATTAACCCTTCTTTTTGCATACATAAAATTTTAATGGAAGATGAATTCAAACCTTGTGTGCAAGCTCAAAGACGGTTGAATCCTAACATGAAAGAAGTCGTAAAAGCTGAGGTAATTAAACTTCTAGATGTTGGAATTATTTATCCTATTTCTGATAGTTTCTGGGTAAGTCCTGTGCAGGTTGTTCCTAAGAAAGGAGGCATGACTATTGTGGAAAATAAGAAGAACGAATTAATTCCAACACGAACAGTCACGGGATGGAAAGTCTGCATTGACTATAGGAAATTAAACGATGCCACAAGAAAAGATCACTTTCCCCTACCATTCATTGATCAGATGTTGGAAAGATTATCTGGACATATGTATTATTGCTTCCTGGATGGACTCTCCGTGTAACACCCCCTAACCCCAAACCGTCGTTGAAATAGGGTTACGAAGCATTACCGAACATATTGGTTAATTTACAAACAATTCATGAATAAACAACAAACATATTAAAATTAAATCATTAAGTCTCTTTTACGAACCTTCGAGGCCTAAATCACGTATTACAAATGAATAGAGACTTATTCAAGTACTCTGGAATTTTTTTCGTAATATAATTACTTTTTATTTATTTATTTATTTTATTATTATTATTTTAAAAAAAGCTCAATATAACCTTTTTAGAAACATCTAACCTTCCCTGAAATTTCAAATTTGCAACCAATTCAACACAAACAACAACTCAATAAATACAATCTTCATCCAAATCACATTCGTTTCATAACAATATCACTAGTCCTTATTTTATCTAACATTATATCCATTCATACTTTCAAGTAGTATTTAAACATCTTAGTTAATTTCCATTCATATCACATATCAACTTATATTAACTTAACTAATATATTCATGAGTTAATACAAAACATAGTCATATAAGCTCCTATACATGCCATATAAACCATTTAAAGTATTTATAACAAAATCTACTGGAAAATCGAGATATTGTAACTTGAGCGTGATGATTCGATTCTCTGACCCTCCCGTTAATCTACAAAGAGCAATAAACATTACAAATAAGCTGACTATAGCTTAGTAAGTTCGTCGGCTTTAACTATAAATCTTACCAAATATTAGTTTTCCAAGATTCAAATCATATGGACATTTCAAGTAAGTTACTTTAATCCTGTAAGTCATAATCTCATTTAAAAAAATTTACTTAATTGAGCTCAATAATAATAATGATAACATTACTTACATTTCTTTTTCCACACGTTACATTTACGACTTACCAACTTTTCCATTCAAGGAACGGCTTACGGATTTGAGTACATCGTGATTTGAAGCCCGAAGTCTAGCTGAAGCATATAAGTGCTAAACGGAAACCTGAAGGCTAACTGAAGTACACAAGTGTTAAACGGCAGCCCGAAGGCTAACTGAAGCACACAAGTGCTAAATGGAAGCCCGAAGGCTAACTGAAGCACACAAGTGCTAAACGGAAGCCTGAAGGCTAACTGAAACTCATCAAAACTGAACTGAAACCCCAAAAGGGTTAACTGAAACTCATATGAGTTGATGGAAGCTCGTAAGAGCTAAACAGAAAGCAAACAAATACTGAATCTCGATTTACTTGGGCAATTTACCGTCAATTCATCTTTTTCACTGAACGATCATCTCATTTCCTGCGTTCCGTTCCTCCGAAATACTCAGTTTAATTTCGTAACTTTTGTACATAATTTACTTATTTTCAACACTTAAAATACATAAATATTAATTATCATTCATAAAATAATATTGAAATTTAATAATTTAACCTTACGAACTTACCCGAAACAATTTGCAGTAGTTGTAGAGATTTCTGGAACTATTCCGGAATTTTCTCTTTTCCTCGTTTATCCTCGATTTCTTGATTTATAATATAAAATTTTTCCATTTATTCATTAGTATTTATTCAAATTCTACTCTAATTTATAGCTTATGCACTTTAATTTTTGAAATTACACTTTTACCCTAAATTTTATAATTTTTACAATTTAGTCCCTACTCAATTAAACTAATTTTTCTCAATTAACACTTTATTCTATTACTTTAAACTACTTTATAACCTTTTTAAACCATAATTTCAGTATTAGACCTTAATTCCAAACTTTTCACAATTAGGTCCTAAAAATCAATTTCCACTAAAATTGCTTAATAAAATCATCATATAATAAGATTAAAACTTCAAATCCATCCTAAATCATCATAAAATTACAGAACTTATTCATGGAAACTTTCAATTTTACTCATAGAATAAAAACAAATGAATTTAATAGTAGGACCTAGTTGTAAAAGTCATATAAATATAAAAATTACAAAGAACAAGCAAGAATTAAATTTACATGATGCAAAAAATATGAAAAACAGGCTTATTCCAGGCCTCCTATGGCATTTTTAGCGGATGAAAAAGAAGAAAAATGAAGAAAAACCTAGATAATTCCAATTTAGTCCTAACTTTATTTACTTAGTCTTGGCAATATTCCAATTTTGCCCTTATTTCACTAATTTCCTGACTTTTTCTTAGCTATTGCCATCCAAAATATCTCCCTTGGGAAAATTTTCTCTTTAGGTCCTCCCTCATTAGAGACTTAAGTAATTTAATCACTTTCACAAGTTTTACACCTTTACAATTTAGTCCTTTTTTATTTAATTAACCACCCAAACGATAAAATTTTCTAACAAAAATTTAACAACATATTACTAACACTCCATAAATATTTATAAAAATATTTTTGGCTCGATTTTACGAGATTGAGGTCTCGATACCTAGTTTTCAACTTAATTTATTTAATAATTTCTCTTTAAATTTTAATTTCACCTATTTAAAATATTTCTAACATCTCTCTCACTTCTAAATATTATTTTATTTTAATTTCCTAATCCCAGTCGTCAGATTTAGTGATCTCGAATCACTGTTCCGACACCACTGAAATTTTAGGCTATTATACTCTGGTTATTTCCAAATCTCAATAGCTCCTGAGGACTAAGAGAAAACAACATTTACATGTCCATACGGTACATTTTCTTATCAACGAATGCCTTTTGGATTATGTAATGCTCCTGTTACTTTTCAGCGATGCATGTTAGCCATTTTTGATGAACTCATAGAAGACATTATGGAAGTATTTATGGATGACTTCTCGGTATTCGGTAACTCTTTCCATATTTTCCTTAAAAATTTAAAACGAGTTTTAATTAGATGTGAGGAAACAAATCTTGTACTGAATTGGGAAAAATTTTACTTCATAATTCGTGAAGGAATTGTGTTAGGCCATAAAATTTCTAGTAAGGGAATCGAGGTTGATAAAGCAAAAGTTGAAACTATTGAGAAACTACCTCCCTCTAATTCAGTTAAGGCTATTCGTAGTTTTTTAGGTCATGTTGGATTTTATAGAAGATTTATTAAAGACTTTTCTAAAATAGCTAAGCCTTTAACGAATTTGCTAGAGAAAGACGTACCTTTTAATTTCAGTCAAAATTGTTTAGAAGTGTTCAATACTCTTAAGGATAAATTAATTAATGCTCTGATTGTAGTTTCACCTGATTGGAATTTACCTTTTGAACTAATGTATGATGCGAGTGATTTTGCAGTAGGAGCGGTTCTTGGACAGCGGAAAGACAAGCACTTTCAACCAATTTATTATGCTAGCAAAACATTGACAGCTACACAAGAAAACTATATGACGACTGAGAAAGAATTGTTGGCTGTGGTTTTTGCATTCAATAAATTTAGACCATATTTAATATTATCTAAAGTTGTCGTTTACACTGACCATTCAGCTTTTCGATTCCTCCTTACTAAAACAGATGCAAAACCTTGACTAATAAGATGGATTTTATTATTGCAGGAATTCGATTTAAAAATTCAAGATAAGAAAGGAGCAGAAAATCTTGCAGCAGATCATCTATCCAGATTAGAAAACCCACATCTCAATGAACTGAACGAACAAGAGATAAATGACTCATTCCCTGAAAAATAACTTTTTTCTATCTCTGACTCTGAGGAACTTTGGTTTGCAGACATTGCGAATTGTTTAGCCGCTAACATTATACCAAAAGGGTTGACACATCAGCAAAAGAAGCAATTCTTCACTGATGTGAAAAACTATTTTTAGGAAGAACCTTTTTTTTCGTATATGTGCAGATCAAGTAATTCGAATATGCGTTACAAAGACAGAAGCGATTAAAATTTTGGAGCATTGTCACTCATGACTGACTGGGGGACATTACAGTGGAACCAGAACCTCACATAAAACACTCGAATCAGGTTTTCACTGGCCCACACTATTGAAAGACACCAACAGGTATGTTGCTACTTGCGATAAATGCCAAAGAACAGGTAATATTTCTAAACGTGACAAAATGCCCGAAACGTACATGCTCTCATGTGAAATATTTGATGTATGGGGTATTGATTTCATAAGTCCATTCCCTAGCTCATTTGGAAATAAATACATATTAGTAGCCGTTGATTATATGTCTAAATGGGTGAAAACCCAAGCCTTACCTACTAATGATGCTAGAGTAGTGGTGAAGTTCCTTAAGAAACTTTTCTCTCGATTTGGAACACCTAGAGTAATCATGATAAGGGCACTCATTTTTATAATACTCAATTTGATAAAACTCTTAAGAAATATGGAGTTTACCACAGAACAGCTACCCCTTACCATCCTCAAACTAGTAGACAAGTCGAAGTCGCTAACTGAGAACTTAAACGCATTCTAGAAAAGACTTGTTTATGGGCCTATAGAACCGCTTTTAAGACCCCCATAAGAACATCCCCTTACAGACTTGTTTATGGGAAAAGTTGTCATTTACCGTTTGAATTGGAGCATAAAACATTCTGGGTTATAAAATTTCTAAATCCCAAACTCGCAGGTGAAAGGAGATTGATGCAGCTGAACAAGTTAGATGAATGACGAGCTAATGCCTATGAGAATTCACGAATATACAAAGAAGCAACAAAACACCGCCATGATGCTCTTTTAAAGCAAAACAAACAATTTAAAGTTGGAGATCTTGTCCTGTTATACAACTCAAGGCTCAAATTATTCCCTGGGAAGCTTAAATCACGATGGTCAGTCTATTCGTTGTCCAAACTGTCTTTCCATATGTCACAGTAGAGGTAAGTCACCCAACCCAAGGCACTTTCAAGGTAAATGGACATCGGTTTAAACTTTATAAGGGTGAGGATTTCAAAGATAAAGGAGAGGAGCTACGGCTCCGCAAAACTGAATAAACATACCTACCAGGTAAAGTCAAGCTTAGACTCTAAATAAGCGCTTCTCGGGAGGCAACCCGAGCACTAACCCCACTAAATAACTTAGTTGTTTTTCCTTTTGCTTTATAATCTGACTGCAGGTATTTTCGACATGCACAGCCATGAACACGTGCGAGGCAGCCATGGGAGTCACACGACCTGTCACACGAGCATGCTTGAGGCTGTGTGAGAATTTACCCAAAAATTGAAACGATAAACGAAGTCAGAATAAAACACGAGCATAGGCCATGGCCGTGCTTAAAGGCCGTGGCCTACGCAATCCTGATTAATTGACACGGGCGTGTTGGACTGAACACGGGTGTGGGAGAAATGAAAGGGAGTAGCACATGGCCGTGCGATATGGTCGTGTGAGTCACACGGCCTAGACACATGGGCATGTCCGCAGGCCATGTGCGATACTGACTTGAAACATCAACCCACAAGCATAAGCCATGAACACGGGCGTGGAGAACCTAACATGGGCGTGGGAGAAATGAACGAAAGTGTACATGGCCGTGCGACGCAGCCTTACGCACCACTCGGCCTGAGAACACAGGCATGTCAAAGGGCCCGTGTAGGAACCTGACTATGATTCCGCGAAAAACACGGGCTGGGAGCATACCACCGTGTGGCTCAAAACGGGGCTTACACGACCGTGGCCCCATTTTTATTTCCCCCTTAACCCTAATTTCTTCCTATCTCCCTTCACTATTGATAAACCGTAATTTATACATATTTCTATCCTAAGCTTAGCACATTTTATAGATGATTTTTCCTTAAAATTGGTGAATTCGATGCTCCTAATGCCTTAATTTCATGTTTTATACTTAGGTGAGCATAGGAGAGTGAAAAGAACGAGAAACAGGCCAAAAACTGAGAAAATGGGCCAACGTACGAAATCAACACGGCCTGGACTTCCTCACACGGGCAGACCACACGGCCATGTCAATTTGGCAGAATCAAAGCACGACTCACACGGGTGGACTACACGCCCGTGCCTATTTAACAGGCTTGACCACGACCTAAGTAATCGCACACGGGCGTGTCACACGAGCGTGTCCCTGCCGAGCCCAAGCTTAGTCCAATTCAGAAAAGGCCAATTTTGAGGGTTCTTAGGCATTCTAAAGCCTATAAATACACCCTAGAGGAGGAGAAAAAAAGGAGACATAGAGAAGGAAGCATGGAACTGCTCAAAGAAAGCTGATTGATCCATATCGGAAGCCGGATTCATCATCAAGATTAAAGATCTCCCTTCAATTTCCCTTCAGGAGTTTTGGGTTTTCCTTTATGTTTTGTATTCATTATTCTTCTGAGATGTTTACCTTTTTAGTTATGAACTAAAACCCCTAAATACCTAAGGGGAATGAAACCTAAGACAGATCTTGTTATTATTATCTGAATTGTGTGATAAATATTTGACTTGATCTTAATTATGTGTTCTTAATTCTTGTTTTGATATTCCAGGATATTGATTCAAGTTAAGCTCTTATTCAGAGGTGGAATGGACCCTGTCTAAGAGTACATTTTTCATAATTAAGTGGAGTTGATTGCACGCCTAGAGAAAGGGTGACAATATTTTTCCGGATTAGGGTGAAACCTAATAAGGGGATCTATAGATTGAGTTAATGCAACCCTAGGGAGTTAATTAGAAAAAGATTTCAATTATTCAACCTAGGGTTAAACGTTGTTAGTCTCGAGAGGGATAATAATATAACTTAGGGATTTCTACGGATCAAGTCAAATGAATAAATCGTCCGATTCAGAGTCAAATAACAAGTGAAATCTAGGTGGATTTTTCCTTAGGTATTGTCTTAATCAATCGAGTTTTTCCAAAAGTAATTCCCCAATTCTATTTTCTGTGAATTCTTAGTTTAGTTAATTAGTTAATTAAAACAAACCCCATTATTCTTTGGCTAGATAATAAAAAGATAGCCATTACTAGTACTTTTAGTTCCTTTGGGTTCGACAATCCGAGCTATACTACTGTTCGATAGGAACACTTGCCTTCGTCGTGATAATTGTTAGTTTCAAGAATGATTCATTATAAATATTTAAAACCTGTCACGAATATCACGTATCAAGTTTTTGGCGCCGTTGTTGGGGAACTAAGATATTAGGAACACTTGATTTTTATTACTTTAGCCATTTACTTTTACTGCAATTTAAATTTTATTCTAATTTTTTATTACTAATTCTTCTTTTTCCCTTTTTCTGGCAGGTTCTTATAGTTTATGACTAGAAGAAACCCGTCAGGACCATTACTTTTTGACATGAAATCGATCGCACAGTCTGCAGAAACCAAAGATAAATAAGGCGAAGCTTAAGATACACAGAGAACAAGCAAGAGGACAATATTCAAACCACAACTGAGGAGATGGCTGAAAACCAAGAAAATCCGCTACCTCCTGCAATTGCTATTAATCAAAATCCTGCTCCGCACACTATTTATGATTATGCTAAATCTAATTTAACAGGAACTGAGTCAAGTATAGTTAGACCTGCTATTGCTGCAAATAATTTTGAACTGAAACCTAACACAATTCAAATGATACAACAGTTTGTTCAGTTTGATGGTTTGTAGGACAAGGATCCCAACGCTCACTTGGCAAATTTCCTAGAATTTTGCGATACCTTTAAAATTAATGGCGTTTCTGATGACACCATTCGCCTTCGATAGTCTCCCTTTTCGTTAAAGAATAAGGCTAAACAATGGTTGAACTAGTTACCGCGATGGTCAATCACTACTTGGGAAGAAATGACCGAAAATTTTTTATTAAAATATTTTCCACTGATTGAAACAGTCAAATTACGTAATGATATCTCTTCTTTTGTGTAGATGGATTTAGAAACACTCTACGATGCATGGGAGAGATACAAGGACCTTTTGAGGAGGTGCCCTCACTATGGGTTATCGCTTTGGCTACAGGTTCAAACGTTCCATAATGGCCTGAATCCTTTGACTCAGCAGATGATTGATGCAGCTGCTAGAGGAACTATGAATAATCAGACACCTAAGGCGGCTTACAAATTTATTCAGGAGATGTCACTGAATAACTATCAGTGACAAGATATGAGAACAAAATCGACGAAAGCAGTCGATGTTTTCAACCTCGACGTGGTTACTATGCTATTTAACCAAGTAGAACTCTTAAATAAAAAGATTAACGATTTGTGTGGTTCTACTCAGGTACATCTAGTGATGAGGTACGATTCAAATGGAGGAAGAGCATGCACAGAATATCAACCCTTCAACCCTAGCATCGAAGAGGAACAAGTTCAATATATGGGTAACAATAACTCTAGATCCCAAAATAACCCATATAGTAACACTTATAATACAGGTTGGAGGAACCATCCCAATTTCTCGTGAGGCGGTCAAGGAAATCAAAGGCCACAACATCCTCCGGGGTTTCAACAACCACCTTACCAGTAAGAAAAGAAGCTGAACATTGAGGAGATGCTAACCAAATTCATCTCAGTGTCAGAGACTCATTTTCAGAATACCAAGACGACACTTAAAAATCAACAAGCATCAATCCAATGGCTCGAAACTCAAATTGGACAGCTGGCTAAGATGATTTCAAATAGAACACTAGGAAATCTACCTAGTAACACCGAACCCAATCCAGAAGTACATGTGAAAGCAGTTACACTAAGAAGTGGGAAAGTATTAGCTGAATCAGAAAAGAAGCCACAACAAGAAGCTGACGGAAGCAAGAGAGAGGAGGTAAAACCCGAAAGCAATGACAATCCAATACCGAATGAATATAAACCACTAATTCCATACCCAGAAAAGTTGAAGAAAGACCGCATGGATGCATAATTTGGTAAATTCCTTGAACTTTTTAAACAACTACATATTAACTTACCTTTTGTTGAAGCTATATCATATATGCCTACATACGTAAAATTTTTAAAGGAGCTCCTAACAAACAAAAAGAAGTTTGAAGACTTATCTACAGTGGAATGCTCGGTTATACTCCAAAACAAACTGCCAACCAAACTAAAAGATCCGGGAAGTTTTGCGATACCCTACTTAATTGGTAGTTTTAACGTTGATAAGGCACTAGCTGATTTAGGTGTTAGCATTAATTTGATACCATATAAAATGTTTAAACAACTTGGTATTGGGGAACCTAAACCCACTAGGATGAGTACTCAACTAGCTGATAGATCTGTTAAATATCCTAAGGGTATTATAGAGGACATACTTATAAAAGTAGATAAATTTATATTCACTGTTGACTTCACTGTGCTTGATATGGATGAAGATGTTGAAGTGCCTTTAATCTTAGGGCATTCATTTTTAGCCACTGCTAGGGCTGTTATTGATGTGGGTGATGGTAAAATGGTACTTAGAGTAGATGACGAAGAAATCGTTTTTAAAATTTATGATGCCATGAGATTTTCTAGGGAACAGGATGACTCATGTTATGCTGCTCAAGATTCTTTTCAGGAAATCATATATAAGGAGACGTTGGAACTGTGCCATGCCTAATGAAAGGAGATAGATGACGATGATTCAGAGACAGGTAAAATAAAAGTTAAACTGAACTTCAATGAATCTTCCCAAAGACAAGCAGAATATGAGGACATTAAAGGGAACGATGATTTTAAGCAAAAGCCCTCTATTGAAGAACCTCCCAAACTGGAACTCAAACGATTACCAAATCACCTGGAATACGCATTCCTTGGAAATAATTCTACGTTACCAGTTATTATTGCATCTAACTTGCAACCCAAGGAGAAAGAGGAATTAATCCAGGTATTAAAAGAACATAAAAAGGTCATAGCTTGGAAAATTTCTGACATTAAAGGGATCAGCCCTTCTTTGTGCACCCACAAAATTTTAATGAAAGATGAATATAAACCATGTGTGTAAGCTCAAAGACGACTGAACCCCAACATGAAGGAAGTTGTTAAAGCCGAGGTAATTAAACTTCTAGATGTTGGAATTATTTATCCTATTTCTTACAGTTCTTGGGTAGGTCCAGTGCAGGTTGTCCCTAAGAAAGGAGGCATGACTGTGGTGGCCAATGAAAAGAATGAACTAATTCCAACTAGGACAGTCATAGGTTGAAGAGTTTGCATTGACTATAGGAAGCTAAATGATGCCACGAGAAAAGATCACTTCCCCTTTCCATTCATTGACCAAATGTTGGAAAGACTATTAGGGCACATGTACTACTGCTTCTTAGACGGACTATCTGGCTAGTTTCAAATCCCAATAGCTCCTAAAGATCAGGAAAAAATGACTTTCACATGTCCATACGGTACATTTTCTTATCGAAGAATGCCCTTTGGATTATATAATGCTCCTTCTACGTTCCAGCGCTGCATGATGGCCATCTTTAACGAACTCGTAGAAGATATCATGGAGGTATTTATGGATGATTTCTCGGTATTCGGTAACTCTTTCCATCTTTGCATTAAAAATTTAAAACGATTTCTAATAAGATGTGAGGAAACGAACCTTGTACTTAACTGGAAAAAATGTCACTTTATGGTTCAATAAGGTATTGTGCTAGGACATAAAATTTCTAGTAAAGGGATTGAGGTTGATAAATCTAAAGTCGAAATCATTGAAAAATTACCTCCTCCTAATTCGGTTAAGGCTATTAAAAGTTTTTTAGGACATGCTGGGTTTTATAGAAGATTTATTAAAGATTTTTCTAAAATAGCTAAGCCTTTGACCAAATTACTAGAAAAAGATATGCTCTTTAATTTTGATCAGGAATGTTTAGAAGCATTTAATACTCTAAAGGATAAATTGATTAATGCTCCAATTATAATAGCACCTGATTGGAAATTACATTTTGAACTAATGTGTGATGCGAGTGACTTTGCAGTAGGTTCAGTTTTAGGACAGCGAAGGGACAAACACTTTCAACCTATTTATTATGCTAGCAAAACTTTGACAGCCGCACAGGAGAACTACACCAACACGGAGAAATAATTGTTAGATGTAGTTTTTGCATTCGATAAATTTAGGCCATATCTGATATTGTCTAAAGTTGTTGTTTATACTGACCATTCTGCCCTTCGCTACCTGTTAACTAAGACTGATGTAAAACCTTGTCTCATTCGATGGATTTTGCTATTGCAGGAATTCGACTTGGAAATTCAAGATAAGAAAGGAACAGAAAATCTCGCAGCTGATAATTTATCTAGGCTTGAAAATTCAAATACTAAAGAGCTAGATGAAGTGGAAATAAAGGATTCGTTCCCTGAAGAATAATTTTTTGCTATTTCTGACTCGGAGGTACCTTGGTTTGCAGACATCGCGAATTTTTTAGCCGCTAACGTTATCCCAAAAGGGTTGACACATCAAAAAAAGAAATGATTCTTTACTAATATGAAAAACTACTTTTGGGAAGATCCTTTTATTTTCCGTATATGTGCAGATGAAGTCATTCGGCGATGCGTTACAAGAACAGAAGCGTTAAAAATCTTGAACTATTGCCACTCAGGACCAGCTGGAGGACATTATGGTGGAAATAAGACCGCACATAAAATACTTGAATCAGGTTTTTATTGGCCCACATTATTCAAAGATGCCAACAAGTATGTTATTTCTTGTGACAAATGTCAAATGACAGGTAATATCTTTAACCGTGATGAAATGCCTCAGACATATATGATTTCATGTGAAATATTTGATGTTTAGGGTATCGACTTCATGGGTCCATTCCCTAGTTTATTTGGAAATAAATACATCTTAGTAGCTGTCGATTATATGTCTAAATAGGTTGAAGCCTAAGCTCTGCCTACAAATGATGCTAGAGTAGTGGTACGTTTCCTTAAAAAACTTTTTTCTCGATTTGGAACACCTAGACTAATTATCAGCGATAAGGGGGCTCATTTCTGTAACGCCCAATTTGAAAAGACACTCAAGAAATATAGAGTTTACCATCGAACAGCTACCCCTTACCACCCTCAAACTAGTGGCCAAGTTGAAGTGGCAAATCGAGAACTCAAACGTATCTTAGAAAAGACGGTAGGATTAACACGAAAGATTGGGCAATGAAAATAGATAACGCATTATGGGTTTATAGAACTGCTTTTAAAACCCCCATAGGAACATCACCATACAAATTCGTTTATGGAAAAAGTTGTCATCTATTATTTGAGTTGGAACACAAAGCATTCTGGGCTATAAAATTTCTAAACTTTGATCCCAAACTTGCAGGTGAAAATAGGTTAATGCAGTTAAACAAGTTAGACGAATGACGAACCTATGCATATGAAAATTCAAGACTATACAAGGAAACAACGAAACGATGCCATGATGCTCGGTTAAAATAAAATAAAAAATTTAAAGTTGGAGATTTTGTACTATTATATAACTCGAGACTCAAATTGTTCCCTGGGAAACTTAAATCACGATGGTCAGGTCCGTTCGTAGTCAAAATAGTTTTCCCATACGGCACCGTAGAAATAAGTCACCCATCGCAAGGTACTTTCAAAGTAAATGGACATCGCCTCAAACCTTACAACGGTGAGAAATTTAAAGATGACAGGGAGGAGCTATGGCTCTATGAATCTCCTTAAGTATACTCACACGATAAAGTCTAGCTTAGACTTTAAATAAGCGCTTCTCGGGAGGCAACCCGAGCACTAACAATATTACTTTCTTTAAATTTTAGTTTTTAAAATCTAACATACTAACTAAATCATTGAACATAGGCTTTTCAGAACTACACAGCCAGGCATACGGGTATGCCATAGGTCGTGCACATACCACGGGATGCAAAACGGCTGTGCGATACGGCCGTGTGAAAATAGGGAAAAAATTTCTTCCCTAACACGGGATGCGATAAGTAGCCACGGCCGTGCGACATGGCCATGGGTAAACCTGCCAAAATAACACGGGCGTGCAACACGCCCGTGTTTTGAAATCGTGGGTGAACCTGTCAATTTAACACGAGCGTGCGCCTACATACACGAGCGTGGGTGAAGCAAACGGAGATCGACATGGCCGCGCAACATGGTCGTGTACACTAATGCACCTAATTTTGAAAACTACGAAACGCACGGGCTGAGATTAAAGCACATGGGCATGCCCTACGGCCGTGTGCCCTAATTTCTCTATAAACACTTATTTTTTATTTTATTTTATTTTTATCTCTATATTTTGAAATTATTTTTTTATTTATTTCCTTTTAATACTATTTTATCCTAAGTTTTTACAATTTTTATTCTTCGGCTATTTCATTACAAGTAATTATGCTTCAGTATACCTCTTAAAGAGTCCCTAATTTTATCACAGTCAGAAAGAGCTCCAAAGTTCATCCTCTCATATGGACTAATGAACCTCTACCACCACCAGAGTATTCTCCTCCACCCTCACGCTGATTATTCTCCAAAACTTCAGTTCAAGGAAATTCATTCATCATTTAGGAAGTTTCACTTCTCTCCCTATCTTATGATTATGAATCTATCTTTATCATTATATCTATCTTTGTACATTAAGAGCAATGTACATCTTAAGTGTGGGGGGTCTTTTATATCAGAAAAATCCCTGAATTTTGTTTTATTCTCATGTGATCTTCTCATATCATTATTAGAATGAATTCCAATTAGTTTATAATGTTTATTGATATATCTTGAATTAAAACATAGGCATTTATACATTGATTGTTTAAACTTTAAGACATTAGAGAATCAAGCATGATAAGTTGATTTTTGAAGAATTAAAAACTTTTATGTTGCTCTCCCAAGTTTAGGTATTATTTTGAGTTCGAATTCACAAGTTTAAACATAAAAAAACTATAATTTTTGTGAGATTTTGAGCCTTTAGAGCATCTATTATTTCTTTCATACTCACTTTCATTATGAGTGCGTCAGTATTGAATTGTTATTCTAGAACTTGCTTGATTATGCATGTAAGACCACACCATTTGATTTGATATGTTAAAATGATAAAGACACTTAGGTTTAACCCACTCACTCCATAAAAGCCTACCTTCACAATTAACCCTTAGTGAACCTCCTTGAGCGTAACAACCCATTCATTAATTTACCCTCAATATTAACCCATAACTCATTATTGTTGAAATCCCCTAAATTAATTTGATCCCTATTTTTTTCGAGATTCGAGTTAGAATAGTTGCTTAGTTATGTTTTATTTTATTTGTAATTTGACTTGTTCTTAAAAAAAAATACATGTATACATATTAGTAGTAGTGATCTTTTGAGCTAAAGAAGTTAAATTCCATATTCTGAGAAAAAGCTCTATTGTACGCAATTGATGACTAGTTATTTTTCTACTTTGGCAATTTTTCAATTCAATCTCAATTCTAACCCTTTCTTTCAGCTTATGACCACACCCTCTAACCAAAGCCACGTTACAACCCTCTAAAGACCTTTTGATTGATGTTTCATTTTAATTTATAGTGGTGGAGATTTGATTTTCATGCAAGCCTATGGTAATGACTCTTCATTATTGACTATTGAGTGCTTTATTTATTGTCCTTAAACATCTCAAGTGATTTGAGTGAATCTTTAGTGAGGATGTGAAACTCTGTGATATTTTGAATCAAAGGTAATTACTTAGACGAGGGGAGACACCTATGTTTTCATGATAAAATGCTTAACTTGGAATGTTTGAAACTTTGATGTTCTTTCAGTTGAATTTTGAATGTATAATTACTTATGGATTATTTTGAGATATTATAGATAGAAATTATAAGTTGAGAAGAATTTCTTTTGATTATGAGTTGAGGATTTTGCTTGAGGACAAGAAAATGCTTAAGTGTGGGGGTATTTGATAAACCGTAATTTATACATATTTCTATCCCATGCTTAACACATTTTATGGATGATTTTTCCTTAAAACTGGTGAATTCGATGCTTCTAATGCCTTAATTTCATGTTTTATACTTAGGTGAGCATAGGAGAGTGAAAGGAACGAGAAACGGGCCAAAAACGGAGAAAATAGGCCAACGTACGAAATCAACACGGCCTGGACTTCGTCACACGAAATCAATAGGTCCTTACCATATTTCATTTGTGCCTCAGTCTCTGCTTATTTGTTCATAATGCTCTCATGCCTATTATTAGTCTAAATTAGTTCCTAGTCATTTTTAAATATTTATCACTATTTCTGGTATTCTCTATTATAACTTGATTTGTCTTTTAGCTTGGCTTTGTTTAGTCTTAGTACTATTTTCCTTTTTTATTTGTTAATATTCCTTTGGCCCTTTGATTCATATACAGTATCATCACTTGGTTTTAGCCTACTTGAGTTTTTTTCCATATTATTTTACAGACAAGTTATTATTTTGGACTACTCAGATTTTGCTTGCAGATGTGGGGATTGTTATTGATGACCTAATATTTTATTTGTAGATATCATGACAAACCCAAAAGGCAAGAAAGCTACAGTTCCCGCTTCTAAAAAACGAAAATGAGCGACATCCTCCTCTGGCCCCACCGCTGAGATATGACATCCATTCCTCTAATTTCCACCAGGGCCTCAGGAGGAACTATTTCAGATTCTACATGCCCGACCCCTTGGTGTGGGGCGTTGCATCGATTGGGCCGTACTATAACAGGTCCACCTAGCTGATTCGGTTCGGGCACTCTTTGCCACCGCTCTGTAGGACCGTTTCTTTGATATCATCGAGCCAACATATTTGGAATTCACCTTGGAACTCGGTTCAACTTTCTAGTTACAGACAGTAAGGGCGGAGTACGACGACTGAGGAACAGTTCAATTCCACCTTGGCGGTCTAGTACGTCAGTTGAGTATCCCTGAATTTGGAGCTGCCTTGGAACTCTATACCGACGAGTTCATGGAGGCCG
Source organism: Gossypium arboreum (assembly GCF_025698485.1). Taxonomy (NCBI): domain Eukaryota; kingdom Viridiplantae; phylum Streptophyta; class Magnoliopsida; order Malvales; family Malvaceae; genus Gossypium; species Gossypium arboreum. The sequence continues at coordinate 5,234,262 of NC_069071.1, forward strand.
ACCATTTCCCCCACCTCCACCTCCACATACATCATTCACCTTCATCGTGCTGGGTAGACCTCCAGCCTGCTACAAGCATTTATGATCCTAGCCGTTCAAAGGCATCGGCTTTAGCTCTAGCTCTGCGCTATCTCCATGCCCTTTTGGCACACACATTAACGGGGAGGCGAGAGAGCACTGGCGTCGTCAACACTATTTCCTGTAGAGCATGAGGCAAGGGCATATTTTTTATCTCGCTTACTTTGTCACCCTCGCCTTTCGCCACTAGACAGAACGACACTGAAAGGGAGTCATCAGCATTGGCCCATATGTGACTCATCTAGCGTGATATTTTGGGCTCCTGAATACAGTGGCACATTCTTTGTCATTGACTCTTATTGGCCAAATGTCTCCACAAGGCATCCAAAGTATGCTCTATATGCGAATTATTGAGCGTCGTCGTGGGTTCGACCTTCCTCAATACCAACTTGCATGAGCTACCGATGAGGATGACGCCGAGGATAATACTGATGATATCCCTGCATTTCAGGAGGACCCACCTTCACAGCCACCACCGAGTCACTGACCAGTTCATGCGACTGCTTCATTGGCTGAAGTTTCTGACCACTTTCATCGCTTTGAGCAGTATTGCACTCAACGATTCGATAGCATTGAGGCGACGCTACAACAAATTTGCCAACATTTTCAATATCGCCTCCAGCACCGCTACCTCACGATCCAGATGTCGACGAGGAATTTTAAGTCTATTTAATTTTCAACTTGTTTTTTTTTCTTTTATTTTTATTTTTGCGTTTCTTTTGCACTTTCGTTATCATTTTCTTACAATACTTTTATTAGTATAATTTGAATTTTCTTTTATCTAGTTATTTCATTATTACTAACCATAACAACCCTATACATATAAATTCCTTAAATATTATTGATGGCATCGCAGTTTCAAAAGGTTTAGTCGAATGGGTACTACTAAGAAATAAACAAACAATCCTACACGACTGCAATGTCCTGCTCGACCACGACCATAGCCACCACGATAACCTCTTCGCTAGGCACTGTGATTGTGGAACCCAACCTCTACCACCACCTTCACCTCTATCAACATGTCACATACACATCACTTTCAATGCCTCTAAATTTGTTTCCGCTCTTTCAAGGATTACATCCAAATTCAGGGCAGTTTCACTTCTCTCCCTCTCTTCTGAAATTATGCTTATATTGCTACTATCAATCTCTGTACATTGAGGACAATGTACATCTTAAGTGTGGGGAGGTTATTTATACGATTATTAGAAAAAGACCTGAATTCTTATCTTGTTCTCAACTAATTTCCTCATATTACTATTAGAATGAATCTTGACTGACTTATGATTTTTATTGATATGTTTTGAATTAAATCATAGGTAACTGTGCATTGATTGCTTAAACTTTAAGACACTAGAGGAACAAGCATGATAAGTTGACTTTTGAGAATTAAATTTCTAGGTTGTTTCCCTAAATCGAGGTATGATCTTGAAGTTTTGAATTTACAGGATTGACATCAAATACCCATAAATTTCGTGAGATTTTGAGATTTTTAGAGCATATATCTTTCTTGCTCACTAATTGTTTTTAGAGCATATATTCTAGAACTTACATCGACTATACATGTCGAGACCACACCTTTGATTTGATATACTAAAATCATAAAGGCACTTAGGTTTTAACCCATTTACCCCATAAAAAGCCTACCCACATAATTGACCCCTAGTGAACCCATTTGAGCCTTAACTATTATTTCTCGATTTTCCCCTTAATATTAACCCACAACTTAACCCTTTTTGATTTATTAAGAATTTCTCCATTTTTATTAACTCCCTTTTTATCGAGATTTAATTTGATTAGTTACCTTATGTTCGTTCATTCCAATTGCTGAATTATTTCTTATTTTTTATTTTTCATTATTGTTTTTATTCTTAATAAAAAAACCCGTATATTCATTCAAATTACATATTGTTCTTAAGAGATTGGATAAGTTATCATATTGAGAGAAAAGCTCCATTCATTAGTTTTGGTTAGTGTTAATTTTGACACTTGTTTGTAATTCAGTGATTAGCTTTATTTTTCTAAGTTTGGTCATTTATTAAATTAATCTCGATATTAACCCTTTTTTTCAGCCTTTATCCACACCTTTAACCCAAGCCCCATTACAACCCTGTTAAAGACCTTTTGATTTGTGTATCATCTCATTATAGTGGTGGAGATTTGATTTTCATGCAAGCCTATGGTAGTAACTTTTCATGTTTGACTATTGAGTGCTTAATTATTGAACCTTAAACACTTTGAGTGATTTGAGTGAATTATTAGTGAGGATGTCAACCTTGTCAATTTGGAATTAAAGGTGATTACTTAGATAAAGGGGGATACCTATGATTTTATGATTGAAATGCTCAATTTGGATTGTTTGAAACTTTAATGTTCTTATAGTTAAACTCTTAACGTATGATTACTTGTGGATTATTTCGAACATTATTAATGAGAATTATAAGTTAAGAAGGATTTATTTTACTTGTGAGTTGAGGATTTTGCTTGAGGACAAGCAAATGCTTAAGTGTGGGGATATTTGATAAACCATAATATATACATATTTTTTCCCCATGCTTGGCATATTTATGGATTATTTTTCCTTGGTTTCATTGAATTTGATGCTCTTAATCCTTTAATTTCATGTTTTATACTCAAGAAAGCTGAGGATAGCAAAAAGTGCGAGAAACGGGCCAAAAAAAGACAAATTGGGCCTAAATCAGTGTTTCACACAACCTAGGCACTTCCACACAGGTGATCCACACGCCCGTGTGTGACACATGGATAGACCACACTCCCGTCTGTCATGGCCGTGTTGACATTAATCCAAGTCAGAATTGCACACGGCCTGAGCACCTTCACACGGGCGTGTCCTTATCCAGCCCAAGTCTAGTTCTACTCAGAAAAGGCCAATTTTGGGCTATTTTGGGCATTCAAAAGTCTATATAAACACCCTAAAAGAGGATTAGAAGGGACACAGAGAGTTGAAGGTAGAAAATACTCAAGGACAGCCATCAGAATCACCTCAGAGGCAGGATCTACATCAAGACTGAAGAATTCCATCCAATTTCTTAGAAGTTCTTTGGGTTTCTTTATGTTTTGTTGTTTCCCAAACTTTGAGATGTTTTCCATTATTATTATGAACTAAACTCCCTAAATACCAAAGGGAGATAAAACCTAAGCCGGATCTTATTATTATTTGAGTTATATGATAAATACTTGTTTTTATTCTTAATTGTGAATTTAACTCTTGCTTTAATATTCCAGGATATTAATTCAGGTTTTTGATGTGCTTATTTAGTGGAACAAAAGTCCCTGTTTAAGAGTAGATCATTCATAATTAAGTGGAGTTACATGTAATCCTAGAGATAGGACGACATAAATTTGCCGAATTAGAGTCAAATCTAATAAGGGAATTCATAAATCGAGTTAATGCGACAATAGGGATTTTAATTAGAAAGATATTTTAATTAATCAACCTAGAGTCAGTTGTTTTTAGTCTCGAAAGAGATATTAACATAAATCAGTGATTTCTACGGAATAAGTCAAGTGAATAAACCGTTTAATTCAAAGGTAATAAGTGAAGTCTAAGTGGATTCTTCCTTGGGTATTGTCTTCTCTATTGGTTTTCAAAAAAGTATTTTTCAACTTTAATCTGTGTCGCAATCTTAGTTAATTAGATAATTAGTTTTAGATAAAACATTCTCTTAAATTTTAGGCTAGATAATAAGAAGATAGTAATTACTAGTACTTTTAGTCATCGTGGATAAGATATTTCCGGTCTCACCATAACTATACTACTATTTGATAGGTGCGCTTACCTTAAGTCGAATTTTTAGTTAATTTCACGACCATCAGTAATTGTCCTCGAAATATCTAGAGGACTACTTTTCCAAAGAGCCTTGACTTACTCATTCCTAAACTCATCCAACAACTTTGGTTTGGCCAAGCACAACTTGCTCGAAGGTAATGACCAAGTGGTAGGAAAGGTAAAGTTTGCAGCAAGCCTATGATCTACCAGAATGTATTTCTATCTATCCAGCCAGAGCTTGGTCCCTTTCTTCAACATCAAGTGCTCGATCCCTGCACCCTTCCTTTTGTTGAAAGTAAGCAATCCAAGCAACCTGTTTTGGTCAATGGTAGTAAGGAAAAAAAGGTTTCTACAACATCTTGTCTGACGACAGAGTATTAAGGAAATCAATAAGAATCCACCACGAGGCCTTAGATAGCTACCTTGACACCACTCCATAATAGTTTACCACTCACAAATAAAATCGTGAGGTGGCAAATGGAAGCCAACCTCCAAAGCATACAAAGGCAAATAAAAACCTGGTTTCCCACCACTATGTTTTGGCCCACTCATGGTGCTCAACTCGTTTTCTACCTAGGAATGTTGAACTCAAACTCATAATTACTCATATGCAACCCCTTACGCTGAAACAACCTTCATATTTTGTTAACCCCAAAAGTACATCAGGCTGCATTGCTGACATAAGGAACCCTCACTGGCCAAGTATTGTTACCTTTCTTCCATTCCTTACCACCGTTACTATTACTGGTCTTCCCACCACAAAACCCTCTAACCATTTTTAATCAAACACAAACCTTAAAAACTATTGTAAAGCTGATGAACTTACCAAGAAACTGTCCTAGCGCCACTCCGAACAACTTCAATGAGACATAAACTTGAATCGAAGGAAAAAGAAAGAAGAAGAAAAGAAGATTCCAGACTTAGAGAAATTTTGAAGGATTGAAAATCATGAAGACTTAAAAATTTTTCTTTCTAATCGAAGAAAAGAAAAAGCACTCCAAGAACTTTACAGCTCATACCAAACGCAGGAAGCTTCCAAAAACACATTTTAGCACCAACCAATGAGAACTAAACACTTGGCAACCCTAAATGCTGAAGCGCCAAGTAATGGTTAACAACATTTCCCCAAGATACATTGTAACGCATAATTGCAAATGCTAGTACACACATGTGCGATCCTCTAGGCAACATAAACCATGCATGTTCTCACTGTAGCTTGATTATTTAAATTTCATAGCCTAAACTCAAATACAATTCACTCAACACCTTGGATCACGGCACACATGGCAATGCTACTGTATAACTTTCCTCTCCACTAGGCACTAGGGAGTAATTGTTATACTTTCACCCCTTGGACAAACTCTTCCAGCATCCATCCCCCGAAGACATTATTAATCACTTTAAATAGGACATAAAAATTAATATCAAAAGTGATAATTAATATGTAAGATTCACAGGAATGTATCATCGAGAAGTAGATACAAAGAATCCGATTGATAAGTAGCCTTCGAAAGGTTATTCGAAAAATGTTTGCTCAAGAATATGTTTGAAGAATAAATATATAACATTATTAAAATCAAAACATCTATCACCTTAAATATTAAAAGAACAATAAGAAGTATTAAGCAATACTTGATTAACATCTATTACTTTCGAAAAGATAATTTTACTGATATATAAATATTACAATTACAGGTAATGAAGATTAATATATTGGAAGTAAATTCTAAATAAATATGTATAAAAGAAAACTTAAACTAAAAGTTATATTGAAAAAAATAATAAATTCTAAAAAATTAACACCAGAAAGCATGTGAGCATCATGAATACAAGTCACGTCATGTGGTGTCAATTATCAAAATAGATCCCCAAAGTAATGTTGGATCGGATAATTATCATACTTTAGTTATTGAATACTTTAGTCAATTTAAATTTGAAAACACAAATCACCATGAATTCGAAAAAATTAAATCATTGTACATCGGAAAAATGTGAGTTTTCACTTAATTAACATGAAATTTATAGAAAAACGTAATTAATACATGAATTAACTAATATAATAATAAGTTTCCAAAATTATTATATCTTTATTAAATAAAACGTGAAATACATCAAATTTTTTTTGAATAATTGACTGTGTATTTATTGAAAGATTAAAAGAACAAAAAAATTCAGGCTTGTTTTAACAAGCCCAACAGCAAGTCAGACCATGCCTACTACATATTAAAAGGGAACTATTAAAGCAGAAAAGAACATTAAAGAAAAAAAATGAAAAAGTAAAAATTGTAATAGCCAATACTAAAAACTGCCTAAAAAGACTCTTAAATTACCCTTAGTCAAACTTTCAACGGTTGGAAGCCATTATCTTCTCGTCTTTTCAAATCACTTATCCCATCTGTTCCATCCGTCTGACGATAGCTCTTCCCAAAGTTTACTTTCTTTGCTATCTACTTGTACAGCAAAATCTTCCCTTATCTTCTCAATCCAGATTTCTTGCCCATGGTTCTGTTACCCCCCCATTCTGGCAAATCGTCTCTCCATCCTCCAGGCACGTTCTTTCACTTCTCTTTAATGTTGTCTTCACAATATTGTGAGCACTCATATTCTTCATTTTTAGGATGTGCTTGAACTCTATCTTCTGGAAGCCCGATTTCTTAACCTGAATACCTCTGATAATTGATCCAATGACTGAATAATTGATTGTGTTTGCCTGGCATCTCTTTATTACTGTTAAAGAATCCTCCTGTATTTGTATCTCCTGGAAGCACATCTCGATTCCTAACTTAACTGCTTCTAATCCTGCATATGCTTCTGCTGAAAATGGAGATGCAATATCATAATGAATGAATGATTTTGAAACCAAATATTCGTTCGTCTTTCCCCAAACCAGCAGCCCAGTCGCCGATCTAAAATTTTTGGAGTTAAACGCAGCATCAAACTGGATCTTTATAATCGGTAAGTTCTCCTCAATTCTTTGATTACATACCATATTCAATATACTCTTCTTGGCTCTAAACCCTTCATATTCTGCTATGTGGTTCTGGACTTTTTGTGCAAGATCATTACCTATTTAATAAATTCTTTCATGCATGAACTTATTTCTCGAATACCAAAGCAACCATAAAGTATAGCAAAAATATCTGCACTGTTCATCTGTTCCTTGTTCGAAGACCATGGTAAGCCACTCTCAGAAATTTGGTTGCATAATATTTGTGATCCAAGCCATATTTAATAATTGCCAGACTTCCATGCTTACAGGACATTGCCTAAAAACGTGATGACAGTCTTCTTCCCCAAAACCACATCGAGGACAAACAACATTCGTCACTATTCTTCTTTGTCTAAGATTGGCTAAAGTAGGATGTAATTCCAGGCAATACGCCAGATTATGATTGTAATCTTAGATGGTAGTTGTAGATTCCATAGCTTTCCAAAAAACTTCTTATTTTCAGTCTGTAATAAATAATTGCTAGGATCCAGATTAGCAATTTGTAATAGTTTATAAGCGCTACGAACTGAGTATTCACCGGTCGGTTTACCCCTCCAAACTTGGAAATCCTCATGAGCTGATTCCGATAATGGGATTTGTAGAATTTTTCAAGCGAACTCCAAATGAAAGGTATTAATAATCAACTCCACCATCCACTTTCTATTCACCCTATCAATAAGATCCGATACTAACTCTAGTTCTAAATTGTCTAGACTATTTGGCCTTTCCAGTGAATCAACCCCCTGGATCCAACAATCCTGCCAGATAGAGACTTTATTTCCTCTACTGATTCGCCAGTATAAGCCTTTCTGAAAGAGACCCTTAGTTGCCCGAATGCTGTTCCAGGTGAGTGAAGGTAACCTTCCTAACTGCGCCTCTAGAAAATTCGAATTCGGATAATACTTCGCTTTTAAAACTTTGGCTAATAATGAATTGGGATAATTAATCAGACGCCATCCTTGTTTTGCAAGCAACACAATATTGAACTGACTCCAATCCCGAAAACCTAAACCACCATTTTCTTTTAAAAAACAAAGATTCTTCTAAGTGCACTAATGAATTCCCCTTTTACCATGCCCCTTCTACCACCAATATTTTGCTATGATACTTTCGATATCTATACATAAAGAACTAGGCAATAAGAAACAAGCCATCATGTACGTAGGAATAGCTTGGAGAATAGCTTTTATAAAAATTTCTTTCCCACATTGTGATAGAAACCTAGTACTCCAATTAACAATACGTTTTTTAAGACGATACTAAGTTTTGAAAGGCTACTTTCTTCCTCCTCCCCACCATATTTGATAGACTCAAGTAACGCTCAGGCTTGCTTGAACTTCGAACACCGAAAAGATTGACTACTATTTGTCTATCTTCCTCCATTGTATTTTTACAGAAAAGAACTGTTGACTTATCAAAATTCACACGCTTCCCTGAGCAAAGAGTATATTCATGTAAAATGTTTTTGAATACCTGCGCCCCTCTTCTTGTTGCCTTCCCAAAAAGGATACAATCATTGGTAAATAGCAAGTACGATATCAGCTGCTCATTTCTACTAGCCTTCACTCCTCTTAAAAGACCTTCCCTTGCTGCTACTCGCATTAGACTCAATAAGTCCTCACCACAAATAAGAAATAAAAAAGGGATTAATGGGTCACCCTACCGAAGTCCTCTACACGGTTGAAATTTCGCTCCCAACTGACCATTCATAACCACTGAACAGGAAACAGTAGTAATATATTTCATAATAATCTCAATACATCTAATTGCAAAACCCATTGGTATATTACCTGCTTTATGAAATCCCACTGTACCCGATCATAAGCCTTACTCATATCAAGTTTGACTGCCATGAACCCTATCTTTCCCACCCTCTTCTGCTTTAACGTATTCAGAATTTTGTAAGCTAACAACAGATTATCAGATATTAATCTTTCTGCAACAAAAGCACTATGTGCGACAACAATACATTTTCCAATCACTCCTTTAAATCGATTCGCAATAGCCTTTGCCAAGAATTTATACAAAAAATTGCAAAGACTAATCGGACGAAAATGAGTCATATTTGAAGGATTAGAAATATTTGGGATGAGCACAATATTAGCCGAATTAATCAAACTAGCCTCCATATCACCATTTAAAAGACGTAAGCAGAAACCAATGACATTATTTTCAACTATGGGCCAGCATTTTTGATAAATCAGTCTAGGAAGTCTATCCTCTCCCGGCGCCTTCGTAGGTCCCATCTCAAACACCACCGCCTCTATTTCTTCTTTCGTATAGTTCATAGTCAGTTTATTATTGTCCTCATCCTGGATACACCGATCAATGCCTAATAATAGATGAGCCGAATTAGCCATTTGTCCTGTTGAAAATAACTTCTGGAAATATAAACGAGCAATTCCCTCTAAATCCTGTGAAGCCTCCGTTTCACCACCATCTTCATTTAGCAGCTTTCGGATAATATTTTTCTTTCTCCGTTGAGTTACTTGGCTATAGTAGTCAACCAATTTTGGCCAGGCCCATTTAATTTATTTGTAAATAAATAAACCCAAATAAAGGTCTAAAAATAAATAGTCCAAAAAGTCCATTTACAAACACTTAACCCAATTAAACAAATACTCCAAAACCCTTTAAATAAAATTAAATCCCAATTCTAATAAACCCATTTTCTAACCAAATACCCCAAAATTCTTAAGCCCAAATTACATAACAGATTCCCAAATTCCAAGTCCCCAAACCTAATTAGCCCTAAACCTCGAGGCCCAATACACCCAAAATTCTCAGCAACACTAGGAGCTTCTGGAATGTGCCAGAATAGGCCAGAAATTGGAACTACCACGAGTGGCTCCTCGCGCGCACACCTCCACTGTACGGCCAAATCTGCACAAGAATATACCAGAAGGATTACTAACAGAATACAGCTAATTATGTAATTATTTTATTGTATTTTTATTCCAAAAATTAGGCTATAACATGCCATTGATTTCACCCCTGTAAGTTTATGCATGCTATACACATACACATATATTGAAATACGAGAAAAGCAGAAGGTGATTTGAAATCTTTTCCATCCTCAATATTTTTTTTCCTTGTGGATATGTCTGTTTTTTTACAATAGAAAAGAAAATATATGAGAAGATTACCCTTGCTAAATGCCTCGATGCAATCTCTTGGCTTCTCCGTTGAAATCGAGGAAAGGCAGGCGAATTTGCTGGTGAAAATGGTTTTCAGGTGTTGATTTTGATGGAAATAAGGGTTAATTTTACTTTTCTCACCAATTTTGATGGTGAATGGAAGTTGAAATGGCCTTAACAAGACTGTGGTTGAGTTGAAACCCTAATAAATTGGGCTTTCAAGTCATATTTTGAAGAAATGGCAGACGGCCATTCATGTTATTTTAGTTTTAAGTATCCAAAGCCAAACGGCGTCGCACATGGGGAGAGGGTCCGCGTGTTAACCCGCCTGGAGCCCAGAAATTGTGCCTTTGCGCCTGGAATGATATATTTGTGCGGCAGGTCCCTCCTCCGTGTACCGCAGTGCAATCTGCTCCCCTCTGCGTTTAATCTGCTTTATTTTCTTTTAAATTATCCCTAATATTTGAGATACTCTTATGTTTTAGTCCATATTTCAACATTATGTTTCAAGATCAGGGATTATTTCAATATTGATCCTTGTAAATTCATGTGTGTTATATATATGTCCCTTTAATATTGTTACTTATTTTGTAAATTTTCTTTTTATTTTACTTTGATTTCGATTAAGTATTTTATTAGATTTATGTTATAAATTTGGGGTTTATTCACTCATATATTTTCAGTCTTTTTATTAATGTATGTATATTCATCCTTGTTTTGTTTTTATTTTTGTTACGGTTTATATTATTTGTAATATTCATGGTATTATTTATATTGTTGGTTACTTATTTGTTGTAATTTGGGGTATTTGAATTTCCATATGGTTGTAAATTACTTTATGTAATGTTTTATGTGTATATACCTCATAATAATTGGTTTTATTCCATGAACATTATTAACATCAAATTATTATACATATATTTAACTATTTTTTGTCCACATGATATATACGTATTCGTTTTTAAAATGGAATCACATGTTATATACACTAATTAAATTTTAACTATACATATACAAAAATTATTGGTATATATGTAATTTAAATACATTTTAAACATTGGTATTTTCATACATATAATTTCTTTTAGATTTATTCACATCTATTTCTTATTTAAAAGGAAAATCTCACATATTTTGAATTATTTAAATTATTATTAATAAACATATATTTCAGATTTATATTTAGTTTGCATCTATTATTAAAGCTTTGATATCTTTATGAACTTGAAATTAATTATATTTTTTATGTATATAATTTATAATAAAATTAAGTTAACCTTATAATTCCTATTTTCATCAAAGGATATTTTGACATATAATTATTTTAACATTTTTTCACATGTATATGGCATATTTTAATTTATTTTTACTATGGTATGTTATTATTTTCATGTAACTTTATGTAAATATTTTTCTATGTATATATATCTTCTTTTAAAATTATTTATGTGTATAATATTTTTAAGAACCCTTTTAAATCATGTAATTTATTGCACTGCATATTATTCTTATGTTTTTATATATATATTTTGTTACTTATATAGTATATATATTTACTACATTTTTATACATTATTAATTTTATTTTTTATTATACCTAATGTTTATTTGTGTATAAAAGTTTCATAAATTGACTTTGTATATTATTTTATATCATATATTGTTATTCCTTCATATTTAATACATTATTTAAATTATCTTATGAATTATCAATTTTGAATACATTTGTGTTTTAAATATTTTATGTATGATTTGATTTGAACTTTGAAATTTATAATAACTATTTCTATGAACATATATCCCAAGTTTTATGCAAATGTGTCAACTTATATATATTATAGGACCATTAATTTTCCGTTTTGTTTCATACATATTTTTGCACATCGTTTTATTTTGTGTTATGATCATGTATATTAATTATTCATTATCCATACTTAAAGAATTTTTGTTACATTATACCTAGAATGATTGTTAGACGTATTAAGCAAGGTTTATGGTATTTTGAGTATATTATTTCATATTTATTATTTTTACAATGCATTAAATATTTCATCAATTTTAAAATGAATAAAAAGTTTTTAAGCAAATTTCTAAATTTCAGTTATTTAAAATTTTTGAAATAAGGTAATATCTAATATTTGGGAATTCGGAAAATTTGTGCTCAATCGTACTGGGTATGACTTTTCCAATAAACCAAATACTAGATAACCTTTTATACTTTTAATGTATGATTTTTCTAAAAAAAAAAATTCCAAAATCGGTCGTATCTTAAAGGTATAAGGGCTCGTATCCAACCGTACTGGGTATGAAACCTCATATCTTTGGAACGAAAGATTTTTGACAGCTAATTTGAGCTATTCAAACATTTTTTTATATACTTCGAAAAATATTTTTAAAACTTTTGATATAAGGACAGCATCAAATCAATTTGGTACCAGTTTTTGGGCATTATGAGGGTGCTAACACTTCCTCATGCGTAACCGACTCCCGAACCCGTTTTTCTTTATTTTACCTAAACCAAATTTATTTTCATTGAATAAAGTGTTTTAATAGGTGGTCCAATCACACCTAAATCAAGAGATTGGTGGCGACTCCACACTCGGTTTTAAAAAGTCGATCCCCATTATTTTTAAAATAAAAAAAGAGGGTTTCGACAGCTATGAAAAAAGGCTGTATTTTTATCTCCAGATTGCAACCAATTCAGTTGAGCCCTCTATTCCCAATAGCATTCATCCTTCTCAATCTCAAAGTTTAACTGAATTTTTGTGTCGATTAGTTCTGCCAGGTTATTATCATATCTATCTACTTCATATAAATCTGATAACTTAGCCATAAGAACTTGTTTCTTCTTCTTTCGATTCTATTGGATCTGACCAACCCATTTATCCAATCCCCTTTTCACATCTTCTAATTTTTGCAATAGGTCCCCTGAAGACAACTCCCAAATTCGCTTAACTTCATTGAAGAAAGAATCCTCCAACGGCCACCACGCCTCAAATCTGAAGAATTTACTTTTCAACCTTTCCTCTTCTAGGCATGTATTAATTAGGAGAGGGTAATGATCTGAAAAAGAGTGTACTAAATGTTGTACTTTTACCCCTGGGAACATGGATATCCATCTAGTATTCGCCACTCCTCTATCGAGCCTTTCGCGTATATTCGTCTCCGGAAGATTACCTCTCTTCCAAGTGAACCATCTGTCAGAAAATCCTATATCAATCAACTGACATTCCTACAAAGTTTTCTGAAATAGATCCATTCTTCGTTCATCCCTCGGTAAGCCACCTTTCTTCTTAGACCCATACATTATTTCATTGAATTCCCCACAAAAAAACCACGGTATGTCATTATCAGGACTTAGACTTTTCAATACATCCCATGAATCGTTCCTATCTTGTGCATAAGGGGACCCATAGAAACCTGTGAATCTCTATTTTCCCTGTATTTCATTGTCCTCGATCTCCACATCAATATGTCTTTTTGAAAAAGATTAAAGTTGAACCGAGACATCTATTCTCCATGCCATACATAAGCTTCCTCGACTACCCTCTGAACCAACATCCAAACCATGCACAAATCCACATTTTTGTCGTACCTGTTTCATTTTTCTATTATCCAGCTTAGTTTCCATAAAGAAGAAATTTAGGGATTATGCACTTTCAGCATATACCAAAGTCGCTGAATTGTCCGTGGTCTCCTCAAACCACGGACATTCCAATTTAAGATTTTCATTGTGACCGGTCGGCTTGCCTCTTGGCAGCCACCGATATTGAATGATTGAACTCCACCAATCTTCTATTCCTTACCAATAAGTTGTCAGTTTCATTTCCTACCACTACATCTTCTAAAACTCCTCTAACTTTCTTCATCCCTTCTTCTTCAATTATTACTCCCTCCTTTAGATCATGCTCCATAATTGTATTCATTCATTCCGATGTCTTTTTTTCTTTTTGTTGATCAAGATTTGATGACCCCCCTTCTAGATTAAAACCTAAGATTGGATCAATAACCTTTCCTTCCCTTACATTATTATCAACACCCCATATTCTATTCGTTGAGCCCTGAATATACCTCTTTTCCCCTTCACTTTTACCATCGTCATCCTCCCTAAGCCAGATACTATTCATTGATAAGACTCTACATGATTGAGCTCGCAAGGAAAGATCCCAACCTAATGCAGCAACCTCCACCCCAATCAACATTTTGGCTTCACAAAACGAATCATTATGACCCAACCGACCACAATATAAGTAAAACAAAGATAATCGTTCATATCTAAATTTGACATATGAACATCTTCTATTAAATAGGACCTACTTTTTCCTATTCAATGGTCCTCTAATATCGATTTGAGCCTTTATGCGCATATAATTTCTATTCTCCTTTCCCAAGTTTGCGCCATCATATTCCAAAAATTGCCCTAAAAAATTACCCAACTGTGCGGCTAATTTTTCTGAATATAAACCAACAGGAACATCATGAATTTGAATCCAAAAAGGAGAATAAATTAATGGAACTTTAAGCGGGTTTTCCCTCACTGTAACCTATAAAGGACTAACAGATGATTGTTGAAAGTCCATGGAGATCCCTTGAGAACCCTTTCCATGTCCATAACATGAAAAAATTGAAATAATATCGTTTTTCTCCTAAATCCCGGATCTGAACCCCACAGACCGGATGCCACAGATTTGCCATTGTACTTTTCATAGCTGGAAAATGGATAATACTTGCCGTTAAAAAATAGCCTACTAATTGAAAAACACCCCTTTCATTACCCGAGCCAGGATCTAATTGGATATGCAAAATTTCATCTTCTTTTTCATTGAATGACAGATCTGCTAACTCATTTTCCATTGATGCAGATTAATAGTGACTTGACGAAACACGGACTTATAAAAAGACGAAAATATGGGACAAAAAAAATAAAAAAACAAATAAGACCTAAAAAATCATGCCAACGGCGGCAGACTTCAGCGTGTTAGGGTAACAGACCTCAAATGTTTTATTTTGAAATCCTTCAAATTAGATATGAGTGAAATCAGAGAAAATATTTCGAAAACTCAAATCATCATAAATTCTAGAAAATCAAGTCACTATAAACCAAGAAAATCAAGTCTCGAAGCTTTTCAATGGCGTCAAGTCCACCATTTACTTTCCCAAAGAGAGAAGAAAAAATGATGGTAAAGAGAGAAGAAGAAATGACTATAGAGATCGATGACGAAGTGATAGATATATCTTGTTTAATCGATAACCATAAAACCTGTAGAATTTTTTAGAGAGTGGTGTTGTTATTGCAATACATTTTGCAAGTAGAAAGATAGGATACTTATTTTGTTAGTAGCATATCTAAGATCAAGTTATCATTTTTAGATGCAAATATATGTGTGTATTCATTCAACATTTACTTTTGTTTCTTAATTTTGATTGGTTTTAAGCTTGTTCTTTTTTTTTTCTTTTCCTTTCAATTTTGGGTGGCTTTCTTTTGCTTAAGTTGTATATGAAACCGATGTAGTTACGACCAAATGGATGATCTTCTCATGAAATTATGAAAAGAGGGTAGGGTATAGGCTCAGGGTCTTAAAACCTTTTATCCAAGAGGAAATGTTCTACTATTCATGTGAAACTATGCCTCGTTGGAAAGTGGGTGGACAGACTGTACAAGTGGAGGCTTAGGTAGCCTGTTCTTGATAAATTTGTGATCTCCAACTGGTTTCCACTTTTTGAAGTGATGCTTAGTGCATTATATTATATATTGGGTAGATACTGTCCCCAGGCTGTTATCTTTGCTCGATATGTTGGTTATGCCATTTTATTGCTGTGCACTCCAGTCAGACTTTTCCTGGTCAGTGAAAATATATCTAAAGATTCGAGTTGAAGTTGAGATTAGCTAATAGTTTGGCACTTCTCCAATCGACTTAATTGTAGATGCCTTTTGCTTTACCTTTTATTTACTAAATTGTAATGGTTTTGCATTTTTTGAGGAGAATGTTATCAAAGTAAGTCATTTTAGTGTAGTCAGATATGTTGAATGTAGTTATAGGATTTCTTCGACTGTTAATAGGGGACAAGGACTCTTAAAAGTGTTTGGAGCATGTCTGTTTTAAAGGTATTTTAAACGGGTTGGTTCTGATCATTTCGCACATATTATTTGATGACCAGTCTGTAAAATTCTTCATGGTTTCAATATATGTGCTGAATTCAATTAAGGTATATGTTACATAATGTGACACCAGTTCTATGGTCATAGTGCGAAAGAAAGAGATAATTAGTCAGGTGATTGATGATGCTTGTCTTGGGACATTGTAAAGCCACACTTGGAAACTCTTCCTCTTTTCTTTTTATTTTTTGGTAGGTAGAATTTTATTCATCCAAAAGCAAAATCTTGCTACAAAAAAAAAAAAATACTAGCTAACTCAGCAGTATTACACCAAGATCCCAAGCTTCACAGAGTTGGTTATTACAGGATTACGAGGGATATTCCTAAAATCAGATCATCTGTCACGCACAACAGTATGAATTATTCTGTATAGAATTTGTTCTTGCCTTGCAAGACCGCCATGAATTCTTTTTTCCTTTCCTGCCAAAGAACATAAATATAGGCATTCCAAGCAATTCTTGAGATGATTGAGATTAATGCCTTACCTCTAAGTTCAGTGACTGCCAATGTAGAAGCCTTTTGCCATGATCAGTGATCACAAACTTGTACAACTCTTTTCCATAACTTTTGAGAGTGTACAGGAAGCTGAAGAAAATGTGATCCCTTGTCTCCTTTTTATCCCTACACAATAATCATTCAAAATAACTCGGTAGCCTCAAGAATGCAACCTTCTCTTGGTAGGTAATCTGTAAAGAACTGTAAGCCAATTAATGAATGAGTGTTCGGTATAGACCGAGTGAACCATACCAATCTGTGACACAGGACCATTCCACCTTGAGCCTCAACTGATTCCAGACAAAGTTGGCCTTATAATTAGAACCTGGCTATTTCCATATGGTTCTATTATCTTGTATTTGCATAAATTGAGCCAAAGTATCTCTCATTTCAGGTTTCAGCAACTTCTTCCAGCATCAGCTGTATCTTTGAAGAAGAGGTAATTGCAGTACATTCCTCTCATTCAAGATGTAATTGGTAATCCAGGCTACCCACAATGAACCAACCTGTACAAATCATCCAGAGGTTCCTTAAAATACAGAACTTGTTCCAGATCACCAAGTCCTTCATACCCAGACCTCCCTCAGCCTTAGGATGACAAATAGGTTACCAGCAACTTAAGCCCCTTTAGCATTGCCATCCCCTTCTTTCCATAGGAAGGAGTTGCAAAGCTGTGTGACATTTTACATCACCTTAGATGGAAGCAACAAATTTCTGCACCAAAAAATCCGAAAGCTGAATTTGACTACCTGAATAGGCTGCAAACAACCAGCAAATGATAAATGTTTTTCTACCCAACTCTTGATTCATTGAGTGATTTTCTCAATGATGGGAGAACAATCTCTCTCACAAAGTGTTGAAATATGTATATATTTTAAATTTATTTAGGTAGATAAATCTTGAAATATGTATATATTTTAAATTTATTTAGGTAGATAAATCTTATTTAGGTAGATAAATTTTATTCATATTCTAGGAATATTTTTATTTTATCTTTTAGTAATTTGTTAGAACAAGGGAGCTATTTTCCCTTACGTTTTAGTAGTTTATTAGAATAAGGGAACTATTTTCCCAATTAGGATTAGGACTGTTTTCTCTATTTAAGTTCAGTTCTTTAGTTAATAATAATAGAACAGTTTTATTAAAAGCTCTCTTTGAAACTTTCATGGCATCTGAGCTAGGTTAAAACTTTAGTAACATCATGGTTAAACCTTGGTGCGATCACTATAAAAAATATTGGCACACTCGGGATTCGTGTTGGAAGCTCCATGAAAAACCAACAAATGGAAGGAAAAATAGTGGCAATGGTCATAGCTCACAATCAAGGGATAACAGAGCTTTCCAAACAACTAATGGAAATTATGAGGGCCAAAGTTCTTTGAAAGGGTCTCCATTCACTAAGGAACAATTAAAGCATCTACACAAGTTTTTCAGTCACCACAATTTCGAATGAATTCTTTTATTCCTAACCCATCCAATAACCCTTCTTCCTCTTTTTCCCAATCAGGTATTGATTTTTCTATTTTTTTTCAGTGTCAAGCCTTGTAAAACAAATATGTGGATCATTGATTCTGGAGCTAGTGATCACATGACTAGTAGTCCTTTTCTTTTTTCAACTTACAGGCCTTGTGCAGGAAACAAAAAGATCAAAGTAGCAGATGGGTCCTTCTCGGCAATAGCCGGGAAAGGCACTGTTAAAATTTCGTCTTCATTAGTTTTACATGATGTTTTACATGTGCCAAATCTAGCTTGTAATCTCATATCAGTCAGTAAATTATTCCAGTCCTCAAATTGTCATGTTATATTTGACTCCTCTATGTGTAAGTTTTAGGACCTGGTCTAGGGAACGATGATTGACAATGCTAAAGAATTTGGTGAAATTTACTTTCTTGAAGAAGACCATATGAGTCAACTAACAACTACTTTTGGTTTAAATTCTGTTTCTGATTTTGATAAGGTTATGATTTGGCATTATAGGCTTGGACATCCTAATTTTTACTATTTAAGATATTTGTTACCTAATCTATTTAAAAATAAAAGTCCTTCATATCATTGTGAATTTTGTGAATTAGCTAAACATCATCGGTCATTCTTTCCACCTCAAAAATATAAAGCCTCTAAACCTTTTTCGTTAATTCATAGTGATTTTTGGGGACCTTCAAGAGTCTCAACTTTTTCATGAAAATATTGGTTTGTCACATTTATTGATGATCATACTTGAATTTGCTGGGTGTTTTTATTAAAAGATAAGTCTGAAGTTAAAAATGTGTTTCAGTCTTTTATGCTATGGTGGAAACACAATTTGGTGTGAAAATAAAAGTATTTCGGACTGACAATGGTGGGGAAATTTTTAGCGACCAATTAGGTGTTTTCTTAACCAAACATGAAATAGTCCACCAAAGTTCTTGTACAAATACACCACAACAAAATGGCATTGCAGAAAGAAAAAACCGACATCTTTTGGAGGTAACTAGAGACTTGATGTTCACTAGTTAGGTACCACGTTATCTTTGGGGTGAAGCCTTGTTAACAGCTACATATCTTATTAATAGAATGCCCAGTAAAACTCTAAACTATAGAACTCATTTTCGTCTCTTTAAAGATAACTTTCCTAACTCTAAATTGATCACAGATTTATCTCTCCGAATTTTTGGGTGTAGTGTTTTTGTTCATCTTCACAACCAAGGTAAATTAGATCCTAGAGCAAAAAAATGTATCTTTGTTGGCTATGCTTCTAATAAAAAGGGTTACAAATGTTATGATCCAATTGATAGGAAGATTATTGTTACCATGGATGTCACATTTGTTGAAACACAATCTTATTTTGATTCTAATCTTGAGGGAGGAATTATACTAATAAAGATTCTATAATTGATCAAGAAAAGACTAGGAATATACAACATAGTGATTCTAATAATGGGGAAGGCAAATTTATGATTAACACAGAAATTAATGATGTTAATATTAATGAAAAGGAGTATGAAGGTGTAGAGTCTGATTATGATAATAAAGAACAAACAAAGGATTTAATTGTTTAGTCAAGAAGAAATCGAAATCAAGAAAGTGGAATCCACTAGATTCATCACCAAAAATCCGACCCGCAAGATCCTGTCAAAAGTCCAGGTAAAGCTCATAATCCAGCCAATGTATTTTCTGATTTAGATATTCTAATTGCCAAAAGAAAATGTGTTAGAAATATTGTCAAATATCCCATGTCTAACTTTGTATCCTATAAAGCCTTTTCTTCGACATTCTCAACCTTTGTTTCGTGTTTCGATACTGTAAAAATACCCAAAAATGTGAAAGATGCTTTACAAGTTCCTGAGTCGAAGGAGGCTATTTTAGAGGAGATGCGTGCTCTTGAAAAAATAGGTGCATGGGAAACAATGGAATTACCTGTAGGAAAAAAACAGTGGGCTGTAAATGGGTGTTCACATCCAAATTCAAATCAGATGGATCTTTAGATAAATACAAAGCCCGGTTGGTGGCTAAAGGGTACACTCAAACATATGGGATAGATTATCTTGAAACATTTGCTCCAGTAGCCAAATTAAATTCTGTTAGAGTTTTTTTATCAATTGCTGTTAATCTTGATTGGTCTTTACAGCAGCTAGATGTGAAGAATGCCTTCCTAAATGGGAAACTTGAAGAAGAAGCTTACATGGATCCTCCTCTAGGTTTTGAAGAAAAATTTAGAACTCGAGTATGTAAACTCAAGAAATCTTTGTATGGTCTAAAGCAGTCTCCTCGAGCTTGGTTTGAACGGTTCACTCAAGTTGTTAAAAAGCAAGGTTACTCAAAAGGGCAAGCTGATCACACAATGTTCTATCGACATTCACAAAAAGATAGAATAGCAGTTATTATAGTTTATGTCGATGATATCATTCTTACAGGAGATGAATTGGATGAAATAAGGCATCTCAAGGAGCATCTAGCATTGGAGTTTGAGATCAAAGACTTGGGTCCTTTGAAATACTTTCTTGGAATGGAAGTTGCTCGATCAAAGAAAGGTTTTGTGGTCTCTCAGAGAAAATATGTGATTGATCTTTTAAAAGAGGCTGGGATGAATGGTTGCCGCCCAGCTGACACACCAATTGATCCAAATGTAAAAATCGGAAATAAAGAAGGTCGATTAGTTGACAAAGGGCAGTACCAAAGATTAGTTGGTAAGTTAATTTACTTATCACGTACAAGGCCAAACATAACTTTTGCAGTGAGCTTAGTGAGTCAATTTATGCACTCTCTAATGAAGGAACATGAAGAAGCAGTGTTTCAAATTCTAAAAAACTTAAAGAGTTCACTTGGAAAGGGCTTATTCTTCAAGAAATCTGAACAAAGAGGAATTAAAGCTTATACAGATGCAGATTGAGTAGGCTCAATAACAAATAGAAGATCTACATCAGGATACTGTACATTTGTTTGGGGAAACCTTGTGACTTGGTGAAGCAAAAAACAAAGTGTTGTAGCAAGAAGTAGTGCAGAGGCTGAGTTTAGATCAATGGCTCAAGGCATTTGTGAAATGATGTGGTTAAAAAGAATTATGGAAGAGCTGAGGAAACCAATAACTTCACCAATGAAGTTGTACTGTGATAGCAAAGCTGCCATTAGTATTGCTCACAACCCAGTCCAACATGACAGAACTAAACATGTTGAGATTAATAGACACTTTATCAAGGAGAAGATTGAAGAAGGCCAAGTGTGCATGCCGTTTGTTTCTTCAAAACAACAGATTGCTGACATACTCACCAAAGGACTCTCTAACGCAAGCTTTGATTTTCTTGTAAGCAAATTGGGCATGATTGATATATATGCACCAACTTGAGGGAGGGTGTTGAAATATATATATATATATATATATATATATTTTTAAATTTATTTAGGTAGATAAATCTTATTTAGGTAGATAAATTTTATTCATATTTTAGGAATATTTTTATTTTATCTTTTAGTAGTTTGTTAGAACAAGGGAACTATTTTCCCTTATGTTTTAGTAGTTTATTAGAATAAGGGAACTATTTTCCTAATTAGAATTAGGACTATTTTCTCTATTTAAGTTCAGTTCTTTAGTTAATAATAATAGCACAGTTTTATTAAAAGCTCTCTTTGAAACTTTTACAAAGTATTCTAGTCACCAATGGTACTCCTGGGTACCTAAGCGGTAAAGTGCTTATGCTGAATCCTCTGTGTTCTACAATGTTATGCAGTTCAAATTCTGGCCCATACCACGGCTAAACAATTCACTCTAGGAATTACTGAGCTGTAAACTAGAAAGCTGGTAACAATTAAACTCCTTAAAATTTGTGTTCCTAACATATGACAATTACCTGAAATGTTTGCCTTGCCTTCATGTTACCTAAAATAAAATTATGATGATAAACAAGCATCATTAGCCGTTTAGGTTTGTTCTAGTTTCACTTATTGACAGTTGCTAGAGGGTGGACAGAGGCGTTGCGTTAAATGTAGTTTATCATGTTTGCATGTTTATTTCTTTATTTTCTTCTTCTTTTCTCTTTTATTGTGGTTGCAGGGGACATGGGGGGTTGTTATAGGATTCCTTCAACTGTTAAACGTGCTTGTAGCATGCCCGTCCAAATGGTATTTAAAAGGGGTTGATTCTGATCAATTTGTGTGTATTATTCGATGACTGGTCTGTATAATTCTTCATGGTTACAACAAATGTGCTGAACCCAATTAAGGTATTTTACATACTGTGATACAAGTTCTATGGTTACGTTGCAAAAGAAAGAGACAAGAAGTGGTGATTGATGATGCAAAAGCCACACCTGGAAACTTTCTTATTTTTGTTCTGCTTTTGGTCCAAAAATTTCATGTCTAACTTTTTTACCCTATGATTGTATTGTCTAATCTCTAGCTAATGTCTCAGCTCCTTTCACATGTTATTGGGATCATTCGCGTTCTTTTTTCCCGCAAAGAAGAAAGTGTTCTTGAAAGATCGCTTGCATACTTTCTCTTAAACGGGAAAGGGAGATTGAGGAGGGCATCAACAAGTGACTGTCAAGAAAGCTTGAAAAGCATTGTTGTAAAACCACCCCTTTCTTTGAGCAAGTTGCAAGATCAAGAGGCAGCTGAAGATGCATCTGCTCTTTAAAATGTTGCACTTTCTATTTTACACCATCTTTGTGCATGATTTTGTTGTTGAGTCATTGTCCAGGTCTATGTATACAGTGCCTTCCAAAAAGACTAGTGTTTTTAACTTTTCGGAGCTTCAGCATTTACCCATCATTTAAGGATCGTAGCTCTCACGAAAGTCCAAGTCTTGGGGTTTGAACATTAAAAATGGTGCGATTAGCTTATTCCCAGTATTAAATTGTGCACAACTTCTTGTTTCTTAATTACTTTTTATTATATAAAGGTTCATGCCAGTTGCTAAAAATTGACTCCATTTCATCTTTATATGTTTCATAGAGGAAGTTCTTTTTAACAGGAAAAGATGTCTATTAAGAAATTGAGTTTGAAATGTTGGATCCTATCTTTGCTTCCAGTGCCGCCATTGTCCATAGATAGATGCAGGTAATGAACCTTTTTGTCGCATGTGTTTAGTTTAAGGTCGCTTTATGGAAATGGAACTTAAATTTTTAGACTGGGACATTGGCATTTTGCCTACCAACTATTTGTCTCTTGTTCTATTGAGATCCATTCTAAAGATTTGGACACTTTTTTTGCTGTCCCCTGGATCACTATTCTCTTCTACAGGCACCATGTGATTTCATGCGATTAAGGCTTAATTCATAATTTTACTCTTTAAGTATACTTATTTTTCCACTTTAGTACTTAAAACAATTTTATCCGATTTGATACTTAAAGTTTTAGAAAATACCTAACATTTTAAATAAAAATATATAAAACTTCTTTTATAAAATTTTCAAAATAAAAAATAAAAATATAAAAATTAGAAATATATAATGTAAATTTATATAGTATCAATTTAATTTTCACACTTATTTAAGTTCAAATTTCACCATTCTCTTATTTTCATCATTCTCTATTCATTTCCAATGTTCATTTTTCTTAAAAATTAGATTTACAAACTAATTTTCAAAGCTTCAACTCAAGATTTGAGTAACTTTCATCATTGATTGTTTGTAATTTTTTTTTTATGTTCTTCCCCTTCGTAAACTTCTCTATCATCAATATAATCCAAGTTGCTTAGGCAGAAAATTAAATTTGTGACCTTTCATGTCTTTACTTTTTTATTTTTGGGTGTATTATGATGATAGCTGTGATATGGATACGGTTATGTGGTGATAGAGAAGATTTTAACAATGTTTTTTTTTTTTTTTTGGTAAAAGATGATAAAGAAGAAGGAAGATTGGGAAAAAGATGAGAGAGAAAATAACGTGGGGAAAAAGAATTGAATTGAATTTTATTTTAATTAATTTAATTTAGTAAATATATTTCTAATTCAAAAAGGAAAAAATCAAATTTTTTATTTTAATATATATTTATGTATTTCATATTTATTTTAGAGTTTTCTAAAGGTATTTTAGATTTTTAATATAAAATTGCATTTTCTGAATTTTATATATTTAATTTTATTTTTAATAATTTTTAAGATTTATATTTTGATAAAAGGAAAATTATATTTTTATAAAAAAAACGCCACACGACATTTTGTGATTAGTCAAAACAACTTAAACATTTTTTCTCTTCAGAAACTAAATTGGGATAAAAAGAAAATTAAGTATCAATGTGGAAAACAGGTATACTTTTAAGGCTAAATTATGAATTAAGCCAAAGATTAATCACACTTGACTTTTTGGTCGGTTCACTTTATTAAAGATGAAGGGCGCCTCACCATTTTAATTGCAGTCAGTTGAAATTAAGGAATATGATGTTTGGAAATCCAGGTAATTGAATTCCCTCTTCTTAAATAATACAGTCTGAATATGGATTTCTGAAAGACTAAATAAAAGAAATATTTTTTCAAGGTATGATCAAGTCATTGATACCTAATATATGCAGATTTTAGGTGTGAGAAAACCCAGTATTTGTCAAATGTTACAGTGATGTTTTCTTTGATCATTGCCAAGATGGGTTGGCAACTGACACTTATTATATGCAATTAGAATTCCAAACTCTAAAAAGTCTCCTTTTTGATCTGACACCTATTTCAAAGTCTTTCATAAAATATGAATGTCAGCAGGGCACTAGCTAGCACTTACCAGTTAGTGATCAGCTCTTATTTTAATAGGAATAAAGCTCTTTTGGCTAGCTTTCTGAAGCATGATTCGACCCAATGTTTTTGCTTTTAACTATGAAGTTCGAGCTTTTATCTGTATATATGGGTCATGTTGTGGGTCTTTACAGGCTGAGCTGGTTCCTTGATGCTTAGCTCACGTTCCAACAGAAGGTGAACTTAGCATGGCCAATGAACTAAGTTACTCGAACTCGGGTATGAGTGTTGGACAAGGGTAGGGTTAAGTTTTTTTAATTTTTTTTTATATGTTTGAAAAAAATTTCTAGTGTTCAACACAAATACTTAAATAAAAATGAAAAGTCAGAGCAACACTTCTCTTGAATATTGACTCATAGAAAAATCATATGCTTCCTTACCAACTCCCACCATGTGATCTCCATGCACCTTTTTTGTTTCCCCCAGCTTTGACATGATTTACAAGACATTTGATAAAGCTGTTCTTTAGATCTCCTGTTCCAACCATGTGACCTGCTTTTGCATGCAACGTTTATCTCAACTTTTGACTAGATTCTTTTTTTACTTTATCTTAGCTATTCAGATTTCATGAACTAACTTCTCTGACTCTTGCAGATTCCATAACTAGTTATTTATATGCCACATCTGCAGGTTTCTCATGCAATTAGTATCATTTTCTTCCAACTCACAACTGGTCTGATCTCTAATGTTTTCCCAGTTTCATGGTGGTACTGTGGAGGGTTTTGCAACTACAATTTTTCTGAGGTATGTTTCCCACTTTTCTTTCATTTTGTTATGTTTTCCAAGTTCAAAGACTATTTGTGAAGGATAAACTGAATGCACTAAAGTATATTGTTTTAGCATGAGGCAAGCAATACTTATGATGAAATGTCGACAATATCAAAGTACAAATTCTCTATGGGGGCACTTCTTGATTGTTTTGGTGCTTGGTATTCATCTTAATTTTGATCATATTCTATATAATGTCCACACTTTCTGCTTCTAAGATCACTAGCATCAAAAGGTATATACCTTTCCCTTTATTAATGAAATTAACAGATCATGTTGTCACCGACCTTTGACTTTATATGGATTTTTGTATTGCAATAATTGCTTTATATATCTCAGTCTCATCTAATAACTTTTGTATATGGTAGGCATTTAGGACCTGGGCTAGTGTTAATCCAATATAAATTAAATTTCGGTGTGGTCATGAGCCTTTGTTGTTAGCTCCTTGGAAGGAGTGAAGTGGGGATAATTAAGTTTAAAAGTATAATTATACCTAGCTTCTTCTATTTATATTATTAACCTTGGGCCCAGGATGAAATGATTTAAACCCACATCTGTTCTAAGTAAAGGCTTTGAAATTACATCCAAGATCATTTCTTTCAGTGGAAGATTTTTTTATTATTTCTTTTTAAAAAGCAGGAAGGGATCACTTTGTTTACTCAGTCTTTTTCATTTTTCTAGGAAAACAAATATCATTCTCCAAGATATTCTAAAACTTATATTTCCCAGCAAAAAAGAGGTAAAGCTTTGGAAAGGGAGAATGCCATGCAACTTATAATTCCTAGGACAATGAAAAAGTAAACTGAAAGAAAGAAAGAAAACTATTTTTTGGTCAGACTACTAGTAATGCAAGTTGCAACTGCCTCTTTATATATGCTAGAAGTCTTTCAAAAAGTAGCTTGTTTCGCCCATTTTGCTTGGCCTTCTTCAGAATTTGTTGAAAAAGCACTAAAACAAGACACTCCCTATGTGTTCATTGTAAGATAATGTGTAGTGGGTACTACCCTATCTTTGTTTTTGTTTTTGGCCAAATCATGGAGTATTACTAACAATGCAGGAGAGTAGAACTCTCACAACATTACAAAGTCTTGTAACACAAAACACCATAACAAAATGCTTCGGGAGTGGATATTGCACCATAAGCTTGTTTAAAGAAGTTTTATTCTCCATGCTCTTGCATTTTTTTTATTTGATTGGAAATAGATATTCCTATATACCTCATACAGAAATTTTATGACTGGCCATGGGGATCTTGTGGAGTATGAAATACTAGTTTTTGATAATCAACTGGTTCCCCACATAATGGTTTCTAAACAGCCGTTCTGGGATTGGTTCTTGTTTATAAGTGCAGCTCAGTCAAGGAAGATGGTTGCAGTTATTCTTTGGATGAATATATCTACAGTTATGTAAGTCTAGGTTATTAATAGATTTTACAAAGATTAAGATAAACTTTACTGTGTGCAAACTTTAACCAATTTCCACCAAAACCTTTGAATGTGGACTAATGCAATGTTACCCTAATCCCTAAATCTAATGTTTTCCACTAACTTGTTAAAACTTGAAAAAATAAGATTGTTGGCTATATACAGCATGGTGTTCTGTCTTCTGATTGCCTATGAACCTATGCTTCTAGGGTTTCTCTATAAGATTGTTGGCACCCAGTAAATCTGCTATTTCAATGAAATTTTTGCCTTTAGAAAAAGAACTGGTAAAAGATACTGATACATTCTTTCAAATTTTTAATCAACAAGCTAAACCCTATATTTTCTACCAACTTATTAAAACTCAAACTCTATCTCTACAGTTACAAACAGCCAATTGATGAAAAGAGACTTTAATTAAAAAACTAGCTAGTTTGTAACTTGAGATTATAAATCTTTTACTTATAATGCTGGATACAGGTTTATATGTAGTATACAATTCAGAGTAACTTGTTATATTAAAACTATCTATGTTAATGCTTATGATGGCAGTCAAAGTATGTACTATTTCTTCTCTTAGAAAAACTTTTAGAACATATGTGTGTACATATTATATGTGCTACTTCTGTAAAAATTAGTTGATCGAGTGTTAATGTTACTATATTATGCTAAGCTTGTTTTGCTGTTAATTTCACTGCATACCATATACATGACATGAAACTTTGATGTTTGTCTTTCTACATATGGATTGGGTAACCCTAGCACTGTAAGGTGTATTAACTGAACTTGCTTTTCTCACTTTTGCTGCATCCCATACTATAGCTAGCACATATCCTAAACCCTAAACGCCAAGTAGAGCTTGATTAAGTAGTGGAATCATTTGAATCATCAACAAATTTAGGTTATTCTTACAAAGTTGGTATGTTTTATGTGTTATATTATAATATGTAATATTCAGTGTCACTTTCTTTCACGGTCCTTAGCTGTTAATCTGATGTCATTGCAGATGAGAGTTGAGCCAACAAACAAAACATGGTAGATGCTAGCTAACAATGATATGTAAATATCCCTAGCGTTACAAATCATACTTTATCATAAATATTTGAGCTAACTATGATATAGGTCACTTCATCAATTCACAATTACTTTATTTCTCCTATCATTGAGCATAACAGTTGAGAAAAACTATACCAAATGGCAACAATGTTGTAATCAATAACCCTAATTTCTAGTGTCATTCAGTCATTGTTATAAAGCATTATAAAAAATCCTTATATATGGGCAATAACAGTGAGTGCACTTGTGTACAAGGCCAATAGGATGCAATGCATGAATGTGTTAGGGAAAGTAAACCCCTCTACAAGTAATTATCATTGAAATGGTGTAAGATATGATGAAATTAGCATAGATTTTCAGACCCCACATTTAACTTTTTTTTGTGGTTTATATTAGATTTGTTGGGTTATGAATGGTTGAAAAGGGTGAAGTTGGTGAGCCATGAACACTCGTGGTTACAATTCACGTGTACTGTATTCAAATTAGCTCATTGTGGTGACCACTCTATTCCTATTCTTTTAATTGTTTAATACAACAGCACTGAATTAACAATGTGGAGTAAGGCTTTTACTGCAGTGATGAAAGGCTTTGACCAATAAATCATGATTGAGAGAGATCATTGATTATTATCAGTTCATGTCCTGGAAAGTTTCAGAGAAAATGCGCTGTGCTGATGGAAGATGCTGGACGGACCTCCATGGCAGATTGCAAGAATTAGGTCCACTGAAGCTTATTTCAAATCTTGGTGGTACGTTTTTTCTAAGTCAACCTTCATATGTTCATACTCAATAACATCATTATATTTGGATGTACATTAAGATTAAATTAAAGTAGGAAAGAGAGCAATTAAGGTAAAACCCTCCCAACAAGGGATTCCAACTTGTGTTCCATTTATGAGAGATGGAAAATAAAGACCCCAAACCCATAAATGTGGCAAAGGAAGTGAAGAAAGTCTTTGAGTTTAGATGGTATTGGGTAGAAACTTAACTGAGTTAGCAAATCAGTTGTTTAACTGACACTTCAAGTATGGTTTTTTTATAAGGATAAAAGAATTAATAAGCTGTTTAGGTGATATCAGTTAACTCTTTAATTTATTTTTTTAAAATTTAAAACCCTATGTGAGGAGATGGTCCACCCGACAAGGAACCCTAGTTGAAGAAGCAATCTATAAAAAATCTTCTTGATGAAGATATTAACTAATCTGCTTTGCGCCTTTCTCTGAAAAAAAATCTTTGTTTCTTTTATGGCTAAAAATTTTGCAGACAAAAAAATGAGGTAAGTGAAGGAGAAAAGAAAAAAAAGGGGTTGAGAGATAGAAGACATAAGGTTCTTAAATCTCCTTTTTAGGGTTTGACTCTTGGCAGCCATTGATGTAATGCTTTATAACGAGCTTAGGTTAGAAAAATAGTTAACTTATAAAGTAAGAAAGTAGTGACTTTGGACAAACCAAACACCCTGAGTTCTTGTCTGTATACCATGAGCAGCCATTAATGTTAACAATATCTGGGATGAAGGGTGTATCTATAATTCAATAGTTTAGGTTGGGTGTGTACATGTATATTATAATCCAAGTAAGGTTAGATATTAGAAGCTTTTTAAAGCTACTTTTTTCTTTCTTGTCTTCCAGAATTTTATGCACTATCATTTTCATGACCATTGAAACTTTTTTATTTTATTGAAAATAGGAAATTTTTATATTTAATTTTTGAATGTGTTTGATAATCTCTGGTTTAATTAATATATATATATATATATATTAAAAATGTTAATAAGATAAGTGGGCATCATAAAAGGTTGAAAATATTAAGTTAGATTTTATTTTAAAAATAAATTCTCTTTTTTAATTAAAATAATCTAAATTATTATATTTAATTTTTAATAAAATTATACAAAATAAAATAATATATTAATAAGATTGAATTTAAGATATAAATAATTTTAGAAAAACAAGATTAATTTTATGAAACAATATAATTACTATCTTGTACTTAATTTATAATTTCATTACCAATTTTAATAATCTAAATTATTAAAATCATGTTTATATTAAATTATAAATTAATAAAATACAAATATAATATATTATAATAATATTTTTTATTATTTATTGATTGTTTTAATTGATTATATTAATCATAATAATAAGATATGGGTTTAATGATTTATTATAAATAATAAAATTATCAATTTTAGTCTGAATACTTATTAAATCTATATTTTTGAATTTTAAAATTTTAGTGCTAAATCTATTAACTAATTTTCTGTGAGTAATATGTGAACAAATAGACACAACATTACACATATGATAATAAGTTTGACACATTAAATTTTAAAATAACAAAATTTAACTTAATGAATTTAATTGTTATCATTTGATTAGGATTAAAATTTTGAAATTCTAAAAGTACGGGGACTAAAAATGACTAAATTAAAGTATAGATACTAAATCCATAACTTATGCAAAGTATAAGGACTAATAGCAGCATTTGACCAAACAATACGGTCAAAGTTGGAAAATTTGTTCTACTTGCAAAACATTGTTATGCTCTTGTTGAGAGTCGAACTCAAGACCTCCCGCTTACTAAAGTAAGGTGCTCTAACCAACTGAGCTACAAGAGCTAGTTGACCTTATGCTTTCTTTTTTATTAATTTATTTGTATTTAACCTTTTTTTTTTCTGCCTTATACCTAAATCGAACATACTCGCATTTAGCATTGAATTTCGAATTAAAATGATACATGCTAAGACAAAGAAGAGAAAGGACAGGGTGTACCAATAGCAATGACGTGTTGTTTACTTTTGTGTTTTTTTTTTTTTGGGGGAGTTGTTAATTTAGAAGAATGATTTTGGAGGGTTTCAAAAAACATGGTGGAAAACTTGAAAGAGTTTGCTGCGACGGTGCAACCCCCCTCCTCTAACTATCTGCCTATTGGGTCAAACGTGTCACCATCGCTTTAGTTGATATCTAACTTTTTAACCCCTTTTTTCCTCCTTAATCAAACTGAGTTTATCATAGGCAGTTCTATATTGCGATTGCCATTCTCATTTCGGATATGTAGTTATGTATGTTTTTTTTTAATGTCATGCATTGTTAAAGTATATACTTTCATATACTAATTATGAATGATGAGACATCACATGTTAAATATTTTAATTCATTGTAAAATTTTATTTATTTAAAATATTTTAAGAATGCTTTAATTATTAATATATATATATATATATATATATATATATACTAATTGTGTATTAAATATAGATCTAATATATGCATATATATTGTATCTAGTAATTAATACAAACTTGTACCGAGATTATATATTGACATGAAAAATCATAAGAATACTGTAAACGTGAAAAGAATCTTAAAATGCTTAAGGGTGAGTTTGGATGGATGGTATGTTTACTTATGGTTAATGTAAAAATAACAGTAATAGTGAGATTGGATACTATAACAATATTGTAACGTAAGACAAGAAATAAACTAAACACACCACACCCCACCGTCCATCCGAATCCACTCTAAGAAATAGTTAATACTCCCAACTTCTTTATGCAATACAAACAGGCAATCAAGACATTGATCTTCAAAGCCCTAACCTTGTAATTACACCACCAAATTGAATCTTAACCTAGCTATTCCTTCCTACCACATTAAATATGAAATTGTGTTACTTTGGAAGTTGGACTACCGGCAAATCATTGCATTGTTTAGCGTGTAAATTAACCATATACTTTATTATATTATACATGGTTAATTGTGATGCATTTCTTTAAATTATAAATTATTGTTTAATTAAAATTTTAAAGTAAATTAAGTGTTTTCATTAATATGTTATATTGAAAACTATTTAGGTAATAGATTCATATATTTAAAATTTAATATAAATACTTTAAATATTTTTATATTTAATATAAATTTAATATAAATACTTTAAATGCTCAAATTATTAATTAAATTTACGAAATAAAATAAGATATTAAACTTATAATATGATATTACGAAATTATTTATTAATGGAATTTTTAAATTTGTACAATGACAGAAATATCTATATGTGTACAACATTGGGAGTGTCGAATCTGTAGAGTAAAATGATTATATATGTATGGCATTTAAAGTGTGGAATGTATAATATTTAAATAGGAATGTCGAATGTATAGTAAAATGACAAAAGAAATTCCATATTCATAATATAAAAACATTAACATTAATACGTGAAATAGTATAATATATGATCCATGCAATAATCAATGACGAAATATGAAGTCCGAGTTGCGTGCATGGGATGGGTTTCAAAGATCATTGGTGACGCACCCACTTGTTTTTTCATCTTTATATGTGCTGACCACTGACTGCTCCTTGTTGATTTGGTCTTTGACTATATTTATTAACTAATTAATATTCATTTTTATCAATTTTGATAATAAAAAAAATATTCGTTTTATCAAATATAGGAGTGGTTAGATTATTGCTTTAATACTTTTATTTGCTCCATTAGTGTACCACTTTGCATACATATATAAATATTATTAAATGTTTGATCACGAATAAATATATAGTATATTTAATATCCCCCTTAGACACTCAGTAAGTCCCCTTTATCCGGATGTCTTTCGAGGCCTTGGTCACCGGTTCTCATGACAAGTTCACCCGTTTAGCAAGTTATCATACCAAGCACTTCCTTTTTTAAGTACAAGTACCTCCTTTAAGTGTGAGCAGGTTAGACTTAAGTGTGAGCAGGTCTCTAACGATGAGTAGAATTTAGTAGAAAGTAACAATAATCTCTTACTGTTTGGGACCACTATGTCTACACTTCACATATATTATATTAGTACAATCATTGTCCATTGTAACGACCTAGCACGTCGCACTATAAGATAAGAGGATTTCTCTTATAAATACCCTCTTAATGATGAAGAAAGGTTTGACATTTTGAGCCCTGAACTTCCCTTGAGCAATCTACTTCTTTTTCAAGAATCAATCTGTCCTCTTGTCCATCAAGAATCAATCTGTCCTCTTGTCCATTTTGGATCTCCACCTCTCTAGGTGAACCGACCTCCTTAATGCCACCTCATACTCCTCCTTACTTCTTCCATATCTCCTTCCTACCCCTTCTCCTGTTGTACACTGCCAACAAGTATGAAATAGTTATTTATTTTATACTAATTTTATCACACATGTATGTATGTAGACACTACGTATTTAAAATACGAGGGTACATTTACAAATAACATCAAATATAAAAAAATAAAACATATGATTTGAAAGTAGTAATAACATATCTACAATATGAAAAGACATTGTAGTAATTTTTCTGACCAAGTTGTTGTCCAAAAGACACGTGACACCAACTCAATCAATGTTTTAAATTAGACCTATTCAAAGGTTGGGTGCCTCGACCTAACTTGAATTCAATTTAAATAATAATAAAATTTATATTTATATTTAATTACAAAATATATAAAATATCAATTAAAATATATAGTTGTAATATTTTATTAATTTTTGAACAATAAAATGGGCTTTTGGGAGAGTTGGGCCAACTCGAAACAAGCTTGGGCATGAAAATTTTTTGGAATTGAGCTTTGGCGTAGTCCATAGACAACTCTAGTTTAAATAATAGTATAGATATAAAAAGGCAAAAGTATTATCGTAATCATATAACTTATTTAAATATAGAAAGGCATTGTGGTAATTTTCCCAACCGATCTAGTTGACTTGTGACTCCAACTCAATCAGGGATTTAACTAATAGCAAGTAAAGATACACACGATGTGGGTGAAAAATTTTGTGCAATAATATTAAAATATAAAATAAATTAAAATAATTTTTTTTGTTAAAGTAGCTAGGTAAATTAAGTTTTGCAAATGCTAGTTGCATTGCATGGGTTCAAATCTTCTCACGTGTAATATTTTTATTTGTTTTATTGACCATATTATAAGACAAAAGTATTATCATAATAATATTTTATAGAGAAAGGATTATAAGAAACTGTAATTCCACGTCATCTTTATCCATTTCTAATGGGAGAATGACAAATCAGATTTTTTCTTCTAATTTTTAGTGTTTTTAGTTGGATTTGAATTTTTTTCAGGAGGAAAAAACTAAAAATTAGGAGAAAAAATCTAATTTGTCATTCTCCCATTAAAAGGGGATAAGGATGACGTGGAATCATAGTTTCATAAAAAATTTCTCATATTTTAAATATGCTAGTGGCTTGGGTTCAAATCTCAATATATGTAAATTTTATAATGGTTTTATTAAAATGTAAAAAGATAAAAGTACTTTTGTAAAAATATAATTTATTTCAAAATGTAAAGGAAGTCTAGTAATTTCCTAACCAAGTTAGTATCTAGTTAACTCGTGACACTAACTCAATTAAGATTTAAATAAATTTTTTTGACACTTCATTAACAAGTGGTTAATAATTTAATTTTTTATTAATAAAATGATTCATATTTATTTTTAAGATTTTTATAAGTTTTATTTATCTAATTTGCCTCATTAACAAGGTATCATATCGCAGTTAAGTCTAGAGATTAAATTTAAAAAAAAAATTATCAAGTTCAGATATTAGATGTCAATTGAAGGAATATGCAGGGGTTAAATTGAAATAAAACCCATTTTATTTGGAAATGCAAGGGAAAGTGATGCCTCATTTACAAATGACAACAAAGGGCAGTGTTATTTTCCCCCAAGCAAATAGGAAACCAGCACAATTAAAACTCTATAAATACAAGTAAACTTCATTTCCTTGTTGGATTGGAGGGAGCCAAGCCAAAAGATTATTGAAAATGGGAAGGTCTCCTTGTTGTGATGAAAATACTGGTCTTAAGAAAGGTCCTTGGACCCCTGAAGAAGATCAAAAGCTTGTCAAATTCATCCATGAAAACGGCCATGGTAGCTGGAGAGCCCTCCCCAAGCTTGCTGGTATATCTAATGATCATGAATCTATTACCGTCTTCTTTTTTTTCTTTCTCTATCTAAAATCATTGATTTTTTTTCCAGGTCTTAATCGATGCGGGAAAAGTTGCAGGCTAAGATGGACTAATTACTTAAGGCCTGATATTAAAAGAGGCAAGTTTTCTCATGAAGAAGAACAAACCATTCTCAATCTCCATTCCATCCTTGGGAACAAGTAATGATTTTCATTACCCTTTTCTTTTAATTTCATTTGGGATTAAGATTTTGTGTTGTGAATGATGGATTTTTTGGTTCTTGTTCATAAAGATGGTCAGCGATTGCAAGCCACTTACCTGGGCGAACAGATAATGAGATAAAGAACTTTTGGAACACTCATTTGAAGAAAAAACTCATTCAGATGGGGATTGATCCCATGACTCATAGGCCTCGAACTGATATGTTTTCGAGCTTGCCTTATTTAATAGCTTTGGCTAACTTAAAAGAGCTTATGGATCAACCATGGGAGGAACAAGCTTTAAGACTTAAAGCAGAGGCTGTTCAAATGGCTAATCTTCAAAGCTTACAGTATCTTCTTCAATTAACCTCGGTTCCCACTTCATCCACCTCTACCATCATCAACACTTTCACTGATATGGACGCCATTAATACTCTCCTAAACCCGGTTTCTATCAACAAGGATTCATCGACCAACATAGCAACAGCCGCAGCAGCTTCTCTTCAAGGTTTCAATGATTCAATCCCTTTCCCTCGTTTACCAGACCTACATCAAGTCCCATCGACAAAAACCGATGTCGAGAAGCTCGATAATTCATCTATGGTTCCAAATGTTGCAGAGACGTTGACCCATAATTTAGGGGATATTGCTTGCAGCTATAAAGAAGCTGATCATCTTTCAGTTTGGCCTCATCATGATGATCATCACCTTATCTTTGAAGACCCTTTGTTTCATGAACTTTCCTAGCTTTAGACCTTTTTTTTTTATTATTAAAATAAGTTGATACGGAAAATCTTGAGAAAAAAGGTTTGCAGTTTCTCATCTTTTTCAGTGCATCTGTTTCTGCACATACACTGTTTATTATGTAAGTTGGTTCTATGTATAATCCATTTTCTAAAACATCAAACCCTTCATTGTTTTACATATATAGAATACGTTCGCCTTGCATGTTTTTTTTTACATATATACACACATCCCTATAGATATGCATGTTTGAAGCTGCAGTAACACTGTCCGAGTCGACTCGGCATAACACCACGTTCCGGAGATGTAATTCCGATACCCTCCGGTTAGCATTACCGACTTTCCTTCGAACGAGCTTGGAGTTTACTTAGTTCAACCACCAAAAGGACAATAATAGCTAGTTTTATGTTCATATTGGCTTCAAATTCACACTAATTTTTTATTACAATTTTTTTAATGTTTTGGTAAGTTCTTTTTCTTAGAATTTAGAAACTTATTGACATTTACGTATCATTTTCATTCATAAGTTAGAACCAAGACATTGACCAAACGTTATGATCTAACCACTCTAGAAGAATTACTGATATGAACATATTCCTTCCATTTTTTATTTCTCGGTCCGAAGAAAGTTGCCGTATGAAATAAGAAAATATTTCAATTTTCAAAGTAATTGTAATTGAATATTTGAGATTTTATATTTAATTTTATTACGTGTATATCATTTCTTTAAGTCTCATTATATATAAATATTTAAGTCTTTCTTATCTTAATACCAGTGGTCGAAGGTTCGATCATTGCCTTGAGTCTGGAGTAGCTTTAAAACTTGTGGTCAATATCTACTTCTTAATGGGCATACAGAATGTGGAAAATTAGTTTCTAGACTAACTCCATTAGATATCTTGAGAAATCAAAAAATATTATTCGAATATATGCATATTATTAGTTTATTTTTATTTTACATTATATTAATTTTAATTATAGTTATTTAAATATAATTGAAGTAAGTACAGAGAAAATACCAAAATCAAATAAAATTTGATTTAATGAGATGATTTGACCCTTTGGGTTAATAATAGCTTAGTTAAGTTTAGAGATGGAGGAAGGGTTGACTAAGACATGAATGTCAAAAGAAATGTATAAAGTGACGTAAAAGGATTCTCAACTCAATGATAAAGGGTCACAAGTAGTTAACACTTAACAAACCCCGATGAAGTTAGAATTTATTTGGTGTAATTGCCTTTTAAGTCCTTAATTTTTGTAATTTTATGGTAATAAATGGTAAAATTTTTGTTTTGGCCCCCTTGATTTGGTGATTTGCTTTTTAGGCTTGAAATATTTTTAATTTTATAATAAAATGGTGATTTTTTGTTTTGACCCCAAAATTTTACAATTCAATTTCAGTTCCCATTGTAGTTTTTTTTTTTTTTTGCTTCGCCCATTGATTTAACCGTTGTTGTTTGTGTCAAAACTAAAATTTCAAATTTTAAAAAGCA
Organism: Gossypium arboreum; assembly: GCF_025698485.1. NCBI lineage: Eukaryota > Viridiplantae > Streptophyta > Magnoliopsida > Malvales > Malvaceae > Gossypium > Gossypium arboreum. The sequence goes on from NC_069071.1 coordinate 5,271,725, forward strand.
TAAGAACTAAGAATAATTTAATTAAAGGACGTGAACTAAACCTACGAATTTATGCATAGTATAAGACTAATAGTAGAACTGAACCAAACAGATTTAACTAGTACCATTCGGATCGATAATTTTATATTTTTATGCAGTAGAACCAAAGAAATCATGATATATACTCTCTTAGTTTTCTTCTCTTTTTGAATTTGAAAAACTTGGATGGTAAAACTAAAAAAAGCGAAAATTGAGATCGATAATTTATGCCATTTTTAAATATTTAATTAATTGTTTAATATATCAATATGTAGAAAGATGATGAGTAGGCTAGAAAAAATTGTGCAAGTGAAGACCAATACTTTGAATTTTGAAGACGAAAAGGGTAATTCAGATTTAAGAGTAGGCTAATTTGTTCAGAAAGAATATCTCTCTCAAGAAAAAGGAAAAAACTGTAAATGATATAATTAGTTATTTAGGGTGGGTTCGGGTAGGTGGTATATTTATTTGTGGTTAGTGTAAAAACAACAATGATGATAAGATTAAATACTATAATAATACCATACCGTGAAATAAAAAATAAGCTAAATGCACCTCACCACCTAACCAAATCCATGTTTAAATTTAGCCATTTAATTATGAAACTGTAGGAATGTATATATTTAAAAAAAAAAAAACGGAGGATGCTTGGAAACAAGGTTCTCTCTTCTAATTTTGTGTTTCAAGTCATCAGTGTAAAAGTGTTTTGAAATTTGGAAGAATTTGATTGAAATGGTAGAGTTGAAAAATGGGTTTAGATAAAAGAAATTATACCCATTTAAAATGGGTATAAAGATTTATTTGGTCCTTTAATTTTATAAAAAAAAATATTTTAGCTCTCTATTTGGTCTAACTTTTTAGGCGTTACTCACACAAAGGTTAAATCTTTCGAAATGCTCATATAAGGACTTAAGATTTACAAAAGTGCTCAAATGAAATCTAAATATTTTAAAGTGCTCAAATAAGGACCAAAACTTTTTTTAAAGTGCTCAAATAAGAGTCAAACCTTTTTTAAAAGTGTTCAAATAAGGGCTTCTCAAATGTTATATATCAAGTCTCAAATTATGTTTTATTATTTCCTTTTAGTTTCAAGTAATATCTAATTCAACTGTCATTTATTTCATTCTAAATAAGTTAGAATTCATCTAGTTTTTATTCAAATTAGGTTGAAGTGCGTGAAAAGTCCTTATTTGAATATTTTTATAAAGATTGGGCCTTTATATGAGTATTTTGAAAGGTCATTTTATGTGAGCAACCCCTAAAAAGGTTGAGCTCTAATTTGAGCATTTAGCATTAATTTTTTTGGCCTCTCTTAGTATTTGAACTTTTGTAAAATTACCCCAAAATGAATGGAAAAGTTAATGTTTGTTAGCTTTGCTAACGTGGCATCCACGTGGTAGCCCATGTATATGCTCGTTAGCAATTAATTGATTTTTTAAAATTAAAAATATTAAATATATATATTTATAAATTTTTTGAATTTTTAAATTTTAAAAAAATTCTTAATTGCTGATGTGGTATCCATATGACAATCTATGTGTATGTCATGTCAACAATTTTTTCATCCATTTTGAGATTGATTTGACAAACAACACAAGTTTAAAAACTAAAAGAGGTGAAAAATTAAAGAACATGAACTAAATCTACGACTTTATGCATAGTAAGAAGTGTACTACTACAATAATACAATACAGAGGCTTGGCTCAAACTCGATTCGGTTTGACCCACAAGTACCTCTAATTTCAATAAAAAATAAAAAATATATGATCAAATTAAAATTTATAATTTTTTTTTGGAAATTTACAACTACAATTGTAATTATAAATAATACATCTAAATAATTATAATCAGAATCAATCATTACAAAAAAAATTAAACTAATAATTAAAATATATTCGAAAGACATCACATATAAAAAATTTAAATAAAAATATATGTTTATTTACTAAATATTTGGAAATTCAAAATTGCAACATTTACGTGTAGGATGATTTGAGATATGAGTATGACAAGTGTTGAGTATGACTCATATCTCAATCAAATTTGAAAGATAATCTTTTAGTTAAACTCTATTTATTTATTTCAGTTGAACTTTGATTTGTTTAGATTATTTTATTATTATTTAACCTACTTAGCCTATAAATAGGCTCTTTTACAACATTAAGAAATACATCCATTAAAAAATTAGAACTCAAAACACTTGTTTTTTGTTTTCGGGTTTTAGGGTTTAGTTTTTATCTTCATCTTGTACTTTTCGTTCTTTCGCTATTATAGTATAATTATCTTTACCCATGATTTTTTATCCTCTTTGAAAGATTTTTCCACGTTAAATTTATGTGTTTAATTTTTTTAATTTATTCCACTATTTTTAATTGTTCGTTGCTTAATTAGATTGATCCCAAATAATAAAAAGAATTCCAAATGACATGATAAGGAGAAGCTTTGTTTGTCATTCATTATTGTCACAAGATAGTTCAGTAAAAACAATACATAAACTAGAGAATAGTCAAATAAAATCATAAAATACCCAAACAAAAATACCTGCTAAGTTTTATAATTAAAAATATAGAGGTTAGGTAAAATTACATTCAAAATTAGGTGATATAGCTAGGAATATAGTTCTTAATTTTCCATAGCCGTCCTCCCTAAACATTTAACAAATATAATATTTCATCTAATTGAAGAATGTTGTTAATAATTCAATTCAATTTTCATATTTTCTCATCTTACTTTTTTTATTTTTTGTCACTTGACAAGTGTATTTACTTCATCCAAACTTCCACCTATCATTATATCTTAATCTTGATTTCTTTAATATTAATACTAGAAATAGAAGGTCAGAAAACGTGACGTTCATTTTGGAGAAATATAACACACATGTGTGTCACTATATATATATATATATATATTTTCTTAATTTTATAGGAGGGTTTAGGTAAAAATATAGGTCTGAAAAATAGATTTGAACAAAAAATAAGATTTATTTAAAAAATAAATTGGGCTTCGGGTAAAGCTTTTTTTGCCCCAAGTCTGGCCTAGCTTGACTTGAATATGCAAAAAGAAAAACTGTTATTTTTTTTTTACTATCTTTTTTCTTGTTGTTTTTTTTTTACTATTTTACTATTATTTCACTATTATGTTGTTATTATATAACTCTTGTTTTATTGTTAATTTTGTTACTATTTTAGATGCATTTACTTGTAAATTGTACCTATTTTAGTGTTATTTAAGTATACATATATTTTAATTTGTTTAGAAATATTTATTTTAATATTTTTAATATTTTTAATGTATTATATATTTTTAAAAACAATATAAAAAGAATTAATACGGTTGGGCCCAGTCAAACCTGAATTTTAACATTTTATTTAGACTGAGGTTGAATAAAATTTTAAATGAGCCCAAAACCAAACAAACAAGCCTAAAATTTTTATTAAACCTGACCTATGAACACCTCTATTTCTCACTCTCGCCCACAAATACTCGAATTAAAGATTGTAATAAAGGAGACAGTAGACTTGATTAATCGACAGCAACTACCCCTTGACTAGGAAATTGATGTGTGAGATTTGACCAAAATCCAACACAGATTTCATGATTTTGACAACAAGATAAGCTATATTTTTCTTCTAAGAAGATGCATGGCAAGCTCTACTTTAAGACTAATGGATCCATTGAATCAAATATTTAATGCAACTTGCTTATAAACAAGTCTTATTTTTGTTCTAAGCTTGATTTATAGACTAGGTTTTTAACTAAATTTCATGAAACACATATAATAAAATTATATATTAGGTTGGGGTTTTATTTTATGTAAATTAGATTTGAATATGTTTTGATTATTAATTCGATCGTGTTTGTAATGTACATTGTATATGTAGAATTTTATTTGTAAGTAGACTTCGTGCATGATTGGATTACTTGCTTAAAACTGAAAAATTAATTTAAATTTAAAAATGTTTAAACAAAAATATTAGAATAAAAGTATAGGATTAGACAAAAATTGAACTTAATTAAAATATGAATAAAGTTGAGATATAAAATTCAAAGCTTTAGCTAACTTATTTTTAAGTTTGTAATACAACCATCAACACCTCTTCTTATTACCTGATACTGAAAATTGATGGTTGTAGATCAATAAATTAATCAGAAAGGGATGTTCAATAATTGCTTGCTTTTAACCCTAGTCCAATTCTACTAATTAATGTTTTTTCTGTTCTTACATTTAGAATATATATACCCTAGAGCATTACAGCTGTAATTCTTTTTATTATAATTTTACAACTATTCAACTACAATACAAAATTAGGTAATGTTTTTTTTGATAAATTATAATACGAGAATAAAACCTCTAACAACAACGCGATTAGTACAATTTAAACTTAGGTCATACTTAGAGTGGTAAATATTTTGACCAACAGATCAACTCACCAGGTTCAAATTAAGGATTTTAATATCACTTAAATTCATGCGTTTCATGTAAAATTAAGTAAGATTATAATTAATCAATTGCGTTGCAGTAATTTTAAGTAATATGTTGTTATTTATATACTTGAATTTTGTTAACTATAGCTATTAAAATAAAATAAGCAACATCCGAACTTTTTTTTTCTTTTTCTTTTTGCCGTATAATTGAGGTTTTTGTGTGAAAAAAAATTAATCTGTACTTTCAGATTTAACTTTTTTTTTATAAAAAAATTGGAATGGAAAGTAAGATTAGGACTATTAAAATTAATCCAATGGACACACCTAGTTTAGAATAGTTGTTGCAAAGTTTGTTCAATCATTTATTGTTCACCCATAGATATTAAGGTTCATGTGAATATTATTTAAGATTCCCATAGATATCAAGATTGGACTTTTTATTATTATACATTATTGAGGTCATGCTATTTTAAGATACACGATCCCTTCCTCTTCATTATATATATATATATATATATATATATATATATATATTTTACAAAATTAAAAATTAAAATTTTTCAAAATTCTCTCAAACATCTACAAACCTTGAACCATTCTAATTACTTTCGAAATTTATTACTAGTAATTTTATCATGTAAATGTCTTTTTTTTTCATAAATAATGTATTAGTGTTATGAAACTTATCATAAGTTGTCATATAAGTCAAAATTTGAAGTGCAAATCTCAGGCCAAGGCCACAGCACAGATTGGCCAAGCCGCGACCTTTACAAGCAGTTTGCTTCTCTCCATTTTTCTACTCTTTTCTCCGCTCCACATCTTTCGGCTTTGCTTTTCTCCCCTCAAACTCGGTCCAATAGCGTATAAAACACCTTGAAAAGGCTTATTAAATAAATTAAAAAACATATAAAAGTACTAAAAATAACTTCAAAACACTAAGAATAATCTAAGACTCATTTACAACAATGATTAGGCTGGACGAATTATCCAACCTATAACCACCTTTAATTACAACAATAGTTTAACTTGAGGACATCTCGATCAGTTGCCATACTAAATCCGCAGTACATGAATGCCAATAACATAAGTCACTAGTTGTATGTGGGGACAAGACTAAGGTCTTTGAGCAAAGCAAATATACGCAGAGCAAAAATTGCTAGATTTATTTGACATTAATATTTTTTCAATGATATAAAGTATGCATGGTCACATTATTTGGTGGCAGGCAGCTCCTCAACCAACATTTTCAGCTAGGTGAACTTCATTCCACTCGTGTTGATATCATTTTCATTGATTAAATAATTTTCAATCAATTTCGGCATTACATTTTCAAAATCAATTTAAGATTGTATGGTTATAACGACACATTTAATTGGTTAAAAGTTAAGCTTTCATGATTAATATTTTAATAATTTAAGTATTGAATTTATTAACATAGTTGTATTTGTCATAAATATAAATTTTAAATTTATCCAATATCTTTATCATAGAAAAATATAGAAGTGCTTAAAACGATTTAAGTTTTACATAGTATAAGTGAATCTCTTCTTACATATACATATATGCTAAAGTTGGTGTCACAAGTTAACATAAAACTAATTTAATTAAGAAATTATATAAAACCACTTTTAGAAAAACAATCAATATTATTATAATAATATTTTAGTTTTTTTTTCATATTTTATATAAATAAAACAAAGAGAAACCATTATTTAAAATTACGAAATATTTAAAAACCGAACTCAAAATTGATAAAAAATTGATACACAATTTTTACAATTCCATTTACGATTTGATATGTTTTCTATATAATTATTTTTGTTCCCACCATAACGTCGCATAATTTAATATATTTGGATGAAGAGGCGAATAGGAATAATTTAATAATCGCTATTGAGCACTTTAAAAATATAACAACTAGTGCTTGCCATCTGCATGGTTAGCTACGTTTATGAATGGATACATATGTTGTCATAATCTCTTATTGTTCAACAATTAATCATTTCAAATATGATTTGAGTTTGAAAAGTGTTAATCAGATTATTATTAAGACTTTTTCCCTTTTCAATATAATATTCTTTAACTATCCAATGGATCTTGTTGTTAAAAGAAAAGTGGGTTATATACTGGGCCCAATATCATCAGTGAGGTTTTATTTCCCTTTTTCTTTTTGAAGTACCTGAAGTTAGCTTATTATGGTATAATATTTGGCTTTGTAAATCTTTAATTTACGTTTTACATATTTTGTTAACAGTTTATATATAATCTAATTAGTGCACGTGTTAATAATATGATTCAAGTGATTTTTAGTGTTATATTCGAACTGGTATTTAATGTTTAAATTTACAAATAAACTTTATTTATAGAATATTAATATTGGGAAATAATTTGAAGACATCTGATAAAATTAACCCCAAAACCCAGAAAGCATGAGATAATAGAAATCCAAAAGAACCTAATATGAAGGAGCATAGGAGAGTTTGCGAGCATTATAAGATGGAGCCTCAAGACTGTGATGATCACAAAGATAACAACATTCGCAAACAAAGCGATCATCGTTGAATTTGCACTTGCCCCAAGCCTTTGTTTTTGGATGTCTTAAGGCACAATGATGCTCACATTCTGGTTGATTGCAAAGAGAACGTGACAATGGTGGTGAAGGATTGTCTTCCTGGCATACCTTTGTTAAACTTTCACCTATAAAAACAGTTAGGGTTAATTCAACCAAATGCTTTGAGATATAATAAAACAATGATCATGTTTGAGAAATAAAAAGAAAACCTCCATGGAAAGAGACGAGAACAATGGAGAGGATTATCAATATTACTGCCATGGACTTCATTGTAATTTGAATTGAGTTTTATCAAGAGTCTAATTTCTGTCCCTTTTATAGGGTTTAAGGAAAGAAACTGTGTAAATATTTTTATGACAAAGGTTAAGTACGTTTCATGAAGTTTGGAACATAAAGCAGTCACGAAAGACAGTTAATGTCGAATTTATTTTGAGCACTAGAAGTTATGACATTTATGAGAAATGTTTGAACTTAAATTAGAAAATATTTAAGCATTGACTCGATTTTATTGCCTCATCATCTTCATCTGTAATCTCTCCTTCTATATCATCTAGCTGTCACATCCCTTCTTGGCTTCTTCCATATTCATTCTCTGAGCAAGCTTTCTAGGTAAATTATTACAAGGAGTTAGTCCTTCCTCTAGTTCCAGCACCCTTCTATTGGATAACGTTTTCGGTCACATTGTATTAATTTATAGCAATTATGGGTATGCAGAAATTATTATGGGCGTAGTCGTGAATTTTTTCAAAAGCGCACACTTTATTGTAAAAAGTAACCATTATAATTATAAAAGATTATTTTTAATGATGTTTAGAGTGATTCGTGACATCTTATAATATTTTTTTACATGTGAATATAATTTTTAATTTTTTAAGTTTATTAATACAAATACAATATAATTATAAGTAAAAATATATGTTAGGACAATTATAATGTAAAATTAAATTAAAACAAAGCACAATATGTTAAAAAGAATCGGAAGAAATACACATATAATATATAGATATGATGAGATTAAGATCACATATAAATTGAAGAGTGATGTGTTGATGGAGGATTCCAAAACATTCAAGATTTCAAGCAGGCCCTTTAAGGCTAGTCGGGTCAACGACCTTATTCTTGTTGCTTTCTTGTTCCACCTGTTGTCCCAACATGTGAAGGATCAGGTGTTTCGCAAAGTGTTGCTGTGCAAAACTTTGGTGTTGAGTTTTTCAAAGGTACTGTTATGGTATAATAATCTTTTCATTATTGATGATGCGTAGAGTTGAATGACTTTTGTATTATTTTTAACAATTAGAATAAATTGTATTTATCTCTTTGATATCGAATCGGTTGGCAAAGCTGTTGAGAAAGTATTATTATGGAGTATTGGGATTTGGTGAACAAAGTAACTAAACATATAAATTGACAATTTCAGGGAAACTTAAATTGCCAAATCTTGCGCCTTTTGAGATTATATCATTTGGTATAATTTGTTTAATCATTTCCTTTAAAGCAATCATTAATGCAAAACTTTTTCATTAACATCGCCTTTTCCAATTTTATAATTTAGAAAATAAATATTTTTTGTTTCTTTTAGTTGAAAAAAGAAAAAAAAAAGATGCTATTTTTCTTTTGGATACTTTGTGACTTTTTCTTTTATTTGTAATAAAATTTTGTGTTTAATACAATTAATTAATTTTAGATTATAACACGGTAAAAAGTTTTATATAAATATTATGTAAATAACAAATGAAACTTTAGTTGAAATCATAAAATTGAGATAAATTGAGAAGCAATGCATTCAAATAATAGTGTACTATTTTAAAATATAGTAAATAAAATTTTTAAATGTTTTAATATAATTAAATATAAAAATAAAAAACATTTTAGTATAATTTAATATAAAAATAATTATATTAAGAATGTTATTAAATTATATTTAATAATAATTATATTAAAATATGATTAAATTATTTATTTTATTTTTATTAAATTATATTTAATAATAATCCTATTAAATTTAATACCCATATATAAAAAAATTTACTAAGGGTATTATGGTCATTTTAGTTTTTTTCTTTATGCTATTACATATCTATTCCATTCAACTAAGCACAATAATACTATTACAGTTCTATTCCATTACATTCAAATAAACAATTGAAATCTATTCCATTACAGCTCTATTTCATCACAGTCCTATTCTATTCCAGTTAACCAAACGTGCCATAAGTGTTAGACTCGTCTTGGTGGTAGGGGGAGAAAATTTGACTTTTTGACAAAAAAGGGAGAAAGAAGATATTCAAATGCATGGCTGTTCATCAGGTTTTGGGTTGTTGATGTATGTAACATTTTTTGCCCAACTCAACCGTTGAGTTCAAGATATAGGTTATTATATTTATTTTCGAAATAATTATAATCATATTCATAATAAAATAACTATTTTCCCATTTTTAAAATTAATCATAATTAAATTACATTAATATATTATTTTTGAGTTTTATTTAAATTTATAAAATTCCCTTTATCATCTCGAACACAAATAAGATCAAATTTTAAAATTTTAAAAATTTAAGATTGATATCATGACATCATCTGTTCCGTATTATGATGTCACTAAAATAGTATGTCACCTAACTATCCTGATGTCATTTAGGGTGAGTTTGGATGGGCGGTACGTTTATCTGCGATTAGTATAAAAATAACGGTAAATGAAATTGAATACTGTAACGATATTGTAGCGTGAGACAAAAAGTAAACTAAACGCACTGCACCGTCGCCCTAAACCCACCCTTAGTGTCAGCCTATAGCCACGATCAAGATTAATATGAAGTCCGCACGTGTCAACATAGCACACGTATTAAAGTGTTTTCAATTTGCACTTCTTTTTATCTTTTTTGAGAGTCAGATATATTTGAAAAAGGACAAAAGCAATTCAATTAATTTCTCTTTAATCCTTTTCTTAAAATATATTTTCAAGCTTCAATTTTCCGTAAAAGAAATGTCGAGTTTCGGAGAACCGTTTCGTATACCGCTGAAATATGCAATCGGCGACAATATCTGATTGGTTATACCGGTCCAAGTTTTCCACTTTCAAACCTCTCAACGGTGAAATAAAGAATGGATACCTTGCATCAGTTCTTATCTCAATCGCTTGACGCCAACACTTTGATCTCCAAAGATCATATGGATCTTGTGTCCTCCGAACTCGCCTCCGCCGTCCATCAAGTTATCGTCAACGGCGCCGCCATCCTCTCTTCCGCCCCCAAAATCCCAATACCCGAACCCGATACCGGACCCGACTCCAAAAACGAAACCCGATCTCGAGGATGACGATGAAGGATAGTCGGAGATAATCGAGTTAAACGCGGTGGAGTTGCTGTCGGAACATTTACATTTCTGCGAAATTTGCGGGAAAGGTTTCAAACGTGACGCAAATTTACGGATGCATATGAAGGCTCACGGGAATCAATACAAAACTCCAGAGGCATTAGCAAAGAAACCAGAAAACGGATCGGAAGTCAAGAAATCGGGTCGAAAAACCCGGTTTTCATGCCCGTACGGTGGCTGTAGTAGGAACGAGAAATAAGACAAGTTTAGGCCGTTGAAATCGGTTATTTGTGTGAGGAACCATTTGAAGAGAAACCATTGTCCGAAAAGGTACGGCTGCAATAAGTGCCATAAGAAGAAAATTTCGGTCTTGGCTGATTTGAAGAGCCATTTGAAGCACTGTGCCGGCAGCAGCGGCGGGGAAGAGAGTAAGAAATGGAAGTGTAGTTGTGGAATAGTTTTTGCAGGAAAGACAAGCTCTTTAGACACCTATCTTTGTTCGAAGGGCGTATGCCTGCAGTGGCAGAGGAGGAGGAAGAAGATGACGGTTTTCATGCAAGATCTGTTGGAACCATCATAACTTTAAAAATCCTTTGTATTCATTTATTTAATTTTTTTATAAATTATTAATATAATTATTGATATAATATTATTTTATGTTCATATATTTATTCATTATAAAAATAAATTGATGTATTTATTTCTTTAAATGCGTATGATTAAATTAAAATTAAAGTTTCGAGTATAAATTTAAACCATAGTTCGAGTTGTTTATGTATATAATTACGCATTAAATTAAAATTCATGTATAATTTTAAGCTTATCCCAAATAAAAATAATAAATTTTAATTAAGATATTAGTAAATTTTATTCAACATACTATTTAAATCTCATTAATTAATTAATAATAATATATTATAGTTTTTTAATTAAAATTTTTAAGCATTCAAAATTAAAGATATTAAATGTTGTTATAGGTAATTTAGATGTTATTATAGATGTATATGGACTACATCTTCATAATATCTAAAATTTCAAGAGAAAATAAAATTATTATTTATTATAGATAAAGTTTGACTCTAATATTTGAATAAATAGATGCTACTGTACACCGGACAAAAAGTGTTGAGCCCAAAATAATTGGTTTGCTTGACTTGGATTTCAGGGTCATACAAGTCAGGAAAGTAAAGATTTAAGGTTGCATCATAGCTTAAATCATATCTGCAACATCACCATGAAAGCAATATCCGTCATCAATGATAGTTGTAAATTGAAACACATAGTGTGGTCAATCAAATGATTCACGGGAATGTAATGCCATTTCTTATATGTTCTCAGTTATTCATTTTTCAACCTTCAGAGTTCATCAGAAGAGAAAACTTCCTCCCATTGATTTGTATGCTGCATCCGTGAACTCAAATTCAAGCAAGAAAATTATTTGACGAACTCAATTTTGTTGGGATATAAATAGGAGTTTCGGTTGTGAAATTAGAGGGAAAAAAAACTCATAGACATAGCAGAAGTTGATGAATTAATCATGACGGTGTCAATTGAAGCTTTAGCAATGGCAGGTGTTGATTATAATGAATGGGGTTTGGATATCGAAAAGTGGGAAGACGATGATGATTCGCAATGCCCTCCTCCGCATTTACTTGCCGAGGAGAATGAAGAGGAACCGGCGAGGGTTGTGGAACAAGGCACCCGAATCATCGGCACCAGCTCCCCGACCCGTCGTTCGGAAGATCGGAGGTTGCTCCGAAGGAAGTCATCTTTGGCGAAGAAAACGAGACACTCGTCCAAGTCAATCAAGATGATGATCAAATACACGATCATGCTGTTAATGATTGTGATGATTGTTGGGAGGAAGAGATTTCTAAAGACATATTGAATTAATCTTTTATTTTATTTTCCTTTTGAGTATCTAGGTATATACGATGTTATATATCTATATATATATTAGATTTATGATGGATAGTGTATTGTTTAGTTAACAACTGATGGGCTAAGGCAATCAGGAAAATGTAAAAAAAAAAAATTGCAATAACAAAATAAAATTTAAACAATAAATGCGAATAACACAATTTAAATTCAAGTCGTACTTAAAGTGGTGAATACCTATAACTATTAAACTATCAAATGAAGTTCATGATATAATAAATTTTTGTAGAGAATCAATTTAATAATCCATGAAAGCTCTTACATATTATAATTTTATGTTATGCTTAAATATATTACAAATATTATCTATACAGATAGCATGTAAAAAATATTTTCCTTAATTGATTGTGATTGAATTAAGTATAAAATCAAAAGTGGTAAACACTTAAACTAAGTACACGTGCGGGGTTGACATCAAAATAGGCATTTTGAATGTTGAATAAACCTTTCCTTTAATCAGTCTCCAAACACGTGAATTTTCTTTCATTCATTAAAAATAAAAATAAAAATAAAAAGACCACGTGAATTTTCATGTTAAAACAGTAATTTATTATACGTCATCATCTTAATGTTATAATTATTGTATCTCCAATTAGCCGTATGTTCATGCATCATCAGTGGGCGCTCCTTTGCAGCGTAACGTTAAAGTCTAATTTGGAGAGTCCTGTTAAATTAATTATCGGTTAGGTAAATTGTTCATGTTTATTTAGTTTATTAATATAAAAAATTTGAAAAAAATCATAAATGAGATTGTTAAGACATCATATATATGGGCAAAACAGATTGTTTCTTTTAACAGGGAGTACTATATCACTTTAATTCTGAATACGGACTATTCGAATACTAAGGCACTACATTAGGTCACCGAAGTAACCTAACAAAATTTTTAAATAATTTAAAACATTGAAATACATTTTATATAAAAGAAAATACCATAAATAGTTATACTGAAAATAGTAATAAAAGTAGTTATACAAAATATGTAGAGCTCCAATATCATCGTATATCAAAATAGTCAAAATAACAAAAATGATAAATGAGTTACAAACCTACAAAAAAAAAAAAAACATACAAGTAAGGCCTTAGGAATACAATGCCCACTAATAGATAATGAACTGTACTCTGAATATGTGATGCTAAAAGTCTCTCATTGATGATGTTCATCGAACACGAACAAAAGTCTACAAATCTGAACATGAAGAAAATTCGAAAGCTGAGCTTTACAAGCTCAGTGGTACACAAAAAATCTACCATACTTCAAGCAATTCATAAATATAAGCATGCAAATCAAATGTATACATAGAAACATGACATAAGTATCAAATAATTAAATCATGAGTCTTTAAATCTACATAACCAAATCACTTGCATATCAAACTTGTTAAACTTGCTAGATTGCACATACTGCTCAAATAATCAGGTATCCGGATAGTCCCACGCCACTCATGGCCACTAGTCAAATAATCCCAGGTGTTCGTAAAGTTATCCCGAGCGCCACTCATGGCCGCTAGTTAGGTTAGAGCCCGAAGGCTGAGCGTAAACAAAACATCAAACATATAATCACAAAAATACAACCATGACATTACATTTGAGTCTCATACTCGTTTCAACTTGCTTATCATTCTAGCTAAAATATTAACTAATGAGATGTGACAGTCTGCTACCTTAACATTCTAATCTTTTCTCATTCAAAAATTAATAACTCTTAATATATAACTCTAAAGCCCATCTCCTATTTTAAACGAAACTAGACTTATGTACGGTTATAGAGATATAAGGCTCACTTCCTATTTTATCTTGTGAAATTTTTTCTGATTTTCGAAAGTCACTACTAAATCTGGTTTATAAGAATTCTGCTGCGAAATTTTTATGACCTTTCAACACTCAAAAATTCATATCTTTTAAAATTCAAATCGAAATCGATCTCCGTTTATTCTAAACGAAACTAGACTGGCTCATGGTTACAACGATGTATAGATCACTTCTTAATTATTTTTAAAAAATTTATGGAAAATTAATAAACTTACTATTCAAGTAATAATTTGTTTCTGACAGATTTCACAATTAAGTTTTTAGCTTCATTTTAAATCATCCAAACATGATTTCCATCCAAAGACATATAACATGCATGCATTATCATACAAGCATCGTATTTATGACTTATCAAGAAGCATAGAAGAGTTAGAGGGTACCACCTTGATGGGAGAACACTAACAAAGTTTTTTGCCTACCTCTCTGCCATTTAGTCTTTACCCTTAGCTTTAGAAGATTCACCACCTTCTTTAACTTATAACCATGTAACACACAAGATTTCCAACAACAAAAAAAAGAGTAGATAGGATGCAAAAACACATGCTTTAAATAAATAAATAAAATATGAGAAGATGGGTAGAGACTTCCTCAAACACAAACCCTACCAAACACCAAATAACCTTCACCTTTATCCTTAAAGAACATAGATTTTTTTTTTCATGGAACTTTAAATAAAAAGCTAGATCAAGACCTTTACCTTCTTTGAGATTTAGAGGATGAAAAATGGTGAGAACTCACTCAAATCTCTCTTCTTGTACAAGGCTTGCTAAGAAAAATAGATGGAGAAAAGAAGAAAAAAAATGAAGAAATATAGAAAGAAAAAAATAGGGTGATTATAATATAGGGAAAAATGAGGACAAATCCACTTTATCTCATACCTCAATCTGCCAAACCATCTTTTTCCATTAATTGGGAGAAGAATTTTATTCAAAAATGGTAAAATCACCATATTAGCCATCCATCTTCCCCCTACTTCACACAAGCTTCCTAATATCCTTAATTTCTTATAAAAATGTCCGAAATTTACCCAAATTAATTCAAACAAAACTCAATCCCAAAATAAATTTATCAATTGCCAACCGAGGTCAACGCTTGAATGTTGACTCGAGAATTTGGGGTTATTACAACTCTCCTCTCTTTAAAAAAAATTTCGTCCTTGAAATTTACCTGAATAAAAAAGGTGCGGATACTGTAATTTCATGGACTCCTCTAGCTCTCATGTCGCCTCCTCAGCTCCGTGATTCCACTACAGGACATTCATTAAAGATCTCCTTGTTTCTAAGTTCTTTAATATCTTAGGCCAAAATCTGAATCAGCTCTTCTTCATATGACAAGTCTGGGCTCACCTTAATCTGCTTAAGCGCTAAGATATGGGAAGGATCAGAACGGTACCTCTTAAGTATAGACACGTGAAACACATTATGAATACGCTCCAATTCTGGAGGTAAGGATAACCGATATGCCACTGGGCCATCTCTCTCTAAAACTTCATAAGGTCCAATGAACCTGGGACTCAATTTCCCTTTGTGTCCAAAGCGTAAAACTTTTTTCCAAGGTGAAACCTTAAGGAAGACCTTGTCGCCCACTGCAAACTTTATCTCCTTACACTTCAAATCTGAATATGACTTCTGACGATTGAAATCTACTCTAAGATTATCTTGGATCATTTGAACCTTATCCTCAGTCTCCCTGATCAACTCTAGGCCAACTATCTTCCTCTCATTAAGTTCTGTCCAACACAATGGAGTCTTGCACTTACGACCATATAATGCCTCAAAAGGAGCCATCTGAATGCTAAACTGATAACTGTTGCTGTATACAAGCTCGACCAAGGGAAGGTGTTCCTCCCAACCTCCTTCAAACTCAATGATAGAACAACGAAGTATATCCTTGAGAATTTGAATGACTCACTCTAACTAACCATCAGTCTGCGAATGAAAAGCTGTACTGAAGTGCAAACAAGTACCCAATGCCTCATGAAGGGCTCTTTAAAATCTCGATATGAAACGCGGATCTCTATATAAAATAATCAAAGTCGGCACCCAGTGAAACTCACTATCTCACTAATATAAAATTTGGCCAACTTCTCGAGAGTGAAGTCTATGTGCATTGGCAGAAAATGTGCAGTCTTCGTTAATCTATCCACGATTACCCAAATTGCATCATGTCTGCACCGAGACATAGGTAACCTAGTCACAAAATCCATAGTGACTCTATCCCATTTCCATTATGGAATTTGGATAGGCTAAAGAAAATTTAAAGGAACTTGATGCTCTGCTTTCACCTGTTGACAAGCTAAGCATCGAGTTACAAACTCTGACACATCTCTCTTCATCCTTGGCCACTAATAAAATGGACGAAGCTCTTGATACATCTTGTTACTACCTGGGTGCATAGTAAATGGACTACTATGTACCTCACTAAGGATCTTATCCCTCAGTTCACCTGCTGGAACACAAAGTCGCTCTCTGAAATATAATACATCGCCATCTTGTAATTCGAAGCCTGATACTTCTCCTCGTCTCACCTTATCTTCTTTGGCAACCAAACTATCATCAAATTTATGTTCCTCTTTTACCTCTAACACCAATATCGGTTCAACCTGAAGCTCAGCTAATAAACCACCGTACTATTCAATCTCAAATTCGTAAACATTGCTCGCAACGTTGGCACTGATTTACAACTCAATGCATCCGCTACCATATTAGCTTTACTTGGATGGTAGTCAATGACCCAGTCATAGTCCTTAAGCAGCTCAATCCATCTACGTTGCCTCAAATTTTGCTCCTTCTAGGTGACCAAATACTTAAGACTCTTGTGATCAATATAGATGTAACACTTCTCCCCAAAGAGATAATACCTCCAAATCTTCAATCCAAAAAGTACTGCTGTTAACTCTAAATCATGGGTAGGGTAGTTACGCTTATGCAGCTTAAGCTACCTAGATGCATAAGCAACTATCTTACCTTCCTGTATGAGAATGCAACTAAGTCCATTCAAGGATGTATCACTGAACACTACATAGTCCTTACCTGACTTCATATGAGTCAAAACTAGTGCCTCTATCAAAATTGCCTTAAGTTGATCAAAAATCTGTTGGCGCTTCTCATTCCACTCAAATGGAACTCCCTTATGCAGCAAATTGGTCAAAGGAGTAACGATCATTGAAAAACCTTTAACAAACTATCTACATTACCCGGTGAGGCCTAGAAAACTATGAACTTCAAAAATATTATGCGGTGACTTCCAATCAACCACTGCCTGAATCTTATGTGGATCCACTCGAATACCATCCACCGCGACAATGTGACCCAAAAAGGCCACTTTAGAATACCAAAATTCACACTTACTAAATTAAAAAAAAAAAGTCATCTCTCTCGAAGGGTCTGATGTACAACTCGAAGATGGTGATCATGCTCATCCTCAGATCGCGAATACACCAATATATCATCAATGAAAACCACCACAAATTAATCTAAGTAGGGCTAAAAAATATTGTTCACTAAATCCATGAAGGCTATAGAAGCATTTTTGACCCTAAACGACATCACCAAGAACTCATAATAGCCATATCTAGTCCTAAAAGCTGTCTTCAGGATATCCCCTCCTTAACTTTCAACTGATGGTACCCCCATCTCAAATCAATCTTAGAAACACGCAAGTACATCTCAACTGGTCAAACAGGTCATCAATCCTCAGAAGTGGAAATTTGTTCTTCACTGTCACCTTATTGAGCTGACGATAATCAATGCACAATCTCATCGACTCATCCTTTTTTAGAAAAATAACATTGGTGCTCCCTATGGCGACACACTAGGGCTTATAAAGTCGCGCTCAAGCAACTAAGTCTTCAATTCTTTCAACTCAGCTGATGCCATGTGGTACGGGGCAATGGATACTAGAACCGTACTAGGGAATACCTCAATCCAAAATTCTAACTCTCTGTTTGGAGGTAATCTCGGAAACTCCTTAGGAAAAACATCTGGAAACTCCTTCACAGTCCGTAGGTCCTCCAATGCCGGACTTTGGACCCTTATATCCATCACACGAGCTAAGAAGGCTTTACAGCCTCTACTAATCATCCTCCGAGCTACAGTCGCAGGAATGACATAAGACGAGCATTCACTAATATCATTAGTCACTAGGACTCTGGTTCCGGCTAACCCACAGAGCTTAAACTGCTTCACTCTACATATTAAAGTTGCATCATGATCAGTCAACCAATTCATGCTTAAAATTACATCAAACTCTCAAAAGGGCAACTCCATCAAGTTTGCCGAAAATAGCTTACCCTAAATCTCAACTAGACATCTCCGATACACTTATCCACCAACACATCAAGTCTTAATGGGCTGGATACTCGAACCCCAACATTTAACTCCTCAACAAGAATACCTCTATCAGATGATTTCACTGCATATATATAAATGCATGGACCCGGAGTCCACTAATGCAGTAATGGGAATAGAGAAAAATTTGAAAATATATGTAATCACACCAGTGGCGTTGCAGTCTTCTCGAGTTTTCATAGCATACTGCCTAGAAAGAACTCAAATATCAGATACGGCTGCAGATCTAACCGTGCCTCTACTTTGCTAGCCTGAGGCAACATTATCACCACCATAAGTTGACCCTCTACCACGTTGAAAAGAATGTGCTGATCTCTGAGTCTGAGTAGGCGAAGCACCGTTAGCTCTAGGGTAATCTTTGACAAAATGCTTTATGGCCCCATACTGAAAACAAGCTCTAGTTTTCCAATAACACTCCCCTGGATGTCTCCAGAAATTACAAACTAGAAAAGTCAGGGTCTTGACTGACCCTTATGAACTCGCTAGCGACGAGGAAGTCAATGGTCTCCTACGAGCCTCTGGTCCTAACCCTTGACCTGATCTCTGAGACTGTGTCGATGGAGCTCTTCTAAATCCTTTAGAATCTCGAATTCTCTTGACTACTATTTGAGAAGGACTTGCAGTGTCAGAAGCCCTCTTACTCTAGATACTAGACTCGGCTGACGAGCTCATTCTCATACCTAGAACCCTCTCTATAGGTTTAACTTGTCGTACCAATTCTGAAAATACCTTGGGCGAATCTACCACCAAATAAGTGTGAATATCAATGTACAGCCCCTCACAGAATCTTTTCTACCTAAGACTCTCAGAAGCAACTAAAAAAAACTCAATCGCAGAAAATCTCTCCCGTACTCATACATCGATCGATTGCCCTAGACTAGTCGTGAAAATTACATCCTCAAGTCATCTATATATGCCTAACCGATGTACTTCCCTTGAAACTTAGACAAGAATTGATCCCACATCAGCAGCTCTGGCTGTAAAACCATCTCGACCGTCTCCCACCAATCATATGCATCACTCTTCAACAATGAGATGATGCACTCTAAGTAACCCTCAGAGGTAAAATGGAACGACTTCAAATTCCTCAGTGTGTACTCAAATGCTAAGGCGCTACATCAGGTTACCAGAGCAACCCAACAAAATTTTCAAATAATTTAAAACATTGAAATACATTTTATATAAAAGAAAATACCATACATAGTTATACTAAAAATAGTAATAAAAGTAGTTATACAAAATATGTGGAGCTCCAATATCATCGTATATCAAAATAGTCAAAATAACAAAAAGGATAAATGAGTTATAGACTTACAAAAATAAAATACAAGTAAGGCTTTAAGAATACAATGCCCACTAATAGATAAGGTATTGTACTTTGAATTCGTGATGCTAGAAGTCTCTCATCGATGATGTTTCTCAGCTGAACATGAAGATAATTTGAAGGCTGAGCTTTACAGGCTCAGTGGTACACAACAAATCAACCATATTTCAAGCAATTCATAAATATAAGCATGCAAATCAAATGTATACATAGAAACATGACATGAGTATCTAATAATTAAATCATGAGTCATTAAATCTACATAACCAAATCACTTACATATCAAACTTGTCAAACTTGTTAGATTGCACATACTGTTCAAATAATCGGGTATCCGGATAGTCCTGTACCACTCATGGACGCTAGTCAAATAATCTCAGGTGTCCATAGGATTATCTCGAGTGCCATTCATGTCCGCTAGTTAGGTTAGAGCCCGAAGGCTGAGCGCAAACAAAGCATTAAACATATAATCACAAAAATACAACCATGAAATTCGAATCTGATACTCATTTCAACTTGCTTATCATTCCAGCTAAAATATTAACTAATGAGATGTGACAGTCTACTACCTTGGCATTCTGGCCTTTTCTCATTCAAAAATTAATAACTTTTAATATATAACTCTAAATTGAGCACTGTTTGTTTTAAACAAAACTAGGCTTCTGTACGGTTTGTACAGGCCCAAATCTTCCCGGGCCCATATGAAAACACAAACAGAAAATAGAAACCAAAAAATAAATAAAAGTCCATCAGTCCATTACAAGTCCAATACAAATTCTAAACTAAGTCTAACCCAATTAACCCAAGTAGCCCAAAATACCCCTGGCCCAAACGGCTCAAAACTTAAACAAGCTTCAGCCGAAGGGAGAAAACCCTAGCTGCTAGGCGCCGCAACCCCTCGTCCTCGTCTCCAGCACAACGCCGTACAACCACCGAGCTTTGTACCTTTGTACCTGCACACAGATGCAAAAAGGACAGCACAGCAAAGAGAAAAACAACAACAAATAAATTCTTTGTATTTTTCCTTTTTTATTTTCGGCTATAAAGCCATAAACATTCTCATTATATGAGGACGCACACTGAAATATACTTATTGAATACAACAAAATCGAATTAAAAATTATTGGAAAGGTAATTCTCGATCTTTTTTTATGTGTGTGTTTCTTTCTTTTGATTTTGCATGTGGCTCGAATATAAGAAAATAAAAGAAGAGAAGTGTTTACTGTCGTAAATAGGCCATCGGAATTCTTGTCTCCCTCGCCAAAATCGAAGTTTGGGATGAGATTACTAAGGGCTGAAATCGATAGGTTTTGAGTTAAGACTCTAGTTGAAGTGCGCGCATGTTAATCTCCATCGAATCGCAGTGGTGGCGGTTGATTTGCTCAAGTTTTGGGATTAGCCGAATGGTGGTAATGGCTTTTAGGGTTTTTTTTACTCTGATTTCTTTAGAAAGGGAAAGAAAATGTGGCTGCATTTGAAGAAAAGGGAAAAAGGGTTTTAAAACCTTTGTTTAAAACGACACCGTCCCAAAAGGGGAAGGATCCGCGGGTTGACCCGATAGGTAGGACGGATCCGCTTTTCTTTATTTGAAAGGGTTAATTGCGCGCTAGGTCCTTCTCTTTTGCGCGGTCGTTCAATCGCATATTGTTTGTTTTATTTAGTTTTTTAATTTAGCCCTGTAATTAGTGCTTATTTGCGATTGGGTCCACGCCTCAACGAGGTGTTTTGGGATCTGGAATATTTCTAGTTTAGGTCCAAATGCGTTCGCACGTATTGCGCGCCTGTCCTTATTTTGGTTTCTTTTATTTATAAATTATCCCTTTCATTTTTAAGTTTATTTTTTAATATTTTTATCTACTGTATTAACTTTACTTTGTTTATTTTTTCATATTATTATTTTGAAGTTGGTTTTATCATATTATATATACAATGTCTCATTTAGATATTCTTGTGTATATTTGTACATATATTATTTTAATGGTTAAATCATTTTTTAAAATTCATTTTTTGTTTATAAAATCAACATTTTGAAAGTCATTATATCGTATTCTTTTAATACATTAGATGGTGTCCCATTTAAATGTTTTTATATATTTGTACATATATAGCCAAATTAATTTAATCTTGTATGCATTTCCATGTTATTTTTTAAAATAATTATTTTAAATTTATATATGATTTGTAAATCTATTATGTGTATGGTTTATCTCCTAAGATTATGTTTCATTATATATTTTATTATCTTTTCATATTTTATAAATAAATTAAATTCTCCTTTGTTGCTCTGTAAATTGTCAATTTTAACCAATATTCTTTAACACTTTATATACTATTTGATTTCAAAATATTGATTTTATAACACATATTTTAATATTTACGTGTATATCTCTAGTTTGTTTTTTTACAAATAGTTTTAAATTCATCAATTCAGTAATTCATATATCGTATAAATTATGGATTCATTAGATCGTCATTGTTTTAGAATTGACTTATACCACATTGGCTCCTAATTTCTATCTTGTTTTGTGTATTTTATGTTAATGGTTCCTATATTATACTATATACATTGTCGTTGCATATTATTTATTCATTGTTTTGTATTGTTATATCAATTATTCTCCATGCATGATTGAAATTGGGTTATATTTTTGGTTAGATATATATTTAATTATGTATTTTGCTAGTCGATTAAATAAGGCCATATTTCCTACATTCATAGAGCATTGTATCTTATGTGTGTATTATGCTATGATCATCGTTTTCCTTTTGGCTTACGGAATGTTGTTTCATAATGTCCAACTCTTTAAAATTAAGTATTCCATTTTGTTTCAAGTCAAATTAATACGTTTCAAGTTGGTTTTGTGATTATTCATTTAAAATTTTTTTAAAACGAAGGCAATGTTCGGTGTTTTGGAATTCGGGGAATCGTGCTCTATCGTGCTGGGTTGCAATTTCCCGTTTGTTCAAAATAATCGAATATTCCTTTAGAATTTCACTCATGTTTTCAAAATTCTTTAAAATGAAGGCAATGTTCGGTGTTTGGGAATTCGGGGAATCGTGCCCTATAGTGCTGGGTTGCAATTTCTCGTTTGTTCAAAATAATCGAATATTTCTTTAGAATTTCACTCATGTTTTAAAAATTATTTAAAACGAAGACAATGTTCGATGTTTGGGAATTCGGGGAATCGTACCCTATCGTGCCGGGTTGCAATCTCCCGTTTGTTCAAAATAACCGAATATTCCTTTAGAATTTCACTCATGTCTTCTAAATCTTAAAATAAGACAATGCTCAAAGTTTAGAAATTTAAGGAATCGTGCCCTACTGTGTTGGGTTTCGGTTTTCCGTTTGACTAAATAATCGGGCATCCTTTTGTAATTTTCAACATATAAACTTTTGGAAGTCAAAATTTATCGTGTTTTCAA
This sequence comes from Gossypium arboreum, assembly GCF_025698485.1. Lineage (NCBI taxonomy): Eukaryota > Viridiplantae > Streptophyta > Magnoliopsida > Malvales > Malvaceae > Gossypium > Gossypium arboreum. The sequence goes on from NC_069071.1 coordinate 5,294,898, forward strand.
GGGTATAAAAGATCGTGTCCTATTGTGCTGGATGTGATGCTATATTCCTCTGAAACAAGAGAATTTTGACGACCAAATTGAGTCATTCAAATGCTTCAAAAGGAACCATATCTCAAAAATAGCTTTAAAACTCGGGCATAAGGACAGTATTTATGTAACGCCTCGTACCCTAGACCGTCACCAGAGTCGAACACGAGGTGTTAACAGACTTAATTCATTACTTAAATAGCTCAAACAATTTATTTTTAAAATTTCTAGTCAAGCTAACAATCTGCGTCACAGTCGCTTAAAAATTCATATCTCGAGTTCCAAAACTCGAAATCCAATTCCGTAAATTTTCCCTGAAACTAGACTCATATATCTATTTACTAATTTTTTCTAGAATTTTTGGTCAAGCCAATCAGTACATTTTATTAGTTAAAGTCTCCCCTATTTCAGGGTTCGACTGCTCTGACCTCTGTATATTACGAATCAGATATCTCTCTGTATAGAATTTCAATGACTATGAAGTTTGTTTATATTAAAACTAGACTAAATAAGGAATCTGTAAATATAAAGAATGACTTCTAATTATTTTTTTACAATTTATGATGAATTTTTAAATTCAGAATAGGGGATCCAGAAATCACTCTGGCCCTGTTTCACAAAAATTCAAGTATCTCATAAAATATAAGTCATATACCTATTTTTTTTTCAATCCATATGAAAATAGACTCATTAAGCTTCAATTTCATAACTTAATCATCATTTAATTCCATTTCTACTATTTTTAGTAATTTTTCAAATTTACATCACTGCTGCTGTCAGATTCTGTTTTATGGCAAATTTCACTTTACTAATGATTTTCATGGACTAAATAGCATTTTAAACATACATAACATCAAATATGACTTAGATTGGCCATTCCAATGGCTAATCATTTACAAACCCTTTTCTTACCAAACCATAGCCATATCATAGGATCAATTACACAAAGTGAGTGTTTTGCCACACATGCCACATTCAAAACACATAAGCCATTTTACCAATTTAGGCCTTCGGATAGTGTGAACGAGTCTTCGACCTATCCCAATTCTCAAGCCGGCTTGTTAAAACTACAATGAAAGAAAAGGAAGGAGTAAGCACAAATGCTTAGTAAGTTCACATGCAAATAGCAAGTAACATAATCACACAATCCCACATAAAACATCATTTGCATAAACAACACCAAGACATTCATGTTTGATTTGTATTTAATATCTTTCTACGATTTCATCATACCAAGTTTTCAACCTGAGGGTTTAAACACATACCTGTCAAATTTTCTCATTTACCACACTTACCAACATGTCACCTTCGTTTTAGGCCTTCTTCTTATTCACGTAAGATCCACCCGTTGAACACATCGAAATATAATTCGAATACGCGGATCTCATGAACATAAGAGCCATACCCGCAGCTAGACAAACTCAATAGCCTGCGAAACTTATGTAGCCAAGCTACCATGTAACCCGCTCATAAGTGAACTCGGACTCAACTCAACGAGCTCGGGCGTTCGCATCCATAAGTGAACTTGGACTCAACTCAACGAGCTCGGATGCCTAGTTACATCTCACGAACTCGGACTCAACTCAACGAGTTCGAAACTCAAATATCCTAGTGACATGTCACTTGTATTCTAATCTATTCCCAAGGTTCAAATGGGCGTTTTCCTCGATCACACATCTTTGCCGTCTTCCACGGAATATCAAAATCGATACTTCAGTGATAGTTCATACTCATCAAGTAATTCACATAATTACATATTATTCAACAATAACCACAAAGCATAATATTTCATGATAATAATCAGCATCATATCATATAAACAACATTAAATTGCTTAAAATGACAATTATGTTACTACATTTACACATGAACTTACCTCGGTACAAAATTATTAGCAATCGAGCCTATTCTTCGTAAACTTTGTTTTTCCCTCGATCGCGACTTGAATCTCGTTTCTCTTGATCTATAATGCCAAATTAATCTTATTTAATACATACATTCATCAAAACAGCATTTAATACGAACTTTGGCAAAATTACATTTTTGCCCCTAAACTTTTGCATAATTACACTTTTGCCCCTAGGCTCGGGAATTAAACTTCATCCCTTATTATTATGTTTTATGACATGATGATCATTTTTTCCTTCTATGGCAACATCAAATTCACACTCTAACATGTACTTATGACTATTAGGTATTTTTACCGATTAAGCCATTTTACTCGTTTTCGCTTAAAACCGAGTAGTACAAGTTGTCTAACATAATTTAAAACCTCATATTCTATCATAAAACACCAAAATACACAAATTTCACCTATGGGTATTTTTCCAAATATGCACCCTAGGTTGAATTATTGCTAGCATAAGCTTAATCGAGCTACCGGGATTCCAAAAACGTAAAGAACATTAAAAATGGGGCTTGGAATCACTTACTATGGAGCTTGAAAGGTTGAAACAAACCCTAACTATGGAGAACCCTTGAAATTTCGGCCTAATGAAGAAGATGGACAAAAATTGGCTTTTAATTTTGTTTTTAATTCATTTTAATAACTAAATGACCAAAATGCCCTTACTACTAAACTTTCCAAAAATTCCATCCATGTCCAATTTTTGTCCATAGACTTAGAAATTGGTCAAATTTATATTTAAGACCTCCTCATTAATATTCCAAAACAATTTCATACTAAAAACTCCTAGAATGCAAGTTTTGCAAATTATTCGATTGAGTCCCTAATTTCAATTTAAGCACTTTAGGCATAGGATTTCATCACGAAATTTTCACACAATCATGCAATCATATCATAAACATCAAAATAATTATAAAATAATTATTTCTATCTCAGATTTGTGGTCACGAAACCACTATTCTGATTAGGCCCTAATTCGGGATATTACAACTCTCTCCCCCTTTAAGGATTTTCGTCCTCGAAAATCTTACCGATAAACAGGTGTGGGTATTGGTTTCTCATAGTTTCTTCAGGTTCCCATGTAGTCTCTTCTACCCTGTGCTTTTGCCACAATACTTTCACGAGAGCAATACTTTTATTTCTTAGTTGTTTGACTTTTCGAGCTAAAATCTTAATTGGTTCTTCTTCGTAAGTCATATCCGGTAGTAGTTCAATTTCTGTCGGTGAAATTATATGTGAAGGATCTGAACTATACCGATGTAACATAGATACGTGGAACACATCATGAATCTTTTCTAATTCAGGTGGTAATGCTAGCCGATATGCTACCGGTTCAACTTTTTCAATTATTTCATACGGTCCAATAAAACGCGGACTTAACTTGCCCTTCCGTCCAAATCTAAGGACTTTCTTCCATGGAGACACTTTCAGAAATACCTTATCACTAACTTGAAACTCGATTTCCCTTCGTTTCAAATCCGCATAAGATTTATGTCTATCTGAAGCAGCTTTCAAACAATCTCGAATCACTTTCACCTTTTCTTCGGTTTCTTTTATTAGATCAACTCCATAAATCTGATTTTCCTTGAGTTCAGTCCAATACAATGGCATCCGACATTTACGACCATACAATGCTTCATAAGGTGCCATCTTCAAACTCGTCTGATAACTATTATTATAAGCAAATTCTACCAACGATAAGTACCTTTCCCAACTACCTTGAAATTCCAATACGCAACATCTGAGCATGTCTTCAAGAATCTGAATTACTCTCTCTGATTGTCCATCAGTTTGTGGATGAAAGGCAGTGCTAAAATTTAACTTTGTACCTAATGCCTCTTGTAACTTTTGCCAAAACCGTGAAGTAAATCTCGAATCTCTATCCGAAATGATTGACAAAGGTATTCCATGAAGTCGAACAATGTCACGGATATACAATTCAACCAACTTATTAAGAGAATAATCCATACGTACTGGAATAAAATGAGCCGATTTAGTCAGTCTGTCAACTATTACCCAGATGACATTTTTCTTCCCTGGAGTTAATGGCAACCCTGATATAAAATCCATAGTAATCCGATCCCATTTCCATTCAGGAACCATGATAGGCTGGAGTAATCCCGAAGGTACTTGGTGTTCAGCTTTCACTTGTTGACAAACTAAGCACTTTGATACAAACTTGGAAATATCTCTTTTCATTCCACTCCACTAGTACATTTTCTTCAAGTCATTATACATTTTCGTACTGCCCGGATGAACCGCCAAACAACCATTATGTGCTTCATGCAAAATCTTTTGAATCAACTCATCATTTTTCGGTACACAAATCTGATTTTTAAACATCAAGCAACCATCAGAACCGATTCTGAAATCTGATCCCGTATCAGCTTCACATTGCTTTCTCTTGTCTTGCAAATCTTGATCATTTTTCTGAGCTTCAGAAATCTCTTGTAAAAACATCGGTCTTGCTCTTAACTCTGCTAGAATTGAACCATCATTTGATATCTTTAACCTAGTGTTCATAGTTCTCAAAGCAAATAGCAATTTTCTGTTTAAAGCATCGGCAACCACATTCACTTTTCCCGGATGGTAATCAATAACAAGCTCATAATCTTTCAATAACTCCAACCATCTTCGCTGTCTCAAATTCAAGTCTTTTTGTGACATCAAGTACTTAAGACTTTTGTGGTCGGTATATACTTGGCACTTTTCACCATACAAATAATGTCGCCAAATCTTCAAGGCAAACACTATAGCAGCCAATTCCAAATCATGAGTCGGATAATTTCTTTCATGAGATTTTAACTGCCTCGAAGCATAAGCCACCACTTTTGCTTCTTGCATAAGTACACATCCTAAGCCATTTCAAGAAGCATCACTATACACCACAAATTCTTTACCTGATTCAGGTTGTACCAACACTGATGCTTCAGTTAATAACTTTTTCAATTCTTCAAAACTCTGTTGACATTCTTCCGTCCATTCAAATTTAACATTCTTTCGGAGTAGTCTAGTCATAGGAGCATCAATTATAGAAAATCCATTTACAAACCGCCGATAATACCCAGCTAGCCCCAAGAAACTTCTAACCTCAGTTACATTTTTCGGTGGTTTCCAATCAACAATGGCTGAAATGTTACTAGGATCAACCCGTATACCATCACCTGAAACAATATAACCCAAAAATCCAACTTCCCGGAGCCAAAATTCACTTTTACTAAACTTAGCATACAGCTGCTTATCTTTCAAAGTTTGAAAAACTATCATCAAATGCTCAGCATGCTCTGTCTCATCTTTTGAATAAATTAAAATATCATCTATAAACACCACAACAAATTTGTCCAAGTATGGCCGAAATATGCGATTCATTAAATCCATAAACACAGCAGGAGCATTTGTCAACCCGAATGGCATAACTAAAAATTCATAATGACCGTACCTTGTTCTAAAAGCAGTTATAGGCACATCCGACTCTTTTACTCGCAGCTGGTAATATCCAGATCTCAAGTCAATCTTTGAAAACCATGTCGCTCCTTTTAGCTGATCAAACAAATCATCAATCCTTGGCAACGGATACTTGTTTTTGATTGTCACCTTGTTTAACTGCCGGTAGTCAACACACAATCTCATAGAACCATCCTTCTTTTTCACAAATAACAGGGAGCACCCCAAGGTGAAAACTCGGTCTCACAAAGCCTTTATCACCAACTCTTGTAATCTGCGACTTTAATTCTTTCAACTCTCTGGTGCCATTCTATATGGAGCAATCGATATCGAGCTGTTCCGTTATCAAATCAATGCCAAATTCTACTTCCCTGACTGGAGGCAAACCCGACAATTCTTCTGGAAATACGTCCACAAATTCACACACAACCGGCACTGATTCAACTTTCTTTTTAATTTCTTTTGTATTAATTACATAAGCCAAATAAGCTTCATAACCCTTTCTCAAATATCTCTGAGCCGACATCGAAGAAATCATACTAGATAATGCCTCTGATTTGTCTGGTTCAACCCGCAGAATTTCACCACTTTCACACTTCCTTTTCTTTGCAATTTATTATAGCATCATGTAATGTCAACCAATCCATACCCAAAATAACATCAAATTCATCAAACGAAAACAACATCAAGTCGGCCGGAAAATAATGACCCCGAATCATTAAAGGGCATTTCTTACATACTTTATCAACTATCACACATTTGCCTAACGGATTCGACACTCTAATCATAAATTCTGTGTTCTCAATAGGCATATTCATACTAGACACCAGTTTCATGCATACATATGAATGAGTAGAACCGGGATCAATCAAAGCAATAACATTAACATCATAAAGAGAAAATATACCAGTAATCACATCGGGTGATGAAACATCTTCACGTGCCTTTATAGCATAAGTTATAGCTGGAGCCCTTGCTTCAGATTTAGCTGTTGAATCTCTGACTACATTTTTGTTGCTTGCTTCATTTCCATCTTTTCTCGAATATCTTCCCCTCGAGTCTGCACCACTAGCTTTTACATTCTGAAATTTTTCTTTCTCAGCTCTCTCTGGGTAGTCTCTAATAAAATGATCCGGAAAACCACACCGAAAACATTCATTAGCTCTACATGGGCCAAAATGATTTCTGCCACACCGCTGGCACTCGGGCTTAACAAATCTCGTATTTCCCACACTAGCCGCAGAAGTAGTCTGAGATTTAGGACCCACATTTTGCTTCTTAAAATTTCCATATGATTGTCCAGCCAAAACCTGTAAACGAGGATTCATATTTCTAGATTTTCTGGATTGCTGTGAGAATGAACTGCTCGTCGGTCTTTTCTTCCAATTTCTAGTCTCAGCCTCTACCTTTTTCTTCTCTTTAAGTAGTTCTTCAGCCTTGCAAGCTCGATCAACCAGTACTACCATTTCTTTTAATTCAAGAATCCCAACAATACTTTGATGTCTTCATTGAGTCCGTTTTCAAATCGTCTGCACATTTTAGCTTCTGTAGGAATATATTCTCTAGCATACTTACTCAACCTGACAAACTCCCTTTCATATTCAGTAACTGTCATGTTCCCCTGCTTTAATTCAAGAAACTCTTTACGCTTCGATCAATAAATCTTTCATCGATATATTTCTTCCGAAATTTTCTTGAAAGAACTCCCAAGTTACTTTCTCTTCGGTACTCATCAAGTCAATGTCTTCCACCAATGATAAGTGAATCCTCAACAATGATATAGCACATTTCAAGCATTCCTTAGGCGTACAAGACAATTCATCAAATACTCGAATAGAATTCTCGAGCCAAAACTCGCTTTCTCGGCATAATCATCAATATTTGCCTCAATTCTTCACCCCTTGTTTACGGATTACATCAACCTGGAGTTCGTGAAATTTCATCGATCTACACCTTGAGGCATCGGGGTGCAGGTTGAGGAATCGGGGAGGTAGAGGAGGTTGTGCATTCGGGTTCGTCTGAACGAACTCAAGATACTGTGCTCTCATCATCCGGAGAAAGGCTTCCGAGCCCTTCTCCTCCTCCTTGACCAACAATGGGAGGTGGATTTTCATTAGCACCGCCCTTCAAATGGAGCGGTGCATTACTCTCTACATCATCATTCGCAATGGATCGAGATCCATTTACTATAAAAAATCATTTAAAAGGTCAAGTCGTCACACTATTACAATATATATATATATATATATATGGCATGTATAGCAAAACCAGTACATACAACACATTAGTCCGAGAACTGACTAAACCTGCTCTGATACCACCAAATGTAACACCCCGTACTCGAGACCATCGCCGGAGTCAAACACGAGGTGTTAACAGACTTAATTCATTACTTAAACAGCTCAAACAATTTATTTTTAAAATTTCCAGTCAAGCTAGCAATCAGTGTCAAAGTCGCTTAAAAATTTATATCTCGAGTTTCGAAACTTGAAATCTAATTCTGTAAATTTTCCCTAAAACTAGACTCATATATATATTTACTAATTTTTTATAGAATTTTTGGTCAAGCCAATTAGTACAGTTTATTAGTTAAAGTCTCCCTGCTTCGTGGTTCGACTACTCGACCTCAGATATTACTTAATCGATATCTCTCAGATAGAATTTCAATGACTATGAAATTTGTTTCTATTAAAACTAGACTAAATAAGGAATCTGTACATATAAAGAAAGAGGGTTTAAAAGGCAAATAGACCCAAGGTCTATTTGGGCTGGACGGCAAGAGCATGAAATCACCAAGAAAATAAGGGTAAAATTGGAAAATTGCAAAATTTACTTAATAAAGCTAGGACTAAAGTGGAATTATCTAGATTTCTCTTTATTTTTCTGCATTCTCATCAGCAAAAACACCATGGAAGAGTTCCCTTAAGATGGGTTTTCATATATTTACTGCAAGTAAGTTCAATTCTTGATTATTTCTTGAAATTTTTGTGTTTTTGTGACTTTTACAACTAGGTCCATTTGTTGAATTCATTAGTTCTTGATTCTATGATAGAAATTGAAAGTTTCTATGAATATGTGCTGGAAGTATATGATGATTTGATATAGAATTAGAGCTTTAAATTGTTTATATGTTGATTTTATTGAAAGAATTGAATAGAAAGTGAATGTTTGGGACCTAAATTGTAAAAGAGTTTGAAGTTAGAGTTTTATGTGGAAATTCTGAATTTCAATAGTTATGAAATAACTTATAGTGTCTAGGAAAAGTATTAATTGAGAAAATTAGTTTAATTGAGGGGTTAATTAAGTAAGGACTGAATTGTATGAACTATGAAATTTGGGGCAAAATGAAAATCAACATTTTGCACTAAAACAATTTTGGACAGCAGCAATAGTCTAATTTTGAAAAATCTCCAAAAATTTTATAAATATAATTATAGGATGAATAAAATATGAAATTAAAGCTTATTGAGTCTAGTTTCTTATAGAAGAAACGGTGTAAGCAATGGAATTATAAATCATGAGATATAATAAGTTTTGTGAGACAATGTCAGAATGATTTCGGGTTCCCCTGTTCTGACTTTGGAAAATCATAAAAAATTGGAGAAAAATAATTAAGGGATTAAATTTATATTTTTAAAATCCTTAAAGAGTCTATTTTCAATATAAATAAGCGGGAACATCATTCGAATCTCGTATGATGAGATAATTAATTCTTAGTGAAGAAGGGTTGGAACTGTCAGACAGCAGAACAGGGGAAACTTTAAAGAATAAACTGTACTTGTTGGCTAAACCAAAAATTCTGAAAATTTCATGGTAATAAGATAAGTAAGTATAGTTTCAGGGAAAATTAGCGGATCTTAATTTCGAGTTCTGTAGCTTAATATATAAATAATTTAGTGACTATGATGCAAATGGATAGTTTTGAATATACATAAGTAAGTAGTGAAATTATTGATAATGTTACTTGTTGCATGTTATATAAATTAAGGATGTGGAATGGAGAGGAGGAGGAGGAAAATATGTATGAATATTCAGCTAGCATAGCTAATTTGTATGTTTTAGGCTCATAGACTAAATTGAATAAAAGTAAAATTTATGGGCAATTTGTAAAAAAATGTTAGAAATGACCAATTTAAATGAAATGGATTATTTTATTATTTAAATTACAAAATTGAATGAAATTATTAATTTAGCTCAAGATCAGGAAAAACATGTTTTAAGGATTAAATTGAAAAGTGTTGAAATTATGGAAAATTCTGACATTTTATAGAATTCATAGGTTGTTATCAATTTGTGTGAGAATAACGGTTGGAAATAAGGATTAAATTGCAATTATTTTATTTTATTTTAACCTAAGGATGAAATCGTCATTAATTAAAAGTTTAGGGGTAAAATGATAATTTTTTTAGAGCATTAGTTGAATGTATTATAACATGAAATAAATGAAAACGACGATCAAATTTCTTTATAAAGATCCGGATGACTTGAATACTAGACTTGAACGTGGAAAAGAAAAGATATCGGATTAATAAAATATCTGATACATGAATCGGTAACTCCGTAATGCTCCGTAACTCTATTCCGGTGACGGATTCGGGTTAGGGGCATTACATAGTGAGGGTGCTAATCCTTCCTCATATGTAACTGACTCCCGAACCCGTAGGCAAAAATTGGTTTAAATAGAATAAAATACATTATTAGGTGATCTAATCACACCTAAACAAAAAGGATTGGTGGCGACTCCATGTTTTGTTTTCAATAAGTCGATCCCCATTTTTATTCAAATAAAAAAATGGTTTCGACACGGTTATATAGATATAAGGCTCATTTCCTATTTTATCTTGTGAAATTTTTGGTGATTTTTCAAAGTCACTGATAAATCTATTTTATAAGAATTCTGCTGCCAGAATTTTATGTCCTCTCAACACTAAAAAAATCATAACTTTTAAAATACAAATCAAAATCAATCTCTGTTTATTCTAAACAAAACTAGACTGTCTTACGGTTACAACGATGGATAGATCACTTCTTAATGACTTTTACAAAATTTATGGAGAACTTTCAAACTTACTATTCATGTAATAATTTGTTTCTAACAGATTTCACAACTAAGTTTTTAGCTTCATTTTAAATCATCCAAACATGATTTCCACCCAAAGACATATAACATGCATGCATTATCACACAAGCATCATATATATTACTTATCAAGAAGCATAGGAAAGTTAGAGGGTACCACATTGATAGAAGAGCACCACCAAAGTTTCTTGCCTAGCTCTTCACCACTTTGCCTTTACCCTTAACTTTAGAAGATTCACCACTCTCTTAAACTAATAATCATGTAACACACAAGATTTCCCACAAAAAAAAAAAAAGAGAGTAGATAGAATGCAAAAATACATGTTTTAAATAAATAAATAAAATATGACAAGATCGGTAGAGACTTCCTCAAACTCAAACCCTCCCAAACACCCAATAACCTCCACCTTCATCTTTGAAGAACATAGATTTTTTTTTCCATAGAACTTTAAAAAAAAGCTTGATCAAGACCCTTACATTCTTTGAGATTTGAAAGATGAAAAATGATGAGAACCCACTCAAATCTCTCTCCCTGTACACTACTTGCTAAGGAAAATAGATGGAGAAAAAAAGAAAAAAATAAAGAAATGTAGAAAGAAAAAAATAGGGTGATTATAGTATAGGAAAAAAAATAGGGACAAATCTTTATTCCATACCTCAATCTGCCAAACCATCTTTTCCCATTAATTGGGAGATGACTTCTATTCAAAAATGGTAAAATCACCATTTAGCGATCCATATTCTCCCTACTTCACACAAGTTTCCTAGCATCCTTAATTTCTTATAAAATGGTCTAAAATTCACCCAAATTAATTCCAACAAAACACAACCCCAAAATAAATTTATCCATTGTCAACCTAGGTCAACGCTTGAACGTTGACTTGAGATATTACAAGGATGTATTTAGACAGAAGGAACAAATTTCAACAGCCTATGTATCGAAAAGTCGGATCAGTCTTTATACTGATGGGGTGGTTCAGATTATTTCTAAAAATGCTATAGTGGGAGGAGTCATATGAAATGGAAATTAAGAGTTAATTATGGGATATAACAGATATTTAAGCGAATGCTCAGTTGTTGATGTTGAATTGTAAGGTATTCTTGATGGATTGGCTCTTATCTAAAACAGGAAATATGATGGTGTGATGATTCAATCAATAGCTTGGAGGTGGTTAAGGCCATTCAAGATTCCTCTCTGACAAGTTCGAACTCTGCCCTCATTAGATGTATTCATCATCTACTGTTAAACGTAAGATTTTGTGTCATTCAACATTTTCCTTGGGACCGTAATAAAACAACTGATTGCTTGTCCAAAATGGCTTTTGATACAAACCAAGGATGGAAGATTTTTTAGGAGATTCCAAAGGAAGTGCTAGCTCTTTCTCCTATTGCTCAAGCAAATATTAGTCTTGTTCAGAGCATTATTGTGTAGTTAATTTTATTTTGTCTATTTTATTTTACCAAAAAAGATAATAGGAAACTTTAAAGCTTCACCCAAGTTAAGCCGGATCACCAATCTTGCCTTTCTAAGGTTTACTACCATCGAGATTAAAAATGAGTTTCAATCTTATTTTATATGTTGCCGCGTCCTTTGTAATCATTTTTTTTATCTCATTATAAGAGTATGATCTTGATAGATAAGAGCACAACTAATCAGGAGGGGACCATGCATTCTAATGCAAGATGATATAGTTCACAAATAACTTAAGGTCCGAAGGCCAACATCAATTATAAAGGAAACGTTTTGGGGACTCATTCTTTACTATTTGATCATTTCCCTATTTCTTTTAAATCTTCCATTTCCTCTTTTATCCTTATTGATTTAAGTGACGTTCCAAAAAGGTGTAAACAAATATCATGGGTTAATTATATTAGATGTTTTTAAATTATGGTCCAAATTTTAAACTAGCGCTTAAGCTATCAGTTAGGTTTTTCTATTAGTTTAGTCGTCAACTTAGGTGTTAAATGTTAATTTGAATTCGACATGGAATAAATTTAAAATGCATGAATCAAATTTTAAATACATTTGTATTTATCACTCATTACTTGGATCTGACGTGTTACAGAAAAGTAGTTTTAATGTTAATGAAACTCTATTTTTTAGTGTGTCGGGTCCAAATTGTCTATGTAATAAGTATACAAGTGTTGAAAGTTTGATCCACATGTTTTGAATATACCCCACGTTAAATCCAGGCTGAAATTTAATGCTCAAGTTGATGTTAGGCTATAATAGAAAGACCTAATTGACACTTTGGTACCCAAGTTAATGCTTAAAGCTGGTATTAATATTTTGCAGGTTTAATTAAAATGTTATAAAAATTAGAGACAATTAAAAACTTAAATCATAGCTTGACAACGTTTGGTGCAATTAACCCTAATATAATATTATAATAGTACTTTTAACCTTTTTATATAAGTCCTAAACTATTTATACCCCTCCTAAATCCATTAAACGGACAATATTATGCGCTTATTGTTGTATTTGATGCACTAAGCGTAGTATTTTTGTCAATATACACTTGTAATTTTTCAAAAAGATTGGTTGATAAAACAAATTTATTGATTACATTAATATACTTTATATAATTGTCCTCACATGGTTTTTGCACGCAAAGCAAAATAGGAAGTAAATGTTGCTTATTGATTGTCTAGTGTTTAACTACAACTAAACGGTATTACCTGGTCAGATCGTAGTACAAAAAGACAACTTGTATTAGTAAACAAACCTAAACATGTCCTTAGTCTAATCGAAAATGAGTAAACCGATTAAAACTAATATGTCATCTATTAAGTCCAATTGGGGAGATGTCTTGTCTTGGGCATCGAAGCGGATGACTCCTAAAAGATAGAGACATGGATGTGACTAATTGGACAGAAAATACATCGTTGATAAACTGTAATTTATACAAATTTTTATCCCATGCTTGGCATAATTATGAATGATTTTTCCTTGGTTTTAGTGAATTTGATGCTCCTAATCTTTTAATTTCATGTTTTATACTTAGGAGAGCTTAGGATAGCAAAAAGAGCGAGAAACGGGCCAAAAACGGACAAATTAGGGCTTAAAACAGTGTTTCACACGGCCTAGGCACTTCTACACGGGTGATCCACATGCCCGTGTGTGACACACGGGTAGACCACACGCCCGTGTGTTATGGCCATGTCGACTAAGAACCAACTCAGTATTGCACACGGCCTAAACACCTGCACACGGGCGTAGCACACAGCCGTGTCCCTACCGAGCCCAAGCCTAGTTCTATTCAGAAAAGGGCACTTTTGAGGGTTTTGAAGCATTCTAAAGCCTATATAAACACCCTAGAAGAGGATTAGAGACACATATAGAGTTGGAGGCAGAAAATACTCGCGACTAGCCATCGGAATCACCTCGGAGTCAGGATCTACATCAAGACTGAAGATTTCCATCCAATTTCCTAGAAGTTCTTGGGTTTCTTTATGTTTTGTTGTTTTCTAAACTTTGAGATGTTTTCCATTATTATTATGAACTAAATTCCCTAAATACCTAAGGGAGATGAACCCTATGATGAATCTTATTATGCTTTGATTTATATGATTAATAATTGTTCTTATTCTTAATTATGAGTTTTAATTCTTGCTTTAATATTCCAAGATATTAATCCAGGTTTTTGATGTGCTTATTCAGTGGAGTAAAAGTTCTTGTTTAAGAGTAGATCATTCATAATTAAGCGAAGTTGAATGCAATCCTAGAGATAGGACGACATAAATCTGCCGGATTAGAGTCAAATCTAATAAGGGAATCCATAGATCGAGTTAATGCGACAATAGGGGTTTTAATTAGAAAGAGATTTCAATTAATCAACCTAAAGTCAGTTGTTCTTAGTCTCGAGAGAGATATTAACATAAATTAGGGATTTCTACGGAATAAGTCAAGTGAATAAATCGTCTAAGTCAAAGAAAATAAGTGAAATCTAGGGGATTCTTTCTTGGGTATTGTCTTCTCAATTGGTTTTCCTAAAGTATTTTCTAACTTTCGCCTCTGTCGTGATCTTAGATAAATTAGAAAATTAGTTTAGTTTAAAAACACCCTTAAATTCTTAGGCTAGATAATAAAAAGAGAGTAACTAGTAACTATTAGTTAGTTTCACGACCATCAATCATACATGACCCAAGCAGAATAGATCCTGAATCATTTATGGATTTATTCACTTTTAATGTTCATAATGTGGCACACCTAAATCTTATATGGATGGCAGACTATGTATGCATGACTTATACACTTTGATGTAAGTAAAAGCCTGAGTTCAAACAGATAAGGAATCAAAAGCTGGTGCATTAGATGTACAACTTCTGTAGTATGTAGCATCATTCACAATAGTAGAATTCATAGCCCAAAACGTGGGTAAATGATATCCTTTCATTGACATTACATGGTTGATAAAAATTAAACGTAGCCAAGGGTCATTTGTCTTTGTGATGGATGATGACTTGATCACTATTTGATAGTGTTTGACTTTTCATGAAAGAAGATGTAACGGTTGGCATGAGATAAAATATGATCATTTTGGGAGAGTGGATATTATCTCAAAGAGATCAAAGATATCTTATGAGGCTAACACACTTATGACAAGGTCATTGGATGAGTGCTAAATTGTTACTTTCGTAATGGTATATTGTTGGGAAAGCTCAGTCACGATACTATAGTGGAATGAATTCGTGATTAAATAAGCTTATAATTAATAGGTGAAAAGCCGAAACTTAATTATAAATTATTTGAGCCTCAACTACATATGTCCAATTGATCGCTCTGCTAGCTCGTTGAAACCATAAATGAATTGCATGTTTGAATAGAAATGAACGAAATGAATAAAAAATAAGAAATGAGAAACATTCAAGAATGATTATGATTTTCTCCGAAGTGGAGAAATGAAATCATTTGCAAATAAATGTAGGTTTCTAGAAATGGGAATGGAAATGAAAATGAAAATGAAAATGAAAATGAAAATGGAAATGAAAATTTGCAATCTTATATAGGATTATTTAAAAAATGTTGGATGAATGAGCTCATATTTTTGGACTGTTTTGAAGCTCGAAAGTGAAAATAAACCATTCGGTCATAGTGAACATGTTGAGTTGTGACATATTGAACGAATTTTCTCGAAATTTTATTAGGGGTAAAATTGAGATGAGAGAGTTATTTAATATGTAAATATTAAAGTTTATTTTGGGTAAAAAAAAGGCCTAGGAAGTGCTCATAATTGGACCCAATGTGAGAAAGGCCCAAAACCCCTTATATAACATGAAAGGGGGCGACAACCTTAGTAGAAATACAAGGGTGAGTCATTCACCCCTCTCCTACTTTAAGTAGGATGTTGTTTTTCTATTTAAATAAAACATTTACAACTCTATAAGGGTTCTACATTTTCTTCTTATAAATAGATGACACTGGTAAAGCTATTAACATAACTTTTGAGAGTTTGGTATTTTGCCAAAAAATAGAGAGAGTTTATTCTCAATTTTAAATATATTTTTCCAGAATAATAATTTTACTGGTTTCTATTAAAGAAGAGAGTTCCATTTTCACTCTAAAACGAAAACTTTTTCTAATTCTGTGTTTTCGTTCAATTGGTTCGAGCCCAACTCGAAGCAATTCGTGGTACGAGAATAGCGAAAATGATTGTTTGGTTGAAAGCAAAAAAAAATCAAGGATCTGCTTATTCGAAAACACAAGTACATATTCAGTTAAGTTTTATGCTATAAATATCATAAATTGAGTTAGATTTTAAAAATTTTAATACTGTACAAGAAAACCTTTTCAAATCGAAAATTTTCCAACACTTATACACATTCAAACCCACAATTTTCAAGTTGCTACAATAACAACAACTATGAATTTTGCTAATACTTTGTTGGTCAATACTTTTACCACTTAAATCCTAGTGGATTCAAGAGATAAATAATTATTAATATAAAAGAACTTTCATAAAAAACATTTGACCTAAAGGCATGTACAGTATATACCTTTCGCTTACCTCATTAGTTACGTCAAGCAAAGGAGCAAATAATAATCTCTAACATATGTATAATAAGTACGCAAAGTTAACACTTGGATTGGAGAGTCGATCAAATTATAAATTTTCAGCAATCAGTTTGCATGCATTTCATGTTGAATTCCCTTACATTCACAGATCCTTGGTCAATATTTTCTTTGTTCAGAATTGTCCAGTAGCCAATTAAGTACGTCGAATACGTTGGTCAAAACGTACAATATCACGAGAATGTTACCTCGTTTTATGAATTGTAATAATATTAATATACTCTTGAAATTTATCCCTTTTTTCTTTTCCTCCTTCGAGATAGAAACCTCAACTTGATTATAGTGTTACTAATTGTCGTCTATAAATACAAGGTTTCCTGGTCATTGTATCTAAAACATTTTTTGCTACATATAAAATACTTCCACTTAAATATCATGTCAGTCTCAATTGAAGCTTTAGCAATGGCGGGGGTTGATTATATGGAATGGGGTATGGATGTTGAAGAGTGGGAACACGACGACGAGCTCCCTCCGCCACATTTACTGGCAGACGGCGACAATGAAGAAGAAAAAGAAGAATTCATGGAAAGGCAACTTGAACAAAACATAGGTTGTAATAATAAACCAGAAGATGATAGTGGCAGTGGAAGAGTTGATGATGATGGTGAAGTTGGATAACCAGAAATGATGCAATGAAGAAGAAGAAGAATTGGCAGTGTTTTTTTCCCTTTTTCTTTTGTGCAATTCGTTCATTTGTTTATTCTTTTCTATATTCATTTAATTGTTTTAGATTTGGAAATTTGATGAATATTGATGTATTTATACTAAAATTGAATGTAAATTAACACTTTATTTCTTTTACTAGCTCTTTTCTAATTGAGTTTCTAATATTTTTTCTTCATGTATAGATCGAGAGAGTGCCATCTAATGAGTTATAATTTATTAATATTTTCAAATAAATCCCTAATTTCTTATTTCTTTAGAAAACATTGACTAAAAAATTTCGTGCAAATACATATCTACGTACTTGATAACAAATGGCATGTTAAATTGTTATAAAAATATGAAGAACCTCTCTATGGGTCGAGAGGTCGGTTCAAACTAGGCCAAATTTCATTGAGAGGTTATTGTTGATCTGGTTAGTTCGATTAGGCCCGAGTTGAACTTAATTAATAAATGAATATTTATTTTAAATTTGTTTCCGTTTCAATCTTTAGGACTCAATTTCATTTTGATTTACATAATCAACATGTTTCCCTCTATCCCAATTCATATGTATATATATATTTGGTTCAATAGTATCATATATCACCATATTCATATTATTTATTAAACTTACAATTTGCAATCTTTATTAATTTGACTTGAACTTGAATAGATATACAGATCATCCAACCAATACATCAAGTTAACATCAAAATATATCATTGGATAAACTGAAGTAGAGTAACTTATCACACCCAAAATTTTGAGCCCTTAATTTTGGGAGATATAAAACTTAAACCAATTGGTTAAAATGAGTATTTGTAGGTTGTTTTTTTTTTTTTAAAAAGAATTGAATTAACATTGCAAATAATTTTATTATTGTATAGACTTTGGTAAAATGTGAACTAATTTTTTTTAGAGGCATGTAATGGGCCGGTCAACCAACTTGGTTGAAATCCAACCATTTTTCATGATTCTCCTTGCATGGTTTCTAAATTTTTGCACATGAATGGATTAGTTACATATGAATGGATAGTTGCATGTTAAGTAAATTGTAATAATATGAATAAATAAACAAATAAAAGGTAATGATGAGAGTTATTGGGTATTGGGTTTTGCATGTCTTGGGGTTGGGGGAACCGGCGGCCTAGGGGAGGAGGTTTGTGGAAAAAAATAAATAAAAACAATAGTAATACAGAAAAAAAAATGGGGGCAGCTTCATCTTTCTCCATATTCACGTTAGTTTGAAAGAAAAAGGGAAGAGTAACTCCACAACATTTCCTTTCTTTTTTTTTTTTCTTCCATTGCAATGACTATCGTATCCAGAATTAGGGAGCTGATCGACTGCATGTTCTGCTACCGTAGGAGTGTTCTAAGTGAAGCTATTCTCTTCTTCTTTCACATATGCGGTAATCCTCCTTAAACTCTCTAAGCGAAAGGTTTTATGGTAGGGAGGAGAGTGGTTCTAGCTGACTTTTTAGTACATGCATGCTTATTTTTGGGTAGAAAAGATGAATTAATAGTGTTCCATCTTGTTATTATGCTGATATGTTAGCTAAAGGAGAGGGAGAAGAACTCGGTGGCAAGGGTAAAGGAAAGGCTTGAAGAGGTAGGAATCGTTTTGGGAAGTTTGGTAAGCTCTCTTGAACTTTTTTTTTTTTAACTTGTTAAATGAACAAATTTGACAACGAAGATTCAACAACTTTGACAAGGAAGATTCAGCATATTTAAAATGTGTTCATTTACGCTCTATTAAAAAGCTTAATGTGCTGCTGTAAAGGGCTGATTTGTAGTCTTTAAAATGTGTTCATTTGCGTTCGATTTAAATGCTTAATGTGCTGCTGTAAAGGGATCATATTTTGATGTCATGAAGAAATGCGATTATATTGTTTTGTGAATTGTTAAATTTAATGATTTATTTTTTGGGAAATGTATTTCTTAATTAAAGATTATTGAGGTACACGAATGAAGTTTCTTTTATGCTGATTGAAGTAGGTCAATGGATTGATTAAAGTTGCATGTGTTAGTAAATGAAGGTTGAAGAATAATTTGGGTGTCCGAATGCACTATTAATGTGTTTGTAGTTTTATCTTAACAATGCATTAGAGTCATTGATGTACTGTTCGATGCTTGAATAATTTGGGTGTCCGGAGGTTAAGATGCTTGAGGCTGTATTATGGTAATGCCTATTTTTTGTAATTACGCATCTCTGACATGAAATAGATGTTGAACCTTTGCTTGATAAATTAAACAAAGTCAGGATTTTAATATCATCTTTTGGACTAAACCACCCCATTTAGTTACATGTGATGTCGATTTAAATTTGTTTAACCTACCCGAATTGGCAGACGAATGAAGTCCCACTTGCATTCTTTAATTATTGGGTGTTTTCCCTTTTCATACTCGGGTTGCCAGTCGTTGAGTTTACTTCGAGGTTGTTACATAACCGGCACATAACATGCATACTGGCGTACAAAATGCATCTTGTTGCACGAAGTGCATCTTGGCGCATTAGCATATAATCTTGTACATAAACTAATATTATGACATGTCAATTATATTCGACACAGCCCGAACAGCTAATAGGATACCATATTCAACTCTTTTACAATTTAGTACAATTACCATTCATCAAACATATTCACTATCACAATCCATTCTATTAACATATCACATATACTCCATGTCATTCAATACATTTTCATTCAATCTCATAGCAAATATCATATTTTGAAAATTTCATGCTATTTTACATTTTCTCCATTTTAGTCCTCTATTTTGGCAATCACAATCAATTAATATGACCCTAAATCATAAATGCACAAATTATGGTCTTGTGTTACTCGTCGACAACTTTCGCTTTTCCTTTCCCTCTCGAAGGTTCCACGTCGACTTTAATTACAAATGGTCACAAAACATAAAACATTATCAATTTCTAACCCATTCATAATCAAATATAAATTTACATATATTTCAAATTTATTCAATTTAGTCTCTAAAATTGGGACATTCGTAACTTTCAATTTAAGGCTTCAGATTAAAATATGATTTCACCAAAATTCATTAGGGACTTTCGATTTTCTATTCTTATCAACATTTCATAATATTTTTGCATTTTATTAATTTTGGTCTCTATTGTACAAAACTAACAATTAAACTTTACAATTTAATCCTTTTATAAACTAAGATTAATTTCTAACAATTTCACACTAATTTCATCTAATTCTCAACAATGAAGACTTCTTAAAACTTTAACAGTTAATGAACTAGCTAAATCAAACTTCTTCAAGACTTCAAATTTATAAAAATTATAAGAAAAAGACTAAATTTTCATACCTAATTTGTCGAATGCTTGCAAAACCTTAACCCTTCTTCTCTTTTTTTTTTTTCTCTCTCTTCTTTGGTTACTATAATTTTGGGTAAGAAGATGTCAACATTTCATCTCCCTTCCCATTTCGTTTTCTATTTATACTATGATTTAATTGTAATTAAACTAGTTTAATTAATTTAACCTTAATTACTTAAGCTTTAATTACCAATTAACTTAATTAAAAGACACCATTCATCACCGTCCACTAACATCAATCTAGAATTGGTTTATTTTTCATTTTAACTCTTTGGATAGCTGCTATTTAAGTCCCTAAGTTTTTTCCTAATTAAAATCTATAGTGATTAAATATTTATAATTTAGTCCCTGGGCTTTAATTAACCATAATTTTGACTAAATTACTTAACCAAATTTTAGTTCATCAATATAATAACTCCGTAAATATCTCTAATTACTATTTACAGACTCGACTTACGAAAATGGATCCTGAAACTATATTTTTTGACACCACTAAAAATTAGATTGTTACAATATGAATAATAAGAAGGTTGTTGTTCAAAATGAAGGAGATAACTGTGGTAGAGATAAAGATGATGAACAAAGTGTTAATGGAATTTTAACTTGTACTTATATGGTTGATCATTTCTTTCTTATTAGATTCAACAAATATGGAAATTTTTTTAATAATAAGAAACTAAATATTATAAAGTCTGTTATATGTGGAATTTCTTGTTTCCTTTTGTATGAGATAATGTAGAGAGCATCAATTGGTGGAGCTATCAAGCTTGCATTTATGGCTTCCCTCAATGAAGCTGACTTTTCCATGTGTATCAGTTGAGGGGAAGCAAGATCTGGGTCAACGTTTCCATGATCAAAATATTGTATGGTAAGATTATTTGCAATAAATATCTTCATTAAACCCCATTTTCCACTTGATGTTGGTTTATGATTATACCAAAATATCATCAAAAGATCACGTCATCATTAGACTTTAATCAGTTCACTGGAGGCGAATAAATGCATCAGCTAAAAGCTTGCGTCATGGCTATAAATCACGAGACTATTGCTTTTTTTTTTTAAATTATCTGGTAATTGCATTTATTTTGTATGAAATCCGTGAATTTTTTTTGACAAGACTGAATCAAAATATAATAAATTGTGGAAAATAAACATGAATATTCATATTATAAATAAGCTTTTATCTGGTTCTTGTTGCAAAGAGCAAATATTGAAACAGCAGGAAAAAAAACACAACATATCTTGATTAAAAAAAAAAAAGTGATGTCCGTTTCAATAGAAGCATTGGCAATGGCAGGAACTGATTATCTAGAATGGGAAGAGGAGGAATTGGAGTTTCCTCCACCTCATTTACTTGCTGATCATGAAGAAGAAGGATCAGAGGAGAAGAAGATCATGATAAAAAGCATTGATTGTGGCTCTTCTTCTTCAACCTCCCACTATGATCATCTGCAAAGCCAGATAAAGGTGTTGATGATCATATTACTGGGGTTGAACTTTTCTGACAAGAGAATTATGGACAAGAAACTATGCCCTAATAATGCTTTTAATTTATGATGTCTGTGACTCTGTGGAGGTTTTCTTTTTACTTTTGTTTCTGAATCAAATTCTTGTCGAATTTCCTGTAATAATTTCAATCTCTATTACTATGAGAGTATGGAAATATTATAGAGTTCAACAGCTGTTCTTCCATTTTTTTTTACTAATTTAGTGGTTAACTTAATTTTCCTTCTTCTCCCTGTGGTTTCAACTCAGAGCTAAGATAAGAATATTAAAACAGAGACAAGGTACTGTTATATTATATTTAGTTTTAATTACTATAGAGACAACTGTCTAATATAAATATGTATTATATTCTTTTACTTAATTGGTATTGTTGTTGCTTGTAACAATGAGGAAGGTATAAATTCAAACACACGAATATGGGTACAAATATTTACATTTATATTTTGACATACTTATATGAAATTTGTAAATATTTTTTAACGAAGTGGTTGGGGGTATGAGTACAACTTTATACATTTATATTTTCGCCTACTAATATGAAATTGCTAAATACTTTTTAACGAAAGTAATTATTTGTTTTCAAAACAAGTGGTAAGTATAGGGTAAATTTTTATTTTTATGTTTTGAAAAAAGATAGTTACTCAAATGAAGAAGAAGTGGGTCGCTTTTAAATCTCTAACGAGTTGAAAAAGTGAAAGTGAACTTCTTTTCTAAATATTTGAATTAAGTTCAAATTTTGGAATCATTATTATTGGACGATTTTACTTGAATATTATCGTAAGCATGAATAAGATTAGACTCGAACTGTAAAATAATGGGTACACTTATAGTTATATTAAAAAAAAATGCAAAAGAAAAAAGAAAGAAATCTATCTAATTCATCGCCCCGAAATCCTCACACCCTCCCTTCCTGCCATTGGAGCCACTTCTACCTAATAGGTACTGTTCTCCACTTTTAAACCATCTTTTTTTAGCTACTGTATTATCTGATTTGTGAACATGCATGATCCTACAATTTTGAAATGTTTGATTAGAATTTTTCCCATTTTCAATGTAGCCACTGATTAATGATCTATCACCTTCTTCTATGTTAGGCTTTTATTGTTATTATTATAGAGATAGAATCCCCTTCAAATTTGATCTAATGAAATCCCAATTAAAATGCAAATCATAAAGCCTGATTGCATGCCAATGCCTCCACTGCAAAAGCATTAGGCATGTCTTTATTGTTTTGAACACATGCTGCCATAATTAGTCCCTCATGGTTTCTTATAATGACTTCTGCAATTACTTGGTTCGATGTTTGCAAAATTTCCGCATCGAGATTGACTTTTACGTAAGGGGCAATAGGTAAGATTAATCATTAATGAAGCGGTCATAGAAATCAAATTCAGCTCCTAGAGAAAGGAGACAATAAAGATACGAGTCTCTTGAGCATTTTTTTTGTACACCTTCATGAATAAATATGTTTCTAGAATACCAAATAACCCAAATTGCCACAATTATTTTGGTACGTTAGCCACTATCAAAATTTGCAAATATGTGCTCTAATTATTCTACCATGTTACTTTCTGTGTGAGTTGGAGACCAAGTCAGCCCCATTTTGTCCCAAACTACCTTTGCAAAACTACAGTCACAAGCAACATGCACCGCAAACTTAGTGTGGAGGAAACATCTCACACATGTCATAGAATTACAATTCTCTTAGAACATAGGTTCTGTAGGGTACACAGTTGTGAAAGAATTTCCAAAATGTAATTTTGATTTTGTTTGGCACTTTCAATGACGTGACTTCTTGTAAAAGTTTCTTGTAATAGGGGCTAGATTAGGATAAGTAGCGCAATTAACATCAGAAGTGCCTGAAATATGCATTTTGTAGCCATTTGGACTAAGTATGCCGAAGTTCTCACCCTTCAAAACCAAGGTAGCTTCCAATGATGATGTGAGTGCGAGATACACAAGATCCTTTGGGCCTCCTCCAGGGAGAATAAGGAGTGAATTAGCCCCTCTTTCCACATTTGATTATTACCATTAATAAGTTCAGCCACTATGTCAATTGTCATAAACATTTAGGGACTATATTTTGCAGGAGTTCTCTGGCAGCCACCATTGTTCCATACTGAAATATTGAGCTCAGTGCTAACTTTCCAGTGCACACAGATTCTAGTAAACCTTTCGCACTTCAAATACTCCTCCAAACGAGGGATGGGTTTGTCCCTAAACCTGATCTTATAAACTCTACATTTTGATAATATTTAAACTTTAAGACTCGAGCTATCAAAGAAGTAGGGTCGGACAGAAGCCTTCGTCCTTGCTTTGCTAGTAAGGTAATATTGAATTTGGCCATATCCTAAAATCCAAGCCCACCACTAGCTTTAGATTCGCATAAAACAAACCATTTAAAGTAATGAATTCCATGTTTAGACTATGATTTTTGCGACCAATAACTACTAATTATCGAATCAAACTCACAACATAAAGAATTTGGTAAAAGAAAACATGACATAGTATAAAGTAGGGATGCTTTGCATTATTGTTTGAATAAAACCACTCTTTGGAAAGGAGCCGCCAACTCCAACTAGCAACTGGATCACGCAATTTATCCTTTAAATTCCTAAAGCAGCCCTTTTGTTTCTTCACACCATATTAGGTAAACTGATATACTTTTCTTGTTCAATAGTGCTTCTAACACCAAGTACTCAAGTAACCTCATCTCTATTAGCTGCAGAAGTGTTTGTGTTAAAGAACACTAAAGAGTTTTCAAAATTGCCGCATTGACCTAAGCAAGCTGTATATTCTTTGATAATATATTTAATAATAGTTGCCTTTCTCATAGTAGCTCCTCTGAAGATCACACTGCTTTCGGCAATGAATAAATGCGTAATGGTACAGAAACCCTCAAACAAATAATGGTTCAAAGGGTCATCCTGTCTGTCAGGAACACTAGAACCACTATAATGCCCATTTAAAACCACTGGATAAGAGACCGATCTAACACAAAGCATTATAAGGTTCACCCACCATGCATCAAAGCCTAGTTGAATCATCATTTGTCAATAAAATGCCACTTCACATAATTGTATGATTTACTCTTTTAAAGCAAATGACCTCTTCTCACACCTATTCTTTAAAGAATGCATAATTTCATAAGCAACCCAAAAACACTCTGTATTTCATCAATACAATACCCAAGTACACCGTTGAATATGTTTACTAAAACTTTGGCAGTTATATTGAAAATTATATTACATAGACTGATAAGTCTAAAATGTGACATATTCATAAGGTTAGGAACTTTTGGAATAAGCGTAATATTATTATGATTAATATGATGTAGAGAAATATTCTCGTTTAAAACCGCAGTACACTATTATGCAACTTCTTTGCCAATTATGTGTCAATTTTTTTATCATTACCAAAAGCTTTTGTAAGGTGCACATCTTTTACAGCTTCCACAATTTCCTCTTCTCAAAAATACGAAAAGAGTTCTAGATTCATTTCATGTGTGATGCAGTTAGGATCCCTTGATAGTAA
This sequence comes from Gossypium arboreum, assembly GCF_025698485.1. Classification (NCBI taxonomy): domain Eukaryota; kingdom Viridiplantae; phylum Streptophyta; class Magnoliopsida; order Malvales; family Malvaceae; genus Gossypium; species Gossypium arboreum. The sequence continues at coordinate 5,320,458 of NC_069071.1, forward strand.
ATTTTACGAATCTCCCTATCCTTGCGACATAAATAGATTAGGAATGTAACCACATGCTACTTGCTCAATACCCTTTGCGTGTTCCATTCATTGCCATTCGAGCCTTCAATCTTATTAACTATGCTCAGGTAGAGTAAATATAGAGAAAATATTTGTTAAATCATTGTATTGCTGAAAAACTTATTCTTTACAATAACCGTAAGTGAGAATATATAATATTATAAGAATGTCCTTTGTAACAGAATGGAGAACAGAGACAAAAGATGGTGCAATAGATTTGCGATATATCATACAGCTAATAGGCTTGCAACGTGGTTGTGTTATACAGCTAACATTCGCCATGTTTTCTGTCTTTTTCTTTGTTAAGCAGCGTGGTAGCATCATCGTATGAGATGACACACAACTTCTCTCGTGATTCTTGAAATGCCTTGGTCAGGATAGGTTTAGTGAAAACATCAGCAGCTTGATGTTTTGTTGGAACATAACCAACGTGAATTTGATTGTTGAGCACCTTTTCGCGAACAAAGTGGAGATCCAAATCAACATGCTTTTCTTTCGAATGAATAACAGGGTTGGCAGCCATGACAACAGTGCTTGAGTTGTCACACCAAATCTTGGGTGGTTCAGTTAAATTGATTTGGAAATCTAATAACAGGGACTGTAACCATATGATTTCTGAGGTCGTATCAGCAAGGCTTCTGTATTCTGCTTCCGCACGGTTGAGAGACAAACCTTTGTTTCTTGGAACTCTATGAAATGATGTTGGGTCCTAGAAAAATGCACTGACTGGATGTTGATCTTCGATCATCAGCATCGCTTCCCCAGTTCACATCGGTGTATGCTATGAGGTTTACCATTGTACCAAAGGTGAACATCAATCCATAATCTAGAGTACCTCTCAAGTAGCGAAGAATTCGCTTGACAGCAACCCAGTGAGAATCTCTAGGATTTTGCATATGCTGAGCCACCTTGTTGACACTATACGATATGTCTGGCCTTGTGTGGCAGAGATACTGCAGTGACCCTACTATGCTTCTATAGTGTTGAGGATTGCTAAGAGCATTACCATCATCTTTAGTTAGTTTCTTGCCAACTTCCATTGGTGTTGTTGTGGGTTGATAATTCATTATGTCAGTTTGAGCAAGCAAGTCCAAGGTGTATTTCTTTTGATTGATGAAGAAACCATTATCAATATATTGAACTCCAATCCCCAGAAAATACTTAGGACTACCTAGATCCTTAAAAGAAATTTGTTTGTGAAGTTGATCAACTGTATTTCGATTGTCTCTTGTGAGCTTCCGGTTACCAATATATCATCAACATACACAATCATGTAGGTAATATTTCCCCCATCTTTAAGAATAAATACTGAGGGGTCTGCTTTAGAAGGAGTGAAACCAATAGTAAGCAGAAATTATTGTAGCTTGTAAAACTTATTTATTGGTGCTTGACGCAAGCCATATAAGACTTTATGAAGTTTGCAAACCAAAGCCTTGCCGTCATCACAATATTGCTCAAAACCAGGGGGTTGATTCATATAGATATCCTCGAATAAATCTCCCTTTAGGATTGCGTTGTTGATATCAATGTGTCTCAAATTCCAGCAACTATATGTTGTCAAAGCAAGAAACATGTTAACAATAGCAAATTTAACTACTGGACTATAGGTTTCACGAAAATCATGCATGTGACTTGAGAGAAGCCTTTACAAGTCTTGACTTATACCGTGCTACTGTACCATCCAATTTTTTCTTCAACTTGAAAAGCCATTTGCACCCTCTAGGTTTGTGATCAAGTGGCAATTCAACTAAAGACCATTTGTTGTTTGCAATGAGAGCGTTGTATTCTGTCATGACTGCTTCTCTCCATTTTAAATCTATCAAAGCTTTTTTGATGTTCACTGGTTCATGGTTCTCAAGAATGGCAGAATAAAGCTTGGGTTTGTAGATATTGTTTTTGCTGCGTGTAATCATGGGGTGCACATTGGTGGTGGGACAATTATTAGTGGTGTTAGTATCTTCAAGAGTATCATCATGTGTGAGGGGTGAATCAAAGGGTGCCTCATATGGAGAAGATGGACTTTGAATGTTAGCATCAGAAGAGTCTTCTCGAGCATTGGAGTGACTCATAGCTGTAGAAGGGGAAGCAGGCATCATTGGCAAGGGAGATGGTGGTAAGAACCCAAATTGTATAGTAAAAGAGCTTGACTGAGGGGAGGAAACCACAAAAAGAGAAGGGGATTCAAACTCGGTATGAGCATTGGGCACCAAGGATGATTGGCTAGCTGCAAATGGGAAAACATGTTCATTAAATAGTACATGTCTAGAGATGTAAACCTTACCAGAGTCTTTGCCAAAACACTTATATCCATGATGCATTGGACTATATCCTAGAAAAACGCAGGCTTTGGAACGAAAATTCAACTTGTGCGGCATAAATGGACAAATGTGAGGGAAGCATTGAGATCTAAGGACGCGTAAGAACTCATAATTTGGTGGTCGTCCATAAAGTTTCTCATGCAGTGAGATTCCACCAAGAATATTGGTTGGAAGCCTATTTATGAGATAGATAGCACTAAGAAATGCATCTGTCCAAAATCGGAATGGTAGATTTGCTTGAGCTAATAAAGTAATACCCGTCTCAATGATGTGCCTATGTTTCCGCTTGACAACCCTATTCTGTTGAGATGTATGAGGGCAAGTAACACGATGATGGATACCAAAGTTAGCCAAATATAAAGTAAAATTTTGAAATTCACCTCCCCAATCAGTTTGAACGGCCGTAATAATAGTAGAAAATTGATTATAGACGAGTTTCTTAAAAAGACCAAAGGAAAAGATGGCTTAATCTTTTGATTTAAGTAAATATAACCAACAGATCCTTAAAAGGCATCAATACAGGACAAGTAGTAACAATAACCCGATGAAGGTTCATGAGCTGGTCCCTATAAGTCAAGCTCGACTAAATCAAAAGGCTCGGTGTAAGTGGTGATTGAGTTGACAAAAGGTATGTAGAGCCCAAATTTTGCCCGGGCCCAACAAGCAGAGCCCAGAACACCAACCATCCAATTAACACACCACTAAACCGACCACTAACTCCATCACCCCACTAACTCCATCACCTTATTTGCCACTAACTCCATCACCCCACTAAATCACCCCACTAACCCCATTACCCCACTTGCCTAGGAAAAGAGAAAGAGGCAATCAGTTGTAAAATTTGGCTATAAAAACCATTCAAAACTATTGTAAAGAGGGAGAGTTTTTGGAGAAAAGGAGAGGAGATGCTGAATACGAACACAAAAAACAACGATTGAATAACGGTTTTTATTTCGAAGGATTTGCGCATCGTTTCAATTTGCTCCTCATTTAAATACTGCCTTTTGTGAGTTGGAATATTTGTATTTCAAATCCCTATTCATTTGGGCACATTTCATTCTAGTCCTTATCTACGCTTTAGGAATTCTCTTTGTTTGCAAATTTTCCCCTTAATTTTGTTTTTATTTCCATTGAGTTCTTTTAAAATTCATGTTTTATATTCTTTATAATTTATTTTGTTAATTGATTCCACCTTATTTTAATTTTTTCTTGTTGTATTTTCTTTTGTATATTTTCATTCATTTTATTATATTTTATTTTTTTCTCTTTTATGAACATTTTTTAAATATTATATTATTATTTTTATATATATTATTTATATTAAGCTATTTGTATTTTGTGTATATTATTTATTCGTATATATATATATATATATATATATATATATATATTATTTTGTATATCATTTATCTTGTTTACATTACAAAATTATTTCTTACACTTGTATATATGTAAATGTTTCCTATATCATCACTTTGAATTGTTGTACATTATTTTTTCTTTTATTTATATTGTTGATTTTATATTATTTTATGTATTTTCTTTTAAATCTATTTGTGATTATACATTTCCTTTTAAATATATATATATATATATATATATATAATTTATGCCTTTTAAAGTTATTTTATGATGTATTTTTGTTTATTTCAAATGTTTTATATTATTATTTACGTACATATATTTATAACAAGTTTTTCATTATATGTATATTATTAATTTAGATAGATCAATATTTTGTATTTTATGCATTAATTATTTTTATTTATTTTATAATTAATTTTCAAGTTTTGCATGTATTGTTTGTCTGTATACATATAGTTTATTTTATGTATTGTTCGTTATTTACATATCGCACATTTGTAATATCGTTGATAAATGGTGTAATATATTAACTATGTACATTTTCCATATTAGTTACTTTGCTTTTGGATTTACGTATATTGATTTATGATCGAGCTTACTTACTTTGTCATCTTAAATTGTTCAATTCATTTTTTTATATAAACTGAATAAATGTACTTCACCGCTTTTATAATCACCGTCATTAAAAAAAATCTCTTAAAACGAGGCAATATTTCGTGTTTGGAAGTTTGAGAGATCGTGCCCAATCATGCTGGGTCTCGATTTTTCATTCGACTAAAATACAGAATATACTTTTAAAATTCCATCTATGTTTTCTTAAATTAAAATGAGGCAATATTTCGTATTTGGAAATTCGATAAATCGTGCCCAATCATGCTGGGTTTCGGTTTACCGTTTGGGCCGAATAGTCAAATATCCTTTTTAAAAGTTTTAAGTGCATATGTCTCGGAAATCCTGAGATAATCTTGTGTCGATGGTTCGAAATATTGTATCCAATCGTGCTGGACATAATATTTTATTCCTTCTAAGCAAGAGAATCTCAATATCCAATTCAAGTTATCCAAACGTTTTAAAGGAATTGTATTTTAAAATCTTTTTCAAAGCTTCAACATTAGGACGTAAATTGATCAATACGGTACCAATTTTGGGCGTTGCGAGGGTACTAATCCTTCCTCGCGCGTAACTAACTCCCGAATCCATTTTCTAGTTTTTCGTAGACCAAAAACGTTGTTTTAATAAACCGAAATACTTTATTAAAATGATCGATCACAAGGTGACCCGATCACACCTAAACAAAAAGGATTGGTGGCGATTCCATTTTCGTTTTAAAGTCGATCCCCGTTTTCCAAAATAAAAATGGTTTCGACAGCTTGGCGACTCCACTGGGGACAACAAGAGAGTCAAGCCGTAAAATTGATCATTTTCTGTCCTTTTGTTGAAAATTTAAAATTTGGTTTTTTAACATACGATCCTTTTATTGCATCTCGTGGGTTTTATGGTTTTCATCATGTTATTCATATTTTTTGAGTTCTAAGTTTTTATGTCCCCTCGCATTGCATATCGCATGACCGTTGTGGTCACACCTTTTAAGTGGGAGTGAGAAGCTATGCCTTCGTGAGGTTTTCACCTCCGCATGGGCTAGTGGACTGCTTTCGAGATACATCCGTACCTATGTCTTCGTGAGGTTTTCACCTCCGCATGGCCATAGGGAAATGTATTCCCCTGAACTGAACTCGATCCGTATGAGCCTATAATGGGTGAGGATTGAGGAATCTGCTGGTTTGGGTACCCTTTCTCTAGAACTGAGCCACATATAGTGAACCTTGAGGGTCCACTTAGGTAGAACCGTGCCCAAATTTAGTGGTCACCCAAATAGGTACTTTCTCTGTTATTTATTTCTTCTGTACTGACAAGTTTTGTTTTTTTTTTGTCTATGACTGCATTGCATTACCTCATCATAAAAAGGAGGTGTTAATTCATATTTGATTTCTAAATAGAACAGTTTGTCATAAGAAAACGAATTTCTTGATAAAGTGGATTAAAATACGGTTGTCTGAATATGGTCCAAGTAAACACAACCGAAGAAGGCTGATAGTTCGCAGAGGAAAACAAGACTTTACCTGAGGATTCAAGTCAATAAAGATTATCGAAAAGACGTCACGTCTCAACTTTCTTAAAGGATCTAACGAACATTGCGAGGATAGGTAAGTATTAAGTCGTGGCCTGAATCAAGTAAAAGGAGCTAGTAGGGGCATCTATTGGAAGCTTGCGAGATTTGGCTTTTACAAAGAAAAGAAATCGGTGTCCTCGCCTGGAACATGAGGGCAAAGCCGCATATGTAATCCGTTTTATGTAAAGGAATTTTCTTTCTAGAAAAGTTGTTCTAATAGAATTGAATTCAGAATCAACGCCTTACTTTCTTTTGCATTCATTTCATGCATTTGCATTGCATTGCATCATGTGCATTAAACTTCACAAGAGAACCCTAATTAATTAGAAATCGTATGTAGTTACCCTGGAACATTATTACTACACGCGGAGAAAAGCCAAGTTATGGATCAAAGGTTGGAAAAACTAGAGCAAATGCAAAAGGAAATGCAGGATCGGCTGCAAGAACAGGGAGTAACTAACCAAGATTCAGCAGGATATGAAGGATCAGATACTAGAATCGCAAAAGAACATAATGAATCAGTTAACCCAGTTACTGCTTGGAGGGCAAGGAAAAGGAAAGAGCCCTATGATCAATCTCGGGGATGAAAGTGAGGATCTTGTCTATCTGTGACAACACGAATTAGGGCCTAATCGGAATAGTGGTTTCGTGACCACAAATCTGAGATAGAAATAATTGTTTTATAATTATTTTTGTGTTTATGATATGATTTCATGATTTTGTGAAAATTTCGTGATGAAATTCTATGCATTGAGCGCTTAAGTTGAGATTAGGGACTAAACCGAATAAATTATAAAACTCATGTTTTAGAAGTTTTTAGTATGAAATTGCTTTGGGATATTAACTAGGAGGTCTTAAATAGCAATTTGACCAATTCCTAAGTTATGGACAAAAGTTAGACATGGAGGGAATTTTTGGCAAGTTTAGTAGTAAGGGCATTTTGGTCATTTGTATATTAAATGAAATAAAATGGGAAAAATAACACAAAATTGGTCATCATCTTCACTAGTTGCTGCCGAAATTTGCTCTCCTCCATAGCTAGGGTTTCTTCAACTTTCAAGCTTCATAGTAAGTGATTTCAAGCCCCGTTTTTAATGTTCTTCACATTTTTGAAATCCTCGTAGCTCGGTTTACCTATTTCTACCATTATTTCGAGTTAGAGTTTATGTTTAAAAATTTACCCATGAATGATAGGCATGTATTTTGTTGTTTGATGGTAGAATATGAATGTTTGAAGTTAGGAGAACGATCTTTTCTAAGCGATTTTTAGCGAAAACGAGCAAAATGGCATAATCGATAAAAATACCTATTGTTCATAACTATGTGTTAGAGTGAGAATTTGATGTTGCCATAGAAGAGAAAAATGATCAGTAGGTCATTAAACATAAGAATAAGGGCTGAAATTAAATTTCCGAGCCTTGGGGAAAAATCGTAATTTTGTAAAAGTTAGGGGGCAAAAATGTAATTTTTGTATAATGTGATTTTTGGATTAAAATAAATAGTTCGAGTGTTAAATGAGCTAAATATGTTGTTATAAATCAAGAAAGGCGTGGAATCGACCTCGAACGGGGGAAGGAGAAAGTTTTGGACTAAATTGCAAAATTCTCATATTTTGCACCGAGGTAAGTTTGTATGTAAATAACACATTAATTTCATTTACATTCTTATATTTCAGCCTATTATATATATATATATATATATATATATATATATACTAGCAGATGTTGAAGTATAAATCGACTATTGGAAGAATAGAAATAAGAAATAGAGAGAGAGATCCCGATTGAACATTCGGAAAGATCGAATAAAATAAAGGGAGCGTAGCTAGGTCACATGTATGGTGCTGAGTGCACATCATGTGTACAAGAAAGCTACGAGATAATATGTAGTAGCTAGGTCACATGTGTGATACGGGATGTATCCCATGTAGACAAGAGAGCTACAGGAGAGATAAATGTAGCTAGGTAACATGCGTGATTCCAAGTGAAGAACACCATGTAGACAAGAGAGCTACGAAACAAATTGGCTAGGTCGCATAAGTGGTACTAAGTGTTCACCATGTGTACAAGAGAGCCGAATTAAATGAAATATGATGGTGGGGCTGTGTGCTGAGACCATCAAGTATCGAGGATTAATCTGAATTGTTCAACGGGATGGCTTTGTGGTGACATTGTAATAATGGGCCTATACTCGCGATGTGTGAAATATGGTGTGAATGATTTGTGATATATATATAAGTTAAAATGAGGTTAGTACAAAGAATGTGTGAAAGAGTGAAATTAGCACTAAAACTGTTTTAGACAGTAGCAGTGATGTGAATTTGAAAAATCACCAAAAATAGAGGGAATTTAATTAGAGGTTGAATGAGATGTGAAATTAAATCTTAATGAGTCTATTTTCATATAAAAGAAACAGAGCAAGAAAAGGAATTCTATATTTTGAGATATTTACAATTGTGTGTGACTTGTTTAGGATGACTATGTGATCTCCTGTTCCAACTTTGAAAAATCATTAAAAATTGTACAAAACACAATAAGAAATATAGTTTATATTCCTAAATTCCTTATTTAGTATAGTTTTAAATGAAATAGGTTTCATGGTTATTTGAATTGTGTAATGAGAGAAATTCAATTCGTAGTGAACAGAGGTCAGATCAGTTGAGCTGTGTAACAGGGGAAACTTAAACTAATAAAATGTACTAATTGGCTGAACAAAAAATTCTAAAAAAAATTTAGTAAGAATATTTATGAGTCTATATTCAGGAAAATTTTACGAATTTGAATTTCGAGTTTCGTAACTCGAGTTATGATTTATTTAGTGATCATGATGCAGGAGGGATAGCTTGATCAAACCGGAGTAAATAGTAAAATTAAAAATATGATATAATTGAGTTATGTTGTAAACATATTAGATTCCTTATTTGTTATTTATATACTTACTTACTAAGCTATAAGCTTACTTTCTTTTCTCTCCTTTGTCTTATAGTGTCATCCAGCTAGCACAGGAGTTAGAGATCGTTGAAAATCCGCCCGCACTATCAATACTCTTGGTATTTGAACTCAACATTTTGAAATATGGCATGTATAGCAGACTTAGTTATTTTGTTACGTGTCATAATTGTCTAGGTTTAAAATACTAATTATAGTATCAAACTAATCATTTTGTACGAAGCCTTTGAAATTGGTTTGTATTGTTAATGGCATATGTTATAATGATTCATGATCAAATTGCACGCCATATTTTTCTCTGGGTTCTATTTAATAGTATATACTATAATTTGTTAACACCTCGTACCCTGTTCCGGCGACGAATACAGGTAAGGGGTGTTACATTTAGTGGTATCAGAGCTATGATTTAGTCGGTTCTCGAACTAATAAAGTGTGTGTAAAAGTCTAGCTATACATGCCATAAAAATATTGTGATAGTGTGGTGACTCCTGATTATTCTAAACTGTGTTTTGTTTTAATATAGTAATGGATCCTGAAGGAACTGCGGCTGATGATGCTGCTAGTAATGCGCCGGCTCCCGCACAAGGGACCGCGCCTGTGGAAAGTAGACTTGAGACATTGAGATAGGGAGATGAGGCTCAGGATGCCTTTCTTCAAATAATGAACAATTGGCATACTGAGTTTATTCGAGCAAATCCAAATGCTCAACCTCTTCCACCCCCTCCCATACCTCAGACGATTCGTGTAGCTACTCAAGGCATAGATTTGGTAAGAATGAACAAGCCTCCGATTGACAAGATTCGAAAACAAGGGGCCGAAGAGTTTAGAGCAAAGATCGATGATGATCCCGAGAAAGCGGAGTTCTGGCTTGAAAATTCTACCCGTGTATTTGATGAGCTCTTATGTACACCCGAGGAGTGCTTAAAGTGTGCTGTATCACTTTTGAGAGATTCGGCCTACCACTGGTGGAAGACTTTGGTAGCAATGGTGCCAAAAGAAAGAGTTACTTGGGATTTCTTCCAGGAAGAATTCAGAAAGAAATACATAAGTCAGCGATTTATTGATCAAAAACGGAAGGTGTTCCTTGAATTGAAGCAGAGCAAGATGTCTGTGGTAGAGTATGAACGTGAATTTGTAAGACTCAACAAGTATGCCCAGGAATGTGTGTCCACCGAGGCCATTATGTGCAAAAGGTTTGAGGATGGGCTAAATGAGGACATTAAAGTGCTTGTGGGAATTTTGGAGTTGAAAGAATTTGTAGTATTGGTTGACCGAGCTCTTAAAGCCGAAGAATTGAACAAAGAAAGAAGAAAAGCTGCTATTGAGGCTCGAGATGCCAGAAAAAGGCCGATAAGAAAGTCATTTCAATCTCAATCAAAGAGGTCCAAAGAGACAAACCCTCGAATGACAGTTTCAACTGGGGATTCACACAGAGATCGTGGTAGAGCATATTCGGGGTCTAAAGCTCAAGCTACTTCGGTGGCAAGTGTGGGTAATGTGCGACCTAGAAAGCCCGAGTGTCAGCTGTAACACCCCAAACCCGTGACCGTCACCGGATTTGACCACGAGGTGTTACCGGGCTTACTTTACTTATTCCTCTCTTGGAAAATTTTTTTGTTTTCCTTTTTCATTCCAGCGAGGCTAGTTAACGTGTCACTGCCACCTTAAAATCATATCTCGAGTTCCAGAACTCGAAAACCAAATCCGTAAATTTTCCCCAAATTTAGACTCATATATCCATCCATGGATTTATTTCTAGAATTTTTGGTCAGGCCAATTGGTACATTTTATTAGTTAAAGTCACCCCTGTTTCAGGGTTTGACTACACTGACCTTTGCACATTATGACCTGGATATCATCTCGTACAGAGCTCTAATGCTCATGCCGTTTGTTTCTAATGAAACTAGACTCAAAGGGGAATCTATGAATATAAGGCATGACTTCTAATTGTTTCTGGATAATTTATGGTAAATTTTCAAAGTCGAAATAGAGGATCCAGAAACTGTTCTGGCCCTGTCTCACGAAATCTTGAATATCTCTCAAAATACAGCTCATATGGTCGTTTCGTTTCATCCATATGAAAATATACCCATCAAGATTCAAGTAAATGATTTTCTTAGAAATTAATTCCACTTCTACTATTTTTGGTGATTTTTTGATCTCATATCACTGCTGCTGTCCGCAACAGTTACTGCAGTAGACTATGCCAATTTCATGAATCCTTCCTTGGCCTTACTAATCATTCATCATACATGGCACAGCTATGGCAACTTATCAAAATTAAGGTTTCTAAGACCCGTGGCTATAGGTTCTAGCATCCCACTCAAACGACCACATAGGCCATTTTCACATGGCTTAAAGTTTACAACCCAAAATTCAACAAAACAAAATAGCCCATACATGCCAAATGTTCTCCTAGGTTGACTAAGAAGACAATACCAAAATTGCTCGCCGGTGTGATGACTTCGTTGACGGCTCCGAGCACACAAAATAGACGATTCCAAGAGACCTAAAATGGGTGACAAGAAAAACACCAAGTGAGTTTATAACTCAGTAAGTCATAAGCATTCGACAACCATCCATTAATAAAATTATCACAACATGAAACAATAAACGAGGTTAGGTACTCCATCCATGTCGAAACTATACCATAATTCCTCGGACCTTTCGGTTCAATCTCATACCAAGTCATACATCCACATTTCATATTCTATTCAATAAGATATTTGAGGCATTTTTACACACCAACTCATTTTCACCACAATCATACAATTGCAATCATCACATAGATTTAAAGCTTACCAAGCTCATCCCCGAACATGAACATAGTGCCTATTCGCCATGAGCTCAAGGTACTTACCCAATCTGCTGTCCGTGATCAACTCGATAATATCGCACACTCAGTGCCAATAGTGATGCAAAAGCATATAGTGAGTCCGCACACTTAGTGCTATATAATCAGCTCGCACACATAGTGCTATATAATCAAATTCGCACACTTAGTGCTGTACAAATTTTAAACCCGTACACTTAGTGCCAATCTTGTCACCGTGTCCATTTATACCCGCACACTTAGTGCCAATCTTGTCACCGTGTCCATTTATACCCGCACACTTAGTGCCGAGACCAATACTTTATGCATTTTACTACCTTTATACATTCAACGATGGCATCATTCCATACACATACATTTCCATTTACACATCAATTCATTAAACACAATTGCATATATATTATGATCATTTAAATTAATACCAAATATATGCTTAATGACTTACCTTGTGTTGGGCAAGGAATTTCCAAGTCGGCTACTCGATGACCTTCGTCTTTCCTTGCTTGATTCTCCTTCTTTAACTCCTTGAGCTTGATTTAACAAATAAATTGATTCAATCATTTGAGTATCGAAAAGAGGAACTCAAGGCACTTAGCCCACATATGTTCACTAGACATTAAAGTCACATAAGTACGAATTCATGAATCAACTCAACACACAAAGCCTTCAACATGCTTACTCATGGCGAACAACACAACCCCTTAGGTACTCATTCATGGGCCGATTATGCATGTTGATGTTGAGGCCAATTACATGTTTAATACCACACATGAATGGCACACATTTTACTAGCTAATGCTTTACATATTGTAGCTCAATACACATCTATCATTTAGTTCATAACCAAAACATAATCACAAGAAAATACATACTTTGAGATAGTATATATGTCATACCAATACATCATGTGCAAACATATGTACACATATAGGTGCAAGGCCGAACTCAAGGTGCTCATAACCATCCAAAACACAAATTTTTACCAATCATATAACAAGCATAAATCATGCTCATGAATGCACCATGGCCGAATACATCACAACCATACCCCTTTCAACTTCGGTCATGGCTAAACAAAGAATTCAATGTCTTACTCAAGAATGCTAAAAGAAATTTCAAGAGTAGTCAATCCATCATTGCATGCATCATCAACAAGCTTCACATTTAGCATGCAATGGCTTTAACACAATATCAACCTTGGCCAAATACCATTTCCATGGCATAACAAGGATTTGAACCATGGGCTAACATGAACATCAAGTTAGCAACTAAAACATGCATGAATCTCATGACACAACCTCATACATACCTTAATCTTGGTACAAGTATGGCCAAATCTCCTTCTAGTTCTCTTCTAAACCAAAAATAGAGCAAAAATCCTTTCTTCCTCCTTATGATTTTCGGCCAAAAGATGAGAAAGGATGAACACAACAATTTTTTTTTCTTCCTTCTTTCTCAACTCACGGCAAGGGGGGGAATACCACACTCACACACATTTTTTTTCATTCTTTTATCACCCATACACCTTTGTTTATTATTTCACCCTAATGCACCAACAAAACATGTTTCATGACATGTTTAGCCCATACTCCCTTGTCATGGCCGGCCACTTCATGTAAGGGGGGGAATTTGACATGCAAATCCCTTATTTTTGCATGCATTATCAACTAGTCATCACACATTTCCCCATCATACTTTCAAAGTTTACTACTAGGTCCTTTCTAGTGAAATTCACATTTATAACTCTAAATCGAAACATCAAAAATGTCACACATGAATTAACACATATTATAGGCATCAAAATAAATTATAAATTATTTTTATGCCTCGGTTTTGTGGTCCCGAAACCACATCCCGACTAGGGTCAATTTTGGGCTATCACATCAGCAATGTGGCAGGCAACATTATGGTGAGTGTTGGGGAAACGAGCGAGCTTGTTTCAGGTGCGGTTCTCGCGAGCATTTTATTAGAGACTGTCCGGAGAAAGTTAAAGAAGAAAGATTTCAGAGTGCTAGACAGAATACCACCTCTAGCAGAGGTAGACCACCGAGAAATACTAGAGGTGGGACTAGCAGTAAAACTGCGATGAAAGATTCAGCGGCGAGATCAGAAGCTAGAGCGTCTGCTAGAGCTTATGCCATACGTACCCGAGAGGATGCATCATCTCCCGACGTCATTACTGGTACATTTTCTCTCTATGATACTATTGTTATTGCATTGATTGATCTCGGGTCCACTGATTCCTATATTTGCATGAATTTAGTATCTAATAAAAAGTTGCCTGTTGAGTTTACTGAGTTTACGATTAAAGTGTCGAACCCCTTAGGCCAATATGTGCTAGTTGACAAGGTTTGCAAGAATTGCCCATTAATGATTCAAGGTCACTGTTTTTCGGCTAATCTGATGCTGTTACCATTTGATGAGTTCGACGTTATTTTGGGAATGGACTGGTTGACATTGTATGATGCCAAGGTAGATTGTAAACAAAAAACACTAGAGTTGAAATGTGAAAATGGAGAAATTCTGTGGGTTGAAACAGATGAATCAAATAAATTGCCTATGGTGATTTCGCACATGTTTGCACAGAAATACATGAGGAAAGGGTGTGAAGCTTATCTGGCTTATGTAATGAATGTGACATCCCTAATTAGACCCTAGTCGGAATGTGGTTTCGGGACCACAAAACCGAGTCACAAAAATTCATTTTAATTTTTGTTGCATATATTTATGTGTGATAGTGTACGTAGGAAAAATTAAAAGTTTCAATTTAGTCTTAGGAATGTAAATTTTTCTTGAAAGGACTTAGTTGAAAAATTTAGAAAAGATGGTAGGTAATTTGTAAGGATCCAAAAACAATGAAGTGAGAAAGCTTGGGTTTGCATGTCAATTTACCCTTAAAGCATGTAGTGGCTGGCCATGAAATGATGCTATTCCACTAAGTCAAATTAAAAAACAATTTTAATTGGCAAATGATGTAATAAATTTATAAGAAAAAGATGAATAAAATAAGAAATAAAGGTAAGAGTGTGTTCATCTTCCTTACCTTCTTGCAAAGCCGAAACAAAAGAGAAAGAGGAAGAAATTTGTCTAGGGCATTCGGCTATCTTGGAGGTTAAATAAGGTAGGAGTTCATGTTATTTCTATTGATTTTTATGAGAATCTAGTTAGTAGTCAAGCTCTTATTGTAACCCATATGTTGATTTTTCTTTAGTTTTGGTGACAAATTGTGCATACGGTATTATTGGATAAATGCTAAAAGGATAGTGTTTTGATGTTTTCGATAGAAATATTAGAAAGGGGAAAATATGAGCTACCTAAATAGATATATGTGAATTTAAAAGATGGTATGAACAAATGTGGAGTTTTGCTAGTTTAGGATTATTTGGCCAAGTGTTTATGTGGTGGAAATTAAGTGTTAAATGAAATGAAAATGATATTATATGGGGGTATGTATACTCGGCCATATGAGTAAATATATAGATGATGTTAAATTTGATTATGTATAATGGGCCATATAGGGTACACATTGTGATATTAACTTTAATTCTCTATAATTGATCAAGTGGGTGATATTGGTTTATATGGTTAAATTTGATTTATGAATATGTACCTTGAAATAAAATATATCATAAACTATGTTACTTTGGAAGTAAGAATGCATTCGGCCTTGAGACAATCTATAAGTTTTAGTTAAGGTTCTAATGTTTTGAACAAGAATGGTTGTAAGATGAAACGAAAATTATTAAAATATATATGAGTAATTAACAAGGGTGGTTGCCGTGTATATAATATTTATGTGTGTTTTATTGAAATATTTATTGGGTTAATTATAGTAATTGGATCTTAGGTGATCAATAGCAGAATGGCTTAAAGTTAGTAAAAGCATAAGGTGAATAAAAATCAAATGTTGCCGTATGATTCTTTTGATATGAAACTATTAATGTTATGGGATATAAATAACTAGCAAGGTAATTAAACTAGTTAATTTATTTATTTAAGCTCAAGAACCCAAAGGAGGAGAATCAAGCAAGGGCAAAACAAAGTGTATTGAGTAGCCGTTTGGAACCGTTTCATCCGACTTAAGGTAAGCCTTTGAGTAATGGAACTTAGCTTAAGATTTGATAAACGATAATATATATTTATATGAACATAATAAATAAAATGTGACCTAATGGTTCTACTTGAATTACATATTGAAATAAATAAGTTTCTAGCATATAAGTTTAGTTATAATGAAGAATGATATGGAATACGGGTAAAGATGGGACTATGAATTGGTGTAATTACCTATAGCAAAATGATAAGGAATAAGTTACTTCTATGAGCCTTAGCCGATTGGTTATTAGAAAAGTGATATTTAAATTATGATTTGTATGTGATAATAAGAAGTACTTATATATGATGATATGTTTTAAACTCAAATGGTAAGTTCTTAAGTGTTTGGACTTGGAAATTTAAGAGCAGATTGTAATAATCTGCTTAGGACAGCAGCAGTAGCGTGATTTTTGAAAATCACCATAAATTTTTGCAGTGGAATTAGAGACTAAATAAAATCTGTAATCAAAGATCAATGAGTCTAGTTTCTTATAAAATAAACAGTGCAAGCAAAGGAATTTCCTATAGAGATATTTAAAGTTGTGTGTAACAGTTGTCGAATGAATCAAAATCCCTGTTATGTTTTTAGAAAATCATTATAAATAGTACAAAAATTTTATAAGATAAAATTTATATTTTTAGACTCCTTAACAAGTCTAGTTTCAAATGAAATAAACAAGAACATATTTTGAAATCTGTACAATGAGAAAATTGATTCGTAGTGAAGAGTGGTCAGTATAGTCAAACAGTGAAATAGGGGAAACTTTAAGAAAATTCTGGTTTTTATTGGCCAAACCAAAAATCCTAAAAATTTTATGGATAGAAGATATATGAGTCTATTTTCGGGGAAAATTTACGGCACTTCATTTGGAGTTTCGTAGCTCCAGTTACAAATAATTTAATGATTGTTGCTCAAGAAAACAGCTTGTAGTGAATCTATGATTTTGTTGTAAACATTGATGAAACTAATTGAGTTGCTTATAAGCTATTGCTGAATTGATGTACAAGATAAATATATAGGTGGTGAGGCCAAAATGGCTAAAATTTAAATGTGTGCAAGTTATCCGAATGGCTATTTTATAAACGTAAGCAATGTATATGTAATATGTGTTGATAGTTTTATAAATTGAAGGTGTGGTGACTTATATGTTGTTTAGCCGAATGGTTGTCATGAGAAGAATGTGAGTCATGTGTGTATTTTCTTATTTAGTTGGAAGTTTATTGAAAGGGATATATATATATATATATATAAATATGTGTTAAAGTCGAATGATATTATGACATGAAGATAAGGTACATGCTATATGCTTATATTCGAATGAGATTAATGAATTACAATGATTATAGTTTGTGTGAAATGTGGTAACATGTGATTAAATATACATGGAATTTGGAAAGTATCTGGGTCAAGACTCGCTGACTACGTGATGTGGCCTAATGGCTCTTGTGAAATGAGACTAGCTATATTGAGATACGAATAAGTTCGAATGAAGTGATACCTTATTAATGTGTTTCCGTGTTGGAAAAATCGAAGGTATGTGAATCGATGTGTATACAACTTTGTGAATTAACTCGATGATATATCCGGCTTAAAGTCCCGAGCTTAATCTTGTAACTGGATTCGGATTTTTTAAAACCTAGCGAGGCTATGGCTAAGTGCCTTGAATTATTTCAAACCAAGACCATTTGTATATCTTTAAGATAAGGATTTAATTAGTTTCATAAAATTTACTAATTTGAGTTGTATTCGCAGGATGTGCAAATACAAGGTATGGATTATGTTTGGTCATTTATGTATATGTGATAAGGAATATGTTTGGTCCTTTATATACGTATCTGAAACTTTAATACTTGTCATGATTTGATTATTTGAAATATTAATGTGAATATGAACTAAAGAACTAAGCTCCTAAATACATATATACAATTATGTATGTGCACCAAATGAGTGCATATGATTAAGTGGTTAGAGGTATTGAAAGATTGAATTGGTAATTGGTAACTATGGAAACGGTAAGTGTACAAAGGTTAAGTATATGGTAAGTGATACTTACTTGCTATGTGAACTCGATTTCGTTTGTATTACAAATGTACTTGGGGAATCACTTATGAGATGGTTATAAGTTATATTCAACGAGTATTGACTCTATCAAATTGTTTATGTAAGATGAAAACATGAATATGTGCTTCCAAATATGGAAACCGAATGTGATTATAGTGTTATGTTTTAGTTCGACTAATTAAACTAAAAGTAGCATGGATGTTTTTAAATGCGAAGGGGTATATACTCTTAAATTTGGATGAAATAGATGAATTACATGTGCATACATAGGGTTTAATCTATTTGACCGAATGGTGATATATCTTGACATTTCAAAACGTGATTTGTGTAAGGCCTAATCTTAAGCGACTTAGTAATAAATCAACAATTACGGATGATCAGCACATTAAGTTGGCCAGGTATGTATTATGTACTTGTGTAGGCTTATTAAGCCCATCGAGACTTCACTTGGATTTTGTGTAAGTTATAAATGAATTTAATCCAGCAAAGTTAATTGTTTTACTTAAGACTTACTAAGCCTTGAAAGCTTACTCTTTTGTTACGTTTCTCTGTTTTATAGATTATCAAATTTGGCCTTTGCTTGGGGATCGTCAACAACTCGTCTCACTATCACTATCCACTGTTTGGTACTGCTATATTTTGGATTATTTTATGGCATGTATAGAATAAACTAGTAGCAGAATAATATTCTGGTTAATGTATATAAGCCATGCAAAAATGGCATCTTTTGAATGTGTACTTATAGAAGTTAAATTTTATCCCTGGCTGTATTTAGAATTTATCTAGATGAATGATCTTTATTTCAAGAAAAAGTTAAAAATTTTACTGTTCCGACATGAGTTACAAGTCTGGTACTACCCCTTTCCTATTCCGACAACGGTTACGGGATAGGGGTGTTACAATGAATACTGAGTTGCCTCAACTGAAGTTTGAATCAGTACCGCTAGTCTGTACGTTTCCAGATGTATTTCCAGAGGAATTGTCTGGGTTGCCTCCGAATAGAGAGATAGAGTTTGCCATTGATTTGATGCCGGGTACTGCACCGATCTCGATTGCTCCATATAGAATGGCTCCAACTGAATTAAAAGAATTGAAGGCTCAGTTGCAAGAGTTAACAGATAAGGGATTTGTGAGACCGAGTTTCTCTCCCTGGGGTGCTCCTGTATTGTTCGTAAAGAAGAAGGATCGTTCAATGAGACTTTGATTGATTACCGTCAGCTTAATAAGGTGACTATAAAGAATAAGTACCCATTGCCGAGGATTGATGATTTATTCGATCAGTTAAAGGGGGTCACAGTGTTTTCAAAGATCGATTTGAGGTTTGGTTACTACCAGTTGAGAGTTAAGGAGTCGGATGTGCCGAAAACTGCCTTTAGGACAGGTATGGACATTATGAGTTTCTTGTGATGCCTTTTGGGTTAACAAATGCTCCAGTTATATTTATGGACTTGATGAACCAGATCTTTCGGCCATATTTGGATAAGTTTGTAGTAGTGTTTATAGATGACATTCTAATTTATTCTCGGGATGAGTCTGAACATGCCGAACACTTAAGAACCATATTGTAGATCTTGAGAGAAAAGAAACTATTTGCTAAGTTTAGTAAAAGTGAGTTCTGGCTTCGTGAAGTCGGATTTTTGGGACATATAGTCTCAGGTGATGGTATTCAAGTGGATCCAAGCAAGATTTCTGCGATCGTTGATTGGAAACCGCCAAAGAATGTATCCGAGGTTAGAAGCTTTTTAGGCTTGGTCGGGTATTATAGACGTTTTGTTGAGGGATTTTCGATGATTGCCCCTCCTATGACTAAGTTGTTGCAAAAGAATGTTAAGTTTGAATGGACTGATAAATGTCAGCAGAGTTTTGAAAAGTTGAAAGCACGATTGACTGAAGCACCAATTTTAGTACAGCCCGAGCCAAGGAAGGAGTTCGTAATTTATAGTGATGCATCATTGACAGGCCTTGGATGTATGTTGATGCAAGAGGGTAAAGTGGTAGCTTATGCTTTGAGACAGTTAAAACCGCATGAGAAGAACTATCCTACACATGATTTGGAATTGGCCGCTATTGTCTTTGCCTTGAAGATTTGGCAACATTATTTGTATGGTGAAAAATGCCGAATTTTTACTGATCACAAAAGTTTGAAGTATTTGATGAATCAAAAGGATTTGAATCTGCGACAGCGGAGATGGCTTGAATTATTAAAGGATTATGAGCTAGTGATTGATTATCATCCGGGAAAAGCAAATGGAGTTGCTGATGCCTTGAGCAGGAAATTTCTTTTTACTTTGAGAGCCATGAATACGGGGTTAGCATTGTCTGATGATGGGTCAATCTTAGCAGAGATGAGGGCTAAACGATTATTTCTCCAGTTGATTTGTGATGCTCAAAAGAACGATAGTGAGTTGCGAACCAAGAGAACTCAATGCGAATCAGGTTACGACTCAGATTTTTGAGTTGGACCAGACGACTGTTTGATGTTTGAGACATGATATGTGTACCAAAAAGCGATGAATTGATTCGAAAAATATTACATGAGGCGCATGGTGGTCATTTATCGATTCACCCCGGTAGCACAAAAATGTATAATGATTTAAAGAAGTTGTATTGGTGGCGGTATGAAAAGGACATTTCGAATTTGTAACCAAGTGTTTGATCTATCAACAAGTAAAAGTGAACATCAAGTGCCTTCAGGACTCCTTCAACCGGTAATGGTGCCTGAATGGAAATGGGACAAGATTACCATGGATTTTATAACCGGTTTGCCTTTGACTCCTAAAAAGAAGGATGCTATCTGGGTAGTGGTTGATAGGTTAACAAAGTCAGCCCACTTTATACCAGTACGTACCGATTACTCACTTGATAAATTAGTGAATTATATATTCTTTGAAATTGTGAGGTTGCACGAGTACCTATGTCTATAATATCGATAGAGATCCGAGGTTTACCTCGAGATTTTGGAAAAAGTTACAAGAAGCTTTGGGTACAAAATTGAACTTTAGTACCACGTTTCATCCACAAACAGATGGTCAGTCGGAAAGAGTAATCCAGGTACTTGAGGATATGCTTAGATGCTGTGTCTTAGAATTTGGAGGTAGTTGGGAGAAATATCTATCTTTGATTGAATTTGCCTACAATAACAGTTATCAGTCAAGTATACAAATGGCACCGTATGAAGCCTTGTATGGTCGCAAGTGTCGGACTCCTTTATATTGGACCGAACTTAGTGAGAAACAGATTCACGGAGTTGATCTAGGTAAAGAAACCGAAGAGAAAGTAAAAGTAATTTGAGATTGCTTGAAAGCTGCTTTAGACGACAAAAGTCATATGCAGATTTAAAAAGAAAAGAAATTGAATTTCAGGTGGGTGATAAAGTGTTCTTGAAGGTATCACCATGGAAAAAGATTCTGAAATTTAACCGAAAAGGCAAGTTGAGTTCGCGTTTTATTGGGCCGTACGAGATTACTAAAAGGATTGGACCAGTGGCATATCGGTTGCCTTACCGGCAGAGTTAGAAAGAATTCATAACGTGTTTCATGTATCAATGTTACGACGTTATCGTTCTGATCCTTCACATGTGATTTCTCCAACAGAAATTGAAATTTGACCGGATATGACCTATGAGGAGGAACCAATAAAGATTTTGGCTCGGGAAATTAAACAATTAAGAAATAAAAGTATAGCCTTAGTGAAAATATTGTGGCACAGACATGGGATAGAAGAGGCTACATGGGAACTTGAGGAAGCTATGAGGAAACAGTACCCGAACCTCTTTACCGGTAAGATTTTCGGGGACGAAAATCTCTAAAGGGGGGAGAATTGTGACAACCCGAATTAAGGCCTAATCGGAATAGTGGTTTTGTGACCACAAATCCGAGATAGAAATAATTATTTTATAATTATTTTGCGGTTTATGATATGATTTCATGATTTCGTGAAAATTTCATGATGAAATTCTATGCATTGAGCGCTTAAGTTGAGATTAGGGACTAAACTGAATAAATTGTAAAACTCGTGTTTTAGAAGTTTTTAGTATGAAATTGCTTTGGGATATTAACTAGGAGGTCTTAAATAGAAATTTGACCAATTCCTAAGTTATGGACAAAAGTTGGACATGGAGGGAATTTTTGGAAAGTTTAGTAGTAACGCATTTTTTTCATTTGTATATTAAATGAAATAAAATGGAAAAAATAACACAAAATTGGTCATCATCTTCACTAGTTGCTGCCGAAATTTTCTCTCCTCCATAGCTAGGGTTTCTTCAACTTTCAAGCTTCATAGTAAGTGATTTCAAGCCCGTTTTAATGTTCTTCACATTTTGAAATCCTCGTAGCTTCGGTTTACCTATTTCTACCATTATTTTGAGTTAGGGTTTATGTTTAAAAATTTACCCATGAATGATAGGCATGTATTTTGTTGTTTGATGGTAGAATATGAATGTTTGAAGTTAGGAGAACGATCTTTTCTAAGTGATTTTTAGCGAAAACGAGCAAAACAAAGATAATCGATAAAAATACCTATTGTTCATAACTATGTGTTAGAGTGAGAATTTGATGTTGCCATAAAAGAGAAAAATGATCAGTAGGTCATTAAACATAAGAATAAGGGCTGAAATTAAATTTCCGAGCCTTGGGGAAAAATCGTAATTTTGTAAAAGTTAGGGGGCAAAAATGTAATTTTTGTATAATGTGATTTTGGATTAAAATAAATAGTTCGAGTGTTAAATGAGCTAAATATGTTGTTATAAATCAAGAAAGGCGTGGAATCGACCTCGAACGGGGGAAGGAGAAAGTTTTGGACTAAATTGCAAAATTCTCATATTTTGCACCGAGGTAAGTTTGTATGTAAATAACACATTAATTTCATTTACATTCTTATATTTCAGCCTATTATATATATATACTAGCTGATGTTGAAGTATAAATCGACTATTGGAAGAATGGAAATAAGAAATAGAGAGAGAGATCCCGGTTGAACATTCGGAAAGATCGAATAAAATAGAGGGAGCGTAGCTAGGTCACATGTATGGTGCTGAGTGCACATCATGTGTACAAGAAAGCTACGAGATACTATGTAGTAGCTAGGTCACATGTGTGATACGGGATGTATCCCATGTAGACAAGAGAGCTACGGGAGAGATAAATGTAGCTAGGTCGCATGCGTGATTCCAAGTGAAGAACACCATGTAGACAAGAGAGCTACGGGACAAATTGGCTAGGTCACATGAGTGGTACTAAGTGTTCACCAAGTGTACAAGAGAGCCGAATTAAATGAAATATGATGGTGGGGCTGTGTGCTGAAACCATCAAGTATCGAGGATTAATCCGAATTGTTCAACGGGATGGCTTTGTGGTGAAATTGTAATCATGGGCCTATACTCGCGATGTGTGAAATGTGGTAAAAATGATTTGTAATATATATATAAGTTAAAATGAGGTTAGTACAAAGAATGTGTGAAAGAGTGAAATTAGCACTAAAACTGTTTTGGATAGTAGCAATGATGTGAATTTGAAAAATCACCAAAAATAGAAGGAATTTAATTAGAGGTTGAATGAGATGTGAAATTAAATCATAATGAGTCTATTTTCATATAAAAGAAACATAGCAAGCAAAGGAATTCTATATTTTTAGATATTTACAATTGTGTGTGACTTGTTCAGGATGACTATGTGATCCCCTGTTCCAACTTTAAAAAATCATTAAAAATTGTACAAAACACAATAAGAAATATAGTTTATATGTATAAATTCCTTATTGAGTCTAGTTTTAAATGAAAGAAGTTTCATGGTTATTTGAATTGTGTACTGAGATAAATTCAATTCATAGTGAACAGAGGTCAGATCAGTTGAGCTGTGTAACAGGGGAAACTTAAACTAATAAACTGTACTAATTGGCTGAACAAAAAATTCTAAAAAAACTTTAGTAAGAATATTTATGAGTCTAGATTCAGGGAAATTTTACGAATTTGAATTTTGAGTTTCGTAACTCGAGTTATGATTTATTTAGTGATCATGACACAGGAGAGACAGCTTGATCAAACCGGAGTAAATAGTAAAATTAAAAATATGATATAATTGAGTTATGTTGTAAACATATTAGATTCCTTATTTGTTATTTATATACTTACTTACTAAGCTATAAGCTTACTTTCTTTTCTCTCCTTTGTCTTATAGTGTCATCCATTAGCACGGAGTTAGAGATCGTTGAAGATCCGCCCGCACTATCAATACTCTTGGTATTTGAACTCAACATTTTGAAATATGGCATGTATAGCAGACTTAGTTATTTTGTTACGTGTCATAATTGTCTAGGTTTAAAATACTAATTATAGTATCAAACTAATCATTTTGTACGAAGCCTTTGAAATCGGTTTGTATTGTTAATGGCATATGTTATAATGATTCATGATCAAATTGCACGCCATATTTTTCTTTGGGTTCTATTTAATCGTATATACTATAATTTGTTAATACCTCGTACCCTGTTCCGGCGACGGATACGGGTAAGGGGTGTTACACAATCTACCAGGTTTTGCCCCAACAAATACCCCTGCACAACCTAATGCATATCCACCCTGGGTGTCCGTCAACATTGGTCCTCAGCATCAAGCTGAAGTTTCAACATTAACACACTTCCGACAGGCTCAGGCTCCGGAGACAATCCAGTGAATCCCGGTGTCCCTGATCTGGATAACATGACAGAGGTAGAAATGACAAAAGGAGAGCTCCCAAAGCAGCTGGAAGACCGATATAAATGGTTGGAAGAGAAGTTCAAAGCACTGGAAAGCGCTGATTATCAGTGTGGAATAGATGCAAAGGAGTTCAGCTTGGTTCCGGATTTAGTGCTCCCTCGAAAGTTCAAAATGCCGGAGTTTGAAAAATACAATGGAACTAGCTGCCCTGAAGCTCACATCACGATGTTTTATCGAAGGATGACTGGTCATGTTAATAATGATCAGTTGTTAATTCACTTTTTTGTGACGGTTTGATGAAATTGCTGACCAAATGGTACAATCAGCTGAATCGCACCCAAGTCAAATCATGGAGGGATTTAGCACAGACTTTCATGAAGTAGTATGGCCATGTGACGGACATAGCACCTGATAGGATCACGTTACAGAATCTGGAGAAAAAGTTGAGTGAAAGTTTCAGGCAATATGCTCAGAGGTAGAGGGAAATTGCTACACAAGTCCAACCACCACTGCTAGAAAAAGAAACAACCATGCTCTTCATTAATACCTTGAAAGCCCCCTTCACTAATCACATGCTGGGCAGCGCAACTAAGAGTTTCGTGGACATAGTGATGTCCGGTGAAATGATAGAGAATGCAATAAGATGCGGAAAGATAGAGGCTGGGGAAAGCACCAGGAAGTCAGCCCCGAAGAAAAGAGAAAATGAGGTCAGCAATGTGAGTATAGGCTATGTAAAACCGATTACGGTTAATCAACCGAGAGCGATGGCCACGGGCCAGCAAGCTTCGCCAAGACAGGAGCCCAGTACAAAACAAAGCACGGAGAAGCTCCGGTTCACTCCAATTCTCATAACATACCGGGAGTTGTACAAAATTCTATTCAATGCGCACGTTGTATCCCCGTTCTACTTAAAACCGTTGCTACCCCCTACCCCAAGTGGCATGATGCAAGTGTCTAATGTGAATATCATGCAGGCATTGCAGGACACTCGATAGAGAACTGCACCTCATTCAAAAGAGTAGTCAAAAGGCTCATCAACATGGGAATTGTGAAGTTCGATGACTCCTCAATCGCTCTGACAATGGAGTAAATGTAATATTTGAAAGAGGGAGCAAAAAGGTTGCGATGCCTTAAACAAGTTAAAAGAGGAAGGAATATTGGGGAATCTGAATGACATATCTAAAGAGAGAATCGGGAAATAAAGGTTTCCATATCCTTGTATACTTGGGAATGTTTTGAACAATGAGACTGTGGAAGAGATCACTATATTTTTAGAGCTAATCTAGAGTAATATTCAAAACACGTTTGTTGCTTTAAGCCTAGAAGCAATAAGAATCCTTTTGTGACATAGGCTTGTGTCCAAAATTTTTTATTTCAATAAAATGCATCTTGTCGAGCAAATATTCTTTCATTTTTTCCATTTCATAATATATATTCTTTTGTTCTTTGGACTATCTTCTAAATATTTTTTTTTTATTCTTCATCCATGATCATATCATATAAATAATCATCCTTAAAATCATTTATTCTTTGGAAATATGCCTTTGTACTTACAATAGGTCCCCAGATATCAAGGATAGGAGCAACGCTGTAACTGACTCCCTTTTAGTGTGAGATATGTGTTTAAGCGGATCTCAAAACTTTGAAGATGCCAGAGATTGTAGCTTATCTCCTGATTTGTTAAGTATTGTAGAACAATATGAAAAACAGATCCTACTCTAGAAAGGGTCAGTGGACATTATAAGCAAGAGGTAAAGATTGGTACCTGCATTACCACGAAGACAAAACGAATTGTCATTGAGTTATTCCAAGAAATCAAAGAGGTTTTTACGTGATCATGTTAAGATATACCCGAGATATTAAGACTTGTAGATGATAAAAATATCTATACGGTGTTAGACGGACATATGTTAATAGCTTCACGGTAGCCACGCTAATTATGAGGTTTGGATACTGTTGATCCACTATGGAAAGGGATTGCATTAGCTATTTAGTGAGACAAAATTCATGTGCCTCATTCATTTTTTCACAGACTTTCTCTATGTGGGGCATGGATGTTATCAGGTCATTCTCAACTAATATACATTGATTCATCTTGGCAGTTGTCAATTACTTTAAGAGGAGGGTGAAGGTCACTTCATATGCCAATATTACAAAGTCATCAAACCCAAAAAAAAAAAAACAAAGATCATAGTGAAAGGCGATCGAGACTTCTAAAGATTGACATAAAGAAGTTACAACTTACCCTCTATGCTTATCGAACGTCGACCATGACTCGTTGGGGTAACACATTGCTCGTTGGTTTATGGGATAAAAACGATATTAAAATCGAGATTCCTTCTCTCCAAGCTTCGATTGAGTCAAGAATTGGATGAAACAGAATGATTCAATGAACTTAATTGAAGAAAAGAGGTTGAAAGTTACCCGTCATGGTCAAAACATACCAAAAATGAAGGATGCGAGTTTACGATAGAAAGGTTCGTCCTAGAGAATTCCACAAGGAGGACCTGGCATTGAAGATTTCTATATAAAAAGGACTTTAGAGGAAAGTGGATCCCAAATTGGGAAGGACCTTATGTAGTAAAGAAAGCATTCCTAGAGGAGCATTGATATTGACCGAGACAGATGGCAAGAACCTGCCCAATCTGGTGAATTCAGATTTAATCACAGTTAGCATTTTCAAAAAAAGGGAAAAACACAAAAAAAAAGAAAAGAAAAAGAAATAGGAGAGGCCAAGGAGAAAACCCGCAAAGGGCGCCTTGAGACCAAAAGGGATTTAAGTTGAAAACCTTAAAAGGGCAGCTTAAATTTAGATCAAAGTAGGGTATACAGTAGTCTTGCTATGCCTAAATTAACAATGAAGAAGTATTCTACGTCTGGGGGCATCGAAAAAGTGCTCCAGATCCCCTAAATACAGATTGAGCTCAAAGTGGTCCTCAAGAAGTTGGTACAAAGAAGCTCTAGCTGCGATATCTGGGGCACCTAGTTTTCTATTTTACCTATTTTGGATTTGATATCTTTAATTATCTTATTATTTTCAAGATACATCCCAATAAATTTCCTTCTTAACTGCATTTGCTATCATTGGTTAACTTACTTTCTTCGAGCTATGTTTCTGGTCCGTTGTTATGATCTTTTTCAAGTATTTTGCATTGAATTAATGATTAGTGGACTAATAATACTTTCATAAAAGAAGTTTCGCATATTACTCTGGAAGCTTCTAAATAATACAAGAACCTGAAACGGGACTATTGTTTAAAATTTATCAAGTTTAAGGGTTTGAAATATTTAAGCCAAATTGAAATTATCTCATTGGGTTTTCTGTCAAAGATATTGGTTGAGCAAAAAAAAAATTACGTTGGTGTTATAATCCCGGCAAAGAACGAGCAATAAGATTATTCTCGAGAAAAGAAAAATGGTATGCTGTATTCAGGCAGATATCAGGCATATACATCTGTTCATTACACCCGAAGAATGGTGTAATAGCCCGAATTGATGAAAGAATCAGGTCTTATACTCCTGAGTTGCAGGGAAGAATTTGAAGATGATACAAACCTTGGGTCCCAAAAGTACAGTGAAATGGACCCTGAAATTACAATGGGATAAACCAGTTGAGCAAAATAGGTTGTTTCTACAAGTTTTGGTTGGAAATGCTAGCCGAGCAGGAAGGCAGCATAATACGATAGTGATAAAACTCTGATGAATAACGAGTGGTGACACTTTAAGCTTTTAAAAAAAAGGGAATCATTCTCATGACATTTTTACATTCATATCATTCATAACGCATCTAGTTAGGAGCATTTTGGTTCATTTTGATCATAGCATCCTAATTGTTTGACATAAGGATCGCATCTAGTTAGGAGCGTTTGATTCATTTCGATCATAGCATCCTAACTATTCGGCATAAGCATACATACATGAAATCGATTTTACAGAATATGTTCCTCAGAGAACTGTGCAGTGTATCATTAAAGATACAGGTTTTATCTTCCTGAAGTGGCAGGAAGCAGACTGAAAATTACAGATCTTATCTCCATGTATCGGCTATGGAGCAGATCAAAAATTGCGAGTTTTATCTCTATGTATCGGCTATGGAGCAGATTTTAGCCACCAGTTTTATCTTCCTAAAGTTGTAAGAAGCAGACTAAAAATTACAGATCTTATTTCCATGTATCGACTATGGAGCAGATCAGAAATGGTGAGTCTTATCTCCATGTATTGGCTATGGAGCAGATTTTAGCCACCAGCCTTATCTTCCTGAAGTTGCAAGAAGCAGACTGAAAATTATATATCTTATCTCCATGTATTGGCTATGGAGCATATCAGAAATGGCGAGTCTTATCTCCATGTATCGGCTATAGAGCAGATTTTAGCCACCACTCTTATCTTCCTGAAGTTGCTGTGGAGCAGACTAAAGATACAGGTCTTATCTTCCTGAAGTTACA
Organism: Gossypium arboreum; assembly: GCF_025698485.1. Classification (NCBI taxonomy): domain Eukaryota; kingdom Viridiplantae; phylum Streptophyta; class Magnoliopsida; order Malvales; family Malvaceae; genus Gossypium; species Gossypium arboreum. Next base: position 5,349,445 of record NC_069071.1, read on the forward strand.
GGAACAGACTGAAAATTACAGATATTATCTCCATGTATCGGCTATGGAGCAGATCAGAAATGGGAAGTCTTATCTCCATGTATCGACTATGGAGCAGATTTTAGCCACCAGCCTTATCTTCCTGAAGTTGCAGGAAGCAGACTGAAAATTACAGATCTTATCTCCATGTATCGGCTATGGAGTAGATCAGAAATGGCGAGTCTTATCTCCATGTATCGGCTATGGAGTTGATTTTAGCCACCAGCCTTATCTTCCTGAAGTTACAGGAAGCAGACTGAAAATTACAGATCTTATCTCCATGTATCGGCTCTAGAGTAGATCAGAAATGGCGAGTCTTATCTCCATGTATCGGCTATGGAGTAGATTTTAGCCACCAGTCTTATCTCCCTGAAGTTGCAGCGGAACAAACTGAAGATACAGGTCTTATCTTCCTGAAGTTGTAGGAAACAGACTGAAAATTACAGATCTTATCTCCATGTATCGGCTATGGAGTAGATCAAAAATGGCGAGTCTTATCTTCATGTATCTACTATGGAGCAGATTTTAGCCACCAGCCTTATCTTCCTGAAGTTGCAGGAAGCAGACTGAAAATTACAGATCTTATCTTCATGTATCGGCTATGGAGCAGATCAGAAATGGCGAGTCTTATCTCCATGTATCGGCTATGGAGCAGATCAAAGATGGCGAGTCTTATCTCCATGTATCAGCTATGGAGCAGATTTTAGCCACCAGTCTTATCTCCCTGAAGTTACAAATCAGAAATAGCGAGTCTTATCTCCATGTATCGGCTATGGAGCAGATTTTAACCACCAGTCTTATCTCCCTGAAGTTGCAGTGGAGCAGACTGAAGATACAGGTCTTATCTTCTGAAGTTGCAAAAAACAGACTGAAAATTACAGATCTTATCTCCATGTATCGACTATGGAGCAGATCAGAAATGGCGAGTCTTATCTCCATGTATCGGCTATCTCCATGTATCGGCTATGGAGCAAATCAAAGATGGCGAGTCTTATCTCCATGTATTGGCTATGGAGAAGATTTTAGCCACCAGCCTTATCTCTCTGAAGTTGCAGTGGGGCAAGTTGAAGTTACAAGCATTATCTTCTTAAAGATATAGTAGGACTACTTAAAGAAGAGGAGCATCAAAGAAGTCGAGGATTTGGCAAGACCGGGCAAAATTGGCTCTATTTGAAGTCTTTGCTCTATTCTCGTTACAAGACAACGAGCAAAGAGGGGCAGCTGTAGAGCCCAAACCCGAGCCCTACAAGCAGAGCCCAAAACACCAACCATCCAATTAACACACCACTAAACCGACCACTAACTCCATCACCCCACTAACTCCATCACCCTACTTGCCACTAACTCCATCACCCCACTAAATCACCCTACTAAACTTGCCACTAACTCCATCATCCCACTAAATCACCCCACTAACCCCATTACCCCACTTGCCTAGGAAAAGAGAAAGAGGCAATCAGTTGTAAAATTTGGCTATAAAAGCCATTCAAAACTATTGTAAAGAGGGGGAGTTTTTGGAGAAAAGGATAGGAGATGCTGAATACGAACACAAAAAACAACGATTGAATAACGGTTTTTATTTCGAAGGATTTGCGCATCGTTTCAATTTGCTCCTCATTTAAATACTGCCTTTTGTGAGTTGGAATATTTGCATTTCAAATCCCTATTCATTTGGGCACATTTCATTCTAGTCCTTGTCTACGCTTTAGGAATTCTCTTTGTTTGCAAATTATCCCCTTAATTTTGTTTTTATTTCCATTGAGTTCTTTTAAAATTCATGTTTTTATATTCTTTATAATTCATTCATTCTTTTCCCCTTTTCATCTTATCTTAACATTTTGTTAATTGATTCCACCTTATTTTAATTTTTTCTTGTTGTATTTTCTTTTGTATATTTTTATTCATTTTATTATATTTTATTTTTTTCTCTTTTATGAACATTTTTTAATATTATATTATTATTTTTATATATCTTATTTATATTAAGCTATTTGTATTTTGTGTATATTATTTATTTGTATATATATTGTTTTGTATATCATTTATCTTGTTTAGTTACAAAATTATTTCTTACACTTGTATATATGTAAATGTTTCCTATATCATCACTTTGAATTGTTGTACATTATTTTTTCTTTTATATATATTGTTGATTTTATATTATTTTATGTATTTTATTTTAAATCTATTTGTGATTATACATTTCCTTTTAAATCTATATATATATATATATATAATTTATGCCTTTTAAAGTTATTTTATGATGTATTTTTGTTTATTTCAAATGTTTTATATTATTATTTCTATACATATATTTATAATAAGTTTTTCATTATATGTATATTATTAATTTAGATAGATCAATATTTTGTATTTTATGCATTAATTATTTTTATTTATTTTATAATTAATTTTAAAGTTTTGAATGTATTGTTTGTTTGTATACATATAGTTTATTTTATGTATTGTTCGTTTGTTTATTGTTTGTTTTTGTGTGTTTTAATTTGCATATCTGCACCTTTGTAATATCGTTGATAAATGGTGTAATATATTAACTATGTAAATGTTCCATATTAGTTACTTTGCTTTTGGATTTCTGTGTATTGATTTATGATCGAGCTTGCTTACTTTGTCATCTTAAATTGTTCAATTCATTTTTTTATATAAACCAAATAAATGTACTTCACCGCTTTTATAATTACCGTCATTAAAAAAAAATCCTCTTAAAACGAGGCAATATTTCGTGTTTGGAAGTTTGAGAGATCGTGCCCAATCGTGTTGGGTTTCGATTTTTCATTCGACTAAAATACAGAATATCCTTTTAAAATTCCATCCATATTTTCTTAAATTAAAATGAGGCAATGTTTCGTATTTATAAATTCGATAAATCGTGCCCAATCGTGCTGGGTTTCGGTTTACCGTTTGGGCCGAATAGTCAAATATCCTTTTTAAAAGTTTTAAGTGCATGTGTTTTGGAAATCCTGAGATGATCTTGTGTCGATGGTTCAAAATATTGTATCCAATCGTGCTGGACGTAATATTTTATTCCTTCTAAGCAATAGAATCTCAATATCCAATTCAAGTTATCCAAACGTTTTAAAGGAATTGTATTTTAAAATCTTTTTCAAAGCTTCAACATTAGGACGTAAATTGATCAATACGGTACCAATTTTGGGCGTTGCGAGGGTGCTAATCCTTCCTCGCGCGTAACTGACTCCCGAATCCATTTTCTAGTTTTTCGTAGACCAAAAACGTTGTTTTAATAAACCGAAATACTTTATTAAAATGATCAATCACAAGGTGACCCGATCACACCTAAATAAAAAGGATTGGTGGCGACTCCATTTTCGTTTTAAAGCCGATCCCCGTTTTCCAAAATAAAAATGGTTTCAACAAGGTAGATGATGGCTCTTCCCCATGCAGCAAGCCTCACTCCAGGGAATTTGTTGTCATACAAACCAAGATTTTTTTCATTTCTTCATGACTATATTCAGCACCTCAACTGAGGGATGGCCAAGATGTCTGTGCCATAACCAAAATTCAACAGGCAAGGAAGGTAAAGCAGAATGAGCAACATCCATTACAGTAGTTTGCATTAATTGAGGATGAGTTGGTGTAGTGAGATCTTGGGTGGTTTAATTAAAGGACGATGCAATAGACTTGCGATGTGGCTGTATAATACAGCTAATAGGCTTGCAACATGGTTGTGTTATACAGCTAATAAATCCCAACTATGCGATTAATTTTTCATCAATGTGATGTAAAATTATGAAAATAAGTAGGGTTTTGTCACATCACAAAAACCTGGTTAGTAGAAATTGGGTTAATGAAACTAAGAGTGGTTTCGTCTTGTTTTTTAGTTAAGATTGTGGAAATTATGTCAAGTGAATTAATCTGATTCAATGGTTAAGTGTTGTGTTTGTGTGCGAGAGGTTCTGGGTTTGAATCTTTTCCCTTGAAATTTTGTTATTTTTGCCAACCCCTATCCTTGAATGTTTGGTTTATAAATTATCTTCGCTCAATTGGTGACAAGAATGAGCTTGTTGGTTTAGTAGTTAGGCTTCAACTTACTAGAGGTCTGGTGTTTGAATCTTGTGTGTGTAAAGTGAAAATTATTTTGTTTTAAACTCTAGGGAAAATATGGTGAGGACTACTAATCAAATTTAGTGCGGATATCACTCTTTTTTTAAAAAAAAAAACTATTATCAATTTTTCCTAAAATTCCTTTTTCATAATTGCCCATATTTTTTCCACTCTCTCTCACGTCCCCATTTTTCTTTTTCCCATTTATGTTCTTCTTCTTCTTCTTCTTCTTCTTCTTCTTTTTCTTCTTCTTCTTCTTCTTCTTCTTCTTCTTCTTCTTCTTCTTCTTCTTCTTTTTCTTTCTTTCTATTTTGTTTTTCTTTCATTTCTTTTCATTTGTTGCCATATTCTTCTGTTGTCGTCTCTTGTTACTGTTTCTTCATTGCTGACCTATCTTTTGTTGTACCGCCATTTAGACTGTACATGTGTTATTAAAATCTTCAAGTAAGTATAATTCGTTAGTTTCATTTTAGGGTGGTTGTTTTGATATCTTTGGAAGGTCTTTTTGTTTCATTAGTTGTGATTCTGCTAGGGTGGTTCGTGAGGCGTTTACTCTTCTGGCGGTTGAGGATTTCAGTAATTTCTTTTCTCTTCAAGGGTAAGTTTTCACAACGTCTGGAAGGGGCTGGTTTGCGATAATTCATTTTTCAAGGATCAAATGTTTTATGATTTTGGGTCGAATGTTTTGGGAAGCCAGAGTTATTTTTTGTTTTGTTTGTTAATTCGTTAAATTGAATGTCATTTTTAGGTATTGGATTTATGACTGTGGTGAGGGCATGGGAAAATGATCAAGTGTGTAATGAAAAACTCGAAAAACAGCGAACAACGCGAAGTCTAAAAGTGGTAACACCATACGACCATATGCTAGGCTGTGTGCAAGACCGTGTGGACCATATGGGCATGTGTTAGGCCATGTGGGTCACATGGTCGTGTGGGCCCATTTTCTGTAAATATCACTTAGGGTCATATTTTTATGTGATGCATATTTAGCCACTCTGTAAGGTCCATATTGTACAAATTAGACTTGAAAACATGATATCTGATAAAATGATACTGTAAGTAATGTGGAAAAGGTATGTGAAATATATTTGTATGATCTATTTTCTGATAGTTTTGATGGCATGTTTCTGATTTGTTATGTCTGTATATGAGTGTATAATGTCTGATTATGTTAATTTGTATATTTCTGAATCTGCTATATGACCATGCATGTGACTTTATGGCAAAATTGATTTGCTTTTGTTGAGTTTGTGACACATCTGTATGGAAAACGTGGAATTTCATGCCTTCTGATTTTTGTTATTGTACAACTGCATGTCTTACTTGCTTTTCATTCAGATTCTATATTTGCATGCCATGTCGCATTACATGGGGTTGGGATAAAATGGTAAGGAGGAAGTTCTGGCAGTTCAATGATCTGTACTATATGGTGATTTAACCACGTTTCTGTTCTCGTAGCTTGACTGCAAATATAGTAGCTTGACCACATATATCTGATCTGGCAGTTTTAACTGCATCTCTGTTGGCATTGTCCACAATTATCTATTGGTGTGCTTTTGGATGGATGAGTTCTAGGGAACTCTTTTTGGTGTGTAGCGGAGTTGGGTAAGAAGTCTTTTGAAAATATGCATTATGTTTTCCGAAAATATTGCATTGTCATAACCATTCATGCACAATTTTTCCATTTGAATTTGATAAATTTCTGTGTGATGTTTTGGCCCGTTTAATATGTTACTTGTGTTTCTGTTTGAATTTAGTTACACACTAAACTTTATAACTCACCTTCCTGTATGTGACTATTTCAGATAATCAGCAAATTTAGGATAGAACGGCGTGCGAGAGCTCGGATCGTTTTCTCGATTAGTTTGATATTATGGTTTGAATTATTTTATTTAAGTTTTCTGGACTTTTAATTTTTTGACTAAATTTAGGATTTGGTTATGGTTTTGGGTTTTTGTTTTTTTGGCTTAAGTCTTCTGCATAGATTTCTGTTAAGTTAAAGGATGGCTTGAATTTTAAAATTAATTAAATATGGGTTTTCTATTGCAAAGTCGAAATAAGTTTTACGTAAATTAACAACATTCGTTTTAGAATATGCACAATCGATAAACATACATTTTCTCCGATCTAAATTCTGGTTTCTGAATCAACTACTTTGAAATTTCTACTACAAATCTAATTATCAAATTAAGCGTTTTTCCGTGTAATAAATAAACTCTGCGCTTGATTTCATAAATAACTTGTAAGTGTTTTGTCGAAAATAATATTTTCAGAACTCATGATTTCTAAAGTTGAATTTAGATTTCTAGATTTTTAAACAAACAAATATAATTCCTCCAGATTCGACCATAACATCTAGGTCAAATTTGGGGTATTATAGTTTCAATCCCTACCCTTGCCCTTTGCTCCCAACATAGCTTGTTTTTGTGAGTTAATCATTATTTCAAATCCAATTTTTAATTAGAAGATAGCACACCTATTCCTTAATTTTGGTAATATAATCTTCTTCTCTGCTTCTCTGCTACTTAATTAAGGTTAGAGGTGAAATCTAACAAGTGGAAAGCCATCATATATATACATGCAATAGCCATCAAGTTTGCGTCATTGCTTAAATCAACAATAAAGTTGGTCACGAGACTACTGCCACCCTATGGTTCATTTCTTAGGAATAAACCCACTATTTCCCAATATAGACTACTGCAACAATGGTATCGTCCCTGGGATTGAGCCAATGTTCATCAGTAATTAAACATTTTTCCAAATATAATAACTGCTCTTCCCCAACTTCACACTTCTCACACGCATGCACCTTTATGGTTCCAAGCATGTGATGTGATGCCCCTCTATTCCAAGTAAATACTTTAATTTCGATGGTTAAATTTTCATATATAATTTCATCATTTTTAGTTTCTTTTTATTAATGAAAATAATTATTGCATAATTAATTTTATTAATCTACAGGAGCAGCAGGTACCGTTGGTTTGATGAACTATCGGTGAAATACATTTTCCAAAAATGCTTACAATCAGCTACCAACAGTTTTCCGTTTTGTATAATATATATTCTTGTATTTGCATAAGAGTTAACCAAATTGTAAAGTGAACAACACAAATACAATGGGCATTATGCAAAACAAATATTAGTATTAGCTGCCACCATCGTAAAACTATGGTCCAGTTTATGATTCACGGATTAAATGGCACGCATTCACGGATAAAATTGCCATACACTTGCATGCAATCGCTATCAACAACTACAACAAAAAAGTGAAAGTGCTTCTCCTATATAAACTAATGCTTCAATACACTGCAAGTTACCTTGAACAGTACTTAACAGTGTAGATACAGTTCAGAACATATACTGTACATCTCGAGCAAACACTAGTTAAATTGTGAGAGAAACATGATGTCGATTGAAGCATTGGCAATGGCTGGGGTGGATTACACAGTTTGCGGTATCGAATTCGAAGTTTGGGAGCGTCAAGAATTGGAGCAACTGCCGCCTTATTTATTAGCAGAGCCGAACACTGGTCGTGAAGTCATGAAAAAGACGAGTAGCAGCGGAAGCAGCAAGTTTTGGGTTGATGAACTATCGGTGAAAGCTAAAATGGCAACGAACCAGATGACTTCCAAAGGGAGTAATGTACTTGGTTAACAAAGTCCGTAACCAAGATGATTGCATACATGCACAAATCAGGATAATGCACAAACCGGGATATTTCCGGGTTGTGCTTTGATTACATATATATATAGAGATTTTATATATGTGAAATGTGAATATATATGACCAGCCTCATTTATGAGCATGTTATAAGGTTAATTGATGTATTTAATAAATTGTTTGTTGACAAATTGGATGAGACTTACTAAAGTACCTTCATTATTCTTGTTGTTACACGTTATAAATAACGGTAAATTTCAAAATAGTCACTTTTGTTTGTTTCAGGTTACATTTTAGTTACTTATGTTTAAAATGTTATGTTTTAGCCACATATGTTATTGTGTTGTAATATTTTAGTCACTAAGCCGTTAACGATATAACGGTAAGCTAATGTGGCACATTAAATCATCATTTCAAACAAAAATTTTAGGTTAAATTCTACACTTGGTCCTTATATTTTTTCATCTTAAGCAATTTATTTTTTTTCTTTTATGTTCTTTTAACTTTTCTTTTCTTTTCTTTTTTTCTTTTTTATTTCATTCTCTTATGCTTCTCCCTCTGTTTTCCTCCATTCTTCATTTCTTTTAACGTAATTTTTCTATATTTTCTATTTGTTAATACTAGTCCACAAGTTTACCTCACTCGAAAAAATTAAATTGTTCAAAAAAAATAAAAGTATAGGACTAGTTTTAACAAATAAAAACATAGAAAAATATGTTAAAAGAAATGAAGAAGGGGGGAAAACAGAGGGAGAAGTAGAAGAGAATGGAAAAAAAAAGGAAAAGTTAAAAGAACATAAAAAAAATTAAATTGCTCAAAATAAAAAAAATATGGAGACTGATCGATTGTATAAATTAGCCTAAAATTTTTGTTTGAAATGATAATTTAACATGCTACGTCAGCTTACCGTTACACTGTTAACGGCTTAGTGACTAAAATGTTACAACGCGATAATGTAAGTGATTAAAACGTAACATTTCAAACATAAGTGACTAAAATATAACATAAGGTAAACAAAAGTGACTATTTTGATAGCTTACCCTATAAATAATAAATAATAAAAGATATTTTGTCAATTTAATTTTTTTAATCTTGTGCTTATATTTATTATAGATAAAATTATATATGATAGTTGATCTATACATTGTCATTTATAAGGATACTTATTATCTATAATATATATATATATATATAAAAGCACGAGTTGGAAAAACTTTTGAACTGACGAGAATACCATTTATTTTCTACCTTATTACTAATTACTTCACATTTAAAAATAATTATAATATTTAATTAAGAAATATTAGTTAAAAAGTTGAAATAAAATAAAAGTTGTGATAATTACACATTTAAAAATAACTATAATTTAAGTCGATTGAGTCTTAATTTGATTGACATAGGCATTGTTGTCAATGCAGAAGGATGTGAGTTCGAGTGCGCTGAAGCACATTATCCTCCTATTTATGGGTTGAGGACGGGCTATAAGAGTTCCAGAGATTATAACAAAAAAAGGACAAATATGACTAGAACCTGTAATGAAATTGTTCAAAAAAATAACTATTATTTTTTTAGAAATTGTTTACATTACTTGGAGATCTACATTGCTTATCTAAAAAAAGTTGGTTGATGATTGAATTTAACTTATGTGGGGTGTGCATCGCATTTATCAAACACGTTGCATGTACCTTAGATGAGAATCGACGAGCAATCGAAAAAGGGCCAAAACAGGCCTGACGTTGGACGAGGAGTGTCGGCTCGTCGGGACTACATTGTGACGATGCGGATGGGGACGTTGGTCACGACGTATTCTCCTATTCAACAATCACATTTTAGACTTCAAGCAGGACTTTTTCTCCTAATTAGACTTTGATTATTCTAAGGATATTTTAGTATGATTAGAACTCTAATCCTAGCCTATTTAAAGGGGCCTTGCATACATGTTTTGATATACCGATCACGGAAGGGCTTTTCTCTGGGGGTGACAAGATGTAGTCGCATGTGAGTTTGGTGAGAGTTTCGTGGTAATTATGAAAAGTATTTGATACCCCTTTTGTGAGTGGCGCCCTATGAGATTTAAGGTTTTGATTACCAGTTTACTCTTTGAGATTTTGAGCTTTGTATTTAGGATTTTGGGTAATGTACAAGTTGTACATTTAGGTTATTTTATCCATATTGTACACTCGTTTATTTACTCATTTAGTGAAAAACTGAAACATCAATTACCCGTGGTTTTTCTTCTCTAATTTTTTTTCTCTTCAGATGAATTTTTCACATAAAATATTTGTGCCCAATTTTCTTTATTTTACTTATCTATTGTTTATACCAATCAATCTCCAAACAACTTAAATCACTTTTTAGTGTTAATATATAATAAATTAATGTGTATAAGAAAGATTTCCTAAAAATTTTGACATTTATGTCACAATTGAGAAGCAACAGAAACACTTTCACACTCCTATTCTTGTATGCTTAGGTGACATCACAGCGTTTAGTTCCTGAGCTAATACATGAATACGTCAGCTACGAAAATAGCAGATTGGCTCTACGATCACGAGATTGTCATTCTTTAATCTTGGCTAACCTCGAAACACAACATTAATGCCTTAGCTTCTCACCAACCTACCTCATTTTCACCTCATCAATTTGTTATATTGTCAGTGAGAAGATAATATGGAAATGGCCAACAAAACCCTAATTTATTCAACCAATCATTAATGATGTGAAAAAGGAAGTGATTTTTTTCATTTATTTTTATCATTTTACCCTCATTATTATTTTTAATCTCACCACATATTTAAATACAACTCTTAATTTTAATATGAATGTTTTGAAGAAATAATACGTTCTCTTATTCTTAATTCATATATTATGTCAATAATTTTTTGGCCCAATAACAAAAGTATTATATTATAGGTGCGAAAATTTAAATTCAATTTTAAATAATTTTATTCCTCTCCTCAATTATAAAAATACACATAATTTTTATATTCATTTATGCAAAATAAAGATAAAATATATATGCCAAGATATATTGGTAAAGTGAAGTATATTTAACTGTCAAGCACAATAATAACTATCAAGTAAGATGTCGCATTCATCGACAGATATATATATCTAGGGGCGGATCTAGGGGGCTAGCAGGGATTTTGGTCCTCCTAAAATAGAAATTTTTATTTAAATACTATATAATTTATAAAATTTTGATTTAATCTTCTAAAAATTATAAAGATATATGCTATTAAAATGACGAAATTATATTTTACTATCATAAAATTATATAATTTAATTCGACTCCAAAAAAAAATTTGATTTCACCCTTGCTTCCGTAAGTCATATTTTAAATCTACCACTATTAATTTATCCTAAAAACTCCAAAATATTCATATTCATTTCATCTTCTTTGAACACTTTATTTTATTTTATATAATATTAGATTTTGTCGATGTAGATGAAAGAAAAAAAAGTTTTGTTAGTAAACTCTCTTTAAGCTTAAGTTTTTTTTTTTTCTAAAAGTTCAAATATGAGACATATTATTTAAATATTCATATAAAATGGTATAAAAATGATAAAAGATCATCATTTTATTAATACTCAATGAATTTTTAAATAAATTTCCTAATTGAATTAATGGCTTACTAATTTATTATATCAACTTAATAAGCTTATTAGTGTTAATAAAATATGTTTGTTATCTTTATTTCTAAGTATGTAGTTGCTACACATCAGAGATTTAGTAGTTGTAGATCATGGGTTTATTTAGTTTAAAATTTTCCTTAATTATTAAAAGTTATATTGTGAGCCTTATTCTGTTAGTGCCTAATTTTTTTATTTTTTCATTATGTAATTGCCTATATAATAGGTTCTTGAGGTTATGAATAAATTATTTAATCATCTTATTTTTCTTTTCTTTTATTGTTTTCATTCTATTGTTATCTCTCTTAGGGTGAGTTTTGATGAAGAATGCATTTAATTACAATTAGAGTAAAAACAGCGATGACATTAAGATTAGATAATATAACGAGAGACAAAAAATAAGTTAAACGGGACAAATCACACAGCATATCCAAACCAATTAGTATCCTCGTATTTGCAAAAAGGTAAAACTGAAGTACCAAAAATGCAAAAGTGTAGAACACAAATACAATGGGCAGTAGGCTGAACAATTAATTGTATTAGCTTCCACCATCATAAAACCATACTCCAATTTATGATTCACGGATTAAAGGGCAACCATTCACGGATAAAACTGTGATATTCATATACATACATGCAATCGCTATCACAAAAAAAAAAAAGTGAAACTGCTTCTCCTATAGAAATCAATGCTTCGATATCTTCAACATTTCTTATTTATCCTATTTTATGGAGATTGGAACGGATGCCTTGAAAAATATCTATAAATTTAATGATGTAAATAATTACATTTGGATTTGAATTTTTAAATTGAAAAAAAAAGACTAAATTTCTAAAAATAAAAATACTAATACTAAGTGTCAATTATACAAGAGACTTGAATTATATTTTAATATCCAAATATTTATTCTATAATTCAACCCAAAAATAAGTAATAATTTTATTTTTTTTGAAAAATAAACGGGACTCGTTTAACCTACATAAATTGGCCTGTTTCGTAGAACCTATAAAGGAGTTTATCTACTTGAAACCTTGGCGGCATAGTAAAACACTCCAGTGAAACTAGAGTTATCAGGTAAATAGTGTAAATCCTAAATGGGTAAGATTGTATAGAGTTTATATTCCTTAAGACTCTCAATTGTAGATAGGCTCTAATCTCGACTGTCAATATAACTCGATCTCTACTGTTGGTTTTGGAGAAGCTCAACTATAAATAGAGGTATTTACCCTCATTTGCAATCATTTCATTGATAGTTAAAGAATATATTGAGAGCATTTACTCAAACATTTGGTGTCTATTGCTTTCTTATAACTTTTCAACTCTTCTGTTGTTCTTTTCGTTTCAAGTTGCTTCTGCTATATTTTTTGATGTCTTAAAGAATTTTTGAAAGAATTTTCACTTTTTGAGAGTTAGGCTGACTTAAACAAATTTGAAGAAAAGAAATTATCTAAAGCCGCATGGTTTGCCAGACTAAAATTCTAGCACCATGACATTAGCACAAAGATCTGTTGTTTCTAATTCTTCCTATTTATATGAATTATTGTTACTATCATATTTTGTTTAGCATATAGGATTTCGCTTATATCCATGAATGCATGTTTTCTTGTTTCATTGGTATATAACAACATTTTTAATTGTCAATTCGAGTTGAGTGTTTCTTTAGGTCACATTTGCATTAGTTTCATGCTTGAGGACAAGCATAGTTTAAGTGTGGGGAATTTGGTAAGTGCTTAATGTCTCAATTATTTGTGATATTTTTCTCCTTGAATTATGCTATTTATATTCTTAATTATATTATTTATACTTATATTTAATTTACTATGTATTTAGGGAATAATTGGAGAAAAGTAAGCTTAAAATTTATTTTTGAAAAGTTTTTGCGGTTTGGACTTTCAACACAGCATAGCTTCAGTATTTTGACCCTAACTTGAGCTATAGGCATCTCTTTTGGGCCCATAATATACCGATTCGAAGGGGATATCTAAAGTTATTTCATGAAAGAAGCCCAAAAATATTAAAAAGACGTCCAAAAACAATATAGAAGTTGATGCGAAAATTGTGAAAATATCTTTAAATTTTTTTACTTATGTAATTAATGGTACTTTTGTATTTTCTCCATTATATTATTTTTTCTCTATAAATAGAAATTATTAAGTTAAAATTAATAGGGACTTAGACCTCGTTGTTTTTAATGTTATATTGAAGTTTTATTTAATAAATTCGTGAGACTTATGTGTGCTTTAATTTTTCTTTGTTCTTTAGTATTCATACATCTTCTATTTTAATTACAACTGCTTAGATTTATTGAATGTCCTACCGTATTTGATAGCTTAGAATGGTTGCTAAGTCAATTAGAATAGTTGAATCTGTAATTGTTTAATTCATTCCAATATTAGTGGGAAATTGCATAACTCGTTTATGTCATAGTTTACGTTTATGTGGTGTGGACGTGTGATCTAACTTAAATGAACCCCGCTGAGGTGAGTTTGTTGGTTAGAATTAAGTCTTTCTTGCTCCTAATGTTGCCAATAAGTTAAATCTTGCATGTTGAGTTACAAGGTTATTTAGTGGTTAGAGAAGTATTTCAAATGAGTTATGTCTTGGTTACCGAACAGGTAAAGAGAGATTGATTGACTGGCTCTGAGTCAACAAATAGAACTAATTTATTAAAGGCATAGAAATTATATTTGTGTCGATAATCGAATTCATAAATCAAACGGAAATTTTTCCTTTAGCTAGAACTTTTTCCCATCAATTTTTCTAGAACTTTTAATTATTGCTTTCTTCGATTTTAAGTTTTCAATTTAAATTTAATTTTAGCTTTCAATTTTATAAAACCCCCTTCTAATTTACTTTTATTTTTTTTTTACTTGAAGAAATAAAGTTATTACCCATCTTTGTGGATACAACTCTACTTGTTTCTACTAATTACTCTTTTTCAAGTAAGTTTTATTTTTGTAAGTCTCGACAGCCTAACATATACGAAGTGTATAAAAACTTAAAACATATTTTAACTTTTAATTTTTTACTCTATAATTTGATACAAATAGATAATTAGCTCAATGTGAAGCATGAGATACATACTAATCAATAATAAATGGTGGGGTAGCCTTAGAACCAAATAATACTCCCTTAGACGCAGGGCCAATGACAAAAAAAAAAGATTAAGAGCCAAAATTAAATTATAAATTTTTAAAAGGGTTAAAAAGAAATGTTTTACCATTATATTAATTTTTCAAATTACTTAAATAGCAATTTAGAGCAAGGTCACTGCTTACTCGTTAGATTCGGCCCTACTTTTGTGGTCTCCTTGAAATCTTATATCTTCTCTATTAAATTAAGCTCTTTGCTTTCTTCATGAAAATACATCCTTTGTTGACTTAAACATCGAACCCCAAGCTAACAAAGTTTCTTACAAAAATTTGAGAGTATTCGAATTCATTTCATCTTTTTTGAACAGTATTTCTCAATTCAGTCTATCACAAAAAAATTCATAAATAAAGTAAGTCTAATTGCTTTAAAAAAATTTAGATAGCCGATTGAGTCTCAGCTCAATTGGTACAGGCATTGTTGTCAATGCAGGAAGACGTAAGTTCGAGTGTGGTGAAGCACATTATCCTCTTATTTATGGGTTGAGAGGGGGCCATGAGTAGTTCTAAACACTCTATCAAAAAAATATAATCAGAACTTATAGTAAAATTATTAAAAAAAATTACATAAAACATGTGAGTCACATGATATAATTAATTTAGTTAAAAAGAATATATTTATTTTAAGACAATATTAATAAGTTTAGGGATAAATGTATATTTACGTTGATATATTTTCTTTACTAGATTATTAAAAATGTTAGAGAAATAATATTATTAATAAAGATAATCATCAATTTTAATGTAAAATATGTATGAAAAATATTTAAAAAAACACTAAACAACCAAAGAAGCATGTGTAGAACACAAATACAATGGGCAGGAAGCAAAACAAATTAATTGTAGTAGCTTCCGCCATCATAAAACCATGGGCCAGTTTATGATTCACGGATTAAATGGCACTCATTCACGGATTAAATTGCCATACACTTACATGCAATCACTATCAACGATCAACAAAAAGTGAGACTGCCTCTCCTATATAAATCGATGCTTCAATAGACTGAAAGGGGCAATAAACAGGACTTAAACAGTGCAGATACAGATACATCTTGAGCAAACACTAGTTTAAATTCTGAGAGAAACAATATGTCAATTGAAGCTTTGGCAATGGCTGGGGTGGATTATGAAGTTTGCGGTATCGAATTCCAAGTGTGGGAGCATGAAGAACTGGAGCAACCCCCACCATATTTATTAGCAGAGCTGAACACCGGCCGTGACGTCGAGAAAACATCGAGCGGAAGCAGCAAGTTTTGGGTTGATGAACTATTGGTGAAAGCTAAAATGGTTGAATCGGTTCCAGTGAATCAGATAGCTTTTAAAAGTACTAACAATTGCTTGAATGAAGGAATTGGGATCATCCCGGTTTCTTAGTTACCAAGCTTTAATATTATATTTTTAGAGATAGTATGTGAAGTATGGATATTTCATTAGGACAAGATCTGTAACAGATATTTGTTCTCCTTTGCAATGTATCGTAATTAACATTGATTGACGTGATATGCCTACATATTTCAATTCAACCTTTAGAAGTCTTCAATATCTACCAAATATTTGAATTTATAAAAATTTTATTTTAAAACTCAGCCTCTTTGGATCCATAAATATTGGGTATAAATGTACAACACGTTGTACTTTTAAAAAAATTTAAATTCAGATTTAAAAATTATATTATTAAGAGGAACAACCATAAATTTAAAAATAATTAATTTTCATAAATTGTCAAAACGATCTTAAGTACAAATAAACTCAAACTTAAAATTTAATGTTCAATAAAGTTCAAGTTAAATATTGAACCTCGATTTTCAAATCAAACTCAAGCTTATTACTACACATGTTCGACTCGACTTGATTCTATCTAAGAATAATAATACTATATTTACATGGTTTCCGTATCTACAAAATGAGTCAATCTATTCAAGTGTTAATTTGAAGAATGAAGATTATGACATGGTTAACAAGTAATTAGATAATAACATATCATAATTTATGAAAATCGTCTCAATTCAGTTCACTTACGTAAGCACACATTAGACATATATGTTTATTATTGAAATTATCTAATGAATTAGCCGATTGAGTCTTAGTTTGATCGACATAAGTATTGTTGTCAATACAGAAGAACGTGAGTTCGAGTGCACTGAAACACATTATCCTCCTATTTATGAGTTGAGGAGAGGTCATAAGTAGTTTTAGACATTGTCCTAAAAAAAAACTTATATGATCAGAATTTATCTGAATTGAGTTAATCTCAAAAATTAATGCTATGATCTAAAATAATAATAAAAATATCTTTAAATTAATAATTAATTTATATAAAATTAATCATTTATTGATTAAATATAATTCAAACCAAGGTGACTCCATCTTGAAATATAATTCAACTGAACTTTTTAATCACTCACATCTAGCTTTTGAAATATAATTTAACTGAGATTTTTTTTATTTTGAAGATTTAGTGACAAATTTGGTCACTAACGTTTACATGTTTAGATGTAAGTCATTACTTAAGTAACCCAATAAAATAATTACATGTGAAAAATAATAAAATAAATAAATAATACATTAAATTTAAAAATAACTCTTAATTTTTAAAACAAATAAACATAATTATTTAAAAAGTTAAATCAGAAAACACATGAAACTTTTTGAAAAAACAATTGAAACCTTAAATTTATTTATTAAATCTGTTAGAAAAACAGTTTGAAAAAATAAAAATTGATAATCAAAATAATACAATTAGAGTTATTTTGAAAAATATTAAATGTTAGTGGCCAACCTTGTTAATTTAACAGAGTTGAAGCCATTTGAGTTGAATCATATTTCAAGCTTTGAGTTGAGCAATTTTGTAATGTTATTTTATGGTAAAATCAAAATGTATCGAGCTTGAACTCGAATTAATGGACTTGAGTTTTCAAATTCGGGTCAAGATTGACAAGTCTACTAATATCATTAAACAGTCCTTTCACCTTCATCTTAACACAAAAAAGGTCTTTCAACAGGATTGGTAGAATTCCAGAAAATCTTCAAATATTCATGTGGAAATATACAAGATCATGCTTTTCATTTTCGAGTTTGCGTTGTTCAATGCAATAAACACATACAACATCTCCTGTATAAAACATGTAAAAAAGGGAGAGCTATGACAAACAAATGCAATCGTATATAAAACCATACGACGGCATTTTCTTTCCACTGTCCCTATATCAATTGCACAATCAGCTATCCTAACTAAAAGAAACTAAGATGTTACATGCTTTTCTAACAAGCGGGGGATTCTTTACCTCATCTTCCACCAGATAACTCGATAGCGACCTGGTTGTGTAGTGAGTCTTCCCCCCAGTCAAATCTCCTTTGCAGTCTTTCGTACTCTTGCCTACGTGTAACTTCAATGTGCTGCCATTCTTCCCACCTCTCTGCTAGCCCCTCTCCTTCCAGCATCCTCACCACCTCCAACATTGCCGGACGGTCCTCTGGTGAGGCTTGGGTGCAAAGCAATGCAACTTGGATCATTGCCTCTACGTCCTCCATGTTGTAATTTTTATTAAGATTATGATCTACGATAGCATCCAGGTTTTTCTCCCTTTCCAGCTTCTTGACCTTCACAAACAACAAACAAGGAGTACCCCAGAAAGTGAGCAAAAGGCCAAAATGGTTTGAAACTTGAATATTATCATTCCATCGTCACAGATCAAATGCAGGATTTTCAACGGTAAAACATTGGGTAAAGATATTTCCTTCATTGTTCAAAGATCGATGTGACAGGCAATACATGCCCTTCTCCAACATTGCACCAAGCACATATGACCATTAACAGAAGTAAAAGATAAAATTAAAGTTCCATTCTCATAAGAGTTTCGAGTAAAGATGATCATATGGAAAAATAAGGCATCTACAGCTCCAGATAAACAATACAAAGATGCTCACTGGAGGAAATTAAGAGAACCCAACATTCAGCACCAATATAGGTAAAATGATGCAAAACTTATATAGGTTTAACATTGACAACAAATAAACATATGGGGCAATATGTTTATATTGACAACAAATAAACATATGGGGCAATATGTTATTCAAATTTTAGATATGTTTGTAATTATGCTGTTTAAAATACTTGGTAATTTAATTTTTCCCTTGGAAAACGGTTTTTTGGGTGCCTTATATGTACGTGTTCTTTTAGAGAGTTGAAAGACCCTTTAAGAGAGAGCTCTCAAGTGCCTATATGTATGGTTTTTGGGTGACTTTGGCCTTGAGAAGTTTGTTAGTCAATTGATTTTTATTTTCTTTTTTGCATTGGCTTGGTTGATTAACTACATTTTCGAATGCACACCCTTGCACAAGCAGCCAAAGAACTAGGAGGAAAGGCAAAAGACATACATGCAAAAGCCAACATAGTATGCGATAGGAGCCATCTTACATAATCAAGAAGCAGAACATCATCTTCATCTTCCAAGCGTGAGAAATCAATTGCACGTTGACCTGTCACAAGCTCTAGAAGCATAATCCCATAACCAAAGACATCCGTTCTTTCTGATGACTTCCCAGTGGACAAGTACTCGGGTGCTATGTGTCCCATTGTCCCACGAACTTGAGTTGTCACATCTGTCCGCCTCACATCCACCAACTTCGCAAGGCCAAAGTCACCGACAACTGCTTCAAAATCTTCATCCAATAATACATTTGCAGCCTTCACATCTCGATGAATGATCTTTGGATTGCAATGTCCATGAAGGTACTCCAGCCCACGTGCTGCACCTAGGGCTATTCTTTTTCTTTGAGGCCAATCTAAAACAGGTTCACCAGGTTTGACTTCTGCAGCAGTTCCAGATGTTAGTCAAACATTATATGAAGGTCCCTGGAAAACAGGATACTTCAAAAATAATAATAAAATCAATACAAGTAGTCCAATAGATTGTATAAATTTCCAAGAATGACATTTAGACATGTTAAGCAGATTGACATATTCCATCATTGATTCGTACTAAAGTTCCAACACCACCTAATAGCGTCCTGCCACAAAAGCAGCTGATACAGCAAGAAAACATTTTGAGTGAATCCAAATATGCTCAACATAGATGAGTTCATTTTTGCAACCACCACATGCAGTAAATATACGGCATGTTTCTTTTGAAACTCAAGATAAAGATTTAAAATATGTAACAAAATCCATGCTGAACAAAATTCTCAAAGTAGTACCCCGAAGACGATATGCCACACTTAAATTCGGCATGTAGGGATAGACCAAAAGGCGTTCAGTTGGTGTTGTGCAAAAGCCAATGAGCCGTAAGAGATTCCTGTGAACGGCTACACTTATCATCTCGACTTCACGTTGAAAAGCTGCATCTCCTCCAGGACTTTCGAAATCAATTAATCTCTTAACTGCAACTTTTGTGTTATCGAGAAGCACACCTTTATACACCTTTCCAAAACCTCCCTGTCCAAGGACATTCTTTTCACTGAAGCTATCCGTAGCCAACTGTAATTCCCTCCATGCAAACCTTGTCAATTGACCAAAAGCAATTCTTTGGTCAACTTCACCTGACCATGCAAATTTAAAGAGTTTGAAAACAAATATATGAACATATTATGCTCAATTTATCCTTTAATTACAATGAAATTCGATCCATAAGCACAGTAGTCTTAGCAATGTAATATCTGTCAACAAAATGTAACGTCCTCAAAAATAGCAAACCTTATTCAGATTAAGATTTGTGAAAGCCAACCGGTATATGATTAGTTTTAATGGAAAGAAATTTTCCAAAGGAAACACAAAATTCCGCCAACTAGATAGCTAAGAGTATCATTGTTCAGTTAGAAATCAACCCTTTGTGATAAAATTTTACTGGCCTGAAACCATAATAGCAGATTAAGGAAACCTTGATCTGTGGACAAATCACCTTATAGATGGAGAAACTATTTGGTTGCCTAGCGAGGAGAAAGACCAAGAAATTAAATAAACATGTGAAAAACTTTAAACTAGACAAGAAATAATTAGTCATTGCTTTTCATTCACAAATGATCGTAATTAAAAGGTAGTAGTAACCTTCAACGTCTACAAAGACATCGCCCTTGTAGCCTTTCTGTCTACGTTTGTACAGGAAAAGCAGCAAGCCACCAAAAAGAAGAACTACTAAAATTCCCCCAACAACTCCAACAATAATACCAACCTTTGACTTCTTCGTAGTTCCTGCAAGCAAAGAGAAATCTCAGAGATAGCTGGTCAAATTATGGTGCATATTTAACAGGAGTATCTTTGAAACCTTTGAACCAGTTTTGTCAAGGGCGCAAAAAACACACACTACGCATAGAACATCTACATTCCCTGAGGAACAAAGCGCAAAAATAACCACTTGCCTAAATGAAGGCGCAATATGTATATATATATGTGTATGAATATATAATATCTAATACGCTTAGGATATATGATTATGATAATATACTCTAAAGAATAGTCATTCTATCTACAAAACATGCAAATATTTTTTTTCTTTTTTCTTGGTCAATACGTATGGCTTTCTTTGTGGTACCAGGTATGTTGTTTTTTAATTTTTTGGCCATCAAAATGCATGTTGTTGGATACCCAAATATTAAGATGCATAGAGTTTGATATTATCACCTTTCCTACTAGAAAAGGTACAAACAATGCAAAATGGTTAAAATAAAATAAATTAAAAAGAACTTCAATCAAAAGGGCTTTTTTTGCACCAAGGAAAAGCGAGCACCTAAGCACACCTAGCTTGTGCTTTGCTCCAATGCACCTCATCCAAAAGGATTTAAGGTGCTTTTGTGAAGGCACACTCCTTGGCAACACTGCTTTGAACTTCTTAAAAAAAAATGTTATTCAGTCAAAATAGTTACTGAAATCACCTGAATCATTTCCATTTGACACACATGGGTAAGGAAAATTTTCACCACAATTTAACCTGTTTCCTGCAAAACTGAATAAACAAAGTTAAGTGATTAAGTTCCCAGCTGATGAATATGTGTCTGGTGTGTAAAGGATGTAGTAAAAACACAGATACCAAAAATAAATTAATCATATAAAAAGTATTACTTCAATACAAATAGGAAACTAAACAAACTAATAAAAAATAATCATACTTATAAATTGGAATGTTAAACAAAAGATCTGGAACTTCACCACTAAGATCATTCGAATCAAGAAAACTGCAAAAACAATTCAACCATTTCATCAGTAAATTTAAAAAAGTATAAAAAGAAATAATTCATCATGCATTTATGTTCAAACTTTACAAACTAGGAAAGAATGGACTGACTCATTCAAACTTACAGATTGATCAACTTTGGAAGACCTGAAATCGACTGAGGAACAGATCCACTAAGGTTGTTCTTACTAAGCGTCCTGCTTGAATGAAAGAAAGAATGTCATCCCATGAATGAGTTACAGGATAATGCACAATACATAAAAACAAATAAAACTCTCAATATAATATACAGAATAGTACTTACAAGAACTGCAGATTTTTAAGGTTACCGAGGGAAGAAGGTATTTCTCCAGTTAAACGATTACTTTCCAAATCCAAGCTAGTCAAGCTTGACAAGTTTCCAAACTCTTTTGGTATCTCACCAGTTATACCATTTCCTTTCAATGTACTGCACGCAGAACACAAAAAGTATATAAATGTATAATCACAAAAGATCCATCCCACAGCTAGAACAAACAAACACAGAAATAAGCAGTTCAATAAAGTTGTTCACACTAACAGCAAACCAAACATGAAACTGGAAATAGAAGAAACTCGTATTTTCAGTCTATGCTTATTTCATGAGGGAAAGAGATTTTTCAGCCCTATGTAAGAACGTCGAGCCTGGTAATACCTAATGACAT
This sequence comes from Gossypium arboreum, assembly GCF_025698485.1. Taxonomy (NCBI): domain Eukaryota; kingdom Viridiplantae; phylum Streptophyta; class Magnoliopsida; order Malvales; family Malvaceae; genus Gossypium; species Gossypium arboreum. The sequence goes on from NC_069071.1 coordinate 5,371,838, forward strand.
AACTCTATACAGTATGAAACAAGAGATAATGATAATTGTAAACAGGAAAGGTTCATGCACTGTTTGATAGCAAGGAGATTTTTTTGGTCAACCCCAAGAATATGATATAAAAGGGCTTTAAAGTTAACTTCAGCTGAGTGCTTTTGCAGCCTTAGCAGAAAAAGGGATTTTAATGTGGAGTTCAGCAGAAATCTCTGAGATTTTTTCCAATTCCAATACAATAATCATAGTTTCAATCTGCGTAGGCATCTTGAAGGTTTATGATCTGAATCCTATCTACATAGGCAGCTTGAGGATTTCTCATCACTATAGATAAGATCATTATTTGGAAGTCAGGCCAAATGGTCTCAGCAAAAGTCAACACATCGAGAAACAATACAAAATACATTGATTGCTCAAATATACATTCTATACGTACAGTGATGTAAGATTGCTCAGAACTCCTATTTTAGGGGACAATGTGCCAGAAAAGTTCATGGATGACAAAGTCCTGAAAGCAAATTCACAAAATAGGGATAAATATTAATTTATGTTTCAGAAAATTTCATGAACAATGAAATTATGTATGCATACGTTTGCAACTATGCATCATAGTCAAGGTTAAAAAGAAATAAAGTAAGCCAATTACTTACACGGAAATGACATTATTATTAGGATCACACCTAACATTTGACCAAGTGCATGGGCTAATCAGATTTTGACTCCAATCTCTCAACTGATCGGCTGAAGCATGGAGTGAATTCTTTAATGCAACTAAAGCCTCTCCTGGAACAGATAATAGATATTCATAATACAATCAAGCAAACAAATAACCCCTCTGGCCAGCCAAAGCCTAAAGAATCAGTATCTAAAACCAACAAAGGGGAGAAAAGGAAATGATGAACATCATCTCACAGTACGACATGTATATGCACTCGTGCATGCAACTCTACATGCCTCTCTACAGAGTACGATATCTTATCTCGCTATTATTTAGAATATCAGGCACAAATCATCCCAAGTTTCTCAAAAACTCAACTCAGAATATTTAAGTAAAGGAAATGAAGAGCCATACAGTTTGATGATGATGATGACAACAACAACAACAACAAAGGCAACCAACTCTAGAGGCCTCAGTAATTCATCAGATTGATAATAATTGATAGCCCGCAGGAAGCTAAATCTCATGAGCATGAAGAAAAGCTCCAGGCATCTTATTCTGGTTCCATTTAAGCCTATTGGCTGAGTAACATCATCCCTTTACATCTAACCACTTCAGCACATGTAAGGCCAGAAACTTCAAAGACCATTGCTATGAGGATCTTGAACTTAAGTAGATTTCAAGTTAAAAAAATAAAGGACAAGCCCACACATGCCTATTCTGAATTATATCTTTCGTCAAATTTACCAGTAAAGTGGAATCCTGAGAAAAATTTTCCTACAGGTGCACTTATACATGTTAGGAGAATAAAAGTCAAACAAGAATAACCTTGTGAATCAGCAGATACAAATGAGAGCAAGCAAGCTGATAGAAGAACACCAAGAAATAATTCCATCTTCAGCAAAGTCGACCCCAATGACCAATGCAATGAAATACAAAATCTCTTACAAGTGTAAAAGTTACTTCCATCTCTGCAAAAATATCTAGTCATCAAATTGTAAATATAAAGGCATATTGCGAATGAGAACTAGTGAATCTAGGCAGCTATATTTCTCCAACCCTTCTTTTTTTGTAGTAGCCATTGCCAAGGCAGGCACATGTCCAACACATAAAAGAAAACACCCTCACATCTGAATCCAACCGAGATTGACAGTAAGATCAAGACTGTCACAGAACAACATACTTGCTAAAGAAAAAAAAAAAAAAAAAAAAGAGTTCCCATATGCACAAGTTTCAGTTAGGACAATCAATCAAACAATAATAAAAACTAGCAACTCTCAAGCACTGCCTCTTCGGTTCTTGACCCACATCAGGAATTTTTTAGCATTACTAGTGCTTCAATAAAACTTAGGGGTAGGAGGACACGGCAAGGAATTCAATTCATTTTATTTTACAACTTTCATATCAGTGACAATTTCCATAAAACTTCACAATCATCATTTCCAGTAAGTTTTAGGTTGGTAAATGAAAACTTTATAATATATATTTATGTAATAAATATAGATATCCCGGTACTTAGTGTCACAGAAAACTTCATCTTAGCAAAATCATTCTTTTCTATTCATGTGCGTGCGTGTGTGTGTGTCTATTTTGGCATAAATGAGGAAGCACACAAAAAAGGAAAATAAACAGAGCAAATAAAACTGTGACTTCAGTTATAATATGAATTATAAGAATTAATAAACGTAATAAGGCAATAAAAAATAACAATTGCCCTATCAAATCTTACTTTTTTATATAGAGACAAAGAATGTCAAACAAAATCCCAATAAGCTCCCAAAACGACCCTTTTCAGGTTGCAGAATAGTAAGTGCAGTTTTTAACATTCAGTACCAGGCAAATTAATGCTTTGGAATTAAAAAGGAAAATGTGAACTCAGTTCATAGGACTGAAACAAGTCTCAAGCCAGTAAGTAAAAGGAGTAACATGAAAAGAAAAAGTCAAATCAATTTTCTCCAAAAATTTTCCTTCGATAAAGAAAGAAAAGTTAAAACTTTCAAAACCCTAAACCAATAACAATGAATTCAATCAAACCCCAGAGAGTAAAGCAATAAGAGAGTTAACTGAACAAAACCCAAACCATAGAGTCTCAACAAATACATAAAAACAAAAACTTAAGACTTGGTTTTAGGAAGAAAGTAGCTTACCTTTGAAAAAGGATTCACTTGGAGAGAAGGAAAAAAAAAATGAAGGATAGGTGTTTTGCTTCTTCTTTTTTATAATTTGAGATGGGTCGGAAGACTTGATGGAATTACGTATTGATTCTCCTTTAATCCGTATATTATTAAGAATTAAAGAGCTCTGTTTAGTGAAGGAACACGGCATATTTGTTTGGATGGGAAGTATGGTTAATTATAGTTAACTGTATTAATGAAATTAAATACTATAATAATATTATAACGTGATATAAAAAAAGTAATTTTACCGTAGATTTTTAAACATAAGCACAAATCTAATGAGAAGCTTCTGTCTTCCTCTTCATTTATTAGGGAATTTTCAAAAAAAAAAAAAAAAACTCAAGAAATGAGACGATAGACTATTATTTTTCACTTGATAATTTCTTCAATCTTTATTAGAGTTAGTTGAACAGAATCAGTAATATTGTTGAGGATTATGTTATGTTGTTAGGAGCAGTATATCATGTATTTAGTTGTGTATAAATTCATTGTTCTGTATCAAGTTATTTGCTCAATTTATTAATAAGAAATCAGAGTATATTGTTTCAAAGTTATTGTGTTTGTTTGTGAGATTCTTTGAATTTTAAAATCTAAAGAGCTTTGGGATTAGCTCCTTCCTTGTATGCTCTATGTGATGAATTAGCTATGTCAATTTTTGGTCTATTTGTTATTAGTCGTGTTGTCAAATATTTGTTAATAGTTTTATTAGTATGATATAACAAATTAATTAGAAAATGATTGATGAAATAATGAAGTGTAAATATTTTTATATATTAATAAAAGGTTAGTGGATTGGATACAACTCCATCAAAGTTAACTTCCCACCAAAATCAGTCTAATATGCTTCGGAAAAGTCGTTAAGGTTCCATTCTAGAATCGAGAGTGTGATTAAAAAGAGTTTCAATGAAATATCAACTTTTCAGAGTTAAATCAAAAAATGTATTTATCAAATTAATTTCCCTTTTACTAACTATTCTTTTCCAACTGCTTTTTAAGTCTACGTTAATTAATTTAGGGTGGTCCAATGATAATTACATCAACTTTATACTATGGGTTTGGCTTAGGAAAAAAATTCAAAAGTAGGAGCAGCCAGCCAACATAGACTTTTTTTTGCAAGTGCTTCCATGTCGATAGGTTGATTTGAAAATTTACCTATATATTGTTTCTTTTCTTATAAATAATATATAACATTGTTTAAAATTTATAATCCGATTGAGTTTTAGTTTAATTGATATTGATATTGATATTGATATTGATATTGATATTGATATATTGTTGTTAGTGCAAGTGCGCTTACGCGCATTATCCTTCTATTTAAGAATTGGAGAGAGGCTATGAATAATTTTAAACATTGTATGAAAAAAAGCAAATTTATATCAGAAAAGAGGAAATTTAACATTAAATATGAGGTATCTTTTATTTGATATTAGAATATACTTTCACATTGTATCAAGAAAATAAATTAAAATTTTAAATATAATATTTATATTAATATATAATAAATATAAATCGATTGAATTTTAGTTTGATTAGCATTATTAATGTTATAACTTGGAGGATATAAGTTCAAGCACCCTTAAATGTTTATGCTTTATTTAAGCATTGTATCAAAAACATATGATAAGTGTTATGATGTAAATTTTAAATAAATGAATTTAAAATTAAAATTAAATTATTATGAAAGACTATAAGAAATATGATATGGTTTAGTACATAATAAAAGAATGTAAAATAATTGAAACATGTGTTCATGCTTAGAATTGATCATGGGCGAGCTTGGTTGGGTTCAAGTTAGATTAATGCAGAATTTTACGCCTATTTTTTAGTCTTAAGCCTGACTTAATTCAAAAAATGGACCTAAAATTCTTCTCAAGCCCGAACTAGAGTAAAATGCTAAACTCAACCCAGCCTGTCCGTATTAAACTTTTTTATAATTTTTATATAAAAATAAATTTAAAAGTGCAATACATCAAATACACTAAAAACATTAAAATAAATGTTTCCCAACAAATTAAAAATACATTAAAATATTTATACTTAAATAACACTAAGACAATTGTAACTTAGTAAGTAAAAATCTTTAAAATAGTAACAAAATTAACAATAAAACAAGAGTTATATAATATCCAAATAATAGTGACAAAAATAGTAGCAATATAATAACGAAACGGTAACAAAATAACAGCAGAAAATAAAGTATAGGCTGATTCGGGCCAAACCAGGCCTAGGCAAAAAAATCCTACCCAAAGTTGTTCAAGCCCATTTTTTGGGTTTATATTTTATCCAAATCCTCCCACATTTCGGACAAGTGACTCAGCCCATGATCATGTCTATTCATAATGTTATAAAAATTTATATGTACATTGTCGTAACCATTTTTTTGAAAAAAACAGGAATCGACTTGGATTTGAAAACAAAAATGAAAAATGGGAGTCGCCACCAATCCTTTTTGATGAGGTGTGATTAGGTCACCTTTAAATTAACCATTTTAATAAAAGTTAAGATTTACTAAAATGATAATTTTGGTCTCTAAAATCGAGAAAATGAGTTCGAGTCGGTTACATACGAGGAAGGATTAGCACCCTCGTCGCCCAAAATTGGTACCTAGTTGATTAATTAATGTCTTAAGATCGAAGATTGAAAACTTTGAAGACTTTTGAAATCGATCCTTCTTTATGAAAATGCTCTAGTGTTAAAGACCTTCTCGTCTCAAAATATAAAATGTCACATCCAGTGAGTTAGGACACGACATCTTGAATTTTCGAGAGCGAGCTTGCCTTTTATTTAAAATTAACGTGTTTTAAAGGATATTCGGTTAGTTAGGGTGAACGAGGAAAATCGAAACCCAGTAAGTTAGGGCACGCTTCCTCGGATTTCTGAACACCGAATATTGCCTTTATTTGCGAAAAATCTTATTTCAAGGTAACAAAATGTCATACCCGGTAAGTTAGGGCACAACATCTCATATCTCCGGGAATAAGCATTTTTCAAAACTTGTATTGTGATTTAAAAGAGTATTCCGTATTTAGGTTAAATGAGAAAAATCGAAACCCGGTAAGTTAGGGCACGATTGTCTCGAATTACCAAATACGGGATATTTACTTTTATGAAAGAATTATCATTGGGTTGGATAAAACCTAAATTCATGATGGAACGAGATAATAAAGAATGCATAACAAATAAAAATCGATAACCATAACAAGATAAACATAAACACAAATGTGAATGATAACGATAAAAACAAAAATAAAATAAATGGGTCAAACGAAAAATAAGAAAGGAAATAATAAATAAGCTAAATGTTTGAAAATAAAAACTTAGTCGTAAATAATGAAGATTATGAGAGTATTTAATAAAGTAGTAATAGTGATGATAATGATAAGAAAAATATAATGATAGTAAAATATAATATTAGTACCTAAATATTAATATAGACATAATGCCTAAAAGCGTAATAATAGCGAAAATATGTATGAATAAGAAATAGAAAATAAATAAATAGAAAAATAATAATAATGACAGTAAGAAAGAAAAATTAGTGATAACAATAATATGTCAAATAATAAAAATTAATAATAATAATAATAATAGTAACAATAAATTTGAAAAATAGTAAGGTAATAAGATGGTAATAATAAAAAGGAATAACAATATGTTAGATAGAAAGTAATAAAAATAATAACAATAATAAAAATGATAATAGTGAAATACCTATAATAATATATACTAATAATAGCAATAATATGAAGAATGAGAAATAACGATTACACGAACAGTAATGGATTGCTATGATAATGGTAAATATTGATAATAATAATAATAATAATAATAATAATAATAATACGTTAATAAAAATAATAAGAATATGTTAGTAATAATAAATTAATGGACTAATAATAAAATGAATAAATAAATAAACACAAAAATAAAGTATAATTATAATAGCAATATTAACAAAAAGAATCATAATAATAATAACAATAATAATAATAATAATAATAATAATAATAATATTGATAATAAGTAATAATAAAAATAATAGAAATAATAGTGATAACAACAATCTAAACAATATATATATGAAAAATACTGATAATAGTACAAATGATAACAAGAATAATAAAATTAACTAATTTAATAGTAAAATAGCTAAACAATTAAAAAGGGATTAAATTGAATTTAAAGCAAAAATTTTGGGGCGAATTCAAAATAAAAAAGACAAGGGAGGACCAAATTGTAACACACGCGTGATATGAAGGGACGGAAAAAGAAAATATCCCCGTCCCCCTAAACACAACATTTTACGCAGGACCAAAAGCGGAAGGACTTGTAGAGCAATTACCCCCAAAGACAAAAACACGCGGATCTTCCTAGCGGGTCGGGTCAACACGCGGATCCTAGGCTTAAAACGACGTTGTTTTGACGTCTGAACCTCAAACCCAAAACTACGTCGTTTTAAAAGGGTATAAAAGCTAATTTTTTTTAAAATTTCCATTCCTCCTCATTCTTCAAAATAAAACAAAAGGGAGAGCTCTCTTTTTCTCTGTAGCAGAGCATCATCGGCCTAGATTTTCGAGCATCTGCCGTCGCGTCGACCATGGATTACGCTGCTGTCGGCGTCGCCAGTATCTTGACAATGAGGAAGGCCAAAAAAATCGCGTTTTCGGGCAAAAAAGATAAGTTTTCTTCTTCTCTCCCTTTTTAATATATTTTTATATAGATAAATAGTTTTAAAAAGAGAAATATAGGTATATATTTAGTTTTGAAAAGAAAGAAAAAATAATAAAAAGGGAAGAAAAGAAATAAAAAAACAATAAACCTTAAGTTGTTTGGGACTTGTTTTTCTTTTTCTCTTCAACTGCTCGTTGTTTCTTTATTATTTGAATGCTAAAATCGATCTCTTTGTATTCAATCCAATCCCCCTTTTCAAAAATACAATCGGTTCCCCTCATTACATTGAGATTGTGGCTTCATATATCCTTTTACAACTTGTTCTTTTTTAATTTATTTGTCTTTTCCGTTGTAAGCAAGTGGGGCAAGTGGAGGTGCTGCCATGGCAGCTAATGGCAGAGGTTAGGGGTGGCACTAGGGTCATGGGGCTAGGGTTTTTTGTTTAAATTTGTTTGGGCTTAATTTTTGGTTGTTGGGCCTAGACGGGTTTGGCCCATTACATACATGACACAAATATTATGTGTTACATAAAATAAACCATTAACATTAAAAATTATTTAAATTGATAAAACTTTGAAGACAAAAAAAGGTAACATGAATACAATATCGACATTTTTTTACTAATTGAATTTGTATGATAAATTATGTAAAATATGATATAAACGATATATAATAGCAACAAAATATAATTTCTCTTAATTAAATAATTAAGAAAAAACTATATACTTAAACATAACATACACGTGTCACAAATTTAGACTTTTCTCATGCAATTGGTGTGGCCTTAGGTAGTTTTTTTGCTCAAAAAACGTCTAAATTAGCTTAACTCCCAACAATTGAAGATTCAACATAAAATTATTTTTAATGTAACACGAGACTAAAATTCTAACCCCATAACATATGTACAATGTGTCAAATTATATATAGTGTAAAAATTATATATATACATTTAAAAAAATATGGACATGAGAAAGTTATGATAAATATGGATGAATAAGGCATAACATACGCCATTAAAAATAATTAAAACAAATAACGTAAACACAACAACAAATATACAAATGCATGAAAATATATATAAAATTAAATAATAACATACAAAAAATATAAAAATTATGAAACATACATATAATTAATTAATAAAGTTAAATATGTTTGAATAAGTTTTATCCTTTTGGGCTTTTTCTTATGCTTGTATCTAAGAATAGAAAGACAAAGCAACATATCAAAAAGATAAGTTGGGCAACCAATGAAGCAGAAGAGCAGGGATAAAAGCCCATGTACTTTGTTCTTTTTTCTCTCTTCTAAACGTTCGACTCCAATCCACCACCTCAACAGAGGATCATCAATCATCCATGCAACTTTTTCATGGTGATCATAAAGAACTCGAGGCATGGCAACATAAAGAAAACCTTAAAGACTAAACGAAAGCACTTGTGACATAGATTAAACATGCTTCTAGCATTTACATTTTATTTATGCCTCAACTCTCAACCTCAAATGCATTTTTTAGGAGCTTTTTTAGTATTAATCTTGATCTATTTTTTTCATGTTGGTCTCTTTCTTCAATACTAGTTTTGCAATTTGCAACTTTAATATTATAGATTTGGCTACTCACTGTCTCATCAAATAAAATCTTTTGATACATTGGATCAACGGATGTAGAAATAAATGGGAGATAATTCTGGTCCAGAAGTAGAGAAAAAGAAGATCCCCTTTTAAGATGTCTGTCGCCTTTTATTATATAAGGTCGAATCCTGAGTCTAGTTGTTTTTATTATAAGTATATATGTACATATATTATAAAGATGATTGATATAATATGATTAATATAACATAATAATTACATATACTATTATAATATATAATTAGTTTTATTCATGGATTTGGTTGAATGTACTAATTAAAATCTATTATATTTATTTTTTACGATTTGATGCAAAATTTATAATATTTTAGAAATATTATGATTGAAAAAGTAAAAAGAAAATAATATAAATGTTTAATTATATTTAATTATTTTATAAAAGTTTTAAAATTTTATAAGGTTTCGTTAATAAAAGGATTACAAAATTCAAATATAAAAATATGTAAGTAAAACATTATATTTGATATTAGAATAAACTTTAAAAATTAAATTAAATATTCTAAAAAATTATTTTTCATTGAACTTGTAATTTGTATTTTAAGTAAAATTTAAGATTAAATATTTTAAACAATTATTAAGTAATATCCATTATAAAAGTTTGCCACAATTTTTAAATCTGTTTTTGATTCAATTTCAAAAGATAAGTTTCTCTATATAGAAATTAAAAGTAATTTTAAAATAATTAGAAATTTTAAACATTTTGTTTTTAAATTAAATATAAAAGAATAAATCAAATAATGTTTGTTAAAAGTTTACATAAATTAAAATTTTTAAAATTTTAACAATATCTCATACTTATTTCTAATAGTACAAACTGAGTTACTATTAAAATTAAATATATTTTTGCAAAAGAAGGTTTTCAAATTAAATTAAAGAATATAATATCTTATTTTTAAAATTAACTTTATCGAGTATTGTTGTCAATGCGAGAAGGATATGAGTTTGAGTGCAATAAAGTACATTATTCTTCTACTTATGGGTTGGGGAGGGTTATGGGTAGTTCTAAGCATTATGTAAAAATAAACTTTTTTATTATTACTAAAAATAATTTGAAAGATGTAAATAAACTATGAGGACTTATAGACATCCTATAAAAACCATCTTTTATATAATTTATAAATAAATTTACATGTATTATATATTTACTTTATAATTATATTAAATAACTATTAATTATAAATAAATTTAAATATAATAAATTAAAAATTAAAACCATATAAAATAAACATTTAAATTTAAATCTACATAAAGAAACAAAATAACAGTGATAAAATTAAATGCAATTAAAATAATAAAAAAATCAAACTAAATTAATTAAAATTGAATTAGGGACCAAATCGCACAAGGGGTAAACTTAAATGGACCAAAAATGGAGTTAGACCATCACTAAAGAAAGTGGCGGATTTGGAGGCAAAAACTGGTTGAATCGCGAACCCAAGTTTTGATGTTTATGGTACAATATTTAATCTTACTGTTACAATTATTTTTTATATTAATTATATGTTTTTCCCTATTCAAACTCACAAAAACCAATTATTTTTATTTTTCATTATTCCCTTAACCTTTTTACAAAAAATATTTTTACACTAAGACTTTCAATAATTTTTAATTTCAATATTCCAACCAACTATTTTTTAAAAACGTGATCAATTTAGAAGGACTATCAGAGACGTGGGCAGAGTTGCAGACAATACTGGAAGGCCAAATGGTTGCTTGGAATAAAGGCTTTAGACGAGTAATCTAGGAGACTGATGAATGCTGGCATGAACAATGAAGGCAATGTTGTTCGCCACATACCAGAGGTGTTAAAAGAGACAATGGGGCGTGGCATTCGAGTGAATTGTACAATAAAGAATAGAAACTACAAAATTTTAATAAAATGATTGGTGAGGGACTTGATATCTTAATTTTATATTTTTTTTTCTTCTAGATGATTGCAGATCAAAAACTAAAAAATTATCTTAATGCAATAAAAATATATTTGTTATGAATATCTTATTAAGTGAATGTTCATCCTGATCAAGATAAAATTTTAATGTACTTTAAATTCTAATAGTTATTAGAATTAGATCTATACTTCTTTTATACTTCTTTTATACTTCTTATGCATATAAATAGAGACTCGATGAAGCATTATAATCACCCTTTGATTAATAAAGCACATTCTATGTTGCTTTCATATTTTCTTTGTTCTTTATTGTAACGATCCAAATTTTAAAGTCACTGGAAAAGTGAGTTATCCGGTCTTCGATTCTTAAAATTTGATTTGTAAATATTTATTAGAAATATTTACGAAGTTAAGTGAGAGATTAGTTAGATTTTAGTTAAGTGAATTAGTTTGAATTAAGGTTTATTTAGTGTAAGGACTAAACTGAATAAAGTGTAAAAGTTTAATTATAAACTATAGAAAAGTCAAGGGACTAAATTAGCAAATAAACCTTATGTGAGTGGTAAGTATAAAAACATGTGTATTATTTTAATTGGTACAAAGGTATGTATATATATGTATTTACTTATATTTTAAGTATAAGATATTTAATATATATAAGATATTATTATAATAATTTAATAATTTAATAAGATATAATATAATAAGTAAAATAAATAAAAGAAAATAAAGAACAAAATAGAGAATAAGAACAGAGAAAGAAACGAAATAGGAAAGAAAGAAAAAGGAAAGAAAAAGAAAAGGAGAAATTAGGGTTTTGAAGTTTGAAGCTTAATTGGTAAGTTAATTTAGTTCATTTTCTTGCAGTTTTGATGTTTTTGGAATTCTAGAACCAAGCTCTACTTGAATTATGTTAAAATTTAGAAAATTAGTGAATTTTTAGATGTTAAATAAATAGATGAATTGTGATATTAAGTGATAGAAATTCAAGTTAGAAGTGGGAGAATGATTGAATTGTAAAGAGAGATATAAGTTTTGTTATAGTAGGGACTAAATCTTTTCAATTATAGAATTGATGTTTTATATTGAAAATGAAGAGTTGAAACTTGTTTAAAGTAGATATTAAATGAAAATATGAGATTTATTTGAAGAAAAAGAATGGTTATGGTGGGAGGACTAAATTGGAATTTATGCAAAAGTTACATGGAAAATAGAAGAGTGTGTTATTAAAAAACATACATTAATAATGATAAATGTAACGGCCTAATTTTCAGTGGTGTTGGAAATGGTGATTTGAGATCACTAAATTCGAGAAATAAGATTGAACAAGATAGTAATTTAATATTTATGAGTCAAGTAAGAATTTAGAAGAATTTGTGAAATGGTGAAATTAGTGAATTAAAAGAATTTATTAGGTCAAACGGGTCAAAAATGAGGTATCGAGATCTCAAAGTTGAAAATCGAGCTATAAATATTTTTATAAATATTTATGGAGTGTCATTGAGTTAGTATTAAAGTTTCGTTAGAAAATTTTAACGTTTGGATGGCTAATTAATTAAAAGGACTAAATTGAAAATAGCGCAAAATTTGTTAAATTGTGAGTAAATAGCTTAAGTATTTAAAAGATGGATTTAAAGAGCAATTAGACCCAAAGGTTAATGGCTGGACGGTTTGGGTATGAAATAAGCAAGAAAACAATGTGAACAAGGGCAAAATTGAAAATAGCATAAAAGTTAATAGTTAAATAATGATGTAATTGAAAAATCTAGACATTTTCTTCATATTTTCTCAGCTAAAATGCCATAGAAGGTCTGGAGAAAGCTGGTTTTCATATTTTACATCATGTGAGTTTAATTCTTACTTTTCTTGATAATTTTATGTTTTATGACTTTTACAATTAGGTCCACTTGTAGAATTCATTAGTTTTTGATTTTATGGGTGAAATTGAAAGTTACCCTGGATGGATAAGGGAATTTTATGATGAATTATTATGAAATTTAAGTTCTAATTTTATATTAAGGTGGTTTTATTAAGTGATTTTGATAGGAAATGATATTTAGGACCTAATTGTGAAAAAGTTGTGAATTGAAGGTTTCTGTTGAAATTAAGAATATAAAAGGTTTTGAAATAGTTTATAATGATAAAATAAAGTGTTAATTGAGAAAAATTAGTTCAATTGATGGGTGAATTGAGAAGGATTAAATTGTGAAAATTGTAAATTTTGGGGTAAAAGTGCAATTTCGAAATTTGAACAGCATAAATTGTGAAGTGAAATAGAATTGAAATGGATGCTAATGAAGGAATGATTTTATAATTATAGATCAAGAAAACGAATGAATCGTGGAAAGGAGAAAATTCAAGAATAGTCCCCGAATTTCTCGACTTTTACAAATTAGTCCGAGTAAGTTCATATGGCAAAGTTCAATGTTTTGATATGAAAATATTATGATTGTTAAAGTATTTTATTGTTGATGAATACTATCAATTTGCATTAACTAATGAATAATGTGTAACTAAAAGTACAAATTAGTAGGAATAATGGATTTGAGTGCTTCTATTCGTGACCTCGATGAGTTGATGAAACATATGTGACAAGTGTGCCCGTTTAAGACCATAGCTGGGCTATGGAATCGGTGCAATGTGATAATGTGACTCAGTATAAGACCATAGTGGGCTATGGCATCGGTATAATGTGATAATGTGATTCAGTATAAGACCATGTGCAGGATATGGCTTCGGTATGATATGTGAACCGTGTAAGACCATGGCAAGGCTATGGCTTCGGTGTGTGATGCGTATCAATGTGAAAGTCCATGGTTTACTATGGCAATGTGATAATGAAGCACTCAATTCCCTTATTGTTCCCTAATTTGACAATGAAGTAAATGAGAAATGGGCCTAAGGGAGTTAAATTGTGAGTTGCCATATGGAAATTATTCCAATGAGTTATTAATGAAATTGTGATTTGGAGGATGAAATAGTTAAACTAATAGATATATGATTGTGTACGATATTTGATATGATTTGTGTTTATATGCCTATGAGCTTACTAAGCTTCAATAAGCTTACTTGTGTGTGTTTAATATTTTTATGTAGATTGACTTGAAGTGAAGTGGGTAGATCGGATCAACACAACAAGGCACACTATTCAGATCAATTCCGGTAGTTTTTGTTTTATGTTTAAAGATTTATATGGCATGTATAGAGTTTGAATGAATTGAAGTAAAGATGTTATAAACTAGTTAACAATATTTGTACTAAAACAGTTTTCGGTAAGTAGCAGTAGTTTGACTTTGAAAAATCACTAAAAATAGTAGAAATGGAATTAAATAATGAATAAATTATGGAATCGAATCTTGATGAGTCTATTTTCATATGGAAGAAGCAAAACAGGTATATGAGCTATATTTTATGAGATGTTTAAATTTTTGTGAAACAGGGCCAGAGCGATTTCTGGATCCCCTGTTCTGACTTTGGAAATTCACCATAAATTTTACAAAGATAATTAGAAGTCATACTTTATATGTACAGATTCCTTATTGAGTCTAGTTTTATTAGAAACAAACGGAATAGTCATTGAAGCTCTGTACAGAGAGATATCTGATTCGTAATACACAAAGGTCAGAGTAGTCAAACCCTGAAACAGGGGAGATTTTAAATAATAAACTGTACTAATTGGCTTGACCAAAAATTCTAGAAAAAAATTGGTAAGTATATATATGAGTATAAATTTAGAGAAAATTTACATATTTGGATTTCGAGTTTTATAACTCGAGATATGAATTATTTAGCAACTATGACACAGTTAGACAGCTTGTCTGAAAAGTATTATATAAATTATCTAAATTTGGTTAAGTGCTCAAATAAGTTTAGTAGTGCCTTGTGCTCGACTCCGGCAACGGTCTCGGGTAAGGGGCGTTACAATAAATGTTAAATTTTATGTAGCTAACGTAGCACCATGAAACGTCATCGAAAAAGGGAAAGGAGGAAGTGAACGAGAATATCGAGTAAACTCGAGAATTACGGTTTGTATTTCTATAAACTATGCTTAATAATTTAATAAATGTAATTGTTATTTTTAATTGGTTGGTATGTATGATAAATAATGTGATGGAAATTTTTATGGTTTCAGTATCAAAATGAAATGATTTGAATACCCTATTAACAGTGTCGGGCTAGTCGGATATAGTTGGCATGCCATAGGATTGGAAGTGTTTAGGGATATTCCGACTGTGTGTCGATGAGACACAATATGTGTCAACTACTGTTACTGTTCCGAATTCGTTCCGAAGAAGTACTCTATACTTGATTGTTACTGTTACTGTTACCCTTACGGTGTATTCCAGCTTCGGTGTATTCCGACTTCGGCCGATGGAACACTGTATGATATCCCGATGTGTGGGTTGGATCCGTGTATTCGTCCAGGTCTGAGTTATGTTAATAAGGGTAAATGATGTAACACCCCTAACCCGTATCCATCGCCGGACTAGGGTTGCGAGGCATTACCGAACATATTGGAACATTTCGTAATCACTTTACAATCAAAGTCAAACATAAGCATAAAAACCTTTACTTAGGTTAATGAGACCATAAACATGCATTAAGATGAGGTAGGGACTAAACCGAACACACTCGTAAAATTTCAGAACTTAGAAAATTTTCAATTCTATTGAGGTCACAAGCTCGTGCGTCCGGGCCGTGTACCTCACACTGGCATCAAACACACCCATGTAAACCAGCCGTGCCAAATCAGAGTAACCATACTGACTTTCTCCCACGGCCAATAGGCACGCCCGTGTTCTATGGCCATGTGATACTTAGCTAGCTACTGACTTTAGCCCACGGCCATATGACACTCCCGTGTGTCAAGGCCGTGTGATTCTTAATAGAATACTGTTTTTTTTACACGACTACAAGGCACGCCCGTGTCCCCTGACTGTATGGCACAATGCAGGCTTGGTTTAAGCCAACTTGCCACCTCATTATGGGTCAACCTATAAACAAGGAATCAAGCATATGTGTACAACCCAATCAACCATTCTTTATGCTAAAACATACATCATTCATTCTCATACCATGTACTCATCAAACTTACCTTCTCCTTTATCCAATTAAGACATGCCATAATTACAAATTAACATCACATATCATAAGCCATTATCAAATATGAGTTCAAACACAAATTAGCCAAATCTCATGGCTAACTATATGCATCACAAAACATACTTTACAACTACTAGCCTATACATGCCATACTTCAAATATTTACATTTTCAAAAGTACCAAAATGAGATCGATAGTGTGGTGATGATCCTCGACTATCCCCGAGCCTTCAGTAGCTATGATAACTGTAAAACAGACAGAAATTACACGGAGTAAGCTTTCAAAAGCTTAGTAAGCTCGTACTCAAAACATTCATAGTATATGAACATAAAATGATAACCTATGAGTATTTGCACAATTTCAATCCATATACATAACATCATCTACCACTTAGGCATTATACATACCTGAAGCTTCCCGTACTTATTCACTTTTGTACTTACCTCAAGTTGAATGTTATAAGACTTTTCATAAGTTATTCGTATTTTATACATCAGCACACTTAGTGCTATAAGGTTTGCCGAAGCTAAATATTTTTGCATACTTAGTGCCATATCAAATAACCGAGACTAAGTCGGTATTGCACACTTAGTGCCTCAAGTAGCCGAAGTTAGTTAAATCGCACACTCAGTGCCAAAGCTAGTTTAAATCGCACACTTAGTGCCAAAACTTCCGTTTCATCACCATATTATCCAATTCAATTATATACAACCCATGTATAATAAAGATATCAAAACATACTTAACATCACATTTTAAGTACGAACTTACCTCGTACTCAGAATTTGTCGACTCGGACTATCTACTCGATAACCTTTGACTTTCCTCGATCTAAGTCCGAATTCCTCCTTTCTTGATCTATAGGTTTTCAAAATTAACCCTTTTATTCACCAATTAATTCAATTCAATCTATAAACACATATTTAGGGAATTTTACAATTTAACCCTCATGTTTTCACATTTTGACACTTTAGTCCCTAATTCACAAAATCACAAAATACACATAATTTGCATATATTTATGCTTGGCTGAATTCTCCTAGTACTCATACTAGTCCACACATTTCATTTATTTCACATTTTAGTCCCTCAAAATAACATTTTCACAAATTAGCCCAAATTTGCTCAAATTCAACTAAAATCCAAAGACAAAACATGTAAACTCAACATCAATCTTTCATATTTCACCATTTAACAACACAAAACTCATGAATTCATCCATGACACATTTTCAAATCATCAACAAAATCAGAAATTGAGACATGGGCTTTATAGTACACTTAGCAACGATCACAAAAACGTAGAAATTATCAAAAACCGAAGTAAAAACGTACCCAAATTAAGCTTCCAATGTGCTGAAACCTAAAAGCCTTTATTCTTTCTTTTTGTTCTTCAATTTCGGTGGATGAACACATATATGACATGATTTTCTAATTTGTTTTCATATAAATTACTTTAATAAACATTTTCCCATTTTGCCCAATTATAAACAATTATAAATTCACCTCACATGCCCTTATATGTCCATTCAAACTTCCAATAGTCTAATAACCACATAAGGACCTTTCAAATATAAAGCCAACTCCAATAGGCACTTTAACATCTAGCACACAGCTTTTACATTTTATGCGATTAGGTCCTTTTTACAAATTAAGCACCCAAACAGTTAAATTTTTGCACGAAACTTTCACACATATCAATTTACGTATCATAGACACAGAAAATAATATTAAAATATTTTTCAGACTTGAATTTGTGGTCCCAAAACCACTATTCTGACTAGGGTCAAAACCAGACTGTTACAAATGAGGTATTAAAGACTGACTGCTATTGATTATGTAACTATGACTGATGTACGATTGATGAAAGATGTCAAATGATATGAAATATGTAAAAAAATTGTTTAACTACATTTAAAGAGCTAAGAGTTACAGTTGAGTAAACAAACCGTAAAGATCATGAAAGTAAAGACTTAGGATTTAAATGTATGAATTATTTATTAACGTTTTATGTGCTAGTTTATAGAAATACCACTGAGTATATACTCAGTATACAGTTTGTTTCCGTGCACAAGTTAGGTGCAAAGTAGCTAGTGTCTCAGCATTCGAGCCAACTCCCGAACTCAAATACTTGGTGAAATTTCTTGTCTTAAAAAATGACATGTACCTAGGTTGTTTTTGATGTTAGTGAAGAATGTTAATAGATAGTTAATAAATGTAATGTGAGTGCTATAATATAATCCACTATGAATTGCTTTGAATGGTAATTAAGTGCAAATTTTGAAGTTGTTTTGTTAACGAATATTGAATATATGTGCTAGATTATTGTGTGATGGTTTTAATGAGTATTAAGTATGTTTTTATCATACTTTGGATTGGTTAAAAGATTGAATCTTAAATTGCTTGATATTTAAGGTTTGCAGGGTTGGTAAATTTGAATTATAAGGTTCATTTTGAGTCCACACGACTTGTCAGACGGGTGTATGACCAAACCGTGTGAGATACGCGGCTTGCACACGGGCATGTTGTTAGGCCGTGTGTCCCCTGCACCTAAAATGTTACAAACAGATTGCCACACGGGCTGAGCACACGGGCGTGTGCCTTGGCCGTGTGAAATTAAACTGTTTTTAGGCAAAAGTCAGAGAGCTCCACGAGTTGATGACACGGGCGTGTCACATAAGCCACACGGGCGTGTCACATAAGCCACACGGGCGTGTCGTACTATTCAAAGGAAGAAATTTTGAAATTTCACAAAAAAAATTTCTAAGCTTCCGATCGCGCCCCGGTTTGTTTTAAATATACTTATTAAGTACTGAGGGCCCATTAAAGGTATATTAAGACGTACATTATTGCATTTATTCCTGTTTTATGTGTAAATGTACTATAATAACCAGTAATATTCTGTAGTCCTATTCCGGCAACGGGGCGGGGTTAGGGGTGTTACATTTATTCTCCCTATCTCTCTTTATTTTATAACACGTTATCAGCAAGATCTTAATCAAAGTGATAGTTCCTTTATCAACGATCAAATTTATCCTTTATGATTTTCAATATCTTTGACCGCAAGATGCAAAGTTTTTACAGGAAGTTTCTTTTATTTAATGTTTCATATCTGATTACTATTTTTCATTCTTCTTTCATTATATGTTATCATTATTTTGATTAACTTATTTTACTTTTTGTTCTTAAGGATGGTGAAAGATGATACATGATATTCGTGACAAGTTTTAAAAATTTATAATTAATTATTCTTGAAACTAACTATTATCACGATGAAGGCAAGTGTACCTATCGAACAGTAGTATAGCTTTAGCAAGACCGGATTGTCAAACCCAAAGGAACCAAGAGTACTAGTAATTACTTTTTTTTATTATCTAGCCTAAAAAAAATTAAGGGATTTGTTTATCTAAACTAATTAATTAAACTAAGGGTACACAGAGAGAAGATTGGGAAAACTTTTAGGAAAACTCGATTGATTAAGACAATACCCAAGGAAAAATCCACCCAGACTTCACTTATTATTTAACTCTGAATCAGACGATTTATTCATTTGACTTGATCCGTAGAAATCCCTAAGTTATATTATTATCTCTCTCAAGAATAATAACGTCTAACCCTAGGTTAATTAATTGAAATCTCTTTCTAATTAACACTCTAGTGTTGCATTAACTCGATCTATGGACTCCCTTATTAGGTTTTACCCTAATCCAGCAAAATCTTGTCACCCTATCTTTAGGCGTGCAATCAACTCCGCTTAATTACGACAAATTTACTCTTAGACAGGGACTTTTGCTCCGCTGAATAAGCGCATTAACTTGAATCAATATCCTGGAATATTAAAACAAGAATTAAAAACACATAATTAAGAACAAGTCAAATATTTATCATACAATTCAGATAATAATAACAAGATCCGTCTCAGGTTTCATTCCCCTTAGGTATTTAGGGGGTTTAGTTCATAATTATGAAAGAAAACATCTCAAAAGAGTAAAGATAACAAAACAAAAAGAAAACCCAAAACTCTTGAAGGAAATTGAAGGGAGATCTTCAGTCTTGACGATGAATCTGGCTTCTGAGATGGATCAATCAGCTTTCATTTAGTAATTCATTGCCTCCTACTTCGTGTCCCCCTTCTAATGCCTCATCAGGTGTTTAAATAGGCTTTAGAATGCCTAAGAGCCCTCAAAAGTGGCCTTTTCCGAATAGGACTATACTTGGGCTCGACAGGGACATGCTCGTGTGTGATTGCTTCAGACAGTGGTCAAGGCTGTTAAATAGGCACGGACGTGTGGTCTACACGTGTAAGTTGTGCTTCGATTCTTCCAAATGGACACGACCGTGTGGACTACCCGTGTGAGGAAGTCCAGGTCGTGTTAATTTCTCATGTTGGTCCATTTTCTCCGTTTTCAGCCCGTTTCTCACTCTTTTTATTCTCCTATGCTCACCTAAGTATAAAAAATGAAATTAAAGGATTAGGAGCATTGAATTCACCAAATCTAAGGAGAAATCATCCATAAATGTGCTAAGCATGGGATAAAAATATCTATAAATTACGGTTTATCAAATACCCCCACACTTAAGCGTTTGCTTGTCCTCATGCAAAATTCTCAACTCACAATCAAAATAAACTTTACTCAACTTATAATCCCTATCGATAATATCTCAAAATAAACCATAAGTAGTCATACATTAAGAATTCAACTAGAAGAACATGAAAGTTTCAAACATTCCAAGTTGAGCATTTTATCACGAAAGCATAGGTGTCTCCCCTTATTTAAGTGATTACCTTTGATTCAAAATATCACAAAGTTTAACATCCTCACTAAAGATTCATTCAAATCACTCAAGGTGTTTAAGGACAATAAATGAAGCACTCATTAGTCAATATGAAACGTTATTACCATAGGCTTGCATGAAAATCAAATCTCTACCACTATATATTGAGATGATATGTCAACCAAAAGGTCTTTAGAGGGTTATAACATGGCTTTGGTTAGGGGGTGTGGTCAAAACTAAAAGAAAAGGTTAGAATCGAGATTGAATTGAAAAATTACCTAACTAGAAAAATAACTAATCATTAATTAAATACAAGTGAGCTTCAATTAACACTTAAGCTAAAAAAAAAATGATGAATAACTACTAATATATATGTATGTATTGTATTTTTTTTAAGACAAGTCAAATAACATAGGCAATCTATAAAAATAAAACATAGCTAAGCAATTTATTCAAATCAAATCTCGACAAAAATAGGGATCAAATTAATTTAGGGGATTTCAACAATAATGGGTTAAGGGTTAATGTTGAGGGTAAATCAATGATTGGGTTGTTAGGCTCAAGGGGGTTCACTAAGGGTTAATTGTGAAGGTAGGCTTTTATGGAGTGAGTGGGTTAAACCTAAGTGTCTTTATCATCTCGACATATCAAATCAAATGGTGTGGTCTTGACATGCATAATCAAACAAGTTCTAGAATGACAATTCAATATTGACGCACTCAAAGCAACAATAAAAGTGAGCATGAAAGAAATAATAAATGCTCTACAGGTTCAAGATCTCACAAAAGTTATTACTTTTTGATGTTTAAACCTGTGAATTTTAACTCAAGATAATACCAAAACTTGGGGAAACAACCTAAAAATTTTTAATTCTCAAAAATCAACTTTATCATGCTTGATTCTCTAATTCCTTAAAGTTTGAATAGTCAATACATAAATGCCTATGTTTTAATTCAAGACATATTAATAGAAAATCATAAATCAATCAAAATTCATTCTAATAATGATATGAGAAGATCAAATGAGAATAAGACAAAATTTAGGGATTTATTTTTCTGATAATGATATAAGAGACCCCCCCACACTTAAGATGTACATTGCCCTCAATGTACAAAGTTAGATTTACGACGGTATAGATATAAGATCATAAGATATGGAGAGAATTGAAACTTCCTGAATGATGAATGGACTCATTGATTTGGAGTTATGAAGAATAATCGGCCAAGGCAATGATGAGATTGGAGGAGGATACTCCGGTGGTGGTAGAGGTTGGTTCCATAACCACAATGTCCAGCGAAGAAGTTATCGTGGTAGTCGGGCAGGACATGGTAGTCGTGGAGAACCTTTTCCAGCTTTGGAGCTTTTTATAACTGTGATAGAATCAGGAACTTCTCTTAGGAAATATAAAGAAACATAATTACTCGTAAAGAAATAGCCAAATAAAAATTATAAAATCTTAAGATAAAATAAAAATAGTATTAAAGGAAAATAAAAAATAATTTCAACATATAAATAATGATAAAAATAAAAAAATAAAAAAATAGGTGTTTATAAAGAAATTGGGGTACACGGTCGTAGGGCACGCCCTTGTACCTTCATTTTAGCCCTGTATTTCATGGTTTTCGAAATTGGGCGCATTGGTGCACACGGCCATGTTGCACGGCCGCGTCATTCTTCGTTCGCTACTCTCACGCTCGTGTTTAAATGTGTACGCCCGTGTTGTTTTATCAATCTTGAGCATGGGTGGTGGGCACGGACGTGTCGCACGCTAGTGTTGTTTTCTCAGTTTCAACCGCGGTTTCTAGACACGGGTGTGTCGCATACCCGTGTTGTTTTAACATGCTCACCCACGGCAACATCGCACGGCCATGGCAACTTATCGCATCCTGTGTTGGGTAAAAATTTTGCCCTATTTGCACACGGCCGTATCGCACGGCCATGTCTCCTCCCGTGGTGTGAACACGGCATAAGGCACACCCGTGTGCCTGGCTGTGTGGATTAGAACACCCAGTGTTTCAATGACTCAATTAGTGATTAGAGGTTAAAAACTAAAATTTTAAAGAAATCAATACTGTTAGTGCTCGTGTTGCCTCTCGAGAAGCGCTTATTTATAGTCTAAGCTCGACTTACTTCTATCTCGCATAGTCATGGTGGTTCGAGGAGTTTACACTCCTTATCCTTGCTATCAATTTTATCAAAATAAGGTTTTAGACGAGTATTATTTACCTTGAAAGTGCCGAATTTAGGATGAATTACCTCGACTGTACCGTATGAAAAATATTGAATACTGTGAGAGGAATTTCTCCATTAGATTCAGAAGTGGCAATATGAGGATCTGCTGCATCCAGTATTACTTTGTCTCCAACCTTAAGTTGATTTGGGAAAACTTTTGGGAAAACTCGATTTATTAAGACAATACCCAAGGAAAAATCCACTTAAACTTCACTTGTTATTTAACTCTGAATCAGACGATTTATTCATTTGACTTGATCCGTAGAAATCCCTAAGTTATATTATTATCTCTCACGAGACTAATGACGTCTAACTCTAAGTTAATTAATTGAAATCTCTTTCTAATTAACACCCTAGTGTTGCATTAACTCAATCTATGGACTCCCTTATTAGGTTTTACCCTAATCCGGTAAAATCTTGTCACCCTATCTCTAGGCATGCAATCAACTCCGCTTAATTATGAAAAATTTACTTTTAGACATGGACTTTTACTCCCTGAATAAGCGCATTAACTTGAATCAGTATCCTGGAATATTAAAACAAGAATTAAAAACATATAATTAAAAACAAGTCAAATGTTTATCATACAATTCAGATAATAATAACAAGATCCGTCTTAAGTTTCATTCCCCTTAGGTATTTAGGGGGTTTAGTTCATAATTATGAAAGAAAACATCCCAAAAGAGTAAATATAACAAAACATAAAGAAAACCCAAAACTCCTGAAGGAAATTGAAGGGAGAACTTCAGTCTTGACGATGAATTCGGCTTCTGAGATGGATCAATCTGCTTTCCTTCAGTAATTCCTTACCTCCTACTTCGTGTCCCCCTTCTAGTGCCTCATCAGATGTTTAAATAGGCTTTAGAATGCCTAAGAGCCCTTAAAAGTGGCATTTTTCGAATAGGATTATACTTGGGCTCGACAGGGACACGCACGTGTGACACGCCCGTGTGTGATTGCTTCAGACCGTGGTCAAGGCTGTTAAATAGGCACAAGCGTGTGGTCTACCCGTGTAAGTCGTGCTTTGATTCTGCCAAATGGACATGGCCGTGTGAACTACTCGTGTGAGGAAGCCTAGGCCTGTTAATTTCTCATGTTGGTCCATTTTCTCGTTTTCGGCCCGTTTCTCACTCTTTTCATTCTCCTATGTTCACCTAAGTATAAAACATGAAATTAAAGGATTAGAAGCATCGAATTCACCAAATCTAAGGAGAAATCATCCATAAATGTGCTAAGCATAGGATAAAAATATGTATAAATTACGATTTATCAAAAGATTTGATATCGTTATCTATATGAAATCAAGAATATTTTGGAACTATCTCATACTTTCTAGTTATGACGATGATGTTAAAGATCTTCAAGTATATTTTACTATGTTTTATTTATTGTTTATTATAATTGGAGACTAATCATGACAACATGCATAGATAGATTTTAATTTGAAAAATCACGCATGTTTGCAATGATAATAATGAAATAAAGAATCTATTGGGATGCTTATAAGTCTGTCCTACTAGATTTGTTGCATTCCCCGAAGTGAATGTAAACATTTAAAAAGTAAAACATATACTCATGGACCACTAAAACCGGGAACATAGTAATGAATAAGAGAACAATGAGAGTTCTCAAGATAACTTTTTAAAGGGTAAAGATAACTTATGTTATTAATATAATACGAAAAATTATTGGCCACATATGTGGCGTATGCCCAAATATTTGTTTCTGTTAATATTTTTTGAGGAATGATATGAGAATGTAGTAATGAATTTTATTATTACAGATAGAAAATATTTATCTTATTTGGTACTGAAACAAATAAATATTATTCCAATATTTGATAATACAAAATTAGTTGAAAGCTCTAGAAGAGCTAACATATCACTATCTAAAAAGCACAAAATTTGTGATGGTTAATGCATTACTTTTGAAAGTTATTTGTAATGGATCTCATATTGAGATTGTGAATGAGGAAAAGATTATATTTCATATGAATAAAAAAAGGATTGAATTATTAATTTATAATATTTACGATATTCTTCTGTCATCATCCCTATTAAATGGTTGAAAACAAAATATTTGACTATGAAAAATCTACTCATGAGTAATAGAATATGGTAATACTATCTAAAGCTTATTATGGTTGGATGCATCTAAAGTTGCAAGTATTTTTTTAAAACTGTGAATATAACTTTATAGTATTCAGAATAAGTTCTCAATTAAAATTACATGGCAAAATATTACTGATGAGAACTTGCAAGAGAGAAAACTTATGTATGAAAAGTCATTGGTTATGTACATGTTATACATATGGAAAATAAGATTCACTCTCAAAGTTTGCTATTAATAGATTTTTGAACATTTTAAGATTTTGGCATATTCCCTCAAGCGAATATTGCATATAATTATTTGGAAATTATATTTATTGACTTAGTGGCATTATAGATTTCACATTGATTTAGACATTTCCAGTAGTAAGTGTAATATCCTGAATTAGGGCTTAATCGGAATAGTGGTTTCGTGACCACAAATCCGAGATAGAAATAATTATTTTATAATTATTTTGATGATTATGATATGATTGCATGATTGTGTGAAAATTTCGTGATGAAATTCTATGCCTAAAGTGCTTAAATTGAAAGTAGGGACTAAATCGAATAAGTTGCAAAACTTGCATTCTAGAAGTTTTTAGTATGAAAATGTTTTGGAATATTAATGAGGAGGTCTTAAATAGCAATTTGACCAATTTTAAGTTCATGGACAAAATTAGGACATGGAAGGAATTTTGGAAAGTTTAGTAGTAAGGGTATTTTGGTCATTTAGTTATTAAAATGAATTAAAACAAAATTAAAAGCCAATTTTGTCCATCTTCTTCATTAGGCCGAAATTTCAAGGGTTCTCCATAGCTAGGGTTTGTTTCAAGCTTCCAAGCTCCATAGTAAGTGATTCCAAGCCCGCTTTTAATGTTCTTTACGTTTTTGGAATCCTTAGCTCGATTAAGCTTATGTTAGCAATAATTCAACCTAGGGTTTATATTTGGAAAAATACCCATAGGTGAAACTTGTGTATTTTTATGTTTTATGATAGAATATGAGGTTTTAAATTATGTTAGACAGTTTGTGCTACTCGGTTTTGAGTGAAAACGAGTAAAAGGGCTTAATCGGCAAAAAATACCTAATAGTCACAAGTATATGTTAGAGAGAGAATTTGATGTTGCCATAGAAGGGAAAAGTGATCAGCATGTTATAAAACATAAGAATAAGGAATAAAGTTTAATTCCCGAGCCTAGGGGCAAAAGTGTAATTATGCAAAAGTTTAGGGGCAAAAGTGTAATTTTTCCAAAGTTCGTATTAAATGCTATTTTGATGAATGTATGTATTAAATAAGATTAATTTGGCATTATAGATCAAGAGAAACGAGATTCAAGTCGCGATCGAGGAAAAGAAAAGATTGTGGACTAAATTGCAAAATCTTTATATTTTGGTACCAAGGTAAGTTCATGTGTAAATAATGTAGCATAATTGTTATTTTTAAGTTATTGATGTTAATTATATGATATGCTGATTTTTAATCGTGAAATATTATGCTTTGTGGTTAATGTTGAGTAATATGCAAATTATGTTTACTACTTGATAAATATGAATTGCTACCAAGTATCGGCCCGATATTCCATGGAAGACGACAAATATGAGATCGAGGAAAAAGCCCGTTTGAACCTTAGGAATAGATTAGGATACAAGTGACATGTCACTAGGATGGTTGAGCATCCGAACTCGTTGAGTTGAGTCCGAGTTCACCTATGGATGCGAATGTCCGAACTCGTTGAGTTGAGTCCGAGTTCGTGAGATGTAACTAGGCATCCGAACTCGTTGAGTTGAGTCCGAGTTCACTTATGGATGCGAACGCCCGAGCTCGTTGAGTTGAGTCCGAGTTCATTTAGGGGCAGGTTACTTGATTTCTTGATTACATATGAAGCACTTATGTGCAAATTATCCGTGTATCCGAGTTGTATTTCGATGTGTTCAACGGGTGAAATTTCTAGTGAAATGGAAGAACACTTAAGATGCAATCGACGTTTTGGTAAGTGTTGTGAAATGGACACTTTGGACAGGTATGTTCTTAACCCTCGGGTTGAAAATAGATACAACAACGATAAGGTGGTAAGATGATGAATGATGTTTAGAAATGTGATATATGTTTTGGTGATACCATGCTAAAGTTGTTTGGTATATTTGTATTGTTATGTTACTTGTTATTTACATATGAACTTACTAAGCATTTATGCTTACTCCTTCCTTTTCATTCACTGTAGTTTTGAACAAGCCGGCTCAAGAATCGAGACAGGTCGAAAGTTCGATCACACTATCCAAAGGACTTTTATCTTGGTAAATGGCTTGTACAACTACTTAAGTATGGCATGTATAGCAATATACATATTTTGTGTAAATAATTTTATGATATGGCCATGTTTGGTTGAGAAAATGTTTGATATTGATAAGTCATGGTGATGGCTAATTTAGATCATGTTTGATATTATGGAAGTTTAATAGGTTATCTAGTTCATAAAAATACATGGAAAGATGAAACTTGCCTTAAAATAGAATATTGCTGCAGCAATGACATGAATCTGAAAAATCACTAAAAATAGTATAAATGGAACTAAATAATGAGAAAGTTATTAAATTGAAGCTTAATGAGTCTATTTTCATGTGGATTGAACAAAACAGGCATATAAATTATATTTTATGAGATATTTAAACTTTTGTGAAACAGGGCCAGAGTGATTTCTGGATCCCCTGTTTTGACTTTAAAAATTCATAATAAATTTTAAAAAAATAATTAGAAGTTTTTATTTATATGTACAGATTCCTTATTGAGTCTAGTTTTAAGAAAAACAAACCTTATAGTCATTAAAATTATGTATAGAGAGATATCTGATTCGTAATACACATATGTCGAGCAAATTGAACCACGAAGCAGGGAGACTTTAACTAATAAATTGTACTAATTGGCCCAACCAAAAATTCTAGAAAATAATTAGTAAATAGATATATGATTCTAGATTTAGGGAAAATTTACGGATCTTGATTTCGAGTTTCATAACTCGACATATGATTTTTCTTATAACTGTGACGCGAGTAGCTAGAAAGCTGTGAATGTAGAAACAAATGATTTGAAGTTCTTAAATTAATAAATTATGTTCGGTAACCCCTCAAGCTCGACTCTGGTGATGGTCTCGGGCGTGGGGGCGTTACATTTGGTGGTATCAGAGCAGGTTTAGTCGTTTCTCGGACTACGTGTTGTATGTACGGATTTTGCTATACATGCCATATGTATGAATTGTGATAGTGTGACGACTTCTGACCTTTCTAAATGAATTTTTATATAGTAAATGGATCCCGATCCAGCTGTGGAAAATGAAGTAGAGAGTAATGCACCAGCTCCGGCTGAAGGGGCAGCGTCGACTGAAAACCCACCTGCTACTGTTGGTCAGGGAGGAGGAGAAAGGGATCGGGAAGCCTTTCTCCAAATTATGAGTGCATGGTACACTGAGTTCGTTCGTACGAACCCAAATGTACGACCTCCCGCACCTCCCCCAATTCCTCAACCTATGCCTCCAATGCCTCAAGGAGTGGATATGATAAAATTTCACAGAACCCCCATTGATAGAATTCGTAAACAAGGGGCTGAAGAATTTAGAGAAAATATTGATGATGATGCAAAGAAAGCAAAGTTCTGGCTTGAAAATTCTATCCGGGTATTTGATGAATTATCTTGTACACTTGAAGAATGTTTGAAATATGCTACATCTTTGTTGAGAGATTCAGCCTATAATTGGTGGAAGACTTTGATTTCAGTGGTACCGAAAGAGAGGGTAACCTGGGAATTCTTTCAAGAAGAGTTTCGAAAGAAATATATTAGTGAAAGATTTATTGATCGAAATGTAAAGAGTTTTTGAGTGAAGCAAGGTAATATGACAGTCTCGAATATGAAAGAGAGTTTGTTCTATTAAGTAAGTATGCGGGGAATATGTTCCTCTGAAGCCAAGATGTGCCGACGATTTGAAGACGGGCTTAACGAAGACATTAAGGTATTTGTTGGGATCCTTGAACTAAAAGAAATGGTGGTACTTGTCGATTGAGCTTGCAAGGTGAAGAATTCTTGAAGGAAAAGAAAAGGTAGAATCAAACACGAAATTGGAAGAAAAGACCAATGAGTAATGCACCCTCACAAAGAAACCGGAAAGTCAAGAAATATGAATCCTCGTTCCCAAGTTTCAATTTGGGCAATCATATGGAAATTTTAAGAAGCGAAATGTGGGTCCTAAATCTCGGACTATACTGCGGCTAGTGTGGGAAATACGAGATTTGTTAAACCCAAGTGCCGGTGGTGTGGTAGAAATCATTTTGGTTAGTGCAAAGCAAATGAATGTTTTCGATGTGGTTCTCCGGATCATTTTATTAGAGACGCCCAGAGAGTGAGAAAAAAATTTTGAATGTAAAATCTAGTGGTGCGGACTCGAGAGGAAGGTATCCGAGAAAAGCTAGAAGTGAAACAAGCGAGTAAGAATGTAGCGGAGATGCGTGATTAGTTACGAAGGAAGAGCTCGGCTAGAACCTATGCTATTAAAGCGTGAAGATGCTTCCTTACCCGATGTGATTACCGTACATTTTCTCTTTATGATACTAATGTTATTGCTTTGATTGATCCGGTTCTACTCATTCATATGTATGCATGAAACTGGTGTCTAGTATGAATATACCTGTTGAGAACACAGAATTTATGATTAGAGTGTCGAACCCGTTAGGCAAATGCATGATAGTTGATAAAGTATGCAAGAAACGCCCTTTAATGATTCGGGGTCATTACTTTCCGGCTGACTTGATGTTGTTGCCGTTTGATGAATTTGATGTTATTTTGGGTATGGATTGGTTGACATTGCATGATGCTATAGTAAATTATAAAAAAAAGGTTATAGAATTAAAATGTGAAAATGGTGAAATCTTGCGGGTTGAACCAGACAAATCAGAGGCAATATTTAGTATGATTTCTTGATGTCGGCTCGTAGATATTTGAGAAAGGGTTATGAAGCTTATTTGGCGTATGAAATTAATACAAAAGAAGTTGAAAAGAAAGTTGAATCGGTCTTGGTTGTGTGTGAATTTGCGGACGTATTTCGGAAGAATTGCGGGTTTGCCTCCGGTCGGGAAGTAGAATTTGGTATAGATTTGATACCGGGAACAGCTCCGATCTCGATTGCTCCATATAGAATGACACCAACAGAGTTGAAAGAATTAAAGTCGTAGTTGCAAGAGTTGACTGATAAAGGCTTTGTGAGACCAAGTTTTTCACCTTGGGGTGCTCCCGTGTTATTTGTGAAAAAGAAGGATGGTTCTATGAGATTATGTGTTGATTATCGGCAGTTAAACAAGGTGACAATCAAAAACAAGTATCCATTACCGAGAATTTGAATGGACGGAAGAAAGTCAACAGAGTTTCGAAGAATTGAAAAAGTTATTAACTGAAGCACTAGTGTTGATACAACCCGAATCAGGTAAAGAATTTGTGGTGTATAGTGATGCTTCTCTAAATGGTTTGGGGTGTGTACTCATGCAAGAAGGAAAAGTGGTGGCTTATGCTTGAGGCGCTTAAAACCTCATGAGAGGAATTATCCTACTCACGATTTGGAATTGGTCTGCGATGGTGTTTGCTTTGAAGATTTGGCGACATTATTTGTATGGTGAAAAGTGCCGAGTATATACCGATCACAAAAGTCTTAAATACTTGATGTCACAAAAGACTTGAATTTGAGACAATGAAGATGGTTAGAGTTATTGAAAGATTACGAGCTTGTTATTGATTATCATCCGGAAAAGCGAATGTGGTTGCCGATGCTTTAAGCGAAAGTTGTTGTTTGCTTTGAGAGTTATGAACGCTCGGTTGAAAATTTCAGGATGACGGTTCGATTCTAGCGAGTTAAGAGCAAGACCGATGTTTTACAAGAGATTTCGAAGCTCAAAAAAATGATCAAGATTTGCTAGCCAAAAGAAAAGCAAAGTGTGAAGTCGACACGGGATCGATTTGAATCGGTTCGATGGTTGTTTGATGTTTAAAATCAGATTTGTGTCTTAGAAAAATGATGAGTTGATTCAAAAGATTTTGCATGAAGCACATAATAGTTGTTTGGCGGTTCATCCGGCGATCGAAGATGTATAATGACTTAAAGAAAATGTCTTGGTGGAGTGGAATGAAAAGAGATATTTCGAGTTTGTATCAAAGTGCTTAGTTTGTCAACAAGTGAAAGTGAACACGGTACCTTCGGATTACTTGACCTATTATGGTTCTGAATGGAAATGGGATAGGATTACTATGGATTTTATATCGGGGTTGCCGTTAACTCGGGGAAGAAAATGCCATCTGGGCAATAGTTGATGATGACTAAATCGGCTCATTTTATTCCTAAGTGCGTCATGATTATTCTCTTAATAAGTTGGCTAAATTGTATATCCAGAGATTGTTAGACTTCATGGGATACCCTTGTCAATCATTTCGGATAGAGATCCGAGGTTTACCTCACGGTTTTGGCAAAAGTTGTAAGAGGCATTAGGTACAAAGTTAAATTTCAAGACTTGCTTTCATCCATAAACGATGGACAATCGAGAGTAATTGATTCTTGAAGACATGCTCGGATGTTGCGTATTGGAATTTCAAGATAGTTGGGAAAGGTACTTACCATTGGAGAATTTGCTTATAATAATAGTTATCGACAAGTTTGAAGATGGCACCTTATGAAGCATTATATGGTCGTAAATGTCGGACGCCATTGTATTGGGTGAACTCAAGGAAAATCGATTTATGGAGTTGATTTAATAAAAGAAACCGAAGAAAAGGTGAAAGTGATTCGAGATTGTTTGAAAGCTGCTTCAAATAGACAGAAATCTTATGCGGATTTGAAACGAAAAGAAATGGAGTTTCAAATTAGTGATAAGGTATTTTTGAAAGTGTCTCCATGGAAGAAAGTCCTTAGATTTGGACGAAAGGGCAAGTTAAGTCCGCGTTTTATTGGACCGTATAAAATAATTGAAAAAGTTGGACCGGTAGCATATCGGCTAGCGTTACCACCCGAATTAGAGAAGATTCATGATGTGTTTCACGTATCTATGTTACGCCGGTATCATTCGGATCCTTCACATATAATTTCACCAACAGAAATTGAACTGCGACCGGATATGACTTATGAAGAAGAACCGATTAAGATTTTAGCTCGAGAAGTCAAACAACTAAGAAATAAAAGTGTTGCACTTGTGAAAGTGTTGTGGCAAAAGCATGGGGTAGAAGAGACTACATGGGAACCTGAAGAAACTATGAGAAACCAATATCCACACTGCTCTACGGTAAGATTTTGAGGACGAAAATCCTTAAAAGGGGGGAGAGTTGTAATATCCTGAATTAGGGCTTAATCGGAATAGTGGTTTCATGACCACAAATCTGAGATAGAAATAATTATTTTATAATTATTTTGATGATTATGATATGATTGCATGATTGTGTGAAAATTTCGTGATGAAATTCTATGCCTAAAGTGCTTAAATTGAAAGTAGGGACTAAATCGAATAAGTTGCAAAGCTTGCATTCTAGAAGTTTTTAGTATGAAATTGTTTTGGAATATTAATGAGGAGGTCTTAAATAGAAATTTGACCAATTTTAAGTTCATGGACAAAATTAGGACATGGAAGGAATTTTTGGAAAGTTTAGTAGTAAGGGTATTTTGGTCATTTAGTTATTAAAATGAATTAAAAACAAAATTAAAAGCCAATTTTGTCCATCTTCTTCATTAGGCCGAAATTTCAAGGGTTCTCCATAGCTAGGGTTTGTTTCAAGCTTCCAAGCTCCATAGTAAGTGATTCCAAGCCCGTTTTTAATGTTCTTTACGTTTTAGAATCCGGTAGCTCGATTAAGCTTATGTTAGCAATAATTCAACCTAGGGTTTATATTTGGAAAAATACCCATAGGTGAAATTTGTGTATTTTGATGTTTTATGATAGAATATGAGGTTTTAAATTATGTTAGACAACTTGTGCTACTCGGTTTTGAGTGAAAACGAGTAAAAGGGCTTAATCGGCAAAAAATACCTAATAGTCACAAGTATATGTTAGAGAGAGAATTTGATGTTGCCATAGAAGGAAAAGTGATCAGCATGTTATAAAACATAAGAATAAGGAATAAAGTTTAATTCCGAGCCTAGGGGCAAAAGTGTAATTATGCAAAAGTTTAGGGCAAAAGTGTAATTTTTCCAAAGTTCATATTAAATGCTGTTTTGATGAATGTATGTATTAAATAAGATTAATTTGGCATTATAGATCAAGAGAAACGAGATTCAAGTCGCGATCGAGGAAAAGAAAAGATTGTGGACTAAATTGCAAAATCTTTATATTTTGGTACCAAGGTAAGTTCATGTGTAAATAATGTAGCATAATTGTTATTTTAAAGTTATTGATGTTAATTATATGATATGCTGATTTTTAATCGTGAAATATTATGCTTTGTGGTTAATGTTGAGTAATATGCAAATTATGTTTACTACTTGATAAATATGAATTGCTACCAAGTATCGGTTCCGATATTCCATGGAAGACGACAAATATGAGATCGAGGGAAAAAGCCCGTTTGAACCTTAGGAATAGATTAGGATACAAGTGACATGTCACTAGGATGGTTGAGCATCCGAACTCGTTGAGTTGAGTCCGAGTTCACCTATGGATGCGAATGTCCGAACTCGTTGAGTTGAGTCCGGAGTTCGTGAGATGTAACTAGGCATCCGAACTTGTTGAGTTGAGTCCGAGTTCACTTATGGATGCGAACGCCTGAGCTCGTTGAGTTGAGTCCGAGTTCATTTAGGGGGGGTTACATGATTTCTTGATTACATATGAGGCACTTATGTGCAAATTATCCGTGTATCCGAGTTGTATTCGATGTGTTCAACGGGTGAAATTTCTAGTGAAATGGAAGAACACTTAAGATGCAATCGACGTTTTGGTAAGTGTTGTGAAATGGACACTTTGGACAGGTATGTTCTTAACCCTCGGGTTGAAAATAGATACAACAACGATAAGGTGGTAAGATGATGAATGATGTTTAGAAATGTGATATATGTTTTGGTGATACCATGCTAAAGTTGTTTGGTATATTTGTATTGTTATGTTACTTGTTATTTACATATGAACTTACTAAGCATTTATGCTTACTCCTTCCTTTTCATTCACTGTAGTTTTGAACAAGCCGGCTCAGGAATCGGGACAGGTAGAAAGTTCGATCACACTATCCAAAGGACTTTTATCTTGGTAAATGGCTTGTACAACTACTTAAATATGGCATGTATAGCAATATACCTATTTTGTGTAAAGAATTTTATGATATGGCCATGTTTGGTTGAGAAAATGTTTGATATTGATAAGTCATGGTGATGGCTAATTTAGATCATGTTTGATATTATGGAAGTTTAATAGGTTATCTAGTTCATAAAAATTCATGGAAAGATGAAACTTGCCTTAAAACAGAATATTACTGCAGCAATGACATGAATTTGAAAAATCACTAAAAATAGTATAAATGGAACTAAATAATGAGAAAGTTATTAAATTGAAGCTTAATGAGTCTATTTTCATGTGGATTGAACAAAACAGGCATATAAATTATATTTTATGAGATATTTAAAATTTTGTGAAACAGGGCCAGAGTGATTTCTGGATCCCTGTTCGACTTTAAAAATTCATAATAAATTTTAAAAAATAATTAGAAGTTGTTGTTTATATGTATAGATTCCTTATTGAGTTTAGTTTTAAGAAAAACAAACCTTATAGTCATTGAAATTCTGTAGAGAGATATCTGATTCGTAATACACATATGTCGAAAGCGGTGAACCTCAAAGCAGGGAGACTTTAACTAATAAACTGTACTAATTGGCCCAACCAAAAATTCTAGAAAAAAATTAGTAAATATGAGTCTAGATTTATGGAAAATTTACGGATCTTGATTTTGAGTTTCATAACTCGAGATATGATTTTTCTTATAACTGTGACGCGAGTAGCTAGAAAGCTGTGAATGTAGAAACAAATGATTTGAAGTTCTTAAATTAATAAATTATGTTCGGTAACCCCTCAAGCTCGACTCCGGTGATGGTCTCGGGCATGGGGGCGTTACAGTAAGTGTCACAATAGTACTTATATGTGGATACAAATTAAAAGGAATAATAATAAAATTATCAATTTGTTACAATTTAGTACAATTAAAACACATGCCAGAAGTTTACTAATACAAATGTGTTTACTATTTGGCGTGATCAGTTAGACTATCATGGATCGTATATGATGTGAAAATTAATTGAGAATTGATATGGACATTCAATTAAAAAACCAAAAGATTCTTTAATTTAAAGAATTCTCATTTGTTGTTTATTCTCAATAAAAATTGATTATTAGAAACTCACTAGTTAAAATTGAGATTTAATGTTTTGCATTTCTAAAATGAATATGGGCCCATTTATCCGCTATGTGGATGGTTTTGATATTATATGATTTTGGTAGATGCATCTATAAAATAATCACATGTGTTATCAACTCGCAACCTGTCGCTTGCGAGATTACTTGTTTAAATGATTAATTTTAGATTATGCAATTAAAACAATTCATCTTGCTAATGTTGGTGAGTTTACATCCCAAGTTTTCAATGATTATTCATGTCAATTGGGATAAAAGTTGAACATCATGTAGCTCATGTTCACAGACAAAATAATTTAGCTGAATTATTTATCAAATGCCTCCAACTAATAACTAAACCATTACTTATGAGAACAAAACATTCTATTTTAGCATGAGATTCATGCTTGTATTGATTTACATGTTGTACACATCAAGCCAATAAATTATAAATACTCCCCATTAAAATTGATTTTTGGTTAAGAGCCAAATATTTCCCATCTTACAATTTTTGGATGTACGATATATGTTCCAACTGCTCCATCACAACGCACAGGTCATAATAAGAGATTGAGAATGTATATTTATATGAGTCTCCTTGTAATATTTTTGAGCAATTAATTTTAGATTTAATTGTGACATGAGTTGTCAGTTTTTCCAACATTAGGGGGAGAGAAATAATAACTTGTAATGAGTTAGGGGGAGAGTAATTGAACCAGAAGTTCAATAAGGATAACTCATTACAAGTTAATTGCTAAATATATTTACAAACTTAATGCGAATAACCAAGTGTTATATAGATTGATTAGTTCCAAAGATGAAAAAAATTCTTCTAGATGGTTATATAGTGGAGGCGGGTGCTCCAGAAGAGACCCAAGACATAACTAATAAGTAAAAATTCAGAAGAGATTCAGTTACCTGAAATTGAATTTTAAAATATTGAACTTGAGAGATCTCGATAAGTTATGTCAATTCGAGAAAATATGGAACCGAACAATAAAAGTGGTCGACAATGATTTTGCATGCAATATTATTATTATTGAAATAGTTAAATAAAAGGAGGATCTTGAATAAATCTATTGAAAAATATAGATATGGAATAAACTAATCAAAATAGAAAGACGCAACTCAAGTATAATTAAATTTGTGGAGTTTTTGGACCAGTAGTCCAAATATCTAAAGGTATAAAGCCAGTGAGGGTGCAAATGAAGTAGTTTTGCAAAAGAGGAATAAAAATATGAAGTTTTTTGCTAAGTCTTGGCATTGATTATGAAAAGATATAATATACTTTTGTTGTGGATGTAATAAACCTTTAGATATATTATTAAATTGACAATTTATAAAATATTTAACTTGCATCTAATGGTTATTTTTACAACCTTTTATGAAACACTATATAGTAAAGTTTGTATTAAAATCCTTGAAGGATTTAGGATGCTAGAAGCATATTGAAATTCTCGGGAAATTATTTATTTATATGAATTGAAATAATTGAACATATGTGGTAAATTCGTCTTAGTGAATAATAGTTGCAGGAGGATTATAAAATGATCCAAAATACCTATTTGTATTTTTATAAAAGAATCATGATTAAAGCTTGTTATGATTATTGTTGAATCTCTTGAAGAGATCAAAATACATTTTCCCAAATTTCCCTCACTCATGACTTTTAAAAGAATAGTGATATAAATGGTTAGCAATACATTCTAATAGTCATTTGAAAAACTAGTATTCAAGATTGAATACGTAGAATCTGAGAAAGTATGTAATGTTTTCATGAGGGGGAGTAAATATGCGTTGTACTCTTTTTCCCTTAACCGAGTTTTTGTCTGATTGGGTTTTCCTGGTAAGGCTTTTAATGAGGCAATATATTATGCGTATTATAGATTGTGTACTCTTTTTCCTTCATTAGGTTTTTATCCCACAGGGTTTTTCCTAATAAGGTTTTAACGAGGCACATTATCTACCAATGGACATCCAAGGGGGAGTATTATGAATATCTTATTAAGTGGATGTCTATCATGATAAAGTTTTAATGTACTTTAAATCTCTACTTCTTTTACACTTCTTATACCTATAAATAAAGACTCTAATGAAGCATTGTAATCACCCTTTTGATTAATAAAGTACATTCTCTGTTGCTTTCATATTTTCTTTATTCTTTATTCTTCCCATCTCTCTTTATTTTAGAACAATATTTTAATAAAATGATACTAAAAGTTTGAGAAATTATTTTAGTCAAAAGCAGACTTAATTTATGATTAACCCTAAATTATATATTCTTTTCAACTTCAGTATTAGAGGTTAAATCATAATTTTTTTGGGGTCAAAATTAAATTTTATATTTTTATGATAATAAAATATAATTTTACTATTCAATGGTCTATATCTTTATAATTTTAAAGGATAAAAACAAATTTTATTATTTTAAAGACCAAAATATATTTTTACCATTATTAATTTAAAATTATATAAATTATAAAAAGGTCTAAGTAGAAAATTTTCCTTGGGAGCTAGACCCTATTAACCCCTGATTTCACCATTGTTTGATACAAAATTTTGTTATCCCTAGACTATCATTATAGTACAAGTTCACTTAAAAGAAAAAAATTGACAATGAAAACATGACACATTTCATATTCTTATTGGCTGTAAGTAATTTTGATTAAAATGGAATAAAAATAATAATAAATAATTCAGGTAAAAGAATTTGAGTACTAAAGTTAGAAAATATATATGCTTTAAGGACCAAATTGTGAATAAATCCAAACAAAAGTATAATTACTTTATCGAATTGGACGAAAAGAAGTAGCAAGACTTAGAAAATTTTCAATTTCAGATCAATCCAACGGCGGAAAATGTAGGTTGCAAGTTGAGAACAACCTACCAAGAAAATCAGGGAATAAGAACTCTCTATTTAGAGGCGCTAAGCTAACCTCATCCTTTGTTCCTTCTCAGTGAGAGCAAATCGCTTTGGAGCCAAACAAGGTTCGCTCTTCTTTTCTTTGCCCTAATTTTGTATTTAATTTCTCCATTTTTATTAAAATAAATATAGGCCGCTTTCCTTTATCTCTAGAAATATGGCATACATGTCGAAAATCTTAATCTTGTATCAAGTTTCTGGTTGCTACTTACTGTAATTTCATATGTGTGTGTTTGTTAGATTGATTATTACTTTTCTTTTTTTTTTTTTTTGAAAAAATATGGTTTCTGGGTGGTGGATAGTTAACCCTAGTGGATAGAGAATTTTGGAGTTTTTGGCTTAGCTTTAGATGAGTATTCTTTTTGGAAACATTTTCTTTTTAAAAGAGCCCTCCTTTTTGCTACAAAAGGAAGAAAAATGGGTTTTGGATTAGCTAACTGGAATAACTTGGCAAGAAATGTGTTTCAGAAAGGGTTGGTAGTTGAAATCCATAAGGAAAGGAAGGTTATGCATAAATGAAAATCAACTCTTGAAGGCATGAAAGTTGGTAGTCGAACCTTTGTTTCTAGGGTCAGAACATGGCCAGTAAAGTTTCGCCTAAGCTAGTTACCAGTTTATTTTATCTTATTTGCTTTTATCACATTTAGTCATGTATGATAATTATTTGAGTTGGTGGCATTATTTTGATTGGAATACTTTTTGTATTAAATCATTGATGTATGAAATGGTAGTCATAATTTTTTTCTTTTTGTTTACTTTTTGGAATTCCCTTTTATAAATTAGTTAATTTTATGGTGTTGTCAATCAGTTTTGAGTGTGTATATTTTTCACTTATGTTTTATATGTTTCAGCGTGCTAAAGGCCATTCAGCATAAAGTTATAATTCAGGTTCTCTACCCTCATATTGGATGGCCATTATA
Organism: Gossypium arboreum; assembly: GCF_025698485.1. Lineage (NCBI taxonomy): Eukaryota > Viridiplantae > Streptophyta > Magnoliopsida > Malvales > Malvaceae > Gossypium > Gossypium arboreum. The sequence continues at coordinate 5,411,288 of NC_069071.1, forward strand.
CCATGTGGAAGTACATTTGTTGCCCAGTGGCATATTCGTCCTCAGTTGACTACACGATCTTATGTCCCAAACCGAATAATGACAGCCAGATTGGGGTAAGTTTTCCACTTAACTCTTGTATATAGGAAGAGTATTGTTGAATTTGGTTATCAACAATTATTTTCTTCTACAGCTTTGTATAGATTTAGAGTTGCTGATTTTGCAATGTCATTGCTACTTGCTAGTTATGGTTTCTGCATGAGCATTCATTGCATTTGTGAATTTGACGCATTGGTGAACATAATGATTAGATGCACAAAATTTTCCCCTTTGTAGTCACGCTTTTGTAAGGCTATATTTCTTCTGGTTGATTAAGAGAGAGACCGATGGAAAAATGTCTTATGTATTACCTCTAATCATGATAGTCTATTTATTGGTAATTATGGAAGAATAATTTAGGTATTTATTGCCATTATGCAGAGTCACAAGTACAATGAGTTATTTGAGAGCCTCAAATTCAGGCTTATTTGCACGTGATTCCTTACCGTTATTATCCTTTGTGAGGCCATCTCAAACATCACATCATTGTAGGGGAGCACGGTTCATTGTTAGAGCTGAAACTGTGAGTATAAACTACTTCCACTTTCTTTTGATTTTCTTTTGTTTTGTCTTATGTTTTTTTGGTAAAAAAGGAGGCTTTAATGGTTGTTTAATCATTTAATCATATAATTTGAAAATTCGAGTATGCATTTCATATGTTTATTGCTGTATTTTGGCATTTGGATCGCTGTTCCAATCTGAATCTAACCTGATGATGTTGTATAATGGGCAGGATTATTATACTGTCCTTGGGGTGTCAAGAAATGCAAGTAAATCTGAAATTAAAAGTGGTATGCTGACTTACAAAACCTTGTTCGGCAACTATTCTATTTATTCCTTATATGATTGTTTACTGCATTTATGTGCTTATTTTGTTTGCTAATCTACTTTTTTATTTATGAATTTTCAACTTATTGACAGTAAGTTTACCCAGCTTTAATGGCTTCTATCTGGAAAGTTCTAGAACACTGATGCACAAACTTCAATTTTAAGGGAGGGTAGGTGTTGATAACATAAATCAAAGAGAATCTAGAGAGGATGGAAATAACATAAATCAAATAGAATCTAGAGAGGATGGATTAATCTGAAGTGAGGTTAATACTCATTCAAGGATAATAGGTAGACACAGTGAGCATGTATAAAAGTTGAAAAAGTCACTCCATAGCAAAATCAAGGTACCTTCTTGCAAGATTTAGAGAGAAATGTAAGAAAGTGTGGTGTTATGCACATTTAAGGTCCCTGCCAATGAAAAGGAAGTTTCTTTTAGTTGTTTCAACTATTTGAAGGAAAGTCTATGGTTATCCTACTTTTCTTGGAGATTCAAAATTGCAGAGCTGTACTTATGTACATGTAGAAGTGATTGATCATTATGTAAATTAGATTCTTTTGTTGTTATGAGTTCCACAAAAGGAAACTTATTTTGTTTTATTCTTTAGTGGCTACTTTCTGCTTTTATCTTTCATAATATTATCTTACTGATTTTAAATCTGTTGTTTTTTTCAGCTTATCGTAAGCTTGCTCGAAGTTATCATCCAGATGTGAACAAGTCAGTTGATAACCTTGTACCTCTTGCCTTTTAGTTATGGTTGTGTCTTCTAGTAAATTAGTTTCATGTGGTACCTTCGTCCAAAATGAGATCTTAAATAATGTTTAGAATGAGAATGTTGTTGCTGAAAGAACGAGAAAATGGAATAGTAGTCATAGATTTCCCAAGTCAGGTGTTTGTTGAGTTTTTTTCATATGTTTCATGTATTTATAAATGTAATTGCTTAAAGGGAGAGAATATAGAACAGTATTTTGAAGATTTCTGATTCTCACTGAATATTTTCTCTGAAAAGTTTGATGTTTTCAGTGTATGTTGCTAGTTAAAATATCTTCTTTAACCCACATATCTTTGAATTGTATTGCCTTTTCCCCCGCCCCCTCTGATCATATATTATTCTGCAGAGATCCTGGGGCAGAGACGAAGTTCAAGGAAATTAGCAATGCATATGAGGTAAGAGTTCTACATTGTGCTTACTATGGTTTTCATTTATATGTCTGAAATGCATCAGTCCCTAGTTCCCATGGTTATATCTGATCTTTGAGGTGCTTTATGTTGCTTAGGTCTTGTCAGATGATGAGAAGCGATCTCTGTATGACAAATATGGGGAGGCTGGACTTAAAGGCGCTGGTATGGGAATGGGGGTAAGTTAATTCTACTGATGCTGAATAAGATCATTCATTTCAAAATTGTTTTCCCTATATTTTCTCAACATTTCATTTTGACATTGATGGCATGGTTGCTTTGCCAGGATTTTAGCAATCCTTTTGATCTGTTTGAGTCGCTATTCGAGGGCATGGGGAGTATGGGCGGCATGGGCGGCATGGGCATGGGTGGACGAAGTTCCAGGAATAGAGCTGTTGATGGGCAGGATGAATATTACAGTCTTGTATTGAATTTCAAGGAAGCAGTTTTTGGAGTTGAGAAAGAAATTGAGATAACCCGACTAGAAAGCTGTGGAACATGCAATGGTTCAGGTGCAAAACCTGGAACAACACCATCCAAATGTACCACATGTGGTGGCCAAGGACAGGTTATCTCATCTGCAAGGACTCCATTGGGTGTCTTCCAGCAGGTAATGACATGTTCTTCTTGTGGGGGGACGGGGGAAATTTCTACCCCATGCAATACTTGTTCTGGTGATGGGCGGGTAAGGAGAACGAAGAGGATTAGTTTGAAAGTGCCAGCTGGTGTGGATTCCGGTAGTCGTTTAAGGGTCCGGTCTGAAGGAAATGCAGGAAGGAGAGGTGGGTCTGCTGGTGATCTCTTTGTCGTCATTGAAGTTATCCCAGACCCTGTCCTCAAACGTGATGATACCAACATATTGTACACCTGCAAGGTGTCGTATATAGACGCAATTCTGGGAACAACAATCAAGGTTCCGACTGTTGATGGTATGGTTGATTTGAAGATTCCAGCCGGAACCCAGCCAAACACCACCCTAGTAATGGCCAAGAAAGGTGTTCCTGTTCTAAATAAAACCAACATGAGGGGAGATCAGTTGGTCCGCGTCCAAGTTGAAATTCCGAAAAGATTGAGCAGTGAAGAGAAGAAGCTTATTGAGGAGCTTGCAGACTTGAGCAAGGGCAAGACAGCAAGCAGTAGGAGATAGTTTTTGGGTCTTTTGTATGTATAGGACCAATATAGCACACTGTTAGCCCCAGAAACTATATTCACTGTCTAGTGTGTGCAGCTTCTGAAGTTGGAACTACTACACTGCATGCGAAAACAAATTTTGCAGTTCTGAAATTGTTGAACTACGAAATCTGAAAGTGGCTAAAATTTGGAGTCGTAGGTAAGGTAAAGATTAAATTGTGATAGCTTTGTCCCATATAAATGAATTTTCGATGGAAGAGGAGATGGATGTTATAAAATCCCTCTTTGATTGCAGCCATTCTTTTGAGATTGAACTATAATTTGGGCAACAATGTTACCCTTCAGTTTTGCGTTTGCTTTTATTATTATGAGTGAATGATGATTCAACTGCATGCTAAAACTTCTCAAATTCATTTGTGGATTAGCTCTTCCGAAATTGAATTTTTTATTATAAAAAATAGGGATGAATATCAAATTTATGTATGGATTTTGGTCAAATGTGTAATTGAATTCATGAATTTTGAAACTTGAATTGCACATATTTATATATTTAAAGAAATGAATATATATATTTATTCTTAAAATTATTTTTAAATTAATAATTTAGAGAGTGCATTTGGATGGGTTATAAGATTGATTTGATGAGATTAAAAATAACAGTAGTAGTGTTATTAACTATTGTAACATTAATATTAGTTATTATAATGGTGATGATATATAAGTTTGGATTTAATCATAATGGTGAAAGTGGGGTAAAATATAATAAGAAGAAAAATGATTATTAAAGACATAATATTAAAATTTATATATAATGGAAATTCTGAAACAATTTGATATTTGTAAAGTTAATAATTATTAATTATTAAGTTTTTATATAAATATTTTAATGAATAAAAATATTAAGATAGATGGTATTGTTTCAAATAATATTTTTCATCATTTTTATATAGTTATTTAATTTAATTAACTTATATTAATTATATAATAAATACAGTTTTGTTAATCTATCTTATAAAAGTAAATTTGTTTATGCATTGTTAAATGTTTACTTATTAAATAATTATTAACTAAAATAAAGTAATGAAAAAAATTAATATTACAGGATATATAAATACTAGATCGAATTATGGGTTGGGCCACTTGGCTTTGACCAAGGCCTACTCAAAATGTGGGAGGGTTTGGGCAAAAATATAGGCTCGAAAAATGGGCTTAGACAAAAAATAAGGTCTGTTTAAAAAACGGGCCGATCCTCGAGTATGGTATTTTTGGTTCAGGCCCGGCAGCTAAAAGACAAAAAAATATCTGCTCTTTTTTTTTTGAATGTTATTTTCTTGTTGTTTTCTCCTATTTTGCTACTATTTTACTATTATGTTGCTACTATTTTATTGTTATTATTTGGATATTATATAAAACTTATTTTATTATTAATTTTGTTATTATTTTAAAGGCATTAGTTAATTTTGTTATTATTTTAGAAACATTTGCTTGTTAAGTTGTATTTATCTTAGTGTTATTTAAGTTTACATATTTTTTAAAATTTATTTTCAATTTGTTGGGAAATATTTATTTTGATATTTTAATATTTTGATGTATTATATATATTTAAAATTATATAAAAATTAATACAGGTGGGCGAGTTGGGCCCGAATTTTAGCATTTTTACCCGGGTCAAGTTTGGGTAAAATTATAGACCTATTTTCGGGCCAGGCCAGAACATAGAAAATGGGCATGCATTTTTAGTTAAGTCCAGCCCGGCCCATCTTTTGTCTTAAAATAATTTCTTAAAAAAATAAAAATTATAAAATGATAAAAAACTGAAAGGACGTGATTGGCAAACGGAGGCTGAAATGGAGATGAAAATTTTAATCGGACGGAGGATGGGCAAATGAAAATTTTTAATCTTAGCTCACTAGTGATCCCAAGGAGCCTAAATTAATTTTAGGTAAATTATTCATATAGTCACTCTAAAACTATTCTATTTTTTTTGTTTATTTTAAAAATTTTGTCAATTAATTTTTTATCAACGAAAGTTAATTAAGATGTCATGTATTGTTGATTGTTCTACCAATTATGTATATAATTAAATATTTCAAAAATTAATTATAAATCCCATTATCATTCTTGAATTTGAAATCAATCCTTAACCCTCAAATTCATTGAACTCTGAACTCTATTACCATCACTGACTTCGAAATCAAATTCTAAATCTCAAAATCATTAAACCCTAAACCCCATTTATCATCACTTACTAACGACAACGTTATATTTGACAAAAAAAAAAATAGAGTGATCAAAATAGGAATAAAATAATTTTAGAGTGACAATTTGAATAATTTACCGTTAATTTTACAGTGTCATGAAATCACTGAATCTTAGGTAACAACAAAGAAGTAGCCATAATAGCTGTAAGAGGCCCATTTTGCTCGGCCCATTAGTAACCCAAGATAAAATACAAAATATAAATAAATTAAATTAAACCAAACCAATACAACAGTCCAGTTTTATAACAGACCCAAACCCAGCTACATAACCCAAGCCCAATAACTAAACCTAGACCCAAATTTAAAACCAAGACCCAAATACAGGCCCGATGGCCCAAAAAATTTTAGAACAAACGGAACCCTAGGGTTCTCTCTCTTTCTCTCTCTCGCGCCGCAGCCAAGCCTCGGCCCTGGCCTCCGTACCCTCCAGCAGCCACGCACACGCGCCTCCGTACGCCAGCCCAGACCCGTACCCGAGCGCCAACGCACCTGTACCTGCGAAAGAGAACAAGAAAAGAATAGCAGAATAGCAGCCAATAGGAGAACAAAAATTGTTGTTTTTTTTGTGTTATTCGGCTATAAAGCCTTTTATTTTCGATTGTAAATTCTTCTTCTTTACGAATGCAATATACACACGTATATTACACACTCGAACGCCACATAAACACATAAATACGCATACAAAAACAGAAGCAATAAAAAACAACCGATTCTTAAAGGTGATTTTCCGACTGAAATCTCGGGGCGTTCTTTTTTTTTCGGCTTGATCTTTTGTTTATTTGTTGTTTTTACTCGAAGGCATGGATAAAAAAGGGAAAAGTGGGAGTTTACCTTGAAAGCACGCCGTGGATCTCCTCTTGCTTAGTTAAAATCGAAGTTAAGAGGAGATTGAAAGGCTGAAAGGTGTTCTCTCCAGTCTAAATCTGTTGGCTGCTGCTAGGGGAAGGAGAATCGGCATTTTCAAAGGGGATTTAGGGTTTGGAAAAGAAGAAAATGGATGGGGGTTCAGCTGAACGGGGTGTTTTGTTGGGGATTTTAAGGGAGTAAGAAACGGCACCGTTTAGACCAATGATAATGGTCTCAAACGACACCGTCTAGGCCAGCGCGCGCCTTTGCAGTGAAGGGTTATTTTCCATATCAGTCCTTCCCTTTTGCGCAGTATTCAAATAAGCCCGTATTCTTGTTTCGTTTTTTTTATTAATTTAGCTTTGTGATTTACACTCGTTTGCAAATGGATCGGCGCTTAAACGTAGCATTTGGGATCTGGTATATTGCCAGTTTTAGTCCCTAGCTGTTTTCGTGCATTGATTATTGGTCCTCTTATTGTTATTGTTTTATTTTCGAATTGTCCCTGTTGTTTTAGTTTAATTCCAGTTAAGTTTTCCTTATTTTTTTTGTACCCTTTTATTCTTGACTCTTTATTCGTGCATTTTTAAATAACTTTGGTGATTGTTACCATATCATTGTAAATTTGTTTTGGTAATGTCATCTTCACGCTTTGTATATTCCATAAAAGTTTCTTATATACATTAATACATATATGTACATATCTACTTCATATCAAAGTTGGTTTTATTTCATATATATGTATATACTACTATCAACCTTATATTATTTTTATACATGTGACTCCTTAAATTATTTTCTTCTTGTATTTTATTATATAATCCTCTGAAATACATCTTTTAAATTATTATTATATATGTATATATATCCATCGATACTGTATTTGATCTATATTATTAAACCCATGTATTCTAATATATATTTTGTTATTCAAACATGCTTTGCATATCGTTTTACATAAAATTTGAGTTATTTTATATCCATTTATATTCGTACATATTTTGATTTACATGCATTATTAAACTTGCATTTTATATACATAGTTTCCTTTGTACATAAGCATGCTTTTAGGTCCATAATAGTTTTAATAAAATCAATTCAATTTTGAGTACGTTTCTATGGTAATTTTTTAAAAGCAATCATTTCTAGTTTATTTATATGCATATATATATATTTTATGATAAAATCAATCTATTTTTTTATATTTTAATTCCATTTTATTTTTATATATAATTTCTTTAAAATTCACTCACACGTGTATATGTACATATAGCTACATGCTTTATACCCATTATCTTTTCACATCTTATGTATTATATAGATTTTTCTTATTGTAGGATATTACCAACTTTAAATAAATTTTTATGGCTAAATATCTAGTATTTTGGTTGATCCAAATGTTTTTGAAACACCTATTAAATTTTTATTTTTGTATGTATATACTCTTAATTTTTCTTTTATAAGTTATTTCAAACCCTAGCATATATTATTTGATTATTAGTCCATCTGTTTTAGTCCATTATTCTTGTATCTTGTTGATCCTATATCGTTTGATATCTCATGTGTTATTTATCTTCCCGATATTTATTGTATATTTGCTACATCATGCTTGCTCATTTTATACGTTACCACATCAATTATTCTCCAGGCGTTATTGTAATCGAGTTACTTTTTTAGATTAGCCCTGCTTAATTATTAGTTTATTAATGGATCGTATCTCATACATCTCCGTTATCCCATGTCATCATTTTTCACTTGGTTTGCGAATTTTTTTATTATAAAATTCAAATATTTATGATTAATTTATCTGGTTTCAAAACGCATTAATACGTTTTAAGCTAGTTTTATAACTATTCATTTAAAAATTCTTTAAAACAAAGACGAGATTTGATATTTGGCAATTCGCGGAATCGTGCCCTAACGTGTTGGGTTGCAATTTCGCGTTTGCTCAAAGTAATCGAATATCCCTTCAAAATTTCACTTATGTCTTCTAAAAATCCTTTAAAACGAGGGCGATGTTCGATATTTGACAATTCGCAGAATCATGCCCTAACGTGTTGGGTTGCAATTTCTCGTTTGCTCAAAGTAATCGAAGATCCCTTTAGAGTTTCACCCATGTCTTTTAAAAATTCTTTAAACAAAGGCGATGATCGATATTGGGCAATTCGCAGAATCGTGCCCTATCATGTTGGGTTGCAATTTCTCGTTTGTTCAAAATAATCGAAGGTCCCTTTTGAATTTCACTCATGTTTTCTAAAAACTCTTCGAAACAAAGGAAATATTCGATGTTTGGCAATTCGGGGAAACGTACCCTATCGTGCTGGGTTGCGATTTCCTGTTTGTCCAAAATGATCGAAGATTCCTTTAGAATTTCACTCATACTTTCTAAATTCTAAAATAAGGCAATGTCTGATATCTAGAAATTCGAGGAGTTGTGCCCTACTGTGCTGGGTTTCGATTTTCTTGTTGGACTAAAAAATTGGGCATCCTTTTGCGGTTTTCAACGTATAAATTTTTGGAAGTCAAAATTTGTCATGTTTTCGAGGGTATAAAGGATCATGTCCTATCGTGCTGGATGTGGTACTCTATTCCTCTTAAGCAAGAGAACTTTAATAACCAACTCGGGTTATTCAAATATTATCAAAAGGGAACCACATTTCAAAAACATTTTTAAATCTTAGACATAAGGACAGTATTTAATCAATTTGGTACCAATTTTGGGCGTAGTGAGGGTGCTAATCTTTCCTCACGCGTAACCGATTCCCGAACCCGTTTTCTCAAAAATTCGTAGACCAAAATCGTTGTTTTAGTAAACCAAAAATGCTTTATTAAAATAACCTCATCCTTAGGTGATCCGATCACACCAAAATAAAAGGATTGGTGGCAACTCCATATTTTTGTTTTTCAAAAAGTCAATTCCCCATTTTTCTTTAAATTTGAAAGATGGTTTCGACAATAGTCATTGTTTGGACCCACAATATGTGGGTACCCATTAAATGAATACTTAGGATGAGTTATTTTTAAATTTGAATGCAGTTCAAGATATAATCAAACTATTTGAACTTGAACTCGATTAAACTAAACATATTCAAGCTTGACTTGACAATGACTTTGGGGAATTAATAATATATATATTAAGGGTAATAATATAATTTAATAATATACAAATATTTAAAACTTATCAAAAATAAAAAGCTCAACAAGGTTTGTGGGCTATTAGACCAAAATATTATTAAGCTTAAATTCGATTCGACTGATAGTTCAAGTTGTTCAAACTCGAACTTGACTCAATAATTATTAAATCGAGTTTGTATTTTTTTTTGAATCGAGCTAAAATAACTTGTGAGCACTAATACCCTAAACTTATTTTAGGCCACTATAATCTCCAACCCCAATTTTAACGTTACTAAATCTTCATTTCTTCACAAACTACTATAATCTAGTTTCTATTAATATGGCTCTAATAATCTCTGAAATCAAAGACCAAGCTTATTTATACAAGCAAGTGTTAGAATCAGTAAAGAGCAATTGGTCTAATAATATATAATAACCAGCTCTCTTTTTAACTGTTCCAACTCACCAAAGCAAAATACAAAAGTAATACTAATATGAGCTTCACATGCATACCTCACACAACTGCATTCACTTATAAAGGAAAAAAAACAGAAATAGAGACATTGAATGATCCCCATTCATTATTTAAGTAATTCCCCTCTGACAATAGTATTTCCAGTTAACCATGTTTGAGAGCTTCCTTAACAAATCTGTCGAAATCAATATAAGATGATCCCCCAACTTCAACTGCTTCTTCGGCTTTCTTCTTCCATTCCAATGCCTTCTCTTTCTTTTTCTTTCCTTCCTCACCTTCCATCATTTCCTTGACTAAAAACTCTATGTTCTCTCGCTTCACATCATGATCCACCTCCATGCCAATGCCCCAATGAGTGCAAGCATATCGACAATTGGTTTGTTGATCAGCAAAAAATGGCCAACAAATTACTGGCACACCTCCTGATATGGTTTCCACGGTAGAATTCCACCCACAGTGTGTCAAAAAAACACCGACTGAAGGATGTGAAAGGACCTCATATTGGTTGCACCAGCTTATTATCAGCCCTCTTTCCTTAATCTCCTTAAGGAACTCTAGATCCAGAATTGCAGAATCACCCATCACGACATCTGGTCTAACGATCCATAAAAATGGGTGCTTAGAGTTAGCCAACCCCCATGCAAATTCTTTGAGATGCTTCTCCGACATGACAGTAATGCTTCCATAGTTCACATACACAACTGAATTGGGTTCCCTTTTGTTAAGCCATACAATGCAGCTTGTATCTTCCTTCCATAGGCTTGAGTTCATTGACTGGGAGGGATCGACATGTAGGTGCCTGGCAAGCAAATGAAGTGGTCCTATTGTATAAATTTGAGGAAATTTGGCAGCGATGGCTTCGAACACTTCATGTTCGAAATCTTCAAATGCGTTGAAGATTATTGCTGAAGCTTTTAGGCAATTTTGAGCTTCGGATCCGAAATAATCAAACAAAATATCATTCGGATCGTTGGCTTTGACGAAGCTTGGAAAGTCTCTGAGGCGAATGTTACTCATTCCAGGGACCCAGTCAATAGGTTCATTGAGAAATGTTTCACCTGACACAACAAAGAGTCAAGCTTGAGTTCTTTTTAGATAATTTTATTAGCTATGAAGTTATAAAGTTGAAATAAGAAAGTACTTACTTTGGAATGGAATAATGCCTCGTTTAACCAGTTCACTGAAGTGAAGATATCCCATGAAACTACATGCTGAGGCAGTCCAAAACTGAACTTCTGGTATGCCAAGTTGTTCAGCAGCCTTAATAGCAAAGCTCATAAGTCCATCAGAAATTATGCAAGTAACAGTGGGCACTTGGGGCGAGGAGTTTAACTTAGCTAGTAGCTCTACAAATGGTGCCAAGCAATGCTTTCGTATCGAATCACACAGAACTCGAAGATCCTGTGTTGCATTTCGATCGGACGATGGCAGCCCTTCCGGAATTGTTTTGAACTGGAAATCAGGCAGACCTTTAACGAAGTCAGGGCCTTTGGACCTGATCAAACGCCTATGGTTGAACTCAGTGTTAACAAAGGTTATGAAGAAGCCTCTAGAGTGTAAGAGCTTAGCAAGTAGCATCATGGGGTTAACATGACCTTGTGCTGGAAATGGGACGATTACAATGTGAGGTTTATTGGTTTCAAGTGAACCCATCTTTGAAAAGCAATAACAAAGTTGTAAAATTAAGTTGTTTGCAGAGAAGCTTTCCTTGCTTTCTAGCTTCTCTAAAGCTTGACGAGTAACAACATGCAATATATAGGAAAAGGATTGTATGAAAGATTCATCCCAGTGATTTGTATCCTTTTTCAATAGCGAAATTGTGGAAAAAAAAATTCCTTATTCTTAAATTTTTGTTTTATTTTTAAATTTTAGATTTTACTTTCAATTTAAACCATATATTAATAAATAATTTTATATTTTATTCTCAAATCAATATATATCTATTCGAGAATTTTATTTATTTTTGTATATATTTTATTTTTAAATGAGATATTTAAAAGACTCGTTTTACTCAAGTTTTTTAAAAGGTATTAGTTTTAATGTCACATGCGATGCATATAATTTTACGCATTTAATGTTTAATTAATATTTTTAAATATTGTACTTAATTGCAACAATTAGCATAAAATAATATTTCTTATATGAATTATTGAATATAGCTAAAATATATTAACTTATCAATTCATATATTATAATAGAAAATTGTCGATTATAATTAAAGTATTTTAAAGTGATAATTAATATAATTAACTCTATTATTGATTAAGTGATAATTAATATGTTTAGAATTCTATTCAAATAATAACTCTATTTTACATTAAGAAAATTAGCACAATTTTAAAAAATAATATTAGCATATTTATAATTACCTCAACTTTTTGCGCTATATTTTATGCTTAGACTTATTTTCAAGTAACTATTTTTATTAAATTATAATTATTTTTAAATGTATAATTATTAAAATTTATATTTTATTTCAAATTTTAACAAATAATTCTAAATTAAATATTATTTATTTTTAAATATGAATTTAGTAATATAATGAAAAAATAAAAGATATCCATTAGTTCAACAATTTTTTAAACTATACTTTTATATATATTATATATATGATAGATGTAATCTAACTGCTATAATAAAAAATAAATATTTTTAAAATTTAAATTATTATTTTATCATTTATGGACTGTCAAAAGTACATTAGTCTTAGAGTTTGAATCTTTTGGACAACCTCTATCCGTTTTAAAAAGAAAAGAAGGATAATCTTTTAATTGTTTTGATAAAGTGTGGACTTTTACACAAAATCTCTATTCAGGAATAAAAATATGTTGAATTTCACGTTTTTATTAATTATTTCAATAATAATAGTATCAATTGAATTAAGATTAAATTGATAAAATTTTTAATTTTAAATAATATATTTAATGGGTGGTTCCTAAGTTTAACATATATTAGTTTTTAAAAAGTGTACAACTTGCTTAATGATTTAGTATTCATACCCATCCCTCTTGGAAGAAAGTTTTATTAATATAAATAGAGAAAATATTTGGTATACTGTCATTAATGAAGCTTCTAGACTCTACAATAAAATTATGGAGTCGACAAGTGTTTTATAAAAGTATCGTAAAATATTAAAAAAAACATGACAAATTTTTAAGGTTGCTTGTGGAATAAAAAAAAACACTACCATTATACCAAATACTAGCACATATAAATAAATAATTATCACAATTTTTTATCTTATACAATAATATATAATTCCAAATTAGTTAGTATTAATTAAATAATTTGGGGTTTTGGGGGGGGGGGAGGGGATTAATGAAAAACAGAGGTTTTACCCTTTTAAGTAGGTACTAAGATTATTTCTTCTTTTTTTTTTTATGGCAAAAATGTTAAAAAAAGATAACTTCTTTTTGGTATTAAGATTATTTGTTTAGTTATTTCTTTATTTGAGAATGATAACATTGACCTGCCTTCAATGTAATCTCTGTCGTGGATTCATTTGATAAATGGTAGAAATATTCATTCCATTGAAAATGATAAATACACAATAGTTACTTATTAATAGAAAATTTATTGAATTACTTTTATTTTATTCTTTTAAGATTATACCGAAAGGCTCTGTCCTTAAAATGGAAAAAAAATATTTAGCCTCTTTATAATTGATAAAAATTAAATTAGTAATGGTAAAATTGTACTTTAGCCCTCTTAAAAATGATAAAAATTGATAAATTCTTTAAAAATTATAAAGATATAGACTATTAAAATGATGAAATTACATTTTACTATAATAAAATATACAATTTAATTCCATCCCAAAATTTTTTTTAATTCCGTCACTGCTTTAAAGACTTCATATTTAAATTAAGCTTGAACTAGAATGTCACATTATTCTCCATATAAAATTTTTTAATTTTAGATTTATAATATTTTACACTAAATAGTATATCTTATTTCAAATATTTCATATTTATACTCAAAATCATTTAAATTTTGGGTTTTTTCATAAAATGTTTAAGGAAAAATAAAAATAAAAATAAAAATATAAAACATAAAATTTTTGTAATTTAAAATTTACATATATCAAACAATCTATTTATTTTAATAATTAATTTTAAGCAATATATCAAATAAATTTTATAATTTAAATTCAATATATGTAATTTTTTATTTTTTATACAAACTTTTCAACTTTTTAACAAACATTTTAATTTTTTCCATTATTGTGGGAGATTCATTACCACTTTTGAATATTCAAATATTATTGTTATTATATAATAGTTTATAATTAAACTGTTGTTGATATAATAAATTTATGTATTGATATTCCAACTCCATTATATATTTGAAGTTATTGTTTAAATTTAAGATTTTAATTTTAAAAATAGTTTAATAAATCTTAATATTTCCAAGAATTAATTGATGAATTATTTTATTTTTAATTGGAATTAAAAAGAAAGAAAGAAAAAGCTATAATATCTTCTTTCTTAGCTAATTTTTGTACCTATTTTTATTATAGAATTTACAATTATTTATACTAAATTAAGTCAGGTGAAAACTATTATATAATAAATTTATTAAAATTGATATGAAAATACAATATTGGTTGGAGTAAATTTTATGAGAATTTGAGTTCAAATCCCATCATATATATTTTCTTAGATTCTATAGGAAAAAGCTAAAATCTTTAAAATATTATTTATTATTTTGTTAAAATAATGATTTTTAGTAATTTGGTAATTGAATTGAGACGCAATTAAAAGTTACACCAACTTAAATAAATTTTTATAAATAATATAAATATAAAATCTAATTAATATACATAAAGATTTTTATTTCCATTTATGAAATTTAAAATGATATAAAAAGCATACTCAATTATTGAAGCTCAATGAATTTGGTGTGAATAAGGTAGCAAGGGGCATCCATATGCATGTGAGTTAGAGCAAATAAAACGTTTCTGCCAATTTGGTTGGCTTCCAACATGACACGTGCCAGTTAGGAAATACGTACGTAAACGGAAGATAGAAAACAACAGGTTGCGACTCTTTACCATTACATCAGACCATTACCACTATGTTATGTCTTTTTAATTTATCAATTTGAATATAAATCATAATTATTCAGAAGTTATGATGGTTAAATAATGATGGTATTTGTCATCACAGAGTGATTTTTTTTTTTTGAAAATGGGTTGATAGTAGATACTTAATTAGTGGTTTTTTATTGACTTTTTAATCTGTTTTTATTTTAAGAGTTTTGCAAAATAATAAATAATTTCACAAGTCGAATTAGACTTTGTTATCTTTTAAGTCTTTACTTTTGAAAGTTTTTGTCTTGTCTTGTACAAGCTTTTTAATCTTGCTTTTGCAAGTAATTTTAGGAATGATTTTTTCGTCATCCTCTCCTATTTGGTGGATGCTCGGTTTTTTTGTTGGTTTTGCACCTCGCTTTGGATTATTGGGGGTTGATTTTCTTATCTTGATAGTTGCTTGCAATCATTTCAAATATGCCATGCTTGAGTTGTGACAAAACCGGCTGTTAGTGTGTTGTAATGTTCTATTAATGTTGAGGCTGAAGCCTCTATCGTATTGATGGAGCTTGTCCTTCATTGTCGACAATAGATTTTTTCCCCCAAATTGTATGGTCCCTTTTATGGAATAAATTAATGAATTTTTTCTTTCAAATAATAATAAGTAAATGTAGAGGTAGTTGCATCGAGTATCCCGAACTATAATTCACATTTTAAATTGGTTTCTAAACTTCAAAACGCTTCTAATTACATATTTAAACTATTAATGTTATATCAATCATGCCCTTATATTATTAAAATCATTAATTTAATCGTTAAATGACACATCAAATCTTATGTGACATAATTTAAAATGAAAGTTTTAAAGAAAAGTAAAACATTATCACATAACTTTTAAAAGTTAAAACTAAAAACAAAGTAAACCGGAAAAAGAGATAGTGAACAATAAAGCTTTGATAAAAGTTTCAAAAACTTCAAAATCAAGATTTTTACAATATCCATTTTACAATATTCATTTTCTTTAAAATTTCAATTTAATCTATGCCATATAATATTTGATAATTGATTTAATGGTTAAATTAACAATTTTAGTAAAAGGACCTTATTGATATAACCACAATAGTTTGAAGATGTATTGGATGCTTTAAAGTTTGGGGACCAATTTAGAACAAAGGTTCTAGTTTGAGAATATATGGTAAAATTAACTCTTAAATGTATTAACCTTCTAAAACAATTGAAGTATATTTAATTATTTAATTTTTTACTCAAGATTTAAACTATTTTTATTTTAATTTCGTAGATATTACATATGGGGTATTATTATTAGTTTCAAAACTTACGTTTAATATTCTTAATATGATGTAATTACCTATTTAAATTTTCTTTTACTTTCAATTTAAACTATTTTTATTTTAACTTTGTACATGTTGCTATTAGGTTTAAATATTGCATTTCATTATTTATTATACATTATTTTTTAACACATACACGTGTTCTAAATACATAGTTTCTATGCACATACGTGTTCTAGTATATTATAATCGTATTTAAATATATTGTGTCTTATTTATTATATTTTAAAGTTTATTAAATGTATTTTATTTATAATTTTATATTATGTTTAAAATTGGGTGAAAGTACCTTTGAAGTCCCTATATTATAGAGTATGGATCAAATTAAGCCTTTTTATGATTAAATGGATCAATTCAATTATTGTACTATTAAAAAGAATCAAATAAGGCCAAATTGGAACAAATTTATAATTTATTGTTTAAAATTGACATAAAAATAAAATTTTTTCATTTATAGTTCATCTTCAAACAAAAATATTTATCTATAAAATCATAAAAATCTTTCAAAATATAACTTTGTTAAATAGCAAATGACATCTTTTAAACAATAAATGTTAATTATGTTCCAATTTGGCCTTATTCGATTTTTTTAATAGTACAAAGACTAAATTGATCCATTTAATAGTAGGGGGACTAATTCGATACAACCCCTATAATAGAGGGACCTGCTAGATACATTTAGCTTTAAAGTTGTGACTTAGCAAGACCATTTTGAAAACTAATATCCTTTAAAATAATATTTCTATTCCACGATCTAACTTGATTAATTAGTTATCATGACCCGTCAACTGACAAGATACTAGTGTCACAGGACGTGCAAATAAGCTAGCGACCAAGGCACACTCTAATGTTCCCTCTTGTTCATTGGGGGTCATTTGGCCTGATAAGACTGACCCGTTGCTTGGAAGAAACTTTGTAACAGCCCGTTTTTAGTGGTGTCAGTAACAGTAGTTTTGGGACCACAATTCTGACGAGTGAGTTATTATTTTAATATTTATTTAATGTCTATAGTATTATATTAAGGTCGTATTAAAATTTCGTTAAGAAATTTTGATGTTTAAATGGTTAATTAGGTGAAATAGACTAAATTGTAAAAGGTGTAAAAGTTAAGTTCTATTAGTTAAAGGGGCCCAATGGCTATGAAATTTTAAACTAAGGGACTTGAATGGTAAATATACCATTAAAGTGCTAGTGGATATGCATGGGCAAGGCTTTATTGAAAATTTGATAGTTTTTAAAGGTTAAAATAGTAATTTGGTAAAAAAAAGCTAAAATGACTAAAGAAATAATGTTCATCTTCTTCACCATTTCAAAATTCAACCAAAAATCACCATTGAAATAGGCTAGAGCATTTGGTCAAGCTTCCAATCTTGCATGTAAGTGATTTCATGCCTCGTTTTTAATAATTTTTATGTTTTTGAATTCGTTTTAGCTTAATTTAGCTAGCCTCGGGGTTAATTTGAATTTTTTTTAAAGATTGAGGGACTTTTCATGGATGATTTTGAATAGGTTTTGATGTTAGTTGATGGATTATTTATCTTTGTTATATAATAAACATATTTTGTTAAGTGATTTTTGTTGAATTTTGAAAAAAAAGGATTAAATTGTTAAAAGTATAAATCAAGGTCCCTTGTAACCTTGGTTAATATGGATTTAGGTTAAAATGTGTTATATTCAAGTTATAAGCTTAGGGACTAAATTGTAAAAAGTTAAAATGTTAGGGGCAAATTCATAATTTTACATAAATATGAATTATGGATTAAATTGAATTCTAGAAGTACTTAATTGAATGAAATTATTTATTTAGATCAAGATAAATTACAATAGGACCTAAATCAAATAAAAGCTAAAGCTTCGAATTAATTCGACTATACTTATACGCCCTAGTTATCGAGGTAAGTTTGTAAGAATTGTGATTGTATTAATGTTATCCAGATTGAATGTTTACTAAGTTGTTTTAATATAAATGAATCAAAATATGAATGCATTTATGCTATGATGAATTGACGGATATCGAGCCTCTTAGAAGACAAATGACACCTCATTAGGGATTTCATGTTTCGGGTGCTGGTCTTGAATGTCCTACCGATGGCTGAGGTCCTGCATTTGTTGCAGATTTTTCATAGCTCGTGTGAGCAGCATCGTGTAGCTTACATTCTGACCCACAGCTCGTGTGAGCAGGCTCATTTCACAGCTCGTGTGAGCATTGATGTAAAAGAAATGTTAAGGTTATATGTAAAGGCACACTATGTGTAAGCTTTATTAAATATCCGATGTGATTCTAGATGGTTTAACGGGTAAGAAAAGGAATTGAAATGGTAAGTACACAAATGGATTGAATCATTATCTTATGAAATTATTTATGAATTAAATGATATTTCATATGGAAATTTACATATCTTATGGTTGATTTCATTTGTATCATGGAAAAGTATACTAACTTGTGAGTTGGTAATGTTGTATAGGCTTTTACTAAGCTTATGAAATTGGTGATGGTTTATGTTTAATCTTTGAATTGTATGAATGAAATGGTAAGTTATGTTTTGGTTTATACGAGCTTACTAAGCATTAATTGCTTATGTAGTTTCTTTCTTTTGTTTTATAGATTATCAGAAGCTCGATCGGTTGGAAGCTCGTCAGAGACCTATCACACTATCCAACAGGAATTTTGGTAGTTGTGTGTTTTTGCCAAAGTTAATAATGGTATGTATAGGTCATTTTGAATGGTATTTAGTAAATATGTAAATGGTAATTTGGTATGTTTGTGCTTTGAAGTTTATGTATGGTTGATGGACTTGTAATGCTTGTTAAGTTAGGTCCTCTTGATCACCTTTAGGTAATTGAAGTGCATAGTCTTTTGGTATTTTTTTGATGAGAAAAATGGTCTTGTGTGACATGTTTTGGTAGATATTCGAAGTAGGTTTTATGCTTGGAATGTGGTAAAGTTAACTTGATTTGGTAAATGATGTTTTAAGACAATTGTGGTACTTTTGAATGACATATTGATTAGATGGATTAAGTTGTTTAAAATGGCATGTTTATGTGTGTATGGATGACGTTTAAGTCCCTTGGATGTATGCCCAAATGGTATGAATGGTTAGGTATGAATTAGTTTTGAAATGGCTTGATTTTAGGTAAATTTT
Source organism: Gossypium arboreum (assembly GCF_025698485.1). Classification (NCBI taxonomy): domain Eukaryota; kingdom Viridiplantae; phylum Streptophyta; class Magnoliopsida; order Malvales; family Malvaceae; genus Gossypium; species Gossypium arboreum. The sequence continues at coordinate 5,430,728 of NC_069071.1, forward strand.
GGGTTTACACGGCCTGGGACACGGGCTGTCACACGGTCTAGCGAAATGATTGTGTGTCATTTGAGATTTCTTTGTGTTCCAAGTCAATGAGTTATATGGCCTAGCACATGGCTTGACACACGGGCGTGTATGGCAACTTAAATAGTTACACGACCTGGCACATGGGCATTTGTGGCAACTTAAAGAGTTACACGGCCTCGCACATGGGCGTTTGGGCGATCTTAATGAGTTACACGAGTGAGGAAACGAGCTGAGACACGGTCGTGTGTTCCTTGTTTGAATGTTACTCGGCCTGGCCATACGGCCGTGTGACCCTTATTTTCTAAATTTTACAGATTTTTCTTGAAACTTCTGTTTTGTTTCAAATTTGTCTCGAATTGGCTCAAAGCTTTTTTTAGGGCCTTGAAGGCTCGATTTAAGGACAAAATGCTTATGTTTGATATGTTTTGAATGTGATTTATTTATTTAAAGTTATATTGATAAATGTTTTTCGATTGTACGGTAATGCTTTATAACCCTAATCTGACGATAGAGATGGGTTAGGGGTGTTATATTTTGTGGTATCAGAGCTATAGTTTAGTCGGTTCTCAGACTAAACGTAGCATGATGGAGTTTAAAAATACATGCCATTATATAACCTATGATAGTGTGATATTTGATATCTCCTGACTCAAATTGAGTTATGTTTTTATATAGATAAAATGTCATCCAACTGAGTTGATTTCGATGAGGTTAAGAGTAATGTGCAAGCCTCCGTACACCGAGTAGCTAGTAGTGTGCCTGTAGCTGAGGGCTGGGGAAGTGAGACGAAAGAAGCCTTTTTTCAAATGATGTCTGAGTGGTTATTTGAATTCTTGAGAACAAACCCGGTGGGTCAACAACCTCCACGCCCTCCCATACCCTAACCTGTCCTTATTATCCCTTAGGTTTTGGAACAAGTACATACAAGTAAGCCTCCGGTTGATAAAATTTGTGAATATGAGGCTAAAAAGTTTCACGGTATAGTTGAAGACGATCCTGAAAAAGTCGAATTTTGGTTGGAAAACATTGTGAGGGTATTCGATGAATTGTCTTATACACCTATTGAATGTTTAAAGCATGCAATGTATCTGTTGAAAGATTTAGCGTATCAGTGGTTGAATACCTTGATTACGGTAGTACTTAAAGATCGTGTAAACTGGGATTTCTTTCAGATAGAATTCAGGAAGAAATATGTTAGTCAGCGGTTTCTCAACAAGAAACGGAAAGAATTTCTTGAATTGAAATAGGACCGTCTGACTGTAGCCAAGTACGAAAGAGAATTTGTGTGACTCAGCAAATATGCTCGGTAATGTATACCATCAGAGGCTATTGTGTGTACCTCGTTTGAAGACAGTCTAAATAAAGATATTAAGTTGCTAGTTAGGATTCTAGAATTGAAAGAATTTATGGTTCCAGTGGATCGAGCACATAAAGCTGAAGAACTCAATAAAGCGAAAAGAAAAGCAGATTTCGAGGCTCGTAACATCGGTAAATGACTTACGGAAAAGTTATTTTATTCTTCTTCGAAGAAATTAAAAGAATTTCACAGTCGTACATCAGCTTTAGTGGGATTCTTGGGAAGAGATAAAGGAAAGCAACATTTGAGTTTGAGATCTCAGGCTACATCTATAGCGAGTGTGGGTAGCATAATAAATATCAAACCTGGATGTCAACAATGCAATAGACGACATTTCGGGGAGTGCAGATTGAGAGTCGGATCGTGCGTCAAGTATGGTTCTTATGATAATTTCCTTAGAGACTACCTTGAAAGATTGAATAAAGAGAAAGCTTAGAACACTCGATCCAATAATACTACTGCGAGAGGGAGACTACCCTAAAATAGTGGAAATGCTGGTAACAGTCGAAGTGGAATGAAATATTCTACTGTTGAATTTGAGAGATGAGGACTAGCTAGGGCTTATGTGATTCGTGCTCAAGAGGAAGCTTTAGCTCCTGATGTGATTACTGGTACATTTTCTATCTTTGATACTAATGTTAATGCTTTGATTGACCTTGGGTCAATGCACTCATATGTATGCACAACTTTAGTGTCGGATAAGAAAATAAATTTTGAGTCAACTAAATTTGTGGTTAAAGTAATGAATAAGAAAATAACTTTTGTGTTAATTGATAAAGTCTGTAAAGCTGTCATTTGATGATTTGAGATTGCAACTTTCTGACTGATTTGATGTTGTTACCATTTGATAAATTCGATGTAATTCTGGGTATGGATTGGTTAACTCTGCATGATGCTATTGTAAACTGTAGACGAAATAATATTGTGTTGAAATGTTAGAATAGTGAAATGATCTGAGTTAAGTCAGTTAGAAATGATGGTACGACTAATGTGATTTCAGCTATGTTGGCACAGAAGGGCTGTGAGGCGTTTTTGGCTTATATATTTGATTTAAGGGTTTAGAATTGAAATTAGAGTCAGTTTCAACTGTTTTTGAATTCTCGGATGTGTTTCAAGAAGATTTACCAGAGTTACTGCTGGTTAGAAAAGTTGAATTTGCTATTGAGTTAATACCGAGAACTTCTTCGATATCAATAGCTCCGTATAGAATCGCATCTACCGAATTGAAAGAGTTGAAAGCATAATTGTAGGATTTGAAAGACAAAGGCTTGGTTCGGCTTAGTTTTTCTCCCTAGGGTGCTCCTGTATTGTTTGTTAGAAAAAGGACGGGTCAATGCAGTTATGTATCAACTATCGACAGCTTAACAAAGTCATGATCAAGAACAAATATCCTCTACCAAGTATCGATGGTTTGTTTGATCAGCTAAAAGGCGTAATAGTATTTTCAAAGATCGATCTCCGCTCTGGATATCATCAGTTACAAGTTAAAGATTTAGACGTGCCAAAAATTACTTTTAAAACTAGGTAACGGACATTACGAATTCTTAGTTATGCCATTTGGTGTAACCAATGCACCTGCTGTGTTTATAAATTTGATGAATAGAATATTCAGGTTGTATTTAGATAGATTTTTTATTGTGTTCATTGATGACATTCTGAACTATTCTCGAGATGAAACAGAGTATGCCCAGCATTTAAAAATAATTTTGCAGACTTTGCACGGAAAATAGTTGTTTGCTAACTTTAGCAAATGTGAGTTTTGGCTTCGAGAAGTTGGATTTCTAGGACACGTTGTATCTGCAGATGGTATTAGGGTTGACCCGAGCAAAATATCGGCCATGGTGGATTGGAAGGCTCCGAGGAATGTTTTAGGTATCATAAGTTTTCTGGGTTTAGCCAGATATTATCAGAGATTTGTTAAGGGATTTTCAATGTTTCCTACAACATTGATGAAACTGCTCTAGAAAGATGTCAAGTTCAAATGGTCCGAAAAGTGTCAGCAAAGCTTTGATTAGTTGAAAACGTTGTTGACCGAAGCCCCTTTATTGGTTCAGCCAGAGCCCGGTAAGGAATTCATGATTTATAGTGATGTTTCATTAAATGGTTTGGGTTGTGTTTTGATGCAAGATGGCAAGGTAGTAGCTTATACGTCCTGACAGTTGAAACCACATAAGAAAAACTATTTAACTCATGATTTAGAGCTTTGGTTTAAAGATTTGATGACACCATTTATACGGAGAAAAATGTCATATCTTTACGGAACACAAAAGCCTAAAGTATTTGATGTCATAGAAATAATTGAATTTGAGACAACGTAGATGGTTGGAACTGTTAAAAGATTACAATTTGATCATCAACTATCATTAGGGAAAAGGAAATGTTTTTGTTGATGCTTTAGGAAGAAAATCTTGTGTCTTTGAGAGCTTTGAACACTCAGTCGACTTTGATTGATGATGGTTCTATTGTAGCAGAATTAAAAGTTAGACCAACATTTCTGCAATAGATTTGCGAGGCTCAGAAAAGTGATTTCGAGTTGATTGCCAAACAGAAACATGTTGAGTCGGTACCTAGTTCAGAATTCCATGTTAATTCAAATGGTAGTTTGTATTTTCTCAACAATATTTGTGTTTTGAGAAATTTTGATGTCATTTAGAAGATTTTACAGGAAGCTCATAGCAGTAGCTTATCGATACATCCTTATAATAATAAATGTATGGTGATTTGAAACAAATGTATTAATGGCCAGGTATGAAACAAAAGATTTCAAAGTTTGTATCGAAATATTTGATCTGTCAACAAGTTAAAGTCGAGCATCATGTGTCTTCTAGTTTGCTACAACCTGTGATGATTCCAAAATGGAAATGAGAACGGGTTACGAAGGATTTTGTATCGAGATTGCCTTTATCTCCACAAAAGAAAGATGTTATTTGGATTATTGTGGATCGTTTGACTAAGTCCACACATTTCATTCTAGTACGTATGGATTACTCACCTGAGAAGTTGACAGAATTGTACGTTTCTGAGATTGTTAGATTTCATGGTATATTAGTGTCTATTATCTCTGATAAGGATCCACGGTGTAGAAGCCCAAATTGCCTGGGCCCGATTATATCAAAACCCAACCAAACCTCTAAACCCACTAAAACCCTTAACCCATGATCCATTTACATCTACCCAAACCCATTACAAAACCCAAATATTAAACCCAATTCAAAAGCCCATTAAGTCCCCCCCAAAAAAAAACCTAACCCAAAAAAAAAAGAAAAGAAAAACCTAACCCCCCCAAAAAAAAACCAAGAAACCCTAGCCACCTAGCCACTTTCCCACTTGCCCCATTTTTCCTCCCATTTTTTATATCCATTGTCTACCACCACCACCTACAAAATAGAAAAAGAAATAATAGAAAATCATGTAAAAGATGGCTATAAAAAGCCATTCAAAAATCATGTAAGGGAGGGGGAATTTTGATCAATACAAAGAATTTATCTTCAAAAATACCTAAAAGTGATTTTATCTTCTTTATTATTTTACTCTTATTTTTATTTTTATTTTTTCCTTTTTTGAATCTATTAATCTATATATATACATCATAATAAAAAATATAATAAAATATATATACAAAACAAATATAAAAAAAATTACATTTTTAAATACCATGCATGTGTGGCAGAACCTGCCATGACAGACGACGACGATCGACGATCGACCAATGACCCCCCCCTTGGTGGATTTCCTTTCCCCCTCCTTCTCTCTTCTTTCCCCTTCTTTTTTTTAGGTATTTTATATATATTATGTATATGTTTTTAATGCCATTAGTTATATATTTCTTATGTATATATTCTTAAATACTATTATATATACATATATATATATATATTTGAAACACCATATTGTGTATATATTATTATTACAAATTATTACTAATGCTAGTATTATTATAACTATTATTATATCAGTGTATATTTTATGTACATATGTATATATATATATATATATTTTGTACATATCATTATTTTATATTATTGTTGTAAATTTTTATGTATATATTTTTTATGTACGTTTCCTAACATTTTCTTTTATTGTAGATATTATTATTATTATTATTACATACTTTTATTATATGCATATATATATATGTATTTTTATGTACATATTATTATTTTATATTATTATTACCAAATATATCATTTTTCCTATTTTATTATTAGTACATGATTTGTTTTTATTTTGTAAATATCATTATTATTGTTATTCTAATATTCTAGTATTCCATGTTAATATTTTTCATTAATGATATCATTTTTTCGTCCTTTATCTATTTTAATTTCTCACTTTAGGAATATTTTTCTCATGTTTTAATTAATTTCAAAAATAAGGCAATGTACCGATTTAATATTAAGCCATCGATTTCATCGCTATGTTGGGTGAAATTTGTCGGCTTGTGTTAAAAAACGGGACACCCTTTCTAAAAAAAACATCGAAAACTAAAAATTCTCATTTTTCAATCGGATCACGATTAAATATTATATTGAAATCGTATTTTTGAAAATCAAGTCAACACATGTTTAATAAGATACCAATTTTGGGCGTCGCGAGGGTGCTAATACCTTCCTCGCCCGTAACCGACTCTCGAACCCAACTTTACTTTGGCTTTTGACGTAGACCTAAATTCGGCCTTCATTTTTGTGCAAGAATAAGTTTTCTTTTCTAAAAAATGATGATTTATTAGGTGTCCGATCACACCTAGAAAAAAGATCGGTGGCGACTCCTTTTTTTAATAAAATCGAAAGTCGATTTTTAAATTTTCAAATAATCACCTCAATTAGTGACCGAAAGAGAATTTTTTACGTCGGTACACCTGGCGACTCCACTGGGGACTCTTTTTGAGAGTCGAGTCGAATTAAACTTGCGTTGTCAAAATTTTCAAAGTTCCTTGTTGAAATTAACATTTAGTCGTGATCCTCAAATTTTTTGTTTTCAAAAAAATCATGCATTTGCATCGTGTTGTATATATTCTAACTTGTTTTATCTTGTTGTTTTTCAGCTTTAAATTTTTGTGATTTTAGTTTTGGTTTAGTTTTTTTAAATAAAACGTAAAGGTTTGCAAGTTTCTCCCCACACACCGTGGACGTGCATTTTTGTTGCATAACATGAGCTCTATACCCGGGCTCCGTCCCTGTTAAGTGAAAGTAAACGCTATGCCTTCGTGAGTTAACTCGTTCCTCCGCACAGGCTAGTGAATACTTTCGGGTTACATATGACTTATGCTTTCGTGAGTTAACTTGTCCCTCCGCATAGGCATAAGTAAATGTAATCCCTCGAATTGATCTCGTAAGCCTATGATGGGCCATGACCGAGGCTCTGTACTAATCTTAGTAGATGACAGTGCAGACGATTCGAGTACCCATCTAGAACCAAAACCGCATATAGTGAACCATACGAGCCACCTAACTAGAGCCATGCCGAACCTCCGCTCGTTTAGTAGTCACCGAAATAAGTACACGGGAAAAGCACATCTTACCTTCTATTTCTTTTACATTTGTGCTTTCTAAGCAAGGGAATCGAGTCCACTGGACCAAGTAGCTTAATTTGTTAGATTTTCCACAGTTTTTCTCTGTTTATATGTGTTGCGCTAACCAAGGTCGTTTGTCTGTATTTCTATTTTTTATCATGCATCGAAGGCATCTTGTTAGGAAGGTGTTGATTAGAGATTGGTTGCCAAAAACGAGTTTCTAATGGAGGAGTCAATTATGCGAGTGACCGAAACGTTGTGTAATAGACTCCTTTGATTAAGGAAATGCCTAAATAGGGGCTATCTTGAAATCAACACCAATTTTTTGCATTCCTTGCATAACTAACATTTTGACATTCATGCATCCATTCATACATTCATTCATACATTGCATATCCCATACTCGGTCGCTGAAGATAAAATATATAATTCGCAGTTGTAATACCACAAGACTGGAATCACGTCATTCGTATAAAACGCGAAGGCAAGCTAGAGTAATGGAGGCCGAATTCAACGAAAGGATCGAAAGGATGGAAAGGATTTAAAAGGAATTACAAGAGCAACTGGCCAAATCGCAACAAGAGACGAGAGATCTAATGGTGAGATCTCGAGAGGAATCACTCGAGCAAAGAGATCAGATGGCCAAAATGATGGAGATGATGACAACTTTGGTCAAAGGAAAAGGACCCGTGCAGAACCCCGATGTTATAGAACCTCAGTCAAGAATTCACCATGATCAGGATCCACTCTATCCCCCGGGATTCACTCCACCACCCGTATATACAACACAAAGAGGGTATACTCAAGGGGAACCCACAGTCTTGGAACAACGACCTATGCCACCGCTCCACCCACTAATCTGGGCAAGGAATATTCGTGTCGAACCGGGGCAAGCCCTCTTGATCCATTAGTTCCAGATCCGGACGACCCAAACAGAGGTAGCCAAGTTGAAATTGGATAATCATGATGCAAAATATAGAAGTCTAGAGGAAAGACTCAAAGCAATAGAAGGCACTGAAGTCTTCTTCGCACTAGGTGCCAAAGAACTCAGTTTGGTACCTGATCTAATCTTGCCTCCGAAATTCAAGGCGTATGATTTTGAAAAGTATGATGGGACAAGGTGCCCAAAAGCATATCTCATCATGTTCTGTTAAAAAATGACCGGTTATGTGAACGAGGATAAGCTACTCATACATTGCTTTCAAGATAGTCTAACAGGGTCAGCTCTTCGGTGGTACAACCAACTTAGTAGAGAAAAGATTCGATCCTGGAAGGACTTGGCGTCTGCATTCTGCGAGCAGTACAAGCATGTATCGACATGGTGCCGCACGGATGACCTTGCAAATGATGGAGAAAAAGCCATCAGAGACCTTCAGACAGTATGCGCAGAGATGGAGAGACGTCTCGGCCCAAGTGGAACCCCCATTAACAAAAACGGAGATAACCGTTCTCTTTATCAACACCTTAAAGGCGTAGTTTTATGACAAACTAGTGGGAAGTGCCACGAAGGAGTTTGCGGATATTGTAATATCTGGTGAGCTCATGGAGAATGCCGTCAAGAGCAGTAGAATGGAAGGTTCAGAAGGTTCAAAAAGGGCAGCACCTATGAAGAAGAAAGAACCAGAAGCCCACATGGTGGGAATGGGAAACCGTTATGCCCCTAATCCATATCCAAATCAACCCCGACCTCGAAATTATCCACCTCCAAATTTCTATTATCCTCCTCAAACCCTTTACTACCAAACACTACCTCCCTCCTACCCCGTATACGCCATGAACAACCAAATACCCGTCACCACTTTTTCACAAAACACTGCACCAGTTCAAAACCAACCCAGAAACGAACCAAGACCAACAAGGCCCAACCCCGAGAAGCCACAATTTACTCCTATCCCTGTGTCGTATGGGGAATTGTACCCAAAACTCTTGGAGAAACAATTGATATCTCCCCATTACATGGCCCCTCTTAAACCTCCATACCCGAAATGGTACGATCCAAACGCTAGTTGTGCATACCATGCGGGGAACCAGGGGCATTCTACTGAGAACTGTCTTGCTTTCAAAAGGAGAGTTCAAGGGCTCATCGATGCGGGCATTTTGCGATTTGATGGTCTTGGCGATCGACCGGAATCTATTCCCAAACCACACCGAAGGAATGTGGCGCAGAGAGAGAGGAGGATAAATGACAAAGTAGAAGATGGGTTTCTGAAGTAAGAACACCTCTGCAGAGAATCTGGGAGGTACTAAGTGAGAAAAGGGTTGCTCTGTCATTTTAATGGAGTATCCAAAGGAAAAGATGCAAAAGGTCACAGTTTTTGCGAGCTCCATGGTATTAGGGAGCATAACATTCAGTCCTGCGAGGAATTCAGAAGTTTACTGCAAAGTATGATGGATAATAAGGAGATTGGGATTTTTTGTAAAGCCAAAGAGGCCAATAGTGGAGAAATATGTGCCTCTGACAATCAATCATCAGGTTTCCCATATAGCGCCGACTGACCGTTAATAATCTATTATGACGCGAAGAAGGAGCCGGTGAAACCAAAAATGATAATTGAAGTACCATCTCCTTTCCCTTATAAGGACAATAAAACAGTACCATAGAAGTACGATGTCAACATTGTTACACCTGAAGGTGAAAAGCTTGAAGCCACAACTAAAGACATTGTGAAAGTAGGTCATTTTACCCGCAGTGGATGGTGCTATTCTAAAGAAGTTGAACCGGTAAAGAAAAGTAGCGACTTGAAGCAAAAAGTGTAATACCCTGAAAATCTTTACAGTAATATATTATCCTTAATATAATAAAATAAGGAAATAAAGTGATAAAAAAGGGAAGTTTTGAGTTATGGCAACATTGGGAAGTAAATTATGATATCTTGATTCAGGAAAGGACTAAATTGTAAAAGTTAGAAAAGTTTTGTTGCCTAAGAGTAAATACTCAAGACTTAAAGGGTTAAAGTGTAAATATGAAAAAGTTGAAGGACCAATAGTGTAAATATTTTAAGGGTAGAATGATCTAGAAACTAAGGAAAATGGATGAATTAGGACCAAATTGAATAAGTGAAGAACTATGAGGACTAAATTGCAATTTTACCAAATTAAATGATGACTCAAGGATGGAATTCTAAAAGATCATGAAGGGCAAAATGGTCAATTAGTAAGAGAGAATTCTAGAATGTAATGATTATGTTAATGATATTTTAAATTAATTAATTAGATAAATATTATTTTATTAATATTTTATGAGATATTTAATATTATTTTATTATTATTTATTTAGTATATAAGGAAAGAAAGATGAAGAATTTTCATCATCTTTCCTTTCCATGCAAACTAACGTGAGAGAAAGAGAGGAAGAAAGAAAGTTTTACTTTCTTTACAATTTGGTCCTTTTACCAAAAATTCACCATTTTCACCCAAAAATGAAATGAATTTCCATAGCTACCAAGAGAGAAAAATGTTAAGGAGAACATGGGGAGTTAGAATATCAAGTTGGATTCAAGAAATAGAAGCTGGAGGAGAGAAAATCAAGATAAAGATTGGTATCAAGAGAATAAGGTAAGTACATCAAGATTTCAATATGTTTTTAAGTTTGTTATTGTTGATAAATCATGGAAATAATGTTATAGTAGAGTTTTATTACATAAGGTCCTATGTTCTTGATATGTTAGTGAAGAGAAAATAAGAGAAAGTGATGAGAAATGGTGTAGAAAAAGAAAATAAGGGTGTTATAACATGGTAATTAATATCTTGCACTAAAACAGTTATGGACAGCAGCAGTAGTCTAACTTTGAAAAATCACCATAAATTTTATAAATTGAATTAGAAGATGAAAAAATATGGAATTAAATATTAATGAGTCTAGTTTCTCATAGAAGAAACAGTGTAAGCAATGAATTTTAAATTTTGATATATAATGAATTTTGTGAGACAAGGTCAGAATGAATTCAGGTTCCCTGTTCAGACTTTGAAAAATAATAAAAAATGAATAAAAATAATTAGAGGCTTAAATTTATATTTATAGAATCCTGAATGAGTCTAGTTTTATTAGAAACAAACTAGAACATCATTTGAATTCTGTAAAAGGAGATAACTAATTTTAGTGAAGAAGGGTCAGAACTGTCAGACAGCAGAATAGGGGTGACTTTAATGAATAAACTGTACTAATTGGCTAAACCAAAAATTCTGAAAATTTTATGATAAGAATACATGTGAGTCTAGTTTCAGGAAAAATTAACGGATCTTAATTTCGAGTTCTGTATCTTAATATATAAATAATTTAGTGACTATGACGCAAATGGACAGTTTTGAATGTACATATAAGTAAATAGTGAAATTATTGATAATGTTACTTGTTGTATGTTATATAAATTAAGGATGTGGAATGGAGAGGAGGAGGAGGAAAATATGTATGAATATTCATCTAGCATGGCTAATTTGCATGTTTTAGGCTCAGAACTAAATTGAATAAAAGTAAAATTTTATGGGCAATTTTGTAAAAATGTCGAAATGACTAAATTGCATGAAATAGATTATTTTATTATTTAAATTACAAAAATTTAACGAAATTATCAATTTAGTTCAAGATCGGGGAAACATGTTTTAGGGATTAAATTGAAAAGTGTTGAAATTATGGAAAATTTTGATATTTTATAGAATTCATGGACTGTTATCAATATATATGAGAATAATAGTTGGAAATAAGGATTAAATTGCAAGAATTTTACTTTCCTGTCCCTAAGGATGAAATCGTCATTAATTAAAGTTTAGGGGCAAAATGGTAATTTTGCCTAGAGCATTAATTAAATGTATTAGAATATGAAATGAATGAAAATGATGATCAAATTTATTTATAAAGATCCGGACGACACAAATACGAGACTTGATCATGGAAAGAAAATATATCAAAATAATGAAATAATAAACACGAGCAATCAATGAGGTAAGTTCGTGTAACTTAAATTATATTCTGAAATGCTTGAGATTGTATGTTATTGATGTGAATATGATTTGAATGTTCATTGTATGAAAATTTATAAAACATTGATATATTTGATAAAATGGGAAGAAATCCGGTTGAATGAAAGGAAAATTCGATGGATCTCGAAAAGGAATTGACGGTAAAAGGATCTAGCCGGACGGGTGATCCTATCTGATATAGCCCTCCAGAAGAATATGTGTAAAATGGATTTAGCCCGGACGGGTAATCCGAATTAGGGTCTGAATTTAGCTTTGACTGGTAATTGGATCCAAGCTCATTAGAGTAATTGTCGTTGCAGGATTTAGCTCGACCGGTGATCCCGACAATACTCTATGAGTTTATATTGCGAGGATTTAGCTCGACTGGTAATCCCGCTGCAAGGATGAGGTTCAGTGAGTGTGCTCTCGATATGAAATGTGTAAGACCATGGTTGAAAGATACCATGGCAACGTGATATGAAATGAACAAGACCATGGTTGAAAGATACCATGGCAACATGACAGAAAATGAGTAAGACCATAGTTGAAAGACACTATGGCATCATGTCAAAGATAAATAAGACCGTGGATGGGAGGCGCTCTAGCATCTGTTGAACAATTGATATTCGGGTAATATGTATCGGATGACGAATGGTTATATGAAATAATTATGAAGATAGATAAACGAAATAAGTATAAGTACATGAAATATAATTTATGTTAAGTTTGATATAAGCTATTACCTAATAAATATACATAAAATATATGGAAATGATGGAGCATGAAATATTGATATAATGAAATGAATGATATATGCTTATGAAGAAAGCGGTAAGAGCATGATATGTTTCATGACATGTACATATATGATTATCTTTGATATGTTGATACAAGGAAATTATGTAATTGAGACTATTATTAAACTCAAGTGCGATATGTCGAGAAAATAGATATATCAGTGTTGAATTTATATGAGATATGTGCAAGTATACTAACAATGTTGCTGTTTGATGTTTATACAACTGTCAAACTGTTGATTGAATGGTAATATATTTATTTATATGATGCATTGAATCGGTAAGTATTTAAATTTTTTTTTAGTGATCTGTAAATGGTAGTAATGCTCCGAAACCCTGTTCTGGCAGCGGATACGGGTTAGGGGTGTTACAAAAAGGGAAAGCAGTGATGCACGAAGTCAAAGTCGAGCAAGAAATTCCACCCGTGCAAGAAACTAAAAAGCCTGTGAATGAGGAAGAAGCTCAGGAATTCTTGAAATTTATCAAGCACAGTGAGTATAGTGTGGTGGAACAATTGAGTAAGCAGCCAACAAGAATCTCAGTTTTATCTCTACTCTTAAATTCAGAGCCACATCGGAACGCTTTGCTGAAAGTGTTAAATCAAGCTTACGTAGCTAACAACATATCTGTTGAGAAGCTTGATAGGTGGGTAAACAATCTGAATGCAGACAATTTCATCTCTTTTAGTGATGATGAGATACCGCCAAATGGTAGAGGCTCGGTGAAAGCGCTGCATATCACGACTCGCTGCAAGGGCTACATAATACCGAACGTGCTCATCGAGAATGGGTCAGCGTTAAATGTTATGCCATTGGCCACGCTTTCCAGAATACCGATGGATTTGTCCTATTTAAGGCCCTGTCATTCCACGGTAAAGGCATTCGACGGGACGAGGCGCGAAGTCATGGGAAAGATCGAAATCCCTTTGGAAGTGGGCCCTTACATTTATGATGTTGAGTTCCAAGTCATGGACATTACACCCTCTTATAACTGCCTTTTGGGAAGACCTTGGATCCATTCTGCTGGAGCAGTCCCATCATCCTTCCATCAAAAGGTGAAATTTATCATGGATGGCTGTTTGGTCACTGTCGAGGGAGAAGAAGACATTGTAGCATCTATTTCTGCCGACGCACCATATATTGAAGTGAGTAAAGACGCTCTGGAATGTTCCTTTCGATCTCTTGAATTTGTCAATGCCACATTCGTCGCTGAGGGAAACAGAATTCCCGAGCCAAAACTGTCGAGAAATACCAAGATGGGTGTCAAGTTGACTGTAGGAAAGGGAGCCCGAGCAAGGAAAGGTTTAGGAAGGTACCTGCAAGGAATAGTCAAGGCTCTAAAGCCAGTACATCACAAGGCCCGATACGGTTTAGGGTTACAGCCGGACATGCGTCAAAGAAGAAAACAGTGAAAAAAAGATCAAGAGAGAAGGATTGCGAGAACTTTGGGCCGAGAAGTAGAATGGGAGCCCATAACATACCCTCATTTGTCAAAAACATTTACATCTGCGGGAATGATATACCCCGGATAGGATAATATACAAAGCACGCTGTTTTTAATTGAAAGTGGTCTTCAGAATGTCAATATAAATGTCATTGACAAAGGAATTGAGGCTATTAAAGATATTTCAACGATACGCCATTGTCCTCCTGGTTTCATGTTGAACAATTGGACTGCCGAGGACCTTCTTGTAGTTTATAAGTCTTCAGAGTAATGCTCAAACATTAACCCTCTATTGTGTCTTTAGATATAATAGAACTCTTTTGTAAGAGTTTGCATTCACTCTTTATCATTTAAATGAATATCAATGAAGATGCATTTTATCACGATCTTTCGCATTATCACTAATTTCATAATCATCTCCTCATTTCATAGCCTATCTGTACATTTGCCTCATACTATGCCATAACACTTCGTTTGTTGGTTCCAATACTTGGATGCCCCTCTATAGTTTTCTTTTCCATTCAACTTTCAGGTGCTCAGATATCAATGGCATGAACAAACCCGTTACGAGTCCTGAAATCGATTTTGAGAAGGCTGTTTGTTTAGGAGAATTCGAAGCCCAAGAAAATGCTGAAGACTATGTCTCGTCTCCTGACTTGCTAAGAATGGTGGAACAAGAGGATAAACAGATTCTTCCTCATCAAGAATCTGTTGAAACAATAAATTTGGGAACTGAAGAAAGGAAGCAAGAAGTGAAGATTGTGACTTCTATTTCAGGAGGCACCAGGTATAATTTGATTGCTTTGCTCCGCGAGCACAAAGATGTATCCGCATGGTCATATCAAGACATGCTAGGATTAGATGAAGATGTAGCGGTCCATAAGCTCCCAATAAAGCCAGAATGCAAGCCCATTCAACAAAAACTAAGACGGATGAGGCCTGAGATGTTGTTGAAGATAAAAGAGGAAGTCAAGAAGCAATTTGATGCTGGTTTCCTACAAGCCTCCAAATATCCAGAATGGGTGGCTAACATAGTCCCGGTGCCAAATAAAGACGGTAAAGTATGAATGTGCGTGGATTATCCTGACCTGAATTGAGCAAGTCCTAAAGAAAATTTTCCCTTACCACACATTGATACGTTGGTGGATAACACAGCAAAACATTCATTGTTTTCTTTCATGGACGAATTCTCGGGGTATAATCAGATCAAGATGGCCTCTGAGGATATGGAAAAAACTACCTTCGTAATAATGTGGGGAATATTCTGCTACAAGGTGATGCCATTTGGGTTAAAGAATACTAGGGCAACATATCAGAAGGCTATGGTGACGTTATTCCATGACATGATGCATAAAGAAGTAGAGGTATACGTCGACGATATGATTGCTAAATCCCGAGGGGAAGAAGAGCATGTAGTGAACCTGAAGAAATTGTTCGACAGACTGAGAAAGTTCCAGCTAAAGCTCAATCCGGCCAAATGTACGTTTGGGGCTACCTCGGAAAAATTGCTGGGCTTCATTGTCAGTGAAAGAGGTATCGAGGTTGATCCGGAGAAAATAAAAGCTATTCAAGAGTTACCACCTCCGCGCACACAAAAGGAAGTTAGAGGATTTTTAGGGAGATTAAATTACATCGCCCGATTTATCGCTCAGCTTACCAACCAATGCGACCCAATCTTTCGACTTCTTCAAAACATAACCACGAGAATGGAATGAGGAATGCCGGTGGCCTTTGATAAAATAAAGCAATATTTGTCTAGTCCTCCAGTGCTAGTACCACCAACTCCAGAAAGACCATTGATATTGTATTTAACTGTGTTTGAAAATTCAATGGGTTGCGTACTGGGGCAACACGACGAGTCAGGAAAGAAAGAAAAGACGATCTACTACCTCTGTAAAAAGTTCATTGAATATGAGGCAAAGTATTCGTCCATTAAAAAATACTGTTGCGCTCTAGTTTGGGTAGCTCGGAGACTCAGACAATATATGTTGTATCATACGACATGGCTTATTTCAAAGCTAGACCCAATAAAATACATGATGGAATCACCGGCACTCTCAGGAAGAATGGCACGATGGTAGATCCTCCTATCAGAATATGACATTGCCTATGTAAGTCAGAAGTCGATAAAAGGGAGCGCAATAGCTGATTTCTTAGCGACTTGAACGACGGAGGAATATGAGCCCTTGAAATTTGATTTCCCAGATGAAGACTTAATGTGCATCACAGAAATGGAATCCGAGTCATCAAAAGAGAAGTCATGGAATATGTGCTTTGATGGTGCGTCAAAAGCTTTAGGGCATGGAATTGGAGCAATCCTGGTATCACCAGACGAGAATCATTATCCGTTCACTGCAAGACTGAATTTCTTCTGTACCAATAACATAGTAGAATATGAGACCTGTATCATGGGACTTCGTGCAGCTATTGAACGAAACATCGAAATCTTAGAGGTGTATGGGGACTCAGCTCTAGTGGTTTACCAAATCCGTGGAGAGTGGGAAGTGAGGGACCCAAAATTGATTAAGTACAGTGATTTAGTAGCTGAATTGATCAAAGAATTCAAAGAAATAACTTTTCATTACTTCCCGCGAGAAGAAAACCAATTGGCTGATGCCCTAGCCACCTTGGCTTCAATGTTCAAAGCAAGTAAAGAAGCGAAATAATGCCCTCAAAATGAGCATATCGAGGTCCCCATCTTGTTGTAGCATTAAGAAAGAGGCGACGACGACGCCATGGTTCCATGATATCTTAGAATATATCAAGAATCAAAGCTATCCCAAACAAGCGAATGAGAACGACAAAAGAACAATCAGAAGAATGGTAGCGGGATTTGTTCTTGATGGGGATATGTATAAAAGAGGAAAGGATCAAGTATTTTTGAGATGCGTGGATGATGTTGAAGCCAGAAAGATACTTGAAGATGTCCATGAAGGAATCATGGGACACATGCCAATGGTTTCGATATGGCGGAAAGATTATGAGACTCGGTTACTACTGGTTGACGATGGAAAGCGACTGCATTAGTTTTGCCAGAAAATGCCACAAATGTCAAATCTACGGCGATAAAATTCATGTAGCCTCTTCGCCCCTTCACGTCATGACTTCTCCGTGGCCTTTTTCTATGTGGGGCATGGATGTCATAGGGCCTATTTTCCCGAAAGCTTCTAATGGACATCGATTCATTTTTGTGGTCATTGATTACTTCACAAAATGGATAGAAGCCGCTTCGTTTGACAATGTGACCAAGACTGCAGTTTGCAGGTTTTTGAAGAAGGAAATCATTTGTCGATATGGTTTGCTTGAAAGAATCATTTCAGATAACGCCATGAATCTGAATAACAAGATGATGAAGGAAGTATGCGAGCAATTCCAAATAAAGTATCATAACTCCTCGCCTATCGCCCAAAGATGAGCAGAAATTTTGAAGCGACCAATAAAAATATTAAGAGGATCATTGGGAAAATGGTAGAGACGTTTAAAGATTGGCACGAGAAGCTTCCATTTGCTTTGTTTGCATATCGCACATCTGTACGAACATCTACGGGAGCAACTCCTTTTATGGAATGGAAGCTGTGCTACCTATCGAGATTGAGATCCCTTTTCTACGAGTCTTAATGGAATCAAAGTTAGAAGAAGCAGAATGGGTACAAGCTCGATATGATCAGCTGAACCTCATTGAAGAAAAGCGTCTCAGGGCAATTTGTCACGGGCAGATGTACCAAAAAAGAATGATAGCAGCCCATGACAAGAAGGTACTACCAAGAGACTTCCATGAAGGAGAACTCGTGCTGAGAAAAATTCTCCCAATATAAAAAGATCTGCGAGGGAAATGGGCACCAAACTGGGAAGGACCGTACGTCGTAAAGAAGGCATTCTCAGGAGGAGCTTTGATCCTTACCGAGATGGATGGGAAAGAGTTGTCGAATCCAGTGAACTCAGATACTGTGAAGAAATATTATGCTTAAGATGAAAACCCGAAAAGGGCATCTTAAAAAAAAAAAAAAGAGGGATCAAGGCGAAAACCCGAAAAAGGTGTCTTGATTAGTACAAAAAGATTAGGATGAAAACCCGAGAGGGCGTCCTAATGAAACAAACCTAGCGATCGAACGATAGGGCAAGCAGTGAGGCTACAGTATTTGAAGCATTTCTGAAAGCTCGAAATCTTCTACGCAAGAAGCCGCGCTCGAAAAAGATTTTTGATTGAGGAACGAGGAAGAGTTCATGTGTTGAATATCTAGAGCATTTGTATCCATTGAATACGATCCTTTCTTTCTTTTTGACATTTTTTACTCTCATTGTTTAACTTGCTGTGTTTGCCACATTTGAAATAGATGAATATGAAATATCATTTTTGTCCCTATCTGACCTTTTTCATGCATCTCATTATTTACATGATAAATGGTGAAATGACATACTCTAAACAAAAGAAATGTTAAGCATTACCTGGATGAAAATTTGATAAGCACAAGAGTCTCAAAGTAAGAACAAAGTTCAATCGGGGGCAGAAGAGTGATATCTAAGAAACGTCGATTACTCATGAAGCTTGAAGACAGGTATAAGGCCTGAATAGAAAGTCGAGAATCAAAGCAATGAACACAGATCCTCAACAATCGTGGCTAAATGGACATACGACAAACATGCTTAAGGAGCACTGCATAATCATGTAGGCATAAAAGCAATTAAGACAAACATGTGCATATCATGATAACATCATCCATGACATATACAGGTACTCCAGTAGAGCAAGAAGATGTGATGATAGCTGAAAAGACACATGAGTTCCACCAGATGACATGTTCTGGTATTCTGATGTTTTATTTCAAAATTCAATTCATATTGCGAGAGGTGAGTTGAGCCTCGGGACACGCTGAGGTATTGTCAATTTTTCGTATGTTTCAAAAATCAACTCATATTGCGAGAGGTGAGTTGAGCCTCAGGACGCGCTGAGGTATTTTAAAAAAAAATCAACTCATATTGCGAGAGGTGAGTTGAGCCTCAGGACACGCTGAGGTAATTTCAATTTCTGTTGTCAAAAAAATCAACTCGTATAGCGAGAGGCGAGTTGAGCCTCAAGTCACACGTCGAGGTATTTTCAATTTTCGTTTTTCAAATTTTTGCCTTTCAAAAAAAAAAATCAACTCATATTGTGAGAGGTGAGTTGAGCCTCAGGACACGCTGAGTTAATTTCAATTTCTGTTGTCAAAAAAAAATCAACTCGTATTGCGAGCGGCGAGTTGAGCCTCAGTCATACTCGAGGTATTTTCAATTTCGTTTTCAATTTACGCCTTTCAAAAAAAATCGACTCATATTGCGAGAGGTGAGTTAAGCCTTGGCTCACGCTACCGAGCTATTTTCAATTTCATCTTTCAAAAAATCAACTCATATTGCGAGAGGTGAGTTGAGCCTCAGATCACACGCCGAGGTATTTTCAATTTCCGTTTTTCAATTTCTGCCTTTAAAAAAAAAATCGACTCATATTGCGAGAGGTGAGTTAAGCCTTGGCTCACGCGCTGAGCTATTTTCAATTTCTGTCTTTCAAAAAAATCAACTCATATTGCGAGAGGTGAGTTGAGCCTCGGGACACGCTGAGGTATTGTCAATTTTTCGTATGTTTCAAAAATCAACTCATATTACGAGAGGTGAGTTGAGCCTCAGGACGCGCTGAGGTATTTTAAAAAAAAATCAACTCATATTGCGAGAGGTGAGTTGAGCCTCAGGACACGCTGAGGTAATTTCAATTTCTTTTGTCAAAAAAATCAACTCGTATTGCGAGAGGCGAGTTGAGCCTCAGGTCACACGTCGAGGTATTTTCAATTTTCATTTTTCAAATTTATGCCTTTCAAAAAAAAAATCAACTCATATTGCGAGAGGTGAGTTGAGCCTCAGGACACGCTGAGTTAATTTCAATTTCAGTTGTCAAAAAAATCAACTCAGATTATGCGCGGCGAGTTGAGCCTCGAGTCACACGCCGAGGTATTTTCAATTTCCGTTTTCAATTTCGCCTTTCAAAAAAATCGACTCATATTGCGAGAGGTGAGTTAAGCCTTGGCTCACGCGCTGAGCTATTTTCAATTTCTGTCTTTCAAAAAAATCAACTCATATTGCGAGAGGTGAGTTGAGCCTCAGATCACACGCCGATGTATTTTCAATTTCCGTTTTTCAATTTCTGCCTTTCAAAAAAAATCGACTCATATTGCGAGAGGTGAGTTAAGCCTTGGCTCACGCGCTGAGCTATTTTCAATTTCAGTCTTTCAAAAAATCAACTCATATTGCGAGAGGTGAGTTGAGCCTCGGGACACGCTGAGGTATTGTCAATTTTTCGTATGTTTCAAAAATCAACTCATATTGCGAGAGGTGAGTTGAGCCTCGAGACGCTGTTGAGGTATTTTAAAAAAATCAACTCATATTGCGAGAGGTGAGTTGAGCCTCGTGACACTGTTGAGGTAATTTCAATTTCTATTGTCAAAAAATCAACTCGTATTATGAGAGGCGAGTTGAGCCTCAGGTCACACGTCGAGGTATTTTCAATTTTCGTTTTTCAAATTTATGCCTTTCAAAAAAAAATCAACTCATATTGCGAGAGGTGAGTTGAGCCTCAGGACACGCTGAGTTAATTTTAATTTCTGTTGTCAAAAAAAAATCAACTCGTATTGCGAGCGGCGAGTTGAGCCTCAGGTCACACGCCGAGGTATTTTCAATTTCCGTTTTTCAATTTCTGCCTTTCAAAAAAAAACGACTCATATTGCGAGAGGTGAGTTAAGCCTTGGCTCACGCGCTGAGCTATTTTCAATTTCTGTCTTTCAAAAAAATCAACTCATATTGCGAGAGGTGAGTTGAGCCTCGGGACACGCTGAGGTATTGTCAATTTTTCGTATGTTTCAAAAATCAACTCATATTGCGAGAGGTGAGTTGAGCCTCAGGACGCGCTGAGGTATATTAAAAAATAATCAACTCATATTGCGAGAGGTGAGTTGAGCCTCAGGACACGCTGAGGTAATTTCAATTTCTGTTGTCAAAAAAATCAACTCGTATTGCGAGAGGCGAGTTGAGCCTCGAGTCACACGTCGAGGTATTTTCAATTTTCGTTTTCAAATTTCGCCTTTCAAAAAAAAAATCAACTCATATTGCGAGAGGTGAGTTGAGCCTCGTGACACTGTTGAGTTAATTTCAATTTCATTGTAAAAAAAAAATCAACTCGTATTATGAAGCGGCGAGTTGAGCCTCGAGTCACACGCCGAGGTATTTTCAATTTTCGTTTTTCAATTTCTGCCTTTCAAAAAAAAATCGACTCATATTGCGAGAGGTGAGTTAAGCCTTGGCTCACGCGCTGAGCTATTTTCAATTTCTGTCTTTCAAAAAACTCAACTCATATTGCGAGAGGTGAGTTGAGCCTCGGGACACGTTGAGGTATTATCAATTTTTCGTATGTTTCAAAAATCAACTCATATTGCGAGAGGTGAGTTGAGCCTCAGGACGCGCTGAGGTATTTTAAAAAAAAATCAACTCATATTGCGAGAGGTGAGTTGAGCCTCAGGACACGCTGAGGTAATTTCAATTTCTGTTGTCAAAAAAATCAACTTATATTGCGAGAGGCGAGTTGAGCCTCAGGTCACACGTCGAGGTATTTTCAATTTTCGTTTTTCAAATTTCTGCCATTCAAAAAAAAAATCAACTCATATTGCGAGAGGTGAGTTGAGCCTCAGGACACGCTGAGGTAATTTCAATTTCTGTTGTCAAAAAAATCAACTCGTATTGCGAGCGGCGAGTTGAGTCTCAGGTCACACGTTGAGGTATTTTCAATTTCCGTTTTTCAATTTCTGCCTTTCAAAAAAAAATCAACTCATATTGCGAGAGGTGAGTTAAGCCTTGGCTCACGACCGAGCTATTTTCAATTCATCTTTCAAAAAATCAACTCATATTGCGAGAGGTGAGTTGAGCCTCGATCACACGCCGAGGTATTTTCAAATTCCGTTTTTCAATTTCTGCCTTTCAAAAAAATCGACTCATATTACGAGAGGTGAGTTGAGCCTTGGCTCACGCGCCCTGAGCTATTTTCAATTTCTGTCTTTCAAAAAATCAACTCATATTGCGAGAGGTGAGTTGAGCTTCAGATCACACACTGAGGTATTTTTTTTTCAATTTATATTTTTCAAAAATCAACTCATATTGCGAGAGGTGAGTTGAGCCTTGAGTCACATATTGAGGCATTTTCAAAATCTGCTTTTCAAGTTAAGTTTCAAAAATCAACTCATATTGCGAGAGGTGAGTTGAGCCTCAAGACACGTTGAGGTATTTTCAATTTCTGTCTTTCAAAAAAAATCAGCTCATATTGCGAGAGGTGAGTTGAACCTCAAGAAGCTGAGGTGTTTTCCATTTCTGTGTTTCAAAAAATCAGCTCATATTGCGAGTGATGGAGTTGAGCCTTGACTCACACGCTAAGGTATTTTCAAATTCTGTTTTTCAAATTTTGTTTTTCCAAAAAAAATCAACTCATATTGCGAGAGGTGAGTTCAACCCTAGCCACCTAGCCACTTTCCCACTTGCCCTATTTTTCCTCCCATTTTTGATATCCATTGTCTACCACCACCACCTACAAAATAGAAAAAGAAATAATAGAAAATCATGTAAAAGATGGCTATAAAAAGCCATTCAAAAATCATGTAAGGGAGGGGGAATTTTGATCAATACAAAGAATTTATCTTCAAAAAATACCTAAAGGTGATTTTATCTTCTTTATTATTTTACTCTTATTTTTTTTCCTTTTTCAAATCTATTAATCTATATATATACATCATAATAAAAAAAATATAATAAAAATATATATACAAAACAAATATAAAAAAATTACATTTTTAAACCATAGTCGTGTGGCCGACGCCAACGACACGACGGCTGACCGACAGTCGACCGGTGACCGCCCCCCTTGGCCGGATTTCCTTTCCCCCCTCCTTCTCTTTCTTTCCCCTTCTTTTTTAGGTATTTTATATATATTATGTATATATTTTAATGCCATTAGTTATATATTTCTTATGTATATATTCTTAAATACTATTATATATACATATATATATATTTTAAATACCATATTGTGTATATATTATTATTACAAATTATTACTATTGCTAGTATTATTATAACTATTATTATATTAGTGTATATTTTATGTACATATGTATATATATATATATTTTGTACATATCATTATTTTATATTATTGTTGTAAATTTTTATGTTTATATTTTTTATGTACGTTTCCTAATATTTTCTTTTATTGTAGATATTATTATTATTATTATTATTATTATTATTACATACTTTTATTATATGCATATATATATATGTATTTTATGTACATATTATTATTTTATATTATTATTACCAAATATATCATTTTTCCTATTTTATTATTAGTACATGATTTGTTTTTATTTTGTAAATATCATTATTATTGTTATTCTAATATTCTAGTATTCCATGTTAATATTTTTCATTAATGATATCATTTTTTGGGTCCTTTATCTATTTTTAATTTCTCACTTTAGGAATATTTTTTCTCATGTTTTAATTAATTTCAAAAATAAGGCAATGTACCGATTTAATATTAAGCTATCGATTTCATCGCTATGTTGGGTGAAATTAATTAAACTTGTGTTAAAAAACAGGACACCCTTTCTAAAAAAATCGAAAACTAAAATTCTCATTTTTCAATCGGATCACGATTAAATATTATATTGAAATCGTATTTTGAAAATCAAGTCAACACATGTTTAATAAGATACCAATTTTGGGCGTCGCGAGGTGCTAATACCTTCCTCATGAATCGACTCTCGAACCCAACTTTACTTTGGCTTTTGACGTAGACCTAAATTCGGCCTTCATTTTTGTGCAAGAATAAGTTTTCTTTTCTAAAAAAGGATGATTTATTAGGTGTCCGGTCACACCTAGAAAAAAGATCGGTGGCGACTCCTTTTTTTAATAAAATCGAAAGTCGATTTTTAAATTTTTAAATAATCGCCTCAATTAGCGACCGAAAGAGAATTTTTTACGTCGCTACACACGGTTTACTTCTCGATTTTGGAGTAAGCTACACGAAGCTTTGGGCACTAGATTGCATTTCATTAAAATGTTTCATCCACAGACCGATGGTCAGTCTGAGTGAGTGATTCAGGTACTCAAAGATATGCTTCGATGTTGTATTTTAGAATTCGAGGGTAGTTGGGAGAAATTTCTTCCGTTGTTTGAATTTGGCTACAATAATAGTTATCATGTAAGCATTAAAATGGAATCGTACAAAACTTTGTATGGTCGAAAATGTTGTTCTCCATTATACTGGAATGAGTTGAGCAAGAAAAAGCTAGTCGGTGTTGATTTAATTCGAGAAGTCAAAGAAAATGTCAAAGTAATACGTGATAGTTTGAAAGTTGCTTTTGATTATAAGAAATATTGCGTATTTGAAAAGAAAAGATATTAAATTTTAAGTCGACGAAAAAGTATTTTTGAATGTATCACCTTGGAGAAAAGTTCTCCGTTTTGGCCTAAAAGGGAAGGTTAGTCCACGATTTATGGAGTCGTATAAGATCATCGAAAGGATTGGACCAGTGGCTTATCAATTGACTTTATCATCAGAGTTAGAGAAAATCCATAACATGTTTCATGTATCAATGTTACAGCGATACCAATCATACCCTTCATATGTGATTTCACTTGTATATGTTGAGATTTAGCCAGATATGTCGTATAGTGAAGAACCGATCAAAATCTTATCTCAGGAAATTAAAGAGTTAATAAATAGACGTATAGCTTTAGTTAAACTTCTTTGGAAACATCACGGAATTGAAGAAGCTACCTAGGAACCAAAAGAAGCTATGAAAGTGCAATACCCAAACCTTCTTTTGGTAAGAGTTTCGGGGACGAAAATTCCTTTAGGGTGGAGAGTTGTAACAACTCATTTTTAGTGGTGTTTGAAACAGTAGTTTCGGGTCCTAAATTTTGACGGATGAGTTATTATTTTAATATTTATTTAATGTCTATAGAATTATATTAAGGTCGTATTAAAATTTCGTTAAGAAATTTTGATGTTTAAATGGTTAATTAGGTGAAAAGGACTAAATTGTAGAAGATGTAAAAGTTGAGTTCTATTAGTTAAAGGGGCTCAATGGCTATAAAATCTTAAACTAAGGGATTTAATGGTAAATATACCATTTAAAGTGTTAGTGGATGTGCATGGGTAAGGCTTTATTGAAATTTTGATAGTTTTTAAAGGTTAAAATAGTAATTTTGTAAATACAACTAAAATAACTAAAGAAATAATGTTCATCTTCTTCACCATTTCATAATTCCACCAAAAATAACCATTGAAATAGGCTAGAGCATTCAGTTAAGCTTCCAATCTTGCATGTAAGTGATTTCATGCTCCATTTTTAATGATTTAAATGTTTTTAAGTTCGTTTTAGTTTAATTTAGCTAGCTCGGGGGTTAATTTGCAAAATTATTAAAGGTTGAGGGACTTGCCATTGATGCTTTTGAATAGGTTTTAATGTTAGTTGATAGATTATTTATCTTTGTTATATAATAAACATGTTTTGTTAAGTGATTTTTGTTGAATTTAGGAAATACAGACTAAATTGTTAATTAAAAGTATAAATCTATGGGTTTTGTTTTGAAATGTTGGTACTAATGGGTTGATTCAAGGTCCCTTGTAACCTTGGTTAATATGGATTTAGTTTAAAATGTGTTAGATTCAAGTTATAAGCTTAGATAAATTGTGAAATGTTAAAATGTTAGGGAAAAATTTATAATTTTGCATAAATATGAATTATGGATTAAATTGAATTCTAGAAGTCCTTAGTTAAATGAAATTATTTATATACAATCGGACCTAAATCGAGGAAAAGCTAAAGCTTCGGATTAGTTCGACTATACTTCTGCGCCTTAGTTATCGAGGTAAGTACGTATGTATTGTGATTGTATTAATGTTATCCAGATTGCATGTTTACTAAGTTTTTTTTAATATAAATGAATCAAAATATAAATGTATTTATGTTATGATGAATTGACGGATATCGAGTCCCGGTTGAACCTTAAGAATTCTTAGGATACAAATGACACGTCATTAGAAATTTCATGTTTCGGGTACTAGTCTTGAATGTCCTACTGATGGCTGAGGTACTGCATTTGTTACGAATTTTCCACAGCTCGTGTGAGCAGCATTATGTAGCTTACGTTCTGACCCATAGCTCATGTGAGCAGGCCCATTTCACAGGTTGTGTGAGCCTTGATGTAAAGGAAATGTTACAGTTATATGTAGAGGCACACTATGTGTAAGCTTTCCCAAATATCCGAAATGATTCTAGATGGTTCAATGGGTAAGAAAAGGAAATGGAATGGTAAGTATGCAAATGGATTGAATCATGACCTTATGAAAGGATTTATATCTTATGGTTGATTTCATTTGTATCATGGACAAGTATACTAACTTGTGAGTTGGTGATGTTGTATAGGCTTTTACTAAGCTTGTGGCATTGGTGATGATTTATGTTTAATCTTTGAATTCTATAAATGACATGGTAAGTTATGTTTTGGTTTATATGAGCTTACTAAGCACTCGTTGCTTATGTAGTTTCTTTCTTTTTTTTGTTTTATAGATTATCGGGATCTCGATCGGTTGGAAACTCATCGGAGACCTATCACACTATCCAACAAGGATTTTGATAGTTTTTGTGTATTTTGTCCAAGGTTAATAATGACATGTATAGGTCATTTTGAATGGTGTTTAGTAAATGTGTAATTGGTAAGTGGTATGTTTGTGCTTTGAAGTTTATGTATGGTTGATGGACTTGTAATGCTTGTTAAGTTAGGTCTTCTTGATCACCTTTAGGTAATTGAAGTGCATTGTC
This sequence comes from Gossypium arboreum, assembly GCF_025698485.1. Classification (NCBI taxonomy): domain Eukaryota; kingdom Viridiplantae; phylum Streptophyta; class Magnoliopsida; order Malvales; family Malvaceae; genus Gossypium; species Gossypium arboreum. Next base: position 5,457,713 of record NC_069071.1, read on the forward strand.
TTTTGGTATTTTTGTGATGACTTGAAAAATGGTCTTGTGTGACATGTTTTGGTAGATATTCGAACTAGGTCTTATGCTTGGTATGTGGCAAAGTTAACTTGATTTGGTAAATAATGTTTTAAGACAATTGTGGTGCCTTTGAATGACATATTGGTTAGATGGATTAGGGTGTTTAAAATGGCATGTTTATGTGTGTGTTAATGATGTTTAAGTCCCTTGGATGTATGCCCAAATGGTATGAATGGTTAGGTATGAATTGGTTTTGGAATGACTTGATTTTAGGTAAATTTTGGGTTTACACAGTTTGGGACACAGGCTGTCACACAGCTTGAGGACACGGCCTGTCACACAGCCTGGTGACATGGCCGTGTGTCATTTGAGATTTCTTTGTGTTCCAAGCCAATGAGTTACACGGCCTGGCACATGGGCGTGTGTGGCAACTTAAAGAGTTATACGACCTAACACACGACATGACACACGGGTGTGTGGGGTATCTCAGTGAGTTACACGGGTGAGGGCTCGGGTTGAGACACTGCCATGTGTCCTTTATTCGAATGTTACAGGGCTTGGGCTATGTCATATGGCCTAGCCACACGGCAGTGTGACCCTTGTTTTCTAAATTTTGTAATTTTTTCTTAAAACTTCTATTTTGTTTCAAGTTAGACCCGAATTGCCTCAAAACTATTTTTAGTGCTTCGAAGGCTCGATTTAGGGACAAAATGCTTATGTTTGATATGTTTTTCGAATGTGATTTATTTAATTAATGTTATATTGATAAATATTTTCTGATTGTATGGTAATGCTCTATAACCCTAATTCGGCGACAGAGACGGGTTAAGGGTATTACAGACTTAAGGCCTATCTACTTGGGTCCTGGTTAAATTGTAAACATTTTATTTTACCAGGGTAATTATTATCAATCCTAAAGGAATAACATGTATAGGATTTAAATCCCTTAGGACTCTCTTATTATAGATGGAAGAGACTGAAGTTCTAACCCCGTGACACTGATACTTCTTAGGCTATGTCGAGTCGACATTGTGAGCATAAGCTGATATTGTTCCCTTTAGATACTCTACAGATTCCTCAAGGTTTTTCCACTTGAAGGTGCAACTCCTGAAGTTTGGACTTAGGACCGTTATATTATATTCCCTTTTGCAACCATCTTAGCTTGATTAAATGGTATGATGGTTGTGAAAAAGGACTCCGATATGTGGAGGTCTTGGGTTTGAACTTGGCGAGGGGCACCTTTAGGGACAAAGCCTTGAGAGACCTATGGCGGGTGCCCAAAGAGGATAATACTAACTTATTCTTACGACTTTGGTGATCGACGAATCGTGACATTACCAAGCACACTACAACAAATTTGTATATTAGTGGCGTCTAAAATATTGTCACTAAAAATTATATTCATATCACTATTTATATTTGGTGACGTAAAATTCGTCGTCATGATGTTTCCTCTTGTTAAGTGTGTCACTAAAGGTTAAGAGTAAGGATTTATTATTTTCTCTACTTATTGTCGAGAATATGGTGATGATAATGTATAATGTCACATTTTAATTAATATTCGATGATAGCTACTATCATCACCAAATTATATAAGATCTCGTCATTGGTTATTCGTATCGTCATCAATAATGAAATAACATTCAACATATAGGTGATGAAAGCAACATCGTCATGGTGTTAATGACATATTATATCGTCACTTAATATGATCAAATAATAGCATGAATGGTGATAATTAGTAGTTGGTTATAGTTGATTTCGTCACTAAATCATATGCACAATTGATATTGATTATAATAATTATCACAAAATAAGCATCGTTGCATAGTTAATGGCGTAATATATCATCACTTATATGCTAAAATAATATGCGAAAAGGACTCCTATATGTGGAGGTCTTGGGTTTGAACTTGGGGCACAACTTCGGGGGACAAAACTTGAGGGATGACAAAAATAGGGTAATCTTTTGAATTTTATTGATAGACCTCAAGGATATATATATATATATATATATATATATATATAGATAATAGTAGTTATGTAGGAATCAAACTGCTAAAAGATAATATCTCATAATAATATCTTATGGGGGTGCCTAAAGAGGACAACACCAACTTGTGTATGCGACTTTGGCAACTGATGGGTCGTGACATTACTAGACATGGAAGGAACTTTTCGATTTGTTATTTGCTCAAATATCAACCGCAAATAAGCTTTATAGTCATATGACCCTTTCAAAAATTGCATTTTCTCTATTGAAAGCTCGTCCTTAGGTAATTTCTAAGCGATAAGGGAAGCCCTAGGATATTGAAATAAGAACGGTAGCACCAAACCAAAAAGGAGGTGGTCTTGAATTAGGAGATTTTGATTTTGACTTGGGATTAATTTGAAAATTGGAAAACAAGAATTCAAAATCAGTATATAAATTAAAGGAGATTCGACAAGAAAACTATAAAAGTCCTTCAAGTAAGAAATTGAATTTGAGGTAAATTGAGTGGAATTTGAAGGAATTTCCTTCTTGTAATTCTAAAAATTTAAAGATGAATAGTTAGAGCAATTCAAGAAAATTCATAATTGAATATTGGAGAAGATAGATAAAAATAAATTGTCCTAGAAGATGAACTCTCCAACAAATCCAACAAAATGCTCTAATCAATTCTCTAAAAAATAATCTTAGTAAATTACAACTCCCACCACAAAATATTGAATCAACTCAGTAAACGAATCTTGCAAACCTTGATGTCGTAGCCATGTATACTTAGTGTGATGTCACCATGTTAACAACTACATTAAAAATTATAATTTTAAAAATATATGAATTAATTTTCGAAAAGAACTTTAAAATTCCAAATATTATAAATAAACTAGTTTTCTTACTTGCAATACACAGCTTAATTAAAAATTATCTCTTATTTATAAAGTAAATGTAAGATATGTGAGTGGTCTCTAATCAATGTGAGATTAAAATTAACTTTTAATTTCTTAAACTATATCTAAAATATATAACTTTTCTTATTAATTTATATTAAATTAAAAAAATCTATTGGAGATGTCATCAAAACTTAAGTATGCATCTTTTATTTTATTAATTTATTTTAAATTAAAAATTAAAAATATTCTATTGAGTATGCTTATAATAACTTTTAAACTAAAAAATAAAAAGAAGAAGAAGATAGTTTTAGCTTATTTTCTAACTAGTAAAAATATTATCATTTCTCTCTTTTCTATAATATATTATTATATATAAATAATTTTAAACTATAAATTCTTTCTCAAAATTTATTCAAAGAAGGAGACTATACAGAGTTTATGAAAATAGTGAAGAAATTTATACTTTTTATAATATAAGTATATGGGTATTCTCTAGTTAATGCGTGATTAAAATTAGTCATATAAAAAATTAGTATATGTCAATAAAATGAATATATTATGTGTCAAAATATTAGACTTCTATATCAGTTAAGGGCTCAATACCTTATAATATAATATTATAATTATTAAAATTATAAAATCAAATACACAAAATCCAAAATAAATAAATATTTTGAATAGTGGACAAAAGAATTAAATTAGGATAAATATAAAATGTATTAATGTGGGGTTTTGGTTTGTTGATTGAGTTTGTCTATCCTTTTTATGTTGGGTTTATTGGAAACTCAAAATTGTGGAAAAAGAAATATGATCCCAAATCTTTTTTTTTTTTAATTATTTAACATACGGATGGTTGCATTGTAATGTCAGCTTTCCGATTGTCCTTCCGGTGGGTCAAAAGGCAAAGACATATCACTCATTTCTTCATAGGTATGTCGGGGATGCTTTCTTCTCCCTCTGCTTCTATCTTGTCTTTACATGGACTCTGTTCTGTTTGGTTACAATGAAAAAGATTATCTCAACCTCGTGGTGGACCGATGGTTGCAACTTGCAAGTGTTGTATTGTGCATGTCAATTTTCGGAATATCACCCATGACTTTTCTTTCCATCATCTGGGAGATTCTCACCCTCCTTTCAATTTTCAATTTTATTATTTTGTATATTATTAGTTTCCGAAGTACGTATTTATTTTTATAATTCATTAAATAATTTATTTTCTCAACCTCCTGGTGAACCGATGGTTGCAAGTGTTGCATTGTGCATGTCATTTTTCTCAGCCACAATACGAGGAATGTCACCCATCACTTTCCGTCATGTGGGACATTGTCACCCTCCTTCCAATTTTATTATTTTTATATTATTAGTTTCCAACATTGTACGTATCTTTTTTAGTGAGTTCAGTAATTAATTTTCGTATTCTTTAGGTTTATCCATTAAATAATATATTTTTATAATTTAAAAAATATATTTGTTAATTAAATAGTATTTATCTAATTTATAATAAAAATCTATTAATTTTAAAAATAATTTAGAGAATAAAATAATAAATTTAAAGTAAAAAAATCAATAATATAATATTAAGTAATTAGATAAAATAATCATAAGTTAACAACATAATATTATTAAAATCACAAAACAATGGTAAACAACATTATTAATAAACATTGCTTTACAAAGAATCATTACTTTTAACATAATATTTTACAACACAATGATAAATAATATTTACAATTATGTAAATATTATTAAAAACAAGTATTAGCAAACAATAATGAAAATCTTATCTTTTTTTTATAGAAACAAACCCTATCTAAAATAATTTTTTCAATAATTCTTGAGACATTATTTTGAACAAAAATAATTTGTTAATGCATATATTTATAGTGCTAAATATTAAATTTAATTGATATATAATTATAACATTAATTAGGTGATAATTAATCTAAAATAACATATGTACAATTAACACTATACTTAGTAATCGATAATGTGTTCGATAATGTGTTAAATATAAACACCATTTATTTCTTTATTTTTTGAGAATATTTTAATGTTTTTGTTCAATTTCAAAGTTGACACGTGTCTTGACAATCTAAAACAACTTTAAGGGTCTGTTTGTTTGACTAAAAATGGTTTCTGGAAAATGACTTGCTTTTATGAAAAAAAATAATATTTTTTGGTATTTGGATGAATCTGTGTAAAATATTTTTTGTTGTTTGGCAGATTTCCTGAAAATATTTCATAAAATCTGTTTTAGCTGCATATCATTATTTGGGTGGCTTAATCCCACTATCGTGGTGTGTAGGGTGGATAGGCTTATCAAAGCTCTTGTGGTGTACAGGGTGGATGGGTCTATTATGAGTTTATGATCCTATTGTGGTGTGCAGGGGGTCGGAGTGGTGTTCTGTTGGATGGGTGAGATTTCTGCTTGCTGCATATTTTACGCATATGAATTTATGTCTGTTTGTATAATCGTTAAGACGTTTATAAAATGCTTTGAATAATCTGTTGTGATTGGGTTACATGAGTGTTTGGAATAATAATATAATTGCGTTTTGTTGTTAATGGAAACTTTCTGTATGTTGGATTACCGTTTGAGATATTTGTATGTGATTTGTAACATATGCTATTTTGGAATATACATTGTGTTACTCCATCTTTTGCTTATTGCTAGTTTCAGATTTATGCTAAGCTCGCGTAGCTCACCCCCTCTTAGTTTTCTCTCTTTTAGGTAATTATTGTGTTTGGCGTGGGATTCTGTGCATCAATGATCTCAGAACTTTTACTCGAGTTTTTCTCAATTCAGATTGGACTTATTTAAGTTCAATAATTTTGTTAAATCATTTTCTGTAAGACTGCTAGTAATTTTGTTTTATGAACTGTGGTATAACTTACTTTGAAATATCTGTTTCGTAAGCGATTTTGATTATTTTGAAATCTTTGGTTTAAATTTTAATACGTTGTAAGTTTTAAACATAAAATAGTAGCTTGGGCTTTGCATCTAAACAATAAGTATTATGTTATCCATTGTGAACTATTTTCTTATAACGCCAGTCTTTTAAATTTCCAAATCCGTCTGATTTCAAAATCAAAGTAAAAATTGTTAAACAATTTAGTTCAATTTGAGCAAACCGTATTCAGATTAAGTTTTTAGAAATTCTTATGTAAAATGTTTCGGTGGTCAATGTAACCTCCGAGATCTGGTCGAAACTTCTAGGCCTGGTTTTGGGATGTTACAACACTAGAGTTGGTAAGTTAGGTATTTGTGAACATTGCGTTTTCGAGAAACAAATCTGAGTCAGTTTTGATTTAGCAGTGCATAGAACAAAAGAGACTCTAGATTACATTCATTTTGGTTTATGGCTGTCCATCTTATGACATCTCAAGAAGAGGTAATAAATATTTCCTAACTTTTATTGATGATCACTTTAGAAAAGTTTGGGTTTATGTCTTGAAACAAAAAAAATAAAGTCTTCGGAATCTTCAAATAGTGGAAGACACTGTTAGAAAAACAAACCAAAAAAATCCATGAAGCAGTTAAGAATGAATAATGGTCTTAAGTTCTATTCATTAAAGTTTAATGATTTCTGCAAATGGGAAGGAATTGAAACACTTCGAACAGTTGTTGAAACTCTGCAGTAGAATGGAGTTGCTAAAAGAATGAACAGAACCTTGTTAGAAAATGCTCGATGCATGCTTTCTAATGTAGGCTTAGGGAATGAATTTTGGGCTGAAGCCATAAACTTGACAGGTTATTTGGTAAATTTTTCTCTTCATCGAGCATTGAACGATAAAGTTCTAGAGGAGACATGGTCAGGTAATTCTCCTAATTATTCTAATATTAGAATTTTTGATTGTCCAGCTTATGCTAAAGTTAACGAAGGAAAGCTCGAACCAGAGGCCGTTAAATGCATCTTTCTAGGATACTCTGTCGGTACAAAAGGTTTTAAGTTGTGATGTTTGGAATCCGATAAAAATAATTATTAGTAAGGATGTTCTGTTTGATGAATCTGTCATGTTTCGATTAGAAAAAGGAACTTTTACTTTTATTTTTACAGACACAACAAATTAGAGTGTCTCGAGTAAGGTAGATTCAAAAGCCAAAATAGGGGCGACATCTTAACGAGCAAATGCCCTACGTTGCAACGACGTGACGAACAAAGGTCTTGTCCTGACAAAGAGTCACACAACGTCATGACGTCATAACAAAATTTTGATTCTTACTAGTTTGAAGTTGTTTCAAATCTATTTGGGGCTTCATCCAACTTTTAGGTACCCTCACCATCTCAATTAACTAATTATAGGTTAGCTCGTGACAACAAAAGACGAGAGATCTTACCACCACAGAAATATTGTGAAGGAAACCTTGTAGCTTATGCTTTAAGTGTTGTTGAGAGCATTGATTCAATCGATCATTCGAGTTATTGTGAGGCAGTTCAAGTCGCTGATTCTAGCAAATAGCTTGTTGCAATGGAATAAGAGATAGAATCACTTCAAAAGAACGAGACTTGAAGGCTAGTTAAACCACCCATCGATAAAAGAATCGTTGGTTGCAAATGAATATTTAAAAAGAAGTAAGGTTCGGGTCCTAATGGCACTAGGTACAAGGCAATATTGGTTGCAAAGGGTTATAGTCAAGGGGAAGAAGTTGATTTTCATGATGTTTTCTCTCCCATTGTGAAACATACGTCCATTCGGCGGTTTTGGCCCTTATTGCATCGAATAATCTTAAGCTAGAGCAGTTAGATGTAAAGACTACTTTTCTTCATGGTGACCTTGATAAGGACATCTACATGTAACAATCAGAAGACTTCAAAGTTGAAGGTAACAAAGATCATGTTTGTCTCTTATAGAAGTCTTTATACGGTTTGAAGCAGTCTCCTCAACAATGATATAAAAAGTTTGACTCTTTCATGTTGAGTATTGATTTTTTTCAAAGTAAGTATGATAGTTGTGTCTATCTACAATGTCTTGATGATGGTGCTTTTATATATTTGCTACTTTCTGTTGATGATATGTTAATTGCGGCTAAGAATCCATAAAAACATGCTTAACTCTAAGTTTGAGATGAAGGATTTAGGTGTAGCAAAGAAAATTTTGGGGATGAAAATTTTGAGAGATAGACATTCCGAGAAATTATTTTTATTGAGACATTCTGAGAAATTATTTTTATCGCAACATAGGTACATCAAAAAGATCATTGAGAGATTTGAGATGCAAGATACAAAACAGGTAAGTACTCCTTTAGTTACACACTTTAAACTCTCAATTTTAGATTTTCCACAGAATGAAGAAGATAAAGGGTACATGTCAAAAGTACCTTATTCAAGCACAGTTGGAACTTTGATGTATTCAATAGTATGCATTCGTCCCGATATTTCACATGCTATTAGTATTGTTAGCCGATACATGACCAATCCCGGTAAATTACATTGGCATGCAGTTAAGTGAATTTTCAGATATTTACGAGGTACTTCTAACATGTGCTTAAAGTTTGGAAGAACTCAAAAGGGTTTAGTTGGATATGTTGATTCTGATTATACAATAGAATTAGATCGAAGAAGGTCTCTCATAAGTTACCTATTTGCTTTTGAGAATTGTGTCATTAGTTGGAAAGTAATACTTCAAGCTACAATGGCTTTGTCTACTACTGAAGCAGAATACATGGCAAACAGATGGAGTAAAAGAAGCAATTTGGTTAAGAGGCCTGTCCAATAAACTGGTAAGTGAAAAAGGGGCAACTGTCGTATATTATGATAGTCAAAGTGACACCAAATATCAAATGCATCACGAGAGAATGAAGCACATAGACATTCGTTAGCTTTTCGTTTGAGAGATGATCATTCAAGGGGATGTTCAGATTCTTAAAATTGGCACAAAACACAATCCGGTCGACATGTTGACAAAGAGCCTTCTAGTTTCAAAGTTTGAGCATTGCTTAGACTTGGTAAGTATCTGACGAAGAATCAGTTAAGCCTGTAATAGGGCTTGACAAGAGAGTTGGTCCAAATACGAGTCAAGGTGGAGATTTATGAGAGAATGCCTTTTATTTTCACCAAAGTTTATTTTGGCTTTTCTTCTCCTAATTAAACTCTGTTTTTAGTTTTCCACTTAAACTCTAATTAACCTAGAGTTGTTGTAGTCATATATGCTATGAATTTCAGCCTATCACGCAAATTTTATGTGGAAAAACTCCTTAAAAAGAATAAAAAACTATGGGCAAAAGAAGATTTCACTCTAATAAAGGAGAGTACAAAAGATGGAGAAAATTAAAAGAAAAACCCAAAGCTCCACAAGAAAAACCCTTCGAAACAAAAAAACAAAATTCTCTCAAACTAAATATTTTGTTATGTAAAACCTAGAGTAACTAAAACCTATTTTTTCGATTCTTATTTTTTTTATTTTGTTCATTGTTTAATTGGGTTTATCCTTTACAAGAAAAATAATTATCTACTTTTATTGTGAAATGATGAATTAAAAAAAAAACTAAATTTAGATAAATATAAAATATATTAATATAATACATAAATTTCACCTGTAATATGAGGTTTTGGTTGGTTGATTGTCTCTATGCTTTTATGTTGTCCTTTATGTTAGGACTCTGTTTTTATTTGTTCGGTTTCGTTGAAAACTCAAATTGTGGAAAAACAAGAATTTTCACCATCTCGTTTTGAATTATTTAACATACTGACTGTTGCATTGTAATGCCAGCTTTCCAATTGTCCTTCCGGTGGGTCACAAGGCAAAGAAATATTACTCATTTCTTCATAGGTGGAGCGGTTCCTATTATTACGTCCAGATGCCTGCGCTTCTATATTGTCTTTACACTGACTCTCTTCTGTTTGGCTACAATGAAAACAAAATTTTCTCAACCTCGTGGTGGACCGGTTTGATATAGCGGAGGTTGCATTGTGCATGTCAATTTTCTCGGAATATCACCCATCACTTTTCTTTCCATCATTTTGGGAGATTCTTACCCTCCTTTCCTTTCAATATTCAATTTTTTATTTTGTCATATTATTAGTTTCCAACATTATACCTATCTGTTTTAAAATTTATTAAATCATAAATATTTTTAATTTTTAAAAAATATTTGTTAATTAAATGAATATTTATCTAATTTATAATAAAAGGCTATTAATTTTAAAAAGGAATTTAGAGAATAAAATAAAATTTCTAAAGTAAAGAAAATAAAATATAAAAATAATCGATAGTAAAATATTAAGTAATTAGATAAAATAATCAATAATTAGTAACATAATATTATTAAAATCACAAATAAACATCATTATTAATAAACATTGCTTTATAGAGAACCATTATTTTTAATATAATATTTTACAACATAATGATAAATAACATTTATAATTATATAAATATTATTAAAACAAATATTAGCAAATAATAATAAAGTCATATATATATATATATATATTGTGATAGAAAGAAACCTTATCTAAAATAATTTTTTCCAATAATTCTTGAGACTTATTTTGAATAAAAAATTATTAATGCATATATTTATAGTACTAAATATTACTTTTAATTCATATATAATTATATTAATGTCATTTAATATGAATACAAGCAATCAACACTATACTTATGTGTTGAATATAAACACCATTCATTTCTTTCTTTTTTTCTTTTTGAGAATGTTTTAATATTTTTTTGTTCAGTTTCAAAGATGACACGTGACTTGGATAATCCAACACAACTCTAAATACACAATCAAATACAAGTACAAAAATGAAAGGACAGAAAAGGACAGGTTAGCAGTGGCAAAATTAGTGGGGGTTGACAGCAGCCCTTATTTTTCATATCACCTTTTTTAATTTTTAAAATTTTAAATTATTATAAATAAAATTATATTTTAACTCTTTAAAAATATAAAAATTTGATTTAATTTTTAAAAATTATAAAGATATAACCTATTAAAATGATAAAATTTTATTTTTCTATTGTCCCCAAAATTTTTTTCCTGATACTTGGTACTTGATAATTATCCATTGGATTATAGACACCATTTTGTCATATATTTTAGGTCTTTTCTATTAGATTGTTTATTTAATCAAATTAATAACATGTATTAACATTTGAATGCTTATTTTTACATATATTTTAATATATGAGTTAGTAATAAATTAATTTAATTTATAATATTTAGTTATTCTCATAACTTAGTTTTAGTAAAAAAATAAAATATGTATTTTTTTATTTTGAAGATGTCTTATATTTTACAAATTTTTTATTTATATTTTTATTTTCAAGTTTAAATTTATTATAACTATTCTTAATTTGATATTTAACTATTGTAATACATGTACCCAATAAGATTTTTCTTCATGTTATTACATTAATAACCAAATGAGGCATTAATATATTTATATTAAGAGTTAATTTCACCATATGTCCTTAAACTATAACCTTCATTTTAAATTGGTCCTCAAATTTTAAAATATTTTAATTACATCCCAAACTGTTGATTTTTTATCAATAACGTCATTCCATTATTAAAAATTAATTAATTTAATTGTTAAATGAAATGTCAAATCTTATGTGTTATGGTTTAAAATGAAGAATTGTAAATATATATATATATATATTATAAAATGGATGTTATAAAAATATTGGGTTTGAGGCTTTTGAGGCTTTTACAAAAGCGTTATTGCTTACTTTCTCATTTTTTCCAGTTTTACTTTATTTTTAATTTAAAAGTTATGCAATAATATTTTACTTTTTTAAAAAAATTATCATTTTAAATTATGCTACATAAGATTTGACATATTATTTAAAGGTTAAATTGATTATTTTAATAATTGAAGGACTCTATTGATATATCATCAATAATTTGGGAAGATAATTAGACGTTTTGAAATTTAAGGGTCAATTTAGAATAAGTGCCATAGTTTGGGGACATTTAGTGCAATTAATCTTATATTAAATGTGTTATTTAATTGTGTTTATACTATGTTTGGATTAAAAATACTAAAGGAAAAAGAAAAGAAAAGAAAAGAAAAGAAAAGAGAGGAAAATTAAGAAAAGTAAATAATTATTTATTATAGTTAAACTTAATAAAAAATAAATTTAATAATTTTGTTTGGCTAAACTGTAAAAGGAAGGATTAAATATCATTATTTTTTTACAATTATAATATTTTCATAAAACTATTTATAAAAGGAATAGAGAAAAAATATTTTATGTCTTAAAATTTTTGTTTTGGTTTAATTTCTCTAACTTGCACCCCAAATTGGGACAGATAGAAAAACTTAACACATCATTTAGTTTGTAACAATATTTTTATTTTCAATTTCAGAAAATAAATTTAATTTTATTATTCTTAAAAATTTTAAAAATATTTGATAAATAAAAATAATTGTTTTCAATAATGAAAACTTAAAAACATGTTTGGTAACTATTTTTCTTATGATGGAAACATAAGGAATAAAATAAAAAATTTACATTTATATAGATTTGAACGATGGTACCAGATTTAATATTTGAAAATTTGTTAAAAATAAAATATTTTTGGGTTTATATATGTTTGAGCCAATACCAAATCATTTAAAGTTAAATTTTTTATTTTATCATTTTCAATTTTACAAAACATATTTATTGAAAATAATGAAATCAACTTTTATTATATTCTAATTTTCATATATTTTTATTTTTAAGAAATCATTTTAAAATTTCAATTGTTTTCCATGTTTTCCATTTTACAGTAAAAAAGAAAAAGAAAAAAAATATTTGTTTTCAAAAATCAAATGTAAACTAAACTTTCAAGAGAAAACGTAATACTCAATTTCTCTTTTTTAAATTAGTCTTTCTAAAGAAAGAAAAGAAATAAGGGTTTCCTTGTTTTCCTTTTACCTCACCTCACCTCACCCACTCCAATCCAACCATACATCATATTTATCATATACATACACACACTATAGCGAAGCTTTTTTTTTTTTTAATTAATTTTGGTAATGTAACACCCCAAACCCGGTCCAGACGTTATGGCCAAATTTGACGTGCCACATCGGAGTTAAAAATCTGAGTTTCGTTTTAGAGTTTTTAAAAGCCATATGTTTTGCTGAGTTAACAAAGTGTATGGAAGCTAAGCACCAGGTAAGTATCCGAGGCAGAGGAGGTGAGCCAGAAAAGAGGTGGTGAGTCTATTGGACTGCTTAAGTACCAAGCTCTTCATGGATCCAATCCTAGACATGCACACATCCATTGGCACACTTAAAGCATATTGCTTGTCCACGAACAACAAATTAAGTTTAAGTCTATTTAAAATATTTATTTCCTTTGAAAACATTTACGTTGCGGAAGCTTTGCTCGGAAATCGTGATATTTTGAAAATAAGTAATTTTATAAAACGCGCTTTAGAGCTAACCAATTTAATAACCCAAAATATTAAAAATAATAAAAAGAACGGCCTTATTACAACTTAAACCAGAATAAAAATGATCAAAATAATAAATGCGAAACTTATTTTAAAGAAAACAGAAACTTAATCTTCGTGGCCACTCTGAATCCCGCCCAGCTCCAAGTCCATCGATCTAAGGCTCACCTGCAAAGATGGGGAAAAGGAGGGTGAGTTTGAAAACTCGATGTAAAGTATCCCAACCAGAGCCCAAATCAGTTCAAGCTTTACTGGGCCTAAGCCCTATTTAGAATTTAGTGTTAACTGGGCCTTAGCCCATATCAATATTAATCTGGGTCATAGCCCTATTACAATATCAGAGCATACTGGGCCTAGCCCATATCAGTATCAGTCTGGGTCGTAGCCCTATTACAAGTCGAGATATATTGGGTCTTGCCCATATTAACATAGTTGGGCCCATTTCAATACAGTTGGCCCATAACAAAACAGTCTCATATGATTAATGCATGATAACCCCATCCAACCCTGCACTTCCCTCCGTCCATCCCTACACTTCCTGTGGGGAATAAATCACCCACGCCATCCCTACACTTACAGTGTTAGCACCGGTTGCGGCACTAACTATAATCCGCAGCAAAGCTGCTTATATCAGAATATGTGGCATAGCCACCAGAACGGGTTCTTCCTCCATAACAAAACCCAACCCCATGCAACAGATATACATGTCATGGCATATAACAAACAGAATCAGAATATCATGTATTTCAGTCAAAATTAACCCTAGGGGTATAACGGTCATTTAGCACCTAGGGGTAAAACAATAATTTTCATACTTAGGGGTAGTTTAATAAAATTTACTATTCTAGAGTTTACATACATATTCTAACCATTAACACATTAACAGAAGCACTTACCGAGCGTTTTTACCGAATTGGGCCCGTTGGCCCACTAACCTATTTTCGGCCCATTAAGCCCAAATATACCGAAGTGCACGAAATTACGCACTCTGCAATCATACTGCTTGCGATTATCAAAATTAACAACCAAACCACCTCACAAGCGCTTCATGACGTCATAAGTTCATAAATCTTGGCTTTTGACTTTTACTTTCTAGATCTAGTCTATGAGTGGGTGTCGTTTACACACCTGTTTGTGACGAAACACTGACGAGTTCCACACACGAACTGCCTACAATCAATTACTAATACGTTAACTATGAATCCATAGCAACTTATCTGCAAAACTCCTAAAAATCGACCATTAACACTTTAGGCACTAGTGTTCTTACCTTTGCCGAAAAAATGGACTAGATCTAATTCTGGTCGTTCCAAATATCCAAGCCTTCGATTAGTAGCCTTTAATCCACACTATAGGAAAACAAATCAGATATCACCACTAAACCTTTTGAGTACAATCAACAGGCACCCTTTGCATATAGGGGTTTTTCGGCTTTTACCTTAATTCATGAATAACGAAAGAAAGATTCGAGCGTTTACCTATATTGTTATGACACTACTCCCAATCGATTGTAGATCCAACTACCGCACAAGAAAGGAAAAATACTCAACCAAGGGTTCGGCCTTTGTAGTACCTCAAAGTAGTAAGATTTCAGTTTTGAAAGAAAAGATACGAGGTTTGGCTTCAATGGAAATTCGGCTAACCAGTTTGTTGAGGATTTAAGAAAGAAAAGAAGAAGAATATGAAGGATTTAGGTTCGGCAAAAAGATAAGATGAGAATTAAGAGGAGAAAGAAAAGAGAAGAGGGGAAGAGATGAGAGAAGGATAGAAAAGAATAAAAAATAGAAGAAGGAAAAAAAAAAAAAAATAAATCCTAAAGGCCTAAAATATTCGACACTCTTTTGCTATGGCCGAATGAGTGCATTTCGGCATAGGAATTCTTTTTAAATTCCAATTCCCTAATTTGCTCCTTGATTTTTGGCCAAATTTGAAGTTTGAATTTCATTCAAACTCCCCAACCGATCAGCAGCCTTATCCACCTGCTTGCACCGCTTCAGCACGCTGCTAGGAGTCCTGGTCAGACTCCAACTCCTTCCCCATGCGTGCAGCAAAAACCCAGCCACTCCTGCGCGAGATGAGGCTCGAACTCCAGACCTCGTCTGCCCATGCGCCCACACCTGAGCTGCTGGCCACTACACCACGCTTCTCCTTTAGTAATATATGGTTACAATTAATTATAAACCTTACCTGCTGAAGTCCTGAGTTCTTTTAAAAATAAAACAGAACATACAGGAGCCTGGACTCGAACCCGAGCCACCCTGGTACTCCTAACGCACTGCTGCCGCTGCGCCACAAACCTTTTAGTGGCATAACTCGGTCGCAACTATACTTAAGTTTTACCTTAGCTCGACGTGGCTTCTAAAATAAAAAGCAACTTATGCGCGCACCGTGCCTTGAACCCAGGCACTCTTCTCATCAATCTAGCGCCTCAAGCCACTGGACCGAGTGCTCCTTTGTGGCGGACTACGTTCACAATTCCTTTTAAGTCCTACTTTAGCGCGACCAGACTAAAAAACAACCATTTGCGCATGCTGGGTATCGAACCTCAGTTCCCTTTCTGCTGCCCAACACTCCTAACCACTGGGCCAGACTCCTCCTTATGTCTAATTTTAGCCTAATTTACTAATAAACCTTAATGTCCAGATCCCCTAAAGGAACAAAAATAATTATTTTTGCTAGAGTCTTGGATCGAATTTTTCCCATACTTTAAATACTTCTAAATTTATTTAAAAACTAAAATAATAATAATAATAATAACCATAATAATGAAGATTTCAAATACTATAATATATATATATTTCCTAATAATAATAATTATAATTTCCATAAATCAATAAAAATAGATACAGATAAAATTTTCTAATAATATGTTAATTTAAACACTAAATTAACAAAAATAATTTTATAAATATATTTGTATCTAATAATGATAATAATTTTCATAAAAATTAAAATATTAGTAATAACATAAATATTTTATCAATATATATTTTTTTTTAAACACTAGTAATATTTAAAACTTCTCAATATTCAAGTTTTCTTCTATCCGAATCCCAGACTTAAAGCCCAACTCTTCTAGGCCCAATTTTTGGGGCGTTACAGGTAACGTTCAATTCTAGACTACTTTGCCTCACAAGTGATTACACCTCATCAAATTCAACAATTTAATTATCCTATAGAAATATAATAAATTATTAAATATATTATATTTTAAAAAGAGACATATCAATTTTATAAAATTATTTGTGAGTTAAAAAAAAGTTACATTGCCAATGTATCAAATTATATATATATATATATATATATATATATATATATATATATATATATATATTACATTAATAAGGGCAAAATTTACGCAATAAAATTGGCATATTTTCAAAACTTTGATTAACTGATATTATCAAGCCTAAATCAGTTTTTTGGTTACCACTTGAAGTTTATAAATAAGTAATTTTTTCTCTAATTTTTCATTCGTAAGTTTAGATAAATTTAGCAACCTTTAATTTATGTAGTAATATTATATTTAAATATTGCCTAATATTCCGCTATTGACTTGAAATAAAAATAAAATATTCCTATAGTTTAGGTAATACTTATTCCCCATAATACAATTGCAATATAATGTAATTTAATTATATTTTCATTTAATTTTCCTTAAAAGCACGAGTCTTAACTTAGTTAGCCATCGACATTTATGCTAGTATAAGAAGACATGGATTTGAGTGAATTGAAATTTATTTATCTTTCTATTTAAGGATTAGAGATGAATTATGAGTAGTTCTAAGCTTCGTATAATATTTTTTTCTTAAAAACACTTTGAATTTTTTTCATAAACCCTATAAGTACATTGTTTTCTACCACCATACGTGGAGTTTATATTTTTGACACACATTGGTAAGTACTTTCCCGAATAAGAATATCTTTTTCCTATTAAATCTTGAATCAATTAAATTATTTTTTATGAATATGAATGTATATTTGAATCTTAAACATTATGAATGTATATTTGTGGACATAATTGGTAGTTAAAGTAAATTGAATGATAATTCTGAACTAAATTTATGAATATGCAACAAATTAGCTTGAGTTAATTCGGCAACGGAATGTGACATCACACATTCAAATCTGGCAACCGAGTCGGGTGTAGGGTGTTACATTAACAGTAGGAATGGATGTGATTTTTAATAAAAAAAACCAATTTGCTTTTTCTTTTAACATTGATGAACTACTTTGCCCAATTTTTGAGTAAAGTGAGGAAAATACAATTTGACTCTTAGTATAGGAGCCTTCATAGTACAAATCTTTCCTTTCTCGTTCATATTTGCATTACATATTTTCTTTTGCACAATTTTGTCCTCTGTCTTGTTTATTGCATTTTTAACTGAGTTGGTATCATGAATTAATTGGACATTAGTTTAGTTGGTGTCATAAGTTAATTGGACATTAACTCAGCTGAAAAATGACTAAAAACTCTCTACTTTAACAAACTAAAAAATACTATTTTAATGATGTTTTTATATTTTATATAAAATCTATATTAATAAATTTAAATTAACAAATGATGTAATTTGAACCTAAACCTTCATATTTTTCAAAGCCTTAACTTCACCAATTCAATCAAATTCTTATTTGTTTTAGTATGAAAGTTTTATAAATATATTTATTATACAATTTTTTCACCCATCGTGAATAAGCCATAATCTATTTATATTTAGAAGGTTAAATGTTGTTATTAGTCTCTGTATTTTGCGAAAGTCATGGATTTAGTACCTGTACTTTTAAATTTTAAAATTTCACTTCCCACCAAATGATAAATGTTAAATTCATTAAGTTAAGTTATTTGGAAATATGTTTGGTGCATTAGAATTTGGAAATAACTTAATGAATTTAACATCTATCATTTGGTGAGAATTGAAAATAACTTAACTTAATGAATTTAACATTTATCATTTGGTGGGAATTGAAATTTTAAAATTTGAAAAGTACAAGTACAAATCCATAACTTTCGAATTGTACAGAGACTAATAACAACATTTAACCTTTTAAATATAAATAGATTATGGCTTATGCACGATGTCGGTGAAAAAAATTGTATAACAAATATATTTATAAAAACTTAACTTAATGATAAATGTTCCCATATCAAAATATGTTTGGCGCATCATAATTTGGGAAATGAAAAAATTTAACATTTATCATTTAGAAATATCATTATGCTCCCATATCAAAATATGTTTGGGCCATCAGAATTTGGAAATAACTTAACTTAATGAAATTAACATTTTTCATTATACTCAATTTAACATTTATCGTTTGGAAATATTTTTTTCAACACCGACGCCGTACGGTCAACGTGAGTGTCCGTCCCATACCAAATGATAAATGTTAAATGTTCAATTCCCAACTTGCTATTTTGATATGTTACTCACTAAAAGTTAAGCTAATGGGCTAACGATTATCATTTGCATCAAGACTAAAATTTTAAAATTAGCGAACTAAAATGATCCACATTGGAAAATATGGATTAAATATACAATTGTACATTAGTACAAGACTGATAATTGAATTTAAACAAACAGATTTAACAACTACTGTTTGGGTTAAGATTAAAATTTTAAAATTCAAAAAAAATAGAAGGACTAAAATTAATCAATTCAAAAAATGCAAATACTAAAATTAACCAAATTAAAGTACATAGGCTAATCCATAGCTTTTGCATTGTACAAAAATTAATAACAGAATTTAACCCATTAACTAGATAACTTATATGCAAGGATTCACTAATTGGCAAGGTATTAATACTTTCCTTGACCGTACGGCGTCGGTGTTGTGAGCATAATGATATGGGACGGACACCCACGTCGGTATGGTTTAGATATTATTACTTTCCTAAATCGTATCCGCCGATTAACACGTATTTAGTGTTTAAGGATTAGGTTTAGGCAGTTGAGAGTACGAGCTTAGCCAAATGCATGATGGGGCTAACATGGCCTTGCGTAGGCTATGGGACGCATGCAGCGTGGGGGTTTAGTGGTCTCAACGTGAACCCATCTTAGCAAAGCAAGAATATAGTTGGAAAATTAAGGCCTTTGCAGGAAAAAGCTTTCATTGCTTGCTAGCTAGCTTCAATGAAGTTTGAGAATTACACGGTATTAGCAACATTAAATGCAAATAAGGGAAAATGTCCTTAACTAATGGTTTTAGGTAATAAGTAGCGTTATATTCGTACTGCAGTTTGATACTTTTTTTTTAATGTAGTATCTGTGTTATTTTTTTGGTTTAATTTGATACTTGTATTTAATAAAAGTTATACATTTTGGTACCCAAAAGAAATGTGTTAATTTTTAGTATTTAATTGAGTTTTAGGGCTTATTTGATGAAAAATAATTGTAAATATTATTAGGATTGAGTTTTTCATAATTTTGTTAGTAGAATAAATTTAGCTTTAATTGTGAATTTGTTTAATTTTTCATTTCATTTGTCAAATAGTCTGATCATGGATGTGATTTAATTTAGGTTTTAGGGTTGATTTGATGAAAGTTAATTGCTAATATTATCAAATCAACTTTAAAACTCGAATTAAACACTAAAAAGTTAATATTGTTACTTTCAGGTACCAAAATATATAACTTTTGTCAAATATATGTACCACATTGGACAAAAAAAACACATGTACCGCATTAAAAAGTGTCAAACATAAATACCAAATCTATACTAGTATTTAAACTCTTAAAAAAGTTGGTGTTATAAGTCAACCGGGCACTAACTCGGTGAGAAAATTACAGGAATGCACATCCATAATTAAAATAAAGAATATTTTTTGATGGAATTTTAGTCTTTTCACTTTAAAAATCAATAAAAATCAAGGATATAGTAGGATTCAAACCCATGCCAAGTGCATTAGTAAAACCTTTAATTTACCACTCAACTAAAGCTTCGTTTTAATATTTTTATACATTTTATTTTTATTTTGCACACTTTATTATCTCCATTAAATGTATATTTATATCTACCTATACTATTGTTTAAACTCTTGACTGAGTTAGTGTCGCAAGTCAACCGAGTACCAACTAATTGGTTAGGAAATTACAGGAATGCACATCCTTAATTAAAATAAGTAATATTATTTAGGGTATTTTAGTCTTTTCAATTTAAAATGAATAAAAATATGTATATGGTGAGATTTGAATCTACACAAATTGCATTATAAAACCTTTAATTTACCACTCAACTAAACATTCATTTTAATATTTTTATAAATTTTAATTTTATTATGCACATTCTATTACTTCCACCAGTTATATATCTATACTTGTATATTATTTATACTATTATTTAAGCTCTGTTGTGTTGACGTCACCCTCAACCGGTCACCAACTCAATTAGGAAGTTATAGGAATGCCCTTTGTAATTAAAATAAATAATATTATTCGAGTGTATTTTAGTCTTTTCACTTAAAAACTAATAAAAATATACATATGGCGAAATTTGAACCCACGCCAATTGCATTAATAAAATATTTAATTTACCATGCAACTAAAGTTTTTATATATATTTTTATACATTTTAATTTTATTATGCACACTTTATTACCTTCATCAGTTGTTTATCTATACTATTATTTAAATTCTTGACTAAGTCGGTGCCACCATCAACCGGATCACCATCTCGGTTAGGAAGTTACAAGAATACCTTTTCATAACTAAAATAAGTAATATTATTTGAGGATATTTTAGTCTTTTCACTTTTAAAAAACCAATGAAAATATAGATATGATAGGATATGAATCCATATTGATTGCATTAATAAAATATTTAATTTACTATTTACTATTCAGCTAAAGCTCTTTAAAAAATATTTTTATACATATTGATTTTATTATACACACTTTATTACCTTCATTAGTTGTATATATTAATAATGTATTTAATTGAGTTGGTGTCACAAGTTAACTCGACACCGACTCAAGATTAATGACGACACCATGATAAATAATTTAATCTATTTTTTTTTTGTTTTAATAACTGTAACACCCCAAAACTCGGTCTAGAAGGTAGACCGAATTCTGGGAGTTACATTGGCCAACCAAAGTGGCAGAGATAAAACTCATTTATAGCCATAGAAATTCTTCGCTAAACCCTTATGCTTCGTAATTTTAGTAGATTAAATGATACATAGTTGTTTTTGGAAACAACATATAACAAATGTTTTAAGAACCGTTAGGAATAAACCAAATCAACGTTTTTGAACAATTTCAAAGTAACTTAAAAATCCTCGTACCATAGTACACATAGACTTGTGTGCAAAAACAAAGGTGCATAATTCAAATAGTTTATCATAACATTAGTTGAAATGAACCAATCAAAGAACTCTGAGACCTCCGCTATGCCAAGTCCAACTCCAAAACACGAAATATACTTGAAAGGAAAAACACTACAGAGATGAGCTACGCAAGCTTAGTGTGAGTTCGAAACATAAACAGATGGCAAAAGATGATGTGACATAATAAATACTTCAGACAAGCATATGTATAAAAATATCACCTATGAAAATCTCAATCGGTATGTCAAATACAATATTAAACTAGAGAAATGATGTTCCAATCAGAACATATTACATGACATTAATTATATTGTCAACAACCAAATGTTCACACAAACAGATAAAATGTTCTGACAAACAGACGTATATTCAGATGCGAACGGATGCATAAGTAAAAAATCTCACCTCACCAACCAAACACCACTTCGTCCATCCAACACACCACATAAAGGCTATGGTAGGCCTGTCCACCCTGCACACCACATATAACCATAATAGGTTCATCCACCCTACACAACACGACGTAGAACTATGCCACTTGAGTAACTGTATATAGTTCAACTAATATACGTATAGGATAGTACGGTAAACCACTGTACAAAAGTAACGCAGTTAAAACTGCTAAGTCTGTCTTTCTTATCTTCATAATCAGATCCTAAAATTTTCATGCTATGCAACAATGCATACATTACATAGACAACATACAGAAACTGACATTAACATTTCTAGTTGAACATATTCAGATTTGATTACACTTGTATTCTAATATTCAATTACGACAACAATAATAAACTCAGACTTATTCATCACATAAACGAGCAATAAAATTAAAGCCCATAAAACACATATACACATGAACCAAACTAAATGGAGTCCCAAACATACGTACTACGGCTTGATCGAGGGTAAGATTACACAGAAACATAAAACAGACAGTTTATGACTCAAAATAAAAATTCTGCAAAATAAGTCCACACGCCTATGTGGAGGCCTACACGCCTATGTGGAGGAGACACACGCCCGTGTGACCAAGTTACATGGCCGTGTGAGTAGCCCGTGTAACTCACTGTCCAAAAGTGCCAAAAATAAAGAGTAGAGGAGACACGGCCGTTTGGAGGTCTCACACGCTCATGTAGGGACACATTCCGGTGTGGTCAGGCCGTGTGGTAACAAAAATCATCAAAAAATCTAAATTCCCAATTGCACACAGTCGTGTGCGGTACACGCTCGTATGGCCACTTGTGTGATCACAAAACCTCATCGAAATAGGCTGCAAATTATGCTTTTGATTTTGAAACGATCCCCAACCTATGGTAACTTAGAATTATGCCAAAACATACAGAATTTCATGCAATTCAGTAACAATACAATACTTCAAATAGCCAATTTCAGAAACACACAAGACATTACCGAATTCCATCGTAATTTGATACTGAAGTTAAACCATTTTAGAACACACACCTTAGAACGTGATATCAAGCACCAAGGGGTAGTCGATTCGCTCTTACCAAACTGTTCGAAAACCCGCTTCACCTCGGATAAAACGAAACACACAAGGACGATCAGTCTTGATAGACAACACGTAACGAGAGTGTAAAATGGAAGAAATAAGAAATCAAAAGAACTGAAATTTGGGGAAATAACCAAAAAATAATAGAGGGAACAACAAAAAAAATAGGGAAAATGAAATGGAAAAGAACGTGAAACTGAAAAACCTCCTCTTTTAAATTTTAAAAGTAAATCTTTAAAAATTAAAAAAGCAAAACCAAAATAAATTAATTTCTCAAAACACACATTAGGACTCAAACCCGAAACCCAAAGGTAAACTAACACACTCACCACCACCAAACCAGCAGGCTCATTCTAACATTAAAACGTGAAAACCCACTCAATTGCTCGACCTATTCAATGACTCTAACCACAACCTCAAAACTTCTAACACCACATTCTGGGGTATTACAATAACACTCATATTTTATGTATTATTATTAATTAGTTTCAAACCATACATTTTATTATTTTTGTATATGATTTTTAAATAGACATTTGTGTTCGAAATTTACAGTTTCCACATGTGTACGTGTGTAATGGAATTTTTAGTTATTATTATTTAAGTATTTTACTGAGTTGGTGTCATCCTTTATCGGGTCATCAACTTGATAGGTAAATTATAGAAATGCCCTTTCATAATTAAAATAAGTTATATTATTCGATGGTATTTTAGTCTTTTCATTTTAACAAAAATAAATAATATATATAGTGAGATTTGAATCCCCACTAATTAGATTAAAAACTATTAAATTTACCACTTAACCAAGTGTTCATTTTAATATACTTCATACAATTTTATTTTAATATGCCCAATTTGTTATATCCATCAATAGTATATATTAATAATGTTGTTAATTGAGTTTGTGTCATAAGTTAACTTGACACTAACTCACAATTGATAACAACACCACGATAAATAATTGTTGTGCATTTAGTATTGTTAATTTGATGTATTTATATTGTTAATTTCATGTGTTATTATGATTAATTAGTTTCAATCCATATGTTTCATTGTTTATTTTATATTTTTTGGTGAAAAATTAAAATTAAAAAGTAATTAAACTAGATCAATAAAGGAGGATCCCTAAACAATCTTAAACCGAGGCTTCTAGTGCGAATTGACTTAGCTAAACTATCAGTAATTGAGTTCTCTTCTCTAGGAAAAATTTGAATCTTCCACTACTTAAACATATTCAGGACTTGAAGTATTCTCCTAATTAGGGTAGGATTAGAGTTTCCAAAAGAGCCATCTTGAATAATGTTAACGGCATCAATATTGTCAGTTTGGATTGAGACCCTATCGAATCGTCTTTCCAAAAGAAGGTTTAACCAATCCAAGATCCCCCAAAGTTTAGCCTCTGTCACTGTGCAATTACCCAAATATCGACAAAACCCAATGATCCACCCACCATTATGATCACATATGTAACCTCCAGCTACTGCAAAACCTTCGTCAAGCCTAACCGAACCATCTATTCTCAAACAAACCCAACTACTAGCTAAAGGTGAAGAGTGGAGATAACTGTGAGGCTTATGAAATGCAGTTTTGGAGATGAAAATGTATTACTTTGCCCAACTGAACTAAATTTTAAGAATCTCATCATTACTCCAAGAAATGCCTTGAAAGGTAAGCAAGTTTCGGTTTTTCCAAATATGCCAAGCAATAATCCCAAAAAGACATGACCAATCCACCCCATCCTAAAAAATGTTGAGATGATTATGAAGGTTTTCTGTCATCCAAATAGGGAGGGAACTGGTGTAAAACCTAGAGAGTCTGTCTTTTGGAATGAGTTTATCCCAAATAGTTCTAGTAGCAAGGCAATCTCTGAGTACATGCAACATATCTTCATAATCCTGCCCATAAAACCCGCAAGCGCTGCTATTCCCAATGCCTCACCTCACCCTTTCAGCATTCGTAAATAGGCGCTACTTAAGGGTGAGCCATAAGAAGAAACAGATCCGTTGAAGGCCTTTAAATTTGCAAGGTATCTTCCAAATCTATTTTTTCGAATTCAATGTAACTTCTTGAATCTTCTCATATGCGCGTTTAAGAGAAAAAGAACCAGTCAAATTAGCTCCTCAAGTTATTTTATCAGGACCCAAAGAAGGGTGCGGTGGTGGAACACCTGCAATTTTGTTAATGATCTCTTCTGAGAGCCACAATCTGAAAAGGTCCAAATTCCATGATCTATCACCTGTAGCCATACTACTAAGAGGACAATCCATATTAAAGTTAGAAAGAGATGGATCTGTACAAATAAGGGACCACAGTTTGGAATCCAAGGGTCGCGCCAACGTTGGATACTATTTCCATTTTTGAAAGATTATAAAAGGTTTTTCGTGAATGAGGGATCATACCTTAGAAATGGATCTCCATAAAAAGAAGCAGTTTCCCTATGCTAAATACTAAATGAGGGCTTAACATCAAGATTAGGGTTCTTAAAACATTGTTCACCTATCTCAAGAACATCAACAACTGTTTCCTCTTCACCATTCTTACCCTAACCATCACTAAATGTTAGATTGAGTGATTGAGATAAGGCCACAGAATCTTATGCTTGACTTGTGACAAAGGTAGTGCCAATAAGTGATGGTATTGATTCTTCAATAGAAGGTTCATGAGATTGAAAAAGCTCTCTTGCTTGCTGATCTTGTAGAGCTTTTTCTCATAGTCAAATTAAAAAGTGATCTTAATGTGTGCCATTGATAAGAATCAAGAATTTCATAATCAAGAGACACTTGAAAGAAAATGCGAAACTAAGAATAAGGAAGCTTTGAGAGACCAAGTTACTACTAAATTGACAAGGAGAGTTTGTGATAAGTTATAACACAACTAAGGTGTTTATAGGGTCGTGTTTCTTTATACCCTTTCCTCTAACAAATTTCCCTCCAAGAAAAGGAAATTTGATCATCAAATATATACTTTCCCTCCAAAAATAATGATTGCATGTATGACTATACCAACTATAGAGCTTGATCTCTGAATTACAAAATGAAATCTATAATCATCATTCTGATGCTTCTCAGAACAAGTGCCAAATGTTAGACTCAACACACCCAACTGAGTTCCTTAGTGCTTCGAACCTTGCTGCATTAAGTGCCTTAGTAAGAGATCAACAAGTTGATTTTCAGTCTTCACATACTGCAATTTGATTGTACCGTTTCACAAGTTCACGAATAAAGTAGTGTTGAAAATTGATGTGCTTAGTTATAAAATGCATCATAGGATTCTTTGATATGTTGATTGCACTTAAGTTGTCACAGTAGTCAGTGGCCTTTGGTAGTGCCACTCCATAGTTTGTCATCATTTGTTTCATCCAAAGCAGCTTGCACAACAACTTCTAGCTGCAATATATTTTACCTCAACTGTTGGCAAGAATATGAAAGATTGCTTCTTACTATACCAAGATACAAGATTGGATTGGTAAAAATAGCCTCCAGATGTGCTCTTTCGATCATCTACATTACCTGCCTAATCTGCATCACTATACCTAACTAAAATCATTGCACTATCTTTCGACATTCATATCACAAAATCAAGTGTATCAAGAACATACTTGATGATGTGTTTTACATCCTTTACACGTTGCCTCTTTGGGGATACCACAAACACCCACACTGAAGCTTAAATGAGGCTTGCTTGTAGTTAGAGACAATAAACTTCTTATCATACTCCTCTAAGTGCTAGAAATAGTGGCACCCCTTTTGCATCTGTTAATTTTCTTACTTGGTGATATAGGGGTCATTGCTGGCTTAGCTCTTTCTAATCCAAACTTCTTAATTGAGTTCTTTGCATACTTCCTATAATTTTTATAGGTTATATTAAAACTGAAGATTCATTAGAAAATATCTTTATAAAAGCTTTGAATGAAACTCGAGTTAATCACATTCATAATAAGGTGGGCATGATTAATATCTATACCCTAATACAGTGAATACGAGCTTCAAATACATACTAATACATACCTCACACAACTGCATTCACTTATAAAGGAAAAAATAGAGAAAAAAATAGAAATAGACATCGAATGGTCCCCATTCATTATTTACATAATTCCCCACTGAAAATACTATTTCGAGTTAACCATGTTTGAAAGCTTCCTTAATAAATCTGTCAAAAGAAATGTAAGATAATCCCCTAACTTCAACCGCTTCTTTGGTTTTTTTCTTTCATTCCAATGCCTTTTTCTTTTTTTTTCTTTCCTTCCTCACCTTCCATCATTTCCTTAACTAAAAACTCTATGTTCTCTCGCTTCACATCATGATCCACCTCCATGCCAATACCCCAATGAATGCAAGCATAGCGACAATTGGTTTGTTGATCAGCAAAAAATGGCCAACAAATTATTGGCAAGCCTCCTGATATGGTTTCAACGGTAGAATTCCACCCACAATGTGTCAAAAAAACACCAATTGAAGAATGTAAAAGAACCTGATATTGGTTGCACCAGCTTGTTATCAGCCCTCTATCCTTAATCTCCTTATTAAAAACTAGGTAAAACTAATGAAATAGATGACTAAAGAATAAGAGGTTGGTAAAGAAGATTACAAACTTGTAATCTCAGATTGGTTTCTATTGTTGAATCTTGAAAACTAGCTTAATTACATTCAGATTAGAAACCTGTTTTATAGCATTTTACCAATTGCTCCTAACTACTCTTAGCTGTGTTAACAACTTTTTAACTGACTAACCGCCTAGTTAAGTGATCCTTAATATTCACCCAGCTTTCTGACGGGTAAGACCCAGAGAAGAGTTCGAAAACGAGTAAAAAATGTCATCGACAGTGGCTTGGTGAAAATATCAGCAACTTGGTCACAAGCTGGAACCTCACCAACAATAATTGACCCATCCGCTACTTTTTCCCGTATAAAGAACAAGTCCATCTCAATTTGCTTGAACTTAGAATGTAATACAGATTAGCATAGCAAGGATGCAAGATCGAGCTATCACACCAAACATTAAGAGTATCATCTAACTTAAGCTGTAGTTCTTGAAGTAGGGATAGCAACCAGTTAACCTCACTAGTGGATATGGCAAGACTCCTGCATTCTATCTCAGCTGTAGACCTAGAGACCACTTGCTTCTTCTTAGACCCCTACGAGACTGGAGCGGTCCTGAAATAGACACATACCCTAAAGTGGACCAGCAGTCGTCAAAATCTAACCCCCAGTTTATGTCGACATACGCATTCAGAGATAGTCGATTAGAGGGTCGAAAAACAACCCCAGAATCAATGGTGCCACTCAGATACCGCAAAAAATATTTTAGAGCAGCCATATGAACATTGGTAGGTTTGTGCATAAATTGACATATCCGGTTTACATCATACACAATATCTGGACGTGTAAGTACAACGTACTGTAGTGCACCCGCAAGGCTCTTATATTCAGTCGGATCCTTTAAGCACTCACCATCTTCTTTGGATATAGCTGACGAGCTTACCATCAAAGTGTTAACACTCTTTACATTTGCCATAGATGCTCAGTCAAGAATATCACGTATGTATTTAGCCTGACAAATATGTAAACTCCCTGTAGAGGATCGAGTAACTTCATTCCCAAGAAAAAAGTACAGATCACCCATGTCCTTGAGCAAGAACTTATCATTCAGCAATTGAAAATGTAACACCCCTAGCCCGAGTCCGATCGCCGGTTTAGGCTATGAGGTATTACCAAGCTGAACATTTAATTTTTCAATCACATAATCTATCAACAAAAGCAGAAATCAAACTGAATACATACAGATTTATAAGTTATAAATGCCATTTTCATACGGCCAAAATATTTACAATTACAAAACATATTTTATCAACAGTCCAACCTATACATGCCATATCGAGACCAAAATATAACTGTACCAACAAGATCGATAGTACGATGAATCACGACGATCCACGAGTCGGTGGCCAAAATCAACAATCTATAAAGCGGAGAGATAAGAAAGCGAGTAAGCTTTGAGGCTTAGTAAGTTTTAAGCATTTCAACAATTAAAACATGTCATTTAAATCGAACAATGAATATTACCAAATTCAGATTCTAATTACAATCACTAGGCCAAATATACACGAGTATACCACACATAAAGACTATTGGCGAATATAAATACACAAAGAAATTTTCAAGACATGCTTCACTTTACTTTATGGCTCATACAAACTAATTTAATTCACATATTTTCATATAATGGCGTACATCGATCGAATAGGTCATTTCTCTTATTCATAGATATATTAATCATTCACATAGTTATATCGTTGTTTGATACTAATGACTCACTTTGCAATCAATTCACATAACAGTACATAATATGTACCTGGTCATTACCATGTATCATACATATTCGATAATAGTTTACTTTGAACATTTGAATTTGTAATCTCATTCGAATCACCGGCGTTAAACCTGCTAGGTTTCAAAACCCGAATCCAATTACTAGCTCAAAGCCTGCGGAACTTTAAGCCCAGATATAGTACCAGCACTAAGCCTGCGGGATTTAACTCGGATATACATTACCAGCACGAAGCCTGCGGGATTTAACCTAGATATTTAATATATCGAGAGCTAAGCATATTTACCCACATGATAATTCGGCTCATATAACATATCACATTTGTACTTCACTTTCTTCATTCGAGTATGAGCACACAACAAAAACACACTTTCAATATAACTTTCAATTCAACACTTTTATGCAAGAACACATAACCATTTCACTACCTCAACTTAACTCCTAATATCCATTCGATTACATTCCATATACTCAAGTTATTTATTAAACAACCTTATTCAAGTAGAGACAATAGATTGCAATTCATTTATCATGCTTATCTCATTACATTAATTATCTAATAACTGTAATTACTCAAAACTTACCTCGGATATTTTTGAACAGTTGCGGATAGGCTATTCGTTCGCTTTCTCCTTTCCCTTATCTGGTCTAGTTCCTCTTTGCTCTTGAGCTTAATTTAAACAAATGAATTTGTTTAATCATTTCGAACATCAAAGGCCTTTTAAAGCACTTAACCTTTATACTCAATAATGAAACCAAACCATATACCTAATTATTTTATCACATCACCTTAAGCACACATATTAACTATCATACACCCATTTCACATGCCAAGTTACAATGAATAAAAATACATACACACCAATAATTTAATTACCCATTTCGATCTTATAGGGTAACTTCAATACATCATGTTTATACAATTTGTCATACACGTACCACATATTTAACAAGCTGAAATTGCTCTTAAATTATCCATTATAATCATTTCATAGATATAAAACATAGCTGAAAAATCCTTAGCATAAATGCATATAATAACACCCAAATCATCAAATATTTTAATGCACACGACACATGAGGTTAAATAAAACTCTATTCAATTTTAAGATATTAACCCTACTAAACTCATACCATGACCATATCTAACCGAATTCAAGTAGAGGATTAAATACAACCACGTATACACCAATATATAATTATAACATGCTTTAATATCTTATATATCCCATTCAGCCTTAACCACTCAAACTTAGCTTTCATATACAAATTCCATCTCATGATCAATTGTAGCAAATTACACATAGGTTACATTATTGCCAAACAATGACCGATTATGTATATCAAATAAATAGTTCACATAACACATAACTCAAATAACCAAAGTTCATATAACCCTAATGTCCAAATATGAATATCACTCAAATTTTCTTATGACTTAACCTTTTACTCCTTTTAGCCTAATATTCATTAAACATTTAGTTTACTTACACAAGCACAATCTCTCAAGGCTTATTATATTTTCAAGTACACATCAAATCTATATAGTCGAATATATATATATATATATTTATTTAGTTCATCAAACCGATATTTAATCCTATTTCCCCTAACACAATTGTATTCGGCAATGACCACAATCATTTAACCAACTAAAAAAATTAAACCACAACATTTTAAATTCATCTTATTCCTCCCCCTTTTGACCGAATGAATATATATATCAAATGAAAACTCAACTAAACAACAATATTTTTTTCTTTCCAAAATGCATATACACTCATACGGCAAATTTCAATTTGTACTTTTCAACCATGAATTCTACTCATTCAACCATCATTTAAGCTACTTAACAAAAAACTAACATCTTCCCAAAGACTTATCAAAATAACACCAATTTAGCACTTGGCGAATGGACATTTGTTCATTGATTCATGAATTTAAACCATGGGTTAAATAAACTATGTACTTACCAATTTAATCTCATAATCAATTAAAATAAAAAATCACAATGCATACCTTAAATTGGGATAGCCATGGCCGAATGCCTTGGTTTCTTCTTCAATATTTTCTTTCCCAAATTCGACAATCAAGAAGAAAGATGAACATCTTTTTTTTTTATCATCATTTATTGTTTTACTAATTAATTTATTTCAAAAATAAAGCCATCACTTATTATAATACTAAAATAAAACATATATTATACATCAACCACCATTTATGGCCGGCCACTAAACAAAATTGGTCCATTTGACATGCAAATCCCTCATGTCATCATTTCATGCATTATTTGGTACTTTAAAATTTACCTATCACACTTTCAAGTTTTATCACATGAGTCCTATCTTATAAATTTCACATACAAATGACCAGATCAAAGCATGAAACTTTCACACGTGCATTTACACATATAATAAACACAGAATTTAATAGTTAATTATTTTTATGACTCGGTTTTGTGGTCCCGAAACCACTTTTCGATTAGGGTCAAATTAGGGCTGTCACAGAAAAAACCAATCAATGGTAGTAGCCAGACTTCTAGTGATAATAATGTCATCAACATATACCAAGACATAGAGAGTGGACTCAGACGTGACTCGAACAAACAAGGATCCATCAAACCTTGAAATGACAAAACCAGCTTCTTAAACTAGGGGCGAGGGGTCTGACGAAGACCATATAAAGCTTTCTTCAGATGACACACAAGCTACTGGCCAGTCGAGCCATACTGAACATAACCCGGAGGTTGTTGCATAAATACTTCAGTGTCAAGTTCACCATTCAAAAATGCATTATTCACATCTACCTGTCAAAGAGGCCATCCTCTAGAAACAACAATGGACAGAATAACCCAAATAGTAGCAGGCTTTACAATTGGACTAAAAGTTTCCTTGAAGTCACAACCAGGAACCTGGGAGCACCATTTGGCAACCAATCTGGCTGTCTGGCTAGCAATGGTACTGTCAGGATTTCTCTTAATCTTGAATAGCCATTTGCACCCAATGACCTTGCGATCTGGTGGTAGAGGAACCAGTTCTCAAGTGGAGTTATGAATAAGAGCGTCATACTCTGCTTGGGTAGCAACTCGCCACTCAGCAGTAGAAAAAGCTTCCATAATTTGGATGGTTCCATGGCTTCAACGAACATAACTTTAAGTTTGAAAATACCTACCTTAGTACGAGTCATCATGGGATGAGTGTTGGTTTCAGCTAGCATGTGGTTCGAAGTACGGGACGTCGAGGGAGCATCTTCCATAAACCATGAGGACTCGACAGTATCACCAGTCGAAGGACTATGCTCATGTGCACTAGTAAGACCAGCCGGAGACGATCCGACAGTATCACTAGTTAGAGGACTAGACTCATGTGCACCATTAAGACCAGCTGGAGACGATCCTGAAGAAGATAACAGAGCCGATGATCTTATAGAGGGTGCCACAGAGCGAGAGGAGACTTTCCGAACTATAGGAACAGTTTTTGATACAGTCATACCATACTTTAGACCCAGACCTTTGTAGTTAACTTTAGAGGACAAAAACTTAGTCTCATCAAACACTACATGTCTTGAAATAACTATCTTACCATTTGGTAGAAGACATTGATATCCCCTGTGTTGAGTGCTATAGCCCAAGAAGGTGGAAGGTTATGACCGAAATTCTAATTTATATGTCACAAACAGTCGTAAGTAAGGATAACAGCAATATTCAAAAACCCGTAAGTGGTCATAGGTGGGATCCTGACCATATAGGGCCTTAAAGGGGGACTGTTCGTGTAAAACCGGAGTGGGAAGGCGATTTATAAGATGAACCGCACAGCAAAACGCATACCCCTAGTACTCCATGGATAAATTTGCTTGGGCCAGAAGCCTGATGCCTAGTTGCACAATGTAACGATGTTTGCATTCAACTACTCCATTTTGTTCAGAAGTATATAGGCATATCAATCGATGAATAATTCCTTGAGACGCTAGGACACTTGTAAAAGCCCAGTACTCTTTACCCCAGTCACTCTGAAATTGTTTGATGGTCTTGCCAAACTATGTTTTAATTAACTGCTGAAATTGCATAAAGCATTCTATTGCCTGAGATTTCTGACTAAGATGATAAAATCACGTAAATCTAGTGCATACATCAACAAATGTTACGTAATACCACTTATTTTCACATGCAACTACCCCGGGTCCCCAAAGATTAGAAACAGTCAGTTCAAATGGTTGATATGTAGTCGTCGACATAGAAAAAGGCAATTTGTGTGATTTTCCTTTTAGACACGCGATGCATATACCACCATCACAACATTTATTGAAAACAATATTACATTTTTGTAAAACGTTCTTAACAA
This sequence comes from Gossypium arboreum, assembly GCF_025698485.1. Taxonomy (NCBI): domain Eukaryota; kingdom Viridiplantae; phylum Streptophyta; class Magnoliopsida; order Malvales; family Malvaceae; genus Gossypium; species Gossypium arboreum. The sequence goes on from NC_069071.1 coordinate 5,491,494, forward strand.
CAGAAGCAGACGAGTGGCCAAGACGATTGTGCCACAAAGCAAGCACAAGACATGCCACGATCGAATTTTAGAGCTTCGAATGAGCAGCAAACGGAGCCTCAGTAGGGACCAGGAAGTGGTATAACCCGTCACAAATATGGCCCTTCAGCAAAGTTTCCCAGGTCTTGATGTCCTTTATTACACAATATGTTAGATAAAATTCAAAAAATACATCGTAAGCGTAATGGGCCCATAACCCACAGGTTTTAGGATCAAAATCGGACTCTAATACCATATTAGAAACTAGGTAAAACTAATGAAATAGATGACTAAAGAATAAGAGGTTGATAAAGAAGATGACAAACTTGTAATCTCAGATTGATTTCTATTGTTGAATCTTAAGAACTAGCTTAATTACATTCAGATTAGAAACTTGCTTTTATAGGCATTTTACCAACTGCTCCTAACTACTCTTAGTTGTATTAACAGCTTTTTAACTGACTAACCGCTTAGCTAAGTGGTCCTTAACACTCATCGAGGAACTTTTCATCCAAAATTGCAAAATCACCCATCACGATATCTGGTCTAAGGATCCATAAGAATAGGTGCTTAGAGTTAGCCAATCCCCATGCAAATTCCTTGAGATTCTTCTCCGATATGAAAGTAATGCTTCCATAGTTAACATACGCAACTAAATTGGGTTCCCTTTTGTTAAGCCATTCAATGCAGCTTGTATCTTCTTTCCATAGGCTTGAGTTCATTGACTTGGACGGGTCATCATCTATGTGCCTAGCAAGCAGATGAAGTGGTCCTAATTTATAAACTCAGCGATTACTTTTAACACTTCATGTTCCAACTCATCGAATGTGTTGAAGATGATTGCTGGAGCATTTAGGCAATTTTGTGCTTCGGAGCTCAAGAAATCAAATATGATATCATTTGGATTGTTCGCTCTTATAAACCTGGAGAGATCTCTGTTACTCATTCCAGGGACCCAATCGATAGGTTTATCAAGAGTTCCATCACTGAGAAAAGTTTCATCTGACATATACAAAAAAGATAAGGGTCAAAATTTTAGTTATTTTTAGACCATGTCAACAATGACCTGCCCTACAAGAGGTGTTAAACACATCAATACTCTGAACATTATTAGTGTTGTGATGGTGAGGAGTACTATTAGAAGGTTGAGGGAGTAAAGTGAGTGCTGAGCCAACAACATTGGCATATTTAATTTTAGTAGGATGTTTTTGTATGTTTTAGCTAAAGAAATCTTATTTTGACAATATATCAAAAGAAAAGAGAGAAAAATAATAGAAAATAAACATAATATGTGGAGGATATATTATGTAGATAATCAAATTTGTATATTGAAAATAAAATTAAAAAATTTACTTTCAAATAATCAATTGAAGTACTAGAGAAAATCAATTGAAGTAGAATGTGTTACAAATAAGAAGGCGGTAAGAAGAAGGAAGGAGGCTACAACTTCTTATTTTATTTATTTTAATAGATTCATACCCAAACCAAAATAAATTTAGAATAATTTTGTTTTAATCTTTTTTTTTTACATTTTCATCTACATGAAAATTATCTTTCCCATTAAATCACATTGTCATATTTATGAGAAATTAATTCTCTAAAATAAAATTAAATTCAAAGAAGGTACATAAATTTTGAAAAACCAAGAATTAGAATAAAATTTCAAGTGATTAAAATATCGGAAAGTAAAAAAGAAAATATTTTTTTCAAAAACACATAAGTTTGAAGTAATATATATATTTCATTCTCTCTCCTCTTACTATTTCAACTTGGAATTATTTGTTTTTATGCATTAGGGTAAAAAATGACCATTCTCTTATATTTTTTTTTCTCTCGTTTTTCTTACTTACCAAGCACTCAAAATTTGCTCTCCTTTTTTCACTTTTTCATTTTCTCTTTTACTCTTATTTTTCCACTAAGCCAAGCGAATCCTAAGGCTTTGCTTGATAGAGTTGAAAGAAAATGGAGAGGAAAGAAAATTGGAGAGGTAGAAAATTGTTTTTTCCTTTGTTTGGTAAAGTTGAAAAATAAAAGAAGAAAATAAAACATTTGAAAAATGTATAAATTTGAATTAATAGACAAGGAAGGATTCTATAGAACTGTGATTCTATGTCATCCCTATCTCTTTTAAATAAGAGAACGACAAAAAATATTTTTCCTTCTCATATTTAACAATTTTAGTTTGATTTAAATTTTTAAGGAGAAAAAAATCTGATTTGTCATTTCCTATTGGAATCCCTTTTCTTAATATACATCTCTCTCATTCTCATTTTCTCTTCTCTTCTCTCCTCTTTCATTCTCATTTTCTCTTCTCTAATCATTCTTATTTGAAATGATTGATTTTTATATATTATAATAGAAAGTGACCATTTTGCTATTTTTTTTCCTACTAAGCATTCTAAAATTTTATTTTTTTTTTTTTCCTTTTTTTCACTTCCTACTTTCATCCCTTTATATTCTTACTCAAGCACACTCCAAGTGCTAAGGAGAGAGGATTACAAGCGTGGTTGATTGATTGAGACTGGAAAAAAGTACTTACTTTGGAATGGGAAAATGCCTCGTTTAATCAGTTCACTGAATTGAAGATATCCCATGAAACTACAAGCTGAGGCAGTCCAAAACTAAACTTCTGGTGTACCAAGTAATTCAGCAGCCTTAATAGCAAAGCTCATAACTCTATCCGAAACTATGCAAGCAACAGTGGACACTTGGGGCAAGGAGTTTAACTTAGCTAGTAACTCTAAAAATGGTGCCAAACAATTCATTCGTATCAAATCATTTAGAACTGGAACATCCTAAGTTGCATCACGACCGGATGGTGGCAGCTCTGTTGATTAAACGTTAAATGTGATTTTAATGGGTTTAATTTAGAAGTTTTTTTTAGGAGAATGAAAGGTCAAGAGTCATTGGTTTATGGTTATATTAGATTTTAATATTTTCAATTTTTTTTGAAGGACAATAGCCTATAAATAGTATGTAAGTATTTGATATTAGAGAAAGAAAAACAACAAGAAAGTTTAGAAGTTAAAATAAAAGTTTTTTTTTGTTCTATCTTGAGCAATTTGTCAATTTGGTATCCGAGCCATGGAGAGTGTGACCAGTAATGTGCCGTTACCTCGACTAACGAAGGCAAACTTCGAGAATTGGAGCATCCAAATGAAAGCTATTCTCGGGTCTCAAGATGGTTGAGAGGTGGTCTAATAAGGTTTTGTAGAACTGGCAACTACCGCGGGATATACGGTGGCTCAAAATAAGACGTTGAAAGAGATGTGATCGAAAGATAAGGCGGCATTGTACATGGTGTTCCGAACTATTGACGAGTTGGGCTTTGAGAAGATTGTGAGTGCGACAACTTCAAAAGAAGCGTGAGACATTTTGGCGAAGGTGTACAAAGGAGCCGACTGGGTTAAACAAGTCCGCCTTCAAAATCTTCGCGGTGAGTTGGAAGGTGTGAAGATGAAGGAATCGAAAGGTGTCTCTGACTACATTAGCGTGTTCAAACCGTGGTGAACCAACTCAACCAAAACAGAGAAGCGTTAACAGATGCACGAATTGTGGAGAAGATTTTGAGGTCGTTAACTGACAGTTTCGAGAATGTCGTATGTGCCATAGAAGAGTCAAAGGATCTAGCAATGCTCACAGTCGATAAGCTCATCGGTTCTCTCGAGGCATATGAACAACGTAAGAAGAAGAAGAAAGAGGAGACACTTGAGCAAGCACTTCAAACTAAGACTTCAATCAAAGACGAAAAGGTTTTCTATTCTCAAAACTTTTGAGGTAGATGGCATGGCCGTGAAGGTCGAGGAAATGGTCACGGTAGAAGAGGCTGCGGTCAAGAAAGGCATTATGAGGAGAATGAGCAATCAAACCAACAAAATTAGCGTGGAAGAAGACGCGTTTGTGGAAGAGGCGGTCGGTCAAATTATTCCAACATCGAGTGTTACAAGTGTGGCAAATATGGTCACTATGCGAAGGATTGCAACTCTGATAAGTGTTACAATTGTGGTAAGACGGGGCATTTTGCGAAAGAATGTCGTGACTTGAAAAAGGTGAAAGAGACAACCAACCTAACCACGGAAGATGATGAGGCGAAAGAAGGTTTTCTCTTGAGGCATACAACGAAGTCAACACCAACAACAACATGGTGTGGTACCTTGACACGAGTGCAAGCAACCTTATGTGCGGGCACAAGCACCTATTCAAAGAGATACGAAAGGTTAAAACGGGACATGTGTCGTTTGGAGATGCGTCGAAAGTTGAGGTAAAAGGCCAATGTACGGTTTGTTATTTACAAAAGGATGGGTTAGTTGGGTCTATCCAAGATGTGTATTACGTACCAGACCTCAAGAGTAACATGTTGAGTATAGGGCAACTCATGGAAAAATGTTATTCGGTACTTATGAAAAATCGGGTGTTACACTTGAAAGATAAGGAAGGGTGTTTGGTCGCTCGAGCGGAAATAGGGAGAAATCGCATGTACAAAGTTGAATTTGAGAAGCATTCGAGAAAAATGTTTGCGAGTTGACATAGAAGACAAGACGTCGCTGTGGCATCTCCATTTTGGTCACCTACATTATGGTGATCTAAATGAGTTGGCAAAGAAGAACATGGTGCATGGGCTACTGGACATGGACTATGAGGGAAAATATTATGAAGAGTGTATACTCGGCAAGCGTCAGAACTTTGTTTCAAAAAAAACCAGAATATTGGGCTAAAAAACCTCTCGAATTGATTCAAACCGACATATGTGAACCAATCTCCATCGAATCTTTTAGCGGTAAAAGGTATTTCATTTCCTTTATCGATGATTTCTCACGAAAAACTTGGGTTTATTTTTTGAAAGAAAAATCCAAGGCGTTCGAGGTGTTTAAAAAGTTCTAAGTGATGGTGGAAAAGGCAACCGGTAGACACATCAAATTTGTACGATCCGATAGAGGTGGCGAGTATACTTCGATGACTTTCATGGAGTATTGTGAGGAGCAAGGCATAAGAAAATTCCTAACCGCACCGTACTCTCCCCAACAAAACGGTGTGACAGAGAGGAAGAACTAGACTGTTCTCAATATGGTTCGGTCAATGCTCAAGAGCAAGAAGATGTCGAAGGAATTTTGGGCGGAAGCCGTGCAATGTGCTATCTATGTGCAAAATCGGTGTCTACATGTGAAGTTGAATGATCAAACACCACAAGAGGCTTGGAGCGGACAAAAACTGACAGTTTCTCATCTCAAAGTATTCGGTAGTGAGGCCTATGCATATGTGCCAGATCAGCGAAGAACGAAGCTCAAAGACAAAAGTAAAAGGTTTATTTTTATTGGGTATGATGAGAAAACAAAAGGATACAAGCTACTCGACCCGATACGTAAGAAGGTTGTGGTGAGTCATGATGTACAAGTTAATGAAGCAAGCAAGTGGGATTGGAATAACTCAACGGAGGTCATAATCAAAGATGGAGAATCATCAACCACTACACCAACAATCATACCGAAAAATCCTGAAACTATCGATGATGAAGATGAACCGCAATAACCCAAAATGCGAAGTTTACAAGATTTGTATGATTCAACAAATGAGATACACATTGTATGTCTTTTGGCAGATTCTGAGAATATAAGTTTTGAAGAGGTGGTGTGAGACAAGAAGTGGCAAACTGCCATAGACGAGGAGATTAAAACAATTGACAGCAACAATACATGGGAGTTAACGGAGTTGCCGAAAGGAAGTCTGCCCATTGGTGTGAAGTGGGTGTTCAAGAGAAAGATGAATGCTCAAGGCGAGATAGAACGGTATAAGGCGCGACTTGTTGCAAAGGGATACAAACAAAAGGAGGGAATCAATTATGACGAGGTGTTTACTCCCGTTACAAGAATGGAGATAATTTGATTGCTCTTTTCACAAGCGGCTCAATTCAAATGGCCAATATTTCAAATGGATGTCAAGTCAGCATTCTTGAATGGTGTACTCGAAGAAAAAGTCTACATCGAACAGCCACCCGGGCACATAAAAAGTGGAGAAGAGAAGAAGGTATTGAAATTGAATAAGGCACTTTACGAGTTGAAGCAAGCACCGCAGACATGGAATACTCGTATTGATACATACTTCAAGGAGAACAGGTTCAAACAATGTCCGCATGAACATGCCCTTTACGTGAAGAAGAATAGAGGTAATATGTTATTTGTTGCTCTTTATGTTGATGACCTCATTTTTATGGGGAATAATGGTGAAATAATACAAGATTTTAAGAGCACAATGACACAGGAATTTGAGACGACAGATTTAGGTTTGATGAAGTTATTCCTAGGTTTAGAGGTAATACAAGAAAAGACAGGTATTTTTGTGTCACAGGAGGTATACGCAAAGGAAATTTTGAATAAGTACAAGATGACATATTGCAAACCGGTATCAACACCAATGGAACCAAGTGTAAAACTCTCAAACTTTGATGGAGGAGAACGAGTCAAAGCGAGCAAATACCGGAGTCTGGTGAGAAGTCTTCGCTATCTCACTTGCACAAGGCCTGATCTTTCATTAAGTGTTGGCATTGTAAGTCGGTTCATAGAGGAGCCAGTTTATTCACGTTGGAAGGTGTTGAAGTGAATACTACGATACATCCAAGGAACGGTGTCACTCGGGTTCTTTTATTCAAATATGGAAGATTACAAGTTGATTGGGTACTCTGACAGTGATTGGTGCGGAGACTTAGACAATCGAAAAAGCATATCGGGATATGTGTTCTTTATGGGTAACACGGCGTTTACTTGGCTTTCAAAGAAGCAACCAATTGTGACACTCTCGACATGTGAAGATGAATATGTGGCAACGTCTTGATGTATGTGTCATGCTATATGGCTCAGAAATTTGTTGGACGAGTTGGAGTAACAACAACACGGTGCGACTGAGATACGAATTGACAATAAATTAGCAATTGAGTTAGCAAAGAACCCAGTGAATCATGAAAGAAGCAAACACATTGACATTCGTTTTCACTTCATCCGAGATCATGTAAAGGAAGGAAGTGTGAAATTAGTGCACGTGGCAAGCCGGGACCAAGTCGCAGATATCTTCACAAAACCGCTATCGATGGTACTTCTTGACAATTGCAAAAAATTAATCGACATGAAGGATGGCAGAAGCATTTAAGTTTACGAGAGAGTTTTGATGATTAAACGTTAAATGTGATTTTAATGGGTTTAATTTAGAAGTTTTTTATAGGAGAATGAAAGGTCAAGAGTCATTGGTTTATGGCTATTATTAGATTTTAATATTTTTGTTTTTTTTAAGGACAATAACCTATAAATAGTTTGTAAGTATTTGATATTAGAGATAGAAAAATAACAAGAAAGTTTAAAAGATAAAATAAAAGTTTTTTTTTTTGTTCTGTCTTGAGCAATTTGTCAAGCCCGTCTGGGATTGTTTCGAATTGGCAATTGGGCAGACCCTTGACAGAGTCTGGCCCTTGGGACTGGATGAAGCTCCTATGGTTGAACTTAATGTTATCAAAGGTTATGAAAAAGCCTCTTGAATGTAAGAACTTAGCCAGTTGCATCATGGGGCTAACATGGCCTTGTGATGGATATGGAACGCATACAGCGTGAGGTTTTGTAGTTTCAACTGAACTCATCTTAGCAAAGCAATAAAAAAGTTAGAAAATTAAGGTCAGGGAAATCTTTTCTTTCTTGCTAGCTTCAATGAAGCTTGAGGATTACGTAGGAACATTTATATATCTTTATGTACATATGCTGAAAAAAAGAAGAAGAAAATGTGCCATTTGTTTTAAATATACCGATTTAGTTATTTTTTTTGGAGAGTGAAAGGAAAATGCATCCTATAGGACGTGATTTTTTTACTAAAAATTAATAACTTAGCTATTTTGATCAGATGGTTAAATATTAGTATTTTTTCCTTTTAAGTCTCAGGTTTGATTCATCTCTTACTCACATTTGTATTTTTTATTTCATGTTGTTTTAAGCTTTTTTAATTAATATTTTTTTTTACACATAAACTCTTTTGGTTAGGTGGTTAGATAATTGAGATTTCATCCTTGAGTTTTAAGTTTAATTGGCCTCTTATAAACATTTTAATATGTATTTTTATTTCATGTTGTTTCAAGTTTTTTTAATTAATGTTTATAATTAATAAGTATATTGTTTTCAAAGTTTTTGTTCTTAATTCATCTCTATTTTATTTATAAAATCATTTAATAAAGTGAATTTAAAAAAAACATTAGCTAGTTCTTTAGATATATTTTTCTTTATATATAATATTTATATGTCAAATATTTATTTTCTCCACATATATTGTGGGGTATGATGATTTCAAATATTATAAAATCAAATAATTATTTCAAATGTCATTGGTTTTTCATCTACATTGTGGGTATGATATTTCAAATATAATTATGTTTATATGTGAAATATTTCAAATAATTATTTCAAATACACATACAAAAACATTTAATATGTCAATTCACTACACTCATTGCCGAAACTTTTTTGGAAGCTTGACTTTTTATTTTAATAATGAAGACGGAGTCGCCACCAATCTTTTTTATTAGGTGTGATTGGGTCACCTCGAAATTCAATCATTTTAATAAAAATGTTAGATTTACTAAAACGATAATTTTCGATCTACAAAATCCAAGAAATGAGTTTAGGAGTCGGTTACGTATGAGGAAGGATTAGCACCCTCATAACGCCCAAAATTGGCACCTAGTTGATTACTTGATGTCTTAGCGTAAAAAATTAAGAATTCGAAGAGAATTTAAAATGCAATCCCTTTTACATGATGTTATTTGATGGCATTGAAAATATCACTAATTAAGTTTTATGGAGAAGGTTCTTTTGTTTTGAGTCAATCAAAAAGTCATGTCCCGTAAGTTAAGGGCACTATGTTTCGAATCACCGAAAAGAAGTCATACCCCATAAGTTAAGGGTACAACTTCTCGAATCCCTAAATAAAGAACATTGCCTCGATTTTAATTATTTCTTATGCGTCGTGTAAAAACGAATATAACATTTAATGCGATGTTCGATTAATTTATTTGAGCATGGTACAAAAAATGAACGAATATACTTAAACATGTCATGTAATATGGTAATGGAAAAAAAAATGAAAATAACTAGGTGGGTAAAAAACAAAATAATGATATAATAGCATGATAATAAAAATAAAAATGATAGTAATAGTAGTCATGCTAATGGATAATAATACTACTATAATAGTAATAATAACATTAATTCATGATAATAATAACAACAGTCACGACATGATTAATAACATAATACCAATATAAATAAATAAAATAATAACCACCTAAGGATAAAAATAAAATGCACAGTTTAAAAGGGCAAAATGGGAATAACATGAATTTGCAATGCTGAAAATAAAATAAAAATAGTAAGTAAAGGGATAGAATTAAAAAAATAAAGCACTAAACTGAAAAATAAAAAATAGAAAAATAATGTAAGAAAAAGAAATTTGCAAAAAAAAAAAAGATAAAGGATTAAATCAAAATATGCAAAAGGCGTGGGGACCAAATGGGTAATTATCCCACCCATTATACATGCCATTTCCAGAAGTGGTCAATGGTTAGAGGACCAAAGTAAAAAAAGAAAAAAAGAATTAAATGGTAAAATTTAAAAGAGAAAAAAAAACTAAATTAGAATAATATCAAAACATGCTTAAAAGCGGGGGGACCTGGGTAGAAATTATCCCAACCCTTCAAAAAACACACGGATCTTGAGGGGATTTGGGTCTAGTTGTCGGATCGTGCCCAAAACGACGTCGTTTTGAGGCTTCTGAAGCCAGGCCAAAACGACGTCGTACAAGTGCCCTATTTAAGTCAAAAATTTTTGAAAAAATCATTTCTCCCATTGTTTAAAAAAATTCTTTCTTTCTTTTCTTTTTCTCTCAGACGTCCCCCCTCACCTAGTCACAAGGATGATAGATCTCCGCCGTGGCCATCGATCATCGATTACGGAGACCGCCGCCTACGGTGGCCAGAGTTCCCAAAACTTCGCCTTTTGAACCCTGACTACCAGAGAACACGGTTATGGGGTTAAAATCCCCTGAAAACGATGAAATCCCAACAACAATAAAACCTTTCGGTTTTTCCATGCGGCCTTAGACAAATTCCTAGGGATTTGGCAATCTTTCAAGCCGATGGGACTACCCACAGCGGTGGTGCAGCAAAATAGGTAAAAAAAATCTAGCCTTTTTTGTTTTTTCTTTTTATATTTTGAAATAAAAAAGTAACTACCTTTTTTTGTTAAACATGTTGTTGCTCTTTTTTTTTTTGTATTCTATTGATTTCTTCAGTCTGTAAAATACATAGGGATTTTATTCAGCTTCTATAGCCGAATTAAAATATAGATATTTTTTTTCTTTCTTTTTTGTTTTTCGCTGTTTCTCTACTTTTGCTTTCTATCCTCTGCTTTTTTTTTGTCTTCTTCCCCTTTTCTATAGGTGGGGGTGGCAAAGGGCGAAGTCAACGGCGGTGGTGGCAGAGGAGGTGTTAGATAGCACGCCTGCTGACGTGGCGACGCTGCGGTGCGAGAGGGAGCTAAGATTTCTGAATTTTTTTAGGTTTTGGGCCTTTGGGCTACTGAGTTTAGCAGGTTTGGGTTAGGGTAGTTGAGGCTTGGGCTTGTAATTTGCGCTGATCTGTTTTTTTTTTGTAAATAGACTTTGATATTAATATTATTTTTTGATTTTTTTTTATTTGGGTCTAGGCCAGACGAATTTGGGCCACTACACTCATTATATGGATTAAAAGATAAATATTACAAATATAAAAATTATATTTGCTAAAAATAATGATATTTGCAATAATTATTTGATTTTATAAATAAAAAAATTATTAATTAAAAGATGAATTAAAATAAAAACTTAAAAATAATATATCTAAATATTATGTAAAGCCCGAATTTTGAATATTTGATTTGTTAAAATTTTTCATTAGCAGGTATCTTTTTCAATGGTTAATTGCCTTACTTTTTGGGAAAATTTAATTATTTTTGTTCTTAGGTTTATCTCTGTTTGTTGAGCTTAAATGTTATTTTTAATCAATTTATGTTAGAATGAACTTACTGGTTTAATGATAAATGGTTGCTTATTGTTGGTCCTATGTGTGAATTCCCATATGAGCAAAATAGTAATATTTTTGACAATTTACTATCTAGGGTGCGCATGGGATGTAATTGGTTTGAAATTCAAATTCTAGGAAGTTTGGTGGTTGTTGTATACCGAAGTTTGTGGGATTTTATGAACAGTGGTGTTAGTGGGTAGATTAATTTGTTTTAAAATTGCATTTTGGTTAGGATTGTTTTATTTAAAATATATGGGCACTTTTGCTTTCGCACGGCCCTTTCTCTCCTTCCCTTTCTTGCTTCAGTTATCCTTTTTCTTCTTTCTTTCTTTGGTCACATGGGTGGGGTCCCAAGCTGATCTTCGTTTTTTCTTAATCTTTGTTCTTTCAATTCTCCTTGTTTCAATTTCCTTTTTCGTTTGAGAATTTTGCTGTCGTTGTTTCTCATTTTGTTGGAGTGTGTTGGTGGAGTTAATCGTGGTTAATTGTTTGGTTTGGTTTGACAACTTAGGATTGTGGAGACACTGTTCTTCTATAGGTAAAGGTTTTATGCCAAATTAGGACCGTTGTGGTTGTTGAGTTAATCTGATGTGGGTTGGTTTAGTATTTTAGAGAAATTAAAGATTTTAGTCACTTAATCGTTGCACTATTGAGGGCTGATTTGCTTAATGTTCAAAGCTTTTAGGTGCTGGAATACTAAATTTGTGGATTCACATCGAAATCAGTCAAGATGTGTAATGAAAATATGAGAAAACAGCGAACGACGAAAGTTGAAAAAGTGAACTGTCGATGCCACATGACCATGTTGCCAGGCTGTGTGACAAATTGTGTGTTGGATCGTGTGGGACATGGTCTGGGCTAATTGGGTCGTGTAGGCAACACGGGCATGTATGAGACTATGTGGGCCCAAAATTTTGAATTTTTTCCTAGGACCATAAATATCGTTCTAGTCAAACGTAAGTCTTTCGTAATTGGAAAAGTTAGTCGGACATAAAACCTAAAAAATAGGTTTAAACAAAAATAAAAAAATTTTAAATTCGTTTAAATTTATAATTTATATCATACAATGTATATAATATAAAAATTTAAAATACTACATTATACTGTAAATATTAAAAAATATATTAAGCTATTAAAAACATAGTTTATGTTAAATTTTTATTAAAAATATATCTAGTGGTAATATATATATAGTTATTTTATTAAATAAAAATAATTATATTTTTAGCTTTCCAAACCTGGAAAGATGATTTCAATTGCTTATTTTATGCGACAAAAACAATTAATTTCTTAAAGCATGTGGTTACATCTCGTTCTGTAGGCACGTTTTTTCCCCTTTTTTAATAATAATAATAATAATAATAATAATAAGCACGAGTTTTAAATTTTTTAAAACTTACAAAAATATCTTTTATTTGTAATTATATTTCTAAAGTAATTTTAAAAATAATTGTAATTTAATTTCTATTATAAATATCTTATTAAGTAGATGTCAATTAAGATCAAGATAAGTTTTGATGAACTTTATATTCTAATAGTCAATAGAAGTAGACCTCTACTTCATTTATACTTCTTATGTCTATAAATAGAGACTTTATAAAAGTTTTGTAAATATTCCGAGTGATCAATAAAATATGCTCTCTCTTTTACTCTTCCATTTTCTTTGTTCTTTACTCTTTATTTCTTTATTTTATAACATGTTATTAGCGCTGTCGAAACCATTTTTAAAGGGATGTTTGAAAAATAGGGATCGACTTTTGAAGAACGAAAACGGGAGTCGCCACCAACCTTTTTAGGTGTGATTGGATCACCTTATAAAACGTTTTGGTCTACGAAAATTAAGAAAACAGATTCGGGAGTCGGTTACGTACAAGGAAGGATTAGCACCCTTGCAACGTCCAAAATTGATACCAAATTGAATAGTTTTCTGTCTTAATGTCAAAAATTTGAAAGGATTTAAAAATAGGATTCCTTTTTTTAAAATTGGAATTATTTAAATTGAAAAATCGAGATTCCTTAGCTTCGAAAGAATACAAACATCACATCCAGCATGATAGGACACGATATTCTTAAACTCTCGTAACTGAAATCATCTCGTGATTTACAAAATCTATTTAGAAGGATACTTTAGGCATTTAGACAAACGGGAAATCGCAACCCAGCATGTTAGGGCACTATTTCCCGAATTCCTAAATACGAAAAACATTGTCTCATTTTAGAAAAACTTTTGGATAAAATATGACAATTAAATGAAATATATTTTTTTAAAATAATGATTTGAGTAAAATTTTGAAAATAATTTACTAAGAGTAATACTAAAAAATTATTAAAAATGAAAGAGTTTGATATGATACTAAAATTATTAAAAATTAAAATATATAAAAAAGGAAACATGGATTAAATCAAAATAAAAAGGGTTGAAAAACGAAGATGAACAAAGAATAAAATAAGAACAAACCGTAGAAAAAAGAAACGTAAGAGGGAGAGAAATTTGAGTGAAAGTTCTCAAAATTTTTTATTATTTCCCAAAACTCCAGTGTGTTTACAATGAAGGGAGAGGCCTCTATTTATAGTTGAACCTCCTTAAATCCAATGGTACAGATCAATTACATCAACGGTTAAGATTAAAAGGTATCTACAAATTAAATCTCTAATATTACAAAATCATATCTTCTAAGATTGCATATCATATCTAAGATTGCAATCATATCTAAGATTGCATATCATATCTAAGATTGCATATCATTGAAGATTATATTTCCATATGAGTTAATCTTGTAGATGGACCTTAAATCTTTTCAAGTAATGGGCCATTCCGATCGGGCCAAATTATATTTGTAATTCTGGACTGAACTTGGATTTCGTTTTTTTTTTTGGTTTATTATTTTTGTTTTTGGACTTATTTCTGGGCTCGGGAAAAATTGAGTGTCTCATACTGCCCTCTTTGCTCATTCTTTGTGTAAGGGAATAGAGCAAAGACTATAAAAGGACCAATTTTGCCTGGGCTCGCCGAGTCTTGAGTTCTTGATCCTTGATCTTCTTTAAATGGCCTCTTGACGGCTTCAATCTGTTTCACTGCAACTCAAGAAGGCTATATCTGCTATCTTTAATCTGCTCCCTGTCTAATACAGAGACGCCAAATCTGTTATCTTTGATCTGCTCCCCGTCTAATACAGAGACGCCAAATCTGCTTCTTCAATCTGCTCCTCGTCTAATATAGAGATGCCAAATCTGTTATCTCCGATTTGCTCCCCGTCTAATATAAAGATGCCAAATCTGTCATCTTGGATCTGATTCAATGTAAACACATGAAGGTCAGATCTGCTATGTCTTCAATCTACTCCCCGTATAATACAGAGATGCCAAATCATCTTGGATCTGGTTCAATGAAGGTCCAATCTGTTATGTCTTCGATCTGCTCCCCGTCTAATACAGAGATGCCAAATCATCTTGGATCTGCTTTAATGAAGGTCAGATCTGCTGTGTCTTCGATCTACTCCCCGTCTAATACAGAGATGCCAAATCATCTTGGGTCTGCTTCAATGAAGGTCAGATCTGCTATGTCTTCGATCTGCTCTCCGTCGAATATGGAGATGTCAAATCTGTTTCTTCGATTTGTTCTCTGAAAGTACAGAGATACCAAATCATCTTAGATCTGCTTCAGCATAAACACGTGAAAGCAAAATCTGCTATGTCCTCGATCTGCTCCTTGTCAACGCAAGGATGCCAAATCATCTTGGATCTACTTCGATGTGAAGACATCCTAAGGTTAAATCTGCTATGTCTTCGATCTGCTCTTCGTCGAATATGGAGATGCCAAATCTGTTTCTTCGATTTGTTCTCTGTCAATACAGAGATGTTAAATTATTTTAGATCTGCTTCAGCGTAAACACGTGAAAGCCAAATCTGTTATGTCTTCGATCTGCTCCTTGTCAACGCAAGGATGCCAAATCATCTTGGATCTACTTCGATTTGAAAACATCCGAAGGTTAGATCTGCTATGTCTTCGATATGCTCTCCTTCGAATATGGAGATGCCAAATCTATTTCTTCGATTTGTTCTCTGACAATACAGAGATGTTAAATCATCTTGGATCCGCTTCAACGTAAACACCTGGAGGTCAAATCTGCTACGCTTTAGCCTGTTACCCTACTGTTTAGGGGGTTAAGGCACATAAATCTTCATTGTCCCTTGAAGGACATAACCTGTATAATGTGTATGAGTTCATACCTAATGATTAGGATGCTATGATCAAAATGAGTCAATTGCTCTTAATTAAACCTGTTATAATGCAAAATGTTTATGAATATGACCCATATTCCAGACGTCACCACTCATTATTTCGTCAAAGTTTATCCTTATTTCTCTCGAAGTATCATTCCTACTCAGCCTGTGGGTTTGTACCATTCTTCAAATGCGATGACCCACCAAAAATGTCTGTAAGATGATCCTCTCTTAGGATCGAATCGTTTGATTTGTCCAATCATCATTTTGGACTAAATAAAGAATTTCCTCGAGTTCTTTCAAACCTCACTTACATGAATTCTTCGAACAATTGTTCTGTTTTAGTTTCTTGTATTATCTAGAAATTTCCAGAGTAATGAGCAAAACTTTATTTGTGAAAATTATTTAGTTCATCTATCATTATTTTAATGCAACATACTTTAAGAATAATGGAAGATGAATTTAATCTTGAGAATAATTAGATTTGAATAAATTTGTCAAAATACAAAGGAAATTAATCGAAAGCCTATCTTTGAGAAGAAAAGAATCTAAAGATACAAACAGGACAAAAGTTAGATGCCCTAGATATCGCCGCTT
Source organism: Gossypium arboreum (assembly GCF_025698485.1). Classification (NCBI taxonomy): domain Eukaryota; kingdom Viridiplantae; phylum Streptophyta; class Magnoliopsida; order Malvales; family Malvaceae; genus Gossypium; species Gossypium arboreum. Next base: position 5,507,416 of record NC_069071.1, read on the forward strand.
TGAGCGTTTATATGCCACTCTATGAAGACTTTCTTGAATTCAACATGTGTTTAAAAGATCCAAAGTACTTTGTTGATGCCCGATATGCAATGCGCTTCACTCTTCGTTGAATCGAGATATAGCAAGATTACTGTGTGCTCTTCAAAATTTGAGTCGCCTTTCGGGTTTTCAACTCAAAACCCCTTTGGTTACAAGGCGCCCATTGCGGGTTTTCACATTGGCCTCTCTATTTTTTTGAAAACTCAAGGCACCCTTTATGGATTTCACCACAATTCTTCTCTCCTTTAGACAAAGTACTTTTGATGAGTCTCAATTCCTTTGGATTGGGCAAACTCTTCCCATCCATTTCCGTTAAGATCAATGCACCCCCAGAGAAGGCCTTCTTCACGACATATGACCCTTCCCAATTTGACATCCATTTTCCTCTAAAGTCCTTCTGAATAGGGAGGATCTTTTTCAGCACAAAATCCCCCTCGTGGAATTCTCTTGGTCGCACTTTCTTGTCGTAAGCTTACATCATTCGCTTCTGATACATCTGACCATGATGAATGACTTTTAGCCTCTTTTCCTCAATCAAGTTCAACTGATCATATCGCGGTTGTATCCATTCAGCTTCATTCAACTTTATCTCTGACAAGACTCAAAGAGACGATATTTCCACTTCAATGGCTAACACTGCTTCCATCCCATAAACCAACGAGAAAGGAGTTGCCCTGGTAGAAGTTCTGACAGACGTTCGGTAAGATAAGAGTGCAAATGGTAACTTCTCATGCTAGTCTCTGTAGGTTTCAGTCATTTTCCCCACTATCTTTTTGATGTTTTTGTTAGCAGCTTCCACTGCCCCATTCATCTTTAGGCGTCTGGCGAAGAGTTATGATGCTTAATCTGAATCGATCGCAAACTTACGCTATCGTTTTGTTGTTCAAGTTCAGTGGATTGTCTGATATGATCCTTTCAGGCATCCCATACCGACAAATAATCTCTTTCTTCAAGAAACGACTTACAGTCGACTTAGTAACATTCGCATAAGAAGCAGCCTCTACCCACTTCGTGAAGAAATCAATGACCATAAAAATAAAGCGATGCCCATTTGAAGCTTTTGGTGATATTGGCCCAATGACATCCATGCCCCACATAGAAAAAAGCTATGGAGAAGTCATACCGTGTAGAGGTGAAGGTGGTACATGAACCTTGTCTCCATAAATCTGACATTTATGGCATTTTTTGGCGTAGTTGATACAATCCCCTTCCAAAGTAGACCAATAATATCCAAACCTCATGATTTGTCTAGCCATTGTGAAACCATTAGCGTGCGTCCCACAAACACCCTCGTGAACTTCTTCCAAGATTAACTTAGCTTCCACGGCGTCAACACATCTCAACAGTACTAGGTCCTTTCTTCTTTTGTACAAGATGTCCCCATCCAAAACGTAGTCGCAGGCTAATCTCCTTAAAGTTCGCTTATCATTTTCAGTTGCCTGTTCTGGGTATTTACGATCTCTCACATATCGTAATATATCCTGATACCAAGGTTTATCATCCTTTTCTTCTTCCTCAATGTTACAACAGTGAGCTGGAGCCTCGAAGATACTCATCTGAATGGGTCCCATCTCCTCTTTTTTATTCACTTTAATCATTGAAGCCAAGGTTGCTAGAGCGTCTGCCATCTGGTTTTCGTCTCGTGGGATATAATTGAAAGTGATGTCATCGAACTCCTCAAGTAACCCCAAAACTACTTTTCGATAATTGATCAATTTAGGATCCCTTGTCTCCCATTCACCTTTAAGCTGGTAAATTACCAACGCGGAGTCTCCATAAACTTCCAAGGTTCTTATTCTTCGCTCTATAGCCGCTCGGAGTCCCACGATGCACGCTTCATACTCGGCCATATTGTTTGTGCAATCAAAATCCAACTTGCACGTGAATGGATAATAATCACCATTTGGGGATACCAAGACTGCCCCAATTCCATTTTTTTTTGGGTTTATTATTTTTGTTTTTGGACTTATTTTTGGGCCCGGGCAAAATTGAGTGTCTACAAGCACGATTCTCTTTTAATTGTTTTTCTCCACAAGTCACAGAAAATTTTCCCCAAGCCTTACCCCTTTCAAGCAACAACCAATGCAATAGTCAATCACTCAAATTTGCTACTCAAGCTGTTGTCAATTGCCTTCTATAGCTATTGTGATTTCAATTTTCAATTGAGGCATGCACATTATGGGTAATCATTATGCAAAGAAATTTATATAATCCTTACCTGGTATGTTTTTCTCTTTTTTTGATTGATTTTTGGTAAAATTACTTTATGAAACATATTATTACTTTAAGGTTTCTTTTAAACTAAGATTCTTTTATTAAATTATAGTATGCATGATATTTAGAAGATTAAATTTTTTTATAATTAAATTATTTTTATTAAATATGCTTGAAATTTGATTAAAATTGTAAGAGAGAGTAGTACTAATCAATTGCCTTTGATTACGAGAAAAAATGAAATTCAATAAGATCTAATTTACTCATTAATTTGTTATTGTTGAATGATCGGATACCTTTCAGATTAATTTATAAAGTACAAATAATTTATTAGAGCATCATAAGATTTTATTACTTATATGTAGTATGTTCTTATGAAAGCATGGTTATTTTAGTACTTGTAATAGTGCTACTGATAATAACCAAGGTGATGATGATGATATTAAAGATCTTTAGGTATATTTTACTATGATTTATTATATCATGTTTATTATAATTGGAGACTAATCATGATAATATGAATAGATAGATTTTGATTTGAAATTCGTGCATGTTTACTATGGTGATTATGAAATAAAAAATCTATTAGGACGTTTATAAGTTTGTCCTAGTAAATCTATTGCATTCCCCGAACTGAACGCAAAAGAAAATATAAACCAATATTATTTCAATATTTGATAAGTACAAAATTAGTCGAAAGCTCCAGAAGAGCCAATATATTAATATCTTGTGATGGTTAATCTATTGGCTTTAAAAGATATTTATATTGGATCTCATATTGAGATTGTGAATGAAGAAAAATTTATTATTTTTGGATATTTGAAGATTTTGACATATTCCTTGAAACGAATATTGCATATAATTATTTAGAAATTATATTGACTTAGTGGCATTATAAACTTCACATTGATTTAGACATTTCCGGTAGTAAATGTCACAATAGTACTTATATGTGGATACAAAGTACAGGAAATGATAGTAAAATTATCAATTTGTTACAATTTAGTACAATTGAAATGCATGTTAAAGTAAACCAAAAGTTTACTGATACAAATGTGTTTACTACTTGGCGTGACCAGTTAGACCATCCTGGATCATAAATGATGCGAAAATTAATTGAGAATTTATATGGACATCCATTAAAGAATGAAGAACTAGAAGGTTCTTTAATTTAAAGAATTCTTATTTATTATTTGTTCTCAATGAAATTTGATTCTCAGAAACTCACTAGTTAAAGTTGATATTTAATGTCTTGCATTTCTGAAATGAATATGGGCTCATTCATCCACCATGTTGATGGTTTTGTTGTTATATGATTTTGGTAGATGCATCTACAAAATAATCACGTATGTCTTATCAACTTGCAACCTATCATTTGCAAGATTGCTTATTTAAATAATTAATTTCAAATCATGCAATTAAGACAATTCATCTTGCTAATACTGATGAGTTTATATCTCAGTCTTTTATTTATTGAGTTTGAAAAACTTTTGTAAAATTTTGTTATTTATGCATATAATGGTTTAGAGAAATTATTGATGTAACGCATTTGATTAATGTCTTAACCATTACTTATGAGAACTAAACTTCCTATTTCAACATGAGATTATGTTAATTTACGTGTTGTATGCATCAAGCCAATAAGTTATAAATACTCTCAAATATTTCTCATTTTTGAACTTTTGTATGTGCGCATATATTATAGTTGATCCACTACAATACACAAAAATGAGTGAATTTTCAAAGAAAGTTGGGAATATATATTAATTACAAACTTCTTTATATTATTAGATGTTTTGAATGTATTGGAGATTCAATTATAACATGATTTGTGATTAAAATTTTGATTCGATAGTTTTCCCGACATTAGGGGGAGAGAAATAATAACTTGTAATGAGTTAGGGGGAGAGTAATTTGAACCAGAAGTTCAACAACGATAACTCATTACAAGTTAACTATTAGATGTATTTACAAACTTAATGAGAATAACCAAGTGTTATATACCATCTAATATTTTAATTTGAATCAAAGTCTGAGTAGGACAATCAGTTAGAATAAATAATAGATTGATCAGTTCCAAAGATGAAAATTCTTCTAGATGATCATATAGTGGAGGCGGGTGCTCCGTAATAAACCCAAGAGATAACTAATAAGTAAAACTCCAAAAGAAATTCAGGTACTTGAAACTGAAAATTAAAATAATGAAAATAAGATATCTCGATAAGTTATATCAATTCAAGAAAATATGGAACCGAATAATAAAAGTGGTCAACAATAATTTTTCATGCAATATTATTATTGAAATAATGAAATAAAAGGAGGATCTTGAATAAACCTATTGAGAAATATAGATATGGAATAAATTGATCAAAATAGAAAGATGCAACTCAAGTACAATTAAATTCGTAGAGTTTTTGGAGTAGTAATTCAAATATCTAAAGGTATAAAGCTAATGAGTAGGGGTGAGCAAAATTCGATTCGATTCGAAAAAATTGAAAAAAAATCTAAATTTCGAATTATTCGAATCAAGTTAATTGAATTAATCGAATCAACTCGAATTTTTTTCAAATTTCGAGTTCGAGTCGAGTTGAATTCTCGAATTTGAATAACTCAAATAATTCGAATAAACCGAATATAAACTATATTTTTTAATTTTTTTTTTAAATTTTAGGCTTTTACTTAATTACTTAACCCAATTTCCCCTAAGCCCACATTTTGTTTTATCCCATTTCCCTAATCCCAAGCCCGTTTGCCAAAGAAATATTTTCCCAAAACCAATACCTCCCCCAAATCAAACCCCCGGGCCCCAGCCAATTCTATCTTCCAAAGTCCAAACCCCAAATTATTTCTCTTATTCTCTCCAGACTCCAGTCTCCATTTCCACGAAAATCAAACCCTAAAATTTATTTTTCTCAAAAAAACCCTAAAATAAACCCTTCTTCCTTCTTCTTCTTCTTCTAGTTCATTCAAACCTTCAAATCAAAATCCTTACCTCCAAATCGTGTTGCTTTTATTTATTCACTTATTTACTTTAATTTTTTGTTGTATGATCATGTTTAAAAACTTTAAAGAAAATTATTTTTTTGAAAAATTACATAAAAATATGTAACGCCTCAATTTTCGGGAATCCTGTGAATGTTGGCATAGGTTTAATTATGTTAGTGGGCCTCTAGAAGGCCCAAGCTTAAGATAGAACCCGGTAATTTTAGTTAATTTTTGTTCCATAAGAAAAAGGGAGTGAAATTATGAAATAGGACCTATGTGAAAATGTTTGAAAATGCTATAGGCTGAATTGAAGTGGCCAAATAAATAGGAGTGCAAAATAGGAGGATTTGCATGACAAACCTCCCATTTTACATGAAGTGGCCAGCCATCATGTTGTTGTAGACAAAATGTACACTTGATATCCATAATTTATGGTACAAATTGATACAAATTGATAATAGGTTAGGTAAATGTTTCATGATAATAGGTTAGGTAAATGTTCCATGATAATAGGTTAGGTAAATGTTCCATGATAATAGGTTAGGTAAATGTTTCATGATAATAGGTTAGGTAAATGTTCCATGATAATGGGTTAGGTAAATGTTTCATGATAATGGGTTAGGTAAATGTTTCATGATAAGAATTTCATGTCTTTTGTATTAAAGAATTAAATGGATGAAATATGAAGTTTTATTAAAAGAAAAAGGGGTGAAAAGAACAAAGTTTTGTCCATCTTTGTTCATCATAGCTGAAGTTAGAGAAGAGAAAGGAGAGGAGAAAGCTCTTGAGTATTCGGTCATTAGGAGGAGGAAAATTGAAGGTAAGTTCTTGGTACCTTGTTTCTATTTTGAGGTTCATGAGTTCTTCTTGATTCTACCTTAACTCTTGAATATATTTTGATTTTTAGTTGTGTTGTGAGCATTTAGTCATGAATTAAAATGAAGGAAATGGTTGTTGTTTCATGTTCTTTTGATGAAAAATGGAAGATAGGTGAAGTTGAGCCAAACAAATGAGCATGCATGTGCCTTAGATGTTAAAGGGAAAAATCAGCTAACATGTTGTGTTTTAAAATGATGAAATGGAGATTATACTTAAGTAAAATCATAGATATGTGATGATTGATTGGTGATATACATGTTTAAATAACATGCATGCAAGGTATGTGTGAAAGAGTGATTTGGTAATGAATCTGCTTGGGGCAGCAGCAGTAACGTGACTTTGGAAAATCACCATAAATTGTGGGAGAAGAATTAGAAGCTGAATAAATTATGTAATTAAAGCTTATTGAGTCTAGTTTCTAATGAAATAAACAAGAACATATTTTGAATTCTGTACAATGAGAAATTTGATTCGTGATGAAGGGTGGTCAGATTAGTCAAACAGTGAAACATGGGAAACTTTGAGAAAATTCTGGTATTGATTGGCTAAACCAAAAATTCTGAAAATTTTATGGATAGAAGATATATGAGTCTATTTTCAGGAAAATTAACGAAACTTGATTTGGAGTTTTTAGCTCCAGTTATAAATGATTTAGTGACTGTTGCTCAGGAAGACAGCTTGCAGTGAAATTATGATTATGTGGTAAACATTGACAAAAATTTGTTAATGAGTTGCTTATTGATTTCTTATAAGCTTACTATGATCTGTAGGTGTGGTTGGCGAATATTGTAAGGGGTTAATCGTAGTTTGTATTTGAATAGTTAGATTAACGTGTTAGTAATCCAATTGTAGGCGGTTCGTGTGTGGATCTCGTCAAGAAATCGTCGCAAAATGTGTGTAATCGACACCTCTCATAGACTAGATTGGCAAAAGTCGAAAAGCGAAATGCCGAAAAGTCGTATTTTGGGAATTTGCGAGTGTGCGAATGCTCGTAAGATAGTTGGGTTTGTATATTTGGTAATCTAAAGTAATAAACTGCGATGACGCGCAATTTCGTACATTTTGATAATTTGGGCTTAATGGGCCAAAGATCGGGTTCATGGGCCAACGGCCCAATTCGAAGTATGTGCGGTAAGTGTTCGATAGTACCTAAATAGTTAGGATATGCATGAAAACCCTAAAAGTAGCTAAATTACTATAATACCCCTATGTATGGAAAATTATTGTTATACCCTAGGTGCAAAATTACCGTTATACCCCTAGGGTTAATTTTGACCAAAAGCATGACAATCGATTACGTATGATGTATGCCATGATTATATATCTGTTGCATGGGGACATGGGTTATATTATGGAGGAAGCGTTACGGTGGCTATGCCACAAATATTCGATCTAGTGGCTCGCCACATATATCTGCTACGGTGGCTCGCCACGATTATTCAGATCTAGTGACTCTGTCACATTATCTGCTCTCGCAGACCATACCGCAAATTACGTGGTGTGTAGCGGTTGGGTGGGTCGAGTTGTCTCCCCACGGTGTAAGGTTGGTACGAGGTGTATACGATTGGATATGGTTGGGTTTCGCATAAACATGTAATATCTGCTACGTTACATTATAGGCCTATGGGCTTTATTTTGAATTCTATTCTGGGCTAAGGCCAACTTATTCTATTTCGTGGTTTAAGCCGATATAGGCTATGGTTGGGTTAATTTACACTTCGAGTTTCCCCAAACTCACCCTTTTATTTTCATCCACGCAGTAATCCCCAACCATAGTGGGCTTGGAGTCATGAGGGAATTGGAGTGGCCACACATTTCGAAAGTTTGATTTTCTTCCGGTGAACTGGACATCCTTTTATTTACGTTTGAAGTTTTGGGTTTTAAATGTAATAAGGTCGCTTAATTATTTTGATGGTTTTAATATGTATTACTAAGATAGGTAATACTTATTTTAACTGTTGAAATTGGATAGCTTTAGGGTGCATTTTCAAAAACAACAGTTGATTTCAAAATAACACGACAACAAGCAAAGCTTCCGCAATGAAAGTATTTTTCAAAATTAATCACTTTTCCTAAAAATGACTTAATCAAATCGGTTTCCTAGAAATATCCATGACGATAAGGTGTGGCAATGGCGGTATGCATGTCTAGGATTGGATCCGAAGGGAGCTTGGTACTTAAGCAGTCCGATGGACTCACCACCTCTTTTCCGGTTTCCTACCTGGTGCACAGCTTCCATTCACTTTAACCCTTAATGAATTAATCTTTTGAACATCAAGTACAATTTTCTAGACTTAGAATGAAAATTTTTTTTAACGTTTTTGATGTGGCATGCAGGATCCGGCCATAACTTCTGGGCCGGGTTTGGGGTGTTACATTTAGTAGTATCAGAGCCTAGGTTGCAACAACTCGGCTGTGGAATGGGTTTACAAAAACAAAGATTTTCGAAAGCGAAAATTTTATAAAGATTGCGAAAAACGCGATTTTCAAAATTTAGATATTTAGAAGGTGGCATTCCGAATCTCCGGCCCAAGCCTGTAAGTATTACTCTGAACTCTTCTGAATATTTTTCTGTCTTATCTGTCTGTACTGAAACCCTAGATAGGATGATACTGAAACCATAGGAAAATTTAATAAGAGACTGAAACTGTAGCTAGACTTTGATTATGCGAAAACAAACTCTAAACTACTGTCTGATTCATAAAACATCTGTAATAAACACTGGAATATTAATTGATGCATAAAAATTTGTAATCAAGATAATACGATATGAGTACAAGAGGCTGTGGGCGAAGCCGAGGAAGTGCTCGAACGAGATCTTCGTCTTCGAGACATATGCCGGCGGTGGATGCACCGGTACCACCGGCAATAGAGGTAGAGTCTCATGACCGCGGTGCCGAGGATGATGCCCTGTCACAAGCAATGCTTCATGTTCTGGAAAGGGTTGCCGGGGCAAGTACGGGCAATGGAGTTCGAGGATCTATTTCTGAACGACTTCGGGCCAACGGAGCGGAGATCTTTAAGGGTGTGTCTGGTATCGCCTCGAATGTGGCAGAATATTGATTGGAGGCCACAGAACGGATTATGGACAACTTGGACTGCTCTGAGGAGATTGTGAGTGGGGTATTTGTACTAAGTCCTTTGGGTCACTCGGTTAGGGTAGACAAACTGTATAGGGATGTACCCTTAAAAACTCAAGGTAGGATTTTCCCTAGAGATCTGATGGAGTTACCGTTCGGAGAGTTTGATCTTATTTTGGGAATGGACTGGCTTGTTAAGCATAAGGCGATCCTGGATTGTGCTGTTAAACGAATGCTATTAAAGACCACAAAGGATGAGGAGGTTATAGTGATAGGTTAGCGAAGGGATTATTTGTCCAATGTGGTGTCGGCTTTAAGAGCCAAAAAGTGGATTCAGAAAGGTTGTGAGGCCTATTTGGCATTTGTAAGTCAGTCGGAAGAGAAGGGACTGACAGTGGATAAGGTTAGGACTGTAAAAGAGTTCCAAGATGTTTTCCGGAGGAGGTTCCAGGATTGCCTCCGAACTGAGAAGTTGAGTTTGGAATAGATTTGTTGCCTGGAACGACGCCCGTGTCCATCGCACCGTATAAGATGGCACCGAAGGAGTTAGTGGACTTAAAGGCTCAAATTCAAGAGTTGTTGGATAGGGGCTTCATTAGGCCAAGCGTGTCTCCATGGGGAGCACTGGTGCTATTCGTGAAAAAGAAGGATCGTACAATGCGGATGTGTATTGATTATTACCAGTTGAACAAACTGATGATTAAAAATAAGTATCCACTGCCAAGGATTGACGATCTGTTCGACCAGTTTAGAGGAGCTTCTGTATTTTCCAAGATCAATCTTCGATCTGGATATCATCAGTTAAGGGTCAAGGAGGCAGATATCCCTAAGATAGCATTCAGGACTCGGTATGGTCACTACGAGTTTCTGGTTATGCCATTTGGACTAACGAACGCTCCTGCAGCGTTTATAGATCTGATGAATCGTGTGTTCCAACCATTTTTGGATCAGTTCGTAGTCGTCTTTATTGACAATATCCTGGTATATTCTAAAACTAAAACGAAACATGATGAGCATCTCCGTATAGTGCTGTAAGTATTAAGGGAGAAGGAACTCTTTGTGAAGTTTAGCAAGTGTGAATTTTGGTTGAGGGAGGTAACTTTCTTAGGACATGTGGTCTCTGCTGAGGGGATTAAAGTGGACCCTCGGAAAATTGAAGCGATTTTAGAATGGAAGCCGCCTAGGTCAGTGTCGGAAATACGGAGTTTCCTAGGACTGGCAGGATACTACAGAAGGTTTGTAAAAGGTTTTTCTGTGATGGCAGCACCTTTGACAAAACTCATAAGGAAAGGAGTACCGTTTGTATGGACTAAGAAGCAGCAAGAAGCTTTTGAGAAGTTGAAGAAAGTTCTGACTGAAGCACTTGTGTTAATTTAGCCGGAGTTTGGGAATGATTTTACTGTGTACAGTGACGCATCACACGTGGGTTTGGGCTGCGTGTTAATGCAAGAGGGTAAGGTGGTTGCATATGCATCACAATAGCTTAAGCCTCATGATTTAGAGTTGGCAGCAGTGATATTTGCCCTTAAGATTTGGAGACATTACTTGTACGGAGAAAAGTGTATTATATACACTGACCATAAGAGTCTTAAGTATTTGTTGACTCAGAAGGAGCTGAACCTTAGGCAAAGGAGATGGATTGAGTTGCTTAAGGATTATGACTGTTCGATCGAGTATCACCCAAGCAAGGCTAATGTGGTAGCCGATGCTCTAAGTCGTAGAGTCAGATGTCGATCCGAGAGCAATGTTTGCTCGTCTGAGTCTGTATGATGATGGAAGTCTGTTGGTGAGTTGCAAGTGAGGCTAACCTGGTTGGATCAGATTAAGGAAAAACAGTTGAACGATGAGTCTTTGGTCGCTCGTTTTCAACAAGTTAAGGAAGGGGAAACTTCGAGTTTGGGAGCGGAAGAGACGATGCAACAGCAATACCCTCATCTGTTTGATTAGGTAAATTTCGAGGACGAAATTTCTTTAAGGAGGGTAGAGTTGTAACGCCTCAATTTTCGGGAATCCTGTGAATGTTGGCATAGGTTTAATTATGTTAGTGGGCCTCTAGAGGTTTTCCTTGTGTGCATCTTAGCGGTTTACAAGTATTAGCGGTTTTCCTTGTGTGCATCTTATTGCAATGAGAACTTGATGAGTCGATCTGCCTACACGTCTTGTTTTTACTGCTATATCAAGAGTTACTCCACATATTGCTTGATGTAAAAAAAGTTGTGCTCATTTTGTTAGCACCTACAATTGTTAATTACTTGAACTATTTAAGTTGAATGGAAGTGTCTGACTGTATTGGCCACTATGGCTTGGCACTACGAAAATTGTGTAAAAAAATAATAAAGAAAAATGTTTGTTTATGTAATACCCTGAAAATTTTTACAGTAAGATATTATCCTTGATATAGTAAAATAAGGAAATAAAGTGACAAAAGGGAAATATTGAGTTATGTCAATATTGAGAAGTATATTATGATATATTAATTCAAAAAAGGACTAAATTGTAAAAGTGAGAAAAGTTTTGTTGCACAAGAGTAAATACTCAAAATTTGAGGGGTTAAAGTGTAAATATGAAAAAGTTGAAGGACCAATAGTGTAAATATTTTAAGAGTGGAATGATCTAGAAACTAAGGAAAATGGATGAATTATGACCAAATTGAATAGGTGAAGAACTATAGGGACTAAATTGCAATTTTACCAAATTAAATGATGACTCAAGGATAGAATTTTAAAAGATAATGAAGGGCAAAATGATCAGAGAGAAATGTAGAAAGTAATGATGATGTTGATGATATTTTATGATTATTTAATTAGAGATATATTATTTTAATGAGATATTTTATTATTTTATTATTATTTCATTATTATTTTATTATTAATTATTTAGTATAAAAGGAAGGAAAGATGAAGAATTTTCATCATCTTTCCATGCATGCAACCAATGTTAGAAGAGAAGGAAAAGAAAGAAATATTCTTTTCTTTACAATTTGGTCCTTCCACCAAAAATTCACCATTTTCACCTAGAAATCAAAAGAATTTCCATAGCTACTAAGAGAGAAAAATGTTAAGGAGACCATGGGGAGTTAAAATATCAAGTTGGATTCAAGAAATAGAAGCTGTAGGAGAGAGAAAATCAAGTTAAAGATTAGTATCAATAGAACAAGGCAAGTATATCAAGATTTCAATATGTTTTTAAGTTTGTTATTATTGACAAAGCATGGAAATAATGTTATAGTAGAGTTTTCTTACATAAGGTCCTATGTTCTTGATATGTTAGTGAAGAGAAAATAAGAGAAAGTGATGAGAAATGGTGTAGAAAAGAAAATAAGGGTGTTATAACATGGTAATTAATATCTTGTACTAAAATAGTTTTGGACAACAATAGTAGTCTAACTTTGAAAAATCATCAAAATTGTAGAAATCTAATTATAGGATGAATAAAATATTAAATTAAATATTATTAAGTCTAGTTTATTATAGAAGAAATTATGTAAGTAATGGAATTGTAAATCATGAGATATGATGAATTTTGTGAGATAGGGTTAGAATGATTTCGGGTTCCCTATTTTGATTTTGTAAAATCATAAAAATTGGATAAAAATAATTATGGGCTTAAATTTATATTTTTAGAATTCTTAATGAGTATATTTTAAATATAAACAAACTAGAACATCATTCGAATTCTGTAAAAGGAGATAATTAATTTTTAGTGAAGAAGGGCCAGAACTGTCAGACAACAGAACATGGGTAAATTTAAAGAATAAAATTTACTTATTGGCTAAACCAAAAATTCTTAAAATTTTATGGTTAGAAGATATATGAGTCTAGTTTCATGAAAAATTATCGGATCTTAATTTGGAGTTCTATATCTCCATATATAAATAATTTAGTAACTATGATGCAGATAGACAACTTGAATATTCATAAAAGTAAATAATAAAAATTATGGATAATGTTACTTACAAGTGTGTTATATACATTAAGGATGTGGAATGGAGAGGAGGAGGAGGAAAAATATGTATGAATATTCATCTAGCATGGCTAATTTGTATATTTTAGGCTCAAGGACTAAATTGAATAAAGGTAAACTTTGTGGGCAATTTTGTAAAAATTCAGAAATGACCAAATTGCATGAAATGGATTATTTTATTATTTAAATTACAAAATTAAATGAAATTATTAATTTAGTTCAACATCAGGGGAAAACATGTTTTAGGGATTAAATTGAAAAGTGTTGAAATTATGGAAAATTCTGATATTTTATAGAATTCATGGACTGTTATCAATACATATGAGAATAATAGCTGGAAATAAGGATTAAATTGCAAGAATTTTATTTTCCTGATCCTAAGAATGAAATTGTCATTAATTAAAAGTTTAGGGGCAAAATGGTAATTTTGCCTATAGCATTAATTAAATGTATTAGAATATGAAATGAATGAAAATGATGATCAAATTTATTTATAAAGATCCGGACGACTCAAATATGAGACTTGATCGTGGAAAAGAAAAGATATCGAATTAATGAAATTATAAACACAAACAAGCAATGAGTTAAGTCCGTGTAACTTGAATTATATTCTTAAATGCTTGAGATTGTATGTTATTGATGTGAATATGATTTGAATATTCATTGTATGAAAATTAATGAAACATTGATATATTTGATAAAAAGGGGAAGAAATCCCGGTTGAATGAAAGGAAATTTCGATGGAGATTTGAAAAGGAATTGACGGTAAAAATGATCTAGCCCGGACGGGTGATCCTATTCTGATATAGCTCTCCCGAAGAATATGCGTAAAATGGATTTAGCCCGGACGGGTAATCCAAATTAGGATCTGAATTTAGCCCGGACTGGTAATTCAGATCCAAGCTCATTAGAGTAATTGTCGTTGCAGGGGATTTAGCCTGGACTGGTAATCCCGACAATACTCTATGAGTTTATATTACAGGGGATTTAGCCTGGACTGGTAATCCCGCTGTAAGGATGAGGTTCACGGGAGTGTGCTCTCTGAAATGAAATGTGTAAGACCATGGTTGAAAGATACCATGGCAATATGATTAGAAATGTGTAAGACCATGGTTGAAAGATACCATGGCAACATGATTAGAAATGTGTAAGACCATGGTTGAAAGATACCATGGCAACATGATATGAAATGTGCAAGACCATGGTTGAAAGATACTATGGAAACATGATATGAAATGTGCAAGACCATGGTTGAAAGATACCATGGCAACATGATTAGAAATGTGTAAGACCATGGTTGAAAGATACCATGGCAACCTGATTGAAATGTGTAAGACCATGGTTGAAAGATACCATGGCAACATGATATGAAATGTGTAAGACCATGGTTGAAAGATACCATGGCAACGTGACATGAAAGAATAAGACCATGGTTGAAAGATACCATAGCAACATGATATGAAATGTGTAAGACCATGGTTGAAAGATACCATGGCAACCAGATATGAAATGTGTAAGACCATGCAACCATGGCAACGTGATATGAAATGAACAAGACCATGGTTGAAAGATACCATGGCAACATGACAGAAATTGAGTAAGACCATAGTTGAAAGACACTATGGCATCATGTCAAAGATAAATAAGACCGTGGATGGGAGACGCTATGACATCTGTTGAACAATTGATATTCAGGAAATATGTATCAGATGACGAATGATTATATGAAATGATTGCGTGAAATGTTTACAAGAACTGGTCATATGGAAGTATATGTACAAAATAGTTGTATGAAATAATTATGAAGATAGATAAATGAAATAAGTATAAGTACATGGAATATAATTTATGTTAAGATATA
Organism: Gossypium arboreum; assembly: GCF_025698485.1. NCBI lineage: Eukaryota > Viridiplantae > Streptophyta > Magnoliopsida > Malvales > Malvaceae > Gossypium > Gossypium arboreum. Next base: position 5,522,437 of record NC_069071.1, read on the forward strand.
AGCTATTACCGAAATAAATATACATAAAATATATGAAAATGATGGAGCATGAAATATTGATATAATGAAATGAATGATATATGCTTTGGAAGAAACGGTAAGAGCATGATATGTTTCATGACATGTACATATATGATTATCTTTGATATGCTGATACAAGGAAATTATGTAAGATGAGACTATTATTAAACTCAAGTGCGATATGTTAAGAAAATAGATATATCAATGTTGAATTTATATGTGATATGTGCAACTATACTAACAATGTTGCTGTTTGATTTTTATACAAGTGCGAAATTGTTGATTGAATGGTAATATATTTATTTATATGGTGTATTGAATCGGTAAGTATTTAAATTTTTTTTAAGTGATCTGCATATGGTAGTAATACTCAGAAACCCTATTCTGGCAGCGGATACGGGTTAGGGGTGTTACAGTTTATGCAGTTCGGTTTTCCTATGTCTTTGAAGCTTAACTTAGTTAGCAATTTCACTATCTTTAATCCACAATACAATAAGTGAATCACACTCTACTACTTTCCAAGTATAGAGATCTCACACTTGTACCTAAAGACTATAACACTCACCTCTAAATCCTCCTCTTGAGAATTTAGAATATAAACACAACTTGTTTAATTTCAATTGCACTCACAAATACACTCGTCGATGAACAAATAGGCGCTCTCAATATTCTGTACGTAAACTTATACAAGTCTTTCAAATATATAGATGTTAAAGACTCGCTAACATACTATAGATTAACTACAATTCAATCCCTATTAAATAGCAATATACAATATATTAATTAAGTCTAATATAAAGTAGAATCCTTGGAGATATGTCTTCAATGCAATCCCAATCCGATCTGGATATTTTAAGGGATTTGATTGTTTGATATGATCCGATCCAATCTTTAAAGATTTGTTTCTCCAGAAGATGGACTTCAATTATGGGTCAACCCACATCCACAAATCATTTAAGTCATTTACCAATTGATTTGGTTGAAAAGATTTTCAACTTCAAATAAGGTAAGTTATATTGCCTGTCGAAGTGCTAGGTTGAAGTGGCCATCTCGCTAGCACTTCAAAAACACTTGCCTCAACAATAAAACATCTATCAAGGTTGATCAAGTCTTCCATATATAGAGCACAAATCCATTTTCACAAGGTAAGATTTAATCCATCTTGATTTGCCCAAATCTCATCAAATCAATAACACTCCATACCAGACCTAATTGTTGATCAAGGTACCCAAATGTTACATTCGTTGCTAGAGCAACTACAATAATTCCATATCGATTGAAAATTCTTATTCAAGTTATTAAGCTTATTATGCAATTAAAATGTGATTTATATACTTATTTGAGCTTTATACAGGCTTTACGAAAGCTTTTTAGGTGATTAAAAGTTGCTTAAGGACTAAATTTTAAAGTTCCAATTTGTTTGTCCCGACTTCAAGGATGCCACATCACGATGTCATTCACGAACTAGGGCTCATCATGACTTCGAGGATACCATGTCACGACGTCACTCATTGAGTATGACTTATCATGACGTGTGTTCTTTCTTCTTGATTCTTATGAATTTTAATTGACAACTCCTAAAACAATGTTCATATGGTACCTATAATCCAATTCAGCTAACATACCTTTCACATTTACCAATTTTCAACCTTAAACATTATATAATTCAACTTAATACTAAATCAAACATGACCAAGTTTACAAAATTAGCAAAGAAGATAAAAAAGTATCAAATGCTTCTATTAGAATTCTTCCATAGACATCTTAATATAACCTTATGTACATGTCATAAACTATTCCTGAAAATCAAAATCATACTCTCTTCCAAGCTTCGGTTTGTGATGATATGAGTAGGGATTGACATTCACTCTAGAACTTCAAGTCAATTCTTCACTTATGCGTTAAAAAGAAAATAAAGCGTTAAGCTTGTGAAAGCTTAGTAAGTACATCAAGAATTAAATTCTTCATTTAAAATTTAATCATTACTAATGTATATAAACTTACAAATTATTACCATCATACAAGAAATTATTTAGATAATAGCTATAGTAGGGTTTCAAAATAACAATTCATAAGTTACTTATCATTCTCATTATTAAATTCACTTACCTTGAAAATCTATAACCCAATGTGGACTTAATAAAACATATAAGATAAGTGAAAAAAATCAATAATTCACAATGAAGTCTTTCAATATAGTTTGGAGCGATGAGAATTCCTCAAGTAGCACAAATTCAAAATGAGAAAAGCTTAAGTAACTATACGACCTCCACGACAAATGTTATTTCTCCTAGTGTGACTGACTTAGAAACAAATAGTAAATTATATGGTGAGTCAAGTATAGAGTCCTACAAAGCTACAAGACTATGCTGGAAAAATGGAAGGATATGTCATGTGAATGCAAAGCTGATAGATGACAACTCCAACCTCAAAGAAGAAAACCAAAAGTTGGTTAAACAAATGGAGTTGAAAGATTCTTTACTTGCTGAAAAAATTGCTAGTTTGGAGAATACAAAAAAGGATCTTGCAACTACTCAATCCATGCTAGAAAAATTCAATGCTAGTAGTGGTAAATTTACCTTATTTAGAATTGGCAGTCTTTTGATATTATGGACATGTGTTGGCCTATATTTGAAGATCAATTTTATAAAGTAACAAATCCTTGAAGATGAATCAATCTAGATCAAGTGAATTGGATCCTTTGATTTTTTTGGAGATCGACTTGAATGAATTGAAGACATATTTTGTAGATACTTGATTTATTTTGAATTTTATGAGGATATTTGTATAACCCTATTATGGGACTATTTTAGTGAGATCTTGATTGTAATTGATTGATATGTTAACAATTCTTAAACTCTTATAGTAGAGGCTTGTGTAAGTTAGATGGGTAGAGAGAGTTTGTTCTTTAACTTGTTCTTTAAGCAACCATTTTCTGAGTGTATTTTCTGTAAATAAATAAGGGAGTCGCTTGGTTTACACAGTAAATTTTTAGAGAGAAAATTTAGAGGAGAATGATATAGATTTTAAATGTAAACGTTAAATTTATATATTGGTATGTGATGGGATTTAAACCAAATATCAACAAGAGAGACATCTAAAATATAGTGATTTCAATATATTGCTGTCTCGAATGTTGTAATTCTTATACATTTACAATTGCCCTGTATATATATATATATGAATATAAAAGTACAGGACCAATCTCTAAAATTTTCATGTAAAGGCAAGCGGGAAAAAGAAAATGCTATAAAATAAATGGTCGATCTTACTTTGAATTCTAAGGATTTTGCTGTCTCCCTTATAATTTGAGGCAACCGCGGCGATTGACTATCAATAGTACCTAGGTCGGCGTTATTGGCTATCATACCCAATAATGCCGACGCCCATACCCATTCAATTGCCATTAATATAATAATGCTGATTTCTATACCCAGAGTTAAAACTCAATTTTACTTTCAATTTACTTTTTTTAATACTAATAATAATGTAGATATTTATACTTAATATTTTTAAGTTAGATTAATAGTCGAACTGGTTAGATCATCAATTCCTCGATTTAGCTAGTTTAATCAATCTAATTAAAAATATTAAAATTTAAAAAAATTTAAACATACTCAGTTCAACCGACTTTTTAAGTGGTTCAATCAGTTTATATCAATTTTTGATCTAACTAGTTCAAAGTCATTCTTTAAATTGGTAGCTCGATTGGTTCCTGATCCAACCATTTATATTAATCCAAATTTTTTTCCTCCAAATTTTAAACATATTTTCTCATATTAATCCATGGACAAACATGCAAAACTAGTATAAATTATTAAAGTATTCATTACCTCAGGTTGTAGGGTTTCATTTTCCTCTTAAAGCAAATACCGAATTGTGAAACAAAAAGAACAGAACATCACCAAATGAAAACCAGAGCTCGAAACATTTACAGAGGATATAAAAGGACACCAAAATGATACCATTCCCATAAAACTAAAATTGAAGCTGGAATCAAATATATAAATTTATTGAACATATCATACTAAAATATGCTTAGAAGTCAAATAGAAATTCTTTAAACTCGTTCTAAGAAGACAAATTATAAAGGAAAAAAATGGATGTGAAATGCAGAAGTAGAGACATTGAATGGATTCCCATTCATTATTTAAGTAATCCCTCACTTCCCTATTTCCAATTAACCATGCTTGAGAGCTTCCTTAACAAATCTATCAAAATTACAGTATGATAATCCCCCAACATCAGTGGCTTCTTCGGCTTTCTTCTTCCATTCCAAAGCCTTCTCTTTCATTTTCTTTCCTTCATGTCTTTCCATCATTTCCTTAACTAAAAACTCAATGTTCTCTCGCTTCACATCATAATCCACTTCCATGCCTATGCCCCAATGAGTGCAAGCATACCGACAATTGGTTTGTTGATCAGCAAAAAATGGCCAACAAATTACTGGCAAACCTCCTGATATGGCTTCCAGGGTGGAGTTCCACCCACAGTGTGTCAAGAAAACTCCAACTGAAGGATGTGAGAGTACCTCATATTGGTTGCACCAGCTTGTTATCAGCCCTCTATCCTTAATCTCCTCCAGGAACTCATCTTCCAGAATTGCAGAATCACCCATCACGATATCTGGTCTAACGATCCATAAAAACGGGTGCTTAGAGTTAGCCAGCCCCCATGCAAATTCCTTGAGATGCTTCTCCGACATGACAGTAATGCTTCCATAGTTCACGTACACAACTGAATTGAGTTCCCTTTTGTTAAGCCATTCAATGCAGTATGTATCTTCTTTCCAGAGGCTTGAGTTCATTGACTTGGATGGTTCTTCAAGCATGTGCCTGGCAAGCAAACGAAGTGGTCCTATTGTATAAATTCGAGGGAATTTGACAGCGATTGCTTCCAACACTTCATGTTCCAACTCATCAAATGTGTTGAAGATGATTGCTGGAGCTTTTAGGCAATTCTGTGCTTCGGATCCCAAGAAATCAAACATGATATCATTTGGATTGTTGGCTCTAAAAAAGCTAGGGAGATCTCTGAAGCGAATGTTACTCATTCCAGGAACCCAATCGATAGGTTTATCAAGAGTTCCATCGGTGAGAAAAGTTTCATCTGACACACACAAAAGGACAAATTTTGAGTTATTTTAGACAAAGTCAACAAGGATCTACCTACAGGAGGTGGTCAACACGCCAACAAACAAAACTACAAACACCACAACCTTCTCAAGGACAACAAACATAACAGGCAGCAGATAAAACCCCACACCACAATAGAAAATGGAAAACACAGTACACATTTAACGACTACCATTTTTCTGCTCAACTAAGCACACCTTAAGAAGTCTGATGGATGAACCGAGACTGCGTAAAAAGTACTTACTTGGGAATGGAAAAATGCCTCGTTTAAGTAGTTCACTGAATTGAAGATATCCCATGAAACTACAAGCTGAGGCAGTCCAAAACTGAATTTCTGGTATACCAAGTACCTCAGCAGCTTTAATAGCAAAGCTCATAACTCCATCCGAAACTATGCAAGTAACAGTGGGCACTTGGGGCGAGGAGTTTAACTTAGTTAGTAGCTCTAAAAATGGTTCCAAGCAATTCTTTCGTGTCGAATCACATAGAGCTGGAATGTTCTGTGTTGCATCACGATCGGACAGCGGCAGCCCGTCCGGGATGGTTTCGAACTGGAAATCAGGCAGACCCTTGACGAAGTCTGACCCTTTGGACCTGATGTAGCGCCTATGGTTGAACTCAGTGTTAACAAAGGTTATGAAGAAGCCCATTGAATGTAAGAGCTTAGCCAGTTGCATCATGGGGGTAACATGGCCTTGTGCAGGATATGGAACGCATACAGCGTGGGGTTTAATGCTTTCAACTGAACCCATCTCAACACAACAATCTTTGCAGGGAAAAGCTTTCCTTGGTTGCTAGTGCTAGCTTCAATGAAGCTTGAAAATCACAAGCTATTAGCAACATTCAATATAAATAATTGGAACAGACACCATAATTGGTGACATCATTAATGAGTAAAATATTAAAAATTAAAAAATAATTATTATTTGAAAATTTATTTATTTTAATAAAATCATTAAACATTTTGATTTAGAATTTTAAAAACTAGAAAAATATATAATAAACAAAAATAATTATTTTTCTTGTTTTTTTATTACTATAAGTGGAAAGTTGAATTCAAAAGTATGATTTCTAAACTCAATTTACATAATTAGGGATTTTAAAAATTTATAAATTATTTAAACTCTTTTAATTAGTTGGATAATGTTCTAAAGTACATAGGTGTGGGATGGGTTATATTCTTTGAAAATATTAAATTTGATTGGGACATTAACTTTCCAAAACACCCTTCAAATATCCATATTATTGATTTGTTTTCATAATCAAAAGAAACACACTTTGGAAGAAAAGAATTTGTTTGAGCTAAGTAACTCTATTGAATATATGAAATTCCCATTATTTTCAACTATTTCTTTTACAATTTTAATCAACCAATTCAATTTTAACCCAAATTTTAATCATATAAATTTCAGCAATTTTTTTAAGATTTTAATAATCTTTAAAGCTTTTTCCCTGTATGTCAATACACAAGGAAATGAGAAAATTATTAAAATTATAATTAAGTTTAAATAAAACTTCAATTATTCATTCAAACATTTTAATATTTTATTCATTAATGATATAATGAATTGTAATGCACTGATGGTGCATAGGATTCATAATCGACAATTTGCATCAAACATTATTTCTTAACATAAAGTATTAATTTAATTTAAGCTAAATTCAAGTTATAGGAATTTACTAAAGGATAATCTTCAAAATTATATATGAACTTTGATATAATGTGTGATTTGATATGTTAAAACCTTTTTTTTTTCAAATTGACTTTTTATTTTGAAAACGAAAATGGGAGTCTCCACCTATCCTTTTTATGAAGTGTGATTGGATCACCTTGTAATTTGATCGTTTTAATAAAAGGTTTGATTTACTAAAACAATGATTTTTGGTCTACAAAATTTAGGAAATGAGTTCGGGAGTTGGTTACGCACAATGAAGGATTAGCACCCTCGTGACGCTCAAAATTGGTAACTATTTGATTACTTAATGTCTCAGTGTCGAGAATTGAAAATTTGAAAAGAATTTAAAAACATGATCCCATTTTGTAATAATGTTATTTTTTTAATTAAACTCAGTTGAATAAATTAGAACGTGTAAAAGGACATCTTATCTTGAAGTAACAAAAAAGTCATATCCCGTAAGTTAAGATACGACATCTCGATTCCTCGAAAATAAGCTTTCCCTTTATTTTATTATTTAATCAAATCTCATGTATTTTAATTTAAAGGATATTCGATCATCTAGGTTTAACGAGAAAATTAAAACTCTATAAGTTAGGATATGACTTCTCAAATCTCCAAATACAGGACATTGCCTATTTTTAAAGCTTCCCTTCTTTTTTTTTTATAATAACATATGTACAATTTAAAACTATGGGTATTTATCTTATTTGGGGTATAGTATAAAAACAACTATGGGTAAATATGTTTAAACGTGATTCATGATGCGATTTTAATGAAATAAGATAAAATGATAATGTAGAAAATAGAATGATAATATACTGAATAAAATGTCGCTAACAAATGACAATAATATGAATATACTAATAAAACAATTTATAATACATATATTGGCGATAATCACATAATATATACCACTTTAATACTAATATGAACAATTAAAGGAAAAATAAATAATAATAATAATAATAATAATAATAATAATAGTGACAAAATATGCACATTAAAAAAGACAATACCAATTTTAATATAATAAGGACAGGAAATAAATAAATAAATACATAAATAAATATAGAGGGAAATAGTTTATAAAATATTGAAAATATAAAGGACTAAATTAAAATATAAATGAAATTAAGGGTGCAATTTGTAATAAAATAGATAATGATAGTAATAATAATAGAAAAATAATTATAATAGTGAGGAAAAAAGGAAAAACACAAAAAGAAAAAAGAAAAAATAGATAAATGTATAAATATATAACTAAATACATACAAAGGAAAATAAAATATAAAAGATCGAAAGTAAGGGACTAAATTAGTATCTAAACAAAATTTAAAGTAAAAATCATAATAGAATAAACAAATTAAACAATAAAATAAGGTAAGGGATTAAAATCAAATGCGTGAAGGAAAGATAGGGATCAATTAGGCAATAATCCCCTTGTCCCTTAAACGCAGCTTTTCATGAAGGACCAAAATAAAACAAAACCAAATTTTGTGGCAAAATTACAAAAGAAAAAGAAATAAAAAGAAGGGATTGGATTGAAAAACAAATAAAAGGCGAAAGGCTAGGGATCGCAATAAACCTTTTTGTAGCGAAAACACGCAGATCTTGCCAGCTCTCGAGTCGAATCTCCGGTTGCTTCGAAATGATGCCATTTTGGTGCTTCTGAGCACCAGCCAAAACGACGCCGTTAAACTATTCCTATATAAATAGATAAATGTAAAAATATATAACTAAATACATACAAAGGAAAATAAAATATAAAAGATCGAAAGTAAAGGACTAAATCAGGATCTAAACAAAATTTAAAGTAAAAATCATAATAGAATAACAAATTAAACAATAAAATAAGGTAAGGGATTAAAATCAAATGCGCGAAGGAAAGACAGCGATCAATTAGGCAATAATCCCCTTGTCTCTTAAACGCAGCTTTTCATGAAGGACCAAAATGAAACAAAACCAAATTTTGTGGCAAAATTACAAAATAAAAAGAAATAAAAAGAAGGGACTGGATTGAAAAACAAATAAAAGGCAAAAGGCTAGGGATTGCAATAAACCTTTTTGTCGCGAAACCACGCAGATCTTGCTAGCTCTCGAGTCGAATCTCAGGTTGCTTCGAAACGATGCCATTTTGGTGCTTCTGAGCACCAGCCAAAACGCCGCCGTTTAACTATCTCTATATAAATCAATTTTTTTTAAAAAAATTCTCATTCTGCTTGTTTTTAAAAAAAAAACTTTGAAGCCTTTTCTTTTTGTTTTCAACCTTCTAGAATCGGCGACAGTGGGCGTCGCCTCTGGTGGCCAGAAAAGTCCCCCTTTTATATTTTTTCTCTCTTTTTTTTTAAATAAAAAAATTTTTAACCCCTTTTTGAGCCCTGCTCTAATAAGAGCAAGCCTTCTATCCACGAAAGAAAATAATAAAAAAAGAACCTTCGACTCATTCTACACCGTTTAGGCCCTACTTCGTTAAAACCAAGGCCAAACTCGACGCCAAAGAATGCCTTCAACAACGGGGGAGATGAAGTGACTCAGGTAAGACCTGATTTTTTCTATCTTTTTATTTATTATTGTTTTTTTTAAATAAAAAAATAATAGGAGAAATCACTTTTTTTAAAATGCTTTTTGCTTTTTGTTTTGTTTTCTTCCTCCCTTGTTTTTGTTACAATCCATGGCCTTTATAACCAATATTACACTATTCATTGTTCCAATTCTGCTACTTTTGCGTCTGTTCTTGCGCTATTTGGTCTTTGTCCTTTTTCTTTCTCTTTTCTTGTAGGTGGCGAAGTCAACGGAGGAGAGAAGGCAGACCTTTTGCCACTTTGGTGAAACGGCGGCAGCAAGGGTGCGTCAGTCCTTGGGACGAGGCATCTCTGGTAGTGTGCGCTAAACGAGGAGTGCGGCACTGAAGACTAGGGTTTTTAGTTTTTTGAAAACTTAGTTTAGGTTATTGGGCCTTAGGGTTTTTGTTAGTTTTGGGTCAGTTGGGCTTGTAGCATATTGAGCTATATTTGTTGTAAATGGATAGTTTTTTATTTTGGACTTTATTATTTTTGGTACAAATTTTTGTAATTTGGGCTCGGGCAAAATTGGGCCATTGCAGCTACCCCTCTTTGCTCGTTGACGTGTAACGGGAATGGAGCAAAGACCTTAAAAAGGGCCAATTTTGTCTGGTCTTGCAGAATCTCGACTTCTTTAGTGTTTCTCTTTTCCAAGTAGCCTCGTTCTAATCCACTGCAACTTCAGGGGTATAGAAATTGTCACTTCAATCTGTTCCACTATAACTTCAGGGAGATAAGATTAGTAGCTTTAATATGTTCCACTGCAACTTTAGGGAAATAAGATTCGTATCTTCAATTTGCTCCACTGCAACTTCAGGGAGATAAGATTTGTAACTTGTAGCTTTAATCTGTTCCACTACAACTTCAGGGAGATAAGATTTGCGGCTTTAGGCTTTAGTCTATTCCACTGCAACTTCAGGGAGATAAGGCTTGCTATGGTAGATCTAATCTGACCTACTGCAACTTTAGAGGTATAGGGCTTGTCACTTCAATCTACTCCACTGTAACTTCAAGGAGATAAGATTAGTGGCTTCAATCTGCTCCACTACAACTTCAGGGAGATAAGATTTGCTATCTTCAATCTACTCCACTGCAACTTTAGGGAGATAAGATCTTTAACTTCAATTTGTTCCACTGTAACTTCAGGGAAATAAGATTCGCTATCTTCATTCTGCTCCATTGTAACATCAGGGAGATAAGACTTGTAACTTCAACCTACTCCACTGCAACTTTAGGGAGATAAAGTTTATAATTTTAATCTGCTCTACTGCAACTTCAGAGAGATAAGATTTGATATCTTCAATCTGCTCCACTACAACTTCAAGAAGATAAGACTTGTAACTTCAACCTGCTCCACTACAACTTTAAGGAGATAAGGTTTATAGCTTTAATCTGCTCTATTGAAACTTCAGATAGATAAGATTTGCTATCTTCAATCTGCTCCACTGCCACTTCAGGGAGATAAGACTTGTAACTTCAACTTGCTCCACTGCAACTTCAGGGAAATAAGATTTGCATCTTCAATCTGTCCCACTGTAACTTCACAAGTATAAGACTTGTGGTTTCACTAATCGATTTACATCATTTTCTAAGGAACATGACCTGTAGAATCCATTTCATAAGCCTATATTTATGCCAAGCGATTAGGATGTTATGATCAGGATGAATCAAATACTCCTAAATAGATGTGTATAAATGATGTTTGCATGAATACAGAATGTCATTTTTCGAGAATGATCCTCTTTTAATGCTTAGGTTGACATTGCTCATTATTCATTACGGTTCTATAGCTGACGCATTACTCTGACTTCTTGTTCAACTGGTGTCTTTGACAGAAAACCCGAGGAAATAATCATAATTTAAACTATTCGTTCTCAAAACTTTCCAACTCTTAGATTTGGTTAGTTCTGACTAGTGATCTTGTTTCAGGTCCATGTACTATTTAGAAAACTTTCAGAGCAATATGCAAGAAATCCTTTTACTTGAATATTATTAGTCCATGAATCGTTATTTCAATGTAAAAATGCTTGAAAACGATTGTAACAATGGACAAGATTGAAATTTATTGGGAGCAAAGCTCGAAATGAATAAATTAATCAAAATAGCAAACGTTGCTAAAATAAAAAATGAGTAAGAAGAAATTAAGTGCCCCAAATATCGCAGTATGAGCTTCTTTGCACAAATTTCTTGAAGACCATTTTGAGCCTGATATGTGTTTAGGAGATCTAGAGTACATTGTTGATGCCCCAAGATGTAACATTCCTTCTCCTTGTTAATTCTGAGGGGACAAAACTACCACATGCCCCATCTTTGATCAAAATTTGAGTTGTCCTTTCCCGGTTTTCAACTCAAAATCCCTTTGGTCTCAATGCGCCCTTTGCGGGTTTTCACCTTAGCCTTTCCTATTTTTTTCTTTCTTTTTTTTTCTTTTTTTAAAGTGAAGTCTTCACTTCTTGACTAAATCCGAATTCACAGAATTAGGCAAGTTTTTTGTCATCCATCTCGGTCAAAATCAAAGCTTCTTCAGAAAAGGCCTTCTTTACCATATAAGGTCTTTCCCATTTTGGCATCCACTTTCCTCTGAAGTCTTTTTGTATAGGAATGATCTTTTTCAATATCAGGTCCCTCTCATGAAATTCTCTAGGGCGAACCTTTTTGTCATAAGCTCGCATCATTCATTTTTGGTACATCTGACCATGACAAATAGCCCTTAATCTCTTTTCTTCGATCAAGTTCAGCTGATCATATCGGGATTTGATCCATTTTACTTTATCTAACATCAACTCTGACAAAACTCAAAGAGAAGGAATATCGACTTCAATGGGTAAAACTGCCTCCATTCCACAAACCAATGTGAAAGGCATTTCCCCGGTGGAAGTTTTGGCAAACGTTCGATAAGCATAGAGGACGAATGATAACTTCTCATGCCAATCTTTATAAGTCTCAGTCATTTTTCCCACGATCTTCTTAATGTTCTTATTATCTCCACTGCACCGTTCATTTTTTAGGCGATACGGTGACGAGTTGTGGTGTTTGATCTTGAATTGACTACAGACCTCCACTATTGTACTGTTGTTCAAGTTCAATGCATAGTCAGATATGATCCTTTCTGGCATTTTATACTGACAAATGATCTATTTCTTCAAGAATCTGTTGATTGCTTACTTCATGACATTGGCATATGAAGTGGCTTCTAGCCACTTGGTGAAGTAACTAATGACCACAAAGTTGAATTGATGTTCATTGGAAGCTTTTGGCGATATCGGCCTAATGACATCTATGCCCCACATAGAGAAAGGCCATGAAGAAGTCATGACATGAAGAGGTGAATGAGGCACATGGATTTTGTCTCCATAAATTTGACACTTATGACATCTGTTTGCGTAATTAATACAATTCCCTTCCATAGTGGACCAATAATACCCGGATCTAATGATTTGTCTGGCCATTATAAAACCATTAGCATGTGTTCCGCAAACACCCTCATGGACTTCTTTAAAGATTTTTTAGCCTCAACGGTGTCCACGCATCTTAGTAGTACTTGATCCTTTCTTCTTTTGTATAGGATCTCCCCATCCAAGACATAGGCACTAACTAGTCTTCTCAATGTCCTTTTATTATTCTCGGTTGCTTGATTAGGGTACTCACGATCCTGCACATATCGCAGTATATCATGGTGCCAAAGGTGATCATCCTCTTTTTCTTCTTCTTCAATTTTGTAACAATGAGCTGGAACCTCATAAATACTCATTTGGATAGGTTTTACATCCTCTTGTTTGTTCACTTTGACCATGGAATCTAAGGTAGCCAGAGCATCAGCCATTTGAATTTTATCTTGCGAGAGGTAGCAGAAGGTGATGTCATTAAACTTTTTAATTAACTCTAGAACCAATCCTCTATACTCGATCAACTTGGGATATTTTGCCTCCCATTCACCCTTGAGTTGATAGATCACTAATGTAGAATCCCTATATACCTCCAGTATTTTGATCTTGCGTTCTATGGCTACATGAATACCCATGATGCATGCTTCGTATTCTACTATATTGTTTGTGCAATCAAAATCCAATTTACTAGTAAAGGGAGTATGATCTTCATTTGGGGATACGAGGACTGCCTCGATTCTGTTACCCATAGCGTTGGAAGCTCCATCAAAATTTAGTTTCCAATGATGTCCTTTTTGAGCATCTTCTTCAGAGGCTGCAACATACATCATATCTTTATTTGTAAAATTAAAATTTAAAAGCTCGTAATCTTTTAGAGCTCTACTGGCTAGAAAATCTGCTATTACACTTCATTTTACTACCTTATGGTTCACATAGACTATATCAAACTCGGAAAGCAGAATTTACCAGCGGGTCATCCTTCCATTCAGAGAGTCAACTCCATCATGTACTTTAGAGGGTTCATTTTTTAGATGAGCCAAGTTGTATGGTACAGCATGTACTGTTTCAGTCTCTGGGTCGACTAAATTAAGGTGCAACACAACTTTTCTAGTGGTGAGTATCTTGTTTCACATTCAGTGAACTTCTTACTAAGGTAGTATATCACTCTTTCTTTCCTTCTTAACTCATCATATTGGTCGAGCACGCATCCCATCGACTTTCTAAATACTGCCAAGTACAGTATCAATGGCTTATATGGACTAAGTGGCATCAGTACTAGGGCATTGGACAGGTAATGTTTAACCTTGTCAAAAGTTTTCTAACACTCCTCGTCTCGTACACCTGGTTTGTATTTCTTAAGGAGAAAGAATATGGGGTCGCATTTCTCAGTCAATTGTGAAATGAACTCGGTGATGTAATTTAATCTTTCTAAGAAACCACGGACTTCTTCTTGAGTGCGCGGCAAAGGCAGCTCCTGTATAGCTTTGACTTTGTTCGGGTCGATCTCGATCCTCTTTTCGCTGACTATGAATCTTGGTAATTTTCCTAACCTAGCCCCAAAAGTAGATTTTGCTGGATTAAGCTTTAGCTGGAATTTTCTCAACCTCAAGAACAATTTCATCAGGACTTGTATATGCTCTTTTTCTGTTCGGGGCTTTACAATCATATCGTCAACATAAACCTCAATTTCTTTGTGCATCATATCATGAAGCAACGTTACCATGGTTCTTTGATACGTTACTTCCGCATTTTTCATTTCAAATGGCATAACTTTGTAGCTAAAATGTTCCACACATGGTTATGAATGTCGTCTTTTTCATATCTTCAGAATACATTTTAATCTGGTTGTATCCGGAAAAACCATCCATAAATGAGAACAGTAAGTAACCTGCCGTGTCCACTAAGGTGTCAATGTGAGGAAATAGGAAATTGTCCTTCAGGCTAGCTTTGTTTAAATCCCTGTAGTCTATACACATTTGTACTTTCCCATCTTTCTTAGGGACAGGAACTATATTGGCTTCCCACTCCAAGTATTTAACCACTTGTAGGAAACCAGCAAGACATCGGGCCTTATCCTTCGGATTTTTTGGTGAACTGGCTTGTATTTTTCCTTTATGGAGAGTCGATGTATCATGATATCAGCACTTAGCCCGGGTATATCTTGATACAACCATGTAAAGACATATTTGAATTCTTTGAGTAACTCAATGAGGTCTCGTTTTTTCTCTGCAGTGATACAAGCCCCAATTTCTACCTCTTTCTTTTTTTGCTCGTCTCCTAAGCTCACAATTTCTACTGACTCTTTATGAGGTAGAATCTGTTTCTCATCTTGCTTTACCATCCTTAGCAAATCAGGAGACAAGTTACAATCTTGCTCATCTTTAAAGTCCTGTGGTTCCTCTAGACATATATCTTGCTTGAAAGGGAATTCTAAGTTAGTAGCAGCATTGCTCATATCATTAGTATCTGAAAATTTGTTATAAGAACGAAGGAAGACCCAAAGAACAAATAAATTTAAGAATAATTATTTGTGTGGTATGAGTGTGAATGAAATGAAAAAAATAAAATAATATTTGCCAGTTGGACACAAAGATGCATTATCTTTATTGAAATAAAAATAATGGACATATGCCTTTTTCACAAAAGGATTCTTATTGCTCTCAGGCTTAGAGCAATAAGTGTGTTTTGAACATTACTCTAAAATGGTCCTAAAACTAAAAGGATCTCTTCCACAGTCCAGTTGTTCAGAACACTCTCGGGGATGTAGGAACAAATTCTTGATATTTTTTTAGGCACAAACATCTTTCCCTTCCGAACCTTTGATATCTTCAAAGAATTCCAACTCTTTATTATCCATTAGGCTCTATACTAGAGTTCCGGACTCGACACACTTTTGGATTTTATGAAATCTATTGCATGCAATGAAATGTAATGTTAATGAATGAAAAAGATGCATGTAAAAAAGGCATTGATTCTAGTTCAATTCCATTAGAACAACTTTACTAGAAAACAAGTTTCTTTACATACAGCGGATACATATACGGCTTCGCCTTCACACTTAAAACCTTAACTTTCCTAAGAAACAAAGCTAATTCTCGGCCTCGATCCGACTCCGATTCATATTTCAGTCTTTGAATGGCTAGGGTTTGTAAGTGGTCAGCACTTCTCATTCTCGGACTAAAGCTTCGCTCATAACGTGGTCTATATCTCTGACCTGCCCCCCTCACATGCTGTCATATTTCTCTTGTTACCTTTTCCTGGACCATATTCGCGTGGTCGTGTTGTCTTTCACTTTATTAAAAAATCCATTTTCCATGACAAGCTCTCTATTTAGCAAATGAATGTGGATCAACACCTTTTTCTATGATGAAAATGCAATATGATAACAGTCAAAACAAAACGAAAAAAGTCAGTACACTTCATACAAAGCTAGAATTTAAAGTAAGCAAGAAATAATAAATAGAGTACCTATTCGGGTGACCACTAGAGGTTCGGTATGGTTCTATCTAGGGTAGGCCCTTAAGGCTCATTATATGCGGTTTGGTTCTAAAGTAAGGGTACTTGAACCAACAGATTCCTCGATACTCACTCATTATAGGCTCACACGGACTGAGTTCGGTTTAGGGGAATACATTTCCCTATGGCTATACGGAGATGAAAATCTCATAAAGACATAGGTACGAATGCATCCCGAAAGCGATCCGTTATTCTATACGGAGGTGAAGACCTTACAAATGAATAGTTTCTCACTTCCACTTAACAAGGGCAAAATCGAACGGTTATGCAAATGCAATATGCGAAAATATACCAAGAGACTTGAACCAATAAAGTAAATATATCATTATGTAACACCGCAAAAATGAAGGATGAAATGCAAAGAAGGGATCGTAAATTTAAATCAAATCATCAATTTTTGACCAAAAAAAAAACCAAAAGTAATCAACTCATGGTTGAACTCTCTTATTTTGTCCCCAGCAGAGTCGCCAAGCTGTCGAAACCTTTTTTCTTGCAAATTGACTTTTTATTTTGAAAACGAAAATGGGAGTCGCCACCAATCCTTTTATAAGGTGTGATCGGATCACCTCGTAATTTGATCGTTTTAATAAAAGGTTTGATTTACTGAAACAACGTTTTTTGGTCTACAAAATTCAGGAAATGGGTTTGAGAGTCAGTTATGCACGAGGAAGGATTAGCACCCTCGTGATGCCCAAAATTGGTATCTATTTGATTACTTAATGTCTTAGTGTCAAGAATTGAAAATTTGACAAAGAATTTAAAAACATGATCCCATTTTGTAATAATGTTATTTTTTTATTAAACTCACTCGAATAAATCAAAACGTGTAAAATGACATCTTATTTTGAAGTAACAAAAAGCCATATCCCGTAAGTTAGGATACGAAATCTCGAATCCTCGAAAATAAGATTTCCCTTTATTTTATTATTTAATCAAATCTCATGTATTTTAATTTTAAAGGATATTCGATCATCTAGGTTCAACGAGAAAATCGAAACCCCGTAAGTTAAGGTATGACTTCTCAAATCTCCAAATACAGAACATTGACTATTTTTAAAGCTTCCCTTTTTTTTTATAATAACATATGTACAATTTAAAACGATGAGTATTTATCTTATTTGGGGGTATAGTATAAAAACAACTATGGGTAAATATGTTTAAACATGATTCATGATGTGATTTTAATGAAATAAGATAAAATGGTAATGTAGAAAATGGAACGATAATATACGAATAAAATGTCGCGCTAACAAATGACAATAATATGAATATACTAATAAAACAATTCATAATACATATACTGGCAATAACCACATAATATATACCACTTTAATACTAATATGAATAATCAAAGGAAAAAATAAATAATAAAATAAATAATAGCAATGATAATAATAATAATAATAATAATAATAATAATAGTGACAAAATATGCACATAAAAAAGACAATACCAATTTTAATATAATAAGGACAGGAAATAAATAAATACAGAGGGAAATAGTTTATAAAATATTGAAAATAAAGGACTAAATTAAAATGTAAATGAAATTAAGGGTGCAATTTGTAATAAAATAGATAATGATAATAATAATAGATAAAATAATTATAATAGTGAGGAAAAAGGAAAACACAAAAAGAAAAAAAGAAAAAATAGATAATTGTATAAATATATAACTAAATACATACAAAGGAAAATAAAATATAAAAGATCGAAAGTAAGGGGCTAAATCAGGATCTAAACAAAATTTAAAGTAAAAATCATAATAGAATAAACAAATTAAACAATAAAATAAGGTAAGGGATTAAAATCAAATGTGCGAAGGAAAGACAGGGATCAGTTAGGCAATAATCCCCTTGTCCCTTAAATGCAGCGTTTTATGAAGGACCAAAATGAAACAAAACCAAAATTTTGTGGCAAAATTACAAAAGAAAAAAAAGAAAGGATTGGATTGGATTGAAAAACAAATAAAAGGTGGAAGGGCAGGGATCGCAATTAATCCTTTTGTCGCGAAAACACGCGGATCTTGCCAACTCTCGGGTTGGATCTCGAGTTGCTTCGAAACGATGCCGTCTTGGTGCTTCTGAGCACCAGCAAAAACAACGTCGTTTAACTATCTCTGTATAAATCAATTTTTTTTTAAAATCTCATTCTGCTTGTTTTCTTTAAAAAAAAAATTAAAGCCTTTTCTTTTTGTTTTCAACCTTCTAGAATCCGGCCACTTTGAGCTGCCATGGGCCACCTTGGGCCACCGGTCATCGGTCATCGGTGACGGTGGCTATTGCCTCCAGTGGCCGAAAAAGTCCTCTTTTTTATATTTTTGTCTCTCTTTTTAAAAAAAAATTCTAACCCCTTTTTAAGCCCCGATCTGATGGGAGCAAGTCTTCTATCCACGAAAGAAAATAATAATAAAAAAGAACCTTCAACTCATTCCACGTCGTTTAGGCCCTACTCTGTCGAAACCAAGGTCGAACTCGATGCTGGAGAATACCTTTAACAACGGGAGAGATGAAGCGACTCAAGTAAGAACTGATTTTTTTTATCTTTTTATTTGTTATTGTTTTTTTTTAAATAAAAAAGATAACAGGAGAAATCACTTTTTTTAAATGCTTTTTGCTCTTTTTTCGTTTTCTTCCTCCCTTGTTTATGTTACAATCCATGGCCTTTATAGCCAATATTACACTGTTCATTGGTCCAGTTTTGCTACTGTTGCGTCTGTTCTTGCGCTGTTTGGTCTCTGTCCTTTTTCTTTCTCTTTTCTTGCCGGTGGCAAAGTCAACGGAGGAGAGAAGGCAGACCTTTTGCCACTTTGGTGAAACAGCGGCAGCAAGTGTGCGTCAGTCCTCGGGACGAGGAGTCTCCGGCGACGTGCGCGCTAAAAGGGGAGTGTCGCACTAGAGGCTTAGGTTTTTAGTTTTCTAAAAACTTAGTTTAGGTTGTTGGGCCTTAAGGTTTTTGTTAGTTTTGGGTCATTTGGGCTTGTAGCATATTGGGCTATATTTGTTATAAATGGACAGTTTTTTATTTTGGACTTTATTATTTTTTGTTTAAATTTTTGTAATTTGGGCTCAGGTAAAATTGGGCCATTACATGATACATTAACTTTGCTTTTATGCAATTATATATATAAACATTTGATTTTGATTCAATTATTCATATTTAAAGCATTAAATACATCATTTTTTTATATTAAATAAATTATTTATGTATCATATAAATGTAAAATAGTGTTACATTGATAGCAGTGTCAATGATTTATGAAAACTTAATCAAATCAAAATTTTGTACGTAAAGTTGTACGAAATCAAAATTTATGTATAACCTTACATATTAAACCAAAATTTATGTGTAATTTTATAAATTTAACTATCAATCAAGAATAAATTATTTTCATTTAAGGTTGGGTAGAAATAGCAACTACATAAGCATTAAAATTCTAATAACCTAAAGAAATGAACTCTAACTATAGCCATGGAGGTTAATGCACAGCAAACTTTTGAAATTAAATTATTAACCTCCTTAAAATAAATAAACTGATTCTGGTAAATTTTAATGAAGAAAATTAAGTAAATCAAATCCAATCCAAAATTTATCCAAGTCCAATCTTATCCAATTTCTCTATGTTCTAGTCGTCCAAGAAGTTTCCTTGAAACTGCTCGTTGACAAATCTTTGCACAAAATTCTAAAAGTTTTAGCATGCAATTGCTTAGATATTGATTTTTGCTTAGAGGTAGAAAGAAGTTTTAAAACGTAGTCTTTTGAGGAGTTGATTGAATTTTTATATAATGAAGATATTGTGCCCGGGATGTCTAAGCTCTGTTTTAGTCTTAGGTTTTGTCTCTTTACTCCGATGAAAGCTCAAAGGAGTTCACAGAGTCAAGCTCGTCAGTGGTTTTAATCTTTTGGTGGACTTAGGCACTCCTGTCAAACTCCGTGAATCTCTTTAAGCTTTTGGTGAAGTAAGGAGACAAAACCCAAAGCTAAAACTAAGCATAAATACTCTGGGCGTAATACTTTCACCGTTTGAAGGTTTGTTCAATTATTCAAAGGATAACACTTCACAGACATCTCTCAATAAGAGATTTGACCCCTCAACAATTTTGTAATTGGACCACTCGAAAATCTAAAGATATTACAATGTGAGCAAACTGGAGGCGTCCGAGGAACTTCAAGTGATATAATTCGTGTGATCCTAATAATCACATATCTTGGCATCCTCTACTCGTTCTCAATTTGCAGTTACCATGTCCATATACAATGTGGTTCCTACTGCACTAGTCATCTAGCTTAAGCCTCTCTCCCTGAATAGCTCTGATCGGATGTTGCTTTTTGGATTCAAATAGACATGTTGAAACACC
The DNA here is from genome assembly GCF_025698485.1 of Gossypium arboreum. Classification (NCBI taxonomy): domain Eukaryota; kingdom Viridiplantae; phylum Streptophyta; class Magnoliopsida; order Malvales; family Malvaceae; genus Gossypium; species Gossypium arboreum. Next base: position 5,543,093 of record NC_069071.1, read on the forward strand.
AAAGATATCTTGCTGGGTTGTCAATGTCATTGCCTTGTCTGCTTGTCAATGTCATTGCCTTATTGGCTTGTTTTGTATGTGCCATGGTCCAAGCTCCAACACCATGTTCCTATCATTCTCGTACCAGAATTTCAATACGAAGAGGTTGTCACCAGTTGGTTATTGTCCACAGTCCCTCTTTCCCCCATAGGATATTCACCAACCAATGAAATTGGCCAAATTTTGGAATCCTATCCATGATTGAGCTAAGGCTCGATCAACCTATATTTTTCTTCAGTCAAAATAGAGCTTTAGTAAGCCCCCAAAATTGAAACTAACCAAGAAATTATAACAAGAGTCGATACAAAACCAAACACCAACAAAATAGACACAGCACTGTCCAAAGATAAACCAACACCCCCTCAATCAGCTTATATTTGACCAAATAACGAATTGAAATGTTCCATGTATGGTAATTAATCAAGTTAGTTCGTGGGACAGAAGGATATGTTTTGGAGTTCTGGCGTACTTGATTCTCCGTCATTCTTCGGCCACTGACGATTCTAAAGGTAAGTTTTGTAAAAGTCCCGCAAGGAATTTAATCACAAGTTGATTTAATAGTTTCATAGGACAGTTTTCTATGTTATCTTTCGATTTATTTCGTTTTGTTTATCTACATATCCAAAACAAATGGGCCTAGATCCAAAGATAATACATACTTGTTGCAAGATGGCAAATCATGCAACAGCTCGCATACTTATTGAAGTTAAAATTATTGTAAAATATGGACATCGCATATATAATAAGGGTAATTACATGTTATTTTTTATAATGATGATAGGTTAGTCCAAATTAAAAGTGGTCTAATTTGGTTAAGGTTTATTAGGCTTTAATTATTAAATAAAGTACGAGTCAAATATGTGTAGATACTCTAGTAAGTAATTTCTAATTGATGATCGGATAATTAGAAATTAAGACTAATGTGCCAAAGTTATATATATTAGGGTTATGGTCCCTAAATTACACACAATATAACTTTTTTAATATCCCAATCTTTAGAAAAAGAGAGTCACCTTCTCTAGATTACTTGTATGCTAATTTGAAATATCAAAACCTTAAGATATGTAGATTTCAAGAAATCGAAGAATTAAGGTACGCTTTTGCATTTAGTTTTATTCTTGATTTATTATTGATTATTTGACATGACATATCTTGGTTTACAATTTTAATTTTATATTAATATTTAAAAATCTAATAAGTGGTATCAAAGCCTTGTTATGTTAAATCATTGAGAAAAAATCGGTTCTCTATTAATTTGGATTGATTCGATTTTCAAATTTTATAGATCTAATATTTCAATTATATATCATGTTGAATTTTTGGGTTTTTATTTTTATTGATTAAATTTTTAAAGTTTTATTAATGTAGGAAGATAATGTGATTTAATTTAATTGATATATGAGTATTAATGGTTGAGGTAATTTACAATAAAATTCATATATTGATTTCCTCCATTAGTTTAGTTTTTCGTTTGGTACTAAAACAATTTAATTGAAAATTCAAATGCAGTTTAGGTTGATTTTTTTTTCTTTGAAAAGTCGAAGCAATTTTCTGTTTCCATGGGTTATCAATTAAGCACACGAGTTTCTGTTTTTTTTTTTTCGGTTTTTTATTTGATTAATCTATATATATATTATTTTGGAATACATTCAATGTATGTGATTTGTAATGGCATAGATTTAGGTGAATTCAGTTGATAATTGGATAAATACATGCTGTCAAGGTACATGCATCTATAATATCAGTCTACTATTCTTTTTAAGATATCGTAGATATATAGTTTTGTTAAAATCTTTAAGTATATATTTTGGGGTTTACTTATGTTTCAATTTCTATTTGATTATTTAGTAATTTAAAGGTGTTGGTCTGAGAAAGTTTTTAGTAATTAATGTGATTATACACATTTTTTTGAAAAAAATAAAATAAAATTAAGATTACATGGAATAATCGAGAGGAGTAAAAATCCTCTCTTTATCTGTCTTAAGGAAATCTAAAACTGCATCTGGGGAAATCTTAATCAGTTGTACATCTTCCTCTCTTTCAAGAGCCAATTTAGCAAGATAGTCTGCACATTGATTCTCCTCCCTGGGAATGTATCTTAAAATCCATTGACTTTCTTGGGACAAAATCCGGTGTATTCTCCTGATCAGAGCAAAAGTCGAGCTCTTCGAAGCATTATCATGAATAGCTTTGACTACCTCCAAGCTATCTGAATGAATAATCATGTTTCTATGACCTCTACGTTGGATGAGTTTCAAGCCATCCAGAATGCCCCAGAGTTCTGCGTCAAAAATCGAACAATTCCCTAGGAATCTGTTATAACCCATCACCCAATGGCTAGTACCATCCCGTACCACTCCTCCAGCAGCTGCTCTTCTTGATGTTCTTGAAACAGCACCATCAATATTAAGAAAGATCCAATCTTTGGGTGTAAGCTCCCCAAGGGATTATACACATTATTTTAGTTTGACTATATCCGCTTTCAAAATACTAATGCATTAAAAGAATTTTCAATAGGTATATGTGCAAGTATTTGTTGAATTAGTTTTACATTTTTTTTGGATATATATTTAATTTTGTGGGTATTTTGATGTAAATTCATGTTAACCATAATATATGTTTAAAGAATTTAGTTTTAAATTTGGTTCTATAATATAGGTTTTGACATCTTATGGTTCCAAATATTTGGTTAAATTATGATGATATGATTTATTATATGAATTAAGAGATATGCCAATTATTATGATTTTTTTTAGATTTATTTGCTTGAAAATATTTTTCAAGTATTCATGTGAATCTCTGTTTAATCATAAATACAACATTAGATTTACATGGTATATTCAGGTAAGTTTTTTATTTGATTATGAATACATGTATATGCATGAATTGGTTTGGTGTTTTTGTCTATGTCAAAATTATAAATACATGTGCTTGTTAATTAATTGTCTTTGAACCACTACATTATTTCTATTTGGTTTTGATATATATGATTTTGGAACAAAAAAAAGAGTCAAAGATTAAGGTTTTCATTTTTTATTGCATTAGTAAAACAACCTTATTTTGGGTTTATTTCAAGTCTTAAAACAATAAAAAATAGTTTTGACATTTGACTATTGGAAAAATTTTAAATTTGAATATTGGTATATTTATATATATATTTTAAAATAACTTAAATTGAAGCAATAAGTCACCAAAGTGATTTTTTTTGTATAAATTATTTTGTTTTAAAATATAAAAGGTTGTGTGCAAGTAAATTAAGTTATGTTAATATTGATCGGCCCAAATAAATGTTTATAATATTACATGTGCAACTATGGTAATAAACATGTGACAATTGTTCAATTTTACATGTGAGCAATAATTAGCCCAAAGGAAGATTTATGGTTCGACATGTTCTTATTGTCAATGTTTGATTATTACACCAAGATATCACTTACAAGTTAATATTTTGTCCAAAGATGAAATATTAATGGAGTGTCCGATATCTTGAGATGAAGTTTACCTTTATTCAAATTATTTTGATTTAAATTTGAAGTCTTATGTGAAGTTGTTTATGGTTTATGATTTATTCAACTATTATTATATTTGCCAACATCATTGTATGTTGTTTTCGGATAAATATATATACAGATATATACTATTATCTTTTAATTTGATTAAAAGATGAAATTAAGAGAAATATTTTGAAACAAATAAATTCAATGTCTAATATTTTAAATAGATTAGTTAAAACAAAATGCCGCTAAAATGACCTCTTTTGTGTAGATTAGTTTATTTAAAATATCAAGATGATTATATGTTTTTGTGATTCATGCGTTTATTAATTGACCCAAGGATAAGTTAATATTTGGCAGAATTTCAACGACATCTATGGTGATTGTCGAAACCATTTTTTATATTTTTGAAAAACCGGGAATCGACTTAAAAACAAGGTATGGAGTCGCCACCAATCCTTTTTGTTTAGGTGTGATCGGATCAACTATAAAATATTTTATTTTATTTAAAATATTCATTTTGGCCTACGAATTTCAAGAAAATGGGTTTGGGAGTCAGTTACGTGCGAGGAAGGATTAGAACCCTTACAACGCCCATTATTTGTACCTTATTGATTAATTAATGTCCTAATGTTAAAAAATTGAAAGGATTTTAAAATATAATCCCTTTAAAAAAAATTTGGGTAACTTGAAGGAGATATTGAGATTCTCTTGTTACGAATAAATAAAATATCATGTCCAGCACGTTAGGATATGACATTTCAAACACCTGATACCAAGATCATCTCATGATTTCCAAAACTCATGCATTGAAATTTTAAAAGGATGTTCAGTTACTTGGTCAAACAGTAAATCGAAACACAACACGTTAGGGCACGATTTTTCGAATTTCCAAGCATGAAATATTGCCTTGTTTTGTAATTGAAGAAAACACAGACATAATTTTAAAAAGGGTATTTGGTCAAACGAAAAAATAGAAACCCAGCACGTTAGGGCACGATTTCTTGAATTTCTGAACATTTTTATTGCCGTATACTCGAAAGGTTCCTTTCGTCACTATTTAAAACAAAAAGAGTTATAATTTAATTAAAAGATAATTGATTGGACTAAAACATTTAAATGGCCATTCATAGTAAAAAGATTTACAACATACATAAGGATGATGACATATTATCTTGTCAAAACACATTACGAAAGCATTAACGAATCATGGTGTAGGAAAGCCTAAATAATCGAATATGATACAAATGAACGATATAAAAAGCAATGAATTCAAATTATGACAGGCAAGGTAAATAATCATTCAACATACATTATTCCAATATTCACATTAATAAAATTTTAAGATGAATTAAACAATATTCATAACCAATAATGGAAAATAAACATAAAAGTTTAGAATAAATAATGTATATGAAATTATTTTAAATAAATAGTAAAACAAATTTTAATAAACATTGCAATAAAATAAGTTAAAATAAATAATATATAAAAATAATTTAAAATGAACAGTAAGATAAATAAATGTATATAAAAATTTTAAGGTAAACAAATATAAAAGAAATATAATAATAATAATCTAATTTTGAAGATATATGTAAAGATATCGCTATAGGAATAAATAAATAATAAAAGATATATATAATAAAGATAATTTACTGGAAAAATAATAATAATGGAATAAACGAAGAAAACAAGATAAAAAATTCAAGTATTAAATTAATCAATTTAATAATACAATAATATTAACAAGAAAGGACTAAATTGAAATCAAAATGGAATTAAAAGTATAAAGTCTAAATATTAAAATCACATAAGGATTCCAATAGAATGCGCGCGCAAACGCAGGGCCTTGATGCGGACCCAAATGAAACAAGGGTAAAATTGTGGGGCAAAATTGAAAAATAAAAATAAATCGATTTGAATGACCAAGAAGGGAGGAAAGACCAAATGCGCAAATTACCCGTTAATGGATAACACGCGGATCCTCCCCAGGTCGAGTCAACGCCCAGATCCAGGGCCTTAAAATGGCGCCGTTTTGGGACTATTGAACTCAGCCTCAAACGACGTCGTTCCAATAGCTTATAAAAGGGAAAAATTTTTTTAAAAAATTTTCATTCTTCAAGCCTTCAGAAAGAAAATAGAAAAAGAAAGGACGGTGTCTCTATGGGGTCTCCTTCTCCGGTGATTGGACCACCGTCGGTCTATCACCAACGACTGCCGTACACGGTGGTCGGAGGTACGAAACCGGCCCCTTTTCAACCCGTTTTCCTTCCCCGACCCAAATCTGGGTTTAAAAACTCAAAACCTCACGAAAACCGAAAGAAATCAAGGAAAACTCTCGGTTTCAAACTTTCTGATCGCTGAAAGAAAGGTAACTGTCCCTTTTTTGTGTTTTCTTTGAATATATATGTATATATGTGTATTATACTCAAAACCAAAGAAGAGAAAAACGATATACCTCTGTAAAAAGGTATTTTGATTTCTTTTTTGTCTCTCCTTTCTTTTAGAGGAAACCTTTACAATTTTTTATTGCTCTTTTTATATCCAAAAAAAAAAAGAAGAAGAAAAAATACAATATTATCAACTTTTTTTTTGCTACAATTTCTACTGCTTTTCTTTTGTCTTTTTGCATGTACGGTGCTGGCTATGTAAAGGCACGAGCGGCGGTGGGGTTGGTTGCAGCGCAAGAGTGGAAACCCTAGGGTTCAGGGTTTCAGTATTCTAAAACATTTTGGGCTATTCTGGCTTGCTCTTGTGGTTAGGCCATTTGATTTGTTTGGGTTTTTGTAATGGGGTTTGGGTTGAAATTAGGCTATCTGATTTGAGCTTCGGGCTTTGGGTCTATTTGGGTCTAGGTCATTGGGTCAGGGTCTGTAAATGAATTGTTTAAAAGATTTGGACTTTATATTTATTTATATTTATTGTTTGTTTTTTTGGTTGTTGGGCCTCGGGCAAATTGGGTCTATTACAGTGATAAATGTGTGACAATTGTAAGGTAATTTATGTGAATAATAAGTTAGTCAAAAGATTAATTCATTGTTTGACATAATTTATGTCAATGTTTGATTTTTGCAACAAGAGTACCATTTACTGTTAATATTATTGTCCGAAGAGTTGATATTAATGTTATATTTGGTATCTTGTGATGGGATTAGTCATTATCTTAAATTTATTGTTTACTTATGAATATTGATGTGAACTTGTTTTTATTTGTTTTTGTTCTATATTCAACTAGTTCATCTTCTACTACCGCAATATCTGTTAATATAAATTCTACACCCATGCTTAATGGGACTAATTTTAAGGAATGTAAAAGGCACTTACTTATAGTGCTTGGTTGTATGGACATAGACCTTGCACTAAGAAGAGAACAACTTGCACCTCTCACTGCAAAAAGCACCCTTGATGTTAAAAGGGATTTTGAGAGATGAGATCGATCAAATCACATGAGTCTAATGATCATGAAACACAACATTCCAAAAGCCTTTAGGGCTAATGTGCCAAAGTTATATATTAGGGTTATGGTCCCCAAATTACACACAATGTAACTTTTCTAATATTATATCTTTAGAAAAAAGAGAGCCACCTTCTCTGGATTACTTGTGTGCTAATTTGGAATATCAAAACCCCAATATTCGTAGATTTCAAGAAATCGATGAGTTCATGTCCGCTTCCGCATCTGGTTTTGTTCTTGATTTATTCTTGATGATTTGACATGACAGATCTTGATTTACAACTCTAATTTTATATTAGATATTATTTAAAAATCAAACAAAAATTTGAATGCTGAATGGTCAATTCAAGCATTCATCTCAAGAGTAAGGCATAGGCCTTTGTGATTGACACTAACTGACGCACAACCAATACAACTTTATCAATTATATGAGAAAGCAATGTGATATGCTGAGGCCAAAAAAGTTGAACTAGATAAACGAAAGATCAAAAGGGCTGACAAATTAAAAGGACAATAAGTTGTTCTGGTAAGAGAAGAAAGTGGACAGAGCTAGTTACAAGAACAACAAAAAAAACTATCTCAGGGGAAAAAAGCATAATGAAACCCTTCCTATTCAATGTTTGAGCAATATACCCCACTTAACACAACATGAACCAGCATAATTCATACAATCATGAAAGAAAGATTAGTGGAAAGACCAGTCTACCAATGAAAGGATATCAAAGTTAAAGAGATCCTAAAAACCATTGTGAGTTTCATGATGATATAGAGCCCTCCATAGAGGAATATATCAATCTAAAAATTGCGATTGAAGAATTGATCCATTAAAATAAAGAAAGAGTAAAACAAATCTTATTCCAATAAACCAAAGCTCTCTTCAAAAATTCAAATCCAAAAATTAACTGAAAATCCAAAACAAGATTTAAGCAATCACTCTAGAAAAAAGAAAGTAAAAAAAATGGAACATAAAGTTTTTAGTGTTTGCTCTCTACTAACTCTAATGCTAAACTTGATTTTTTTTATGTGTTTTACAAGGGCTTTTAAGGTTAAAACATGGTCTAGATGTAAAAAAGATCAAAGAATTTGAAATGTAACACTTCAGGAATGCTAAAAGTTTCCATTACGTCTGATCAACAGAAATAATGATATTACAAACATCATATTTTAAGTCTAATAAATATGTTCATCATTTCCGCAATAATTGCAAGCATAGAATATTATTGTCAAGTAATAAATTACATTGAAATAAATTCATTATGAAGTTTCGGATCCAAAAGAAGAGTATTACTTACGAGAGAAAATTTATTCAAACTACTTAACTTAAAATTTACTAATTAAACTAAATATCTAATTTAACAAATCAACTAATTAAATAGCTAAAAAGTATGTGTCGAATTAGGTTAATCAACTAAATAAATAGCTATAATAATAAATTCATCTACTGGTACTCTTTTTAATAATGGAAATTAGCAACTTATGTTAGGTAAATATTATAATACTCTCATACCCGATCAAATCGTTGGGTCAAGATATCAGAATGTTACATTTGTTGCTAAAATAACAACAATTAATTTCTTTTCATTTCATCAACTCATTCAAGTTATTAGAATCGTTAAACATTTCTAGTATAATTCAAACACATGCCTAAATTTTATATGAGCTTTCGACAACTCTTTTAATAGTCTAAGGTTGATCAGGGGCTAAATTGTAAAATTTCTAAAATTTTAAGGCTGACGTCTCAATGTCAGGAGTTCCATGTTGCAATGTCACATACTTATTTATGTCGTCACAACATGGTAATCTTGATGTCGTGATGTCCACTTTGTTTTTAAAATTTTTCTATTTCTTCAATTTTCATCACCTATAGCCCTGTTCAAATATCATATTTCTACCAATTTAATCAACATATCGTTCATATAAGTTTAATCCCAATCTCAAGAACACACAATTCATCATAAACTCATTCAAATAAAACTAAGTTTATAAGTTTAGCAAAAAGTTTCAAGTTTTACAATTAGGTCCAACCAAAAGGCTTATATTCACAAATTAACTTTACCTATGTACATGCCATAGCTAAAACCAAAATATTCAAACCATACTTTCTTCCAAACTTGGGATGTGATGAGATGAACTAATGTCAGTCCTCCACTCTAGCACTTCAAGTCTAATTTGTTGGGAATGTGCCCATATTGTAGTAAACATATAATTGTTTTCTATATATTTGAACGATGAATAAATAAATAAAGTTAATTTCACATTTCACTATTATGTCTTTTGTGTTTTTGTCTTTCTTGTTTTGCATGCATAACGAAATTATGACAAGCAAATATTAGTTCATTGGTTGTCTAAGTTCAAACTGATGATAAGTGGCACTGTAAGAATATTTACATTGCGAGAAAGATAACTTACTTCAGTAGATAACCTAAACGAGTCTATAATCCTGTAAAAGAATCAAAGTGAGCATTTGATTCAAATACTTAAAAGGATTATTATGTTGTCTACAATTTCAATTAAGGAAACGACTAGTCTTGACTATCAAAGCAGTTAACTCCACGGGTAGAGGCATAGATGTATTCATTGGAAGAATGATATATTGGACTGGACCCAAGATGAAGATGATCAAGCCCATAGCTAGTATGTTGGGTACATGACTTGTATTTGGCATAGTTTTACTAGCAACAATGGAATTCATAGCTCGATTAAAAAGTTAATTATATCTTCGTATTGGCATTATATGGATTAATAAATATGGAACGTGGTCATGGGTTGCTGGTCCTCGAACGAGCAATTTATCGCAATCATTTGTTGACGGTGATCATATTAATCATTAAGAAGGCACAATGGTGATAATGAGATAAAACATTATTGTAATGAGTGAACGAATTTAACTCAAAGGAATCAAGGATATCATATGAGGGTAACATACACATGACAAGGTCATTGGACAAAGCAATTGGATTAATTACTTTCGTAAAAAGTATTCAATAAAGAGTTTTCAATCATGGTGTAACAACCCGATAATCAGGAGTGTTGGAAAGTGTATTCCCGATGTAACACCCTGAAAGTTTCTACAATAAGATATTATCCTTAATATAGTAAAATAAGGAAATAAAGTGAAAAGAAGAGGAAAAAATTGAGTTATGTCACTGGGAAGTATATTATGATATACTAATTTAAGAAAGGACTAAATTGTAAAAGTGAGAAAAGTTTTGTGGCCCAAGAGTAAATACTCAAAATTTGAGGGATTAAAAAGTAAATATAAAAATTTGAAAGACTAATAGTGCAAATATTTTAAGGGTGGAATGATCTAGAAACCAAAGAAAATTGATGAATTAGGACCAAATTGAATAGGTGAAGAATTATGAGGGACTAAATTGTAATTTTACCAAATTAGGTGATGACTCAAGAATAGAATTTTAAAAGATAACTGAGGGCAAAATGGTCAATTTGAAGAGAGAGAAATCTAGAGACAATGATGATGTTGGAGATATTTTAGATAAATTAAATAAATAAATATTAGTTTATTAATACTTTAAATTGATTTTTAAATGATATTTTATTATTTTATTATTATTTTATTTAGTATATATAAGGAAAGAAAGATGAAGAATCATCATCTTTTCCTTCCCATGCAAACCAACGTAAGAGAGAGGAAGAAGAAAAGAAGTTTTCTTTCTTTACAATTTGGTCCTTCCACCAAAAATTCACCATTTTCACCTAGAAATCAAAAGAATTTCCATAGCTACTAAGAGAGAAAAATGTTAAGGAGACCATGAGGAGTTAGAATATCAAGTTGGATTCAAGAAATAGAAGCTGGAGGAGAGAGAAAATCAAGTTAAAGATTAGTATCAATAGAACAAGGTAAGTACATCAAGATTTCAATATGTTTTTAAGTTTGTTATTATTGACAAAGCATGGAAATAATGTAATAGTGAAGTTTTCTTACATAAGGTCCTATATTCTTGATATGTTAGTGAAGAGAAAATAAGAGAAAGTGATGAGAAATGGTGTAGAAATAGAAAATAAGGGTGTTATAACATGGTAATTAATATCTTGCACTAAAACAGTTTTGGATAGCAGCAGTAGTCTAACTTTGAAAAATCATAAAAAATTGTAGAAATCTAATTATAGTATGAATAAAATATGAAATTAAATATTGTTAAGTCTAGTTTCTTATAGAAGAAATGATGTAAGCAATGGAATTGTAAATCATGAGATATGATGAATTTTGTGAGACAAGGTCAGAATGATTTCGGGTTCCCCTGTTCTGACTTTTTAAAATCATAAAAAATTGGATAAAAATAATTATGGGCTTAAATTTATATATTTATAATCCTGAATGAGTCTATTTTCAAGAGAAACTAACAAGAACATCATTCAAATTCTGTATGAGGAGATAATTAATTTTTAGAGAAGAAAGGTCACAACTATCAGACAGCAACATAAGGGTGACTTTAAAGAATAAACTGTACTTATTGGCTAAACAAAAAATTCTGAAATTTTTATGGAAAGAATATATATGAGTCTAGTTTCAGGGAAAATTAGCGGATCTTAATTTGAATTTCTATATCTCCAGATATAAATAATTTAGTGATTATGGCACAGATAGACAGCTTGAATATTTATAAAAGTAAATAATAAAAATTATAGATAATGTTACTTACAAGTGTGTATATACATTAAGGATGTGGAATGGAGAGGAGGAGGAGGAAAAATATGTATGAATATTCATCTAGCATGGCTAATTTGCATATTTTAGGCTCGGGGACTAAATTGAATAAAAGTAAAACTTTATGGGCAATTTTGTAAAATGTCAGAAATGACCAAATTGCATGAAATGGATTATTTTATTATTTAAATTATAAAATTGAATGAAATTATTAATTTAGTTCAAGATCGGGGGAAAACATGTTTTAGGGATTAAATTGAAAAGAGTTGAAATTATGGAAAATTCTGGTATTTTATAGAATTCATGGACTGTTATCAATATGTATGAGAATAATAGCTAGAAATAAGGATTAAATTGCAAGAATTTTATTTTCCTAACCCTAAGGATGAAATCGTCATTAATTAAAAGTTTAGGGGTAAAATGGTAATTTTGCCTAGAGCATTAATTAAATGCATTAGAATATGAAATGAATGAAAATGATGATCAAATTTATTTATAAAGATTCGGACGACTCAAATACGAGACTTGATCGTGGAAAAGAAAAGATATCGGATTAATGAAATTATAAACACAAACAAGCAATGAGGTAAGTTTATGTAACTTGAATTATATTCTTAAATGCTTGAAATGTATGTTATTGATGTGAATATGATTTGAAAGTTCATTGTATGAAAATTTATGAAACATTGATATATTTGATAAAAAGGGGAAGAAATCCCGGTTGAATGAAAGGAAATTTCGATGGATCTCTGAAAAGGAATTGATGGTAAAAAGGATCTAGCCCGGACGGGTGATCCTATCTGATATAGCCCTCTCGAAGAATATGTGGAAAATGGATTTAGCCGGATGGGTAATCCGAATTAGGTCTCAATTTAGCTTTGGACCGTAATTGGATCCAAGCTCATTAGAGTAATTGTCGTTGCGAGGATTTATCCGGACCGCAATTCGACAATACTCTATGAATTTATATTACGAGGATTTAGCTCGGACCGGTAATCCCACCGTAAGGATGAGGTTCATGAGTGTGCTTTCTGAAATGAAATATGTAAGACCATGGTTGAAAGATACCATGGCAACATGATATAAAATGTGTAAGACCATGGTTGAAAGATACCATGGCAACATGATATGAAATGTGTAAGACCATGGTTGAAAGATACCATGGCAATAGGATATAAAATGTGTAAGACCATGGTTGAAAGATACCATGGCAACAGGATATAAAATGTGTAAGACCATGGTTGAAAGATACCATGGCAACCTGACAGAAAATGAGTAAGACCATAGTTGAAAGACACTATGGCATCATGTCAAAGATAAATAAGACCGTGGATGGGAGACGCGATGACATCTATTGAACAATTGATATTCAAGTAATATGTATCAGATGACGAATGGTTATATGAAATGGTTGTGTGAAATGTTTACAAGAACTGGTCATATGGAAATGTATGTACAAAATAGTTGTGTGAAATAATTATGAAGATAGATAAACGAAATAAGAATAAGTACATGGAATATAATTTATGTTAAGTTTGATATAAACTTTACCGGAACAAATATACATAAAATAAATGGAAATGATGGAGCATGAAATATTGATATAATGAAATGATTGATATATACTTATGAAGAAACGGTAAGAGAATGATATGTTTCATGACATGTACATATATGATTATCTTTGATATGTTGATACAAGGAAATTATGTAAGTAAAGACAATTATTAAACTCAAGCGTGACATGTCGAGAAAATAAGTATATCAATGTTGAATTTATATGAAATATGTGCAAGTATACTAACAATGATGTTGTTTGACGCTTAGACAAGTGTCAAGCTATTGATTGAATGGTAACATGTTTAATTATAAGAAGCATTGAAATGGTAAGTACTTAGATGAAAATATTTAAGATTTTGCAAAATTTTTTATGATCCCGATTTAATTCCAGTTGGTTTTTAATGTATGTTTGGGGCTTCAAGGGCCCAATAGAGAGACGTTATGATTATTTTCAAAATATGAATAATAAATGACTCGGAATTATCTGAAAATGTTCAATAAACTCCAGTAATGCCTCGTACCTATTCCGGCAATAGATACAGGTAGGGGGTGTCACACCCGGGATTCAGTACCCATAAACCAGACCTGTAAATATTTAATAAAAATATTTACGAAGCTAGCTTAGTAGCTAATTAACTTTTGGATAAGTAAATTTCGTGAAATTAGGAGTTATTAAGGTACAGGAACTAAATCGCGTAAGGATTAAAAGTTGAATTATAAGTTAAAATAAACTAAATGGGGTAAAGTAGCAATTGTGCCACTTAATTAATGTGTGTGTATAGGTGGCCAGCCATGGGCTAAATAAAATGCATGTATATATTATATATATTAGCTATATATATATGTTAACTTTAATATATATTATAATAATAATAATAATTAAAATGAAAATGCAATAAAAAGAAATGAAAGTGGATGCATGCAAATTAAACAAAGGAAAGAAAGAAAAAGAATAAGAGAACGCACGGCTAGGGTGTAACACCCCTCACTCGTATTCAACTCCGGAATAGGATTACAGAGCATTACCGGACATACTATATCATTAAACACACATTTCACATACATTTTCAATTTTCATATAATCATCATACAACAACATACATATTGTCCTTAGTATAAGCCTACGAGGCCTAGAACATGCATTCGAGGTGGTTTGGGACTAAACCGAGAATTCAGGAAATTTTTACGAAACTTAGAAAAAAATTTCAAACTACAAGGGACACACGCCTGTGTGGCCTGGCTGTGTGTCTCACCATGGCCAAAGACACGCCCGTGTCACAGGTCGTGTGCACATTCGAAATGGGATCACATGGCCATGTCCCAGCCTGAATCCAATCCCGTGTAACTCTCTGACTTGGGTCACACGGCCAACACACGCCTGTGTGACTAGCCCGTGTGCCTTAAAAATGGCCACACACGCCAGTGTGCTAGGACGTGTGCTAGGCCGTGCCAAACCTGTAGGGTATACCGACTTATGTCACACGGCCAAGTCACATGTCCATGTGCTAGGCCATGTGGAGCATATTGACTCAGTTTCTAATTCAACACCAGGGGATACATGGCCGTGTAATCTGACCGTGTGTCGCACATGGCTGAGACACACTCCCATGTGGACAAAAATAGGCTATTTACCAAGACATTTTGCCACGCAATTTGTATACACCTACACCGAAACATAGCATAAATAGGCATCCAATTCAAGCACAACCAAGTCCAAAACATGCCAATTCAATACCAACAACTAACATGCTCACAATATCATGTTTTGCCAATTCAAAGCATACAAGTTTCACAATTTCAAAACACTTAATTGGTCACTTTCAATTGTGCACTAATTTACCTAAAACCACATATCTATCACAACTCTTAATGCATTCATATGGTACTCAATGTACCAATCCACAATAAGGCATAGCCTAAGCAATTTACTACCTTTTATGCTAAGTCTCAACAAGCTATTCAACAAGCAAGTATAAACCACATCACCAAAGAGTATTAGTACATATATATATACATCACCATATTTGCCAAAATAAACCAACTCACATTGCTATACACAAACAAAATACTTAACTTTTACAAGCCAACACAAATGGCCAAATTCATACTAACATATACCAAAATGACCCAAAGTCCCTATACATTCCATATGACCAAAACTTAATTTCAAAAGTACCAAGTGATAGTTGGATAGTGTGATGAAGTCTCCAACGATCCCCGAATTCGAGCTAGCTTTAAAATCACTATAAAACACAGAAAAACAAACGATGCAAGCTATAAAGCTTAGTAAGCTCGTATGAATTAATAAGTAAACTCACCATTTATTCACAATCAAATAATATAAACATAATGGGCTATAAAACATTCAAATCAAAATGTTAACTTGTATTCAATCACAACTATAACCATGAACTTATAACTTCCATAAATTCGATGCTCACATAGTTTCCTTATTTAATAAAATTACAAATTCATGCAATTCAACCACAAACCATGCTAGCCAATTTTCAATTAGGTCTCTAGCAGCCCATATTTTTCATTTATTTAACATTTTAACGACAAAGTTTCCATATTTCACAATTTAATCCTTAATTTGCATTTTCACTAAAGATCGCTTAACAAAACTTGTATAACTATCATCAAACATTCATAATCTATCATCACTCATTAAAGCTCATACATATTCATCAATTGAAGCATCCTAAACCTTTAAAAATTTTGCAAATTAGTCTTTAGGCTAGCTAGACCTAGTTGCAACGATCTCAAAAATCATTAAAAACGGGACAAAAACCGTACCTAATTGAGCATAAATGTTTTCGCCGAACTTCAACCCTATCTATGGCTTTTTATTTCTTCAAATTTCGATGGAAAGATGTTGTGAAGAAGATGATAGGAATTTTTATTTTATTATTACTAACCTTTAACTATTAAAAACCAAATTTAACATTTTAATTAAATAATAAAAATCACTTAAAAGATGTCCATAAATGTCCACTTAAACAACTAATGTTCTAATTACCACATAAGGACCTCCACTTAAATATTCCATAGCTATTAGACACCTTTAACTATTAGAACATAACTTTTTCACTTAATGCGATTTAGTCGTTTTTATCAAATTAAACACTCAAACGATAAAATTTCTTAAGAAAATTTTCATACTATCACATATTCATGTTGTAAACATTAAAATAATAATAAAATAATTATTTTGATTTTAAATTTTTGGTCCCGAAACCACTATTCTGATTTGACAAAAAACGGGCTATTACATGGGGGTTTTGAAGTTTAAATCCAAATTGGTTAGTGCAATTTAGTCCCTATACTTGTAATTTTTATGTTTTTGGAATCCCAGTACTTAGGGCTACCCGACCCATGTTGTAATTTTTATTATTGTTCAAGATTTTAGATGTTGACATTGTTGAATAGTTTAAATATTAGGGATTAAATAGATAGATTTTTAAGTTAGAAATGGAAAAGGACTAATTTGTGGAATAAATTATAGATTTTGAGCAATAGGGGCTAAATTGTGAAAAATTCAAAATTGAGGGGTCAAATTGGAAAAGAGGAAGCTAAATGTGGTCTAAAGTGAAATTAGTATAAAAATATGAAGTTAAATGTGAAGGTTAAAATTAGTCTCGGTTTAGGGACTAAATTGAAGAATGAACAAAATATAGTGTGAAAAATAAAATTTAATGTGAAATTGAATTGTGTAATATTAATGTGATTTAATTCTTTTATTCCGTAGCTAACATTGTACCGGAATCCTCAAGTAAAAAGGGGAAGGATAAAATCGACGTCGAATAGCTCGGAATTCACGGTTTGTGTTTCTATAATCCAAATTAAGTAGTAGATTATTGCATATATACTTATTTGTATATGGTAAGCATTTGAGGTGAGTACTTCAGTACTTTGGGATTGAATTAAATTCATAATTGAAATGAAATGGATTGATTTTGTATATTATGAAATATACTGATTATAAATATATGTGTATTGAGAAAAATGTGATTATTATCAAATTGAATATATGCTTATATGTGATAATATACATTCATCAAATTAAGACATTGGTTGTATTGAAAAGTGATATGAAACCCTATTAACTGTATCGGGCTGAGTCGGATATAGATGGCATGTCATAGGATAGGAAGAGTTTAGGGATTACTTCGACCTCGAATTGATGAGGCACTAGGTGCCAATTTGCTTTGATTTAAACCGATGAGACATTGGGTGTCAATTTATATAGCGTTGGGCGTAGTTATTACTTCGGATTTATCCGATGAGGCACTGGGTGGATCTATGTATCTATCTGAGTCTGAGATTGGGGAAATTAAATAATAAGTTTATGTGATTAATATTGAAATGATAAAGATGAGAAATGAATATGAGATGAGAAAATATTGAAATGGCAAAAATGAGAAATGAATATGAAATATGAAATGAATGTGAAACTTGAAATGAATTCAAGTAGTGATCAAAGAGATGAATCATGACATTGCATGAGTTGATATATTCAAATGTTATATGAAATGCCATTGATATGTATATATATATTTGAATATGTGAAATCTTAGTAGATGTGAATAAGGAATGAGCAAAAATTATATTTTTGAATTGAACTTTTGAACATAGCTTACTTGTTGCATCTTGCATGTTAAATACTTATATCAAGTTTATATAATTCAGATTCTAAAAATACCACTGAGTTTTACTCAGAATGCGGTTTTGTTTTCCGTGCGCAGGCTAGGTACTATTCGATTTATTGCTGACTCAGCATCAAATCACAAATCGCGAGCTCAAGTGTGGTGATATCTTATTTTGTAATGGCATGTACCTAGGGAGTCTTTTGTTGATATTGTTTATAAGATGTTGTTATCTTAGTTGCTTAGTCCCCAAGTAAGTAGGAAATGGTAAATTTGAGTTTTAAGGCACTTTTAGGTGCACACGGCTTGGCCACAAGCACACGGGCAACACACATGGGCGTGTGACCTAAGTCAGTAAGTCACACGTGCTGAGACACGGGCGTGTCTCAAGTCAGTGAGTTACACAGGCAAGGACATAGGCTGGGACACAATCGTGTGTCCCAACTTCGAAAGTCACATGGCCTGGGGAGTTCCACACGGCCTAGCCACACGGGCATGAGTCCCCTATTTTTAGGAATTTTTAAAACCCCAACCCTTCAAAATTGTTCCAAATTATTCCCTGTCTATTTTTAAACTATTTTTAAGGTCCTGTAGACTCGAAATAGGGGCTGTAAGAGTAACTTTTACTTTGAATTGGAATGAATTAGTAAACCTAAATTAAATGCATTCTGCTAACATCATTGAAGATAAAATAAAAAGATAATTGTAGTCGGAGTATGGACTAATACTCTGATGCTAATAATTGGAATAGTCTTGTATGTATCCGACTTCTAATATTCAAGAAGGGATAAATAGTGATAAGAGTGTAGACAGTGGAAGGCTAAGTTCAGCATTGCATAGCATGATTCTTTATTAGATTGTATAATATTCTAGTGTGATAGTATTTGATTGTCGTGACTTGCCCCTATATATTATTATGTTAATGATTAGCTTACGTTGATTATGATTGATTAAGTGTATGATTCGTTAGTAGTGCCCGTGACCTTAATCCAAAGATGGAGAGGGGTTAGGGGTGTTACACATGGTACTTCTTATGGACTGACTCCATGATTAAGCAAATTGTGAATTATCAAAATGATGCTTCTGGACATAATTGCAATTACTCGAACCTAATTGTATATGTCTGATTGGTCTCTCCACTAGCTCAACAAAAGCTCGATCAGATTGCATTTGACCCAGAAGAAAATTCTATGACTTTGGAAATAATTTAATTGAGTCGATTTATTCATTGTAGAATTGAATTAGGCAATCATGAGAATTATTCAACTAGAAAATTTGATTAAAGAATTTTTTTTGAAAAATTAATTTGGAAAATCTTAGTGATTTTTAGGAAATTAATTTTGGTCAAGTAAAAATAAATAAATTAAAATAAATATGATATTTTTGGAAATTAGTTTTCAAGTTAGACAATTGGCCTAATGGGTAATTGAACTTGAAAATTAGACCTGAGATAAAAAATTAGGCCTGAAAACCCAAAATCGAGACCAAGATTGAGACTAAGACCCAAAAAGTGATTGAACCGGACCTGGTATGTGAAACTGAGCCAATGGTCCAACCAATGGCTAGACCGAACCGGTAGGGCCGTCATTGGCCCGAACCGAACCGACAGTAGCCAAATCGACTCGGGTGCCGTGAGGGTGTCGTACCTATAATGACACCACTAGACACGATAGTACCGATGATGGCAACAGAGACATTCCGGTGGCTAGAGGTGAGCATGGGCCGGGCCAAGTAGGGTTCGGGCTGGGCTCAACTAAAAATTCAGGCCCATTTGCTAGGCTCGAGCCCAGTCCGTCCCAAAAAATGGGTCTAAAATTTTGCCCAAGCCCAACCTCGATAAAAATGCTAAAACTCGGGCCCGACCTTGCTTGCCCATATTAATTTTTATATTATTTTTATATAATTTTAAAATATATATAATACATCAAAAATACTAAAAACACCAAAATAAATATTTCTCAACAAATTAAAAATAAATTTT
Source organism: Gossypium arboreum (assembly GCF_025698485.1). Lineage (NCBI taxonomy): Eukaryota > Viridiplantae > Streptophyta > Magnoliopsida > Malvales > Malvaceae > Gossypium > Gossypium arboreum. The sequence continues at coordinate 5,562,939 of NC_069071.1, forward strand.
AAAAATATATATATATACTTAAATAACACTAAGGTAGATGTAATTTAACAAGCAAATGTCGCTAAAATAATAACAAAATTAACAAATGTCTTTAAAATTACAACAAAATTAATAATAAAATAAGTTTTATACAATATCCAAATAATAACAACAAAATAGTAGCAACATAATAGTAAAATAGTAGCAAAATAGGGAGAAAATAACAAGAAAATAATAGTAAAAAAAGTAGATTTTTTTGTCCTTTAGTGGATTAGGGCCGGGCCGAGCTCAAGCCAGAAATGCCTTACCCGAGGCCCGACCCATTTTTTAAACTAGCCTTATTTTTTTGTCCAAGCCCATTTTTTGGGCCTATATTTTTGCCCAAACCCTCCCACATTTCCGGCGGGCCTTTGGGCAGGGCTGGGTGGCCCGACCCATGATCAGGTCTACCGGTAGCCTATGGGTGGACCTTTGATGATTGAGCAATGGAGGAATTACACTGCTATTGGGACTCTACCGGATAATTAGATTTTAGATTAATTATTTTAAAAATATTTTTATTTTAATAGATTTAATATTGAATTTAATTTAATACTTATGCTAATAGTATTTTATTAATTTAATATTAAAGTGATTATTTTAATATTAAAATTAATTTAATATTATTTTAATATTAAAATTAATGTAATATTTATCTTGTAGATAAATATTATTAATTTAATAAATTTAATATTAAAGTGATTAAGTTTAATTATAGTTGAACTCTCTAACCTCTACCTATATAAAGAGAGCCATAAGTCATTATTATTCACCTAGTTGAATTCAATAGAAAGTTGTAGAAAGAAAATTTACTGAAGAAATTATTTTCAAAAAAACTTTAGAGATAATTTTTTTATTTATAACTTGGCTCAAAAGTTCAGATAAATTATGAACTTACCCCACTGGTAATTTTGTGGAAAATTCTCTGATTCGAAGCAGGCCTACACTTGATAGATGTGAGCTTGAGAATAACGGAGAAGACCACTCGATCAAAGCGTTTACCCTAGACGAATATCACAACCAAGTTCTAGTTTTGGAAAAAAAAAATTAACTTTGTTTTTTCCTTAAACTTATTTTCTGTTGCATTTTTCAAACTCAATTTTCCAACGTAATCTTTACCTACGCGTTGGAAAGTAACGCATTAAGCTTGTACCAAAAACTTGATGTCCACGAAACCAACTCAACTCAAAATTAATAGTATAGCTACAGTAACCAAAGATATCGTTCCCGTGAAGTCTAAAAGTACTAGTAATTACTGTCTTTCTATTATTTAATCAATAAATTCGAGTGATGGATTAAAAGTAAAATTAATTAAATTAATTAACTACGAATACAACAAAGAACAATTAAGAAAAATAAACGATTAACAACTAAAAAGCGAAATAATACTGAAGAAAGAATTCACTTAGATTTCATCTATCATTATCAATCTAAATTACGCAATTTCCTCACCTAGTATCTTAATCCGTAAAAATCCCTAAATTATGCTAATATCTCTTTCAAGAGTAAAAACAATTGAATATCGGTTGATTAATTGAAATTTCTTTCTAATTAAAACCCCTATTATTGCATTAACTCGATCTATTGATCCCCCTATTAGATTTGACTCTAATATGGTAGATTTATGTTGTCCTATGTCTAGGATTCCATGTAACTCCACTTAATTACGCTAAATCTACTTTTAAACAGGGTCTGTTCCTCCTCTGATTTAAGCACATCAAACATGGATCAATAATCTAGAAATATCAAACGAAGAATTAAGCGCACATAATTGAGAACAAAATCTAAGTCTTTATTGAGTAAAATAAAAATCAAAAGAAAAAATTCATCATAGGGTTCATCTCCCCTAGGTATTTAGAAAATTAGTTTATGCTTGAAAATAAAAACATCCCAAATACAGTATAACTGAAAGAAATAAAGAAACTCATGATAACTCCTAAGAAATCAATTGGGGATCTTCGATCTTGATGAAAATTTGCTTCAGAATTGGTTTCAATGGTGTTTTTTGAGTTGTTTCCTTGAATATTCTATGACGGCTTACTCCTATTTTCATATTTTTGTTATATATACGTCTTAGAATGCTCGAAAAACCTAAAAATTACATTTTCTTGTAGTTTAGGGTATAAATTCGTGAAATCGACATGGCTTGCCACATGGCCATGTGGCTCACACGACCATGTGGAAATGGTCAGCTCGTGTGGCTCCTTTAGATCACTCCAATTTTCTGGTTTTCGCTCTTTTTGCTCCCAAATGCTCTTCTAAGTATAAAAATAGGAATTTAAAGGATTAGGAGCATAAAATTCACCATTAACATCAAATAATCACCCAAAAACGCATTAAGAATGAGACTAAAACATGTTACTTTTAGCACCTATCAAACAACTTCGTAAGTACTACAAGAATTAAACTTCTATTTAAGATTTAGCTAACATTAGAATATGTATAATTTCATAAAACCAATACTAATAAATAAGGATCATTTCACAAGACATGAATCACTTACCGGATCCATTGACAATTTTCTCTAACCATATTTCATTGATATAGCCTATTATAGACTAAACAAAACATATAAGATATACAGAAACAATCATAGTATTGCACCAAAGTGCCACTTTTCATTTGCGTGGATAGAATTCCTAATGGCATGCCATTCATATCCTATTAGTTCTCATCTCGTCTACATGAGCTTTTAATACAATTATTTCATTGTATACACTCAATCAAATGAAAATAATTTAAACCTTCCACTTTGTGCATTTTAGTCATTGTTATCACAAAATTCAATATACCATATAAATTCACCAGACATTCACTTTTTATACATTCGTTAATTCTTTACACTTCATTCACAGTCCAATTTATATAAAAAAAACTAGTTCTCACATCAGTTTGTACACTTCATAATATAGTCATTTTACTATTATTTCAATATATCAAATCAATTTATCATATAATAAAAATTCAAATCATATTTACTGTTACTCATTAATAAATTTTGTACTTAATATTAACATATTCATAATTAAATTAACTAGTTTAACATAAATTATACCTAAGCCATAATTAAATTAAACTAAATTCTTGAAGTAATTATAACCAAAACTTGGATGTAATATCTTCTTCTTCTTTCACTCCTTGCCTATTTCATTTCCTTTTCTCCAATCAATCCTTCACTTTTCTTTTCTTTTCTTCATGTTCATATCAAAATATATAACATTTACTTGTTAAAATCATAATCAAATAACATATTTATGCTAATTAAATGAAACAGACATGAATTTCATGAAAAAACTTATCATTCTTACCTTAATCACTTGTAATCAAATCCTAATTCTTATTTTATCTCTCCTCTAAGATAACTATTGATGCTCTTTTTATGAAATCAAGGTGGCTAACAAGCTTCTCTAATTATTTTACTAAGAATTCATGAAAGAAATTAGAAGAATTAAGCTTGGAAAAGCTTGAAAAGGGGTGGAAAAGACCTATTTGTAATAAAAGTAAAAGTTGAAAAGATGGAGAAATAGGTGGTGACATGGGAGGTTGGGGAAAGATGAATGAATTCTTCATTTTTCTTAAGTTTTCTATTAAAATATCTAATTAAAATGATAACTATTAAAGTTGTCAATCAATCACATTTTTACACAATTTGGTCCTTAATCATTATATTTTCCATAATTATCTAATTTGAGTAATTATCTTTTAATCCTCCAACTTTCTCTATAATATCATCCATGAATCAAATTTCATTTTGGTAAAATTTTACTTCTAGCCCTTTGGAATATCCCGAATTAGGGCCTAATCAGAATAGTAGTTTCGGGACCACAAATTCGAGATATAAATAATTTTTTTATAATTATTTTGAGGTCTATGATATGATTTCATGATTGTGTGAAAATTTCGTGAAGAAATTCTATGCATAAAGTGCTTAATTTGAAATTAGGGACTAAATTGAATAAGTTGCAAAACTTGCATTCTAGAAGCTTTTAGTATGAAATTGCTTTGGAATATTAATTAGGAGGTCTTAAATAGCAATTTAACCAATTTCTAAAATTTTGGACAAAAATGGGCTTGTACATGAAAAATTACAAAGAAAGCAATTAAGGGCATTTTTGTCATTTGATAAATATAGTCATTAAAAAGGGAAAAATAACACAAAAATGGACTCATCTTCTCCATAAGGGCTGCCGAATTTTGCTTGTCACCATAACTAGGGTTTCAACATTTTCAAGCCTTGATTGTAAGTGATTTCCATGCCCGTTTTTAATGCTCTTTTCGATTTTAAAATCTAGAAAGCATGCTCTATCATTTTTCTAGCAATATTTTGAGCTAGGATTCATGTATGAAAATTTACCCATGTGTGACATAATTGTATTTTGATGAATAATGAAAGAATATGATGGTTTGATATGTGTTTAACAACTTTTACCTAGTAGTTTTATGTGAAAACACCTAAAAAGGGACTTAATTGTAAAAAGGGTAAAATTTATGGTAAAAATATGATTTTTAGTGTGAAATATGGGCTGTTATGGACACTAGGAAATTCGGCTATGCCTAAATATCATGGGAAATGCATGTAATTCATTGTACAAACTTAAGGACTCAATTGTAAATAATTGAAAAGCTAGGGTAAAATGGTAATTTTTATCCGAGCCCGTATTAGGGGCTTTTTTGATGAATGTGTATATTGAATAAATTAATTTGACATTTTAGATCAAGAGAAACAAGATTTGAGTCGTGATCGAGGGAAAAATAAAGTTTACGAGGAATAGGCTCGATTTCTAACATTTTGTACCGAGGTAAGTTCATGTGTAAATGTAGTAACATAATTGTCATTTTAAGTAATTTAATGTTATTTATATGATATGATGATAATTATCATGAAATATTATGCTTTGTGGATTATTATTTAGTAATAAGCAAATTATGTGAGCTACTTGATAAATATGAAATGCTACCAAGTATCAGATCCGACATTCCGTGGAAGACGGCAAAGATGTGTGATTGACGAAAATCCCATTTGAACCTTGGGAATAGATTAGGATACAAGTGACATGTCACTAGGATATTTGAGTTCCGAACTCGTTGAGTTGAGTTCGAGTTCACTTATGGATGCGAACGCCCGAGCTCGTTGAGTTGAGTCCGAGTTCGCTTACGGACGGGTTACATGGTAGCTTGATTACATGATTTTCGTAGGCTATTGAATTTATCTAGCTGCGGGTATGGCACTTATGTGCATGCAATCCGTGTATCCAAATTATATTCCGATCTGTTCAACGGGTGAATCTTAAGTGAATAAGGAGAATACTTAAAAAGAAGGTGACATGTTGGTAAGTGTGGTGAATGAGATAATTGGACAAGTATGCGCTTAAACCCTCGGGTTGAGAACTTGGTATGATAAAATCGTGGTAAGATAGTAAATGCAAATGTAACATGAATGTTTTGGTGATATTTATGCAAATGATGTTTTATGTTGGATTGCATGATTATGTTACTTGCTATTTACATGTGAACTTACTAAGAATTTATGCTTACTCCCTCCTTTCCATTCTTTGTAGTTTTGACAAGCCAGCTCGGAAATTGGAAACCGTCGGGGACTCACTCACACTATCCGTGAACCATTTTGGTATAGTGGCTTGTATATTTTGAGTATGGCATGTATAGCATTATAATCATTTTGTGCATATGATCTTATGATATGGCTATTAAGTGGTAAGGAAATGTTTGGTAATGATTAGCCATTGGAATGGCTAATCAAGATCATATTTGGTGTTATGTATGCTTAATGTGCTATCTAATCCATGGAAATTCATAAAAAGGTGAAATTTGCTATAAAACAGTATCATACAGCAGCAATAATGTGAGTTTGAAAAATCACTAAAAATAGTAGAGACAGAATTAGATGGTGAGTAAAATATGAAATTGAAAATTATTGAGTCTATTTTCATATGGAAGAAACAAACAGGTAAATGAGTTGTATTTTAAGTGAAATTTGAGTTTTGGTGGAACAGGGTCAGAGCGATTTCTGAATCCCCTTTTCTGACTTTAGAAATTCACTAAAAATTGTAAAAAAATAATTAGGAGTCATATTTTATATGTATAGATTCCTTATTGAGTCTAAGTTTAATAGAAATAAACAGAATAGTCATCTGAATTCTGTATAGAGAGGAAAGCGATTCGTAGTGAACAGAGGTCAGAGAATTCAAACACTGAAACATGGGAAACTTTAACTAATAAACTGTACTAATTGGCCCAACCAAAAATTCTGAAAAAAAATTAGTAAATAGATATATGAGTCTAGTTTCAGGGAAGATTTACAGATTTAAATTTTGAGTTTCGTAACTCGAGATATGATTTTTTTAGCGACTGTGATGCAGATGAGTAGTTTATTATGAAAGGTGAAATAAATTATTTGAAATTGTTTAAGTGATAAATTAAGTCTGTTAACGCCTCAAGCTCGACTCCGGCGATGGTCTCGGGTAAGGGGGTGTTACACCCTTCCTCATTTTCCTTCAAGTCAATGCAATTGCTTCAAATTTTTTAATTTTCTTATTTTTACCCCAATACTTTTTATTCTCTTATAATTTAGTCAATACTCCGGATTTATTTTTCTTATTTTAAGAGTATTTTAACTTCCTATCAGCTCTAGTTACTTTCTATACTAACACTCAAAAATTTCTATTTTATCTATTTCTAAAATTATCAAGTATACCAAACCCAATTTTGTATTGTTCCTAACTCAGTAGTAAATTAGGGATTATTATAAATACTTCTTTCAGAATAACAACTCTGATAATCTCAAAACCGAATAACACTGATTATTCATAATAATCAATGGCTATTATCTCATGATTCTTAACATTGTGGAAAATGATGGCTTTGATTAAGTCAAGCCACTGGGCAAATTGCCCTTTTCGTCTTTCGTTGAATTGCATACTAAGGGCTTGATTAAATTCCTAGTCTAATTTCATTAGTTTAGATCACTTACAATTTAATCCCTGTAAAGTTAAATCTGGTCCAAATCTGAAAGTACTGAGTTGCCCTTGTTGAGATGGCGTGGTAACTAACACCCTGGCATTGGCCTATCAAGCTAGTAGGATCAGCCTACGTTGATTCCAACACTACTTCATCTATTCGGCTTCACAATTCGATTCTCTAGTCCAAATTCCTCACTTTAAATATCATTTTATCCTATATGCAAACACTTACTAAAGTAAAAGCTAAATAAAATACTTTAAGATAAGCCTAAACAATAAAAAATATAAATTATGCAAAAATGTGGAATACAAAATTAACTAAACTGCTATGAAAACATGCAAAATAACTCAAGAAACAAATTAAATGCAAGATAAAATGATACATGCATGGAATAAAATTTATTAAATTTCATTTATTGAAATTGTCAATTTTTCAAGTTTGAAAAAATCGGTGGACTTGTGATGACTTTTTAGATGGGATTCAAGTGTTTCTGGGTTGATATGTTTTCATAGTATTCGAAGATCTATCTCTTAGCTTCGCAATACACTTTGAATCACTTGATTTTGAATTCAGGAGCTCAAGTTATAACCGTTCTAATAAATACTGCGCGAGCATAATTTTTGAATAAAATTATTACGAAATTATAAGTTCTGATCTTTTAATTTAAATTTAAATCATACAAGATTTAATTTTTAAGTTTAATTCTTATTATATATATGAGCCCAAAATAGTAAAAATACAGAAGCAGACACATTGAATGATCCCCATTCATTATTCAAGTAATTCCAGTAGACAATAGTATTTCCAGTTAACCATGTTTTAGAGCTTCCTTAACAAATCTATCAAAATTACAGTAAGATAATCCCAAACATCGGTGGCTTCTTCTGCTTTCTTCTTCCACTCCAATGCCTTCTCTTTCATTTTCTTTCCTTCTTCTCCTTCCATCATTTCCTTGACCAAAAACTCAATGTTCTCTCGCTTCACATCATGTTCCACTTCCATGCCAATGCCCCAATGAGTGCAAGCATACCGACAATTGGTTTGCTGGTCAGCAAAAAATGGCCAACAAATTAAAGGGACACCTCCAGATATGGCTTCCAAGGTAGAATTCCACCCACAATGTGTCAAAAAAACTCCAACTGAAGGATGGGAAAGAACCTCACATTGATTGCACCAGCTTGTTATCAGCCCTCTATCCTTAATCTCCTCGAGAAATTCTTCATGCAGAATTGCAGAATCACCCATCACGATATCTGATCTAACGATCCATAAAAACGGGTGCTTAGAATTAGCTAGCCCCCATGCAAATTCTTTCAGATGCTTCTCCGACATGACAGTCACGCTTCCATAGTTCACGTACACAACTGAACTGGGTTCCCTTTTGTTAAGCCATTCAATGCAGCTTGTATCTTCTTTCCATAGGCTTGAGTTTATTGACTTGGATGGGCCGTCAGGCATGTGCCTGGCAAGCAATTGAAGTGGTCCTATTGTATAAATTCCAGGGAATTTAGCAGCGATTGCTTTTAATACTTCATGTTCGAATTCATCGAATGTGTTGAAGATAATTGCTGGAGCTTTTAGGCAATTTTGTGCTTCGGAGCCCATGAAGTCAAACATAATATCATTTGGATTGTTGGCTCTAATAAAGCTGGGGAGATCTCTGAGTTGAATGTTGCTCATTCCAGGCACCCAATCAATAGGTTTATCAAGAGTTCCATCACTGAGAAAAGTTTCATCTGACGCCACAAAGTGTCAAATTTCAGTTCTTTTTTACGCAATTTTCATAGCTATAAAGTCGAAATAAGAAGCACTTACTCTGGAATGGAATAATTCCTCGTTTAAGCAGTTCACTGAATTGAAGATATCCCATGAAACTACAGGCCGAGGCAGTCCAAAACTGAACTTCTGGTATGCCAAATACTGGAGCAGCTTTAATAGCAAAGCTCATAACTCCATCAGAGACTATGCAAGTAACAGAGGGCAGATGGGAGGAGGAGTTTAACTTAGTAGTAGCTCTAAAAACGGCGCCAAGCAATTCTTTCGTGTCGAATCACATAGAGCTCGAACATCCTGCGTCGCATCACGGTCGGACGATGACAGCCCATCCGGAATCGTTTCGAACCGGAAATCAGGCAGACCCTTAACGAAGTTTGCCCCTTTGGACCTGATCAAACGCCTATGGTTGAACTCAGTGTTAACAAAGGTTATGAAGAAGCCTCTAGAGTGTAAGAGCTTAGCCAGTTGCATCATGGGGCTAACATGACCTTGTGATGGATATGGAATGCATACAACGTGGGGTTTACTGGTTTCAACTGAAGCCATCTTAGGAAAGCAATAACAAAGTTGGAAATTTAAGGTCTTTGCTGGGAAATGCTTTTCTTGCTAGGAACATTCAATATAGACAAGGGAAAATGTTCTTGCGTAATCCAAAACAGAGGTAAATGCCGACTCTTATTTAGTTAATTAATTTGGGAATGTTCTTACTGACATGCGGCTTCAAATTTTGCCTACTATATGATCTCACCTATATTCGTTTGATATAATCTTTTATACATACTTGGCTCTCTCTTATTGTGGGAAGATTCCGGCCACCTTTAAACATTAAAAAACAAAATAAAAAAGCAAACTATTATCACTATTATATTATTTGAGATTTAAGATATGGTCTTGCATCGCCCTAATTTGATTTTTCTAATAAATATATATTATATAAACGAGAAATTATTATTTTACTTTTTAATAGTTATATACATAAAAGGTTGAAAAATATATGGCTATATTTTATGATTTAATTCTCTCTCTCTCTATATATATATATTTATCATTTCATTAGCATTGTATTTAAAAGTAAAATGATAGTTATATATACATTAGAATAGGAAATGTTGAGGTGAGGCGAGTAATTATTTGAACTGTTTTACATCCACCTTCTAAAAATTAACATCTCGCCCCATTTTTATAGTCCAAGAATAAATTCATTCCATTTGAAGCGAGACGATTCAAGATTCATTAGACATTCCAAATTTTGTCATCCTTAAATTAGATAATGACATTTTTTTTTAAATAAGGTAAACTATCGACATAGTAACTTTTGTTTGCATTAAATTATATTTTAGTCACTTACGTTATTGTTTTGTTATAAAATGGTCACTCTATGTTAAAATATGTTACCTCCCAAATGGCAGTCCGATGTGACAATTAATTAAAATAGGTTTTAAATGCCAACAAAAATTAAATAAATTAAATTAATTAAATTTTCTAAATTAATTAAAGGAAAATGTTAAATTGGTTTCTTGAAAGAATCAAAACCAATATACCACATTAATCCTTCAACTGAAAAAAAAAAAAAGAACTCTTGGTCTCCTTTTTCTTTTAGTTTTCGTTTCCATTTTGACTAAAAAGCCAATCATTTTCATAGTTTTATTTGTTGAATTGAAATAGTGGAAATCAAATTGAGTGCTCCATCAATCGGTTGGATCTTTTATTCAAAATGAAAGAATAAATGATCGATTCAATGGAGAGTCCAAGTATAGGTTACAATAAGTAATGAGTTTTTTTGTTTTTTATCAAAATTTTGGGTTCAAATATTATGGTTTTTTTCTTTTGCAAAAAGGTGATTCATCTTTTCATGTTTTTCTGTATATGTGACAAACAAAAAAGACATGTTTCATTTTTGTTTGTTTATGTATTGTAGGCAACCATAATAGCAAGCAAGTATAAAGGTTGGTGTGTCCATTTCTTCTTCTTCTTCTTCTTCTTTTCTATCGTTTTGCTTTTCTCTTCTCCGATAGTAATAAAAAAAACCCCAACTGTTCATTCTTTTTAAATGGGAGAAAATTGAGTTTTAGAACAAAATTTTGTTTTCTATTTTCATAAATAAAATTTAAATTTTCTCATATCAGCTGAACATCCACATTGGCATTTAAAACCCATTTTAACTATCATGTTGGATTGCCGTTTAGGAGGTAACACATCTTAACGGCAAAGTGACCATTTCGTAACAAAACGATAACGTAAGTGACTAAAGTGTAATATATTAAACATAAGTAACTAATAAGTAACTAAAAAGTAACTTAAAGTAAACAAAAATAACTATTTCAATAGTTTACCCTTTAAAATATTTATAAAATAATTTGCTTGCTTGCATTATAATCTGATTCACTAGAGGAGCATAAAATTATATATCATTCCGCATTAGATATATATATATATATATATATATATATATATATATATAAGGTTATTAAGTTTTTAATTTTAATGCGATATGTGATAAAGAAATAAAGTATTTGTAGAGCTCTTTTATTTTTTAATATAATTTTTAATTATATTTTGCAACTTATATTTTCACAATAAATATTTTTAATTTGTTTATACTCGATAATTTAACTTACAATTTTTAATCATATTTTCTTTCATTTAATTTAAATTGTTTTATTTTTATTATCTTATTGTTAAATCATATGCACTGGTAAAAATAACTTTTATTACTAGTCAAACTTTTTCTATTTGTCTCTACTTTGAAGTTAAGATATAAAGTTGGAAGTTTCAAACAATAAATTTATACATATTTTATTATTTATATTTCCTCTAAATATTTTTAGCACATAAAATTTATTAATTATATATTTTCTTGATATTTAAAATTTAACCTATCAACAATATATAGGTTTAATGACAAAAATATTATATTATAAGTATGAGAAATTATATTTGATATCATGTTACTTTATTTTCTTCTCTCAATCAAAAAAAATATTAACCCGAGGCACGCATTAAAAATTAATATATATATTTACATTAGCACTATTGTAAAAAAATATTATATATATAAATATGTTTTAATTATATATCTAAAATTATATTTATACTTAAATATAAATTTTATAATTATTAATTAATTCTTTTATATATTTTTAATATTTATTTTATTATTTATATTTAAAATTCGTGATTACCCTCCTAACAATAAAAAAAATAATTCAAAATGATTGAAATAATTCAAAATGATTGAAGCCTAATCCACGGTTCAAAATCGCGCAAACACACGCACAACACACCATGAATCGATTCACTAACCATTAGATAAACGAACACTCCTCTTACATTTCCAGCCAATAATATCAAAAGCTATGGATCACCAATATCCACCGTCAGATACCGTTCAAATCCAACAGTTCATATTCTTTTCCTCTATCCATAACAAAAAAAAAAAAAAAAACCTCTATTTAAACCCCGCTCCACATCCCTCGCTTTCCAGCATTCAAAAAATTCCCAGTTTTCTGTGAAAAAAGAGTCTCTTCGATTCTTCAAAAATGTCGGGCCGTGGAAAAGGAGGCAAGGGATTGGGAAAGGGAGGAGCTAAGAGGCATCGTAAGGTTCTCCGAGATAACATTCAGGGCATCACCAAGCCGGCGATTCGGAGATTAGCTCGTAGAGGCGGCGTGAAGAGGATTAGTGGTTTGATCTACGAGGAAACTCGTGGTGTTCTCAAGATCTTCCTTGAAAACGTTATACGCGATGCCGTCACCTATACGGAGCACGCTAGGCGTAAGACTGTTACCGCTATGGATGTCGTTTATGCTCTCAAGAGACAAGGAAGGACTCTTTACGGTTTCGGCGGTTGATTTTGGATTTTAGGGTTTCTTTTTTGTGTAAATCTTTTTTGTAACAGTTTCTTGTAGGCTTTTTTTCTTGGATTTTCTCTTTAGTTTAATGTATTTTTGTTTCGAATTTCGATGAATTTCTCTGAAGATCTCGTTTCAAAAGCTAATTTGGTTTTGATTTTTGAATCTCAGTTCTAAAATATTTAGGGTTCGCCTGAAATTATAGGTATAATCGCTGCTCTGCGTTTTGGTTTCTTGCTGAATCTGTCAAGGCTCGTTAAATGTTATATAAATCTTGAAAAATATGGAAAATAAATCAACAATCGATTATTAGCCTTTTCCCACAAAAAAATATTTGAAGAATTGAACTGTAAATCAAGTCAGCAATTGAGCTTGCCTTAATAGTTGTAGTTTCTCCCAAAAGCAGACAGAATGGCGTATCTTGGTTGGTAAATCTGGTAGAGAACAGGTTTTAGGTCTTTCGTTTGTTTCTTATTTTTACGTGCAGTTTCTTATTTTTACGTGCAGTCATTTTTCGAAGAGTCATGGGTTTGTATGCTGTAACATTAAAAATAATAGTGGTGGTGAAATTAGTTGATAAAGTAATATTGTAATCTGGGAGAAAAAGTAAATTAGATGTGGGTGAAAAAGCTTAAATCCAAGAGTGAAGACCCTTAAAATAGCCTATTTGAAGACATTATAATTTTTGGGTAAAATACATTAAGATGACTATATTATTAATAAATTTATATTTTAATTATTTTTTATTTGTATTGTTTGTATAAATTTTTTAATTTTTATAATTTAATATTTTATATAAAATAATTTTAAATATCATTAATTTATGGATTAAAATATAAATAACTTTTCTTTTAAATGATTTAAAAAGTAAGCGAAAGTGGAATTTGTTGGTAAAACATATTATGATCTTTTATCTTTCAAATGATTGATTTGAAAGAGAAGGAATAAATTTAAAGTGTTGAAGATGCATGTTTATAAATGTTTTTATTAGATAATTATTCTAGATAATTTAAGAGATAAATTCAAATTTTATGAGTATTTCAAGCCTATCAAAATACTGGAGGGATTCTTGCATTAGCCTAGAAATAAGTTGTTGGTTGACTTCTTCATTAGCTATTTAGAGTGTATTTGGACACTTTGTTTAGAGGCTTTTTATGGAAAGATGTTAGAATGTAAAGTGGGATATTTTGGGATAATGATATGCAACAATTTGGGTTTGATTTTGAGGTTACAATTATTTATTGGGAGAGTGATATGCAACAATTTGTATCAGAGGAATTGTTGAAGAAAATTATTTTCTAAGTGAGGCTCCACAAATAGGGGTGAGCAAAATCCAATTCGATTTAAAAAATTTGATAAAAAATTTAAATTTTGAATTAAATAATTCGAATTATTTGAGTTAATCAAGTTATTCTGATTAACTCGAATAAAAAAATTAAGTTTTTGGTTTAACTCGAATATGAATTACACAATTCGAGTTATCCAAAAATCCGAATAAGAAAAGACAAAACTACGTTATTTTGATAAATGTTTACTTTTTTAAAAGTTAAAATTCAAAATAATTAAGTTAAAAGGTAAAACTACGTCGTTTTGATAAATGTTTACTCGTTAAGTTAAAAGGTAAAATCATTATATTGTTCATATAGTTAAATAATCTTTTAATTCGTCTACTAGTTAAATAATCAGTCCATCTAAACGCAACATTAAGTATAAATAATAGGATTCATTAACTCGAATCGATTTGACTCGAAATTTTTTGACTCGATCTGATTCAATTTGAAAAAAATTCAAATTGAGTTCGGTTTCTAAAATAAGATTTGACAACTCAACTAACTCTAAAATTTTTCTCTTGATTCAACTTGACTCGATCGAATACTCACCCCTATCCGTAGACTTAAGATTGATGAATTTGAATTGAGTTAACAAATATCGTGTGTTGATTTTCTCCCTTTGACTTAGCAAACTCTTTGGTTCTAGCTTGTATTTCAACATCATTAGAACAATAAAGTTGGAACAAGTGCAAGTCAAAAACATTTCTAACGAGACTTATTGACAATACTTTAGAATAGCATATTTTTATGTATTAATTACATTTATTTTGAGTATGATCCTACTAATTTGAGCTATTTATGGTTTTTAATCTTGTAGGGACTAAATTAAAGGCAAAAGGAAATTTGGGGGAAAAAACCTTAATTTAAAGATAAAAAGGGCCAACATGCGAATAGGAAATAAGTGGTGCCAGAAATGTAAAGTGTAGCACCCCAAACCCGGCCCAGAAGTTATGGCCGGATCCGGCATGCCACATCAAAAATGTTAAAAAAAATTTTCATTCTAAGTCCAGAAAATCGTACTTGATGTTCAAAAGATTAATTCATTAAGGGTTAAAGTGAATGGAAGCTGTGCACCAGGTAGGAAACCGGAAAAGAGGTGGTGAGTCCATCAGACTACTTAAGTACCAAGCTCCTTGGATCCAATCCTAGACATGCATACCGCCATTGCCACACCTTAACGTCATGGATATTTCTAGGAAACCGATTTGATTAAGTCATTTTAGGAAAAGTGATTAATTTTGGAAAATACTTTCATTCGGAAGCTTTGCTTGTTGTCGTGTTATTTTGAAATCAATTGTTGTTTTTTTGAAAACGCGCCTAAAGCTATCCAATTTCAACAGTTAAAATAAGTAATACCTATCTTAGTAATACATATTAAAACCATCAAAAATAATTAAGCGGCCTTATTACATTTAAAACCCAAAACTTCAAACGTAAATAAAAGGATGTCCAGTTCACGGAAGAAAATCAAACTTTGAGCGGGTGGCCACTCAAATTCCCTCACGACTCTAAGCCCACTATGGTTGGGGATTTCTGCGTGGATGAAAATAAAAGGGGTGAGTTTGGGGAAACTCGATGTAAGGAAAACCCATTCAAAGTCCAAGTCACTCAAGCCCATTGGCCTAAGCCCATTCAGTAATAAATGGTACTGGGCGAGCCCTTTTCAGATTACAATAAACGGGCCTTAGCCCTTATTCAGATAACAATATGGCCCATAGGCCCATTTCAAAATACATGCAACATCAAAACATATGCAAGCCCATTTGGGAGACTACTCAACCCACCAACCACTACACTCCACCGTACCAGCCATACACTTCATGTGGGAATAGCTCAACCCACCCAAATTTAACACTCCACGATTGCTAACCTTTGCTCGCTTATCATAAATTGAGGCAAAGCCTCCAAGACGTGGACAAGCCACTTTCAAGACTTCCTCCGTCAATATCCCAATCCATGCATCGATAATAACAACATGGCATGCAAGAAAATAACAACAGATCAAACATGCATTTAGGTCCATTTAACCCTAGGGTATTTCGTAATTTATCTAGTAGGGGTAAAACTGTAAATTTTTCACTTTTAAAGGTATTTCAGTAATTTATCTATTTTAGGGTTTTTCATACATATTTCTACTTTTCACGTACTAACAGAATCACGTACCGAGGGTTCTTACCAAATTGGGCCTGTTGGCCCATCATTCCAATTTTGGCCCATTAAGCCCAAAAATATCGAGGGCACAGAAATCATGCACTTTGCAGTCCAAATTTTGCAGTTTACCAAAAACATTAATTGATTTACCTCACGAGCATTCGCACACTCGCAAATCTACAAAATACCTGTTTTCGACATTTCGGCTTTTCGACTTTTGCCAATCCAGACTAAGAAAGAGGGTGTTAGTTACACACCTGTTTGCGACGATATGCTGACGAGATCCACACACGAACCGCCTACAATTGGATTACTAACACGTTAATCTAACTATTCAAATACAAACTACGTATTAACCCCTTACAATATTCAGCCAACCACACCTACAGATCATAGTAAGCTTATAAGAAATCAATAAACAACTCATTAACAAATTTTTGTCAATGTTTACCACATAATCATAATTTCACTGCAAGCTGTCTTCCTGAGCAACAGTCACTAAATTATTTATAACTGGAGCTACGAAACTCCAAATCAAGTGCCGTTAATTTTCCCTAAAAATAGACTCATATATCTTCTATCCATAAAATTTTCAGAATTTTTGGTATGGCCAATCAATACCAGATTTTTCTCAAAGTTTCCCATGTTTCACTGTTTGACTAATCTGACCACTCTTCATTACGAATCAAATTTCTCATTGTACAGAATTCAAAATATGTTCTTGTTTATTTCATTAGAAACTATACTCAATAAGCTTTAATTACATAATTTATTCAGCTTCTAATTCATCTCCCACAATTTATGGTGATTTTCCAAAGTCACGTTACTGCTGCTGTCCCAAGCAGATTTATTACCAAATCACTCTTTCACACCTAACTTGCATGCTTGTTATTTAAACATGTATATCACCAATCAATCATCACATATCTATGATTTTACTTAAGTATAATCTCCATTTCATCAGTTTAAAGCACAACATGTTAGCTGATTTTTCCCTTTAACATCTAAGGCATATGCATGCTCATTTGTTTGGCTCAACTTCACCTATCTTCCATTTTTCATCAAAAGAACATGAAACAACAACCATTTCCTTCATTTTAATTCATGACCAAATGCTCACAACACAACTAAAAATCAAAATATACTTCAAGAGTTAAGGTAGAATCAAGAAGAACTCATGAACCTCAAAATAGAAGCAAGGTACCAAGAACTTACCTTCAATTTTCCTCCTCCTAATGACCGAATACTCAAGAGCTTTCTCCTCTCCTTTCTCTTCTCTAACTTTCAGCTATGATGAACAAAGATGGACAAAACTTTGTTCTTTTCATCCCTTTTTCTTTTAATAAAACTTCATATTTCATCCATTTAATTCTTTAATGCAAAAGACATGAAATTCTTATCATGAAACATTTACCTAACCCATTATCATGAAACATTTACCTAACCTATTATCATGAAACATTTACCTAACCTATTATCATGGAACATTTACCTAACCTATTATCATGAAACATTTACCTAACCCATTATCATGGAACATTTACCTAACCTATTATCAATTTGTATCAATTTGTACCATAAATTATGGATATCAAGTGTACATTTTGTCTACAACAACATGATAGCTGGCCACTTCATGTAAAATGGAGGTTTGTCATGCAAATCCTCCTATTTTGCATTCTTATTTATTTGGCCACTTCAATTTAGCCTATAGCATTTTCAAACATTTTCACATAGGTCCTATTTCATAATTTCACCCCCTTTTTCTTATGGAACAAAAATTAACTAAAATTATCAGGTTCTATCTTAAGTTTGGGCTTTCTAGAGGCCCACTAACATAATTAAACCTATGCCAACATTCACAGAATTCCCAAAAATTGGGGCGTTACATAAAGTATGAGAGACTTGAAGGCAAAAGTGCAAAGAAGAGATTTTATAAACACAAGACTCTATTTAAATTTTAATTATATTAGGGTAATTGTTAAAGATTATTATTTAGATTTAGTTTTAGCTTTTATCTTTAATTATCTTTAATTATTTGTATTTATCTTTTAGAATTTAATTAGGAATAGACTAGATTTCCTAGTACTATAAATAGGGGATGAAGTGACACAAATTTGACTAATATTTTTCTGTAAACACTACTTCTCCCAAAAAGCTTAGCCTTGTTTCCTTTCATATTATTCAATAAAAATTCCATTATCATTACATTTATTTCTTTTTCCCCAAAAATTATGAGCCACTAAACTTATCTAGCCAAAGGTTGTCAAAATTTTCCAAAAAGGGTTCATGAGGTTTAGAATCCGCGCTTAGCCTTCTCAACGAGTATTCATCGTTTTTCTGCACTACGGAACTTACGCTTCCGTCCATGTCCTTTCAAAAGTGATCTTTTCATCTTGTGCAAAGGTGACCACTTTGTATGTTTTGGGAAGGTTGCACAGTCAGTTCCTTAGCTTACTGCGTCAGTGGTTGTCGAGCCCAAGAGACAAAATGGCATGGTATTCGCCATTGAGAAGTGATGATCTAGTGTAAGACGGTCCCACAAAAGCGACGGTTGACTAGAGTCAGGTTCTTCTAATCGTAAGTTTAAAATATAAGTGGAGTTGGTGGTTGTAGGCATCCTCTTCCACTATAACTAGCTTATTCTACTCGAGAAGGATCACCTAAGAAAGATTTTCTTGGACGAAAATACGAAACCAAAGAAAGAGGCACAAAGATGATTGAACCCAAATATGGAAGATGTGGTGAAAAAGGAGAATTTTTAAGCCCATACGAACGAAAGAACTCAGCTGGAACAGCCCCAATGGGAATCAAGCTAGCGACGTTGAACAAGCGCTTGTTGGGAGTGTAACAACCCGTTTTTGGGTCAGATCGGAACAGTGGTTTCGGGACCACAAATCTGAAGTAAAAAAATATTTATTTTATTATTTTAATAAGGTTTACAGTATGATATAATGTTCGTGTGAAAATTTTTTAAAGAAATTTTACCGTTTGAATGGTTAATTCGGTAAAAAGGACTAAATCACGTAAAGCGTAAAAGTTGAATTCTATAAGTTAAAGGTATTAAATGGTTATGGAATTAAATAGAGAAGGTCCTTATGTAGTAAATAGCCCATTTATGAGATAGTGGAGGTTAGTGGAGTGGCATTTGGTGTATTTAGTAATATTTTTAAAGGGTAAAAAAGTAAATAGGTAATTAAAGTTAATAATAAATAAAATAAAAGCCAAAACCATGTTATATTTCTTCATCTTCAACCGAATATAAAGAAAAGAAACAGCCATGGTTGTGTTTTAGGGTTTGGCATCTTCATGGCTCAATTTGTAAGTGTTTTGAGCTCGATTTTTTGATGATTTTTATATTTTTGTGATCGTTGCTTCGTGTTCTAGCTAGCCCGTATCTTAATTTCTGAATTTTTTGATGAATTTGTGAGTTTCCATTGATGATAGCTTGATGTTTTTGAGTGTTGATGATGGAAAATAAATCATTGTTGTTAGATTAACAAGTTTTATAAAGTGATTTTGAGTAAAAATGTCAATTTTGGACCAAATTATATAATGTGGAAATTCAGTGGTTAAAATGTGAAATAAATTGAAAATATGGGCTGATAGTAATATATGGAAAATTCGGATAGCTTGGGTTTGTGTTTAATTTCATGAAATTGTGATTTTAAGTGATAAGGACTAAATTGCAAAAATGTGAAATAATAGGGGTAAAAATGTAATTTTGACAAAATATGTAATTTGTGTTAAATTGAATGAAATGTTGATTAAATAAGTAAAATTTGATATTATATAGATTGAGATAATCGAGAATTGGATCTAGAACGGGGGAAAAATAAAACTACTGGACTAATTGATCCGTTCCATCGTTTTAATGATAGAGGTAAGTTTGTATGTAATAAGCATTGTTAAATTTATGCTTTTAATTCTTTGATATTATATAAATTGTATATACATGACTATTGTTATGTTTAACGACATATCGGCTGAAAAAAAATGGCACTTAGTGTGCGGTTCGAAATAGCTTCGGCTAAATGTGGCACTTAGTGTGCGATTGGAGATAGCTTCGGCTGTATATGCATATGGCACTTAGTGTGCAACACATTAAGAATGGCAGTTGGTGTGTGAGATATTGAGTATAACACTTAGTGTGCGAGACATCGAAGATGCAACGGCATTACGTGTATGTATGAAATGGTAAGGATCGGTACATGTATGTACATGAGTTATGATGCATCTTTGTAACGAAGTAAATAAGTAAGTCATGTTTATGAGAATGATTTTGTGACGTCCTTGTGATTATGGCTCCATGCTTATGTTGTATAAATATGTATTTATACCATGATGGTTGAAATGATTGGTGAAGGTGTGATGAGCTTAGTTATAATCATTTTTGTACTAAAACTGTTTTGGACAGTAGTTGTAGCAAACTTTGAAAATTCACAAAAAATTGTGAAAATAAATTTAGAGGATGAATAAAATATTAAATTATATCTTATTGAGTCAATTTTAACATAGAAGAAACAGTGTACACAAAAGAATTTCAGATTATGAGATATTTGAATTTCTGTGAGACAGGGTCAGAATGATCTTAGAATCCCCTATTTTGATTTTGGAAAATTATTAAAAATTGTAAAAAAATAATTAGGGGTTATAGTTTATATTATTAGAATATTTGATGAGTCTATTTTCTAAAGAAACAAACGAGAACATCATTCAAATCCCGTATGAGGATATAATTAATTTTTCGTGAAGAGAGGTCAAAACTGTTGCACAGTGAAAAAGGGGTAACTTTGAAGAATAAAATGTTATTATTAGCTAAACCAAAAATTATGTAAATTTTATGATAAGAAGATACGTGAGTCTAGTTTCAGATAAAATTAATGGATCTTAATTTGGAGCTCCATATCTCCAAAAATAAATAATTTAGCGACTATGACTTGAGTAGATAGCTTGATTGGAATTTGAACAAATAGTGGAATAATATGCAATTATAATTGTGATACCTTGAGAACATGTTGTAAGAGTTTGACAAAATCATATTACTAAATTGCTTATTATTTTCATATAAACTTACTAAGCTTTATAGCTTACCCCCTTCCTTTTCATCTCTTATAGGTGTATATAGCTAGCTCGGGTTGGAGATCGCCGGAGATTCAATCACACTATCAAGCTATCATTTGGGGTATAAGTATTCAAATACTTAAGTCTATAGCATGTATAGGGGCTCTATCTTTGTAATTATGTCAATGCTAATGTGGCCAAATATGTTGGCCTATAATGGTTATAGTATAATTTATATATAGCCATGAACGATGGCTTATGCTAATCATATGATTATTCATGTGTATTTGCCAATGTTTTATGGTGTGATCATGTTGTTTGATATGGATGAATGTGTGCTTACGACTTAAGTACTCGATGATTGATTTTGGCATAATTGGCATATGGATAGATTATAGCATAAGTGTGAAATGTGAAAAATATATTAATGATAATCTCGGTATGAAAGTTGTTATGATTAATCTTGATAAAGTATGATGCCTTGTGTATGCGTTAGTTGTAATGAGAATGTCATGCATAAGCCATATTTACGATTATTAAGTGTTCATTTATGCCATGTTGGATGCCATTGAGATATGTGAGTGTGCATGTGTTGTGAGGGTGGCAAAATGGCTTGGAAAATAGCCTAGCATTTGTCCACACGGGTAGACACACGGGTGTGTATTTTGGCCTGTGCCCCTACTTTGGTGATGACGTCATAAATAGAGAGTTACACGGGCTGAGGACATAGGCGTGTCTCAAGCCACACTAGCGTCTGTGACCACATGGCCTACCCACACGGGCGTGTGACCCTGTTTCATGATGAAATTTTCTAAGTTTTCCCAAAAGTTTTCAAAGTTTCCAGTTTAGTCCCGAATCATCTTCGATGCGTGTTTAGGGCCTCATAAGCCCGTTTAAGGGACATTATAAATATGTATGAATGTTTTTGATTTGAATGAAATTTTATGGCCCGATTTTATTTGATTGTGTATGTTTAAGTCCGGTAATGCCTCGTATCTTGTCCCGGCCTCGGACATGGGTAAGGGGTGTTACAGGGAGACAACCCAATTTTATTTTATTTCATTTTTAATTAATATTTATATTTTTTATTTTCTTATTTTCTTGCATGTTAATAAAATTTATCTCTCTTCTTATATCCAGGAGAATCGAGGAATCGAAAAAATTAAATTTGGAAACAGGTGAAGACAGTAATGAAAACAACATGAGGAGTGTTCTAAACCTTTTCTTTTCATCATATTTATTAATATTATTTTTCACATCGAGGAAAATGTGTTTTAAGTAGAGGGAGGCATTCCTCATTATTTCTATCATTTTATCTACTGTTTTTACTGTTGTGTTACTGTTGCTACTGTCTTATGCTCGTTTCTGCCCATATTTATTTTTTTTAAGAATATTCTGCCCTTTTTCATGCCCAAAATTTTAACCAGGAATTGCCCACTGTTTGACTTGCGAGCATGATTCTTGTCTACTAAGTTAATTGTGATTTTGCTAGTTTGATTTCATCTCCACTGTTTTATTTCTATTAGGCTAAAATAATTATAATTAATAGAGTTAACTCTATCTTACTTATAGTGAAATTGATTAAGTCTAAATGCAAAGAGGACACTTAATATAATTGCATGCTAAAATTATGTTCATGATTGTTAGGTGGTTGATGAAACTTATTTTTGACACTTGATTGTTTTTCCTAATCCTCCAAAATTAAAATTTCGTTTAATGATAATAACAAATTTTGATGTCTCTGTGGTTATGAGTGCAGCTTAAAAACGTGACTGGCTGAATAATAGGGGTAGGGTGCTCGTGTTGTCATCCTACTTCACGTCAAAAGGTTGTGTGACGTGTTTGGTAAAACTCCGGTAACCAGAATTAAACAAAAAATTTTTAAGAATGTGTTGGGCTGAAAATCGGGGTGAGGTGCTTGGTTGTCATCTCTCTTCGCATCAAAATGTTCAATATATTCTTAAGATAAATATAATAAATTAGGAGTATGTTGGGCTGAGTAACCAGGGTGAGGTGCTTGGCAGTCATCTCTCTTCGCGTTAAAAGGTTCAATATATTATTAAGCAAAAAAAAAAAGAAGAAAAAAAGAAAAAAAAAGATTTATTAATAATAAAATTGCATTTGGAGACTAAAGGTGGAAAAAAATAGGGTGTCTTGGTAAGTTTAGTAAATTACCTAATTTTCATGAAATAATTAAAGTCAATTTTGATTTTTGTGCGTATTAATTGGAATACCTTTTCAGTTTTACTTAAAGCAAGCTAAGGGTTCTCTTTATTTCTCATATACATTATGGCTACTTCTTACAAAACTTTGGAGTGATATTTCTTTCATGGGAAAATTTTAAATTTCACGGTGGATAGAAACCATACTTGAGGGCAAGTATGGGCTAAATAAGGGGGAATTTGATAATACTCTAGAATGACATATTTTTATGTATTAATTACATATTTATTTTGAGTATGATCCTACTAATTTGAGCTATTTATGATTTTTTATCTTGTAGGGACTATATTGAAGGCAAAAGAAAATTTGGAGGTAAAAAGCGTGAATTTAAAGATAAAATGGGCCAGCATACGAAGTAGGAAAGAAGTGATGCCAGAAATGCAAAATATGGGAGAATTGAGGGCAAAAGTGCAAAGAAGAGATTATATAAACACAAGACTCTATTTAAATTTTAATTATATTAAGATTATTATTTAGATTTAGTTTTATCTTTTATCTTTAAATATCTTTAATTATTTGTATTTATCTTTTAGAATTTAATTAGGAATAGACTAGGTTTCCTAGTACTATAAATAGGGGATGGAGTGATGCAAATTTGACTAATCTTTTTCTGTAAACACTCCCTCTCCCAAAAACTTAGCCTTATTTCCTTTCATATTATTCAATAAAAATTCCATTATCATTACATTTATTTCTTTTTCCCCAAAAATCATGAGCCACTAAACTTATCTAGCCAATGGTTGTCGAAATTCCCCAAAAAGGGTTCATGAGGCTTAGGGATAAACTGTAATATATATATATTTTTACCCCATGCTTGGCATATTTATGGATGATTTTTCCTTGGTTTCATTGAATTTGATGCTTCTAATCCTTTAATTTCATGTTTTATGCTTAGGAGAGCTTAGGATAACAAAAAGAGCAAGAAACGGGCAAAAAACGGACAAATTGGGCCTAATAGTGTTTCACACGGCCTAGGCACTTCTACACGAGTAATCCACACGGCCGTGTGTTACACACGGGCAGGCCACACGCCCGTGTGTTATGGCCGTGTCGATACTAAACCAAGTCAAAATTGCACACGGCCTGAGCACCTTTACACAGGTGTGGCACACGGCCGTGTCCTTGTTGAGCCCAAGTCTAATTCTACTCGAAAAATGCTAATTTTAGGCTATTTTGGGTATTCCAAAGTCTATAAAAACACCCTAGAAGAGGATTGAAGGGGAGGCGGAGAACAGAAGGCATAAAATACTCGAAGATAGCCATCGGAATTAGTTCGGGAGCAGGATCTACAGCAAGATTAAAGATTTCCATCCTATTTCCTAGATGTTCTTTGTGTTTCTTTATGTTTTGTTGTTTTCCAATTTTTGAGATGTTTTCCATTATTATGAACTAAACTCCCTAAATACCTAGGAGAGATGAAACCTAAGACGAATCTTATTACTCTTTGATTTATATGATAAATACTTGTTCTTACTTTTAATTGTGAGATTAACCCTTGTTTTAATATTCTAGGATATTAATTCAGGTTTTTGATGTGCTTATTCAGTGGAGCAAAAGTCCCTATTTAAGAGTAGATCATTCATAATTAATCAGAGTTGCATGCAATCCTAGAGATAGGACGACATAAATCTGCCGGATTAGAGTCAAATCTAATAATGGAATCCATAGATCGAATTAATGCGACAATAAGGGTTTTAATTAAAAAAAATTTCAATTAATCAACCTAGAGTCAGTTGTTTTTAGTCTCGAGAGAGATATTAACATAAATCAAGGATTTCTACGGATTAAGTCAAGTGAATAAAGCGTCTAACTCAAAGGTAATAAGTGAAGTCTAGGTGGATTCTTCCTTGGGTATTGTCTTCTCTATCGGTTTTCTAAAAAGTATTTTTCAACTTTAATCTCTGTCGCAATCTTAGTTAATTAGATAATTAGTTTTAGATAAAACATTCTCTTAATTTTTAGACTAGATAATAAAAAGATAGTAATCACTAGTACTTTTAGTCCTCGTGGATACGATATTTCCGGTCTCACCATAACTATACTACTGTTTGATAGGTGCGCTTTTCTTATGTCGAATTTTGTTAGTTAGTTTCACGACAGTCAAGTTTTTGGTGCCGTTGCTAGGGACTAAGATATTAAGAACACTTAATTTTTATTATTTTAGCCATTTTTATTTTATTGCAATTTAATTTTGTTTTTATTTACTAATTTTTTTCTTTACTATCGGTAGGTTTTTGACGGTTTATGACTAGACTAGAAGAAACTCGTCAGGACCTTTGCTTTTTGACAGTGAAATCGAAAGAACAGCTCGAAGAAACTGAAGAGAAATAAGGTGATCCTTACAATACATAGAGGAAGGGCACGAAGACGACACCAATAACATTAAGGAGATGGCTGAAAATAGAAATAATCCGTTACCTCCTGTGGTTGCTGCAAATCCAGTAGATCAGAATCCTGCTCCTAGTACTATGTATGATTATGCTAAACCTACTTTAATAGGAACTGAATTGAGTATAGTTAGACCTGCTATTGCTGCAAATAATTTTGAACTGAAACCTAATACGATTCAAATGATATAATAGTTTGTTCATTTTGATGGTTTGCAGGACAAAGATCCAAACACTCATTTAGCAAATTTTTTGGAATTCTGCGACATTTTTAAGATCAATGGCATTTCTGACGATACCATTCGCCTTCGGTTGTTTCCATTCTCATTGAGGAACAAAGCTAAATAGTGGTTAAACTCGTTACCACGAGGGTCAATCACTACTTGCGAACAAATGACATAAAATTTTTTACTAAAATATTTTTCTCCGGCTAAAACGGCTAAACTAAGGAATGATATTTCTTCTTTTGTGTAGATGGATTTAGAAACACTCTACGATGCATGGGAGAGATACAAGGATCTATTGAGAAGATGCCCTCGCCATGGGTTACCCCTTTGGCTACAAGTTCAAACTTTCCACAATAGTTTGAATCCCTCGACTAGACAGATGATTGACGCAGCTGCTGGTGGGACTATTAATAATAAGACACCTGAAGAGGCTTATGAGTTTATAGAAGAGATGTCACTAAATAATTATCAGTGACAAGTTATGAGGACAAATCTAACAAAAGCTACTGACATTTTTAATGTCAATTCAGTTACTATGCTCTCTAATCAGGTAGAACTTTTGAATAGGAAAATTGATGGTTTACTTGGTTCTACACAGGTACATCCAGTAATGCAGTGTGATGTAAGTGGAGGTGGAACGAGCAATTTATAATACCCATCTTATGGCCCTCACATGGAGAATGAGCAAATGAATTATATGAGTAATAATCCTCGAGCTCAAAAAAATCCTTATAGTAACACTTATAATGCAGGTTGGAAGAACCATCCCAATTTCTCGCAGGGTAGTCAAGGGAATCAAAGACCATAACATCCTCCAGGTTTTCAACAACCACCTTACCAACAAGAGAAGAAATTGAACCTTGAAGAGATGCTTACGAAATTCATCTCGGTGTCAGAAACTCATTTTCAGAATACCAAAATAACTCTTAAAAATCAACAAGCGTCAATTCAAGGGCTCGAAACTCAAATAGGACAGCTTGCTAAGTTGATTTCTGAACCACCACAAGGTAACTTGCCAAGTAACACTAAAACTAACCCAAGAGAGCAGCTTCATGCAATTACTGTTCAAGATGAAGAAGAGTTAGTTGAACTTGAACCAGAACCGAGGCAAGGACTTGTGATAAGTAATGGTAAGGATGAGATGAATCATGGTATAGAGAAGCCGATAAGCAAAGAATATAAACCTCATGTACCATACCCTAAGGCGACAAGGAAAAACCACATGGACGAACAATTCGAAAAATTCCTTAAATTATTAAAAGAGTTGCACATTAACTTACCATTTATTGAAGCTCTTTAGCAGATGCCAAACGCAGTGAAATTTTTAAAGGAGCTCTTGGCTAATAAACAAAAGTTAAATGATGCGTCGCATGTGGAATTAAACACAGTTTGCTCAGCAATTCTACAGAATAAGCTACCCAACAAATTGAAAGATCCAGGGAGTTTTACTATCCCTTGTTTAATTGGTAGTTTAAATATTACCAATGCATTGGCTGATCTAGGCACGAGCATTAATGTCATGCCTTATAAAATATTTAAACAACTCGATTTTGGAAAACCCAAGCAAACTAGGATGAGCATTCAATTAGCAGATAAAACGATTAGATTTCCTAGGGGTATTATTGAAGATGTGCTGGTCAAAATTGATAAATTTATATTCTCAATTGACTTTGTTGTTCTAGACAAGGGCGAGGATAGTGACGTAACTTTAATTTTAGGAAGGCTCTTTTTAGCCACTGCTAGAACTATCATCGATGTTGGTACATGTGAATTGATACTTCGTGTGGGTGACGACACGATTAAACTTCAAGCTCGTGATTTTGCTAAAATATCTAGTAATTGAGATGATTGTTTAAGTTCGGTTAATTTGAATAATGTTGCAACTCAAAATTATTTTCAGGAAAACCTTAGGAAGAACGTGATGAAACCGCATTCTAGTCCATGCAATAAAAACAAAATAACTCATGAAGAACGGAGGCTTCAGCTCGATGAACTAGACGAATGGCGACTACATGTGAAGGAGAAACTAAAAGCACACGATGAATCAAAACGGCACCACGATAGGCGTAACCAATTTCAGGTCGGGGACAAAGTATTGTTAGATGAAAAAGACCCTTGAATTGCTACTTCAGAGCTTAATGCAAACGGAGCGAATCTTTTTACGGTACTGAATATTTTCCCATACAGTACAGTCGAGGTAAATCATTCTCAATTCGGTACTTTTAAGGTAAATATTACTCGACTTAGATTTTATGTGGATGATAGAATTGATAGTGAGAAAGAGGAGTCTCGACTCCGTGATCTGCCATGACCATGTGAATGAGAGGTAAGTCGAGCTTAGACTCTAAATAAACGCTTCTCGGGAGGCAACCTGAGTACTAACCCCACTAAATAACTTAATTTGTTTTCCCTTTTTTTTATAATCTAACTGCAGGTGTTTTCAGCACACACGGCCAAGCACACGAGCGTGCACGGGAAGCAAACACGGGTGTGGCCCTGCCTGTGCTAAAACAGGACAAACATTTTTCCCAATACAGGATGACACACGGGCTGTGATAAATAGCCATGGCTGTGCGACACGACCATCTGCACCACACGACTAAGGGACATGGGTTTGTCCTAGACTGTGGTAAAACTGCACTTTAATTCCCCATAGAATCAGTAGTGGCACGGCATGGGTTAAATCACCACGGATGTGCGAGGCAGCCGTGGAAGGAACATGGGCATGAACATGGGCGTGGTCGAGACCGTGTGGGAACCTGATTCAATATCAAAACGTTCAAACAAGTCAAAATAGAACACGAGCTTATACCATGGCCGTGCTTAAAGGCCGTGTGCAATCCTGATTAATTGACACGAGCGTGTTGGATTAAACACGGGAGTGGGAGAAACGAAAGGAGCACCATAGGGCCGTACGACATGGTCGAGACACACGGGCGTGCTCGCAGGCCGTGTGCGATACTGACTTAAAACATCAACCTATAAGCATAAGCCATAAGCACGGACGTGTAGAACCTAATACGGGCGTGGGAGAAGCGAACGAACGTGCACACGGCCTGGGCACACGGGTGTGGCTACCGAACTGTGTGCAACATGACTATTATTTCACGAAAAACACAGGCTAGGAACGCACCACACGGGGGTGTGCCACGGCCGTGTGGCCCAAAACGGGGCTTACACAACCATGGCCCCCAATTTAAACCCCCTAACCTTAATTTCCCCCTTTCCTATTTAAACCCCTCCTAACACTATTCATTATCTTCTCCACTATTCATCTCCACTCTAGCCACCACTCTTCGACAAACTTCCGGCGACCAACACTCCACTTTTCTTTCCTTTATTTCTTTCGCTCCTCTTTTTTTCCCATCTTTTGCCAACCCCATAACCCTTTTTTTTTCTTTTTCCCTCACGCAAACCTCAACCGCTGCTCCTCCCTTGTCCCCTATTCTGACCACCCCTTGCCGCCATTTACCACCTAGCCGCCGGCGTCGGTTCACCATCTTTCCCCCATTTTTCTATTATTTGCGAATAGTTATTTTATTTTCTATGTTCTTTTTTTATTCTTTCCATTTTTCATTGTTATTATAATTAATTTTTTTAGTTTTAGATTCAATGTTATATTTCTTTGGTTATACCTGTTTTTTCTTATTAGGTGCAGTGGGTCATCTTGATAGTTTAAATTTCTCTTATTATGACCACTTAGATCCATATGCTCTTAAGTTGACTTCACATATTGTCAAATTTTTGTTTCCGCATGTTTGATTGATGGTGCATATAGGACTAAAATTCCATCTTGCGTTTTCTAAGTTTTTTTTGTCTTTGATTAAGTGTCACTTATGTCGAATCCATTCATATTACAATGTTTGAAATGTTCAATTTGGATTGTTTGAAACTTTAATGTTCTTTTAGTTAAGCTCTTAATGTATGATTACTTGTGAATTATTTCGAACATTATTGATGAGAATTATAAGTTGAGAAGAATTTATTTTAATTGTGAGTTGAGAATTTTGCTCGAGGACAAACAAATGCTTAAGTGTGGGGATATTTGATAAACCGTAATATGTACATATTTTTATCCCATGCTTGGTATATTTATGGATGATTTTTCCTTGGTTCCATTGAATTTGATGCTCCTAATCCTTTAATTTCATGTTTTATACTCAGGAGAGCTTAGGATAGCAAAAAAGAGTAAGAAACGGGCCAAAAAATGGACAAATTGGGCCTAATTCAGTGTTTCACACGGCCTAGGCACTTTCACACAGGTAATCCACACACCCGTGCATTACACACGGGCAGGCCACATGCCCGTGTGTCATGGCCATGTTGATACTAAACCAAGTCAAAATTGCATACGGCCTGAGCACCTTTATACAGGCGTGGCACACGGCTGTGTCCTTGTCGAGCCCAAGTCTAATTCTACTCAGAAAAGGCTAATTTTGGGCTATTTTAGGCATTCAAAAGTCTATAAAAACACCCTAGAAGAGGATTGAAGAAAGGCGGAGAGAAAAAGGCAGAAAATACTCGAAGACAGTCATCGGAATCAATTCAGGAGCAAGATCTACAGCAAGATTGAAGATTTCCATCCTATTTCCTAGAAGTTCTTTGGGTTTCTTTATGTTTTTTTGTTTTCCAATTTTTGAGATGTTTTCCATTATCATGAACTAAACTCACTAAATACCTAGGGTAGATGAAACATAAGACGAATCTTATTACTCTTTGATTTATATGATAAGTACTTGTTCTTACTCTTAATTTTGAGATTAACCCTTGTTTTAATATTCTGGGATATTAATTCAGGTTTTTGATGTGCTTATTCAGTGGAGCAAAAGTCCCTATTTAAAAGTAGATCATTCATAATTAAGCGAAGTTGCATGCAATCCTAGAGATAGGACGACATAAATCTGCCGGATCAGAGTCAAATCTAATAATGGAATCCATAGATTGAATTAATGCTACAATAGGGGTTTTAATTAAAAAGAGATTTTAATTAATCAACCTAGAGTCAGTTGTTTTTAGTCTCGAGAGAGATATTAACATAAATCAAGGATTTCTATGGATTAAGTCAAGTGAATAAAGCGTCTAACTCAAAGGTAATAAGTGAAGTCTAGGTGGATTCTTCCTTGGGTATTGTCTTCTCTATCGGTTTTCTAAAAAGTATTTTTCAACTTTAATCTCTGTCGCAATCTTAGTTAATTAGATAATTAGTTTTAGATAAAACATTCTCTTAATTTTTAGGCTAGATAACAAAAGGATAGTAATTACTAGTACTTTTAGTCCTCGTGGATACGATATTTCCGGTCTCACCATAACTATACTACTGTTCGATAGGTGCGCTTGCCTTAAGTCAAATTTTATTAGTTAGTTTCACGACCATCACTTAGAATCTACGCTTAGCCTTCTCAACGAGTATTCCTCGCTTCTCCGCACTACAGGATTGATGCTTCCGTCTATATCCCTTCAAAGGTGATCTTTTCATCTTGTGCAAAGGCGACTGCTTTGTATGTTTTGGGAAGGTTGCAAAGTCGGTTCGTTAGCTTATTACATCAGTGGTTGTCGAGCCCAAAAGACAAAATAGCATGGCATTCGCCATTGAGAAGTGATGATCTAGTGTAAGACAGTCCCACAAAAATGACGGTTGGCTAGAGTCAGGTTCCTCTAATCGTAAGTTTAAAATC
The DNA here is from genome assembly GCF_025698485.1 of Gossypium arboreum. Classification (NCBI taxonomy): domain Eukaryota; kingdom Viridiplantae; phylum Streptophyta; class Magnoliopsida; order Malvales; family Malvaceae; genus Gossypium; species Gossypium arboreum. The sequence continues at coordinate 5,594,620 of NC_069071.1, forward strand.
TATGTGGAGTTGGTGATCATAGGCATCCTCTTCCACTATAACTAGCTTATTCTGTTCGAGAAGGATCACCTAAAAGCCGATGATAGAACCCAAGGTGGATCGAGACAACCGGAGGCTGGAATCTCTCCATAAAAAATCTCTCTCTTACTCAACTTTGTCTTTCATTACAATTTTAATTTTAATTTTCATAATTTCAATTCAATTAAACTTTAAATTCTTTTTATTTTTTTTCAGGTATGTAAGTTTTCTTGGGTACGAATCTGTTCAGAATTTTGAGGAACCGGAACTTGTGCAAATCCAGTCTTTGAGGATTTGACCCTACTTCCCTTATACTATTTGTAACAGCCCAATTTCAGTGAAATAAAAATAGTGATTTCGGGACCACAAATCCGAGTCCAAAAAATAAAATTTTTTAAATTTCATAAAATGATAGATATTATGATAGGAATATTGCATGAAAATTTTTATTGAAAAATTTTATCAATTATGTGTCTAATTGCAAAAAGGACTAAATTGAATAAAATGTCAAAGTTGAATTCTAGTAGTTATAAGCATTAAATAGCTATAGAATAAAAAGTGAGAAGTCCTTATATGGCAATTAGACCATTGATGGAAAACATGTAGATATTTTTAATGAGTCATCGATGGAAAAATTGAAAAAGGTTAAGGACTAAAATGGAAATTAAATTAAATAATATGTGATAAATGATTAAATAAGAATTAAAACTCATTTTATATCATCTTCTTCTTCAGAAAATATATGGAAACCCTAAGAGAGAGAAAGGAAACTTTTCAAGCTTGAATTGGTAAGTTTTATGTCCCGTTTTTAGTAATTTTTATATTTTTGAGATCGGGAAAGCTTAATTTCTTTATTTGGGTGATTAAATTGAAAGAAAACCAAAGTTTAGAAAATTACCCATGGATGAATATGTTGTAAATTGAAAGTTTTTGATAGAAAATGAAAGATTATTGATAGATAAACCATTTTTACAAAGTGATTTTTAGTGAAAACATGTGTAGGGACTAAATTGCAAAGTAGTGAAATTCTTGGAAAAATTCTAAAATTTATGAAATACATGTGCTGTAAAGTTATATTGGAATTTTGAATAAGCTTAGAATAAGGAGTAAATTTCATGAATTTCAATTTCCGAGCCTAGGGACGAAATTGGAATTAATTAGAAGTTTAGGGGCAAAATGGTACTTTTTCCTAAAATGTGAAATGGGCTTGATTGAATGTAAAAATCATAAAATTGATGATTAAATTTATTTATATAGATCTGGAAGTGTCTAACAAAGAAAACGATCAAGGAAAGAAAAAGTTTCGGAGTAGTAGATACGATCAATTGTCAAGGTAAGTTCATATAACTAAATTAAGCATGTAAATGTGTTGAATTGATTGTTAAACTATGTGCATCATGCCTTGTTTTCGGTAAGTACATGTAATGAACAATTATTGATTTGTGACTTATATAAATGATGAAATGGTGCATGAATCCGTTTGAATATTGATTTCCGATTGGACTGGTAATATGAGATCTTGCATATGTTGCAATAAAGGTTAGCCCTAAAGGATAATCTTTTGATCTCATTATGAAAAGGAAATGTATCCCGAAAGGGTAATACTTAAAAAGGACTTATGTACCCAAATGGTACAACTTGAAAAGGCTATGTACACTTTGTATGTACATTTGGAAATGTTAGGTATACTTTGTGTATACCATATGAAAAGGGAAGGTATACTTTCTGTATACTATATGAAAAGGAAAGGTATACTTTGTGTATACCATATGAAAAGGGAAGGTATATTTTGTGTATACCATATGAAAAGGAAATGTATATTTTGTGTATACCATATGAAAAGGAAATGTATACTTTGTGTATACCATATGAAAAGGAAAGGTATACTTTGTGTGTACCACTTGGAAATGAATGACAACTAAAAAAGGAAAGGTCCATCGGAAATTCAATAATTCAGCGGTAATGACATACATATTGGTATAAAGAGAAATGGCATGATGAGCTCATCTATGCATTTTAGTATTTTTGGAAACTAATCAATTGGTTGAATGATTGTATATAGGTTTTATTTGCTAATTGACTAAGTTAATGGACATATTATTTAATGTGTGAATTACTTAATGAACATGAATAGTAAGTGTATTTTGGTTATATGAACTTACTAAGCATTAATGCTTACTAGGTTTATTTTTCCTGTTTTATAGTGCTCAAAGCTCGTGAAGGTTGGATTTGGGGTCGGAGTTATCATCACACTATCAATCCCTTGATTTTGGTATAAACGTTAGACTTATTTTGATATAATGGCATGTATAGACTAATGTAGACAAGTAATACTTAAAAATGTTGGTTTGTAATCTAGCCATTGGAATGGCTAGTAATGTATGTGTAGGACCCAAAATTTGCCCAGGCCCAAAATGAACAGTACAGCAAACACACACACAAAAAAAAAAAAAAACCAATTACAAAACAAGCCCCAACTAAACCCAAACCTAACCAAACCCTAGCCCACTACCCTAAACTCCTCCAAGAAACCTTAGCCCCTAGGTGTGCCTCCCCTACCTTCTGACTAGCACCGCCCTTGTCAGCCACCTGCTCCACCACTTGCTTCACCGCCTACAAGAAGAAAAGACAGTAAATAATAAAAAGTGATGTAAAAAGGCTATAAAAGCCAACACAAAACCGAATGTAGAGGAGAGGTTTTTTTATCAATGAAAACAACATATTTTTCAAACACATAGTCGAGATTGAACATAAAAAAGATAGCAAAAATGAAAAACAAAATCAAAACGAAAAAGAGGTGATTTTCGTTTCTTTTTTTCTTTTTTCGAATCTTCCTTTTTTTTATTCTTTTTTAGATATACATATATATTAAAAATACATATAAAAATAAAAAATAATATAAAAATACCATTTTTTGGAGTTCCGGCCACCGAGCCCACGGTGGTAGCTGGCCGGACCTTGGTCGAATTCCTGGCCTGAGATCGGAGGGGAGGAGAGAACTTGAGAGAGTTTTCCTTTTTTTAAGAGAGAAGAGAGAAAATGAAGTTTTAAAAAAAAAATCTGATTTATATAGGCCACCAAAACGACGTCGTTTTGGGACTGGCCCTAACCAAAACGACATCGTTTTGCCTTATGACCTGCGCACTGACTCGACCCGCTTCTAGGATCCGCGTGTTTTCCACAAAGGGGATATTTATGCATTTAGACCTTCCGCTTTTTGTCAATTTTATAATTAAATCTTTCTTTATTTTTAATTTTGCCCTGTAATTTTGTTTTTATTTTATTTTGGTCCCGCATAAAACGCTGCGTTTAGGAGGGCGGGGATATTTCTCCTTTAGTCCCTCCTTGTTATTCGCGTGTTCAAATAGACCCTTTTACTCTTTGTTTATTTCGGATTTGCCCCAAAACTTCATTTTTGGATTCAATTTAGTCTTTTTCGTTACTTTTGTTATTTTATTATCAATTAAATATATTATTAATATTAGTATTATACTTGTATTTATATTTATTTTATTCTAATACCATTATTATTACTACTTATATTATTATTACTTATTATTGTTACATTTATTATTCATGTATATATTATGATTATTGTTATTATTAACATTCTTATTGTTACTATTATTTTATTTATTATTATCAATATATTATTATTATTATTATTATTATTATTATTATTATTATTATTTTTACTATTATTATTATCTTAGTATTAAACTAATTGATTTCATATTATTATTATTATATATATATATTTTATGCTTATTTACTTATTACTTTATTATTAATTAATTTAGTATTATTAATCATTAATTATTATTATCCTTATTAACATGTCATCGTTTTATTATTAATATATATGATTATTGCTCTTGTTAATATATTATTATTTTCTACTTTGACTTGTTGTGTTATTATTATGATTATTATTATTATTATTATTATTATTATTATTATTATTATTATTATTATTATTATACTATCTTTCACCTATTACCCTATAAATACACTCATTTATTTTTATTCATCACTCACATTATATGTTATTTATTTATGTATATATATATATATTATACATCATTCCAAACTTTAAAATATTTATTACTTGTATTATTACCATTAATATTATTATTATCATCACTATTACTATCATTTTTAATATTTTTACATAATTTTATTTATTTACTACTAGTTCTTTTTTAATTTGAATATTTTTAGCTTATTTATTATTTCCTTTTATTTTAGCTTATTCGTTTTATTCATTTATTTTATTTTTCTCTTATCATCATTATCATTCACATTAGCATCTACGTTCATTCTGCTATGCCTGTTAATACCAAAGTTTGTATTCGTTTATGCATTCTTTATTATCTCATTTTATTACAAACCTATACTAACTTTTACCCAACCCAAAATTAATTCCTTTATAAAGGCAATGTTCCGTATTTGGAAATTTGAGAAAATCGTGCCCTAACTTATTGGGTTTCGATTTTTCTCATTTCACCTAAAAAACGAAATATTCTTTTAAATCACAACGCGAGTTTTGAATAAAATGCTTATTCTCGGATGTTAGAATTAAGTGACCCAAATTCTTATTTAAATAAAATACGATGGAAAATAAAATAAAAGTAAAATCCATATAGAACTAGACTTCTTTTATTTTATTTTAGAATAAGGTTTTAAACCTTATTAAACTCCATCTATTTTATATTGATTAGGATAAGGTGTTTCAATCCTACTAGAATATGGCTTTGCAAGCCTATAAATAGACATAGTCTATTCCTCTTGTATTTGAGTAAAATTTTTCGACATAGTGAATTTTCTTCTCCTCTCGCTCGTGGTTTTTTCCCAAAGGGTTTCCACGTAAAATTTATGTGTTCTTTATTTTATTTATTTTATTCTATTTTATTTTTCACAAATTGGTATCGAGCTTCGGGTTATTCATCTCGATCACGGTAATGGCGTCTTTGAAGTATGAAATTCATTGTTGGATCGCAACACCGATTTGCGTTGTGGCAAATTAAGATGCAAGCGCTTCTTGCAGATGGATCTAGAGGATGCCCTGCTAGGATAGATAAGATGCCTTCGACATTAACAGATGAAGAGAAGAAGCGTAAGGATCGAAAGGCATTAACACAATTACATCGCATTTGTCCAACGAAATTTTGCAAGATGTGATGAAAGAGAAAACTGCCACGCATTATGGAAGAGGCTAGAACAAATATGTATGTCGAAAACTCTAACAAGCAAGTTGCATATGAAGCGGCGTCTTTATGCTCATCGTTTGGAGGAAGGTGCGTCAGACACGAACACTTAACAGTGTTTAAAGAAATTCTCTCAAACTTGGAGGCCATGGAGGTTCAAGATGATAAGGAAGATCTAGGGTTGATTCTACTTTGTTCGTTGCCCCGTCTTATTCAACCTTTAGAGACACGATTTTATATAGCGAGTCTCTCACGGTTGATGAGGTTTATGATTCTTTAACCTCGTATGATAAGATGAAGCATCTTGTGGTTAAACCCAACTCTCGGGGAGAGGGTCTCATTGTTCGTGGGAGACAAGACCGGAATGTTGATGATGATCGTGGTAGAACACAGAACGGAATCCTCGTGGTAAATCTAAGGGTAGATCGAAATCTTCAAGCAGAGGTAAAACTTGCAACTTCGCAAGAAGAAAGGGCACATTAAATCGAAAGTGCTATAAGCTACAAAATAAGATTAAAAGGAGGTGCGAATCAAAAGGAAAACAAACGGAAAATTCGGTGAAGGCGATGTTGTAGAAGACTACAACGATGGTGAACTTCTAGTTGCTTCATCAATGATTCTAAAGTAAGCAAGGAGTGGATACTTGATTCAGTGCACCTTCCACATGAGTCCCAATCGGGATTGGTTTACAACTTATGAAACGATGATTCAAGGTGTTGTTTTGATGGGAAATAATGCTTCATGTAAAATAGCGGTGTTGGAACAATTAAAGTTAAGATGTTTGATGGAGTTGTCGAACACTTAGTGACGTGCGGCATGTTCCGAATTGAAAAGAAATTTAATTTTGTTGAGTACTCTTGATTCAAAAGGGCAGATACACAATGAAAGTGGGGTTTTAAAGATTTCAAAGGGTCCCTTGTTGTGATGAAAGGGCAAAGAAAGATTGCCAAGTTATATGTTTTACTGAGGTTCTCATTCTCGATGATGCAATTGTCGCTTCCTCTTTCTTGTCGATGATGATATTACTAAACTTTGGCATATCGCCTAGGGCATATGAGTGAGAATGGCATGGCGTAATTAAGCAAAAGAGGACTTCTTAATGGGCAAGGAATTTGCAAACCGAATTTCGTGAGCACCGTGTTTTGGGAAGCAAAAGAGAGTTCGATTCACTAGAGGAATCCATAACACGAAGGAAACGTTGGAGTATATCCATTCGATCGTGGGGCCGTCGAGTGCCTTCGAGAGGTGGAGCTAATTATATGCTAACCTTTATTGATGATTTTTCCGAAAAAGTTTGGGCGTTCTTCCGAAGCGAAAAGCGATGTGTTTTCCACATTTAAGTCTTGGAAAATTATGATTGAAAAATGACGGAAAAGCAGATAAAATACCTCCGCATGCACAATGGCTTAGAGTTACGCTCGATGAGTTTAATAGATTGTGCAAGTCGAAGGATCATGAGACACTTGAAAGTTCGTCATACTCCACAAAGAAAGCGGCGTTGTAGAACGAATGAACAGAACGATCATGGAGAAGGTTCGATGTATGTTGTCAAATGCCAACTTACGAAGTCATTTTGGGCGACGACCTCTCTCGCATGTTTTTGATCAACCGATCTCCATCCGTTGCCATTGAGAAAAAGACTCCACAAGAGGTATGGTCCGGTAATCCCGCTAATTATTCGATTTAAAGATTTTTGGGTGTCTGCGTATGCTCATGTTGATAATGGAAAATTGGAACCAAGATCCATTAAATGCGTTTTCTTGGTTATAAAGTGGTGTAAAAGGCTATAAGTTATGGTGTCCTGAAAATAGAAAAGTTGTGATTAGCAGAGATGTTGTTTTTGATGAAACCGCTATGCTACCTAACTTATCTCTTAAAGACTCTTCCAATAAAGAAAACCAAAAGCGGTGGAGCATCGATTAATACGAAATCAACTCCTCAAGCCAAGACAAAATTGAGAATAGAGTTGCTTCTTCACCGCAATACTCTATCGCCAAAAACAGGACAAGAAGAGAAATTAAACCTCCAAAGAAGTATGCCGAGGTTGATCTAGTTGCTTATGCTTTAAATATGGTGAAGATATAGATGCGAATCAAGAGCCATTTAATTATTCGAGGCGATTAGTCGTGAAGACTCGAAAAAGTGGATGTTTGCTATGCAAGAGGAGATAGAATCACTCCACAAAAAGCAGAACATGGGATCTTGTAAAACTTCCTAAAGGTAAAAAGGTCATTCGTTGTAAATGGGTGTTTAAAAGAAAGAAGGGACTCGGTGTTGAAGAACCGGATATAAAGCAAGGCTTGTTGCAAAGGGTTACAGATCAAATTCCGAGTGGACTTCACAGATGTGTTCTCTCCAGGTTGTTAAGCATAGTTCGATTCGAGCTTTGCTTGGTATTGTGGCTATGCATGATTTGGAGCTTGAGCGGTTAGATGTAAAAGCGCATTTTGCATGGAGAACTTGAGGAAGATATTTACATGCAACAACCAGAGGGTTTTATAGTCTCGAAAAAGAGGACTATGTTTGCTTGTTTGAAAAAGTCCCTTTACGGTTTGAAACAGTCACCAAGACAGTGGTACAAGAGGTTTGATTCCTTTATGACTTCTCATGATTTCAAAAGAAGTAGTTTTGACAGTTGTGTCTACTTTAAGAAAAACAGTGATGGTTCATTTGTGTATCTACTTCTTTATGTTGATGACATGTTGATAGCAGCAAAAGATAAAAGAGAGATAAGAAAGGTTAAAGCCCAACTAAGTGAAGAATTTGAGATGAAAGATTTAGGACCAGCAAAGAAGATACTTGGTATGGAGATTCTCAGAGATAGAAAAGCAAGTAAATTGTACCTAAGTCAGAAGGGGTACATTGAGAAAGTTCTTTGCAGGTTCAATATGCAGAGTGCTAAGCCTGTTAGTACTCCTTTAGTAGCCCATTTCAGACTTTCATCGACCTTATCTCCTCAATCGATAATGAGATTGAGTACATGTCACATGTTCCATACTCTAGTGCAGAGGGATCTCTCATGTATGCTATGGTTTGTTCACGTCCGATTTATCATATGCGATCGGTCAGGTTAGCGATACATGGCGAATCTCGGTAAAGAACACCGGAAAGCGATTCGGTGGATTTTAAGATACTTACGAGGCACTACTAATGTTTGCTTACGTTTGGAAGAACTAAAGATGGAGTTATAGGGTATGTTGATGCTGATTTTGCTTGGAGACCTTGATAGAAGAAGATCTCTCACGAGTTACGTCTTTACAATCGGAGGTTGTGCAATTAGTTGGAAAGCCACTTTGCAAACTACGATCGCTTTGTCTACCACTGAAGTCGAGTACATGGCGATTCGAGGCTTGTAAAGAAGCTATTTGGTTGAAGGGACTATTTAGTGAACTCAATGAAGACCTTCAAATCAGCCACGATATTTTGTGACGGTCAGTGCCATCTCTCTTACAAAAGATCAAATGTTTCATGAGAGAACAAAACACATTGATATTCGGTATCATTTTGTTCGTGATATTATTGCTCGTGGTGATATTGTTGTGAGCAAAATTAGCACTCATGAAAATCCTGCAGATATGATGACTAAGTCACTTCCTATAACCAAGTTTGAGCATTGCTTAGACTTGGTTGGTGTTCATTGTTGAAGTTAAACCCTTAAGGGGTTTTTGGAAGAGGTGAAGAACTTGTTTATTGAAAGTTCGCGATGAAGAACTTGTTCATTGAGAATTTGTGTCAAGGTGGAGATTGTTAGAATTAAGTGACCCAAATTCTTATTTAAATAAAATACGATGGAAAATAAAATAAAAGTAAAATCCATATAGAACTAGACTTCTTTTATTTTATTTTAGAATAAGGTTTTTAAACCTTATTAAACTCCATCTATTTTATATTGATTAGGATAAGGTGTTTCAATCCTACTAGAATATGGCTTTGCAAGCCTATAAATAGACATAGTCTATTCCTCTTGTATTTGAGTAAAAATTTTTTGACATAGTGAATTTTCTTCTCCTCTGCCCGTGGTTTTTTTCCCGAAAGGGTTTCCACGTAAAATTTATGTGTTCTTTATTTTTATTTATTTTATTCTATTTTATTTTTCACATCGGAGATACGAGGTGTTGTGTCCTAACTTACTGGATATGACATCTTGTTACTTCGAGATAAGATTTTTGCAAACAAAGGCAATATTCGGTATTTAGAAGTTCGAGATATCGTGCCCTAACTTACTGAGTTTCAAATTTTCTCGTTCACTCTAAATAATCGAATACCCTTTTAAAAAAGGGTTAAAATACACAAATTTTAAGTAAAAGGCAAGCTCATTCTCAAAAGTTCGAGATGTCGTGTCCTAACTTACTGGATGTGACATTTTATTACTTTGAGACGAGAATGTCTTTAACATTCGAGTGTTCTTTTACAAAGATAGGAATTGAATTTTAAAGTCTTTTAAGTTTTCAAATTTCGACACTAAGACACTAATTAATCAACTAGGTACCAATTTTTGGGCGTATCGAGGGTGCTAATCCTTCCTCGTGCTTAACCGACTCCCGAAATCATTTTCTAATTTTCGTAGACAAAAAATTATCATTTTAGTAAATCTTAACTTTTATTAAAATGATTAATTTGAGTGACTCGATCACACCTCATCAAAAAGGATTGGTGGCGACTCCCGTTCTTTCGTTTTCATTTCCAAAGTCGACCCCGTTTTTTCAAACTTTAAAATGGTTTCGACAGTATGTTTTAAGGGTGATATGGTATGGTATTGTATCATGAGTTTTTTTAAGTTAATCAAGTTAAGTAAAACCATCCATGAACATAAATTGTCAAATTTTGTGTAAGAGTAAGTTTAGAAGCATGATTGAAAATAAAAACATATCAATTTGAATATTGGAAATTGGTTGAAATGGATGGTATATACTTGTAAGTTTTCATGCAGGAAAATGGTTAAGTTTGAGTGAGAAATAGGGCTAGGAAATGGCCTTATTTTGTCCACACTGGTAAGATACACGGGCGTGTGTCCAGGCCGTGTGTGACACATGGACAGCCCACGGGCATGTGAAATGACCGTGTGTCCCCTGTATCCCTAAATATGAGGTCAGGATAGTACACGGGCAAAACACACGGCCGTGTGTCTTGGTCGTGTGAAGGACACGGGTTTCAAGCACGATCGTCTGTCAAATCATATAAAAATGACTTAAAAATGGTGAAAAATCAGTGTACCACACGGCCTAGTCACATGGGCATGTGCCCAGGCCGTGTGCCCCTTTGATACTTAAGAAGTTGCAAGTCAGAATTCCACACGGGCTGGCCACACGACCATGGGATCCCTACGGACTGGCCACACGGACATGTCCCAGGCCACACGGGCGTGTGCCCTTATCTTCAAGGTAAAATTTCTAAAGTTGCCGGTTTAGTCCAGGATCACTTCCAAAGCATGTATTGGGCCCCCTAGGCCCATATTAGGGACATTATGGTGAAATATGAAAAGTTTTGATTTGGAATGCAAAATTTTGACTCAGTTTTATATAAATGTTAGTGTATAAGTCCAGTAATGCCTCGTAACTATATTCTGGTTACGGACACGGGTTAGGGGTGTTACACTATTCTTTTCATTATTTTATATGGATAGGATATTTTTGATGCTCTCAATGACCGCATCACTTATATACTAGCAATGCATCAAATATAATCAACTTGTGATTATATTGAAAGTTGCATTAAAGAAAATAATGAAAGCATATTTCCACGAGATGCCAAATATGGATAGATTTAAAATGTTTTTTTTTTGTATACAATGCTTATAACTAAGCATAATCCCTTTCTAACCCTTGAATAAGAAGATAAACAGCACACTCGAACCTATGTCTTCTTACACTAGTAATAATACCGAAGCCAATTGAACTAAGACTCTGCCGACAATAGATTTAAAGTGTTAAATTAAATAAAATAAATAAAAAATTTAGTTAAAATTTTTATTTGTCTCCATGCTATGCATAAGTTGTGATTTAGTTCATATACTTTAAATTGTTTTTTTTTGCTTCTATACTTTTTGAATTTTAAAATTTAATCCTTATCAAATGGTAACTGTTAAGTTTAGTAAGTTCTACTATTTCCAAAATCAAATGCAACAACATATTATCACATGGTATTAGCTATTTTCACATATTAATCTTTAAAAAAACAACTGACTTAATGAATTTAATTGTTATAATTTGTGTCAAGATTTTAAATCCATGACGAACCTATAATTTTATGCGTAGTGTAAAATTAGTAGCAAAATTTAACTAAATAAATTTAATTACTATAATCTAAATTTAATTGTTACGGTTTGAATCTTGAATGGAATTTCAAAATTCATAGAACTAAAATTGACCACTACACACAATAGATTATTGGTGTCGTGCTTTGGTTGAGTATATTGGAATTGATTCAATTCTCAATTGTGTTTTGGTATTTTATTGGTGTCATATGATTCTATTGGATGTTTTGGAATTGTGTTGAGGTGTAGCTTTGTTTTAGATCTTGTATTGCTTTTGTTCTGGTCGTAGAAATCACAACAAATAAATCATTTTTTTCGATAATTTTTTGAAAAATGAATTCAATTTCAATTAATTGATTCATAGTATCTGTTCTTCGATAGTATTTACTGATACTTTCAAGTTAGAAGAAAAAAGGAATCACTCAATTGGATGACACAATACAAAATATATTTAATATTTTTTTTCTGTCAATCATATATTAATCAAACCTTTTCTAGACTAGTATAACCTTACTCTATTTATTTTAGTATTTCATCAAAGTTTGAAATTATTTTATAAATTTACCGTCTTGACTCTATTTTATAAAAAAATCAGTAAAGATTCATCTTTTTTTGGTTGTCCATCACTTAATATATTATATTTATTTTGACTTATTTTATATTTATTGTTTATCCTTATAATTGTATTAATAATAATACGTATACTAATTGAATTAAAACTCAATTCATTAAGGAAGTCCAACCAAATGACACAACAGTCTAACATTTGAGGTTATTACAGGATAATAGAGATAAAACTTATATTGAAATAATTTGTTTTCTTTCTATCATAAAATATATTTTAAATTGAATATGGGTCACATTTAAAATTTGATATATAGAAATGAATGGTCTTAAAATCCTAAAGGAAATCGAAGTGAGACAATGAGAGAAACAGATGGAGCATGCAACACACAAAAAGTTTACTGATAAAAGACAAAAGCAAATCCAATCATATTATGTCACAATTTGGCACACCGAGTAATAATTATTTATTGAGGTAAAAATATGCTGTTAGTCTTTGTATTTTTAATAAATTTGAGATTTAATTTTATTTTAGAAAAATAAAATTAAATTTTTCTATTTTTGGTTCAAAACTCTTAACCCAACTATTATTATTGGTGTAGTTTCAGTTAAAATTTGACAATTTATAATGTTTAGTTTTCATCAATCATATGCTATGTCATATTATGGTAGCTTAATTACTATGTCAAGTAAATAAATTTTAACAACAAATACTAATAATGTTAATGATCGAGACAATTTTTTTTAAATTAAAAATAGGACTTAATTTTTAACTTTTAAATATAGGGATTAAATCTTAAATTTGATCAAATTGCAAGGACTAATAACATATTTTTATTCATTTAATATAATACCATACATTTAATTAATATTTCAATATTTAAATTTTTTCACATTTAATAAGAAATGATTTCAATCAAAATTTCATTTTAACGAAGTCTTTTACGTACTATTAATACTGCGTGCCAAAAGACTCAAATAATGCCACTCAACTATAACGCAAGGCCTCCTTTATCATTCTATCAAAGTTGGTAAGAGAAGATCCTCCAACAGTAACAGCAGCTTCAGCTTTTTTCTTCCATTCCAAGGCCTTTCGCCTTATCCTATGCCCCTTATCTCCTTCCATCATCTCTTTAATGAGAACTTCCACATCGTCACTTCCATCATCTCTTTAATGAGAACTTCCACATCGTCACGCTTTACATCAGGGTTGATTTCCATGCCATTGTCCCACGTGGTGCACGAATATCTATAACTCATTAATTGATCAGCAAAGAATGGCCAACAAATTAAAGGTACACATCAGAGAATTCCATCCACAATGCGTCAAGAAAACACCAACTGCTAAGTGAGACAACACTTGTTGTTGGGGACACCAACTTGTTATGAAGCCTCTATCTTTTATCTCCTCCATAAATTCCACCGGAAAAATAGCCGATTCACCCATCACAACATCGGGCCTAACAACCCATACAAAAGGGTATTTACTGTTTGCAAGTCCCCAAGCAAATTCTTTAAGATGATAATTGGACATCACTGTTATACTCCCATAATTCACATATACCACTGAGTTGGGTTTCATTTTGTCAAGCCATTTAATGCAACTTCCATAGGCTTGAATTTAATAAGTCGTGGTGGATTTTAAGAAAGTTCTTACTGAGCAAGGTGAGTGGGCCAATTGCATAAATATTAGGGGATTTGGATGCAAGAACTTGTAGCAGTTCTTTGTCCAACTCATCGAATGTGTTGAAGATTATTGAAGATGAATTTAAGCATTCTTGTGATACTTCCATGATGTAATTAAACATGAAGTCATCAGGGTCGGTGGTTCTTAAGAAGCTTGGTATGTCCTTGAGACGCATGTTAGGCATACCAGGGATCCAATCAATGGGCATTTCAAGTGTCCCGTCGCTAACAAAGTGTTCATCTGTAAGGAAAATAAAACCAATGTTTTTGTTCCAATATGCAAAAGAATACATGGAATACTCTACAAATTACATGTTAACATAGAGAACCTCAAAGATATTAATTGTTATCATGGGTGACCAGTAAGATATCCCAAATTAAGTTACAAGCACAAAAGAAAACATAAAATTTCTAACCTTTGAATGAACGATGCCTCTTTGAGGTAGTTCTTTGTACTGCAAATCTCCCAAAAAGCTAATAGCAGAAGACGTCCAGAGTTGAACGTAAGGCACCCCAATGAGTTGAGCAGCCTTGGTTCCAAAGTTCATGATTCCATCACAAACTATGCAAGTAACAGGCGGCACATATGGTGAGGAATTAAGCTTAGATAGTAGCTCCATGAATGGAGCCAAACAAGTTTTTCGTGTAGAATCGCATAGTGCTGGAAGGTGGGAGCCCATCGGGAAGGGCGTCGAACCGAAAGTCTGGCAGACCCTTAACAGCTTCTTCCCCTCTAGACCGTACCAACCGTCTATCATTGAACTCAGAGTTGACAAAGGTTATATGAAAACCTCTAGAGTGCAAGAGCCTGGCCAGTTGCATAAGGGGGTTAATATGGCCTTGTGATGGGAATGGAAGACATACTGCATGCGGTTTAATAGAATCCATCTTTAAGCAATGAAGTCAAGTAGTGAAAATTCAAGATATGATGAATCCCCTTCCCTAACTCGTGGTGACATTTATAAGCATAAAATGAGGGGTATAAAAACGATAAAGCAGATGGCAATTAAGGAGTTAAAATAAGTGGATGAGGTCGAGGCTTCTAGATTATGATGAAAATATACCAAGACACGTATCTATGTTTCATTGTTGTTATTATTATGAAAGTATCATGTCGTACCATTCAGGCACCGAAGTTAGGGAAGGAAAGTAAATGATATGTTTATTTTGTTTGCAAAATTAAAATTAATAAAGAAATGAAGTAAAGGAATATATTAACATGAAGTAAAGGAATATTAACAATCATGTTTGGTTAAATTGTAGACAGTAAATGAAATTATTGATTAAAAGTAATTTTATTATTATTTTTTAGCTTTGTTACTTAATTGAGGTAAATAAAAATTAAGGCCCTCTTGAAAATATTATCTATTTTCATTTTCAAAAATTGCATTTCGTAAATAGAAACAAATTTTTTTACAAGAATGAAAATATGTTTGATAACTATTTTTATTTAATAGAAATAAAATAAAAAATACATTTATATGGATTCTAACCAAGGCATCTAATTTAATATTTGAAAAACAGTTAGAAAAAAGAATATTTTTGTGTTTATAAGACATCTAATTTTACATATTTCATTTTATTTTTAAAAAATCATTTTTAAAAAATTACGTCAACACATTTTCTGCAATATTATTCATTTCCAACAAAATAAAAATGATCTCTATTTTTGAAATCAAAGGAAGCTTAAATAACTTTAAGGTAAAGAAGGGAAATTCAACTCTTTTACTTTTCCTAACTTAAATAAAAGAAACCATGCAAATAAGAGATGGGATTTGGTTATATAGTGGCCCATAATTTTTTTTTATTTCTAGGTGAATCTTTGATTGAGTTTAATTAATTATTTAGAATATATTAAAATTGAAAATATTTTTATATTTAAGTTATATTATGTAATAAATATAAATAAAAAATTGTTATAGAAATTGAATTCGTAATATCTCTATTTAAAGTCAATTCATCTTCGAAAAGATACGCACCATATTCTTTGAGATTACCCGTTTATGATCCGCTTGTGGAAGACACTAGTTAAACAAGATAAGTTTGATGATTTTATGTGCATGGGTATTCCTGTGTGGAAAAGGAGAAATGGGGTTGTTTTTTACTCCAATTCTTTTTAATCTATTGAAGACATGTATGGACATTACCAAATCATAAAGCATGTGATTGTGGCTTAAAATCGAGATTGTTTAGAGGGAAAAAAGAATTTTTCTAAAGCTTAAAACTTAAATACATTTTTATTAAAGTACTAATGCATGTTTTTGAGCATTAAAAGACTTTGAAGAAAACTTAAAATCATTTTAAAGTTGCTCGAGGATGGTCGGAGGTGTTTGGGACCCAAAACGGACCCTAGAAAGCTAAAATAATGCAAAACAGTGCAGTGGCTTGGACCAAGGGCAGTTGTTGAGGCATAAGTCCAAAGTTGTGGCAATGCAAGTCCTTGTTAATGTATATAGGGTTATTTTGTTTGACTTGTTATGATACCATATAGTAGCCAAGCATCGATACTCAAGCGCCTAAAGTGGGAAATTAGTCTAAAAACATTTTAAAACATCCCTAAACATCCCTATAACAAATCAATGTGTTTCAAATAATTTTAAAACACTTTCAAATGAGATTTAGGACCATCATTCAACACAAAACTAAGTTCAGAGCAATTCCAAGCCAAAGTATAACCTACAAATTATCGAATTAAATACATTCTTCACTCAAAATCATAAAACATCATAGGTACAACTCCTTACAAGGTCTAAGCCCTTATGTACATTCCACCACTAAGAAAATCTTATACAATACCATAGTTTAAACCTTCTATTCCTCATGTGATGATGTAATGCCTTTAACTCGCTAATTCAATCTTCTCGAAATGGATTTCACCTATGAGTTGAAATCACTAACATGTCCAGCTCGAAAGCTTAGCAAATACTCATAGATTATCATAAATTACCTCAACCACTAGTAGCTTCAATCTTTTAAATTTTTTTTTTGCAAGAGAACTTAAATAATATGTTAATAAAACTCCCTCCTATATTTCTTACTAACATAACACTAGTGCTCAAATCTCCTAAGACCAATTCATATAATTTATTTTCTACTATACAATTAGGGTATGTACTTAATATGCTACTCTTGCTCTTACAATGAGCATTTTTTTTATCCACAATTTAAATACACTTCTTTTACACAATGCATACACATTTTCAATAATTAGCCAATTAACTCCAGTGGTTTTTGTTTCAAAGTTTCTCACCTCATTCTTATGAAAAGTTAACAAGTAATAAGTTTTCATTGCTTTTTCTCATTTGCCAAGTATTTAAACACCTTGCTCAATTCGTGTATCATTATTATTAGCCCCATTTTTAACATGTATTACTTTTGTAACACTTATAGCTCATTATGTCTATTAACAAGTCTTATTATCAAAATTTTGATTTATTTCAACCTTAGTAAACCTTAGTAATATACACTCAATGTAACGCCCTAAAATTTTTATTTCGGCTTTTGTGGAAATGTGACACAAATCTGTATCTGCTTCAGTGGTTAAGTGTTCTGGGTGTGTGTGAGAGGTCCCAAGTTCAAGCCTTGTATTTAGCAAATTTTGGTATTTTTCTGACTTAAGCTTTATACTTGAGCAGTAGGCTTATATTAATTTATTTATAAAACCATATCAGAATGAACCTGCTGGTTCGAGTGACAAGGGTGTGTTGTGTTGTTGGAGATCTTGTGTTCGAGTCCCTGCGTGAGCGAGGGAATTATTTTTTCTTGAGGTGTGTGGCGTGTGGTGGAGTTCAAGTTAAATTGAAATTCTAAGTTGAGATGCTAATGTCACAAGTTAGAGTTCAAAGCCCGTGACCATCACACCAAATGCATCCAATGGAGGTTTATTGTTTAGATGGGGATCATTTGGCCCACGAGAGCTGGCTCGATTCAAGGAACTGTTGGAGAAGCTTGTCAGATTGAAGCCTGGTTGGCCTGATAGCGAAGATATGGCAACCTAGGAAATTATGGTAACTAATCTTAAAAGATAGAGGGAATCATATCTTGTAAAGATTAGATAGGATTTGATACGACGATATCTTGTAAATCCATTGAATCATGGGATATGGTTAATCTCATCCGTCAACGTAAATGTATCTTGACCGTCAGTTTTGGGGGAGCTCAATATAAATAGAGAGCCTCCCCCTCATTTGTACTCACTCCATACATTATTTCATTATTCTTTGTGAATAAAGAGAATAGAGAACATTGACTCAAACACTTTGCGAGCGCTCTTTTTGTTGTTCTTTTGGTTGCTTCTTTTGGCATAAATTGCTTCTGCTTTTCAATTTGAGGCCCTAGAGGAGTTTTTAAGGAATCCTCACTAGAGTAAAGGCTGACTTAGGCGAGTTTGGACGAGCAAATCACCTAAGGCTGCATGGATTGCTAGACAAAAGGTTTAGCCCCGTGACAAGTGGTATCCGAGCTGTTGGTTCGAAGGCACTGTTGGGATGTCGAAAGAAGAGTTCGAACAAAGGTGGGTGAGAAAGTCTTTGAGGGAGATGCTGTGGCAGTAGAGGAACGTGTGGGTAAACTCGAGGGATCCATGGAGGACGTAAAGAAGGCACTCGATGTTGAGGGTCGCATAGACAACTGGAAGGAACAGTCCAGAGACTATGTGAAGATGTCTCTTAATTCGACCATGGATAAGGTAAATGAGTTGTTTGATTCACATAAAGATAAACTGTTGGATAGGAACAATGCTCTCGAAGCCATGGTGAAGGCTTTGAAGGAGAAAATAATAGCCACGACGCTGGCTTTAAGCACAAGAATAAAGGAGCTCGAGGGAGAGCTGGCCTTGTATCGAGCATAGGTGGGGGAAGGAGTGGCAAGTGCAGCACTCAGTAACGAGTATGTCCCAGAGCTGAAAGAGTTTGTGGAGACAAAGTCTGCATGTGATATGGACAATTTCTTGTGGAGGATGGAAAACTACTTCCATGCCAAAGGCATCATGGATGATGCGGCTAAGGTAAATACTGCTTCATTATTTCTTACTGATATTGTGCTTTTATGGTGGCGAGGTAGGACCACAAATAAAAGGCAAGGTGAGATTGAAACGTGGCAAGAGTTCCAATGTGAGTTGAAGGGACATTTTTACCCAGAGTTTCCCGAGGAAGAAGCTTAGACAAAGTTGCAAGGGATAATGCAACGGGGGACAGTAGGGGAGTATGTTTGAGAGTTCAAAGAACTTATGCTCCAAGTCTCAGATGTGACCGAGAAAGAAGTATTACTTGCTTTTCAAGAGGGATTGAAGCCGTAGGTCAGACGAGAGGTCAAACAAAGAGGTGTCCAAAAGTTGTTGGAAGCCATGACGATAGCGGAATCTGTGGTTAAGCTTGGTCTAGGGAAAGATGATAAATGCCAAATTATACATATTTTTACCCCAAATACTTAACATATTTATGGATGTTTATTACTAGATTTGTGTATTTTGGTGCTCTTAATCCGGTTATTTCATGTTTTGTACTCAGGAGATCACCAAGAGTTAAACAGAGCCAAAAACGAGCCAAAAAGGGACAAAGCGGACCAAATCGAGAAGATGACAAGGCTTAAGCCTTGCCATACGGGCAGCTCACACGCCCGTGTCTTTCGAGGGTGTCGACCAAGGCTTGCACGATTCACTTGGCCTGGCCATTGATCCACACGGCCGTGTGCAATTTAACGGATTGAACACGGCCTGACAATCACGTCACACAGCCGTGGCACAGGGGCATGTCCCTTTTTTTAAGAAAGTTATATTTTACATGGAACAGGATACTTAGGGAGGAAGAAAGCCAATCCAAAGCCTATATAAACACCCTAAGTATGACTTAGAAAGGGGCCCTCCTCCAGAACTTTTCTGGAGTACATAACCACTCACCGGGAATTACTTGAAGGAAGCCAGACGATCCATCCCAAAAGCCGGAGCTACTTCAAGATTGAAGATCTCTTTTAGAATTCCTTCAGGGGTTTTAGAGTTTTCTTTATGTTTTGTTATTTTCATACTTTTGAGATGTACTCTTATTTTATTATGAACTAAACCCCTTAGATACCTAAGGGGGTTGAAACCTATGATGGATCTTGTTATTATTATCTAAACTGTATGATAAATACTTGATTTGTTCTTAATTATGTGTTCTTAATGCTTGAGTTAATATTCCGGGTATTAATTCATGATTTGATGTGCTTATGCAGAGGAGCAAAAGTCATTGTCTAAGAGTAGATTTGGCATAATTAAGCAGAGTTGATCGAACGCTTAGAAATAGGGTTACGAGATTTTGTCAGATTAGGGTGAAACCTAATATGGGAGTCCATAGAGTGGTTTACTGCTTCCCTAGGGGTTTTAATTAAGAAAGAAATTTCTATTAATTCAACTGAGGGTTATTCAATTAATTCAACTGAGGGTTAAACGTTATTAGTCTCGAAAGAGATAATAATATAGGTTAGGGAGTCTCACGGATCAAGTCCAGTGAATAAATCATCTGGTTCAAAGTTAGCTGACGTGAAACCTAGGTGGATTCCTCCTTGGGTGTCGTCTTTATCAATTACTCTTCTTCAAGTCTTTTTCCAAATTTTCCCTTTTCTTTAGTATAATTAGTTAATTAGTTTAGTTAATCAATTTAATAAACAATCCCTCTTTATTTTTAGGTTAAATAATAAAAAGATAGTTATTACTAGTACTTTTGGTTCCCTTGGGTACGATATCTCTGTCTTGCCATTACTATACTATTGTTCGATAGGTGCACTTGCCTTTTCGTCGTGATAATATTTAGTCTAGGTTTGATTTTCATTATAAATATTTATTACTTGTTACGAATCACGCGATCAAGTTTTTCACGCCGTTGCCGGGGAACTAAAATATTAGGAACGGTCAATTTTTATTACTTTAGCCATTTATTTTTCTTTCAATTTAATTTAATTAATTTATTATTATTACTAATTAATTAATTTCTTTCTTTTGGCAAGTTTTTATAGTTTATGACCAGAAGAAACCCGTCGGGACCATTACTTTTTGATGAAGAAATCGATCGTACAGTTCACAGAAATCAAAAAGAGATAAGGTGAAGCTTATGATACACAGAGAATGAGCAAGAAGACAATACTTAACCCCCAATCAAAGAGAAGTTGGATATCCCGAATTACGGCCTAATCGGAATAGTGGTTTTGAGACCACAAATCTGAGATAGAAATAATTATTTTATAATTATTTTGAGGTCTATAATATGATTTCATGATTGTGTGAAACTTTCGTGAAGAAATTCTATGCATAAAGTGTTTAATTTGAAATTTGGGACTAAATTGAATAAGTTGCAAAACTTGCATTCTAGAAGTTTCTAGTATGAAATTGCTTTGAAATATTAATTAGGAGGTCTTAAATAGCAATTTGACCAATTTCTAAGTTTATGGACAAAAAATGGACATGGATGGAATTTTTGAAAGTTTAGTAAGGAAGGGCATTTTGGTCATTTGGATATTAAATGAAATAAAATGGGAAAAATAACACAAAAATGATCATATTCTCCATAAGTTGCTGCTTAATTTTTCTCTCCACCATAGCTAGGGTTTCAACACTTTTTAGCCTTGATTGTAAGTGATTTCTATGCCTGTTTTTTAATGTTCTTTACATTTTTGAAATCCTCGTAGCTCGGTTTACCTATTTCTACCAATATTTTGAGCTAGGGTTTATATTTAAAAATTTATCCATGAATGATATGCATGAATTTTGATGTTTTATGGTAGAATATGAAGCTTGAGATTGTGTTAAACAACTTTTGCTAAGTGATTTTACGTAAAAACGACTAAAATGACATAATCGGTAAAAATACCTAATGTTCATAAATACATGTTAGAGTGAGAATTGAATATTGCTATAGAAAGGAAAAATGATCATCATGTCACAAAACATAAGAAAATAGGGTGAAGTTTAATTTACGAGATTTGGGGCAAAAGTGTAAATATGTGAAAGTTTAGAGGCAAAATTGTAATTTTTCCAAAATATGATTTTGGGTTGATTTGAATAATATGAGTCCTAATTAGGCTATATTTGAAATGATAGAGCAAGGAAAATCAAAATTTGGACTAAAATCAGCAAAATACCAAGTTGTGGACAAAATGGTAAAAATGTCCATTTTCGCATACGAGGTAAGTTCATGTGTAAATGCAGTAACATAATTGTCTTTTTTAAGTAATTTAATGTTATTTAAATGATATGATGATTAATATCATGAAATATTATTCTTTGTGGCTATTATTGAGTAATATACAAATTATGTGTGCTACTTGTTAAATATGAATTGCTACCGAGTATCGGTTTCGACATTCCGTGGAAGAGGGCAAAGATGTGTAATTGAGGAAAAAACCTGTTTGAACCTTGGGAATAGATTAGGATACAAGTGACATGTCACTAGGATATTTGAGTTCCGAACTTGTTGAGTTGAGTCTGAGTTCGTGAGATGTAACTAGGCATCCGAGCTCGTTGAGTTGAGTTCGAGTTCACTTATGGATGCGAACGCTCAAGCTTGTTGAGTTGAGTCTAAGTTCACTTATGGGCGGGTTACATGATAGCTTGGCTACATAATTTTCGCAGGCTATTGAGTTTGTCTAGCTGCGGGTATGGCACTTATGTGCATGAAATCCGTGTATCCGAATTATATTCCGATTGTGTTCAACGGGTAATGTTCTAGTGAAATGGAAGAATTCTCGAGATGAAAGTGACTAGTTATTAAGTGTTGTGGAACGGATAATTTGTACAGGTATGTACTTAACCCTCGGGTTGAGACTTCAATATAACAATAACATGGTAAGATCATGAATGAGAAATATGATATGAATGCTTTGGTGGTATTATGCAAATGTGGACTTCGTATTATTGTATGGTTATGTTACTTGCTATTTACATGTAAACTTACTAAGCATTTATGCTTACTCCCTCCCTTCCATTCCTTGTAGTTTTGACAAGCCGGCTTGGAGATCAAGACGGTCGGAGGCACGCTCACACTATCAACAGACCATCTCGGTATAGTGGCTTGCATATTTTGGGAATATGGCATGTATAGCATTATAATCCTTTTGTGTATATAATCTTATGATATGGTGAATGAGTGATGTGGAAATGCTTGTTGATGATTAGCTATTGTAATGGCTAATCAAAATTTATATTTAGTGTTATGTATGCTTAATGTATTACCTACTCCATGGAAAACCATAAAATGGTGAAATTGACTATAAAATAGTGTCATACAGTAGTAGTGACGTGAATTTGAAAAATTACTAAAAATAGTAGAAATAGAATTAGATGATGAATAAAATATGTAATTTAATTTTAATGAATCTATTTTCATGTGGAAGAAACAAAATAGGTAAAAAAGTTGTATTTTATGAGATATTTACGTTTTGGTGAAACAAGGTCAGAGCAATTTCTGGATCCCCTATTATGACTTTATAAATTCACCATAAATCGTGTAAAAATAATTAGGACTCAAATTTTATATTTATGGATTCCTTATTAAGTCTATTTTTAATAGAAACAAACGTAATAGTCATTGGATCTCTGTACAGGAAGAAATTTGATTCATAGTGCACAGGGGTCAGAGTAGCTGAACCCTGAAACAGGGGAGACTTTAACTAATAAACTGTACTAATTGGACGAACCAAAAATTCTAAAAAAAATTAGTAAGTAGATGTCTGAGTCTAGTTTCATAAAAATTTTATGGAATTGGATTTCGAGTTTTTTAACTCGAGATATGATTTTTTTAGCGACTGTGACATAGTTAGCTAGCTTGTCTAGAAACTCTAAAATAAATTGTTTGAGCTGTTTAATTAATGAATTAAGTCCGTTAACACCTCGTGCTCGACTCCGGCGATGGTCTCGGGTACGGGGGCGTTACAAGATGGCTGAAAACTAAGGCAATCATCTACCTCCTGTAATTGTGGCTAATCAAAATCCTGCTCCACGCACTATGTATGATTATGCTAAACCTTCTTTAACAGAACCGAATCCAAAGATAGTTAGACTCTTGTAGTCGCAAATAATTTTGAACTGAAACCTAACACTATTCAGATGATACAGCAGTTTGTTCAGTTTGATGGTTTATAGGATGAAGATCCCAACGCTCACTTAGCAAACTTTCTAAAATTTTGCGATACATTTAAAATCAATGGCGTTTCTGATGATGCCATACGTTTTCGGTTGTTTCCCTTTTCACTGAGAAACAAAGCTAAACAGTGGTTGAACTCGTTACCACGAGGGTCAATTACTACTTGGGAACAAATGACCGAAAATTTTTTACTAAAATACTTTCTGTAGGCTAAAACGGCTGAATTACGTAATGATATCTCTTCTTTTGTGCAGATGGATTTAGAAACACTTTACGATGCATGGGAGAGATACAAGGACTTATTGAGAAGGTGCCCTCACCATGGGTTACCGCTTTGGCTTCAAGTACAATCATTCCACAATGGTCTGAATCCCTCGACTCGGTAAATAGTTGACGCAGTTGCTAGCGAAATCGTCAACAATAAAACACCGGAAGATGCCTATGAATTTATAGAGGAGTTTTATAGAGGAGATGTCATTGAATAACTATTAGTGGCAAGTTATGAGGACAAAGCCAACGAAAACAGCCGACATTTATAACGTCGACTCAGTTACTATGCTGTCAAATCAGGTAGAACTTCTCAATAAAAAGACTGATGGTTTACTTGGTTCTACGCAAGTACATCCAATAATGAAGTGTGACTCAAGCGGAGGAGGTGTGCATACAGAATATCAATCCTTCAATCCTACAACCGAAGAGGAACAAGTCAACTATATGGGTAACAATAAATTTAGATCTCAAAATAACCCATACAGTAATACTTATAATGCAGGTTAGAGGAACCACCCAAATTTCTCCTGGGGTGGTCAAGGGAATCAAAAGCCACAAAATCCTCAGGGTTTTCAACAGCCACCTTATCAACAAGAGAAGAAACCAAACCTTGAAGAGACGCTCTCTAAATTTATCTCGGTGTCAGAAACTCGTTTTCAAAATACCGAGACAACACTTAAGAATCAACAAGAATCAATCCAAGGGCTCGAAACTCAGATAGGCCAACTATCCAAACTAATCTCTGAACGACCACAAGGTAGCTTACCAAGTAATATTGAACCTAATCCGAGGGAACACCTCAACGCCATTAGTACTCAAGATAAGGAACGATTTATTGCACCTGAGCCAGAATTACAACAAGACAACGCGATGAACAAAGGTCGAGAAGAGGTAAGCAATGATGATCCTAAACAGGTAAGTACGGATTATAAACCTCGTGTACCATATCCTAATGCGATGAAAAAAAACAGAACAGAAGAACAATTCGGTAAGTTCATCAAACTCTTAAAGAAATTACATATTAACTTAGCTTTATTGAAATTCTTTCGCAGATGCCCAACTCAGCAAAATTCTTAAAGGAACTTCTGACCAATAAGCGAAAATTAGACGATACATCACATGTAGAACTCAATGCAGTCTGCTCAGCTATTCTAAAGAATAAACTACCTAACAAATTGAAAGATCCAGGGAGTTTTACAATTCCTTGCTTAATTGGTAGTTTATCTGTGAATAATGCTTTAGCTGATTTAGGGGAAAGTATAAATGTTATGCCTTATAAAATGTTTAAATGACTAGGTCTCGATAAACTCAAACAAACTAGGATGAGTATTCAATTGGCTGACAAAATAGTTAGATTTCCTAAGGGTATTATTGAAGATGTTCTCATTAAAATTGACAAATTTATTTACCAGTAGACTTTGTCGTCTTAGACATGGATGAGGATAACGAGGTACCTTTAATTTTAGGACGACCCTTTTTAGCAACTGCCAGAACCATTATTAATGTAGGCACAGAAGAGCTAACACTTCGTGTAGGTGACGACGCAGTAACACTTCAAGCACGCGACTCAGTCAAAACCGCTAAGACTCAAGATAATGCTATAAAACCTGTCAATGATAAAATTAATATTCAATCGTCCTTGTAGGAACCTCCTCGAACCAAGACAACAGAGACAGTGCACTACTATAATGTAGAGAATAAAGACGCCCATGAGGAACGAAGGCTTCGGATAGAGGAGCTAGACGAATGGAGAGTGCATAAACCAAGAACACACGATAAACCGAAATTACGCCAGAATGAGTTTGATACCTCTCCAAATCAACTTAAGGTTGGCGATAAAGTCTTACTAGAAGCCGCAGATCTTCACATTGTCACTATCACACCGAATGAGGAAATCCCTCTTACGGTACTCAGTATTTTTCCATTCGGTATGGTGGAGGTGAGTCATCCCAAGTTCGGCACTTTTAAGGTAAACAACACCCGATTAAAACCTTATTTTGATAAGATTGATAGCAGAAATGAGGAGTATGAACTTCTCGAACCACCCTGAGCATTCATTAGAGAGGTAAGTCGAGCTTAGACTATAAATAAGCGTTTCTCGAGAGGCAACCCAAGCACTAACATATTTTGATTTCTTTATTTTTTATTTCTAAATCTTTGAATAACAAATTTTTTCAGCACACACGGTCAGGCACATGGGTGTGTCTAAATCCGTGGCCAAACAGGGGAAGAAACACAGCCGTATGGAAGTAGGACATGATTTCCCCAAAACACAGGATGTGATAAATCCCCACGATCGTGCGACATGGCCGTGGGTGAACTTGATAGATGAACATGAGCGTGAGAATAGAAAAACACAAGCGTGCCAGAGGTAAGGCTCGATTCTGTTTCTTCGACACGGGTGCGCGACACGCCCGTGCCGATAAGTCATGGACAACAATACACGGGCGTGGTACCCTAACACACGGGCTTGGGATAGTAGCTGGGCACGACCTAAATTGAAAAAATTTGAAAAACAAGGGCTCACTTTTAGAGTACACGGGCGTGGCCCTTGGCCATGTGGCCTCCCCTATATAAGTAAATCACTATTTATTTTCTTCTTCCTTTCAAAACCCTAGCTGAAATCTCCCCCTCCCAACTCTCTAATCCCTATTCCGGCCACCATTCCGCAGATTCTCACTTCCTCAACCCCCAAACCACTCTAAACTCTACTCCACTTGCATTAGTCCTCACTTTCCCCTCTCTTTTCCCTGTATTTTTCCTCCACACGGCTGTACCCCCACGCCACACGCCCGTGCTCGCAACCAACACGCTCGTGCGCCACCCTACAACAGTTTTTGGTTCACTTTGTCAACCTTGTTTTTCCAATTTGTGTTGCTACATTAGTATTTTATATGCTTTACAAAGATATTGTTAATACTACCAATTTGTTCTAATTAAATTAGGAATTTGCTTTAGTATTCTCTAAATTTAAATTGTTTCAATTATTAAATAGCATACATTAGTTTTAATATTCTTGCTTAACCGATGATGTATTTTTGATTTCTGTAAATAATCATATAAAAATTTCACCTCTCTCTTGATATCATTAAAATGTTAACATATCTTGGAACTACTATATCAATGCTCATACATTTTCAGGTACATTATATCATCATTGAGGGGCAAGAAGGCCGCGATCCTATCCTCAAAGAGACGTAGGGGACCAGGTTCTTCCTCGGTACGTGCTACAGCCGAAGTTCTGCACCCATTCCTTAAGTTTCAGCAAGCTTCGCAGGAGGAGCTATTTCAGATACTAAGCGCGCGACCCCTCACTACAGGTCGCTGCATCGACTGGGCTGCCGTGGAGCAAGTCCAGCTAGCTGATGCCTTCCGAGCCCTCCTGTCCAGAGACCAATAGGAATAGTTCTTCGTTATTACCGAGCCCACTTATTTAGAGCTAACTTTAGAATTATGCTCTACTTTTAATTTACAGGTGGTGATGTCGAACAATGACGACCCCAGCACTATTCACTTCCAATTAGGCGGTCTAGTTAGCGCGATGAGTGTCCCAGAGTTTGGAGTCGTTCTGGGACTTTACACCGATGAGTTTTTGGAGGAGGAGGACATGAATACACTGCCATGCAATATCCATATTTCTCCCTCCTTATGCTGGAAGGCTTTGGCACCACTCTCTTCCACTTACGACCCCAGTCAGTCGAAGGCCTCAGCTCTGGCCCCTTCCCTATGCTATCTCCATGTCATATTGGTACACACCTTGACCGGAAGGAGAGAGAGCACCGGCATCGTCAACACCCACGACGCCCACTATTTATGGTGCATGGCGAATGCACATATGACTGACTTGGCATACTTCATCACCTTCGCCATTTGCCGTCAGATCGAACGGCATCAGAAGGGAGTAATCTCTATCGGCCCCTACGTGACGCGCCTTGCCAGACACTTTGGCCTCCTCAACACTGTGGCCCAGTCATCAGTGCTTACACTGATAGGTCAGATGTCCCCACAAGGCATCACGACTATGTTACACATGAGGATGATTGAGCGCTGACGTGGGACCGATCCTCTTCAGTACTGTCTCTCTCATGCCATTGACGAGGAGGATCTAGAGGACATTCCTGATGATGTTCCCCCACAGTACGATGAGCCTTCTACCATGCCACCTGGGGAACGACCAGTTCATACGGCTGCTTCATTGGCACACCTTTTTGATCGACTCGCTCACTTCGAGCAGTACTACACTATACAGTTCGAGATGATTCACGAGCGAGATCGGCGACGTGATAGACAGATAGATGACATGCAGGCCATGATGTAGCAGTTGTGCCAGTACTTCCACATCGCCAGCCCAGCGCCACCACCTAAGGGACCCACTGACGAGGATCATTAAATCCTCTTATCCTTTTATTTTTATTTTTATTTTCACTTTTATTATTTTCTTTTGAAAGACATATCCATATTAGTAAATTTTACTTTCTTTATTTTTCTGGTATTTCTAACAAGTAATCCCACTACGCTCTCTTCCACACCGACTCTTGATAAGCTCTTCATGATTTTATAGACTTCCAAGCAAAGTTGCTAGAAATATCTTATGAAATAAGGAAACAAATGAGGAACAATACCTCACGAGTGCCATGTTCAACGACCCAGTTTCTTTATCTAGCCAAGAACAGTGACAACTACCACTTTCCCCAAAAACTCCAGCCTCAGAATCAAGCTCCGCATCCATATACCAGGGAGTTTCACCTCCTTCCCTCTTATGATCTTCTTTATTTTAAAAGGTCTATCTTTCTACATTGAGGGCAATGTACATCTTAAGTGTGGGGGGGTGAACATGAACATGATACCTAACTTTTTGCATTATTCTCGAATCCCTGAATTTGATCTTGTGCTTAAGTGATTTTCTCATAATCTTGATCTAATGAATTCTGATTGATCTATAATTATTGTTGATATGTCATGAATTAGACCATGCGAATTATGCATGATTATTTGATTATAGGACATTAGAGAATCGAGCATGATAAGTTAATATTTTGAGAACTAAAATTTTTTATTTTCCTAAATTGAGGTATTATCTTGAAATCTTAAGTATACATGAATGACATCACAAAACCCAAATTTTTGGTGAGATTTTTTAGTCTTTTGAGCATATAGATTTCTTTCTTGCTCACTTCTTTTGTGGTTTGAGTGTGTCAACATTGAACTGTTATTCTAGAACTTGCTTCGATTATACATGTCGAGATCACACATATGATTTGATATACTGAGATGATAAAGGCACTTAGGATTTAACCTATTTACTCCATAAAAAGCCTTCCCACATAATTAAACCATTAGTGAACCCCCTTGAGCCTATTAACCTTTTTATTGATGAACCCTCATCATTAACCCATTAACCCATTATTGTTGAAATCCTCTTACTTAATTTACCCTTTTTATCGAGATTGAATTTAATATTGATTACCTCACTATGTTCACCATTTTTTTGTTACTGAATCATGAAGTATGATTTCTATATTGTATTGATTTGTTTTTAAAACACACACACACACACACACACTCAGTAGTATTATTGTAATCCTCAGCAAGCTAAAGTTGTCATGAAAAAAAAAAGAGAGCTCATGTAATATTGTCCTAGATATTTGTGTGTGATTCAGTAATTATGTTTTTAATAGTGGGATAATATATTGAAATTATCTCGATTCTAACCTTTTTCTCTTCAGCTTGTATCCATATCCGTAACCTAAACCCCGTTACAACCATACAAAGACCTTTTGATTTGTGTATCATATCATTTACAAGTGGTGGAGATTTGATTTTCAAGCAAGCCTATGGTAATAACTCCTCATGTTAGACAGTCGAGTGCTTAATCTTGAACCTTAAACACTTTGAATGATTTGAGTGAATCTTTAGTGAGGATGTCATCTCTTGTATATTTAGGACTAAAGTTAATTAAGAAACCTAATATGGGAGTCCATAGAGTGATTTACTACTTCCCTAGGGGTTTTAATTAAGAAAGAAATTTCAATTAATTCAACTGAGGGTTAGACATTATTAGTCTCGAAAGAGATAATAATATAGGTTAGGGAGTCTCACGAATTAAGTCAAGTGAATAAATCGTCTGGTTCAGAGTCATAAACAAGTGAAATCTAAGTGGATTCCTCTTTGGGTGTCGTTTTTATCAATTACTCTTCTTCAAGTCTTTTTCCAAATTTCCCCTTTGCTTTAGTTTAATTAGTTAATTAGTTTAGTTAATTAATTTAATAAACAATCCCTCTTTATTCTTAGGTTAAATAATAAAAAGATAGTTATTACTAGTACTTTTGGTTCCCTTGGGTACGATATCTCGGTTTTGCCATTACTATACTATTGTTCGATAGGTGCACTTGCCTTTTCGTCGTGATAATAGTTAGTCTAGGTTTGATCTTCATTATAAATATTTATTACTTGCTACGAATCACGTGATCAAAAGACAAGTTTGAGTTTTCTAAGTCTGAGGAAAGGGGCATATGTGAAGGGAATCACAAGGAAGACAACAGCAACAAGGCAATGACAATGGCAACAATAGTGGTAATGGGAAACCACGAATTGGGAAGAAGAAACCCAAGAGGAAAATGGACAAGCTGAAATGCTTTTTCTATGACAGTCCACATATATTTATGAAATGTCCACAAAAATTTGCACTTAAGAAGCAGTGGTGGATAAGGCCTTGGGACTTGGTTCGAGCGCAAGAGGTGTCAAAGCCAAGGAGGCTGAATGGAAGAAGAAGCCAGTGGAGTGCTTCTTGTGTCATGGTCTGTATAGGTTGCGGAAGTGTCCGAGGAAGTCTGTCATCGAAGGGAACGATGGAGCAGACAAGGAGCCCAAGAAGCTTGGTTCGAGCAAGAGAAAAGCCAAAGCCAATAGGGCAAAAAGGAACAAGTCTATCATGGAAGGGAACGATGGAGAAGACGAGGAGTCCAAGAAGCTTGGTTCGACCAAGAGAAAAGCCAAAACCAAGAGGGCAAAGAGGAGCAAAAAGAAGTGAGTAAAGTGCTTCTTGTGTCGTGGTTTGCATGAGTTGTGCAATTGTCCAAAGAAAGTTGTAGTAAAAGGAAAGGCAACATCCGAGCATGATGAGTCGTCGGAGGGGCTTCCACCCAAGGAAGAGATGAGTTTGTCATTGAACTTAGAGAAAGAAGTTGTGATGAAAACAGTGAAGCTAGGACCAATGAGGCTCAAGTCGAGTGAAGCGTCGGAGTGGCTGAGTCATCGAAAAGGCTTCCACCTATGGGAGAGGTGGGTGGTGCATCAGACTTCAACGAAAAAGAAGTGATGCATGTAGGACAGTTGACCAGAGTAAATGAAAAGGTACATTCCAAAAACTTTGATAGTGTGTTGCATTCTAACTTGTTCACTTGGAAAGAATGTAGGGGCCCTTTCGAAGTTCTTGAGCAAGGAGGCCGAGAGACTGTGGGTGATAAACCGTAATTTATACATATTTTTACCCCATGCTTAATGCATTTTATGGATGATTTTTCCTTAGAATTGGTGAATTCGATGCTCCTAATGCCTTAATTTCATGTTTTAACAAAAAACTAATAAATGGGCCAAAGTACGAAATCAACATGGCCTAGACTTCCTCACACGGGCATACCACACGGCCGTCTCAATCTGGCAGAATCAAAGCACGACTCACACGGGTGTGTCACACGGGCAAGTCCATACCGAGCCCAAGTTTAGTCCAATTCAGAAAAGGTCAATTTTGAGGGTTTTTAGGCATTCCAAAGCCTATAAATACACCCTAGAGGAGGAAGAAATGAGACGGAGAGAAGGAGGCAGGGAACTGCTCAAGGGAAGCTGATTGATCTATCTCAGAACCCGGAGTCACCATCAAGACTGAAGATCTCCCCTCAATTTCCCTTCAGGAGTTTTGGGTTTTCTTTATGTTTTGTATTCATTATTCTTTTGAGATGTTTTCCTTTTTAGTTATGAACTAAACCCCCTAAATACCTAAGGGGAATGAAACCTAAGACGAATCTTGTTATTATTTTCTGAATTGTATGATAAATATTTAACTTGTTCTTAATTATGTGTTCTTAATTCTTGTTTTGATATCCCCGGATACTGATTCAAGATAAGCTCTTATTCAGAGGAGGAATAGACCCTGTCTAAGAGTACATTTGTTATAATTAAGCGGAGTTGATTGTGCGCCTAGAGATAGGGTGACAAGATTTTTCCGGATTAGGGTGAAATGTAATAAGGGGATCCATAGATCGATTTAATGCAACCCTAGGGTGTTAATTGGAGAAAAGTCTCAATTATTCAATCTAGGGATTAGACGTTATTAGTCTTGAATAAGGATAATAACATAACTTAGGGATCTCTATGGAACAAGTTAAGTAAATAAATCGTCCGATTCAGAGTCAGAATAACAAGTGAAGTCTAGGTGGATTTCTCCTTAGGTATTGTCTTAATTCAATTGTTTTCCAAAAGTAATCCCCCAATTCTACTTTCTGTGAATTCTTAGATTAGTTAATTAGTTAGTTAAAACTAAACCACCTTATTCTTAGGCTAGATAATAAAAAGACTGTCATTACTAGTACTTTTAGTTCCTTTGGGTTCGACAATTTGGTCTTGCTAAAACTATACTACTGTTCGATAGGTACACTTGCCTACATCGCGATAATATTGCCAAAGTATGAAATCAACACGGCCTGGACTTTCTCACACGGGCAGACCACACGTCCGTGTCAAGTTGGCAGATTCGAAGCACGATTCACACGGGCGTGTCCCTGCCGAGCCCAAGTTGAGTCCAATTCAGAAAAGGCTAATTTTGAGGGTTTTTAGGCATTCTAAAGCATATAGATACGCCTTAAAAGTAGAGAAAAAGAAGGGTACAGAGAGGAAGAAATGAATTACTCGAAGGAAGCCGATTGATCAATCTCAGAAGCCGGAGTCACCATCAAGACTGAAGATCTCCCCTCAATTTCCCCTTAGGAGTTTTGGGTTTTCTTTATGTTTTGTATTCGTTATTCTTCTGAGATGTTTTCCTTTTTAGTTATGATCTAAATCTCCTAAATACCTAAGGGGAATGAAACCTAAGACGAATCTTGTTATTATTTTCTAAATTGTATGATAAATATTTAACTTGTTCTTAATTATGTGTTCTTTATTCTTGTTTTGATATCCCAGGATACTGATTCAAGATAAGCTCTTATTCAGAGGAGGAATAGACCCTGCCTAATAGTACATTTTTCATAATTAAGCGGAGTTGCTTGCGCGCCTAGAGATAGGGTGACAAGATTTTGTCGGATTAGGGTGAAACGTAATAAGGGGATCCATAGATCGAGTTAATGCAACCCTAGAGTGTTAATTAGAGAAAAGTATCAATTGTTCAATCTAGGGATTAGACGTTATTAGTCTTGAATAGGGATAATAACATAACTTAGGGATCTCTACGAAACAAATTAAATAAATAAATCGTCTGATTCGGAGCCAGAATAACAAGTACAGTCTAGGTGGATTTTTCCTTAGGTATTGCCTTAATTCAATCGTTTTCCAAAAGTAATCCCCCAATTCCATTCTCTGTGAACTCTTAGATTAGTTAATTAGTTATTTAAAATAAAACCCCCTTATTCTTGGGCTAGATAATAAAAAGACAGTCATTATTAGTACTTTTACTTCCTTTTCGTTCGACAATCTAATCTTGTTAAAACTATACTACTGTTCGATAGGTACACTTGCTTGCATCGCTATAATAGTTAGTTTCAAGAACGATTAATTATAAATATTTAAAACTTACCTGTCACAGAAATCGCGATCAAGTTTTTGGCGCCGTTGCCGTGGAACTAATGTAATAGAAACTCTCAATTTTTATTACATTAGCCATTTATTTTTCTTGTAATTTAATTTAATTTTATTATTATTTATTAATTTACTTTTTCTTTCTCTTGGCAGGTTTTTATAGTTTATGACTAGAAGGAACCCGTCAGGACCACTACTTTTTGACGAAGAAATCGATCGCACAGTTCGTAGAAACCAAAGAGAAATAAGGCAAAGCTTCAGATACATAGGGAACGAGCAAGAGGATGATACTCAACCCCCAACCGAAGAGATGGCTGAAAACCAAGACAATCAGCTACCTCCTGTAATTGCAGTTAATCAAAATCCTGCTCCATGCACTCTGTATGATTATGCTAAACCTTCTTTAACAGGAACTGAATCATGCATAGTTAGACCTGCTGTAGCTGCAAATACTTTTGAACTAAAACCTAACACTATTCAAATGATACAACAATTTGTTCAGTTTGATGGTTTGCAGGATGAGGATCCCAACGCTCACTTAGCAAACTTTTTCAAACTATGCAAGACATTTAAAATTAATGGTGTTTCTGATGATGCCATTCGTCTTTAGTTACTCCCTTTTTTCATTGAGAAACAAAGCTAAACAGTGGTTGAACTCATTACCACGAGGGTCCATCACTACTTGGGAACAGATGACTGAAAAATTTCTATTAAAATATTTCCCACCGGCTAAAACGGCCAAATTACGTAATGATATCTCTTCGTTTGTGCAGATGGACTTAGAAGCTCTTTACGATGCATGGGAGAGATACAAGGACTTACTGAGAAGGTGCTCTCACCATAGGTTACCGCTTTGGCTTCAGATTCAAACGTTACATAATGGCCTGAATCCTTCGACTCGGCAAATGGTTGACGCAGCTGCTGGCGGAACCATCAATAATAAAACACCTGAAGATGCTTATTAGTTTATAGAGGAGATGTCACTGAATAACTATCAGTGGCAAGTCTTGAGGACAAAACCAACGAAAATAGCCAGTGTTTATAACGTCGATTCAGTCACCATGCTCTCTAATCAGGTAGAACTCTTGAAAAAGAAAATTGATGGTTTTCTTAGTTCTTCACAGGTTCACCCAGTAATGCAGTGCGAAGCAAGTGGAGGTAGATCAAGAAATTCAGAATACCAACCTTATGGCCACAACATGGATAACGAGCAGTTAAATTACATGGGTAATAATTCTCGATATCAAAACAATCCATATAGTAACACTTACAATACAGGTTGGAGGAACCACCCAAATTTATCATAGAGAGGCCAAGGAAATCAAAAACCACCTCCAGGCTACCAACAACCACCCTACCAACAGGAAAAGAAGCTGAACCTTAAAGAGATGCTCTCAAAGTTTATATCGGTGTCAGAAACTCATTTCCAGAACACTGGGACAACACTTAAAAATCAAAAAGTGTCGATCTAAGGGCTCGAAACTCAGATAGGCCAGCTTTCTGAACTAATCTTTGAAGGACCACAAGGTAGCTTTCCAAGTAATACTGAACCCAACCCAAGGGAACAACTCAACGAAATTAATGTTCAAGATGAAGAAGGATTCGTTGAGCCTAAGCCAGAACCGAGGCAAGAAACTATGGTAAGCAGAGGCCAAGGTGAGGTAGGTCATAATAAAAACAAATCAGTGAATGTCGAATATAAACCTCGTGCGCCATACCCCAACGCGACAAGGAAAGACCGCTTAGATGAACAATTTGGTAAATTCCTTAAACCTTTAAAAAAATTACACATTAACTTACAGTTTATTGAAGCCCTATCGCAGATGCCAAATGCAATGAAATTTTTAAAGGAGCTTTTAGCAAATAAGGGGAAGTTGGACGAGGCATCGCATGTGGAGCTAAACGCAGTTTGCTCAGCTATTCTCCAGAATAAACTACCTAACAAACTAAAAGATACAGGGAGTTTACGATTCCTTGCTTAATTGGTAGTTTAGATGTTAATAATGTATTAGTTGATTTAGGGGCTAATATTAACGTCATGCCCTACAAAATGTTCAAACAATTAGGTCTTGGGAAACCCAAACAGACTAGGATGAACATTCAATTAGAAGATAAAACTATAAGATTTCTAAGGGGTATTATTGAAGATGTGCTAGTTAAAATCGATAAATTTATATTTCCCGTTGACTTCATTTTTTTAGACATAGAGGAAGATAGCAACACTCCTTTGATTTTAGGAAGGCCCTTTTTAGCAACTGTTAAAACGATTATTGATGTTGACATAGGTGAACTCACACTCCGTGTGGGAGACGAAACAATCACCCTTCAAGCTCGCAATTCTGGCAACATATCAGAAATTGAAGGTGATCGTTTAACCCATTCTACTAAAACTAACAATATGGTGCAACCTACTTTGCAGGAAATGAGTCTGAAAGAAGTACATGAGCCATTCTCAAGCAATGGTAGATGACCTATTCATGAAGAACGAAGGCTACAAATCGAGGAGCTAGATGAATGGTGGACGCATAAACCAAGAACGCATGATAAACCAGAACTACGCCAGAACAAGCTCAACACCTTCCCACATCAACTTAAGGTTGGAGATAAAGTCTTATTAGATGCCGCAGATCCTCACATTGACACTACCACACCGAATAAAGAAATCCCTCTTACGGTACTTGGCATTTTCCCATTCGGTACAGTCGAGGTAAGTCATCCTAAGTTCGAAACTTTTAAGGTAAACAACACCCGTCTGAAACCTTATTTTGATGAGAATGATAGCAAGAATAAGTAGTATAAACTCCTCGAACCACCATGACCATTCAATGGAGAGGTAAGTCAAGCTTAAACTATAAATAAACGCTTCTCGAGAGACAACCCGAGCACTAACTGTATTAACTTCTTTAAAATTTACTCTTCAACACCTAACTTACTAACGGAGCTCTTGAATACAGGTTATCTAGAGAAACATGGCCAAGCACACAGGTGTGCTTAAGGCCGTGTGAAAATAGGGCAACGATTTTCCCAAACATAGGCTACGATAAAACGTCTCGGCCGTGCGACATGGCCATGGTCGAACCTTCCAAAACAACACGAGCGTGCGACACGCCCGTGTGGAAGAACTGTGGGTGAACCTGTTAAAACAGCATGGGCGTTCGACACGCCCGTGTCTAGCACCCATGGTCAAACCTGCTAGATTGACACGGGCGTGGGAGAAGCGAACAACGCCAAACACGGCTGTGCGACACGACTGTGTGCACCCACACCCCAAGGAACATGGACGTGTACTAAATGTTAGACATGCCCAAACTCAAAATTCGCGAATCACACGGGCCGAAATTGGGGAACACGGGCGTGTTACCTGGCCGTGTGCCCCAAAATCTATAAATAGGCTGCACTATTTATTGTCTTCTTCACTCAAAAACCCTAATCCTAGCCGCTGCAAGTCTACACGCCCTCTCCGCCACGCCCGTGTGCCGCTTTCAACTTCATTCCTGTCGCTTATTCTTCCATTTTTTAGCGTTTGTTCACTCTTTTACCTTTAACTTCACGCATTTTTAATGCTATAATCTTCATGTATCTCACACTATGCTATCATTCAAGTTTCATTTCTTTTAAGATTAGTTATCATTTATTCCCCATGACATATTTTTTATGAAACTCTCATGCCTTACTCACCTATTCTAAATCAATATTCATAGTTTTCAATTGTTTTTTGTTATTTACCATTTCAGCCCATGCCATGTGTTAAATTTATGCTCTGTATATTTCCATTAAATTCCTGACCATTTTTACTTATATCACCATGCTAGTGCCACAAAAGTATGCCATTGAACTTATTGTTTTAGTTAGTTTTAGTAGTTGTGGCTGAAATTATGATTTTTATTTAAAATTTGTCTTCGTTTTACTTTGACCACTCATCAAGATGACTTGATGATTCTATTTGCAGGTACTATGTCATCTTCACGTGGTAAAAAGGCCGCTGTCCCTGCTTCAAAGAAAAGGAAGGGAGCGTCATCTTCCTCGGGTCCTACTGCGAAAGTTCGTCACCCTTTCCTGAGGTTCCCCATCGGGCCCCAAGAAGAACTATTCCAAATACTCTGGGCCCGACCTTTAATTGCGGGCCGCTACATCGACTGGGCTGCTATAGAACAAGTTCAGTTGGCTGAAGCGATTCGACCCTCCTAACCACCGACCCTTGGGAGCTTTTCTTTGGGATCATCGAGCCGACGCATCTCGAGCTTACGATGGAATTATGCTCTACATTTCATCTTCAGACCGTGATGATGAACTACGATGACCCCGGCACGGTCCAATTTTGCCTAGGGGGATTAGTCCGCCAGCTCAGTGTCCCAGAATTTGGTACGGCGCTGGCTTTATATATGGAGGAATTCAAAGAGGAGAATGACTTACATGCTCTCAACCGCCACATCCATTGTTCTTTTTCTCAGTACTGGGACGTACTAGTACCAGGTAGGGCCACTTACAATCCTATCCCTCCAAGGCATCGGCTTTCCCTCCATCTCTGAGGTACCTACACGCCATTTTGGCTCACACGATTACAGGAAAGCGAGAGAGCATCAGCGTCATCAACACTTATGACGCTTACTTTTTATGGTCTATGTTGCACAGGCACGTTATCGACCTTGCCTATTTCATTGCCCTCGTGATTCAGCACCAGACGGAGTGGCATAGGAAGGGGGTCATCTCCATTGGCCCCTATGTTACTCGGTTGGCTCGACACTTTGGGCTCCTTAGCACCGCAGCCCAAGAGTCATCCTTAACCCTCATTGGCCAGATGTCTCAACAAAGCATCTTGAGCATGCTTAGCATGAGGATAATTGAAAAGCGCTGAGGAACCTACCCTCCTCAATGTTGTCTCACCCACTCTGCCGAGGAGGAGGCCTACGAGAACATTCCTGATGATGTCCCTCCACAACACGAGGACCCCCATCTCAGCCACCACCACCCTCTCGTCCAGTTCATGCGGCGGCTTCATATGCTAACATCTCTAAGTGCCTCACTCGATTCGAGCAGTAGTGTTTTCAACGATTTGGCAACATTGATGCTACTCTACAGTAGATTTGTCAGCACCTCCACATCTCATTGCCAGTCCCACCTCGCGAACCATCCAGCGATGAAGATGTTTAAAAACATTTATTTATTATTTTATGTTTTTAATTTTTATTAAAACTACTTTTTATTTTTTTTATTATTAGACTTTAGAATTTTATTTTTTTTAATCATCAATTTCAGTTATTTCTTTATAAGTAATTATTCCTCCTAATATCCCCTAAAAAGTTCCTTATTTTATCACAGTTATGTAGAGCTCCTAAGCTCATCATCGTTTAGGAACTAAAAACTCCTCCGAGAACGGTTCTCCACGACTACCATGTCCTGATCGACCACGACCATAGCTACCACTAGATATAATATTCTTTTGGCGCAGGACTTATGGACTAATGAACCTCTACCACCGCTAGAGTATCCTCCTCCACTCTCGCACTGATTACTCTCTAAAACTCTAGTTCGAGGAATCCTCATGAAGTTTCACTTCTCTCCTTATCTTTTTTCTATATTCTTATATCTATCTTTGTACATTGAGGGCAATGTACATCTTAAGTGTGGGGGGGTATTTACTTCATTTCCCTATTAGAAAAATCCCTGAATAATAACCTTGTTCTCTTGAAAGCTCTCATATCATATTTAGGATAAATTTTAATTGATTTATGATTTTGATTGATATATCTTAAATTAAAACATAGGCATTTATGCATTGATTGTTTAAACTTTAAGACATTAGAGAATCAAGCATGATCTGTTGATTTTTAAGAATTTAAAATCTTAGGTTGTTTCTCCAAAGTTTAGGTATTACTTTGAGTTGGAATTCACAAGTTTTAAACATAAAAAAGTCATAATTTGTGTGAGATTTTTGAGCCTTTTGAGCATCTATTAATTCTTTCATGCTCACTTTTATTATTACTTTGATTGCGTTAGTATTGAACTGTTATTCTAGAACTTGCTTGATTATGCATGTCAAGACCACACCATTTGATTTGATATGTCAAAATGATTAAGGCACTTAGGATTAACCCACTCATGCCATGAAAATCCTACCTCAACGATTAACCTCTATCAAACCCTCTTGAGCCTAACAAAACATTTCTTGTATTACAGTTCATATTAACCCTTAACACTATGTTTTATTCTATTTTGTAATTTAACTTGTTCTTAAAAAAATTGTATACATATTAGTAGTAGTAATCTTTTGTTTTTGAGCTTAAGTATTTAATTCCATAATTTGAGAAGAAGCTCTATTGTTCGTAAGTGATATTAAATCTTTTTCTAGTTAAGTGATTTTTCAATTCAATCTCGATTCTAACTTTTACTTTTAGCTTGTGGCCACACCCCCTAACCAAGCCTCATTACAACCCTCTAAAGACCTTTTGATTGATGTATCATCTCAATTTATAGTGGTGGAGTTTTGATTTTCATGCAAGCCTATGGTAATAATTTTTCATTATTGACTATTGAGTGCTTCAATTATTGTCCTTAAACACCTCGAGTGATTTAAGTGAATCTTTAGTGAGGATGTGAAACTTTGTGATATTCTGAATCAAAGGTAATTACTTAGATAAGGGGAGACAACTATGTTTGCATGATTAAATTCTCAACTTGGAATGTTTGAAACTTTTATGTTCTTTTAGTTGAATTCTCAATGTATGATTTCCTATGGATTATTTTGAGATATTTTCGATAGAAATTATAAGTTGAGAAAGATTTATTTTGATTATGAGCTGAGAATTTTGCTTGAGGACAAGCAAATGCTTAAGTGTGGGGGTATTTGATAAACCTTAATATATACATATTTTTACCCCATGCTTAACGCATTTTATGGATGATTTTCCCTTAGAATTGGTGAATTCAATGCTCCTAATGCATTAATTTCATGTTTTATACTTAGGAGAGCATAAGAGAGCGAAAGGAACGAGAAACGGGCCAAAAACAAAAAAAAAATGGGCCAAAGTACAAAATCAACACGGCCTGGACTTCCACACACGGGCAGACCACACGGCCGTGTCAATTTGGCAGATTCGAAGCACGATTCACACGGATGTGTCCCTACCGAGCCCAAGTTGAGTCCAATTCAAAAAAGGCTAATTTTGAGGGTTTTTAAGCATTCTAAAGCCTATAAATACGCCTTAAAGGAAGGAATTACTCGAAGGAAGTCGATTGATCCATCTCAGAAGCTGGAGTCAGCATCAAGACTGAAGATCTCCCCTCAATTTCCCTTCAGGAGTTTTGGGTTTTCTTTATGTTTTGTATTCGTTATTCTTCTGAGATGTTTTCCTTTTTAGTTATGAACTAAATCCCCTAAATTCCTAAAGGGAATGAAACCTAAGACGAATCTTGTTATTATTTTCTGAATTGTATGATAAATATTTAAATTGTTCTTAATTATGTGTTCTTAATTCTTGTTTTGATATCCCAGGATACTGATTCAAGATAAGCTCTTATTCAGAGGAGGAATAGACCCTGTTTAAGAGTACATTTGTTATAATTAAGCGGAGTTGTTTGCGCGCCTAGAGATAGGGTGACAAGATTTTGCCGGATTAGGGTGAAACCTAATAAGGGAATCCATAGATCGAGTTAATACAACCCTAGAGTGTTAATTAGAGAAAAGTCTCAATTATTCAATCTAGGGATTAGGTGTTATTAGTCTTGAATAGGGATAATAACATAACTTAGGGATCTCTATGGAACAAGTTAAATGAATAAATCATCCGATTCGGAGCCAGAATAACAAGTACAATCTAGGTGGATTTTCCCTTAGGTAGTGTCTTAATTCAATCGTTTTCCAAAAGTAATCCCCCAATTCCATTCTCTGTGAATTCTTAGATGTAACACCCTGATTTTGGGCCTAGTCAGAACAGTGGTT
Source organism: Gossypium arboreum (assembly GCF_025698485.1). Classification (NCBI taxonomy): domain Eukaryota; kingdom Viridiplantae; phylum Streptophyta; class Magnoliopsida; order Malvales; family Malvaceae; genus Gossypium; species Gossypium arboreum. The sequence continues at coordinate 5,636,458 of NC_069071.1, forward strand.
TCGGGACCACAAATTCGATGATGAAAATTTTATTTTTATTATATTTTTAAGGTCTATGAGTTCACATAATAATTTCGTGAAAATTTCGTTTGAAAATTTTGACGTTCGGGCACTTAATTTAGTCAAAAATACTAAATTGTAAAAAATGCAAAAGTTGAGTTCTACATGTTAGAAGTGCCAAATTGTTATGAGTTTTTAAATTAAAGGTCCTTAAATGGTAATTAGACCATTGGTTAATTGTTGGACAAAAATGGACATGAAATGGGTGTAATAAAATATTTTTAAGTTAGGGGTATTTTGGTAAACTAATAATTAAAAGAATTAAAAAGGAAAATAAGCCAAATTAGCTATCATCTTCTTCATCCAACTATTTCTACCAGAAGTAGCCATGGTTAGGGTTTGTTCAAACTCCCAAGCTCGATTGTAAGTGCTCCCTAGCCCCGTTTTTAAAGTTCTTTGTATTTTTGAAATCCCGGTAACTTATTCTACTTATTTTTACCATTAATTTGAGCTAACGTTCATGTCTAAAAATTTACCCATGAATAATATGAAAGTATTTTGATGTCTAATGTTAGAAAATGAAGGTTTGGTATTAGATAAACGACTTTTGCTAAGCGATTTTACGTGAAAACGAGTAAAATGACATAATCGGTAAAAATACCAAATGTTCATAAGTACATGTTAGAGTGAGAATTGGATGTTGCTATAGAAGGGAAAAATGATCATCATGTCATAAAACATAAGAAAATGGGATGAATTTTAATTTACGAGATATGGGGCAAAAGTGTAAATATGTGAAAGTTTAGGGGCAAAATTTTAATTTTTCTAAAATATGATTTTTGGTTGATTTGAATAATATTAGTCCTAATTAGGCTATATTTGAAATGATAGAGCAAGGAAAATTGAAATTCGGGCTAAAATCGGCAAAATACCAAGTTGTGGACAAAATGGTAAAAATGACCATTTTCGCATACGAGGTAAGTTCATATGATTTTAATAATGCAATGTGTATTTTAATGTTAATGTTATGATATTATATGAATTATAAGTATACATATATGTGAATAATTTGATATTATGTAAATGATGTAACATTACTATATGTTGTTGACGTCTTTATAATTGTATGATGATTATTGTTTACGAATTGTTGCATTCTATGATTATTGTTGAATTACTATACAAATTATGTGGAATACTTGAAAAATATGAGTTACCACCGGAGTATCGATATTGACATCATGAGAAAGATGGCAAAGGTGTATGATTGAGGAAAGAGCCCGTTTGAACCTTAGGAATAGGTTAGGATACAAGTGACATGTCACTAGGAAATTGAGATCCGAACTCGTTGAGTTGCCTTCCAAGTTAGTGAGAATTATGAGGCATCTAAACTCATTGAGTTGCGTTCTGAATTCACTTATGGATGCAAGCATCCAAACTCGTTGAGTTGTGTTCCGAGTTCATTATGGATGTGAACACCCGAGCTCGTTGAGTTGCGTTTCGAGTTCATTATGGGTGAAATTATGGTAGCTTGATTTCGTGTATCTAAATTATATTCTGATGTGTTCAATGGGTAAATCTCAAGTGAACGAAGTGAAATACTCCAGATGAAAGCGACATGTTGGTAAGTGTTGTGAAATGAGTACGATGAACAGGTATGTGCGTAAACTCTTGAGTAGAGAACTTGATATATTGTAATTGTGTGGTAAGAATGATCATGAGAATGCTTTTGTGATGACCTTGTGATTATGATTCCATGCTTATGAAGCATAATTATGTGTTCTTACCTTGATGGATGAAATGATATTGTATGGATTTGGTGAATAATAGTGGTGAATGAGTAAATTCAGCCTTGACAGTTTTGGGTTACTGCAGTGGTGCAACTTTGGAAATTCACCATAAATTGTGGAAATTTATTTAGGGGCTTAATAAAATATGAGATTAAATATAAATGAGTCTAGTTTCACATAGAGGAAACGGTACATGCAATTGAACTTTATGTTATGAGATATTTAAATTGTTGTGAGACATAGTCTAAATGACTTCAAGATCCCCTATTCCTATTTTATAAATTCACCGAAAATTTTACAAAAATAATTAGGAGTTATTCTTTACATATATAGATTCTTTATTGAGTCTATTTTTAAGATAAATAAACGGCATAGCCCTTTGAATTCTGTACAGAAAGAAAACTGATTCGTAGTGAACAGAGGTTAGAGTAGCTGAAAACTGAAATAGGGGAAAATTTAATGAATAAATTGTACTAATTGGCTAAACTAAAAATTCTGAAAATTTATGGGAGAAAGGTATATGAGTCTAGTTTCAAGGAAAATTATAAAAACTTAATTTGGAGTTTCATATCGCTAGATATAAATGATTTAGTAACTGTAACTTGGTAAAATAGCTTAACCTGAACATGTGTAAATTGTACAATTTTGGTGTTTTATCTTAGAAAAGCATGATGGTAATTGCTTATTAATTTCATATGGACTTACTAAGCGTAAAGCTTACCCCTTCCTCTCCACTTCTTTAGTTTTGGAAGGTCGGCTCGGGGTTGGAGATCGTTGGAGGCAGAATCACACTATCAAGCTATCTCTTTTGGGAGAATTAATTCAAATATTAGAAATATCAAGTGAGTGGCATGTATAGGAAGTTAGTTTGTGATATGTATTATTATTATGACTCTGGCCAACCGTATTGATCTGCATTGAGCTATCATATATGGTCATGAGATATGGCCTTTATTCATTATGGTTTGTAAGTTTAATTAAACATGTTATGTCTTATGTTTGTGATGTGATGATATAGTTAGGTTTGTTTGTTATGCATGATTAGTAATATATCCTGTAAGTTGAATGCATGCCTATGGATTATGAATTAAATATGTAATATGGAGATGAGTAATGTTTCCTTGGACATGGATGTTTAAGGGACGATATGCATGTGTTTGAGAAGTTTTGGATTAAATGAAAATTTATGGCCCAGTTTTCGCCTTTGTGTATGGTTAAGTCTGGTAATGCCTCGTACCCTATTCCAGCCTTGGATACGGGTAAGTGGCGTTACATTAGATTAGTTAATTAGTTAAAAAAAACTCCCTTATTCTTAGGCTAGATAATAAAAAGACAGTCATTACTAGTACTTTTAGTTCCTTTGGGTTCGACAATCCGGTCTTGCTAAAACTATACTATTGTTCGATAGGTACACTTGCCTGCATCGTGATAATAGTTAGTTTCAAGAACGATTAATTATAAATATTTAAAACTTACCTGTCATGAAAATCGCGATCATTAGACCTGCTATAGCTGCAAATACTTTTGAACTAAAACCTAACACTATTCAAATGATACAACAATTTGTTCAGTTTGATGGTTTACAGGATGAGGATCCCAACACTCACTTAGCAAACTTTTTGGAACTATGCGATACATTTAAAATTAATGGTGTTTCTGATGATTCCATTCATCTTCGGTTATTCACTTTTTCTTTGAGGAACAAAGCTAAACAGTGGTTGAACTCGTTACCACGAGGGTCAATTGCTACTTGGGAACAAATGACCGAAATTTTTTACTAAAATTTTTCCATCGGCTAAAACGACTAAATTACGTAATGATATCTCTTCGTTTGTACAGATGGACTTAGAAACTCTTTACGATGCATAGGAGAGATACAAGGACCTACTGCGAAGGTGTTCTCACCATGGATTACCCCTATGGTTGCAAGTTCAAACATTCCATAATGGCTTGAATCCTTCGACTCGACAAATGGTTGACGCAACTGCTGGTAGAACCATCAATAATAAAACACCTGAATTCTTATGAGTTTATAGAGGAGATGTCACTGAATAACTATCAGTGGCAAGTCATAAGGACAAAGCCAACAAAAACTGTCGGTGTTTATAACATCGATTCGGTCACTATGCTCTCTAATCAGGTAGAACTTTTGAATAAGAAAATTGATGGTTTTCTTAGTTCTTCATAGGTTCATCCAGTAATGCAGTGCGAAGTAAGTGGAGGTGGATCAAGCAATTCGGAATACTAACCATATTGCCACAACATGGATAACGAACAGTTAAATTACATGGGTAATAATTCTCGATCTCAAAACAATCCATATAGTAACACTTACAATGCAGGTTGGAGGAACCACCCAAATTTCTCATGGGAAGGCCAAAGAAATCAGAGACCACCTCCAGGCTACCAACAACCACCCTACCAACAGGAAAAGAGGCCGAACCTTGAAGAGATGATCTCAAAGTTTATATCGGTGTCAGCAACTCGTTTCTAGAATACCGAGACAGCACTTAAGAATCAACAAGCATCGATCCAAGGGCTCGAAATGCAAATAGGCCAGCTGTCCAAACTAATCTCCGAACGACCACAGGGTAGCTTACCAAGTAATACTGAACCCAACCCAAGGGAACCGCTCAACACGATTAATGTTCAGGATGAAGAAGAATTCGTTGAGCCTAAGCCAGAACCGAAGCAAGAAACTGTGGTGAGTAGAGATCAAGATAAGGTAGGTCATAGTAAAAATTAATCAGTGAATGTCGAATATAAACCTCGTGCGTCATACCCCAACGCAACAAGGAAAGACCGCTCAGATGAACAATTTGGTAAATTCCTTAAACTCTTAAAAAAATTACACATTAACTTACCGTTTATTGAAGCCCTATCGCAGATGCCAAACGCAATGAAATTTTTAAAGGAGCATTTAGCAAATAAGCGGAAGTTGGACGAGGCATCGCATGTGGAGCTAAACGCAGTTTGCTCAGCTATTCTCCAGAATAAACTACCTAACAAACTAAAAGATATAGGGATTTTTACGATTCCTTGCTTAATTGGTAGTTTAGATGTTAATAATGCATTAGCTGATTCAGGGGCTAATATTAACGTCATGCCCTACAAAATGTTCAAATAATTAGGTCTTGGGAAACCCAAACAGAATAGGATGAACATTCAATTAGAAGATAAAACTATAGATTTCCAAGGGGTATTATTGAAGATGTGTTAGTTAAAATCGATAAATTTATATTTCCTGTTGACTTCATTGTTTTAGACATAGAGGAAGATAGCAACACTCCTTTGATTTTAGGAAGGCCCTTTTTAGCAACTGCTAAAAGGATTATTGATGTTGGCACAGGTGAACTCACACTCCGTGTGGGAGACAAAACAATCACCCTTCAAGCACGTAATTCTGGCAACACATCGAAAATTGAAGGTGATCTTTTAACCCATTCTACCAAAACTGACAATATGGTACTGAAGGAAGCACACGAATCATTCTCAAGTAGTAGCAGAAGACCTGTTCATGAAGATCGAAGGCTACAATGGCGAACGCATAAACCGAGAACACACGATAAACAAAAACTATGCCAGAACGAGCTCAACACCTTTCCACATCAACTTCAGGTTGGAGATAATGTCTTATTAGATGCCGTAGATCCTCACATTATCACTACCACACCGAATGAAGAAATTCCTCTTACGGTACTTAGCATTTTCCCATTCGGTACAGTCGAGGTAAGTCATCCAAAGTTCGGCATTTTTAAGGTAAACAACACCTTTCTAAAACCTTATTTTGATGAGAATGATAGCAGGAATGAGGAGTATAAACTTCTTGAACCACCATGGCCATTCAATGGAAAGGTAGGTCGAGCTTAGATTATAAATAAGTGCTTTTCGGGAGGCAGCCCGAGCACTAATTGTATTAACTTCTTTAAATTTTAGAATTTAACACCTAACTTACTAACAGAGATCTTGAATACAGGCTTTTGCACATAGACACGGCCAAGCACACGGCCGTGTGAAAACAGCGTAAAGATTTTTGCAACACGGGCTACGATAACTCGCCACGGCCGTGCGACATGGCCGTGGGCGAACATGCCAAAACAACACGGGCGTACGACACGCCCGTGTCTAGAACCCGTGACTGAACCTGTCAAATCAACACGGGCGTTCGACACTCCCGTACCAAGCACCCGTGGTCGAACCTGTTAAACTAACACGGGCGTGGGCCTACATACACGGGCATGGAAGAAGCGAACGAAGCCAGGCACGGTCGTGCGACACGGCCGTGTTCAACCACATGCCCAAGGAACACGAGAATGGACTAAATGTTCAGACGCACCCAAATTCTAAATTCGCGAGTTACACAGGTAAAAATTAGGGAACACGGGCGTCCTCCATGGCCGTGTGCCCCAAAATCTATAAATAGGCTGCACTATTCATTTTTTTCTTCACCCAAAAACCCTAACCCTAGCCCCTGCAAGTCCAAGCGCCCTTCCTGCCATGCCCGTGCGTCGCTCCCAACTTTATTCTCGACGCCCAATCTCTTTCCTTTAGCGTTTGTTTACTCCTTTCTCTTTTATTTCACTGATTTATAATGCTATTTATCATAGTAATCTATATTTTTCATGTTTTTTTCATCTTTCTATCACACAAATTTCATTTATAGAACAAGTTATCATCTTTTTCATGGTCGACGTCTTACTCATTACATGATTTCTCCACTCCATTTAATTAGTTAAAAGTGCATATTCATGGTTAGGATAGTTGAAATTTTCATGCTTCTTGTGTTGACATTTCTGTTCATTTATATAGTATGCTGCATTCCATTCTTTACCATGTTTACTTATATCACCATGCTAATGCCACAAAAATAGGTCATTGAACTTATTATTTTAGTTAAACTTTATAGTTGTGGCTGTACATATTTATGCATTTTTCTCTTCGAATTTAGTCGCATCTTTTTTTCCTTGTCTACTCATCAAGACGAATTGATTTTTCCACTTGCAGGTATACAATGTCGTTTTCACGTGGTAAAAAGGCTGTTGTCCCTGCTTCAAAAAAAGGAAGGGAGCATCATCTTCCTCGAGTCCGACCGCGAAAGTTCATCACCCTTTCCTGAGGTTCCCCATCGGGCCCAAGAAGAACTCTTCCAAATACTCCGAGCCCAACCTTTAATTGCGAGCCTCTGCATCGACTGGGCTGCACTAGAATAAGTTCAGTTGGCTGATGCGATTCTGGCCCTCCTAACCACCGACCCTTGGGAGCTTTTCTTTGGGATCATCGAGTCGACGTATCTCGAGCTTATGATGGAATTATGCTCTACATTTCATCTTCAGACCGTGATGACGAACTACGATAATCTTGGCACGGTCCAATTTTGCCTAGGTGGATTAGTTCTCCAGCTCAGTGTCCCAGAATTCAGTACAGCACTAGGCTTATATACGGAGGAATTCATGGAGGAGAATGACTTAGATACTCTTAACCACCATATCCATCGTTCTCCTTCACGGTGCTGGGACGTACTAGTACCAAGTGGGGCTACCTACAATCCTAGCCACTCCAAGGCATTGGCTCTCCCTCCATCTCTAAGGTACCTGCACGCCATTTTGGCTCACACAATTATAGGAAGGCCAGAGAGCACTGGCGTCATCAACACTCACGACACCTACTTTTTATGGTGTATGTCGCACGGGTACATCATCGACCTATGGACTAATGAACCTCTACCACCGCCGGAGTATCCTCCTCCACTCTCACACCGATTACTCTCCAGTTCGAGGAATTCATCATACAGGAAGTTTCACTTCTCCCCCTATCTTATGATTACAAATTTATATTTTCCTATCTATCTTTATACATTGAGGGCAATGTACGTCTTAAGTGTGGGGGTATTTATTTCATTATCAGAAAAATCCCTAAATGATTGCCTTGTTCTCTTGAAAATCTCTCATATCGTATTTAGGATAAATTTTGATTGATTTATGATTTTGATTAATATATCTTGAATTAAAACATAGGCATTTATGCATTGATTGTTTAAACCTTAAGAAATTAGAGAATCAATCATGATAAGTTGATTTTTAAGAATTTAAAATTTTAGGTTGTTTTCCCCAAAGTTGAGATATTACTTTGAGTTGGAATTCAGAAGTTTTAAACATAAAAAAGCCATAATTTTTGTGAGATTTTTGAGCTTTTTGAGCATCTATTAATTCTTTTATGCTCACTTTTATTATTGCTTTGAGTGCATCAGTATTGAATTGTTATTCTAGAACTTGCTTAATTATACATGTCAAGACCACACTATTTGATTTGATTTATCAAAATGAGAAAGGCACTTAAGATTAACCCACTCATGCCATGAAAAGCCTACCTCTACGATTAACCCTTAGTGAACCCCGTTGAGCTAACAAGCCATTTCTTATATTACCCTTAATATTAACCCTTAACCAATTATTGTTGAAATCCCCTAAATTAATTTGATCCCGACTTTTTGTCGAGATTGGAATTGAAATAGTTGCTTAGCTAAGTTTTATTCTACTTTGTATTTAACTTGTTCTTAAAAAAAATGTATACATCTTAATAGTAGTAATCTTCTGAGCTAAAGAAGTTAAATTCCATATTCTGAGAAAAGTTCTGTTGTATGCAATTGATGACTAGCTATTTTTCTAGTTAGACAATTTTTCAAGTTAATCTCGATTCTAACCTTTTTTTCAGCTTGTGACCACACCCCCTAACCAAGCCTCATTACAACCCTCTAAAGACCTTTTGATTGATGTATCATCTCAAATTATAGTGGTGGAGATTTGATTTTCGTGCAAGCCTATGGTAATGACTTTTCATTATTGACTATTGAGTGCTTCATTTATTGTCCTTAAACACCTCAATTGATTTGAGTGAATCTTTAGTGAGTATGTAAAACTCTATGACTTTTTGAATAAAGGTAATTACTTAGACGAGAGGAGATACCTATGTTTTCAGAATAAAATGCTCAACTTGGAATGATTAAAACTTTGATGTTCTTTTAGTTGAATTCTTAATGTATGATTACCTATGGATTATTTTGAGTTATTATTGATAGAAATTATAAGTTGAAAAGAATTATTTTGATTATGAGTTGAGAATTTTGCTTGAGGACAAGCAAATGCTTAAGTGTGGGGGTATTTGATAAACCGTAATTTATACATATTTTTACCCAATGCTTAACGCATTTTATGGATGATTTTTCCTTAGAAGTAGAGAATTTGATGCTCCTAATGCCTTAATTTCATGTTTTATACTTAGGTGAGCATAGGAGAGCGAAAGGAATGAGAAGCAAGCCAAAAACTGAGAAAATGTGCCAAAGTACGAAATCAACACGGCCTAGACTTCCTCACACGGGCATATCACACGGCCGTGTCAATCCGGCAGAATTGAAGCATCACTCACACGAGCATGTCACTCGAGCGTGTCACTCGAGCGTGTCACACGGGCGTGTCCCACGAGCGTGTCCCTGCCGAGCCCAAGTTTAGACCAATTCGAAAAAGGCCAATTTTAATGGTTTTTAGGCATTCCAACGCCTATAAATACACCTTAGAGGAGGAAGAAAGGAGACAGAGAGAAGGAGGCAGAGAACTACTCAAGGGAAGCCGATTGATCCATCTCAGAAGCCGGAGTCACCATCAAGACTGAAGATCTCCCCTCAATTTCCCTTCAGGAGTTTTGGGTTTTCTTTGTGTTTTGTATTTATTATTCTTTTGAGATGTTTTCCTTTTTAGTTATGAACTAAACCCCCTAAATACCTAAGCTGGATGAAACTTAAGAAGAATCTTGTTATTATTTTATAAATTGTATAATAGATATTTAATTTTTTCTTAATTATGTGTTCTTAATTCTTGTTTTGATATCCCCGGATACTGATTCAAGAGAAGCTCTTATTTAGAGGAGGAATAGACCCTGTCTAAGAGTACATTTGTCATAATTAAGCGGAGTTGATTGCGCGACAAGATTTTGCCGGATTAGGGTAAAATGTAATAAGAGGATCCATAGATCAAGTTAATGCAACCCTAGGGTGTTAATTGGAGAAAAGTCTCAATTATTCAATCTAGGGATTAGATGTTATTAGTCTTGAATAAGGATAATAACATAACTTAGGGATCTCTATGGAACAAGTTAAATAAATAAATCGTCCGATTCAGAGTCAGAATAACAAGTGAAGTCTAGGTGGATTTCTCCTTAGGTATTGTCTTAATTCAATTGTTTTCCAAAAGTAATCCCCCAATTCTACTTTCTGTGAATTCTTAGATTAGTTAATTAGTTAGTTAAAACTAAACCACCTTATTCTTAGGCTAGATAATAAAAAGACAGTCATTACTAATACTTTTAGTTTCTTTGGGTTCGACAATCCGCTCTTGCTAAAACTATACTACTGTTCGATAGGTACACTTGCCTACATAGCGATAATAGTTAGTTTCAAGAATGATTAATTATAAATATTTAAAACTTACCTGTCACGAAAATCGCGATCAGTGGGCAAAGCGAAGCCAAGAGTTGTGAATCACGAGGATTCTGTTCGAGGGGAATTAGAATGTGGACAAGGGAGTGACATAACTCCTTATTGTTGAGATGTACAAACGAGTAGGATGGCTCGAGTTAAGAAGCAACGAAAGCCGAGACAGAAGTTCCGAAGAAAGGGAAAGACTAAGGCATCAAGACGAGATCGAGGCGAATCAAGTTAGTTCTATTCGGAAGTCGCAATGAGGACGTTACGAGAATGAGTGGGGGAGAATGTCACGGGTCAGAGTTCAAAGCCCATGACCATCACACCAAATGTATCTGATGAAGTTCTATTATTTAGATAAGGGTCATTTGGCCCACGAGAGTTGGCCCAATTCAAGGAACTGTTAGAGAAGCCTGTCAGATTGAAGCCTGGTTGGCCTAATAGCGAAGATATGACAACTTAGGCAATTATGGTAACTAATCTTAAAAGATAGAGGGAATCATATCTTGTAAATATTAGATAGGATTTGATATGGCAATATTTTGTAAATCCCTTGAATCATGAGATATGGTTAATCTCGTCCGTCGATGTAAATGTATCTTGATCGTCAGTTTTGGAGGAGCTCAACTATAAATAGAGAGCCTCCCCCTCATTTGTACTCACTCCATACATTGTTTCATTATTATTTGTGAATAAAGAGAATAGAGAGCGTTTACTCAAACACTTTGTAAGCTCTTTCTGTTGTTCTTTTGGTTGCTTCTTTTGGCATAAATCACTTTCGCTTTTCAATTTGGTGCCTTGGAGGAGCTCTTAAGGAATCCTCACTCGAGTAAAGGCTGACTTAGTCGAGTTTAGACGAGCGAATCGCCTAAGGTCGCATGGATTGCGAGACGAAAGGTCTAGCCCTGTGACACTAGTGGGTGGTTAATTAAGAAAATTAAGGGATTGTGGGATTGAGGGGTTATCATATGTTAGGTTAGATTTTATTTTTACTCTTTCCGCCCTTAAAAAAAAGCTTGGGCAGTAACCCTCTCCTTCCTTTTGTCAATTTGTTCTCAAACGCTACTACTCTCTTTACTATTCGTTCGTATTTACTCTTTCGGAGTTTGGTCTCTATTTTCATCGGTAGTGGTAAGTGATTTTGGTGCCCTGTAATCTCGGTTTTTAAGAAATTAATTGGAAACCTATGCATATTATTTTGACAGCCGAGAATCGAGTGTAAGGGGCTGTCTCGTGCCGTACTATAGTGGAAAGCGTCCGGAGGTTTTGAGGTAAGCGTTAATTGGATGTTCTAAGTCTTTGATAGTGTGGTGGTTTCAGATTAATTGTGGTTTTAGACTGATTTTTAGGCGTTGGAATGTCGTGTATAGGTTTGGAAGTGCTCGTGGTTGTTTTAGCAGCATAAACAATACAGGTGTGTACCTGAAAAAGCAAAATATAGGGTTTCAGTGAAAGCCAAAAACCCCACTGTCGACGCTGCACGGACTTGTGGTCGCCCATACTGTAGGCCGTATGCTATAACACGGGTGTTTGATCGGTGAGGCCAGGCCGTGCGTGTAAGATATGATCGTGTGATGGCCAGGTAGGCTGTGTGTGACACATGGGCTAGACTGTTTTGGGCCGTGAAGGCCACAAAAATGTATGGGTCCACATGGGTAGTCAACACTGGCGTGTGGAAATCTGGGCCAGACAGTGTGATCCACATGCCAAATTAGGTCGTATGGGCTACACGGGCATGTGGGCCCATACGGGTAAATCACATGGGCGTGTAAGCCCATTTCACTGAAATGTATTCTAAGGTTGCACGAGTCACCCAAGTCGACTGTGAACCTACTATAGGGTCGATAAGCATTACTTAGACCCTTGAATGCGTGAATTGTATGTATGATGTATGTATTGAGCATGATGATTATATGAATGACTACTAACCTATGTGTATAACTGATATTCATGTATTAGCATGCCATATACTATATGTTGCATTGCATTGGGTTAGGATGCTGATATTTGGGGGAAGTGTACTGAAGGGCTTTTAAGGCTATTATCTGGAAGCTCAACTGCAATTTACTGATTATGTGCTGCATTCAATACTACTTGGAGTGTAGAGATGGGTGGGTGTTTTAAACCCCACATGGAGTATAGGGATGGACGGAGATTGTGTGTAGAGGGAGGTTGTGTAGGACTCCGTTTACTGATTAATGTATATCTGATACTGTTACTGTGGTGGGCTTAGGTCCTAATGCATTTATGATACTGAAACTGAAATGGGATAAGGCCCGAACTGCTACTGAAACTGAAATGGGCTTAGGCACAGACTACATTTGACTGATGATTTTTGTTTGATTGTATGCATGTCTTCTGTGTAGATTACACACTGAGTTTACATAAACTCACCCCTTTCTATTTTACCTATACTGGTAATCCTTAAACTTAGACGGACTGGTGTGGCAGAGGACTCAACGGTGATCACATGTTTATTGCGCTGCTTAAACTCCATTAGTGGTTTTACTCCCTATGTTTATGGGTTATTTCAGATGTAATTTAGGACTTTTGGACGGTTTGCATTTATTTTGGGGTTTTTAACGATTTTCATAAACTTTCAAATTGCAATGAAAACTTGGTTTTATTAAACACAACATTTTTCCTAAACGCAAACGATTTGCTTTAAGTTTCACGGTTTTAAAAGCTTCCGCTACGGAATATGTATTTAAATGAATCAAACTAAAAAGAAAAATAGTTTTGAAATGGATGAAAGTTAAATAAAGGCAAATAAATGGGAACAATTTAACTTGATAAGTTTGATTTCAAATTCCATTCCATGTGACATCGCTAGATTCAGCCATAATGTTTAGGCCGGGTTTGGCGTGTTACATTTAGTAGTATTAGAGCCAGGTTGCAAAACTCGGCTGTGGATTTTCGTTTTTAAAACTTGGTTTTTAATAACTGATTTTCAAATGATTTGAAATGATTAGACTGAGAATATGCTACACAAAGTCTCGGGCGCTGATTCTGTAAGTATTTCGATAAACTGTTATGATGTTATAAGATAGTTTGTCATGAAAACACTCTAGTTAGTGTCTACTAAAACCATAGTGAAATTGAAACTATTAGAAACTGTGTTTGCAAAAAACAAACTCTGAATTTATGATACTGCTTTACATAAAACATCTTTTAGTAAATACTGAAACTGTAACTGATTCATAAAATTCATAATATAGATAATTTGAATAGACATGAGCGCACGAGTATCCGTGGACGAGGTACTAGAGGCCAAGGTAGAGGCCGTAGAGGGGCTCGAGCTGAGTCTTCTTCTTTGGACAGCATGCCGAATCTAGATACGAGTGAGACGCCGGTGTCACCTGCTACTGAGACTGGGTCTCAAGATCGTATGGCTGAGGATGACACATTTCTTAGGCTATGTTAAGGTTACTGGAGAGGGTCGCTGGACCCAACATTGGGTCTGAGGGTTGAGGGTTAGTTACAGAACGACTCCGGTTCAATGGAGTTAAACTTTTTAGGGGTGTCACTAGAGTTGCCTCTATTGCGGCTGGATACTGAGAGGATAATGGATGATTTGGACTGTACCCCTTAGTAGAAATTGAAAGATACAGTCTCGTTGTTTCACGATGAGGCTTATCAGTAGTGGCTGACTGTTAAGAAAGGCACACAGCCCGATCGCCTGTCTTGGGAGCTCTTTAAGTCTGCCTTCCAAAGAAAGTATGTGGGAGCAAGTTATATTGATGCCCGTAGGCGTGAGTTTTTGAATCTCACTCAGAGAGACTGATCTATGGCCGAGTATGAGGCCGAATTCCTGAGATTGAGCCGCTATGCGTGAGGTATAGTGGCGTTCGAGTATGAGAGGTGTATCCGTTTTGAGGATGGCCTTAGGGATAATTTGACGGTACTGATAGCTCTGCAGAGGGAGCGAGAGTTCTCAGTCCTAGTAGAGAAGGCAAAAATCACCGAGGAGGTTAAGGGCGCTGAGCGCCAAAATAGAGACTGTGAGAGGGGTAAGAACAAAAGGGATTCAGAGCCCTCGAGTTTGGTACAAAGGCCTAAGAAAAAAGGCCAGGACTGATGGGCCAGTTAGATTTGGGCCCCCTGTTGCTCCTACTGGATTGCAGTTGTGTAGAGACTGTAGGAGATGCCATCAGGGCTAGTGTTGGAGGAGGACTAGGGCGTGTTTGAGGTGTGGGTCATTATAGCACTGCATTCGGGAGTATCCGTTGAGGGCCGATCAGATGCAAGCTCCGGGTTCTGGTACTGCGCAACCACAGAGGGTAGTTCAACAACCATCAAGAGGTCATGGTCAAGTAAGGGGTGGTAACGGTATGGGCCGTGGACAGAGAGCATCAGACAGAGGTGCTAGATAGACTGAGGCTAGGTAGCCTACTCTTTTTTATGCTGCTCTTGTTTTTGCCACCGTAGTCTTTGCCTTGAAATTTTAGAGGCACTATTTGTATAGTGAGAAGTGTATTATGTACATCGATCACAAAAGCCTTAAGTACCTCCTGACTTAGAAAGAGTTGAATCTTAGGCAGTGTAGATAGATTGAACTGCTTAAGGACTATGACTGTACTATTGAGTACCATCCTGGAAAGGCCAATGTGGTGGCCAATGCAATGAGTCATAGGGCGATGACTGATTTCAGAGTGATGTTCGCTCGACTTAGTTTGTTCGACTACGGTAGTGTGTTGGCTGAACTGTAGGTTAAATCAACTTGAATAGAATAGATTCAGGATAGACAGTTGAAGGATGAATCATTGGGTCTTCGGTTCTATCAGGTTGAAAGTGATAGCACTACGGACTTAAGG
Organism: Gossypium arboreum; assembly: GCF_025698485.1. Classification (NCBI taxonomy): domain Eukaryota; kingdom Viridiplantae; phylum Streptophyta; class Magnoliopsida; order Malvales; family Malvaceae; genus Gossypium; species Gossypium arboreum. Next base: position 5,651,535 of record NC_069071.1, read on the forward strand.
CTGAATAACGATGGGGTACTCTATTTTTGTGGTCGGATTTGTGTACCAAATGATACTGATCTGAGGCAGTCTATTTTGAGGGAGGCGCATAGTAGCCCTTATCCTATGCATCCCGGTGGGAATAATATGTACCTAGATCTTCGAAAACTGTATTGGTGGCAAGGATTGAAACTAGAGGTTACTGATTTTGTGGCTTATTGTTTGACATGCCAACAGGTTAAGGCTAAGCATCAGTTACCTTCGGGTTTGCTACAGCTGGTTAATATTTTGCTATGGAAGTTGGATCGAGTGACGATAAACTTCGTTAGTGGTTTGCCCTTGGCACCTACTAAGAAGGATTCTGTTTGGGTCATCGTGGATTGACTGGCCAAGTCTGCGTACCTCATTTCGGTTAGGATTAACTATTCTCTTTAGAAGTTGGTAAAATTGTATGTCTTGGGGATAATTAGACTACATGGGGTTCTGATGTCGATTATTTTTTATAGAGATCCTCACTTCACGTCTCGATTCTGGAAAAAGTTACATGAGGCTCTGGGTTTGAGATTGGACTTTAGTACTGTGTTCCATCCTCAGACCGATGGTTAGTCTGAGAGGGTGATTCAGATACTGGAGGATATGTTGAGGAGTTATGTTATTGATTTTTGAGGCAGTCAAGAGGATTATCTGCCGCTAGCAGAGTTTGCCTATAATAACAGCTTCTAGTCTAGCATTCAGATGGCACCTTATAAAGCTTTGTATGGACGTAAGTGTCGCACTCTCCTATGTTGGACTGAGTTGAGTGAACGACGGGTTCTGGGTCTGAAGGCGGCTTCTAATTAACAGAAGTCCTATGCAGATTTGAAGAGGCGTGAGATTGAGTATTCTGTGGGGGTTTTGTGTTTCTCAATGTTTCGCCATGGAATAAGGTTTAGAGGTTCGTTCGTAAGGGAAAATTGAGCCCTAGGTTTATTGGGCCTTACTGAATTCTGAAGCGAGTGGGACCGGCCACTTATCAGTTGGAGTTACCTCTAGAGTTAGACAGTATTCATGATGTATTCCATGTCTCGATGTTGAGGCGCTACTGCTCTAATCCTACTCATGTTGTTCCTATTGAGGAGATTGAGGTTAGGCCAGATTTTACCTTCGAGGAAGAGCCGGTTTAGATTCTGGATCATGATGTAAAGGTTCTTCGTAGAAAGTCTATTCCATTAGTGAAGGTGCTGTGGCGGAATCATAGCACTAAGAAGGCCACGTAGAAGCCAGAGGATGTGATGCGTCAGTAGTATCCTCATTTGTTCTAATCAGATAAATTTTGAATTCGCAATTTTCTTTTAGGGGGTAGAGTTGTAACCCCTCAAATTTCTATTTCGGCTTTTGTGGAAACGTGACACAAATCTGTATCTGGTTCAGTAGTTAATTGTTCTGGGTGTGTATGAGAGGTCCCAAGTCCAAGCCTTACATTTAGCAAATTTTGATATTTTTCTAACTTAAGCTTTATAATTGAATAGTAGGCTTATATTAATTTATTTATAAAACCATATTAGAATGAGCCTGCTGGTTCGAGTGGTAAGGGTGTGTTGTGTTGGCTGGAGGTTCTGTGTTTGAGTTCTTACACGAGCAAGGGAATTATTTTTGCTTGAGGCATATGACAAATGGTGGAGTTCAAGTTAAATTGAAATTCTGAGTAGTGGATGCTATTGGGTGGTTAATTGAGAAAATTAAGGGATTGTGAGATTGAGGGGTTATCATATGTTAGGTTAGATTTTATTTTTACTCTTTCCCCTTCCAAAAAAAAAAAGCTTGGACAGCAACCCTCTCCTTCCTTCTTCTCCTTTTTTTGTCAATTTGTTCTCAAACGCTACTACTCTCTTTGCTATTCGTTCATATTTACTATTCCGGAGTTCGCTCTCTATTTTTGTCAGTAGTGGTAAGTGATTTTGGTACCCCATAATCTTGGTTTTTAATATATTAATTGGAGACCTATGTATATTGTTTTGATAGTCGAAAATCAGGTGTAAGGGGTTGTCTCGTGCCTATTGTAGTGGAAAGCGTTCGGGGGTTTCGAGGTAAGCGTTAATTGGATGTTCTAAGTCTTTGCTAGTGTGGTGGTTTCGAATAAATCATGGTTTTAGGTTGATTTTTGGGTGTTAGAATGTCATGTGTAGGCCTGGGAGTGCTCGTGGTTGTTTTAGCAACATAAACAATATAGGTGGGTACCCGAAAATGCAGAAAATAGGGTTTTTGTGAAAGTTGAAAACCCCACTGTTGATGCCACACAGGCATGTGGTCACCTGTGTAGTAGGCTATGTACCATAACACGGGCGTGTAATCAACGAGGCCAGGCCGTGCGTACGAGACACAACCATGTGATGGCTAGGTATGCTGTGTGTGACACACGGGCTAGACTGATTTGGGTCGTGTGGGCTACATGAGCGTGTGGGTCCGCATGGGTAGTCTACACGGGCGAGTGAGCCCATTTAACTTAAATGTATTCTAAGGTTGCAAGGGTTTCCCAAGTTGACTGTGAACCCACTGTAGGGTCGATAAGCACTACTTAGACCCTTAAATGCGTGAACTGGATGTATGATGTATGTATTGAGCATGATGATAATATGAATGCCTACTGAACTGTGTGTATAACTGATATTCATGTATTAGCATGTCATATGCTGTATATTGCATTGCATTTGGTTGGGATGTTGATATTTGGAGGAAGTATACTGAAGGGCTTTTAAGGCTATTATCTGGCAGCTCAGCTGCAATTTACTGATTATGTGTTGCATTCGGTACTACTTGGAGTGTAGGGATGGGTGGGTGTTTTAAACCCCACATGGAATATAGGGATAGACGGAGATTGTCTGTAGAGGTTGGTTGGGTAGGACTCTGTTTACTGATTAATGTATATCTGATACTGTTACTATGATGGGCTTAGGCCCTAATGCATATTTGATACTGAAACTGAAATGGGCTTAGGCCCAGACTACATTTGACTGATGATTGTTATTTGACTGTATGCATGTCTTCTATGTAGATTACACACCGAGTTTACGTAAACTCACCCCTTTCTATTTTAACTGTATAGGTAATCCCCAGACTTAGACGGTCCGGCGCGATAGAGGACTCAACAGTGACCACATGTTTATTGCACTACTTAAACTCCATTAATGGTTTACTCTCTATGTTTATGGGTTATTCTAGATGTAATTTGGGACTTTTGGACGGTTTGCATTTATTTTGGGATTTTTAATGGTTTTCATAAAATTTCAAATTGCAATGAAAACTCGGTTTTATTAAACACAACGTTTTTCCTAAACGCAAACATTTCCTTTAAATTTCACAGTTTTAAAAGCTTCCGCTACAGAATATGTGTTTAAACGAATCAAATTAATAAGAAAAATAGTTTTGAAATGGATGAAAGTTAAATAAAGGCAAATAAAAGGGAACGATTTAACTTGATAAGTTCGATTTCGAATTCCATTCCATGTGACATCACTAGATTCGACCATAGCGTCTAGGCCGGGTTTGGGGTGTTACACTCAACTACTTGAAATTTCAACTGAACACCTTAACACATATTTTGTGAAAGGCACACATTCACTCAAACACCTTGAAATATTGGCCCACGATGCACTTACATGCTATGCCGTAAGGGATAAATCACTGTCTTAACATTGAACAATCTTTTCAACATAAGCACATACACTAATCCCTATGACATGCCAATTATATCCTAACTATTCTACTAAGTATACTAGGACATTTCCATAAGTTGATTTTGGCATGGCTTAGTTGATTGTACCATTTGGCAGTCGACCCGATCAAGCTATCTTGGAAGCAATAGATTAATAATTGGCTGTTATTGACGTATCCCGTCATTCTTCGGTAGAACATTGTGATATGGGCTTCAAGACAATTAGTCCCATTATATTTTTCAAATTCTAGAGTTTTTAATTTCGATAGGAGCACTAGATATGGGACTAAACTCAATTCCTTAGCATTGACCCTACAAAGGTAATCAGCATTCTCCATAACTCTGAATTTCTCCTCCAACCACTTGCACCAATCTTCTAGCTGTTTTGGTAATTCTACTCTTACTCTATCCATTTCCCCCATATCGTCTAAATCTGGAACGATAGGGTTGGTTGGATTATCTCCAAGATTGGAGCCTGAACCTGTTGCGTAATTCAACGCTGTTGAAGTGCCGACTTGGTATTGTTGAAGTCTTATGGTAACGGGTGCCCTTCATGGATATGTGTCAGGTTGGCCTTGGACATTCATTGGGGTAGGCTTGGGTGGATGTAGGGTCTTCATTATCATCCCTAGAGTTAACCACAATACTTTTCCTTTTTTCAATCCCTCCGACCAGCAATTGGGTCAATTGGCTTATCATACTTTGTTAGGATTCTTGTATTTAATCCCTTACGTCTTACTATACTTTACCTAATTGTTCCTGCAGCTGTGCTTGCAACTGATCTTGCATATCTTTCTGAATTTGTTATAATCTCTCTAATCTTTGATCCATGGCTTTGGTTTTTCTGAAGGTACCGTAACGATATTCAGTTGGTAGATTCTTGTTGGTTTCCAGGGTAACTATCATAATTTCGATTAATTAAGGTCTTTTTATAAAATTTAATGCATATGATGAAATGTAATGCTGATGTATGAAATAAATGCAAAAAGAGGCATTGATTTTGATTCAATTCTATTAGAACAACTTTACTAGAAAATAAATCTTTTTACATAAAATGAATATTTTACATATACGACCTTGCCCTAATACTCAAAGCCTTGAATTTCCTAAGAAGCCAATCTAATTCTCGGCCCTGATCAGATTTTGATCCTTGTTTTAAGCTCAGCATGTCGGCTTGAACTGCTAGGGTTTGCGAATGGTTGGCTACTTCTCGTACTTGAGTCACAGCTTCGCCTATGATGTGATCTCTATCCTTAATCTGGCATTGAGATCGTTGGAGTTGCTCTTTCCAGTGTTCGTTGTTCGTTTCAAGAAGCTCAACTCGAAGTTCACAATTTCGCGGTGTCGCCTTGAGCTCTTCTATCTTTCCCTTCAACTCTTCAATCTTATTTAGGCTTGCTTTCAACTTAATTGTGGATGCAACTACGATATTAATGTATTAAACTTTCTAATTTTGCTGCCTAGGCTCTCAATCTAACCTTTTCATTTCGGCTTTCTAACAAATCTGAACTCGAGTATCTTGGAATTTCCTTTCTCGCTGATCAGCTTTAATCTTTTCTTCTTTAATTTCTTGCTACCATTTTTCTGATGTTTTACCCAAACCGGCAGTCCTCATCGACAAACGCAACTTCTTAGAATCTGTTTTTAGACTGTCTAAGTCTTTCTCAGACTTGTTATTTCCTTTTCTCATTTTCTCGACTTCTATCTTCTGGACGTCGACCTTTAATCCAAGTTGCATCTTTTCCTCTTCCAACTATTCTATCCCCAGCTCTGAACTCCTCTTTTCAAAGTCTTTCTTTACGATCTCCAACTCAAACAGGATCACTTGTAAGTGCTCTTCTATTGATCAAGTGTTTTCTTAACTTGACGTAGGGATATTGTCATTGATTCGTTTACCCTACCACCAATCATATTCGGGGGTCGTCATTGGATTTGTGACAAATCTTTTCATTTTGTGAGTTTGGTTCCAAGCGTTTGATATTTCATGGACCTTCTTTTTGTAATTATCACCTTTGTATGCAAACTCACACTAAGCGAACCCTTGCGTTGTCGGTATAAACTACCTCAAACTATATTACCTTAATACTAGTAGAGGGGCATATCCAATAGCTTCCCATATCCCGAGTAGAGGGACCTAGTATAAGTCTCCACATCGGTACAAAATTTCATCAGGGATCATCCAAGGGGCCCTTCATTCAACATCTTCGTCTTGGAGACTCTAGAGAATTGCCATCCACTTTTCCTCCAAAATGTTGTCTTATTTTGGAGTAGTCGCGAATTCTTTCAACAGAGAGTAGTTCTTGAAGAATACTCGATAAGAGACCTTTTCTACCTTCTAAAAATGACTATGGAACCAAGCTAGGAAGAGTTGTGCACATCTGACAAATCTTCCTTCACCCACTCTCTGGCATGCACTAAGAGATCTAAAAGTTTTAGCCAAAATTACCGGGACGAGTGTGACCTTTTTGTTAAGCCAATCAAATCAATCTGAAACTGCATCGTCTATGTGCCCTAGTGCTTTGGGGAAGATGACCAACCTGTAAATACTCAAGGTGAAGATGTCGACTCTTTTCTTTGTATCTGGATGTGCCAAGATCAAATCCTGCGAAGTTTGTCGAGGGATGCATTTACTATTTCTCTTTTGTTTAATCTGGGCTGCAACCCATTGTTCGCTCATCCCAGTTATGCTCATTAGCCTCTTTAAAAAAGTCGGGATGTTGGTGGCTTTAGAATAAGCTTTGTCGGCGTAGATTCTCGGGCAACGTAGCAGAGTTGTATACTCTACTACGATGGGTACCAAATCTACCTTCCCAAAAGTAAAGCAGCTATAGGCAGGATTCCAATACTGGGCAAGAGCTCGGAATAAGTGCTTATCCACTTTGACATTGAGTAAATAAGGTAAATCACTACAGTCACAGTAGAATAACTGCTTGGTTTCGTCATCCCATTGGTCTCATATTTCTTTCAACTCTTAGAGATCATTTTCAGTTACATTGATGCAAGTGAAATTCCATAGTTCTGACATATATCCCTCCATCAGGCTGTCGTCCTTCTCTTGTTGTGTCTTCTCGAACCATATCCGGACGACCGCATTGTCCTCCAATTTATCAAGAAGTCCCTTTTCCATGACAAGCTCTCTATTTAGCAGCTGAACGCAAATCAACACCCTTTTCTATGATGAAAATGCAATGCCATCACAACCAAAACAAAAGGAAACAAGTTTCATACAAAGGTAGAATTCAAAGCAAGAAATAATAAATAGAACACCTATTCGAGTGACCACTAGAGGTTTGGTATGGTTCTAACTAGGGTAGGTTCTTAAAGCTCATTATATACAGTTCGGTTCTAAAGTAAGGGTATGTAAACTGAAAAATATATAGGATTTTTCCTATATAATTCGTCACCTTTTTACTTAAATTTGTTGTTAAAACCAAGTAATTGTTTAGTAAGTTAATGAAATATATGAAAATATGAAATTGGGACATAGATATTATTAAAATGAGATTTTATGCTTTATTATATAGTTTTCATGCGAAAAATGGTTTCTTTTATATTAATTTGAGCATATTATATTTTCAAGCTATAAAGTGGGCTATGCATGATTAAATTAACTAATAAAATATAAAACTATATTTAATAATTTATTTTAATATATTTCATTAATAAATTGGGTTTTAATTAATTAAGTAAATTGTTTAATAATTTATTTTAATATATTCTTTGGTCCTCTAAATTATCAACTATTGTTAGACAGGTCTGAGAGCTTTATGTTGATTACAAAACCATCCAAATGGAGGACCAAGTCAACCCAAAATTCAATTGCATGTGGATGTTCATAAATTAAATTTTGGTTTAATTACACAAGGTCCTTTTAGAGTTGAAGAAATCAAAGATTTACCCGGAGATTTGCAGTTGATCGAGTCTTGATCTTGATGATGTTGTGGCACTTAAATCAAGCAAAAATCAGCCACACTCCCACAAATCATGGTCAGCCACTCTTGGATGAAGTTTCAAATGATGGATACTTCTATTTTTAGAAAACTAGCTCCCTTGCCTCACCTATAAATAAGACCCCATTTCACACTTTTCCATCATCCCTCACTCACTCATCATTTTCTCCTCTCTTAACTCTCTTAGCTTTCTTTCCCCTTCACGTCTATCATCATTTTTGTATAAGGATTTTTGGCAAATTAGCCTGTTAAAGAACCCTTGGTCGGCCACCTTGGAGAGCAATTAGCAAAGGAGCGAAGCAAAGGAACGAAGAAGCCTCGTCAGTCAGAGTCTTGGGTGATAGCCACTCTGAATTGGGTTTAATCTTTCTTTTCTTTAATTTAATTTAAAGATGTTTGCTATGTGTTCTTTGTTCTTGTTTACAACGATGTTAGCTTAATTTTATTTAAGCTAGGATGATTGCTTTGATTTAATAATATTTATTAGATTCATGCTTATAATGTTTATGCCTTAATCGATCATGTTTTCAATTAAAATCAAGTTTATATTTCATTCATACGTGGTTGAAATGCACCTAAATTAGCTGAGTGATCCCAACCAGACGATGGATAATGGACGCATAATTGAAATGTGCATGCTCAATTTAGATCCTAACCCGATTAAATTCCAGGTTGCATAACAACCCTAACCAGGCTCTGTTATCTGCATAGTTTTTAGATTTGTGTGATTAAACTGTTTCAATCCTAAACATCCCTGTTACCTCGCACGAATACTAAGAAACCCTTAGTAAATAAGGATCAATAAAATGCGTATTTACTAAGTAAAGGATTTCGAAAGGACCTTGTTTTCCAAACTCATGAAAGATCGAGTTGTCATGGAATGTTTTTCCAAAAATTATTAAGCATGTTGATAATAAATTGAGTTTAATTAAAGTAATTATCTTAGTTTATTTATGTTATAATTGTTACAAATTGTCTTTAATTTCACTAAAATCTATTTCATTCATATAGTTTGCATAGGTTAATTTGCATTAGGGATCATTGCATTTAGTCTAATATATTTTAATCATCAGTTCTCAACTAAATTGTGTTTTTATTTACCAAATTGTTAATAAAATTTTACAAATTAAGTGACGTAGCACAAATACAATCCCTGTGGAGACAATAACTCAATACTTATTACTTGATAACAACTGTGCACACTTGCACAAACCCGAGCGTTACAGGGTACCTCAACCAACAGATTCCTTGATCCTCACCCATTATGGGCTCATAAGGACCGAGTTCAATTTAGGGGAATACATTTCCCTATGGTTATAAGGAGATAAAGATCTCACAAAGACATAAGTACGGAAGTATCTTGAAAGCGATCCACTATCCTATACGGAGGTGAACACCTCATGAAGAAATAGTTTCTCACTCTCACTTAAGGTGGGAAAAATGGAATGATTGTGCAATGCAATGTACGTGAAAACATACAAAGAGAAACTTTCTAACCAATAAAACAGATATACTAGCTCGCTATATAACTTGAGACATCAAAGGCAAAACATGAAAGATGAAATGCAATAAAATGATAGTTAATTTAAACCAAATTATCAACTTTCGACAAAAAGACCAAAAAGTAATCAACTCGCGGCTTTACTATCTTATTTTGTACCCAGCGGAGCCAATCTGAAACCTTTTTTAGATCAACTTTCATTTAAAAAAAAACAAAAATGGGAGTCGCTACCAATCCTTTTTATAAGGTGTGATCGGATCACCTCAAAACTCATTTTGATTAAATGTAAGATTTAAAATGATACTTTTCGGTCAATAAAATCCAGGAAATTGGTTTGAGAGTCGGTTATGTAACAGGCCAATTTTAGCTAAATAGAAACAGTGGTTTTAGAATCACAAATCTGAGGTCGTAAAAATATTTTAATATTATTTTTGGTATTTACAGCATGTGAATTTGATGGTATTATATTTTCATGAATTAATTTTATCGATTGAGTGTTCTATTTGAAAAAAAGGACCTAATCGCGTAAAATGTAAAAATTGCTTATTAACTATTAAAAGTATTAAATTGCTATGGCTTATTAAATGTAAAGCCCTTATTATGTAATTAGACCATAATTTTAGTAAATGGACATGGATGGACATATGTTAGTAGGTTTTAAATGTATTAATAAAGGTTAATATAGTAATTTGTGAATTAATGTTAATAAAATAAAACAAAACATAAAAAAATCATGCATGTTCATCTTTATGGCCGAATGTGACAAAGAAAGAGGCCATTGTTGAAGATTTTAAGTTCGGCACCTAGGGAGCTTGATTTAGGTATGTTTATTGCTCGATTTTTGATAATTTTTACGTTTTTGAGATCGTTGCTTCATATATTACCTAGCCCATGCTTTAATTTTTGGATTTGATGATGAATTTGTGAAATGCCATTGATGAACATTCAATCTTTTTGTTGTTTAATGATGAGAAATAAATAATTGTTGTTAGATTTTCATAGTTTATTAAGTGATTTTTGATAAAAAAAATGCTTATTAATGATTAAATTGTGAAATTTGTAAATTGAGGGGTTAAAAGGTGAAATAAATGGAATTAATGGGCTGCTAAAGTCCTAGGGAAGATTCGGCCAAGTATGAGTCTATTGAAATTTTGTGTATTTTGTGTTGTTTTGAAATAGGGACTAAATTGAGAAAAATGTAAAATATTAGGGGCTAATGTGCAAAATCCCCATTTATATGTTTTTGGGTGAAATTGAATGAATATGTGATTAAATAAGTTAAATTTTAATTTTTTTTAGATCAAGAAAGAAAGAAATCTGATTTGGATCGGGGAAAGTCGAAAGTTGTTGAATAGTTGTTCTGATCTGTTCATTTACGTACGAGGTAAGTTCATGTGCAAATAAATGTTTTTTAAATTTAAATGTATTAATTGCTGAGTTGAACTATTTATTTATATATGTTGTTGAATTGAATTGAGCATTGGAGGACTTGTTTCAAGCATAAATTGATTGAGTTACAAAGTTGAAAGCCTCATATGAACCTTAGGAATAGTATAGGATACTGATGTCATGACATTAGGACTTCTGAGGTGTGTTTTCATGTAAGACCATGTCTGGGAAATTGAGGCCGATATGAGATTTCGTGTAAAGCCCTATCTGGGACAGAGGCATCGATATGTGATAACATGTAAGACCATATCTGGGATATGGCTTTGTATGTGATATATGTGTTTTCGAGTATCCTTAACAATTCAGGTATGTATGAAGTTTATATGTTCATTGAGAAATAAGGTAAGTGAAGTTACTTAATATGGTAATATGGATTATATGAGAAAAGTGATTGTATATATGTATGTGATTTGTTAAATGTGGTTGTATATGTGTATGTGATTTGTTAAATGTGGCCTATTTGAATTAATTTATTAATGTTCTTGAGATGATTTATTTGCTTATGGCTTACTAAGCTTTTGAAGCTTACCTAGCGTGTTCTTTCATTGTTTTATAGATATACTAAAGTTAGCTCGAGCTCGAGGATCGTCAAGGAATGTTGTCACACTATTGAACGTCATTCGGTACTTTTGAAGTTTTTAATTATGGCATATGGCATGTATAAGCTAGTTTCGATATGCTTAGTTTTGAATTGTTTATAAATAGCCATGCGAAAATGGCTTGATAATGATGTCAATGCTTGTGAATAATCGGTCTTCTTAATTAGCTCATTTTGAGAAGTTTGTTTGATGGCATAGTTTGCATTTTGTGGTTAATTATTCGGTTAGATGTTAATGTTGGTATGTGTTCATATTTGCTATGTAATGACTATGCTATACCATGTGAATTTGGCTATTTGATATGGCTTATTAATAACCTATGTTTTTGATGTATAAAATTCCATTGTAAATTGGTTTGTGAATGATGAAAATTGCTTTGGTCATTTTGTGAAATAAATTATGATATATAATGTATAATTATATTTGGCTAATGATAGGTAAAATAAATACTTATGCCTATGACATGATTGTTTGTTGTTCGGTATTTAAAGGTCAAGATGTCGGTTTAATGCATGATTATGAAATGTGTTATATATGTGGTTGTATATTCAACTAGGGTATTTGACTCATTTTGATAAGTATGAGATTTTGGTATATGGTATGCGTATATATATATATATATATATATATATATATATATATAGTTATAATATGACATGTTGATGTTTGTATTAGGTTATGAAAAAATATAATTAGCTTAATATTAAATGGTGGAATTGGTATGAATTTTGAGGCTAATTTGCTAGCCGGATAAATGAGAAATGAATTGATTGTGTATATGTAATTTTGGCATAATGCTTAGTATATGAATTGGGTATGTTTGGTTCGGTAATTGGGTTTAGAAATAGCTATTGTTATACTGGTGAATTGTGCATAAATTAGTAGTATTAAAAGTTGATGATCATTTTATGAACCACTAAATTAGACTACGATCACGACTAAGGCAAGGGCACCTATCGAACAGTAGTATAGTTATGTTAAGACCGAAAATATCGTATCCACAAGGACTAAAAGTACTAGTAATTACTATTTTTTTTATTATCTAGCCTAAGAATTAAAAGGATGTTTTTAAACTAAGATTAACTATCTAATTAACTAAGAATACGACAGAGATAAAAGTTGGAAATTACTTTTGGAAAACTGATGGAGAAGACAATACCCAATGAAGAATCTACCTAGACTTCACTTATTACTTCTGAATTAGACGATTTATTCACTTGACTTAATCCATAGAAATCCCTAGCTTATGTTAATATCTCTCTCGAGACTAAAAACAACTGACTCTAGGTTAATTAATTGAAATCTCTTTCAAATTCAAACCCCTATTGTCGCATTAACTCGATCTATAAATTTCGTTATTAGATTTGACTCTAATCTGGCAGATTTATATTTTCCTATCTCTAGGATTGCAATCAACTCTGCTTAATTATGGAAGATCTACTCTTAAACAGGGACTTTTGCTCTACTGAATAAGCACATCAAAACCTGAATTAATATCCTGAAATATTAAAGCAATGATTAAAACTTATAATTAAGAATAAGAACAAGTATTTATCATATAATTCAAAAGGTAATAAGATTCGTCTTAGGTTTCATCTTCCTTAGGTATTTAGGGCATTTAGTTCATAATGATGGGGGAAAACATCTCAAAATTAGGAAAACAACAAAACATAAAGAAACCCAAAAAATTCTGTAGAAATTGAATGAAAATCTTTAGTCTTGAAGTAGATCCTGCTTCCGAGCTAATTCCAATGGCTGTCTTTGAGTATTTTCTTCCTTCTACTCTGTGTCTCCCATTTGATCCTCTTATCGTGTGGTTAAATAGACTTTGAAATGCCCAAAATAGCCCGAAAATTAGCCTTTTCTGAGTAGAATTAAAATAGGTCTCGACAGGGACACGACCATGTGGTACGCCCGTGTGATGGTGCTCAGGCCGTGTGCAATTCTGATATGATTTTAAGTTGACAAGGCTATGACACACGGGCATGTGGTCTACCCGTGTGTCTCACACGGGCGTGTGGATTACCCGTGTGGAAGTGTCTGTGCCGTGTGTAGCACTAAAATAAACCTACTTTGTCCGTTTTCGGCCTTTTTCTTGCACTTTTCGCTTTCTTATACTCATCTAGATATAAAACATGAAATTAAAGGATTTGAAGTATCAAAGTCACTAAATCTTATGCTAATTCATCCAAAAATATGCCAAGCATGGGATTAAAATATGTTACTTTTGAGGTTTATCAAATATCCCCACACTTAAGCATTTGTTTGTTCTCAAGCAAAATCCTCAACTCACAATTAAAATGTATTCTTCTCAATTTATAATTCTTATCAATAATATTTCAAAATAATTCACAAATAATCATACATTGAGAATTTAACTAAAAGAACATCAAAGTTTCAAACAATCCAAGTTGAGCATTTTAATCATAAAATCATAGGTATTTCCCTTTATTTAAATAATTACCTTTAATTCCAAATCAACAAGAGTTGACATACTCACTAAAGATTCACTCAAATCACTCAAAGTGTTTAAGGTTCAACAATGAATCACTCATTAGTCAAATATGAAAAGTTATTACCATAGGCTTGCATGAAAATCAAATCTCCACCATTATAAATGAGATGATACACAAATCAAAAGGTCTTTAGTAGGGTTGTAATGGGGCTTGGGTTAAAGGTGTGGATAAAGACTGAAAAATAGGATTAGAATCGAGATCAATTTAATAAATTGCCAAACTTAGAAAAATAAAGCTAATTATTGAATTACAAACAAGTGCCAAAATTAAAACTATCCAAAACTAATAAAGTGAGCTTTTTCTCAAAATAGTAACTTTAACTTATCCAAGCTCATTATAAAAGAATAACAATATGTAATTACATGAATATATATATATATATTTTAATTAAGAATAAGAACAGAAAGTACATAATAAGAAATAATTCAGTAACTGAAATGAACGAACATAGTTAGGTAACTAATCAAATCAAATATCGATAAAAAGGGAGTTAATAAAAAGTTAGAAATTCTTAACGAATCAAAAAGGGTTAAGTTGTGGGTTATCATTAAAGGGAAATAAAGAAATGATGTTCAAAGCTCAAAGGGGTTCACTAAACGTTAATTATGTGGGTAGGTTTTTTATGGAGTAAGTGGGCTAAAACCTAAGTGCCTTCATCATCTTAGTATATCAAATCAAAGGTGTGGTCTTGACATGTATAATCGATGCAAGTTCTAGAATAACAAATCAGTATTGACTCACTCATAACCATCAATAAAAGTGATCAAGAAAGATATATGCTCTAAAAGGATGAAAATCTCACAAAAATTATGGGTTTTTGATGTCAATCCTGTAAATTTAGAACCTCAAGTTAATACCTCATTTCAAGGAAACAATCTAACAATTTCAGTTCTCAAAAATTCAACTTATTATGCTTGCTAGTTTAAATAATCAATGCACAATTACCTATGTTTTGATCCAAAACATATCAATAAAAATCATAAATCAATCAAAATTCATTCTAATAGTAATATGAGAAAATTATTTGAGAATAAAATATAATTCAGGGATTTTCTGATAATTATATAAATAACCTCCCCACACTTAAGATGTACATTGTCCTCAATGTACAAAGATAGATAATAACAATATAAGCATAATATCATAAAAGATGGGGGAGAAGTGAAACTGCCTTGAATTTGGATGTAATCCTCGGAATAGCGAAAGCGGATTTGTAGACATTGGAAATGAAGTGCATGCGTAACTAGCCAGAGGTGAAGGTGGGGCAGGATACTCTGGTGATGGTAAAAGTTGGGTTCCACAATCACAGTGCCAAGTGAAGAGGTTATCGTGGTGGTCGGTGTCGTGGTCGAGCAAGACATGGCAGTCATGGATTATCTTTCCCCAGAGGATTGTTTGTATATTCCTAAGTAGCACTAATCGACTGAACCTTTTGAAACTGCGATATCACCAATAATGTTTTAGGGAGTTATATCGATGGGGTTGTTATAGTTACTCAGAAAGGAACAGCCATATAATTAAGGGGTTCAAAATATACTAATAAAAGTCTTTTAGAATATAAAAAAAATAAAAACAAAAGGAAAAAAAAAGTGAAAAATAAATGGACTCAAAAGTCCTCGTCATCAGATTGATCAGTGTCACGAGTCAGTGGCACTGGAGGAGTGATGTGAAGGTACTGGCAGATCCACTGTAAAGTTGCATCAATACTGTCGAACCTCTGTGTACAGTACTGACGGAAACTAGCGAACTCCTCGGAGGATACTCCTAGGGAACTAGCAGCAGAAGGAACATGTCGGTGACTCGATGGTGGAGGCTGTGGTGGGTCCTCGTGATAGGGAGGAACATCATCAGTGACGTCCTCTAGGTCATACTGAATGTCAGGCTGGACTAGTCTGTACTAAGGAGGGTCCACTCTACGTCGCCGCTCGATCATCCTCATATGGATCATGCTCGAGATGCACTCAGGAGATATCTAACCGACTAGGGTAAGGGTCGAGGACTGCTCCGGTGTGTCGAGTAAACCGAAGTGTCAAGTGAGATGAGTCACGTAAGGGCCAAGAAAGATAGGGCCCTTCTTATGGCGTTTAGTCTGATTGTGGCAAGCGAGCGCAATAAATATGCCACATCAAACACATGTCCGGTAATCATGCTCTACAGGAAATAAGCGTCATAGGTACTAACCACTCCTGTGCTCTCTCTCTGACCCGTCAAAGTGTGAGCTAGGAAGGCGTGAATATACCGTAGGGCTAGAAAAAGATGCGTCGCCTTCGAGCGACTCGCGTCATAGTTAGTCAGGCTGCCTGTGAGCTCCACCTAACATCACGAGGGTGAGTAATGAATATGTCGATGAAGGTGGAGAAAGTCCTCGACGCTCATGAACTCCTTTGTGTAAAGTCCCAAAGCAACACATGGGGAAGAATCTACCCCATGGAGATGTGGTAATAATCGCGCGCACATCGTTAGCCAAACGTACCTGCTCTAACGCAGCCCAATCAATGCAGCGACCCACACCAGAGGTCGTACTCGATGAAACTGGCATAGTTCCTCCTGAGGGCCCGCCGAGAATCGAAAATAAGGATGGCGAGCCTCAGCAGATGCGCTCGAAGAAGAGGTCGAGCTAGGGCCCTTTCGTTTTTTCGAAGCGGGGACGGTAATCTTCTTACCTCGTGTGTTTATTATAATAGATCTGCAAGAAAGCAATCATATAATTCAATTTCACGAATGAACATCATTGGTAAGCAGATAAAGAAGAATCATCCAAGTTCAGCCCAACAATTAAATGAAAGTAGAAAATGGAGTGAAACGCAAAATGTTACTATACAATAAAAACTAACTAAATGATCATTATAAATAAGTAAGCAAAATACGAATAAACTCGTTAAGACAATGACCCGAAGATATAAGCAAACTGCTAGTCCAAAACTAAATTAAACATAAAATTGTCAATAATTGAACTGAATAAGAATAAACAAATCAGTAAAATAATAATAATAATAATAATAATAATAATAAACAATATATCAAGAATGAAAATAATAGTAAGAAAACAAAATAAAATAGCACAGTAATAAGGAATAAGAGTAATAATAATAATAAATCTAAAAATAGGAAAAAAGGGAAAACCGATGATGGATGGTAGTTAGAGTGGCGCGGGATCGAACGATGGGATAGCAGTAAGAAAAATGGTGGGTGGTCGGACGGTGGGGGAAGAAAGATAAAGGAGGAGAGGAGGGGGAAAAAGGGGTTCAGCAGGGGAAGAGTTGTGCGTGCGCAAGGGAGAGGGGGAAAAAAAGGAAAGAAAGAGGATGAGGGGAAAGGGGATAGGGGGCGACTAGCGGTGGGTGATGGAGGCAGAGGATGAGGGGAAAGGAGATAGGGGGCGACTGGCAGTGGGTGACGGAGGCTGGAGTAGGGGGAAAGTAGAGCAGCGACTAGGGTTAATTTTGAGTGAAGAAGAAGATAAAGATGAAAAAAAAACTAAGGGTTAGGGCTTTTAAGGTAACACAGTCGTGTAACGGTCCGTGTTAGGCCACATGGTCGTGTCACATGCCCTTGTGGCTCGATTTTCAGCCCGTGTTTGTCGAGGATAATACTTGCTTAGTCATCGCATGGCCTCGGACACACCCTTGTGTCCAGGCCGTGTGGTTCACATAGCCGTATCGCACTATTGTGTGCTACGTTGTTCGCTTCTCCCACACCTGTTTGGTATCCTACATGTCCGTGTGTCCGACTACATGGCTGTGTAACTCACCCGTGGAGCCCTCTGTCTTATTTAAAATTCAAAAAGAATTAGCTCCAGTTTTCACACATCCTGGGACACTCTCATGTGTCTAGGCAGTGTGGGACACACGGCCGTGTCGCACACCCATGTGGCTCTTTTTAGCCTATGTCTCTATCGATATTTGGGAAAATTTAACTTTAGGGTTAACACGGTCAAGGACACACCTGTGTGTCCCAGTCATGTGGTATACACGGCCATGTCGCCAGGCCGTGTAACATACTATTTAATCCCTGTTAGAGCACACGGCCTGGGACACGTTCGTGTTTCCAGGCCGTGTGGGTTGAAAAAAACCTATATTTAAAATTGAAAAATAGGTAAAAATAAACTAGTTAGTGGTGTTAGTGCTCGGGTTGCCTCCTGAGAAGTGCTTATTTAGAGTCTAATCTCGACCCACCTTATATTTGCACGGTTATGGTCATTCACAGAGTCGAAACTCCTCTTTCCTGCTATCAATTTTATCAAAATAAGGTTTGAGTCGAGTACTGTCTACCTTGAAAGTGCCGAAATCAGTATGTGTTACCTCGACTACACCGTATGGGAAGACATTTAGTATCATGAAGGGAATTACTCTATTAAGCTCAGAATTGGTAATACGAGGGTCTGCATCATCCAACAGTACCTTGTCCCCAACCTTAAATTGATTCGTTTCATCTGTAGGCTCGTCATGGATTCGCTTTGGTTCCTTTTGAACTCTCGATTTCATCTTAACTTGTGTCAGCCATTTATCTAGTTCCTCAATCTGTAATCTTCGTTCTTCAAGAGACGTCCTGTTGGTATTGAATAAGTTTGACCGTGGCTCCATCACATCTTTGCAAAGAATTTTCTACACTAAGAGTTGAGTTGTAATGTTACTCACATCAAAATGACTTGTAATATCATCTCTATCACTAGACATTTTAACAGAATCACGAGCTTGGAGAATAATTGTGTTATCTCCTACACAAAGTGTAAGTTCGCCTGTTTCAACATCAATGATAGATCTAGCAGTTGCTAAAAAGGGTCTGCCTAGAATTAAGGGTATGTCACTGTCCTCATCCATGTCT
This sequence comes from Gossypium arboreum, assembly GCF_025698485.1. Taxonomy (NCBI): domain Eukaryota; kingdom Viridiplantae; phylum Streptophyta; class Magnoliopsida; order Malvales; family Malvaceae; genus Gossypium; species Gossypium arboreum. The sequence goes on from NC_069071.1 coordinate 5,670,044, forward strand.
AAGACAACGAAATTGACTGGGAATATGAATTTGTCAATTTTAACAAGCACATCTTCAACGATACCCCAAGGAAATCTAATAGTTTTATCAGCTAATTGTATGCTCATCCTAGTTTGTTTGGTTTTCCCTAGTCCTAGCTGCTTAAACATCTTGTAGGGCATCACATTAAATCTTGCCCCTAAATTAGCTAAAGCATTATTAACATTCAAACTACCAATTAGACAAAGAATCGTAAAACTCCCTGGATCTTTCAGTTTGTTGGCTAGCTTATTTTGCAAAATAGCTGAGCAAACTGCATTTAACTCTACATGCGATAACTCATCTAACTTCCGTTTGTTTTCTAAAAGCTCATTTAAAAATCTAACTGCATTTGGCATCTACGAAAGAGCTTCAATAAACGGTAAGTTAATATGTAATTTTTTAAGTAGTTTAAGGAATTTACTGAATTATTCGTCTGTGTAGTCTTTCCTTGTCGCATTGGGGTATGGCATACGAGGTCTATATTCTATTCTTACCAACTTTTGTGTACCATGACTCACCTTAACCCTACTGTTGCTTACCACAGCTTCTTGCCTCGTTTCAGATTTAGGTTCAGCTAACCCTTCTCTGTCGCGCATAGTGATAGCATGGAGTTGCTCCCTTGGGTTAGTTTCTGAATTACTGGGCAAGCCACCTTGTGGTTATTCAGAGATCAACTTAGCAAGCTGACCTATTTGAGTTTGGAGCTCTTGAATCGATGCTTGCTAATTTTTAAGTGCTGTCTCGATATTCTAAAAATGAGTTTCTGACATCGAGATAAATTTTGTAAGCATCTCCTCAAGGTTTGGCTTTTTCTTCTGTTGGGTTGAAAACCTGGAGGATGTTGTGGCCTTTGATTCCCTTGACCACCCCATGAAAAATTGGGATGGTTCCTTCAACTTGCATTCTAAGTGTTACTATAAGGGTTATTCTGAGGTCTAGAATTGTTACCCATATAGTAGACTTGTTCTCCCTCGGTGCTGGGGTTGAAGAATGGATAGTCTGTGTTGTGTACCCCTCCTTCATTTGAATCACACCTCATCACTGGATATATCTGAGTAGAATCATACAAACCATCAATCTTTTTATTCAATAGTTCTACCTGGTTAGATAGCATTGTGACCGCATCGAGGTTGAAAACACCAACTGCTTTTGTTGGCTTTGTTCTCATGACTTGCCACTGATTGTTGTTTAGTGACATCTCTTCAATAAATTCATAAGCCTCTTCAAGTGTTTTGTTGTTCAAGGTTCCATCGGCGGCGGCATCAATCAGTTGCCTTGTTGAGGGGTTCACACCATTGTAGAAGGTCTGAACCATAACTATAAAGGTAACCCATGGTGAGGGCACCTTCTCAATAAATCCTTGTATCTTTCCCATACATCATAAAGTGTTTCTAAATCCATCTGCACAAAAGAAGAGATATCATTCCTCAATTTAGCCGTTTTAGCCGGTGAAAAATATTTAAGCAAAAATTTTTCGGTCACTTGTTCCCAAGTAGTGATTGACCCTCGTGGTAATGAGTTCAACCATTGTTTAGCCTTATTCCGTAATGACAAGGGAAACAACCGAAGGCGAATGGCATCGTTAGAAATGCCATTGATCTTAAAGGTGTCACAGAATTCCAAAAAAATTGCAAAATGAGTGTTTGGATCCTCGTCCTGCAAACCATCAAACTGAACAAACTGTTGTGTCATTTGAATCGTGTTAGGTTTCAGTTCAAAATTATTTGCAGAAACAACAGGTCTCACAATACTTGAGTCAGTTCCTGTTAAAGTAGGCTTAGCATAATCATACATAGTACAAGGAGCAAGATTCTGATTTACTAGATTTGCAGCAACTACAGGAGGTAGTGGATTATTCGAATTGTCCACCATCTCTTCGGGTATATCGGTCATGTCCTCTTGCTCTTCCTCTATATACTGTAGGCTTCGCCTTATTTCTCTTCGATTTCTGCGAGCTATGCTTTCTATCTCACTGTCAAATAGCAAAGGTCCTAACAGGTTCCTTCTAGTCATAAACTAGAGATTCCTGCCAAAAGTAAATAACAAGGAGATTAAAGGAGAAGTAAAAATTAAATTAAAACAAAAAGTAATTTGCAATAAAAATAAAAAATAGCTAAAGTAATAAAATTCCAGCATTCCTACTATCTTAGTCCCTGGCAACGGCACCAAAAACTTGATGATCATTTTATGAACCACTAAACTAGACTACGATCACGACTAAGGCAAGTGCACCTATCGAGCAGTAGTATAGTTATGGTAATACCAGAAATATCGTATCCACACGGACTAAAAGTACTAATAATTACTATCTTTTTATTATCTAGCCTAAGAATTAAAGGGATGTTTTTAAACTAAGATTGACTATCTAATTAACTAAGAACATGACAGAGATAAAAGTTGGAAAATACTTTTGGAAAACCGATGGAGAAGACAACACCTAGAGAAGAATTCACCTAGACTTCACTTATTACTTCTGAATTAGACGATTTATTCACTTGACTTAATCCGTAGAAATCCCTAGCTTATGTTAATATCTCTTTCGAGACTAAAAACAACTGACTCTAGGTTGATTAATTGAAACCTCTTTCTAATTAAAACCCCTATTGTCGCATTAACTCGATCTATAGATTTCGTTATTAGATTTGACTCTGATCCGGCAGATTTATGTCATCCTATCTCTAGGATTGCAATCAACTCCGCTTAATTATGGAAGATCTACTCTTAAACAGGGACTTTTGCTCCACTGAATAAGCACATCAAAACCTGAATTAATATCCTGAAATATTAAAGCAAGGATTAAAACTCATAATTAAGAATAACAACAAGTATTTATCATATAATTCAAAATAACAAGTATTTATCATATAATTCAAAATAACAACAAGTATTTATCATATAATTTAAAAGATAATAAGATTCGTCTTAGGTTTCATCTTCCCTAGGTATTTAGGGTATTTAGTTCATAATGATAGGGGAAAACATCTCAAAATTGGGAAAACAACAAAACATAAAAAAACCCAAAAAATTCGATAGAAATTGAATGGAGATCTTTAGTCTTGAAGTAAATCTTGCTTCCGAGCTGATTCCAATGGCTGTCTTCAAGTATTTTCTGCCTTCTACTCTGTGTCTCCCCTTTGATCCTTTTCTCGTGTGTTTAAATAGACTTTGGAATGCCCAAAATAGCCCCAAAATTAGACTTTTTCGAGTAGAATCAAAATAGGTCTCGACAGGGACAGGGCCGTGTGGTACGCCCGTGTGATAGTGCTCATACCATGTGCAATTCTGATATGGTTTTAAGTCGACACAGCCATGACACACGGGCATGTGGTCTGCCTGTGTGTCTCACACGGGCGTGTGGATTACCCGTGTGGAAGAGTCTGTGCCGTGTGTAGCACTAAAATAAACCTATTTTGTCTGTTTTTGGCCTTTTTCTTGCACTTTTCACTTTTCTATACTCATCTGGATATAAAACATGAAATTAAAGGATTAGGAGCATCAAATTCACTAAATCTTGTGATAATTCATTCAAAAATATGCCAAGCATGGGATTAAAATATGTTACTTTTGAGGTTTATCAAAAGTATATTTGGCGATGCTGTAATGTTAGCTATTGTCTTATATGCTAATGAATAATATGTCGTGTGATATGGATTGAGATGGTTTAATATCTGAATATGTTTAGATATGCAAAATGGTATTGTTAGAATTAAGTGACCCAAATTCTTATTTAAATAAAATACGATGGAAAATAAAATAAAAGTAAAATCCATATAGAACTAGACTTCTTTTATTTTATTTTAGAATAAGGTTTTTAAACCTTATTAAACTCCATCTATTTTATATTGATTAGGATAAGGTGTTTCAATCCTACTAGAATATGGCTTTACAAGCCTATAAATAGACATAGTCTATTCCTCTTGTATAGAGTCAAATTTTTCGACATAGTGAATTTTCTTCTCCTCTGCCCGTGGTTTTTTCCCGAAAAGGTTTCCACGTAAAATTTGTGTGTTCTTTATTTTATTTATTTTATTCTATTCTTTTTCACAAATTGGTATCAGAGCTTCCGGGTTATTCATCTCGATCACCTTTAATGGCGTCTTTGAAGTATGAAATTCCGCTGTTGGATCGCAACACCAGATTTGCGTTGTGGCAAATTAAGATGCAAGCAGTTCTTGCACAAATGGATCTGGAGGATGCCCTGCTAGGGATAGATAAGATGCCTTCGACATTAACAGATAAAGAGAAGAAGCGTAAGGATCGAAAGGCATTAACACAATTACATCTGCATTTGTCCAACGAAATTTTGCGGGATGTGATGAAAGAGAAAACGCCAACGCATTATGGAAGAGGCTAGAACAAATATGTATGTCGAAAACTCTAACAAGCAAGTTGCATATGAAGCGGCGTCTTTATGCTCATCGTTTGGAGGAAGGTGCGTCAGTACACGAACACTTATCGGTGTTTAAAGAAATTCTCTCAAACTTGGAGGCCATGGAGGTTCAGTATGATAAGGAAGATCTAGGGTTGATTCTACTTTGTTCGTTGCCCCCGTCTTATTCAACCTTTAGAGACACGATTTTATATAGCCGCGAGTCTCTCACAGTTGATGAGGTTTATGATTCTTTAACCTCGTATGATAAGATGGAGCATCTTGTGGTTAAACCCGACTCTCAGGGAGAGGGTCTCATTGTTCTTGGGAGACAAGATCGGAATGTTGATGATGATCGTGGTAGGACACAGGAACGGAATCCTCGTGGTAAATCTAAGGGTAGATCAAAGTCTTCAAACAGAGGTAAAACTTGTAACTTCTGCAAGAAGAAAGGGCACATTAAATCTGAGTGCTATAAGCTACAAAATAAGATTAAAAGGAGGTGTGAATCAAAAGGAAAATAACCAAAAATTCGGTGAAGTGATGTTGTAGAAGACTACAATGATGGTGAACTTCTAGTCGCTTCATCAATGATTCTAAAGTGGCGAGGAATGGATACTTGATTCAGTCTGCACCTTCCACATGAGTCCCAATCGGGATTGGTTTACAACTTACGAAACAGTATCTGAAGGTGTTGTTTTGATGGGAAATAATGCTTCGTGTAAAATCGCAGGTGTTGGAACAATTAAAGTTAAGATGTTTGATGGAGTTGTCAGAACACTTAGTGACGTGCGGCATGTTCCAGAATTGAAAAGAAATTTAATTTCGTTGAGTACTCTTGATTCAAAAGGGCATGATATACACAAATGAAAGTGGGGTTTTAAAGATTTCAAAGGGTCCCTTGTTGTGATGAAAGGGCGAGAAAGATTGCCAAGTTATATGTTTTGAGGTTCTCTCATTCTCGGTGATGCAATTGCCGCTTCCTCTTCCTTGTCAGATGATGATATTACTAAACTTTGGCATATGCGCCTAGGGCATATGAGTGAGAAAGGCATGGCAGAATTAAGCAAAAGAGGACTTTTTAATGGGCAAGGAATTTCCAAATTGAATTTCTGTGAGCACTGTGTTTTTGGGAAGCAAAAGAGAGTTCGATTCACTAGAAGAATCTATAACACGAAGGAAACGTTGGATTATATTCATTCTGATCTGTGGGGGCCATTCAGAGTGCCTTCGAGAGGTAGAGCTAATTATATGCTAACCTTTATTGATGATTTTTCCAGAAAAGTTTGGGCGTTCTTCCTGAAGCAGAAAAGCGATGTGTTTTCCGCATTTAAGTCTTGGAAAATTATGATTGAAAAACAGACGGGAAAACAGATAAAATACCTCCGTCATGCACAATGGCTTAGAGTTCTTCGATGAGTTTAATAGATTGTGCAAGTCGAAGGGATCATGAGACACTTGACGCTTCATCATACTCCACAAAAAAGCGGCGTTGCGAGCGAATGAACGAGAACGATCATGGAGAAGGTTCGATGTATGTTGTCAAATGCCAACTTACGAAGTCATTTTGGGCGACGACCTCTCGCATGTTTTTGATCAACCGATCTCCATCCGTTGCCATTGAGAAAAAGACTCCACAAGAGGTATGGTCTGGTAATCCTGCTAATTATTCTGATTTAAAGATTTTTGGGTGTCCTGCGTATACTCATGTTGATAATGGAAAATTGGAGCCGAGATCCATTAAATGCGTTTTTCTTGGTTATAAAATTGGTGTAAAAGGCTATAAGTTATGGTGTCCTGAAAATAGAAAAGTTGTGATTAGCAGAGATGTTGTTTTTGATGAAACTGCTATGCTACCTAACTTATCTCTTAAAGACTCTTCCAATAAAGAAAACCAAAAGCGGTGGAGCATCGATTAATACGTAATCAACTCCTCAAGCCAAGACAAAAATTGAGAATAGAGTTGCTTCTTCACCGCAATACTCTATCGCCAAAAAAGAACAAGAAGAGAAATTAAACCTCCAAAGAAGTATGCCGAGGTGATCTAGTTGCTTATGCTTTAAATGTTGTGAAGATATAGATGCGAATCAAGAGCCATTTAATTATTCTGAGGCGATTAGCTGTGAAGACTCAGAAAAGTGGATGTTTGCTATGCAAGAGGAGATGGAATCACTCCACAAAAACAGAACATGGGATCTTGTAAAACTTCCTAAAGGTAAAAAGGTTGTTCGTTGTAAATGGGTGTTTAAAAAGAAAGAAGGGACTCTAGGAGTTGAAGAACCTAGATATAAAGCAAGGCTTGTTGCAAAGGGTTACTGATCAAATTCCGAGTGGACTTCACCGATGTGTTCTCCCAGGTTGTTAAGCATAGTTCGATTCGAGCTTTGCTTGGTATTGTGGCCATGCATGATTTGGAGCTTGAGCGGTTAGATGTAAAACGCATTTCGCATGGAGAACTTGAGGAGGATATTTACATGCAACAACCGGAGGGTTTTACAGTCTCGAAAAAGAGGACTATGTTTGCTTGCTGAAAAAGTCCCTTTACGGTTTGAAACAGATCACCAAGACAAAGGGTACAAGAGGTTTGATTCCTTTATGACTTCTCATGATTTCAAAAGAAGTAGTTTTGACAGTTGTGTCTACTTTAAGAAAAACAATGATGGTTCTTTTGTGTATCTACTTCTTTATGTTGATGACATATTGATAGCAACAAAAGCTAAAGTAGAGATAAGAAAGGTCAAAGCCCAACTAAGTGAAGAATTTGAGATGAAAGATTTAGGACCAGCAAAGAAGATACATGGTATGGAGATTCTTAGAGATAGAAAAGCAAGTAAATTGTACCTAAGTCAGAAGGGGTACATTGAGAAAGTTCTTTGCAGGTTCAATATGCAGAGTGCTAAGCCTGTTAGTACTCCTTTAGTAGCTCATTTCAGACTTTCATCAGCTTTGTCTCCACAATCAGATGATGAGATTGAGTACATGTCACATGTTCCATACTCTAGTGCAGTAGGATCTCTCATGTATGCTATGGTTTGTTCACGTCCAGATTTATCATATGCGATCGATGTAGTTAGCGATTCATGGCGAATCTCGTAAAGAACACCGGAAAGTAGTTCATGGATTTTAAGATACTTACGAGGTACTACCGATGTTTGCTTACGCTTTGGAAGAACTAGAGATGGAGTCATTGGGTATGTTGATGCTGCTTTTGGGAGACCTTGATAGAAGAAGATCTCTCACAAAGTTATGTCTTTACAATCGGAGGTTGTGCAATCAGTTGAAAGCCACTTTGCAAACTACTACATCGCTTTGTCTACCACCAAGCCGAGTACATGGCGATTCTTGAGGCTTGTAAAGAAGCTGTTTGGTTGAAGGACTCTTTAGTGAACTTAATGAAGACCTTCAAATCAGCACATGATTTTGTGACAATCAGTGCCATCTTTCTTACAAAAATCAAATGTTTCATGAGAGAACAAAACACATTGATGTTCGGTATCATTTTGTTCGTGATATTATTGCTTGTGGTGATATTGTTGTGAGCAAAATTAGTACTCATGAAAATCCTGCAGATATGATGACTAAGTCACTTCCTATAACCAAGTTTGAGCATTGCTTAGACTTGGTTAGTGTTCATTGTTGAAGTTAAACCCTTAAGGGGTTTTATGGAAGAGGTGGAGAACTTGTTTATTGAAAGTTCGCGGTGAAGAACTTGTTCATTGAGAATTTGTGTCAAGGTGGAGATTGTTAGAATTAAGTGACCCAAATTCTTATTTAAATAAAATACGATGGAAAATAAAATAAAAGTAAAATCCATATAGAACTAGACTTCTTTTATTTTATTTTAGAATAAGGTTTTTTAAACCTTATTAAACTCCATCTATTTTATATTGATTAGGATAAGGTGTTTCAATCCTACTAGAATATGGCTTTACAAGCCTATAAATAGACATAGTCTATTCCTCTTGTATAGAGTCAAATTTTTCGACATAGTGAATTTTCTTCTCCTCTGCCCGTGGTTTTTTCCCGAAAGGGTTTCCACGTAAAATTTGTGTGTTCTTTATTTTATTTATTTTATTCTATTTTTTTTCACAGGTATGTTTAATATTTAGTAAAAGGCATGAAATTGTACTAAAGGATGTCTTAATGTAAGCTCGGTATATGAGATAAATTATGTTCAATTATGGTTTAAGTATTCGAATGCTATGTAATTGATGGTCACATGGTTCAAACTTTGTATTTATGAAGCACGTGCACTATGATTTTGATGATTGTTAGTTGGTTCGTAATTTGATTAAATAAATGATATTGATATGGTTGAATATTGCAGCTTGATTCGTATATGTGTAATGAATAGAAAAGCATGATTGATTTTAGTTGACTACATGATACAAATGTACGAATTTAACTTGTAGGAATAAGAGGATGGTTATTAATTGAGTTCGAAAAAAAATTGTCAAGGAGATTATAAACTTTGTGCTTGAATTGTAATGAATGATTGTTCGGAACTGTGTATTGATCGGCAATGCCTCGTAACCCTAATCCAGCGGCGGATTCGGGTTAAGGGTGTTATAGGTTACGCACGAGGAAGGATTAGCACCCTCGTTGCGCCCAAAATTGGTACCTAGTAGATTACTTGGTGTCTTAGTGTCGAAAATTGAAAATTCAAAAATTTAAATACGATCCCTCTTTATAGGATTTTTTATTAAAATGATTTGGTTAAATCAAAACTTATACAATAAGCTTCCTTATTTCGAGATAACCAAAACGAAAAGGTCATGTCCCGTAAGTTAGGACACGATATCCTGAATTCTCAAAAATAAAATTGCTCATTATTTAATTATTGTTTAAATCTCGTGTGTTGTTAGTTTTAAAAGGATATTCAGTTATTTAGGTTCAAAAAGAAAATCAAACCCCTCAAGTTAGGGCATGACTTCTCGAATCTCTAAATAAGAACGTTCCTGTTTTTGAAATTCCCCTTTTTATGTGTCGAATAAAAATTAATGTAAACTTAAAGTGATGTATATTTAGTTTATTCGGCCAGAGTATGAAATAGAAAAATGTTTAAATATAAGTATGATATAGTGATAATCAAATAATATAAAATAGCTACGTAGGTAGAATATTAGAATGATAAATAACAAGTAAATAAAGGAATATGATAATAATAATATAATATTAATATTAATGATCATATCATAATAATAAATAAATAAAGTGCACCAATAAAAGCATGTATACAATCTAATTCTTAAGTATGTATAAAAACAAAGAAGTAATAAATAAACAAACAAACAAATAAATAAATAAAATAAGAAAATAATTTATAAAAAGCTTGAAGTAAATAAACAAAGGATTAAATTGAAATTTAAATGAAATTAGGGGGTATAAATCGTAAATAATAAAAATAAACTAATAAAATGGAATAAAATACCAAAATGAAATGCGCAAAAAGAAACAGGGACTAAATGGGAAATTATCCCAAAACTCTTGGACATACATCATTCCCCAGCTGGTCAACATACGAAGGACTAAATCGAAAAAAATTAAAATTAAGTGATAAAATAAAAAATAGAATAGAATTGTATTGAAAACCGCCTAAAAAGCAGAAGGACTAGGATAGCAATTATACCCTAGTCACAAAAACTCGTGGATCCTAGGGGTGGTTCAGGTCAGGCTTCTGGTTGCGTCAAAACAACGCTGTTTTGGGGCGTTTAGGGCCTGAAGTGTTTCAAAAAATCATTTTTAAACTATTTTTTTTTTAAATTCTTTTCTCTCCTTTTTTCTCTGAAAAAGGACACTAAGTCTAGCCATAGGAATGGCGGACTTCCGTTGTGGCTGCTAGTCGCCAATGATGGTGACCACCATCTTTGGTGGCCGAAAAATCGCCAAAAAAACCATTTTATCCCCCTTTCTACGTAGAACTCCGATTCGGAGTCGAAAATACCAAGCTAAAGCCGAAACTCACAAAAAAAGAAGAAAACCTTTCGGTTCCCGACGTCCCACGCCGCGGCCTTGGCTGAATCCCCAGGGATTCAATGGCCTCTCGAACCGAAAGAGACACCAACGGTGGCACAAAAACCAAACGACAGGTGGAATTTTTTATTTTTATTTGTTACTTAAAAAAGAAAATAAAAAAAAGAGTAAATCACCTTTTAATATTTGTATATGATTTCTATTTCGAAATTTCTGTGTTTTTTTTTTATATCTTCCTTCTTTTTTTTACAATCAGTGGTTATGACATTTATAGCCATATGTTATATATTATTTTTTTTTGTATCTTCCCGTTGCTTCTACAGTTTCCACTATTTTTTGCTACTGTTTCTTTGTTGTTCCTGCGTTGCTGCTTTTGTCCTTTTTTCATTCTTTTTTGCAAGTAGCAGTGGAGTTAACAATGAGGACGTGGCCAGGAGCAGTGGTGCAAGGTGTCTTAGGGTTTTTGGTTTTACTGAAAAAATGTTTAGGCTATTGGGCCACTAGGCCATTAGGGTTTTTTTTGGGGCCATTGTAATTGGACTTGGACTTAATGGATTCTGTTTTTTATATATATATATTTAGTTTCTGTTTGGGCCTCTATACTTCTAATTACTCAACACACTAAGCTACCTTATTTTTTATATTTTAAATATACATAGACAACACATGATTCTTGTCACCATTTTAACAATTTCAAAACATTTTATTTAAAGAAAATCAAGAGAATTTGTGTTACTTGCCTCTTAAATGTACCATAATTTAAAATCTAACTTTCCAACATTTAAATTTTCACTATTACAAGCCAGGAGTTCTCTTTCCACCATTTTCATAATTTCTCAACATCCAAAAAAAATTTAATATAAAAGTTTTAGAAGCTTTCTTATGAAAATAATTACAAATAATAACTTAGAAGATGTTGAGAATACCATTTTTTACATTATTGAAGTTTTCTTTCACTATCTTGGAATCCTAAGCTCAATTAAAGAGAATAAGGGAGGAAGTGAGCTTAAAACCAAGTTTTCTACTTGATTTTACCAAGAAACCAAAGTTTTTTGGTGAGATTTTGGTTTGAATTAAAAAGAAAATGAAGAAGACGACATAAAAATTTCATCTTTATCTCTTTTATTTCATTTAAAAATATTAAGTCCAAGTCCAAGTCAACTTTTCATGTGAATCAAAGTTCACCTTTCTTTTAATACCCCAAATCAATGGTTCATAACAGCTCCCAATAACATAACATCTCAAAATAAAATATTTTATATTTAGATTCCATTCAAAATGATCAAAATGCCCCTTATGTAGTAAAATTGAACTTTTTTTTGGTGGCTAAAAAAATAAAAATTACATTAACTTAAAATACGGGAAATCCCCCTTGGAGGTTCTTCCATAATAATCAAGACTTCCTCTGTATCAAAATCCATTTTAGCTATGCAATCAATATCCTTATTATTATCTCTAGGTGCGTACCGTAGAAAGCCAGGTAAAATTGAACTTTAGTCTCCCTTTTTGTCTTACCACTATTCTCTATTCCATTCAATGCACTTAATCCTTTAAAGTTTCATTGATTTATGCTTTTCGGCCATAACTATCCATAGTAAATTCACATTTATGACATTACTCGATAAAAATGAAAAATTTATGATTTAATCCCTAAATTCACATTTTCATTCAATTTAGCCCCATAAGTCCTTTTTTTTTTCACTTACTTACAATACTGATCGTAAGACACTCACTTCATGCTTTTTGGCTCATTTCTCGATTGTTGAGAAATTTACACAATAAGTCCTTGTATTTTTCAAAATTTTTAATTTAGTCCCAAAAGTGACTTCTATTATCAACTCTTATTTCCTTAATTTGATTGAATTATAATAATATCCTTAAATTTTCCAACTTTACAATTTAGTCCACTTTCCCACAATTTCACACCTAATATTTGCTTCGTTGATTTCTAACAATAAATCCTAATAATTATTTTTTAAAAAAATTATCTTTTCTGGTCTCATTATTGAATTTACTAAAAAATTCACTATTGCAGTCCTTGAAACAATGTCATTTACTGTATTGGAAAATTTGGGATGTTACAAATGACATACTAGATCAATTAGAATAAATCTTCCCATCAAAATAGTAGGATAATAAGTTTAGCGAATATCTTCAATAAGACTTATGAATTCATACGATTCAATCCAAACTCTTCAAAATAGGGAAGCCAATTTGCTTGATCCAATCCAAGCCAATCTACAATATATGTTCCTATAATAGGTTTGAATATTATAGATGCGCTTACACTCATATAAAGTATCATAAAAGATCATAGCTCAAGAATTTTGTTACCAAAATTTGCAAACACCATATATGGCAAATTATAAAGTCAAGTAGTGCAAGACACTAGTAAGCACTCTTCATAAATTGCCTCAACAATACGTTTAATATAGAATAATGAATTTATTAAGTGTATTTAAATTATAACATTTTCTAATGAAGTTTTGGTTGAATTCCAAAAGTTGAGGTTATAGAAATTTCGGAATTCTCCTAATTTCAACAACAACAAAAAAATCTAATTTTTAATAATTTATTTTGTAAAAAAAATGCACACAACATACAACACAATTGTATTATGATTTTACTACTCGGCCATGACTTAAGGCCTCATTTATCATCCTATCAAAGCTGGTAACAACAGATCCTCCAAGGCTAATGGCAGCTTCAGCTTTCTTCTTCCATTCCAATGCCTTTTGCCTTACTTTTTGCCCATTATCTCCTTCCATCATCTCTTTAACAATATCTTCCACATTTTCACGCTTTATGTCTGGATTGATTTCCATGCCATTGCCCCACGTGGTGCACACATATCGACAATTCGTTTGTTGATCACCAAAGAATGGCCAACAAATTAAAGGCACACCTTCGGATAAAGCTTCCAAAATAGAATTCCATCCGCAATGTTTAAATTCATCTTCAATAATCTTCTGATACTTAACAGTCGCATCAGAATCGGAAGGTGGCAGCCCATCGGGTGTGGCTTCGAACCGGAAATGAGGCAGACCCTTAACAGCTTCTTCCCCTCTAGACCGTATAAATCGTCTATGATAGAACTCGGTGTTGACAAAGGTTATATGGAAGCCTCTAGAGTGCAAGAGCTTGGCCAGTTGCATCATGGGGTTAATATGACCTTGTGCTGGGCTTGGAAGACATACTGCATGCGATTTAATTGAACCCATCTTTCTGCAAATAATATTTAAGTAATGAAGTAAAGTAGCTAGTGCAAAAATTGAAGATAATATGTACGAGGTTGAGAAAATATCAACTGCTTCCCTATAGTGCTGGGTATTATATTATGATTGAATCTTGTGTCATCAAAACCCAAGGATACACGTTTCTATATTTTATTTAAAATAATTAGTTTTCATTCCTGCAAAGCACATATATATTTAATTGCTAGAACAATATATATAAAAATAATTAAATATTAGAAAATATATTTAATTAAACAAAAATAAATATAAAAACTAATCTTAAATTATATTAAAGTTTATTAATAAATAAAACATATATTTACTACAAACATATCTAATGCAATAATGAAATAATGATTAGTAGTATTCGTAAAATATTGTTATTTTAAATAAACTAGTCATCTAATTTTAATAATTTTTTCCATTGTAAATGAAAAATTTTCAGAAAAGGCATTACTGTTACAAATCGTTTTATTTTCATCATCTGTCATTAATTTAGTGTTAAACCATTTTATTGTACACTCATTTTATAATTTAACTTTAGTAAGTAATTTTCATTTTGCTCCCACAATTTATTTTTATAAATTAATTTTAATTTATGTGAACCACCTAGGTTATTATAAGGAAAGCATTGGGTTTTCACAAGGAAAAACCTTGTTAAAATTTTAATTTCCTTTATTTTTTATTTTTAGAATTATTTTAATCTTTTCTCAATAAATGAAAAGTATAGGTTTTTCAAAAATAAAAATAATTCAAAAATATAAGAGACTAAAATGAAATTTTATTAAATTTAGATGACTAGTACAACAACATTGTCTAACCTCAAATTAATGGTGAGTGACCAAAATAAAAATTACTTGTAATGATGGTGCCCTTTTTCAAATTTATGTTTTCTATCTCTAAAATAAAAATTTATAAAAGTTAAGTAATTAACTGAATAGTTTACTCTAATATTTTATATAGAGCACATATTATGGATCAAGTTCTAGTAATTATAATTATTAATACTCATCTACCTATTAATAAATAATTTATTACAATATATGAAAATAAAATCAAACAGTGATTCAATTATTTTTGGTGGAAAATAGAAAAATACAAGAATTAATCTATGCCAACTGGCCTAACTCCCTAAACGGGGGTTTTCCAAACATTCGCAAATCTTGGCTTCCCGAGTGATTCATCTTGGTAAGTCTATCAGCTTTTATGGTTTTCTGCTCTGAGTATATAATAAATATTTCAATGAGAAATTTGAGACAGTAATTGAAGAATCCTTCTAATCAGAGCCGAATTGGCCTCTTCTGTAGAACTCTCTCAAATAGCCATCACCACTTTAAGACTATCCGTTTGAATCATCACATTATCCAAACCATCACGACAATGATTTAAATTTTAAACTTGATTAAATTTTTTTAAAATGATTAATTGATTATAATGAAATTAAGATCCAAGTAATAATATTTAAAATGAAAGTTTTTTTATGCTTAATAATTAAAATAATGCATAATTTAGTAATGAATGAATTTAGACATGTGGATAACAATTGGTGGAGATGCCACGAAAATACACTCAATAATTTTGATATACGTTAATCTATTAATGGCTCCTTTTCGTTTTTCTACAATGGCTGCTCTAATATATTGACTCAAATGTTGCTTGTCCCTACCATTAAAAAAAAAAATGTTTTGTTTATTCGTCTTGTCTATTTAATTTTTTTTCAAATAGTAATGAAAATATTCAATGTTAGTAGCAATGACTAATCCCTTCATTATGAGTATTCTTCGGTAAGGAATCGAATCTCCAACCACATAGTTAATAGATGATGAAGTAGGCAATTGCGACATGACACCTATCATTTCGAATATTGTGGGGTCAAAAATGTAAGATTAGGTAAGATAGAACTTGAGGGCATGTATAATTTTTCCATATCGATGAAGTGTCTGATAATAAAATATACTATATTCTTACAAGTAGGAATCGAACTTCTAATCATATAGTTAATAGATGAACTGCACCATGATACCTACCATTTTGAATATTGTGTGATAAAAAATAAAAGGTTAGGCGGGATAGAACATGAGGGCATGTAAAGTTTATTCACATTGATGAAGTGTCCTTTCACTCAAAATATGTAATTTTACTCTTTCTTTTTTTTTTTATTTTTTTCGTGAATTTTATTAAATAAAATTCTTTTTAGAAATGGTGAAAAGAGAAAGTGAGGTTTGTTACTTTTAATTTATTTTTTTAGAATTAATTTTTGTAAGTACCTTTCAATTTAGTCCCACATTTTATTTTTTATTTCTTTTATTTTTTAGAATTAATTTTAGTTTTTTAGTAAAGGAAAAACCCGAGTTTTATAAGAAAAAAAACTTGTGTTTTTACATGAAAAATAATTTTATCCTTTTATTTTCGTTGTAGATGTAAGTTTAGCTTCTTCTTTTTTCCAATAAGAAAAGAAAAACCATAGGTTTTACTATGAATTACTTGAATTTTTATAAAAAACTTCATTTATTTGTTATTTTTAAAATTAATTTTAGTCTTTCGATAAAAGGAAAAACTATAATTTTAATACTCATTTACTATTAATAAGTAATTTATTATAATAAATGAAAATAAAATTAAACAGTCATTCAATTTAAATGTCAAAACGAAAGTTTATTATATAAAATTTAATATAATGTCATTTAATTTATCTATTATTATAATTTAAATTTCAACGTCTAAATTCATTTTTTAATAAGGTAAAACTTGATTAAAATGTTTTTTAAGATATAATAAAAAAATGAATTTAGACATGGTGGATAACAATTGGTGGAAGATGCCGCGAAAATACTTTTTGTTTTTCTAAAATGGCTGCTCTGATATTTTCACTCCTCAAATGTTGTTTTCTCCCACTATTACCAAAAAAAAAAATGTTTTTGATATATATGTATTGACGAAACCTTTTCGAAATCGACATTATTTTGAAAACAAAAATAGAGTTGTCACCAATCATTTTTATGAGGTATGATTGGATCATATTGTAATTTGGTCATTTCAATAAAAGGTTTTATTTAAACAATGATTTTTGGTCTACAAAATCCAGGAAATGGGTTCAAGAGTCGGTTATGTACAAGGAAGGATTAGCACCCTCGGGACGTCCAAAATTGGTACCTAATAGATTACTTGATGTCTTAGTGAAGAGAATTGAAAATTTGAAGAGAATTTAAAACACGATCTCTTTTTGTATTAAAATATTACTTAACTAAATTGAATTAAATAAAAAATATCTTATTCTGAGTTAATCGAGGAGAAGGATCATGCCTTGTGAGTTAGGACACGATGCCTCTAATCCTCGAAAACCAGAATAATCGCCATTCGATCGCTACCTAAATCTTGCTTTTCGTTGTTTTAAATAAGATATTCGTTTATTTCAGTTTTAGAAGATACCATACTCCATAAGTTAGGAGTACGACTCCTTGAATACCAAAAATAATTGTCTCGGTTTTAAATATTTCATATGCATTATGTAAAACGAATGTAACTTTTAAAACGATGTAACCAAAGTAAAGAAAAATGATAAATACATTGTAATATGATCTACGTGATGATGATAGCAAAATAAAATGAAAAAGTCATGCGGGTAAAAAAAATGAAATGATGAAATTAGGGTAATAAATAAAAATAAAATAAATGAAAATAAAAAAATAAAACATGTTGGTAAATAATAACAATAATGCAATTATGATAGTAATAAGAATATCGGTTTATAATAATAATAGCAATAATCATATCGTGACTACTATCATAATAATAATATGAGTAGATAAAATAATAATAACAAGGATAGCATAAAAATAAAATGTATAAATGAAAGGAAATATGAAAAACATAAATTTTAATTACTAAAATAAATAATATAGTAAATAAAGAGGCAAAATTAATCAAATAAGGGTTAAATTGAAATTTAAAAGGAACTTAAAGCATAAATCGCAAAATAAATAAAGAAAAGGGAATAAATGACTAAATTTAAAATATAACAAAACTAACAGCCTAAATTATAAAGAAACAGAACTTAAAAGACTATATCTAAATAAGATATAAAACTTTAAGGGTCAAATGACAATTATCCCATCACATTGACACGTGTCGCTCCCCAGGGGATTCATAGTGAGTCAAGGGACTAAATTGCATAAGAATTTAAATTCTGGGGCGAGAATTAAAACAAATAAAATGAACATGACTAAATTAAAAAGATAAAAAAATCAGAAGGGCATAAAAAAATCGGAAGGGCCAAAGATGAAAATATCCCCTCCCCTTCAAAAACACGCGGATCCTAGAAAGATCCGGGTCAGGTCATCAAGTCGGCCCTAAAACGACGCTGTTTTGGCTTCTGAAAATTATGCCCAAAATGACATCGTTTTATGGGGTTATAAAAATAAAAAAATGTTTAAAAAAATTCATTCTGTTGCAGTTAAAAAAAAAAACCTTTCTTCCCTTTTTTTCTCTGTAGGCTTCCTTGGGTCGGCCATGGAGGCCGCTGTTGCCTCGCCGTGGCCACCGTTCATCTACGACGGTGACTGCCGCCTCCGGTGGCCTGAGTAAAAGAATTTGCCATTTTTAGCCCTCTTTTTTTACCCCAAACTCATATCTAACCTAATAGCTTCTGAAATAAATAAAAAAGGAAGATAACGCGAAGAAAGCCTCGGTCTCACCGCGTTCGTCAAACCCTCGTCAAAACCTTAATGGGTTTCGAGATATTCGGGCATTGGAGATAGTTTCCAACAATGGCAGAAGATGAATTGACAAGTGAGTTTTTCCTTTTTCACCTTTTTTCCTTTTTATAAAAAATAATAGATTTTAAAAAAAAAGAAAAAATAAATAAGAGAATCACTTTCGAACTTTTTTTCTTTTCTGTTTTTTTATTGCTTTCGTGTGTGTGAAAATACATTTCAAATCTAGCTTTTATAGCCGATTATACATATTTTTATCGTTTCTGACATTTACCACACTTGCTACTATTTTTGTCCTTTTTCTTTCTATTTTCCAGGTGGTGGTGAGCGGTCAACGGTGACGGTGGGAAGTGCACCTTTGCCATTTTGGTGCAATGGCAGCAGGGGCATACCAGACCTTGGGCAGCGAGCACGCTGACGTTGCCAGTAGCAGCGGCACAGGGGGTCTTAAGGTTTTTAGTTTTTTGAAAAATAATTTAGGTTGTGGGCTTGGGATGGTAGTTTGGACCTGGGTTATTGGATTTTGTTTATATTCGGGCTTATAATTTGGGCTGGCATATTTATAATTGGACTTTTTATTTATTTTTGGTTTTATTTATTTTTTTCATTTAGTTTTTGTTTGGGCTCGGGCTAAATTGGACCTCTATATGTATTTTTTTTAACTTTTTTTGTCATAATCAGGATATCTACGACTGGTAGTAATGACTAATCTTCTCATCATGAGTATTCTTCAAAAAGGTAAACGGTTGATAATAAAATGTATTCTATTCCATAAGTGAAAATCAAACATTTAACCACATAATTAATAGATGAGTTAAATATCTACTACACCACATCTATCATTTCGAAGATTGTGTGAATAAGGATGAAAGGATAAGTGGGATAGAGCATGAGGGTATGTATAGTTTTTCCATAGCGATGCAGTGTTCTCTTACTCAAAAGATGTAAATTTATTTGTTTTTTTTTTTGCTTTTGACAAAAATAATTTAAAATAATAATAATTTATTAAAATAATACACTATTTTTATAAACTAAAATAATAATTTTTGAATAGTGTTTGACAAGTCTCATATCAAATCATCATGTGAAATGAAAAATTGCCTCAACAATATATTTAATATAGAATAATCAATTTATTAATTAATTGTATTGTATTTAAGTTCTAACATTTTTTAATGAAATTTTGGTTGAATTCCAAAAGCTGAGGTCTCCTAATTTCAAAAAGAAAATCTAATATTTAATAAATTTTTTTGTAAAAAAAAAATGCACACAACATATAACACAATTGTATTATGATTTTATTATTCGACCATGACTTAGGGTCTCATTTATCATTCTATCAAAGTTGGTAACAGTAGATCCTCCAAGGCTAATGGCAGATTCAGCTTTCTTCTTCCATTCCAATGCCTTTTGCCTTATCCTTTGCCCATTATCTCTTTCCATCATCTCTTTAACAACAGCTTCCACATTTTCACGCTTTATGTCTGGATTGATTTCCATGCCATTGCCCCACGTGGTGCACACATATCGACAATTCGTTTGTTGATCTCCGAAGAATGGCCAACAAATTAAAGGCACACCTTCGGATAAAGCTTCTAAAATAGAATTCCATCCGCAATGTGTAAGGAAAACGCCGACTGCAGAGTGAGACAACACTTTTTCCTGGGGACACCAACTTATTATGAAACCCCTTCCCTTTATTTCCTCTAAGAATTCTCTTGGCAAAATAGCTGATTCACCCATCACAAGATCGGGCCTAACTACCCATAAAAATGGGCATTTACTGTTTGCAAGTCCCCAAGCAAATTCTTTTAGATGATGATTAGACATCACAGTTACACTCCCATAATTCACGTACACCACTGACTTGGGTTCCATTGTGTTAAGCCATTCGATGCAGCTTGTGTCCTCCTTCCATAGGCTTGAATTTAATAAGTCGTATTGTTTTTCGAGTAAGTTCTTACTTAGTGAGGCGAGTGGACCGATTGCATAAATATTAGGTGATTTGGATGCAAGAACTTTTAGCACTTCTTTGTCCAAGTCATCGAATGTGTTGAAGATTATTGAAGATGAATTTAAGCATTCTTGTGATACTTCCATGATGTAATTAAACATGAAGTCATCAGTGTCGGTGGTTCTTATGAAGCTTGGTATGTCCTTGAGACGCATGTTAGGCATACCAGGGATCCAATCAATGGGCATCTCAAGTGTCCCATCGTTAACAAAGTGTTCATCTACAACGAAAATAAAATGCATGTTAGTGTTTCAGTATGCAAAAAAAAAAAAAAGCCTAATGGAGCTTGTTGCGTGTAACCCATAGAACTTCAAAGAGATTATTATCAATGAGCATAAGATATCCCAAAATTAAGTAACAAAGCACAAAGAAAACATAAAATTTGTAACCTTTGAAAGGAACAATGCCTCTTTGAGCTAGTTCTTTGTAGTGCAGAAATCCCAGAAAGCTAACGGTTGAAGAAGTCCAGAGTTGAACATAAGGCACCCCAATGAGTTGAGCTGCTTTGGTACCACAGTTCATGATTCCATCACAAACTATGCAAGTAACAGGCGGCCGTTGGGGTGAGGAATTAAGCTTAGATAGTAGCCCCAAGAATGGAGCCAAACAATTATTTCGTGTGGCAATGAATATTTCCGGAACAGACTGAGTTGCATCGGAATCGGAAGATGGCAGCCCATCGGGTATGGCTTCGAACCGGAAATCGGGCAGGCCCTTAACAGCTTCTTCCCCTCTAAACCGTATCAACCGTCTATGATTGAACTCGGTGTTGACAAAGGTTATATGGAAGCCTCTAGAGTGCAAGAGCTTGGCCAGTTGCATCATGGGGTTAATATGACCTTGTGCTGGGAATGGAAGACATACGGCATGCGATTTAATTGAACCCATCTTAGTGCAAATAATAATTAAGCAATGGAGTCAGTAGCTAGTGAAAATTGAAGATAATATGTACGAGCTTGAGAAAATATCAACTTCTGCCCAACAGTGCTGGGTATCATATTATGATTGAATCTTGTGTCATTAAAACCCAAAGATGCACGTTGTTATCTTTTATTTCTAAGTCAACCTTCAATCAAGTTGATTAATTATTTAAAATAATTTGTTTTCATTCGTGCGATGCACATGGATTTTTAATTGCTATAACAATATATATATATAAATTAATTAAATATTAGAAAATATATTTAATTAAACAAAAGTTAATATAAAAACTAATCTTAAATTATATTGAAGTTTTTATTAATAAAAAAACATATATCTCTTACAAACATATCAAATGAAATAATGATTAATAGCATTCGTAAAATATTAATATTTTATATACAACACATATTATCGATCAAGTGCTAATAACTATAATTATTAATACTCATCTACTATTAATAAATAATTTATTATAATATATGAAAATAAAATTAAACACTGACTCAAATTTTAAACTTAATTAAAATGGTTTTTTAAATGATTAATTGATTATAATGAAATTAAGATCCAAACTAAAAGTAATAATATTTAAAATGAAATCTATTACATCCAATCCAGTAATAAGTCATCATTGCGTAGAAAATTGAGTTCACTTATTTTCTGATGGAGCAGTCGCTAGAGAGTCTGGAAATGCTTCAGCGGAAGGTGTGGTTCGAGATCGAGTTGGTAATTGGGATTTTGGGGTACACCCATTATTTGGGCAAATGTTCGTATTTGGAGGCTGAACTTTGGGGTATCCTTGATGGAATTCTCATTTTACTAAGCAAGGGTTATAAGAAAGTCCAGATTCAGACTGATAATCTTGAAGTGATAAGGGTCTTGTCCATGGAAGAAACAGAGTATTTTAGCATTACCTTACTTAGAAGAGTTAAACGTCTTTTGTGTTCTAAAGGCCAATGGAATGTTAAGTATGTTCCTAGGGAGTGAAACTAAATTGTGGATTAATTGACAAAGATTAACCTCTCTTGGCAGGCACCCCTCCAGATTTTTGAAGTACCCGTTGATTTGGTGACTACAGTTATCCAAAAAGACAAAACTTTTAGATCTTTTTAGGATTTTTTAAATTGTAACCTTATTTTTTCAAAAAAAAATACCATTTATGCTTAATAATTAAAATAAAGCATAATGTGTTATAATTTGGTAATGAATAAGTTTAGGCATGGCGGATAACGATTGGTGGGAGATGCCGCGAAAATTCATTCATTAATTTTTATATGTTAATCTATTGGCAATGGCTCCTTTTGTTTTTCTAAAATGGCTGCTCTAATATTTTGACTCCACAAATGTTGTTTGCTCCAACTATTCAAAAAAAAAATAACACGTTTTTAATTCGTCTGTATTTTTTTTTATTTTTTTTTGTCGTAATCAAGATATTTATGACTAGCAGTAATGGCTAATCTTTTCAATACGAATATTTTTCAAAAAGATAAACAGTTTATAATAAAATGTACAACCACATAGTTCATAGATGAGATAGATAACTACCACGCCACACCTATCATTTCAAATACTGTGTGGTCAAAGATGAAAGATTAGACGGAATAGAGCATTACAGTATGTATAGTTTTTCCACGGCGATCTAATATCCTCTCAATCAAAAGATGCAAGTTTGTTTGTTTCTTTTGCTTTTTGGCAAAAATAATTTAAAATAATAAATTATTAAAATAATACACTCATATTTTATAAATCAAAATAATAGTTTTTGAATATTGTTTCATAAGTTTGATATCAAATCATCATTTGAAATGATAATTTGAGGGTTGTCAAATTAGGGAGTTCTAAATTTTTATTGAATTAAATTATTTTTAAAAATTATGAAAAGAGAAAGTGGGGCTCGTTACTTTTTTTTTATTTGTTACTTTTTATTTATTTTTATTTTTTGAAAGTAATTTTAGTTTTTCTAAGAAATGGAAAGATTTGGGTTTTATAAGAAAAGCATGGGAAAATTGAGCTTTTACATGAAAAACAATTTTATCTTTTTATTTTCTTCATTTTTTTTCTTTTTAGATGTAGGTTTTTTTTAATAAAAAGTGAAAAATTATGGGCTTTATTACGAATTACCTGAGTTTTATAGAAAAACTTAAGGCTTTATGGTGAAAAACTAATTTATATTTTCAACTTCATTTATTGGTTATTTTAAAATTTATTTTAATTTTTTTATAAAAGAGAAATACTTTCGTTTTATAAGGAATTGCCTAGATCTTATATATGAAAAGCCTTGGGTTTTCACAAGGAAAAACCTTGTTAAAATTTTAATTTTATTTTTAGAATTAATTTTAATCTCAATAAATAAAAAATATAGATTTCCCAATAAAAGAATAAAGATAATTCTAAAAAATGAGTGATTAAAATAAAAATTTATTAAAGTTAGATGACTAAATGTACAATAATATTATTTAACCCAAATTAATGGTGGAATGAAAACGGTTTGTATTGATAGTTCCGTTTTGCAAATTTATATTTTTATGTCTAAAATGAAAATTTATAAAACTTAAGGTAATTAACTGAGTAATTTACTCTAATATTTTATATAGAACATATATTATGGATTCAGTGCTAATAATTATAAATTCTAATACTCATCTATAGGGGTGAGCAAAACTCGATTCGATTCGAAAAAATCGAAAAAAAATTCGAATTTCGAATTATTCGAATCGAGTTAATCGAGTTAATCGAATTAATCGAATCAACTCGAATTTTTTTTTCGAATTTCGAATTCGAGTCGAGTTGAATTCTCGAATTCGAATAACTCGAATAATTCGAATAAACCGAATATAAACTATATTTTTAAATTTTTTTAAATTTTAAACTTTTACTAATTACCAAACCCAATTACCCCTAAGCCCAAATATTTTATTTTATCCCATTTTTCCTCACCCCAACCCCAAGCCCGTTTGCCCAAAACTTTATTTTCCTAAAACCCAAACCCAATTCCTCCCCCAAATCAATTCAAACCCCCAAGCCCCATGCCATCTCCAGCAGCCAAATCCAATTAATTTTCTTATTCTCTCCAGACTTTATTTTTCACAAAACCATAAAATTAAACACTGTTATTCAAACCCCTTACCCCCCATTTCAACGAAACCCTTACCCCCCATTTCTACGAAAGACGAAACCTTACTCTGTTTTGCTAAAAAAAAATCTTAAAATTAAAATCCTTCTTCTTCTTTTAGTTTATTTCAACCTTCAAATTAAAATTTTTACCTCCAAATCGAGTTGCTGTTCCTTCTGAGTAATGACCGAGGTACTTTGTTCTTTTCCATTTTAAGCTCAAGTTTTTGCATCTTTAAGGTTTGTCTTGACTCTTGAAACATTTTTGAATTATTGAAGACTTTGTTTTGATTCAATGGTTAAATTATTGAAGACTTTGTTCCATCTCGATCGTTATAAATTTAATTTGTTATTAAATGTTATTTATTTCCTAGGGTTTACTAATTTATAAGATTTTTTTAAAACTTAGTTAATTAAGTTTGTATTACTAGTTCAAGTTGTAATTATTAGATTTTTGTATGATTTTTATCCTTATGAATTAACTAATTTTTCTTCAATAATTGAAGAAGAAAAACTACAACATTAATGTTTATTTATCCATCTGTACATTTATTTTATGAACATCTATTTTTGGTTAATTGGCACTTAATGTACATCTATTTTCATTAGTATCCACTAGCAATGATTTCCAAAGCAAAATTTCTATGATATCACGACTATGAATACTTTAAATAAGCCATGGCTTTTGGATTGTTTTGTTTATTTGCAAGAATACCAAGAAACATGCTTTTGTACTATTATATTAATTAATTTTTAATTTAACCGATTTATTAGGTTTGATTTTAAATTAATTATTGGTCATGGTTAGTGATTGCAACAAATATTTACTTGTAGATGAGTGATTCAAAGCGAGATGGTTCAACTCAAAGTTCACAAAATTCTTCCCCAAGTAAAGATGATCAAACAACAACCAATGAAAATGTTCGAAAAAAGATTACTCCAAGAGCATCTTGTTGGAACCATTTCACCAAATTTGTGACTAAAGAGGGGGAGAAGAGAGCAAGGTGCAATACATGTGATGTTACTTACACCATGGAATCAACTTCGGGTTCTACAACGAATTTGAATAACCATTTGAAAACATGCCTAAAAAGACCTCGAGGTAATACTTCTAATCCGAAGCAATCAGAATTAGCATTTGTGAAGGTTAGCCAAGAAACAACAGATTTATCAACTTGGGTGTTTGATAAAGATGCTATTAGAAAAGCATTAGTTCGTATGATAATTGTGGATGAACTACCTTTTAAATTTGTAGAGGGAGAGGGTTTCAAATACTTTCTTTCTATAGCCTGCCCACGGTTTAGTCTTCCATCTCGTTGGACAATTAGAAGGGATTGTCTTGATTTATTTAACTCCATGAAGAGTGTGATGAAGAACTATTTTGAAAAAGATATAAGTAGAGTTTGTTTGACTACAGACACTTGGACTTCATTGCAGAGGATATCTTATATGGTTTTAACAGCACATTGGGTGGATGATGAGTGGAGGTTGCAAAAAAGGATTATAAATTTTTGCCCAATATCCGCTCATAGAGGTGAAAGCATAGGTCAAGCCATTGAAAAATGTCTTCGAGATTGGGGGATTGAGAGGGTCTTCACTATTACGGTTGATAATGCATCCGCCAATAGTGTTGCCATTGAATATTTGAGAAAGAAATTCAATCATCGAAATGCTTCTGTTGCAAATGGAAAATTTATTCATATGAGATGTGTTGCACACATTCTTAATCTCATTGTGCAATATGGTATTAAGGATGCTTCGTATCGTGGATCGAGTTAGAGGTGCTGTGAGGTATATAAGAGCATCACCATCAAGGTTGACAAAATTCAACCAACGGGTAAAAGAAGAAATGATAGATAGTAAGGCTCAATTGTGTTTAGATGTGCCTACTAGATGGAACTCAACATATATGATGTTAAAGGTGGCTGAAAAATATGAGCGTGCATTTGAATCATATGTACGTGATGACCATAATTTTTTTCTTGATCTTACTGCTGGAGATGGAGTTCCTACATTTGATGATTGGGAAATTGTTCGAAGAGTTATAAAAGTATTGGAGCCTTTTTATCATCTTACATTGAAGGTGTCCGGATCTTTGCATGTTACCTCTCATTCACTTTTTGAAGTATTGACGGATGTGCATTGTCTTTTTGATGGGTGGCAAGATTGTGGAGATCTAGAAATAATTTCTATGACTTCCAAAATGAGAGAGAAATATAATAAGTATTGGGGTGAAGGAAACAAGATCAACATGCTAGTTTACTTGGCGGTCATCTTTGATCCGCGATGTAAAATGAGTTTTTTGGACTTTGGGGTCAACTTGCTTTTTCCTAATGTCGCTAATGACATTATAAAAATGATTGATAAAGAATTGCATTGCTTGTTCAATGAGTATTCTTCTAATGCTGGGAGAATTGAATTGTTTGAAGGTAGATCTAGTTCTTTGACTAATCTTTGCAGTTCAATGGAAATAGATCAGTCAGAAATGAAAACGGGCTTGGCCAAACAAAAATACCTTAAGAAGAAGAAACAAGTTGGATTAGAAAGCAAATCTGAGTTGGATAGATATTTGGGTGAAGATGAAGAAGTAAACAATTCAAGTTCATTTGATTTACTATTGTGGTGGAAAATGAACAGCCCTAGGTTCCCTATTCTTGCACAAATGGCTCGAGATATTTTTGCTATTCCTATCTCAACAGTTGCCTCGGAAAGTGCATTTAGCACGGGTGGACGTGTTCTCGATAGTTTTAGAAGTTCTCTAACTCCTCTCATGGTCGAGGCTTTAGTTTGCACACAAGATTGGCTTCGGAAATCTAGTGATGCCATCAATCTTGAAGATTATGTTGATGAACTTCAAATCATGGAAGACGGTAATATAAAAATTTTAATTTATAAAATAAGCTTTTGTATTATTTATATTAGTAAGCATTCCCATAATTTAACTAACACTTTTGTTTTTAAATTTGCTAGATTTATTCAAAATACCCGAAGATCAAGAAGGTAATACACTTAACATTAGTTTATAAAGTTAAGTGTTTATTTAATTTATTTTGCAAACATTTTTATCATTTAACTAACTCAATCAATACTTTTACTAGATGTTTCAAGATTATCAACAGTGATTGAAGCACAAGAAAGAAGTTAAACCATTCTATAATGGTTTTTGAACTGATGTTAGTTTGGTTTGGTTTGTTATTGTTGTTGGATAATTGAGCTTTTGTTGTGTTCTTTTTTTTGGACTGGTGTAGGTTTTATTGTATTTTAGACTTTTAATTATGTTTTTTATTACAATGTTGTTGTATTGTTTTTGTTTTTATTTGGACTCATGAAGAAACTTAAACTATTCTATAATGGTTTTTGAACCGATGTGTTATTGTTATTAGTTTGGTTTGGTTTGTTATTGTTGTTGGTTAATTGAACTTTTGTTGTATTCTTTTTTTTTTTGAGTGGTGTAGGTTTCTATTGTATTTTAAACTTTTGCTCATGTTTTTTTATTATAATGTTGTTGTTTACTTCAACTTATGTTGTTTACTTTGACTTTTACTTATGTTTTTTATTATAATCTTGTTGTATTTTTTTGTTGTTTTTTGGACTAATGTTGTTTATTTAGGTTAATGTTGTGTTGCTTGTATTTATTCACTTATTTACTTTAATTTTTGTTGTATGTTCATGTTTAAAAACTTTAAAGAAAATTATTTTTTGAAAAATTACATAAAAATAAATAATGCTAGAGTCATTTTTTTAAACTTAACTCGAACAAATATATTCGATTCGATTCGATTCAAATTACATCTCACTCGACTCGATTCGAGAAAATTTCAAATAAAGTTAGGATGATAAAATAAGATTCGAAAACTCGATTAACTCGAAAATTTTCTATTCGATTCGATTCGATTCGATCGAATGCTCACCCCTACTCATCTACTATAAATAAATAATTTGTTCTAATATGTGAAAATAAAATTAAACAGTCATTCAATTTAAATGTCAAAATAAAAGTTTATTATATAAATTTCTTTATAATGTCATTTAATTTATCTATTATTATAATTTAATTTTCAACATCTAAATTCATTTTTACTAAGGCAAAACTTGATTAAAATGTTTTTTTAAGATATAAGAAAAAATTGTAATTTTAAATGATTAATTAATTATAATGAAATTAAGATCCAAACTAAAAGTAATAATATTTAAAATGAAAATTATTTATGCTTAATAATTGAAATAGTGCATAATGTGTGATAATTGGATAATAAATGAATTTAGACATGGTGGATATACATTTAACAATGAAATATACACTCAATAATTTTGATATGTTAATCTATTGGCAATGGCTCCTTTTGTTTTTCTAAATTGCCTACTATTTTTACCCTCAAATGTTGTTTATTACTATTAGTATCAAAAAAAAATCTTGTTTTTATTCATCTCTATCTTTTAATTTCTTTTATCATAATTAGGATATTCACTGTTAGTAACAATAACTAATTCTTCCATCATGGGTACTCTTTGAAAAGGTAAGTGGTTGATAATAAAATGTACTCCATTCTTATGAGTGAGAATCGAACCTATAGTGATCTGAAAGTTAGTGGTGTCGAAAAATATGATTTCAAGGCCTCGTTTCAGTAAATCGAGCTTGTAAATATATTTTATTAAAATATGAGATATATTATAGGGAATTGAATATGGATAAGTAATTTTACTAAATTAATGATTAATTAAGGTATAATGACTAAATTGTAGAAGTGATAAAAATTCAATCATTAAAAATTTTCTTAATTAGAAAATCTAATATTTAATAATTTAGTTTGTAAAGAAAATATGCACACAACATTGTATTATGATTTTACTACTCAACCATGACTTAGGGCCTCATTTATCATTCTATGCCTCATTTATCATTCTATCAACATTGGTAACAGTAGATCCTCCAAGGCTAATGCCAGTTTCAGCTTTCTTCTTCCATTCCAATGCCTTTTGCCTTATCCATTGCCCATTAACTCCTTCCATCATCTCTTTAACAACAACTTCCACATTTTCACGCTTTATGTCTAGATTGATTTCCATGCCATTGTCCCACGTGGTGCACACATATCGACAATTCGATTGTTGATCTCCAAAGAATGACAAACAAATTAAAAGCACACTTTCAAATAAAGCTTTCAAAATAGAATTCCATCCCCAATGTGTAAGGAAAATGCCGACCGCTGAGTGGGACAACACTTTTTGCTGGGTACACCAGCTTATTATGAAACCCCTTCCCTTTATTTCCTCTAAGAGTTCTCTTGGAAATATAACTGATTCACCCATCACAAGATCAGGCCTAACTACCCATAAAAATGCATATTTAATATTTGCAAGCCCCTAGGCAAATTCTTTTAGATGATGATTAGACATCACTGCTACACTCCCATAATTCACGTACACCACCGACTTGGGTTCCATTGTGTTAAGCCATTCGATGCAGCTTGTGTCCTCCTTCCATAGGCTTGAATTTAATAAGTCGTATTGGATTTCGAGTAAGTTCTTACTTAGTGAGGCGAATGGACCAATTGCATAAATATTAGGTGATTTGGATGCAAGAACTTGTAGCACTTCTTTGTCCAAGTCATCAAAGGTGTTGAAGATTATTGAAGATGAATTTAAGCATTCTTGTGATACTTCCATGATGTAATTATACACGAAGTCATCAGGGTCAGTGGTTCTTACGAAGTTTGGTATGTCCTTGAGACACATGTTAGGCATACCAGGGATCCAATCAATGGGCATATCAAGTGTCCCATCGTTAGCAAAGCGTTCATCTACAACGAAAATAAAACCCATGTTTTTGTTTCAATATGCAAAAAAAAAAAAGAAGCATGGAGTATATTGCGTGTAACTCATAGAACTTCAAAAATATTATTACCAATCAACATAAGATACCCCAAAATTAAGTTACAAAGCATAAAGAAAACATAAGATTTGTAACCTTTGAATGGAACAATACCTCTTTGAGCTAGTTCTTTGTAGTGCAGAAATCCCAGAAAGCTAATGGTTGACGAAGTCTAGAGTTGAACATAAGGCACCCAATGAGTTGAACTGCCTTGGTACCACAGTTCATGATTCCATCACAAACCATGCAAGTAACAGGCGGCAATTGGGGTGAGGAACTAAGCTTAGATAGTACATTCAAGAATGGTGCCAAACAATTATTTCATGTGGCAATGAATATTTCTGGAACAGACTGAGTCTCATCGGAATCGGAAGGTAACAAAACTGAGTTTTTTCTTTTAGATTTCATTAATAATGTTGCCAATCACCGATCTATCCATTGTGTCTGACTTAAGCTTTTTAATAATTGTAAGGGCATCACCTTCGACAACTAGATCTCAGAAGCCCATTTCTTCCCTAAAGATGACTGCCTGTAGGCACGCCTTCGCTTCTGTAGTAGTCGGGTCCCTTGTCCTTCCTAGTGGGTAAGAGCATGCTCCCATAACAAATCCTTCATGGTTTCTTAAAATAACTCCCGTATTTGCTGTCATATCTTGTTGTGAATATGTTGCGTCAAAATTGGCTTTGATCTGTCTTTCCATGGGGGGTCTCCAGAATATCTCTTTTGGAATGAGCCCAGTTTCTGTTGATGATTTAATTTGCTCTAACTCCCTTAAATAATCTATAATAAAACCGATAACCTCTCGAACTCTATCCTTTTTTCCTTCATGATAAATCCTATTCCTGTTGTACCATATTGCCCAAATAGTAATGCCATGATTGTGCATGCTTTAGTATTATTCATATGGAAGAAAAATGCTGACTATTGTTTCCATGTATATCTAGCGTTCAAATGCGAGGTGTCCAACCCAACTTCCTGAAGGACTTGTTTCGTGAATTCACAATCTCGAAATAGATGTTCTACAGTTTCTTCTTCAACTGAGCAAACTGGATATGCATTATCGTTCCCGAGTCTTCGAAATTTAAGAATACTGAGCGTCGGAATAAAACTATTGACCACCCTCCACAAGTGTGTTTTTTTATTTTAATTGGGATCAGGAGGTTCCAAATCTTTGTAAAATATTCTTTATTGTTGATTTGGTCTGTAATATAGTTCTGTAAGTGTAGAGTCTTAGACATTAGCTATTTAAAACCACTTTGTACTGTGTATTCGCCTGATTTGTCCCCTCTCCATACTAAGACATCCGACTATATCCTATTCACCAAAGGAATTGACAAAACTGCCTTTACTTGCTCTCCTTCGAGCAAGTTCCATATCACCTCGTAGTTCTATGAAAATGAATCTTTATTGATTAAATCTGAAACTTTTGTATAGTTGATATTAATGTTTTGACTTTTTATTCTTCCACTATCAGGAGTGGGTAGCCAAGCGTCATTCCAGATATTTGTTGATTCATCATTTCCTATCCTCCAGCCTGTTCTTTCTTCAAGCAAGCTTCATGCGTTCCAAATGCTGCGCCAGGTAAAGGAGGGGTAAGCTCCTAAACTTGCATTTAAAAAATTACCATGCGGATAATATTTTAATTTCATAACGCACGCAAACAAACAGTCAGGTTGGGTGATTAGTTTCCATCCTTGTTTAGCTAACAGGACCGTATTAAACTTTGTTAAATCCCTAAACTCCATACCCTCAAACTCTTTTGGACTACACATAGCTGTCTAACTGCACCAGTGGATGCCTTTATTAGATTTTAAATTATGCTACCAAAATTTACTTATAAGATTTTCTAATTCTTTGCAAAGTAAAACTGGTAACTTAAAACACTGTATGGCATAAATCGGTAGGGCTTGTAAAATTGATTTGATGAAAATTTCTTTATCCCCAAAGGACAAATTGCGAATACTCCAATTCTTCGATTTTTGGATGAATCTTTCTTTTAGTTCCATAAATGCACCTTTCTTTCTTTGCCTAACCATTGTAGTTAAACCCAGATATTTTTCTGGATTGTTTGAAATCCGAACACCCAAAACTCCCCCTATCTATCCTTTTATGACATCTTGCATATTATTGTTGAAATAGATGAAAGACTTCTCAAAATTCACTAGTTGTCCGGAGATATTTTCATATTCATTGACTACAGCCTTTATTGACATTGTGCTGTCCATAGTTGCTTTCCCAAATAAGATGCTGGCATCAATGAAAAAGAGATAATTGATAGCTAGCTCTCCTCTTCCCACTTTGACCCCTTCAATTTGTCTTTCCCTTTTAGCCTTGTTCGGGAGCTTAAAGAATCATTTTGCACATATGATAAATAAATAGGGGCTCAGTGGATCTCCTTGTCTGATTCCTCTTGTTGGTTTAAAATTTTCCCTTTGAATCTCATTAATTACTACTGAGTATGACACTGTTCGAACACATCTCATTATGAGCTCAATCCACCTATTGCAAAAACCTAGCGTTTTCATCATGCTTTCAATAAAGTCCCATTCCACTCTGTCATGGGCTTTGCTCATATCTAGTTTTAAAGCAAAATATCCTATGCCTCCTTTTTATTTTTTTGAAAGAGTGTAGTAATTCATAAGCTATCATTATGCTGTCAGTTATTTGTCTTCCTGGAACAAAAGCACCTTGTGTTTCTTCAATACATAAGTGTTACACCCTTCGAAATCTATTGATAACCATCTTTGAGATCAATTTGTATATGGCAGTACAAAGACTTATTAGCCTGAATTGTCCCAAATTTGTAGGGGTTTGTACTTTTGGGAGAAGCACTATCTTGGTTTTATTAATTTCCTCAAAATCCATCCATTATTCAAAACTTAAAGGCAATATTTACTAACGTCTGTTCCTATAGTATGCCAGAATTTTTGGTAGAAAAACATTAGGTATCCATCTCTTCCTAATGTTTTGAGAGGTGCCATACTTTTTAAAGCTTCCACTACCTCCTTTTCCTTAAAATCTCTAATGAGTCCTTCGTTTAGAGAGTCTGTAATACATGGTTGTATTTCGCTTTTGAGCCTTTCACAACTTTGTAGTGGATTAGAAGAAAAATGATGCGGTCGTTGAGAGCACAAAAAATATCCTATCCCTATAGAATAATGAAAAGAATAGTATAAGGGAAGTAGGGTCAAATCTTCAGAGACTGGATTTGCACAAGTTCCTATTCCTCGAGATCCTGGACAGAGTCGTGCCCAAGAAAACCTGCGTACCTGGAAAAAAAACAGAATTAAAAGTTTGATTGAATTGAAATTGTATAAATTAAAATTAAAATTGAAATGAAAGACAGAGTTGAGGAAAGAGTTTTTATGGAGAGTTTCCAGCCTCCGGCTGTCTTGATCCGCCTTGGGTTCTATCATCAGCTTTTAGGTGATCCTTCTCGAACAGAATAAGCCAATTATAGTGGAAGAGGATACCTACGACCACCAGCTCTACTTAGATTTTAAACTTACGATTTAGAGGAACCTGATTCTAGCCAACCGTCACTTTTGTAGGACCGTCTTACACTAGATCATCACTTCTCAATGGAGAATGTCACGCCATTTTGTCTCTTGGGCTCGACAACCACTAATACAGTAAGCTAACTAATCAATTGTGTAACCTTCCCAAAACATGCAAAGCAACTGCCTTTGCACAAGATGAAAAAATCACTTTTGAAGGGACATGGACGGAAGCGTCAGTCTTGTAGTGCGGAGAAGCAATGAATACTCGTTAAGAAGGCTAAGCACAAATTCTAAGCCTCATGAACCCCTTTTTGGGGAATTTGAACAATCTTTAGCTAGATAAATTTAGTGGCTCATGCTTTTTGGGGAAAAAGAAATGAATGTAATGAAAATGGAATTTTTATTGAATAATATAAAAGGAAATAAGGCTAAGCTTTTTGGGAGAGAGAGAGTTTACAGGAAAGATGAGTGAAATTTGTGTCACTCCATCCCCTATTTATAGTACTAGGAAACCTAGTCTATTCCTAATTAAATTCTAAAAGATAAATACAAATAAATAAATATAATTAAAGATAAATGAAAATAAAAGCTAAAATTAAATCTAATAATAATCTTTAACAATTATCTTAATATAATTAAAATTTAAATAGAGTTTTGTATTTATAATGTAATACCCCCTACCCATATTCATTGCCGGAATAGGGTACGAGGTATTACCGGAGTTTACAATTTTTTTTTTTATATTCAATATAGCCCCTTTATAAATATCTAACCTTCCCTGCAATATTAAATCGAGACCAATCCACTTCAACCAAACCAATTCAACATATTTTCAAGACAAATTCATACATATTTATAAGATAACGTTATCACATACCCAAAACCAGGTTTGTTAACCATACTAATGGCTAACTTTATATTCAATTCACGTTAACATTTACTTTATTAACTTATACATGCCATTGATTTTCAAATAAAGTTTCTTCATACCAAATCCGACCTCCGAGCTCTTAACACTACAAAACAGAGAAAAAGGGAACGGGGTAAGCACTTCGTGCTTAGTAAGCTCTTCGTACTTAGTAAGCTCATGTAACAAGAATTATACTTACCTAATATTTTCAATACAATACAATAAACATTCATATATCCATTCAATGCATTATTACCCTAATATGCACAAACTCAACATTCAAGTTAGTACAATAATTTCCATGTACCAATAATATATACCATGATTGATGAGCTCATCAATATCATAATTTCCATTTCCTTGTTATTTTTCCATATTTATCCCATTGAATTTATCAGAATTTTGATGGATTTTCAGAGGTACACTTTTAGTGTACATTCCTGGGTCTGTCAATTCACATTCATGTGCGCACATTTCCATTTCAGAGAGCACACTCCCGCGAACCTCATCCTTACAGCGGGATTACCAGTCCAGGCTAAATCCCTTATAATATAAACTCATAGAGTATTGTCGGGATTACCAGTCCAGGCTAAATCCCCTGCAACGACAATTACTCTAATGAGCTTGGATCTAAATTACCAGTCCAGGCTAAATTCAGATCCTAATTCGGATTAACCGTCCGGGCTAAATCCATTTTACACATATTCTTCGGGAGGGCTATATCATAATAGGATCACCCGTCCAGGCTAGATCCTTTTTACCGTCAATTCTTTTTCAGAGATCCATCGAAATTTTCTTTCATTCAACCGGGATTTCTTCCCCCTTTTATCAAATATATCAATGTTTCATCAATTTCCATACAATGAACATTCAAATCATATTCACATCAATAACATACATTTCAAGCATTTAAGAATATAATTCAAGTTACACGAACTTACCTTGATACTTGTTCGTGTACAAAAATCTACTAATCCTGAACTTTTTCCCTTCCTCGATCTAGCTTCGTATTTGAATCTTCTGGATCTAAATAAATAAATTTAATTATCAATTTAATACATTTCATGTTCATATGCAACAATTTCTATAATTTCATTATTATTATTTATAGTTTATTCAAAGTTGTCTATTTGAGTCATAGTCACTAAATTATTTATAACTCGAGCTACGGAACTCCAAATTAAGATCCGTTAATTTTCCCTGAAACTAGACTCATATATCTTATTATCATAAAATTTTAAGAATTTTTGGTTTAGCAAATAAGTACAGTTTATTCTTTAAAATCACCCCTATTCTGCTGTCTGACAGTTCTTACCCGTCTTCACTAAAAATTAAGTATCTCTTCATACAGGATTTAAATTATGTTATTTTTTGTTTCTCTTAAAAATAGACTCATTCAGGATTTTATACATATAAATTTAACCCCATAATTATTTTTATTCAATTTTTTATGATTTTTCAAAGTCAGAACAGGGGAACCCGAATTCATTCTGACCTTGTCTCACAAAATTCATTATATCTCAAAATTTAAAAATCCATTGCTTACAGTATTTATTCTATAAGAAAATAAACTCAATAAGATTTAATTCCATATTTTTTTCATCTTCTAATTCAATTTCTACAATTTATGGTGATTTTTCAAAGTTAGTCTACTGCTGCTGTCCAAACTGTTTTTGTGCAAGCTGTTTGTAATAGCCCAAATTTAACCGGGCCTTAAGACCAAATGAAAATAGATAAATAAATAAATATTTATTTATTAAACAGTCCAAGTCCAGGTTACAAAGCCCAAACACTACCGGCCCAAAACTTAAAACCAAAAAAAGCACTACCCGTATGACCCAAATTACACCCTCAAACCTGACCTAACCCATAATAGCCGACCCAACTCAAACATTACCCAGTAAGCCCCTTTACACCCTTGACCCGTATACATCAGCGGCCCAAAAGGCCCAAATGACTTAAGAGGAACAAGAAACCCTAGGGTTTCCTAAACACTATCGCGCCGCAACTACTTCTGGAATATTCGGGGAGCATCTGTCCAGTCCCCGAAATCGAGGCCACCATCAAGGCACTCTCCTGTGGCCCTTCGACACACTAGCTCGGCCACCGATCACGCCTCCACCAGTGGGTTGTGACTTCAGCATTGTGTCGTGCCCAGCACGGTCACCATCGAGATCCTCGCAAGTTATCTGCAAGAAAAGGAAAGAAATCAAAGCAAAAAAGGCAGCAGATATACTAGAACAGGAAATGGAAAAAAATCTTCCGATTTCTTTCCAAAATAGGCAGTAGTTTAAGGCTATAAAGCCTTTCGCAAATCTGTAAAGACGGGGGGTTCTAAAAAAATACACACAGAGAGAATCAATAAAAATTTAGAGATTCAGCAAAAGAATTTATTCTTGCACACATATACACAGCAAGCATCTCAATCGATTGAATACACAAAGGTGAAATTTTTTAAATATATGTACATATATATACTGCAAATAATAAAAAGGAAAGTGGTACCTTTAGTCGGCGTTGAAAGGGGAGGTTTTTAAACCTCCGACCACTGTTAGCGGTGGAGACGATGGGGGTGCGTGAGCGCCTGTAGACCCTTGGATGGAGGTCCGGTGACCCTCCGAGTACCCCACCCCAACTCTTTTTCAGAGAATCTTTTCTTTTTTTTTAGAATAGATTTAAAATGATTTATAACCAAAGGTTTGGCTTATATAGCCTTAACTAAACGACGCCGTTTTAGCTTAATCCAATAAGCTTAAAACGACGTCGTATTAAGGCCTCAGGATCCGCGCGTTGACTCTATTACCCGGGGAGGATTCGCATGTTTTTTAGGATCAGGTTAATTACCCTATTGATCCTTCCATTTTTTTTGTATTTACAATTATGTTTTATTTTATTTATGATTCAGCCCTAGTATTTTGTTTCAATTTTGATTTAGTCTCTACAATAGCTGTTTTAAGTCCAGAATTAAAACGCTGCCGTTTTAGGAATAGGGCATTTTGCCCAATAAGTCCCCTTCGTTTTTCGCGTGTTTTAATTAGGACCTCAATTTAGTTTTATTTTTTTTAATTTTGCCCCTGCAATTTTATTAAACTTCAAATCTAATCCTATGTATTTATTTCTATTATTATATGTATACAAATTTTTTTATATTGTATTTGTTTTATTTTTAAACCTTACTTTTATATTATATATTATATAATTATTTATTTTATTTATATTATTATTTATTATACATTATTCATATATTATTTTTGTTTACTTGTATTATATACTTATTAATTATTTATACATTATATATTATTTTTACATATATACTTTATATTATATATCATACTCATTTTATATTATGTCATTTTTATACTATTATATGTTTTTTACTTATATATTATTATTATTAAAGGTTTTAACTTGTATTATATACTTATTTTTATTTATATGTTAATAATTACTTTACTTATATTGTATTTTTACACATTTTGAAGATGTCATAATATTATAATTTGCATAATACGTATATTTTATCATTAATCACTTATTTCATATTATTCTAAACTTATATTTATATATATTATACAATTATTTTATTATAAATATAAATTGTTTTACATATTTGATATTTTATACATTATTTTTCTAAACCAATATATTTTATATTTTTATATAAGTATTATTCTTATAAATATATTTTTATATATTATATTTTAAATCTATCATTAAATATCACATTTTATATGCTCATTCTATTTATCAATTGTTTATATTATACATATTTTTTATACAATATTTGCTTTTACTATAGAATTAATGTATTATTGTTATGTTATGTATTTTATATGTTATGTAATATCTTAGACTTTTATAATCTATTTTCAAATGCATTTTTTTATATGTGTTAAAATTGTATATCATACATCATTTGTGTTTAAATATATGTTGAATTATGTGTTCAGGAATTTTTACCTATTCTTTTTAAATATGTATTATGTTTTATGTTGAATTATATGTTATCTCATATGTTATGTTAATATGCTCCTTCATGCATCGGTTTTAAAAAGAGACTTCAAAGTTTTCAAAAAATAAAAAGGCAATGCTTGGTATTTGGAAGCTTCGAGAAAAGTAGTGCCCTAACTTATTGGGTTGCAACTTTTCTCGTTGAGTTTGAATAGTCAAGTACCCTTTTAAGTTTTTAAGATTTTCAAAAAACGAGCAACTGTCTTGGAATTTCAAAGCGTTGTGTCCTAACTTACTGGATGTGGCGCTTTGTCGTTTCAAGATAGGGATTTCCAAAAAGGCTAACTTAGTATCAATATTTTGATACAAGTGAATCCCAATTTTCAAAATCAAAATATTTTAAAGAGGATTGTATCTTAAAATTTTTAAATTTCCGACCTTAAAGACATTTGATAATTAATTAGGTACCAATTTTTGGGCGTTACAAGGGTGCTAATCCTTCCTTGTACGAAACCGACTCCTGAACCTGTTCTTTTTATTACGTAGACCAAAACTAATGATTTTAAAACAAAATGTTTTAAAGGTGATCCAATCACACCTAAAAAGATTGGTGGCGACTCCCGTTTTCGTTTTTCTTAAAGTCGATTCCCATTTTCCAAAACTTGATTTTAAAAATGGTTACGACAGCTTGGCGACTCCGCTGGGGACTAATAAGAGAGTCAAGCCGTGTGATTGATTATCTCTTGTCTTAATGTCGGAAATTAAAAATTTTAAAATTTAATCCTCTTTACATTACATGTGTTTGTATTATTGCATATGTTATATATTCTGATACGCATTGCATTTGCATGACCGTTGTGGTCACACCCTTAAGTGGGAGTGAAAAACTACGCCTTCGTAAGGTTTTCGCCTTCGTGCAGGATAGTGGATCACTTTCAGGATACATCTGTACTTATGGTTTCGTGAGATTTTCATCTCCGTGTAGCCATAGGGAAATGTATTCCCCTGAACTGAACTCGATTCAAATGAGCCTATAATGGGTGAGAATCGAGGAATCTGCTGGTTTGAGTACCTCAAACTTTAGAACCAACCTCATATAGAAAAACCGTAAGAGCCCAACTTAGTTAGAGTAAAACTTTAGATACTACCCTTATAAATTATTGTTGACTTATAAATTATTGTTGAGATTTATTGATATCATGTGATACTAACTATTTCTTTTCTTTGGTTTTGTGCATGTCATTTTGCATTTAAAAGGTATCGATTCACGGTCAGTTTCTAAGTTAGGAAGTTTTATTATGGAGAACAGACTTCTTGATAGAGTGGAGGGCAACGCCAACGTCCATAGATGGTCTGAGCAAACTCAACTAGAAAAGGGAGATAGTATAGTTGTGGGATACGTGTCGGAGCTGTCAGATTACACTCGTATTAGTGTCACACAGAATAGTCTCCAAGAGCTTAAGGAAATTTGGGATCAGTGGGGCAAAAAGACCAAGCAGTTATTCTACGATAATTACGGAGACTTACCTTACTTGCTGGATGTTCAGGTAGACGAGCACTTATTCCGAGCCCTTGCCCAGTTTTGGAACCCGACGTACAGTTGTTTCACTTTTGGGAAGTAGACTTGGTACCTACTGTGGAGGAGTACACTGCTTTACTTCGTTGTCCCAGGTTTCAGAATGATAGGATCTATTCTCGAGCTTCTTGTGTCCCTACCTTTTGGAAGAAATTGATGACTATTACGGGGATGAGCGAGCAATGGATCACAGCCAGAATTAAAGAGAAGGGTGAGTGCAAGTGCATTTCGTGGGACGCTTTGAAAGATCTGATTTTGACACACCCTGATGAGACGAAAAAGGTAGATGTTTTTGCTTTAAGTTTGTATAGACTGATGGTTTTTCCTAGGGCTTTGGGATATGTTGACGAGGCAACCACGGATCTTTTTCATCGACTCAGTAAAAAGGTCACTTCTGTCCCTGCAATTTTGGCGGAGACATTCAGGTCTTTAGGTGCATGTAGGAGGGCTGGTGCTGGCAGGTTTATAGGATGTGCTCAGTTACTTTTGGCTTGGTTCTACAGTCATTTCTGATTGATAGATAGGGTGATTTGTCAAGTCTTCTTCAAGGATTATTCACCGTTGAAGGACATAGTAGCTTCAACTAGGAGAGTTGATGTTCCAGAAGAGAATTGGATAGCGCTACTTCAG
This sequence comes from Gossypium arboreum, assembly GCF_025698485.1. Classification (NCBI taxonomy): domain Eukaryota; kingdom Viridiplantae; phylum Streptophyta; class Magnoliopsida; order Malvales; family Malvaceae; genus Gossypium; species Gossypium arboreum. The sequence continues at coordinate 5,710,843 of NC_069071.1, forward strand.
AACCTTCAGTCGAAAGATGTTGAGTGGAGGGCTCCGTGGATGATTCCTGGTGAGATTCTTTACCAATGCGGAAGTTTCAATTGGGTCCCTTTGTTGGGAATTTGGGGTGCCATTGGTTATGCCTCTTTGCTTGTGTTGAGGCAACTTGGATTGAGGCAGTTTGTACCAGCAACTTATGGGTTGGCTCAAAGTGAGTTCATGTACAAATGAACCGATTACAAGAGGAAGGTTAGCGAGATTTCTAATGCTTGGAATAAGACTTGTCAGTTGAAAGGAGTAGCTATTAGCCTTGCTACGACACCAGAATACGTCGAATGGAGAGACAGAAGGGTTAATGATAACATTCCTAAGCCAAGCGTGGAAGGAGCTCGACCGATAGAGGAATATTTGCAAGTAATGCCCTCAGAGTTAGAAATTATGAAGCAAGAGTTTGAGAGAAAGAACTTGGAGTTCAAGAAGAGGGTAGCAAAGCTCGAAGAAGAGAAAATGTACTTGAGCTTAGAAGTCGACGTTCAAAAGATGGAGGTCAAGAAAGAGAGGAAAGAAAAGAGGAAGATCGAGATAATCTAAAGGAGTATTACAAAAAGGCACAAATATTCTTAAGGAGAGCGAGAGTAGGAGGATCTTCAGATCAATTGCAGAAAAAGGTCCAAGAGGAAAAGGCTAGAGCTGAGTATTGGGAGAGGAAGTTCCAAGAAATGCAATCACAGAATTCGGCATTAGAGGAAGAGAATAAAGGGTTGAAGACTAAGGTAACTGAGCTTGGAAGATCCCTACGTTGGCACCGAAACCATTATCCTACGGTCGAGTTAGAGGAGCTAAAAAGTAAGGTTGAAGATTTGGAAGTGGCATTGCATGATGGGGAACTGCGGATTGAGCAGCTCGAGGCACAAGAAGATTGTCTCAAAGAAGAGATCCATCAAGTTAAAGGTCAAGTCAGAGATAGGGATTACATTATTGGGGAGGCTATAGCTCAGATCCGAGAGGTTGCTGAATATGTTCGAGACTTAGCAGTACGAGCTGATGCTTTGAGTATGATGTATGAGTCAGCGTCTGATAAGGGTCGAGAGTTAGCCCTTTTATTAGATAAAGTTAGAACTTTGGGTTTTAGGGCAAAGGCGTATATGTAATCCATTTATACGTAAAGATAATATTTTTCTAAATAAAGTTTTCTAAATGAGATTGAATTGAGATCGATGTCTTTTTACATTCATGCATTTGCATCTCATAGCATTTCATCGCATCGTTTGCATTCAAAGTTATAGAAAGACCCTAATTAGTTAAAGTTTACTTCTTAAGGTAGAAAAGAAAATCTGGAAATCACACATCCTTACGGCACTCGCACTAAAACTAAGAGTATGGATCAAAGGTTCGAGCAATTGCAAAAGGATATGCAAGACCAATTGCAAGAGCAGTTGGCCAAAATGCAGAATGACATGAGGGAACAAATGCTTGAGGCTCAAAGGAGTATGATGGCTGAAATGGCCCAGCTGCTGAGGCCATTGATAAAAGAAAAGCTCCCATAACAATCATTGAAGAGGAGAATGAGGGTCCTCCTCCGAGTTTTACTCTGCCTTATGTGCCACTACAAACTGAGACACCTCCTAGAAGGCCATCTGTCACTGTGAGGCCTCAACATGGGCCGGTTGATGCTGGAATCCTCGTGAATTTCCCATCTGGGTTGGGAAATAATTTGGGTGATAGCTCGATCAAACCTATCACTCCTGATTTGGATCTAATGGAGAAAGAAAGAATGACAACTGAATCCTCAAAACAGTTAGAGGATCGTTGCAAGTGGTTGGAGGAGAAATTTAGAGTATTGGAGGATGCTGGCAATCATCATGGGATTGATGCCAAAGACTTAAGTTTGGTTTCAGATTTGGTGCTTCCTCATAAATTTAAGATGCCAGAGTTTGAAAAGTACAACGGGACTACTTTCCCAGAGGCACACATAACAATGTTTTGTAGGAGAATGACTGGGCATGTGAACAATGATCAATTATTGATCCATTATTTTCAAGACAGCTTAGTAGGAGCAGTGACTAGATGGTACAATCAGTTGAGCCACGCAAGAATCGGTTCATAGAGAGATCTGGCGTAGGCCTTCATGCAACAGTACAACCATATGACGCCAGATAGGACCACACTTTAAAACATGGAAAAAAATCCTAATGAAAGTTTTAGGCAATATGCACAACGATGGAGGGAGGTGGCAATGCAAGTACAACCACTACTGTTAGAAAAGGGGACCACCATGTTATTTATCAACACTCTAAAGGCGCCATTCATCACTCACATGATTGGAAGCACCACAAAAAGTTTCGCGGATATAGTTATGGCAGGAGAGATGATTGAGAACGCTGTAAGGGGCGGTAAAATTGAGGGGGAAGTGGCTAAAAGATCGACCCCAAGGAGAAAAGACAACGAGGTGAATAATATGAATAGCCTCAACTTGAGGACCATCACAGTTGATCAACACAAAACAGCTGCGGTCGAGCAACAAAGTACTCAAAGTCAAGAATCGGGTACAAGACAGAATTCGGAGAGGATGCAATTCACGCCTATCCCTGTGACGTATCGTGAGCTTTATCAAAGCTTATACGATGCACATGCCATTGCTCCATTTCTCTTGTAACCGCTACAGCCATCGTACCCCAAATGGTATGATGCAAATGCTAAATGCGAATATCACGCGGGAATACCGGGGCATTCGATTGAAAACTGCACTGGATTCAAGAAGGTCGTGGAGAGGCTTATCAAAATAGGGGTTGTAAGGTTCGATAGTACCCCTAATGCTGAAAATCCATTACCAGATCATGGCAATCAAGGAGTGAATGCCATTGATGAAACCAGGGAAGGAAAAATCAATGAAGATATTACTGAGGTGAAGACACCCATAAAAACAATATAGGAGGAGATGGTGAAGAGAGGTATGTTGACTTCTGAGAAAGGTAGAAGAGGAATAGAGAATTATTGTGAATTCCATGGAAAGATGGGTCATATGATCCAAAATTGTGAGGAGTTCAAGGCCATGGTGCAAGGCCTTATGGTTAACAAAGAGCTACAGATTTTTTATAGTAGTTCTTGCAAAAGACAAATATGTGTGCTGAAAAATGAACAACAAGGAACCAGCCGACCAAGAATTATTATTTCCTTGCCGGGGAATATTGAAGTGGGGGCACGAACCGGGCCCAAGGTCGTCATCTATAAACCCACTCCTTTCCCTTACAAAGATGACAAGAGGGTGCCATGAAGCTATGACTGCAGTGTAATAGTACCTGAGGGGGATAGCATAGACAGTGCGTCTAAGAGCGAGCAAAATGAAGGTTCCCATACGCAAAGTGGGAAGCGTTATGATGGGGGGCATCAGAGTGGAGCCCACGAAACAAAGGATGTTGACATTGAGAAGGAGAAAGAGGTTGAAGTGCCTGCCAAAAAGCCGGTAAAGGAAGAGGAGGCTAAGGAGTTTCTAAAATTCCTTAAGCACAGCGAGTACAGTGTGGTCGATTAGTTACGTAAGCAGCCGGCGCGTATATCAGTATTAGCCTACTTCTGACTTCTGAGGTACATCGGGATGCATCATTGAAGGTGCTTAACGAAACATATGTCACCCACGACATATCCGTTAACAAGTTTGATCGATTGGTGAATAACATCAATGCTGACAATTTCATCTACTTCAATGATGATGAAATTCCACCTGGAGGCATAGGGTCAACCAAGGCCTTGCACATCACTACTCGGTGCAAGGGATACATGCTGCCAAGTGTACTCGTTGATAATAGGTCGGCTTTGAATATCCTTCCATTATCCACATTAAACAGATTACCCATTGACAGTTCGTATATGAAAACATGTCACAACGTGGTAAGAGCTTTTGATGGAACTGAAAGGAAAGTGATGGGACGAATCGACATCCCTTTAGAAATTGGGCCAAGTACATATGAAGTTGATTTCTTGGTGATAGACATCAAACCCTCCTATAATTGTTTATTGGGAAGACCATGGATATACTCGGCAGAAGCGGTGCCCTCCTCATTGCACCAAAAATTGAAGTTAGTGACAGATGGACGATTAATAACCATCAATACGGAGGAGGACATTATAGCAGCAGCCACTAGCAAGACCCCTTACGTCGAGACAAATGAAGAGGCTATTGAGTGTTCTTTCCACTTTTTAGAAATTATCAATGCAACCTTCATTTTGGAAGGAAGTGAGGTTCCGGTACCCAAAATGTCTAGAGCCACAAGGATGGCCCTGCAAATGTTGATAGGGAAGGGAGCATTGCCAGAAAAAAGACTAGGAAGACAGTTGCAAGGAGGGGTTCAGATCCCAAAATGATTGAGAAGAAAGATCGCTTTGGTTTGGGTTTCAAGCCAGGCCATAAGCACAAGATGCAAGAGATTGAGAAGCGCCAAGCGAGAAGAAAGGCGCGTTTGAATGGAGGAGAAGTGGAGTGAGAACCGATGACATTCCCACCTATATCCAAATCCTTTAAGTCAGGTGGATTACTGGTAGAGGAAAGTCATCAAATTAATGCTGTACACGATGAGGGAGTGGAGCAAGGAAGCCTCGAGGGTATTCACCCTTACGAACCGGGGAGCTCTCTGAACAATTGGACTGCGGAGGACCTTCCTGTAGTCTTTAGGAATTTTTCAAAGTAACTCTCGAAATATGTCTGTTACTCTAGGGCCTAGGAGTAGTAAGATTACATTTGCGAAGATAGGCTTATGTTCATCTATTATTATTTAAAAAAAACATAACTTTTATCAATTTAAACGAGTGTTATTTCTTTTTTTACCAACCAATATTCCTTTAAATTGTGGCAATTCTTATTCTTTTATTTATAGCACATAAACAATCATTCTTAGATTCATTCATTCCTTGTATGTTCTTTCATACCCCCACAGGTCCCTAGATATCAATGATATGAGCACTGATACCACAGCTCCTGATTTCTCTTGCGAGCAAGACATGTGTTTAGAAGAACCTCAGGATTTTGAGGATGTTCAAGATTGTGACATATCACTGGATCTGTTAAGAATGGTAAAGCAGGAGGAGAAACAAATCATGCCACATGAAAAAGAGGCAATAGAGAATATAGCCCTAGAGGAGGGGAAGGAGTTGAAAATTGGAACACTGATTACCGAGGATACAAGGCATGGTCTGGTTGAGTTGCTTCGAAAGTTCAAGGATATCTTCACCTGGTCATATCAGGATATGCTCAAATTAAGTACCGACATTGTAGTACATCATCTTCCAATAAGATAGGATTGTAAACCAGTCCAACAGAAGTTGCGAAAAATGATGCCAGATATTGTTCTAAAAATAAAGGATGAAGTCAAGAAGCAGTTCGATGCAGGATTCTTACAAGAAGTGAAATTCTCTGAATGGGTAGCTAACATTGTACCAGTTCCTAAGAAAGACGGGAAGGTACGAATGTGTGTTGATTACAGAGATTTAAATAAAACTAGCCCCAAAGATAATTTCCCTCTGCCACACATAGACACTTTGGTGGATAACACAGTAGGATATTCGTTGTTTTCCTTCATGGATGGTTCAATCAGATAAAGATGCATCCAGAAGACATGGATAAAACCACCTTCATAACCTTATGGAGCACTTTTTGCTACAAAGTAATGCTGTTTGGACTGAAGAACACAGGGGCAACATACCAACGGGCCATGGTAAACTTATTCCATGACATGATGCATAAGGATATTGAGGTATACGTTGATGATATGATTGCCAGGTCGCATACAGAAAAAAAACACATTGAGGTCTTGGGAAGATTGTTCTTGAGGTTGAGGAAATTTCAGTTGAAGCTCAATCCAGCAAAGTGTACCTTTAGAGCCAGATCGGGAAAGTTATTAGGCTTCGTAGTCAGTGAAAAGGGAATTGAAGTTGACTCAGACAAGGTCAGAGCCATACGAGAGTTACCTCCACCACGTACTCAGAAGGAAGTTAGAGGATTCCTAGGAAGGTTGAATTACATCGCTCGGTTCATTTCACAACTGACCGAGAAATGCGATCCTATCTTTCGTCTCCTCAGAAAGCACAATCAAGGTACTTGGGATGAGGAGTGTCAGAATGCTTTTGAAAAGGTCAAGCAGTATTTGTTGAATGCTCCGGTGTTATCTCCACCTAGCCCAGATAAACCGTTGATACTGTACTTGTCAGTGTTCAGTACTTCTATGGGATGTGTGCTTGGTCAGCATGACGAGTCAGGGAAAATGGAGAAGGCCATTTATTATCTCCGTAAGAAATTCACTGACTGTGAGATGAGATATCTACCGATTAAAAAGTTGTGTTGCGCGTTGATTTGGACAACTCGGAGATTAAGACAGTACATGCTATACCATACCACTTGGCTCATCGCAAAGCTTGATCTATTGAAATACATGATAGAGTCAACGGCTCTAAATGGGAGAATGGCAAGATGGAAAATTTTGCTTTCAGAGTTTGATATAGTCTATGTAAGTCAGAAGGCTATCAAAGGAAGTGCGGTAGCAGACTTTTTGGCCAGTAGGGCTCTAGAGGATTTTGAGCCATTGAACTTTGATTTTCCAAATGAGGAGTTAATGTGTATAGCAACGACCGAAGATTCTCCTTGGAAGCTAAATTTTGATGGGGCTTCTAGTGCAGTCGGAAATAGAATTGGGGCAGTCTTAGTATCCCCGAATGGCGATCATTACCCATTTACGTGCAAGTTGGACTTTGATTGCACGAACAATATGGCTGAGTATGAAGCATGCATCATGGGACTTCAAGCAACCATAGAGCAAGGTATAAAAACCCTGGAAGTATATGGAGATTCTACGTTGGTAATTTATTAGCTTAGAGGTGAATGGGAAACAAGAGACCCTAAATTGATCAATTATCAAAAGGTAGTTTTGGGGTTACTTGAGGAGTTTGATGATATCACCTTCAATTATCTCCCACGAGATGAGAATCAGATGGTAGACGCTTTAGCAACCTTGGCCTCAATGATTAAGGCGAATAAAGAGGAAGAGATGAGACCAATTCAAATGAGTGTCTACGAGGCTCCAGTTCATTGTTGTAACATTGAGAAAAAGGAAAAGGACGATAACCCTTGGTATCAAGATATATTACAATATGTGAGAGATCGTAAATACCCTAAACAGGCTAATGAAAATGACAAACGAACTTTGAGAAGGTTGGCTTGCGACTATGTCTTGGATGGGGATATCCTATACAAAAGAAGGAAAGACCAAGTACTTTTGAGATGTGTTGATGCTGTGGAAGCTAAGCTGATTTTAGAAGAAGTTCATGAAGGTGTATATGGGACGCATGCAAATGGGTTCACGATGGCAAGGCAAATAATGAGGTTTGGCTATTATTGGGCCACTGTGGAAGAGGACTGTATCAACTATACCAAGAAATGCCATAAGTGTCAAATTTATGGGGACAAAATTCATGTACCACCTTCACCTTTGCATGTTATGACTTCTCCATGGCCTTTTTCCATGTGGGGCATGGATGTCATTGGACCAATATCACCGAAAGCTTCGAATGGACATCGGTTTATCTTTGTGGTGATTGACTACTTTACAAAATGGGTAGAGGCCACTTTTTATGCGAATGTTACTAAGTCAGCTGTGAGTTGATTCTTGAAGAAGGAGATCATTTATCGGTATGGAATGCCTGAGAAGATCATATTCGACAATGCATTGAACTTGAACAACAAAACTATAGCAGAGGTTTGCGACCAGTTCAAGATCAATCATCACAATTCTTTTCCCTATCGTCCAAAAATGAATGGGGCAGTAGAAGCTGCCAACAAGAACATTAAGAAAATAGTGGGAAAGATGGCTGAGACCTATAGAGATTGGCATGAGAAGTTACCATTTGCACTCCTGCCCTATCGAACATCTGTCAGAACCTCTACTGGGGTAACCCCATTCTCGTTAGTTTATGGGATGGAGGCAGTGTTACCTATTGAAGTAGAAATACCTTCTCTTCGAATTTTGACAGAAATAAGGTTAGATGAAGCTGAATGGGTTCAATCTCGATGTGACCAGTTAAACTTGATTGAGGAAAAAAGGCTAAGAGCCATTTGACATGGTCAGATATATCAGAAGCGAATGATGCGAGCTTATGACAAGAAAGTTCGACCCAGAGAGTTCCATGAGCGAGACCTTGTATTGAAAAAGATTCTTCCCATTCAAAAGGACTTTAGGGGGAAATGGATACCGAATTGGGGGGGGCTGTATGTCGTGAAGAAAGCCTTCTCTGGCGGTGCATTGATCTTAACGGAAATGGATGGGAAAAGTTTACCCAATCCAGCGAACTCAGACTCAGTTAAAAAATACTTTGTCTAAAGGAGAAGAGAATCCAAGGTGAAAACCCACAAAGGGCGCCTTGAGATTTTTTCTAAAAAAACAAAAAAAAAATGGAGAGGCCAAGGTGAAAACCTGCAAAGGGCACCTTGTGACCAAAGTGGTTTTGAGTTGAAAACCCGAAAGGGCAACTCAAATTTTGAAGAGTAAACGGTAATCTTGCAAAAAGCGAAGCATGTTGCATATTGGGGCATCAACAAAGTGCTTTGGATCTTTTAAACACATGTTGAACTCAAGAAAGACTTCATGGAGCTGGTGTATAGACACTCAAGCGATGATATCTTGGGCACTTAACTTTTATCCTGTTTGCTATCTTTAGATTCTATTTCTTCTTAAAGATAAGCTTTCAAATTAATTTCCTTTGTATCTTTTCGATAATTCATTCTAATCCAATAAAGTTTATTTATTTTCCATTATTCTTTAAGTATGTTGCATTGAAATAATTATAGATGAACTAAATATGTTCACAAACGAAGTTTTGTGCATTACTCTGGAATTTCTAGATAATACAAGAAACTAAAACAGGACAATTGTTCGAGAAATTCATGTAAGAAAGAGATGAAGGAACTCGAGGAATTTCCTTCTCCTAGTCTAAAAGGAAAATGGACAAAACCAACGATTCGATTTTAAGGAAAGATTGTTTTACAGACATCCTCAGTGGATCATAGCATTGGAGGAAGGGTACAAGCCTACAAGCTGAGCAAGAATAATGCTTTGAAAAGACAAATGAAGAAATGAGTGGTGACGTCTAGGATAGGGGTCATGTTCACAACATTCTGCATCATAACATATTTAATTAGGAACATTCGACTCACTTCGACCATAGCATCCTAATTATCAGGCATAATCATTCTACAGATTATCAAAGATGGCGTGCCTTAATCCCCTAAGCAGTAGGGTAATAGGCCGCAGCATAGCAGATCTGGCTGAAGCAAGATCCAAGATGATTTAGCATCCTTGTGTTTACAAGGAGCAAATCGAAGACATAGCTGATTTGGCTTTAACGTGTTTACGATGAAGCAAATCTAAGATGATTTGGCATCTATGTATTGTCAGAGAGCAAATCGAAGTCTGGCATCTCCACTTCAACGGGGAGCAGATACATAGCAGATCTCACCTTCAGATGTTTATACTGAAGCAGATCCAAGATGATTTAGCATCCTTGTGCTTACAAGGAGCAAATCGAGGACATAGTTGATTTAGCTTTCACGTGTTTACGATGAAGCAAATCTAAGATGATTTGGCATCTCTGTATTGTCAGAGAGCAAATCGAAGTCTGGCATCTCCACTTCAATGGGGAGCAGATACATAACAGATCTCACCTTCAGATGTTTTCACTGAAGCAAGATCCAAGAAGATTTGACATTCTTATGCTTACAAGGAACATCGAAGACATAGCTGATTTGGCTTTCACGTGCTTACGATGAAGCAAATCTAAGATGATTTGGCATCTCTGTATTGTCAGAGAACAAATCAAAGAAGCAGATTTGGCGTCTCTGTGTTTGGCAGAGAGCAGATCGAAGATATCAACATAACAGTCATAAGCTTACAAGAAGATTGAAGACCATGATTTGATAGGACTGGTCAAATTTGGTCTTTCTAAATCTTTGCTCGATTCCCGTTACACAGCAATGAGCAAAGAGGGATATCTGTAATAGCCCAAATTTAACCGACCCTTAAGACCAAATGAAAATAGATAAATAAATAAATATTTATTTATTAAACAATCTAAGTCCAGGTTACAAAGCCCAAACACTACCGGCCCAAAACTTAAAACCAAAAAAAGCACTACCCGTATGACCCAAATTACACCCTCAAACCCAACCTAACCCATAATAGCCGACCCAACTCAAACATTACCCAGTAAGCCCCTTTACACCCTTGACCCGTATACATCAGCGGCCCAAAAGGCCCAAATGACTTAAGAGGAACAAGAAACCCTAGGGTTTTCTGAACACTATCGCGCCGCAACTGCTTTTGGAATATTCAGGGAGAGTCTGTCCAGTCCCCGAAATCGAGGCCACCATTATGGCACTGTCCTGTGGCCCTTCGACACACTAGCTCAGCCACCGATCATGCCTCTACCAGTGGGCCGTGACTTCAGCATTGTGTCATGCCCAGCACGGTCACCATCGAGATCCTCTCAAGTAATCTGCAAGAAAAGGAAAGAAATCAAAGCAAAAAAGGCAGCAGATATACTAGAACAGGAAATGGAAAAAAATCTTCCAATTTCTTTCCAAAATAGGCAGTAGTTTAAGGCTATAAAGCCTTTCACAAATCTGTAAAGACGGGGGGTTCTAAAAAAATACACACAGAGAGAATCAATAAAAATTTAGAGATTCAGCAAAAGAATTTATTCTTGCACACATATACACAGCAAGCATCTCAATCGATTGAATACACAAAGGTGAAATTTTTTAAATATATATACATATATATACTGCAAATAATAAAAAGGAAAGTGGTACCTTTAGTCGGCGTTAAAAGGGGAGGTTTTTAAACCTCCGACCACCGTGCACGGTGGAGACGACGGGGGTGCGTGAGCGCGTGTAGACCCCTGGATGGAGGTCCGTTGACCCTCCGAGTACCCTTCCCCAACTCTTTTTCAGAGAATCTTTTCTTTTTTTTTTAGAATAGATTTAAATTGATTTAAAACCAAAGGTTTGGCTTATATAGCCTTAACTAAACGACGTCGTTTTAGCTTAATCCAATAAGCTTAAAACGACGTCGTATTAAGGCCCCAGGACCGCGCGTTGACCCGATTACCCGGGGAGGATCCGCATGTTTTTGAGGATCGGGTTAATTACCCAATTGATCCTTCCATTTTTTTGTATTTACAATTATGTTTTATTTTATTTATGATTCAGCCCTAGTATTTTGTTTCAGTTTTGATTTAGTCCCTACAATAGCTGTTTTAAGTCCAGAATTAAAACGCTACCGTTTTGGGAATAGGGCATTTTGCCCAATAAGTCCACTTCGTTTTTCGCGTGTTTTAATTAGGACCTCAATTCAGTTTTATTTTTTTTTAATTTTGCCCCTGTAATTTTATTAAACTTCAAATCTAATCCTATGTATTTATTTCTATTATTATATGTATACAAATTTTTTATATTGTATTTGTTTTATTTTAAACCTTACTTTTATATTATATATTATATAATTATTTATTTTATTTATATTATTATTTATTATACATTATTCATATATTATTATTATTATTATTTACTTGTATTATATACTTATTAATTATTTATACATTATATATTATTTTACATATATACTTTATATTATATATTATACTCATTTTATATTATGTCATTTTTATACTATTATATGTTTTTTACTTATATATTATTATTATTAAAGGTTTTAACTTGTATTATATACTTATTTTATTTATATGTTAATAATTACTTTACTTATATTCTATTATTACACATTTTGAAGATGTCATAATATTATAATTTGCATAATACGTATATTTTATCATTAATCACTTATTTCATATTATTCTAAACTTATATTTATATATATTATACAATTATTTTATTATAAATATAAATTCTTTTACATATTTGATATTTTATACATTATTTTTCTAAACCAATATATTTTATAATTTTATATAAGTATTATTCTTATAAATATATTTTTATATATTATATTTTAAATCTATCATTAAATATCACATTTTATATGCTCATTCTATTTATCAATTGTTTATATTATACATATTTTTTTAAACAATATTTGCTTTTACTATAGAATTAATGTATTATTGTTATGTTATGTATTTTATATATTATGTAATATCTTAGACTTTTATAATTTATTTTCAAATGCATTTTTTTATATGTGTTAAAATTGTATATCATACATCATTTGTGTTTAAATATATGTTGAATTATGTGTTCAGAATTTTTACCTATTCTTTTTAAATATGTATTATGTTTTATGTTGAATTATATGTTATCTCATATGTTATGTTAATATGCTCCTTCATGCATCGGTTTTAAAAAGAGACTTCAAAGTTTTCAAAAAATAAAAAGGCAATGCTTGGTATTTGAAATCATCGAGAAAAGTAGTGCCCTAACTTATTGGGTTGCAACTTTTCTCGTTGAGTTCAAATAGTCAAGTACCCTTCTAAGTTTTTAAGATTTTCAAAAAACGAGCAACTGTCTTGGAATTTCAAAGCGTTGTGTTCTTACTTACTGGATGTGGCGTTTTGTCGTTTCGAGATAGGGATTTCCAAAAAGGCTAACTTAGTATCAATATTTTGATACAAGTGAATCCCAATTTTCAAAATCAAAATATTTTAAAGAGGATTGTATCTTAAAATTTTTAAATTTCAGACCTTAAAGACATTTGATAATTAATTAGGCACCAAATTTTGGGCGTTACAAGGGTGCTAATCCTTCCTTGTACGTAACCGACTCCCGAACCCGTTCTTTTTATTACGTAGACCAAAACTAATGATTTTAAAACAAAATGTTTTAAAGGTGATCCAATCACACCTAAAAAGATTGGTGGCGACTCCCGTTTTCATTTTTCTTAAAGTCGATTCCCATTTCCGAAAACTCGATTTTAAAAATGGTTTCGACACTGTTTATTACCAATTTTCCCCTAAGCTTTTAATAAATGATAATTTCGTCCCTACTGAATTAGCCTCTCAATTGAGCTAATTTTTCTCAATTAACATTTTATTCTATCACCTTAAATTAGTTTACAACCTTTAAGAATCATAATTTCAGCAATATACTTTAATTCCAAGAATTTTCACAATTAGGTCCTAAAAATGAATTTCTATTGAAATTACCTAATAAAATCATCTCATAAACAAATTAAAGCTTTAATTTCATTCTATGTCATCATAAACTTACAGCACTCAACCATGGTGACTTTCAATTTCATCCATGAAATCAAAAACTAATGAATTTAATAGTAGGACCTAGTTGTAAAAGTCTTAGAAACACAAAAATTACAAGATAAAGGCAATGATTAACTCACTTGGTGCAAAAATTATGAAATACCAGCTTAGAGCGTTTTTAGCTGTTGGAATTGAATAGAAATGAAGAGAAATCTAGATATTTCCTATTTAGTCCTAGTTTTATTTAGTTAATTTTACAATATTCCAATTTTTCCCTTAATTTATCAATTTTCCTACTGATTTCATGCCCTTGCCGTCCAGCCATAATAAATTTTGGGTCTAATTGCCTTTTAAATCCTTTCTCATTAGACTCTTAAGTATTTAATCATTCTAGTAACTTTTACACCTATTACAATTTAGTCCTTTTCACTTAATTGACTACCCAAACATTAAAATTTCCTAACGAAATTTTAATACCACATTACTAACATTTCATAAATATTTATAAAATTATTTTCGACTCGGTTTTACGAAATAAGGTCCCGTTACCTTGTTTTTACCCAATGTCTTCAATAATTTCTCTTTTTAACTAACCACTAAATCGGTAAAAAAATTTTCTATCAATATTTTCATACGATTTTCCTATCATATCAATTTTCATGTAAAAATATTGAAATAAATTTCTCTTTAAATCGGATTTGTGGTTATGAAACCACTATTCCGATAACCTTGAATTTAGGCCATTACATATAAAATCTCTTCTTTACACTTTTGCTCGAAAGACTTCCACTCTTTACATTTTCGGCACTACTTCCGTCCTACTTCTCATGTTGGCCCATTTTATCTTTAAATTCATGCTTTTTGCCCCCAAATTTCCTTTTGCCTTCAATTTAGTCCCTACAAGATAAAACTATAAATAATTCAAATTAGTATGATCATATTCAAAATAAATATGTAATTAATACATAAAAATATGTCATTCTAGAGTATTATCAAATTCCCCCTACTTAGCCCATGTTTGCCCTCAAGTATGGTTTCTATCCACTGTGAAATTTAGAATTTTTCCATGAAAGAAATATCACTTCAAAGTTTTATAAGAAGTAGGCATAATGCATATGAAAAATAAAGAGAACCCTTAACTTGCTTTAAGTAAAACTGAAAAAGTATTCCAATTAATACACACAAAACTCAAAATCGACTTGGATTATTTCATGAAAATCAGGTAATTTACTAAACTTACCAAGACACCCAATTTGTTTCACCCTTAGTCCCCTAATACAATTTTATTAATATATTTCTTTTTTTCTTTTTTTTCTTTTTTTGCTTAAGAATATATTGAACTTTTTGACGCAAAGAGAGATGATAGCCAAGCACCTCACCCCGGTTAATCAACCTAACACATTCTTAAAAAAATTTTGTTTAATTCTGGTTAGCAGAGTTTTACTTAACACGTCACACAACCTTTTGACGTGAAGTAGGATGACAACCCAAGCACTCTACCTCGGTTACTCAGCCAGTCACGTTTTTAAGCTGCATTCATAACCATGGAAACATCAAAATTTATTATTATCATTAAACGAAATTTTTATTTTGGAGGACTAGGAAAAACAATCAAGTGTCAAAAATAAGTTTCAACAACCACCTAACAATTATGAACATAATTTTAGCATGCAATTATATTAAGTGTCCTCTTTGCGTTTAAACTTAATCGATTTTACTAAAAGCAAGATAGAGCTAATTTTATTAATAATAATTATTTTAGCCTAATATAAATAAAATAGTAGAGTCAAAATCAAACTTAGCAAAATCATAACTAACTCAATAGTCAAGAATCATGCTTGCAGGTCAAACAATGGGCAAGTCCTGGAAAAAATCTTGGACATGAAAAGAGGCAGAATATTCTAAAAAAAATAAATGTGGGCAGAAACGAGCATAAGGCAGCAACAATAGTAACACACAGTAAAAACAACAGATAAAATGACAAAAATAATGAGGAATGCCTCCCCCTACTTAAAACACATTTTCCTCGATGTGAAAAAATAATATTAATAAATATGATGAAAAGAAAGGGTTTAGAACACTCACCATGTCATTTTTTGTTAATGTTTTTTCTCATTTACAAATTTAATTTTTTCGATTCCTCAATTCTCCTGTATATAAGAAAAGAGATAAAATTTATTAACATGCAAAAAAATAAATAAAATATAAATATAAATATAAAATAAAAATATAAAATAAAATAAAACAAAATTGGGTTGCCTCCCAACAAGCTCTTGTTTAACGTCGTTAGCTTGATGCCCCAATTAGTATTGGAGCTGTTCTAGCTGAATTCTTTCATTCGTATGGGCTCGAAAATTCTTATTTTTTACCACATCCACTATATTTGGGTTCAATAGTCCTCGCGCCTCTTTCTTTGGTTTCGTATTTTCCTCCAAGAAAATCTTATGTGTGCATGTCAAGGGGTTGATCCCTTTTAAGTTGGCAATGGTCTCATCATTCTCCAAAAATGTGCATTTGAGATGCTCAGGAAGTGGTTTTAATTTTAGATCTAGTGCCTGCACAATAGAAGGTAGAAGTTTAGTATCCATAGGAGCCAATAATTCATTAACAGATTCAAAATCATCAAACATCATTTTAGATTTATCTCCATAAGATGACTCAAAAGTTTTTTCTACTAATGAGTTAATTATGTCGACACATTTTACGTTCAAGATTCCATTTGGGTGACTAATAGCATCGTAAACATTAAACTTCACGATCTCCTCATCAAAGTCTATCATGAGGGTTCCGCTATGCACTTCAATCTTAGTATTTGCAGTACTAAGGAAAGGTCACCCCATCAAGATGTCTGAAGACCCAGGAGTGTTATCCTCTTCCATTTTTATCACATAAAAATCTGCAGGGAAGATAAGTCCTTTGACTTACACTAATACGTCCTCGATGACTCATTTGGCATGCACAATAGACCTGTCTGCTAACACCTATTTTCGTAAAAAAACCCGTATTAAGTGATTCATAAATAGAAAAAGATATTACATTTATAGAGGCCCCTAAATCACACATAGCTTTTTTAAATCCTTAGTGGCCTATTTTGCATGGTATAGCGAACATGCTCATATCTTTGCATTTCGCTGGCATCTTCCACTGTAATACTACGGATACATTCTCACCAACGCTTACCCTTTCATTACTAGTTAATTTTTGCTTGTTGGTGTAGAGTTCCTTGCGGAATTTATTTGATGGAATTTAACAGTGGTATGTTGATCTCGACATTTCTGAATGTCTCAAAGATCTCATTGTTTTCTTTATCTTTTTAACATTGGTTCAATAGTCCTGGAAATGAGATTGAATTTTAGGCAATGGAGGTTTCGTTTAGACCTATTAATCATTCTTGGGCTTTTTCTGAGCGGAATCTTGGCCAAGATTTCTACCAAGAATTGGTTCCAGTACTTTTGCACTTCGCAACCTCATTGCATTCACATGTTATCTTGGATTAGGTTCCGTTTGTGACAGTAGCTTCCCTTGTGAGTTCATTTTCTCAATTGATATTGTCAATTCTCTTATAGACGCCTTGATTTTCTGTTGAAAATTAAGCATATTAGTTGCTAATTTATTAACCATGGTTTCTAAAGAGATACCTGGATCTCGCAGTTGTTGTGGAAACTGATTTTGGTATGGCTGGTTGTACTACAGGTTTGCCCCATAACTAAAGTTAGAATGGTCTTTCCATCCTGGGTTATATGTATTTCCATAGGGGTTATATCGCCTTTGGGGCGGTCTAGAAAAGTTCCCACAATATCGAAATGGGCCATAGTATCATCACACAAACTAGGGCATGCATCAGTTGTATGTTCAGATGTTGCACAAATTCCACACAGTCGGGTTTTTCCTATTTTTACTGTAAAAAGAGAATTCATGATATTAGTAAGTCAATCAACTTTATCTTCTAAAGCTAAAATACTTAGCTGATGAATCGTTCTAGTGGGTTTAGGATTGGCTAAAAATTGTTGAGTATTAACAGCCATCGTGGATATCAAGTCCCTTGCTTGTTGGGGAGTTATGTTGACCAACGTTCCTCCACTAGCGGCGTCACCATATTCATCTCTATGGGTTTCAGGCCTTTATAAAAGTGTTGGAGTAGAGACTGTTCCATTATACCATGTTGTGGACAGCTTGCATACAACTTCTTAAATTGCTCCCAATAGTCGTAAAGAGACTTTACTTCTTTTTGCCTTATCCCAACAATCTCTCTTCTTAACTCAGTTACATGTGATGCTGGAAAAAACCTATTGAGAAACAAACGAGAAAGATCAGCCCAAGTTGTAATAGACCTAGGGGATAGATAAAATAACCATTCCCTAGCTGAATCTACTAGGGAAAAAAGGAAAGCTCTCAATTTGATTTTATCCTCAGTTACCCCCTAAGGTTTCATACTAAGACAAACTATATAAAACTCTTTCAGATGTTTGTGGGGAGTTTTGTTTTGCATCCCACAAAAAGTTGGCAGTAATTGGATTAAACTTGACTTTAATTCAAAATTAGCATCAATGGTAGGATACACAATGCACAATGGTGGTTTTTCTGTCGAAGCTTCGGCCAGTTGCCGAATCGTTTGAGCCATAGGTTGATGTGCTAGATTCAGGTTTTCGTTAACCCTAATGTTAAGCACTTCTTTCGGTGAATCAACTTCTACTTTTTCGCTTTCAAGTTTTTAAGGAGGGTTTTTGTTAACCCTAGACTCAACTTCGTCGTCGACTTCAATTTCTGGTGGTGGGTTACTCTGAATCCTAACTATTCCTGACTGTTTTTTTACGTAGCTTTGTTTCTTTGCAATTAGCTCTTGTAGTCTTTTCTATCTCTGAATCAAACGCAAGAATACCTAAAGTAGATCTAGTCATAAGAAACAAAGAAACAAGATTAGTACATTACCAGTCCCCGAAAATGGGGCCAAAACTTGATGCGGTCGTTGAGAGCACCAAAAATATCCTATCCCTATAAAATAATGAAAAGAATATTATAAAAGAAGTAGGGTCAAATCCTCAGGGACTATATTTGCACAAGTTCATTTTCCTCGAAATCCCAGACTGAGTCGTGCCCAAGAAAACCTACATACTTGGAAAAAAAATAGAATTAAAAGTTTGATTGAATTGAAATTGCATAAATTGAAATTAAAATTGTAATGAAAAACATAGTTGAGGAAAGAGTTTTTATGGAGAGATTCCAGCCTCCGGTTGTCTCGATCCACCTTGGGTTCTATCATCAGCTTTTAGGTGATCCTTCTAGAACAGAATAAGTCGGTTATAGTGGAGGAGGACGCCTACAACCACCAACCCCACTTAGATTTTAAACTTACGATTTAGAGGAACCTGACTCTAGCCAAGCGTCGCTTTTGTGGGACTATCTTACACTAGATCATCACTTCTCAATGGCGAATGCCACGTCATTTTGTCTCTTGGGCTCGACAACCACTGATGCAGTAAGCTAACGAATCAACTGTACAACCTTCCCAAAACATGCAAAGAGACCGCCTTTTCATAAGATGAAAAATCAATTTTGAAGGGACATGGATGGAAGCGTCAGTTCTGTAGTGCGGAGAAGAGATAAATACTCGTTAAGAAGGCTAAGCGTGGGTTCTAAGCCTCATGAACCCTTTTTAGGGAATTTCGACAACCTTTGGCTAAATGAATTTAGTGGGTCGTGCTTTTTAGGGAAAAGAAATAAATGTAATGAAAACAGAATTTTTATTGAATAATATGAAAGAAAATAAGGCTAAGCTTTTTGGGAAAGGGAGTGTTGACAGAAAAGATGAGTGAAATTTGTGTCACTCCATCCCCTATTTATAGTACTAGGAAACCTAGTTTATTCCTAATTAAATTCTAAAAGATAAATACAAATAAATAAATATAATTAAAGATAAATGAAGATAAAAGCTAAAATTAAATCTAATAATAATCTTTAACAGTTATCCTAATATAATTAAAATTTAAATAGAGTCTTGTATTTAAAAAATCTATTCTTTACACTTTTGCTCCCAAGTTTTCCACTTTTTTGCATTTTTGGCACTATTTTCTTCCTACTTCGTATGCTGGCACATTTTATCTTTAAATTCAAACTTTTTGCCCCTAAATTTCTTTTTGTCTTCAATTTAGTCCCTACAAGATAAAAAACCATAAATAACTCAAATTAATAGGATTATACTCAAAATAAATATGTAATTAATACATAAAAATATGTTATTCTAGAGTATTATAAAAAAAAAGATGTCGAAAAAAATTGGTTGCAAGTTCGTTAATGGCGATGTCAGGCTCCACCCATCCATCCCTACCATCCTCCAATTTCTTTATTGTATTTCTTTTTTTGCGCTGGGTTGCAAAATTATGGAAGAAGGCAGTGTTTCGGTCCCCCATTCTCAACCAATTTACTCTTGCCCGTTGTTCACAATACAATTCTTCCTTGCCGGCTTCCATGTTGAGTGCTAGTTTGACTTCTGTTAATTCTGCCAAAACACTATTATCTGGATCTTCTCTATTTAAGTAGATAAGTCATGATTTTAATTCCTCTCTTACCTTTCATCTGGAGCTGCTACTAGATTTAACCCAAATTTTCAATTTCAATTTCAGATCTTCTATTTTTTTTTGGCAAATTCTTATCTCCCAACTCCCACCTTTGTTTTATTGCCTCTTTGAGATCATTTTCTAGCACCCAGTAGCATTGAATCTGAACAAATTTTTACTGTTCTCAAATCTCACTCTTTCATGCGTCTCTATATTAATAAATATGGGACAATGATCATAAATACTGTGATACTTATGCTTAACTGAGAAATTCGGGAATCTTTCCCACCACAGTGGATTGGCTACCCCCTATCCAATCTTTCACGAATGTTATTACCTGGAAGTCTCCCTCGTTCTTGTGTAAACCATTGTCCTAAAAATCCTAAACCATTCAATTCACAATCTTCCAAAGCCTCTCTAAATGCCAACATTTGTCTTTCCTCCCTTAATCTACCCCCACTTTTTTCAAACGAGTATAGTATTTCATTAAAGTCCTCCATTACAAGCCATGGCAACTTGTTATTTCCTTTTAGCTGTCTAAGAAGGTTCCATGAATCTTTCCTTTTATGTTCAATTGGTGAGCCATAAAAACCTATAAAATGCCAACATTCCTCTTCACTATTTTCCATAACTTCAATATCAATATGAGATTTAGAATAACTTCTTAACATAACATATACTCCTTCCTTCCAACCAAGAGAAAGTCCCCCTTTTGATCCTTCCGCACGCACATCAATCCCATTTGTATACATATTTTCCTTATTGCTTCCATCCTTCTTGAATTGACTTTTGCTTGAATTAAAAACAAAATTTGAGGTTGAAATTGTCTCAAGCTATTTGTGAGACGTTTTACTGTTCGTGGCTGTCTTAAGCCACGAACATTCCAACTTAAGATTTTCATTGTGACCGGTCGGCCTGCTTATTAGTAGTCGCCGATATATCATTGTTGGTGAAAGGGCTTGAGTTAGTAACTTGATGAGCTCCTTCTAATTCTTGAACCCTCTGTCTTTTCTTTCCGTCAACGGTTCCTATTGGTGTTTCCTCGAAGACATCATTTCTTTATAATGTCATTTAATTTATCTATTCTTATAATTTAATTTTCAATGTCTAAATTCATTTTTAATAAGGAAAAACTTGATTAATTTTTTAAGATATAAGAAAAAAAATTGTAATTTTTAAATGATTAATTGATTATGATGAAATTAAGATCCAAACTAAAAGTAATAATATTTAAAATGAAAATTATTTATGCTTAATAATTGAAATAGTGCATAATGTGTGATAATTTGATAATGAATGAATTTAGACATGGTGGATATACACTCAACAATGAAATATACACTCAATAATTTTGATATGTTAATCTATTGGCAATAGCTCCTTTTTGTTTTTCTAAATTGCCTACTATTTTTACTACTCAAATGTTGTTTATTCCTACTATTACAAAAAAATAATCTTGTTGTTGATTCATCTCTATTTTTTTTTATTTTTTTCTCATAATTAGGACGTTCACTATTGACAACAATAACTAATTCTTTCGTCATTGGTGCTCTTTGGAAAGGTAAATGGTTGATAATGAAATGTACTACATTCTTATAAGTGAGAATCGAACCTATAGCGACCTGAAAATTAGTGGTGTCGAAAAATACGATTTCAGGGCCTCATTCCAGTAAATCGAGCTTGTAAATATTTTTTATTAAAATATGGGATATAGTATAGGGGAAGTCAATTATGGATAAGTAATTTTACCAAATTAATAATTAATTTAAGTTACAATGACTAAATTGTAGAAGTAATAAAAATTCAATCATTAAAAATTTTCTTAATTAGAAAATCTAATATTTAATAATTTAGTTTGTAAAGAAAACATGCACACAACATATAACACAATTGTATTATGATTTTACTACTCGACCATGGCTTAGGGCTTCATTTATCATTCTATCAAAGTTGGTAACAGTAGATCCCCTAAGGCTAATGGCAGCTTCAGCTTTCTTCTTCCATTCCAATGCCTTTTGCCTTATCCTTTGCCCATTATCTCCTTCCATCATCTCTTTAACAAGAGCTTCCACATTTTCACGCTTTATGTTTGGATTGATTTCCATGCCATTGCCCCACGTGGTACACATATATCGACAATTCGTTTGTTGATCATCGAAGAATGGTAAACAAATTAAAGGCACACCTTCGGATAGAGCTTCCAAATTAGAATTCCATTCATAATGTGTAAGGAAAACGCCGACCGCTGAGTGGGACAACACTTTTTGCTAGGTGCACCAACTTATTATGAAACCCTTTCCCTTTATTTCCTCTAAGAATTCTCTTGGAAATATAACTGATTCACCTATCACAAGATCAGGCCTAACTACCCATAAAAATGGGTATTTACTGTTTGCAAGTCCCCAAGCAAATTCTTTTAGATGATGATTAGACATCATCGCTACACTACCATAATTCACGTACACCACTGACTCGGGTTCCATTATGTTAAGCCATTCGATGCAGCTTATGTCCTCCTTCCATAGTTTTGAATTTAATAAGTCGTATTGGATTTCGAGTAAGTTATTACTTAGTGAGGCGAGTGGACCAATTGCATAAATATTAGGTGATTTGGATGCAAGAACTTGTAGCACTTCTTTGTCCAATTCATCGAACGTGTTAAAGATAATTGAAGATAAATTTAAGCATTCTTGTGATACTTCTATGATGGAATTAAACACGAAATCATTAGGGTCAATGGTTCTTATGTAGCTTGGTATGTCTTTGAGACGCATGTTAGGCATACCAAGGATCCAATCAATGGGCATCTTAAGTGTCCCATCGTTAGGAAAGCGTTTATCTACAACGAAAGTAAAACGCATGTTTTTGTTTCAATATGTAAAAAAAATAAGCCTGGATCATGTTGTATGTAACCCATAAAACTTCAAACAGATTATTATCAATGAACATAAGATATCCCAAAATTAAGTTACAAAGCACAAAAAAAAAAACATAAAATTTGTAACCTTTGAATGGAACAATGCCTTTTTGAGCTAGTTTTTGTAGTGCAAAAATCCCAGAAAGCTAACGGTTCAAGAAGTCCAGAGTTGAACATAAGGCACCCCAATGAGTTGAGATGCCTTGGTACCACAGTTCATGATTCCATCACAAACTATACAAGTAACAAGCGGCAATTGGGGCAAGGAATTAAGCTTAGATAGTAGCTCCAAGAATGGAGCCAAACAATTATTTCGTGTGGCAATAAATATTTCAAGAATAGACTGAGTCGCATCGGAATCGGAAGGTGGCAGCCCATCAGGTATTGCTGCGAACTGGAAATTAGGTAGACCCTTAACAGCTTCTTCTCCTCTAGACCATATCAACCGTCTATGGTTGAACTCGGAGTTGACAAAGGTTATATAGAAGCCTCTAGAGTGCAAGAGCTTGGCCAGTTGCATCATGGGGTTAATATGACCTTGTGCTGGGTATGGGAGACGTACTGCATGTGATTTAATTGAACCCATCTTTCCGCAAATAATAATTAAGCAAATAAGTCAAGTAGGTAGTGAAAATTGAAGATACTATTACAACTTGTGACATTTATATACAAAAAGTGAGGAGATAGAGATAAACAGGATAAAGCAGGCGGAAATTATGGCTCCATTTGATTATGGTGTAAAATAATTCCCATTGGATAAGGTTGAGAAAATATCAACTGCTTTTCAATAGTGCTTCATAATTCTGAGCCACGTGAGTTTGGATGGGCGATTGGGTGCGGTGTCCTGAGTTTAGTTTACTTTTTTTTTCACGTTACAATATCGCTACAATATTTAAACTCATTGCTACTGAAATTTTTACACTAATCGTAAGTAAAAACACCACCTGATGGTCGCAGAACTAACTAATAATTCGACTTAAGGCAAGCACACCTATCGAACAGTAGTATATTTATGGTGAGACTGGAATATCGTATCCACGAGGACTAAAGTACTAGCAGTTACTCTCTTCTTATTATCTAGCCTAAGAATTTAAGGGTGTTTTTAAACTAAACTAATATTCTAATTTATCTAAGATCACAACAGAGATGAAAGTTGGAAAATACTTTAGGAAAACCAATTGAGAAGACAATACCGAAGAAAGAATCCACCTAGATTCACTTATTACCTTTGACTTAGAAGATTTATTCACTTGACTTATTTCTTAGAAATCCCTAATTTATGTTAATATCTCTCTCAAGACTAAGAACAACTGACTCTAGGTTGATTAATTGAAATCTCTTTCTAATTAAAACTCCTATTGTCGCATTAACTCGATCTATGAATTCCCTTACTAGATTTGACTCTAATCCGACAGATTTATATCGTCCTATCTCTAGGATTGCATTCAACTCCACTTAATTATGAATGATCTACTCTTAAACAAGGACTTTTGCTCCACTGAACAAGCATATCAAAAACCTAGAGTAATATCCTAAAATATAAAAGCAAGAATTAAAATTCATAATTAAGAATAAGAAAAATATTTATCATATAAATCAAAGTATAATAGGATTCGTCATAGGGTTCATCTCCCTTAGGTATTTGGGAAGTTTAGTTCATAATAATAATGGAAAACATCTCAAAGTTTGGAAGACAACAAAACATAAAGAAAACCGAAGAACTTCTAAGATGAAAATCTTCAGTCTTGATGTAAATCCTGGCTCCGAGGTGATTCTGATGGCTAATCGCGGGTATTTTCTGCCTCCAACTCTGTATGTCTCCCTTAATCCTCCCCTAGGGTGCTTATATAGGCTTTAAAATGCTTCAGAACCCTCAAAAGTGCCCTTTTCCGAGTAGAATTAGACTTGGGCTTGACAGGGACACGGCTGTGTGCCATGCCCGTGTGCAAGTGCTTCAAACCGTGTGCAATTCTAACTTGGATTAATGTCGACACGGCCCTGACACACGGGCGTGTGGTCTGCCCGTGTGCCTCACACGGGCATGTGGATTGCCCGTGTGGAAGTGCCTAGGCCGTGTGAAACACTCTTTTAAGCCCAATTTGTCCGTTTTTTGCCCGTTTCTCGCTCTTTTTGCTATCCTAAGCTCTCCTGAGTATAAAATATGAAATTAAAGGATTAGGAGCATCAAATTTACTAAAAACAAAGAAAAATCATTCATAAATATGCCAAGCAAGAGGTAAAAAATATGTATAGATTACGATTTATCACCGCCTATCCAAACCCATAAAAATAATAATAATTAAAACACTACAGGAAAATAGGGTTTTAGCGGCGTTTTTAGTGGCGTTTTATCACAAAATGCCACAAAAATTGTAAAACACAGATCAATAGCGGCGTTTTTGGTAAAACGCCACTAAAAACAGAGCAATAGCGGCGCTTTTTGTTAAAACGCCGCTAAAAACAGAGCAATAGCAGCGCTTCCGGTAAAACGCCGCTAAAAGTCGGAGCAATAGCGGCGCTTCCGGTAAAACGCCGCTAAAAGTCATATAACCCCTAAAACCCTAAACCCCCAAAAAATCATGAACCCTAATCTATAACCCCTAAACCCTAAAAACCTTAAACCCTAAACTATAACTTCTAAAACACTAAACCCCAAAAAACATCACATGGATGTTGATGTGTATATACATATATATTAATGTAAAAGCTTATGTTCATATAATAAATTATGGAAGCAATACTTAATATTGATTAAATTTATTTTTTGGTTTACGGTTTAATATTTAAGGTTTAAGGTCTATGGTTTAGGGTTTTATGGTTTAAGGTTTAATGGCCATGGGTATATAGTATGTTAATCTTAATTGAATCATATTCAATAATTAAATCCTAAACCCTATAATTAATTATTGTTATCGATAATAGATATCTTGATTTTGATAAAAATTTTTTTATATATTAATAAGGTGTTATATTGTTTATTGGATTGAAGGGATATTTTGTGAAAAATGTTTTAAATGATAAGTTTACCTTTAAATTTTATTAATAGTTTTTGTTTATACTATTTTAATATTTATCTATACTGATTAATTAAAATATATATTTATTTATCTGAACGAAAATTCTCTCGCACTCATTTGTGTCTCCACGTTTCTTAATTGTAACTCATTTTCTTTTTAAAATATATATTTGTGTCTCCACGTTTTTCATTTTCTTTTACACAATTATTGATATAACATCATTTTATATTTATATATTGCATGGATACATAAATATTTATATTTATTCAATATAAAAATATATTGATGTATTTATTTTTTAAATGTGTATGATTAAATCAAAATTAAAGTTTTAACTATACATTTAAACCACAATTAGAATTTCACGTCTACAATTACACATTAAATCGAAATAAAAATAAACTCAAAAATAAAAATTTAAAAATTTAAAATTTAAAATTTAAAATTTAAAAATTAAAATTTAAAATAAAAATTAAAAACTTAAAATTAATATTTTAGTCCATATTTCAATTAAAAAGTTCAATATTCAAAATTAAAAAAATTCCAAAAGAGAAAAAATAAAAAAATATGTTAAAAAAATTTTAAAATTAATATAATGGCGTTTTTAGTGAAAACGCTGCAAAATTTGATAAGCCCAGGCATTTGAGAATCAAGCTGTTGCACTAGAGAAAAGCCATTTGGAACGATCTTTAAACGGATTTTTAAAGTCCATTTTTGAAACAATATAGAAGCCATGTGCTTTGCACGCCAGCACCCAATCCATTAAACCCTGTGTTTTCTGCTTATATCCCTAAACTAAAAGATTACCCGAACCACCATTTCACTCACTTTCCTCAAAAAGCCTTAAGAACACAATGTCTGTGCTTCTCAAATCCTTCCTTATCCTCTCCTTTCGCGCCAGAGCTCTCCCTGTTTTCCCTTCCATTCTAACTCCAAAATCGCTTCCAAGGAACCGTCGAACACGAACCCTTTCCTCTGTTTCTGCTTCCAATTTTCAATCTCCTCCTCTTTCCTTTTCCCCTGAAACTCCCACCCCCATACCCCCTCTCTCTGACTCTCTCCGTTGGGTCTCTTGTACCACTTATTGGGGTGATTTGTCTAATCAAGATGTGGGTTTTCGGGTGCTGGGTCGCTCTCCACCAGGTCCATGGCGGCCTTACCTTTTTTAATCTCAGAGACCACACCGGCATTGTCCAGGTATTTACTTATTTTCAACTTTTTTCTATAAATGAAATTGTGAATTTTCATCCCCGATTCAACCAAAATACAGACCCGAACCAAGACATCCGGGTTCGACTACTCCCCTTTGAACAACTCTTCCTGATTACCGTCAGTTTTCCTATATGGCCGTGATTCCGAACATTGGCTTATCATTTTGGAATTCCCAGAACGCCCAAAACCTTTGAAAGAAGAAATGATCGATACCTATGTTAAAACCCTCGCTTCTGTTGTCGGAAGGTTTTTAAATTATAATTATTCCCTCAGATTTCATTAAATTTTGGGTTTTATTTTTCTTTTTTATTTGTTCTGATCTTATAATGAAGAGGAAGCGAAAAAGAGAATATACTCTGTTTGTACAACGAGGTATACTGGGTTTCGTGCTATTTTTTCTAAGGATTTGGTCGAAGAACTTAGAGGTAATTTCATTTCTCATTTACTAGGGTTTAGGGTTTACATGGTTTTCCCTTTTTCTAGTGTAATTGGAAGAAGAAATAGGTTTTCTGAAAAAATGGGTTTTCAGAAAGATAAAATAATAAACATTGGTACCTTGTATGTGTCCCTGAATTTTATTGAAGGAAATATTTTTGCTTTCTCAGTTTGATCTTTGGGTAAAAGTAAGACCTTCATTCTTTTGCATCTGCATTTTGCAGGAAACTATAAAAGTAATGGTTTTCTCAAAGTTTCATGC
This sequence comes from Gossypium arboreum, assembly GCF_025698485.1. Lineage (NCBI taxonomy): Eukaryota > Viridiplantae > Streptophyta > Magnoliopsida > Malvales > Malvaceae > Gossypium > Gossypium arboreum. The sequence continues at coordinate 5,738,467 of NC_069071.1, forward strand.
AATGGGGGCTTGAATCAAATGCGTCTTTGATGTCTGTGTTTTCCTCTAGCTCATCTTTTCCTTGTTCTTCTATTCAACATTATGTTATTAATTTAAGTGATTAAGCCTTTTAGATCTGTGACATGGTAGTCATTGCTCGACTTTTAAATCTCACTTTGGTTGTTCCAAAACTTGATAAGACATCATTCTGGGCGGACCCTAGATAAATTTATAATTCTGGAAAGGTTGTTTAGTTCTTTCTCAGCTGTTGTAAATTGTCTTTGACTCATGATCTGTTTGGCAGTGATTTTGGTGACATTTTTGATGTGAGCCATTTCATTGATTCTCTAATGGATGAAGTTCGGATTATCAAAAGGCTGGCAAAGAAGTTTAATAGGAAATATGGGTTTCAAGCTTTTCAGATGTCTCCTGTTAGCTGGTCAAATGAAAAGTACTACTTAGAACAGGTTTGGTTGCTCGTTATTAATTACTATTTTTAGCTTAAAAATATTCATGTCAAAACACTCAAATTATCATAGCAAAAAGTGGTGTACCATCTGTTTAGGAGACACAAAGTAGTGATTAGTGAACCCCAGCATTCACACATCCTACAAATAAGATAGAAAATCGTGTCTGCGACTTAGATATGAGAACTTCTCTAAAGTATAATGTCGACAGGGAATAAAAATAACAAGATGATGCCTTCACATTGGTAGGCAAATAACCAAAGTATGACCATGGTGTACCCTTGCCTTGTTTTTTATGAGTTGCATCAAATGTTTGCACTAGTGATGACAAGATATTAATCTGCACTTTTAAATCTATGAAGTATCTTGTGATCTTAATATTATCGGTTTCAAGAATCGGGACACAATGATACGAAATGTAACTAGGTAGTTACCCTTTCTTTCGGTATGCATACCCTTGGTGGAGAGAAAGAGATAATGTCGAAGAGAGGAGATAACAAGGGTTGTGTCCTCGACACCCAAGAAGCGACGTTAGTTTTGCAAGCATTAGGTTTCGATAAGGAAACTCAGATTTACATAGCTTCTGGTGAGATTTGTGGCAGTGAACGGAGATTGGCATCGCTAAGAGCTGCATTTCCACACATTGTGAGATTTTGACCCTGTAAATGTTTTGCTCTGGGCATTTGTAAGGTTGTTTAAAGCCTGGTGAGAGCACTGGGTTTCTATATTGACAACTTTTTCGGATATCTTGATGATAATATCTTATATTTTACATGGTTATGATTTAAGTCCTTATTTCATTGATATCTTTATATTTAATTTAATTTTATTATTTATTTTAGTTTTGATTCTAAATTTTTATTTTTATTTTAATATTTTTAGTTAAAAATTTAATAGAAAATTTTTATATTTATATCATGGATATTATTCTTCTCAATATTTTGATAATGAATTTTAAATTTTTATATTTTCATGACTTTTATAATATTTTATTTTTCAAAATTTCATTACCTTTAGTGACCTTTAGCGGCGTTTGTGGGAAAAGCGCCGCTAAAGGTCATGACCTGTAGCGGCGTTTGTGGGAAAAGCGCCACTAAAGGTCATGACCTTTAGCGGCATTTTTTTAAATAGACGCCACAAACTTTTGTGGCGCTGTCTATAGCGGCGTTTTTTGCGGCGCTTGTAAAAACGCTGCAAATAGTTTTAGCGGCGCTTGAAAACGCCGCTAAAGACCTTAAAAAACGCCGCTAAATGTCAATTTTGCTAGTGAAAGTGAAAGCTACTTATGCATAGTAAATAATGTGTTATAATTCGGTAATGAATGAATTTAAACATGCTTGATAACGATTGGTGAGAGATGCAACGAAAATACATTCAAGAATTTTGATATGTTAGTCTATTGGCAATGCCTGCTTTTTGTTTTTCGAAATTGGCTGCTCAAAACAAGAAACAATGCCTTTAAAAAAGTGGGACAACCAAATAAGAACCAGCCTTGGTTTGAATAAATTGAGTCATTGTCTTTCCCCTGTTTCTTGTTTTCCACCTTTTTCCTTAATGAATAAATTTGTTTTGATTGAAAAAAATTAAAATAATTATTTGAACGAACTAATGTCAATAATAATAATAAATAAATCAAATTTTACTAAACAAAAAATATATAGTAATTAAATCTTAAATTTAAACATATATAATAAAAAAATCATAATTATAATTATAATATGACTGAAGATAATATATATCCGACACAAATTATATCAAATAAAAATGTAGCAACTAAATCATAAATTTGCGTATAGTAAAAAGATAATTTTACTGATTAAAAATTTAATTAAAATTCTTAATTAATAAATAAATAATTTCAATCATCTAGATTTTAAATTGAAGATATAATTATTTTACATAAACATCTATCTAAATTTTAATAAACATTAGAATAAATATTATCATTTAATATAAAAAAATTATAATAAGTTCGTTTCAATTATATTCAAATAATTTATGACTAATTAAATTAATTAGGTAGCAATTTTTTAGGGATTGTAGCTATTCTTATTATCTATTATTAAGGCTTAAGGGTGAAGAAATTCTCAATTGTTTTTAGAAAAATAATTAAGTTTTTTTATACTCGTTGGATATTTAAATTATCAAAATACATCAAAAAACTCTTTGGCAATTTATTTTAATAATTGACTATTAAAGTTAATCGCCTCTAATTTTTTCAGTTAAATCCATTAAGTGTCACAACTATGACGTGACACGTGATACAAAATACAAAAAAATAAATCAGTAAAAATTATAAAAATTATTAAATTTTAAAAAATATTTAAATTTTATTAAAAATTTTGTAAAATTTTATAAAATCGTAAAAAAATATATAAAATGTATCAAAAAGACCCTTTAACCATTGATCGTTAAAGTTAATGACCTCAATTTTTTTCAGCTAAAGTTATTACGTGTCGCAACATGTGACATGTGACAAAAAATGTGGATTGGTTGTGAGGATGTTGTAATTGATTTAATTCATAATTTTGTTGTCTAAGTTGCTTGCTAGATGATGGGGTCGGCTCGACCATGGGTTGTCTAGGGATTGCAGGATGGAATGCCTACTCGCAATGGCAAGGCAATTGTACCGGCATGTTTTCGGGTTTACTCAATGGTGTTGATACCGTAACTTCAAAAGTGTATGCAATTTGAGTTGCTCTACATGTTTTTGTGCAAACAGAATGGATACTCAAAGAATCCCTCATAGCGAAATCTCAAATGTGTTTGTGGAATATCTTGTGTGCTTAACAATATCACCCAAATGTGTCAAGGGAAGCTATTTGTATGGATGCTGCGTTGGCTAATAAAGGATAGGGCATTCAAATTTGAGTTGTTTTTGGGTCGGTGGACATTTATTTTTTTGCTTTACTGTTCTGGTCTCCAATGGACTGCTTCAGGCGAGGCGCAGATTAGATGCCTCTTATAGTGTGTTTCTTATGGATTCTGTTCGTGTTTCGACTTTTTTGTATTCTGTTACTTTTTTCTGGTCTTTTTTTTATTAGTTTTGTATAGCTTTATTAGGGATATTATGTTTCTAGTTTTTATGGGTAAATTACATTGGTGGTCACCTAATTATTAGTTTGTTTTTTTTTATCGTTAAACTATAAAAAATTACAAAATAGTCATTCAACTAAGAGTAAATTTTATTTTTGATCACCCAACTATGAAAAATTATAAAATGACCACCTAACTATTCAATTTCATTTTTTTTTCACTAGTGGGCTAAAGGTGACAGCTTTTAAAATTGACATAATAGAAAATTTAACCTTAACATTTATACATTGTGTCAATTTAGTTTTGATTCTAAAAATTCTAAACTCAACTTTTAACATTGTGTAATTTGGTCTTTTTCACAATTTTGCTTTTCTTTTTGCCCTTTTCTCCTAAAAACAGAGGCGGATTTAAGGGGTTGGCAGGGGCCCGACCCCCTAAAAATAGAATTTCTGCTATTTTGGCCCTTTCAATTTTTAAAAATTTTAAATTAATAAATGTAAAATTGCACTTTATCCCCCTAAAATGATAAAAATTAGATTTAATCATTTGAAAACTATAAAGATATAGACAATTTAATTCTGGCCCTTACTATTTTTTCTTGGCTTTGTCCCTGCCTAAAAAGCTAAAAACCAAATTTATCAACTAAATTTGATTAAAAATATATAATAAAAAAATATGAAAACATTCAAAATTTCAAGATAATAATTTTCATATTTTCTTATTATTTTAAAATTAACTGTAACGTCCCAAATTTTATGTTTCTGCTTTTGCTATTAATTGACACAAGTATCTGTCAGCGTTAGTGGTTGTGTGTTTTGGGAGTGTTTGGGAGGTCCCAGGTTCAAGCTTTCGCTTGGGAAAATTTTGATATTTTTATGAATAAAGCCCTATCTCTGTTCAGTAGGCCTTTATTTGTTTATTTGTGAAAACATATCAGAATGGTTCTGCTGGTCTGGTGGTTAAGTGGAGTGTTGGAGTGCTGAAGGTCCTTGTTTGATTCTCTACGTAGGCAAGGGATAGTAGTTTGCTCCTAATTTCGGCAAGAGTTGTGCTGAATTGGGTTTCTGAGTAGTAGATGTGTTGGGGGAAGTGGGGGAGTAAATTAAGGGATTGTGGTTAGTGGGGGTTATCATGAAATCTATTTTTGATTTTGGCATTTGCAAATTTCGGTTCCTTTTCTCCAAAAATCTTATGTCGCCATTTTTTTCTCTTCTCCTTTGTTTTTTCTCTGGTTTCCTTTCCTCTGTTGAAATTCCTTTGAGTTCTCCTCTCATTCTTTTTCCGATTTTTTCTCAAAACCTTTTCCTTTCTCTTGTCTCTACTTCATTGGTTGCTTTCACGTGGGTTGGTAAGTCATCTCCTCTTTTCCTATCATGGTTTTGTAACAATTATTCTAGTAATGTGTTCTTCTACAAATAATGTCGTAAAAGGAGGCTTTGGGAAGTGAATTACGTATCTTTTGGTCCAGCGTTGTTAACGGAGGGTGTTTCAGTGCTGGTAAGTCAACTCTCTATTCAATCTCGATATTCAAATTCGCTAGTAAACCCATTAAATTGATGAGTGGATATTTTGATTTTAGGCCTAAGGGTGCTCGAGAGTGTTTTCACAGCAAATCGAATTGAGGTGTGTACCCGAAAAGAAAAAAATGAAATTCGATGAAAAACCAAAAAAACTTTCTGTCGACTCCACACGGGCGTGTGGTCGCCAGTGTGGTAGGCCGTGTGATGAAGCACGGGCGTGTAATCGATGAGTCAGGCCGCGCGTGCATGACATGGATGTGTGATAGCCAGGTAGGCTGTGTGCGAGACATGGGCTACACTGATTTTGTAACGCCCCCACGCCCGAGACCATCGCTGGAGTCGAGCTTGAGGGGTTACCGAACATAATTTATCAATTTAAGAACTTCAAATCATTTGTTTCTACATTCACAGCTTTCTAGCTACCCGCATCACAGTTACAAGAAAAATCATCTCGAGTTACGAAACTTGAAATCAAGATCCGTAAATTTTACCTGGATCTAGACTCATATATCTATTTACTAATTTTTTTCTAGAATTTTTTATTGGGCCAATTAGTAAATTTTATTAATTAAAGTATCCCCTATTTCAGGGTTTGACTGCTCTGACCTCTGTGTATTACGAATCAGATATATCTCTATACAGAATTTCAATGACTATGAAGTTTGTTTCTCTTAAAACTAAACTCAATAAGGAATCTGTACATATAAATAACAACTTCTAATTATTTTTTTAAAATTTATTATGAATTTTTTAAATTCAGAACAGGGGATCCAGAAATCACTCTGGCCCTATTTCGTAAAAGTTTAAATATCTCATAAAATATCATTTGTATTCCTGTTTTGTTCAATCCATATGAAAATAGACTCATTAAGCTTCAATTTCATAACTTACTCATCATTTAATTCCATTGATACTATTTTTAGTGATTTTCCAAATTCATGTCATTGCTGCAGCAATATTCTGTTTTAAGGCAAGTTTCATCTTTCCATGAATTTTTATGAACTAGATAACCTATTAAACTTCCATGATATCAAACATGATCTAAATTAGCCATCACCATGACTTATCAATATCAAACATTTTCTCAACCAAACATGGCCATATCATAAAATTATTTACACAAAATAGGTATATTGCTATACATGCCATACTTAAGTAGTTGTACAAGCCATTTACCAAGATAAAAGTCCTTTGGATAGTGTGATAGAACTTTTGACCTGTCCCAATTCCTGAGCCGACTTGTTCAAAACTATAGTGAGTGAAAAGGAAGGAGTAAGCATAAATGCTTAGTAAGTTCATATGTAAATAACAAGTAACATAACAATACAAATATACCAAACAACTTTAGCATGGTACCACCAAAACATATATCACATCTTTAAACATCATTCATCATCTTACCACCTTATCGTTGTTGTATCTATTTTCAACCCGAGGGTTAAGTACATACCTGTTCAAAGTATTCATTTCACAACACTTACCAATACGCCCCTTTCATCTTGAGTATTCCTCCATTTAAGTAGAATTTTACCCGTTGAACACATCGGAATATAATTCGGATACATGGAAAATTTGCACATAAGTGCCACATATGTAATCAAGAAATCATGTAACCCGCCCCTAAGTGAACTCGGACTCAACTCAACGAGCTCGGGCGTTCGTATCCATAAATGAACTCGGACTCAACTCAACGAGTTCGGATGCCTAGTTACATCTCACGAACTCGAACTCAACTCAACGAGTTCGGACATTTGCATCCATAAGTGAACTCGGACTCAACTCAACGAGTTTGGATGCTCAACCATCCTAATGACATGTCACTTGTATCCTAATCTATTCATAAGGTTCAAACGGGCTTTTTCCCTCGATCTCACATTTGCCGTCTTCCATGGAATATCGGAACCGATACTCGGTAGCAATTCATATTTATCAAGTAGTAAACATAATTTGCATATTACTCAACATTAACCACAAAGCATAATATTTCACGATTAAAAACCAGCATATCATATAATTAACATTAATAACTTAAAAATAACATTTATGCTACATTATTTACACATGAACTTACCTTGGTACCAAAATATAAAGATTTTGCAATTTAGTCCACAATCTTTTCTTTTCCTCGATCACGACTTGAATCTCGTTTCTCTTGATCTATAATACCAAATTAATCTTATTTAATACATACATTCATCAAAACAGCATTTAATACGAACTTTGAAAAATTACACTTTTGCCCCTAAACTTTTGCATAATTACACTTTTGCCCCTAGGCTCGGGAATTAAACTTTATTCCTTATTCTTATGTTTTATAACATGCTGATCACTTTTCTCTTCTATGGCAACATCAAATTCTCTCTCTAACATATACTTGTGACTATTAGGTATTTTTGCCGATTAAGCCCTTTTACTCGTTTTCACTAAAAACCGAGTAGCACAAGTTGTTTAACATAATTTAAAACCCCATATTCTATCATAAAACATCAAAATACAAAAATTTCACCTATGGGTATTTTTCCAAATATAAACCCTAGGTTGAATTATTGCTAGCATAAGCTTAATCGAGCTTAAGGATTCCAAAAACGTAAAGAACATTAGAAACGGGGCTTGGAATCACTTACTATGGAGCTTGGAAGCTTGAAACAAACCCTAGCTATGGATAACCCTTGAAATTTCGGCCTAATGAAGAAGATGGACAAAAATTGGCTTTTAATTTTGTTTTTAATTCATTTTAATAACTAAATGACCAAAATACCCTTACTACTAAACTTTCCAAAAATTCCTTCCATGTCCTAATTTTGTCCATGAACTTACAATTGGTCAAATTTCTATTTAAGACCTCCTCATTAATATTCCAAAACAATTTCATACTAAAAACTTCTAGAATGCAAGTTTTGCAACTTATTCGATTTAGTCCCTACTTTCAATTTAAGCACTTTAGGCATAGAATTTCATCACGAAATTTGCACACAATCATGCAATCATATCATAAACATAAAAATAATTTTAAAATAATTATTTTTATCTCGGATTTATGGTCACGAAACCACTATTCCGATTAAGCCCTAATTTAGGATATTACAGATTTGAGCCGTATGAGCAATACGAGCGTGTCGGCTTACATGGGCGTGTGAGATTCTAGGTCAGGCCATGTGATTCACACCGCCAAGGCCAATTCTGTGTGGGCCCACATGGGCAGACCACATGGGCATGTAAGCCCATTTTTTTGAAATTTTCTGTAAGATTGCACAGGTAGCCCTAGTTGACTGTGGACCTACTTTAGGGTCGGTAAGCTTTACTTAGACCCCTAAATAGGTGATATGTCTGTATGAAATCTGAACTGGGTGTGTATGCTGATCTGAATATATAGACTGTAGCTGCATAATAGCATGAAATCTTTTGTATGTTGCATTGCATTGGGGCGAGCTATTGTTATTTTGGAAGAAGTGTCCGAAAGGCTATCAAGCCTGTTATCTGGCAGCTCTGCTGCAAATTTCTAATTATGTGCCTCATTTCAGTACAATATGGTGTGTAGGGATGGGTGGGTTGATTTAATCCTCGCATGGTATGTAGGGATGGACGAAGATGGTGTGTAGAGGCTGGCGAGTAGGATTCTGATTTTCTTTATTGCATACTGTATCTGATGGGGCTAAGACCCAAACTGAATCTGTAATGGGCTTAGGTCGAGCCTATACTGATTGTAATCTAATGTGTTTCTATATGTATGCTTCTGTGGGGATTACATACTAAGTTTGTGAAAACTCACCCTTTTTGTTTAACTTGTACAGGTAATCCCCAGACTTGACTGATCAATGCAACGGAGGACTTGACGATGGCCACACGTAAATTTTAGACTATTCTCGTAAATTTTCAAATTTGATTACAGGACTTTGGGACTATTCTGGATTTTTACTTTGGATTTTTAATTGTTTTACGGTTTTAGAACGACTAGATGGCAAAAACTTGATTTTTCTTAAAACAATGGTTTCTGTCAACACCAATGGTTTTTCTAAAAATAAACGTTTTCAAAGATTTCGCTAAAAAGATATGATTTTAGACATAACGAATAACCTGAGTTTTACTCCGAATTAATATAAAGGCTAATTTGACTGGAACGGTTTTAACTCGACATACTCGTTTCTGACTTCCATTCCATGTGACATCACTGGATTTGACCATAACGTCTAGGTCAGGTTTGGGGTGTTATATTTAGTGGTATCAAAGCTAGGTTACAAAACTCGCTATAGATTTGGGTTTTAAAATTTGGTTTTAAATAAATATTTTCTAAATATATTGAAATATTTTTTACTAAACATGTGGTACACCGAGTCTCCGATGTCGATCCTGTAAATTGTTCTAAACTGAAATATCTATGATAATTTGAAACTACTATGGGTAGTATACTGTACTAAAAACACTTTAGGTAGTGTATATTGAGACTGTAGCAAAACTGGTATGGATTCCCAGTTACGAAAATCACTCTGAATTACTGAAACTGTTTACATAAAACATCTGCTAATAATTATTAAATTGTAACTAATGCATAAAACCGTTAATGTAGATAAGCTACGAATTCTACAATGAGTGGACAAGGTATCCGCGGATGGGGTACTAATGGCCGAGGTAGAGGCCGTAGAGGGGCTCGAGCTGAGTCCTCATCGTTAGGCAGCATGCTTAATTTAGACATGAGTGAGACGCCGGTGTCACCTACGACTGAGATTGGGTCTCAAGATCACATGGCTAGGGACGACGCGCTATACTAGGCTATGCTCAGGATATTGGAGAGGGTCGCTGGCCCAATACTGGATCTGGGGGCCAAGGGTCAGGTACGGAACAACTCCGGTCCAATGGGGTTGAGTTATTCAGGGGTATCACTAGAGTCGCCCCTAACGTGGCTGAGTACTGGATGGAGGCCACCGGATGAATTATGGACAATTTGGACTTTACACCTAAACAGAAATCGAAAGTGGCTGTTTCCTTGCTTCGCGATGAAGCATATCAATGGTGGCTGACAGTTAAGGAGGGCACTCAGTCCGAACGACTGACATGTTTACAAATCTATTTTCCAAGGTAAATATGTAGGGACAAGCTATATTGATGCTAGGAGATGTGAGTTTTTAAACCTCACGCAAGGGGATCGTTCAGTGGCCGAGTATGAGGCTGAGTTCCTAAGATTGAGCCGCTATGCACGAGGCATGGTGACGACTGAATATGAGTGTTCTGTCTGCTTTAAGGATGGGCTCAGGGACAGTTTGCGAGTTTTGATAACTCTACAGAGAGAGCGTGACTTTTCAGCACTAGTAGAGAATGCGAAGATCGCTGAGGAGGTGAAGCGCGCTAAGCGCTAAAACAGAGCAAGAGAGTGGTAAGAATAAGAGGGATTCGGAGCCCTCGAGTTCTGTGATGAGGCCTAAGAAAAAGGCCAGACCTGATAAGGCCAGTTAGAGTTAGGGCCGTCGTTGATCCTATTGGGATCTTGCCTTATGGGCATTATGGTAGACGTCATCCGCGTAAATGCTGGAGGATGACTGGTGCTTGTTTGAGATGTGGGTCTACTGAGCATTGCGTTCGAGAGTATCTACTGAGGGCCGATCAGATGCAAGCTCTGTGTTCTAGTACTGTGTAACAGCCTAATTCTCAGTGGTGTCGGAACAGTGATTCGAGATCACTAAATCTGAAAAATGAGTAGGAATTATTATTAATTTAGTGAATATGAGTTAAATGTGAAGTTAGGAAAAATTTTGAAATAGTGAATAGTATACTAAAAATAAATATTAAAATAATTAGAATCGAAAACGAGGTATCGAGACCTCGAGAATTTTAAATCGAGCCATAAATATTTTTATAATTTTTTATGGAGTGTTAATAAGTTAGTATTAAAGTTTCGTCAAGAAATTTTAAAGTTCTGATAGTTAATTGAACAAAAAGGACTAAATTGTATCAAATGTAAAATTGTGGGAAATAATTAAATAGCTTAAATGATAAAAGAAAGAGGGTTTAAAAGGAAAATAGACCCAAGGTCTCTTTGGGCTGGACGGAAAGTGCATGAAATGAGCAAGAAAATAAGGAGAATTAAGGGCAAAATTGGAAAATTACAAAATTTACTCAATAAAGCTAGGACTAAAGTGGAATTATCTAGATTTCTCTTTATTTTTCTGCATTCTCATAAGCAAAAATGCCATGGTAGAGTTACCTTAAGCTGTTTTTTCATATTTTTACTTCAAGTAAGTTCAATTCTTGATTATTTCTTAAAATGTTTGTGTTTTTGTGACTTTTACAACTAGGTCCACTTGTTGAATTCATTAGTTTTTGATTTTATGAAAGAAATTGAAAGTTTCTATGAATATGTGCTGGAAGTATATGATGATTTGGCATGAAATTAGAGCTTTAAATTGTTCATATGTTGATTTTATTGAAAGAATTGAATAGAAAGTGAATGTTTGGGACCTAATTGTAAAAGAGTTTGAAGTTAGAGTTCTATGTGGAAATTCTGAATTTCAATAGTTATGGAATAACTTATAATGTCTAGGAAAAGTATTAATTGAGAAAATTATCTTAATTGAAGGGTTAATTGAGCAAGGACTGAATTGTATGAATTGTGAAATTTGGGGAAAAATAGAAATCAACATTTTGCACTAAAACTGTTTTGGACAGCAGCAGTAGTCTAACTTTGAAAAATCACCAAAAATTTTAGAAATGGAATTAGAGGATGAATAAAATATGAAATTAAATTTTATTGAGTCTAGTTTCTTATAGAAGAAATGATGTAAGCAATGGAATTGTAAATCATGAGATATGATAAATTTTGTGAGACAATGTCAGAATGATTTCGGGTTCCCCTGTTCTGACTTTATAAAATCATCAAAAATTGGATAAAAATAATTAGGGACTTAAATTTATATGTTTAGAATCCTGAATGAATCTATTTTCAAGATAAACAAATGGGAACATCATTCGAATCCTGTACGAGGAGATAAGTAATTTTTAGTGAGGAAGGGTTGGAACTGTCAAACAGCAGAACAGGGGAAAATTAAATGAATAAACTGTATTAATTGGCCCAACCAAAAATTATGAAATTTTTATGGTAAGAAGATATGTGAGTCTAGTTTCAGGGAAAATTAGCAGATCTTAATTTTGAGTTTTGTAGATTCAGATATAAATAATTTAATGACTATGACATGGGTGGATAGCTTGAATATTCACATAAGTAATTAGTGAAAATTATGGATAAGGTTACTTACAAATGTGTTATTTATACCAAGGATGTGGATGGAGAGGAGGAGGAGGAAAAATATATGAATGACTCGTGTATAAATTGCTCACATGTCCGATTATAATCGATAAGTGTTAGATTAGAAATGATATAATGTTTTATTTGAAATATTTATTATGAAATTATGATTATCGTTATAATACAAAAATTGAACTTGTGAGTTTATATGGCTAAATTTTAGTGATTATTTGTTAATTTTATGAATTTTATGATGTGTTATTTCATATGTATTGATGATAAAATCGTGAATAAAGTAAAAGCATGAAAATTGAATAAATGATCAAATTGAGCATTTCAGTTCAGTGACAAGATGGATTGAAGGAAAAGACCATGGTTGGACCATGGCAACAAGTGATAAGTGATAGCTTCGACTACACTTATCTGATCAAGGACAAATGAAAGCGATAAGTAATAGCTTCGGCTACACTTATCTGATCAAGGACAAATGAAAGTGATAAGTAATAGCTTCGGCTACCTGATCAGTGAAAAGTGGTAGCTTTTGCTACCTGATCAATGAAAAGTGGTAGCTCTGGCTACCTGATCAGTGAAAAATGGTAGCTTCGACTACCTGATCAGTGAATAGTGGTAGCTTCGGCTACAAGTGACAAGTGGTTTCCGTATAAGACCATATCTGGGATATGGCATCAGTGAGATATGTGATTCATGTAAGACCATAGCTGGGCTATGGCATCGATATGTCATATGTGATTACGTGTAAGACCATAGCTTGGCTATGGAATCGATATATGAATATGTGTAAGACCATAGCTGGGCTATGGCATCATTATGTGAAGATGTGTAAGACCATAGTTGAACTATGGCATCAAGAAAACGAAGTACCCAATTCCGTAAGATGTTCACTAATTTGAAAAAGTTTGGTAAGTGGTACATGGAATTATGTGATACAAGGAAGTACGAGTTGATAAGATATGAGTATAGAACTTGGTTGATAAATGAATTCATTTGTGATTATATAATTGTTCATCTTGAATGTACTGTCCATATGTATTGATAATTCAAATGTTTTAATGAATAAAATTCCAACATGGAATAAATTGAACACGAGACAAATAATTATGAAATTGAACTAGGAATTCATGAAAATGACGGTTATTGATATATGGAGACATGAGACATTGATATATGAATATGGAAAATATTTGATAAATGTGTTTATTCATAATTATGGAATTATATACCTCATGTGTACTATTTGCATAAGATGATATTTCAAATACTTTGGTTATTTAAGCTTAAATGTGAAATAGTATGAAATCAAGATAAGTTGTTATGAACATATATTTAGATTACAGAGATATGGCTGATATATGTTGTATGATTACATAACGTGAAATTGTGTATATATATGAGAAATTTAATGAGAATTGAGCCCATACACGTTTCTTGTTATTTATATGAAGTGTACGACTAACAAGGGTGATGAAGTTATAAATAGAGAGTTACACGGGTTGAAAACACGAGCGTGTGACTCTCCAAAGTGTAAAAATTTTCTAATTGTTGCAAAAATTTCATATGTTTACGGTTTGGTCCCGAACCACCCTGAATGTATGTTTTAGGCCCCGTAGGCTCATATAAGGGACGTTAAAAATATGTATAGAAAAAATTTTATGGCTAATTTTTACATGATTGATCATATTAAGTTCGGTAATGTCTCGTACCCTATTCTAGGCTCGAAATACGGGTAGGGGGTGTTACATACTGCATAACCACCGAGAATAGTTCAGCAACTACCTAGGGGCCGTGGTCAAGCTAGGGGTGGTAACTGCATGGGCCATAGACAGAGAGCACCGGGCAGAGGTGTAGGGCATACTGGGGTGAGGCAGCTTGCCTTTGTTTATGTTGCTCATCGTTGAGAGGATCGAGATGCTCCTGATGTCATTACGGGTACGTTTTTAATTCATAATGTACCTTATCTTGCACTGATAGATATAGGCTCGACACACTCTTATGTAGCTAGTACTGTGTCTGAAATCTTGGGGATTCTAGTTGTGAATACTTCTAGTGAGGTGACTATTGTGAGTCCTTTGAAGCAATCTGTCTGGGTTAGTAGACTGTATAGAGACGTCCCGTTAGAGGTTCAAGGGATAGTATTTCTGGCTGACTTAATGGAGCTTTCGTTTGGGGAGTTCAACTTAATTCTGGGGATGGACTGGTTGGTCAAGCACTAAGTAAGTTTAGATTGTACGACCAAGAGGGTTGTTTTGAGAACCGAGGAAGACTTCGAGGTAGTTGTGATTGGGGAACGTCGAGATTTTCTGACTAATGTGATTTCAGCAGTGGAGGTAGAAAAGTTGGTTCGGAAAGGATGTAAGGCATATCTGGCTTATGTAAGTGTTTCTGATTCTAGGGATTCTTCAGTAAAAGAAATCAAAACGGTAAGGGATTTTTCGGATGTCTTTCCTAAGGAACTGTTGGGTCTACCTCAGAGTCAAGAGGTGGAATTTGGGATCGAACTTATTCCGGAAAAAGCTCCGTTGTCTATCGCCCCCTATTGAATCGCACCGAAGGAGCTTACGAAGCTAAAATCTCAGATTCAGGAATTGTTGGATCGTGGGTTCATTCGTCCCAGCATGTCTCCTTAGGTAGCACCTGTGTTGTTTGTGAAATAGAAAGACAGAACAATGAGAATGCATATCGACTACCGACAGCTGAACAAGCTAATGATTAAGAATAGGTACCCATTTCCGAGGATTGATGATTTGTTCGATCAGTCTAGAGGTGCTTCTGTGTTTTCCAAGATTAATCTACGTTCGGGTTATCATCAATTGAGGGTTAAGGAGGATGATATGTATAAGATGACATTTAGGACTCGTTATGGTCACTACGAGTTCCTAATGATACCCTTTGGATTGACTAATGCACCAGCGACATTTATGGACTTGATGAATCGAGTGTTCCAGCCCTACCTAGATTAGTTTGTGGTAGTGTTCATTGATGATATCTTGGTGTCTTCTAAGTATGAAGATGAGCACGATGAGCATCTGAGAGTGGTATTACATATTGTTCGTGAAAAATAGCTGTATACGAAGTTCAGCAAACGTGAGTTCTGGCTCCGAGAAGTAACATTTTCAGGACATGTGGTTTCTGCTGGGAGGATACGAGTTGATCCTCGTAAGATTGAGGCGGTGTTGGATTGGAAACAGTCGAAGAATATGTTTGAGATCTACAGCTTTCTAGGGTTAGCGGGTTACTTTCGATGCTTTGTAGAATGGTTCTCATTGATCACAACTCCGTTGGCTAAGCTTCTACGTAAGGGAGCTCCTTTTGTGTGGATTAATGCGTAGTAAGAGAGCTTTGAGAAGCTCAATATTATACTAACTGAGGCTCCTGTTCTGATGCAACTGGAGTCTGAAAAAGAGTTCACCATTTATAGTGATGCGTCACATGTCGGTTTGGGTTGTGTGTTAATGTATGATAGTAAGGTGGTTGCATATGTATCTCGTCAGCTTAAGACTCATAAAGTAAATTATCCGACGCATGCTTGGAGTTGGCTGCGGTAAAATCTAGAGGCATTATCTGTATAGTGAGAAATGTGTCATCTATACTGATTACAAAAGCCTCAAGTACCTCATCACCCAGAAGGAGCTAAATATTAGGCAGCATAGATGGATTGAGCTACATGAGGATTACAACTACACCATCGACTACCATCTTGGCAAGACTAATGTGGTGGCTAATGCTTTGAGTCATAAGGCTATGACTGATTTGAGGGCGATGTTTGCTCACCTAAGCTTATTTGATGATGGTAGCTTATTAGCCAAGCTTCAGGTTAAGCCGACATGGATTGGGCAGATTAAGGGTAAACAGTTGAAGGATGAGTCTTTGGGTCTTCAGTTTTGACAGGTTGAAAGTAGTAGCACTACGAATTTTGGGCTGAGCTCTGAGGGGGTATTGTGCTTCTGAGGCCGGATGTGTGTGCCGAATGACTCTAATCTGAGATAGTCTATACTGAAAGAGGCATATAATAGCCCTTATGCTATGCATCCTATGGGAATAAGATGTACCGAGATGTCTGAGAGTTATACTGATAGCCAGGGTTGAAGCGTGAGGTTACTAACTTTGTTTTGTTTGACTTATCAGTAGGTTAAGGCTGAGTATCAGTTGCCTTCGGGGTTGCTGCAGCCAGTTAAGATACCGTTATGGAAATGGAAGTGAGTAACGATGGACTTTGTTAGTAGTTACCTCTAACACCCATTAAGAAGGATTCTGTCTAGGTCATCATGTATCGATTGACCGAGTCTACTCACTTCATCCCAGTTAGGACAGACTTTCCTCTTCATAAATTGGCTAAGCTCTACTTATCGAAAATAGTGAGATTGCATGGGGTACTCGTCTCAATCATTTCTGACAGGGATCCTCGCTTCACATCTCGGTTCTGCAAAAAGCTACATGAGGCTCTAGGTACAAGGTTAGATTTCAGTTCTGCTTTCCATCCTCAGATAGATGGCCAATCTGAGAGGGTAATTCAGATACTGGAAGATATGTTGAGAAGCTGTGTGATTGATTTTCGAGGTAGTTGGGAGAAGTACTTGCCGTTGGCAGAGTTTGCCTATAATAATAGTTTTCAGTCAATGTCTAGATGGAACCTTACGAGGCTTTGGATGGTCGTAAGTGTCGCATTCCTTTATGCTAAACTGAGTTGGGCGAGCGATGTGTTTTGGGTCTTGATTTGGTTTTCGAGACTGAAGATAAGGTTCGACTGATCAGGGATCATTTGAAGGCAGCTTCTGATAGGCAGAAGTCTTATGCTGATCTAAAGAGGCTTGAGATTGAGTGTTCATGATGTGTTCCACGTCTTGATGTTGATGAGCTACTGCTCTGATCCCACGGACATCGTCTTTGTTGAGAAAATTGAGGTTCGGCTAGATCTAACCTTCGAGAAGGAGCAGGTTTAGATTTTGGATCGCCACGTTAAGGTTCTAAGAAGGAAATCTATCCCCTTAGTGAAGGTGCTATGGCAGAATCATAGAACTGAGGAGGCTACATGAGAGCTTGAGGATGCGATGCGTCAGCAGTATCCTCATCTATTCTGATTAGGTAAATTTTGAGGACGAAATTTTCTTTTAAAGGGTAGAGTTGTAACGCCCTAAATTTTATGTTTCTGATTTTTCCATTAATTGACACAAATATCTGTCAGCATTAATGGTTATGTGTTTTGAAAGTATTTGGGAGGTCCCAAGTTCAAGCCTTCGCTTGGGCAAATTTTGCTATTTTTCTAAATAAAGCCCTATCTCTGTTCAGTAGGCCTTTATTCGTTTATTTGTAAAAACATATCAGAATGGGCTTGCTGGTCTGGTGGTTAAGTGGAGTGTCGGAGTGTTGGAGGTCTTGTGTCGATTTTCTGCATAGGCAAGGGATAGTATTTTTGCTCTTAATTTCGGAAAGAGTTGTGCTGAACTGGGTTTCTGAGTAGTGGATGTCTTGGGGGAAGTAGGGGAGAAAATTAAGGGATTGTGGTTAGTGGGCGTTATCGGGAAATCTATTTTTGATTTTGGCATTTGCAAATTTCGGTTCCCTTTCTTCCAAAATCTTTTGACGCCATTTTTTCTCTTCTCTTGTGTTTTTTCTCTGGTTTCCTTTCGTCTGCCCAAATTCCTTTGAGTTCCCCTCTTATTCTTTTTCTGATTTTTTCTTAAAACCTTTTTCTTTCTCTTGTCTCTGCTTCGTTGATTGCTTTCACGCGGGTTGGTAAGTCCTCTCCTTTTTTCCTATCATGGTTTTTTAATGATTATTCTAGTAATGTGTTCTTCTGCAAATAATGTCATAGGAGGAGGCTTTGGGCAGTGAATTATGTATCTTTTGGTCCAGCGTTGTTAACGAGGGTGTTTCAATGCTGGTAAGTCGAGTCTTTGTTCAATTTCGATATTCAAATTTGCTAGTAAATCTGTTAAACTGATGAGTGGATATTTCGATTTCAGGCCTAGGAGCGCTCGCGAATGTTTTCATAGCAAATCGAATTGAGTTGTGTACCTGAAATGTAGAAAACGAGATTCGACGAAAAGTTAAAAAAGCTTGTTGTCGACGCTACACAGGCCTGTGGTCGACCATGTGGTAAGCCGTGTGACGAAACACGGGTGTGTGATAGACGAGCCAGGCCATGCACGCATGACACAGTCGTGTGATAGCCAGGTAGGCCGTGTACGAGACACGGGCTACATTGATTTGGGCCGTGTGGGCCACACAGGCGTGTGGGCCTACAAGGGTAAACCACATGGGTGTGTGGAATTCTGGGCTAGGTCGTGTGATCCACACGGCCAAGGCCAATTTGGGCCGTGTGGGCCACACGGGTGTATGAGCCCATACAGGCAGACCACATGGGCATGTGCGCCCATTTTTCTGAAATTTTCTATAAGGTTACACGGGTAGCCCTAGTTGACTGTGGACCTACTATGGAGTCGGTAAGCTTTACTTAGACCCTTAATTAGGTGATTTGTCTGTATGAAATCTGAACTGAACGTGTATGCTGATCTGAATATATAGACTGTAACTGCATAATAGCATGACATCTTTTGTATATTGCATTGTATTGGGGCGGGTTGTTGTTATTTTGGAGGAAGTGTCTAAAAGGCTATCAAGCCTGTTATCTAGTAGTTTTGCTACAAATTTCTGATTATGTGCCGCATTTTGGTACAACATGGTGTGTAGGGATGGATGGGTTGATATAATCCCCGTGTGGTGTGTAGAGATGGACGGAGATGGTGTGTAGAGGTTGGCGAGTAGGATTCTGATTTTCTGTTATTGCATACTGTATCTGATAGGGCTAAGGCCCAAACTGAATCTCTAATGGGCTCTGGCCCAGCCAATATCTGACTGTAATCTTATGTGTTTCTATATGTATGCTTCTGTAGAGATTACACACTGAGTTTGCGAAAACTCAACCTTTCGTTTAACTTGTACAGGTAATCCCCAGACTTGACGGATCAGCGTAGCGGAGGACTCGACGGTGGCCACACGTAAATTTTAGATTATTCTCGTAAATTTTCAAATTTTATTACTTATTTGAGATTTGATGTAAAATTTTGGGGATTTTGAGACTATTCTGGATTTTTACTTTGGATTTTTAACTACTTTACGGTTTTAGAACAACTAAACGGCAAAAACCCGATTTTGCTTAAAACGACGGTTTCTGTCAACACCAATGGTTTTTCCAAAAATAAATGTTTTCAAAGCTTCCGCTAAAAAGATACGATTTTAGACATAACGAATAACTTGAGTTTTACTCCGAATTAAGATAAAGGTTAATTTGACTGGAACGGTTTTAACTGGACAAATTCGTTTCCGACTTCCATTCCATATGACATCGCCGGATTTGGCCATAACATCTCAGCTGGTTTTGGGGTGTTACATTAACCTTCAATGTCACGAAACTATAAAAAAATATAGACCAAATTACACAATGTGTTGTTGAGGTTAATTTTCTTTAGAATAAAGACTAAATGGATATAATTTATAAATGTTGAGGGTCAAAGTTGTTATCATGTCAATTTTAAAAGTGTCCACCTTTAGCCAACTGGCAGCCCAAAAGGACAAAATTGAATAGTTATGCGATTTTTTTTGTAACTTTTCATAATTGAATGACCAAAAAAAAAGTTACTATTATTTAAGCGATTACTAGTGTAATTCACCTTTACTATTATTAAAAGAAATAAATTCATTAATATCGCTAAAACATTACATCAAATCATTATTATAAGCTATTAACAAAGGCATAATGGAACCCAATAGAATGGCCCTTCCATAACCATTCCAACCCTTGCAAATTCATGAGCTACCCATTATCAAACCTCCGTACGTGGTGAAATAGACATAATTTGTTGAGGGATAAAAACAATATAAATAAAATTTTTCATCTTACTATAGAGTATTTTCAAATTGAATATTGTTGAACAACTTTTAATTTTTTGGCAAAAAAATATTTGAAGTGTCATTCATTGGGCATCTAGTTAAATTCTCAACAATGGTTAGTAATGTTCCCGGTGAAGTTATCTTTCGTATATGCCAAAGGTCCTAAAGGGTTCAAGAAAGGGGAATATCTCATTTGGTGGAAATACAACCTGCATTAATCATGTAACAATCCATTTTCAGTGATTGGCAGTTGCAGAATCCCATTTTTTGATGATTGAGTTTGTGAATATTATTTTTTAATATTTACGAGTTTATCTTAGTGTCATATTGATTTTTTATCTTGAATTTTTAGTGAAACTTTTAGTAATTAAAGTATAAGGACTAAACCATAAAAACCTTAAAGAGTTAACTGTTATTGATTTTATTGGTTTAAAGATTTTATTGGTTTAAAGGCTTGAAAAGTATTAAGCCAAGTGTTGAAATGGCAAATTACTCTTTTTAATAGATAATGTATGGTTTGGTAAGCTTTGTGTAGAACCTATTTTTTTCCCGGGTCCATAATTAAATAAAACCCAAAAATAAAAAATAAAATAAATAAATGTTCATTTTATTATAGTCCATTTACAGGCCCAACCACATTAACCCAAAACCTAACAGACCAGTCCTACCCCTAACACACCAAACTAATCCAATAACCCGTTACACCCATGACCCAGTTAAACTACCCAAGACCCGTTTATATCCAGACCCAAAAAACAAATGAGGCCCAAGTGGCCCAAATTGTTAACAGATAACAGAGAGACCTAGGGTTTCAGAAACCCTAGGCGCCATAAATGGAAGGCTCCAGAAGCTAAACACTGTAATCAATGCGTCGGTTCGTCTTGCGTCATCAACACCGTGATTCCAGGCTTCAAATCATGCTGCGGACTATGCCCGAGTCAACACCAATGATCATTGTTGCTAAATCTTCTTGATACCTGCAAAAGGAGAAAAGAACTACAGCAGCAAGCAAAACAAATATGGAAAGATATAAAAAGATTTCTTTCCTAGTTTATGTAATAGCAGTAGGGGCTATAAAAGCCCGAATCAAACAATGTAAAGGGAGACCTTTTTTTGGAGGGGATAGAAAGATACTTACACATTCAAAGAAATAACAACAGTTTCAAAAAAGGTGATTTAACCGTCTATTTTAGCATATATATGAACTATTTTAGCATATATATGAACTATTTTAGCATATACAAGTAAAGTTTTAAGAGAGAAGAGGTTACCTGTGGAAGAACAAAGGTTTTTTAAACCTTCAGGTCCCGCGTACGACGGCGCTTGAGGCGCGTGGGCAAATACGGCCCGGTGTCCGGAGGCCAAAGCCAGGGACCCCCCCTCTCTTCCCCTCTGCAGAGAATTTTAGACCTTTTTTTAAAAAAATCCAAGTGTAAAATGATTTTTGGGGTAAAGTTTTGGTTTACATAGCCCCAGCAAAACGACGACGTATGGCTTAGAATAATAAACGCCAAAACGGTGTCGTATCATGCCCCAGGATCTGCGCGTTGACCAGATTACCTGGGGAGGATCCGCGTGTTTTTGAGAATTGGGTTACTTACCCGATTAGTCCCTCCACCCTTTTTATGATTACAATTTGTTTTATTTTATTTATGCTTCAGCCCTGATATTTTGTTTTAGTTTTAATTTAGTCCCTACAATAGTTGTTTTAAGTCTAAGATTAAAATGCAGTCGTTTTGGGAATAGGGCAATTTGCCCAATGAATCCCTTTGGTTTTGCGCAGGTTTTAATTAGGACCTTAATTCAGCTTTATTTTTGTAAAATTTGCCCTGTAATTTTATTGAACTTCAAATTTAACCCTATATGTTTATTATTATTATTATTATTATATATATATATATATATATTGTTAATTGTTTTATTTTTATACCTTATTTTTATATTATATATTATAAAATTATTTTATTATATATTATTTATATTATTATTTATTATGTTTTATTTTTCACAAATTATTATTATTATTTTACATTATCATTTTTATATTATTATTATATTTTTACTTGTATTATATATTTATTAATTATTTATATACATTGTTTTTACATATATATTTTCATTATTTTACATTATGCCATTTTATGCTATTATATTTCTTATTTCCTATACATTTAAAATAAATTTTATTATATAACATTTTATTATATTTTATTTTTATTCTATATTATTTATTATTTTTATAGGTTATATATATCATATATTATCTATTATATTATTTACGTTTATATTATTCATTATATTATTTATAATTTTAAAATTTGTAAATTAAATTATATTTTTAACCCATATTATACATATATTTAATTATTAATTATTTATTTATTATGTATTATTTCATTTTAAATGATATTTTATATTATGAGTTCTTTTACATACTTTTAAACCAATATATTTTATATATATAATTATTATTCTTTTATAAATATTTTGTTAATATATATTGTATATTAAATACTATTTTAAAATTATTATTAAATATCATGTTTTATTTGTGTTATATGTATAACAATAGCTCATTTCATTTTATTTTATATTGCATATATCATGTGCTAAATGTCATTTTATATTTATTATTTGATATTACATTTTATGAACATGAACATGTACATTGATATTGTATTACTTTGTTGTATATCATGCATTGTTTTTAATTATTACTTTGTATGTTTGTATGTTTTGTTTATTCATTTTCAATATATACTATGTACATCTTTGTAAGCATTTGCTATGTATATTATTTTTATATATATGTATCTAGTTTATGATTTTTGTATTATGGCCACTGTATCGTTTAAATGCATGTTTTGTTCATTTATAATTGTGATATTCTATTCCATAACGATAGTGTGATTCCTCATGCATTAACTAAAATAAAATTCCGAAGTTTTCAAAAAATATAAAGGCAATGCTTGGTGTTTGGAAATTTCGAGAAAAGTAGTGCCCTAACTTATTGGGTTGCGACTCTTCTCGTTGAGTTCGAATAGTCAAGCACCCTTCTAAGTTTTTAAAGGTTTTCAAAATGCGAGCAACTGTCTTGGAATTTCAAAGCAATATGTCCTAACTTACTGGATATGGCGTTTTGTTGTGTCGAGATAGGGATTTCCAAAAGCTAACTCAGTGTCAATATTTTGATACGAGTGAACTCCAATTTTTCTTTTAAAAAAGATCAATCAAAATATTTTAAAGAGGATTACATCTTAAAATTTTTAAATTTCCGACGTTAAAGACATTTGATAATTAATTAGGTACCAATTTTTGGGCGTTACGGGGGTGCTAATCCTTCCTCATACGTAACCGACTATCGAACTCGTTCTTTTTTCGTAGACTAAAACTAATGATTTTAAAACAAAATGTTTTAAAGGTGATCCAATCACACCTAAAAAGATAGGTGGCAACCCCTGTTTTCGTTTTTAAAGTCGATTCTCATTTTTCCAAAACTCGATTTAAAAATGGTTTTGACAGCTTGGCGACTCCACTAGGGACTAATAAGAGAGTCAAGCCGTGTAATTGATTATCTCTTGTCTTAATGTCGGAAATTAAAAATTTTAAAATTTAATCCTCTTTGCATTACATGTGTTTGTATTATTACATGTGTTGCTATATTCTAATACGCATTGCATTTGCATGACCGTTGTGGTCACACCCTTAAGTGGGAGTGAGAAGCTACGCCTTCGTGAGGTTTTCGCCTCGTGCGAGATAGTGGATCACTTTCGGATACATCCGTACCTATGGTTTCGTGAGATTTTCATCTCTGTAGCCATAGGGAAATGTATTCCCGAATCAACTCGATTCAAATAAGGCTATAATGGGTAAGGATCGAGGAATCAGCTGGTTCGGGTACCTCAAACTTTAGAACCAACCTCATGTTGAAAAACCGTAAGAGCCCAACTTAGTTAGGGTTAAACTTTGGATATTACCCTTATAAATTATCATTGAGATTTATTGATATCATGCGATACTGACTATCTCTTTTCTTTTGTTTGCATGTCATTTGTGCATTTACAAAGGTATCGATTCACGGTCAGTTTCTAAGTTAGGAAGTTTTATTATGGAGAACGGACTTCTTGATAGAGTGGAGGGCAACGCCAACGTCCATAGATGGTCTGAGCAAACTTAACTAGAAAAGGGAGATAGTATAGTTGTGGGATACGTGTCGGAGCTGTCAGATTACACTCGTATTAGTGTCACACAGAATAGTCTCCAAGAGCTTAAGGAAATTTGGGATCAGTGGGGCAAAAAGACCAAGCAATTATTCTACGATAATTACAGAGACTTACCTTACTTGCTTGATGTTCAGGTAGATGAGCACTTGTTCCGAGCCCTTGCGCAGTTTTGGAACCCAGCGTACAGTTGTTTCACTTTTGGGGAAGTAGACTTGGTACCTACCATAGAGGAGTACACGGCCTTACTTTGTTGCTCCAGGTTTCAGAATGATAGGATCTATTCTCGAGCTGCTTGTGTCCCTGCCTTTTGGAAGAAATTGATGACTATTACGGGGATGAGCGAGCAGTGGATCATAGCCAGAATTAAAGAGAAGGGTGAGTGCAAATGCATTTCGTAGGACGCTTTGAAAGGTCTAATTCTGACACACCCTGATGAGACGAAGAAGGTAGATATTTTTGCTTTAAGTTTGTATGTACTAATGGTTTTTCCTAGGGCTTTGGGATATGTGGACGAGGCAACCACAGATCTTTTTCATCGACTCAGTAAAAGGGTCACTTCCGTCCCTGCGATTTTAACAGAGACGTTCAGGTCCTTAGGCGCATGTAAGAGGGCTGGTGCAGGCAGATTTGTTGGTTGTGCTCAGTTACTTTTAGCTTGGTTCTACAGTCATTTTCGATTGATAGATAAGGTGGTTTGTCGGGTCTTCTTCGAGGATTATTCACCGTTGAAAGTTTGTATAGACTGATGATTTTTCCTAGGGCTTTGGGATATGTGGACGAGGCAACCACAGATATTTTTCATCGACTCAGTAAAAGGGTCACTTCCGTCCCTGCGATTTTAGCGAAGACATTCAGGTTCTTAGGCGCATGTAAGAGGGCTGGTGCAGGCAGATTTGTTGGTTGTGCTCAGTTACTTTTAGCTTGGTTCTACAGTCATTTTCAATTGATAGATAAGGTGGTTTGTCGAGGATTATTCACCGTTGAAAGACATAGTAGCTTCAACTAGGAGAGTTGATGTTCCAGAAGAGAATTGGATAGCGCTACTTCAGAACCTTCAGTCGAAAGATGTTGAGTGGAGGGCTCCGTGGATAATTCCTGGTGAAATTCTTTACCGATGTAGCAGTTTTGATTGGCCTTTGTTGGGAATTTGGGGTGTCATTGGTTATGCCCCTTTGCTCGTGCTAAGGCAGCATGGATTGAGACAGTTCGTGCCAGCGACTCATGGGTTGGCTCAAATTGAATTTGTATACAGAGGAGCTGATTACAAGAGTAAGGTTAGCGAAGTTTCTAGTGCTTGGAAAAAGACTTGTCGGTTGAAAGGAGTAGCTATTAGCCCTGCTACGACACCAGAATACATAGAATGGAGACCAGAAGGGTTAATGATAACATCCCTAAGCCAAGCGTAGAAGGAGCTCGACTGATAGAGGAATATTTGCAAGTAATGCCCTCAGCGTTAGAAATTATGAAGCAAGAGTTCGAGAGAAAGAACTTGGAGTTCGAGAAGAGGGTAGCAAAGCTCGAAAAAGAAAAGATGTACTTGAGCTTGGATGTTGACATTCAAAAGATGAAGGTTGAGAAAGAGAGGAAAGAAAAGAGGAAGATTGAGGAAGATCGAGATGATCTAAAGGAGCATTACAAAAGGGCACAAGTATCCTTGAGGAGAGCGAGAGTCGGAGGATCTTAAGATCAGTTGCAGAAAGAGGTCTAAGAGGAAAAGGCTAGAGCCGAGTATTGGGAGAGGAAGTTCTAAGAGATGCAGGTACAGAATTTGGCATTAGAGGAAGAGAATAAAGGGTTGAAGACTAAGGTAACTGAACTTGGAAGATCCCTACGTTGGCACCAAAACCATAATTCTCCGGTCGAGTTAAAGGAGCTAAAGAGTAAAGTTGAGGATTTGGAAGTGGCATTGCATGACGGTGAACTTCGGGTTGAGCAGCTCAACGCGCAAGAAGATTATCTGAAGGCAGAGCTTCATCAGTCTCGAGTACAGGTCAGAGAAAGGGATCATGTCATTGGTGAAGCTGTAGCCCAGATTCAAGAGTTTGCTGAATATGTGCAAGACTTGGCAATTTGAGCTGATGTATTGAGTCTAATGTATTCATCATCATCGAATATAGGACGAGAGTTAGCCCTTTTATTAGATAGAGTTAAAACTTTAGGCCTTAGGGTGAAAGCGTATTTGTAATCCTTTTATATGTAAAGATATTCTTTTTCTAAATAAAGTTTTCTAAATGAAGTTGAACCAGAATCGATATTCTTTTTGCATTCATGTATTTTCATCTCATAGCATTTCATCGCATCATTTGCATTCAAAGTTATAGAAAGACCCTAATTAGTTAAAGTTTACTTCCAAAGGTAGAAAAGAAAACCTGGAAATCACACATCCTTACGGCACTCGCACTAAAACTAAGAGTATGGATCAAAAGTTTGAGCAATTGCAAAAAGATATACAAGACCAAATGCAAGAGTAGTTGGCCAAAATGTAGAATGAAATGAGGGAGCAAATGCTAGAAGCTCAGAGGAACATGATGGCTGAAATGGCTCAACTGCTGAGAGCCACTGATAAAGGAAAAGCTCCCATGGCGAGCACTGAAGAGGAGAATGAAGGTCCTCCTCTGGGCTTTACTTTGCCTCATGTGCCACTACAAACCGAGGCACCTCCTAGAAGGCCATCTGTCACCGTGAGGCCTCAACATGGGCCAGTTGATGCTGGAATCCCTTTAAATTTCCCATCTGGGTTGGGAAATAATTTGGGTGATAGCTCGATCAACCCTATCACTCCTGATCTGGATTTGATGGAGAAGGAAAGAATGGCAACCGAATCCGCGAAACAATTGGAAGATCGTTGCAAGTGGTTAGAGGAGAAGTTTAGGGTCTTGGAAGGCACTGGCAATCATCATGGGATTGATGCCAAAGACTTAAGTTTGGTCCCAGATTTAGTGCTTCCTCATAAATCTAAGATGCCAGAGTTTGAAAAGGACAACGGGACTACTTGTCCAGAGGCACACATAACAATGTTTTGTAGGAGAATGACTGGATATGTGAACAATGAGCAATTATTGATCCATTGTTTTAGGATGACTTAGTAGAACAACGGCTAGATGGTACAATCGGTTGAGCTGCAAGAATCGATTCATGGAGAGATCTCGCACAGCCTTCATGCAACAAGACAACCATGTGGTGATATGACGCCAGATAGGATCACACTTTAAAACATGGAGAAAAAGCCTAATGAAAGTTTTAGGCAATATGCACAACGATGGAGAGAGGTGGCAATGCAAGTACAACCACCATTGTTGGAAAATGAGACCACCATGTTATTTATCAACACTTTGAAGGCGCCATTCATCACTCACATGATTGGAAGTACCACGAAAAGTTTTGCAGATATAGTTATGGCAGGTGAGATGATTGAGAATTCCGTGAGAGGCAGTAAAATCGAGGGGGAAGTGAATAAAAGATCATCCTCAAGGAGAAAGGACAATAAGGTGAATAATATGAATAGCCTCAACTCGAGGGCAGTCACAATTGGTCAACCCAAAACAGAGCAACAAAGTACTCAAAGACAGGAATCGGGTACAAGACAAAATTCGGAGAGGATATAATTCACGCCTATCCCTGTGACGTATCGTGAGCTTTATCAAAGCTTATACGATGCACATGCCATCACTCTATTTCACTTGAAACTACTACAGCCACCGTTCCCCAAATGGTATGATGCAAATGCTAAATGCGAATATCACGCGGGAATACTAGGGCATTCGATTGAAAACTGCACCAGATTCAAGAAGGTCGTGGAGAGGCTTATCAAGATGGGGGTTGTGAAATTCGACAGTATTCTTAATACCAAAAATCCGGTACCAAATCATGGCAATCAAGGAGTGAATGCCATCAATGAAACAAAGGAAGGAAAAATCAAGGAAGATGTTGTTGAGGTAAAGACACCTATAAAAGTAATATGGGGGGAGATGATGAAGAGAGGTATATTGACCTCTGGAAAAGGTAGAAGAGGAATAGAGAATTATTGCGAATTCCATGGAGAGATGGGTCATATGATCCAAAATTGTGAGAAGTTTAAGGCCATGGTGCAAGGCCTTATGGTTAACAAAGAGCTACAGATTTTTGAGGTTAGTCCTGGCGAAGGACAAATATGTGTACTGGAAAATGAACGACAAGAAACCCACCGGCCGAGAATTATTATTTCTTTACCGGGGAATAATGAAATAGGAGTGCAAACTGGGCCCAGGGTTGTCATCCAATAAACCCAATCCTTTCCCTTACAAGGATGACAAGAGGGTACCATGGAGTTATGATTGCAGTATAACAGTACCTGAAGAAGAGAGTATAGCCAGTGCATCTAGGGATGCGCAAAATGAAGGTTCCCATACGCAGAGTGGGAAACGTTATGATACGGGGGGCGTTAGAGTGGAGCCCACAAAGATAAAAGGTGTCGAGGTTGAGAAAGAGAAAGAGACTGAAATACTCATCAATGAGCCAGTGAAGGAGGAGGAGGCTAAGGAGTTCTTAAAATTCCTTAAGCATAGCGAGTATAATGTGGTCGAGCAGTTGCGTAAGCAGCCAGCGCGTATATCAGTATTAGCCCTACTTCTGAGTTCTGAGGTGCATTGGGACGCATTATTGAAGGTGCTTAACGAAATATATGTCACCCACGACATATCCGTTAACAAATTGGACTGGTTGGTAAATAACATCAGTGCTGACAATTTCATCTATTTCAATGATGATGAAATTCCACCTAGGGGCATAGGGTCAACCAAAGCCTTGCACATCACTACTCGGTGCAAAGGATACACGCTGCCAAGAGTATTCGTTGATAATGGGTCAGCTTTGAACGTCCTGCCATTATCCAGCTTAAACAGATTACCCATTGATAGTTCGCATATGAAAATATGTCATAATGTGGTAAGAGCCTTTGATGGAACTGAAAGGAAAATGATGGGACGAATCGACATCCCTTTGGAAATTGGGCCAAATACCTATGAAGTTGATTTCTTGGTGATGGATATCAAGCCCTCCTATAATTATTTATTGGGGAGGTTATGGATACATTCGGCAGGAGCGGTGCCTTCCTCATTGCACCAAAAATTGAAGTTAGTAACAGATGGACGGTTAATAACCATCAATGCGGAGGAGGACATTATAGCAGCAGTCACTAGCAAGGCCCTTTATGTCGAGGCGAATGAAGAAGCTATTGAGTGCTCTTTCCGCTCTTTAGAAATCATCAATGCAACCTTCATTTTGGAAGGAAGTGAGGTGTCGTTACCCAAAATGTCTAGAACCACAAAGATGGCCCTGCAAATGATGATGGGAAAAGGGGCATTGCCAGGAAAAGGACTAAGAAGATAGTTGCAAGGAGGAATTCAAATCCCAAAACTGTTTGAGAAGAAAGATCGCTTTGGATGGAGGAGAAGTAGAGTGGGAAGAGAAGTACAAGAGGCAAGAGATTGAGAAGTGCCAAGCGAGAAGAAAAGTGCGTCTGAATGGAGGAGAAGTAGAGTGGGAACCGATGACATTCCCACCTATATCCAAATCCTTTAAGTTGGGAGGATTACTGGTAGAAGAAATTCATCAAATTAATGCTGTACACGATGAGGGATTGGAGCAAGGAAACCTCGAGGGCATTCGCCCTTACGAACCGGGGAGCTCTCTGAACAATTAGACTGTGGAAGTCCTTCCTGTAGTCTTTAGGAATTTTTCAGAATAATTCTCGAAACATGTCTGTTACTCTAGGGCCTAGGAGTAGTAAGATTACATTTGTGAAATAGGCTTATGTTCATCTATTATTATTTAAATAAAATATAACTTTGATCAATTTAAACGTGTTGTTTCATTTTTATCCTTTAAATTTTGACAATTCTTATTCTTTTATTCATAGCACATAAACAATCATTCTTAGATTATTCATTCTTTATATATTCTTTCTTACCCTCACAGGTCCTTAGATATCAATGATATGAGCACTGATACTTCAACTCCTGATTTCTCTTGTGAGCAAGACATGTGTTTAGAGGAACCTCAGGATTTTGAAGATGTTCAAGATTGTGACGTATTTCTTGATCTGTTAAGAATGGTAAAGCAGGAGGAGAAATAAATCATGCCACATAAGAAAGAGGCAATAGAGAATGTAGCCCTAGAGGAAGGGAAGGAGTTGAAAATTGGAACACTGATTACCGAGGATACAAGGCGTGGTCTGGTTGAGTTACTTTGAGAGTTCAAAGATATCTTCGCCTGGTCATATCAGGATATGCCTGGATTGAATACTGACATTGTAGTACATCGTCTTCCGATAAGACAGGACTGTAAGCCAGTCCAACAGAAGTTGCGGAGAATGCAATCAGACATTGTTCTAAAAATAAAAGATGAGGTTAAAAAGCAGTTCGATGCAGGATTCTTACAAGAGGTGAAGTACTCTGAATGGGTAGCTAACATTGTGCCTGTTTCTAAGAAAGATGGGAAGGTACGAATATGTTTTGATTACAGAGATTTGAACAAAGCAAGCCCAAAGGATAATTTTCCTTTGCCATACATTGACACTTTAGTAGACAACACAGCGGGATATTCGTTGTTCACCTTCATGGATGGTTTCTCAGGATACAATCAGATAAAGATGCATCCAGAGGACATGGATAAAACTACCTTCATAACCTTGTGGGGCACCTTTTGCTACAAAGTAATGCCATTTGGACTGAAGAACGCAGAGGCAACATACCAGCGAGCCATGGTAAACTTATTCCACGACATGATGCATAAGGATATTGAGGTGTATGTTGATGATATGATTGCCAAGTCGCGTACAGAAAAAGAGCACATTGAGGTCTTAAGAAGATTGTTCTTGAGATTGAGGAAATTTCAATTGAAACTCAATCCAGCAAAGTATACCTTTGGAGCCAGATCGGGAAAGTTATTAGGCTTCGTAGTCAGAGAAAAGAGAATTGAAGTTGACTCAGACAAGGTCAGAGCCATACAAGAGTTGCCTCCACCACGTATTCAGAAGGAAGTTCGAGGATTCCTAGGAAGGTTGAATTACATCGCTCGGTTCATTTCACAACTGACCGAGAAATGCGATCCTATCTTTCGCCTCCTCAGAAAGCACAATCAAGGAATTTGTGATGAGGAATGCCAGAATGCTTTTGAAAAGGTCAAGCAGTATTTGTTGAATGCTCCGGTATTATCTCCACCAAGCCCAGATAAACCGTTAATACTGTACTTGTCAGTATTCAGTAATTCTATGGGATGTGTGCTGGGTCAGCATGACGAATCAGGGAAAAAGGAAAAGGCAATTTATTATCTCAGTAAGAAATTCACTGACTGTGAAATGAGATATCCACCAATTGAAAAGTTGTGTTGTGCACTGATTTAGACAACGCGGAGATTAAGACAGTACATGCTATACCATACCACTTGGCTCATCTCAAAACTTGATCCATTAAAATACATGATGGAGTCAACGGCTCTAAATAGGAGAATGGCGAGATGGCAAATTTTGCTTTCAAAGTTTGATATAGTCTACGTAAGTCAGAAAGCTATAAAAGGAAGTGCGGTAGGAGACTTTTTGGCCAGTAGGGCTCTGGAGGATTATGAACCATTGAACTTCGATTTTCCAAATGAGGAGTTAATGTGTATAGCAACCACTGAAGATTCTCTTTGGAAGCTAAATTTTGATAGGGCTTCTAACGCAGCCGGAAATGGAATTAGAGCAGTCTTGGTATCCCCGAATGGCGATCATTACCCGTTCACGTGCAAGTTGGACTTTGACTGTACAAACAATATGGCTGAGTACGAAGCATGCACCATGGAACTCCAATCAGCTATAGAACGAGATATAAAAACCCTAGAAGTATATGGAGATTCTGCGTTGGTAATTTATCAGTTGAGAGGTGAATGAGAGACAAGGGACCCTAAATTGATCAATTATCGAAGGGTAGTTTTGGGGTTACTAGAAGAGTTCGATGACATCACCTTCAATTTTCTCCTACGAGACGAAAATCAGATGGCAGCTGCTTTAGCAACCTTGGCCTCAATGATTAAGGCAAATAAAGAGGAAGAGATAAGACCGATTCAAATGAGTGTCTATGAGGCTCCAGCTCATTGTTGCAACATTGAGAAAGAAGAAAAGGATGATAGCCTTTGGTATCAGGATATATTGCGATATGTGAGAGATTGTAAATACCCTGAACAAGCCAATGAAAATGACAAACGAACTTTGAGAAGGTTAGCTTGTGACTATGTCTTGGACGAGGATATCCTATACAAGAGAAGGAAAGACCAAGTACTTTTGAGATGTGTCGAAGCTGTGGAAGCTAAGCTAATTTTAAAAAAAGTTCATGAAGGTGTATGTGGGACGCATGCAAATGGGTTCACGATGGCAAGGCAAATCATGAGGTTTGGCTATTATTGGGCCACTATGGAAGGAGACTGTATTAACTATACCAAGAAGTGTCATAAATGTCAGATTTATGGGGACAAAATTCATGTTCCACCTTCACATTTGCATGTTATGACCTCTTCATGGCCCTTTTCCATGTGAGGCATGGATGTTATTAGACCAATATCACTGAAAGCTTCGAATGGACATCGGTTTATCTTCCTGGTAATTGATTACTTTACAAAGTGGGTAGAGGCTGCCTCTTATGCTAATGTTACTAAGTCGGTTGTGAGTCGATTCTTGAAGAAGGAGATTATTTGTCGGTATGGAATGCCTAAGAAGATCATATCTGACAATGCATTAAACTTAAACAACAAAACGATAGCAGAGGTTTGCGACCAGTTCAAGATCAAACATCACAATTCTTCTCCCTATCGTCCCAAAAATGAATGGGGCAGTAGAGGCCGCTAACAAGAACATTAAGAAAATAGTGGGAAAGATGAACGAGACTTATAGAGATTGGCATGAGAAATTACCGTTTGCACTCATCGCCTATCGGACATCTGTCAGAACCTCTACTAGGGCAACTCCATTCTCGCTAGTTTATGGGATGGAAGCAGTATTACCTATTGAAGTAGAAATACCTTCTCTTCGAATTTTTACAGAGGTAAGGTTAGATGAAGCTGAGTGGGTTCAATCCCGATATGACCAACTAAACTTAATTGAGGAAAAGAGGCTAAGAGCCATCCGTCATGGTCAGATGTATCAGAAGCGAATGATGCGAGCTTATGGTAAGAAGGTTCGACTAAGAGAGTTTCACGAGGGAGACCTGGTGCTGAAAAAGATCCTTCCTATTCAAAAGGACTTTAGGGGAAAATGGATACCAAATTGGGAAGGGCCGTATGTCGTGAAGAAAGCTTTCTCCGGTGGTACATTGATCCTAACGGAAATGGATGGGAAAATTTTACCCAATCCAGTGAATTCAGACTCAGTTAAAAAATACTTTGTCTAAAGAGGGAGAATCTAAGGTGAAAACCCACAAAGGGCGCCTTGAGATTTCAAAAAAAAAAGAAAAGGGAGAGGCCAAGGTGAAAACCCGCAAAGGGTGCCTTGTGACCAAAGGGGTTTTGAGTTGAAAACCCAAAAGGGCAGCTCAAATATTGAAGGGTATACGGTAATCTTGCTATATCTGATGCAATAAAAAGCGAAGAATGCTGCAAACTGGGGCATCAACGGAGTACTTTGGATCTTCTAAACACATGTTGAACTCAAGAAAGACTTCGTGGAGCTAGTGTATAGACACTCAAGCGGTGATATCTAGGGCATCTAACTTCTATCTTGTTTGCTATCTTTAGATTCTATTTCTTCTAGAAGATAGGCTATCAGATTAATTCCCTTTTGTATCATTTTGATATTTCATTCAAATCCAATTATTCTTAAAATTTTATTCATCTTCCGTTATTCATTAAGTATGTTGCATTGAAATAATGATAGATGAACTAAAATATCTTCACAAATGAAGTTTTGCATATTACTCGGGAAATTTCTAGATAATACAAGAAACTGAAACAAGACAATTGTTTAAGGAATTCCCATATGTGAGAGTCGGATGTACTCGGGGAAACTGAAATTTCTTCTTCAGTCTAAATGATGATTGAACAAATCAAACGATTCGATCCTAGGAGAGGATCATCTTACAGACATTTTCAGTGGGTCATAGCATTTGAAGAATGGTACAAACCCACAAGTTGAGTTGGAATGAGACTTTGAGAGAAGTAAGGATAAACTTTTGATGAAGGAATGAGTGATCCGAAATAGAAATCATTTTCATAACATTTTGCATTATAACATGTCTAATTAGAAGAATTTGACTCACTTCGATCATAGCATCCTAATTATTAGGCATGAACTCATATGCATTCTACAGGTTATGTCTTTTATGGGACAATGTAGATCAAAGAAACAAGATTTGGCATCCCTATGTTTATAGGGAACAGATCGAAAATAACAGATCTGAAACTCCTGTGCTTACAGCGAAGCAGATTGAGGATTTCAGCATGGTATCCCTGTGTTTATAGGGAACAATTTGAAGATAGCAGATTTGGCATCTCTGTATTGTCAGAGAGCAGATCGAAGATACCAAATTTGGCATCTCTGTATTGGCAGAGAGCAGATCAAAGACATAGCTGATTTGGCTTTCACATGTTTACGTTGAAGCAAATCTAAGATGATTTGGCATCTCTGTATTGTTAGAGAACGAATCGAAGTCTGGCATCTCCACTTCGACGGAGGGCAGACACATAGCAGATCCAAACTTCAGATGTCTATACTGAAGTAGATCCAAGATGGTTTGGCATCCTTGTGCTTACAAGGAGCAAATCAAAGACATAGCTGATTTGGCTTTCACGTGCTTACGTCGAAGCAAATCTAAGATGATTTGGCATCTCTATATTGTCAGAGAGCAAATCGAAGTGTGGCATCTCCACTTCAATGGGGGCAGACACATAGCAGATCCAAACTTCAGATGTCTATACTGAAGTAGATCCAAGATGGTTTGGCATCCTTGTGCTTACAAGGAGCAAATCGAAGATATAACTGATTTGGCTTTCACGTGCTTACGTCGAAGCAAATCTAAGATGATTTGGCATCTCTGTATTGTCAGAGAGCAAATCGAAGACACAGCTAATTTGGCTTTCATGTGTTTACGTTAAAGCAAATCTAAGATGATTTGGCATCTCTGTATTGGCAGAGAGCAGATCGAAGATACCAGATTTGGCATCTCTGTATTGGCAGGGAGCAGATCGAAGACATAGCTGATTTAGCTTTTACGTGTTTATATTGAAGCAAATCTAAGATGATTTGGCATCTCCGGGTTTGACGAAAAGCAGATCGATGATGGCAGATTTGGCGTCTCCGTAATGTAAAAGAGCATATCAAAGATAGCAGAGATCGTCTTCCTGGGTTACAGTAAAGCAGATTGAAGCCGTCAAGAAGCCATTTACAACCTAGCCCACTTACAACCACAAACCCAAACAGAAACCTTAATCAACCAAACCCCCCACTTGCCCCCTACTTGTGCCGCACGCCCCTCAACCTTGGCCACCACGCCCCCAAGCGTCTGACACTGCTCCACCTTATCGGCCATCACGCCCCGCGCATGCTGAGCCATCACACGCTCCACCGTCCATGCCCATTCCCTGCAAACAAGCAAAACAGAAGCAAGAATAGAAAATAATAATAAAGTATGTAAAAATTAGGCTATATAAAGCCATCCAAACAACAAATGTAGGGTTCTGGATTCGGCAGTTGGAAAAACATAAGAAATAAGAAAATATTTCAAGTCCAAAGCAATAATAGCAATTGCATTAGTATTTTAGATACAAAAATAGCATCCAAGCAAAGAGAACATCACAGATCAAAAATCAGAAGTTAAAGGAACCAAGAAGGTGATTCTTTTTTTTTATTTCTATTTCGTTTTTTAAAAAAAACCTGCTTTTAGTCTACCATACATATTAAAATACAGTAAAATAATAAAATAAAATAACAAAATAATAAACAAAAAATAGAATTTTTTTACCTTTCCATGGTGGTGGCGTCGTGACGGCCGACGATCGGCCGATGGACCCCCGGCGGATTCCTTCTCCTCTCCCTCTCCCTTTCCTTTTTTCTTTTTTTTTTTTTCGTTCTTCACAAAAATGAAAATTTTAAAAAAATTTAACTTTTATAGGGGACCAAAACACACCATTTTGGTCCCCCCTTTAAAATTAAAACGGTGCCGTTTTAGGCTCCGGGTCGGGTCGACCCGACCCGCTCCAACAGGATCCACGTGTTTTTATAACGGAAGGGCTAATTGCGCTTTTAGCCCTTCCGCTTTTTTGTGGTTTTACAATCAAGTTTTCTCATTTTCAATTTGGCCCCATAATTTCCCATGCTGTTCGATTTAGTCCCTCCGTACTACGCAGCGTTTTGGTGAAAGGGAATGTTTGCTGTTTTAGTCCGCCCAAGTTATGTGCGCGTGACACTTTGGTCCTTTCCTGCTATTTATTTCCAATTTCGCCCCAAAATGTTGTTTTAAGTTCAATTTAGCCCCTTTGGTTAATTTACTGTTTTATTTGTTTTCATTTTCTGTTATTTATTAGTTATAATATTTATATTTGTTATATTAAATGTATTTACTATATGACTTAATGTATAATATTATATATATGTATGTGTTTGTAATATACGCATATAGTGTATTATATTTATATTATATATATATATATATATATATATATATATATATATATATATATATATGTGTTTTAAATATTATGTTATATATATACATAGGTGTGTGTAGTTTCAATACTATTAGTTATATTTTCTCATAACCTTTCGTGTATATATTTTGTATTATCTTATGTACATACTATTATGTGTATATACGCTTTTTATACCGTATCAGTATATGTTATTTTATTATTTTTATTCCTACTATATTTATTATCAATATTAGTATATATATTTCACTATACATGTGTATATATTTATGTGTATATAGTACTATTTCAGTATATTTCATTATATTATTTTCATATATTTGTAAATATTGTACTATTCATATATTTCTATGTTATTTTATATATATATCTTTATATTATTTGTTAATATATTTCTTTTCTTGTTTCATGTATATGTTGTTAAATACCATAATATCTATATATATATATATGCATATATGTTCTTTTTCATATTATCTTACCTATATATTTTATCCTTACCATGCGAATATTAGTATATGTTTCATTATTTATGTATATATCTATAATAAGTATATAAATTTAATATATTTATGTATATACTTATGTAGTATCATTATTAGTCCTTTTTTGTATAGGTTTATGTAAATATTTCAATATTATACTATACCCGTATGTATTTCGTGTATTATATATATGTGTTCTTTGTTGTATTTTATATATTATATAAATTTTAATGTGTATATACGTTTGTGAAGTATTATCAATAGTTCTTTTTATTATTATCTTTAATATGTATATATTGTGCATATATCATCATTGATTTTTAATATACTTGTCACACTTATATTCACTTCAATATACTTCTAGTTCTGTCATTTGTTTCATCTTAATTGTTTTTTTATATTACTTCGAAAATCACAGTCTTGTTTTACAATTAATTTTAATAATCGAGGCAATGTACCGATTCAATGTTAAGTCATCGAATTTCATCGCTATGTTGGATGGAATTTGTTGGCTTATGTTAAAGGCGGAACACCCTCCTCAAAAACCGAAAATTTAAAATTTCTCGTCTTTTCAATCGGATCACGATTAAATTATATATTGAACTTTTATTTTTGAAAATCGAGACAACACATGTTTAAAAGATACCAATTTTGGGCGTCGCGAGGGTGCTAATACCTTCCTCGTGCGTAACCGACTCCCGAACCCTAATTTGTCTCTGGAATTTGACGTGGATCTAAACTTAGCCTTCATTTTGTTTTGAAAATAAAGGAATCTAATGGGTGTCCGATCACACCCTAAAAAATATCGGTGGCGACTCCTGGTTTATTTTAAAATCAAATTTCAATTTCCAAGTTTCTTAATAAATCGCCACAATTAGCGACCGAGCTAAGCTAAAAATTTTTACGTCGCTACAATTTTGATACGAGTGAACTCCAATTTTTCTTTTAAAAAAGATCAATCAAAATATTTTAAAGAGGATTACATCTTAAAATTTTTAAATTTCCGACGTTAAAGACATTTGATAATTAATTAGGTACCAATTTTTGGGCGTTACGGGGGTGCTAATCCTTCCTCGTACGTAACAGACTCCCGAACTCGTTCTTTTTTCGTAGACCAAAACTAATGATTTTAAAACAAAATGTTTTGAAGGTGATCCAATCACACCTAAAAAGATTGGTGGTGACTCCCGTTTTCATTTTTAAAGTCGATTCTCATTTTTCTAAAACTC
The DNA here is from genome assembly GCF_025698485.1 of Gossypium arboreum. Taxonomy (NCBI): domain Eukaryota; kingdom Viridiplantae; phylum Streptophyta; class Magnoliopsida; order Malvales; family Malvaceae; genus Gossypium; species Gossypium arboreum. The sequence goes on from NC_069071.1 coordinate 5,777,196, forward strand.
GATTTAAAAATAGTTTCGACACTTTGTTTACTAAATCATGCAATTTTTATAATTAATAAAATAAAATGAAATGAGATAATAATAGAACATATTGTAGTGGAAGGAAAGAGGGAAGGGCTATTCCATTTTTTTTTCTTCTTTCATTCATCTTCACAAAACAACAAGAAAGAATTAGGGCTCTTAACGTCGAACTTTTGGCCTTGTGCATGAGACGATTGTTTTCTTGTAATTTTTATATTTTTGAGATCGTTTTAATTTAATTTAGTTAACTCGGATATTAAATCGTAAAACTATTAAAGTTTTAAAAAGTTACCATTGTTGTTCTTTGAAGCTTTCGATGTTTAATAGATGAATGTTAAGCTTGGAAATGAAATAGGGACTAGTTTGTAAAGAAAAATTAGTTAATTTTGAGTCTAGGAACTAAAATGTAATTATTTCGAAACTATCATGAAATTTCTATACTAATGGATTTTAGTGAGTTATAAAAGGAAGAAATTGAAAACGGATTAAAAAACAAAGCTTAAATGTGAAAGAAATGATTGTTTTAGTTTCAAGGACTAAATTGAATAAAATGTTAAACTTTAAAATTATTAAAAATAAAGAAAATAGATCCCTGCATATCATATTATGATATTAAATTTTTGGAATTGATAAATTGAATTATAATTATTATATAGATCAAGAATTAAATTAATCGAAATATAAAAGTAAAAAAAAATTATAGATTAATCTCAAAATTGTATCCAAGTAAATTCATGTGTTAATTTATTTGTATCTGTTTCCCTCTCTACATGGGAACTTTATGATGTTTGGTTTCTTCTTTGAACCAAAAGAAAAACTAAGAAAAAGAGACAAATTAAAGATAAAGGTGAGGCAATAAAAGTTACAGGTGAGACAACAAGGCAAATCCGATTATATGATCTACAATTTATAAAGTAGGGTTAGAGTGATTATAATTTTCCTATAAAATATAATAAAATATTAAAATTAAATTTATAAAATATATTAGATACATAACAGTTTTTTTTAAATTTAGTTGTGAAATTAAAAAATATATATTACCAATTTATACAATATTAACCCATTTAATTAATAGTGTATTATAACAAAAAAAAAAAAAAGCATACACACAACATTCAACACAGCAATTTTTCTGATTTTAATGTTCAACTTTGATGTAGAGCCTCCTTGATCATTCTATCAAAGTTGGTAACAGAAGATCCTCCAACGCTAATGGCAGATTTAGCTTTTTTCTTCCATTCCAATGCTTTTTGCCTTATCCTTTGCCCATTATCTCCTTCCATTATCTCTTTAACAAGAGCCTCCACATCATCACACTTTATGTCAGGGTTGATTTCCATTCCATTGACCCATGTGGTGCACAAATATCGACAATTCGTTTGTTAATCACCAAAGAAAGGCCAACAAATTAAAGGCACACCTTCGGATACAGCTTCCAACAGAGAATTCCATTCACAGTGTGTCAAGAAAACGCCAACCGCTGGGTGGGACAACACTTGTTGTTGGGGACACCAGCTTGTTATGAAGCCCCTTCCTTTTATTGCCTCCATGAATTCTCTTGGCAAAACAACCGATTCACCCATTACAATGTCAGGCCTAACTACCCATAAAAATTGGTATTTACTATTTGCAAGTCCCTAAGCAAGTTCTTCCAAATGATGGTTCAACATCACTGCTACACTCCCATAATTCACATACACCACCGACTCGTGTTTCATTGTGTTAAGCCATTCGATGCAACTTGTATCCTCCTTCCATAGGCTTGAATTTAGTGAGTTATGTTGGATTTCAAGTAGGTTCCTACTTAGGGAGGTGAGTGGACCAATTGCATAAATTAATATTAGGGGACTTGGAAGCAATTACTTGTAGCACTTCTTTCTCGAACTCATCGAATGTGTTAAAGATTATTGAAGAAGATTTTAAGCATTCTTGTGATACTTCTATGGCATAATTCCACATGATGTCATCGGGATCGGTGGTTCTTATAAAGCTTGGAAGGTCCTTGAGGCGCATGTTAGGCATACCAGGGATCCAATCAATGGGCATCTCAAGTGTCCCATCGCTAACAAAACCTTCATCTACAAGGAAAATAAAACGCATATTTTTGTTTCAATATGCAAAAGAATATGCATGGATGTGCCTGTAACACATAGAACCTCAAAGAGATTATTATGGATGAACATAAAGCACAAAGAAAACATAAAATTTGTAACCTTTGAATGGAACAATGCCTCTTTGAGCTAGTTCTTTGTAGCGCAGAAATCCCAGAAAGCTAACGGTTGAAGAAGTCCAGAGTTGAACATAAGGCACCCCAATGAGTTGAGCTGCATTGGTACCACAGTTCATGATTCCGTCACAAACCATGCAAGTAATAGGGGGCAGATGGGTTGAGGACTTAAGCTTAGATAGTAGCTCCAAGAATGGAGTCAAGCAATTTTTTCGCGTGGAATCGCATATTGCTGGAACGCACTGAGTGGCATTGGAATCGGAAGGTGGCAGCCCATCGGGTATGGCTTCGAACCGGAAATCAGGCAGACCCTTAACAGCTTCTTCCCCTCTAGACCGTATCAACCGTCTATGATTGAACTCGGTGTTGACAAAGGTTATATGGAAGCCTCTAGAGTGCAAGAGCTTGGCCACTTGCATCATGGGGTTAATATGACCTTGTGCTGGGAATGGAAGACATTCTGCATGCGATTTAATTGAATCCATCTTTCTACAAATAATAACTAAGCAATGAAGTCAAGTAGCTGGTGAAAATTGAAGATACTATATATGAATATTTCTTCCTAACTTGTGGCGGGGATAAAGATAAAAACAGGATAAAGCTGTTGGCAAGTATGGTGTAAAATAATTGTCATTGGATGAGGTTGAGAAAATATCAGCTGCTTCTAGGGGTGAGCAAAACTCGATTCGATTCGAAAAAATCGAAAAAAAATTCGAATTTCGATTTATTCGAATCGAGTTAATCGAGTTAATCGAATTAATCGAATCAACTCGAATTTTTTTTTCGAATTTCGAATTCGAGTCGAGTTGAATTCTCGAATTCGAATAACTCGAATAATTCGAATAAACCGAATATAAACTATATTTTTAAATTTTTTTAAATTTTAAACTTTTACTAATTACCAAACCCAATTACCCCTAAGCCCAAATATTTTATTTTATCCCATTTTTCCTCACCCCAACCCCAAGCCCGTTTGCCCAAAACTTTATTTTCCTAAAACTCAAACCCAATTCCTCCCCCAAATCAATTCAAACCCCCAAGCCCCATGCCATCTCCAGCAGCCAAATCCAATTAATTTTCTTATTCTCTCCAGACTTTGTTTTCACAAAACCATAAAATTAAACACTGTTATTCAAACCCCTTACCCCCCATTTCAACGAAACCCTTACCCCCCATTTCTACGAAAGACGAAACCTTACTCTGTTTTGCTAAAAAAATCTTAAAATTAAAATCCTTCTTCTTCTTTTAGTTTATTTCAACCTTCAAATTAAAATTTTTACCTCCAAATCGAGTTCTTGTTCCTTCCGAGTAATGACCGAGGTACTTTGTTCTTTTCCATTTTAAGCTCAAGTTTTTGCATCTTTAAGGTTTGTCTTGACTCTTGAAACATTTTGAATTATTGAAGACTTTGTTTTGATTCAATGGTTAAATTATTGAAGACTTTGTTCCATCTCGATTGTTATAAATTTAATTTGTTATTAAATGTTATTTATTTCCTAGGGGTTTACTAATTTATAAGATTTTTTTTAAAACTTAGTTAATTAAGTTTGTATTACTAGTTCAAGTTGTAATTATTAGATTTTTGTATGATTTTTATCCTTATGAATTAACTAATTTTTCTTCAATAATTGAAGAAGAAAAAACTACAGCATTAATGTTTATTTATCCATCTGTACATTTATTTTATGAACATCTATTTTTTGGTTAATTGGCACTTAATGTACATCTATTTTCATTAGTATCCACTAGCAATGATTTCCAAAGCAAAATTTCTATGATATCACGACTATGAATACTTTAAATAAGCCATGGCTTTTGGATTGTTTTGTTTATTTGCAAGAATACCAAGAAACATGCTTTTGTACTATTATATTAATTAATTTTTAATTTAACCGATTTATTAGGTTTGATTTTAAATTAATTATTGGTCATGGTTAGTGATTGCAACAAATATTTACTTGTAGATGAGTGATTCAAAGCGAGATGGTTCAACTCAAAGTTCACAAAATTCTTCCCCAAGTAAAGATGATCAAACAACAACCAATGAAAATGTTCGAAAAAAGATTACTCCAAGAGCATCTTGTTGGAACCATTTCACCAAATTTGTGACTAAAGAGGGGGAGAAGAGAGCAAGGTGCAATACATGTGATGTTACTTACACCATGGAATCAACTTGGGTTCTACAACTAATTTGAATAACCATTTGAAAACATGCCTAAAAAGACCTCGAGGTAATACTTCTAATCCGAAGCAATCAGAATTAGCATTTGTGAAGGTTAGCCAAGAAACAACAGATTTATCAACTTGGGTGTTTGATAAAGATGCTATTAGAAAAGCATTAGTTCGTATGATAATTGTGGATGAACTACCTTTTAAATTTGTAGAGGAGAGGGTTTCAAATACTTTCTTTCTATAGCACCTTACGGTTTAGTCTTCCATCTCGTTGGACAATTAGAAGGATTGTCTTGATTTATTTAACTCCATGAAGAGTGTGATGAAGAACTATTTTGAAAAAGATATAAGTAGAGTTTGTTTGACTACAGACACTTGGACTTCATTGCAGAGGATATCTTATATGGTTTTAACAGCACATTGGGTGGATGATGAGTGGAGGTTGCAAAAAAGGATTATAAATTTTTGCCCAATATCCGCTCATAGAGGTGAAAGCATAGGTCAAGCCATTGAAAAATGTCTTCGAGATTGGGGGATTGAGAGGGTCTTCACTATTACGGTTGATAATGCATCCGCCAATAGTGTTGCCATTGAATATTTGAGAAAGAAATTCAATCATCGAAATGCTTCTGTTGCAAATGGAAAATTTATTCATATGAGATGTGTTGCACACATTCTTAATCTCATTGTGCAATATGGTATTAAGGATGCTTCTGTGTCTGTGGATCGAGTTAGAGGTGCTGTGAGGTATATAAGAGCATCACCATCAAGGTTGACAAAATTCAACCAACGGGTAAAAGAAGAAATGATAGATAGTAAGGCTCAATTGTGTTTAGATGTGCCTACTAGATGGAACTCAACATATATGATGTTAAAGGTGGCTGAAAAATATGAGCGTGCATTTGAATCATATGTACGTGATGACCATAATTTTTTTCTTGATCTTACTGCTGGAGATGGAGTTCCTACATTTGATGATTGGGAAATTGTTCGAAGAGTTATAAAAGTATTGGAGCCTTTTTATCATCTTACATTGAAGGTGTCCGGATCTTTGCATGTTACCTCTCATTCACTTTTTGAAGTATTGACGGATGTGCATTGTCTTTTTGATGGGTGGCAAGATTGTGGAGATCTAGAAATAATTTCTATGACTTCCAAAATGAGAGAGAAATATAATAAGTATTGGGGTGAAGGAAACAAGATCAACATGCTAGTTTACTTGGCGGTCATCTTTGATCCGCGATGTAAAATGAGTTTTTTGGACTTTGGGGTCAACTTGCTTTTTCCTAATGTCGCTAATGACATTATAAAAATGATTGATAAAGAATTGCATTGCTTGTTCAATGAGTATTCTTCTAATGCTGGGAGAATTGAATTGTTTGAAGGTAGATCTAGTTCTTTGACTAATCTTTGCGCTTCAATGGAAATAGATCGATCGAAATGAAAACGGGCTTGGCCAAACAAAAATACCTTAAGAAGAAGAAACAAGTTGGATTAGAAAGCAAATCTGAGTTGGATAGATATTTGGGTGAAGATGAAGAAGTAAACAATTCAAGTTCATTTGATTTACTATTGTGGTGGAAAATGAACAGCCCTAGGTTCCTATTCTTGCACAAATGGCTCGAGATATTTTTGCTATTCCTATCTCAACAGTTGCCTCGGAAAGTGCATTTAGCACGGGTGGGCGTGTTCTCGATAGTTTTAGAAGTCCTCTAACTCCTCTCATGGTCGAGGCTTTAGTTTGCACACAAGATTGGCTTGAAATCTAGTGATGCCATCAATCTTGAAGATTATGTTGATGAACTTCAAATCATGGAAGACGGTAATATAAAAATTTTAATTTATAAAATAAGCTTTTGTATTATTTATATTAGTAAGCATTCCCATAATTTAACTAACACTTTTGTTTTTAAATTTGCTAGATTTATTCAAAATACCGAAGATCAAGAAGGTAATACACTTAACATTAGTTTATAAAGTTAAGTGTTTATTTAATTTATTTTGCAAACATTTTTATCATTTAACTAACTCAATCAATACTTTTACTAGATGTTTCAAGATTATCAACAGTGATTGAAGCACAAGAAAGAAGTTAAACCATTCTATAATGGTTTTTGAACCGATGTTAGTTTGGTTTGGTTTATTATTGTTGTTGGATAATTGAGCTTTTGTTGTGTTCTTTTTTTGGACCGGTGTAGGTTTTATTGTATTTTAGACTTTTAATTATGTTTTTTATTACAATGTTGTTGTATTGTTTTTGTTTTTATTTGGACTCATGAAGAAACTTAAACTATTCTATAATGGTTTTTGAACCGATGTGTTATTGTTATTAGTTTGGTTTGGTTTGTTATTGTTGTTGGTTAATTGAACTTTTGTTGTATTCTTTTTTTTTTTGAGTGGTGTAGGTTTCTATTGTATTTTAAACTTTTGCTCATGTTTTTTATTATAATGTTGTTGTTTACTTCAACTTATGTTGTTTACTTTGACTTTTACTTATGTTTTTTATTATAATCTTGTTGTATTTTTTTGTTGTTTTTTGGACTAATGTTGTTTATTTAGGTTAATGTTGTGTTGCTTGTATTTATTCACTTATTTACTTTAATTTTTGTTGTATGTTCATGTTTAAAACTTTAAAGAAAATTATTTTTTGAAAAATTACATAAAAATAAATAATGCTAGAGTCATTTTTTTAAACTTAACTCGAACAAATATATTCGATTCGATTCGATTCGAATTACATCTCACTCGACTCGATTCGAGAAAATTTCAAATAAAGTTAGGATGATAAAATAAGATTCGAAAACTCGATTAACTCGAAAATTTTCTATTCGATTCGATTCGATTCGATCGAATGCTCACCCCTAGCTGCTTCTCAAGAATTTTGATACGTGACTGCATTTGCAAAACGAAGGATAAAATGAAGTTGCGATTTCATTATTTCTATCCAATAGGAGAATTATAAATTAAATTTTTTTGCTTGATTTTTAGTATTTTTAATTAGATTTGATTTTTGTTGGAAGGAAAAATAGAAAATCAGGAGAAAAAATTTAATTTGTTATTTTCTAAATAGAAAAAAAAATAAGGAAATAACAGTTCATACAATCATTTCTTGTATTAACAATAAATTTTTAATAATAGTGTTAAATTAAAAGCATAATTCATTACCAATCATGGTCAATAATCATTTAATCTTTACCAAATTATCTATGGGCAACATTAAAAGTCAACATATGCAAGTTTGGAGTTTGATATTATCCATATATATATATATAGTTTTCATGTATGTGGTTGGATTAGTCATCCCGTTTACTCCATATCAAGCTTAAAGGCAGAGGGGAATCTAGAGGGGTTGGCATGTGCCCCGGCCCCCTAAAATGAAAAATTGTTATTTAGTTTTTTAATTTTTTAAATTTTAAATTAATAAATATAAAATTATCTTTTGGCCCCTTCAAATTATAAAAATTGATTTAATCTTTTAAAATTATAAAGATATAAACTATAAAAATTAAAATTTCATTCTCCCTAAAAATCGTTCGAATTACCGCTTTAAATATCTTATATTTAAATCTTGTATCTCCCAATGTGGAGTAAAAGAAAAAAAAAGAGTACTATTTGTACTTTCTTTATGTACAATTTAAATCTATTAAAAAATTTATTTACGCAAATTAAAATTTAAAGTTGAAATAAGATAGGGAAAAAAGTGAGCAGTCCTGCTCTCTCTTTTTGTCATTTTTTAAAATAACTTAATTGATTAAAAGATTTTACAAACTTCCAAATCGTCATATGCACTTGTATTGTACCAGACCTGATTGTTGATTCTTCTTTTGAGTCTTTAACATCAGGGTTCCCATAAAGACTCTCATTTGTGCCAAGTGTGTTGGGAAGTGTCTTGTTGATGCCTTTTAACTCGTGGGACCAAATTGCTTCCTACTAAAGAGAACCGTTAGCTGCTTTTCAACTTTTCCAAAAAGTTTGTGAGGTCAATTGCACTGATTTGGTGATTGAGAAGCAACTCCAATGAAATAGAGGTTGCTGTGGCCTCCGATTCTCTATTATATCCTCAATTCTTCATGTTTTCTCCTTCTTTGTATTGCATCAATCTGCTTTTCCTTTTTCTATTTTTGACAAACTCTGTCCTTTCTTTCTAATTTTGAAAGATAATGGTATTTCTTTTTTAAAAAGATTTCTCCCATCTTTCTCAATTTTAAAATTGAGCATCTTGAATGTGCCTTGCATTTGCTGTTGTGAAGAGGAAGAGCTGACGTCCCGACGAGAAGAACTCGTTGTCCTGACAACACGACAATTGACATCTTGACGAGCCAATAGCAACGTCACGACATGGCGACTTCTATTCAACTTAAATCATGTCTTTTCTCTTAGTTAAACTCTACTATCTTTTTCTAATTAAACTCTTATTAGTCTAGGAATATTTTAGTCATATTTAAATGGCTTTTGTAATCTTGTTTAGAGGGTTGACAGAATATATCTTACGAGAGGTTTGATGAAGAGTTTTATGGAGAGTTTTTGAGAGAGCTTTGGCATATTAGGACTTTGATATTTGCCTATTTAAAGAGCTTTTGTAATCCTATTTAGAAGGTTGACAGAATATCTTTTACATGAGATTTGATGAAGAGTTTTGAGGAGAGCTTGTGAGAGAGCTTTGTATTTGGGTTTTTGGTTTTGCTCATTTAGGTTATTTTCTCCATCTTGTACCATACGTTTATTTTCTCATTAAGTGAAGTCACCTTTGCCCCTAGTTTTTATTTTCTTCAAAGGAGTTTTTCACCTAAAATATTTATATTCGATCTTCTCTACTTTTTTTGCTCATTGTTTATACGAGTCAATCCCCAACATAGCAATTTAATCCTTGTCAATTTTGAAACCGAGTAATTAAAGACAATTAATCACGACGATAATATCTTTTGTCAATTGTGCATAATTTTGATTGGTATAATAATAAATTTAGACCTCCATGTTTACAGATATTGTTAATTTAGTCTTGATTCTAAAAAGCTCAACAAATTTAGCCTCAACATTTACATATTTACAAAAATATTATGGGCTAAATTTGTTAAATCATGACCAAATTGATAGAATGTGTAATTTATGAGAGCTAAATTTGCTATTTTACCAATCAAAATTATGTAAAATTGACAAAAAAAAAAAGAAGAAGAAGCATTAACGCCATAATTAATTGTCCTTAATTGCTTACTTCGAAATTAACAATGATTAAATTGCTTCGATTTTTTTGAGAGACCAATTTGCTCAAAACTGAAATTGAGAAGGACTGGAGCGGTCTTTTTACTTTTTTTTTTGTCTTAAAATTTGCTTTAAATATTTATATAATTTTTTTACAAATAGTTATATAATTATATAATACATAAATACTTAAAAATAAATACATAGATCTATTTTTATCTGATAAACTAATAAAAATATTTATTATATAATTCATATAAATTCACTAAAAATAAAAATATTATTTGGAACAATATTATCATTTTTTATTTATTAAAAATAGGATTTTATATACAAACACTTTCAAAGTTAAAACAATATCCTCCTAGTGTTACGGACTTAGGATTTTTGCCTCACAATCCGTGCGGCCTTAGGCAGTTTCTTGCTCCAAAAATGCCTAAGTCAGCCTAACTCCCACAATCTGAAGATTCAACAGAATTCCTCCCCGAAAACCCAACTCAAACGAAAGCAACTCGAAATCAAATAAGATGAACAAAGAACGAAACAAGAACAAGCCACGGAAAAATAAGAACACAAGAGAGAGAAATTTGAGTGAATGCTCTCAAGAATTCTTATTGCTCAAAACTCAAGTGATTTACAATGAGGGGAGAGGCCTCTATTTATAGTTGAGCCTCCCTAAATCCAACGGTATAGATCAAGTACATCAACGACTATGATTAAAGGGTATCTACAAATCAAATCTCTAAGAATACAAAATCATATCTTCTAAGATTACATATCATATCTAAGATTGCATATCTTCGAACATCATGTTTCCATATTTGTTAAGCTTGTAGATGGACCTTCAATCTCTTCAGGCAACGGGCCAATCCGATTGGGCCAAATGACCTCCTTCCCTCTTGATGGATCGCACAAATGTGTCATGGTTACGGGCTCCCATACGCAACCCATGACATTCCCCCCCACCGAATCTAGTGATACCCTCGTCGCATCCTCCGCATAGTATCGATCTATCTTGTCTTAGAATTGCCAGAAGGCTTCAGCGGGTTCCCAACTTGTCTCACTATCGGGAAATCCCTTCCATCAGACTAGGTATTCATGCCGTGATCTATAGTACTTCCATCTAGCCACACGATCCACCTTGATGTTTTTGACCTCTCAATCATAGGCAACTTTTACCCCATTGGTGCTCGTTCAGATTTGCTTCGATTTGGGTCTTTTCCATCTTCATGGAATTACTTAAACCTACCTAAATGGAATACTAGATGGACTTTGAACTTTTCAGGCAACTCAAGCTTGTTGGCCACCTTGCCTACCTTCTTCACAACTCGAAATGGCCCCTCATATCATCGCACAAGTCCCTTGTGTAAACCATCATGTCGTAAAATCAGGTGCAGTTTAGCAAGAACTAGGTCACCAACCTGAAATTGCACATCCCTTCGATTCTGATCCGCCCACTTCTTGTTGTGCTTACTTGCATTATGTAGACAAGCTCTAGCTATATCGTTTTGCTCTTACCAATCCCTCGCAAATCGATAAGCTGCTGGATTCGGTCCCGCATAACGAGTTGCAATAGCATTGGGTGTAAGTGGCTGTTGCCCTGTCACTATCTCGAATAGACTCTGGTTCATTGCCCCACTTTGTTGTAAGTTGTACGAAAATTATGCCACATCCAACAACTTCGGCCAATCCCTTTGTGTCCCACTTACATAGTGCCAAAGATATGTCTCCAACAATGCATTCACTCATTCAATTTGCCCATCGATTTGGGGATGCATGCTAGTGGAAAAGTTCAAGTCTGAGCCCATTAACTTGAACAAATCCGTCCAAAATTGACCCGTGAATCGCCCATCTCGATCGCTGACGATAGACTGTGGTATTTCCCAGTACTTCACCACATGTCTAAGGAACAAACGAGCTACCTCCTCAGTGGGACACTCCTTGGTTGCGAGGATAAAAGTTGCATACTTCGAAAACCTGTCCATTACAACAAAAATACTAGCAAATCCATCAGACTTAGGCAAACCCAAAATAAAGTCCATGGTTAAACTTTCCCATGGGCATTCCGGAATGGCCAAAGGTTGTAACAAACCACCAAGAGCCTTCAATTCGACCTTATCTTGTTGGCACACCAAACAAGTTTTCACATAGGTCTCCACATCATCACTCATGTAAGGCTAATAAAACCAATTTTCTAAGAGAGCCAAAGTATGGTGTATACCTAGATGGCCAGCCCATTTGGAATCATGACATTCCTTCATGATTTTCTTTCACAAATTCCCATGTTGAGGCACATATAGACATTTCCCCTGGGTGTATAGTAATTCTCCCTCGAGCCAAAACCCCATCGTTTTTCCATTTTGGCAAGCTTAATCAAATTATTGGCTGTGGGATCGTGGGACTATCCTTCTTGAATGCACACCAATAGGGGCCTATCGGGTTGGCTTATTGTTGAAAACTCTATTTTTCGGCTAAGCGCATCAGCCACAATGTTAGCACTCCCCGGCTTGTATTCCATGCTAAAATCAAACTCCGCTAGGAAAACCTACCAACAAGCCTGCTTAGGGGACAACTTTTTCTGGGTTAAGAAATAACTATTTATTGCAACATTATTAGTGAATACCACAAACCTGGAACCCAGCAAATAGTGTCTCCATGTGCGCAAACAATTCACCACAGCAGTCATCTCTTTTTCTTGGACCTTGTATCTTCGTTCCATCTCATTAAGCTTTCGACTCTTGAAAGCAATTGAATACCCATATTGCATCAGCACTCCCCCAATTGTATAATCCGAAGCATCTGTGCGTACCTCATACGCCTTTGAAAAGTCTGGCAACATGAGTACAGGCTCACTCATCATTGTTTGCTTCACTTAGTTGAAGGCCTTCTCGCACCAAAGGTCCCAATCCTACACCTTACCCATTTTCAACAAATTCGTCAATGGTGCAGTGATCTTGGAATAGCCTTCAATGAAGCGACGGTAATAATTTACTAATCCAAGGAAAGACTGCAACTCCGTCACCTTGGTTGGTGGCTCCCAATCAGCAATTGCTCGAACTTTACTTGCATCCATTCTAATCATGCCATCTCCAAAGTATGACCTAGAAATGGCACCTCCCGTTGAGCAAATGAGCATTTCTACTCTGACTTATAGCTTATTTTCTCGTAGAGTGTGAAACACCTCTCTCAAATGTCCCACATGCTCCTCAAGCGTCTTACTATACACCACATTATCGTCAAGATAAACAACCACAAAACGATCTAAGAAGGGTTGTAATACCTTATTCATTAGGGTGCAAAACATGGTCAGAGCATTTTTTAACCCGAACGGTATCACAAGAAACTCAAAAGACCCGTACCGAGTCATACAAGCTGTCTTGGGCTCATCCCCTTCGGCTACTCTCATTTGATGGTACCCCGATTGCAAATCCAACTTAGTAAACCATCTCGCGCTACCAAGTTGATCGAACAAATCTACAATAAGAGGAATGAGATACATGTTTTTCACAGTGATCTTGTTTAATATTCTATAGTCGATGCATAATCTCAGGGACCCATCATGCTTCTTTTGAAATAACACATGTGCACTGAATGGGGTTTTAGATGGTCTAATAAACCCGATATCTAATAGCTCCATCAATTGCTTCCGCAATTCCTCCAACTCGGGTGGAACCATCTGATATGGTGCCCTTGCTGGTGGATCAGTATTAGGCAACAACTCAATCTTGTGGTCCACCTCCCTCTTAGGTGGAAACTTTTTTGGCAACTCCATGGGCATTACATCTTAAAATGACTTCAACAATTGTTTCACTTTCTTGGGAATTTCTCCTTCAAATTTCTCCTCCGCATTGTCCCTTAAGGTAGCTAGATAGGAGACTTCATGTCTACGTACTCCTTTGGAAAATTGGATCGCCGATATTGTTTTTCCCTCCATGCTTTCCTTTCTTTTTATTTGCACCATATATCAAAGTTTGAACCAGAGATCGTCATGTAATTCTCAGAAGGATGAATATCTGCATTAACTCGATCAAACAAGCTTAATCTAACTATAAAATCATAATCATCAAGTGGGATTACCTTAATAGTTGTTTTTCCAGTCCACTCGCCAAGTTTGAGTTCCACCCCTTTTGCCACACCTGTTATGAGAATGCTTTTCGAGTTCACTGTTTTGGTTTGTCCCAAATCTTTCTCAACTTTGAGGGCAAGTTCCTTCACCATTTCTTTGGACATGAATAAGTCAAACGCACCAGTATCGATAAGTGCATTTAATCCTTTAGCAGCTATGATAATGTCCACAAACATCAACCTATTACTTGCCTTCTCTTCAACACCACCTTATATTGAATTAAGTCTTTTGGTGTCGTCTTCGACTTCCTCGCGTGCCTCCATGGCATGGAAAGCAGCTTTCTTCGGATACACACTCATCCTATGTGGGCCTTGCTAAAGATAACATTTCAATGGTCTCTTCCTATCCCAAGGCTTACCTTGACTAGCCCTTGGGCCTTCGCCATTCTTTTGCCCTTGATCCTTGTCTCTTCCACCATTGCCTTTAGGTCTCAACTTGGGCTTGAAAGACTCACTATTATCAAACTTCCTCCCCCCAACATCTTAGAAATTTTCTGCCTCAACCATAGCTACGGTCAATTCAGTGATACTTAGGTGACACAACTCTTGCTTAGCCCATATTTTTAGCCCATCCTCGAACTAATAGAATGATTCCTTCTCGTTCAAGTCTGAAATCTGAAGCATCAACTCACTGAATTCTCGAACATAATCTCAAACGGTACCTTGTTGCGTAAACCGGTGCAACTTAGCACGAGCCTCTTTTTCTGTATGTTGCAGATAAAACTACTTCTTCAACTCTCTTTGGAACTCTTCCTAAGTCCCAATAGCCATTCCTCCACGTTTCTCATCCGTAGGCCTACGTCACCACCACAAGAGAGCAACATCAGAAAAATAAATTTAAATAGTGTTTACCTTGGTGGCATCATCCTCAATGCCCATTGCTCAAAAATATTGCTCTAATTCCCACAAAAAGTTATCCACTTCTCTTTTGAGCCTAGCCCCCTTGAACTTCTTGGGTTTTGGAACATCCACATGATGTTGCTTTGGTCCCGAAGCCAATATCCCACTTCCCAAGGCAACCTTACAGATTGTGAGCTCTCCCTTAAGTTCAGCAATCTCCTCTTTCATGGCAGTCACCAAGGCCTCAAGAGCTTCGTCCCTCATCGTCAGTTTGTCCGAAGTGGATCTAAGAGTGTCTAACACAAATTCCTTGCTATCTTTCTTCAGTTCTTCCATACAGATCAGGACCACTTCGAGTGTCTCCTTCATGTCACCAACAGACTCCTCGAGATTGACCACTCGATTTTCCAAGCTCCACAACATATCCCTCGATCGACTAGCCTTTCTTGCCCTCCCACGGGTCTCTATTGGCTCATTCTGATCAACAACTTCTTTCGACATCTCTCAACAGTGCTTTCAAAAACCTGGCTCAGATACCAACTGTCACGGACTTAGGATTTTCACCTCATAATCCGTACGACCTTAGGCAGTTTCTTACTCCAAAAATGCCTAAGTCAGCCTAACTTTTACAATCTAAAGATTCAACAGAATTCCTCCCTGAAAACTCAACTCAAACGAAAGCAACTCGAAATCAAATAAGATGAACAAAGAATGAAACAAGAACAAGCCACAGAAAAATAAGAATACAAGAGAGAGAGAAAATTGAGTGAATGCTCTCAAGAATTCTTATTGCTCAAAACTCAAGTGATTTACAATGAGGGGAAAAGCCTCTATTTATAGTTGAGCCTATCCAAATCCAACGGTACAGATCAAGTACATCAACGGCTACGATTAAAGGGTATCTACAAATCAAATCTCTAAGATTACAAAATCATATCTTCTAAGATTACATATCATATCTAAGATTGCATATCTTCAAAGATCATGTTTCCATATTTTTTAAGCTTGTAGATGGACCTTCAATCTCTTTAAGCAACGGGCCAATCCGATTGGGCCAAATGACCTCCTTCCCTCTTGATGGATTGTACATATGTGTCATGATTGCAGGCTCCCATGCACAACCCATGACACTTGTATGATGTTATTATTTCTCAAATAATATTTGGCATTATTATAAAGAAATGAAATAAAATACAACTTCTTTACTTATGCTAATACATAAAGGTTCATAAATTCATAAACGAGCAAATAAGAAACTCATTAAAAAGTTATAACCTCGATGGAAATATATGTGTGTGTGTAATACTTGTTACAACAATCTTTGTATGTTGGGTTTGTGGTTGTGGTTGTGGTTGTGATTGTGGTTTATAAACTCAACATTTTTACATTATGTCTTGATTCTAAAAAATTTAACCTTAACTTTTATGCATTGTGCAATTTGGTCATTTTTGCAAATTCTGCTTTTCTTTTGGCCCTTTTCACCTAAAAAGCTAAAAAACCAAATTTATCAACTAAATTTGATTTAAAATATATAATAAAAACAAGATGAAAACACTAAAAATTTAAGATAATAATTTTATCTTTTCTTATTATTTTAAAATTAAACCTCAATATCACGAAACTACAAAAATTAAAAAGAAGGGAGACCAAATTACATAATGTGTTGTTTAGGGTTAATTTTTTTAGAATAAAAACTAAATGGACATAATTTATAAATGTCGAGGATTAAAGTTGTTATCATGTCAATTTTAAAAGTGTCCACCTTTAACCAACTACTATCCAAAAAGACAAAATTGAATAGTTATGGGATTATTTTATACTTTTTCATAGTTGAATGACCAAAAAAAATTTACTATTACTTAAGTGATTACTAGTGTAATTTATTCTTAAAAGAAATAAATTCATTAATACTGGTAAAACGTTACATTAAACAATGTGTTGCTATTAACAAAAGCCTAATGGAGCTCAACAGAGAGGCCCTTCCATACCCATTCCAACCCTTGCAAGTTCATGAGCAACCCATTATCAAACCGCCCTACGTGGTGAAATACATATAATTTGTTGAGGGATAAAAACAATATAGATAAAAACAATATAAATATTCCTTTTCATCCTATTATAGAGTATATTTAAATTTAATATTGTTGAACAACTTTTAACTTTTTTGGAAAAAGTATTCGAAGTATTAGGCATATCTAGTTAAATTTTCAATAATGGTTAATAATATTTTCGGTAGGGTTTTGTCTTTCGCTTCTATCAAGGATCTTGAAGAGTTCATGAAAGGGGAACATCTCATTTGGTAGAAATACAACTTGCAATGCTCATGGGATAATTATCAATATAGTGCGTAATATTAATTATAAAATACACTTAAGAGTTGGAGGACTCAAACTAACTACTAGCAAGTTGTATCTCTACCAATTAAGGTGTTCACTCTTATACTTTTCAAGAGTCTCCGCAGAGGAGAAAAACAATACTACTACACAAAAACAATATTTACTATTGTGAACATTTCAGTTAATTATCCGATAAATAACACTTTAAAACCTCTCTCTAAGGGATACGATCCCCTCCACAACAAATTCAATTATATGCATTTTCAGGCTTACCAAAAATAATACATTTAATATAATACAATAGATTTATTATGTTAAATATATATATATATATATATATATATATATATATATATATGTATCTGTTTTGCTCTCTACGGAGAGAACTTTATGATGTTGGTTTCTTCTTTGACCCAAAAAGAAACAAAGAAAAAGAAGACAAATAAAAAATAAAGATGAGGCAATAAAAGTAACAGGTGAAACGACAAAGCAAATCCCATTACGATCTACAATTTGGCACATTATATTAAAAAATAATACTTTTCAATAAACATTATAATATGTTTAATATAGAATGATATATTTATTAAATGTCTTATATTTTTTATAGATAAGAGAAAGTAATACAC
Organism: Gossypium arboreum; assembly: GCF_025698485.1. Lineage (NCBI taxonomy): Eukaryota > Viridiplantae > Streptophyta > Magnoliopsida > Malvales > Malvaceae > Gossypium > Gossypium arboreum. The sequence continues at coordinate 5,794,745 of NC_069071.1, forward strand.
GGTCTTAAATAAAATTTTTATATATGCGAATCACTTAATATGAGTTCTAAAATAGTCTCCTAGCATAACGTGTAAGAATATGAACATAAACTAAATTAACATTATTAGAAAGACATAATTTGACTAGTCAATCAACAATCTTATTTCGTTCCTTATTCACGAATTGGGACTTGACTGTTAGAACTACTTCCTTAATTTTCCTAACAATACTTCCTTGATTTTCCTAACAATAGTCATAAAAGGTGAAATATCTTATATTTAAATTATGATATTTGGTAATGAGATTTTGGCTATGAGACTTTAAGAAATTCAAATTTTCTAGATTCATTTTGACATTTGATAATTTATTTTTATTTATATTTAGGAGATATTTTGTATAAGGTTAATTGGGTAGTTGAACTTTAAGGAGTAATGATAAGTATCCTATAAAATATAGTAAAATATTAAAATAATTATAAAATAAATCAAATACATAACAATTTTTTAAAATTTACTTATGGAATTAAAAAAATATACTATTGATTTATCAAATACTAACCCATTTATTTAATATATAAAATTAAGAAAAACATAGACACAAAACATACAACACAACAGTATTCTGATTTTAATGTTCAACCTTGACGTAGGGCCTCCTTGATCATTCTATAAAAGTTGGTAATAGAAGATCCTCCAATGCTAATGGCAGATTTAGCTTTTTTCTTCAATTCGAATGCCTTTTGTCTTATCCTTTGCCCATTATCTCCTTCCATTATCTCTTTAATAAGAGCCTCCACATCCTTACGCTTTATGTCAGGGTTGATTTCCATTCCATTGTCCCATGTGGTGCATGAATATCGACAACTTGTTTGTTGATCAGCGAAGAAAGGCCAACGTATTAAAGGCACTCCTTCGGATACAGCTTCCAACAGAGAATTCCATCGTGTCAAGAAAACGCCAACCGTTGGGTGGGACAACACTTGCTGCTAGGGACACCAGCTTGTTATGAAGCCCCTTCCTTTTATTGTCTCCATGAATTCTCTTGGCAAAATAGCCGATTCACCCATAACAACATCAGGCCTAATTACTCATAAAAACGGGTATTTACTATTTGCAAGTCCCCAAGCAAATTCTTGCAAATGATGATTAGACATCACTGTTACACTCCCATAATTCAGATACACCACCGACCCGGGTTTCATTGTGTTAAGCCATTCGATGCAACTTGTATCCTCCTTCCATAGGCTTGAATTTAGTGAGTTATGTTGGATTTCAAGTAGGTTCCTACTTAGGGAGGTGAGTGGACCAATTGCATAAATATTAGGGGATTTGGAAGCAATTACTTGTAGCACTTCTTTGTCCAAGTCATCGAATGTGTTGAAGATTATTGAAGATGAATTTAAGCATTCTTGTGATACCTTCATGATGTAATTAAACATGGTGTCTTCGGGGTCGGTGGTTCTTATGAAGCGTGGAAGGTCCTTGAGGCGCATGTCAGGCATACCAGGGATCCAATCAATGGGCATCTCAAGTGTCCCATCACTAACAAAGCCTTCATCTACAACGAAAATACAACGCATATTTTTGTTTCAGTATGCAAAAGAATATGCATGGAGGTGCATGTAACACATAGAACCTCAAAGAGATTATTATGAATGAACATAAAGCACAAAAAAAAACATAAAATTTGTAACCTTTGAATGGAACAATGCCTCTTTGAGCTAGTTCTTTGTAGTGCAGAAATCCCAGAAAGCTAGCGGTTGAAGAAGTCCAGAGTTGAACATAAGGCACCCCAATGAGTTGAGCTGCATTGGTACCACAGTTCATGATTCCATCACAAACTATGCAAGTAACAGGGGGCAGTTGGGGTGATGAATTAAGCTTAGATAGTAGCTCCAAGAATGGAGCCAAACAATTTTTTCGTGTGGCATGGCATACTACCGGAACGCACTGAGTCGCATCGGAATCGGAAGGTGGCAGCTCATCGGGTATGGCTTCGAACCGGAAATCAGGCAGACCCTTAACAGCTTCTTTCCCTTTAGACCGTATCAACCCTCTATGATTGAACTCGGAGTTGACAAAGGTTATATAGAAGCCTCTAGAGTGCAAGAGCTTGGCCAGTTGCATCATGGGGTTAATATGACCTTGTGCTGGGAATGGAAAACATACTGCATGCGATTTAAGTGAACCCATCTTTCTGCAAATAATAATTAAGCAAAGAAGTCAAGTAGCTAGTGAAAATTGAAGATACCATGTATGATTACTCCTTCCTAACTAGTGACATTTATATACAGAAAGTGAGGGGATAGAGATAAACAGGATAAAGCAGACGCAATTATTACTCCATTTAGTCAAGGATAAACAGTATATTCGTTGCATGATATCTCTAACTATCATCATTGTTCATTCACTAGTCCCATATTTTACTTCGATTATTTTTGAACGTGCGACTTTTCTTGATTGATGGTAGGGTAGGTGTTGTTTCTGTATTTCCCTTTTTGCTTGTCCCCTATCTTTTGGGGTGGGCTATTTTACTAAAACAATCATTACAGGTTGATGATGCTTTTTCGCTGAAAACTAATCTCGAAAATTTCCCAGAAAGATTGGTTGTGAACGGTGGTAAGGTTTATCTTCTTTATCAGCCGGCAATGCTCATTCAGTTTCTTCCAATTCTAATAGCTTTTCTTCGAACAAAAACTTGGGTTCGGTCAGCTTCATTGGAACCCATTCTTCACTTAATGCTTCAGCCATCCTTAACATCTTTCTTTCTTCTTCGAAATCCCTTTTCATTGACTAAAATACCAAAAAATGACAATTTTTTTTTAAAATTATGGAAATAAGTCGAAATTTTAAAAATTTACGGGAATAATTCAATTTTAGTAAAACATAACAAGAAGCATTTTCCTACGTCAACACTAAAAGTGGTAGTATTAAAAGAAAAATTTTGTGACATCTATTAATGTGAAATAAAAATTACAAAATATGCTTTTATATAGAGTCAAAATCTCATTTCTCCTTTTATTAAGTAACGTGGGATATAAGATATATGTATATATATAGACTCATGAATAAGTTTATAACTTGTTGCTAGACAATATGTGATTGTTTTTTCAATTGTGATATATATATAGACTCTCGAAACCATTTTTTTTATTTTTACAAACGGGGATCGACTTTAAAATGAGGTATGGAGTCGCCACCAATCCTTTTTGTTTAGGTGTGATCAGATCACCTAATAAAATATTTTATTTTATTAAAATATCAATTTTGGCCTACAAAATTTGAGAAAACGGGTTCGGGAGTCGGTTACGTATGAGGAAGGATTAGCACTCTCGTTACGCCTAGAATTGGTACCAAATTGATTAAATAATGTCCTTATGTCTAAAATTTAAAAATATTTTGAAATACGATTTCTTTTAAAACATTTGAATAACTCAAATTGGACGTTAAAATTCTCTTGTTTCGAATGAATACAATATCACATCCTGCACGTTAGGCCATGAACCTTTAAACCCTCGAAACCACGATCAATTCTTGATTTCTAAAAGCTCATACATTTGAAAATTACAAAAGGATATTCGATTATTTGGTCCAATGAAAAACCGAAACTCAACACGTTAGGACGGATTTCCAAACATAGAACATTGTCTTGTTTTAAAATTTAGAAAACACGGATGAAATTTTAAAGGGATATTTGATTATTTTGGACAAACGGAAAATCGAAACCCAGCACGTTAGGGCACGATTTCTCCAATTTTCAAACATCAAACATCGCCTTTATTTTATAAAACTGGCTCAAAATGCATTAGTTTGACTTGAAATAAAATGAAATAATTAATTTTGGATCAATAAGTTGAAAATTTCAATTGTAATGTGACACTCGTGAATGAAAGGCGAAATTATAAGCATGGGACAATATATATGAATAATGTACTATACTTAGTGAATGAAAATAGCATAAACATAAAAAAAATTAACAAACACACAATAGCAACGAGCTCACATCCTATTTTGAAAAACATTAATAATCAGAAGAATGGAAACTAAAATACAACTCATCAAAGAAACATATTAGAATAAAATATAACAAATTTTCAAACATAGATGAATAACAATTGAACTGATAATATAAAGGACGAATAAACAATATGCAACAAGAATATATGAAATAATATGAAAGCTAAAAACAACACATAATATACGAAGCAATATGGAAACGGGAGTTAATATAATATAAAACCATTCAAAAACTATTAAATATATGAAAATTTTAAAATGAACCACACATGTTAGTGATTGAAATAATTTACATATAAATATATCAATGATTATTGAAATATTATGAACGAAGAAACTTGGATCAAATAATGTACAAAATATTTTTGAAAATGAAACATTTATTTAAAGTTGACAATATACGTACAATAAAAATAATTTAAATAATATATAAAATATGAAAGGTTTTTAAATAACAAAAATATATAATAAAATATGTTTTTAAGGAATGAACTATATACATAATAGATTTTAAAAATATATATATATATATATATAAATATATTTAAAAGAAATTATATATAAAAATAATATGGAACTAATAATGTATATAGAATAAAACTAACTTTATCGTGAACTATATATGTATAATAATATATAGGGACATTTAAATGAAATATTATACAAAATTTTGAAACAATATAATATAAAAGAATGTTTTAAAATAATAATGATATAATTTCAAAAATAAAAACAAATGCAAGTAAAATACCAAATTGAAATGAAGTAAAAATAATTAAAGTAATTCAAAATATATATTTAAATAGTTCTTAAAAGAAATGAATACTAAGTAAATAAGGAAATAAAAAATTACATATTGAAATGAAAGAAAAACTCAATTGATAAAATCAAACTTAAAGGGATAATTAATAAATAAAATAGAACTTCAAATTAGAACTAAGGATCAAAGCACAATGCGCGCAAATTCGCCGGGATTAAAAATGTAAATGATCCAAATCTCCAAAACGCCGCATTTAGGCGCAGACTAAATTGTAATAGCACACAAATTTCAAGAAAAATTTAAAAAAATAAATAAAATGCAAATAGGGACTAATTAAAAGTTGGCGCGAAGGGGAAGGACTAGCCGCGAAATTACCCATTTGAAGAGCAAAGGTGCGGATCCGGGCTATGTAGCAGGTTGACGCGCAGACCCCCCTCCTTTTCAAAAGGCGCCGTTTTATTCTCATATATAAAGAGAAGAAAAAACCCTAAAACACTCATTCAGCCGACTATTCTTTCAAAAACAAAGAAAGAAAAAGAACTTAAAACCTTTCTCACCAAACTCTTTTAACCTCTCCTCTCTCTCAGTTGATCCGTGGGCTTCATCGACGACTAATGCACCTCCATCACCGTCACGGTTTTAACAAGATCCACAAGGATCTGTCAACCCTTGGACTGGAGGAGCCAACGTCGACTAAATCGACACCAAAAACATTAAGTAAACCCTCTTTTTTTAGATTAGTCGAATAGATTCAAAATAAAGGAAAAATAAGAACAGAGAAATAATCCATGAATCACCTTTTGTAAACTATTTTTGAATTGATTTCTCTTCTTTCAATATATACGTGTATCCCCTATTTACAATATACCATCGGCCCCTTTTATAACCGAATAATCAAAAATAAATAAACACAAATTTCTTTTATTTTTTTTGTTATTGCTTTGCTGTGTTTTTTTTGCTGTGGTTGTTAGTTTGTTGCAGGAGGAGCCAGCTGGAGGTGGTGGCGTACGTGGAGACCAATTCCATTCGAGGATGCGGTGCAAACTGGTCCTATGGTTTCAGCTCATGGAGCTGAAGTTTGGGCCATCTGGGTTGTTTTAATAGTGGGCTGGGATTTGGGTTTGTTTGGGTCAATTTTTATTTTTGGTTTGGGCTTCAAAATTTGTATTTGGACTTTAAACATTGGGTCTCTTATGGCCTGGACAGGATGGGCCTATTACAACTGCTCCTCTTTACTCATTGTCGTGTAACGGGAATGAAGTAAAGACTTTAAAGAGGACCAATTTGGTCTTGTTGAATCTTAACTTCTTGGTACTTCTTTTCTTCAAGTAGCCCCATACTATCCCACTACATCTTCAGGGGTATAAGAAAAGGTGTTTTAATCTACTCTACTGGAATTTTAGGGAGAAAAGATTTGTATCCTCCAAGAGATGAAAGCTGATGATTTCAACCTACTCCATTGCAACTTTAGGGAGATAAGGCTGGTGGCTTCAATCTGCTCCTGTTACTACATTGGAAAGATAAGATTCGCCATCTTCAATCTGTTCCACTACAGCTTAGGGAGATAAAATCTAGTCTGCTTCCTTGCTACCTCAGGAAGATAAGACTATCATATTTAAGCTGCTCTCTTGCTACCTTAGAGAGATAAGGCTGGTGGCTAAAATCTTCTCCCCTACTACCTCAGGAAGATAAGATTCGCCATTTTCGATCTGCCCCACTACTATCTCAAGGAGATGAGATCTTCAATCTTCAGTTTGCTTCCTTGCTACCTCAGGAAGATAAGACTTCAATTCAGCCTGCTCCCTTGCTACCTCAGAGAGATAAGGCTAGTGGCTAAAATCTGCTCCCTTGCTACCTCGGGAAGATAAGATATGCCATCTTCAATCTGCTCTACTACTGTTTAGGGAGATAAGATCTTCATCATCAGTCTGCTTCCTTACTACCTCTGGAAGATAAGACTACAATCTTCAACCTGCTCTCTTACTGCCTCAGAGAGATAAGGATGGTAGCTAAAACCTGCTCCCCTACTACCTCGGGAAGATAAGATTCGCCATCTTCGAGCTGCTCCACTACTACTTAGGGAGATAAGATCTACAACCTTAGTCTACTTCTTTGCTACCTCAGGAAGATAAGACTACGATCTTCAACCTGCTCTCTTGCTACCTTAGAGAGATAAAGCTGGTGGCTAAAATCTTCTTGTAACACCCCGTACTCGAGACTGTTTCCGGAGTCGAACACAAGGTGTTAACGGACTTAGTTCATTTATTAACACAATTCATTTTAAAATTTCCAGACAAGCTGGCCAACTGCATCACAGTCACTTTAAAAATCATATCTCTAGTTCCAAAAGTCAAAAACCAATTCCGTAAATTTTTCCTGAAACTAGACTCATATGTCCATCTACAAATTGTTTTCTAGAATTTTTGGTCGGGCCAATTAGTACAGTTTATTAGTTAAAATCTCCCCTGTTTCAGGGTTCGAGTACTCTGACCTTCATGCATTATTACTTAGATATATCCCTGTACAGAACTTCAATACTTATGCCGTTTCTTTCTAATGAAACTAGACTCAAAAAGGAATCTATAAATATAAAGTATGACTTCTAATTATCTCTGGTTGATTTATGGTAAATTTTCAAAATCAAAATAGGGGATCCAGAAAACGCTCTGGCGCTGTTTTACGAAAACTTAAACATCTCATAAAATGCGGCTCATATGGTCGTTTTGTTTCTTTCATATGAAAATAGACTCATCAAGATTCGATTACATAATTTATTCACTATTTAAGTCCATTCCTACTATTTTTAGTGATTTTTCCAACTTACATCACTGCTGCTGTCAGCATCTATTTTAAGGTAAATTTTACCTATTTCATAATTTTCCATGAATCAAATAGCAAATAGACATACATTATTATCAAGGGTAATCCCGATTAGCCATGACGTACGTAGCACCAATAGGACCATGATTGGCCATTCCAATGGCTAGTCATTACTAAACATTTCCACACCACTTAATAACCATATCACAAGACCATAATGTTATACTTGAAATATACGAGCCATTTTCGCATGGCTATACTGAATACACATTACCAAAGGGTACTTAATTAACAACAAGGGTCAGCCCTATACATGCCATTTTCAAAATTGAACTAAAAGAGTACCAAAAAGTGGCTTAGATAGTGTGGATGACTTCGACTTTGACACTCCCGAGTCCGATAGCTGACGAACAAAATCTATAAAACAGAGAATCAAAATAACAGAGTAAGCATTTTAATGCTTAGTAAGTTCAAGTAATGAAATTATTTACGACTAAAGTATAGCGTTCATATGACTAAATGAATAGTTGCATATACGCATATTCCCAAAATCATACTTATTTCACACCTCAACCAGTATATTCATACACAGGGGAATCAAACCTAACTAAGGCCTGAAGTTGTTAATCAATAGAGCGAATTCTATCAAAAAGGAATTAACTTTTCCGATGCATATACGAAACATACCTTATCGTTTGGATTTTATGAGCGTATTAATTGAAATTATTACAACAAGATCGCTCATTTCCAAACCCAAGTACCTTCGGGATTTAGCCGGATATAGCAACTCGCACAAATGCCTTCGGGTCTTAGCCCGGATATAGTCACTAGCACAAAAGCCTTCGGGACTTAGCCCGGATATAGCAACTCGCACAAACGCCTTCGGGACTTAGCCCGAGTATAGTCAATAGCACAACTACCTTCGGGACTTAGCCCGGATATAGTCACTAGCACCATGCCTTCGGGACTTAGCCCGGATATTATCCGAATAATCATGCACATATATCGATAAATCATGACACATCCATATTTCATTTTCATTACTAAAGCTCAAACACAAGACACTTATCAAACCTTACCAATTTCGGCTCAATAGCCATATACAAAGAGCATGATTTCGAGTGGCTTTCTAACATGATCTCTATACACATTCGGCTACCCGTCATAAGTATAAACTAATCACCTCAATATATAATTCAAGTGGAATCATTATATCTCCGTTTATTCGTTATGCTTATATGTCATGACTTAATCAAATCATAGACTAAGTTTCATTACTCGAAGACTTACCTCAGATACTTGGTACAGTTGCGGAGTGGCTATTCGGTTACTTTCTCTTTTCCCTTATCTGAAATTGCCCCCCTATTCTCTTGAGCTTAAGTTCAACAAATTTTAACTAGTCATTAATCGACTATTCAAGTATTACTTTCAGAATATAATACATATGGGTTCGACTTTCACACATATAGATTATAGTAAGCTTTATAAAAATCAATAAATAATTCATTAGCAAATTTTCATTAATGTTTACAATATAATTACAATTTCCCTATAAGCTGACTTCCTAAGCAACAGTCACTAAAGTTTTTATAACTGGAGCTACAAAACTCCAAATTAATTGCCGTAAATATTTCTTGACAGAAGACTCATTTATCTATTATCCATAAAATTTTCAAAATTTTTAGTTTAGCCCAAAAATACCAGATTTTTCTTAAAGTTCACCTTGTTTCACTGTTTGACTAAACTGACTATTCTTCACTACGAATCAAATTTATCATTGTACAGAATTCAAAATATGTTCTCGTTTATTTCATTTGAAACTAGACTCATTAAGGAGTCTAAGCATATAAATTTTATCTTAGGGCCATTTTTGTACAATTTATACTGATTTTTAGAAAAACAGAACAGGGAATCTAGTAGTCATTTTGACTCAGTCCCACAATACTTCAAATATCTCAAGATCGGTAACTCTTTTGTTTTTATAGTTTCTTTTCTAATAAACTAGACTCTTCAAGATTTAATGACATAATTTATTCAGCTTCTAACTCAACTCCTACAATTTATGGCGATTTTCCAAAATCACCTTACTGCTGCTGTCCCCAAGCAGATTATTACCAAATCAAATACTAACATTTGCATTTCACCTTAATAGCTAGCTTAGCAAACCTTAATTTAACATATAATTGTTCATAACACAATTAAAGCATCCTCTCCATTCCATCAATTCAAAACACATACATTGCCCAATAATATCCAAAATCATATTCGGCCTTAGTACACAACTTGTTAGCCTATTTTTCTCCATTTAGCAACTAATGCACATATGTGCTCATTTGTTAGACTGTACTTCACCTAACTACCATTTTTTTTTCCATCCAAGTAACATGAACAACACCATTTCTTGAACATTTTCTCTTAACCGATTACTCATGTTAGCAACAAGATTCAAAATTTGGACATGGGCTGACTAAGGGACTTAGTAACTAGCTTAATACATTCAACAATTTCAAAAGCTACCATGAATTACATACCTTATTTATACATAAATTTTCAAGGATTTCAAAGTACTTACCTCTTCCTAAACATCAACCAAGCTGAACATGAAACAAGAGAATTCTTTTCTTCTCCCACCCTCAAGTCACGGCAAAAGAGGAACAAGGATGAGACAACTTTTGTTTTTTCCTCCAACTCACCTCATGTTCTATTATTCTTAATTCATTATTTTATTTTGTAACATAAAATTATTAGCACAAAATAATTATAATATGCTTTAGTCCATAACATGGCCGGCCACCATCTAGAATTTGGCCAATTTGACATGCAAGTACAAGCATTTTCTAACATGCATCAATAGGCCACTTTAACATTTGCCTAGCACATTTCTAAATTTTCTCACATAAGTCCTATTTAATAAAATTCACTTACAATTAACAAAATTCAAACACGAAATTTTCACACATGCATATATACATATAATAAGCATCAAATATGTCGGTTAATTATTTTTATGACTCAGTTTTGTGGTCCTGAAACCACTTTCCGACTAGGGTCACATTAGGGCTGTCACACTGCTCCCCTGTTAACTCGAGAAGATAAGATTCGCCATCTTTGATCTGCTCCACTACTACTTAGGGAGATAAGATCTACAACTTTAGTCTACTTCCTTACTACCTCAGGAAGATAAGACTACGATCTTCAAACTGCTCTCTTGCTACCTCAAAGAGATAAGGCTGGTGGCTAAAATCTGCTCCCCTGCTACCTCAGGAAGATAAAATTCGCCATCTTCGATCTGCTCCACTACTGCTTAGGGAGATAAGATCTGTGAATTCACTGATGTTGCTACACCGTCCTCTAGGGACATGATCTGTAGAATCAGTTTCATGCTTATGCCAAATGATTAGGATGCTATGATCGAAATGAATCAAATGCTCCTAACTAGATGTGTTAAGAATGATAAATGAATGCGAAAATGAGAATGATCCCTTTTTTTAAATGCTTAAGGTATTATCGCTCATTGTTCACCAGGGTATTATCACTGATGTATTAGGCTGCCATCTTGTTCGGCTAGTATTCTTGACAGAAAACCCAAAGAAACAATCACATTCTGCTCAGCAAGCTTGTCCCACTGTAGTTTCAAGGTCCCTTACACTATAACTTTTGGGACATAAAGTTTGTACCTCCCACCGCCACTTTAGGGGAGTAACATTTGTTTCTTCCATCCATCCTGCTGTAACTCAGAGGTATACGATTTGTATCATCTTCAATCAATTTGATCTGTTACACCATTCCCTGGGTATTATGACCAGATGTGTATGCTGGATATCTGTATGAATACAGAATACCATTTTTCCTTTTCTCGAGAATAATCCCATTGCTCGTTCTTCATCAGGATTATAACACCGATATAATTCCTTTTGCTCAACCAATATCTTTGATAGAAAATCCAAGAAGATAATCTCAATTTGGGCTTAAATATTTCCATCCTTTAAGCTTGGTGAGTTTTAAACAATAGTCCTATTTCAGGTTCTTGTATTATTTAGAAGCTTCCAGAGTAATATGCGAAACTCCTTTTATGAAAGTATTATTACTCCACTAATCGTTATTTCAATGCAAAATGCTTGAAAAAAATCATAACAGTGGATCAGAAGGAAATTAATTAGGAACATAGCTCGAAGTACGTAAGTTAATCAAAGATAGCGAATACAATTAAGAAGGAAATTTATTGAGATGTATCTTGAAAAGAATAGGGTAATCAAATATAGCAAATTCAAAATAGGGTAAAATGGAAAATTAGGCGCCCCAGATATCGCAGCTTGAGCTTCTCTGTACCAAATTCTTGAGGACCATTTTGAGCTCAATCTGTGTTTAGGGGATTTGGAGTACTTTGTCGATGCCCCAAGACATAGCATACTTCTTCATTGTTCATTCAGGCATAGCAAGATTACTGTATGCCCCACTTTGATCCAAATTTGAGCCGCCCTTTTCGGGTTTTCAACTCAAATCCCCTTTGGTCTCAAGGCACCCTTTGCGGGTTTTCCCTTGGCCTCTCCTTTTTCTTTCTTCTTTTTTTTTTTGATTGATTTTTTTATTTTTTTATTTTTATTTTTTTACTTTTTGATTTTTTTATTTTATTTTTGTCTTAAGACGCCCTTTACGGGTTTTCACCTTAGCCTTTCCCCTTTAGGTAGAATACTCTTTGATTGGGTTTACCATTCATCTCGGTCAATATCGCTCCTCCAGAACAGGTCTTCCTTACTACATAAGATTATTCCTAATTTGGCATCCACTTTCCTTTGAAGTCCTTTTGTGTAAGAAGGATCTTTTTTAATGGCAGGTCCCTCTTGTAGAATTCTCTAGGATGAACCTCTTTGTCGTAGGCCCACATTATCTGACCATGACAGATATCCTTCAAATTCGACTGATCATATCGGGATTAGACCCATTCTGACTCATCTAACTTAAGTTCTGACAAAAAAGAATCTCGACTTTAATGGACAAAACGCTTTCATTCTACAAACTAATGAGAAGGGCGTTGCCCCGATGAAGGTATTGGCCGATGATAAACCGTAATTTATACATATTTTTACCCCATGCTTGGCATATTTATGAATGATTTTTCCTTGGTTTTAGTGAATTTGATGCTCTTAGTCCTTTAATTTCATGTTTTACACTTATGAGAGCTTAGAATAGCAAAAAGAGCAAGAAACGGGCCAAAAACGGACTAATTGGGCTTAAAACAATGTTTCACATGGCCTAGGCAGTTTCACACGGGTAAACCACACACCCGTGTGAGGCACACGGGCAGACCACACGCCTATGTGTCATGGCCGTGTTGATTAGAAACCAACTCAGAATTACATACGGCTTGAGCACTTGCACACTGGCGTGGCATACTTTCGTGTCACTGTCGAGCCCAACTCTAGTTTTACTCGAAAAAGGTCACTTTTGAGGGTTTGGAAGCATTCTAAAGCCTATATAAACGCCCTAGAAGAGGATTATTAGAGGGACATAAAGTTGGAGGCAGAAAATATTCGAGAATAGCCATCGGAATCACCTTGGAGACAGGATTTACATCAAGATTGAAGATTTCCATCCAATTTCTTAAAAGTTCTTTGGGTTTTTTTATGTTTTGCTATTTTCTAAACTTTGAGATGTTTTCCTTTATTATTATGAACTAAACTCCCTAAATACCTAAGGGAGATGAAACCTAAGACGAATCTTATTACTCTTTGATTTATATGATAAATATTTTTTCTTATTCTTAATTGTGAGTTTAATCCTTGTTTTAATATTCCAGGATATTAATTTAGGTTTTTGATATGCTTATTCAGTAGAGGAAAAGTCCCTGTTTAAGAGTAGATCATTCATAATTAAGTAGTGTTGCATGCAATCCTAGAGATAGGACGACATAAATCTGCCAGATTAGAGTCAAATCTAATAAGGGAATCCATAGATCGAGTTAATGCCACAATAGGGGTTTTAATTAGAAAGAGATTTCAATTAGTCAACCTAGAGTCAATTGTTTTTAGTCTCGATAGGGATATTAACATAAATCAGGGATTTCTACAGAATAAGTCAAGTGAATAAATTGTCTAAGTCAAAGGTAATAAGTGAAGTCTAGGTGGATTCTTTCTTGGCTATTGTCTTTTCTATTGGTTTTTCTAAAGTATTTTCCAACTTTCATCTCTATCATAATCTTAGAAAATTAGTTTAGTTTAAAAACACCCTTTAATTCGTAGGCTAAATAATAAAAAGATAGTAATTACTAGTACTTTTAGTCCTCGTGGATACGATATTTTCGGTCTCACCATAACTATATTACTGTTCGATAGGTGCGCTTGCCTTAAGTCCAATTTTTAGTTAGTTTCACGATCATCAAGTTTTTGGCGCCATTGCCGAGGACTAAGATATTAGGAACATTTGATTTTTATTACTTTAGCCATTTTTTCTTTTATTGCAATTTACTTCTTGTTTTTAGTTTAATTTTTCTTTTCTAAATTTCCTCTCATTTGCTTCTAGCAGGTGTCTCTAGTTTATGACTAGGAGGAACCCGTCAGGACCTTAGCTTTTTGACAATGAGATCGAAAGCACAGCTCGCAGAAACCGAAAAGAAATAAGGCGAAACCTATGATACATAGAGAAAGGGCAAGAGGACGATATTCAAACCACAACCGAGGAGATGGCTGATAATCAAAATAATCCATTACCTCCTGTGGTTGCTACAAACCTAGTAAATCAGGATCCTACTCCTCATACTATGTATGATTATGCTAAACCTACTTTAACAGGAACTAAATCGAGTACAGTTAGACCTGCTATTGCAGCAAATAATTTTGAACTGAAACCTAATACGATTTAAATGATACAACAGTTTGTTCAGTTTGATGGTTTGCAGGACGAGGATCCAAACACTAATTTAGCAAACTTTCTGGAATTCTACGACACTTTTAAGATCAATGGTGTTTTTGACAATGCCATTCGCCTTCGATTGTTCTCATTCTCATTAAGGAACAAAGCTAAACAGTGGTTAAACTTGTTACCACAAGGGTCAATCACAACTTGGGAGCAAATGACCGAAAAATTTTTACTAAAATATTTTCTGCCGGCTAAAACGGTTAAACTAAGGAATGATATTTCTTCTTTTGTGTAGATGGATATAGAAACGCTTTATGATGTATGGGAGGGATATAAGGATCTATTGAGAAGGTGCCCTCACCATGGGTTACCTCTATGGCTGCAGGTTTAGACTTTTTACAATGGTGTGAATCTTTCGACAAGGCAACTTATCAATGCAGCAAGCGGTGGAACATTAAACAACAAAACACCTGAAGAGGCTTATGAATTTATTGAAGAGATGTCACTGGATAACTATCAGTGGCAAGTCATGAGAACGAAGCCGACAAAAGCTACTGGTGTTTTCAACCTTGATGCAATTACTATGCTATCTAACCAGGTAGAACTTTTAAATAAAAAGATTGATGGTTTGTATGGTTCTACTCAGGTACATCCAATGATGAGGTGTGATTCAAATGGAGGAGGAGTACATAATATAGAATATCAATCCTTCAACCCTACCACCAAGGAGGAACAAGTCCACTATATGGGTAATAATAATTCTAGACCTCAAAATAACCCATATAGTAACACTTATAATGTATGTT
Source organism: Gossypium arboreum (assembly GCF_025698485.1). Classification (NCBI taxonomy): domain Eukaryota; kingdom Viridiplantae; phylum Streptophyta; class Magnoliopsida; order Malvales; family Malvaceae; genus Gossypium; species Gossypium arboreum. Next base: position 5,809,982 of record NC_069071.1, read on the forward strand.
GGAGGAACCATCCCAATTTCTCTTGGGGAGTTCAAGGAAATCAAAGACCACAACACCCTCCAAGTTTTCAACAACCACTTTACCAATAGGAGGAGAAGCCGAACCTTGAAGAGATGTTAACGAAATTCATCGCGGTATCCAAAACACATTTCCAAAACATCGAGACAGCTCTTAAAAATCAGCAAGCATCAATTCAAGGGGTCGAGAATCAAATAGGCCAGTTGGCAAAGATGATTTCTAAACGACCACAAGATAGTTTGTCGAGTAATACTGAAACTAACCCAAGGGAGCAGCTTAATGCAACTACTGTTCGATATGAAGAAGAGTTAGTTGATTCTGAACCAGAACTGAGGCAATGAATTGTGGTAAGTAAAGGTAAGGGTGAGGTGGACCACAGTGAGGAAAAACCAGTAGGTAGAGAATATAAACCTCGTGTGCCATACCCCAGTGCGACAAGGAAAGGCCACTCGGACGAACAATTCGGTAAATTTCTTAAATTATTAAAGAAATTACATTTAACTTACCGTTTATTGAAGCTCTTTCGTAGATGCCAAGTACAGTTAAATTTTTAAAAGAGATTTTATCAAATAAACGAAAGTTGGATGATGCGTCGCATGTGGAGTTGAACGCAGTTTGCTCAGCCATTCTACAGAATAGACTACCCAACAAGTTGAAGGATCCAGAGAGTTTTACGATTCCTTGCTTAATTAGTAATTTAAATGTTAACAATGCTTTGGCTGACTTAGTGGCAAGCATTAATGTCATGCCCTATAAAATGTTTAAACAACTCGGTCTTGGGAAACCCAAACAAACTAGGATGAGCATTCAATTAGAAGATAAAACAATTAGATTTCCTAGAGGTATTATTGAAGACGTACTTGTTAAAATTGACAAATTTATATTCCCAATTGATTTTATTGTTTTAGACATGAAAGAGGATAGTGACGTGCCTTTAATTTTAGGACGACCCTTTTTAGCAACTGCTAGGACTATTATTGATGTTGGCACAGGTGAATTGATACTTCGTGTAGGGGATGACACGATTACTCTCCAAGCTCGTGATTCTGCTAAAATATCTAGCAATCGAGATGATTCAGTTAACTTAAATAATGTTACAACTCAAACTTCTTTGCAGGAGTCCCCTAGAAAGAACGTCATGGAGCCTCATTCTAATTCAAACCACAAAAATAAAGTGACTCATGAAGAACGAAGGCTTCAAATCGATGACTAGATGAATGGCGAACACATGTTAAGGAGAAACCAAAAGCACATATTGAATTCAAGCGACACCATGATAAGCGTAGGGATGAAACAACGCAATTTAAGGTCAGGGACAAAGTTTTGTTAGATAAAAAGGACCCCCAATATGATACTTTAGAGCACAATACAGACGGAGCGACTCCCTTCACGGTAATAAACATCTTCCCACATGGTACAGTCGAGGTAACACATACTAAATTCGGATCTTTTAAGGTAAATAATACTCTACTCAAACCTTATTTTGATAAAATTGATTGCAGAAGTGAGGAGTTTCAACTCCTCAATCTACCGTAATCATGCGAATGAGAGGTAAGTCGAGCTTAGACTCTAAATAAGCACTTCTCGGGAGGCAACCCAAGCATTAACACCACCAACTAGTTTATTGTAGCTATTTTTAGTGTTTTTGTACCAGTACAGTGGCCCACACGGCCTGGACACACGGGCGTGTCCTTGGCCATATGGAAACAGCGCTAAAAATTCCCCAAGTATCAAGCCATACGACCATGAATTCAACCCACACGGCCATGTGACACGGTCGTATGAAGTACACGGCCTGGACACACGAAAGTGCCCTAGGCCGTGTGAAAATTGGAGCTAAGTTTTCAAATTTTAAATAAGTCAGGGAGCCACACGGGTAAGGCACACGGTCGGGTGAAGCACGCGACCTGGACACACAAGAGTTTCCTAGGCCGTGTGAAAACTGGAGCTAATTTTTCAAATTTTAAATAAGTCAGGAAGCTAGACGGGCAAGGCACACGACCGTGTGTTGGGACACACGGACGTGTGAGGTATCACACGGGCATGGGAAAAGCAAAGGACATGGAACACGGCCTTGTGACACGGACGTGTAAACCACACGGGATCACCACATGGCCGTGTCCCTAGTTGTGTGACGAATAGTCATAAAATTTTTGCGATTAACACGGGCTCAAATCGATCCACACGGCTGGGTCGCCTAACATAGGTCTCATTTGGTCGTGCTCCTTTTTAAACCTCCCTAAACCCTAATTTTTATTTTCTTCTTTTTCTTCCCCAAAATTTCCCAACCCTAGCCGCTCAAACTCCCTCAGCCCCCTTCGCCGGCCACCTTCAGCCGTCGACCACACCAGTAGCACCCTCCCTCATCTCTTCCCGTATGCGTGATAAGTTTTATATTTATGATTGATCGTACTTGAAAACTAACTATTATCACGATGAAGGTAAGTGCAACTATCAAACAGTAGTATAGTTTATAGCAAGACTGGAATGTCGAACCCACAAGAACTAAAAGTACTAGTATTAACTTTGTTTTTATTATCTAGCCTAAAAATAAGATGATTTGTTTTATCTAAACTAGTTAACTAAACTAAGAATACACAAGAAGTAAATTGGGGAAATACTTTTGGAAAATTGATTGATTTAGACAATACCCAAGGGAAATTCCACATAGAGTTCACTTGTTATTTGACTCTGAATCAGACGATTTATTCACTTGACTTAATCCGTAGAAATCCCTAATTTATATTTTTATCTCTCTCGAGACTAACAACGTCTAACCCGAGGTTAATTAATTGAAATCTATTTCTAATTAAAACCCCTAGTGTTGCATTAACTCGATCTATGGATTCCCTTACTAGGTTTGACCTTAATCTGGTAGATTCATGGCGCCCTATGTCTAGGGGTGCAATCAACTCCGCTTAATTATGTTAGATCTACTCTTAGACAGGGACTTTTGCTCCTCTGAATAAGCACATCAATACTTGAATCAATATCCTGGAATATAAAAGTAAGAATTAAGAACAAATCAAGTATTTATCATATAATTCAGAAAATAATAACAAGATCCGTCTTAGGTTTCATCCCCCTTAGGTATTTAGGGGATTTAGTTCATATATGTAAAAGAAAACATCTCAGAAGAATAATGATAACAAAACATAAAGAAAACCTAAAAAACCCTGAAGGAAATTGAAGGGAGATCTTCAGTCTTGAAGAAGAATCCGACTTCTGAGATGGATCAATCGGCTTCTTTCGAGTAATTCCTTGCCTCCTACTCTGTGTGTCCTTTCTAAGTACCCCCTGGGGTGTTTATATAGGCTTTAGAATGCTTCAAAACCCTCAAGAGTGGCCTTTTCCGAATAAAACTAGACTTGGGCTTGACCAGGACACACTCGTATGGCACGCCCGTGTAGGGTGGCTTAGGCCGTGTTTAGAGTCTGTTAAATAGACACGACCGTGTGGTCTACCGGTGTTAGGAAGTCCGAGTCGTGTTGATTTCCCACGTTGACCCATTTTCTCTGTTTTTGGCCCGTTTCTCGTTCTTTTTACTCTCCTATGCTCACCTAAGTATAAGGCATGAAATTAAAGGATTAGGAGCATCAAATTCCACAAATTTAATGATAATGCATCCAAAAATGTGCTTAAGCATGGGATAAAACATGTATAAATTACGACTTATCAAATACCCCCACACTTAAGCGTTTGCTTGTCCTCAAGTAAAATTCTCAACTCACAATCAAAATAAATTATTCTCAACTTATAATTCTCATCAATAGTATCTCAAAATAATCCATAAGTAATCATACATTGAAAATTCAACTCGAAGAACATCAAATTTCAAACATTCCAAGTTGAGCATTTTATCATGAAAACATAGGTGTCTTCCCTCATCTAAGTAATCACCTTTGATTCAAAATATCACAAAGTTTCACATCCTCAATAAAGATTCACTCAAATCACTCGAGGTGTTTAAGGACAGGAAATTTAGCACTCAACAGTCAATATGAAAAGTTATTACCATAGGCTTGCGTGAAAATCAAATCTCCACCACTATATATTGAGATGATACATCAATCAAAAAGTCTTTAGAGGGTTGTAACGTCGCTTTGGTTAAGGGATATGGCACAGGCTAAAAGACAAGGTTAGAATCGAGATTGAACTGAAAAATTACCTAACTAGAAAAATACTAAAACTGACAAATTACATTCCTAATTAGAAGATCCTAGAATTGAGCTTTTCTTCATGGAATATGGAATTAAATACTTAAGCTCAAAAACAAAGAATTACTACTAATATGTATGTATGTATATATATATATATATATATATTTAAGAACAAATCAAAATAACATAGAACTTTGCTAACTATCAAAAATAAAACATAGCTAAGCAATTTATTCAAATCAAATCTCGACAAAAATATGGATCAAATGAGGGGATTTCAACAATAATGGGTAATGGGTTAATATTGAGGGTAAATCAACAAATGGCTTGTTAGGCTCAAGGGGGTCCACTAAGGGTTAATTATGAGGGTAGACTTTTATAGAGTAAGTGGGTTAAACCTAAGTGCCTTTATCATCTCGACATATCAAATCAAATAGTGTGGTCTTGACATGCATAATCGAAGAAAGTTCTAGAATAACAAATCAATATTGACGCACTCATAGCAACAATAAAAGTGAGCATGAAAGAAATAATATATGCTCTAAAGGCTTAAGATCTCACAAAAATGATGGCTTTTTTATGTTAAACCTGTGAATTTCAACTCAAGATAATACCTAAACTTGGGGAAACAACCTAAAAAATTTTAGTTCTCAAAAATCAACTTATCATGCTTGATTATTTAATTCCTTAAAGTTTAAACAATTAATGCATAAATGCCTATGTTTTAATTCAAGACATATCAATAAAAATCATAAATTAATTAGAATTCATTCTAATAGTGATATGAGTGAGTCACGTGAGAATAAGACACAATTCAGGGATTTTTCAGATAATGATATAAATAACCTCCCCACGCTTAAGATGTACATTGTCCTCAATGTACAAAGATATATAATAGTGATATAAAGATAATATCAAAAGAGAGGGAGAGAAGTGAAACTGCCCTGAAATTGTGGATGAAATCCCTAGATTAGTGAGAGCGAGAATTGAAGATAAAGCTGAAGGAAAGGCATGATTCTGAGGGATAAATGGGAAGACACCACTGTGAAAGAGAATTAAGGGAATAATTTGATAATAATCATAAAGATAAGCAAAGTTTAAAAATATAAACATGAGTCTTCAAAAATAAACAAAAATAAAAATAAAAGTAAAAATAAAAATAATATGAGTTTAAAAATAGGCATGACCGTGTAGCCCAACATGTGTCTCATACGGCCGTGTCACACGCCCGTGTGCCTCGCGTCCAGCCAGTGTTTATCGCGAAATGAGAAATCGTCTCACGGCCTGAGGACATGCCCGTGTGTCTAAGCCGTATGGTCACATGGTCGCATCGTACGACCGTACGCGATATGGTTCTCTTCTCCAACGCCCGTGTAAATATGCGCACACCCGTGTTCTTTTGACATTCTTGACCGCAAGTGGTGGGCACGAGCGTGTCGCACGCCCATGTTAATTTGGCAGGATTGCCCACCGCCATGTCGCACGGCCGACAACTTATTGAATCCCGTGTTTTGGGAAAAATTTTACTCTATTTTCACATGGTCGTATAGCACGGCCTTGTCGCTGTCCGTGTTATGAGCACGGCCTAAAGCACACCCGTGAGCTAGGCCGTGTTCATCCTTGTCAAATGTCAAAATTTCCTACAATTAACCTATGAACGGTTAAAGAAAAATTAAACCCTATTTAGTGAGGTTAGTGCTTGGGTTGCCTCCCAAGAAGTGCTTATTTAGAGTCTAAGCTTGAATCTACCTTGTGGATATATTTAGGAAAGTTCGTGGAGCCATAGCTCCTCTCTATCGTCTTTAAAATTCTCACCATTGTAAAGTTTGAGACGATGTCTATTTACCTTAAAAGTGCCTTGTGATGGGTGACTTACCTCTACTGTGCCATATGGAAAGACAGTTTGGACTATGAAAGGACTTGACCATCATGATTTAAGCTTCCTAGGGAACAATTTGAGCCTCGAGTTATATAACAGGACAAGATCTCCAACTTTAAATTGCTTACATTGTCTTAAACGAGCGTCATGGCGGCGCTTCGTTGCTTTCTTGTATAGGCGTGAATTTTCATATGCATTGGTTCGCCACTCATCTAACTCGTTCAACTGCATCAACTTGTTTTTACCTGCAAGTTTGGGATCAAAGTTTAGAAATTTTATATCCCAGAATGCCTTGTGTTCTAACTCAAATGGTAGATGACAACTTTTTCTGTAAACAAGTCTGTAAGGGGATGTTCCGATGGTGGTCTTAAAAGCAGTTCTATAAGCCCATAAAGCATCATCTACTTTCATCGCCCAATCCTTCCTGTTTGATTCTATTGTCTTTTCTAAGATACGTTTGAGCACTCGCTTTGCTACTTCGACTTGTCCACTAGTTTGAGGATGATAGGGGGTAGCAGTTCTGTGGTGAACTCCGTATTTCTTAAGGGTCCTATCAAATTGGGCGTTACAAAAATGAGTACCCTTATTAGTGATAATTGCTCTTAGTGTTCCAAATCGAGAGAAGAGTTTCTTAAGGAATCGTACTACCACTCTAGCATCATTAGTAGGCAAAGCTTGGGCTTCCACCCATTTAGACGTATAACCGACGGCTACTAGTATGTATTTATTCCTAAACGAGCTGGGCAATGGACCTATGAAATCAATACCCCATATATCAAATATTTCACACGAGCATGTATGTTTGGGGCATTTCGTTATGTTTAGAGATATTACCTGTTAGTTGGCATTTATCGCAAGTAGCAACATACCTGTTGGCATCCTTGAAAAGTATGGGCCAATAAAAACCTGATTCGAATATTTTATGTGCGGTCCTATTTCCACTGTAATGTCCTCCAGTTGGTCCTGAGTGGTAATGTTCCAAGATATTCAATGCTTCTGACCTTGTAACACATCTCCTAATGACTAGATCTGCACATATACGGAAAAGGAAAGGGTCTTCCCAAAAGTAGTTTTTCACATCAGTAAAGAATCACTTCTTTTGCTGATGTGTCAAGCCTTTTGGGATAGTGTTAGCAGCTACAAAATTCACAATGTCTGTAAACCAAGTTACCTCAGAATCAGATATAACAAAAAATTATTCTTCAGGAAATGAATCATTTATTTCAACTTCATCTTGCTCTTTGGTACTTGAATTTTCGAGCCTGGAAAGATGGTCAGCTGCGAGATTTTCAGCTCCTTTCTTATCATAAATCTCCAAGTCAAATTCCTGTAATAATAGAATCCATTGAATAAGTCGGGGTTTTGCATCAGTCTTAGTTAAAAGGTCGCGAAGAGCAGATTGGTCAATATAAATGATAACTCTAGACAATATTAGATATGGCCTAAATTTATCGAATGCAAAAATCACAGCTAGCAACTCTTTCTCCGTGGTGGTGTAGTTTTCTTGTGTGGCTGTCAAAGTTTTGCTAGCATAAATAGGTTGAAAATGATTGTATCTTCGCTGTCCCAAAATTGTACCTACTGCAAAATCACTCGCATCGCACAGTAGTTCGAAAGGTAAATTCCAATCAGGTGCGATTATAATTGAAGCATTAATTAATTTATTCTTTAAAGTATTAAATGCTTCTAAACATTCCTGATTGAAATTAAAGGGCACATCTTTTTCTAGTAATTTAGTCAAAGGCTTAGCTATTTTAGAAAAGTCTTTAATAAATCTTCTATAGAAACCAACATGTCCTAAAAAGCTTCTAATAGCTTTAACCGAACTAGGGGGAGGTAGTTTTTCAATTGTTTCAATTTTAGCTTTATCGACCTCAATCCCTCTACTAAAAATTTTATGTCCTAACACTATACCTTCTTGAACCATAAAGCGACATTTTCCCAGTTAAGTACAAGGTTTGTTTCCTCACATCTTATCAAAACTCATTTCAAATTTTTAAGGCAAAGATGGAAAGAGTTACTAAATACCGAGAAATCATCCATAAATACCTCCATGATGTCTTCTAAGAGTTCGTCAAAAATGGCCATCATGCAGCACTGAAAAGTAACAGGAGCATTACATAATCTAAAAGGTATTTTATGATAAGCAAATGTACCGTATGGACATGTGAATGTCGTCTTTTCTTGATCTTCAGTAAGTATTGGGATTTGAAAATAACCAGAGAGTCCGTCTAAAAAGCAGTAGTACATGTGCCCGGATAATCTTTCTAACATTTGGCCAATGAATGGAAGGGGGAAGTGATCTTTTCTCGTGGCGTCATTCAGCTTCCTATAGTCAATGCAAACTCTCCAACCTGTGACTGTCCTTGTTGGGATTAATTCATTCTTCTCCTTGGTTACAACCGTCATGCCTCCTTTCTTAGGAACAACCTACACTGGACTTACCCAAGAACTGTCAGAAATAGGATAAATTATTCCAGCATCTAGGAGTTTATTTACCTCAGCTTTAAAAACTTCTTTCATGTTGGGGTTCAGTCGTCTTTGAGCTTGCACACATAACTTATAATCATCTTCCATTAAAATTTTGTAGGTGCAAAAAGAAGGGCTGATACCTTTAATGTCAGAAATTTTCCAAGCTATGGCTCTTTTATGTTCTCTTAATGCTTGGATAAATTCCTCTTTCTCCTTGGGTTGCAAGTTCGAAGCAATAATCACTGGTAATGTAGAATTATTTCCAAGGAATGCATATTCCAAGTGATTTGGAAATTGTTTAAGTTTCAGTTTGGGAGGCTCTTCAATAGAAGGTTTTTTCTGAAGTTCATTGTTTACTTTAATACCCTCATATTCTGCTTGTCCTGGGAAGGGTTCATTGGAATTTATTTCAGCTTTTATCTTACCTATCTCACAATCATCATTATCTACCTCCTCTATTTGGGAAAGATACAGTTTCGACTTGTCCTTATGAACGATTTCCTGAAAAGAATCTTGAGTAGCATGATCAATAGAGTTAATAAAATAACATGAGTCATCCTGTTCCCTAGAAATTCTCATGGCATCATAAATTTTAAAAATAATCTCTTCGTCACCTACTCTAAGTACCAATTTACCATCACCCACATCAATAACAGCCCTAGCAGTGACTAAAAATGGACACCGTAAAATTAAAGGCACTTCAACATCTTCATCCATGTCAAGCACAACGAAATCAACAGGGAATATAAATTTATCTATTTTAACAAGTACGTCCTCTATAATACCCCTAGGATATTTAACAGATCTATCAGCTAGTTGGATACTCATCCTAGTGGGTTTAGGTTCCCCAAGACCAAGTTTTTTAAACATTTTATATGGCATCAAATTAATGCTAGCGCCTAAATCAGCTAGTGCCTTATCAACATTCAAACTACCAATTAAGCAGGGAATAGTAAAACTTCCTGGATCTTTCAGTTTGGTTGGCAGTTTATTTTGGAGTATGGCCGAGCACTCCTCGTTAAGTTCCACTGTAGATATGTCTTCAAACTTCCTTTTATTTGTTAGAAGCTTCTTTAAAAATTTTGTATATGTAGGCATCTGTGATATAGCTTCAACAAAAGGCAAGTTAATATGCAGTTGTTTAAAAAGTTCAAGAAATTTACCGAATTGTCCATCTATGCGGTCTTTCTTCAACTTTGCTGGATATGAGATTGGTGGTTTATATTCCTTTGGCATTGGATTGTCATTGTTTTCGGGTTTTACTTCCTCTCCTTTGTTTCTGTCAGCTTATTGTAGTGGCTTCTTTTCAGATCCAGCTAACACTTTCCCACTCTTTAGCGTAACTGCTTTGACATGCTCTTTTGGATTGGGTTCGGTGTTACTAGAAAGACTTCCTGGTGGTCTCTCTGAAATCATCTTAGCTAGCTGTCCAATTTGATTCTCGAGCCCTTGGTTCGATGCTTGCTAATTTTTAAATGCAGTTTCAGTGTTCTGAAAACAAGTTTCTGCTACTGAAATAAATTTTGTCATCATCTTCTCAAGGTTTGGCTTTTTCTCTTGCTAGTAAGGTTATTGTTGGAAGCTTGGAGGGGGTGGTGGTCTCTAATTCCCTTGGCCTCCCTATGAGAAATTTGGGTGGTTCCTCCAACCAGCATTGTAAATGTTACTATAAGGGTTATATTGAGGTCGAGGATTATTATCCATATAATTTAACTACTCGTTTTCCATGTTGTGGCCATAGGGTGGGTATCCTGAATTGCTCGTTCCACCTCCACTTGCATCGCATTGCATTACTAGGTGAACCTGTGAAGAGCCAAGTAAACCATCAATTTTTCTATTCAAAAGTTCTACCTGATTAAAGAGCATGGTGACCGAATCGACGTTAAAAACACCAGCTACTTTTGTCGGCTTTGTTCTCATGACTTGCCACTGATAGTTATTCAGTGACATCTCTTCTATAAATTCATAAGCCTCTTCAGGTGTTTTATTATTGATAGTTCCACTAGCAGCTGCGTCAATCATCTGTCTAGTCGAAAGATTCAGGCCATTGTGAAAAGTTTGAACCTGTAGCCAAACTGGTAACCCATGGTGAGGGCACCTTCTCAATAGATCATTGTATCTCTCCCATACATCATAGAGTGTTTCTAAATCCATCTGCACAAAAGAAGAAATATCATTCCTTAATTTAGCCGTTTTAGCATGCGAAAAGTATTTAAGCAAAAATTTTTCAGTCATTTGTTCCCAAGTGGTGATCGATCCTCGTGGTAACGAGTTCAACTATTGTTTAGCCTTATTTCTCAATGAAAAGGGAAACAACCGAAGGCGAATGGCATTATCAGAAATGCCATTGATCTTAAAAGTGTCGCAAAACTCCAAAAAATTCACCAAATGAGCGTTTGGATCCTCGTCCTGCAAACCATCAAACTGAACAAATTGTTGTATCATTTGAATCGTGTTAGGTTTCAGTTCAAATTTATTTGCAGCAACAGGAGGTCTAACTATACTCGATTCAGTTCCTGTTAAATTAGGTTTAGCATAATCATACATAGTACGAGGAGCAGGATTCTGATTTATTGGTTCTACGGCAACCACAGGAGGTAGCTGATTATTCTGATTTTCAGCCATCCCCTTGGTTGTAGTTTGACTATCGTCCTCTTGCCCTTCCTCTATGTATCGTAGGCTTTGCCTTATTTCTCTTCGGTTTCTGTGAGCTGTACTTTCAATCTCACTGTTAAAAAGTAATGGTCCTGATGGGTTTCTTCTAGTCATAAACCGTAAAAACCTGCTAGAAGTAAAAGAAAATTTAGTAATATAAACAAAATAAAATTTAAATTGCAATAAAATAAATGGCTAAAGTAATAAAAATTAAGGGTTCCTAATATCATAGTTCCCCAGCAACAGCGCCAAAAACTTGATGTATGCGTGATAAGTTTTATATTTATGATTGATCATACTTGAAAACTAACTATTATCACGATGAAGACAAGCGCACCTACCAAACAGTAGTATAGTTTATAGCAAGACTGGAATGTCGAACCCACAGGAACTAAAAGTACTAGTATTAACTTTCTTTTTATTATCTAGCCTAAAAATAAGAGGATTTGTTTTATCTAAACTAATTAACTAAACTAAGAATTCACAGAAAATAGAATTGGGAAATACTTTTGGGAAAATTGATTGATTGAGACAATACCCTAGGGAAATTCCACCTAGACTTCACTTGTTATTTTGACTCTGAAGTAGACAATTTATTCACTTGACTTGATCTGTAGAAATCCCTAATTTATATTATTATCTCTCTCGAGACTAACAACATCTAACCCTAGGTTGATTAATTGAAATATTTTTCTAATTAAAACCCCTAGTGTTGTATTAACTCGATCTATGGATTCCCTTTTTAGGTTTGACCCTAATCCGGCAGATTTATGTCACCCTATGCCTAGGGGTGCAATCAACTCGCTTAATTATGCTAGACTTACTCTTAGACAGGGACTTTTTCTCCTCTGAATAAGCACATCAATACTTGAATCAATACCCTGGAATATTAAAGCAAGAATTAAGAACAAATCAAGTATTTATCATATAACTCAGAAAATAATAACAAGATCCGTCTTAGGTTTCATCCCCCTTAGGTATTCAGGGGATTTAGTTTATATATGTAAAAGAAAACATCTCAGAAGAATAATGACAACAAAACATAAAGAAAACCCAAAAAACCCTGAAGGAAATTGAAGGGAGATCTTTAGTCTTGAAGAAGAATCCAGCTTCTGAGATGGATCAATCGGCTTCCTTCGAGTAATTCCTTGCCTCCTACTCTATGGGTCCTTTCTAGGTACCCCCTGAGGTGTTTATATAGGCTTTAGAATACTTCAAAACCCTCAAGAGTGGTCTTTTTCGAATAGAACTAGACTTGGGCTCAACCGAGATACGCCCGTGTGGTACACCCGTGTGGGGTGACTTAGGCCGTGTTTAGACTCTGTTAAATAGACACGGCCGTGTGACAACATCTCAATTTGCAACGAACACGGATAGGACACGAGCCACACGGGCATGTGCACCGGCCGTGCCACTTGAAAAATTAGATTATTTCTCTTATTTTATTTTGCTTTTATTAAGTTTTTAAGATTCATTAGTTTTTTTTTTAAAACACGGCTTATCTTTATGACTACTATTAGGTGGATTCATTCTTGATGGTGAATCCGGCTTCTGAGATAGATCGATCGGCTTTCCTTGAGCAATTCCTTGCTTCCTCCTGTGCGTCCCCCCTCTTCTCCTCTTCTAGGGTGTATTTATAGGCTTTGGAATGCCTAAAAGCCCTTGATATGTGATATTCGTGATAGGTTTTAAATATTTATAATGAATCATTCTTAAAACTAACTATTATCACGATGAAGGGTTGTGTACCTATCAACAGTAGTATAGCTTTAACAAGACTAGATTGTCGAACCCAAAGGAACTAAGAGTACTAGTAATGACTGTCTTTTTATTATCTAACCTAAGAATAATGGTGTTTATTTTAACTAACAAATTAACTAAACTAAGAATTCACAGAAAATAGAATTGGTGAATTACTTTTGGAAAAACGATTGAATTAAGAAAATACCTAAGGAAAAATCCACCTAGACTTCACTTGTTATTTGACTTTGAATCGGACGATTTACTCATTTGACTTGACCCGTAGAAATCCCTAAGTTATTTATTATCTCTCTCGAGATTAACAACGTCTAACCCTAGGTTGAATAATTGAAATCCCTTTCTAATTAACTCCCTAGGGTTGCATTAACTCGATCTATGGATCCCCTTATTAGGTTTCACCCTAATCCGGTAAAATCTTGTCACACTATCTCTAGGCGTGCAATCAACTCCGCTTAATTATGACAAATGTAATCTTAGACAGGGTCTATTCCACCTCTGAATAAGAGCTTAACTTGAATCAATATCCTGGAATATCAAAACAAGAATTAAGAACACATAATGAAGAACAAGTCAAATATTTATCATACAATTCAGATAATAATAACAAGATCTGTCTTAGGTTTCATTCCCCTTAGGTATTTAAGGGTTTTAGTTCATAACTAAAAAGGTAAACATCTCAGAAGAATAATGAATACAAAACATAAAGAAAAACCCAAAACTCCTGAAGGGAAATTGAGGGTAGATCTTCAGTCTTTGATGATGAATCCAGCTTCTGAGATGGATCAATCGACTTTCCTTGAGCAGTTCCCTGCTTCCTCCTCTCTACCCCCATTTTCCTCCTCCTTTATGGGGTATTTATAGGTTTGTAATGCCTAAGAACCCTCAAAATTTGCCTTTTCTGAATTGGACTCAACTTGGGCTCGACAGGGACACGCCCGTGTGCGATTACTTCAGGCCGTGGTCAAGCCTGTTAAATAGGCACGGGTGTGTGGTCCACCTGTGTGAGTCGTGCTTCAATTTTTCCAAATAGACACAGTCGTATGGTCTGCCCGTGTGAGGAAGTCCAGGCCATGTTGATTTCATACGTTGGCTCATTTTCTCCTTTTTTGGCCCGTTTCTCGTTCCTTTCACTCTCCTATGCTCTCCTAAGTATAAAACATGAAATTAAGGCATTACGAGCATCAAATTCACCAAATCTAAGGAAAAATCATCTATAAAATGTGCCAAGCATGGGATAAAAATATGTATAAATTACGGTTTATCAAATACCTCACACTTAAGCATTTGCTTGTCCTCAAGCAAAATCCTCAACTCATAATCAAAATAAATTCTTCTCAACTTATAATTTCTATCGATAATATCTCAAAATAATCCATAAGTAATCATACATTGAGAATTCAACTGAAAGAACATCAAAGTTTCAAACATTCCAAGTTGAGCATTTTATCATGAAAACATAGGTATCTCCCCTTATCTAAGTGGTTACCCTCGATTCGAAATCTCACGGAGTTTAACATCCTCACTAAAGATTCACTCAAATCACTCGAAGTGTTTAAGAACAATGAAATGAGCAGTCATCAGTCAATATGAAAAGTTTTTGCTATAGGCTTGCATGAAAATCAAATCTCCACCACTATAAATTGAGATGATACATCAATCAAAAGGTCTTTAGAGGGTTGTAACGAGGCTTGGTTAGGGGGTGTGGTCACAAGCTAAAAGAAAAGGTTAGAATCGAGATTGAATTGAAAAATTACTTAACTAGAAAAAGATTTAATCATCACTTGCGTACAACAGAGCTTCTTCTCAGAATATGGAATTTAAATACTTAAGCTCAAAAACAAAAGATTACTACTAATATGTATACACTTTTTTTTTAAGAACAAGTCAAATAACATAGACTAATTATTAAGAACAAGACATAGCTGAGCAACTATTTCAATTCAAATCTCGACATAAATAGGGATCAAACTAATTTAGTGGATTTCAACAATAATGAGTTATTGGTTAATATTAAGGGTAAATCAATGAATGGGTTGTTAGGCTCAAGGGGGTTCACTAAGGGTTAATTGTGAAGGTAGGCTTTTCATGGCATGAGTGGGTTAATTCTAAGTGCCTTTATCATCTTGACATATCAAATCAAATGGTGTGGTCTTGACATGTATAATCAAGTAAGTTCTAGAATAACAATTCAATGCTGACGCACTCATAATAAAAGTGAGCATGAAAGAAATAATAGATGCTCTAAAGGCTCAAGATCTCACAAAAATTATGGTTTTTTGATGTTTAAACTTGTGGATTTCAATTCAAGATAATACCTAAACTTAGGGAAACAACCTACAATTTTAAATTCTTAAAAAAATCAACTTATCATGCTTAATTCTCTAATGTCTTAAAGTTTAAATAATCAATGCATGAATGCCTATGTTTGAATTTAAGATATATCAATAAAAATCTTAAATCAATCAAAATTTATCCTAAACATGATATGAGAGCTTTTCAAGAGAACAAGGCAATCATTCAGGGATTTTTTTGATATTGAAATGAATACCCCCCACACTTAAGATGTACATTGCCCTCAATGTACAAAGGTAGATATATAGAAAAGAATATCAAATAAGATAGGGAGAGAAGTGAAACTTCCTCAGGGATGAATGAATTTCCTTGTACTGGAGTCTTGGAGAATAATCGGCATGAGGGTGAAGGAGGATACTCCAGCGGTGGTAGAGGTTTATTAGTCCATAAGTCCTGCGCCAAAAGAATATTATATTTGGTGGTAGCTATGGTCGTGGTCGAGCAGGACATGGCAGTCGTGGAGAACTTTTCCCGGTGGAGTTTTTAGTTCCTATGTGATCATGAGCTTATGTGTAACGCCCCCACACCTGAAACTGTCGCCGGAGTCGAGCTTGAGGAGTTACCGAACATAATTTATTAAAATAAGAACTTCAAATCTTTTGTTTCTACATTCACAGCTTTCTAGCTACTCGCGTCACAGTTACAAGAAAAATCATATCTCGAGTTACGAAACTCGAAATCAAGATCCGTAAATTTTCCATAAATATAGAATCATATATATATTTACTAATTTTTTTCTATAATTTTTGGTTGGGCCAATTAGTACAGTTTATTAGTTAAAGTCTCCCCTATTTCAGGGTTTGACTGCTCTGACATCTGTGTATTACGAATCAGATATCTCTCTATACAGAATTTCAATGACTACGAGGTTTGTTTCTATTAAAACTAGACTAAATAAGGAATCTTTAAATATAAAGAATGACTTCTAATTATTTTTTTACAATTTATTATGAATTTTTAAAGTCAGAACAGAGGATCCAGAAATCACTCTGGCCCTGTTTCACAAGGTTTCAAATATCTCATAAAGTATAATTTATATGCCTGTTTTTTTTTATCCATATGAAAATAGACTCATTAAGCTTAAATTTCATAACTTTCTCATTATTTAATTCCATTTATACTATTTTTAGTGATTTTTCAAATTCATGTCATTGCTGCAGCAATATTCTGTTTTAAGGCAAATTTCATCTTTTTATGAATTGTTATGAACTAGATAACCTATTTAACTTCCATGATATCAAACATGATCTAAATTTAACCATCACCATGACTTATCAATATCAAACATTTTCTCAACCAATCATGGTCATATCATAAAATTATTTACACAAAATAAATATATTGCTATACATGCCATACTTAAGTTTTACAAGCCATTTACCCGGATGAAAGTCCTTTGGATAGTGTGATCGAACCTTCGACCCGTCCGATTCCGACCTGTCTTGTTCAAAACTACAGTAAATAAAGAGGAGGAGTAAGCATAAATGCTTAGTAAGTTCATATGTAAATAACAAGTAACATAACAATACAAATATACCAAACAACTTTAGCATGGTATCACCAAAACATATATCATATTTCTAAACATCATTCATCATCTTACTACCTTATCATTGTTGTATCTATTATCAACCCGAGGGTTAAGAACATACCTGTCCAAAGTGTCCATTTCACAACACTTACCAAAACGTCGCTTGCATCTTAAGTGTTCTTTCATTTCACTAGAAATTTCACCCGTTGAACACATCAGAATACAACTCGAATACACGGATAATTTGCACATAAGTGCCTCATATGTAATCAAGAAATCATGTAACCCGCCCCTAAGTGAACTCGGACTCAACTCAACGAGCTCGGGCGTTCGCATCCATAAGTGAACTCGGACTCAACTCAACGAGTTCGGATGCCTAGTTACATTTCACGAACTCAGACTCAACTCAACGAGTTCGGACATTCGCATCCATAAGTGAACTCGGACTCAACTCAACGAGTTCGGATGCTCAACCATCCTAGTGACATGTCACTTGTATCCTAATCTATTCCTAAGGTTCAAACGGGCTTTTTCCTCGATCTCACATTGACGTCTTCCATGGAATATCTAACCGATACTCTGTAGCAATTCATATTTATCAAGTAGTAAACATAATTTGCATATTACTCAACATTAACCACAAAGCATAATATTTCACGATAAAAAATCAGCATATCATATAATTAACATCAATAACTTAAAAATAACAATTATGCTACATTATTTACACATGAACTTACCTTGTATGCGAAAATGGCTACTTTTACCATTTCGTCCACAATTTGGTATTTTTCCATTTTAGCCCGAATTTCAGTTTTCCTTGCTCTATCATTTAAAATATAGTCTAATTAGGACTCACATTATTCAAATTGACCCAAAATCATATTTTGGAAAAATTACGCTTTGCCCTAAACTTTTGCATATTTACACTTTTGCCCCAAAGCTCGTAAATTAAACTTCAGCCTATTTTCTTATGTTTTATGACATGCTGACCATTTTTCCCTTCTATGGAAACATCAAATTCTCACTCTAACATGTACTTATGACTATTAGGTATTTTTACCGATTAAGCCCTTTTGCTCGTTTTCACTTAAAACCGAGTAGTACAAGTTGTCTAACATAATTTAAAACCTCATATTCTATCATAAAAC
This sequence comes from Gossypium arboreum, assembly GCF_025698485.1. NCBI lineage: Eukaryota > Viridiplantae > Streptophyta > Magnoliopsida > Malvales > Malvaceae > Gossypium > Gossypium arboreum. The sequence continues at coordinate 5,827,961 of NC_069071.1, forward strand.
ACCAAAATACACAAATTTCACCTATGCGTATTTTTCCAAATATGAACCCTAGGTTGAATTATTGCTAGCATAAGCTTAATCAAGCTACCGGGATTCTAAAAACGTAAAAATCATTAAAAACGAGGCTAGAACGAACTTACAATCGAGCTTGGAAGCTTGAAAAACCCTAGCCATGGTTTCTCCTTGCTATATTCGGCCATGGGGTTGAAGATGAGCAAAATTGGCTTTTAATTTTGTATTTTAATTCATTTTACCTCTAAATGACCAAAATGCCCTTACTACTAAACTTTCCAAAAATTCCATCCATGTCCAATTTTTGTCCATAGACTTAGAAATTGGTAAAATTGCTATTTAAGACCTCCTAATTAATATTTCAAAACAATTTCATACTAGAAACTTCTAGAATGCAAGTTTTACAAATTATTCGATTCAGTCTCTAATTTCAATTTAAGCACTTTATGCATAAAATTTCTTCATGAAATTTTCACACAATCATGCAATCATATCATAGACCTCAAAATAATCATAAAATAATTATTTCTATCTCGGATTTTGTGGTCACGAAATCGCTATTCCGACTAGGCCCAAAATCAGGATATTACATTAGGAGCTCTTTATAACTGTGACAGAATCAGGAACTTTTTAGGAAATATAAGGAAGCATAATTACCCGATATGGAATAGCCGAAAGTGAAAATTGTTAAATAAAAATTATAAAACCTAATAAAAACAAGCTTAAAGAAAAATAAAAAGTAGTTCTAAAATAAAAGTCAAAACATAAAAATAAATAATAAATAAAAGTTTTTAAACATCTTCATCGCTAGATGGTTCGAGGTAGGAGTGGCGATGAGATGTGGAAGTGCTGAAAAATCTGCTATAGAGTAGCATCAATGTTATCGAAGCGCTGAAAACACTGTTGCTTGAATCTGGTAAGGCGCTCAGAGATGTCAGCGTATGAAGCCGCCACATGAACTGGACGAGAAGGAGGTGGTGGCTAAGACGGTGGGTCCTCATGACGTGGAGGGACATCATCAATAATGTCCTTGGGGGCCTCCTCCTCTGTGTATTGGCCGAGGCGATACTGAGGAGGGTGGGTTCCTCGACGCTTCTCGATCATCCTCATACTAAGCATGCTTGAGATGCCTTGTGGGGACATCTGGCCAATAAGAGTAAAGGAGGATCATTGGGCTGCTATGTTGAGGAGCCCGAAGTGCTGAGCCAACTGCATCACATAGGGCCCAATGGAGATAACCCCTTTCCTATGCCGCTCCGTCTGATGTTGAATGGCGAGGGAAATAAAGTAGGCAAGGTCGAAGACGTGCCCGTGTGACATACACCATAGAAAGTAGGCTCGTTGTCCTGTTAACGTATGAGCTAAAATGGTGTGTAGGTACCTTAGAGATGGAGGGAGAGTCGATGCCTTGCAGTGGCTAGGATTGTAAGAGGCAGAGCCAGGGGCGAGGGTGTCCCAGCACTGTGAAGAAGAATGATGGATATGGCGATTGAGAGTGTAGAACTCGTTCTCCTCCATGAACTCTTCCGTGTAAAGGCCTAGTGTGGTACTAAACTCTGGGATGCTCATCTGGCGAACTAGACCGCTGAGGTGAAATTAGATTGTTCCCGGGTCATCAAAGCGGGCCATCATGGTCTAAAGATGGAACGTTGAGCAAAGTTTCTTCGTGATTTTGAGATATGTCGTCTCGACAATCTCAAAGAAAAGCCCCCAAGGATCGGTGGTGAGGAGGGCCCGAATTGCATCTGCGAGTTAGACTTGTTCTAACGCGGCCCAGTTTATACAGCGACCCACTTCCAAGGGTTGGGCCAGTAGAATCTGGAAAAGTTCTTCTTGGGGCCCAATAGGGAACTGCAGGAAAGGGTGACGAATTTTCGCTGTAGGACCCGAGGAAGATTACGCTCTCTTCCTTTTCTTCGAAGCAGGGACGGCGGTTTTCTTTCCTCATGAAATCGACACGGTATGCCTGCAAGCAAAACCATTATTTTGTCGTGATGAATGTTCAAGGTAAGACGAAAATAAATTCAAGAAGGCAAAATTCATAAATTAAAACTAATAATCTTAATTACAACTACTAGCAAACTTAATCAAAAATAATTTATTTTATGGTGTATCATTAACATGATAATAGTATGAGTTTCATAAAAAAAAAGGCAAATAATGCATATTGTATGGATGGAAAATGCCAACCCAAAAGGTATGAGTATTTCTAGTATCCTAACCATAAATATTCACTTTAAACTAGTCAAATGGAGCAGATAGATCATGAAATGAGTAAGAACTTCAACATGAAAAAGATGATAACTACTCTAGATACGAAATTTGAGTGATAGAAAGATGAAAATAGCATGAAAAATGCTGATTACTATGATAAATAGCATTAGAAATCAAAAAAATAAGAGAGAAAAGAGTAAACAAACGCTAGAAAGAGGAGAATAAGTGTAAAAAATAGGGTTGGAGGCAGCACACGGGCGTGGTAGGGAGGCCGTGTGGACTTGCAGCGGCTAGGGTTAGGGATTTTGGGTGAAGAAGATGATGAATAATGAAAGGTATTTATAGATTTTGGAACACACAGCTAGGGGACATGCTTGTGTTCCCCAATTTTTGCCCGTGTGATTCGCGAATTTTGAATTTGGGCACGACTGACAATTGGCCCACGCCCGTGTTCCTTGGGTATGTGGGTGTACACGATCGTGTCACACGGCCGAGTCTGTCTTCGTTCACTTCTCCCACGCCCGTGTATATAGTCCCACGCCCGTGTTAATCTAACAGGTTCGACCACGGTTGCTTGGCATGGGCGTGTCGCAAGCCCGTGTTAATTTGACAGGTTTGGCCACGGTTTCAAAGCACGAGCGTGTCGCACGCCAGTGTTGTTTTGACAGGTTCGCCCACGACCATGTCGCACGGTCATGGCGATTTATCGTAGCCCTTGCTGGGGAAAATCTTTTCCCTATTTCCACACTGCCTAAGGCACGCCCGTGTGCTTGGTCGTGTCTGTGTGGTAAACCTGTATTCAAGAGCTCCGTTAGTAAGTTAGGTGTTAAACACTAAAATTTAAAGAAGTTAATACAGTTAGTGCTCGGGTTGCCTCCCGAGAATCGATTATTTATAGTCTAAGCTCGACTTCCCTCTTTGGTGTGTGATCATGGTGGTTCGAGGAGTTTATACTCCTCATTCCTGCTATGAATCTCATCAAACTAAGGTTTTAGGCGGGTATTGTTTACCTTAAAAGTTTCTAACTTAGGATGACTTACCTTGACTGTACCAAATGGGAAAATGCTAAGTACCGTAAGTGTAACACCCCCACGCCCGAGACCGTCGCCGAAGTCGAGCACGAGGCATTACTAAACTTATTTGAGCACTTAAACAAATTCGGACAAGTTGTCCAACTGCGTCACAGTTACTAAAAAATTCATATCTCGAGTTCCGAAACTCAAAATCCAATTCCATAAATTTTTCCTTAAACTAGACTCATATGTCTATCTACTAATTTTTTTATAGAATTTTTGGCCAGGCCAATTAGTCCAGTTTATTAGTTAAAGTTTCCCCTATTTTAGGGTTTGACTGCTCTGACCTCTGTGTAGTACAAATCACATATCTCCCTGTACAGAGTTTCAATAACTATTCTGTTTGTTTCTCCTGAAACTAGACTCAATAAGGATTCTAATAATATAAAATACACCACCTAATTATTTTGGTACAATTTATGGTGAATTTCTAAATTCAGAATAGGGGATCCAGAAATCACTCTGGCCCTGTTTCACAAAAATTCAAATATCTCATAAAATATAATTCATATACCTGTTTTGTTCAATCCATATGAAAATAGATTCATTAAGATTAAATTTCATAACTTACTCATCATTTAATTCCATTTCTACCATTTTGGTGATTTTTCAAATTTACATCACTCTTCTTTGTCGATTCTGTTTTATGGCGATTTCACTTTACTAAGGATTTTCATGGACTAAATAGCATTTTAAACATACATAACATCAAATATGACTTAGATTGGCCATTCCAATGGCTAATAATTTACAAACCCTTTACTTTCCAAACCATATCCATATCATAAGATCATTTACACAAAGTGAGTATTTTGCCATACATGCCACATTCAAAACACACAAGCCATTTTACCAATTTAGGCCTTTGGATAGTGTAAACGAGTCTTCGACCTATCCCAATTCTCAAGCCGGCTTGTTAAAACTACAATGAACGAAAAGGAGGGAGTAAGCATAAATTCTTAGTAAGTTCATATGCAAATAACAAGTAACATAACCATACAATTATACCAAACAACTTTAGCATGGTATCACCAAAACATATATCACATTTTTAAACATCATTCATCATCTTACCACCTTATCGTTGTTGTATCTATTTTCAACCCGAGGGTTAAGTACATACCTGTCCAAAGTGTCCATTTCACAACACTTACCAAAATGTCACTTGCATCTTAAGTATTCTTCCATGTCATTAGAAATTTTACCCGTTGAACACATCGGAATATAACTCGGATACATGGATAATTTGCACATAAGTGCCACATTTGTAGCCAAGCTATCATGTAACACACCCATAAGTGAACTCGGACTCAACTCAATGAGCTCGGGCATTCGCATCCATAAGTGAACTCGGACTCAACTCAACGAGTTCGGATGCCTAGTTACATCTCACGAACTCGGACTCAACTCAACGAGTTCGGACATTTCACATCCATAAGTGAACTCGGACTCAACTCAACGTGTTCGGATGTTCAACCATCCTAGTGACATGTCACTTGTATCCTAATCTATTCCTAAGGTTCAAACGGGATTTTCCTCGAACACATCTCCTTGCCATCTTCCGTAAAATACCGAAACCAATACTCGGTAGCACTTTATATTTAACAAATAATACACTTAATTTGCATTTTATTCGAAAATAACCATAAAGCATATATTTCATGATAAAAATTAGCATATCATATATTTAACATCAATAACTTAAAAATAACAATTATGCTACCTTATTTACACATGAACTTACCTCGGTACAAAATTTTTAACAATCGAGCCTATTCCTCGTAAACTTTGTTTTTCCCTCGATCACAAATTGAATCTCATTTCTCTTGATCTATAATACCAAATTAATCTTATTTAATACATACATTCATTAAAACAGTCCTTATTTAACTTTGGCAAAATTACCATTTTGCCCTAAACTTTGCATAATTATACTTTTGCCCTAGGCTCGGAATTAAACTTCATCCCTTATTATTATGTTTTATGACATGCTGATCATTTTTCCCTTCTATGGCAACATCAAATTCTCACTCTAACATGTATTTATGACTACTAAATTTTTTTTTTACCGATTAAGCCTTTTTACTCATTTTCACTCAAAACCGAGTAGCACAAGTTGTCTAACAAAATTTAAAACCTCATATTCTGTCATAAAACACCAAAATACACAAATTTCACGTATGGGTATTTTTCCAAATATGAACCATAGGTTGAATTATTGTTAACATAAGCTAAATCGAACTCGTTGAGTTGAGTCCGAGTTCGTGAGATGTAACTAGGCATCCGAACTCGTTGAGTTGAGTTCGAGTTCACTTATGGATGCGGAATGTTTGAACTCGTTGAGTTGAGTCCGAGTTCGTGAGATGTAACTAGGCATCCGAACTCGTTGAGTTGAGTCCGAGTTCACTTATGGATGCGAACGCCCGAGCTCGTTGAGTTGAGTCCGAGTTCACTTATGGGTGTGTTACATGATAGCTTGGCTACAAATGTGGCACTTATGTGCAAATTATCCATGTATCCGAGTTATATTCCGATGTGTTCAACGGGTAAAATTTCTAGTGACATGGAAGAATACTTAAGATGGAAGTGACGTTTTGGTAAGTGATGTGAAATGGACACTTTGGACAGGTATGTACTTAACCCTCGGGTTGAAAATAGATACAACAACGATAAGGTGGTAAGATGATGAATGATGTTTAAAAATGTGATATACGTTTTGGTGATACCATGCTAAAGTTGTTTGGTATAATTGTATGGTTATGTTACTTGTTATTTGCATATGAACTTACTAAGCATTTATGCTTACTCCCTCCTTTTCGTTCATTGTAGTTTTAACAAGCCGGCTTGAGAATTGGGATAGGTCGAAGACTCGTTCACACTATCTGAAGGCCTAAATAGTAAATGGATCCCGATCCAACTGCGGCTGATGATGTAGAGAGTAATGCACCAGCTCCGACTGAAGGGCTCGGGAAGCCTTTCTCCAAATGATGAATGCTTGGTATACTGAGTTCGTTCGTACGAACCCGAATGCACAACCTCCCCCACCTCCCCCGATTCCTCAACTGTACCCCCGATGCCTCAGGGTGTAGATCTGATGAAATTTCATAGAACTCCAGTTGACAGAATCCGTAAACAAGGGGCCGAAGAATTCAAGGCAAATATTGATGATGATGCCAAGAAAGCAGAGTTTTGGTCGAGAATTCTATTCGATTATTTGATGAATTGTCTTGTACACCTGAGGAATGCTTGAAATGTGCTATATCACTGTTGAGGAATTCAGCTTATCATTGGTGGAAGACATTGACTTCAGTAGTACCGAAAGAGAAAGTAACTTGGGAGTTCTTTCAAGAAGAATTTCGGAAGAAATACATCAGTGAAAGATTTGTTGATCGAGCGTAAAGAGTTTCTTGAATTGAAGCGGGGAACATGATAATTCTTGAATCGAAAAGGAGTTCGTCGGGTTGAGTAAGTATGCTAGAGAATACATTCCTCAGAGGCTAAAATGTGTAGGCGATTTGAAGACGGACTCAATGAAGACATCAAAGTATTTGTTGCGATTCTTGAATTAAAAGAAATAGTAGTACTTGTTGATCGAGCTTGCAAGGCTGAAGAACTACTTAAAGAGAAGAAAAAAATAGAGGCTGAGACTAGAAATTGGAAGAAAAGACCGACGAGTAGTTCATTCTCACAGCAATCTAGGAAATCTAGAAATATGTATTCTCATCCTCAGATTTCGGCCGGACAATCATATGGAAATTTTAAGAAGCAAAATGTAGGTCTTAAATCTCAGACTACTTCTGCAGCTAGTGTGGGGAATTCGAGATTTGTTAAGCTCGAGTGCCAGCGGTGTGGTAGAAATCATTTTGGCCCATGCAGAGCAAATGAATGTTTTCAGCGTAGTTTTCCGGATCATTTTATTAGAGACTGCCCAGAGAGAGTTGAGAAAGAAAAATTTCTGAGTGTAAAAGCTAGTGGTGCAGACTCGAGAGGAAGATATTCGAGAAAAGCTGGAAATGAAGCAAGCAGCAAGAATGTAACCAGAGATTCAGCAGCTAAATCTGAAGTAAGGGCTCCAGCTAGAACTTATGCCATAAAGGCACGTGAAGATGCTTCATCACCCGATGTGATTACTGGTATATTTTCTCTTTATGATGTTAATGTTAATGCTTTGATTGATCCCGATTCTACTCATTCATATGTATGCATGAAACTGGTGTCTAGTATGAATATACCTGTTGAGAACACAGAATTTATGATTAGAGTGTCGAATCCACTAGGCAAATCTGTGATAGTTGATAAAGTATGCAAGAAATGCCCTTTAATGATTCGGGGTCATTACTTTCTGGCGGATTTGATGTTGTTGCCGTTTGATGAATTTGATATTATTTTGGGTATGGATTGGTTGACGTTGCATGATGCTATTGTAAATTGCAAAGAAAAGGTTATAGAATTAAAGTGTGAAAGTGGTAAAATTCTGCGGGTTGAATCAGAAAAGTCAGAGGCATTATTTAGTGTAATTTCTTCGATGTCGGCTCAGAGATATTTGAGGAAGAGTTATGAAGCTTATTTGGTGGTATCAGAGCAGGTTTAGTCGGTTCTCGGACTAATGTGTTGTATGTACGGGTTTTGCTATACATGCCATATATATATTGGGATAGTGTGACGACTTCTGACCTTTTAAATGATTTTTTTTATAGTAAATGGAATTAAATGATGAGTAAGTTATGAAATTTAATCTTAATGAATCTATTTTCATATGGATTGAACAAAACAGGTATATGAATTATATTTTTGAGATATTTGAATTTTTGTGAAACAGGGCCAGAGTGATTTCTGGATCCCCTGTTCTGACTTTAGAAATTCACCATAAATTGTACCAAAATAATTAGGTGGTGTATTTTATATTATTAGAATCCTTATTGAGTCTAGTTTCAGGAGAAACAAACGGCATAGTTATTGAAACTCTGTATAGGGAGATATATGATTTGTAATACACAGAGGTCAGAGCAGTCGAACCCTGAAACAGGGGAGACTTTAACTAATAAACTGTACTAATTGGCCCGACCAAAAATTCTAGAAAAAAATTAGTAGATAGACATATGAGTCTAGTTTAAGGAAAAATTTACGGAATTGGATTTTGAGTTTCGGAACTCGAGATATGAATTTTTTAGTAACTGTGACGCAGTTGGACAACTTGTCCGAATTTGTTTAAGTGCTCAAATAAGTTTAGTAATGCCTCGTGCTCGACTCCGGCGACGGTCTCGGGCGTGGGGGTGTTCTATGCATAAAGTGCTTAAGTTGAGATTAGGGACTAAATCGAATAAGTTGCAAAACTTGCATTCTAGAAGTTTTTAGTATGAAATTGCTTTGAAATATTAATTAGGAGGTCTTAAATGGTAATTTGACCAATTTTAAGTTCATGGACAAAATTAGGACATGGAAGGAATTTTTGGAAAGTTTAGTAGTAAGGGCATTTTGGTCATTTGGATATTAAATGAAATAAAAATAGGAAAAATAACCCAAAATGATCATCTTCTCCATATTGTTCTCGATTTTGCTCTCCTCTATAGTGGAGTTTCTTCAACTTTCAAATTTCATAGTAAGTGATTTCAAGCCCGCTTTTAATAATTTTATGTTTTTGAAATCCTTTAGCTCGATTTAGCTTATGTTAACAATAATTCAACCTATGGTTCATATTTGGAAAAATACCCATAGGTGAAATTTGTGTATTTTGGTGTTTTATGACAGAATATGAGGTTTTAAATTTTGTTAGACAACTTGTGCTACTCGGTTTTGAGTGACAACGAGTAAAAAGGCTTAATCGGTAAAAAAAAAATATTTAGTAGTCATAAATACATGTTAGAGTGAGAATTTGATGTTGCCATAGAAGGGAAAAATGATCAGCATGTCACAAAACATAATAATAAGGGATGAAGTTTAATTCCCGAGCCTAGGGGCAAAAGTGTAATTATTCAAAAGTTTAGGGGCAAAATGATAATTTTGCCAAAGTTCGTATTAAGGACTATTTTAATGAATGTATGTATTAAATAAGATTAATTTGGTATTATAGATCAAGAGAAACGAGATTCAAGTCGTGATCGAAGGAAAAACAAAGTTTACGAGGAATAGGCTCGATTGTTAAAAATTTTGTACCGAGGTAAGTTCATGTGTAAATAAGGCAGCATAATTGTTATTTTTAAGTTATTGATGTTAAATATATGATATGCTGATTTTTATCATGAAATATATGCTTTATGGTTATTTTCGAATAAAATGCAAATTAAATGTATTATTTGTTAAATAGAAAGTGCTACCGAGTATTGGTTTCGGTATTTTACGGAAGATGGCAAGTAGATGTGTTCGAGGAAAATCCCGTTTGAACCTTAGGAATAGATTAGGATACAAGTGACATGTCACTAGGATGGTTCAACATCCGAACTCGTTGAGTTGAGTCCGAGTTCACTTATGGATGTGAAATGTCCGAACTCGTTGAGTTGAGTCCGAGTTCGTGAGATGTAACTAGGCATCCGAACTCGTTGAGTTGAGTCCGAGTTCACTTATGGATGTGAACGCTCGAGCTCGTTGAGTTGAGTCCGAGTTCACTTATGGGCGGGTTACATGGTAGCTTGGCTACAAATGTGGCACTTATGTGCAAATTATCCATGTATCCGAGTTATATTCTGATGTGTTCAACGGGTAAAATTTCTAGTGAAATGGAAGAATACTTAAGATGCAAGTGACATTTTGGTAAGTGTTGTGAAATGGACACTTTGGACAAGTATGTACTTAACCCTCGGGTTGAAAATAGATACAACAACGATAAGGTGGTAAGATGATGAATGATGTTTAAAAATGTGATATATGTTTTGGTGATACCATGCTAAAGTTGTTTGGTATAATTGTATGGTTATGTTACTTGTTATTTGCATATGAACTTACTAAGCATTTATGCTTACTCCCTCCTTTTCGTTCATTGTAGTTTTAACAAGCCGGCTTGAGAATTGGGATAGGTCGAAGACTCGTTCACACTATCCGAAGGCCTAAATTGGTAAAATGGCTTGTGTGTTTTGAATGTGGCATGTATGGCAAAATACTCACTTTGTGTAAATGATCTTATGATATGGCTATGGTTTGGAAAGTAAAGGGTTTGTAAATGATTAGCCATTGGAATGGCCAATCTAAGTCATATTTGATGTTATGTATGTTTAAAATGCTATTTAGTCCATGAAAATCCTTAGTAAAGTGAAATCGCCATAAAAAATGAATCGACAATGAAGATGATGTAAATTTGAAAAATCACCAAAATGGTAGAAATGGAATTGAATGATGAGTAAGTTATGAAATTTAATCTTAATGAATCTATTTTCATATGGATTGAACAAAATAGGTATATGAATTATATTTTATGAATCTATTTTTGTGAAACAAGGCCAGAGTGATTTCTGGATCCCCTGTTCTGACTTTAGAAATTCACCATAAATTGTACCAAAATAATTAGGTGGTGTATTTTATATTATTAGAATTCTTATTGAGTCTAGTTTCAGGAGAAATAAACGGCATAGTTATTGAAACTCTGTACAGGGAGATATATGATTTGTAATACACAGAGGTCAGAGTAGTCAAACCCTGAAATAGGGGAGACTTTAACTAATAAACTATACTAATTGGCCTGACCAAAAATTCTAGAAAGAAATTAGTAGATAGACATATGAGTCTAGTTTAAGGAAACATTTACGGAACTGGATTTTGAGTTTTGGAGCTTGAGATATGAATTTTTTAGTAACTGTGACGCAGTTGGACAACTTGTCCGAATTTGTTTAAGTGCTCAAATAAGTTTAGTAATGCCTCGTGCTCGACTCCGGCGACGGTCTCGGGCGTGGGGGTGTTACAGTAAGAGGGATTTCTTCATTCGGTTTGCTAGTGACAATGTTAGGATTTGTGGCATCTAATAAAACATTATCTCCAATCTTAAGTTGATTTGGAAAGGTATTGTAATGGCCTAAATTCAAGGTTATCGGAACAATGGTTTCGTAACCATAGATCCGATTTAAAGAGAATTTTATTTCAATATTTTTGCTTGAAAATTGATATGATAGGAAAATCGTATGAAAATATTGATAGAAAAATTTTACCGATTTAGTGATTAGATAGGAAAAGAAATTATTGAAGAAATTGAGTAAAAACAAGGTATCGAGACCTCTATCTCGTAAAACCGAGTCAAAAATAATTTTATAAATATTTATGAAATGTTATTAATGTGGTATTAAAATTTCGTTAGGAAATTTTAATGTTTGGGTTGTCAATTAAATGAAAAGGACTAAATTGTAATAGGTGTAAAAGTTGTTAGAATGATTAAATAGCTTAAGAGTCTAATGAGAAAGGATTTAAAAGGCAATTAGACCCAAAAGTTATTTGGGCTGGACGGCAAGGGTATGAAATCAACAGAAAAATTGATAAATTAAGGGTAAAATTAGAATATTGCAAAATTAACTAAATAAAGCTAGGACTAAATAGGAAATATCTAGATTTCTCTTCATTTCTCTTCAATTCTAGCAGCTAAAAACGCCATAGGAGGGTTCTCTAAGCTGGTATTTCATAATTTTTGCACCAAGTGAGTTAATCCTTGCCTTTTTCTTCTAATTTTTGTGTTTCTAAGACTTTTACAACTAGGTCCTACTATTAAATTCATTAGTTTTTGATTTCATGGATGAAATTGAAAGTCACCATGGTTGAGTTCTGTAAGTTTATGATTAAATAGAATGAAATTAAAGCTTTAATTTGTTTATGAGATGATTTTATTAGGTAATTTCAATAGAAATTGATTTTTAGGACCTAATTGTGAAAATGCTTGGAATTAAAGTCTATTGCTGAAATTCTGATTCCTAAAGGTTGTAAACTAGTTTAAGGTGATAGAATAAAATGTTAATTGAGAAAAATCAGCTCAATTGAGAGGCTAATTGAGTAGGGACGAAATTATCATTTATTAAAAGCTTAGGGGAAAAATGGTAATAAACAGCTTGCACAAAAACAGTTTGGACAGCAGCAGTAGACTAACTTTGAAAAATCACCATAAATTTTAGAAATCGAATTAGAAGATGAAAAAAATATGGTATTAAAGCTTATTGATTCTAGTTTCTCAGAAGAAATAGTGTAAGCAATGAATTTGTAAATTTTGAGATATAATGAATTTCGTGGGACAAGGTCAGAATGAATTCGGGTTCCCCTGTTCTGACTTTGAAAAATCATAAAAAATTGAATAAAAATAATTATGGGCTTAAATTTATATGTATAGAATCCTTAATGAGTCTATTTTTAACAAAAACTAACAATAACATTATTTGAATTCTGTATGGAGAGATAATTAATTTTTAGTGAAGAAGGGTCAGAACTGTCAACAGGAGAACAGGGGTAACTTTAAAGAATAAACTGTACTTATTTGCTAAACCAAAAATTCTGAAAATTTTATGGTAAAAAGATATATGAGTTTAGTTTTAGGGAAAATTATGGGATCTTAATTTGGAGTTCCGTAGCTCAAGTTATAAATAATTTAGTGACTATGACTCAAGTAGACAGCTTTGAATGAACTATAAATAATAGTTGAATTATAGAGAATGTTGCATATGAACATGAAATGTATTAAATTGATAATTAAATTTATTTATTTAGATCCAAAAGATTCAAATACGAAGCTAAATCGAGGAAAGGAAAAAGTTTGGGATTCGTAGATTTTTATTGTTTACAAACAAGTATCAAGGTAAGTTCATGTAACTTGAATTATATTCTTAAATGCTTGAGATTGTATGTATTTATGTGAATATGATTTGAATGTTCATTGTATGAAAATTTATGAAACATTGATATATTTGATAAAAGGAGAAGAAATCCCGGTTGAATGAAAGGAAAATTCGATGGATCTCTGAAAAGGAATTGACGGTCAAAAGGATCTAGCCCGGACGGGTGATCCTATCCTGATATAGCCCTCCCGAAGAATATGTGTAAAATGGATTTAGCCCGAACGGGTAATCCGAATTAGGTCTCAATTTAGCCTGACTGTAATTGAGATCCAAGCTCATTAGAGTAATTGTCGTTGTGATTTAGCTCGACCGGTAATCCATTGCCGCAAGGTTGAGGTTTGCGGGAGTGTGCTCTCTGAAATGGATATGTGCGCACATGTATATGAATTGACGGACCCGGAATTGTACAATAAATGTGTACCTCTGAAAATCCATTGAAATTCCGATAAATTCAACGGGATAAATATGGAAAAATAACAAGGAAATGGAAATCATGGTATTGACGAGCTCATCAATCATGGTATATATTATTGATACATGGAAATTATTGTACTAACTTGAATGTTGAGTTTGTGCATGTTAGGGTAATAATGCATTGAATGGATATATGAATGGTTATTATATTGTATTGAAAATATTAGGTAAGTATAATTCTTATTACATGAGCTTACTAAGCACAAAGTGCTTACCCCGTTTCCTTTTTCCCTGTTTTGTAGTGTTAAGAACTCGAAGGTTGGATTTGGTGGAGACACATCACCTTTATCAACCTCGGATTTCGGTATATAAAGAAACTTTATTTTGGAAATCAATGGCATGTATAAGCTAACAAAGTAAATGTTAACGTGAAATGAATGTAAAGTTAGCCATTAGTATGGTTAACAAACCTGGTTCTAGATATGTGATGACGTTATCTTATAAATATGCATGAATTTATCTTGAAAATATGTTGAATTCATTTGGTTGATGTGGATTGGTCTCGATTTAATATTGCGAGGAAGGTTAGATATTTATAAAGGGCTATATTGAATATAAAAGAAAAAATTAATTAAGAAACTCGGTAATGCCTCATACCCTATTCCGGCAATGAATACGGGTAGGGGTATTACATTTATTGGTATCAGAGCTACGGTTTAGCCGGTTCTAGGACCGATGTAGCAAATACGGGATTAGCTATACATGACATTTAAATTATTATTGATAGTGTGATATCTCCTAACCATTTAAAATGTGTTTTTCTTATAATAATGTCATCCGACCGAGCTCAATTTGAGAAAGCTGGGAGTCATGCTCCGGCTTCAGTACAAAGAGAAGAAACTAGCAGTAGAAGGCCCGAGACAGAGGGTCGAGGGGAGGAGGCAAAAATAGCCTTCTTTCAAATGATGAATGAATGGTTTAATCAATACTTAAGAACTAACCCTTTAGTGCAGCAAGCTCAAGCTTCCCCTCCTGCTCCCGAGATCCCACAAGGTACAGGTACTGAATCTGTCAGAAAAGGGAAAGCTCCAGTAGATAAAATTCGAAAATATGGGGCCGAAGAATTTCGAGCAGCAGTTGATGATGATTCCGAATGAGCTGAATTCTGGTTAGAAAACACTACTCGAGTTCTGGAGGAATTGTCTTGTACACCAGAAGAATGTCTGAAATGTGCCGTCTCACTGCTAAAAGACACAGCTTACCATTAGTGGAATACTAAAGCTTCAGTTGTTCCGAAAGAAGAAATTACATGGGAATTCTTTCAGACCGAGTTCAGAAAAAAATATATCAACCAGAGGTTTCTCGATCAGAAAAGAAAAGAATTTCTTGAGTTGAAATAGGGTAACAGATCAGTATCTGAATATGAAAGAGAATTTGTTCGATTGAGTAAATATGCTCGAGAATGGGTACAGTCAGAAGCTGAAATGTGCAAACGATTCGAAGAAGGGTTAAATGAAGACATTAAACTACTGATCGGAATTCTTGAAATTCGAGAGTTTGCTACATTGGCAGAGAGAGCTTATAAAGCAGAAGAATTGAGCAAAGAAAAGAAACAGGCTGAGAGGGAAGCTCGAATTTTTAGTAAAAGACCGACAGGAAAATCCCAGTTTTCTGCTTCAAAGAAATTGAAGAAGTATCAGGATCGTTCTACTTCAGCCATTGGGTATTCGGGCAAAGAGCGAGGTTCTCAACGCACTAATCCATGGCCTTCTACTCCATCAGTGACCAGTGTTGGCAGTGTTGGCACTCCTAAACCGAGATGCCAGTACTGTAATAAAGCTCATTTTGGTGAATGTCGATTAAAGAGCGGGGCTTGTTACCGATGTGGTTCTTTTGACCATTTCCTCAGAGATTGTCCAGAAAGGGGTGAAAAAGAAGCTGAACAGATATCGAAGCTGAGTAATCCAGTTTCGAGACCACTTTGACCATCCGATAATGTCAGTGGTAGTCGAGGAGCTACAAAAGATACTGCAGGTAGGCCTGAGGCACGAGCACCTACTAGGACATATGCCATTCGTGCCAGAGAAGATGCCTCAGCACCCGATGTTATTACTGGTACATTTTCTTTACTTGATACTGATATTACTGCATTGATTGATCCTGGTTCTACGCATTCATATATATATATGTGTTAAACTTGCAATTATTAAAAATTTATCTGTTGAACCTACTGAATTTATGGTTAAAGTCTCGAACCCCCTGGGCCAATCTGTGTTGGTGGATAAAATTTGTAAAAATTGTCCAATAATGGTAAGAGGTTATTGTTTCTCGGCTGATTTAATGTTACTGCCATTTGATGAATTTGACGTGATATTGGGCATGGATTGGTTAACCCAGCATGATGCGGTAGTAAATTGTAAACAAAAATATATTGTGCTAAAATGTCAGAATGGTGAGTTGCTCCGGGTTAAATCTGATCAGACAGAGGGGTTATCTGATATGATTTCGGTAATGGTAGCACAGAGGTATGTCAAAAAAGGGTATGGTGCTTACTTGGCTTATGTACTTGACACCAAAGTATCTGAGTCAAAAATACAGGCAGTTCCAGTGGTATGTGAATTTTCCGATGTGTTTCCAGAGGAATTACCAAGATTACCACCAGAAAGAGAAGTGGAATTTTCTATAGATTTGATTCCGGGAACTACTCCGATCTCCATAGCTCCATATCGTATGGCTCCTACAAAATTAAAGGAGTTAAAGACACAGTTGCAAGAACTTGTTGACAGGGGTTTTGTCCGACCGAGACATTCATCTTGGGGTGCTCCGGTTCTGTTTGTGAAAAAGAAAGATGGGTCTTTGAGATTGTGTATCGACTACCGCAGACTTAATAAAGTAACCATAAAGAATAAGTACCGTTACCCGAATTGATGATTTATTTGATCACCGAAAGGTGCTCTTGTGTTTTAAAGATTGATCTTGATCGAGTTATTATCGATTCACGGTAAAGGAGTCAGATGTGCCAAAAATAGCCTTTAGAACCAGGTACGGGCATTATGAGTTTCTAGTTATGCCATTTGGGCTAACTAATGCATCTGCAGTATTCATGGATTTGATGAACAGGATATTCAGACCGTTCTTAGACAGATTTGTAGTAGTATTCATTGATGATATTTTGGTTTATTCTCGGGATGAAGAAGAACATGCAGAACATTTGAGAATTGTGTTGCAAATTCTACGAGAGAAGCAGTTATATGCTAAATTCAGTAAATGTGAATTTTGGCTTCGAGAAGTGGGTTTTCTTGGACACATTGTATTTGCTGAAGGCATCAGGGTAGATCCAAGTAAAATATCAGCTATTGTCAATTGGAATCCACCGAAGAATGTATCTGAAGTTAGAAGTTTCTTGGGTTTAGCTGGTTATTATCGGAGATTTGTACAGGGATTCTCTATGATAGCTTCTCTAATGACTCGATTATTACAGAAAGATGTAAAGTTCGAGTGGACTGATGAATGTCAACAAAGTTTCAACCGATTGAAAGACCTATTAACGAAAGCACTTTGTATTAGTGCAAATGAATCGGTAAGGAATTTTTATTTACAATGATGCCTCATTAAATGGTTTAGGTTGTGTTTTGATGCAAGAAGGTAAAGTAATAGCCTATGCTTCAAGACAACTTAAACCACATGAAAGAAATCACCCAAGACATGATCTTGAATTAGTCTGCTATTGTATTTATTTGAAAATATGGCGGCATTACTTGTACGGTGAGAAATGTCATATTTATACTTGATCATAAAAGCTTGAAATATTTGATGACACGAAAGATTTGAATTTGAGACAATGCAGTGGCTTGAATCGATAAAGGACTATGATTTGATTATTGATTACCATCCGGTATGGCTAATGTTGTAGCTGATGCTTTGAGCCTAAATCTCTGTTTACTTTGAGCTATGAATACCCGTTATCATTGACTGATGATGGTTCAATCCTAGCGAATTAAGAGCTAAACTGACATTTTTACAGCAAATATGTGAAGCTCAGAAGAATGATGAGAAGTTACAAGTTAAATGGACAAAGTGTGAGTCAGGTAATGATTCGAATTTGATTGGTTCGATGGTTGTTTATTATTCGAGGTAGGTATGTGTACCTCGAATTGAGCTCATCTGAAGATTCTACGTGAGGCTCACAGTATTATTATTATGTCTGTACATCCGGGGAGTAATAAAATGTATAATGATCTAAAAAAGATGTACTTATGGTCGAGAATGAAACGTGATATCTCTGAGTTTGTATCAAGGTGTTTAATATGTCAACAAGTTAAAGCTAAACATCAGGTACCTTCAGGGTTACTTCAGCCAATTACTATACCAGAATGGAAATGGGAAAGAATCACTATGGATTTTGTATCGGGGCTACCTTTGTCTCCGAGGAAAAAAGATGCTATTTGGGTGATTGTTGACCGATTAACAAAGTCAGCTCACTTTATTCCGGTACGTATGGATTATTCTTTAGATAAACTAGCTGAACTGTACATATCTGAGATTGTCAGGCTACACGGAGTGCCTGTCTCCATCAGATAGAGATCCCCGATTTACGTCTCGTTTCTAGGACAAATTGCAATAAACCTTGGGTACTCAGTTGTATTTTAGCACTGCATATCATCCTCAGACAGATGGTCAATCTGAGCGTGTAATTCAAGTATTGGAAGATATGCTCCGATGATGTATACTAGAGTTTGAAGGTAATTGGGAGAGGTGTCTACCTTTGATTGAATTTGCTTACAATAACAGTTATCAGTCTAGTATTAAAATAGCTCCGTATGAAGCTTTGTATGGTAGAAAATGTAGAACACCGTTATATTGGACAGAGCTTAGTGAAAGGAAGATACATGGGGTTGATTTGATCCGAGAAACAGAAGAAAAAGTAAAGGTTATTCGTGATAGTCTAAAAGCAGCTTCCGATCGTCAAAAATCATATGCCGACCTTAAACGAAAAGAGATTGAATTTCAAGTCGGTGACAAGGTATTTCTGAAAGTGTCTCCTTGGAAGAAAGTCCTCCGATTCAGTCGAAAGGGTAAACTGAGTCCAAGATTTATCGAACCTTATGAAATCATAGAAAGAATTGGACCGGTCGCTTATCGATTCGCATTACCACCGGAACTTGATAGAATCCGTAATGTTTTTCATGTATCTATGTTACGACGATATCGATCAGATCCTTCACATGTTATTTCTCCGACAGAAGTAGAGATTCAACCGAATATGACTTACAGTGAAGAACCGGTCAAAATATTAGCACGGGAGACAAAAGAGCTTAGAAATAAAAAGATAAATTTGGTGAAAGTATTGTGGCAAAAGCACGGGATTGAGGAAGCGACATGGGAACCGGAGGAGGCAATGAGGAAACAATACCCAAACCTCTTTACTGGTAAGATTTTCGAGGACGAAAATTCTTAAAGGGGGGGAAAGTTGTAATGGCATAAATTCAAGGTTATCGGAACAATGGTTTCGTAACCATAAATCCGATTTAAAGAGAATTTTATTTCAATATTTTTGCTTGAAAATTGATATGATAGGAAAATCATATGAAAATATTGATAGAAAATTTTACCGATTTAGTGATTAGATAGAAAAAGAAATTATTGAAGAAATTAGGTAAAAACAAGGTATCGAGACCTCTATCTCGTAAAATGAGTCAAAAATAATTTTATAAATATTTATGAAATGTTATTAATGTGGCATTAAAATTTCGTTAGGAAATTTTAATGTTTGGGTAGTCAATTAAATGAAAAGGACTAAATTGTAATAGGTGTAAAAGTTGCTAGAATAATTAAATAGCTTAAGAGTCTAATGAGAAAGGATTTAAAAGGAAATTAGACCCAAACGTTATTTGGGCTGGACGGCAAGGGTATGAAATCAGCAGAAAAATTGATAAATTAAGGGTAAAATTGGAATATTGCAAAATTAACTAAATAAAGCTAGGACTAAATAGGAAATATCTAGATTTCTCTTCATTTCTCTTCAATTCCAGCAGCTAAAAATGCCATAGGAGGGTTCTCTAAGCTGGTATTTCATAATTTTTGCACCAAGTGAGTTAATCCTTGCCTTTTTCTTCTAATTTTTGTGTTTCTAAGACTTTTACAACTAGGTCCTACTATTAAATTCATTAGTTTTTTATTTCATGGATGAAATTGAAAGTCACCATGGTTGAGTGCTGTAATTTTATGATTAAATAGAATAAAATTAAAGCTTTAATTTGTTTATGAGATGATTTTATTAGGTAATTTCAATAGAAATTGATTTTTAGGACCTAATTGTGAAAATGCTTGGAATTAAAGTCTATTGTTGAAATTCCGATTCCTAAAGGTTGTAAACTAGTTTAAGGTGATAGAATAAAATGTTAATTGAGAAAAATCAGCTCAATTGAGAGGCTAATTGAGTAGGGACGAAATTATCATTTATTAAAAGCTTAGGGGAAAAATGGTAATAAATAGCTTGCACAAAAACAGTTTGGACAGCAGCAGTAGACTAACTTTGAAAATCACCATAAATTTTAGAAATCGAATTAGAAGATAAAAAAAATATGGTATTAAATCTTATTGAGTCTAGTTCCTCATATAAGAAATAGTGTAAGCAATGGATTTGTAAATTTTTAGATATAATGAATTTTGTGAGACAAGGTCAAAATGAATTCGGGTTCCCCTATTCTGACTTTGAAAAATCATAAAAAATTGAATAAAAACAATTATGGGCTTAAATTTATATGTATATAATCCTTAATGAGTCTATTTTTAATAGAAACAAACGATAACATTATTTGAATTCTTTATGAAGAGATAATTAATTTTTAGTGAATAAGGGTCAGAACTGTCAACAGCAAAAGAGGGTTAACTTTAAAGAATAAAATGTAGTTATTGGCTAAACAAAAATTTTGAAAATTTTATGGTAAAAAGATATATGAGTCTAGTTTTAGGGAAAATTATGGGATTTTAGTTTTTAGTTCGGTAGATCAAGTTATAAATAATTTAGTGACTATGACTCAAGTAGACAGCTGTGAATGAACTATAAATAATAGTTGAATTATAGAGAATGTTGCATATGAACATGAAATGTATTAAATTGATAATTAAATTTATTTATTTAGATCCGGAAAATTCAAATACGAAGCTAGATCGAAGAAAGGAAAAAGTTTGGGATTAGTATATTTTTATTGTTTACAAACAAGTATCAAGGTAAGTTCATGTAACTTGAATTATATTCTTAAATGCTTGAGATTGTATGTATTTATGTGAATATGATTTGAATGTTCGTTGTATGAAAATTTATGAAACATTGATATATTTGATAAAAGGAGAAGAAACCCCGGTTGAATGAAAGGAAAATTCGATGGATCTCGAAAAGGAATTGACGGTAAAAGGATCTAGCAGGACGGGTGATCCTATCTGATATAGCCCTCCGAAGAATATGTGTAAAATGGATTTAGCCGGACGGGTAATCCGAATTAGGTCTGAATTTAGCTTTGACTGGTAATTCATATCCAAGCTCATTAGAGTAATTGTCGTTGCAGGGGATTTAGCCTGGACTAGTAATCCCGACAATACTTTATGAGTTTATATTGTAGGGGATTTAACCTGGACTGGTAATCTCACTACAAGGTTGAGGTTCGCGGGAGTGTGCTCTCTGAAATGGATATGTGCGCACATGAATATGAATTGACGGACCCGGAATTGTACAATAAATGTGTACTTCTAAAAATCCATTGAAATTCCGATAAATTCAACGGGATAAATATGGAAAAATAACAAGGAAATGGAAATCATGGTATTGACGAGCTCATCAATCATGGTATATATTATTGATACATGGAAATTATTGTACTAACTTGAATGTTGAGTTTGTGCATGTTAGGGTAATAATGCATTGAATGGATATATGAATGGTTATTATATTGTATTGAAAATATTAGGTAAGTATAATTCTTGTTACATGAGCTTACTAAGCACAAAGTGCTTACCCGCTTCCTTTTCCCCTGCTTTGTCTTGTTAAGAGCTAAGAGGTCGGATTTGGTGGAGACACATCACATTTCAACCTCGAGGATTTCGGTATATAAAGAAACTTTATTTTGGAAATCAATGGCATGTATAAGCTAACAAAGTAAATGTTAACGTGAAATGAATGTAAAGTTAGCCATTAGTATGGTTAACAAACCTGGTTTTAGATATGTGATGACGTTATCTTATAAGTATGCATGAATTTATCTTGAAAATATGTTGAATTGATTTGGTTGATGTGGATTGGTCTCGATTTAATATTGCAGGGAAGGTTAGATATTTATAAAGGGGCTATATTGAATATAAAAAAAAAATTAATTCGTAAAATCCGGTAATGCCTCGTAACCTATTCCGGCAATGAATACGGTTAGGGGTATTACAGGTATTAAGCTTGTTCTAGCGTAGTTTTGGTTCATCGTGTGTTCTCGATTTATGTGTCCGCCATTCATCTAGCTCCTCGATTTGTAGCCTTCGTTCTTCATGAATGGGTCCTCTACTATTGCTTGAAAATGGCTCATGTACTTCCTTCAAACTCATTTCCTGCAAAGTAGGTTGCACCATATTGTCAGTTTTAGTAGAATGGTTTAGACAATCACCTTCAATTTTCGATGTGTTGCCAAAATTGCGAGCTTGAAGGGTGATTGTTTCGTCTCCCACACGAAGTGTGAGCTCACCTGTGCCAACATCAATAATCGTTCTAGCAGTTGCTAAAAAGGGCCTTCCTAAAATCAAAGGAGTGTTGCTATCCTCCTCTATGTCTAGAATAACAAAGTCAACAGGAAATATAAATTTACCAATTTTAACTAGTACATCTTTAATAATACCTCTAGGAAATCTTATAGTTTTATCTGTTAATTGAATGCTCATCCTAGTTTGTTTGGGTTTCCCAAGACTTAGTTGTTTAAACATTTTGTAAGGCATGACGCTAATACTAGCCTCTAAATCAGCTAATGCATTATTAACATTTAAACTACCAATTAAGCAAGGAATTGTAAAACTCCTTGGGTCTTTCAATCTGTTGGGTAGCTTATTATGAAGAATGGCTGAGCAAACTGCGTTCACCTCCACATGCGACCTTTCATCTAACCTTCGTTTGTTTGCTAGAAGCTCCTTTAAAAACTTGATTGTGTTTGGCATCTGCAAAAGTGTTTCAATAAACCGTAAGTTATTATGTAGTTTCTTTAAAATTTTAAGAAGTTTACCAAATTGTTCATCTGAGCGGTCTTTCCTTGTCGCATTGGGGTACGGCACACGAGGTTTGTATTCTATACTTACCGATTTCTACTCATTGTGGTCTACCTCACCTTTACTTTTGCTTATCTCAGTTTCTTACCTTGGTTCTGGTTCAGGTGTGACTAACCCTTCCTCATCTTGACTAGTAATTGCGTGAGTTGCTCCTTTAGGTTAGATTCTGTGTTGCTTGGCAAGCTACCTTGTGGTCGTTTAGAAATCAACTTGGCCAGCTGTCCAATCTGAGTTTCAAGCCCTTGGATCGATGCTTGTTGATTCTTAAGTGCTGTCTCAGTATTCTGAAAATGAGTTTCTGACACTGATATAAACTTTGAGAGCATCTCTTCAAGGTTCGACTTCTTTTCCTGTTGGTAGGGTGGTTGTTGGTAGCCTGGAGGTGGTCTCTGATTTCCTTGGCCTCCCATGAGAAATTTGGGTGGTTCTTCCAACCTGCATTATAAGTGTTACTATATGGATTGTTTTGAGATCGATGATTATTACCCATGTAACTTAACTACTCGTTCTCCATGTTGTGGCCATAAGGTTGGTATTTTGAATTGCTTGATCCACCTCCATTTGCTTCGCACTACATTACTGGGTGAACCTGTGAAGAACTAAGAAAACTATCAATTTTCTTATTCAAGAGTTCTACCTAATTAGAGAGCATGGTGATCGAATCGACGTTATAAACACCGGCTATTTTCATTGCCTTTGTTCTCATGACTTACCACTGATAGTTATTCAGTGACATCTCCTCTATAAACTCATAAGCATCTTCAGGTGTTTTATTACTGATGGTTCCGCCAGCAGCTGTGTTAACCATTTGTCGAGTCGAAGGATTCAGGCCATTATGAAAGGTTTAAACCTGTAGCCAGAGTGGTAACCCATGGTCAGGGCATCTTCGCAAAAGGTCTTTATATCTCTCTCATGCATCATAAAGTGTTTCTAAATCCATCTGCACAAAAGAAGAGATATCATTCTGTAATTTAGTCATTTTAGCCGGCGGAAAATATTTTAGTAAAAACTTTTCAGTCATTGGTTCCCAAGTAGTAATTGACCCTCGTGGTAATGAGTTCAACCATTGTTTAGCTTTGTTTCTCAATGAAAAGGGAAACAACCGAAGACGTATGGCATCATCAGAAATGCCATTGATTTTAAATGTATTACATAGTTCCAAAAAGTTTGCCAAGAGAGCATTGGGATCTTCGTCCTGCAAACCATCAAACTGAACAAATTGTCGTATCATTTGAATTGTGTTAGGTTTCAATTCAAAAGTATTTGTAGCTACAGCAGGTCTAACTATGCTCGATTCAATTCATGTTAAAGAAGGTGTAGCATAATCATACATAGTGCGCGGAGTAGGATTTTGATTAACAGCAATCGCAGGAGGTATCGGATTTTCTTAGTTTTCAGCCATCTCTACAGTGGTGGTTGAAGTATCTTCCTCTTGTTCCTCTGTGTAACGTAAGCTTCGCCTTATTTCTCTTTGGTTTTTGCGAACTGTGCGATCGATCTCACTACCAAAAAGTAATGGTCCTGACGGGTTTTTTCTAGTCATAAACTATAAGAACCTGCCAGAAAAAGGGAAAAAGAAGAATTAGTAATAAAAATTAGAAATAAATTTAAATTGCAGTAAAAATAAATTGCTAAGTTAATAAAAATCGAGTGCTCCTAATATCTTAGTTCCCCGGCAATGGCGCCAAAAACTTGATACGTGATATTCGTGACAGTTTTTAAATATTTATCATGAATCGTTCTTGAAACTAATTATTATCACGATGAAGGCAAGTGTACCTATCGAATAGTAGTATAGCTTTAGCAAGACCGAATTGTCGAACCCGAAGGAACTAAAAGTACTAGTAATGACTGTCTTTTTATGATCTAGCCTAAGAATAATGGTGTTTGTTTTAGCTAACAAATTAACTAAACTAAGAATTCACAGAAAATAGAATTGGGGAATTACTTTTGGAAAAATGATTGAATTAAGAAAATATTTAAGGAAAAATCCACCTAGACTTCACTTGTTATTTGACTCTGAATCAGACGATTTACTCATTTGACTTGACCCATAGAAATCCCTAAGTTATTTATTATCTCTCTCGAGATTAACAACGTTTAACCCTAGGTTGAATAATTGAAATCCCTTTCTAATTAACTCCCTAGGGTTGCATTAACTCGATCTATGGATCCCCTTATTAGGTTACACCCTAATCCGGCAAAATCTTGTCACCCTATCTCTAGGCGCGCAATCAACTCCGCTTAATTATGACAAATGTAATCTTAGACAGAGTCTATTCCACCTCTGAATAAGAGCTTAACTTGAATCAATATCCTGGAATATCAAAACAAGAATTAAGAACACATAATTAAGAATAAGTCAAATATTTATCATACAATTCAGATAATAATAACAAGATCTATCTTAGGTTTCATTCCCCTTAGGTATTTGGGGTTTTAGTTCATAACCAAAAAGGTAAACATCTTAGAAGAATAATGAATACAAAACATAAAGAAAAACCCAAAACTCCTGAAGGGAAATTGAGGGGAGATCTTCAGTCTTTGATGATGAATCCGGCTTCTGAGATGGATCAATCGGCTTTCCTTGAGCAGTTCCCTGCTTCCTCTTCTCTGCCCCCCCTTTTCCCCCTCCTTTAGGGTGTATTTATAGGCTTTGGAATGCATAAGAACCCTCAAAATTGGCCTTTTCTGAATTGGACTTGTAACACCCCAAACCCGGCCTAGACGTTATGACCGGATCCAGTGCGCCATATTGATGCGTACAAAACATTCCGTATTACTTAGTTTGGAAAACCTTATTAGTGATGTAAAGATACTTTTAATATAGGTTAAAGTGAATGGGAGCTGTGCACCAGGTAGGAAACCAGAAAAAGAGGAGGTGAGTCTGTCGGACTGCTTAAGTACCAAGCTCCCTTCGGATCCAATCCTAGACATGCACACCGCCATTGCCACACTCTAACATCTCGTATAATTGTGAGAAAACCATTTGGTTAAGTTCATCTTAATAACGTGATTAAGTTTGAAAACGTTTGCTTAGCGGAAGTCTCACTTGTAATCGAGTTATTTTGAAATCACTTAATGTTTTTGAAAACGCGTCCTAAAGCTAACCCATTTTCCTTAGTTATCATAGTTTTTTCATCATAATAAAATAAAATAATAAAAGTAAAACAAAACCATAAAAATAATTAAGCGGCCTTATTACACTTAAAACCCAAAACCATAAATGAAATTAAAAGGACGTCCACTCACCGAAAAGAAACCAGGTTCGTAGAAACATGTGGCCAGTCCGAATCCCTCACAGCTCCAAGCCCACTATGGTTGAGGATTACTGCGAGGATGAAAATAAGGGGTGAGTTTTGGGAAACTCGGTGTGTAATTCAACCCAACCATAGCCTAAATCAGTTCAAACCACGAGAGCAGAATAAGTTGGCCTCGGCCGAGCAGATATCGAATAAAGCCCATAGGCCCGAATGCACCAAAACAGATATATCATGCTTATGCGAAACCCAACCATATCCAACCACATACACCCTATACCATCCTTTCGCCATGTGGGAGACTACTCGACCCACCCAACCGCTACACGCCACGAAATATGCAGCATGGTGCCAGATACTGAAAATGTGACAGAGTCACGGATCTGAATATTTTGTGGCGGGGCCACGAATCAGATAATTTGTGGCATAGCCACCGGACGCTTCCTCCATAATATAACCCATGTCCCCATGCAATGATATACATTCATGGCATACATCACATGATTTAATTCATCATGCTTTTCAGACAAAATTAACCCTAGGGGTATAGAGGTCATTTTGCATACATAGGGGTATAATGGTAATTTTGCATACATAGGGGTATAATGGTAATTTTGCATACATAGGGGTACTCTAGTACATCTAACTATTTCTAAGGTTTTCATGCATATCGTAGCCATTACGTTTAGCCAGAAACACTTACCGAGTGTTCTTACTGAATTGGGCCCGTTGGCCCATTAACCCAGTTTTGGCCCATTAAGCCCAAAATATCAAAACGCATGAAATCGCGCGTACTGCAGTTTTATCACTTTCGATTACCAGTAATAATTACCCATACGTCTTACAAGCATTCGCACACTCGCAAGTGCCCAAAATACCGGCTTTTCGGCTTTTGCCGATCTAGCCTATGAGAGGGTGTCAGTTACACACCTGTTTTTGGGATTTCCTCGACGAGATCTACACATGAACTGCCTACAATTGAACCACTTAATATCACTCCAAATATCGAAATAAGATTGAGTATATAGTCCCCTACCACATTCGGCCAAACATGCCTAACACCCTTATTGCTCTTACCTTACTGCCGAAAGATGGTTAACTCCAAAGATCCGATCGTTCCACCTGTCCAAGCCCTTGATCAACCGCCTCTAAATCACGCTATTACCAAAACAAAATAGTTATTACGACCCCTTAGGGTTACAAGTCCAAATCGACAACCTCCCTAACTTTTAGGGATTTCGGCTTTTCCTAAAATATGTAAGAATACTAAGTTTTAGAGAAGACTTACCATCGATTCCTTAGTGAATGATTCCAATGAGTTTCCCACTCGATCCCAATGTAGATCTAAGCCCTCAGATGATAACAAAAGTCGAGCTTTCAGTGACTCCAGTATTCGGCGAAGTCCCTTTTAATGTGGGGTTTTCGGCTTTTTGCAACTTGTGTTTAGAAAGGTAAAACGAGAGGGTTTTGCTATGGTCTTGTCGTCAAAACTTGAGGTTTTAGAGGGCTGGTGAATCAGCCACAAATGATGAAGAAAAGAGATGTGTTTTTGGTTATAAGAAATCGGCACAAAAAGAATCAAGCTTTG
Organism: Gossypium arboreum; assembly: GCF_025698485.1. Lineage (NCBI taxonomy): Eukaryota > Viridiplantae > Streptophyta > Magnoliopsida > Malvales > Malvaceae > Gossypium > Gossypium arboreum. The sequence goes on from NC_069071.1 coordinate 5,855,613, forward strand.
ATTTCGACTTTTTATGGCCAAAGGCTATGAAGGTTTTGAAACGGTTGAAGGGAAAATGGAGATGAACAAGATGGTAGGAAGGTTCGGCAATGGAGGAAAGAAGAAGGAAGATAGATGGAGAGAAGAAGAAAAGAAAAGAAAGGAGAGAAGGAAGAATGGTCGAAAAGAAAAAAAAAGCGGCACAACACTCCCAAATGTGAATTTATACCTAGCCTTTGACCTAGCCGAAATTTACCCCTAAAGAAACCCTTGGCTGGCCAACTCTTGCCCTCAAGAGTCCACTATTCGCCAACACCATCCTCCTTGATCAGCTCCTAAATCCTCTCCTTATCCCTCCTTACTCAATCTCCGAGCAACTCAAACTCCTCCCGACAGACTTTTACTTGGTTCCACTACTTACCTTTTTGTTCATAAAAATTAATCCCTTGATTTGCTGTCATTGTGACTTGAACCTGGGTCCTCCTTAGCTTCCACACGCCACTTATAGCCTTCCCTGTGGCGTCACTTTACCACTTCACCACTTGCTTCCTTGTGATCTATTTTACACAATTAATTCCTCAAAGCCCACTTTATCAGAACCCCTTTCTCTTATGGAATTAAAATTAATTAAAACTATCGGGTTATCCTAAGCTTGGGCCTTCTAGATGCCCACTATCACAATTAAACCTACACTTAACAAGCAGAACACAGAATTTTTAATTTTACAATCTTTTTTTTTTTCAGAATTCCCAAAAATTTGGGGCGTTACAGGACTCAACTTGGGCTCGACTGGGGCACGCCCGTGTGCGATTACTTCAGGTCATGGTCAAGACTGTTAAATAGGAACGGGCATGTGGTCTACCCGTGTGAGTCATGCTTCGATTATGCCAAATAGACACGACCGTGTGGTCTGCCCGTGTGAGGAAGTCCAGGCCGTGTTGATTTCGTATGTTGGCCCATTTTCTCCGTTTTTGGCCCGTTTCTCTTTCCTTTCACTCTCCTATGCTCTCCTAAGTATAAAACATGAAATTAAGGCATTAGAAGCATCGAATTCACCAAATCTAAGGAAAAATCGTCCATAAAATGTTCCAAGCATGGGATAAAAATATGTATAAATTACGGTTTATCAGCCCTCAAAAATGGACTTTTTCGAATAGGACTCTGCTTGGGCTCGACAGGGACACGCCTGTGTGACACGCCCGTGTGCGATTACTTCAGGCCGTGGTCAAGCCTGTTAAATAGGCACGAGCATGTGGTCTACCTGTGTGAGTCGTGCTTCGATTCTGCCAAATTGACACGGCCGTGTGGTCTACCCGTGTGAGGAAGTCCAGGCCGTGTTGATTTTGTATGTTAGCCCATTTTGTCCATTTTTGGCCCGTTTCTCGTTCCTTTCACTCTCCTATGCTCACCTAAGTATAAAATGTGAAATTAAGGCATTAGGAGCATCGAATTCACCAAATTTAAGGAAAAATCATCCATAAAATGTGCTAAGCATGGGATAGAAATATGTATGAATTACGGTTTATCATTTTACACTCAAGAGAGCTTAGAATAGCAAAAAGAGCAAGAAACGGGCCAAAAATGGACAAATTGGGCTTAAAATAGTGTTTCACACCGCCTAGGCACTTCCACATGGGTAAACCACACGCCCGTGTGAGGTACACGAGCAGACCACACGCCCGTATGTCATGGTTGTGTCGACTAGAAACCAACTCAGAATTACACACGGCTTAAGCAATTGCACACGGGAGTGGTACACGACCGTGTCTCTGTCGAGCCCAAGTCTAGTTCTACTCTGAAATGGCCATATTTGAAGGTTTAAAAGTATTCTAAAGCTTATATAAACACCCTAGAAGAGGATTATTAAGGGGACATAGAGTCAGAGGCAGAAAATATTCGAGAATAGCCGTCGAAATCACCGCGGAGATAGGATATACATCAAGACTGAAGATTTCCATCCAATTTCCTAGAAGTTCTTTAGGTTTCTTTATGTTTTGTTGTAATCTAAACTTTGAGATGTTTTCCTTTATTATTATGAACTAAACTCCCTAAATACCTAAGGGATATGAAACCTAAGACGAATCTTATTACTCTTTGATTTATATGATAAATATTTATTCTTATTCTTAATTGTGAGTTTAATCCTTGTTTTAATATTCTAGGATATTAATTCAGGTTTTTGATGTGCTTATTCAGTGGAGAAAAAGTCCCTGTTTAAGAGTAGATCATTCATAATTAAGCGGAGTTACATGCAATCCTATTGATAGGACGACATAAATCTGCCGGATTAGAGTCAAATCTAATAAGGGAATCCATAGATCGAGTTAATGTGACAATATGGGTTTTAATCAGAAAGAGATTTCAATTAATCAACCTAGATTCAGTTGTTTTTAGTCTCGAAAGGGATATTAACATAAATCAGGGATTTCTACTGAATAAGTCAAGTGAATAAATTGTCTAAGTCAAAGGTAATAAGTGAAATCTAGGTGGATTCTTTCTTGGGTATTGTCTTCTCCATTGGTTTTTCTAAAGTATTTTCCAACTTTCATCTCTGTCATAATCTTAGAAAATTAGTTTAGTTTAAAAACACCCTTTAATTCTTAGACTAGATAATAAAAAGATAGTAATTACTAGTACTTTTAGTCCTCGTGGATACGATATTTCCGGTCTCACCATAACTATACTACTGTTTGATAGGTGCGCTTGCCTTAAGTCGAATATTTAGTTAGTTTCACGATCATTAGCCGAAGTTCGATAAGCGTAGAGGGTAAATGGTAATTTCTTTATGTCAATCTTTACAAGTCTCGGTCGCCTTTCACTATGATCTTTTTTTTATTCTTCTTTTTATTTTTATTTTTATTTTTGTACTTTTGTTTTTCTATTTGGCAGGCCTTTGCTGCATTGTGATATGGTGTCTGATCTTTGAATAAGCTTTTGACATTGTGCAGTTGTATTAAACATGATTCTTTTTGACACTTGTCGGTACTTGATTTTTTTTTGGTTGGTTTTTTCTTTTGGACTTTAATAACTATCGACTTGGTAACATTGGCATATGAAGTGACCTTCACCCTCTTTGTGAAGTAATCGACGACTGCCAAGATGAATCAATATATATTAGAGGAGAATGGCCTGATAACATCCATGCCCCACATAGAGAAAGTCTGTGAAGAAATGAATAAGGCACATGAATCTTGTCTCCCTAAATACGGTCTAACTGATACAATTCCCTTCCATGGTGGATCAACAGTACCCGAACCTCATGATTAGCATGGCTACCTGAAACCATTAACATGTGTCATTCTAACACCCGTATAGACATTTTTTAGTGTCCATAGGTCTTAATATCCCAGGTATATCTTGATATGATTATGTGAAAACATCTTTGAATTCTTGGAATAACTTAATGACAATTCGCTTTGTCTTTGCGGTGACTCAGGCTTCGATCTTTGCCTCTTACTCATAATGTCCACTGACCCTTTTTAGAGTAGGATCTGTTTTTCATCTTATTCTATCATCCTTAACAAATCAGGAGATAAGTCACAATCTCTGTCATCTTCAAAGTCTTGAGATCCCCCTAAACACATATCTTACCCAAAAGGAGACTTTGAGTCAGTGACAGTGTCACTCACGTCATTAATATCTGGGGACCTATTATAGGTACGAAGGCAGATTCCAAAGAATAAATGATTCTAAGGATGATTATTTGTATGGTATGATCATGAATGAAGAATAAAAGCATATTAAAAGACAGTCTAAAGAACAAAATAATATATAAAGAATGAAAGAATATTTGCTCAAAAAGATGCATTTTTTTGAAATAAATATTTTGAACACAAGCCTATTTCACAAAAGGGTTCTTATTGCTTCTAGGTTTAAAGCAACAAGCGTGTTTTGAATATTACTCTAGATTAGCTCTAAAAAAATAGGGATCTCTTTTACAGTTCCATTGTTCGAAACCCTCCCAAATATACAAGGGTTTGGAAATTTTTATTCCCCGGTTCCCTCTTCAGATATGTCATTCAGATTCCCCGATATTCCTTCCAAGCTTTTGACTTATTCAAGGCATCGCAACTCTTTTGCCCCTACCTTCAAATATCACATTTACTTCCTTGTCAGAGTGATTAGGTTCAGAGGAATCGTTGAACTTCACAATTCCCATTTCAATGAACCTTTCGACCAACTTTTTAAATGTAGGGTAGTTTTCAATTGATTGCCCCATTATTCTCGCATGGTACTCGTATTGAGCATTCTCATTATACCATTTTGGGAACAGAGGTTGCACGGTTTCCAAGTAGAAAGGGGACACCACACGCACATAAAAAAGATTCTGATACAAATCCTTATATGACATAGGTATAGGTGTAAACTGGAGCTTTTCTGTATTTGGCCTCGAGTTAGATTCCTACCTTGAAAAGCCTCGATAGCTAGTGGTTACAGCCCTTGAGTGGTCTATGCTGACCAATTTGAAAGGCATGCTCACGATGTTCACTTCATTCTCCTTGTTTCTCGGGGTTGACCTTTTAGCACTTTCTCCCGTACCTATCTTCCCACTTCTTACCGCATTTTCAATCATCTCACCGGACATTACTATATCTAAAAAGCTCAAAGTAGTGCTTCCCAACATATGGTTAATGAACGGGGCTTTCAGATTATTGATGAAAAGCATTGTGGTCTCCTTTTTCCAGAAGAGGCGGCTGGACCTGTGTTGCTACCTCTCCATCTTTGGGCATATTGCCTGAAACTCTCATTTTGCTTCTTTTTTATATTCTGCAAGGTAATTCTATCAGGTGTCATGTCTATTACATGGTTGTACTGCTTCATAAAATCTTGTGCTAAGTCCTTCCAAGAATTGATTTTAGCACGACTCAATTGATTGTACCATTTAGCTACTGACCTGATCAGGCTGTCTTGGAAGCAATGGATTAATAGTTGGTCATTATTAACATATCCTGTCATCCTTTGACAGAACATTGTGATGTGAGCTTCAGGACAACTAGTCCCATTGTACTTTTCAAACTCTAGAATCTTAAATTTCGGCGGGAGTACTAGATCACGGACCAAACTCAGATCCTTGGTGTCAATCCCACAATAATAGTCAACATTATCCATTGCTTAAAATTTTCCTCCAACCACCTATATCGATCCTTGAGTTGTCTTGGCAATTCCATCTTTGCTTTTTCCATTTCATCCAGATCAGAAACTATAGGAGTGGTTGGATTGCCACCTGGATTGAAACTTGAGCCTATCGGCTAATTCACAGGTGCTGAGGTACCGGCCTGATATTTCTAGGTTCTGATAATAGGTACACCTTGCGGAGATGTTTGAGCATTTGTCGAGCTGAAACCTGGAGGGTAAAGAGGCCCTACATTGTCCTCCCCAACATTGATAATAAAGCTTTTTCCTTTTCCTAGCCCCTTAGTCAGCAATTAGGACAACTGATTCATCATATTCCTTTGGGACTCTAGCACTTGGTCACTCATATCTTACCTTATCTTCGCCAGTTGCTCTTGCATTTGCATTTGTAACTGGTCTTGCATCTCTATTTGAAATTGTTCAAGTCTTTCCAATCTTTGGTCCATATCTTTTGTCTTAGCACAGGTACCGTAACGATGCTTGGTTGGTAAGTTTTTATCGGTTTCCAGATTAACTGAAATGATTTAAATTAATTAGGGTCCTTTCTGTGAAAATCTAATGCAAATGATGCAATGCAAATGCATGGAATGAATGCAAAAGAAAGAAAGGCATTGATTCTAAATTCAATTCTATTAGAACAACTTTTCTAGAAAACAAATTCCTTTACATCAAACGGATTACATATGCGGCCCTGCCCTCATATTCCAGGCGAAGACACCGATCCCTTTCTTTCGTAAAAGTCAAATCTCGCAAACTTCCAATAGATGCCTCCACTGCTCCTTTTTGCTTGATCCAGGCCACGACTTATTACTCACTTATCCTCGCGCTGCTTGTTAGCTCCTTTAAGAAAGTCGGGATGTGACGGCTCTCGAATAATCTTTATCGGCTTGAATCCTCGGGCAATAAAACAAAGTATTATTTTCCTCCGTGAACTATCAGCCTTCTTTCGTTGTATTTACTTGGACTATATTCAGACAACCGCATTATAATCCACTTTATCAAGAAATTCATTTTCCATGACAAGCTATTCAATCAACACCTTCTTTCTATGATGATGTAATGCAATGCAGTCATAAACAAAACAAAAAAAAAACATGTTAGTACAGAATAAATAAATAACAAAGCACCTACTCGGGTGAACACTAAATTTGGGCACGGTTCTACCTAAGGTGAACTCTGAAGGTTCACTATATGCAGTACAGTTCTAAAGAAAGGGTACCTGAACCAGGAGATTCCTCGATCCTCACCCATTATAGGCTCAAATGGATCAAGTTCAAATTAGGGGAATACATTTCCTATGGCCATGCGGAGATGAAAATCTCACGAAGACATAGGTACGGATGTATCCCGGAAGTAATCCACTAGCCCATGCGGAGATGAAAACCTCACAAAGGCATAGTTTCTCACTCCCACTTAAAAGGTGTGACCACAACGATAATGCAACATAATGCAAGAGTATTCTACTAGATCCAAACAACAGCAATAATGGAGATCACAAAAAAAATGCAACAAAAGAATCGTGATTTTTCAAATCAAACTTCCAATTTTTTGACAAAAGGACAGAAAATAATCAATTTTACAGCCTGACTCTCTTATTGGTCCCCAGTGGAGTCGTCAAGCTATAGAAACCAATTTTTTTATTTTTAAAAACAGGGATCGACTTTAAAACGAGGTATGGAGTCGCCACCAATCCTTTTTGTTTAGGTGTGATCGGATCACCTAATAAAACATTTAATTTTATTAAAATATCAATTTTGCCTACGAAATTTGAGAAAACGGGTTCGGGACTCGGTTACGTACAAGGAAGGATTAGCACCCTCATTACGCCCAGAATTGGTACCAAATTGATTAAATAATGTCCTTATGTCTAAAATTTAAAAATATTTTGAAATACGATTTCTTTTAAAACATTTGAATAACTCAAATTGGACTTTAAAATTCTCTTGTTTTGAAGGAATACAATATCACATCCTGCACATTAGGACATGATCCTTTAAACCCTCGAAACCACGATCAATTCTTAATTTCCAGAAGCTCATACATTTGAAAATTACAAAATGATATTCGATTATTTGGTCCAATGAAAAATCAAAACCCAACACGTTAGGGCACGATTTCTCGGATTTCCAAACATAGAACATTGCCTTGTTTTGAAATTTAGAAAACACGGACGAAATTTTAAAGGGATATTTGATTATTTTTGACAAACGGAAAATCGAAACCCAGCACTTTACGGCACGATTTCTCAAATTTCCAAACATCAAATATCGCATTTTTTTTATAAAACCGGCTCAAAACGCATTAGTTTGACTTGAAATAAAATGGAATAATTAATTTTGGATCAATAAGTTGAAATTTTCAATTGTAATGTGACATTCGTGAATGAAAGGCGAAATTATAAGCATGGGACAATATACGTGAATAATGTACTATACTTAGTGAATGAAAATAGCATAAACATAAAAACGAATTAAAGAACACGGAATAGCAACGAGCTCACATCCTATTTTGAAAAACATTAATAATCGGAAGAATGGAAACTAAAATACAACTCATCAAAGAAACATATTAGAATAAAATATAACAAATTTTGAAACATAGATGAATAACAATTGAACCGATAATACAAAGGATGAATAAACAATATGCAATAGTAATATATGAAATAATATGAAAGCTAAAAATAACACATAATATACGAAGCAATATGGAAACTAGGAGTTAATATAATGTAAAACCATTCAAAAACTATTAAATATATGAAAAATTTTAAAATGAACCACACATGCTAGGGATTGAAATAATTTACATATTAAATATATCAATGATTATTGAAATATTATGAAAGAAGAAACTTGAATCAAATAATGTACAAAATATTTTTGAAAATGAAACATTTATTTAAAGTTGACAATATACGTACAATAAAAGATAATTTAAATAATATATAAAATATGAAAGGTTTTAAATAACAAAAATATATAATAAAATATGTTCTTAAGGAATAAACTATATACATAATAGATTTTAAAATATATATATAAATATATTTAAAAGAAATTATATATATAAAATAACATGGAATTAATAATGTATATAGAATAAAACTAACTTTATCATGAACTATATATGTATAATAATATATAGGGACCTTTAAATGAAATATTATGCAAAATTTTGAAACAATATAATATGCAAGAATGTTTTAAAATAATAACGATATAACTTAAAAAAAAACAAATGCAAGTAAAATACCAAATTGAAATGAAGTAAAAATAATTAAAGTAATTCAAAATATATATTTAAATAATTCTTAAAAGAAATGAATGCTAAGTAAATAAGGAAATAAAAAAATTACATATTGAAATGAAAGAAAAACTCAATTGAAATAAAATCAAACTTAAAGGATGGTTAATAAATAAAATAGAACATCAAATTAGAACTAAGGATCAAAGCACAATGTGCGCAAATTCGCAGGGATTATATGTGTAAATGATCCAAATCTCCAAAACGCAGCACTTAGGCGCAGACTAAATTGTAATAGCACACAAATTTCAGGAAAAATTTAAAGAACAAATAAAATGCAGATAGGGGCTAATTAAAAGTCGGTGCAAAGGAGAAGGACTAGCCGCAAAATTACCTATTTGAAGCGCAAGGTGCGGATCCGGGCTATGTTGCGGGTTGACGCGCGGATCCCCCCTTTTCAAACGGTGCCATTTTATTCTCATAAATAAAGAGAAACAAAAACCCTAAAACACTTATTCAGCCGACTATTCTTTCAAAAAGAAAGAAAGAAAAAAAAACTTAAAACCTTTTTGACCAAACTCTTTTAACCTCTCCTCTCTCTCAGTCGATCCATGGGCTTCATCGGCCACTAATGCACCTCCACCACCGCCACGATTTTAACCAGATCCACAAGGATCTGTCAACCCTTGGACCGGAGGAGCCAACATTGACTAAATCGACACCAAAAACAGTAAGTAAACCCTCATTTTTTTAGATTCGTCGAATAGATTCAAAATAAAGGAAAAAAAAGAACAAAGAAATAATCCATGAATCACCTTTTGTAAACTGTTTTTGAATTAATTTCTCTTCTTTCAATATATGCGTGTATCCCCCCCTCCCGTTTACAATATACCATCGGCCCCTTTTATAACCAAATAATCAAAAAAATTAATACAAATTTCTTTTATTTTTTTTTGTTATTGCTTTGATGTGTTTTTTTGTTGTGGTTGTTAGTTTATTGCAGGAGGAGCCAGCTGGAGGTGGTGGAGCACGTGGAGACCGATTCCATGCGAGGCTTCGGCGCAAATTGGTCTCAGGGTTTCAGCTCTTGGAGCCGAAGTTTGGGCCATCTGGGCTGTTTTAAGAGTGGGCTGGGATTTCGGTTATTTGTTTGGGTCAGTTTTTAATTTTGGTTTGGGCTTCAAAATTTGTATTTGGACTTTAAGCATTGGGTCTCTTATGGCCCGGGCAAAATGGACCTATTACATAAACAATGTATATATATGGACTCATGAGTAAGTTTAATTATAAAAATTAAATTTAAAATAATTGCTTAATATAAATTGTGATTTTTTGAAGACATAGATTATGAAATTTAAGTTGTCAATATGTGAATTGAATTTTTCTAAAATGTATTCCTTAAAAATTATAAAGTGACTGATTTATATGAAAAGTGCGAATCTAAAGCCTATATCTAATATAATAAAGAAACAAAATTAAAAATATATATTATTTTTAAAATAATTAATTTCCACGTTGCATACTAACTAAAATCTATATTTCACATACTCAAAATATAATTTAAAATTTTTTCTAAATGTATATTTAAAATAGTTGAGCCGCACTTTAATTTGAAGGTCTATAATTTACTCAAAAAAGTTATGATTTAAGGATAATGTTCTTTCTTTTTTCTTGCACAACTTCTAGTTGTATCTTTTATCTGATATGATTTAGAGTTACATGTTGGAAGTCAGAGTTCAACACTTGTCACTAAATCTAGAGCTGATTTAATTTTTTTATTTAAATATTGCTGAATGATTAAATCGAAAATCGATGGGTTGGTCAGTTTAATCATCAATCTAGATGTTACAAGATTTGTGAATTTTTTTATTTAGTCTATAACATCCCCACCTTAAAAAAAAGAGAACAAGAATATTTATGGTAAAAGTCATTGAATAAGTAAACTATAGCATGTAGTTAACTTAAAAATTCGGCATCGAGTTCAACGACTAAATTGAATAAATTGTAAAAGTAAAGAGGCTAAAGTGCAATTATCCTATTTTTTTATTTTGATGGAAAGAATTTAATGACAATTTTACCATTACTTAAAAATCAATGGTTTCTTTTAAATGATTTTATAGTAAATAAAACAATATTTTAATAAGTAATAATACTTTTGATAAACCATAATTTATACATATTTTTACCCCATGCTTAACACATTTTATGGATGATTTCTCTTTAAATATAGGGAATTCGATGCTCCTAATCCTTTAATTTCATGTTTTATACTTAGGTGAGCATAGAAGAGTAAAAAGACCGAGAAATGCGCCAAAAACAAAGAAGGGCCAATATGGGAAAATAGCACGGCCTAGAGTTCACCACACGGGTAGACCACATGCCCGTATAGGTTCAACAGGCTTTAGCACGGCCTAAACCTCCGCACACGGGTTGACTACACGGCCATGTCAAATTGGTAAGATCGAAGCACGACTTACACGGGTAGATCACACGCCCATGCCCATTTAACAGCCTTGACCACGGCCTTAAGTAATCGCACACGGGCGTGCCACACGGGTGTGTCCCTGCCGAGCCCAAGTTTAGTCCAATTCAAAAAAGGGCACTTTTGAGGGCTTCTAAGCATCTTAAAGCCTATAAAAACACTCAAGAGGAGGAGGAGAAAGAGGGACGCGGAGTAGGAAGCAAGGAATTACTCAAAGAAAGCCGATTGATCCATCTCAGAAGCCGGATTCATCATCAAGACTGAAGATCTCCTTTCAAATTTCTCTCAGGAGTTTTGGGTTTTCTTATGTTTTGTTATCTTTATGTTTTTGAGATGTTTTCTTTCATAAGTATGAACTAAAACCCCTAAATACCTAAGGGGAATGAAACCTAAGACCGATCTTGTTATTATTATCTGAATTGTATGATAAATATTTGACTTGTTCTTAATTATATGTTCTTAATTCTTATTTTGATATTCCAGGATATTGATTCAAGTTAATGCTTTTATTCAGAGGATGAAGAGACCCTGTCTAAGAGTAAATTCATCGTAATTAAGCGGAGTTTATTGCGCGCCTAGAGATAGGGTGACAAGATTTTGTCTGATTAGGGTGAAAACTAATAAGGGAATCTATAGATCGAGTTAATGCAATTCTAGAAAGTTAATTAGAAAGAGATTTCAATTATTCAACCTAGGGTTAAACGTTATTAGTCTCGAGAGAGATAATAATATAACTTAGGGATTTCTACGGATCAAGTCCAATGAATAAATCGTCTGATTTAGAGTCAAATAACAAGTGAAGTCTAGATGGATTTTTCCTTAGGTATTGCCTTAATCAATAGAAGTTTCCCAAAAGTATTTTCCCAAGTTTTCTTTTTGTGCATTCTTAGTTTAGTAATTAGTTTAGATAACCAAACCTCTTAATTTTTTAGGCTAGATAATAAAAAGAAGGTAAATACTAGTACTCATAGTTCCTTTGGGTTCGACAATCCAGTCTTGCTGAACTATACTACTGTTCGATAGGTGCACTTGCCTTAGTCATGATAATAAGTTAGTCTCAAGAATGATTCATTCATAAATCTTTAAAACCTGTCGCGAATATTACGTATCAAGTTTTTGGCGTCGTTGTCGGGGAACTAAGATATTAGGAACACTCGATTTTTATTACTTTAGCCATTTTACTTTTATTGCAATTTAAATTTTTATTTTCTTTTTTAATTCTTCGTTTATTTTCTTCTGACATGTTTTTCTAGTTTATGACCAGAAGAAACCCGTCAGGACCACTACTTTTTTACGGTGAGATCAACCGCACAGTTCGTAAAAAACAAAGAGAAAGAAGGCGAAGCCTAAGATACACAGAGGACGAGGAAGAGGACGAAACTTTAACCACAACCGAGGAGACGGCTGAAAACCAAGAAAATTCGCTACCTCCTGCAATTGCTGCTGATCCAGTAAATCAAAATCCTACTCCACGCACTATGTATGATTATGCTAAACCTAATTTAACAGGAACTGAATCAAGCATAGTTAGGCCTGCTGGTGCTACAAATAATTTTGAACTGAAACTTAACACAATTCAAATGATACAACAATTTGTTCAATTTGATGGTTTGCAGGATGATGATACAAATGCTCACTTGGCAAATTTCTTAGAGTTTTGTGACACTTTTAAAATTAATGGCGTTTCTGATGACGCCATTCGCCTTTGGTTATTCCCTTTTTCATTGAGAAACAAATCTAAACATTGGTTGAACTCGTTACCACGAGGGTCAATCACTACTTGGGAACAAATGACCGAAAAGTTTTTATTAAAATATTTTCCACTGGCTAAAACAGCCAAATTACGTAACAATATCTTCTCTTTTGTGCAGATGGATTTAGAAACACTCTACGATGCATGGGAGAGATACAAGGACCTTTTGCGAAGATGCCCTCACCATGGGTTACCACTCTGGCTACAAGTTCAAACATTTCACAATGGCCTGAATCCTTCGACTCGGCAGATGATTGACGTAGCCGCTGGTGGAACTATCAATAATAAGACACCTCAGGCGGCTTACAAATTTATTGAGGAGATGTCACTAAATAACTATCAGTGGCAAGTTATGAGGACAAAGCCGACGAAGGCAGCCAATATTTTCAACCTCGATGCGGTTACTATGCTATCTAACCAAGTAGAACTCTTAAATAAAAAGATTGACTGTTTGTGTGGTTCTATTCAGGTACATCCTGTGATGAGGTGCGATTCAAATGGAGGAGGAGCATGCACAGAATATCAACCCTTCAACCCTAGTATCAAGGACGAACAAGTCCAATATATGGGTAACAATAACTCTAGACCCTAAAATAACCCGTATAGTAACACTTATAATGCAGGTTGGAGGAACCATCCTAATTTCTCGTGGGGCGGTCAAGGAAATCAAAGGCCACAACATCCTCTGAGTTTTCAACAACCACCTTACCAGTAGGAAAAGAAGCCGAACCTTGAGGAGATGTTAACAAAATTCATCTCGGTGTTAGAAACTTGTTTCCAGAATATCGAGACAGCCCTTAAGAATCAACAAGCGTCAATCCAAGGGCTCGAAAGTCAGATAGGCCAACTTTCCAAACTGATTTTTGAACGACCACAATGTAGTTTGCTGAGTAACAACTATTCAAGATGAGGAAGGGTTAGTTGCACCTGAACCAGAACCGAGGCAAGAAACTGTGGTAAGTAAAGGTAAGGGTGAGGTAGACCACAATGACCAGAAACCGGTAAGTAAAGAATACAAACCTCGTGTGCCATACCCAAACGCGACAAAGAAAGATCGCAAAGAAGAACAATTCGGTAAATTCCTAAAATTATTAAAAAAATTACATATTAACTTACCGTTTATTGAAGCTCTTTCGCAGATGTCAAACGCAGTCAAATTCTTAAAGGAGCTTTTAAAAAATAAACAGAAGTTGGATGAGGCGTCGCATGTGGAGTTGAATGCAGTTTGCTCAGCCATTCTACAGAATAAGCTACCCAAAAAATTGAAAGACCCAATGCGTTTTACGATTCCTTGTTTAATTGGTAGTTTAGATGTTCATAATGCATTGGTTGACTTAGGGGCAAGCATTAATGTTATGCCTTATAAAATGTTTAAACAGCTAGGTTTTGGGAAACCCAAACAAACTAGGATGAGCATTCAATTGGCTGATAAAACCATTAGATTTCCTAAGGGTATCATTGAAGATGTTCTTGTTAAGATCGATAAATTTTTATACCCAGTAGACTTTGTTGTTCTAGACATGGAAGAGGATAGTACGCACCTCTGATTTTAGGACGAACATTTTTAGTGATTGCTAGGACAATTATTGATGTTGGCACAGGTGAACTCACACTTCGTGTAGGAGACGAAACAATCACCCTTCAATCTCATAATTCGAGTAACACATCGAAAATTGAAGGCGGTTGTATAAATCATCCTACTAAAACTGACCATGTGGTGCAACCTACTTTGCAGGAAATAAGTTAGAAAAACCTACACGAGTCGTGTTCAAGCAACATCACAGGACCTATCTATGAAGAACGAAGGCTACAAATTGATGAGCTAGATGAATGGTGGACACAGAAATCGAGAACACCCGATAAACCAAAATCGAGCCATGACGAGCTCAATGTTGCACCAAATCAACTTATGGTTGGAGACAAAGTACTACTAGATGCAGCAGATCCTCGCATTACCACTTCTGAACCTAATGAAGAAATTCCTCTTACGGTACTCAGTATTTTCCCATATGGTACAGTCAAGGTAATTCATCCCAAATTCAGCACCTTTAAGGTAAGCAATACTCATCTTAAACCTTATACTGATAAAATTGATAGCATGGATGAGTGTAAACTCCTCGCACCACCTTGACCATGCAGAAGAGAGGTAAGTCTAGCTTAAGACTATAAATAAGCGCTTCTCGGGAGGCAACCCGAGCACTAACAGTAATGATTTATTTAAATTCTAGCTTTTCACATCTAATTTACTAACTAAATCTTAAAATACGGGGTTTTTCCCTCCAGACGGCCAGGAATACGGGCTTGCCTTAGGTCGTGCTCACACCATAGAAGGAGACATGGCCGTGCGATACGATCGTGTGAAAACAGGGCAAGATTTTTCCCCAACACGGGATGCGACACGCCCGTGCCATCCACCCATGGTCGACACTGTCAAAACGAACACGGATGTGGACCTAGGAACACGGGCGTGGGAGAAGCAAATGAATAAACACACGACCGTGCGACACAACCATGTGCACCCACACGTCCAAGCAACACGGGCGTGGGCCGAATGTCAGACACGCCCAAATTCAAAATTCGCGAAACACACGGGCAAAAATTAGGCCACATGGGCGTGTCCCACTGTCGTGTGCCCTAAAATCTATATAAACCCCACACTATTCATCATCTCCCTCCCCAAAAATCCCTAACCCTAGCTGCTGCAACTTCACACGCCCTACCCCCCACGTCCGTGGCTGTCTACAACACCGATTCTGACGCACCAAGCTCTTTCCTTAAATATGTTGCTTATTTCATGATTTCTCTGCTCTATTGAACTATTTTGAATGAATATTCATAGTTAGAATATTAAAATACTCATGCTTGTTTTATAAAAATTTTGTCACTTTAGTTACTACATTATGTTATACTCTTTCATTTTTCCTTGTTTCCATAAAATTTATGCTTACCCACATGCATTCATTCATATTCCCGTTACATTATTCCCATAATCCTATAACTTGATATATTTAGTTGTTTTAGTTTGTATCATCTAGTACGTAAATCTCATGAAATATTCATATTTAGTCTTGATTTTCCATACTATTCTTGGGGCATATTGGTTAAACGTCGATTTTTGTTCACTGCAGATATACTATGTCATCCTCACGAGGAAAGAAAACTGTTATCCTCGTCTCCAAGAAAAGAAAAGGAGAAGCGTCATCCTCGGGTCCTACCGCAGAGATTCGCCACCCGTTCCTCTAGGTTCCCTTGGGACCCTAGGAGGAATTATATCAGATATTACGGGCCCAACCCCTAGGTGTAGGTCGCTGCATTGACTGGGCCGCACTTGAACAGATTCATTTGGCTGACGCAGTCTGAGCCCTCCTAACGACTAACCTGTGGGGGCTCTTCTTGAGACTGTCGAGCCAACGTATCTCATGTTCACAGTGGAACTCTGCTCGACATTCCATCTTCAAACCGTCATGACCAACTTCGATGATCCAGGAACGGTCCAGTTCCACCTATCGGACCCTCTGTAACTCGACTAGCTTGGCACTTTGGGCTCCTCAACACAGCAGCACAATCATCCTCCCTCACCCTCATCTGCCAGATGTCCCTACAGGGCATCTCGAGCATGATAAGTATGAGAATGATCGAGAAACGACGTGCCACCTACCCTCCTCAGTATCGCCTCATCCAGTCCACCGAGGGGGAGGATCCAGATAACATTACTGATGATGTCCCTCCACGTCATGAAGACTCACCGTCTCAGCCACCACCCCCCTCTCATCTAGTTCATGCGGCGGCTTCATACGCTGACATCTCTAAACACCTTACTCGATTAGAGCAGTAGTGTTTTCAGTGCTTCGATAACATTGATGCTACTCTACAGCAGATTTTCCAGCACTTCCACATCTCATCGCCACCCCCACCTCGCGAACCATCTAGCGATGAAGATGTTTAAAAAATTTTATTTATTATTTTATGTTTTTACTTTTATTCTATTTTAAGACTACTTTTTCTTTTTCTTTAAGCTTATTTTTATTAGGTTTTATAATTATTATTTTACAATTTTTAATTTCGGCTATTTCATTATAGTAATTATTCTTCTTTATATATTCCCTAAAAAGTTCCTAATTCTATCACAGTTATAAAGAGCTACAAAGCTCACTATTACTTAGGAACTTGAAACTCCACTGGGTAAGGTTCTCCACGACTGCCATGCCTTGCTCGACCACGACCATAGCTACCATGAGATATAATATTCTTTTGGTGCAGCACTTTTGGAACCTCACCTCTACCACCACCGGAGTATCCTCCTCCATGCTCATTAGTACCTTGGCCGATTACTTTCCAAAACGCCAATTCAAGGAATCCATTCATAACTCAGGACGTTTCATTTCGTTCCCTTTCTTATGATCTTATATTTACATTTTTCAGTATATCTATCTTTGTACATTGAGGACAATGTACATCATAAGTGTAGGGGGTTATTTATTTCTTTATCAGAAAAATCCATGATTTCCATCTTATTCTCATGTGATCTTCTCATATCATTGTTAGAATGAATTTTGATTAATTTATGATTTTTATTGCTATGTCTTGAATTAAAATATAGGCATTCATGCATTGATTTTTTAAACTTTAAGACATTATAGAATCAAGCATGATAAGTTGATTTTGAATTTAAAATTTTATAAGTTATTTTTCCCAAGTTTAGGTATTATCTTGAGTTGAAATTCACAGGTTTAAACATCAAAAAGCCGTAATTTTTGTGAGATTTTGAGCCTTTAGAGCATCTATTATTCCTTTCATGCTCACTTTTATTGTTGCTTTGAGTGCGTCATTATTGAATTGTTATTCTAGAACTTACTTGATTATGCATGCATGTCAAGACCACACCATTTGATTTGATATGTCAAGATGATAAAGGCACTTAGGTTTAACCCACTCACTCTACAAAAACCTACCTTCATAATTAACCCTTAGTGAACCCCTTTGAGCCTAACAAACCATTAATTGATTTACCCTTAATATTAACCCATAACCCATTATTGTTGAAATCCCCTAATTTGATCCCTATTTTTGTCGAGATTTGATTTGAACTAATTGCTTAGCTATGTTTTGCTCTTCTATGCATTTGACTTGTTCTGAAAAAAATGAGTGTACTTCAATACAAATTAGTTGTGATTCATCGTTTTTGAACTTGAATGTTAATTCCATATTCTGAGAAGAAGCTCACATGTATTCAACTGATGACTAGTCATTTTTCTAGCTAGGTAATTTTTTAATTCAATCTCGATTCTAAACTTTTCCTTCAGCTTGTCACCACACCCCCTAACCAAAGCCACATTACAACCCTCTAAAAGACCTTTTTGATTGATGTATCAGCTCAATATATAGTGGTGGAGATTTGATTTTCAAGCAAGCCTATGGTAATAACTTTTCATATTGACTAATGAGTGCTTTAATTGATGTCCTTAAACACCTTGAGTGATTTGAGTGAATCTTTAGTGAGGATGTTAAACTCTGTGGTATTTTGATCAAAGGTAATCACTTAAATGAGGGGAGACACCTATGTTTTCGTGATAAAATGCTCAACTTAGAATGTTTGAAACTTTGATATACTTTTAGTTGAATTTTCAATGTACAAATACTTATGGACTATTTTGAGATATTATTGATAGGGATTATAAATTGAGATGAATTTATTTTGATTGTGAGCTGAGGATTTTTCTTGAGGACAAGCAAATGCTTAAGTGTTGGGGTATTTGATAAACCGTAATTTATACATATTTTTACCCCATGCTTAACACATTTTATGGATGATTTCTATTTAAATATGGGGAATTTGATGCTCCTAATCCTTTAATTTCATGTTTTATATTTAGGTGAGCATAGGAGAGTAAAAGGACCAAGAAATGGGCCAAAAATAGAGAAAACGGGCCAACATGGGAAATTAGCACGGCCTAGAGTTCACCACACGGGTAGACCACACGCTCGTGTAGGTTCAATAGGCTCTAGCACGGCCTGAACCTCCGCACACGAGTTGACTACACAGCCGTGTCAAATTGGTAAGATCGAAGCACAACTTACACAGGTAGATCACACGCCCTTGCCCATTTAACAGCCTTAACCACGGCCTTAAGTAATCGCACACGGGCGTGTCCCTGCCGAGCCCAAGTTTAGTCCAATTCGGTAAAGGGCACTTTTGAGGGCTTCTGAGCGTCCTAAAGCCTATAAAAACACCCTAGAAGAGGAGGACAAAGGGGGACGCAGAGTAGGAAGCAAGGAATTACTCAAGGAAAGCTGATTGATCCATTTCAGAAGCTAGATTCTTCACAAGACTGAAGATCTCTCTTCAAATTCCCTCAAGAGTTTTGGGTTTTCTTATGTTTTGTTATCTTTATGCTTTTGAGATGTTTTCTTTCATAAGTATGAACTAAAACCCCTAAATACCTAAGGGGAATGAAACCTAAGACGAATCTTGTTATTATTATCTGAATTGTATGATAAATATTTGACTTGTTCTTAATTATGTGTTCTTAATTCTGGTTTTGATATTCCAGGATATTGATTCAAGTTAATGCTTTTATTCAGAGGAGGAAGAGACCCTGTCTAAGAGTAAATTTGTCGTAATTAAGCGGAGTTGATTGCGTGCCTAGAGATAGGGTGACAAGATTTTTTCGGATTAGGGTGAAACCTAATAAGGGAATCCATAGATCGAGTTAATGCAATTCTAGGAAGTTAATTAGAAAGAGATTTCAATTATTCAACCTAGGGTTAGACGTTATTAGTCTCGAGAGAGATAATAAAATAACTTAGGGATTTCTACGGATCAAGTCAGATGAATAAATTATCTGATTCAGAGTCAAATAACAAGTGAAGTCTAGGTGGATTTTTCCTTAGGTATTGCCTTAATCAATCGAATTTTCCCAACAGTATTTTCCCAAGTTTTCTTTCTGTGCATTCTTAGTTTAGTAATTAGTTTAGATAACCAAACCTCTTAATTTTTTAGGCTAGATAACAAAAACAAGGTAAATACTAGTACTCGTAGTTCTTTTGGGTTCGACAATCCGATCTTGCTGAACTATACTACTGTTCAATAGGTACACTTGCCTTAGTCGTGATAATAAGTTAGTCTCAAAAATGATTCATTCATAAATCTTTAAAACCTATCACAAATATCACATATCAACTTTCTCATATTTTATCATATATAATAAAGAGAAAAAGAGAGAGAAGATGAAATCTTTCTCATCTTTCTTTCTTTTTTGAAGAAAACAAAAGGGGACAAAAAAAAATTTTCTTTCATTATTTTCTTTTAAATTCAAACTTAAGGTATGATTTTTCTTCAAATTTTCATAGATTTTAATATTTGAAGTTTGTTTTACATGTATGTACCAATAGTTTTGAATTTATCAAGTATTTTAAAAGTTGCCATTAAAGGACATTGATAGAAGCTTAGAAAACTTAAGTGAAATAGGTATATTTTTGGATAGGAAATGATTAGAAGATGAGTTCTAGTTTGTTAGAAGTGTGAAAAAGAAATAAAAATGGATGAAAAGTTTACTTGGTACATTTGGCCATGGTGAAGGAGAAGTAGAGAATATTTGCCACTTTGTGTAATATTGGTGCTAAATGATAGCTTGTAAAGCAGTGAGTACTCTGGTGAAGACGGAATTAAAAATGGATAATCGAGTCAAAAGATATGCGAATTTTGGACTCGAAACTTAAGTTGCCAACATGATTAACTATGCATATTTAATTTTTTTTTTTTTCATTAGTTTTTGTATTATAATGGATAAATGGCATTTTTGGTGTTGAATTGCTCTTATTGTAGATAAAAATGAGGCAAAAATATTGAAGGAGAAAGGCAAAGAAGCGGAGTTAAGCGATTGAAACTTCGATTTGGGTTGATATCTTATTTTCATTTCCTAATGCTTTTAATATTTATTTTACTATGATTTCAATGATAAAATTAGTAAATTCATGATTTTGAGTTGAATTTAAATATTAAGATTTCAAATGGTAATGTATAGTTTTTTTTTTATTGGAAGCCTAATTTTACATTAGGCGATTTATGATTTGACCATGAAATGTGACTGAAATGGGAATGATATGAAAATGGAATTGAATTGAAATGGATCATGAAACTTGGTTTTTATCCCATTTCACTAAGTTAGACTAAATTAGATATAGTTGGCATGCCATAGAGTCTTTATATCAAAGGATTTAGATCTCTCCAATTACAAGAGGGTCGAGGGAGAAAAGACCAAATTGGTCAGTTGTTTTTATTGTTAGCCCCAATTTCTAGAGGATCGTAGGCAGTCTCAATTCTCAGAGAGTCATGGACTACTCTAATAGCCATTGTTGCCGAACAACTCGGGGTGGCAAATTCGTATATCTAGTTATAAATCTAAATGATTGTCGTCGCACTAACTAAAAATTTGACTAAGGCAAGTACACTTATCAATTAATAGTATAGATACAGTGAGCAAAGATATCGTTCCTACGAGGATTAAAAGTACTAGAATTATTGTCTTTCTATTATTTAACCGAAAAATTAGAGAGACTGATTAAAACTAAAATTAAATAAATTAATTAACTAAAGAATACATCAAAATGAATCAGGAAAATAAACGATTAACAGCCAAGAAGTGAAACAATAACCAAGAAATAATCCATCTAGATTTCATCTGTCATTACCATCTAAATTAAACAATTTCTTCACTTAGTATCTTGATCTGTAGAAATCCCTAAATTATGCTAATATCTCTTTCGAAAGTAAGAGCAATTGACTCTAGGTTGATTAATTGAAATTTCTTCCTAATTAAAATCTCTATTATCGCATTAACTCGATCTATGGATCCCCCTATTATATTTGATTCTAATTCAGTAGATTTATATTGTCCTGTTTCTAGGCTTGAATGCAACTCCACTCAATTAGGTAGATCTACTCTTAAATAGAGTCTATTCCTCCTCTGATTTAAGCACATCAAACATGGATTAATAGTCTATAAATATTAAACCAAGAATTAAGCACACATAATTGAAAATAAGATCCAAATATTTATTACGTAAAAAATTGAAATCAAATAACATAATCTATCCTAGGTTTATCTCCTTAGGTATTTGGAAAATTAATTCATGATAGCAAATAAAAACATCCCAAAGACAATATAACCACCAGAAACAAAGATACTCATAATAAACTTTAAAGAAATCAAAAGGAAATCTTCAATCTTGATGGAAATCTGCTCCAAAGTCAGCTTCAATGGTATTTTTCAAGTTGTTTTCTTCAGTATTCTATGACGGCTCCCTCCTATCTTCTTATCTTTGTCAATATAGGTATTAGAATGCCCAAAAACCTAAAACTTGCATTTTTTTCGCATTTTCGGAGTGCGATTCGTGATTCCCACACAATCTGGCACACACTCGTGTGGCTCACACGGTCGTGTGCCTAACCCATATGGTTTCTTTACCTTGCTCCAATTTTTCAATTTTTGCTCATTTTTTTATCTTTTTTCACTCTTTTGCTCCCAAATGCTCTCCTATGTATAGAAACATGAATTTAAAGGATTAAGAGCATAAAATTTACCATTTTACATTGAATAATCATCCAAAAATGCATTAAGAACGGGATTAAAACATGTTCCTATTCTCACTTATCAAATATCCCCACACTTAAGCGTTTCATTATCCTCAAGTAAAATCCTCAACCCATATTCAAGTTAATTTTTGCAATAATTTAACATTTTCATCAATAATGTTTCAAAATAATTCGCAAACAATCATGCATTGGAAATTCAATTGAAAGGATACTAAAGACTCGAGCAGTTCAAGCTGAAATTTTTAAGTACAAAAACATAGGTGTCTCCTCTTATCTAAATGATTACCTTAAATTCAAATAAGAATTAACATCCTAACTAAGGATTCACTCAAAGCACTCAAAGTGTTTAAGGTTCAAGTAGTATGCACTCAATAGTCGAATAAGAAATGTCATTATCATAGGCTTACTTGAAAATCAAATCTCCACCACTATAAAATAAGATGACACTCCAATCAAGGGGTTTTTAAAAGGTTGTCATGGGGCTATGTTAATGGTATGGAAAAGGCCAAAAAAGTTGGCTATAATCAAGATCAAGTTGATAAGTTACCAACTTAGAAAAACAATCAATTGTTGAATTAAGAGAAATGACAAACTAACTATTCAAGCTCAATCAAATATTTTTTTCTTTTTTTCTTTCCCTTTTTTTATTTTTTTTATTTTTTAAGAACAACAATTCAAAAAAAAATGAAATTGGAACGACGGAAATGTGCAAGTGTACACAAACTTTAACAAGTAATAAAGTGACAAGTAAATATCGATTTATCGTACCCACAAGGATTGTGAAAGAAAATATTTATGAAATGTAAAATTAAACAAGTTTGTGGTTAAAACAATAGTTGATTCAAGAAATGATCTAAAAACTTAAATTAAGAAATGATCTAAAACTTAAATTAATTTAACTAAGTAAATAAAAAGTAAAATAATCCAATGCACAATTTCTAAAATATGAGTTTTAATCGATATGACATAATTGTGTTAGATTAATTATATTCATTAACTTAAAATTACTAAACTCATGTTCATGATGTTACGAATAATTTCATGGAAACTTGATATTTTGCTAACTAATGCACATACAAACTTACTAAACCAATTAATCTCTTGAACATATTACTATGTCAATTCAAACAATTAATCAATTTTATAAGCATGTATAAGATTAAGTGAAGTAACAATATATTTCTACATTGAAACAATTTAATCACAATAATCTTGCAAGTTATGCAAGGCTAATGTATCATTTAATATTGTTGCTAATTTAACCTTCAGCTACCTTAGAAGATTAAACATACACCAATTTAATATTGTGTCAATTAATTACAATTTCAACACGATTAATACTTAATTCATTTGTTATCTTACAATTGTAACACAAGTATAACCTAAGCATGGTTTTATTTAATTGAACAATCTACCAAGGCCTAATAACAACATAAACATGATTTTAATAATTAAATCAAACAGAATGCAATCAATCTAACATGAATTAAACTTAATGTATTTTAATTAAATCAAGAACAATAACACAACAAATATTCATGTTCATGATCATAACATAAAAAGGAATTAAAGAGAAGGGAACTAGAAAACAAATTCAATATTTCTTTGAAGCCAGACTAGTGCACTCCTCTTCTTTCTCTGCTTGTTCTGTTGATCTGAGGCCTTCACAAACACTTGAATGCACTATGCCAAGGAGGCTAAAAGCTCTTTTTCAAGAGGGAAATAAGCAAAGGAATGAAACAAGAAAAATGGGAAAACAAAGAAGGGAACGGAAGAGATATGTGTGGGAATGAATGGTGTGAAATGAAGAATGGAAGAGGGGTATTTATAGGTGGGAATGGCTGCTAAAAATAGAAAAAACAATATCAGTCACTCCATCTCCCTTGGTCAGCCATGCTTGGTGCAAGTTTGGGTGATTCAAACTTGCTATTTTTAGCTTGGGGCTAAAAATAAAAGGCACGAAAATAGGAGGGGTTTGAACGGAATTAAGGGGAACTTCAAGATCTGTTTTGAAATTAATAAAATTAACTAAATAAGCTGATTGGGTCAGCTTTATCGACGATTTGGGCTTCCAAATCCCTTGGTGGACTAGTCTTGTTCTTAACACAATTTGGGCCCTTGTTCTTTTTCAAATTTTATATTAATTTTTAACCCAATTAACGTTGGATAAAAATTAAATATAAAGTATGTTTAATACATAATATTGGATTTTCCATGGCTGGATAATTAATTAACCATAATCTTGATTCACTTGATGCAAAAAATTCCTCAACAATTCAAGCCTCTCGAGGTGATTGTCGAGCCAATTTTCACCCTTTGTGTAAAACTGTCGAAAAAAAATCAAATTTGTGTAAATTCATTATAAAAATAATTAAAATTCAATATGTTAATAATTTGAGTGCAATTTAATTATTTTATAATTAAAGTATGAATTTCGACAAAAAAATACTATGAAACTGCATGAATTAGAGCTCATAAGGTGCTGGAAAAGTATATATATTTTTGTGTTTCCCCACCCCCAAATTTAATTCATTGCTCGTCCCGAGTAATGCACAAATTGCAAAAGAAGTTGCTTGAAATCACCTTTGAAAAATATCTTTAGAACACATTTCTCCCACAATTATGAGTTTAGTGCAATTATGCCCGAGAACAAGAATTTTGAAATTGTACAACTCAAGTATACATATTTCTTGAATTATTCTCAATCATTATCATGATAGCAAGAATAGACTAAATGTTTTCTCAATAAAGATATGCTAAATTCTTACCAATTAATTTCTATTCCCTCCTTTAAGACTAGACTGCATTCACTAAGTTTAACTTATGCCTCCATATGTTGAACTTAGCAATTTCTCTCCACTAATATAGGTAGCATAGAAATCTGAATCATTAGGTCTTTTAAATAGGTTGTAACGTGGCTAGGCTAGGGGTAGGTAAAAGATAGATAATTTTAAGCTAAAAAACTTAGACTCAGCTTGCATCGAACCTTCAAAATAAATACCTTCAACTTCACCAACTCAGTTTGCATTTAAGTACACATGTTCTTTTTACATCAATTTCTTTTGAGTACATATGCTCTTTCTCTTTTCTTTTTTGCTTTTTTTGAGCATATTATTGTATGTAATGCAATTTTGAGCATCATACTTATTTTCAACTCCCCCAACCTTATTTTCAGATAATATTCTAGACAGATTAAGTCTATTGTTTGGGACAATTTAGAGATAATTATGAAAGAAGTGATGGCTTAATATTCCAATGGTTCAAATAAAATCAAGCCATATAGTCTCAAAGTTGGGTTTCAAGGGATAAGTATTCGTTACACTTGGCTTGAAAGGCTCAAACGGTCCAAACAAAGTTTGCCTAGATCATTTTAAAAATTATGCTTCGTAAGATTTCGCCTCAAGAAATTACTAAGTCAATTTTAGAGACTTAAACTTTTATGCATGCTTAGCTCTCCTAAGGAATTAAAATTTTATGGTATAATTTACATACATTATTAAGAGTAACATTTATTTCATAATTTAGCTAACATAGCAATTATTGAGATAATAGAACTTTATTTATACTAAAGTTTAGCATAATTAACAAAAATTCAAATTTTTGAACAAAATATATAACTTGCTCATAATTATGAGAAAAATGTATTCTGAAAAAAATAAAACAATTTCACTTTTGGTCCCCCTACTTAAGATGAACAATGTCCTCATTGTTAAAAACAATAGAGGGAACGAAAATAAAGAAGTGAACAGACACTATACACCAGGTAGGACCATAAGAAAAGGAGGTGAGTCAAATTTGACTGCTTAAATACCAAGCTTATCCTGAGTAGATCCAGTCCTAGACATGTACATATCTATTGCCACACTTCTTATTTGCAAATTGTTCAATTTTATTGATGATTTCCACCTCTTATTTTATTATGCGGGAAATAAAATCCTAAAAGACCTAAGCCTAAAAAACTTAAAATATCCTAACAAATAAAATAAAATAAAGTAGAGACAAGATCCCTCCTTTTATTTATTTGCAGACCCCTTAGAATCTGACCCATCTTTTATATCTGACCCATCTTTTACTCCATCGTCCTTGTTTTTGCTTGAATTTCCTCGTTCCCTCTCAACATTGGAGTCCATAGTTCAAAAATAAAGTTTCAAAATCCAGGCACAAAAACAAACGGATCTTGAAATATTTTTGTGAAAGAGCCTCTCATTGAGTCGTCCCATATTTTTTAGTATCTCCAGTAAGCTTGTTGCTGCCACTGCATATATTGTAGCATATCCATTATAGCAGACTATTCACTTCGTGGAATGGTGCTCAACAAAAGGACTCTTGGAGTTGGAGTTAGAAAATTTGTTAAGGGTGGTTTCAGTTTTGGACAAGTAGGTAAGTAGCCGATTGTAAGGTTTAGAGTTGGAGGGGGTGAGGGGTTTAAGGATAGTTTAGGTGTAGTGGTTGGTGGCTTCGAATGAAGGTGTTCGAAGTGATGATTTAGGAGTTAAGGGTTACAACATTAAAGGGTAAAGGGTGATGCACTGTGAGGCTACTTGGGATTGGTGGTGGAGTAAGGTAAGGGTTGCAAGTTTGTGTGGAAAAGGGTTGAATATTTCCCTTCCTAGTAGTGCCTTAAGCCCAATGGTAGCACCGTTTTAGGTCCTAGGCTCCTGTAATAAAAGTAGACTAAAAAAACCTCAAAGAAATTAGTGCTTAGGTCAAAAGTTGACCCTTTATTTATTAAATTCTTCTGGCTACTTAAAAAAATATTTTTCAAAAAATTACATTAAATTAAACTCTCAAGAAAGACTGAAGGGTTCACAGATGGTCCCACTTAATTCTCAATCTCTTAGACAAAATTTTAATTAATGTAATGATCCAAAAAAAAATTATCTAAGTCTGTCATTTTATTCAAATGAGAAAAAAATTGAAAATATAAAATAAGAATAGAGAAAGTGAAGAGAACTCCCTCCATCTTATTCAGAATCGTCACTGGCCGAGACAGTGTCAAAGGGCTATATATCATACCAACCATACTCGTTTAGGAAGTAATCATACTCTTGCCTAACAAATTTGTCCAACATTTGATTTGGGAAAGAAAAAGGGAAATGATCTTTTCTGGTGGCCTTGTTTAACTTCTTGTAATCCATGCAAATCCTCCAACTTATGACTCGAATATCTACAATAATCCATCCGACACCCTTCTTATGTTTTTCCAAAACAATAAGTGATTCTTTTTCTTTATTCTTGGTGAACTCAACTGAAATCATGATAGGTAAAGTCAGAGATAAACCCAAATAATCATATTTCAAATGAAGAGGCAAAATTTTCATTTCCAATTCATTTGGCTTTTCAATCAACACTTTTGGTTGTGTGTACTCCGGAGATAATAACTTTAATGATTCAAGTGGAACTTCCTACGTGAATCCTTTCATTTTAGCTTCTAGCAAAGCCAAACATTCCTCGTCTTTATCATCACTCGGCGAATTTGCTAGCATAATGCATTCTAATGGATCATCTAGAGAATTGAGCTCCAATTTTGTAGAAGCCAGTGATTCCATCTTGGAAATAGCATAGCAGTCTTCAACTACATTTGGGTTTTTAGCAACATCTAAGTCATTAAAAGTCACCTCATCATCAAAAATTTCTTTCAATTGAGTATCTTGTTGCTGCTTCTGGAATCGTTGAGGATAAGGAAGTGGTGGAATCTTAGCTTTAACCAGATAACTTTTCTGTTGAAATTTTTCTACAGCTGACGAGGTTGTTAGATAACCAAAACTGACTAGTTTAGATTTTACCTCATCAAGGATCACTGAGTTTGACTTCTGTGAAATACGAGTTTCAACACTCTGTTGAATTTCCTCTTTGTCTTGAGCACAACAGGCTCATCTTGAACCTCAACCACCTTGGGCTCCAATGTCTTTCCACTTGGCAAAGTGACTGCTTTGCAATGTTCATTGCCCGAAATTCTCTGATTTTCTGTGTCGCTCGGCCCAATACCTTGGGATCTCCTTTTAAGCTCATTGGCTAGCTATCCCACTTGGTTTCTTAAATTCTTCAATGTTTATGCTTGGCTTTGGATTAGTTCATCATTCTTTGCTATGTACGCCTTCAGCAAACTCTTAAGATTACTTGAATATTCAGTTGGTGGGGATTGTTACACTTGTTGAAAATATTCTGATGGATAATTTGGTCGAGATGGCATAGAAGAGTCGTTATGGTCCGCCCATTGATTACTCTATGGAGAAATTGGATGATTCTTCCATGAAGAGTTGTAATAATTTGATTGTGGACCATTCCAATTTTGCTTTCCCATGTAATATTTTGAATCTTGATTCGATGGGCAATTTTCAAAGAAATGGCCATCTCCACAACATTCAACAAGAAATATTCTTGAACTGGTTCGGCTGTTGACTTGTCAAATTACCATTGAAATCATTAACAATTATGTTCTTAAGAATAGAATACATAGAGGATACCTAGGCTACTAAAGAAGCAAATGTGTTCGTTTCATGTACTTCAGCTACTCATCTTTCTGAGGTTGCTCGGTTAGTTGGCCACTGATAGTTATTATTGGCAATTCTTTCAATAATCTCATAAGCATCATTGTAAGACTTAGAAAGAAGGGCTCTACTTGCCAAAGCATCCACCATCATTCTAGTATGAATATTAAAACCAATATAGAAAGTCTCCATTTGAACACAGTAAAGAATGCTATGATGAGGGCATTTTCGTAATAACTCCTTGAACTGCTCTCATGCCTCATATAAAGATTTTTCATCAAGTTGCTGAAATGAAATTATTTCATTTCAAATCTTGGCAGTCAGAAATGGAGGAAAGTATTTCATTAAGAAACGTTCAACTAACTCTTGCCATGTAGTTATGGAACAGAACAGTAGGGAGTTTAACCACGCTCGTGCTCTATCTCTTAAGGAGTATGGAAATAATCTTAATTTCAAGGCGTCTTCGGTCACCCCGACTAGTTTGAATGAGTCACTCACTTCCATGAATAGTTGAATATGAAGATATAGATCTTTAGTAAGCATCCCACTAAATTAATCTATATTTTGCAACATTTGGAACATGACTGGCTTTAATTCGAATTGCGGTGCCTCAATTTCATGTCTCACAATACTCAGATTGAGCCCGTTGAATAGACGAATGACATATTGTCGAATGACACAGTTTTTATCATTGGCAACAATGATCAGATTGTGAGTATTATAAGCGAATACTCCTCCTTGATTTTGGCTTTGATATTTGAAATCATCTCTTCGATCCTTCTTTGGTTCGTTTATCTTCTCCTTTGTCTGAAAGTCCTTTCAATTTCAAGGTCTATGGGGAGTAACTCAATAATTTGATCAATACTCACAAACACCAGAAACAAACACAAAAAAAATGGAATTAAAATTAACAGAAAAATAAAACAAAAATGCAAAATTAACAATTTCACAAATAATGTCTTTTAAAATAGTCCCCGGAAATGGCGCCAAAAACTTGAAACTACAGAAATGTACAAGTGTACACACTCGTTAACAAGTAATAAAGTAACAAGTAAATGTCGAATTATCATACCCATAGGGGCTGTGAAAGAAAATATTAATGAAATGTAAAATTAAACAAGTTGGTCGTGAAAAAAAATAGTTTATTTGAAGAAGTGATCTAAAAACTAAAACTAATTTAGCTAAGTAAATAAAAAAAAGTAAAATAATCCAATGCTCAATTTGTAAAAGACAGGTTTTAATCAATATGAAATTATTGTGTTAGATCAATTACATTCTTTAACTTAAAATTACTAAACTCATGTTCATGTTGTTACGAATAATTTCAAGGCAACTTGGTATTTTGCTAACTAATGCACATACAAACTGTTAAGTATGACTCCTATTTCAGTCAAATTTGAGAAATAATCTTCAAGTTAAACTATGTTTATTTGTTTCAATTAAACACTGACTAGTTTAGATTATTTTATTATTATTTAACCTATGAATTTAGCCTATAAATAGGCTCTTTTACAACCTTAGAAGAAACACTCATTAGATATTAGAACTCATAACACATTTATAGAATATTGTGTTTATGTTTTGAAGGTTTTTTTTCGGGTTTTCAAGGTTTAGTGTTTTATCTGCATCTTTTGTACTATTCGTTCTTTTGCCATTATAGTAAAATTATCTTTGCCCGTGGTTTTTTATCCTCTTTGGAGGGGTTTTTCCACGTTAAATTTGCGTGTTCAATTTCTCAATTTATTCCGCTATTTTTTTTACTTGTTGCTTAATCGGGTCGATCCTAACAAGTGGTATCAGAGCTAGTTCAATTTTGATAGATCAGCCCATTCAGATATGCAGCAACAAGGTTTGAAATTGAGAAGTTTGATGGTGAGACAAATTTCAATCTATGGAAAATTTGAATGATGGCAATTCTAGTTCAAACCAGCTTGAAAAAGGTTGTTACCGGAAAAAAGCCTGAGAATCTAAATCAAGCAGAATGGGAAGATCTTGATGAAAAGGCATTGTTTGCAATCTAGTTGTGCCTCGCGAATACGGTATTATAGGAGGTATTGATGTAGAAAACCTCATCCGCCTTGTGGAAAAGGTTAGAAACTCTTTATGCGACTAAGTCTCTAGCTAACCGTTTAGTGTTGAAACAACGTCTATTTATGTTTCGTATGAACGAAGGTGAGCTTCTTAGAGATCACATAAGTTGTTTCATTACTCTTTTAAATGATTTAAGGATGTTGATGTTCATATTGACGATGAAGATCAGACTATGCTATTATTGTGCTTTTTACCCCCTTCATACTAGTCTTTTAGGGAGACCCTGATTTATGGTAGAGACAAACTCTCGTTTGAGGATGTGAAGGGTCATTTTTTGAGTAGAGACAAACTCGACAACGAGTTTTGTTCGGATAGCAAGGCAGATAGGCAAGCTTCCATTTTGGTAGCATCAAAGAAATAAGACAAAAGGTATCACTATTGTAAAAAGTTAGGTCACGTCAAAGCATATTGTTATAAGCTGCAAAATAAAAGAGCTACTGAGAGTAGCGAGGAAGATGTAGCTGGTGCTAATTTGGCCGAGGAAAGCGGTGATAATTTCTTGTTAGTGTCAACGAGTGATAACTCAAAGCTCACGCCCGAGTGGATCTTAGATTTAAGATGTTCTTTCCACATATATCCCAATAAAGAATGGTTCTCCACATACAATTTGATTGAAGGTGGAGTTGTGTGCAAGGGAAATGATTCATCTAGTAAGGTAATTGGTATCGGTACTGTTAAAATTAGGATACATGATGGAACAATTAGGATACTCTCAAATGTTAGGTATATACCTGATTTATAAAAGAATCTCATCTTATTGAGTATTTTAGACTTGAAAGGATGCAGAATCAACATCGATTCGAGCGACATTAAAGTATCCCGTGGAGCCCTCATTTTGTTAAAAAGTAAAAAACTGGAAATCTTTATATTCTGGAAGGTTTTACAGTGACAGGTGAAATCGGACGTCCCTCTTCCGTTACAGAGTCGAAGTCAACTCATTTGGAACGAAGGCACCTTGGTCATAGGAAGGAAAAATGTATGACAATTTCGTTGAAGAGAGGTTCTCTTTTGGATGCAGGTTTTGAAAAGTTAGGGCATTGTGTTCGTGAAAATCAAACCCGGGTTAGTTTTGATTTGGCAGTGTACAAGTCGAAGGCTAGAAGTCTTCCAGTTTCTAAGCACAGATTCGACCCAGTTAATTCCCTACATGGTTCAAGATAGGCTCGTGGCGGGTTCTGGCAAAGATGGCGTTGTGGAAATATGAGTCAAGGTGGAGATTTGTTAACTATGACTCCTATTTCAGTCAAATTTGAGAATAATCTTCTAGTTAAACTCTGTTTATTTGTTTTAATCGAACACTGACAAGTTTAGATTATTTTATTATTATTTGACCTATGAATTTAAGCTATAAATAGGCTCTTTTACAACCTTAGAAAAAACACATTAGATATTAGAACTCATAACACGTTTAGAGAATTTTGTGTTTATGTTTTGAGGGTTCTTTGTTTTTGAGTTTTCGGGGTTTAGTTTTTTATCTCCATCTTTTGTACTCTTCGTTCTTTTGCCATTATAGTAAAATTATCTTTGCCCGTGGGTTTTTATCCTCTTTGGAGGGGTTCTTCCACGTTAAATTTGTGTGTTCAATTTCTCAATTTATTCTGCTATTTTTTTACTTGTTGCTAAATTGGGCCGATCCTAACACAAACTTACTAAACCAATTAATCTCTTGAACATATTACTTTGTCAATTCAAACAATTAATCAATTTTCATAAGCAAGTATAAGGTTAAGTGAAGTAACAATCTATTTCTACATTGTAACAATTTAATCACAATAATCTTGCACGTTATGCAATGCTAATGTATCGTTTAATATTGTCGCTAATTTAACCTTCATCTGCCTTAGAAGATTAAACATACACCAATTAAATATTGTGACAATTAATTACAATTTCATTATGATTAATACTTAATTTATTTGTTACCACACAATTGTAATGTAAGTATAACCTAAGCATGGTTTTATTTAATTGAACAATCTACCAAGACCTAATCAAAACATAAACATGATTTTAATAATTAAAACGAACAATTTGCAATCAATCTAACATGAATTAAATTTAAGTCATTTTAATTAAATCAAGAATAACAACACAAAAAATATCCATGTTCATGATCACAACATAAACAAGAAAATTAAAGAGAAAGGAACTAGAAAACAAATCCAGTATTTATCTGAAGCCACACTAGTGTGCTCCTTTCCTTTCTCTACTTGTTCTATTGATCTGAGGCCTTTACGAATACTCAAGGTGACTGCCAAGTCGATTTTCATCCTTTATGCAAAACTGTAAAAAATAAGCCAAATTTTTGTAAATTTATTATAAAATAATTAAAATTATATATGTTAATAATTTGAGTGCAAATTAATTATTTTATAATTAAAGTACGAATTTCGACAAAAATTATTATGAAACTGCATGAATTAGAGCTGAAAAGATGCTAAAAAATTATATATATTTTTGTGTTTCTAAAAACATGGTTAGAAAACTAACCAAATCAAATCTCAACAAAAAGGGAGTCAATAACAAAGATAATTTTACAACATACATATGGGTTACGAGTTAATAAAGACGAGTTAGAAAATATTATGTTGGGATCAAAGGGGTTTACTAGGGGTTAAATCCTAAGTGTCTCTATCACCTCAGTATATCAAATCAATAATGTGGTCTCAACATGCATAATTGAAGCAAGTTCTAGAATAAAAAATAAAGTTGACACAGTCACAACCAAAAATAAAATGAGCACGAAATAAAAAATATGCTCTATATACTTAAAAGCTCACAAAAAATTGTGGTTTTGATGTCAAACTTGCAATTTCAACATTTCAAGATAATAATTTATTTCAAGGAAACAACCTAAAATAAGAAGTCTCTCAAATAAAAATAAAAATAAAAATAAAAATAAAAATAAAAGTACAACTGAAAATAAAAATAAATAAAAACAAATAAAATGAAAATAGATCAGTAATTGTCATTGTGAGAAGTGTCGGAATCGAGAGGCGTATGAGTAGGATGAGAGATATGGAGGTGCTGACGAATTTGATGCAAAAATGCATCAATGTTGTTGAACTGCTCAAAGCATCACTGCTCAAAACGATCAAACCGCTTGGAGAGGTCCTCGAGTGTAATAGCGGAAGCAATGGTAGGGTGACTCGACGAAGGAGAATGAGGTGGGTTCGCATGGCAAGGAGGATCATCATCTAGAAACTTTTCATGCTCATCTTAAGGATCGAAATGAGACAATATATATCAACTGGGACTCGCTCCATGTTGGCGCTCAGTCATCCTCATATGACTCAGAATAGACAACCCCTGCGGGATCATCTGTCCACCTAATGTAAAGGAGGATGTCTACTCTAGAGTATCAAGGAGGCCAAAATACCTTGCTAGGCAAGTCACGTAAGGGCCCAAATAGATAGGGCCCAAACAAACTGGTGGTGAAAATATAGGGAGATAAAGTATGCAAGATTGAAGGGGCATCACATCGCCATGCTCCAAAGATAATAAGCATCATATGTACCAAAAACCCCGATGCTCTCCCTCCCACTAGTTAATGTGTGTGCCAAAATGGCATGGATGTAGCGCAGTGTTGAAGTTAGACAAGTTTCCTTCGACTGACTTGGGTTATATGTAGTGATGGGTATTCGATCAAGTCGAGTCGAATCGAGTCAAAAATTTTCGAGTTAGTCGAGTTGACAAATCCTATTTTAGCAACCGAATTCAATTTGATTTTTTTCTGAATCAAATCGAATCGAGTCAAAAAAATTCGAGTCAAATCGAGTCGAGTTAACAAATCCTATTATTTATACTTAATGTTGCGTTTAGATTGACCAATTATTTAACTAGTAGATGAAGTACAAGATTATTTAACTACATGAACAACATAATGATTTAGTCTTTTAACTTAATGGGTAAACATTTATCAAAACAACATAGTTTTGCATTTTAACTTAATTATTTTGAATTTTAACTTTTAAAAATGTAAACATTTATCAAAATGATGTCATTTTGTCTTTTCTTATTCAGATTTTTGGATAACTCGAATTATGTAATTCATATTCGAGTTAAACCCAAAAAATTAATTTTTTATTCGAGTTGATTCGAATAACTTGATTAACTCAAATAACTCGAACTATTTAATTCAAAATTTGAATTTTTTATTGATTTTTTTGAATCAAATCAGATTTTGCTCACCCCTAGTTATATGGTGTTGCAGTCACAGCAATATCAGTCCAACAAAGAGACAGTGACTGGTGAATGTGGTGGTATAACATGGAGAACTCTTCCGTACTCATGAACTCATCGGAATAGAGTCCAAAGGTAGTTTCAAAGCCCGAGACGCTTAGATAACGCCTCATACCATCGAGTCTCAAAGAAACAGTATGCGGCTCATCCTACTGCGACATAACTTGCTATAAAGAGAATTTCGAATAGAACTCCTGTGTGAGTTTTGAATAAGTAGGCTAGATGATAGTGAAAAATTGGTCACCATGGAGCTCTATCAATTAGTGCTCACACTCTATCAGCTAAGTGGACCGTCTGTAATGCTTCCCAATCTATGCAACGACCTAAACCCAAGAGTCACTCTTTCAGATGCTAATATTGGTCCTTATATGGACTCGAGAATAATTGAAGACACGAATGTCTCGCAACTAGAGGAGGAACCGAGGACAAAGTCGTGCCTAGTGTCTTTCACTTTTTCAAAGTGGGAACGGCAACCTTAGATTTACCACAAGTGCTAGCCATGATGTATTTGAAATAAAAGAATAGCAATAAATATCAGAAAAGTAGTAAAATCAGCACCACCAATTAATCTAGTAGAAAAGCAGACAGATTGGTATGCAAAATTCAAAAACATCGACAACACATCATCACATAATGAAGATATACTCCTAAGTAATAGTGACAATAACTACTAAGTATATTAAAACAAAAAACAACAGTCGGAATAATTAAACTACCACTAAACCTACTAACATTAATTCTAATAGTAATAGTACAAACCCAAACCAATTAATAATAAAAAGAAACATAGTATTAATTATATTAACAATAATAAGAACAAGAACAACAATAGAATAATAGCCTAATAACATTATACAATAATTAAATAATAATAAAATAATAATAATAACAAAAAGTAAATGGAAGGGACCCAAATGGTGAGGGATGCGACAGTGGTGATAGAGGTGTGTACAACAGTGGCTAACGAAGGTGCGTGAAACGATCGGTGATGGCGAAGTGCAGGGCAAGAGGAATAACGGACAAAGAATGGTGGAGGGTAAATAAGAATTGGTTTGAAAAAGGGAAGAGGAAAGGAGAAGAGGGTTACGGTGGCTCGAGAATGAGAATAGGGGTTGGAAAGCGGTGGCCGATCTATGAGGGGGAAGTGAGAAAAAGGGAGATTGAGGGTAGTTCAGATGGAGGAGTGATGTTTTCGCAGTTGGTTTCTGTGCAAGGGAGAGGCGCGGTGAAAAGACGGTAGTCAAACAGAGGGAGGGACAAATGATGATGGCTAGACCAAGGTGACAACAACTTAGGTATCATGGTGCTCATACTAGGAAATGGATAACGGCAATGGGTAGGTGGGGAGGGAGAGGGGGAGATCGGCACTGAGATGGGGAGAATAAAAAAAAAATTAGGGTTTTTAATTTTAAAAGAGGGACACAGTCTTATATTGAACTGTATTGGGCCACACGGTCGTGTATTGGCCCGTGTTGGGCCACATGACCGTGTCTCAGCTTGTGTGTACACTCTCAGCCCGTGTAATGCTTCAAAAAAGAGGAAACATTATGCACAGTAGTCACAGGGCCTCTAACATGCTCCTGTATCCAAGCCGTGTGCAATCACCCTTCACTTCTTCCACGCTCGTGTATGCGGCCTTGTGACAAACCCCTCTCTACCTTATCTAACTCACTATGTTGAAATAAAATTGAAAAAAAATCAACTCCAGTATGCACACAGCTTGATACACGCTCGTGTGTCCCACACGATCGTGTGAATCACCCTAGGTCGTGTGGCCCTTTTTTTAGTAATAAATATAAAAATGTTTGTAATTTAATTTTTTTTAAAGAAATTAAAATAAATAAATAACAAAAAACCACTCAAGTTGTCTACCGAGAAGCGCTTATTTATAGTCTAAGCTCGACTTCCATTTTTAAGCTCATAGATAAGGCGAATCTTGGAGCCGAAGCACCTCTCTCTCGTTATCAATTTTACCAAAAAATTAAGGTTTGAGATGAGTATTGTTTACCTTGAACATGTTGAATTTAGAGTGTGTTACCTTAATTGGAAAAATAATATTTACCACACATGGGTTGGACCCTCTGGACTTTCTGAAGGGAACATACGTGGATCTGATTTGTCTAGCAGCACCTTGTCCCCCAACCTTGAATTGGTTTAGCCTCTTGACATGCACACTATGGCATTGTTTAGTTATTTCTTTGACCATTCTTGGGTGCTCATCAACATTTTTTCGTCATTCATCTAATTTATCAAGCTACACCATTCGCTCTCCACTCGTTCCTCTATTTTTATCACTTTGAGACGGATATTGTTCAAACATGAATTCATTAGTAAATTCCTACAAAGAATGTTGAGCCACATGATTAATTACATTAACAGAAAAATTAGTATCATCTCGCTTACTAGGGCCTCTCACAAAATCATATGCTTGAAGAGTAATCTTTTCATCACCTACACGAAGCACAAGTTCACCAATACCCATATTAATAATAGTTCTAGCAGTGGCTAAAAAGGGTCGAACTAAGATCATAGGCATCTTAATATCCTCATCTGTGTCCAATACAACAAAATCAATAGGAATTATATATTTATCGACTTTCACAAGTACCTCCTCAATAATACCCTTAGGAAATCTAATTGATCTATTCACTAATTGAATACTCATCCTAGTAGGTTAAGGTTCCCCAAGACCAAGTTATTTGAACATCTTACAAGGCATGACATTTATACTAGCCCACAAATCAGCCAAAGCGCTTTCAACATTTAAACTACCAACGAGACAAAGAATAGTAAAACTCCCTAGATTTTTAAGTTTGTTAGGTAGTTTGTTTTTAAGAATGACCAAGCAAACTGTATTGAGCTCTACAGTCAACAAGCCGTTTAACTTCCTTTTATTTGTTAATAGCTCCTTTAAAAATTTTACATACTTTGGCATCTGCAAAAGGACTTTAACAAACGATAAGTTAATGTGCAATTTTTTTAAGAGCTCAATAAATGTACCATATTGTTTTTTTATGTGCTCTCTCTTCAATGTTGTTGGATATGGGATTCGAGATTCGTATTCTCTAATTATCAGCTTATACTCTTTCTTATGTTCCTCAACCTCATCACTTTTCACAATAGCTTCTAGCTTCGATCTCTTTTTAAACTCGACTAACCCTTCTACATTTTGAACAGTGATTGCGTAGATTTTCTCATTTGGGTTAGTTTTAGTGTTGCTAGGTAAGCTACATTGTAGTGTGACACCCCAAACATGACCTAGATGGACTAATAAACCGTAATTTATACATATTTTTATCTCAAGCTTAATGCATTTATAGATGATTTCTCCTTAGATTTGGTGAATTCGATGCTCCTAATCCTTTAATTTCATGTTTTATACTTAGGTGAGCATAGGAGAGTAAAAAGAGCGAGAAACGGACCGAAAACGGAGAAAATGGCCAACGTGGGAAATCAACACGGCCTGGACTTCTTCACTCGGGTAGTTCACACGCTCGTGTCTGTAGACACTCAATTTTTCCCGGGCCTAGAAATAATTTAAAAAAAAAAACAAAGTCCAAGTCCAATACAAAATTACAAACATATAATTTGGCCCAATCGAAATGGCCCATTACTTGAAAAGATTGAAGGTCCATCTATGAGCTTGACTCATATGGAAATATAATCTTTAAGAATATGCAATCTTAGATATGATATGCAATCTTAGATATGATACACTCTTAGATATGATATGCAATCTTAAAGATATGATCTTGTAATCTTGGATATTTAATTTGTAGATATCCTTTAATCTTAACCGTTGATGTAATTGATCTGTACCGTTGGATTTGGGGAGGCTCAACTATAAATAGAGGCCTCTCCCTTCATTGTAAATCACTGGAGTTTTGGGAAGCAATAAGAATTCTTGAAAGCATTTAATCAAATTTTTCTCCCTCTTGCGTTCTTACTCTCTGTGGTTTGTTCTTATTTTATTCTTCGTCTATCTTAGTTTTTCAACCTTTTTTATTTTAATTTCTTCATTTTTCAAATATTTATATTTATTCCTATCTTTTATACATTTGATTATGTATTTTATATATTATAATATTTAACCTTTTTATATAGTTTATTTTCAAATATATATTTTCTATGCATGTATATATATTATATTATCATTTCATGTATTTTAAACTATTGCATTATATTTTTATAATTTGTAAATGTTTTATTTATTCATTTTTTAGTGTATGTCATTTATCTTATTTCTGCATAGTTTCATTTTTTATATGCTATGTTTAATTATTTCTTTTATATGCTATTTGATGATATATATTGTTGTATAATTTTGCATGTATTATGTTTTTCTTTTAGTTTACTCATATTTTTATTTGTTTATTATCTTATATTTACCCTAGTATGATTTTTTCATTAAACTTATGTTCATGTTATTTAGTTTTGTCTTAATGATATTATTTATGTTTGTATGGAAATGTTAGAATATTTTGTACATCTATGCTTCATGATGCATTAATATGTCATCCTAAAACGTCATTTAAAATAATATTCCAAGGTTTTTTTTAAAAAAAATTAAAAGGCAATGCTTGATGTTTGGAAACCTCGAGAAAGGTAGTGCCCTAACTTACTGGGTTGCGACTTTTCTCGTTGAATTCGAATAGTCAAGCACCCTTCTAAGTGATTTTGAGTTTTCAAAACTTAAACAATTATTTGGAGATTTCGAAACATAATGTCCTAACTTACTGGATATGGCGTTTTGTTGTTTCGAGATAGAAATTTTCAAAAGACGAGCTTAGTTTCGAAGATTTTTAAATGTTGCGTCCTAACTTACTGGATGTGATGTTTTGACTCGTTTAAAATAAGTGAGCCTTAATTTTCAAATTTGAGACATTCTAATTAAAAGAGGTTTGCATCTTAAAACTTTCAAATTTCCGACATTAAAGACACTTGATAATCAATTAGGTACCATTTTTTGGGCGTTACGAGGGTGCTAACCCTTCCTCGTACGTAACCGACTCCCAAATCCATTTTCTCGACTTTCGTAGACCAAAATTAATATTTTAAAATAAAACATTTTATAAGGTGATCCAATCACACCTAAAAAGATTGGTGGCGACTCCCATTTTCGTTTTTCTTAAAGTTGATTCCCATTTTCCAAAACTCGATTTAAAAATGGTCTCGACAGCTTGACGACTCCACTGGGGACTAATAAGAGAGTCAAGCCGTGTAATTGATTATCTCTTGTCTTAATGTCGGAAATTAAAAATTTTAAAATTTAATCCTCTTCGCATTACATGTGTTTGTATTATTGCATGTGTTGCTATATTCTCATACGCATTGCATTTGCATGACCATTGTGGTCACACCCTTAAGAGGGAGTGAGACGCTACGCCTTCATGAGGTTTTTGCCTCCGTGTAGGATAGTGGAGCACTTTCGGGATACATCCGTACCTATGGTTTCGTGAGATTTTCATCTCCGTGTAGCCATAGGGAAATGTATTCCCCTGAACTGAACTCGATTCAAATGAGCCTATAATGGGTGAGGATTGAGGAATCTGCTGGCTCGGGTACCTCAAACTTTAGAAACAAACCACATATAGAAAAACCGTAAGAGCTCAATATAGATAGAATTATACTTAGGTTATCTTTGTGTTTATTAATATCATATGATACTGACTGTTTTCTTTCTTTTGTGCATGTCATTTTGCATTTAAAAGGTATCGATTCACGGTCAGTTTCTAAGTTAGAAAGTTTTATTATGGAGAACGGACTTCTTGATAGAATGGAGGGCAACGCTAACGT
This sequence comes from Gossypium arboreum, assembly GCF_025698485.1. Taxonomy (NCBI): domain Eukaryota; kingdom Viridiplantae; phylum Streptophyta; class Magnoliopsida; order Malvales; family Malvaceae; genus Gossypium; species Gossypium arboreum. The sequence goes on from NC_069071.1 coordinate 5,896,421, forward strand.
CCATAAATGGTCAAAGGAAACGCTGAAGGATACACATCAGAATTATGGGGTTACACTCGCATCAGCGTGGTGCAAAATAATCTCCAGGAGTTAAAGGAAATATGGGATCAATGGAGTAATGAAGCCAAGCAGTTGTTTTGCAATAACTAAGGGGACTTGCAGTATTTGCTTGACAGGAGGATAGATGAGCAATTCAAAGTGAGTGTGGGAGTATTGATTGACACTTCTACCATTATAACATTTCTCTTTCATATGAAGACGGTTGCCATGTAGATGGTAAGGGTATTAGAAGGAAAGTGATTGATAGAGTGCATGAGACCTACAAAAATGAGTTGGATGGAAAGAACTTTGCCTATGATGGTAAAAAGCTCGTTTACTATAGGACCGCTACCAAACAACAAGCTTGAGTTCACTGTTGTACTTATCAGAAACAATAGAAAGGCAAACCCCGATGGCCTGAATAGCACAAGTAAGCGTGAAAGAAAGCGATTAAAGAAGACCGTATCATACAAAGACCTTTAGAGATTAGCTATGCTGCGAAGGTACCGAGGCAGGATGCTCTGCGGGTAGAAATCAAAGCTCTCAAGAAACATTGAGGATATAGGATATTATTTTAAGGTAGCACACTACGTGAGCGGGATACCTATCTGCTCGCTAATCTATCTCAAAATAATCGTAACAACTTCACGTGTATTGGAGGAGGTGCCCTTAGTCGCACGGATTACCCCACGTGTGAGGTCGTAGCTCAAACTCAGGAGGCAACTGATTATTTACAGACATTGGTGGCACAGGTTGACATATTGAGCACCAATATGAGCTATAATCTGATCGTGGCCAAGAGTTTGTTTTGTTGTTAAAACTTTAGGCATTAGGGCGAAAGCGTATTTGTAATCCATTTATATGTAAAGATATTTTTTTTCTAAATAAAGTTTTCTAAATGAGATTGAATCGAGATCGATAACTTTTGCATTCATTTGCATCTTATAGCATTTCATTGTATCATTTGCATTCAAAATTATAAAAAAAAAACCCTAATTAGTTAAAGTTATTAAAAAAAGAAAGAAAAAGAGAGAGAGAAAAGAGGGTCACGACTGAGTGAAAAAGAAGTTGAATGGGAATTAACGATGTTCCCTTACATATCCCCGACTTTTGTGTCAGGAGGGATAGCTTACCCGCAGAAGGGGGTGTTTGGAAATAAAAATCATCCCATCAATGTCATACATGAGGAAGGGACTGAACAAAGAAACCTTGAGGGCATTCGCCCTTACGAACCGGGAAGTTCTTTAAACAATTGGACTACAGAAGAACTTCCTGTAATCTTTAGAAATTTTACGGAGTAATATTCAAAACACTCTTGTTGCTCTAAAGCCTAGGAGTAATGAGATTTCTTTTGAGAAGTGGGCTCATGTTCAGACTTTTTTATTTTCAATAAAACATACTTTTATTATTTATCCGAGTAAATATTCTTTCATTCTGATTCTTTTGACCTTTGACATTCTTTATAAATTTTCATTTCATGTAAATAGTCATTCTTGAATTCATTTATTCCTTGTATATTCTTTTGTGTGCCTATCATAGATCCTTAGATATCAATGACACGGGCAACGATACTACAGATTCAGAGTTCCTTTTGAGTGCGATATGTGTTTAGAGGAATCTCAGTTCTTTGAAGGTGACAGAAATTGTGACTTGTTTCTGAATTTGTTGAAAATGGTTTTTACCCCATGACGTGGTGGTAGGAAATATAGCCTTAGAGGAAGGAAAGATTGTGAAATTGGAATTAGCTGAGGAGACAAAACAAGACCTTGTTGAGCTATTATGGGAATTCAAAAATGTGGTCCAAAGACGCATGCAAGAGGATTTGCAATTGCCAGGATAAACATGAGGTTTTGGGGCACTGTTGGTCCACCATGGACAAGAATCGCATCAGTTGTACAATGAATGCCAAATTTAAAGGAGTCAAGACTTATGGGGCATGTATGTTATGGGCCCGAGCTCGTCAAAAGTTTCAAGCTGACAATGACTCATCTTTGTGGACGTCAACTACTTCATTAAGAGGGGGAGATAGCTTCATATGCCAATATTACAAAGTCAAAAGTCATCCATTTCAAAAAAAAAAAAAAAAAAGATCATATCCAACTACACAATGCCAAAAGTTTGCAGTCTTTTCAAAGATAATGCACCATACCACAGTACAACAAAGGTGGCCAAAAGAAAAGAAAAAGACAAATTACAGAAGATGACCGAGACTGGTAAAAATTGGTATAAGAAACTACCTCCCTCTCTCTATGCTTACGCTGGGGCAAACACCTTCAATTCCAGTTGTTTCAAAGGTTCCAACCATCATCCTTGGAATGGGTAAATTGTTTGGCTTTCCTAAGTAGTCTGATGTGCCGTCAACAGCTGCGATGGTTATATCCAGGCGGTGGCCATTGATTTCCATCTATGAGGCATCAAGCAATACCCAGTCCCTAAAGCTTAAAATGATAGATTCTTTCTTCAAAGCCAAGGTGAAAACCCGCAAAGGGCACTTTGGGACTTCTATTTCAAAAAAAAAAGAAAAAAGAAAAGAAAAATAATAAAAAGAATAAAAAGAAAAAAAATGGAGAGGCCAAGGTGAAAACCCGTAAAGGGCACCTTGAGACCAAAGGGGTTTTAAGTTGAAAACCCGAAAGGGCAGCTCAAATTTTGAAAGGCGTGCAGTGATCTTGCTATATTAGATTTGACAAGAAGTGAAATATGTTACATACCGGGCATCAACAAACTACTTTGGATCTTTTAAACACATGTTAAACTCAAAGCAGTCTTCACGGAGTTCGCATACGGAAGCCTAAGCTGTGATATCTGGGGCATCTGATTTTTTTTGTCCTGTTTACTATCTTTGGATTCTCTTTCTTCTCAAAGATAGATGAACCTCCTTTGTTTTTTGATAAATCATTCAAATTATCCTCAATATCAATTTATTCGTCCTCCATTATTCATAAAGTATGTTGCATAGAAACAATGATTGATGAACTAAATATCTTTACAAATGAAGTTTTGCATATTACTCTGGAAATTTCTAGATAATACAAGAAACTTAAACAGGACAATTGTTTAAGGAATTCCCATATGTGGGGGTCGGATGTACTCGGGGAAATTGAAATTTCTTCTTCAGTCTAAATGATGATTGAACAAATCAAACGATTCGATCCTAAGAGATGATCATCTTACAAACATTTTCAGTAGGTCATAGCATTTGAAGAATGGTACAAACCCACAAGCTGAGTAGGAATGAGACTTCAAGAGAAATAAGGAAAACTTCGATAAGGGAATAAGTGATGACGTCCGAAATAGGGGTCATATTCATAACATTTTGTATTATAACATGTCTAATTAGGAGAATTTGACTCACTTCGATCATAGCATCCTAATTATTAGGCATGAACTCATACGCATTCTATAGGTTATGTCTTTTACGGGACAATGTAGATCAGAGAAACAAGATTTGGCATCCCTGTGTTTATAGGGAACAGATCGAAGATAGCAGATCTAATACTCCTGTGCTTACAGCGAAGCAGATCGAAGATTTCAGCATGGCATCCCTATGTTTATAAGGAACAAGTTGAAGATTTCAGCATGGCATCCCTGTGTTTATAGGGAACAAGTTGAAGATAACAGATTTTGCATCCCTATGTTTATAGGGAAGAATCGAAGATAGCAGATCTGACATTCCTGTGCTTACAGTGAAACAGATCGAAGATTTCAGCATGGCATCCCTGTGTTTATAGGGAACAAGTTGAAGATAGCAGATTTGGCATCGCTGTGTTTATAGGGAACAAATCAAAGATAGCAGATCTGACATTCCTGTGCTTACAGTGAAATAGATCGAAGATTTCAGCATGGCATCCCTGTGTTTATAGGGAACAAGTTGAAGATAGCAGATTTGGCATCCTTGTGCTTACAAGGAACAAATCGAAGACATAGCTGAAGCAAATCTAAGATGATTTGGCATCTCTGTATTGTCAGAGAACAAATCGGAGTTTGGCGTCTCCATAGTCGACAGAGAGCAGACACATAGTAGATCTGGCCTAGAAATAATTTAAAAAAAAAAAAAACAAAGTCCAAGTCCAGTACAAAATTACAAACATATAATTTGGCCCAATCGAAATGGCCCATTACTTGAAAAGATTGAAGGTCCATCTATGAGCTTGACTCATATGGAAATATAATCTTTAAGAATTTGCAATCTTAGATATGATATGCAATCTTAGATATGATACACTCTTAGATATGATATGCAATCTCAAAGATATGATCTTGTAATCTTGGAGATTTAATTTGTAGATATCCTTTAATCTTAACCGTTGATGTAATTGATCTGTACCGTTGGATTTGGGGAGGCTCAACTATAAATAGAGGCCTCTCCCTTCATTGTAAATCACTTGAGTTTTGGGAAGTAATAAGAATTCTTAAAAGCATTCAATCAAATTTCTCTCCCTCTTGCGTTCTCTCCCTCTTGCGTTCTTACTCCCGAATCCGTTTTCTCGACTTTCGTAGACCAAAATTAATCTTTTAAAACAAAACATTTTATAAGGTGATCCAATCACACCTAAAAAGATTGGTGGCGACTCCCATTTTCGTTTTTCTTAAAGTCGATTCCTATTTTCCAAAACTCGATTTAAAAATGGTCTCGACAGTGTCTATTTAACAGATAGCAACACGGCCTAAGCCACCTCACACAGGCGTGTCACACGGGCGTGTCCCTGTCGAGCCCAAATCTAGTCCTATTCGGAAAAGGCCACTCTTGAGGGTTTTGAATCATTCTAAAGCCTATATAAACACCCCAGGAGGTACCTAGAAAAGACACAGAGAGTAGAAAGCAAGGAATTACTCGAAGGAAGCCAATTGATCCATCTCAGAAGCCGGATTCACCTTCAAAACTGAAGATATCCCTTCATTTCCCTTTAAGAGTTCTTTGGTTTTCTTTATGTTTTGTTATCATTATTCTTTTGAGATGTTTTCTTTCATAAATATGAACTAAACCTCCTAAATACCTAAGGGGAATGAAACCTAAGATAGATCTTTTTATTATTATTTGAATTATATGATAAATATTTGATTTGTTCTTAATTATGTGTTCTTAATTCTTGCTTTGATATTCCAGGATATTAATTCCATTTTTGATGTGCTTATTCAAAGGAGCAAAAGTCCCTGTCTAAGAGTAGATCTAACATAATTAAGCAGAGTTGATTGCACGCCTAGAGATAGGGTGACATAATTTTTCCCGATTAGGGTGAAACCTAATAAGGGAATCTATAAATCAAGTTAATGCAATGCTAGGGGTTTTAATTAGAAAGAGATTTCAATTAATCAATCTAGGGTTAGACGTTGTTACTCTCGAGAGAGATAACAATATAAATTAGGGTTTCTAAGGATCAAGTCAAATGAATAGATCGTCAAATTCAGAGTCAATAACAAGTGAAGTCTAGGTGGATTTTTCCTTAGGTATTGTCCAAATCATTCAGTTTTCCCAAAAGTTATTTCCCCAATTCACTTTCTGTGCATTCTTAGTTTAGTAATTAGTTTAGATAAAGCAAATCCCTTTATTTTTAGGCTAGATAATAAAAAGAAAGTTAATACTAGTACTTTTAGTTCCTTTGGGTTCGACATTCCGGTCTTGCCATAAGCTATACTACTGTTCGATAGGTGCGCTTGCCTTTGTCGTGATAATAGTTAGTTTTCAAGAACAGACATTCATAAATTATAAAACTTATCACGATTTACATCACATCACGGACCAGTCCAAATTCGAAGTGTTACATTAGCCACCTAAGTGACTCTCAGGCTAACATCCACCCAAGACACACCCTGACCTTATAACACCTCATTCTTATCTCAATATTAGTTATTTATTAACACGAAAGTAAACCATGAGCCAATTTTAAACTTTCCCTAGGTAATTTAATCTAAAGGCATCTTTGTCATTTTACCTCATATGGTAAAACTAACTTGATTTTAGATCTAAATGTTTATCGACCTTTTTTTAGTCAAAATTAAGCAAGCCTAAAAATTCTAGCTTAAATTGAGTTCTTTGCTATGTCTAATTCAAGTTTTACTATTAGACACTAAATTGTAACAAATACAAACTATCAGGACCTATTCCGAATTAAAAATTAAGTGTGTTTCTATCGAATTTTACCTATTACAAGACTAATCCTAAAATTTTACCAAGTTTCCTTATCATATAGAGCTCTAATTAGACTAATCAATTTTCAAGACTAAATTGTAACTTAAACAAATTAGAATACCAATTTAAAAAGACAACAATTCAACCCTCCAAAAACCCACATGGCCGTGTCCCCCAGATCGTGTGTCATTAAATGCCTGTGTTCATGTCGTGAAAAAATTTTTGACAGATCGCACATGCCCGTGTGTGATAGCTCCAGTTTCCACACGTCCGTGTCACTTACCCACACACCCGTGTGCAACCCCTCACATGCTCGTGTGAAAATCACTTGACCTATTTTTGTGAAAAACTCATTTTAAAACCCGATTTTGCATATTTTAATGGCCAATTAAACCCGAATTAACTATGATTACTTAACATACATATACATACACCTTCAATTGAATTTATCGACATCAATTAAGCCTCAGTTAAATAGAATTAGGCAATCAATTTCATACATATCAAACATCGAATAAATCAAACAAGTGGTGTACCTTAGTCGCTAGTAAACCACTCCATGGAAGCTTCATTTAAACAATCGTTAGTAAAAATTCCATGTTTCACACACTGTGTTATCAAGCAACAAAACACCATAAATCATTCAATAATTAAACTCAAACATGCCTCAAAATTATTATAAAATCATTCATATAAAATGTCCAATGTCCAATGTCCAATTACAACCAGAATCAAACTAATTCTCGGGAGTTCGACAATTCCTGATTACAGTCTCTAAAATGTGAAATAAAATCTCTACCAAGCCTAAATCTTTTGGAACTCTCTTGCTTGGCTCCTCAACTCCTCACTCCCGACAATTATCTGCACGAACGTGAAGGTGTGAGCTTTAAAATGTAACACCCCAAACCCGGCCTAGACGTTATGGCCGAATCTGGCGAAGTCACATGAGAATTTATTTAAAACCATGTCTACCCAAAAACCGTTCCAGTTACCATCTTTTACTTAACTTAGAAAACATAAATATTGAATTAATTTGCTTGAAAACATTTCTTAGTTCGCAGAAGCTTAAGAACAAATAAAGTTGCAGCTCCAAAATCCATAAACAGTGTTTCAAAATTGTGAACTTAAACCAAACAGTCTGAAACCAGAAATTACGTAATTACTCCTAACTATAGCAAATAAAATAATAAAAACGTTAAAAACCTTTAAAACCAGAGTGTATGTAGTAGTGGTCACTGTCGAGCCCTCTGCAGCACCAATCCATCTACTGCTAGGGATTACCTGCAAGATAAAACAATAAAGGGGTGAGTTTTCGCAAACTTAGTGTGTACATCCCCACAGGCAGCATGCATACAAACAGATAATAGAGTACAAATAATTCGAGCCTGAGCCCTTTTCAAAATTGGCGTGGACCTTAGCCCACTCAGATACAGAATCAGAACAATTGGCCCTTAGCCCATACAATTATCGCATGCATAACAGATCAGATTATCAGGGAAACATGCCCACCAACCCTGCACACCATCTCTGTCCAACCCAACACACCATGTGGGGATAAAATAGACCTACCCAGCCCTGCACACCAACTATGGGGATAAAATCAACCCATCCAACCCTACACACCACATGGTACCGTGAAACGGCACATAACAGAAATATGCAGCTGAGCTGCTAGATAACAGGCTAAAAGCCTTTCAGATACTTCATTCACTTCATCAATCATCCCACCCCAATGCAATGCATCATACAATTGTGGCATGCTATTATGCAGATAAACAGATCATACATATATTTCCAGAACAGAACAGATATACATGTAAGATATTAAATGTCAAACAAACATCAGTATCATATCATCGTATGAGGGCCTAAGTAACACTTACCGACCTTACAATAGGTCACAGTCGACTTGGGCAACCCGTGCAACCTTACAGAACATTTCAAACAAATTGGGCTCACACGCGCGTGTGCCTTGCCCGTGTGGCCCACACAACCCAAATTGGCCTTGACCATGTGGATCACACGGCCTGGCCCAAAAATTCCACATGCCCATGTGGTTCACCCATGTAGCCCACACGGCCCAGTTGGTCAAGCCCATGCCTCGCACACAGCCTCACCAGCCTCACATGCCCATGTCCGTCGTACCCGTGTAGCGCACGCATAGCCTACTTCGTCGACCACACAGCCATAGCCACACGACCTCTACACAGGCAGTCCACACGCCCGTGTGGCTAGTAGTGTTTTCGGCTTTCGTCATAATGCGATTTCAGATCGATTAGAGTACACACCTGGTTTCGATTGAAGCCTAACGCAAATCGGACACTCCAGAACCTATATTCGACAATGTCAAAACCCATTTCAGTCACTTAAATCGATATTGAACCGAAACAGTACGAACAGTCAATTCCTAAACTTATCAAAAGCCTTACCTTTAACAAGCAACGATGATCTCTCGCTGCTAAACTCGAAAGTTAGTCTACAGCAGCTTAATCGTCCCTTAAAATGCAGACAAAATTCTTAATACCCCACCCCTTTCCTCAAAACGAAATAGGGAAATCACCCTTAGACTTACCAAACAGACGAAAATGATGATTGCACCCAAAGAGATGATTTGCAAAGACTAAAGGAAATGAAAATAATGGGGAATAAGGGAAGTAAAGTTCGGCTACCAAGAAAATATGGAGGAAAAAGGAAATAATTTGCAGGGGGAAAAGAACGTCGGTTACAGAAAAGATTTTCAGGAAACTGACTTAGAAAAATCTGATAAACCCTTCCACTTCAGTGTTTTAATCCAACTCAAGCACCCATACAGCATTAACCGCAAAAAAATAATGCTTCCTTACAAACTCAAACCCAAGACCCCAAGCGCAATCCCTTGCCACTTAACCCCAGATCAGCAGGCCCGTTCTGTTAAGTTTTTACCAATAAATTTCAATAAACTCATCAACCAAAAGCCAGGCTTTAATTAAATAAAAACTAAAATTTTTCCCAAGTTAAGGCTCGAACTTGGGACCCCCCAAACACACCCCATAGTACATAACCACTTAAACCAACATATATTTTATGCCAAGCAACACAAAACAAATGTTCAGATATTTCCATGCTCAACAATCACAAAAGCCAAATTTACAGAAATTTGGGGCGTTACAACTCTACCCTCCTTAAAGAAAATTCGTTCTCGAATTTTACTGCTCAGAAAAGGTGAGGATATTGCTATCGCATTGAATCCTCTAGCTCCCAAGTAGCCTCCTCAGTGTTATGATTCTGTCGCAGCACTTTCACCAAAGGAATAGATTTCCTACGCAGAACCCTGACGTCGCGATCCAAAATCTGAACTGGCTCCTCCTCGAACGTCAGATCTGGTCTAACCTCAATTTCCTCCACAGGCACAATGTGCGTGGGATCAGAACGATAACGTCTCAACATCGATACATGGAACACGTGATGTATGCGATCTAACTCTGAAGGTAGCTCCAACTGATATACAACTGGCCCAACTCGCTTCAGAATCTGGTACTTCCCAATAAACCGAGGGCTCGGCTTACCCTTGTGACCGAACCTCAAAACTTTCTTCCATGGCGAGACCTTAAGGAAAACCAAGGCCCCCACAGAATACTCGATGTCCTTTCTCTTCAAATCAGCATAGGACTTCTGTCTGTCAGAAGACGCTTTCAGTCAATATCAAATTAGGTAGACTTTATCTTCAGTCTTCGATACCAACTCTGGACCAAAAACACGTCGCTCACCCAACTCAGTCCAGCATATGGGAGTGCGACACTTACAACTGTACAGCGCCTCGTAAGGTGCCATCTGTATACTAGACTGATAGCTATTGTTGTAAGCAAACTCTACTAATGGCAAGTACTCCTCCCAACTACCTCAAAAATCTATAATGCAACCTCTCAACATGTCCTCCTGTACCTAGATCACCCTCTCCAACTGCCCATCTGTCTGAGAATGAAATGCAATACTGAAGTCAAGTCGTGAACACAAAGCCTTATGAAGCTTCTGCCAAAAATGAAAAGCAAACCGAGGATCCCCATCGGAGATAATCGACACTGAAACCCCATGCAGTCTTACTATCTCTGAGATGTAAAGTTTAGCCAACTTCTGTAAAGAGAAGTCTGCCCTAACAGAAATGAAGTGTGTAGACTTGGTTAATCGATCCACGACGACCCAGACAGAATTCTTCTTCGTGGGTGTTAGTGGTAACCCACTAACGAAATCCATCGTCACTCGCTCTCATTTCCACATAGGTATCTTAACTGGCTGTAGCAACCCCGAAGGCAACTGATGCTCAGCCTTAACCTGCTAACAAGTCAGACAGTGAGCAACGAAATCGGTCACCTCACGCTTCAACCCTGGCCACTAGTACAACTATCGGAGATCTTTATACATCTTATTTCCACCAGGATGCATAGCATACGGACTACTATGCGCTTCCCTCAAAACCTACAGCCTCAAATTCTCATCATTAGGTACACAGATCCTACCTTGGAAGCACAGTGCCCCTTCACTATTTAGCCTAAAATTTGTAATCGTCCCAGTCTCAACCTAACGAAATCGCATCTTAAGAGTCTTATCCTCTAACTGCTTAGCTCTAATCTGCTCAATCCACGTCGAATTCACTTGAAGCTCTGTCAGAAGACTCCCATCATCATAAAGACTTAGTCGAGAGAACAACGCTCTTAAATCAGCCACAGCTCTACGGCTTAATGCATCGGCAACTATATTGGCCTTTCCAGGGTGATACTCTATACTGCAGTCGTAATCTTTAAGCAGCTCAACCCATCGTCACTGCCTAAGATTTAACTCCTTCTGAGTGAGGAGATACTTGAGGCTCTTGTGATCAGTGTAGATGGAACACCTCTCACAGTACAGATAATGCCTCCAAATCTTTAATGCAAAGACGACTGTAGCCAACTCTAAATCATGTGTCAGATAATTAGCCTCGTGAGTCTTAAGCTGTCGAGAAGCATAGGCAATTACCTTACCGTCTTGCATCAAGACGTAACCCAAACCCACATGTGACGCATCACTGTAAACCACGAAGTCCCTACCAAGCTCATGCTGTATCAAAACTGGAACTTGAGTTAACACAATTTTGAGCTTCTCAAAGCTCTCCAACTGTGCATCAGTCCAAACAAAGGGAACTCCCCTACGCAGTAACTTAGTCAAAGGTGCATCACTGTAAACCACGAAGTCCCTACCAAGTGACACGCTATAACACCCCTAACCCGTAACCGTCACCGAAATAGGTTAAGAGGGGTTACCAGACCTGTAACTCAATTCAGAACATTCGTTTAACAAATTCTATCTCATTTTAGTAACCATCAATCATTCACATTCTAATATATTTAAAAACAAACATATCAAAGATTTAGTAATGCATTTAGGACTAATTTGATAAGATATAAAAATTTCAGAAACTTAGAAAATTTTCAACTTTTCAAAGGTCACACACCCGTGAGAACAGGTCGTATGCCTCACACGGCTTTAAACACGCCCGTATATCTAAGCCTTGGCAAAATAGGGCATAATACTGACTTGGCTACATGGCCGACCACATGCACGTGTGCCACAACGACCAATAGACACGCTCGTGTGTCTAGGCCGTGTCAAAACTGGAGGGTATATTGACTTTAATTAGTAAGGTACCCTAGGGGACACACGGCCGTAGAACATAACTGTGTGTCACACATGGCCGAGACACACGCCTGTGTCTTTGCCCGTGTGGACAAAAATAAGCCATTTGAATAGCCAAATTTGCCACCCTAAAACATAAGCATTTACATTCATATTTTATCACATTTAAGCAATTCAATTGGCAACCAAATCAACTATTTCAATACACATTATAAGCCATGTCTAAACTTACCATTTACTTGTCCATATACCTATCTAGCAACATATACAATTCATCCATTTAACATCCATAAATCAAGACTACCTTTGTATAATTTCATTCAAACATTATCATACAAAACATACCATATTCAAACACATAAATACACAACCAAAACATGGTACCAAATAAGCCAAACCACGTGGCTTAACTTATATACAATTTCATACTCAAACCATGATTCCAAAATATAACTTTTACTATCAAACTAGCCTATACATGCTATATTTACATAAGTTCATAAGTTCAAAATACCAAACAGAAATTTGGATAGTGTGACATGCAACTCCGACTTGCCCGGAACGAGCGAGCTAACGAACCTCTATAAGACATAGAAACAGAAACAGAATAAGCTTCTAAGCATAGTAAGCTCGTATAATTCAAAATTAAACTTACCATTTAAAGTAATCAAAGCAACAATATAATGTCAACCTTTCAATATAAGCATCCTAATCACACAATATCATCACATATTAGTCATTTAACTAATACATAATCCATAACTTGTTCATATAACATTATTTAGGCCTGTTGAATACATTAGAACTTAAAAGGATAATCAAGTGAACAATGTCAAAAATCCGTCAATTCATCATCATACATGCTCTTTCGAGACATGGCCAGTAAGCTCTTCATGAGCTGATAACAGTAAGCTCTATTGAGCTGAAAACGGTAAGCTCTATTGAGCTGAAAACAGTAAGCTCTATTAAGCTGAACAGTAAGCTCTTCTAAGCTGAAACAGTAAGCTCATACAAGCTATGGTAAGTCCGCAACAAATGCAAGAGCTCAACCATTTCAGTAATTCCAGTAACACATCACACGTATCCAATAAATTCACATAGTTCAACCAAGGCTCGATAACAGATTCGATATATCATCAAGGCAATCATATCTCAAATAATTCAATTATATACATTCAATTCAACCATTGCAAGTATAGTAAATTTTGATTCTAATTATATGAACTTACCTCGGATTGCTTGGATGAAAACTAGCGTTTACTTATCTACTTTTCGTTTCCCCCGATCCAATTCTGGTATTTGCTTATCTTGATCTATATGGTATCAAATTAACTCATTTAATTATCATTCAACTCAATTTAGCCTAAAAATTCATTTTTGGCCAAATTACAAATTTACCCCTAGACTTTTGACTACTTTGCAATTTAGTCCTTTATACACAAAATAACAAATTTATGCAATTTACCCTTAACCCATGTATAGCCGAATTTCACATAATCACATAACAGGCCATATTTTCATTTTATTCACATTTTCAACCACAACAATTCTATCTTTTACAATTTAATCCCTAATTCTCATTTTTGTAAAAACATCACTTTATAAAACTTGTATAACTATTAACAACCATCAATAATCTAACAAGAACCTTCAAAATACCTAAGTATTCAACAATGGCATATCTCAAAATCTATAAAAGTTTCAAAACGAAGGTACGGGCTAGCTACATTAAGCGGCAACAAGCTCAAAAACATAGAAATCATTAAAAAATGAGCTCAAACCGTACCTTAATCAAGAATTAAAGTAGTCAAATCCATGGAAGCTCAAAAACCCTTACTTTTCTCTTTTACAATCGGTTGAAAGAAGAAGAAATGACACCAAATTAAGTTTTTGTTTTATTATTATTAACTAAATACATAATTTACCATTATAACCTTATAGTTAAACTTATTATATCATGAAATTCATGGACATGAATGCCCACCAACTTAAATTAAGGTCAAATAACATTATAAGGACTTCCATATTAATAAACCATAGCTATTTAATACCTTTAAACAATAGTACTCAACTTTTACGTGTTACGCAATTTAGTCCTTTTTACCGAATTAAGCATTTAAACAATAAAATTTCTTTATGAAACTTTCACATAATTTATCAATCATGTTGTAGACCTTATTAAATAATAAAATAAATAATTTGATTTTGGATTTGTGGTCTCGAAACCACTATTCTAATTTGACCTAAAAATGGGCTATTATACACGCCCATGTTTTAGGTCGTGTGGGCATTCAATGTGAGGAACACGGTCGTGTCCCAGCTCATGTTCAAATTAGGGTAGCTACTGACTTGGGTCACATGGCTAGCCACACGCCCATGTGCTAGGCCGTGTGGACAATTTCATTTTCAAAAATAGGTGTAGAATTCACACGGCTGAGACACATGCCTATGTCTCTGCCCATGTGACCAATTCTGAGCATTTTGTTTCTCAATTTTTAAAATGTAGGGGACACACAGCCAAACCACATGCCTGTGCGTATGGTCGTGTGTCACACACGATTGAGACACACGTCCGTGTGTCTACCCGTGTAGACAAAATAAGGCTATTTCCAATCCTTATTTCTCACCCAAATTTTTCCTTGTACCTACATTAGTACTTGCATACATATACCAACCAATTCAAGATTTAAAACCAAGATAACATTGACATTATACATGTTATATCGTCACATGTATTCAAACTTACTTTTTGTAAGACATATGTTTACCATAATTCAATCTAAACATAGCAAGTACACATACATTAACCCTATTATAACCTCATATATATATATATATTCACTAAATATACCATCACTAGCCACTCCAACGGCTATATTATAAACAACCATTTATATGCCAACACTGGCCAAGTTAGCCTACACATGCCATTATATCAAAATAAGTTTGCTATTTATACCAAAACGGGCTAAAGGATAGTTTGATGGTGCTCTGATCGATTCCAACCTTTACGAACTTCCGAGCACTATAAAACTGAGGAAAATAAAACAAAGTAAGCATTTAATGCTTAGCAAGTTCGCATAATAGGAATTTAACCCGAACTTATTTAATAAGGCGAGATGGAGACCTTGATTTGGACCCTCGTGATCGAGCTTTTGATTGTAAAGAACGCGGAGCCATAGTCAAACGATCCAAACCAGGTTGAGAGCGTCGAAGCTTATCCACCTGAAGCGCTCACTTCTACTCCTGTCCTGCTGTGGAAGCAGTGGCCGGAAGCTTCACTGTGGAGGCGGGCGGTCTGATGGAGCTGATTAGATCCACAACCGAGATGGAGCCATCCCTGGAACCCAGGAGCGAAGCTATCCCTCCTGAGACTGGCCCACAAGAACCCATTTCAAGTAATTATATAAATAACATGCATCCCAACTAATTGACCAATTGCCTAATCACATGCACACAATCAAGCAAGTTAGTCATGAATTTCTAAATACTTTTCAAGTAATAAAGATAAGCTCATCATGCAATAACTTTCATACACATATACTTTTCTTATCATATTTCCATATAACATAGAAATTGATAAATAATCTCAAGTTTAGATTAGCCATAACAGAACTTCGCTCATTGAGTTTATTTGAAATATCGATGGATAAACATGTAGTACACTTGAAGTGTACAACACTGTAAACTGTCAACTCATATTCAGGGGCACCCAATTAGGGCACATAATCAAGAAACACTCTCTCGAGCCATATAACAAGATTATCATGTGAGCCTTGTAACAAGAAGCTTATCCGGGCTATAACAGGAAACTCATAAGAGTTTAGAACTAGAAGCTCATTAAGCTTAACAAGTAACTCCGAAGAGCTATTATCAGCGAGCTCCGGATAGCCATATAACAGAAAGTTCAAGCGAGCCATATCAGGAAGCTCATAAAGAGCCTATATCAAAACGCTCAGAAAGAGCTATGTATGTGTCCACAATATTTGCAAGATCACAACCGATCAGGCTGCTCACAAGAGCCATATAACGGGAAGCTCGATAAGGCTTATAACAGGATGCTCTTTCAAGTTATGGTGTGTCTGCAACATATGTAAGACCACAACCAATCAGGAAATCTTGTATCCATCGAATTCCATCTATTCAAACGGGACTTACACTTATCAAGCAATATTAGGCATGTAATTAATTTTATACATCAAACATTTATACAATTCACACATATTCAACATTCAATTCCAAGCATATTAATATACATATCTAGTTATACGAACTTACCTCTATACTTGTTCGTTTCAAGAATCTACTAATCCGACATTTTTTGTTTTCCCCAATAGTACTAGGTCATTCCAGATCTATATAAATGAATTTAACATCAATTTAATTCATTTCATACTCAATTTAATTCAATTCACATCCTAGGAAAAATTATCATTTTGCCCCTATACTACTTTTCATAAATGAAGACTTCATCCTTAGGCTCGGAAAATGAAATTCGTGCAATTTAATCCTTATTCCAAGTCTAATCGATTCTTACATATAACATTTAAAGAACATATATTTCATAAGAATCAAAAATTTTCCATGAATTTTACATCTTTAGAATTTAGTCCCTAAATCACAATTCCATGAAAATTCACTTTACAAAAGTTGTTTATCTATCAACAACCTTTCAATTTCTTCCATAAATTTCAAAATTTCAGCATATTCATCCATGGAAAAATTTTAATACTTTGACAACTTTACAAATTGATCCCCAAAATAGCTAGATTAGGTTATTCCGATCTCAAAAACATAAAAAAATACTAAAAACGGGACAAGATTACTTATCCAATTAAGCTTGCTTGATTTTCTTTCTCTTTCCTAGGGTTTCCATAGAATTTGGGGAAGAAGATGATATAAATGATGATATTAGATATTTATTTTATTTACTATCTTTTGTTTATTTCAATTTCCAATTTAGTCATGTTATTTTTCTAATTTTCCATGGTTGAACCATCAAAAATATATACTAATTTTTCTTAATGGTCTAATTACCATATAAGGACCTCAAGTTTTGAATTCTATAGCAATTTAATACTTATAGCTACTAGAACTCAACTTTTGCATTTTATGCAATTTGGTCCTTTCTATAATTAAACATGAAATTGGTAAAATTTTCTTATCGAAATTTTCATACGTCTTTCCTATCATAATATAGACCATCCAATTATATTAAAATAAATTTTCTTTCCAACTCAAACTTCTGGTCCCGAAACCACTATTCTGATTTCACTGAAAACGGGCTGTTACAGAATTTTAAGAAAAAAATTGGTTGGATCTATTTTCTAATGATAGATCTTTAAAACCATGCAAAGAAAATGAAATTTTTATCTCTTTAATCTGATGCAAATGGTATGAAAAGTAGGCTAGATGAATTGTGTTTAAAATTGAAACAACCCACTAGAAATTTAAAAATTGGGGAATTTGCCTAATGGCCACTCCAACATTTCCCTTACTTTACCAATTGGTTTTTTTCCTTCCAAAATTCTAAATTTTGAGGTTTATTTTCCAAATAAATACTCAGAATTTTCACTTGTTTTGTAATTAAACTCAATGTAATTAATATTTAAATTTAACTCAAATTAACCCCAATAAAATTTATTTTAAAATTATTTTTCAACCCAAATTAATCATTTTCACTAATAATTATTTAATTACTTTAAAATTAATTTTCCAAAAATATTTTATTTTTCGGATTATTGTTTAATCGATTCTAGATGAAATTAACCTCCTAAATTAAATTAAAATTTACTAAAAACTGTATAAATACCTAGTTTCACACTCGAAACCTAAAAAATATACCTAAAACTTCTAGACCCGGTTTAGGAATATTACATGTGGTCTTTTTAAAACAAGTTTGGCAAGATATCCAATTTGATTTTCAAGCCCATGAAGCGATGCTTGCTAATTTTTCAGTAATGTTTCAATGTTTTGAAATCGAGTTTTTGACACGAAAATAAATTTACCTAACTTCTCCTCAACGTTTAGCTTCTTCTCTTGCTGATAAGGCTACTAAAAACCCGGAGGGGATTGTGACTTTTGATTTCCTACACCACCCCAAGAGAAATTTGGGTGGTTCCTCCAACCTGCATTATAGTTATTACTATAAGGGTTATTTTCATGTCTGCAATTGTTACCCTTAAAGTTGTCTTGCTCATACTCTAAGCTCAAACCAAAAGGTAAACATTCTGGATTGATCATCCCCTCTACATTCGCATCATATTTGATAATACTCTAGAATGACATATTTTTATGTATTAATTACATATTTATTTTGAGTATGATCCTACTAATTTAAGCTATTTATGGTTTTTTATCTTGAAGGGAATAAATTGAAGGCAAAAGAAAATTTAAGGGAAAAAGCATGAATTTAAAGATAAAATGGGTCAGCATACGAAATAGGAAAGAAGTGGTGCTGAAAATGCAAAGTGTGGAAGACTTGGGGGAAAAAGTGCAAAGAAGAGATTTTATAAACACAACTCTATTTAAATTTTAATTATATTAGGATAATTGTTAAGATTACTATTTAGATTTAATTTTAGATTTTATCTTTATTTATCTTTTAGAATTTAGATAGGAATAGACCAGGTTTCTTAAGTACTATAAATAGAGGATGGAGTGACACAAATTTGACTCATCTTTTCTGTAAACACTCTCTCCCAAAAAGCTTAGCCTTTGTTCCTTTCATATTATTCAATAAAAATTACATTTTAATTACATTTATTTCTTTTTCCCCAAAAAGCATGAGCCACTAAATTTCTCTAGCCAAATCTTGTCAAAATTCCCCAAAAAGGATTCATAAGGCGCAGAATCCACGCTTAGCCTTCTCAACGAGTATTCATCATTTCTCCGTATTACGGGGCTGACACTTCCGTCCATGTCCCTTCAAAGGTGATCTTTTTAATATGTGCAAAGAACGGCCGCTTTGTATGTTTTGGGAAGGTTACACAATTGATTCGTTAACTTATTGCGTCAGTGGTTGTTGAGCCCAAAAGACAAAATGGCGTGGCATTTGCCACTGAAAAGTGATGATCTAGTATAAGACGGTCCCACAAAAGCGACTGTTGTCTAGAGTCAGGTTCCTCTAAATCGCAAGTCTAAAATCTAAGTGGAGCTGGTGGTCGTAGGTGTCCTCTTCCACTATAACTGGCTAATTCTGCTCAAGAAGGATCACATAAAAGCCTAGGATTGAACCCAAGGCGGATCGAGACAACCGAAGGCTGAAATCTCTCCATAAAAAAACTCTTTTTCCTCAACTTTGTTTATCTTTACAATTTTAATTTTAATTTTCACAATTTCAATTCAATCAGACCTTTAATTTTGTCTTTTTTATTTTTTTCCAAGTACGTAGGTTTTCTTGGGCGCTACTTTATCCCGGATCTCGAGGAACAAGAACTTGTACAAATCCAGTCCTTGAGGATTTGACCCTACTTCCCTTATACTATTCTTTTATTATTTTATAAGAATAGGATTTTTTTGTGCTCTCTACGACGCATCAAATTTTGGCATCGTTGTTGGGGACTGGTAATGTACTAATCTTATTTCTTTTTTTTCTTATGATCAGATCTGCTCCAGGAATTCTTGCTTTTGATTCAGAAATAGAGAAGACTGCATGAGCTAATCGCAATGAAACAAAGCTACCAAAAAAACAGTCAATGGTGGTAGGGACTCAGAGTAACCCACCACCGGAAATTAAAGTAGATGACAAAGTTGAGTCAAGGGTTAACAACCCTACTCAAACACTTGAAAGTGAAAGAGTAGGAGTCGATCCACCAAAAGAAGTGTTTAACGCTAGGGTTAATGGAAACCCGAATCTAGCACATCAACATATGGCTCAAACGATTCGGTAATTGGCCAAAGCTCCTGCAGAATAACCGCCATTGTGCATTGCGTATCCTACTATGGATACTGATTTGAACTAAAGTCAGGTTTAATCCAGATCCTACCAACTTTTCGTGGGTTGCAAAACGAAAACCCCCACAAACATCTGAAAGAACCTCAAGGCGTAACTAAGGATCAACTCAAATTGCGTGCTTTCCCTTTTTCCCTAGCAGATTCTGCTAAGGAATGGTTATTTAATCAACCCCTTGGATCTATTACAACTTGGACTGATCTTTCTTGTTTGTTTCTCAATAGGTTTTTTCTAGCATCCTGTGCAGTTGAATTAAGAAAGGAGATCATTGAGATAAGGCAAAAAGAAGTAGAGTCTCTTTACGACTATTGGGAGCAATTTAAAAAGTTGTGTGCAAGTTGTCCACAACATGGTATAACGGAACAGTCTCTACTCCAATACTTTTATGAAGGCTTAAAGCCCATAGAGATGAATATAGTAGATGCTGCCAGTGGAAGAACGTTGACCAACATGACTTCCCAACAAGTAAGGGACTTGATATCTATGATGACTGTAAATACTCAACAATTTCGAGCCAATCCTGAACCCACTAGAAGGGTTCACCAGCTAAGTATTTTAGCTTTAAAAGATAAAGTTGATTGACTTACTAATATCATGACTTCTCTTTTTACAGTAAAAGCAGGACCAACCCTACTGTGCAGAATTTGTGCAACACCTGAACATACAACTGATGCATGCCCTAGTTTGTGTGATGATACTATGGCCCATTTAGATGCTGTGGGAAACTTTCCTGGACCACCCCAAATGCGATATGACCCCTATGCTAATACCTATAACCCAGGGTGGAAAGATCATCCAACTTGAGTTACGGAGCTAACCCACGGTACAACCAGCCATACCAAAACCTGATTCCACAATAGTCATGAGATTCAGGTACCTTTCTAGAAACTATGGTCAATAAATTAGCAGCTAATATGCTTGATTTTCAACAAAAAACTGAGGCGTCTATAAGAGAATTAACCACATCAATTGAGAAAATGAACTCACAAGGAAAGCTGCCGTCACAAACAAAACCTAATCCAAGACAACACGCAAATGCAGTGACATTGCGAAGCGGAAAAGTATTAGAACTAAATCTCGAAAAGAATCTTGATTAAGATTTTACCCAGAAAAAGCAGGAGAACAATGAACAGGTCCGAATGAAACCTCCACTGCCCATAATTCAACCTCTATTTCCAGCATGATTGAACCAACATCGGAGAGGTAAAGAGGACAAAGAGATCCTCGAAACATTCAGAAATGTCGAGATCAACATGCCACTATTGCATATCATCAAAATAAAATTTCACGATATGTTAAGTTCCTTAAAGAGCACTGTACCAACAAGCAAAAATTAACTGGTAATGAAAGGTAAGCGTTGGTGAGAATGTATTTGCAGTGTTACAGTGGAAAATGCCAGCGAAATGCAAAGATAGGGGCATGTTCGCAATACCATGCAAAATAGGCCACTTAGGAATTAAAAAAACCATGTGTGATCTAGGAGCTTCCATAAATGTAATGTTTTTTTTCTATTTATGAATCACTTAACGCAGGTTTTTTGACAAAAATAGGTGTTATCATTCAATTAGCAGATAGGTCTATTATGCATCGGACGTATTAGTGAAAGTCAACGGACTTATCTTTCCTGCAGACTTTAATGTGATAAAAATGGAAGAGGATAACGCTCTTGGGTCTTCAGACATCTTGTTGGGGTAACCTTTCCTTAGTACTGCAAATACAAAGATTGGCGTGCGTAGCAGAACTCTCACGATGAAATTTGACGGAGAGATCGTGAAGTTTCATGTTTATGACCCTATTAGTCACCCGAATGAAATCTTGAACGTAAACAATGTCGACATAATTCACTCATTAGTAGAAGAAACTTTTAAGTCACCTTATGAAGATAAACTTGAAATATTGTTTAATGATAATTTCGATTCAGGATCTATTTGCGAATCTATTAATGAATTATTGGCTCCTATGGATACTAAACTTCTACCTTCTGTTGTGCAGGCACTAGATCTGGAATTCAAACCACTTCCTGAGCATCTCAAATGCACATTTTTGGATAATGATGAGACCATTGCCGACTTAAAAGGGATTAACCCTTGAGAGGCACACATAAAATTTTCTTGGAGGAAAAAACGAAACCAAAGCAGGAGGAGCATGGACGATTAAACCAAAATATGGTGGATGTGGTAAAAAAGAAGAATTTCCAAGCCCATATGAATGAAAGAATTCAACTGGAACAGCCCCAATACTAGTTGAGGTGTCAA
The DNA here is from genome assembly GCF_025698485.1 of Gossypium arboreum. NCBI lineage: Eukaryota > Viridiplantae > Streptophyta > Magnoliopsida > Malvales > Malvaceae > Gossypium > Gossypium arboreum. The sequence goes on from NC_069071.1 coordinate 5,918,445, forward strand.
GCTAATGACGTTAAACAAGTGCTTGTTGGGAGGCAACCCAATTTTTATTTTTTTATTTTTATTTTATAATTTATTATTTATTATTTTATTTTATTTTATTTTATTTTATTTTATTTTATTTTATTTTATTTTATTTATTAATTTATTTTGTTTGGATATTAATAAATTTCTCTTATTCTGTCCAATTAAACCGGCAAGGAAAAAACTCAGGAATTGGCATGCTTTCACAAACATCCCTTATTCTATCCCTATTCCAAGCAAGAATAGCGCATCTCTGCTTTATACTTACCCAAAACCTGCATCCAAACACCCACCTTACAACCTAACACCCTTTCTTCTACACCTTCAAACCATAAAATTTTCCCCATTTTCACCCAAATAACCCTCCAGCCGCCGTCCACCTTCTCCCTCACCCCCACCACCGATTTTTTTCCACCACCATGGTTAGGACTAGAAGTCGTGTCACCGCCGAACCCTTCTTCACCATCAACAGTCGCTGGCGTCGGTTCTCGACGTCCCAGTACGTCAACCTAGCCGACGAATGCCTTCCCCACCTTCCTCTCCTCCACGCGACACCAAACCTTCTCCTCCTTGCAAATATGCATGAACGATAGTGACAACATGGGGAGTTTTTCCTAAAACCTTCTTCCTTCACATATTTGTTTTCCTCTTTTTTTTCACATCAAGGACAATGGGTTTTAAGTAAGGGGAGGCATTCCTCATTATTTCTGTCATTTTATCTATTCTTTTTACTGTTGTGTTATTGTTGCTACTACCTTATGCCCGTTTCTACCCACATTTATTTTTTTAGAATATTTTGCCTCTTTTCATGCCCAAGATTTTAACCAAGAATTACCCACTATTTGACCTACGAGTATGATTCTTGTCTACTGAGTTAATAATGATTTTGCTAGTTTGATTTCATCTCCACTGTTTTATTTCTATTAGGCTAAAATAATTAAGATTAATAGAGTTAACCTGATCTTACTTATAGTAAAATCGATTAAGTCTAAATGCAAAGAGGACACTTAATATAATTGCACGCTAAAATTATGTTCATGACTGTTAGGTGGTTGTGAAACTTATTTTTGACACTTGATTGCTTTTCTTAGTCATCCAAAATTAAAATTCCGTTTAATGATAAGAATAAATTTTAATGTTGTCGAAACCATTTTTTTGTGAAAGGGGTCGACTTTTTATTTTAAGAATGAAAACAAAAAAATGGAAGTCGCCACCAATCCTTTTTGATGAGGTGTGATCGGGTCACCTTGTAAAATTGGTTGTTTTTAATAAACAGTTTGATTTATTTAAACAACGATTTTGGTCCACGAAATTCAGAAAGACGGGTTCGGGAGTCGATTACTCATAAGGGGGTATTTTACGTTAGTCGAGAAAAAGAATTATGTCCTGTAACTTAGGACATAATATTTTAAATCCCCAAAATGAGAATAGACGCCGAAAATTATTTATTTTTGAAAGATATTTGATTATCTCAATTTTAGAAAGAAATCATATTACGTAAGTTAGAATACGATTTTTTCTTAATTCCCGAGAATATTTGAAAATTAATGCTTTGAAACTTTTGGGTATTTGGATTTATTGAGAAAATCGAAACCCTGTAAGTTAGGGAACGACTTTTTGAATTCCAAAAAACGGAAGATTGCTTATTTAAAAAACGAAATTTTATGTATCAGTAAAATGTAACTCAATTTTGCAGTAAAATAAATTGCGGTACTATTATACATAATAGAATAATAATAATGAAAACAATAATAATAACAATAGTAATAGAAATGAATAATATGAATTTTTGAAAGTATATATATATAAATGAAATAACAATAATAGGCAAAAATAAAGAAAATAAAACAAGCCAATTAAAAAGGTAACAATAATAAATAAATAAACAAATGAGAACTGATAAAAATTTAATTAAAAAAATTAGCAAATAAACAAATAAATAAAACGATATTAAATAAAATAGTTTAAAGAAATAATAATGATATTAATAATAATATTAATATAATAATAAATGAAAAAAAAGAAAAACAAAAAAACTAAAGTTTTAAAATCATATAAGAGGACATAAATAAATAAATAAATAACAAAGCGATATAAATAAATAAATGTATTATATTAAAAAATAGGTAAAAATATAAATATAAATATAAAATGATAGTAATAATATATTAAACTAATTAATTTAATAATAAAATAGCGAAAATAACAAAAAGGGACTAAGTTGAACCTTAAAACAAATTTTTGAGGCAATATCAGAAGTAAATAAAAGGAAATGGACCAATTTGAACACGTGAATAACAAGGAGGGACTAAAAAGGCAATAATCCCTGCCTTCCAAAACGCATGACTTGTGGAGGACCAAAATGCAATCAAAATAAATCATGGGGTATAAATTATAAATAAGGAAAAGTTTAATTGCAAAACTATAAAAAAGCAGAAGGGCTAAATGCGCAAATAGCCCATTAATCAAAAACACTCAGATCCTCTAGACGAGTCGGGTCGACGCACTGGTTAAGGGCAAAACGACGTCGTTTTGCCCTTCTGATGCTTTCCCCAAAACAACGCCGTATGGAAGCATTATAAATACAACAATTCTTAAAAAAAATTCATTTTTAATCCTTCTTAAAAAAAACAAGAAAAGAAGGGGTTTTCTTCTCTCTAGTTTCCCAGAGTCTGGCCATCGGCCTGCCCCTGCTCCGGTCACCGGACTGCCACGCCTCCACCGTGGTAGTCGTTGTATATGACGGACGGAGCCTCAAAAAGAAGCCTTTTTCATCCTTTCAACATCCCCAACTCCGATTTGATACTAAAACACCCGAGAGCCCTTATAAAATCCAAAAATAGTCATGCAAACTTTCGGTTCCAAACCTCCTCCAATCACCGAAAAAAGATAAGGGATTTTATTTTTTTATACCAGTATAGTTGTATTTTAATTGAAAATAAACACTCGAAAAAAATAAAATAAAAATACCTATATATGAACAATCAGGGCCTTTAAATCTTTGATCTTTTTTTATACATCTACTTGTTTTTTGTAAGTTTTTTGTTTGAAAGTTTGTTTCTTTTTTGTATTCAAAAGTGTCTAGAGAAAATTACAAAGGATTTTTGATAGCTTTTATAGCCATTTTTATATGATTATTTGCAATCTTTTCTCCTTTTTGCTTTTACAGGTGCAAGTGGACGGAGCCATGACAGTGGCGGTGCTGCAGGCATGCCAATGGCGGTGGATGTGACAAGGGCAGACCTAGGTGCGGCGCACCTAGGGTTTTCTTTTTTTTTGTGTGTTTTATGGTTTTGGGCTTAATTCGGCTTCCGGTTAGGCTGAATTGGGTTTAGTTTTTTAGGTTTGGTTTTGGGTCTTATTGATTGTTGGGTCAGGTTTGTATTAGTTTTGGGCTGATGGTTTTTAACTGGGTTTGATTTGGGTCTTGGGTTTGTTTGGATAATTTGTCTATTTGTTTGGGTCTTAGTGGGCCCGGGCCAAAATTGGGTTGTACAGATGTCTCCGTAGTTATGAGTGCAGCTTAAAAATGTGACTAGCTAAATAATCGGGGTAGGGTGCTTGGGTTGTCATCCAACTTCGCGTCAAAAGGTTGTGTGACTTGTTAGGTAAAACTCCGCTAACCGGAATTAAACAAAAAAAAAATTAGGAATGTGTTGGGCTAAGTAACTAGGGTGGGGTGCTTGACTGTCATCTCTCTTCGCGTCAAAAGGTTCAATATATTCTTAAGGAAAAAAGCATATATAAATATAATAAACTAGGAGTATGTTAGGCTAAGTAACCGAGGTGGGGTGCTTAGCTGTCATCTCTCTTTATGTCAAAAGGTTCAATATATTCTTAAGTAAAAAGAAAAAAAAGAGAGATGTATTATTAATAAAATTGCATTTGGAGACTAAAGGTGGAAACAGATAGAGTGTCTTGGTAAGTTTAGTAAATTACCTAATTTTCATGAAATAATCCAAGTTGATTTTGATCTTTGTGTGATTAAATTGGAATACTTTTTCAATTTTACTTAAAGCAAGCTAAAGGTTCTCTTTATTTTTCATATGTATTATGCCTAATTTTTATAAAACTTTGAAGTGATATTTCTTTCATGGAAAAAATCTAAATTTCACAGTGGATAGAAACCATACTTGAGGACAAGCATGGGCTAAATAGGAGGAATTTGATAACACTCTAAAATGACATATTTTATGTATTAATTACATATTTATTTTGAGTATGATCCTACTAATTTGAGCTATTGATGATTTTTTATCTTGTAGGGACTAAATTGAAGGCAAAAGGAAATTTAGGGGAAAAAGTCTGAATTTAAAGATAAAGTGGGCCAGCATGTGAAATAGGAAAGAAGTGGTGCCTAAAATGCAAAGTGTGGAAGACTTGGGGAAAAAGTGTAAAGAAGAGATTTTATAAACACAAGACTCTATTTAAATTTTAATTATATTAGGATAATTTGTTAAGATTATTATTTGGATTTAATTTTAGCTTTTATATTTATTTATTTTTTAGAATTTAGATAGGAATAGACTAGGTTTCCTAAATACTATAAATAGGGGATGGAGTGACACAAATTTGACTCATCTTTTCTATAAACACTCTCTCTTCCAAAAAGCTTAGCATTTGTTCCTTTCATATTATTTAGTAAAAATTTCATTTTCATTATGTGTATCTCTTTTTTTCCTAAAAAAGCATAAGCCACTAAATTTATCTAGCCAAAGGTTGCCAAAATTCCCTAAAAAGTGTTCATGAGGCTTAGAATTCGTGCTTAGCCTTCTCAACAAGTATTCATCATTTCTCCGCATTACGGGGCTGACACTTCCATCCATTTCCCTTCAAAGGTGATCTTTTCAACTTGTGCAAAGAATGGCCGCTTTGTATGTTTTGGGAAGGTTGCACAGTCGGTTTGTTAGCTTACTGCGTCAATGGTTGTCAAGCCCAAGAGACAAAACGGTGTGGCGTTCGCCATTAAGAAGTGATGATCTAGTGTAAGACTGTCCCACAAAAGCGACGGTTGGCTAAAGTCAAGTTCCTCTAAATTGTAAATCTAAAATCTAAGTGGAGCTGGTGGTCGTAGCTGTCCTCTTCCACTATAACTGGCTTATTCTGTTCAAGAAGGATCACCTAAAAGCCTAGGATTGAACCCAAGGTGGATCGAGATAACCAGAGGCTGGAATCTCTCCATAAAAAAAGCTCTCTTTCCTCAACTCTATTTATCTTTACAATTTTAATTTTAATTTTCGTAATTTCAATTCAATCAGACCTTTAATTCTATCTTTTTTTTTTATTTTTTTCCCAGGTACATAGGTTTTCTTGTGCACTACTCTGTCCAGAATCTCGAGGAATAGGAACTTGTGCAAATTCGGTCCCTAAGGATTTGACCATACTTCCTTTATTCTAATTCTTTTCATTATTTTATAGGGATAGGATACTTTTGGTGCTCTCAACGACACATCAATATTACCCTACTGGATTCACCTGCTTAGAAAAATTTAACCCATCAATTTTCTTACCAAGAACTTCAACCTGATTCGCTAACATAGAAACTGCATCAATATTAAAAAATCGGTTGCTTTAATCGGCTTCGTTCTCATTAGTTGTCATTGATAGTTATTCAATGACATCTCCTCAATATACTCTTGAGCTGCCTTGAGTGTTTTATTATTTAGTGTTCCACCAACTGTTGCATCAATTAGTTGCCTAGTTAAGGGATGCAAACCGTTGTAAAAGGTTTGAACTTGCAACCATAAAGGCAACCCATGATGAGGGCATATTCTCAACAGATCGTTAAATCTCTTTCATGCATCATATAATGTCACCAAATCAATTTGAGCAAAAGAAGAGATATCATTCCTCAACTTAGTTGTTTTAACTGTCGGGAAGTATTTCAACAGAAATTTTTCAGTCATTTGCGCCCAGTTAGTGATAGAACCTCATAGCAATGAATTCAACCATTATTTTGCCTTGCTCCTTAAAGAGAATGGGAACAATAGTGAGCATATGGCGTTATCAATAGCACCATTAATCTTGAAAGTGTCACAAGTCTCTAGAAAGTTAGCCAAATGAGCATTCAGATCTTCATCTTCAAACTATCAAACTAAACATACTGTTGTACCATCTAAATTGTGATTGCCTTCAGCTCAAAATTGTTTGCAGTAATGGTAGGTCTCAGAATACTCGATTCAGCCCCAATCAGAGTAAGCTTAGCATAATAACACATAGTGCGATGATCATGATTTGCAGGAGGTAGCTGATTATTGTGATTATCACCCATCTCCATAGTAATATTATTTTCCTCTTAATTGTCTACTAAATTTCGTTGATTTTGCCTTGTTTCCCTAACCTCTTTACGATTTCTATGAATAGTCTTTTCAATCTCACTGTTAAAAGGTAATGCATCCAACAAGTTTCCTCTAGTCATAAACCAAAACAACCTGCCAAAATCAAACAAAAAAAATTATAATATAAAAAATTAAAATGGCTAAATTAATAGGAATAAAATTTTCCTAATATTTCACCCCCAGTAACGGTAAGTGCACCTATCAATTAATATTATAACTACGATGAGAAAAGATATTGTTCCCACAATGACTAAAAGTACTAGTAATTACTTTCTTCTATTATTTAATTGATAAATTGGAGAGATTGATTAAAACTAAAATTAACAAATTAATTAACTAAAGAACACGACAAAGAACGAATCAGGAAAACAAACGATTAACAATCAAGAAGCGAAACAATACCTAGGAAAGAATTCACCTAGATTTCATTTGTCATTATCAATCTGAATTAAACAATTTCTTCACTTAGTATCTTGATCCGTAGAAATCCCTAAATTATGCTAATATCTCTTTCGAGAGTAAAAGCAACCGACTGTAGGTTGATTAATTGAATTTTTTTCTAATTAAAACTCCTATTATCGTATTAACTTGATCTATAGACCCCCTATTATATTTTACTCTAATCCTGTAGATTTATGTCGTCTTATCTCTAGGATTACATGCAACTCCACTCAATTACGGTAGATCTACTCTTAAACAAGGTCTATTCATCCTATGATTTAAGCACATCAAACATAATTGAGTAGACATAATTGAGAACAAGATCCGAGTATTTATTGCATAAAAAATAGTTATCAAATAACAGAATTCATCCTAGGGTTCATCTCCCTGGGTATTTGGAAAATTAGTTCATGATAGCAAATAAAAATATCCCAAAGGCAATATAACCATAAGAAACAAAGAAACTTATAATAAACTTTAAAGAAATCAAAAGGAGAACTTCAATCTTGATGAAAATATGCTTCAAAGTCAGCTTCAATGGCATTTTTCGAGTTGTTTTCTTTAGTATTCTATGGTAGCTCCCTCCTCTCTTCGTATCTTTGTTTTATATAGGTTTTAGAATGCCCGAAAACCTTAAAATTATGTTTTTTCGTGTTTCTGGAGTGTAGCTCACTATTTCCACACGGTCTAGCACATGTCCATGTGGCTCATACAGCCATGTGCCCAGCCCGTGTGACTCCTTTACCTTGCTCCAATTTTATGATTTTCGCTCGTTTTTCACTCCTTTTGCTCTCAAATTCTCTCCTAAGTATAGAAACATGAATTCAAAGGATTAGGAACATAAAATTCACCATTTTACATCAAATAATCATCCAAAAATGCATTAAAACGGGATTAAAACATATTAATATTATCACTTATCTCTAAACTTTAGTACAGGATCTAAATTGAAAGAAAAGTAAAAACAAAAGTTGAATTTATTTGAATTTCCATATTGTGAGAATTAAATTAATTACACGATTTTGAATTAGATTAAAAAATTTATTTTCTTTATTCGATTTGTCAATATCATAATATTAAAGTTTATTAATATTAGAATTTTCTTTTATTGTGATGTTATTAATGATATTTATAATTATGTTTAATTTATTTCTATCAATTAATTTATGTTCAATATTTATGTAATGATTTATATGATATTAGCATCATTGAGCATAAAAATTGCTCAGCGTACGGTTTGTCTATTTTTCAGTGCGTAGGTAGTTAGATTCGTTAGGTCGTTCTAGCAGCATCCGAAAAACTGAAGTTTAGCTTAAATATGTTGGTGAAAAGTTTACTTTATAATTGACGTAAATATCATGTACCTAGGCTTGCATATATATAATATTATGTCGTAAACTGAATTTAAATATTTTTATTATATTTTCTTTGCTAGTACTTTATAACTAATGTTTTGATGAAATAGTAAAGTATAGAAATCTAGTTTATTGATATGTTTTGAGAAATCGAAGTGTTGTCAATTGATTTGGGAGATTATTTGAATGTGGATATTTTGTGAAATCTAAATTTTGCAATGGGTTTTATGCAAAATAGGTAGAAATGTTGCCGAAATTTTTATAAAATAATTTTACCACTACATTTCCTTAAAAAAAAGAGTAAAATAGAAAAGTAAGTTTCTTTGACAACGGAGTGTGGCATTTTATATTCGGATCCAACAACTGGATTGGGTATAAGGTGTCACATAGCCACACCAATAAATTTCACAAAATGATTTTAACAATGTTAACAATTAGACTTGTGTTTTTAAATTAAAAAATAGAGAAACTAAATTATTTGAAATAAAATAAAAAGCCTAAATTCAAAACTTATCAAGAATACAAGGACTTTAATCTATTTTAACAAAAAATAATAATATGTATGGACGAAAACAAAGATAGTAGGAGGGCCATGCTGCTCCAAATCCTAAAGAATTTGGAAGAGTATGGCCCTCCTACTATCTTTGTTTTTGTCCATACATATTATTATTTTAAATAATTTAGAACTGTGATGTCGAAACTATTTTTAAATCGAGTTTTAGAAAATAGGAATCGACTTTAAGAAAAATGAAAACGGGAGTCGCCACCAATCTTTTTAGGTGTGATTGGATCACCTTTAAAACATTTTGTTTTAAAATCATTAGTTTTGGTCTACGAAATAAAAGAACGGGTTCGGGAGTCGGTTACATACAAGGAAGGATTAGCACCCTCGTAGCGCCCAAAAATTGGTACCTAATTAATTATCAAAGGTCTTTAAGGTCGGAAATTTAAAAAATTTAAGATGCAATCCTCTTTAAAATATCTTGATTTTGAAAATTGGGATTCACTTATATCAAAACATTGGCACTAAGTTAACCTTTTGAAAATCCCTATCTTGAAACGACAAATCGCCACATCCAATAAGTTAAGACACAACGCTTTGAAATTCCAAGACAGTTGCTCGTATTTTGAAAAAATAAAAACTTAGAAGGGTACTTGACTATTCGAACTCAACGACAAAAGTTGCAACCCAATAAGTTAGGGCACTACCTTTCTCGAAGCTTCCAAATATAAGCATTGCCTTTTTATTTTTGAAAACTTTAAAATCTCTTTTTAAAACCGACGCATGATGGAACATATTATTATTATGGAATAGAATATTGCAATAATAAGTGAATAAAACATGCTTTTAAACGATACTATGGCAATAATACAAAGATCATGTACTATATACATACAGTTTAAAATTACATAACATCATATATATAAGGATACACATAGCATATATTGAAAATGAATAAGCAAAACATTCAAACATACAAAGAAATGATGCATGATATACATTTTAATATATATACAAAAGGTATCAATGCACATGCTCATAAAATATAACATCAAATAGTAATTAGAAAATAACGTTTAATACATAAATGACATATATATACAGTAAAAATATATAAAAGAATAAAAATATAAAATAAAGTGAGTAATTTTTACAAAATATACTTTAAAAATAATATTTAATAATAATTTTAAAATAGTATTTAATATATAATATGATAAAAAATTATAAAAGAATAATAATTATATAAAACAAAAATATAATGATTTTAAAAAAATAATGTATAAAATATCAAATATGTGAAAGAATTTATATATATAATAAAATAATTGTATAATATATATATAATTGTATAATGGTATGAAAAATGACATAATAATTTAAAATAATTATAATATATAATATGAAAGTATATATATGTAAAAATAACATATAATATATAAAAATAACACAATATAATAATATCATATAAATAATGTAAAATAATACTAATTTGTGAAAAATAATATATAGTAAACAATAATAATATATAATAATATAATTATAATATATAATACAAAGATATATAATCATTACGCGATATAAATATACTATAATAAATAATAAATAATGATAGATGTTAATTAATATGGTAATAGAAAGATATGAAGTAATAATATAATAAAATATAAGTAAATAATTATAAGATATATAATACGTATATTCATATTAAAATATAACAAGATATGTATAAAGTTTAAAATAAATAGGTCATAAATGTTAAAAGGTATAAAAGGACTAAATTGAATCATGAATAAAAGTCAGTAACTAATTTAATAAGAAAATAATTGTGATCAAACCTAATTGAAACGGCCATTAAAACCCTAGGGACTCATCGGGAAAATTTTCCTTGTCCCTAAACAGCGTCGTTTCAATCCAGGACTTAAAACTGTTACTGCAAGGACTAAATTAAAACTTGGAACAAAATATCAGGGCTAGATCATAAATAAAATGAAACAAAATCGTAAACATAAAAAAAAGTGGAGGGACTAATTGGGTAATTAACCCATTTTTTAAAAACGCGCGGATCCTCCCCGGGTAATCGGGTCAACGGGCGGATCTTGGGCCTTAGAACGACGTCGTTTTATGCTTATTGAATTAAACTAAAACGACGTCGTTTCATTTGTGTTACATATGCCAAATTCAGAGTTTTAAAATCATTTTTTACACCTGATTTAAAAAGGAAACGAAAGAAATCCTCTGAGATTTTTTTCAGCCCTCTGAGCTCCGACCTAAGGCCGGTCTGCTCCGTTCATCGGATTTATATGCTCAGTCTCACGCGCCGTCGCCAACCCCGCCACACACGGCGGTTGGGATCTGAAAAGCTTCGCTTTTCTAGGTGAGTTTAGAAGGTACTTCTCCCTTCTCTGTTTTTTAATATATTATGCACACATGTAATAGCCCAAATTTGACCGGGCTCAAACAAAACAAAAGAAAATAAATAAATAAATATTTATTTAACAGTCCATTAAAAAGGGTCCGTGTACAAAACCAGAAAATAAAACACTTAACCCCACAACCCATTACACCCAAGCCCAAATTTAAATACTCAGACCCATTTATACTGGATGATCTAATATCCTTGACCCAAGGATACACGGGGCCCAAGAGGCCCAAAACAGTAAATGGATCTAGAAACCCTAGGGCTCTCTGAGAAGTTAGGCATCGCAAAGGGGGATTCTAGATGCTTCGAGGTTCCAAAGGTCATGACTTTTCAGGTCCAGTGGCTCAATTGTCGCCTTCATCAGTGCGCCGTGACCCCTCAACTTCGCCACCATGCATTGCGCCACTATGCATTGTGCCACCATCAGCGCGCGAATCATGCCAGAATCGTCATGCGCTACAATCCAGCACTAGCCCCATCAGCGCGTAGCCATGGGTGTTTGAACGAAATCCTCGCGATATGCATGCAAGAAAAGGAAAGAAATTAAGGCAAAGAGATTAGAATATGTAATAGCCCAAATTTGACCGGGCTCAAACAAAACAAAAGAAAATAAATAAATAAATAAATATTTATTTAACAGTCCATTAAAAAGGGTCCGTGTACAAAACCAGAAAATAAAACACTTAACCCCACAACCCATTACACCCAAGCCCAAATTTAAATACTCAGACCCATTTATACTGGATGATCTAATATCCTTGACCCAAGGATACACAGGGCCCAAGAGGCCCAAAATAGTAAATGGATCTGGAAACCCTAGGGCTCCCTGAGAAGTTAGGCGCCGCAAAGGGGGATTCTAGATGCTTCGAGGTTCCAAAGGTCATGACTTTTCAGGTCCAGTGGCTCAATTTAGAAGGTACTTCTCCCTTCTCTGTTTTTTAATATATTATGCATAGATTGTTTATAATAAAGTGAAAGAAAAGAAAATAAAATAGAGTAAGAATAATAGATCACCTTCGTTTCTCGCGAAATATTTCTGATATATTATTGCAAAAATGTTTTGTGTACAATGTTTTTTTTGTGTTTTTCTTTTACAGATTTTAGAAAAGGCTTTATAGCCTTAATCTACTGCCTATTTTGGAAAGAAATTGAAAGATTTCTTTCCAAACCCTATTCTAATCTCTTTGCCTTAATTTCTTTCCTTTTCTTGCATGCGAATCGCGAGGATTTCGTTCAAACACCCATGGCTACGCGCTGATGGGGCTAGTGCTGGATTGTAGCGCATGACGATTCTGGCATGATTCGCGCGCTGATGGTGGCACAATGCATGGTGGCGCAATGCATGGTGGCGAAGTTGAGGGGTCACGGCGCACTGATGAAGGCGACAATTGAGCCACTGGACTTGAAAAGTCATGACCTTTGGAACCTCGAAGCATTTAGAATCCCCCTTTGCGGCGCCTAACTTCTCAGGGAGCCCTAGGGTTTCCAGATCCATTTACTGTTTTGGGCCTCTTGGGCCCCGTGTATCCTTGGGTCAAGGATATTAGATCATCCAGTATAAATGGGTCTGAGTATTTAAATTTGGGCTTGGGTGTAATGGGTTGTGGGGTTAAGTGTTTTATTTTCTGGTTTTGTACACGGACCCTTTTTAATGGACTGTTAAATAAATATTTATTTATTTATTTATTTTCTTTTGTTTTGTTTGAGCCCGGTCAAATTTGGGCTATTACATGTGATACTCAAAAATTGGTGAAAAAAATATTCAAAATAAATAATTTGAGTTTTTATCTAAATAAAGTAATTATTTAGGCAATATAGTGGAAGACCCCTATTCATGATTCTATATATACACATTATCTATATATATTACAATTTAGGAACAAGCAGCAAATCTATCCATAAGTCTATATATACACATGTCTCATATCCCACACTGCTTAAGAAAATAAGGGAAATGAGATTTTGGATCTATATAAAAGTTTGTTTTGTAAGTTTTATTTTCACATTAATAGGTGGCACCAAAATAAATAAAAAATTTGGTGCTGCCACTTTTAGTACTGATGTGGTAAAAATATTTTCAGCTAGAAGTGTTTTTCTGTTAATATGCTGAAGACGCTTTTGGAAGCGTTTTTCTAAGTTTCCCCTAAAAACGCCTAGCGTTTTACCAAAACTAGCCTTTTCCTATATATTTTCAAAATTTCGGCCTATTTCCGTAATTTTTTCTAAAAATGGCATCTTTTGGTATTTTAGTCCTTTTCATTCGATCAATCTTTGCTTTATCTAATGAAATCTCTCTTGCAAGCTTATCACAGTTTTTTACTGAAAACGGGTACTGGCCACCACAATGTCAGCACCAAAAAAAATTGAAAATGGGGATATTATATGTATTGTACAAAATACGGGTGAAAAATAAATATAAGTGCCGGCCGACACCTTAAAAAAAATTTAAGGATTGATGACATTGGTGTCAGCCATAAGGGTGCCATAACCCCCGGACATTGTTACTTTCAAGTTAGTCTCGTAAATATTTTTGAACTTGAGTTATTTTTATAAATATTTAATTGTTTTGGGTTACCTTGGTAAAATATTCTTTGTGGTGGGATTTTGTTGTTCCTTTTTTGCCTTCTGTGTTTCTTACATGCTTCCACAAAAATGGGTTCAAACTAACCCAAAACAATTAAATATTTATAAAAATAATTTAGATTCAAAAACATTTATGAGAATAACTTGAAAGGAACAATGTCCTAGGGTTATGGCACCCTCATGGCCAACAATAACAACATGATGATTGGAACTGTGATTAGAAAAATATTGTTTTGGGTGTTGACAATGCAATGGTCGGCACTCATATGTATTCTTTTCATCCGTATTTTATACAATATGTGTAATATCAGGTTTTAAAAAAATAATTTTTTTAGTGTCGTGTCACCGTGTAGCAAATGATCGACATCCATCTTTATTTTTTTATTTTTTTAATGTCGGCACCGAAATAGTCGGCAACTCTTTTATAATAAAAAAAATTTGTTTTTTTAATTTCTGGTGGAAGAACCCCAAAGTAAAAAGGAATTTTACTCTACTATTGTCGTTTAGTACACTTTAACATCTATATATTACTCTTTTGCATCTGCATGCTTTCTTTTCAATATTACTCTTTCCAATTTACTGCCTTTTCTTTCTAATCCAAGCAGCCTGCAGTACTTGGGAATTTTCTGCTGGTTTGTGTGCTTATTCTAAGGTTGATAATTGGGATCCTCAAAGCGTTGATTGCTGTTCATGGGCTGGCATAGAGTGTGACCAAAACACTGGTCTGGTGATAGGCCTGGATCTCACCAGCAGTTGCCTTTATGGCTCCATCAATTCCTCCAGCACTCTCTTCCGCCATCTTCACCTTCAAAAACTTAGCCTTCCTATTAATGATTTTAATTACTCTGTGATTCCATCTGCGTTGGACATACTACACCCACGTGAATAAAATTAGATTATTGTGTACTAAATGACAATAATAGACAATATTAGAGTAAAAAAAATTTATTATCTAGGTGCAGACCATCATAATGCGACATTAAAAATAAAAAAAATTTATTAAAAAGGAATGCCGATCACCTCATCGGCATACAAAAAATTAAAAAAATTTGATGTCAACCACTTGTTACACGGCACCCAAAAAAAAAATTTAAAACTCGATATTACATATATTTTACAAAATACGGGTTAAAAAAAATGGATGTCTAACTGTTGCACTACTTACATCCAAAAATATTATTTTAATTACAATTTTAATCATCGGGTTGTTATTTGGGGATTAGGGATATGGGTGCCGATCATAAGGGTGCCATAACTCCAAGATATTATTCCTTTCCTATCATTCTCATAAATATTTTTGAACCCAATTTATTCTTATAAATATTTAATTGTTTTAAGTTGGTAAAATAACCACAAAAATGACTAACAATTCTCTAATAGAGAACATCGTAGTGGAAGGTAAAGAGTTTTTATGTACCACGATAATGAAAGAGATGATGACTATGCTACATTTACGATGTCTGCAATTTGTGCATTATAGATATGAGTTTTCAATGCCGTCAAGTGTTCATCAAATCAACAAAGTGACGACCCATGGACAAGGCTTCATTCTCCCCTGTATCTATGTTAGGATTGTTTTCATCTGCTTCTGAACTAATGGTTTGTGAGGGTCTTATAAGCTTATCATGTCACTCCTAGGCAATTGGCAGAGGCATATTGGTGGGATGCTGGCATATTTTTTTCTGATTATACAAAACATAGGAAAAAATGTCCTTCCACAACTAGCTTTCGGATTATGTTTACTCTTTTTTTTAGTGGTTCTTTTAGCATTGGGGAGTTCCAACCCTAAAATTACAAAATGTTCATTGTCTATCAATTTCCTGGGGACACCATCTTCCATCCTCGTAAATATATTTTGATAAGGAATGATTTCATTCTCTTATCATGGACCATCCTTGTGTCAGGGTCATAGTTCAAAGCCAGTGACCATCATACATAATGTATCTCATGGAGGTTTATCGTTGACAATAGGGATCATTTAGCCCATGAAGTCTGTCAAATTGAAGTCTGAGTGGCCCAATAAAATAGATTTGGAAAGATAGGCTAACTTGGTAAATATGGGAACTAATCTTAAAAGATTAAGGGGAATCATACCTTGCAATATTAGATTATGTAAATTGATTATATAATCTTGTAAATCCCTAGATTTAAGGGATAGAGTAATCTCGTTCATCGATGTAACTTGATTTAGACCGTCGGTTTTGGAGGAGCTCAACTATAAATAGAGAGTCTCCTCTCACTTGTAAATCATCCATTGTATCTTAAATTCTTAAGAGTAATAGAATTTTTTGAGAGCATTTACTCAAACACCTCTCGTGCATTGCTTTTTTGTGGTTTTCTATTCTTTTGTGCTTCTTTTGATTTATATTGTTTTTGCTATACAAATTGGTGCATTGGAGGAATTTTTGGTGAATCCCCAATTGTTTAGTGGTTAGGCTAACTTGGGCATATTTGCATCAAAAGGATCGCCTAAGGTCGCACGAAAAGCAATATTAAAATTCTAACCCCGTGACACTTGCACCCGCTTGACTTATTATTCCCTCTTTGGCTGGGTCTTCTATCGAGAGATAGTATCGTCGTTTAAGGTAGGGGTGTTCAAACTATTAACCGAACCAAATTAATATTAATCAAAATAATTAAACTTTTGAATCCTTTAACTGGTAACTGAACTAAATTTTTTTCAAAAAAAAATAACGAATAGAAATATTTTAGTTAATTCAGGTTGGTTAACCAATTAACTGAAATTTATATGTTTTGTTTTGTTTTTTTTGGGTTAAAATAAGTATAAAACATATAAAATTGATAATGTTAATTTGACCAAATTAACTAAATTAGTAATAGTCTAATACATATAATATATAATATTGTTTATTAAGTTTGATTAACTCTGTTAATTACCCGATTTGAACCGAATTAATTATTAACCGAAATTCTAAAAAACCTTTAACTGACTTTTAACTAAACTAGATCAATTAATAACCAAATTAGATTAATTCGATCAATTAATTTAATTTTAACTAAAATTTAAACTCCGCTAATCTAGACAGCTGTGAGGCTACATTTGTTGAAATTTGGACCATAAATTTTTGAAGGTTTTGCTTAAAAAAAAGTACAATTATTAATATGTTTTGTGAGGTTGTTCTTCTGATGTCACATTCGATGTGGCCTCATGGCGGTAAGGACTATTTAGTGAAGCTTATATTGGGTAAAGAGATGGAAGCTGTTGCTTTCGTATTCTATTATTTACGCAAACATTAGCATGTAGAGGCTCTTTTCGCCATGAATCCTGTAGGTGTTATCGATGGTTGAGCTGAGAATCCTATGACTAGTGTGATTGGTGTAGGTTCGTGCTTTTTTTACTCTTTGTTGTATTTGATCCTTCATTCCATGCGTCCAAAAAGTTCAATGGGCATCTAAACATCATGTTGTTTTTCACTTAAACGTATTTATTCTTTATACATATTCATTCTTTCACTTATATTTAAGAATTTAATCTCTCTATTTTTCATATTTTAAACTTTAGGTTCAATGATTAACATTATTAAAATTATTTTTAAAATTTAAATTTATTACAACGTTATTTTTTAGTTACGTATATTGCTAATGATTTTTTTAAAAATTTAAGAATGTTAACAATTGAACTTGATTTTAAAATCTAAAAAGTAGAGGGATTAAGGATGTGCTTGGTGATTTGCTTGATAATGAAGAAAAGTGAGTGGAAAGAAAATAGGAAAAATTATTATTTTTATCTTAATGCATAAAAATTAATTATTCCATATTTGAAAGATAAGAGAAGAAAAATTATGAGGTTATATGTTTGTCAAAAAAAAAAATTTTGAGCAAAAGATGATCTCAAGGGTCAAAACAATTTTATTACTTAACATCAGTAAAAACAATATTGTGGATCTCCTTAGGATAATCGGTATCAAAAAGGATTAGCCCAAACTAAATTAGCCGACTTAAAATTGTTGAAAGCAGCTTTACACGCCCTGATTATATCCCCAGTAATGGTAATATCCGTATTACATCTGTCCATGATGTTGACAAGGCTTGCATGGTCAGTCTCAAACAACACATCTCCATTAACATTTAGATGACCAGCTAGCTCAATACTTCTCTCAAAAGCTGAACACTCAGCCTCTTGGGTCGACATTTTTTCATCGATGAAACCCCCCTCCCCCACCGCCAAGCACAAAGCCATCGTTATCACGAAAGATTACCCTATACCCCACTCTGTCACCATTCACTGTAGCATCAAAGTTTATTTTAACAACACCTTTGGGGGGGTTAATCCCATTTCTTCATATTGTCATTCTGATATGTTTGTCAAAAATTATACATCTTCCAAAGGCTAATTTTTTTCCTTTCATTTTTCAACTCTACCAAGCCAGAAAATTTATATTTTCCATCTTTCTATTTTTTCCCTTTAATTTTCCATATTTCTAATTTTTCATTCCACCTTACTAAATTCTAAGTAAATATTGTCAAACCTTTTGGAAATCAACTTTTTATTAAAAAAACGAAAATAGAGTCGTCACCAATCCTTTTTATTCAGGTGTGATTGGATCACCTCAAAATTTAATCATAAAAGGTTAGGTTTACCAAAACAATGATTTTTGGCCTACAAAATTTAAGAAAATAGGCTTGGGAGTCGGTTACATGTGAGAAAGAATTAGTACTCTCATAACGCCCGAAATTGGTACCTAGTTGATTACTTATGTTTTGATGTCGAAAATTAAAAATTCAAAGGGAATTTAAAATACAATCCCTCTTTGCATTATATTATTTGATGGTATTGAAAGAAATCTTATATAAATTGAATTTTTAATGAGGATGTATTCTCATTTTGAGTCGATCAAGACGAAAAATCATGTCCCGTAAGTTGGGGCACAAAATCTCAAATTCTCGAAAACAAGGACGCTCTCCGTTTAATTATAGCCCAAATCTTACAATCTTTTTTTTTTTAAAGGAAGGGATATTCAATTATTTTAGTTCAAGGAAAAATCGTACCCGTTAAGCTAGGGGCACAACTTATCGAATCCCCAAACTAAAGAATATCGCCTTGGTTTTAATTTCTTCTCATGAGTTATGTAAAAACGAATGCATCACTTGATATGATATACAATTGAGCATAATGCAGAAATGAATAAATATATCTAAGCATAATGGTTAACATGATAATAACTATAATAAAATAAAATAATTACATAAAAATAAATAAAACATAGATAAAATTTGAAATGACTGCCGTAAAATAATAATATAAGAACAAAATAACGGTAAATACCATTATCAAATGGTGATGAAGCAACTTTAATAATAAATTGATGATGATAATAATAATAATGACGATCATGATGTAATTAATGTCATGTTTAATAAAAAAGCAAAATGATAGTAATAATAAATTAAGGATAAAGTAAAATTGTTTAATTTAGAGGGTAAAAATGCAAGTAGCAAAAATTAACACAAAAAGAAATAAAATAAAATTAAGAATACAAGAATATAATAAAATAAATGCTTTAAACTAAAATAGGGGGCCAATCAAGTCTGTGGTAAAATTTAAAGATGAATTATGAAAAAAATTTGAAATAAAGATTAAAGTAAAATAAAACAAAAAATATAGGGACTCAAGAGGCGAATAATCCCAGACCTAGCACACATCACTCCCAAAAGGTTGGTAGTATAAGGACTGGATCGAGTATATAAAAATTTTAAGGCATAAATCGTAAAAAAATAATAAAATAATAAAGGATCAAACTGAAACAACGTAGAAATATACAGGGACTCATAAGGTTATTTTTCCATCCGTGTCATTCCCTTAAGTTTGACAGTTGGTCAAAGGACTGAATCACAAGGAAATAAAAATAATGGGGTAAAAATAAAATAAAATTAAAAAAATTCAAGACTAATTTAAAAACATACTAAAAAGCAGAAGGGCCAAAATAGCAAAAAGTCGTCCCTTCAAAAACATGCGGATCCTGAAGGGGGTCGAGTCAGATTATCAGGTCAAACTCAAAACGACGTCGTTTTGGGAGTCTATATAAGGTAAATTTTATTTTAAAAAATTCATTTCAAAACTTTTTTTGTTTTAAACTCCTTTCCTTCCATTTTTTTCTCTCAAGCCCCCTATGTCTAGCCATGGGGCCTGTCGCCCGTCTGCCGTGGCCACCGATCATCAACGATGGCGACTACCACCTCCGGTGGCCAAAAAACCCAAAAATCCCTTTTAAACCCTCTCTTCGAGTAGAAAATAAATCTGGGGTTTAAATCCCTAGAAATTTAACCAATGCTCGGCTGAAGGAAAAGAAACCGAAAAGTTTCTCCCTTTTCCGACGAGGCCCTCGACGGAACCCAAAAGAGTTCCGAGGCTTCTTGAGTCAGAGGAAATGGACTCGTGACGGCGACGGTTTTTTTCAAGTAAGATTTCTTTCTTTTTTTTATTTTTGCTTCAAAGTAAAAAAAAATAAAAATGCTACATTTTTCTTTTGAAACTTATTCTTTTTGTATCTCTTTTTTTGAATCTATTCGATTGCTTGTGTGTGTAAATACAATTTTTTTTCGACTTTTATAGCCGATTAATTACAAATATTTGTTTTTGCTTTTGCTTTTCTACTTCTGTCTTTTCTTTTTTTGCAGGTCGCGATGGTGGTCAACGACGATGGGAGAAGCAAACCCTTGCCATTTTGGTGAAATGGCGGAGAAGGCGACTTGAGGTAAGGGACTTGAGAAGCTTGCCTCTTGACGTGTGGCAAGAGGAGGAGGCGGCTAGAGTCAAGTTTTTTCTCTTAGGGTTTTTGAAAATTTTAAGATAGTGGACTTTAGGGTTTTTTGTATTTGGGCCATTATTTTTTGTAAATGGACTTTAATAATGGACTTTTTTATTATTTTTATTTATTTGTTTGGTTTTTGTTGGGCCGGACAAAATTAGGCCCTTATAATATATTTTAACATTTTATTATTAGCAGCTACTTTAAAAAAGAAAAATTAACTATCCATCTGTGCCTCATGTTGCTATAGGAAAAGGGTAAGGCAACCTTTACTCCATATTGATGAAGGATGGATGATGCAGAGCTAACATGGACATATCTGTTTGTGTTAGACGAAACAGCAACTGAAAGCGCATTTCATATATAATAATTTTGGTACCAAGTAGACAAAATAGTCTTAGAGAAGATGTTGATATTGTGATCCTAATCTCATATTTTATTGTACCAAGCAATTGAGTTTAACTTTTACTAAATATTTGAATTTGTATTTTAAACATGTCATCTAATTGTGTTAACCTTATTTAAATATACATACAAAATTATATGCGTATTGGATATGCTGCCGGCTCAAAAGCAATCTAAGAGCACAACCTACTCCCAACCAACAAGACATCAACTGTATGCATGAATATGCACCAACAAAGAGAGACATCTAAAATCAAATCATTCCAATATATTGCTGCCTCAAATGTTACAATTCTTATACATTTACAATTTCCCAGCACATGCATATAAAACTACACGACCAATCTCTGAAATTTCCATGCATTTTCCTTTCTTTTCTTTTTTTTCTTTAAGGGGGCAAGGTAAGTAAAATAAATGGCTCACTTGTATGATTATAACAACAAATGCTTAAAGGCAAGTAGAAAAAAAGAAAAAAAAATTATAAGATCAGTGGCATATCTTACTTTGTAATCCAAGGATTGTGCTGATGGCTGAATCCCTTAGCTAGCAGCAACCTTATTTTGGAGCAATAACTCCAAGTCACTCAATCTGCATAGAAAAACAGATTCCACAGAATTAAATAATAATAACAATAATAATAATAATTTGACAGAGAAAAATAAAAAATAGACTGCCTGAAATGAGATGGTGGCATACCTCACATTACTCAAATCAGGGTAAATTGCTATAGAGTCTTTAAAATCCTGAATTGAATTTGGAAAAAGAACTTAGTTACTCAATGAGCAAACTATTGAGCTACCACTTGTTAGCTATGTTAATCGGATTCGGGTGCGAGTGTTGGATACGAAGCGTATATTTAACACGAGTATGTTCAATTTTATTTTCAAGTTTTTCCATGTATTTGGAAGGTCCTTGTGAAGCCATGTCCCCGTTTTCATGTCAATATATGTATCAGATGTGTGTGTTAAACGATGTAACATTGGCTGTCAGCAAGTATTGCTTCGAGAACTTACCTGGTCAGCAGTTGAAGAAGTATAGGTAATCACACATGACATCCCAGCTTTAGTTGCTGCCTGCACAGATGGAATAAGTTTTGCATAAAACTTTAACTATGGTTGATATATTTGTTCAGTGCATACAATGCCCAAACTAATATTTGGAGACATGGTATCTCTTTTCTAGAGAATAGAGCATTACCTGAAGCCCAATCACACTATCTTCTACCACCAAGCAATTTTTCTCTGACACACCTAATCTCTGTCATAAATAAGATTTCTGAATCAGATACAGATATAGAAAGCAAAGATTGAGATGAAAAATATAAGCATAAGTAATATTATGGTTAAGTGCACATGATAGAGTTAACTAGTAAGTTACCTTGGCAGCTGTCAGATATATCAATGGGTCTGGCTTCTTTTCCTTCACATCATCTCCTACAAGCATAAAGAAAAAAAAAAGGAAGATTGGGTTTTAAGAACAGAATCATCATAAAAGAAAGAAATGGCAAAATGAAATGGGCCAAAATGCATAGCTAGAGGGACCAAAGAACAAAAGGCAACCAATGAAGTTATTGCTTTAGAAACAGGTCAAGGTTATAAATGAGCTTGTCTAGAAGACTTTTATAAGGAGCTCAGTTCATTTAGAAGAATCAGACTTGTGAAAGTATTCAGTGCATATTTTGATTCACACAGGTCTAAAATATATCTAACAACAAAAACATATGTTTTAGAAGTAGTCAACATACCTGCAAGGAAGCAATCAAGCCCCTTAAATCGCTCCTATAACAAGGGGAAAATAATATAAGAATAAGGAAACAAAAGTGAGGATACTTGTTGATCAATAATTTTGGAATCAAAACTGCGAGATTTTGTTTGGTTTTCACTCGAAACTCTCATGGTTTTGTCTCACAAGAGATGTCTTTAATGAGACAAACCACGAAACTTTTGGATCAAAGTGGACAATACCTCACAGTTTAGGTATGAATCGCCACCAGAAATTACCATTCCAATAAGGTTCTCAAGACATAGTACAACTGAACTTTTAGTTGCTGCAGAGCAAACAGCTAGCATTTTCCCCTGCAGATTGGAGAAAGAAAATGGCATCACAAACAAAGGATTGTATTGAATTCATTTGGATTGATTGCAATGAAAGGATCATGAATTGATTATCAATCTCAATTGATAAATAAGTAGAGTATCTTACAGCTGCCTTGGCCTCATCCATCAATCTTAAAACTCCAGGTCTAGGTTCCACCTGATCAAAACAATACCACTCTCTTTTTATTCAATAATATGGATAACCAATTCAGAATCAATGAAGAGATAAAAGAAAATGCAATGTGATAAACAATAATGTCTGCTTACAGTTCCAGATTTGATTATTTCTTTGTACCTTTCAGTCTTCCAATCCTACAAAGATGTAACAGCACCACGTACATAAGTTCTTCAATAAAGAGAATTTCACAATTCCTATACAAAGATCAAATTAAAGCTTAATTGGACCTCCATTCCCTGTTTCCCCATGATTTCATTGGCATTGGCAGTCACTACATCAAAGCTATATAATTATTAATAATACCTGAAGAGTGTCAATTAACTTAGCTCGTTCCTCATCACTCTCAGGAGGCGTCTCAAATATGGTAGAAGCTGGCCATCCATGTTCCTTGAAGTACCTTCAGGAATACCAAAAATCTCCATTAAACCGATCAGCGACAAGAAAAATTAAGAACAATAAAAGAAACCCAGAAATATTTAGAAAAAAGAAAGAAAGAACCATCTCATCTTGGGTTTGCCACCACCAATCAGGTTCTGGAGCACATCATAAAATTGAAGGTCCCAATTAAGGGGCTGTGAAGAAGGAGGGCAACGAACATTGAAGTGAGCGAAAGCGTCGTTGTAAGCTTCGCGATGCAAGTGCTCGGATTCTAGAATGACACCATCGCAGTCGAAAATGAGAGCTTGAAGAGAATGGGAAGCTGAGACAGAGAGGGAGAGTCGTCGGGGCTTTGTGGTGGTTAAGGAAAGGGAGGAAGACCTTTTGGTTCTGAAAGTGAGGGACCGTGGTGAGTAATAAAAGAGAGAAGAGAAGTTGGAGGAGAGGTTTTGAGGAGAGATAAAGAGTGTGGAGTGAGACGCCATGGCTGATTTGCTTCACTGATTGGTCTAAAATGGAGAGTTTTCGAGTTAAAAAGGAGGTAATTTTTTGGCGGGTTTGGTTCGTGTGGCTGTGGATATCTCTCCAGCTTCAACGTTACCTTTTAACGCATACAATTTTGCAATTGGATTTGCATGCCAACCCCTCTAACCCTCTCACGGCATTGGTATCTCAATCAATTCTCAATTCAATCAACCAATTCGATATATGATTACAAATGAAGTCGAAGAAAAGTAAATATTAATTATAAATTATATGAAAATAAATTTTGGCTCAGCTTAAGACACCACATTTTTTTAATTTGTATTTCAAAAATCATTCAAATACCATGATTCAAGTTAGTTTTATATTTAATCAAATTTAATTTGAATCGAATTTCAAGTCAAGCCTAACATAAACGACTAAGTTACACCGTAGCTCCACCAACACATTATGGAAACTCCACAAATCGTCTTGAAGTTGAAACATGGGATCAAAAATAGCATCCTTGAGTATAGCCATAATAATAGAGGGGGGAAATGTGACGAATCATCAATTATGCAAAAAGTACCCTGTTATAAACATTCTGCAACCTTTACAAATCCTATTACAAAGTTGTGCCTCCACCATCTGACATAAGAGATGCGGCAGCTGCAGCAGCTGTCGGGACAACCCCGGTTGAAACGCCTGGCTTTGACAAATGCAGCAGCCTGCAAAATCAAACACCACAAAGCTTTGTCCGCGATACAAATTATACAATCAAAATTAGATGACAAAGCCACCAGTTTCTTACGCTAACACAAATCCTTCATTCAGGATCCATCAAAATACCATATCCTATGTGCTAGAAGCTGAATATCTAAAATCATAACCATAGTATAAGAAACACTAATCTATTATAATCACTAGAAACAGGTTTTCCTGCTGCCTAATACAAATGATAATTCATATTTATGATGATTTATACAATCATCATGAGCTTAAAAGACTAGATTATGATTAGCCCAATTACTTAAATTCTTGTTGTGCATCGCGTTTTTCACAGTTGCAAAGTTATGTTATTTCGACTTCTCATTTTCCCAGGAACACTCATGTCTAACACTTGTGTGACCAGTGACCAATACTCATATCTGGCAGTCCCCCTAATAGTTGCATAGTGTAATGAATGCTGTCTAGTCAATTGTAGTAAATATCATCAGTGGAAAGAATCAAAACCATGAAATAACGATCACAAAATCATGTTTGAGGATCCTATTTTCAGGTAGACAAGTTCTATAATAGCCATGCATCTTAATAAGCAAGAAGAAAAAAGGCTCTTACGGTGCAAGATATTCACAAAAAGAAGAGACAGAAGCAACGACTTCATTATAATTTTCCGATGTTGCAGGCGCGGTCACTTCAACCATCTGTATACCAGGTGTTACCGGGACAGCCTCATCCGTTGCGTGCAGTTTCAGCATCTTATTAACCGATGAGACAGTCACGGTTATCTGAGCAGCCCTTTCGAAATGAAAGGTGAATCCCACTCTCAACAACTCATGATCCAACTTATATCCAAGTGAATAAAATAATCGAAGCACGTTCTTGCTGGCTTTGCTTTCTACCATACTTCTAACCAGCACAGAGATTTGCTCTGCTCCAGCACCCCTCATTGCACCCCCAACATGTTTCACAGTCCTACAAACATTATATAAACTTAATAACCACCCAACACAACAAAAAATAACACCAACTACGTTATTCTTGACCCTTTACTTTTTTTGAAGTATTCATGTCCGACACTGTATCAACTGTATATCTAGACATGGATATGAGAATATGAAACCCCAAACACGGAGCAACCTTTGAAAAAAATTGAATATATCCACCCCAAACACTCACACATCCATGTCCGAATTATATAGAATTGATATAATATAAGCACAATTAAAAACTCCAAATTACCAAGCAGGCTCGGACTGTTCAAGATCACACAATAATCTGACCTCGGAAGTAACAAATCCTGTAAAATTCTTAGGCATTAGCAAGGCAGAACCTAACAACTTGAT
Organism: Gossypium arboreum; assembly: GCF_025698485.1. Classification (NCBI taxonomy): domain Eukaryota; kingdom Viridiplantae; phylum Streptophyta; class Magnoliopsida; order Malvales; family Malvaceae; genus Gossypium; species Gossypium arboreum. The sequence goes on from NC_069071.1 coordinate 5,944,462, forward strand.
CAATTAATTTATATTGCTGTTTTATAAATTATAAATTAGTACATGATTCAGCAGGAGAGTAATTTACAAAATTAACTAAATAGGGAAAAATGCTTATACCATCACACGTCATGGATAGATTAGTAGACTATAATTAACTCTTCTGTGTAATGAAAATGTGAGAGACTTACCAAGATTTGGACCACTTTTAAGGCAAATTTCATGTACCCTCAAGCGTTCTCTATTTACACCGCAAAGACCTTGAAGTAGAATTTCAAGTGCCTCAACATACTGCAAATCTCACCCAAAAAAAAAAAAGAATGAACAAAAACAAATCTGTTTAAATCAATCCCCAAATTTATAAAATTTCTAAAATAGACATAAAATAATGATTTTGGGTGTGAATTTTTTTACCTGTGTCTCTATAATTCCTTGAACTACGCACTCCATTTTTACAAGTTTTTTTCAATGTTAAACGAAGAAATGCAAGCAGTAAGCTAACTGCGAAACCCTTGCCTTTCTTAAAATCCGGTTCGAGCTCAGTTCGTTATACGAATGGTAATACGGGCATTGCTTGGCCCGAGATGTCACCCGACCCGAACTAAATTATGGGCGGAAACAACTTTAAAGGTTGAGCGATAATACTAGAAATATTATTAGAGTTTTTAATTTTAGGATAAATTACATTACTCATCACTCGATTATTAAATTATTTTTTTGGTCATTTATAGAAGATAACTTTACGGTTTTTAAAATTAGTATAATAGTAATTTTAACTTTTAATATTTTTATATTATGATAATTTAGTATTGAGATTTAGTATTGATTTCAAAAAGATTAATTCTCAGTATTTACACATTGTGCAATTTTATTTTATTTTTGTATTTTTATTTTTATTTATGACATTGAGGGTTAGATTTAAAATAATAAGAAAAGATAAAATTATTATTTTGAATTTTTAGTGGTTATATTTTTGGTATATTTTTATTAAATTTAGTTAATAAATTTATTTTTTAGAAAGGATCATAAAGAAAAGTAAAATTGAAAAATAAATAGACTAAATTACATAATTTGTAAATGTTAAGAGTTAAATTTTTAGAATTAAGACTAAATTGACATAATGTAAAAATATTGAGGGTTAAAGTTGTTATATTAAAAAAAGTAATTAATGTAAATAACATATACCATGAATATATATTTATAAATTATCCAAAGCAAGGAGGGCGTGAAAATCCCGAGAAGATAAGGGGAGAAGCGGACAAAATCAAAAGCCAAGTTGAGGAGAATTAAGTTTTGTACATAATGATTATAAGATACAATAATGTATACATTAATGCTAAAAATCTGAAGAAAAAAATTCCCAGAAACACACCAAAATCACCTATTAAACAATTTTCTTTTACATGCTAAAAGGCTTGATCTTTTTCAAGGGTTGTAAAAATGATCATCACAGTGGCATTTCCAACCAAGGGGCTTGTAATTAGAGTATTGACTGCCTGATGATGGGTAAAAAACCTCCATGGGATTAGTGATTGCTTTGCTCGAACCAGGTGGTTGAAATTGGTGGTAATGGCTAAGTAATGGTGTAGTAGGTACTTGAACTGCCTTGCAAGGGTGGCATCCATTACATCTGTTGTGGCAGCTTGGAGGAGTTGATCCCAACCTTGTTTTGTCTTCAAAATATAAACCCTGTTGAAAACCCAAACATCATCAAAGATCAAATATAGAAACATGGTGAAAAGAATGAAAGATATATGAGCTGAAACCTAACCTGAACAAGGGAAGAGGTTGGAGAGGAAAGAAGAAGAAAGGAAAGGGGCAAAAGAAATGTGAAGGTGTTAAGGAGGGGAGAAAGTGAGGTCATGATGATGAAAGGGTTTCATGTAACCAAGGAAGTAAACTAAAAAGATGGGAATAGTAATGGAACTCTAAGTTCAAGTACATATGAAACTTACTTCTGCTGCGAAATAAAAAACCCAAAGCAAGATAGAGAAGAAATAGGGTCAGCGATGAGAAAAGTCAGTAGGAAGAAAAGGAAGGGAAGGTTTCATAAATTGGTGTATGTGGTGGTGGGTGGTGGTCTAAGCATTAATGTACATGGGAGAGAGAGAGAGAGGGCGAGAAGTGTGGCAGAAGAGTGAAAAGAACAATACAGAATTTGCAAACAAATTGGGAGAATCTGCATTAGAAAGGAAAGGGGAGGGGGACCAAATAACTCTAATTTTATCTTTTATAAATTGGGAATTGCATGAAAATGTTTCAACTTTCGTCGTTGAAAAACCATTAAGGACTTTAATCACTTTTCTCTTTACTTCATTGGATTGGGTTTGTCTCTAATTTTTAATCATAATTAAACAAGTTAATTTATTCATCGTCTATACTTTCAAAAATATAATCAATTGACCATGAAATATGTTACATTCCCATGAGTAGGGATTAAACTCTAACCACATTTTAAAGGACGATGTGACCAACCACCATATTAGGTCTGCCTTATTTTAGTTATTAAGTAAGCTAAAGCTTCTTTTGATTAAATTTTACTATTAGTTTGTGTGTTGTGCAAGAACATTTAGTTCACATATTTCAATTTCCTCATTTTTAGTTATTATAATTTTCAAATTTTAAAATATCAATCCTGACCAAATGATAGTTATTGAATTCATTAATTTTTACTATTTTAAAATATTATGCAAAAAATATATTATTCTATGTTTAATGTCATGTTTGCTTGTTATTTTTATATATTACTTGACAAAAAGTCAATTAATAACCATCGTTTGAATCAAAACTAAAATATCAAAATCCAAAAAGTATGAAGACTAAAAATGATTAAATTGGAGACTAGATGGACTAGATTTACAATTTTATTATAATGCAAAACCAATAACAAAATTTAGCTAAACAAATTTAAATGTTACCATCTGGATTAAGACTAAAATTTTAAAATTTAAAAATATAAAAAAATTTACCAATTCAAAAATATAAAAATTAAAATTTACAGAATTAAAGTATTAAAACTAAATCCTACAATTTAAAAAAAAAAAATTGGCACTTGGAATTGGGTGAAAAATGCGTAAGGGGATGTAGTAGTAATTAATTTCCAGCATTTAATAACTACAAAATTATCATTTTTGCTTCAATACTTTGACCCCCCAAAAAAAGGGAAGATTTGCTTCAAGACTCACTTTGATCCCAATACTGCTTCGTATCCAGAAGAATAATTAGCAAAATAAAATAACAAAATGAGCTTAAGAAAAATTCTAATCTCTAATTGATCTTCGATCCGATCAAAGTATTTACTGTAAGACTTTGGACCTTTTTTCTTTTTTGGATCAATAAAAGAGGCTACACAGCCTAAACTATTAGGCGTAGCATCGGGGCACATTTGCCCACGAGCAATACCAGATTAATCATCAAACAGGATGGACTCTAACCTATGAGGAACATCCCTTAAAATGCATAAATCATAACCAGCATTAGAGCCCATGAGCCAAGCAGTTTGCAGCCACATTGCCTTCCCTATACACATGTTCAATTTTAACATTCCATTGACAGTCCAATAATCCCCTAATGCTTAAAACAACGGAGCAGCTATTATGATCAGTTTCATCTCAAGAAACACATTTCGATAACCCTCGTTCCAAACTAACGAGAGAGACCACCGAACGTAGCCCATAACTCTACTTGGAGTGGAAAAGAGCCCCCAAACACCTTATAAATCCCAACAACCATCTACCTGTACTATCTCCCGGTAAACCACCTGAACCCACACATTGAGAATTTAATTGGCACGAACTATCCGTATTTAATTTGACCCATCCTGCAAGTCGTGGTCTTCATTCTTCATGCCTTGAATCTAGCACGCAAGTAGAAGAATAAACATGGTTATATTGCTTGAAAATTTTAGCCCAGCTAATACTACACTCAACCGCATCTTCAAACCAACGAGTCTCACTCAGAGAAAACCACAACATTACTTCGTTTCCATATTCTCCAGCAAAGGAATTCTAAAAGGTTGCTCCAATCCACGGTCCACTTTAAATTATTCGTACTAAGAATGCTGCTACTGATCCAATTACTCAGATTCGGGGAGAAAAATTCCCCATACATATGTTGCAGGATGACTCTCATCCACATGGTTACCACGATGGCACAATTGCGAACTACAAGCGACTCCGTCTCTTTGCTTGCACCATATATACCACATTCTTCAATTTCAGATAAACCCCTTCAAAGCCTTTCTACATTAGTCATTAATCTATCCTTCACTAATAACTTCTAACACCCCTCACTTAACTCAACCATCGGGTTTGAGCTGCAAGATGCCACAACCATCGTCAAAGCAATTATAGACAGTTTTGCAACATTCAGTCATTCCTACTCGTAACTAAGTATCATTCCCATTCAAAGTATGTTACACAATCATTTTTGAGTCCCACGCGAGCTTATGGAAGCTCTTTTGCTAACTCGGGCATGAATTAGGACCAAATTATAATGTTCTAAAAATTTCGGGTCGACATCGCGACTTCATAATTTTCTTGATGCAACCACATCAACTCAGTGAGTTAGGTTGCAACATCAAGCCTTTCAACATCGCGACACCACTTACTGTCGGACGAAGTTGCGAAGTCAAAATTTCTTGGTTGCAACGTTGCCCCTATTTTTTACAAAATACACTTTTTTTTGTACCTATTCAATAATTTCCAACCAAATCATATGTTCACATTCAATCATTTACCAATCCTACCTATGCCAAATCATGACAAAACCTAAGTACCATTCCTATTAAAAGTATGTTACACAATCATTTCTAAGTCCTACAAGAGCTTACGAAAGCTCTTTTGCTAACTTGAACATGAATTAGGACCAAATTATAAAGTTTTAAAAATTTTAGGCCGACGTCACGACTTCATAATTTCCTTATCCTGACCACGTCAACTCAGTGAGTTACGTTGCAACGTCAAATCTCTCCACATCGCAACGTCACTTATTGTTGGATGAAGTTGCGATGTTGGAATTTCTTGGTTGCAACGTTGCCCATGTTCTTGGCAAAATACATTTTCTTTTGTACCTATTCAATAATTTTGAACAAAATCATATGTTTATATTCAATCAATTTACCAATTCTACCTATGCCAGATCATGACAAAACCTATTATAGCAAGTTTATAACATTTGAATCAACCATTTAACATGACTGATAAACCATAAAAGTAACATGTTTTTAATCCCATTCTTGACACATTTTTGAATTATATATTATGTAAATTAGTCAATTTGATGCTCCTAATCCTTTAAAATTATGTTTCTATACTTAGATGAGCATTAGGGAAGTGAAAGGAGCGAAAAATAGGCCAAAATCAGACAAGAGATATCTTCAGGAACCACACGGCCTGGGCATTTCCACACGGGCTGGGCACACGCCCGTGTGAGCCACATGGGCTGGACACACTCCCATGTGCCAACCGGTGTCGATATCGCTCCCTGTTTCTCAAACACGTGGAAAAACCCAATTTTTAGGCTTTCTGAACATTCTAAAGTTTATAAATACACACTAGAAGAAGACTTAAAGGGGACACACAAAGAAGAATGAAGAAAAGACTCGAAGAATGCCATCAGATTTATTTCAGAAGCAGATCTCCTTTAAGATTGAAGGTCTCCATTTAATTTCTTTAAAAGTTTTCTTGGGTTTCTTTATGTTTTGTTGTTTTCCTAACTTTGAGATGATGTTATTCCAGATTATGAACTAAATTCCCTAGATACCTAGGGAAGATGAAACCTATGATGGATCTTGTTATTTAATTTCTGATTTACATGATAAATACTTAAATTCTTGTTATCAATTATGAATGATTATTTCGTGTTTTGATATTTTCAGGATATTGATTCATGTTAATGTGTTTATTCAATGGAGTAAAAGTCCCTGTCTAATAGTAAATCTAGCATAATTGAGTGGAGTTGCATGCAATCCTAGAAATAGGACGACATCAATCTACCAGATTAGAGTTAAATCTAATAGGGGAATCCATAGATCGAGTTAATGCGACAATAGGGGTTTTAATTAGAAAGATATTTCAATTAATCAACCTAGAGTCAGTTATTTTTACTCTTGAAAGAGATATTAACGTAATTTAGGGATTTCTACGGATCAAGGCACAAGTGAATAAATCGTTTAATTTAAATTCAGAATAATAAGTGAAGTCTAGGTGGATTCTTTCCTGGGTATTGTCAATATTATTTGTTTATTCGATTATTTTCTTGATTCATTCTCTGTTGTGTTCTTAGTAATTAGTTTAGTTAAATTTTAGATTAAAAACAACCCCTTCAATTTATAGGCTAAAAATAGAAAAAAGTTAATTACTAGTACTTTTAGTCCTCGTGGATACGATATTCCCGACTCACCATAGCTATACTATTATTTGATAAGTGCGCTTGCATTTGTCGTAAATTTTAGTTAGTTTAGTGATCATCAAGTTTTTGGCACCGTTGTCAAGGACTAAAATATTAGGAACACTAGATTTTTATTAGCTTAGCCATTTTTTTATTGCATTTTATTTTTGTTTTTAGTTTAATTTTTGTTTTCTAATTTTTCTTTTGTTTGTTTCTAGCAGGTTCCTTTAGTTTATGACTAGAAGAAACCCGTCAAGACCTTTAGTATTCGACAGTGAGATTGAAAGCACAGCTCGCAGAAATCATAGAGAAGCAAGGCAGAGTCGACAGAATATAGTGGAAGAGCAAGAGGACGTTATTATCGTTACTGAAGAGATGGTTAGAAATCAAAATAATCAGCTACCTCTTGTGGTGGCTGCGAACCCTGTAAATCCAAATCCTGCTCCTTGTACTATGTACGATTATGCTAAGCCTACTCTAACTAGGGCTTAATCGAGTATTGTGGGACCTACTATTGCTGTGAATAACTTTAAACTGAAACCGAACACATTCAGATGATCTAACAGTTTGTTCAGTTCAATGGTTTGCAAGATGAAGATCCAAATACTCATTTGGCTAATTTTCTCGAATTCTGCGACACTTTCAAGATTAATGGCGTTTCTGATGATGCCATTCGACTACGGTTGTTTCCCTTCTCGTTGAGGAATAAAGCTAAACAGTGGTTTAACTCCTTACTACGAGGTTCTATCACTACATGGGATCAAATGATTGAGAAATTTTTACTAAAGTATTTTCTACCGGCTAAGACAGCTAAGTTGATGAATGATATTTCTTCCTTCGTGCAAATGAATTTAGAGACCCTATGTAACAGCTCGATTATAGGCCTAATCGGAACAGTGGTTTTGGAACCACCATTCAAAAGTCAGGAAAATTATTTTAATATTATTTTATGTGTGACGGCATGTTTATAAAGGTGTATGAAAATTTTTGTGAATTAATTTTAGCGTTTGTTAGCTTAATCGCAAAAAAGGACTAAATCACATAAACGGTAAGTTCAATTTCACTTGATAGACATACCAAATAGCTAGAGAGCCAAAATTTAAGGTCTTTAAATGAAAAATAGACACTTAAAATGCAGCATGGCCGGCCATATGGACAAAGAATTAGGCTAGTCAATGTTAGGTAAAAATTTGGTGATTTGTTTGACTAAAAAGAAATAAAATAAACAAAAGGTGATATCACGCATTTCATCTCTTCTTCTTCACCAAAATTCTCAGAAAAAATAAGGGTTCTGAAGCCTTGAAATTTCAGCCAAGATAGCCTCTTGCAAGTAAGTCAATTTGAGGGTTATTCTTGATAATTTTTGTACTTTTGGGACCCCTAAAGCTTAATCTAGCTATTGAGGGGACTATTTTGTGAAATGATTGATAGTCTAGAGACTTACCATGAAAGGATTTGTATGTTTACTGAGTTTTATGGAAGAAAATGAGTCTTGGTTGTTGAATGAACAACTTTTGTGAAGGGACTTCTCATGAAAACCCTAATAGGACCATTTTGTAAATTTTGTAAAATAGATAGTAATGTTGTGAAATATTGAGAATTTAGGGTGGTCATTAGAGAAATAAATGGTCAATTAGGCTTGGCTAATAAAGAAATTTGATAAAAATTGATTTTCGAGCCTAGGGGTAAACTCGTAATTTTTGTAAAGTTCAAGGGCAAAATAGTCATTTTACCAAAGTATGAGTCTTAAGTTGAATTGAATGATTTGTGTATTCAATAAGCTAATTTTTGACATTTTAGATCAAGAGAAACGTGATTTGGGTCTTGATCGAGGGAAGAACAAAATTTACGAGGATTAGGCTCGTTCCCATCATTTTGTGCTGAGGTAAGTACATAGGTAAATAATGTGTTATTTTATCTTACTTTTAAATGTTTTATTTATGTATCATAATCTTACTTGATACCATGAAAGTATAAGTAGTACGAAATAAGAGTAAATTCATATTATGAACAAGTGCGACAACATCAGGTTAGACACGAGAACTCGTCGAACCTCGAAAATAGTATAGGATATAAAATATAAGTCATGAGAAATTGAGCGATCTGAACTCATGAGTTGAGTCTGAGTTCATGAGATAAGTGAATTACGTAATGTGGGTTCAGGTACTGACTTTGTGTGCAGACCCGTGAGTAGCTCAATGAGCGAGCATTACATGATAAAGCTATAGGGACTGGGTACTGACTTGGTGAAAAGGCCCGTGAGTAGCTCAAATATGAAAGTATTACAAAGTACGAGGTAGCTTTGGCTACTTGTATAGTACTTAAGAGTAAACTAGCCGTGTATTCATTGGTATTTTCGAGTATTCAAAGGGGTAACTCGACGAATGGATTGGCGATACTTCCAATGAGGTATGTCAATAGAGAGAATGAACTTGAGTTGTTTTATGGGTAATTACAGGTATGTATACTAAACTCTCGAATGAAATCCTTAGTATGTGATGAGATGTAGTAAGTATGAGTAAAAGAAGGAAGAGCAAGATAGTGAAGTTAAAATGATATATCATTTAAGTATGATAAGCCATTGTTAGATGAATGTGTTTCTAGTTACACTTATTTGCATATATGTACTTACTAAGCTCCCATGCTTACCCTTTTTTCTTCCCCTTTTCTTATAGTGCCGCCAAAGTAATTCGAGGATCGTCGCCTACGTCATTAAAGCCAGTCACACTATCCTTGAATCAATTGGTATAGCTAGTTTTATCATTTTGATTATGGCATGTATAAGAACCTTTGATTTTATTTTTGTGTCACATTGTTTTGGGGCCAAATATGTTAGCTTATTTTAACATTGGACTCATTTTCTATAATCATTATATGAATGCAAGATAGTCTTTTGCGAATGTGAAATTGTTGACATGGTTAAATTTGTAAATGTATATAGGCCTTAGCTATGGTTGTTGGTTGATACCTCATATTAAATTATACTTTGACATGTTAGTTGGTATTAAATTTTGTTTCAGGGTGGCATAAGGATTTGTAAATAGCCTTATATTTTCCACACGGATAAACACACGAGCGTGTGTCTAGGTCCTGTGTGATACACGGCCAGCCCATAGGCGTGGTGTCCGGCCGTGTGTCTCTTGCACGTAAATTTTTCAAGTCAGTATGCATGGTAGTAAACACACAGGTAGTGATACGACCGTGTGTCTCGACCGTGTGAAGGGCACGGCCTAGCACACGGATGTGCCTTGGCCATGTACCCTAATGGGATACTAACGTCAGAAGCAGAATGTCAAGGTTTTTAGACACGGGAGTGTCATGGCCGTGTGAAGGACACGGGCCACAGACACGGGCATGTGTCAGGCCATATGAAAACCCCTGTAAGTTCAAATTTAGAATTTAATTTACACGGGTATGGGACACGGGCGTATCCCTAGATGCTTAGGCTGTGTGTTATAATGACCATGTTATAATGGCACCCCATCAGTACGGCCATGTTATAATGACCACACGGGTGTGTTGCCTTTCCACATGGGCGTGTGCTATGTTTCAAGAGTCATTTTTATTTAGTCGATTTAAGGACCCGAGTTGATTCTAAATGGTTTCCAATGAAAGTTTGAGGCCTCGTAGGCCCATGTTAAGGGGTTTAGGCAAAGTTTAAAAGAGTTTTAAATTTGATCAAGTCTTGGTAACTCAGAAATGAATATATGCATGTGGTTAAGTATGGTAATGCATCGTAGCCAGTCTCAGCCTTAGACTCGGGTAAGAGGTGTTACATTTAGTGGTATCAGAGCTATGGTTTAATCAGTTCTCGGACTAACCTAGCGTGTGTATGAGTCTAGCTATACATGCCATAAATAAATTGCGATAGAGTGATTACTCTTGATTTTGTTACCATGTTTTCTTATAGTAATAGATCCCGATCGAACTATGATGGGCGATGTAGAAAGTAATGCACCGGCTCCTGCTAAATGGGCGGTGCCATCCAATAATTGACCTCCCACGGTTAGTCAGAGGGGAGAAAAAGCTCAGGAAGCCTTTCTCCACATGATGAATGAATGGTATACAGAGTTTGTTCGAGCAAACCCGAATACTTAACCCCCTCCACCTCTATTTATTCCTAAACCTGTCCCTGTAGCACCCCAAAGTATGGATTTTTTGAAACTGAATAGACCTTCAGTAGACAAGATCCGAAAGCATGGAACCGAGAAGTTCCGTGCAAATAAAGATGACGATCCCAAAAGGGCAGAGTTCTGGCTTGAGAATACCATCAGGGTATTCGATAAATTATCTTGTACTTTCGAAGAATGCTTGAAGTGTGTCATATCCTTGTTGAGTGATTCGGCATACTACTGGTGGAAAACATTAGTTTCAGTAGTACCTCACGAGAGGGTTACATGGGAATTCTTTCAAGAAGAATTCCGGAACAAATACATTAGTGAAAGATTCATGGATCAAAAGCATAAGGAATTTATTGATTTGAAACAAGGCCGCATGATGGTTACTGAATATGAAAGGGAGTTCATCCGACTTAATAAGTATGCTCAGGAGTGTGTGTCCTCCGAGGCCAAGATGTGTCGAAGGTTTGAAGACGAACTTAATGAGGATATCAGATTGTTAGTTGATGTCCTTGAATTAAAGGAGTGGTGCTCGTTAATCAAGCTTGTAAGGCCAAAGAATTAATTAAGGAGAAAAAATCGAGGCAGAAACTAGGGATGCAAGGAAGAGACATTCGAGCAAGTCATTTCCATCTCAGTCTAAGAAATCCAGAGACGTTTACTTTCGTCCTCATGTGTTAGCCGAACACTCGCATAGAGATCGTAAGAAGTAAGATTCAGATTCTAAATCTCTTGCTACATCGGTGGCTAGTGTGGGTAACGTCAGGTCTTCTCGACCAAAGTGCCAGTATTGTGGTAAAAGTCATTTTGGCAAGTGTAGAATGAACGATGGATCCTGTTTTTAATATGGTTCTCAAGACTATTTCATGAAGAATTTCCCTGAGATGAATGAGAAAGGAAAATTTCAGAGTACAAGAGTGGCACAAATTTTAAAGGAAGACCAGAGAAAAATGTTAGATTTGGGGCTAGCATCAAGAATGTGACGAGAAACACCACAGGGAGATCCGAAGCTAGAGCTCCGGCTAGAACCTACGCCATACACATACGTGAGATGCATCTTCTCCCGATGTGATCACCGGTACATTTTCTCTCTATGATAATGTTGTTATTACTTTGATTGATCCTAGCTCTACTCATTCGTATGTGTACACGAAATTGGTGTCTAGTATAAACATACCTGGTAAGTCTATGGAGTTTATGATTAAGGTGTCAAACCCCTTAGGTAAGCATGTGATAGTCGATAAAGTATGCAAGAAATGTCCCTTGATAGTTAGAGGTCACTGTTTTCCACCCGATCTGATGTTGTTACCATTCAATGAGTTTGATGTCATATTGGGTATAGACTAGTTGACTTACCGTTTATTGAAGCTCTTTCGTAGATGCCCAATTCAGTTAAATTTCTAAAGGAGCTTTTGGCAAACAAATAGAAGTTAGATGATTCGTCGCATGTAGAGCTAAATGCAATTTGCTCAGCTATCTTGCAAAATAAACTACCCAATAAATTGAAAGATCCAAGAAGTTTTACTATTCCTTGTTTAATTGGTACTTTAAATGTTGCTAATGCTTTGGCTGATTTAAGGGAAAGTATTAATGTAATGCCCTATAAAATGTCTAAGCAACTGGGTCTTGGGAAACCTAAACAAACTAGGATGAATATTCAATTAATAGATTGAACCATTAGATTTCCTAGGGGTATTGTTGAAGACGTACTTGTGAAAATTGATAGATTCATATTCCCAGTTGATTTTGTTGTTTTAGACATGGATGAGGATAGTGACGTACCTTTAATTTTAGGACGAACCTTTTTAGCAACTGCTAGAACTATTATCGATGTTGGTACAGGTGAATTACTACTTCGTGTAGGTGATGACACGATTAAACTCTAAGCTCGTGATTCAGCTAAGATATCTAGTGATTGAGTTGATTATACGAGTTCTGTTAATATGAGTAACCTTGTGGCTCAACATTCTTTGTAGGAAACACCTTGGAAAAACATGATAGAGCCACGTTCTAGCTTATGTGACAAAAACAGAACAACTCATGAAGAACGAAGGTTGTAGATCGATGAACTAGACAAATGGCAGACACATGTCAAGGAGAAACTGAGAATACAAAATACAGAACCAAAGCGACGCCATGACAAGCACAAGGATAGAACGAACCAATTTAAGGTTGGGTACTAAGTAATGTTAGATAAAACAGATTATCAAATTGCCACTTCAGAGCTTAATACGAACGGAGCAACTCCTTTTACAATACTGAATGTTTTCCAATACGGTACAATCGAGGTAAATGATTCTGAATTTGAAAGTTTTAAGGTAAACATTACTCGACTCAAACCTTATTTTGTCAATAGAATTGGCAGCGAGAAAGAGAAGTTTAGACTCCGCAAACCACCGTGATCATGTGAATACGAGGTAAGTCGAGCTTAGACTTTAAATAAGCACTTCTCATGAGGCAACCTAGGCGTTAACATTGCTAACTTCTCTCATGACATTTTTTTAAATTAATTAATTAAAAAAAAGAGTTTTTAAAACCCACATGGTCTGGACACACAGGCGTGTCCTAGGCTGTGTGGATTCTATGACTTAGTTTTAAAATTTGAAGAAAATCGACAGTGAGTTACACAGCCTAGACACACAGGCTTGTCTTTGGTCGTATGGATCCTAGAACTTAATTCTTCAAAAATTTATAAAGACACGACCTAAAATAGTCCACACTAGCGTGTGACACAACCATGTGGACTACACGGCCTGGACACACGGGCGTGTCCTAGGCCGTGTGAAACTTGGAGCTAAAATTTTCAATTTTAAAACAAGTTAGAGAGTTATACGGGCAAGGCACACAGCTGTGTCCTAGGCCGTGTGAAACTTGGAGCTAAAATTTTCAATTTTAAAACAAGTTAGAGAGTTATACGGGCAAGGCACACAGCCGTGTATGAGACACAACCGAGCTACACAGGCGTGTGGGAGATCACAAGGGTATGAGAGAAGCAAAGGAGGTTGCACACGGCCATGTAACACGGTCGTGTGTACCACACGGCCTGGACACATAGTCGTGGCCGAGGCTGTGTGAAGACTGGGCTTGTATTTTTAAAATGCACACGGGTTAGAAAGAACCACACGAGTGTGTGACACGACCGTGTGGCCCAACACAGTCCTATACACGACCGTGTCACCCCATAAAAGCCCTAATCTCTTTTCTTTTTTCTTATTTTGTCTTCTTCCTCCCCTCTTCAACCCTAGCCGTCGCAACCCTTCAACCACCCTTCTCCGGCCGCCGTTCACCCTCCATTTGTAAATCCGGCCAACCCCAACAGCCCCTTTTCTCTATCGTTTCAACATTTTCCCTTTACCCATCGCTGAATCCACCATATTTATCCATTTTTCCCTCCCCCCTTTCCCCTAACACTTCCAGCTACTCGACCCTTCCCCAACGCACCATAACCCCTAGCAGCCCCCTCTCTCTCTTCCCTTTATTTTTCCCTTATCCCATTTTTTCCTGTAGTCCCATTCCAATCGAACCTCACGCCCCTATTCCCCGTCGCACCACTCCCCTCTCCCTTTCTTTTCCATTCCATTGAACCACCCCCTCTTTCCCCTCTCATTCATTTCCCTCTCCTTCACTCTCGTCACACAACACACCCCACGATCGCTCCACCACCGCCCGCCCAACCGCCGCATGTCCACCCCAACACTTTTCCATCGGTCTTTTCCTCATTTTCCTATTTTTATTTTTTGTTTATTATTATTTTTATTAATTCATTCTTATTATTTTTATTTTATTTTATTTTTTTGTATCTTATTTATTTCATTATTCTATTAATCCTTTATTTTAGTTTATTATTCTAATTTGATTATGTTGACTTCTATTTCATTGTAGCTAGTTTAGGTTAGTTATTCTAATCAATATGATTATTGTTATTATTTTGAATCTATTATATATATATATATATATTATACTTGCTCTTTTTATTATTTTGTTTCATTTTCTTACTATCCACTGTTTATTCTTCATGCTACTATTTTAGTTATTTTTATAATCATTATTATGATTCATTCTTGTTTTATTATTTTTACTTTCTTGCTCTTGTTTCAATTACTATTGTTCTTTGTTCTTAGTATTAGAATGATTTATTTATTAATTTATTTATGCTTGTTATTATTTTTGTTTTCAAAATGCCATGATTTGATTTTTATTATTCCTTATTGTTTTAGGAGTAATTTACTAGTTAGGATTAATTGAAATTTACCTTCTTGGCCTTTGGTGATGCTTTACTTAGTGATGAATTCTTTTCCTTTTTCAGGCACACCATGACGAACACACGAGGCAAATCTAAGGTCGTCGTCCCAGCTTCGAAAAAGCGGAACACCCATGGTGCGACCTCATCCTCGAGCGCTTCTGCAGAGGCCTCCCACCCTTATCTTTGATTTTCTACGAGCCCCTAGGAAGATCTATTTCAGTTACTTAGACAGCACCTACTAGGTCTAGGCCGCTGTATCGATTGAGCCGTGTTGGAGTAGGTCTAACTAGCTGATGATGTTTGCACATTTATTGCCACAGCTCCGTAGGACAGATTCTTCTCCATCATCAAACCCAACTACATGAAGTTTACCTAGAGTTCTACACGACATTGCTTCTACAGCAGGTCATGATGACTCATGTGAGTTAGGCACCATCACTTTTCGACTTGGTGGTTTGGTGTGCCATATGAACATCCCTGAGTTCGATGCTATTATGGGACTCTACACAGAGGAATTTATGAGTGCCGAGAACTTCTTTCGACTTCATCGACACATCCATTACAAACCATCACATTGTTGGATAGGGCTTACAACGAGCTAGACACTTTATGATACGAGTCGCTCGAAAGTAACTTCTCTCTCTCCAGCTTTACGGTACCTTCATGCATTTTTAGCTAACACTTTGACAGGTAGGAGAGAGAGCACCGGAGTCGTTAGCACTCATGATGCTTATTTTCTATGGAGCATGGCAAATGGGCATATCATTAATTTGGCATACTTCATTACTCTAGCCTTTCGCCATCCAATTGACCACCACAGAAAGGGCCCCATCTGTTTAGGCCCTTATGTGACTCGCCTCGCTCGACACTTCGGTCTCCTAGACACACTGAAGTAGTCCTCTACACTCACATTAGTTGGCCAAATGTCCCTGCAAGGAATCTCGAGCATTATACATATGAGGATGATCGAGGGACGTCGTAGAGTGGATCCCTCTCAGTATTGATTGTTTCATTTTGACGCTTAGAATAAACTTGAGGACTTCACTGATGATGTTCCTTTCCATCACAAGGACACACCATAGCCTCCACCTTCGAGCCACCGACCTGTCTTCTACTACTACTTCAGATGACCTCTCCAAGCGGCTCACTCACTTTGAGCAGTACTGCACTCAAAAGTTCGACACTTTTGACGCGACATTACAGCGGATCTGTCAACATTTCCATATCTCCTCTCCAGTGCCGACGACTCACGACACCGACGTGTCTGATGATGAAGACCATTGAGTCCATTTATTTTCTTTTATTTTATTTTTATCTTTATTTTTAGTTTTATTTCTATTTTTATGTTTTTTGTTATTTTCTTAGACTTCTTTTGCTTTTATATTTTGAACTATATTTTTATTTATTATGGTTGTTTCTAATCGGGTTAGTAACCCTTTAATCTTCTTCACCATTTGTGCTTATTTTCTTATTAGTTGCTCAGAATCATGCACTACATTTAGATTTGTCTACAATTCCGCTTTTCACTTTTCTGAAGATTTCATCCAATAGTCAGGGCAGTTTCAATTTCTCCCTCTCTTATGATATTCTGATTATACTGTGATTATCTATGCTTGTGCATTGAGGAAAATGTACATCTTAAGTGTGCGGAGGTTATTTATATGATTATTAGAAAATCACTGAATTATGTCTTGTGTTTAAGTAATTTTCTCATATTACTATTAGAATGATTTTTTATCGATTTATGATTTTTATTGATATGTTTTGGATTAAATTCATAGGTATTTGTGCATTGATTGTTTAAACTTTAAGATATGAGAGAACCAAGCATGATAAGTCTATTTTCAAAATTAAAAAATTTTAGGTTGTTTCCCTGAATTGAGGTATTACCTTAAAGTTTGAGATTTGCAAGATTGACATCAAAAACTATAATTTTTTGTGAGATTTTAAGCCTTTAGAGCATACACTTTTCTTGCTCATTTTATTATTGGTTATGAGTATGTCAATATTGATTTGTTATTTTAGAACTTGCTTCGATTATGCATGCCGAGACCACACCTTTGATTTGATATACTGAGATGGTAAAGGCACTTAAGTTTTAACCCACTTATCCCATAAAAAGCCTACCTTCATAATTAACCTTAATGGACCCCATTGAGCCTAATACACTGTTTCTTGATTTACCCATTCATGTTAACCCATAGCTCACTCTTTTGATTCATTGAGAATTTTCTCCGTTTTACTAACTCCCTTTTTATCGAGATTTGATTTGGTTAGTTGCCTAACTATGCTCTTTTGTTTCATTTGCTAAGTTATTTCTTATTGTTCTTAAAAAAAATGAAAATGAAAAAGAAAAATGAAAAAATATATATAATACATTATTATTTAGTTCTATGTTGAGTGAGCTTGAATAGTTAAATTCATATTTTGAGAAGAAGCTCGTATTATTCTTGAATAGCTTTCGATTGATGTAATTGTTTTTAATTTAGCATTTGTTTATTTTTCTAGTTTGGTAATTTATCGATTCGATCTCAATTCTAACCATTTTTTTTAGCCTTTTTCCACACCCTTAACCTAAGCCCTATTACAACCTCTTAAAGACTTTTTAATCTGTGTATCATATCATTTTATAGTGGTGGAGATTTAATTTTCATGCAAGCCTATGGTAACTTTTCATGTTTAACTATTGAGTGCTTATTTTTGAACCTTAAACACTTTGAGTGATTTGAGTGAATCTTTAGTAAGGATGTCAATCCTTGTCGGTTTTGAATTAAAGGTAATTACTTAGATGAGGGGAAATACCTATGTTTTCACGTGTAAAAAAATGCTCGACTTGGATTGTTTGAATCTTTAGTGCTCTTTTAGTTGAATTATCAATGTATGTGAATTATGATAAAATATTATTGACAAGAATTATTAGTTGAGAAAGTTTAATTTTAATTGTGAGTTGAGAATTTTACTTGATGACAAGCAAACGCTTAAGTGTGGGGATATTTGATAAACCATAAAAGTAACATGTTTTTAATCTCATTCTTGACACATTTTTGGATGATTTATTATGTAAATTAGTGAATTTGATGCTCTTAATCCTTTAAAATTATGTTTCTATACTTAGATGAGCATAGGGAAGTGAAAGGAACAAAAAAAGGCCAAAATCGAATAAAAAAAGCTATCTTCAGGAACCACACAGCCTAGGCATTTCCATACGGGCTAGTCACGCGCCCGTGTAAGCCATACGAGCTGGGCACACACCCGTGTGAGCCACACGGGCTGGACACACGCCCATGTGCCAGCCCGTGTCGATATCACTCCCTGTTTCCCAAACACGCAAAAAAACTCATTTTTAGGCTTTCTGAGCATTCTAAAGTCTATAAATACATACTAAAAGAGGACCTAAAGGGGACACACAGAGAAAAAGGAAGAAAAGACTTGAAGAACGTCATCAGATTCATTTTAAAAGCAGATCTCCTTCAATATTGAAGATCTCCATTTAATTTTTTTTAGAAGTTTTCTTGGGTTTCTTTATGTCTTGTTGTTTTCCTAACTTTGAGAAGATGTTATTCCAGATTATGAACTAAATTCCCTAGATACCTAGGGAAGATGAAACCTATGATGAATCTTGTTATTTAATTTCTGATTTACATGGTAAATACTTGAATTCTTGTTCTCAATTATGTATGCTTATTTTGTGTTTTGATATTTTCAGGATATTAATTCAAGTTAAATGTGCTTATTCAGTGGAGCAAAAGTCCCTGTCTAAGAGTAGATCTAGCATAATTGAGTGGAGTTGCATGCAATCCTAGAAATAGGATGACATCAATCTACATGATTAGAGTCAAATCTAATAGGGGAATCCTAGATCGAGTTAATGCGACAGTATGGATTTTAATTAGAAAGAGATTTCAATTAATCAACCTAGAGTCAGTTGTTTTTACTCTTGAAAGAGATATTAACATAATTTAGGGATTTTTACTGATCAAGGCACAAGTGAATAAATTGTTTAATTCAAGTTCAGAATAATAAGTGAAGTTTAGGTGGATTCTTTCCTGGGTATTATCTATATCATTGGTTTATTCAATTATTTTCTTAATTCATTCTCTGTTGCGTTCTTAGTAATTAGTTTAGTTAAATTTTAGATTAAAAATAACCCTTCAATTTATAGGCTAAATAATAGAGAAAAGGTAATTACTTGTACTTTTAGTCCTCGTGGATACGATATTCTCAACTCACCATAACTATACTATTATTCGATAGGTTCACTTGCCTTTGTCGTAAATCTTAGTTAGTTTAGTGATCATCAATGACTTTCAATCCATGTTATCATTTAGACTTAACCAATTCATTTGTTCACCAAAGCATATCGAATATGGCATTCAAGTTTACCACAAGCTTACCTATACATTTCATTTTTGTACACCATGAACCTATATGACCTTAGTTTAAGCCAAAACAAAACATACATCAACTATATTTCCAAGCGTAACATTCAAATATATTAATTCCAACCATTCATCAACTTAGTTACCCTATTTACCATATTTTATAATCTTCTACATATCAAAACATACAAGTTTATATAATCACTTATTCTAGCATGAAACATAATCAATGCCATACGTTTATTAAGTCATAAGGAAAACATATTACACAAGATGAGCTATGTCACAATTGCCATATAACCAACTATCCAAAATGACCATTTGGACACTAAGGTGCCTCTATATACATGCCGTAAAATTTGGACCCAAAATAACATAATTCTACTATCTTTTAATAGTTTGTGCTTTACGTTGATCCGACTTGGCAAGTTTCGCAAGGTGGTGATCAATAAGAGAAGGTAACAGCTAGAGTAAGCATTTAGAATGCTTAGTAAATTCAAATGAAAAATACTATACTTACCTTATTTGTTCACAAGCATGTTAGCTACCTTAATTTGGCACAAGTTTATCTAGAACACAACACTTATAAATATCAACAACTGAACATAAGTATTCATGTATATTTGATAACATAAGAAACTAAAAGATACCATTTCATATCATAATCACATAACTTATCCCAAAGACATATTCTATTCCTAATCCTTAAAAACATATAAGTTTCAAATGGTTCATTTCAATGCCACAATCCATTTTAATCTATTGATTATATCAAACATACACATAGTTCAATTCAATAACATGTTCCATTATCAACCTTTAAAATTTCACCAATTACATATGATTCATTTCAATAGCATATCAAATTGATTGTCAATCTATATCATCACATTTCCGAGTTTTCAACTTCAGTTTAACATTTTTCCTAATAGAACCTTAGTAAGCGGACTCGGATACATGAATAAACTACATCACACCAGGTTACTCGTCCGAGCTAAAATTACACCACACCAAGACACCGAAGTGCAAAGTCCATAGGCATCATGTGCATATTCATATGCTAATACATCTTTCCACTACACCAAGGTATCTACAGAGACATATAATACTCAATAATCTGCAACAAATGTTAGATCTCGATATGATCTGTGATCAATAGCGGAGCCAGGGAGTTGGCAGGGGCCCTGTCCCCCCTAAAATGAAAAAATCTTCATTTAGGCCCTTTATAATTTATAAAAATTTAAATTATTAATGGTAAAATTACACTTTGCCCCCCAAATGATAAAAATTTGATTTAATCCTTTAAAATTTATAAAAATATAGACTATTAAAATGGTGAAATTACATTATCGTAAAATTTATATACAATTTAATTCCAACCTCCTAAAAATATTTCTAGCTCTGCCACTGTCTGTGATAATTTTCATATAATCACATATCCTATACTAGCGCACATAAGACCCTATTGACATGTCAATAGTATCCTAACTAAGTTCACACAAACATTAAATTCAGATATTTCCAATCATCGTTGTAATTTTTCACATTTTTCATTTTTGTTTTTAATCACACCAATCCAATTCGACTACTTAATGCATGCTGAACAGACATAGTCTTTTGTATTCCAATTCAACCCAAATTTATTTTTATGATGATTCGGATTTTGAATTGATTGATAATTATTTATAAGTATCTAATAATATTATGTTCGTCTAATTTTTTAAAAAATTTAAAATTCTAATATTATATTTATTGTGGTTAAATATGAGCTAAAAACAAGTAATTAAAAGGATCATAGGCACATAAATTCCATTTATATGAAGATTGAAGAAGGTTTAATTATCTGAAATCTAAAATTTGAAAATTTGATCCACAAGTTTTTTTCACCTTGAAGGAAAAAATCTTCTTGAAATTGAAGAAACCAATCGTACAAAATTGAGATTCCATTTTACTCACCAACTTTAAACACGTTGGATGACCCTAGCAAGCAGTATTTAGATTTACGCATGCCTTTAGAATATATATATTACTTGTCTTGTCTTAGTACAATAGATGTAGAAAAAAGGATTCTTAGGTATTTGTTTCCTTGATTTTGATATGCTAACAACCGACCTCCACTTTGTAAATAATTTTGATTTTTGTATATTTACTAATGTACTTATAAATTATTAAGTGTTATGGAGTTATTTGTATTAGAATTTTGATGGTGTTTTGTCTTTATCTATTTAAGAAATAGATAAATTAGTCATTAGATATTGAATTAATGAGCAAACGAGTTTTTATTAAAAATTCATTAATTTTACTATTAAAATTAATCATTATATATCAAAATAGGGTTATTTTATTAGCCACACTATTTTTTAAGAGTAAAAATGAACTGATAGTTGCTAAGTGACACTCATCATTGTCAACTGCAAATTGCTATTAAGGTAGTTTTAATACTTGCCTTCTTTGGTTTGGTAATTTAATGAATAAAATTTTTGGATTTGGTTATTTGTTGTTTTATTGAAGATACTATGGTTCACTTATAGAAAACATGGAAGATACTATGTAGTTGTTTTGGAAATCAAATCTTCGATTAATTGTATTAAAATTGTAATTGTAATTGTTACTTTTAATAAGTTACTTTGTATTCAATTAGATTTTATGTTAGCAAGCCGAATTGAATATATGTTGTAAGGCTTGTCCAGGCTTTGAAAAGAGAGCTTATTGAGAGCACTTAAACCTATTCATTGAGGAACTGTTTTTGTGAGAGAGTATAAAGGTTGTATTGTAAACATTGTTGAGAGTATTTATTGCCCAAGTTCTCAGGGGGGACAATTTGGAGGTGAGAGTTCTAGTATTTAGGTATAATGGTGAAGTCTCTATAGTTGGAGAGTAATAGAGTGCAAGTCACTTATTGCATTGTTGATTAAAGATACTGGGATTTCTCACTGAGTTAGACTCCGTAAACATAGGGAAACCGAATTGCATAAACAAATCCTCAGTATTATTTGTTATTTTATTTGCACAATTTTACACTGTTAAGTGGTAATGACCACTGTAATCTAGCACTTTCATTGCGTTTGTCATGTTAAGCAAATAAACAACTTAAAATAGCAACATTAAATGTATAGATTCTCAATATAGATTTATTCTAGTGAATCAGTAAAAATTAAATTAATTATTGAATTAGTTATTCGGTTTGGTATTTGTATGATTTATTTTTACTTCAATATATATAAATGTTTGCATTATTTTGAATATTTGAAATTTTATCAAGTTATTAAAATAAATAATATTTTTAAGTTGAAATAAACTACAGTGGAAAATTAACTTGAATTTAGGAATGACATAGGGTTAAATATTTTCAATTTTTTAATTATCCCGTAATATTTAAATACACAAAATAAATCACGTATATATAATATTCGAATTCACGATTCATATTGCTACTCAAATCCAATGAGTTCAAACATGATTTTTTTTTTTTTTGGAAAATTGAGTTTTAGGATGAGGTAGATTTTATTTTATTTTTGAGTTATTCTCATTAAATAAATAAGTATAGTTTGAATTAGGTTAACATTTTATTATGAAAAAAATAGTTAAAATGAAAGAAATAAAAGGTAGTGTAAAGTTGAAGCAGACAAGAGGAAGCCCACATAGGACAGCAGAGTTGAAAAAAAGGAGGCTAAAAGGTTAAACCAAGATTCCAAAACTAGTAGAGTAGACCAACCCAAATGAAGAAAATTGGCCATCCCACCTTCATTTTCAAACATGTGATCAGTTTTAGTTCTTGCCATAGAAACCAACTTCTTTTTTCATTTTTCATAAAAAAAAAACTAATATAATATATATTAGATTATGATATTCTCACAATATCTGTGAAACAATTGCGTAATAAATTTATAACAAAATTAATATAAAAATTAGTTGAAATTGTAATATTGAAGGTCGAGATGTTTTAGATTTAAATTCTTTTGTATAAATATTTTTAGATTTTATAAAATAAATATAAAATAAAAATACTCTAAAAATAGTATTTATTGTTTTGAATAAATTTTAATAAATTCATAATTAAATTAAGACTCTATTAATTGACTAATAACTTCAACTCAATCAAAATATTAAATAATAGTATAGATAATAAAAATTAATTTTTTCTCTAAGAAATAATCTAAGAAAATAATAGAGGAATAGTTTCCTTTTGTCCCTTTTATTGCCTCTTCGCATTTATTGAGTTTTGTTTTATTGATGTATAAATAAAAATATTAAAGTTCACAAAATATAAGATTGACACTTAAAAAGCCACATCAAAAACTTGCCTTTTAATATATTATCTAAATTTACTAAAATATTTGGTTAAATAAAATTACTTAATAAATTTCTATTAAAAGACACTATCCATAGAAAGAACCTACAACCAAGAAAGAGCGTCCTGGATCGCAAAAGCTTCAGCCAACTTAGGCTCCAAGTTGGCTCGGTGATGACTCGTAAGGCTCTTATCAAGAACACCATTGGAATCCCTCACTACAACTACAAAACTAGTAGATTGGTCCACCCCAAAGCTTGCTGCATCAACGTTACATTTCAACCAAATTTCAGGTGGCTTCATCTACCGTCAATGCTAAGATGACCAACAGTACCTTATACTACTTTAGCGAACACCAATCTTACGCTTAACCAGTCCTGCAAATGAGTTATGCCAAAAGATAAAATGGCAGTCTTCGACACAGATTCTTTCAGCAAAACCTATTTTGATAAAACCAAATGCTGCATATATAACACCTATATATTTCTATTAGTTAAATTATATTTTTAATACTTTATTCTAATTATAATAGATTCAAATCCCTAAAAGAGTGTAATAATATATTTTAATACACAATATCAATGGAGATCAAAATGAGAAAAAAAATAATATTCTAATCAAAGAGCAGAGAAAAAAAGGATCATAAAAAATGAAGTGATTTTAGTACCGTCCCCGATATGCTCCTTTTTAATATTTGGATTATGAATATAGCTGACCTCAAATTAAATCTTGGGTCAAATTATTTTTATTATACTTATATGTAATAATTTATAAATTTATCAACCCTGAATTTGTAAGTATAAGCATAAAAATAAGGATGTGAAGTCACTTACATAAACCACAAGTTAAAACTGTACCATTTGACTTATTTCCACTTTCCAAATATATAATTTAAAATATTTTGTGTTTATAATTTAGAATTTTATTTTAGCCACCGGTTAAAAGGAAAAGGAAGGGCCTTGCCCAAAAGTTTGCACTCTGTATTTGGGGTAAATTTAATCTTAAAATCAACCCAAGTCAGTTGTACTATATCTAATTATTTTAAAGCATTATTTTTAAGGTAAAAATAAGCTTCGGATCCATGTACTATTCATATATTTTAATTTTAATTTTTTATTCTTTTAGAAATTTAATTTATCTATTTTTATTAAAAATTGTAAGTTCAATTATTAACATTGTCAAATTATTTTGTTAAATTTAGATTTATTACAATATCTTTTTTACATGATTACTAAGTAAGTATTTTTATAATTTCAAAATATCACATCGGAAATTTAATAATATAATTTTAACAAAGATAACAATCGTACTTAAATTTTTAAATTTTAAAAATAGAGATACTATATTTATAAAAATAAAAGACTAAATTCTAAATATACAAAGAATTGGAGAATATTTTAGCTTTTTTTTTTGAAAGATAAATCTATTAATTCATTTAATGAATGGAACTATAAAATTCAAGGGAAAAAAATAAAGGGTTTAACCTTGTCACAACTCAAGCACGATATATCTGGAATGATTGTAAGCACTTAATACGATAAAGAAATCAGCCCCAAATGGTCTAGAGCAGCGAGCAAAAATAGACAAAAAAGTCTAGCATTCACCAAACTAGATAGAACGATAATAAAACCATCCATAAAATCAATTGTAAAATTAAGGTTACATTATTTTATTGTAATCCTAAACTGCTGAATTCATCTTCAATGTTTATTAATGTTTATTAATGACATAAATGATAATGTTTATCATAGTCTTTAATTCTATCTTTATTAATTCTAACCGGTACTTATTATTTATACGAAGGTAAATCATTATGTAAGTCATTCTAAAATTAAATTATTTTTATTTTTATTTTTATTTTATTATTTCAATATTTTTATTAATTTAGTCATTATCATTAATTAAATTGATTATTCAACCATTAAATCCATTTATTTTTAATTCTTAATTGTTTTTATATTTTCCTTTTCTTATAATTTTTTCATTATTTTTTCTTTCCTTTTCCTCATCTTCTTCCTTCAACACATCTATTCCTTATTTTATTTAGATAGTTAAAATTGAACGCCTGACAAAGATAAAGGACTGCATGTGACATGTTGATGATCATTGTGAGCTTGTTACCATGATAGAGATGGAGTGGGAGAGAGCTTGAGCTTGCCATGGATTCTCAGCTCTTTTTACTCCCTTTTTGTTGTGAAGTACGTATTGTGTTCTACTTCATTTATAAACTGACCACAAGTGAAATATGCGTGAGGGGAAAGTTAAAAAAAAAGAAAAGAAAAAGGCAACAACAAAGAATGAGATATGAGTGAGGAGAAAGTTAAAAAAATAAAGAGCAACAAAAATTTTAAAGTCACCTACGTGAACTAGATGCGGACATGAAGTGGTAATATTCATTTTTAATAAGTTAATTGGTGGTAAAAGTATTAAGAAGACCAGTGTAATTGCATGTTACCATGTAATACTTTTATAGTCAATTGGCATCCTATGTTGACTAGATTTGGATACGAAGATGTAAGATTCATCAAATAAAAATTTATAGTGCATCGGTTATATGTATTGTCAATGAATCACAATAAAATTTTTCATGCACAATAATTTTTCTAAATCATTGATGAAATATGATTCAGACCAAATATAATATATACAAATTAATATTTAATGCACTAATTTATTCTATGCAATGTTTTCTTCTTCTTTTTTTATAACTCAGGTTTAATGAAACACCTAAGAATAATAGTGTGTTATAGTGAATAGAATTATGGCAAATAAACATGCAGTAAGACAATTACTTGTTAATAAAAGAGATAATTAGATTGGAAGGTGGCTTTTTGCTTGTCTTTTATGTCCCGCTTTGTTCTTCTCAAATAATCTGCTTGGTGGTTATACCCCATGAAAAGAGGTGTTGATGTAATCTCTCCTGCACAAAGAAGAATAATTATGGATTTGCAGAGTCCACAAATGTCTGCAATCCTTTTCAGATTTGATGCACACCCATATGAAGTTGGGATGTTAGCAGGAGCCACCAGTGGGGCTCAAGTTTATCTATAGATACCATGATGGAAAAATCTCATCTTTGAAGGAATTTGTGCTTTGTACTTGTTATAAAGTTTGTTTGTTTTTTTGGGTCAAACTTAGTAGCCAATGGGTAACACATATCTGATCCTTGTATGACAATTCTAGTAACCAATGTATACATTTTATGATCATTGTCGCCTAAAAATTTGTTAGAAACAACACAAGTGCAACTGATATGGCTCCACTATCAGTTAGATGGTCATATATAGCTTTAGGCTTCAATTTCAACGGTTTTTAAAGTTAACGAAACAGATAGGATGTGTTAAACAGTTAATCAAATTAAATTAGTATTAATTAAATTTTTTTAATCTTTTAATTGTTAATCGAATCGAAATATTTTCAAAAAAATTTAATCGAACCAGAATCTTTAGATTGAGTGAAAAATTGGAATAAATATTAAATGTATATATGAATAGTATTTTAATGTAGTGCAATTACATATATAAATCTTGAATTGTAGTTTATATGTACATATAAAATTTCGATTTTAATTTAATTATATATATTTAAAGAAATGAATATATATATTTATTTTTGAATTAATATAATTGTTTGCTTATATAATATATCTGAGTAAAATAATGCTAATTCGGTCATATTGTTAGTGATTTATGAAAATTGATTCAAATAAAATTTTCTTATATAAAATCATACAAAATCAAAATTCATGTATAAAATTGCACATTTGATCAAAGTTCATGTATAATTTTGATATTGGGTTAAATCATAATTCAAAGCCTGAACTAGACAATTGTTTTCACAACGGAGCTTGAACTTTTTTTTTGTCCAAATTAGTTTCTGATGACAATCGTTCTCAACTTGAACTTTAGAGTTTTCAAAGAAATATAAGGGATTGATATGAACAAAAAAAAACCCCAATGTAGGAACAATTACCAAGTTTAGGACCAAAAAAAAAAATTTTGAGGCCCCGTACAAAAATAAATGCCAAATTCAAATCCTAATTTAGACCAAAAAATTCAAACTCTAATATGAAAATAATTATCAAATTCAGACTCCAAAAAAATTTACCTTTTGATATTTATCCTTAAAATTTTAAAAATAACTTATATCTTTATAATTTGAAAAGATTAAATTAAATTTTATCATTTTAGGGGTCAAAATATAATTTTATCAAAATTTAAGAACTTTAAAAGAAATTTTCCATTTTAGAAGGGACTGAGGCTCCAAAATTTATAAAACTTTCACCTAGATATCCAATTTAACTCCACTCTGAATTAAATTAGAATCTAATATAATTATTCAATATAGATTTTTTTATAAATAAATACAAACTATCTATATTAAATAATCATAATTGAATAATTTACCGCATTATCTGTCTCAAAGAACAGATGTCTTCACACACGTGTATATCTACATTTTTTTCAATAACCATCTTAGCAAGCCAATCAACAACTTAATTTATCTCCCTCAAAATATGTTATATTTGTTATTATTGTATGATTAGTAAAATCATGTATATCCTTCTTACCAACATAGATATTTTAAGAAAAGAAATGATTCACTTTACCAATAAAAATTGAAAAAAAATACATAATTTATCTATCATCAAGTGAAAATCAACCATACAGTGGTAACCATCAATTCCTCTGACGTCTATCTGTTCAGCTATTGCTAAACTCAAATATAATTAAATAAAAAGAAAAATTAGAATTAAGATACATATATAAAAATAGCAGACAAATATGAAATATCTGATGATATTTATATATTATATCTAAATTCCCATTGTTACCCGACATATCCTCATTCAATAATTTTACTTAAAACTCTTTCTTTCACGTTTCTCTTTTTTGCTTTTTCCCTTGTTCTTTCTGTTGTCATCTGCTGTCACTCACTCCCCCCTTCTCTTCTTTCACCTTTCTTCTCTCTTTACCCTTTCTTTCTGCCGTATAAACCGCGTTGTTTTAAGATCCAGCACCAAAAAAAAAACCAATCTTCTGGTGAAAATCTTTTTCTGTTCTTATGCTTTTTTTTTCTTCTTGCTATCTGTAAAGTGTAAAGCTTTTCTCTTGTCAGTTTTGCTTTTATTGTTCAAAGAAAGTTCTTTTTTTTTTTTGTGTGTGTGGTACAGTGTTATTGCATTGACTCGTTTAATGATGCTACTTGTTTCTCTTTGATCCCATTTCTTTTCTAACTAGTAAAGACCTTTTTGGTTTGTTTGGGTAAAAAGTCTTCTTTCTTGCTTGCTTGCTTTAATTTTTTTTTTATTGCATAATTGGATTCTTTTAGCTGTTTCTTGATATGGGTATTGTTTATTTTTCTTAGGTATCTGATCAATGTGGTTGGAGTAGAAATTTTCAAAAGGTGTTTGGATTTGGGTTTCTAGATGCTTGAAATAGGTTTGTGGTGCACAGGCAAAGTGTTTGTTCTTCATTTTTCTCTTTTACTAGTAAACCCTGATTTTATTTTTTGTTGTTGTTTCATTTAATCCTATTTAGGCCCCATTTTTCATTACCTTCTGTTGAGCTACATGTATCTTTATTTTCTTCCTACTAGAAGATTATGATTCAGTTTCTATTAGCTTGTCTTTTTTTTTTTTAAGAAATAATTTTCAGTAATTTGTTTATTGAAATATTTTTATGCCTTACTTTTTGCAGATGGAAGAGGATGGTGAATTCAGGTGCTGGGATGAATTGATTCCAGATGCACTTGGGTTGATTTTCAAGAATCTTTCACTCCAGGAGATACTCACTGTAATCCCAAGGGTGTGCAAATCATGGCAGAGAGCAGTTAGTGGACCCTATTGCTGGCAGGACATCGACATCGAACAATGGAGCCAACAATGCCGGCCCGAGACCCTTGATCGCATGCTTCAAATGCTGATAACTAGAAGTTCGGGTTCACTCCGCAAGCTCTGTGTTACTGGTCTCCCTAATAGCCAGAGTTTTTCATTCATTGCAGATAAGTAAGGACATAACATGTTTCCATCTATGCCTTTCAATTTGCATTTTCTATTTATAGCCCTTTGGCATTATGATTGGAAGAACATAGAAACACAACACTATAGATTCTATATGAATTATTTCACGAGGTCAATCTGCACTTCCAGTTTAACCGGTTTAGTTGGAAAAGATGGCATGGGAGTATATAGTGTTGTTGAAATATTGGCTTTGGCATGGGAGTATATAGTGTTGTTGAAATATTGGCTTAGGCAACTAATATGAAACTGAAAATTAATGTATAGTTAGATGAAGCTACTTGTAAGTTTCATTTCCCTCTGAATTTGCTGAGTTTCTATTTTGAATATCTTACTGATAGATTAGGGAACAATAACCAATTTCATGGTAAATAATCTGTAGAAGATTCTATCATCAATGGTTACATTCTGTTCAATTTTGTGACTTATATTGGATACTCTTACTTCCTGCTGCTTCTAGTGCGAAATCTCTTCGGACTTTACGGCTGCCAAGAAGTGAAATAAGTGATTCAGTAGTGGAACAGGTTGCTGGGAGACTCTCTTCGGTGACTTTCTTGGATGTTAGTTACTGCAGGAATATTGGAGCTCCAGCACTTGAAGCAATAGGCAAGCACTGTAAGTTACTAATGGGATTGAGGAGAACAATGCACCCGTTAGAGGTAGTTGGCAAACTGTCTCAAGATGATGAGGCCCTTGCTATTGCTACCACAATGCCGAAGCTCAAGCAACTCGAGGTAGCATACTTGCTTATTAGCACAGAAGGTGTGGTTAAGATACTTGAAAACTGCCCTGAGCTTGAATTATTGGACGTGAGAGGATGTTGGAACGTGAAGCTGGATGAAAATCTTGTCAAGAAATTCTCACGGCTGAAGGTGGTCGGACCTCTTGTTGTGGATTATTTTGGGATGAAGGGCTGGGATGATTGTTCAAACTATTCAGGTTCCTCAGGTTACTTGGCCTGGGACTTTGTTGCCGGAGATGTCGGTATTGGTTACGATGATGTGATATCAGATGTGGATTGGGAAGACGACCAAAGTATAGAAGATGTGGAAATGAGGTTCTACGACGGTTTTGACTTGGAAAATGCTGCGTTCGATTGGCCCCTCTCCCCTTGAAGGGATTGTTATCCATTCGAGCTCCACACAGACTGCGGTGAGCACTTCTTTGCTTTCCCTTTGCTATGCACAAACATTGTTCTTATAAGGTAGTAGTATATAAAACAAGTTTTCCTATGAGTATTTGTAATAATAATAATAAAATAGAACTTGTAATATGTAGCAAAAGAATGTGTTTCCCTAGTAATTGAGATCGACATGTCATAGCATTCCCATGCCCCATGTCACATGCTTTATGTACTATACCTACAATAATTATACAATTAGTAGTGGGATTTGTAAAGATGGTCCAAATAGTGTGTATGATGACTTGTATGGAATATCAAAGAAATTAATTGATCAGATTGTGACAGAAAGGAGGATTGTCATACTTTATCCTTTTTGACTTTGAGTTAATGCTTACGTTTATAATCAATTAAGTATTTCAAAAAAGGTCAATTTTGAGGATTGGGAGAAAAAAAGAACCACGGCTTGTCTTTAAAGCATTGTTTTCCAATGCTTCATCATTAAGCCAAAGCCGTGTGTCCCATTGTGGTCGAGCCAGAGAAGAAAGCTATCTCATGATTGCATTATAATCCATCATTTTGAAGCATCTGATTCGATGGCGGGCTGCAGTTTTCAATCACCATGAAGAAAACATCTTTTCAACCGAATCACCTGAATAATGATAGTGGAATACCATGTGGACTCATGTAAATCAATGGTAAATCAAGGGTACATAAATCAGCACATGTGAAACACGGCTGCATAGAAACATATGTTAAACACTGCTGAAATAACATATTATGAGTTCTAAGTAATTTTCTTCATCCAAAGATTAGAGAGAATCTTAGTATGGAAAAAAAAGCAGAGGAGCTAAGTGAAAGCAGCTATAATGCTTAGGACAATATCCATGTTAGAGTCGGATATTGAATATGAAAGATGTACTATTATTCTCCAGAGAAAGCTTCTGATAAAGAGAAACTGGTACAATATAAAAAGTTTGCAGAACTGGAGAGTGGTGAGTACTAAGAAGGCTGCCACCAAGTTGTACCAAAACAGAACTATTTTAGAAAAACTTACTATAACATAGAGAAAATACAACAATAACCCGCTTTGTATGATTATCAGGAACATGATGCAAAAGAATTGCAGATACAAGCTAAGCACAAAAAAAGCCATTTCTTTCATCTAGGCAAGTTTCTATGCTCAACTAAAAATTAAGCAAGTGTACCATTTTATTATGTTTTTATACATTTCTAGCTCTTCATCAATCTTCAATTGCAGCAGGGCTGCAAGGGGAAACCATCAACAGACAAGCAGAATTTCAGGGAAAAAATGTTAATGCTCAAACATAAGCTCCGGTGGCATCTATGGCAGTCCAAGGGCCTTGTATGTGGTAAGGTTCAGATAAATTGGCAATGCACTGTTAATTACATGCACGCTGACAACATCTACTGCTTCAATTCTTATG
Source organism: Gossypium arboreum (assembly GCF_025698485.1). Lineage (NCBI taxonomy): Eukaryota > Viridiplantae > Streptophyta > Magnoliopsida > Malvales > Malvaceae > Gossypium > Gossypium arboreum. The sequence continues at coordinate 5,976,449 of NC_069071.1, forward strand.
TTCTGTCATTGCCAGATCCCCTAGTTGTACCTAAAGGTCGAGTCTGGTTGACTTCCATTTGTTTTGCCTCCTCAGTTGACTTACATGCTTCAACCGTATCTTTCTCTTGACTAGGTTCCCGCTTGTCTTCAAACAACTTCCCCGACTTTGCAATCGCAAGGATTAACTCCAGTTGTTTTTGTTGTTGCTCCTATAGAATACATCATCATTAATCACATGTTGAGAATCCAATGAAATCCCATGTGTTGAATCAATCATTAATGACAAGTTGAGAATCCAAAAGCCACAAGCTTGACTGTTCTTACTGATTACCAGTTGCCAATGAAGGCAAGAAGTTTTCTATTGGCACAACGATTTTGCAACAAAATGCAAGCAATTCAGTTTTAGAGAGGCTTAAAATTTTGCTAAATCCAAGCGACAGTCTATTTCTATCATTCAAAATCACTGTAAAAGACAGAATAGAGCTTGGGATATTTGATCTCTGAAAACCCTTTGGTACAACAAGAGTACAAGACTGTAAATCTTTAGCTCATATCAGAACCAAATTTAACTTCACTTAAAGCCATCATGGAACTTCAACAGCAACGGAGCATCATGTACTAACAAGTTCAGAAAATTAAAAGAATTAATCAGTGCTAAAATGTTACCTGCATTGCCAGCAAAACTTTCTGAATTTCCTCAAGCTCCTTCTCCAGGATTTCTTCTTGAGCTGCTAACGCTCTAGTAGCCTCGGAATTCTTTTGAGCCAAAGCTGCAGTCTTTAGATACGGTAAAATGCTTAGGAAGTTATAAATACAAAAAATCACTACAAATTAGTAAATATAATCTGTTATCATGAGCTTGCCTTCCCATTTATTCATGATAGAAGCAGCAAGGGGAATGAAATCTTCATTATTATCAAATTGGAGCCATAGCTAATGCTAGTTTACTCATCTATATAAAGTCTCAGCATCAAACGCTGGGTTACATAGACTAAAGATGGCACAATCAAATAGAACTGCAAGGCAAACATTTTGCCTTCAATACTCTTAGCCTTAACAAAACAATCATTTTGCTGAACATCAAAATGCATATAATTTTCGACTACCCTCTGCTATTTCTTCGACTCCATCATTAATTCTCTAATTCAAACCTTATAACTTTAAGCAGCAAGAATTAGTCAACTCCTTTAATTATATAACTAAAAGCTTTAACATTTATCAACAAGAATTACAACAAATGACTATGTTTTTTTTAGTGTTACCTCTTCAATAGGCTGTTTCAAACCTTTCCTTGTTACTCGAAATCGAATCCCCAACTTCTCAAGTTGCCTAGACAAAACACGAATAATGGCAACGGAACTCTTTAAATCCTCCTCTAATTTCTCAATCCTGTCAACCAAATTCAACCTTTTTCCACCAGCCTTTGCTGTTTCCACACAAATTCTCCGCCACTGGCGCCTCCTAATCCACGCCCCGATGGCAAACCCACTCACCAAGCCTAAGACATTCCAGGCCATAACCCTCCTCCAAACCCCACCCAAAACAACACCTTTCCAATCCGAAACGACATAAACAACCGAAACAACAGCCGAAGAAAAAATGAAAAAAAGTTCAGCAGCTGAGAGAAAAGAATCTAAATTGATGGAATCAAAAGTAGGGTTTTGGTCTGATGAGGTGGCAATTGAAGAACCGGAGTCGTAGGCTTTGATAAAGGAATGGGAAGAAGGATGGCGGGAGCTGAGACTGAGAAAATTTCGGGTCCGGAAATGTAGAACAGTGGGGGAAGGTGAGATGGGGGGAGGTGATTGGAAGGAAAGAATTAGGGGTTTTGAGATAAGGGTTTAAAAGGGAAGATGAAGGAGTAAGGAGGTTTTGAAACGCGATTGACATTGTTCGTGTTGGGGTTTCTGATTAGGGTTTAGGGGGGAGGTTTGAATTGAGAGGAGAAGACATTGTTAGGGGTAATTTCTTGGTGAGAGATATGGAGACGGCGATGCACCCAATGGTTTCGGGCGCCTAGGTCTCTCTGCGTATGTTAGCTTAGCAAAGTTCAAATGACTTTAAATTGCGCCATAAGGATCCATATTTTTATAATGGATTTTCCTTTTGGAAAGAAAAAAATCATTTGAAAATTACTCACTTAGTTTGATGACATGTTATTTGAGAGCCCTAAGGTATTTTTTTATTTTAAATATTTTTATGCGTTAAATATTTAAATTTTAATTTAATTATAATATTGATTCTGAGATAACTTTTAAAATTATAATATTAATTTTGAGATTTTTTTAATTTTATATTTTAATTAATTTTTCATTAATCACACTTCCAAATAATGATAACTAACTAATTTTATAAAAATAATTTAATAAATTCAACTCAAAATTAAAATATTAACTAAATTTTAATTAAAATTAAATATTTTGAAAGAATTCAAATATATTAATTTTACAATAGCTCAATATGTTATTAATTTTTTATTATTTTTAATTTAGTAATTTTTTTACACTATGGCCCAACACTTCTTGTACTTTTACAATTTAGTCCATTACTCAAATTAATTTTCCTAAATTCAAAAATCTTTTTAATCTCTTATAATATTCAACTATCCTCTCCGTTAATAATAATAATAACAACTATTTTATCTACTTCGAAAATTTTAACACGTACCAACTTGAATTGACACTATTCACATCTTGGGAGGTATTAAGTATGTTACATATGAAATGTTATTATGAGTTGTATTACTACGCCATGAGTGAGAGTTTTGTTTAATGGCTCATACTCAAAGGACTTCAAACCATCTAGGGGTATAAGGTAAGGTGACCCTTAATCACCATATCTTTTTGTATTGTGTATGGAAATAGGTTTAATGATAAATTTGGTTACTAACGGTTGCATGTTTTGTCAAAATAATCATAGTTGTATTTTTTAGCCTTTTTTGGCCATCAACCTTTGATTTTTTTTCAAACTATTTTTTTCTATCGGACTTAAATGAATAAATTCAAGATTTCAATCTTTCTTCTTCTTTTTTTTCAAAAGGTTTCAATCTTTCATGCATTTGTTTACTGAGAGGTTTTTCTACTAATTTAAATTTTTTAGATACTTACGTTGATTTTCTTTAAATTAATTTTTAATTTCATGTATTATTTATTTATTTTATTGTTTTTCACATGTAATTATCTTATAGAGTTATTTAAATAATAAATTACATCTCATTAAAAATATTCTACATATGAAATTTCAGATCATCCCTGTTAACTTTTTTAACGGTGATTTCATTGAATCTGTTAGAAAAAGCAATTTGAAAAAAAAAAACAAAAGTTATGGCTAAAAAGGACTCAAAATACAATTAGGACCATATTGACAAAAGATGCAAAAATTGTGACCAAATTTGTCATTAAACCACAGAAAAACTTCGACAAGCTATTAATTGGGAGGTGACAAACGGGAATTGGGAGCCTAGTAGATTAATCGAGGTGGTCCAGCAATCTCGCACCTGTTTTTTTCAGGACAACCTAGTTCTGTTCATGGAGGCCTCTAAAGAGCAAATGTAGGTTGTTAACACCGTTCTAAATGACTTTGGTAAATTCTTCGGGCATACAGTGAATCGAGAGACCCAAGTGTTTTTTTCAGCTAATACGAATGGAGGTTTAAAAGATAAAATTGGTAGTGGGTTGGGTGTCTCGGTTGTTGAGGACCTCGGTCGATATTTGGGGGTCCCTCTACTACATAGTCGAGTCAAAAAGAAACTATGGCTATACGGTGGGGAAAATGCAAGAGAGATTAGTAGGGTGGAAAGCACATTCTTTATCATTAGCAGGTCGTATTATGCTTGCAAAACCAGTTCTTTCAGCAATGCCTATTTATGCTATGCAGAAATCTGTCATTCCTTCTAGTGTTTGCCTAGAAATGGAAAGGATTATCCACCACTCGGATCAGAAGAGGGGAGTGAATTGGAAACAGGTTTGCGAGGCACCAGAGGAAGGGGGACTTGGATTTCGATGTATGTCGGATTTGAACAAGTCGTTTCTAACGTTGTGTGGAATTTAGGCAATGGTAAGAACGTTGATTTTTGGCGAGACATTGGCTTGGCTTAGAGTCTCCTCTAGTTGATATGTGTTTACTTCCACGGGCTCTTCCTAATCATTGTTTATCTGTAGCTAGTATGGTAAATCGGGTTGGCGAGTGGAACTGTAATCGATTTGTCGACATTATTCCTACTGGTGCTTTAAGAAGAATAGCAGCGACATTACCTTGTAAGATGGATGTTGAGGATACTCCAAGGTGGCTTTGGGATGGTAAGCGTCGTTTCACAATAAAACCAGCTTATTCGTCATTACGGAAGTTTTGTAAGTGTCGGGGTCACGAAAGGGTGCGCATGTTTCTGTGGCTAGCTTGTAATGACGAACTCCTCATGAATGAAGAACACTTGAAAAGGAAAATGACTATAGAAGTGAACTGTTCGTTTTGCATAAAGAATGTTGAATCGATTGGCCATGTTCTAAGATCTTTTCCAGTTGCTATGTGTCTTTGGATGAGCCTTGTGCATCCTACTTGCCTTTGTTAGACATTGAAGCACCGCTATTTAAATGATTTTTGGAACTGACTACGCTCTTGAAATCAGATCCAAGAATCCAAAAATTGCCATTAGAGATTTCATGGACATTTTGTTTTGTTTCTCTGGTTTTGAACTTCATACAAAAAGTGGAAGTTACCTTCCTTTTCTTTTTCTTCTTTATTTATTTATTTATTTTTTTTGCATGTGTGGCACATGATGTGCTGGCAAAATATTTTTTTACCCAAAATGTTTTATTATTACTAGAAATATGTATTAAAAATAATATATAATAATTAATGAAACACATTATTTGAAATTATTTAATTATAACAATACAAAAATACATACTATATTAAAAAAATAAATTAAATTATGAGTAAAACAAAATTTAAACACATAAATACATCATATTAATAATACTAAATGCACTATAATTGTAAATTAATATCGAATTAACTCGTAACATCAACCCAATTAACAACATTATTAATATATAATTACTAGAGATAATAAATTGTATATATTAAAATTTAAAAAAAGACTAATTAAATTTCACACTTTTTTTTTACAGACTAAAGTCGTAAATTACATCAACTAGATTTAAACCCTAATTATTGATAATAATTCTGTCAATAAGGTAACTTAGCCATTGCTCACTATTTAAACTTCACCTTGTTTTATTACACCAGACATTTCAAATTATGGTCTAAATTCTAAATGATTTCAAACTTCAAAAAAAATTCTCAAAATATCAATATCAATCCATCCTTCCTTTAGCTTAAAATAAAAAAGAAAAAAAATTTAAGCATTTAATGCTAGCTTTATTTTGGCATTGAACAACACGTATAATATACCCCATGAGCAACTTGAATCTGAAATAAGTTTAAAATTCCATACATGTTCCATCAAAACAAAATTCCATGCATGTTCTAAATTTACTATGCATTAATGCTGAAGCTAACTAAACTACACTAACAAAAAAAAAAAAAACTTAATTGATACAATACTACTAATTTGAGGTCTCAATTAGAATTTTTTTAAACTTAGGAAATAATTTAGAATCTAGACCACCATAGTTTTGGGATGAATGGTTCAATTAACCCTCAAACAAATAAGCAACAAATAAATGGAAAAAAAACTAGATAAAATATTATAGGACCTTTCATAATTTTCATACACTAAAAACCTTAAGCACCGAAAATGAGGGATGGGAATTTCACAGCTTAACCCTATACATATCAATCGTCTAATAATTCCACTGGACACACAATTTCAGTCCTCTGCTAAACAATTCAACTAGGATATCATGATTCATGAAAGTACGACATCAATTTCAATTAATTAGAAACATGCAAAAGATGAGAAACAGTACCATTCATAATCATATATCGTCCAATTTATTTAACTCAAAACAACTCGAAAACGTTTGCAATGTCATACAGCAGATGGTACATGATTCAAATTGCATATAGCAAATAGAAATGCCTGGTTATATCCTCTGAGCAGAATGGCTTACATGAGATTATACTTTCTCTATCAAACCATCCATACTCGATAATTATGTCATGACATGCTCAGTCTTCTAGTAGTAGGGCATATACCGCATCGGCCTCCTGAATCTAGGAATCTTCCTGCAGAGAGTCAATGAAGGCGGGTAAGAAAAAAAAATCCAATTAATGAATAGGAGGAAGAGAATCCAAGCATCCAAAAAACACACCCGAATCCATAAGGAGAATAGAAATAAGGCGGTATATAGGGCCTCCTGGACCGGTAGCCCATGTAAGGATTGAATCGCCTTGGACGGTACTGCTTCATCCCAGGAACATTAGTCCTTTTTGGCATAACCTGAATATCACAAGGAATATCCGAAATTTGTTTTAGTGAGGCTTTATTAGTTGCTAAAGAAAGAACAAAGCCTTAATTATAAGGATCACCAGGATCTAGTTTTAAGAAACAAAAGACCAAGCTTCTTAATATTTAATAAAGAAAACACATAACCTTCAACTGGCGGCCATGTAATTCAGATTCATTCAGCACAAGAGCCTCTTGAACAGCTTCTGCTTCCAGAAACTCTACATAAGCAAATCCTTTCGGTTGACCATACTTGTCCGTCAGAATAGTTACTCTGTTTACAGTGCCACAAGATTGAAAATGCTGCTGCACTTCTTCAGGTGTGCATGCATAATCAACCTACAGGATAAAATTCAACCCAAGGATTTCAAAGAGAAATGTGAGTCAGACAGCAGTACCAAAGAAAAGCTACACCGTTAATGCTTGGTTATCATGATACTTTCACCTTAGACCTTGTGCAGCTTCGGAAAATGAGGACATAATATATTCCTCTTAAGGGAGGGGGGAGGGGGAGCTTAGAGATGTAATGGCCTTTTTTACTGTTGACAATACTCAAATTAAACAAAATGTTTACATGTGTACTTAGGGGTCTAGGCAATGTCACATTTAATTCGGCTTTAAAAAGTATATCAATCTTCTGGCACTCATAATTTTCTCTAAGCAATGCCACCATTCAACTCCTATTACTCAAACTCCTTGAAATGCTAAGTGAAATATGATTCAATGCTTTTACTAAATTCTATTTCGTGATGTCTAATTGACACCACAATGCAAAGGCTGAATTTGGCACCCTTCAAACTGCAGTAAAACAATTTTTTACAGTGAAATATTTGGAGAGAGACAGTAACTCGTACATTTCCCATCTTGTTATCAATGTTGGTTATAAATTTTATGCATAATATGCAGTACCTACTGCATATTATAATAATTTCAAATCTCAACCTTGCATTTATTTATAACATACAATTTTTTATCAATATTCGATGAACTTAAAGCAGTTAAAACATGAAGACAGTTGTAGACTTCAAAAAAAAGGGTAACTCAAATAAGAGACGTCTTCAGAAGCATGGTACTGAGAAGTAGAAATTAGATTAACACCTTATATTGGGATATAACAACCAAAGTACAAAGGGGAGAACACACCGGTTGACGGAAACTAGACATTTATCGAAAAATAAATGATTCAGAAAGGGTTTTCTTGAACTATAGAATACAATTTCCACCGACTAGGATCCACCAGAAGAAAAAAATAAATTAAGAGTCAATTCTTAAAGGAAATCCAGAAAGAGAATTCATGCAGACGGTTCTTAAAAGGACAGTTTGCAGGATGCATTTCCTCAGTAGGGGAAAAAACATTAAAAGGGCAAAAGATTCACAGCAACAACTAATCAAGAAAACAAGAACACATGTATTTCCACAAACAGGCAAGAAGAGATTAAGGCTACAAAGAAGCAAACAAACGCCTCTCACCGCATCAGCCAAAATGACCACAAATATCTGAGGTTCATACTCCAATGACCACCACGACCACCAGCAACGATGTTCTTGCAACTTAGATTGCATATGTTGACTTGGCTTAGCTCTTCAAAAGAAGCAAACTAAATCCCTTGCAAGAAGTTGAAGCATGTTAAATAACATGCTACTTCCATCCATCCATCCAGTCCAAACAAGCCCAGTTACACTTTTCAGGGACTGGTATATAATGCCTTTATCTCCCTGATTTTTACACTAAATTTTATACAATCATCATATATAACTAATCAAAACTTCCATCATATTGATACTTTTTTCTCCTTTTTTTCACATACAATTTCTTTCAATTTTTTTCCTCTTTTTTTTTCTCTATATTTTTCTCATTCAACATGTTCTTCCATCACTTTTTTTTTCTTTTTTCCATGAAAAATTTGAAGAATTTTACCCCTCATTTTCTCACTTTTTTTTTTCTCTTATTTGCTTTTTTGAAATTTAACATATAGAAATCATTTTCACTATCTTTAAGTACAATGTTATCTAAAGGAAAAAAAAAAAAAGCTTTTGGCCAACCCTCGAAAACATTGTAACTATTCCAGCGATAACACAAAGGCAGGTCGAGGAAAATTAACAACCCTGCGATCATAGTAAGACATTAAGGTCAAACCATGATTCTATTGTGGAGAAGTACCCACATCCAATCCAAAGTCACCCAGAAATGAATAGAAAATGTCATCTGAAGCCATTTAGTTAAGCCCTAGAAGAAGGAAAGGTAGAGAGAAACAAAATACAGAAGTCATGAATAACTATTACTATAGGTAACTAAAAACATAAAAAGGAGAAGAATACGGGATAAAAAGGTGTTGAATACAAGATAACATATTTATACAATAATGGCCTATACAAAAAGCGATAACTCAAAACGGATAAACGAAAAGGTTACAGATGCAGGAAAAACAACCAAAGAGTAAGAACTGTGTACTGTACTGTATACATTCCAAATTTTTTGTGTTTGCAGCTAAAAAGGAATTTCTTTCAAAGAAAATGTTTAGACATCAGCTCATTCACAGATTTTTTTTTTTAATCCGCTCTGCTCTTTAGAGTTTATGCTGATCTAAGTCTAAAAAATCTAGGAGTTTTAGTAGTTCCACATCCTCCCTAAGCCCTTGGAATTTATCCCATACATTAAAGGTAATAATTTTAAAACAAAAATCATGCTAAAGGACGTAATTCATATGAATGATAATATATCTGGAAGATCTTATCCAGACCAACCCTGTATTGGATGATGTCTCAAGTTCTTTTATAAGTTCAGGGACACAACTTATACCAAACAAAATAATCCTAAGATGCAATTCAGAAAACATGTACTAAATGTCAACAGTAGGACAGGAAACATATAAGACAGGGTAAACATACCAGCACATAAATGGATGTTAGAAAGTTAATAGACAAGAGAGTAAAACCACCCACCCCAATTTCAAGAAATATCAAAGCAGTTAATAATGCAAGGTTCACCATGTAGATGTTATGTCTACAAAGACAACATGCTACAAGTCTTAAGGCAAAAACTAAAATGAAAATAGACATTATTTATCTCACATTGCCAACAAAAACTGATCGTGAATCTGCTTCCTCTTTGCTCGCCTGATTAGCTGTTGCACCAGCGGGATCTGTTATAGAAAGGGTAAAGGGTTCGTTTTCGAACAAATGTCAAATTTAGATTAATATTAGACAAAAATGATTAAAAAATTTAAACATATCTCTCACCTTGAAATATAGATAGAACTGACAAACATCCTGGCTATAACTACCGGTTAGAATTCTCCACTAAATCTATAAACTATTACTACGATAGAACCACTTGAAAAATAAATAATATTCAATTATCATTTTAAAAACTAACTTTGAAGTTTCAGATTCGATAGATTTATCAAACTAAAAAAGAAAACAATATAATCCAGAGAACCAAAATCTTAAACCCTAACATCATAACTTAACAAGAAAATTCAGATCATATAAATATCCCAATAAAAACACTAAAAAAAGCAAGGAAAGATAAGAAAAACCTTGAACAGCACCCATTTCCTTCTCGACTTTGGCCTGCATTTCACGGAGTGCCGCCGCTTCATCTTCCATTTCCTTCAACCGTTTCTTCATCTCGTCCAATTCCTACCACAATCAAACAACAAGAGTAACAAAAAAAGACAAAGTACAGTCTTGAGTTAGGGTTTTTAATTCTTTTTTTTTTAAATAATTACCTTGACAGCGTCTTCATCGGCGGCGGACATGTCGACGTCGGCGTTCTGAGGGTCCAATTCGCCCTCCATCTCTCCTTCGTCGGGGATTTCCCCTCCGTACACCTCATGCTCCTCTTCATCCATTTTTTCTCTTTATTGTTTTTTTCCCTCTCTCTGATCTGTTTATTTTTCTGATTCTTCTAGAAAGAGTCTCCCAAGTCTGTTAGTACTTTCTTCAGTGGTTAAACTTCTATTAGAAACGAAGGATTTCGGTTCATGCGATCATATCCGTACGATGATGGAAGATCAATGGTGATCAGTGGCCCAGGGTTATTTTATGTTTACAATTTGCAAATGTTATTAAGCCTTTCCAACTCCAAGGTATTTAAACGATGTCGCTTCCTGCTGCTGGATTTCTTGGGTTTGGGCCTCCTTCAGTTCTAATGGACTTTGATACTGTTATTTTCTTCTATTTATTTTTTCCACCTATAATATTCTTGAAAATTATTTTTTTAATTATGTAAAATTTAAATTAAGTTGTATTTTAATTGGCAAAGTTGAAAGTATATTGCCCGTAATTATTTTATTTATTTATTTCATACATATTTTTTTTATAATAATATAATTTAGCTCAACACACATTTTAATTAGGGATCAAATCGAGTTAAAAATTTTCGAGTTGAGTTAACGAATCGTATTATTTATACTCAATGTTGCGTTTACATGGACTGATTATTTAACTAGCAAACGAAGTATAAGATTATTTAACTACATAAGTAAAGTTGATGGGTAAACATTTATTAAAACGACGTAGTTTTACCTTTTTTTTATTCAGATTTTCGGATAACTCGAATTGTATAATTCATATTCAAGTTAAACCGAAAATTTTGATTTTTTTAGTTTATCCTAATAACTTGATTAACTCAAATTTTTAATTCAAAATTTAATTTTTATCAAATTTTTAAATCGAATCAAATTATACTTACTTCTATATTTTGACCCTCAATTTGATGCCTCATTGGTACTCAATTTTTTTTATCCTAAAACTGGTATGATTGTTGTTGTTAAGGGTGGATGGAAACCTTATTTTATAACAATTCAATTTAGGAAATTTCTTTTAGTATTTAATTATATTTTAAATTTAAATGATCTATTTAAAATAATTAATCTATAAAATCACTTATAATTAATTCAAGATTCGCATACAATTTGTTAAAATTGAACATTGATAATAATAATATAGAACGATCACAAAACAATAAAAGAAATAAAATAAAATACACAAATTTACGTGAATTATTTTTTAATAAAAATCCGGGTCACATAACTCTAACACAAATCACTTTCAAAGTATATTATTTAAAATATTTAATCCATATGCTAGTTCACTATTCAATTAAGATTAATATATCATAAATAATCATAATAAATTAAAGTTTGGAAATTTAAAAATAATTACCATTTAAAAATAATTTTAAATTAATTATTATAATTAATTAATTAATTAAATTATAAAAAAATTGAAACCCCAACAATTGAGTATTAGCACGTACTTATAATTATTTTATTTATTTATTAATACTTTATAATTTTTTATGGTAGACAACACAAACATGCGAATATATGCTTACACCATGTGAAAACCTTATTAAAAGAAGTAATGCTTACGCTAAACCTATATTTTTCACATTTTAGGTTTACATTTTGACTATTTTATCAATAAAGGCCCATTTCTAATTTTACTTATAGAAATGGGCCAATTTTTCCATTATTTACCGGAAAGGGTCGAAAACTACAAAACTCGTCCACGTAGATGTGTTTTTAGTGAAAATTTCAACAAATCACGTCCCTAAGGGAGCTATTTTGCCATGTCAGCACAAAACATGCTTACGTGGACGCATTTTGCTGATGTGGCAAAATCGCTCCCTCAGGGACGCGATTTAGCCCGTGTTTTTTTCCCAACGGTCATTTAAAAATTTGACCATTGAGAGGTCCAACGTCAAAAAATATATATAAAAACCTCTCTCCTATTTTTTTTCACACAACATTTCTTCTAAATTTCTTAAAAAATCTCTCAAATTTCTCCCTTAATCTTTCAAAGCTCTTTTTAATTAAATTATTTTCTTTATTTTTTAATTAGTATTATTTTTTTTTATAATTTCAAAAATATTTGATCGTGTTAGCAATGGCCGGAGAAATAATTCGTCTCGATTATAAACATATCTCCGTCAAATAAATGAAAATGGTAAGGGTTAATTTTAATTTTCGAATATTATTTATTATTTTTTAATTTATGTAATTTTACTTAATTTTTAATTTTTAATTTTTGATAACAGTTTGTAAATCGGGTGTTACAATGATATATTTGTAATATGTCTAGTCCTCTATCACCATTGATAGAAAATTACTTGAGGGAAATGAGTTTTTGGCACGTGGCCAATATAGGCTGGGGGTGCAAGTTGGACTCGAAACTCATCAGCACGTTAATAGAGAGGTAGAGACTCGAGATGCACACATTTCATCTTTCATGCGGTGAGTGTACCATCACTTTGGAGAACGTGCAATTACAATTGGGATTGTCTATGGATAGGTCCGTACTTACCGAGTTCGTTCAATCTGCTGATTGGAGAGCCATATGCTACGATCTTTTGGGTGCGATTCTAGATAATATATACGAAGGTCGGATCGAGATGAGCTGGTTACAAGACATATTCCCGGAGCTAGGGAATGATTAGATTGAAGTAGAAAGAATACGATATGCTCAAGCATACATCTTTGAGATGATTGGAGGTTATCTGATGCTGGACTTGTCATGAAACCTCGTAATCTGAGGTGACTGCTGAAACTCGTTGATTTTAGAATAGCTGGCGAACTTAGTTGAGAGTCTGCCGTATTAGCAACATTGTACCGGGAGATGTGCGGGGCGGCACCACAAATAAAGCCAAAATTGAATGTTTCCTATCACTACTACAATCATGGGCTAGATTTTGCTTTCCATTTTTACATCTTCGAGTGAACCACCATATATATTCTCACTCATAACGAGGTAAAATTTATATTAGATTTTACAATTATTACATAGATTTAAAATATAATTTTATGCTAAAAAATTATTTAATTAGGTAGAACTATTCGGCGAGTTATGTTGAAATACCTACCACTCTTGAAGATATACAGCTTCTATTAAGCCTACAGTTGGAAGCTTATGTAAGTATTAAATAAAATATATATACATAACATAGTCGTTTCAAATTTAGTACTTAGTATTATGTATATAACTAATATTTTTTATCACATTCATATAGTTTCAATGGACACCATATGAGGATCCGACAATTCGGGCAGTAATTTCGGATGAATTCTTTCAAAATCTAAACATTTGGAATGTTAAGGTCCCATTGGTCAACTATGCTACTGTCGAGATGCACCAAACGGATAGAGTGTTGTGGTGATTTGAATTTCAACAACCGATTCCCATGGCACCTGAAGTACTCAATGATGAATACAAAATCAACTTACGACAATCGAATACGAATTGGCTGACATTCTTCTTGGAATTTATCAAAATTTAGAAAAATCAATATGATCATATACCTACTCGTGAACCGATCATCGTTTCAGAGTTAGCGTGTGCGTCAGATTGCATGCCATGGTTTAGGATCCATGGCAAGCCATATTTACTACCCGAAGAGTAGATGCATCGCTAAATTCGTGTCGAAAAGGAATGACGGGGCCCTTTAAATCCAAGAAGAATGGATGACGGTAGGGGCCCATCAACAGCATCCACACAATCATCGGTCCCAATACCTCAAGCGATAACACCCACACCACAGCCCATTCAGTTTATGTCAAGCGCGTATCCTAGCCCTTATATGTATCCTAACCCTTATATGTATCATAACCCTTATATGTTTCCTTTTTCCAATCCTATGTTAGGTTGGAATGCATGGACCGGTGCATCTCCTTTCCCGATGTCTCCGATTTAATCGATGATAAATAGGTCATTATCGCAAGAGGGATCACACGAGGCACCGCCGGGAAGCTCATCTCATTACCAATCCCCATTGTCTTATGTGATTCAAACACCTTTGTCGTGGGTGATGCAAATATCTCTGTATTTTTTATTCTATCAAAGTTAGTCATCCTCTCAACACCCACAACCAGAACAGCTACAACCCCTGCTGGAAGCTGAACCAATGAGGAATCCAACGCGTAACCGTCGACCACCCTGATGTGGCATTAATTTCGACCGGTACACATATTATTTTTTTAATATATTTGTATAAATTATTTTTATATTGTTTCATTTAATAAAATAAAAGTTGTTTTGAATACTTTAATAGAAATTATTTTATATTTTTAATAAAATAGAAGTACTTTTGAATAAGGCAATAGAAATAATACAACATAATTTCATTACAACAATTATCAACTATTTAGATTTAGACATGTTCGAATTGTATGACCTGGGTTCCTACACCATCCGTACAAGTTCTATTGGTTTGTTCTTTCCTGGATATCCATATTATTACGTATTCTACTCGAGCAAGGTTGACCTTTTAGTTTGAGATGCAATTCTCTATCGATAACAACTTAAACGAAGCAAGCGATACAGAAGACCACTTATGTTCATCTGGGACCAGTGGGAATACGTGTCTCTACACATTGTACATGTATTATATTTTGTACACTTCGTCAACATATCTCATTGGATCCAAGCGAAAATTTTGACAATCTGCAATTGCATGAGTGCATAGATAACAAAATGCGTCAAACGTCTTACAATCGCAAGTCTTATTTCTCAGGTATACACAATGTTGCCTACCGATAATACCTTGGTTAGGTCTATCGAACTCCATCACACGAAACCATAGATTGTCACGATCATGACACACTGTGTGCATGATGTTGGCCCACGCCTTCGCCTTGTTAATTTCTTGCAATACATTCTGGCATCATACATGGCTTCTCTACATTTGGCCTTTATAACTCGCTGCTCGCTTTGGAAATAGTATCGCCAAACGAAAATATGTTTCTCACACAACCGAAGTTATCGGCGAATAAAGTATTCCTCTTAGAAAAAATCTATGCATTCAACCAAGTTTGATATCATATAACCATATCGTAGGCCGCCGTCGTATGCTTGTGTCCACTGATCGAAAGATATGTTACAGAGGTAGTCTGCACCTTGTTCGTTAACTGAATGCAAAATCACCAACATCTCATGAAAATAGTCCTTATTGATCTCGTACCATGCCAATATAAGTCGATAGTGAAAATTACATACCACTCTTCCATTCAGAATAAATTGAATATTACAAACGAAATTATATTAATAGAGATTAAATACCCATGTTGGTCACTTGCAGTCATTCAATGGTAGGCTGATATTACTCGTAGTAGTTGGACGCAATATGTCTTAGACAATACCAATGATGTGTGCGATCTCATAGGCTTTCCTGTCGCTCAATTGCGGCTAGTATTCCAATGCCTTGATCCGATATAATGCAGATATCAAGTTGGGGCAGACATGCCTCCTTAACTTAGAAAAAAAGAAATCCCAATTATCATCTAACTCCCCCGGTGTTATTGCAAACACAATTGGAAGTATTCTTCCACCGCTATTCTGTGCTACAGCTAGCAATAGCCTATAGGTATATCTACTATACATAAATGTGCCGTCAATTTGTACCAATGACTTGCAATACACAAATGCGTCCCGACATTGCTTAAAGCTCTAGAATAATCACTTGAGCACTTGGCATCCACGGAACAATTGGTAGTTGTAGTATGCAGGGCCCATTTCAAGGTCTGTTATGCAACCTGGGAAGTACCTCTCTAGCACCTAACACCACTGCCACACCTCATTATATGAAGCGTCCCACCCACTATGCATCTTTTCCAACGCCTTCTGCTTAGCTACCCAAGCCTTGCGGTAAAAGGGCGTGTACCTCAATTGGCTACGAACATTGGCAATTAAGATCGATACAAAAGTCTTAAAATCTATCTTCACCATCGGTAGTATTAAGCTATCTATCATATCTGAATCCATCTTGGGATAATTTTGTGAAACACTTGTTAACGAAGTATGTTAAATAATACAACATTAATTAATAACAGTATCATTTAAAAACCCTAAACACCCAGTGATATTGTACTAGCAACACAGGTATGTGAACCTTTGTACTTTTTTATCTCCCACAAGTCTGTCTTTTTCCTAACCAAAGCCGTGATTTTCCATGAACATGTACTATCTTGCACTGCACACTTAGCATCAAACTTCTTAGATTTGGATATAACCACATTGTAGTTAACCTAATTCATAATGCTATGTTGTTTCATGCACCAAGAAAACTATCATTACTGGAAAACTCTTTACCAACTTTCAATTTACCCGAATCTAATAACAAACTCGTACAGTCACACCTTTTACGTGGTAGATCTGGAAACTTCAACACATCATCTACCAATATATCAATATTATGTATGTGGCTGAAGGCGAGTACGCACTAAATCGCGGATCTTCTTCTTCTTCATCTGAACCCTCTTCAACGTCTTCAGGTTCGGTTGGAATATGCTTCGATTTAGAAAATAGTACAACTTCTGTACCATCAGAGCCTGGTTCTCGAGGTGGATCTACATCGGACTAATCATCCAACCCACCATCATCTGTAACGTATGAGGTCCCCTCGCTAGTAGACTTCGTGGGGAGTACATTATCCCTTATTGTAGACATTTCGTAATGTCCCCAATCAGATGTGGATTCTAACCACTAGAAGTTGATGTCATTCCCTAATACGTATTTCCTGCATCGAATATCGACTCACCGATGTGCATGTCCCATCTACTAACCTAGTATCATGCAAGAGTTGTGTATTCTATACTGCCACCAAACATGGGCACTTCTGTGCTCTACCTCCCACTAACAGAGTGTCGGTAGAGGTCGTGTATTTCTCTCGAACAACAATAGATGTTGAAGTCGCAAATGCTTCATTTGGCGATGAAAATTGTATATATAACTCAATATATGGTGATCCACTAGTGATATGAGTTTGCACCATCGCCTCCAAGCTATGACCACCTTTGATATCAAATGAGTCATATGTCACGGGATCAACCGAAGCATAAAATTGATATTTAATAGACAAAAATCTCATTAGCGTTGTTTTGAAGATTTTGCGCCTAATTCTTTTACGAAGGTCTGTCAAATCTATGTTCTGGTTAAAAACCAATCGCGTTGTGTTCTTTGATAAAAGAACAACGTCGTTCTCGGTGTCATGGACCTCATCATCATAGTAAATAACAGCTCTAATATGTTCACTCATCTTCAATTTTTATTTTGCTTAGCCTCTCTATTTTTCTTGCTGTAACTTATGCAACCTGAGAATATAATTTGGCTTATTTATAGCCTAAAGCCAAACAGGAACTACTGTTGAAAAAGAGCGTCCACATGGGAGCTTTTTTTAGTAATTTTGCTGACAATGCATCCTGCTTAAAGTATTTTTTACACTTTTTTTTCAGAATCGTCTTCTTAAAATTATTTTTTTATGAACTACTATAGAAAAAGAGCGTCCATGTGGGAGCTTTTTTCAGTAATTTTGCTGACAGCGCATCCTGCTTGAAGCATTTTTTAAACTATTTTTTCAGAATCGTCTTCTCAAAATTATTTTTTCAGGAACTACTGTAGAAAAAGAGCGTCCACGTGGGAGCTTTTTTCAATAATTTTGCTGACAATGCATCCTACTTTAAGCATTTTTTACATTATCTTTTTAGAACCGTCTTTTCAAAATTAATTTTTCTGAAACTACTATAGAAAAAAACAAAATCCTTATTCTCAATATAATTTTTTTATAAACCCTTAACCTAAACACAAAACTATTTAAAAAAAAACTAAACCCTAATTTAATTATTTTTTTAAAAACTCTAAGCCCTAATTTAATTAATATTTTGAAAAAACCTTAAACCCTGATTTTTTTTAAAAAATTCTTAAACCCTCAATTATTTTAACAAAACCCTAGCACTATAACACTAAAACCCTAAACCCACAAATCTTAGGGACTAAACATGCAAATAGCCTTAACACTAGAAAAACACGAGCTAAATCGCGTCCTTAAGGAAACGATTTTGCGGCGTCAGAAAAGTGCATCCATGTCAGTCCGTTTTGTGCTGACATGGCAAGATCGTTCCATCAGGGATGCGATTTGCTGAAATTTCTCCCAAAAACGCTCCTACGTGGACTCATTTTGTAGTTTTCAGCCCTTTCCGGTAAATAATGAAAAAATTAGCCCATTTCCGTAAACAAAGTTGGAAATGGACCTTTATTGGTAAACTGGTCTTTTATTTTACTATATATATTATAAATATATTTATTCGCTTAAACCGACGTATTAGATTGATTGTTATTTCTAATTAGATTTTTTTAATTAATTTATTTTAAACATCTTATATATAAAATTTCATAAAATAAATTTCAATTTTCTTTTTCTTTTTATTTTTAAGTGAAATTAAAAAAATATAACATTACTTAAAATTTGAATTGAAAATATAAGATATTTATCTTATTTTCAGTATTGCTCTTCAATAAAAATAAATAAATAAATATTTCATATCAATTTAGGTACCATTAAATTATCAATAATAGTGTACTTAACTAATATATCCAAAATCATATTTAAATAATTTCATAAAAATATTTTTCAATCACAATATTATAATCTCAAATTAAAGTCAATTTAATATTAAGGTATTGATTTGTGTTTGAATTGTATGGATATGGAATATTTCATATTTTGATTTAATTTCGTAGTTAAAGATGATGCAGGACCATCCCGGGATTAAGGGAAATCCAAAGTTGTCGACGAATAGATAATATAGTTTGTGCTCTCATAATTTTAGTTCATTAAATAATTATATAAAACTATTTGATCCGGTACATGTTTGGGAATGGTTAACTATCAATAAGAATGTGCTCGACAGGTATGTATATAGTTGATTGAGTGGTTTGTGATATATTGGTTGAATGAATATACATATACATGTTTGATGATATTATACGTTTAATAATGATGATATTTTCCTTATTAACATTGTTGGATAGAGTCACGGGAATAGTTGGCATGACATAGGGTCCGTATTGATAAGTGGGAGATCCAACGCTATGCACGTACATACTGTGATAGTTTTCTAATACCCTGGGGTCGAGAGCATATCACCCTCTCAAATACTCTTGGGGTACGAGCATATTCTAGTGTGGATGATGGGATCAATGCATTTATGCCCGATTAGCATTTCAATGCATATTTGCTATGATGGTGGATTGATCTGTATATCCATTATTGTATCTGATTTGGCTAATAGGGATTAAAAATGTAATATTACTTATTATATACATGTGTAATTGCAATGTGATAAAAATGTTGAAATGTTACATGACATGATATGTTAAACTAGATACAAATACCTTGAGGTGCATCAAAAATTATATCGAATAGGTGAGCAAAGCATTGATGAGAATCATTTGAAATGGTAAATGAATTATTGGTATATATGTATCCTTAATGGTAATGTTGAAATGGTTGGTTGGTTAACTCATTTCCGTAAACTTAGTCCGTAAATATTTAATATGAAGGTTTACGGAGTTGCTATAAATGTAATAGCCTGAATTTCAACGATGTCGAAAATAGTGGTTCGAGACCATCAAATCTGACAAATGAACTCGTAGATTATATTATTTAATATTTACGAGCCAAATGTAGTTTTTAAAAGATTTTTGGAATAATAAATTGTGTTTTATAAAGATTTATTTGGTCAAGAAATTGAGAAAAAGAGGTATCGAGATCTCGATGTTATAAACTGAGCCATAAATATTTTTATAAATATTTACGGAATGTCAATAAGGTAGTATTAAAATTTTGTTAGAAAATTTTGACGTTTAGGTGGTCAATTAAATAAAAAGGATTAAATTGAAAAATGTGTAAAAGTTGCTAAAAGGATTAAATAGCTCAATTGTAAAATGATGAAGGACCTAAAGTGAAAATAAGACCAAATGAGATATTTTGGGCGGCAATAGCTGAGAAAAATCAGGAAATGGGTGAAATAAGGGCAAAATTGGAAAATTGTCAAAATTAGCTAAATAAAAATGGGACTAAATTGGAATATCTAGAATTCTCTTCATTTCTCTTCATATTCATCAGCTGAAAAACAGCCATGGAAGGGGGTTCAAGCTGGTTTTCATTCTATAGCTTCATGTAAGTTTAATTCTTGCTTTCTCCTTGAAATTTCTATGTTTTTGGAATTTTACAATTGGGTCCAACTTACTATTTCATTAGTTTTTGATTCCATGGTTAATTTTTAAAGTTTTTATGGATGAGTGCTGAAATAATATGATGAATAATCATAGAATTGAAGCTTTACTTTTGGTATATGATGATTTTATCAAGTAAAATTGATAGAAATTCATTTTAGGACCTAATTAAGAAAGAGTTTGGAATTAATGTCTAATGCTAAAGTTCTGATTTTTAGGGGTTATGAAGAAGTTTAAAATGATAGAATAAAGTATTAATTGAGAAAAATTAGCTCAATTGAGGGGTTAATTGAGCAAGGACTGAATTGTATAAACTGTGAAATTTGAGGCAAAATGGAAATCAACATTTTTCACTAAAACTGTTTTGGACAGCAGCAGTAGTGTAACTTTGAAAAATCACCAAAAATTTTATAAATCGAATTATAGGATGGATAAAATATGTAATTAAAGCTTATTAAGTCTAGTTTCTTATAAAAGAAACGATGTAAGCAATAGAATTGTGAATCATGAGATATAATAAATTTTATGAGACAAGGTCAGAATGATTTCGGGTTCCCCTATTTTGACTTTGGAAAATCATAAAAAATTGGATAAAAATAATTAAGGGCTTAAATTTATATGTTTAGAATCCTTAATGAGCCTATTTTCCATATAAATAAACAAAAACATCATTTGAATCTTTTACAAGGATATAATTAATTTTTAGTGAAGAAGAGTCGGAACTGTTAGACAGCAAAACAGGGGTAATTTTAAAGAATAAAATGTATTTATTGGCTAAACCAAAATTTTTTTAAATTTTATGGTAAGAATATATATGAGTTTAGTTTTAGGTAAAATTATCGGATCTTAATTTAGAGTTATATAGCTCCAGATATAAATAATTTAGTGACTATGACACAGATGGACAGCTTGAATATTCATAAAAGTAAATAATAAAGATTATAGATAATGTTACTTACAAGTGTGTTATATACATTAAGGATGTGGAATGGAGAGGAGGAGGAGGAAAATATATATGAATATCCAGGTAGCATGGCTAATTTGCATGTTTTAGGCTTAAGGACTGAATTGAATAAAAGTAAAACTTCAGGAGGTAATTTTGTAAAAATGTAAAAAATGACCAAATTGAAGGAATGAATTTTTTTATTATCTAAATTAATAAATTGAATGAAATTTTCAATTTAAGATCTGGTGAAAATTGAGAAAATGGTAAATTACCAAAATGCCCCTTAATCTTGATATTTCTGCAATTTCGCCAAGTAAGTTCATGTAACTTGAATTATATTCTTAAATGCTTGAAATGCATGTTTTTGATATGAATATGATTTGAATGTTCATTATATGAAAATTGATGAAACATTGATATATTTGATAAAATGGGAAGAAATCCGGTTGAATGAAAGGAAAATTGATGGATCTCTCGAAAAGGAATTGATGGTAAAAGGATCTAGCACGACAGTGATCCTATCCTGATATAGCCCTCCAAGAATATGTGGAAAATGGATTTAGCCGGACAGCTAATCAATTAGGGTCAATTTAGCTTTGGATCGTAATTCGGATCCAAGCTCATTAGAGTAATTGTAGTTGCAGGAGATTTAGCCCGGACCGTAATCCCGACAATACTCTATGAGTTTATATTACAGGATTTAGCCTGACCGGTAATCCCATCATAAGGATGAGGTTCGCAGGAGTGTGCTCTCTGATATGGAATGTGTAAGACCATGGTTGAAAGATACCATGGCAACCTGATATGAAATGTGTAAGACCATGGTTGAAAGATACCATGGAAACCTGATATGAAATGTGTAAGACCATGGTTGAAAGATACCATGGCAAGGTGATATGAAATGTGTAAGACCATGGTTGAAAGATACCATGGCAACGTGATATGAAATGAATAAGACTATGGTTGAAAAATACCATGGCAACCTGATATGAAATGAGTAAGACCATGGTTGAAAGATACCATGGCAACATGACGGGAAAATGAATAACACCATGGTTGAAAGATACCATGGCAACATGACAGAAAACGAGTAAAACCATAGTTGAAAGATACTATGACATCATGTCGAAGATAAATAAGATCGAAGAAGAGAAACGCCAAGATATCTATTGAACAATCGATATTCGTGTAATATGTATCGATGGCATGGTTATATGAAATGGTTGTGTGAAATGTTTACGGAATTGGTCATATGGAAATATATGTACAAAATAGTTGTATGAAATAATTAAGAAGATAGATAAATGAAATAAGTATAGGTACATAGAATTTAATTTATGTTAAGTTTAATACTTAACTATTACCAAATAAATATATACAAGATATAAGGAAATGGTGGTGCATGAAATATTGATATAACGAAATGAATGATATATGCTTATGAAGAAACAGAAGAGAATAATATATTTTGTGACATGTACATATATAATTATCTTTGATATGTTGATACAAGGAAATTATGTAAGTTGAGACTATTATTAAACTCAAGAGTGATATGTTGAGAAAATAGGTATATCAATGTTGAATTTATATGAAATATGTGCAAGTATACTAACAATGTTGTTGTTTGACGCTTAGACAAATGCCAAGCTATTGATTGAATGGTAAAATGTTTAATTATAAGGAACATTGAAATGGTAAGTACTTAGATGAAAATATAATTTAAGATTTTGCGAAATTTTTTATGATCTCAATTTTATTCCAGTTGGTTTCTAATGTATGTTTTGGGCTTCGAGGGCCCAATAGAGAGACGTTATGATTATTTCAAAATATGAATAATAAATGACTCAAAATTATCTGAAAATGTTCAGTAAACTCCGGTAATGCCTCGTACCCTATTCTGGCAATGAATACGAGTAGGGGGTGTTACAATAAAAGTATATTGATGTTTGGTCCATCAAATTTATCAATCAAATAGTTAATTTAGGTGTAGGGACTAAATTGTAAAGTCCAATCCCTATAGAGTTTTAATTGTCTAAAGGCTTGGGACTTAAATAGTAATTAATTAAAGGTTCAAAATCGTAACTAAACCATTTTTAAATAAGTGTTAGATGATGGTGGTGACTTATGCATTAAAACATGATTAGTTAAGTAAGATTAATTAAAAATAATCAAACATAAATTATGGTATAAAACCCATTTTCAGTGGAAACAAACCGAGAATTCTCTTCATCCCCTACCTTTAAACTGTCCACCACCATAGAATAGAAAAACAAGAAAGCTTCCAAAGGTTTTAAGCATTTGGCCATACATTTTAAAGTGAATTCATGTTCTTTTCTTGTAATTTTTATATATTTTAGGTTATGGGAGGTTGATTTTGTAACATTCCGAAATAGGGCCTAAACGGAACAGTGGTTGCGAAACCACAAATTCAGGGTAAAAAAAATATATATATATATTTTATTATTATTTTGAGGTTCATGGTATGATTACATGATTGTGTGAAAATTTCGTGATAAAATTCTATGCATAAAGTGCTTAAATTGAGGTTAGGGACTAAATCGAATAATTTGCAAAACTTGCATTCTAGAAGTTTTTAGTATGAAATTATTTTGGAATATTAATTAGGAGATCTTAAATGGTAATTTGACCAATTTTAAGTTCATGGAAAAATTAGGACATGGAAGGAATTTTGAAAGTTTAGTAAGGAGGGCATTTTGGTCATTTGGTTATTAACATTAATAAAAGGTAAAAAGATGATAAAATTGTATCATCTTCTTCAAGTTACCAGCAGAACCTTACCTCTCTCCATAGCTGGGGTTTCTTCAACTTTCAAGCTTCATAGTAAGTGATTCCAAGCCCGCTTTTAATGATCTTTACGTTTTGAAGTCCCAAGAGTTCGATAAAGCTTATGCTAGCAATAATTTAAGTTAGGAATCAAATTTGGAAAAATACCCATAGGTGAAATTTGTGTATTTTGATGTTTTATGATGGAATATGAGGTTTTAAATTATGTTAGACAACTTGTGCTACTTGGTTTTAAGTGAAAACGAGTAAAAAGGCTTAATCGGTAAAAATACCTAATAGTCATAAGTACATGTTAGTGTGTGAATTTTATGTTACCATAGAAGGAAAAATGATCAGCATGTCATAAAACATAAGAAAATAGGATGAAGTTTAATTTACGAGCCTTGGGGCAAAAGTGCAAATATGTGAAAGTTTAGGGGCAAAAATGTAATTTTTCCAAAGTTTGAGTAAAGGGTTGTTTTGATAAATTTTGATATTAAATAAGCTAAATTTGCTATTATAGATCAAGAAGAGTGAAATTCAAGAGTAGATCGGGGAAAAGAAAAAGTAAAGGACTAAATTGTAAAGTTTAGTCACATTTTGTATCGAGATAAGTTTACAGTAAATAAATGCAATATTCTTTTATTTTACATTATTATTGTCAATTTCCAGCATTTATATATTTATGTTATGAAAATATTTAAAGTCAATTTAAGGTGAAGTGACAGAGGAAAAGTGTTAGAAAGCCGGTTGAACCCTAGGAATGTTAGGATATTAAGGTTGACAGATGAACGAAATGAGCCATGTAAGTCCATATTAGAAATATGGCTTTGGAGACAGGATTGAGCCATGTAAGTCCATATTATTTATGGCATTGGAGACAGGAATAATTCATGTAAGTCCATGTCAAAGACATGGCATTGGCAGGATATTGATAGAGCAGAACGACCCTAGTATCCTTAGTATTCCGAGTGGTTCAACGGGTCAGGATACGAGTTAAATTACAGTGAATTAACAGCAAAGGAAAAGTAGATTATACTTATGAAAAAGGAAAGGTCAGGTAAGAAAGAAGGTAAGAGAATAAAGAAGAAGATAGAAATTGAGAAGTAAAGAAATTTATGATGTTAGATGATATTATGCATAATTATCCATTATGTTGAATGTTGTGATTTATTTGCTTGTAAGCTTACTAAGCCTAGTGCTTAATCTCTTTATTTTCTTCTTCTTATAGTACTTATCTAGCCACTCGGGGATCGAAGGAAACGTCGGAGGCCGATCACACTATCAAAGAAATAACTCGGTATAATTAGACGTTTTGTTTTGTGTATGGCATGTATAGAAACTTAGCCACTTTTGGTATAATATGAACAATGAATGATGTGTAAATACTTGCTAGTGATTAGCTAATAAAAATGGCCGATGATATGCATGTTTATTAATATGTATGATTGAATGGTGATTATCACATGAAAATTATGAAAAATGTGAAAGTAACCTAAAAACAGATTCAAGTAACAGCAATGACGTAACTTTGAAAAATCACTAAAAATTGCATAAACATAGTTTGAAGATGAATAATATATGAAATTAAATCTTATTATGTCTATTTTCTTATGGAATAAGAAAAATAGGTAAAGGTATTATATTTCATGATATATCTGAGTTTTAGTGAAACAGGGTCAGAGCGATTTCTGGAACCCCTGTTTCAACTTTGGAAATTCACCATAAATTGTACAAAACTAATTAGAAGGTATACTTTATATGGTTATAATCCTTGTTGAGTCTAGTTTTAAGAGAAACAAACGGCTTAGTGATATGAATTTTGTACAGGAAGAAACATGGTTCGTAGTAACAAGAGGTTAGTGCAGTTGAGTTTTGAAACAGGGGAAACTTTAACTAATAAACTGTACTAATTGGCCAAGTCAAAAATCTATGAAAAAAATTAGTAGATAGATATATGAGTCTAGTTTCAGGAAAAATTTACGGATCTTAATTTCGAGTTTCGGAACTCAAGATATGAATTTTTAGGCGACTACGACGCAGAATGGCAGTACATTCCGAAATGCTTAAATAAACAATTTAAACCTATTTAAGGGATAGAATAAGTTTAGTAATGCCTCGTGCTCGATTCTGGCAATAGTCTCAGGTAAGGAGTGTTACAGATTTAGCTAGCCCATGTACCAATTTATAAAATTGTTAAAGTTTTTGAAAATTGTCATTGTTGATTTCTTGAAGAATTTGGTGTGAAATTGATAGATTTTAAGCTTAGATTATGAAAAAGACTAGATTGTAACATTTAATTATTAGTTTTGTACATAAAAACTAAAATGAATAAAATGTGATTTTTTTTAAATTTCGGTATAAATAAAGAGTATAGGGTCCTTAATGAATGTATGCGAAATCAGTTTTTAAACCGAGGCTCAAAATTAAAAGTATAAAATTGAATAAAAATATAAAATTTTAGGGGTGCTAGAAAAATGAAATTATATAGGTTTATGGCATGACATAATATGAAAATGTTTGGTATTAATGGATTGTATAAAATAATTGATTAGATCAAGAACTGGATCCGAGTGGAGTTAGTTGAGGAAAAACTAAATTTGTTGATTAGTCCCTAAAGAATCAGCTTGTTCGGTGTTGTGATAAAGTAAGTTCATATGGTATTTATTTACTTGGGTTGTTATCTATTTAAGTTGTATATGTATGTTTGGTTGTGGAATAATTAATTGAGGATTGGTATGAAAAGTTAAAATTAGACTGAATTGAAATGTGGTGTTTGTACATGTAAAAGATGCCCGTGTGAACTTAGAAAAAGTTAGGATATGATTGGTATGCTAATAGGGTCTTGTGCACGCTTGTACAAAATTTATTACAAATGTTATTGAGGTCCAACATTTGTTACAGATTCTTCAAGTGAATGCGACATAAGTTTTGCTCGGACGAGTAACCTAATCTGTTGTTATAAAGGTTTAGCCCAAATGAGTAACCTGACATGTATATATTCAACTCGGACTAGCAATTGGTGTGGTGTAGATACCAGTGTATCCGAGTCTGTTTATTAGGGTTCATCGGGAGAAACAGTTTATATGAAAATGAGAAATTGAAACGGAATGAAATGAACTTGATATTCAAATGGAAAGTTATTGAATGAATTGAGGATGAAAAATTGATTGGAGTAATGCCTTTGACATGTATGTAATTATATTATCCCTTGATGAAATGTGAATTTGAGATTGTACCTGATGTGACATGAATTGGTATGTTAAGTACTTGTGGTATCATATTGTATAGATTTTAAGTAAATGCTTACAATGTTGGTGCTTTTTATTGTCATGTCTAGCCAAATGTTGTGTCAATCTAAAGCAACTTAGAAATGTTAGGCATAAATAAGGTAAGCTATGTTTAATACATATGAACACACTAAGCATCCTATATGCTTACCTTGTTTTTTTTTCCTTTCCTTGTAGATTATTACCTTGCGAAACATAACAAGTCGGATCATTTCGAAGCTCACACTATCACCGAAATGTTAATAAAATGTTTATTTTAGTTTCGGGATTGTGGCATGTATATAGAGATAAGATGTTAAGGAAATCTTTCTTTTTCATCAGGTACTTTTGATGTTTGTGGCAAGTGTTAAGTTGTATGTAAAGTGGTATGTGACAAATGATGTATGGTTTAACTATGGTTGAAGTTGTTTAGTTGATGATTTTAAACTTGAATATGTCACATAGGTATGCTAAGAATTACATATGAAAGGAAATAGGTAGATGGATTGAATATGTTTTGGTTTTGACTATATATATATATGATGCCATTTGAATGGTCATATACTTGATGTCTTATTGACATTGTTCTAGGTTAAACAAACATGTTTTGGTAGAACTGAACATGATATATGAATATGTGTATTGAAAGGTTTGGTTAGAATCTTTGAATTAGGTACCAAATTGTGCATTTTTACCAAAAATAAGGTTCACATCACGACCACGATTGTCAACGTCACAATGTGGTGCCAACAATGAGTAACGTTGTGACATCAGAATGCTTGAGGTCACGACGTGACTTATTGTTTCGACAACGTCAAGATGTGGGAGATGTGAGGTTGCGATGTCAACCCTGAATTTTCCAAACCTTACAATTTGATTCTAATTCAAGCTCAGGTTGACAAAAGAGCTTTCATAAACTCATTTAAGAAATGAAAATGAGTGTTTAACATATATTGAATGTGATCGATGTTTAATCGCATGTGTGATTGAATAATTACTGCTTATTTGACAATGTAGCATTACATAACTCAAACTCGACCATCGAATCGGGTGAGAGGTGTTACAACTTTCTTGTTACTTATTTCTATTTGATTTTGTTATGTTTTTAATTAAATTTAAATTATGTTAGCACCACTGAGTAACTATTACCTAGTGTATCGATTAGTTTGTTTCCATGCGTAGGTTTCGGATAAAAGCTATAAAAGTTTCTCGGTCAAGCATCCAACTCTTACGCTTAGCTTGGAAACCATTATGGTCATATTTTTATGTCTATGTATGCTTGAAGTCATATGGCATGTACCTAGGTTGGTATGTTTGTTATCTAAGTTAGTTTTGGCATTTCTTGTGAGTAACCTATAATGTTATAATCGTTGAATTTTATCTTTTGATTACTAGGTAATTAAGTTTGATTATGTGAGTTTGAATGTGCAAATTGGTTGGTTTAGTAATGTTATGTTGGAGGTTATGATTTGGAAATGTTTGAACATTTTTAGATAGGTTAATTGGAGGAATATGTCTTGTGGTATATTTTAAGTATGTTTAGGTTCATTTGGTTAAAGTTTTGAACACTTAAAAGTGCATGATTTTAACCATTTGAACACAGAGTCTCGAGACAAAAAGAACATGTCTCTAGACCGCTAGAACAAATTTCATTTAAATGTTGCATTTAAGTGCTTAAGGCATTGAGACTTATTTGTATAGTCTCAAGATAATTATTCCTAGGTCTCGAGGCAAGTAGTCTTTGCCTCAAGACAAAAAAAAAAAAAACATTAAAGCTAAATAGATATTGTCTTGCTTTAAGACTCGAAACAAGAACCTATTGTCTTGAGACTTTCAAACATAGAAGTAGAAAAAGGAAAACATGGGAGGTTGGTCTTGCAACTAGGTCTCAAGACACAAGTTGTAGTGACTTGAGACATATTAACTTCGAAGCTAAAATTCCCAAAATAATTTATGACCTATCTCGAGACATAAATTTGAAATTTGACTTTTGAATTTGGATTCAGGTCTTAACTTTGAGATTAACTCTTACAACCTCGTAAATTGATTAAATGAAATCAATGAGTGTATAAATGCATGTGTAGGAATTATTTTGACAATTGATTTGAACATATTTGTGTTATAGTAACTTGAGTTACTTCGGCAATGTAATATGACATGACACATTCAAATTTAGTGATCAAGTTGAACGTGAGATATTTCAATTTTGATCTTATATATTTTTATAAGCTAAAAAGAAATTACGAATAAATAATAAATTTAACCCTATTAATTCTTATGAACTCAATGAGCTATGTATATATATAGATAATATTATATAGATATACAAATTCTAACATATTAAAATTTATTATAACCTTATTTATTTCCTAGAAAGTGAAAATATATATTAAAATAAATTTGAAAGTAGCTCATGGCTCTCTTAGGAGTTGGTTTTATATAATATATCTATGAATATAGGTTCTATGTAAATTATAAATAAAATTCAACATAAATTTGAGTATAAATTATATTCATGATTATTTTAAAATAGAATTTGTCTTCTTTTAATTATTTTAATTTTTTCTCAATTTAGCAACTCTAAATAAAATAATTGTGCAAGTTAATTGTTATCGTTAAAATTTTTATTTTCTTTTAATGAATTGCTTACATGGCAATAAGTGATTGACACAAACTTTTTTTTTTTACTTTTGATTAAAATTTAGGAACCTATTTATAATTAATCCAAAACTTTTCTCCTTCTCTTTCTCACATATATATAAAATATATTTTTTATTATATAATTACATAATTATTATTTTATTTATATAAATAAAATAATTATTAATTAAAACAATAATTAAATATTTTCAGCCACAACAATTAAACATGAAGCTTAAAATTTTATTCCTGTCTATTTATTTAACTTATTAAACGAAAATAAACAACAAAATTCCAACTGTTCATCAGACATCAAAATCTTTACTCACTGTATTGCGAATTAATTCTTGGCTATACATATACATATTATATATATATATATGATATTGGAGGGGGAGAAAGCAAATGAAAAGTTGAAAACAAGAGAAGATCAAGTGGAAAAAGAAAGCAGAACAAGAAAATGGCAAATGCAGACCCAAGCCAGAAGGTTGACTACGTTTTCAAAGTAGTGTTGATCGGTGATTCAGGTGTGGGTAAGTCTCAAATTCTTGCTCGTTTTGCTAGAAACGACTTCAGCTTAGATTCCAAGTCTACCATCGGAGTTGAGTTTCAGACTAGAACCCTCCTCATTGAGCACAAGAGTGTTAAGGCTCAGATCTGGGACACTGCTGGTCAAGAACGGTAACTTTTCATGCAAATTCATACCTTTTTCCCTGCTTCTTTTTTATTTTTTCTCTTCTTTTCTGGGTTTTTCGTTTTATGTGCATTTGCATCTTTTTTTCTTGTTCTTTCTTACACTTGCAATTTGTTTTGTGGAAAGATATGAAAAAAGGATTTGTTTTTGGTGAAATTTTTTCTGGGTTTTTCGTTTTATTTGCATTTGCATCTTTCTTCTTCTTCGTTCATAGATCTGTATGTTTGTAGATAGAATTATTTTGTTCTGCTAGTTTTACTGTGGACTGATAAGACATGTATTGATTGTATTTAGCTTGTCTAGATGGATGGTTGGTGAGATGTTTGCCATTTCAATCAGGAGTGGATTGGATTGGATTTTCGATGGATGAATTGTATAGTTACTGTTGATCGTGTATATATATATATATATATATATTTCCTTTTATTTTTAATGATGGCCATGGGATTGGTAAACATTTACATGGATCTCGATCACAATCTTGACATATCAGTTGAACCTTGGTGTCACCTTTATTGCAAAGTATTGTATTGTATTAGATCCTTGATCTCATAAATTTTTAACAGATCTCTGGCCTACACATTGAAAAACATGTGCTTGCAGTAGCTTGCGACCGGTGTCCTTGAACTTGAGCCGTTAAGTTGCAACCATTTAGATATTTATCGTATTAGCTTGAAAATGAATGTTCGGTAAGGTATATAATGGTTTTGATCCTGTCTGATCTGCTGGTCTCGTCCAGGGCATTGGTTATTTGGTTATGGGGATTCCTTTGGTGGTATTATTTTCCTGGTTTGAATACAGTTTCAAGAGTAGTCGATGATTTTGCTTCTTTTCTTATGTTATATTGGAACAGATACAGGGCTGTTACGAGTGCATACTATAGGGGTGCTGCCGGGGCAATGCTGGTTTATGATGTAACGAAACGCCAGACCTTCAATCACATCGCACGCTGGCTAGAAGAGTTGCGTGGTCATGCTGACAAGAACATTGTTATAATGCTGGTTGGGAACAAAAGTGACCTCGAAAAGCAGCGGGAAGTCTCAACAGAGGATGCCACCGAATTTGCTCAAAAGGAAGGACTATTTTTCTTGGAGACCTCAGCTCTTGCAGCGAAAAATGTTGAGACCGCATTCTTAACAGTGCTTACTGAGATCTTCAACATAGTGAACAAGAAAAACCTAGTTGCCGGTGAGAATCAATGGAACGGCAATGGCAATCCCACGTCACTAGCAGGCAAGAAAATCATCATTCCAGGTCCAGCTCAAGAAATTCCAGCAAAGAGCAACATGTGTTGTAGATCATGATGCAATTGGATTTATCACCTAATGTCAGTTTCTTTCTTTCACATTTTTATCTGCTTGTATATTTACATTGCTATAGCTTGCAAGGGCAGCTAATTAATTGAATGTTT
Organism: Gossypium arboreum; assembly: GCF_025698485.1. Taxonomy (NCBI): domain Eukaryota; kingdom Viridiplantae; phylum Streptophyta; class Magnoliopsida; order Malvales; family Malvaceae; genus Gossypium; species Gossypium arboreum. The sequence goes on from NC_069071.1 coordinate 6,008,599, forward strand.
TTGAGATTGAGGAATGATATGAAACCAAAATTTTGAAGCTTCAATAATAGGTTCCATTTATATTGTATTTTTATTTCACTCTAGTTCTTAGCATCACCTTTTTTCATATAACAACATTAAGGATTCCCTCTAATTACATGATAAGAGTTCAAACATACAAATGGCCAGATAAAATTGCATTTGACAACTTTGATAGCGTGAACCAAATTGTTTGTTAAACTGTTATGTTCCATTATACCTACGGTGACAATAAATAAACCTTAAAATTTCTCAATAATAATCAAAGCTTCGATCTAGCAGTCAGTAAGTAAGACCTTCAAATTACTAAAGTATCTATAGAACCTTGAAACTCTTTCATCTTTAGTCCTATTCACTAGCATTGGTATCCTGTATTTTCATTGCTTCAACATTGTGATCCTCCAGTGGGGTTCCATTTTCACCACTCATATCTTGTTTCTTATCTAGCACGCCAAGGCTTTCGGGTGCCAAAGTTCCATTCTTTTCAGTCTCCATGCGTGCTGAAAGCCTTTCCAGCAGTTCCTGGCAGTCCATTGCTGTAACCATCACACTCAAACTCGACCGGCCTTTCCAGCAGCCAATGGCTATTGCCAATGCATCTGCTTGGATATGGTCTGATAATGATTTGTCACCCGCCAAGAAAAGGTTAGGAAGGGAATCATGGAAACCAATTGTTCTGGCAGGAAGGGCAGATCAAATGAAGTTACTTACCTTCTCTCAAAACAATCACACAGCAGCCTAACATCAGGTCTGCTGCCTTCTGACCGAAATCAGCATCAACAAAGTCAGCAAATTTGATTGATTTATATTGCAAAAGATGCTTGAAATCTGCTGGGGAAGCATACAGTATTTGTTTGGTAATGTATGGGAGAATCACAGGCAACCCTTCTGATGAAATCCTGAATGAGCATGGTGCCGAGGAACCTTCTCTAGATGATTGGCGCTCCTATTTTTAGAACAAAATCAAATAAAATGAGAAAAAGAATCCTCAGTGACTCAGAAGCAAACCAGGAAATGCAAATTCTGATAAAATGAAAATTTCCTTACGGAAAAATAAATAGGGCAATTAAAAGAAAAAAATATATACTCACAAACATCTTCAAGCCAACGGAAGTTATCTTCAGTTGCTGTCCAACTCGAAAATTCAAGTCCAAAACATCCTTAACTGATTTTGAAACATAATAAATTCTCTTCACATGGTTAGCATCCTTGTTTCTTGTAACAAGGTGGCCAGTGAAAGGGAAGGATTCATCAATACCATAAAATGTCTTAATGCTGTTTATTATAGTTTCATCTTGGAAGAAAAGAACGGGGTCGACGCCTTTCCACTTGCTCTGAATCTGCAATTTCCTCTTCTCTCCTGTTTTTGCAGAATCGGTTTTCTTATCAGCTGCTTCAGAAGAATTGCTCTCTGGAGCACCTCCAGCTGGTTCATCATCAACTAAATCCGCTTCTAAAGCCACCTCAGAGATCTTTTCATCAACCTCTGAAGTCTCTTCTGAGATCTTTTCATCAGCAGCCTCCAAAGCCATCTCAGAGATATTTTCTTCAGCCTTTGAAGCAACTTCCAAGATCTTTTCATCTGCCCCATCCACAGAACTAACTTCTAATCCATTAATTTCTTCAGTAGCTTGGTCTGACAAATTTTCATACAGTTCACTTCTAGTTGATAATTTTCCTTGTGAAGTAGAAGACTTGTCAGGAATTGCTGCAGCAATCATTATGAAACCAATTTGTAAAAGCCCAATAAGGCAAGCTAAATGAAAGAGAAGAGCTAGGGAATCAAAATTGATAGTTTTAATTTACCTGGCAAATGAGAAACTTTGTGGAGGACAGCAATGAAAAAGGCTCCTGTGTTCTGATCATGAGGCACTATCCTCATGCAGCGTTGTAGTGGGAGATCAGAAACTTCTTCCTCCAAATCATCAATCGAAGAAATGGTATCATCAGGCTGAACTACATCTTCAGCATTTACACTTTCACCATTCTCACTCTTCTGGTTGTTGTTAGTTAAATCCGCATAATTTTTGCCAGAAGGGAACATGCTAGGAACAATCCCATTTCTTTGCAACTTGCGAGCATCCTTGTATGATGGTAACCAGACTCCCTTATCACGTACCTGATGAACACGTAAAACCTTATCACATGAAAAGAAGAAAATGGAATGTTGAAAAGCAAAATCTTCATGAAAAGTATCATATTATTGTTATTAGTTGGTAGTTAGACAATCTTATCGGGAGAGCATTTCAAACATAAATATCCAGACCCTCACTTAGGGAACAAATATGGAACATTTAGTTAACAGATAAGGCACCATATACTAACCTTCCATTTAGTTAGACCTGGTCGACGAATTAATTGAGGCAGTTCATTTGAGACATCAACCAGTTCAACAGACCCTCCACATCTTCGTAAAATCTGAAGCAAAAAGGGGAGACAAAGGACTTGTTTAAACACAAGTTAAAAAACCCAGCAAAATTGAATGATGAGGAAAGAGTAAGATCAAGAAACTGAGGGAAAAAATTCATATATATATGGATAGTAAAACATAACATAAAAGTGTAGGAGTAACTACTAAGACCAGGGTTAAAAATTTTAAGTTCATCTAAAAAATGCTTTAATTTAAATATAAAACCACAAAATACATGTTTAATAACGAACATCTTATCAGCTACCTGAACTCAAACTGAACAACCAATTCATGCTTTAGTTTACTGACCAGTTCGTATCTGTTAATGTTTTACCATCACTGGCAAGACTCTATCAATAAGCTTCCATCAAAGATTCATCTTGGAGGATTGAATTACACTAATTACTTTAATCAGCTTTTCAAATTCACATGACAATTAGAAGTTGCGTTGTTTCATCTTTCTTAAAATTCATCTCGCTTTGACATGATTGGTTACTTTCACAAATTGGGATCCTTCTAGGGCCTTAAACTTTCATCTTAATGCAGCTCAACACATAATATTTTAATGGGTGTTATTCTTTTCCAAAGAGGAGATGATATTCTAAATCTCTGATTCAATTAGCGTCCCTATATATTACATTATTGACCACGAAAATAAAGAGACATCTCTTTCTCTCTCCCCTCTCCCTCTCTTTTTTAAAAAGGTAACTCCATTTTCTAAAAGACAAAAGTAAAAACAACCAAAGAAGTTACTTCGGTTTAGTGATTTTGTCTCTTGGGCAGCATAAATTACCTCAGCAACCACAGCTTCATTTTCAACTGGATTCATGGAGCAGGTTGAGTAAACCATTCTTCCACCAACTTTCAACAAAGATAGACCTGCCATAGAGCAACAAATTAGAGACTGGAACATCCACTAATTAAAAATTAAGGTCTTCTATAATTGATAACATCCACTAATAAAAGTCTAAGTTCTATAATTGATACCTCGCATGGCAATGTGAATCTGTAGGCAGTGAAGTCCATTGCCCATTCCTCCATTCCTGTATGAATGCACATAAATAAGATCTTATGAAATGTGATATTAGCAAGTGAAGGGATGCGAAAGAAGAGAAGGCAGAGCAAGAAATGGCGAACCATTTACGCCAGATATCAGGAGCCTTGCGGAGAGTACCATCACCACTGCAGGGCACATCACATAATACACGGTCAAAGAGAAGTTGAGTAATGCTCTGCTCCAAGTTATTTGTTGTTTCTGAACCATTTGAGATATTTTTGTGGGAACGGCAGCCAGGGAAGTGTTGACCTTCATGATTTGTAACTATCAGGTTAGCAGTGCACATTCTTTTTGTTTGGTGGATGAGAAGGTTACATCTTTGTACATCAAGATCATTTGCTAGAACCTAAAGCAAAAAACAATGAAAAATTGTTATAGATGTCTGTGCATATAACAATTAATTCAGCATATGAAATAAGGGGTAAGAGTTGTTATCCGAGCAGGCCAAGACGCTACCCAAGCAATGCATGATTATATGGTGATGATGGGCAGACCAACTAAAACCCAAAGTTCAGAGAAAAAAAAAAAAAAGTAAACAAACCATGCCATCTGGTAAAAATCGTCCTTTAGCTGAGTGGTATATAATTTCAAGCAACTGAAAAGTTTTTGAACCGGGTGCTGCGCACACTGCACAAGGGAACAGCAGAAAATAGTAAACTATATTTCCAACATAGATCAGATACAGTTTCTTAACTAAAATTGCACAAAATAAGGGGGTGATGTTTAGAAAGAACATAAAAACAATGAAAGTTGCTTACCATCAAGTACAAAATGATCAGGACGTACATCAAGGAATAGAGGAGGCACCTACATCATGAACAAGTGGAATATCAGTCAAAGAAAACAGTCAGAAACTTCCCAAATGTATAACAGCAAAGTACTTGCAAGTGACATCCACCTACCATGCTGACAGCCTCCTGTCGACTGATGTTCCCTATTTCAGTTTCAAGTTTCAAAAATTCATGAAACCTGAAAGTTATTTAACCAAATCATGAATTGTCTAATGACCATACAATAATAATAATAACACATAACTTGAGCATGGAAACCATTTAAAATCATACTAGGCAGCTTGGACATAACATATATGCTTAGTATATGAAAAGCAACAAGGCATTAACATGACAAAACCAGCACTTGTAAATCACATAATTGATATACAGGTAAAATCTAGAAGACATTGAAATGTTGCAAATGCATCATATCAGTCTTCCTCTTTGCTGAAATAGAAAAGATATAACCCAGATAAGATAAGCATTAACTTATATATACAAGTAAAATTCAGATAAGATAAGCATTAACTTATATATACAAGTAAAATTCAAGAACATGCAAATAACTCAACCCGAAGAGTAAGGCAAATTGACACTGTGTAATCATACAGGATTGCCGAATACATGATCATGTAAAACGACCTACCTCTCAAGAGTTTGGTTTTTCCTTAGCTGCATGCGTGAAAAATTCGATTGCCAAGCAAGGTTATCAGGGTACCAAGGCAAAGGTTTTATAGGCTCCAAATCACCCCCTTCAATAGCCTGCCAAAAAAAAAAAAAGAGCAAGCAACAAGGCCAAAAGACAGTTACTTACAATACCATTTAATTAAGATATCCATAGCACAAGGAAAATTCAGCAACGCACTTCAGCTTGAAGAGATTTCATAAAATCATTCGCTAACTGTGAACGAATATCCTCACAAAATTGGCTACTGCAAAAGATTAGTAAAGATATTACTAAGCAGAGAAATGATTGTTTCACAATCAATCCTCAAACCCCAAATCTTTAACAAGTAAAAAAAGGAAAGAAAAACATACGTGGCATTAATTCTGAAAGCAGCAGGTAATGGTTTTCTAAGCATTTCCATGAAAGCATCCCATTCCTCAGGAGAAACAATCCTTTGTTCCTGCCAGAAAAAGAAATTACATAAAACACTTCCATCTTTCACATATAGATGAAATAAGAAAAATAACATATAAAAACTACTTTGTAATATTCATCAAAGGAAGGGTTTTGAGTAGCAAAAGGCTGCCAAGCAGGGTTATTGGGGTCAGATGAAGACTCGGTTTTTGGTCGTTTCCAAACATTTTCTCTGCTTTGTTTAAAATGTTTCCTTTGAGTACGAGACCCTCTTCGACCTCCCATTGTTTCTGCTTCTTTAGTTGTTCTGTAAGATAGTGGCCGCCGCTGAGGTTTTGAGAGGGTGAGATTGAGAGTGGGATCTGTTATACTTTTTGCTCTCAGATAATTAGTTACAAAAGAACATGGGCTTACTACTGTTTATTTTTACAACATGGCCCATCTGGTCTGCCAGAAACGGCCGAAAGGCAGTTTTTGAAGGATGTAGATATTGGTCCTGCCATGTCTGAAACCTAATCCAGTAATTGGCTGCTGTTGGATGGTTGACGACATTGAAGGTTAGCTAACAGGCTACCTTTGAAGTTCGCCCAGGCCCAATAGTTAGAAATTGGTCGAACAGGGAATTGAAGCTCCCCTGGTTTATTACTTTTTAGGATAATTCAATTTTGCCATGAAAGTATTTGTACTTCTCTTTAGCTTAGCAAATACCGCTTTGAGATTGATACCAAGTTTAGTATCGATTTTGAAAAGTGTTTTTAAAAAATTTGATTAAGATTTTGAGAAATAAAGTGTTTAGTATTGTCTTTAAAAAATATTTTAAAAAAATGAGATGTTTGCATTTAAATACAATTTAAATTCATTAATATTACGATATCTTAATAGAATATAAAAAAAATTTATTGTAACTTATCATTAGTTGATATGTGAAATAAAAATTTTAAATGTTTTTAAGCAATTAATATTAATTATTTGTAAAACTCAATATAAATATATATAATTTATATTTTTGAAATAAATTTTAATAGAAAAATATTTTTACATCCAATATAAATATTACATAAAATACATTAAATTATAAATAATAGTTACTTTAAAAAAGTTTTTCCCAAATGCAAAAGCACTTAAGTTTTATAGCTTCCAAAACTGCTTTTGAAAAATAAGTCTACTTTAAAAAAGTTAATCAAAGTTCGAGTCATATCGTTAAGTCTAATTTTTCAAATGTTGCATGATATCACATCATCAAACTTTCATATTTTTACAAATTTAAAAGTCAAAATCAACTTAAAACATTGCCAAATTTTTTTCACCATTTTTACAATACCCTGTGCTGCATTGGATGAATCCGTGCAGGTATTTTTGCTTTCGAGAATTCCTTGTTTAAAAAGACGGTTACTAACTTGGCTTATCTTTCAGTTCTTTAATCAAGCAAGGGTGTGCCAAATCAATCAAAGATCTGCATAGTTAACAATTTTATATCTAACCAAATTGATGGTATAGAGGACAGCTAGACAAGCTTTGTCTACTTGGTGGAGATGAAAATGTAACCCAAGGACTTGTGAATTGGAATCAAAAGCCTTCTTCACGTTTTTAAAGCTGTTCTTTGCTGTCTATATTAGTGTGTCATGATGTAATCTAATCAGTAAATTTAACCATTCATAAAGTAATTGAGTAGGTAAACATCCAAAACAGTCATAACACATTCAAAACATATTGTTCATGTGATACTGATACACTAAAAAAACAATACCCCAAAAAACCATCGGCAGACTCTAGAAAATTGAATAATCAAAATGACCTCAACATATAAAAACGGTTTCAGAATCAAACATTCAACTACTGACCAAAATGCCAAACCACAGTTAAGCTGCAATGGAAGGCTTAGAAGCAGCAGAGAGCCTGGATCTCTTCTTGGCTAAGCTCTCACTCCTGCGCTCACGCTGCTCCTTCAACCTCTGGGCAAGCAGCTTCTGGTACTCAGCAGCATCAGCCTTGGCCTTTGCAACTCTCTTCTTCTTCTCTGCAATTCTGCCACGCTTCCTCTGCAGGGTCAAAGGAGTCACCAACCTCTGAATTTTGGGAGCCTTACTGACTTTCTTACCTGCATTCCAAGAAAGTGATTGTTATTTCCAACTCAAGTGCAGCTTGTCATAAACTCATATTATGAACAAGAATTCTTCCACCTGCAAACTTAAGCTCAAATGTATCACTTCGTACTCACCGGATTTGGTTGTAAAGGTTCGGCGATAAGTATTAACATACTTCCGAACATCATCCTCCTTAGACAGGTTGAACAACTTCCTGATTTTTGATGCTCTCTTTGGACCCCTCATTCTTGGCTTCTCAGTGTCAGTCAGTCCAGGAAGATCATTTTCACCCTTTTTCACAATAACCAAGTTCAAAACTGAAAGATCCTGACTAACAATGCATCCACGAACTGACTTCCTCCTGCGCTCTCCATTTCTCCTACCATACCCACGGAAGCAGGGAGTACCTGTTCAAAGAATTAGAAAAGCAGAAATTTAATTAACCAAAAAACATTTCTACACAATTAAGAACAAGGAAAAATATTTCAGAGTCCACAGACCTCTGTGAAGCAAAAGACGAACACGTCCAGGAGTGAGAACTCCTTGCTTCATTGGAAAACCCTGTTTATCACAGCCTCCCATGATCTTGAATACATAGCCCTTAAACTCCTGTTGAAGGATAATTAAGGGGTGAGCAAATTGCAGTTATGAAGTCCAGATGCACCAGCAGAAACTTGAGACAGTGAACAAAAAGCTAAAGGTAACTTGGAAACATACCTCACCGAGGGCATCACCACTGACTTCCTGTGAGATCCTCTTGTCAAAAAAGGCTCGACTGCATTTTCAAATGTCAATGTGAGAATACTTTCTTCTTAATACAAAGTAACAACTACCAACTTGCATTGACACAAGAGAGTAAATAGATGCTCACAAATAAGATCAAGCCAAGCTGCTTAAAAGAAACTATTATTTTAACATAATAATCAGCTACAAATTTAACAGATGAGCTATTGTCTTATAAGGTATATTTGACGCACCGATTGGATACAAGTGAACTATATCCAGAAGGCTAATCCACCATAATATTATAAGTTCCACTTCATATCTAAATGAAAAAAGAAAAGACCTACAAATCAAATCCATTTGTTGATTTTGTGTTGCAAGATAAAAGAGAAGACCATCAGATTTTTTTTAATTTCTTTCTCACAGTTGCATAAATTTATGCCTCAAATAGAAGATATCCAAACTTCGTTAGCAAATAATATACATTTTATTTTGCTTCACATAATTGACTTTTCACATTCTATAAATACTCAGCAAAGTTGAATCCCACCCAAACAAAATATAACTGAAACCTGAATATATATATAGACAACATGACCAAAAAGAAGCCATATCCTTCATATGGGTCTTTTCATGGTTAAGACAAGCAGCATTAAATTTAACACTAAATACTGAAATTAAATCAACGAATTCAACTTAAACCCAACTATTTTATCAGACAGAGAGAAGAAAATTACAGTTTCTGGTCATCATCAATTTCCAGCTTTTTTTGGCAACCAGTAGTCGGATTTGCAATGTTGAACTGAGAAAAAGAAAAAAGAAAAAAATCAGCAAAATGAAAAGAATAAACAAACCCCAAAAAAGGATTGAAATCTATTTATATTTCGTTCAAAAAAAAAAAACCTTCATTTCTGTTTGACGGGTCTTCTGAGGAAGAAATGCCGCAGCACTGCTCTTGCTAGCTTTAAGCCTTAAGGTTAGGGTTTCGCTTCTGTTAAAGGGTTTTCATTTGTGGATATTTATATATATAAAAGGGGAATAATTGGGTGCTGCTATTGAACACGGTAACTTTTTCCTGAATCAAATTAGACTCATAAATGTGGACATTTTATGGGTCCTGAATTCTAATTTGGGCTTTGAGTTAATTGGTTAAATGGGCTTACTTGGACCCACTATAATCGCTTTACTCTAATTTAATTTTAAATTTAATTAAAATAATTAAAATTTTGTGGGAAAACGTTGAAATTATGTGCAGGGAAAAAACAAACCAAAAATAAATAAGATTTGAGAATACTTAAATCAATAATTTAAAATAAAAAATTGATAAAAATCAAAGCACAAATTTAAAAAAAACTAAAATCAACCATTAACAATTTAGAGAAAAAATACTAGTAAAAATAGAAATTTGAAAATTTATAACCTCCATGGGTGGTTTTATCAAATTCTATTTTTCAATTAAAAAAATACTTTATAAAAACAAAGTGAAGATTATATTCTAGAAATATGTTTGAAATAAAAAAATCTAAATGGTTAATTGTGTAGTTTTATTTTATTAGACCAAGTTTAACAACTTATTTAATGGGGTATGAATGTGAAAACTATAGATTTAGAATATAAATGTGTGTTTAAAAATAATATATAGTAAATAATGAAACGCGTGGTTTGAAATTTTTGAAATTAATTAGACATAACAACACAAGAAATATGTACTATATTAAAATTAAAAATTAGATCAATTTGTAAGTAAAATGAAATTTAAACACATAAATACATCATATTAACAATCTGGAATACACTATGATTGTTATCATGGTGTTGTCACCAATCATGAGTTATCTTGAGTTGATTTATAATACTAACTCAATTAACAAAATTATTAATGCTAGAAATTTTACAACATGCATATGCGTCATAAACCATATATTTAAAACACAAATGTATGTTTGAAAATAATATATAATAAATAATGAAACATATAGTTTAAAATTAATTAATAATAACTCATAAAATATATATATATGACATTAAAATAAATAAAATTAGATTAAGTTGTGATTAAAATAAAATTTAAATACATTAAATTAAAAATATTGAATAAATACAATTATTTATGAGAAGATACATCTCACGAAGAAGGAATACTTAAAAAAGAAAGTTCTTGAGTGAGTTATTTTCATAATTTGATTTCAATTATTCTTTAATTAATAAAATTATTTATTTAAATTCATTTATGAAATATGCCAATATTAATTTAGTTTTTAAATTTTAATATATATAATTTGTGTACATTAAAATAAAACGTATAAAAAATTAAATGAAATTTTAGTTGAGTAGTAAATATTAATTTAATTAGTATGAGTTTTTATTAATTTTATTAAAATAAAAATACAAAATTACCTCAAATAATATAACTTGTTTTAATTATATTTTTGTAATTTCTCTAACCGAATTGATGTTTGGTTAGCTCGTAACACCAACTAAATCATGGAGTTAAATAGAAATATAAATTAGTAAAATGACACATATCCTTAAAATATATATATTAGTAATAGAATTTTTAATCGAGTAGGTGTGATGAGTTAACTAAACACTAACTCAATAGAAAAATTACAAAATGACTTTCTAAATTTAAAATAAGTTATATAATTCGAGGATACTTTAATGAGATTTGAATCAATGTCAATTACATTGAAAAACTTTAAATTTATCAATCAACCAAAACTTAATTTTAATTTATTTTTATATTTTCTAATTTTAATTTTAATTTTATTATACACGTTTTAATTGTATATATTACCAACAAGTATTTGTGTAATGATAAGTCACATTACAGTTTTATAAGAAACACATAATTAAAGAAAAATAATTTTAAAAAAAAGAACAAACAAATTGAAAATCATATACAAACTTCATTTTATTTTTCTCCTTGATCTAAAGGTTGTTCCTTTTTGGGAATATTTTTTCTCCTTATAAGATCACCAAACCTTCTTAACAAAGCTTTCTTCTTTCTCGTGCTCCTATCACCTTCTTCATCAAAATGGCTTGTATCAATTCCCTCAAACTCCTCGCCATTCATTCCTTCATCATCCGTCAACACAGAAGATGACTTTTTCCTCTGATGGGTTCCAACACTTGGTGTTGAACCAGCGGCAGGAGCAGACTTTGGGGTTTCAGCCACATCAAAAATGGATCCTTTAAGTGGATCATCAGAGTAATCCGAACTCGAATCTTCATCACTTGCTCTCACTGGGAATGTCAAGCTCAAAGGACCACTACTGCGTTCATGATAACGCTTTACTTTCTTACTATGATCCTTTTCTGCAGAACTAGTATTGACTGGTTTTTGTTTCGTGGCTTGTTCATGATGATCCTCAGTTTCCCAATTTGCTTCACAAAACAATAGTTTCAAATCCCTAATGTTTTCAACTGCTGCTGCTTCATTGATCTTAAGACTTTCATTCTCTTGTGAAAGGATATTCAAAGCTTCTTCTTTTTTAGCAATGGTGTCTTTGAGTTGGGAATTCTCTTCCCTGGCAATATTAGCTGCTTCTTTTGCTACACTAGCTTCATTTATAGCTTGTTTCATTATATCCCGTAGTTTCTGATTCTCTTCCTTGGCTATTTTATACATGTTTTTAGATTCCTCGAGTGCTTCAAGCAATGCTTTGTTCTCTTCGTGAGCCGCATTCCTTTCATCTTCGGCTTTTCGAATACATTCAACGAATCCCTTCTCTTTTCCATTCCATCCTAAAAGGGTTTCTTCAGCTTCAAGTCTCAATCTCTCTGAGGTATTGTTGAATCTATCAGCTGCTTCCTTTGCTTCCATGTATTGTTCTTCAACTTTCTTCAGTTGCAGCTTCAAGTTTTTGACTTCCTCTTTCGATTTCTCGAGCTCTTGGATCGTTAAACAATGCTTCTCTTTTGTTTCGTTTGCTTCAGATTTCACTTCCTTCAATGCTAAGGCTAAATCATCCATGGCCTTTTGGTTGTTTTCTTCAGCTTCAATGGTGGATCTTAGTTGACTCTTTAACGACTTCACTTCTTCAGCTAATTTCTTTGCTTTCAATGACGAAGCTCGTTCATCTTCAAGAGCACGAGCTGAGTTAGCTTTAGTCAATTGAAGCTCAAATTCATGTCTGTCTAAATGATCATCCCCCACTGAACTCTGTGATGCAACCTCTGATGAACCTTCAGATTTATCCAGATTTTCCAACAAAAGCTTGATTTCTTGCTTGGATCTTTCTAAAGAAATCTGGGTTTGTTTATGTTCTTTTGATTGAGCAACGAACGAATCATGCATCTTCTTCTCCGATTCTTTCCTTCTCTCAATCTCTTCCTCTAATTCCTGGATTCTCTTCTTCCCTTGAGACAACAAATTCATGGCTTCGGACTCGAATAATCTTGATTTTACCAACTCTTGTTTTAGTTTACGAAACGACGCTTCTTTTTCAGCCAATTTCACTTCCAATTCTTTAGCTTTCCCAAGTTCAGTTTTCAAGGATTGGATGTACCTTTCCTTGTTCTTAAGTTCTGTATGAATGTCTGCAACTTTCCCAGACGCCATTGATGTATACCTTTGATTGACATCTTCACTTAACTTCATCCCAATTTCATTTTCATACCCACTCATTGATTCCTCCATTTCTGATCATTAAAAAAAACAAACATGAAAAGTTTCAGACATCGATGATTATTGAAAAAAAAAACATACTAACATGATAACATTGGTATACCTTTGATTGACATGAAAATGTTGATGTTGAAGTGTTCTTTTTTTTTTTTTTATTTGTTGGAAGGAAGGGGTTGTTCTTTTTGAAAAAGCACCATTGGGGGGCAACGATTCTAAAAATAAACAAGATTTGGTGATTGAGATTATACTGACTCCATTGTTTTCTAATAACAGATACAAGTGAAAACAAACCAGTTTAAACAATGTTGAAATGTTTTAAAATTGGTTAAATTTAATCTATGATGAACAAGAAAAATCCTATTGGAGAAAAACAAGGGGACCAAAATCTAAAAGGATAAAATTGGTTAAATAAAATGTTCCAAATCTAGAGGGAAAGAAAATGGGTGGTTCTGTAAGAAAATCCGAAGTTGGTGGGGGATAATCAGTTAAAACCAATGCTAAGAATGTTGGAGTAATAACACACGTAAAATATCCTTCTCATAAGAGTGATCGAATCTTTGTCGCAACATAAAGTTGTAACAATCAAACAAGGTGGTTCAAAATGTTTAAATTAATGGTTTAGAAAATTGGTGGGTTAGGCCTTATTAGCCAGCCGGCTGAGATGGGTCTCCCAAGATTGCTTTAGTAGTTTGGAAAAAGTATAGAATGAATGTTATACGGTGAGTTTGATAGAGTTTTCAAAGTGTTATTGGTGATTAGTGGAGAGGGTATGTATAACTTTTGAAGTGGATCCTTTTACATTATTTTGACTGGCTAATGCTTAAATTCTACCCTTAGTCCATGTACTTTAAGAAAGTTGTGGATTTAGTCCTTACACTTTAATTTGATTAATGTTAATTCTTTTACTTTTAGTCTTGAGAGTATCATTTATATCTGTTTGGTTAAATTCAATTACTAGCCTTGTACTATAAGTACTGTAAATTTGATCCACATTCTCCAATTGGATCATTTTAAGTTCTTATACTTTTCGATTTTTGAAAGTTTAGGCTTGATATAAAATGACAACAGTTAATCCATTAACCAAGTTTTTAATAAGTGTTATGTGGAAATAACAAGTTGACATGACATTATACATATAATAATATGTTTAGTGCATCAAGTTTTGGAAATAGTGTAACTTAACTTAGTGAAATTAAAAATATTGTATGGTAAGGACCAAAATTTTAATAATTGAAAAGTACAAGGACTAAGAATGACCAAATTAAAGTAGAAAGATTAAATTTACAACTTTTGTAAAATATAAGGACTAATAATAAAATTGAACCTTGGCTAAAGAGAACACATAATTGAGTCATGGTATATGTATGAAACCCCGAAGTGTGTTTGATGTGATTTGAAGTGTTAACCACAAGCTGGACATTGCAAAAAGACGTAGTTTGTGTATGATGATCACGGGGCGTCTAGTGAGCCCCTCGACTACAAGTAGAGCGAGCTTCTCCCTCTTCGCTTCTCTTGGTCAAAGTAGTTGATTTGAACTAAGTGGTCACATGTAACACTATCTATTCCAATTGCTCCGTTCTTTCATCATTCATCTTTAACATGATTTACAACTAAAACCATAATCTCATTTTCTTTTCAACTTTCTACCATATACAACAGATTGAAGGAATAGGAATTAAACAAAGCTATGACAAATAGAGTGAACAGATCTTTAATTTTTACTGATGTCCTTCAAGCAAATGCAGTGGATACTGGCTTTCGTGTTCTCAGTTGCATGGAGGTATATCATTCAGTTAGTCCCATCTCTTCCGATGATTCCGCACAGGTATGCAAGAGATACCCATTAATCCCTACCAATTCCATCCCTGCGAAGATAAGGTAAAATGCAACAAATGAAGCCAGAATCCAATGGAAGAACCAGCCACCAGCACCACCTGCCAGATCATAATCCACCCTACCTAATCTAGATGATAATAACTAATTGTCCAGAGTTATGAGCCAATGCAATTGAAGGCCAAACATAGCTACTTTAAAACAGGTGTTCCTTCATTGATCAGACAATTTTTAAGACATTGGTCACAGTCACTCACAGGTAAGAAACAACTAAGGTGGAACACACTCGCACTATCTTTTAGCATGAATTCCACCATAAAATCCGCTCCCTATCTGATAATATGCAAAGAAGAACTATGCCAACATAGTATCTAAGTATATGAGTAGAAGGCTGAAGATCAATTTCTTCCCTGTCACCAAATTTGTGGCATAAGCCGAAATAATCAGTAACTGCCACCACTGCTGTCAGTCACAAACAGAGCAGCCAAGGAGTTGATAGCAGATAAGTAGAACAACAACAGGCTATGTTCACAACTTGTTTTCACAAGTTCCTACCAACAGTTATGACTTCCCTGTTTCTCCTGAAATTCTATGACTAGAGAGACAGTGAAATGTGTTTTCCCCCCTTGGCATAAGATATCCTTGTTGGTTTGTAACCAAATGAATGCACATTTTCTATCTGGAATCACAACTCACATTGAGATATATGTCAATCAAAACTACTCCACAACAAATCAATTTCTGCGATATTAACCAGTGCTTTCATTTGTAAGCTAATACTCTTAATCTCTAAATGAATCTTATTGGTGTCCGGATGAGAGATATCCCCTCCAAGGAAGTGGTGCACCTTATTACCAATCTCCATCCAACTATATGCACATTGCTTTTTCACTCCTTGCTCTTTCATCTGTAGCCTCACTCTTGTGACTTCATCCCACATGCCAGCCGCAGCATATATATTAGACAAAACAACATAAGCGCCAGAATGATGTGGATTCCATTCCACAATTTTCTTAGCTGCTAATTCCCCTAATTCTACATTCAAGTAAACACTGCAGGCAGCTAAAAGAGCACCCCAGACTCCAGCATCAGCTTCAAAAGGCATCAATCGTATTATTTTTGATGCCTTTTCCAGCTGACCTGCTCGACTCAGTATATCAACCAAGCAAGAATAGTGTTCAGGTCCAGGAAAAATCCCATATTCTTTTACCATTAGGTCAAAGAAGTCCATACTTTCATTTACTTTCCTTGCATGACCACAAGCTGATAATAAACTAAGAAAAGTTACCCCATCTGGTTTAACACCAACCACTTCCATCTGGTTGAAGAAATCAACAGCCTTTTCATAGAGACCGTGCTGCGCAAATGCAGAAATGATTGTATTCCATGAAACAAGGCATGCTCCATTCATTTGTCTAAAAGCTTGCTCAGCATCAAGAATGCTACCACATTTACTATACATAGTAATCAAGGAATGACACAAAGAAACATCTGATTCAAAGCCATATTTTATAACAAGCACGTGCATTTGCCTGCCTTCCTTAACTGATGCAAGACCAGAACAAGCAGTGAAAACAGAAACAAGGGTGAAAATATCCGGTTGGATAGCCAGCTTAACCATTTCTGAACACAACTTAAGTGCTTCCTCTCCTATCCCATTTAGTGTAAAACCTGCACCATATATTACAATCACCTTAGCCTTCAAACTTTTGAAAAAAAAAAAAAGTAATCTCCCTTCTAAAACATGAAAGGATCTTTAGCTTTTCAATATCTAAAGCAATATTTCCAAAGTCAACAACCACGACACTTTTTTGTATCAGATGTTTGCAAAGCCATTGTAAACTATATTCTGCATCAACTAGTACATACTAAGCATTTTTTCCCTCAAGAAATGAAAGGAACACAGTGCAGCTACTATACATCTTCTGATTCGGATCAAAGTACGATTACTACAATTTTATTCCAATTTTGTCATTATATGATCATCAAAAATAGCAAAACAGACACTCTATTGTAGATAAAGAAGCAAACAGACCTGTTATCATTGCATTCCAACAGGGTAGATCTTTGCACCAAATTCCATCAAACAAGGTCCTAGCATCCTCCACCTTTCCATCCTTAAAATACCCAGTTATCATAGCCGTCATAGCAACAACATTCTTATTGGGCATCCGCTCATACAACTCCTTGGCTTCATCAAACCTGCCATTATCAACATACCCACTAATCATCACCGTCCAAGAAACAACATTTCTATACGGCATCTCATCAAACAAAGCCCTCGCCTTCTCAAATTCCCCTACCTTCATATACCCATCCATCATTGCTGTATAAGAAATCACATTCTTTCTAGGCATTTCTTGGAAAAGCATTTCAGCTTCTTTCACTCTATCACATCTTATAAACCCTGACATCATCGCATTGTACGACTCGGTATTCCTCTCAGGCATTGCTTTAAAATACTGGAAAGCTTCATCTAAGTATCCATTTTCGACACAACCGGCGATCATGGAGTTCCAGGAGAGTATATTTCTATCAGGCATTGAAATAAAAAGTTTCTTCGATTCCTGAAGAAACCCATTCTGCCAGTAGCCGGTAATGATAGAGTTCCAGGAGACGACGTCGGGAGTTGGCATATTATCGAACAGTTGGCGGGCAGCTTTAATGTTACCGGCCCGTGAAAGCTCCCGGATCCTAACGTTGCAATCATAGACACGGGGAGCAGAGAAGGAGTGGTACTTAGCTGCGTAAAGAAGAGCTTTGAAAGCGAAAGGAATTTGAAATATGGGGAGAAGAGAGGGAGAGATTATGGGTGTGGATTGGAGGGAAAAGCGAAGGAGCATGACAGCAAAATACTGAATTATTATTACATGAGAAGAAATAGAAATTGGAATTTTGAGTGGGGCGAGTTTTTGTGCAAGAAAGATGGGTTTAATTTAACAATTTAATAAAAGAAAAATGTTTATATAAAAAACTATTAAACATGAAATACAAATGTATACTTTAAAAAAATATGAAGATGACATTAGTTGGCTGGGACTCCATGAGTCAACCTCAGTCTCTCTTGGTGGTCTTGGACTTCGGTATATGAGAGATCAAGATATCTTGTTCTTTTATGAAGATCGGGTGAATTTGGTATCTAAGGACCGTACCTTACGGGTACAAGTCCTTTGAGCGAAGTATGATTTGAAAGAACAATTACCGGATAGCATTGTTAGAAGTAAATGCTTACATTTTTGAAGGGCCCTTTCTAAGCTATGACCCTTATTTCGAGAGAATTTACCTTGGTCAATAGGAAATGATAATAACATTTGTAGTTGGAAATATTTATGGGTTCCGACAGCAGGTCCTTTGATAATGCAAATACATGCTCCTGATAATCTTAATTCGGATTGCCCTCTTAGTGAAATGGTTACACCGGATGGAAGTTGGAATCTTGACCTTTTTTGCATATGGTTGTCAAAGGATGTGGTTAGGGAAATAGTAAGTATTCCTCCTCCTCACCCTTCTTCAGGATCGGATAAGGTTATTGGACACGTACAGCATAAAGGTCCTTTTCTGGTCAAAGTGCCCTTTGGTCTTTAAAGGAAAACTCTTGAAATTCTAGAGATGACTTATGGAAGAACACATGGAAATATTAAGGGTCGCTGAGAGTCAAAAGTTTCCTTTGGTTAGTTTCTAAGCAAAGGCTACTTACTAACGCGAAGCATACTCGATGGGGAATTGGGTATAACAGCTCTTGCTTGTTATGCGAACATGAAACAGAGGATACTATTCATGTGTTTCGGATTGTTCGGCAGCGAAAAAAGTGTGGATGCATATTGCCCCACTTGATCAACAACACAATTTTTTTCTCTAGGACTCTATAGTATTGCTTAAATTCTAACATTATTTGTTCCACAAGGTTTCCTAGATGAGGAATAATCTAGTCTTGTCTTTTTGGACTAATTGCTTGTTGCATATGGAAGAATAAGAATTTGCTTATCTTCCAAGAACAGTCTTAAAATTGTTAAAATTTCCTATAGTTAGACACAGCAGTATGAGTTAAGCCATAATGGATATGAACAAATGAACATACTTTTGATACTCGAGCACCCTTGCTAGGTAAGTAGGTACACTTATTCACTGATGGTGCAGTGGATAGAGGTTCTGTACGTGCTTCTAATGGTGGAGTGTTGTGTGACTAGAATAGGAATTAGATCTTGGGGTATAATCACTATATGAGAAAATGCACAGTTTTTGAAACTATAACTGTGACAGCCTTAAAACGACCCTAGTCGGAATGTGGTTTCGGGACCACAAAATCGAGGCATAAAAATAATTTGATATTTATTTTGATGCCTATAATATGTGTTAACTCATGTGTGACATTTTGATGCTTTAATTTAGAGTTATAAATGTGAATTTCACTAGAAAGGACCTAGTAGAAAACTTTGAAAGTATGATGGGAAATGTATGATGACTAATTAAAGCATGCATGCAAAACAATGGCCTTGCATGTCAAATACCCTCTTTTACAAGTGATGGCCGGCCATGACAAGGAGTATGGGCTAAACATGTCATGAAACATGTTTTATTGGTGCATTAGGGGGAAACAATAAACAAATAAGCATGGGTAGTAAAGAAAGAAAAAAAAACGTGTGAGTGAAACCCCCCCATTGCCGTACATGGAAGAAAAGAAAAGAAAAAAATTTTGCTCATCCATTTCATTCTCTCTTGACCGAAAATACTAGAGGGGAAGGGAGGAATTTTGCTTCATGCTTGGGTTGGAAGAGGATTAGGAAGAGGTTTGGCTATATTTGCATCAAGATTAAGGTATGTTTGATGTTGTGCCATAAGATTCATGCATGTTTTTGGTTGCTAACTTGATGTTCTTATTAGCCCATGGTTCAAATCTTTATTATATCATGGGGATGGTATTTGGCCAAGGTGGATTTTGAGTTAATGCCATTGCATGTTAAATATGAAGCTTGATGATGATACATGTGATGGTGGATTGAGGACTCTTAGATTTTCTTTGAGCATTTTTGAATGATATACTAAGTTCTTTGTGTAATCGTGACCAAAATTATGGTGTTGCGATGTATTCGGCCATGGTACATCCCCAAGTGTGATTTATGCTCTTTGCATGGAGAGTAAGATTTGTGTTTCGAAATCATGTTCATGTTTAGTTACAATCAACTTGAGATTCGGCTCTAGCATACATATATGTATATATGTTTGAGCATGATGTATTGGTATGACGTATATACTATCTTAAGGTATATACTTATTTATGATGATGTTTTGGTTATGAAGGAAATGATAGATGTGTATTGAGTTACAATATGGAAAGGTATTAGTTAGTAATGTATGCTGTTTTTGTGTGGTAATAAGTGCATAAATGGTCTCAACATGGACAAGTATATTCGGCCACGTGAAGGGAAATTGGTGAGCATGTATTCGGTTAGAGGCAACCATATTGAAGCCTTATCTTGGCTTAGATTGTTGACTAAATGGGTAATAAGTGAGGATGGTTGCCGAATATACAAACATACATATGCATGTGTAATTGAATTATGAATGTTTAGCAAGATAGTTAAACTAGTTGATTTATTGATTAAGCTCAAGGAGTTAAAGAAGGAGAATCAAGCAAGGAAAGGCGAAGGTCATCGAGTAGCCGACTTGGACTATTTTACCCAACACAAGGTAAGTCATTAAGCATATATTTGATATTGCTTAAATGATTGTAATATCTATGCAATTGTGTTTAATGAGATGAAATATATACAAATGTATGTGTATGAAAAGATGATAATGTTGAACGTAAAAGAGATAGTGAAATGTGTAGGAAGTTTGCTTCGGCACTAAGTGTGCGAGAAATAGATGTGTACGGTGACAAGATTGGCACTGAGTGTGCGAGCTTGTAATGTACGGCACTAAGTGTGCGAGTTTGGACTATATGGCACTATGTGTGCGGGCTTGAATCATATGGCACTAAGTGTGCGTGATTGAGTATTAAGCACTATGTGCGCGAACTCTACACATATCTCCGATTGAACATTTATATGGAGGCGTGACTTTATCGAGATGAGTATGGACAGCGGAAAGAGTAAGTACCTTGAGTTCATGGCTAATAGATGCTATGTTTATGCTCGGGGTGGAGTTGGTAAGATTTAAATCTATGTGATGATTTCAATTGCATTCCGTAAATAAGGTATCGTGGAATAGATGAAAGTTCATTTGATTGCATGATTGTTGCGGAAATGAAATGATGTATGGAAATTGCTTCAAATATCCTATTGAACAGTATATGAAATGTAAATGTATGACTTGGTATGAGATTGATCCGAAGATCTAAGGAACTATGGTATAGTTCGGTATGGCTGGAACATTTGGCCTTGTTTCATTATTTCATTTTATGATAATTGTATTAATGGATGGTTGTGGAATGCTTATGACTTACCGAGTTATAAACTCACTCGGTGTTTTCTTGTCACCCATTTTAGGTTCCTTGGGCTCGTCTCCTTTTGGTGTTCAGAATCACAACGAAGTCATCACACCAGCGAGCAATCTTTGGTATTATCTTCTTAGTCGACTTAGGAGAACATTTGGCATGTATGAGCTATTTTGTTTTGTTAAATTTTGGGTTGTAAACTTTAAGCCATGTGAAAATGGTCTATGTGGTCGTTTGAGTGGGATGCTAGAATCTATAGCCACGAGTCTTAGAAACCTTAATTTTGATAAGGTGGCCATAATTTGTGTCACGTATGATGGATGAGTAGTAAGACTAAGGAAGGATTCATGAAATTGGCATAGTCTACTGCAGTAACTGTTGCGGACAGCAGCAGTGATATGAGATCGAAAAATCACTAAAAATAGTAGAAGTGGAATTAATAGCTAAAAAAATTACGTACTCGAAGCTTGATGGGTCTATTTTCATATGGATGAAACAAAACGACCATATGAGCTGTATTTTAAGAGATATTAAAGTTCTCGTGAAACAGGGCCAGAACGGTTTCTGGATCCCCTTTTCCGACTTTGGAAAATCATTGTAAATTAACCAGAGATAATTTGGAGTCATGCCATATGTAGATTCCTCTCTGAGTCTAGTTTCTATAGAAACAAACGGCATCAGTATTGAAGCCCTGTACAGGGAGATATCCAATTCGTAACGCACAAAGGTCAGTGTAGTCGATCCCTGCAACAGGGGAGACTTTAACTAATAAACTGTACTAATTGGCTCGACAAAAAATTCTAGAAAAAAATCTGTAGATGGACATATGAGTCTAGTTTCAGGGAAAAATTACGAAACTGATTTTCGAGTTGTAAAACTCAAGATATGATTTTTGAAGCGACTAGTACACAGATTGGCAGCTTGTCTAGGAAATTCTCAATAAGTGGTTTGAAGTCTGTTAACACCTCGTGTTCGACTCCGGCGACGGTCTCGGGTTCGGGGTGTTACAATAACTATGGGATATTTTAGATGGTATACTTATTTTGCTTAGCAAAGGTTTTTAAAAAGTTAGGATTTAGACTGAAAATCTAGAGGTGGCCAGAGCATTACAAGATAGTGTGACGGTGGATTCAGGAATCACGGTGCTCAGGAGGGTCCAACGGATTACGAAAATTGAAGGACAATGGTGGATTAGGTATGTTCCTAGGGAGGTTAATCTAATTGCTGACTGGTTGGCTAAGTTGAGTTTAGGATGGAAGACAGGCTTACAGGTTTATGATGACGCCTTTAATGAAGTCTTAAAAATTTTCCAACAAGATAAAGCTAGTAGAGCTTTCGAACAATTTAATTTGATGTAACCCGATTGCTTGTTTATCACCAAAAAATATATAATCTTCCAAAAATATTAGTACGGGAAAATTTAAACTAATTTGAGCTAACCATTTACAAATATAGAAAATTTTAAATAGAATATGAGGTTGGTATTATGGATTAGACCTATTTTGAACGATTATGTATACTATCAATGGTATGCATAAGTTCTATTTGAACTTGACCTTTCATGTACGCTTGCTAAGAGTACTTTAAAATGTTTCTGATATGACAAGATTACTTACAATTCCCATATAAGTCGAAGACTACTTAGATTTCAATAAAAACAATGAATTTGAAAATTTTGGATTTTGATTTTATTATAACTTTGAGATGAAACTTATATGATTATTTAAAATTACAAAACATGATTTTTTTTAATAAATAGAACTAAAAGTTTTTAGTAAAAGAAATTAAACAGAAAAATGTGCATCCAATTGAGCTTGTGGTGGCAAAAGGAAGTCTATTAAGCCCTTCCATTAACAAAACTATCATTAACCGGTTTAACCGTTAATGATCGCTAATATGACTAATAAAAGCAATGAAAAGTTACACATGCCATAAGATAAAGATATATATTTAAGAAAAATGATAATTAAAAGAATATGATAATGCACATCTAAAATGAATTTGGACAAATAAACGTTTAAGTTCATTTAAATATGGGCATATATATATATTAAATTTGTTTTAAACATGATTTGTCATATTGCGAAAAAATAGTAAAAATAATAATTATTATGAAAAATCATAAAATCCTTAAAAGAATGAAAAGTAAAATGTGTTTGGATGGTGGGATGAAATATCAACACTAATTTGGAATGTGTTTGGATGGTGGGATGAAATATCAACACTAATTTGGAACTATGTATATTTATTGCACATATATATTTGTGCCACATTTTATTTCAGTCCTGTGATTATTTTGACCTTTTAATAATATTTATAATTTCACAATTTCTTTAGAATTTTAAAAATATTATAACCATTTTATGATTCTAATGAAGTTCCATAATTCTTTAATAATAATACTTTTGTAATTTTAATACTTTTATAATGCGTTCATTGTTTTATAATTTAATAACGTTTTAACTTAAGACAAATGAATGTTGACATTGATATAAACACGTATGTCATACATTTATCTAGATTACTTCTTTTTCCACCAAAGACTCGATCAGTTCCATTTTATTTCTTGGAGCTCATTTAATTCTTTATTTAAAAAAAAAAAACCCTAACTTGTTTTTAATACCAACTATCCACGTTGGGAAGACATTAGGCCTCCCATAAGATAATCAAACTTTTAAAAGAGAGCTTGACATATTTCAATTAATGTAAAATCCATTAAATGTTGGACATTATTTTGCATTTTATAATTCAAAAATTTTCAGTTGGATTTTCATACCACTATTTGATGTTCACATCTAAGCACAAAACATCGTGTGAAATAAAATACTAAAATGCACCAACATTATATATTTATTATTTTTAACCAATCCAAAATGACCATAAGCAAATTAGGGATTTGTGATCGCTGCCACTCAAAAAATAAAAATAAAAAAGCAGCCCACACTCCAAATGGACACATTTTTTATTGTCATTTAGTTCGGTTAATGGCTATTTGATTAATCATTCTCGGAAATTCGTAGCCAATTCACTAAAAGGCCCATGAATTCACGTTACTACCCAAACATACCAAAGATTTTGTACCCTCCACAACATTTTCTTAAGCCAAATCAATAACTGACGCGATTAAACAAGTTTGACTCGCAACAAATAAACAACCCAAGCCACTACTGTGTGGCAAAGCAACTTTCGATTAAGCAAAAACACATTTAAACAGACTATACCAGACATGAGTTATTGTCCATTAACATATCAGACGCCCCACTTCATCATCACATCACATTGAACCTACCACTACCATCATGGCCTAAAAGATGATTAGAAAAAACAAAAAACCAATACATTTGCCTAAAAATAAACAATAGTTTCTTCTTTCTAAGCGACTGATCCACACACTTGGAAATTAAGCACGCTCTCCTCTGATCCTACGAGCCAACTGGATGTCCTTGGGCATAATTGTGACACGCTTGGCATGGATCGCACAAAGGTTGGTGTCTTCAAAAAGACCCACAAGGTATGCTTCTGCAGCTTCCTGGAGAGCTAGAACAGCATGGCTCTGGAAACGCAAATCAGTCTGCAAACAAAGATCATATCAATGATTGTCAACCAAAAGACAATACCATCAATTGCCAAGGAATTGACACAATAATAGAGATATTCCGTACCTTGAAGTCCTGGGCAATTTCACGAACAAGCCTCTGGAAAGGCAATTTCCTGATAAGAAGCTCAGTACTCTTCTGGTACTTTCGAATTTCACTGTAAAAATGAATTACAATATGTTAAAAAACCCATAAAACGAAACACCCACACTCATAAGAACAAGAACAATGTTTAGAAAATATGAAAGAATACCGAAGAGCAACAGTTCCAGGACGGTAGCGATGAGGCTTCTTCACACCACCGGTGGTTGGGGCAGATTTACGGGCAGCCTGTTATACAACAGAGATATATCAGAAGTTAATTACAGAACAAGAAAGCTCAAATTTGGTAAACCGTATAATGTTTTGAATGCAATACAATGAATCACCTTGGTAGCAAGTTGCTTCCTTGGAGCCTTCCCACCAGTCGACTTACGGGCTGTCTGCTTGGTACGGGCCATCTCTGCAAAGATATGAATAATTTCAGAAGACAATTAAAAAATATAAAACTAGTTACATTTTCTCATTAACTACCAAACATAACACGGAAAAGCCAGATCTTAGATAATTACTGTATAATTCCCAAAAGCCCTAATCTTCAAACTAGAAAACTTCTAAGCCAAAAAAGAAAATCAGAATAGGAATTAAAACAGAAGTCGAAGGTCCTAAATGAACTCAGAACAGAATAAGAGTGCCCTAATTATAAATAAATTCAACCTTACCTCCCCTATTTCCCTAATTCAACTTAAACTACATGAAATACAAAAACAAATTAAAAGAATCAGAATTTACAAACCCTAATTTACTATAAAAATAAACAAATAAATAAAGAGCTAAGAGAGCGAGAGAAGGTTACTAACTCAGAAATCTAAGACAAACGCTTTATTATCTTCTGGTTCAAATGTTCGAAAAGGTAAGCAATTAAGAGGTATTTATAGAAGGTTGGGGGGTTTGTTAATGATGTTGATCCGACGGTTGGGATATACTATCCGTGTGTTTCTTTTGTACGAGATCTGACGGTAAAAACTGTCACAAGTTGTGTTTTCTGAGAGGAGAAGGACGGTTGGGATTAGATTATAGAGGGAAGACACGGATCGTGATGGTTTGATTGCTTGATTCTTATTGGTCGACTAAAATTGCTTTTTAGCACAAATGTTTTTAAGGTTGGATTTACCACAGAAACTTGGATTAATTTAATGTTCAATATAGAAGAATTTGAATTCAAGTATGCTGAAGTGTATTGTCTTTATATTTATGGGATGGGAGGGTTTTAGATAATTTTAAATATTGTGTAAAAAAACAGATATGATCATAATTTATAATGAGATTATTAAAAATATACATAGCAATTTTGATTTGGATTAACATTTACTTATAAATAGGTGAATGCATGGGTTAAATTATGAAAGTTGTTGTAATTTGGTATTAGTCCTTAATAGACTTAAGAAAGAATTTTGAGTAGTTTGAACTTAGATTTTATTATAATTTTGATAGTAAAATTATAAGATTATTTAAATTTATAAAAATCATAATTTTTTTGGCAAAAGGGATTAAAAACTCTTAATGAAAATTAATAAATCAATTTACATCTTAAAAAAATATATGCACAGAATTGAAGTCCCAAAAGCAAAATTAAAAAAAATAAAAATAAAACTCTTTCATTACCAAAATTTTTGTTTAAAAGAGGGAGAAATAGACATCAAAGCTCCTTTTGATGTAACATATAAATTTGTTTCGCTTCATTCCAAACACAATTCAAATATATATTAACAAAATGGTAAAAATTATAATAATTAATAGTAAAAATAAAATTTAAAAATTATTTTTAAAAAGAGTAAGAAGTGTTTTGAAGAAAATTTTATTTGTCCTTAATAACATGTGATATTTTGGCTTATAATTGACTATTTTGACAAATCTTTTCATAGTTAACAATATTTATGATCTTTAATCATTTTTAACATTCTTTATAATTTTATACAAGATTTTAAATATATTACAATATTTTCAATTAGGTCAAATAAATATAAACAGATAAATAATCAACTTGAGCCTTGATTTTTGGGCAAATTTTTTTTGTTAAGATATTAACTAATTAATTATATAGAAATACTCGGAAAAGAAAAACATCCTCTATCTTGTCTAATTTTAGAAAGGTTAGAAACGACATAGGAAGGGTATCAAAAATCTACAAATCCTTTTTCTAATTAAAATTAGTTTGACTAAACAGTCTGTAGATTGATTTACTCTCTAGGAATATAATAAAGCAAGAGCCACCGTTTTTCTTGTGCCAAAATATTTTGTATACATCTAATCAAAGTTGAATTTGACGCGTTAGACTATTAGAAACGCTTCTTTAATTAGCTTTAACAACCTCCAAACTATAAGATTTGATTATTCCATTATCAAAGGCCTCATGGCCTCTACATTAGGTTAGCTTGAGACTATCCAAGATACCCTAAAGTTCGGCATCAATTACTAAACACTTTTCTAAATAACAGTTATAGCCAAGACACCCATTCCCATTCTCATCACAAATTACTCCCCCGAGAACTACATTACCTAATTAATTTCCTTCCAAGGCTCATTGCGCTAAATTTGTTTTAGAAATAATGACCTATTCACGTTACAATTTAATAAAAAAAATTTAATTAACCATTTAATTACTCGTTTCTTTAATTTTAGAAGTTAAGTTTTTTATCAAAACATCTTAAAATGACTGAAATTTTTAACACTCTGAATCTCAACATTTGAAATTAATTAATTTTTAATATTTTGAAATATTATTTATTTTACAATTTTTAAAATAATTCTAAGAATTTTCAATATTTTAAAAATAACTAGTTGTTGATGTTATAGTTTCAACTTTAATTTTCGAATAATTTGAAAAAGATACAAATATAAATATTTAAAAATAAATAAATTAATTTGAAAGCTAAAATGATTTTTTTCCAAAGTTGGCCTAAATAAGTAATTATACATTTTTCTAATATCTCAAATTATTAAATAAGAAGTATCTTAGGTAAATATAGAATCAAATTCAAATTCTTGGAACCAAAAATTTCACCTTAAATGCCACTTGTAAGCACAAAACATCTTGAGCCTCTTAACAAAAGCACCAATATCATTTCTTTATTTTACGCTGACCACAGTAATAAGATACGCTGAAAAACACGCGTCCCACTTTTCCCATGGACACATTTTCATTACCGACCTGGTTCAATCGCTCTTTCCGGCAGGTTTACAAATTTAAGCCCATAAATTTAAACATGCCCCCTCCAAAATATTCTCTTCACGGGCTGATTCCACAACACGACTAAACAAGATTTGCTTTTCAATATATGAATAAATATTCGAAGTCACTAGTTTTGATCAGGAAGCACATTTAAACAAACTATACCAGACATGAGTTCTTAACCATTAAAATATCAGACATCACACTCTCCACCATAACCCCATTTCATCATAACATTGAACCTCAGCACTAAGATAAACCTATCTTTTAATATTGGCCTAAAAGAGGAATAAAATTAAACATAAAAAAAAATAGTACAATACATCTGCTTAACAACAAACAATAGTTTCTCCATTCTAAGTAAGTGATCAACACACTTGGAAATTAAGCACGCTCGCCCCTGATCCTACGAGCCAACTGGATGTCCTTGGGCATTATAGTAACACGCTTGGCGTGGATCGCACACAGGTTGGTGTCTTCAAAGAGACCCACAAGGTATGCTTCTGCAGCTTCCTGAAGAGCAAGAACGGCATGGCTCTGGAAACGCAAATCAGTCTGCAAACAAAGATCATATCAATGATTGTCAACCAAAAGACAATACCATCAATTGCCAAGGAATTGACACAATAATAGAGATATTCCGTACCTTGAAGTCCTGGGCAATTTCACGAACAAGCCTCTGGAAAGGCAATTTCCTGATAAGAAGCTCAGTACTCTTCTGGTACTTTCGAATTTCACTGTAAAAATGAATTACAATATGTTAAAAACCCATAAAACGAAACACCCACACTCATAAGAACAAGAACAATGTTTAGAAAATATGAAAGAATACCGAAGAGCAACAGTTCCAGGACGGTAGCGATGAGGCTTCTTCACACCACCGGTGGTTGGGGCAGATTTACGGGCAGCCTGTTATACAACAGAGATATTTCAGAAGTTAATTACAGAACAAGAAAGCTCAAATTTGGTAAACCGTATAATGTTTTGAATGCAATACAATGAATCACCTTGGTAGCAAGTTGCTTCCTTGGAGCCTTCCCACCAGTCGACTTACGCGCAGTTTGCTTGGTACGGGCCATCTCTGCAAAGATATGAATAATTTCAGAAGACAATTAAAAAATATAAAACTAGTTACATTTTCTCATGAACTACCAAACATAACACAGAAAAGCCAGATCTTAGATAATTACTGTATAATTCCCAAAAGCCCTAATTTTCAAACTAGAAAACTTCTAAGCCAAAAAAGAAAATCAGAATAATAATTAAAACAGAAGTCGAAGGTCCTAAATGAACTCAGAACAGAATAAGAGTGCCCTAATTATAAATAAATTCAACCTTACCTCCCCTATTTCCCTAATTCAACTTACACAACATGAAGTACAAAAACAAAATAGAAGAATCAGAATTCACAAACCCTAATTTATTATAAAAATAAACAAATAAATAAAAGCTAAGAGAGCGAGAGAAGGTGACTAACTCTGAGATCTAAGACAAACGCTTTGTTATCTTCTGGATCAAACGTTCGAAAAGTGATGCAATTGAGAGCTATTTGTAGAAGGTTGCGGGGGTTGTTAATGAAGTTGATCTAACGGTTAGTATTTACTATCCGTGTGTTTCTTTTGTATGAAATCTGACGGTAAAAACTGCCACAAGTTGTGTTTTCTGAGAGGAGAAGGACGGTTGGGATTAGATTATAGAGGGAAGACACGGATCGTGATGGTTGAGTGCTTGATTCTTATTGGTCGACGAAAAGTTCTTTTTAGCTCTAATGTTTTATGTTTGGGAAAGGTTACGAAGATGTTATGAGAATTTAACACAAAATTAAAAGTAGAAAATTTTGATTTGTCACTGATGAATTTAGCATTTGCTTAAGAATAGGTCAATGTAATTGTCAAGGATGGGATTCGAATGGTAAAAACTACTTTTTCAGTCCATCTCAATTTCAATAATTAGCAAGTTAGTCATTCTTAAAAAATTAAAATTTCAAAACTTAAAAGAGCATAACAAAGCACATTGAAAATTAAAATGCTCTCAACTTCGCAAATTTTCGGCAATGTTGGGGAGGGTGACACTCACTCCAACGGTGATCGTAACACCCAAAAAGTGAGATTTAAAGAGTCTGTTGTTGACGATGAAAATTCTATGGCTGTGGATCCCGTGCCACAACAGATCGTGTAGTGGAAAGACAAATTACTAGGGAAACAAGATGATGTCACTAACTCAGTTCGGGCAGTGCCTTCTACCGCGAATGAAAATGAATTCGAGTTACTTGAAGGAGACATTAATGCATCAATCATTGATGGGATTCCTGCGATTGAGTTTTCGGATCGGGTCAAGGAAATCATTTTCAAATAAATGGAGTTGACAGTCATCGTTAAACTCCTAGGGCGAAACATTGGCTATAACACCATTTATAATTGCATTCTTTTTTTTTTGGAAGCTTGTGAATTCTATTCGGTTAATGGATATCGCTAACGGATATTTTTTTGTGAAATTTCAGGATCTTAGATATTACAACAAAACTCTTTCACAGGGTCCGTGGACAGTTTATGGCTAGTACCTGACCGTACAACCTTGGTCTAAGCATTTCAATCCAATGTAACCTTACCCGAGTATGGTGCTAACATGGATTCGATTGTCGAATCTCCCGAGCAATTTGTATAAACGGAAAATCATTGAGGCTATCGGAGGCCTTATTGGAAAGGTGGTTAAACTGGATTTACAAACTGAAAATCAGACCAGAGGCCGTTTTGCAAGATTAGCAGGTTATATCAATCTAGATAGGCCACTGATTTCACAAATATATGTTGACAGAGTTACTCAACGAGTCGAATATGAGGCCCTTCCGATTGTGTGTTTTGTGTGTGGCAAATACGGACATGTTAAAGATTTGTGTACTTCGGCTATGGCGAACCAAAAATTTGCGAATTTGGCGAACTCGGCAAATAATTCTCCCGAGTAGTCAACAGCCATGGAGGGATCTTTTCTGGCGGGGTGCTTGAACGAGGAAAAACCTGTATCAGTCACCAACCTGAATTTCGGGCCATGGATGCTGATGGAAATGAGGTCTTCTCGGCGAGAAAAGTGGGGAAACAAAACGGAGGCTCCGGCGAATCAGAATAAAGTCGCTATTGGTTTCAGATTTTCGGTGCTGTTAGAGGATGAAAATTTGGGAGTGAAATCGGGACAGTCTGCAGAGAGGATTTTTGGGAATGATCTAGGGGATAAGATGGCAGACAAGGCAAGGAGTAGGGATTTTAGGGATTTTATTGAAGTGGATTAATCGGCTAGTGAGCCAGGTCAAAGAGACTTGATGGATTTGGGTTTTTCTAATAGGCCCATCGGGAAGGAAATAACGAGCAAAAATGGGTAGAAAAATTTGGGCCAAAATTACAAAAAATCTTTAGACAAGAGCCTAGGAAAAAGGCCAATAGGAGTAAGCGGATTAGGGGAAAATAACAGGAAGGCTTTTGGAAATTTTTCTAATTCTAATTTGGTTATTTCTAATGGCGCAGGAACAAAAAAGGTGGATATACCAAAAAACATTTATTTGGAATGCGCAATTTCTCAAGGCAATTTGGTTTCTAACGTACAAGAAAACAATGAAGCTGAGGATTTAGAAAATATTAAAGCTTATTATAATCTGATTTTTGACGAATCCGAGGTTTTTATCGTCCCTATATCTGATAATACCCTTGATCCAGGTAAGCACTCTGCTTTTAGTTTTAATAAAAAATTTTATTTATCTATACAGGATAATTTAACCTTAAAATCTGTGGAATCCCCAATTTTAACTTGCAATCGGAATCTAATGGTTCCAAAGATCGAAGAGGTGGGGGTAAAGACAGGGGTAGTCGAAGTTCTAAGAGAGCTTATATCGCTCTACAAGGTCGAGGGAACCGTTTTAAATCCTCGGGAACCACGCGTGTTCCTTTAGCTAAATCTATGGAAACAGTGGCTGAACTTTTATCCCCTCAAATCCTTAATGAGTGCTCAAATGCTGAGGTTGATGGTGCTGGATCAAAGACGGATAACAATATCGGTCTGAACAGTTAGGTATGTTATCCCAACTTTTTAATTTTTATTAATGAATATCACTATCTTGTCGTGGAATTGTCAGGGATATGCAAGTGCGAAATTTCCCAAAATTTTTTGGGAATATAATATCTAGTACAAACCGGATATTATTAATCTATTTGAACCGAGACTCAGTGGGTCTAATGCTGACAATATTATTGCTAAGTTGGGTTTCCAGTATTCACATCGAGTAGAAGCAATTGGATATTCAGGGGGCATTTAGCTAGGATGGAGAGACTCTGTTAGTCATGATGTGATTCGTAGCCATCCGTATTTTATTATGTCTCGGGTTTGGCATTCATCCTTGTCTCATCCTATTTTCTTCGCCTTTGTTTATGGGAGTCCTAATAGACAAAGATGTCAAAATCTTTGGAGTGAATTAATGAAATCTATTCCACTTGATCAGAGCCCCTGAACCTCCATTAGAGATTTCAACGCAATTCTCTCCTCTTCGGAAAAATCTGGGGGGCTCACTAGGGGCAAGAGATGTCCACATTTTGGTGATTTTGTTGATTCTGCGGAGCTTTACGACTTAGGTTTTAAGGGGTCGCCTTTCACTTGGCATAGGGGTTCTTTGTTTTGAGAGGCTAGACCGTGCTCTAGCAAATGAAGCCTGGCTTTGTAATTTTCCTAATGGCGTGGTTACACACCTTCCAAAGATTAAGTCAGATCACTGACCCTCCCTCTTGTCCCTGAATCCGAGTAATATACTTCCCAAAGGAAAGACTTTTAGATTTTTAGCTGGTTGGACTGAGCACCCAGTGTTTGATGATTTTCTAAAAGAGAAGTGCGAATACTCAGGGAATATGTCTGATACCCTTGGTAAGTTCACTGTTAATCTTAAGAATTGGAATAAACAAGTTTATGGTAACATTACCACTCTCAAGAGAGACCTTCTTAAAAGAATTGCCAGCATTCAGAAGACTGGAGATTTCTCCGGTTCTCCTCATTTGAATAAGGTGGATTTGGTCATTAGACAAAAACTCGAAACTATTCTACATCATGAAGAACTTCTTTAGAAGCAAAAAGCAAGATGCGATTGGCTAAAATTTGGAGACTGAAATACAAAGTTTTTCCATACTCGTACTCTACTAAGGAAAAAAAATAACCGCATTACTGCCATTCGCAATTCTGATGGTAATTGGATTTATGATCTTGAGGATATAGAAGATGAGGCAAATAAGTTTTTTCAAAGACTGTATAGAGAAATTCCTGATCCTATGGGAAGCTTGTCTCATTGTGGTTTCCTCCAGCTTGATCCAGTGGATATTGGCTTCTTGGAAAGACTGGTGACAAATTAGGAGATCAATGAGGCTATGTTTGATATGGCACCTTTGAAGGCCCCAGGCAGTAATGGTTTTCACGCCCTTTTTTTCTAGAAGTAATGGGGCATTATAAAGGGAGAAGTTTGCGGCTGGGTACAAAAGGTTTTCAACAGAAATTCTTTTGATCCTAATTTGAATAATACTTTGATTGTTCTCATTCCGAAGGTTCAGAATCCAAATAATTTTGGTTAATTTTGACCTATAAGCCTATGTTCTATTCTTTACGAGTTGACTATGAAGGTTATTGCAAATCGGTTTAAACACATATTTCCTAAAATTATTATACAGGAGCAAGCTGGTTTTATTGCAGGATGAAACATTAATGAAAATATAATCTTAGCTCAAGAAGTGATTTATATTATGAGGAGTCAGAAGAAAAGGAAATGGATGGCTATTAAAATAGACTTGAGAAGGCTTATGACAGAGTTAGTTGGGATTTCATTACAACTTCCCTTAGAGCAGCAGGTATCCCTAACTATCTTAATAACATTATTATATCATCTATCTCTAATTCTACTTTGCAGGTTATGTGGAATGGAGCTCCGCTTCCTAAATTCAAACCTGTTAGGGGAATTAGGCAAGGCTGTCATCTTTCCTCTTATCTTTTTTTACTTTGCATGGAATGGCTCGAGCACTTAATCCAATCTACTATTGCGAAAGGTAAATGGAACCCTATTTGGCTATCTAGGAATGAGCATGCTATCTTGCATTTATTTTTTGCAGATGATTTGGTTATCTTTAGTAAAGCTGACTCAAGGCATGGTGGTGTTTAAAAACTATCCTGGATAATTTTTGTGCTTTGTCTGGGCATAGAATTAATGCGAGAAAGACCAATATTTTCTTTTCTAGAGGAGTGGATGAAATTGTGGTGAGTACGATGTAACACCCCTTAACGCCAACCCGTCGCCGGAATAGGGTTACGAGGAATTACCAAAATTAAACACTAATAAACGAACAAAACCGAGTCATAAATCTGTATTTCAATTTAAAATTTATCAAATTCCATCTTTAAGTCCCTAATATGGACTTACGAGGCCCAAAATAAGCTTAGGATGTGATTTGGGACTAGACTAGAAACTTTGGAAACTTTTCCTTGAGAATAGGGGCACACGCTCGTGTGGCCTGGGACATGCCCGTGTGGCCTGCCCGTGGGGCTCCCATGCCGTGGGGCCAGCTCATGGGCAAATCTGACTTGCTCACACGGTCATGGGACTAACCTGTGGGCAATTCTGACTTTGCCACACTGCTTGGGCACATGCCCATGTGACTTAGCCTTGTGAAAATCTGATTTTTCACCATTTTAAAGCTATTTTCACATATTAAACACACCTAATTCATGCCCAAAACATTGACTTATAAATCTTGATCAAATAACATTCATTTATTCATTTCAAATACTTCTTAAAAATTACAAATTACCTTACATCCAAAACATAAAATATATTTAAGTGACTAAAACAAGACCTAATACATGCCATATTTCCAAAAGATAGATTCATCACCAGAAATTAAGCTAAATCACCAGAAATTAGTTGTGGTCGGGATTGACTCGGATACTAAACCGAATTTCAACTATACCTAGCCTGCGCACAGAAACAAACCGTGCGCTGAGTATTGGAAATACTTAGTGGCATTACCATAATTCAAATTTTAGCAAATATAAAATATCATAAACATGCATAGATAATTAACAAATCATACATATAATTCGTACCAAGTTATCATATTTTCATTGTATCATTTTCATTATTTGAATCAATATCTCATCGAACTATTCATGAACCTTTGGTTCATCTCTCAATCACATATAAATATCCAATTCACATTTCAAATATGAATAATTCATGAACCTTGGTTTGATGCCTTCAATCTCATAGCACAAATTGCATTTTTCATTTCATCTTACAATATCATTTTCTAATTTCATTCAATAATTCAATTTATCAATTTCATTTAATTTTTCTCTTCACATATATTTCCCATATTAACATAACTCGGACTTTGGAGGATACACGGATCCAACCAAACACACCAAAGTGGTGGCCAACACCTCGTCGGATAGTTCGAAGTAAATAAGTGACATCCAACGTCTCATCGGCTAAGCCGAAGCAAAGTGGCGACCAACGCCTTATCGAATCTATCCGAAGCAAATTTGAAACACCAAGTGTCTCATCGACTCGAGGTTGAAGAATCCCTGAACTCTTCTTATCCTATGGCATGCCAACTATATCCACCCTAGCCCAACTAGTTAATAGGGTATCAGAATCACATATTCATATCACTTTCACTTTTAGTTGATCATAATCATTTGAATTCAAATCAATCGCAATAACAATTCAATCACAATTTCAAATTCACCACAAATCATTATACAATTCAATTTCACACATATATACATTCATCAATCAAATCCAATTCTCATTAAATTCAAATTTCACTACTTACCTCAATTTCATTTTTCATGCACATATATTGAAATTGAACATTTAATAATAAATAACTTGAATTAAGATAATACAAATCGATATTTTCTTGAGCTACTCCTCGATCACTTTTTCCTTTCCCTTCGCATTCAACGTCTCGGTTTCTTTGTTTGCTACGAAAATTAGCATAATTATAATTAATTAATAACACACATATTTTATAGAAAATAATAACTTTCCATGTAACTTTAACCTAAATCCCAAATTTGTCCCAACTATTTTCATCTTCTTCCTTTTTATAATTCATATTATTTCCTTATTCAATTTCCATCAAAACTTTAATATAACCATCAAATTTTTATCATTTTTCCATAATTTTGAATTTCTATCAATTAAACTCCCAATTTCATCATTAGTTCAACATAAACCCTGCTTAAAAGTCTATCATCTTTTAGTATTTTCACACAAATTTCAAAAGTATTCAACTTTAGAACTTCAAAAACATCAAAATCACTAAGAAAGGGACTTAATTGACTTACCAATTTAACTTCCAAACTTTTAAACCCTAATTTCTCCTTTTTCTTTTCTTTTCTTCTTTCTTTCTCCTAATTTTCGTAACTTCTCTGCACCTTTTTTTTTCTTTCATTTACTAATTAGTAATTAATTATAAATATCTAATTAATATAAATAAAAATACTACATGTATATTCATACACATATGTACACATGAAATAATTCATCACCATACATTTGTCATTATCTCAATTAATAATAATAATAATAATAATAATAATAATAATAAGTAAATATCTTTTACTTAATTTATAAGTAAATTTATATATTATATACATTTGTACTAATAATTTAAATACACATGTATTTATTTTCTAACTTACACATGTCACTAATTTAGTTTAATTACTAATTTAATCATTTATCTTTTCTCTATTCTATGATTAAACTTTTATGCTCTATTCAAATTAATCTTTTCTACTAATTACTTCTAATTAAAAATAAATTCACCTGATTAAAATCTAATTCAACTCACAACTAACTTCGTAAATATTTTTTATAAATATTTACGAACTCATTTTCCTAAGACGGAAGCCCTAAACTCACTTTTTTGGTGCCCGTGAAATTTAGGTCGTTACATACGATCAGTTTTATGTTTGGTTTTCAACGGGTTCATAATCTTGGCCATTATCTTGGAGTTCCTCTTTTTCACCAAAGGGTTATTGGTAGTACTCTTCAGTTTGTGGTGGAGAAAGTGCGCGGTAAGCTTCAAAGTTGGGAAGCCAAAAAACTCTCGTTAGCTGGACGTATCACTTTGGCCCAATTAGTTCTTTTAGTTATTCCTAGTTATTTCATGCAATCCATAATGATTCTTAGGAAAATTCAAGATGAGATTGAAATTCTAGTTAAACAATTCATCTGGGGGTCTTCTAAAAGGATAAAAAAAATGTCGTTGGTTGGTTGGGATTCTATTTGTCAACCAAAAATGTGTGGGGGCTTAGGAATGAGGAAACTACGTGATCAAAATATTTCATTTCTAATGAAATTGTGCTTCAAATTGGTGCCAGATAAGAAAGCTTTTTGGGTTCATGTGATCAGGTCGAAGTATCAAATCAGAGACGAGGTACCTGATTGTATAGATAGGAAGAGGTATTCTTTTTTTTAGAAGTCTCTTTCAAAAATTTGGGCACTTTTTAGAGAAAACTTGCACTGGTCCATTGGAGATGGCCACAAAATTTAATGCTGGAAGGACTCTTAGATTCTCGATATCGGACCTCTATGCCAATACATCCCCCTTAATAGTAACCTGAATGCCGACTGTCTTCTGCAAGAGATGATCTTAGAGGATGGTTCTTGGAACCTTGATCTTTTTCAGGTTTGGTTATCAGAAGATGTGATTCAAGTTATCAAAAGCATCCATCCACCTCACTTTTCTGAAGGTCCTGATAGAATTGCTTAGAATCACACTTCGTCTGGTGTTTTTCCTGTTAAATCTGCTTATAAGGTCCTTAATGAGGGAGTTTGGAATTCGAGAGATGATAAATAGAAGATTGTTTAGAAGTATCCTGGCCCTCAACAGATTCATGTCTTTTTTTGGACGGTCTTACAAAGAAGACTTCTAAGTAATGTGGAAAGAGTTAGGAAGGGACTTTCAGATGATGCTCTTGTCATATTTGTGGACACATTTCGGAAGATGTTCTACATATTATTCGTGACTGTCCTACTGCTAAGAATGTTTGGGCCCAGGTTAATCCAGGTACGTACCTCTCTAATTTTTTCTCTATTCTTTCTCAGGATTGGATTCTTTTAAATTTGCAGGTGAACATCATGATTCACGAGGGGGAGCTAATTTGGCTTGTCTTTTTGGACTACTAAGTTGGCGTATCTAGAAAAATCGTAATTTATACAGTTTTCATGGCAAACCATGGAGCTCAAAAGAAATGGTCCAAGGGTCTCTTGGTTGGGCACTTCAATATTTCTCCTCAACTCAAGTTCATAATTCTATCTGTATCAATCATCTCGCTGAGGCACATTCCACTGAGGAACGAGTTTTTCTCAACACTAACGGAGCAGTTTATCTAGATTCTGGACTCGCTGCAGCAGGGGGTGCTTCGTGATAAAGTAGGAAACTGGATTGCTGGTTTTCATAGATTCCTCGGTAAATGTTCATTTTTTTATGCGGAACTTTGGGGCATTCTCGATGGCCTCAAACTTGTTCAACGAAGAGGACATGACCAAATTATCATCTTTTCAGATAGTTTGGAAGTAATCAAAGCCATTATTTGAAGTTCTTCTACAAATTCTAATTATACTCTAATTTGACGCATTCACAATATTTTAACTCAGGAAAATCAGTGGTCTTTACCCGATACATTCCGAGGGAACATAATCAAGTGGCATATTATCTAGCTAAGCAAGCTTTAATTGGAAAAGCTAACATACAAGTGTTTGATGTCTCTCCAAAAGGGTAGTCTTATTGATAGGGACAAGCATATGATTGCTACATTCCCTCAATAGTTTATTTGTAAGTTTTTAAGTTTTATGTTTATCACCAAAAAAAAAATTTACATTAATTTAATCTTGTCAACTTCGAAAGTGAGTATCTAACAACAATTAATCATGACATTAATATTTTCTGTACATAATTTTTCTTTATATAATTACAATTTTTAGCCCTCAATGTTTCTATGTTTTGTGTAAATGTTGTAAACTAAATTTGTTAAATCAGGACTAAATTGATAAAGTGTGTAAATGTCACAAGCTAAATTTGTCAAATAAACACCAAATTGGTAGAATGCATAATAAACTTTGAGTGATAAATTTGTTATTATACCAATAAAATTAAGTGCATTTGACCAAAAATATTAAAGTTGTGATTAATTGTCCTTAATTTCTAACTTTCAAATTTGAGAGTGATCAAATTATTTTAATTTTTTAGAGGGGCCAATTTGTTTAATATCAAAGCGGAGAGAAATCAAAAAATTTTTATTATTAATTAGAAAATATATCTTTTAAACTTTTGGTATTGACAACAATAACATGCATTAATTAAATTTAAAATTAAGTTGGATCGAATATCAAAACAAAGGACGAAATATTTCCAAATTCATTTTTTCGAACTACAATATTCAAATCTAAGACCTTGTTAAAGGTTATTGAACTTCTTACCATTCAACACAACATATGTGAATTATTTTTGTTTGTTTCAACATGACTTATTTCTGGATAAATTAAAGGTTAAATGGTATCATAAGCCTTTGAACTACTTCAACATATTAATTTAATCCCTCAAACCTTTTGTACTCAATTAAACCATTAAACTTATAAATTGACTAAATTAATCATTTAATTGATGTTGACAATTAATTTCTAATAGAATTGATGACGTGATCATTAATGGTTACTAAGTTAGTCAACAAATACTAACATGACATTAGCAAAATAAATAAATTTTAAAATTTTTATAAATATGTTCCTTAAATTTAATTATGGCCTAATATTTAATATAGCCTTTTATGTTGCATCTTGCTTTATACATATATGTTAAAAATTTTGAAGTATTTAAGTATATTGTAGACAATTACTTAATTAATGAAGGTAATACCGTAATTGACCATAAAATTATTTTAATATGGACTATAATATGGACTATTTTAAAATAGTTTTGACATTTGACTATTGGGGAAATTTTAAATTTAAATATTGGTATGTTTATATATATTTTAAAATAACTTAATTGAAGCAATAAGTCACCAAAGTGATTTTTTTTGTATAAATTATTTTGTTTTAAAATATAAAAGTTTTGTACATGTAACTCAAGTTATGTTGATATTGATCGGCCCAAATGAAGGTTAATAATATTACATGTGCAACTATGGTGATAAACATGTGACGATTATTCGGTTTCACATGTGAGTAATAAATTTGCCCAAAGGAAGATTTATTGTTCGACATGTTCTTATTGTTAATGTTTGATTACTACACCGAGATATCACTTACAAGTTAATATTTTGTCCAAAGATGAAATATTAATGGAGTGTCCGATATCTTAAGATGAGTTTTACCTTTATTCAAATTATTTTGGTTTAAATTTGAAGTCTTATGTGAAATTGTTTATAGTTTATGATTTATTTAACTATTATTATATTTACCCACTTCACTGTATGTTGTTTTGGGATAACTATATATACATATATATATATATACTAGTATATTTTAATTTGATTGAAAGATGAAATTAAAAAAAATATTTTGAAACAAATAAATTCAGATTTTGGCTTTAGGTTTTAATTAAGGATGTCTAATATTTTTAAATAAATTACTTGAAATAAAATGCTGCCAAAGTGGCCTCTTTTGTGTAGATTAATTTATTTAAAATATCAAGATGATTATATGTTTTTGTAATTCATGCGTTTATTAATTGACCCAAAGGGAATTTAATATTTGGCAAAATTTCAACGGCATCTGTGGCGATAAGTGTGTGATAATTATAAGGTACTTTATGTGAGTAATATGTTAGTCCAAAGATTAATTCATTGTTTGACATAATTTATTGTCAATGTTTGATTGCTACAACAAGAGTACCGCTTACTGTTAATATTACTGTCCAAAGACTTGATATTAATGTTGTGTTTGGTATTTTGAGATGGGATTAGCCATTATCCTGAATTTATTGTTTACTTATGAATATTGATGTGAGCTTATTTTTATTTTTTTTTTGTTCTATATTTAGCTAATTCATATTCTACTGCCACAATATCTGCTAATATAAATTCTATACCCATGCTTAATGGGACTAATTTCAATGAATGGAAAAGGCACTTACTTATAGTGCTTGGCTGTATGAACATAGACCTTACACTAAAGGAAGAACTACTCGAACCTCTTACTGCAGAAAACACCCCTTATGTTAAAATGGATTTTGAGAGGTGGGATCGTTCAAATTGCAAGAGTCTAATGATCATGAAGCACAACATTTCATAAGCCTTTAGGGGCAAAGAATCTAAAAAGATTACTCAGGCCAAAGTTTCCTTGACGAAATTGAGAAACGTTTTGCTAAAAACGATAATGTTGAAATGACATCACTTCTGACTTCTTTGATGTCTATAAAGTATAAGGGTCAAGGAAATTCTGAGCGATCTAAGGGTTATGAATTTTATGATCCCACAATTAGGAATATTTTTGAGATGAGAATGACAATATTCTTTGAGGATGTTGAGTTTGGGGGGAGAAATAAGGTTAGAGACATTGCTTTTGAGGAGGAATTGGATTCTAACTCAGTTTTTACTATCATTTTTGATAATGTTTAGGTTCTCATACCTATTATTGATTAAGAAGTGAATCTAGAATCTCAATAAGACAATGTTGAACAACTCATTATTCAATATGAGGTATTGTTCCAGAAGAACAAACTCAACAACCTTAAGAATGAATGTCATTAAAAAGGTCCACTAGAAAAATAGTTATAATGGCTTTAGTGGAATATTTTGACATTAAGCTACATCATATGAATATTAAGTTAATGGTTTCTCAATGGTAACATTGATCATACATTTATATGGTGCAATTAGAAAGCTTTGTGTCTAATGATGCAAAGTTAATGATTTGCAAAGAACTTCATCTATGGGCTTAAGCAAACTTCTCGTCAATAATATTACAAATTTTACCAAATGATTATCTTATTCGGTTTAGAGATGAATTTTATTGATAATCGTATATACCATAAGTTTAGTAGGAGTAAGGTTCTATATTTGGTTTTATATGTTAATGACATACTGCTTGTTAATAATAAGTATAGCCTCAATCAATGCCCTAAGAATGATTTTGAGATTACAAAAAAAAGCATTAGATTTTTTACATTTTAGTAGTAGAAAGTCTAATGTATGTTCAGGTTTGTATACATTGGAATATTGTGTGCACTATTGGGATGTTAGGCAAATATTTTAAGCAACCCTAGTTTGGACCATTGAATAACATCCAAGAGGGTTATAAGGTATTTTCAGAGAACAAAAGATTACATGCTCACATATCGAAGGTCTAATCAGTTAGAGATCATCAGGTATACAGACTCCGATTTTGATGGAATATGGATACAAGATTTTCTCACTAAGGTGCAAATTGTGAAAACAAATTGCAGTCTTTTATTCCAATAGCAACAGGAGTACATCAAAGTCAAAACACATAGA
The DNA here is from genome assembly GCF_025698485.1 of Gossypium arboreum. NCBI lineage: Eukaryota > Viridiplantae > Streptophyta > Magnoliopsida > Malvales > Malvaceae > Gossypium > Gossypium arboreum. The sequence goes on from NC_069071.1 coordinate 6,051,034, forward strand.
CTTTAAGTTCCTTGTTGTTAAAGTAAAAGTTCAAAGTGGTTAGGTGCCTATAAAGCATATTAGGACAAACTCCATGATTGCGGATCCGCTTACTAAGAAACTACACCAAAGGTTTTATAAGAGCATACTGCTCATATGGGTGTAATGTCATTTAAAGGATATTTGGTTTTAGTGGGAGTTTGTATTTTTTAAATGCTTTTATGTTATAGACATATTTTCAGTTTAAAGATATTAAGTTTATTTTCTGCAAAAATAAAGTTTATTTGGTTTATTCACACTCTGATTTTGGTAAGGTTTGATCTCACTAAGGAGGACCTGTTGGAAATATACATGTTTAGATCATATTGCATGTAATTTCCATGCTACACATCTATACTTGATCTTTGTCAATTGGTTGTGTTAATATATGTGATCATGGATGGATTTAGTTACGATATATGTAACGAAAGTCACATTGGTTCTATGTTAACATAATTAATGGACGAGATTGTTCGGAATACTTTTTGGATATGATAGTAAAATTTTGAGCTCATAAGGTTATATAATGACATGTAATTATAGAGTAATTATTATATATATGTGGTCCAAGTGAGAGATTGTTGGAAAATATGGACATCACATATATAATAAGGGTAATTACATGTTATTATTTACTCTCATGATAGGTTAGCCCAAATTAAAAGTGATCTAATTTGGTTAAAATTTTATTGGGCTTTAATTATTATATAAAGTATGGGTCAAATATGTGTAGATACTCTAGTAATTAAGTTCTAATCAAATTCTAATTAATGATGGGCTAATTAGAATTTTATTAGAACTAATATGCCAAGGTTATAAATATTAAGGTTATGGTCCCCAAATTACACACAAGATATCTTTTCTAATATCCCATCATTAGGAAAGAGAGAGCAGATATTCTTTGAACTTCTTGTGTACTAATTTGGAAGATCAAATCCCCAAGATCCGGTAAAACTTCAAGAAATTCATGGATTCAGGGTTTTGTTCTTGATTTATTCTTGATGATTTGACATGACAGATCCTGATTTATTAAGTTATATTTTAGATTTATTTTATAAATTTAACAAAATACACGCAAAAGTTGTCTCAATTCTCCCTCGTAAGTGTTTACAAGATGAAAGCGTGCTAACCACTCAACAACTATTGCTATATTAGGTGTTTGATCAAATAATACATAAGATGCAAATTAATCTCATAAACATCTTCAAAGAATTCGATAAATCAATGGATATGAATCATGTAAATTAATCTCACAAATGCGTTAGGATTTTTTGTATTGCATTTAGTATATGATTATCAATTGACTCACTATCTTTTACCTCATGAATCTTTAGAACCATATCCAACAATTAATGCCTGCAGTTTAAATTCCTTATAGAAAGATCCTTTAAACCTTCCTTAGAATTTGAAGGAGGGCCTCCCTACAAACCACCATTGTATTGTGTAATTCTGTTTTCTCTGCACGGAGTTGTACATTCAGGTTGTGTCATCACCTCTTATATGATCTCTTTCTCTATTTTTCGTAGCTATTTATTGTTTTTGGATGGAACAATCTTATAATAAACAATCAATATTCGTTTGTAATTTTTCACCTAAAAAACAAAACCATTTTTCACCTAAAAAACAAAACCATCTCTTATGTCACCAATGTTCTAGCTTCTTTCTCCTTCCAATTTATAGGGGGTGTAATAGTTAAGTCATTTGTGTTGACAAAGTATGTAGCATAGAGTTTTCCTATAAAACAAATAAAATTTATAATGTTTATCAAAAAAATAATTTCTCAGAAAGAAATAAATTTTATAAAAAAAAATACCACTAATACTAGTGGTTTGCCAAATGTAAAAGCCACATAACAACAACAAATATCCAACACCCATAATCACCTTCAAAATAAGTTCCAAAATTTACCTAAGAATAAATACGAATTTAAATCTCTAATCTTCCTTGGATATATGGTATGTGAAACCTCACTCCAGACTCGATCGTCAAATCTAAATGTGTGATATTATATTATGTTATCAAAGCAACTCATTTTAAATGTACTAAGCTGACTAATCAGTTAAATGTTAGGGACTATTTTTGAAATTATGTTATTAAAAATAGAGTTACAAAAGAATAAATTGTTTTAGAAACATGGAAGACAATAAACAATAGCTGCAAAAAATATATAGCATCAAAATGTTACATACATTACTTTCAAGAAAACTATAGATAAAGAAGGAAATATCAATTGTATATTATTTCTCTAAGTCTAACAAATTGATTAAAGGAAAATGTGTTCCTAGACTGCAAATTTTTTTCTTTCTTACATGAACAAAAGAATCAGATTTAAAGAAACTTTATTACATCAACCTCATTGAAAACTTTATGGCTCCATTTGGCATAATTGCCCCACTTTTTTGGCTGAAAATATTTTCACCTGTTTAAGTTAATGTTTAATAAAACCAATGTAATTAATATAACAGTACTCACTCTATTAAGACATATATAGTAGTGTTTCTCAATTAATTTTTCATTTGTGTTGTTATCTACGAAAAGTTTCGGAGTCCCTTTTACAACCACGAAAAGGGTTTTCAAACTCTATAGAAAAATGGGGGAAGTCAATATGGGCAATATAACCCTATGTGAAAATAAGCAAACTAGGAGATAGGAGATGAAAGGTTCTTAACTTTTTCACATTCGTATTTTTTTCTTTATGCAAATAGTGTTTTCTTTAATGTGTTAAACTCACGGTAAACAAGAGCATAAAATCTGTCAATATTCTTCTAGCACTTACTCCATTCAGGATACAAGCTAGAACTTCTCCTTTTAAAGACAAATTATGTTAATCAAGAACTACAATTGATATTGAATCATTCATATAATAAGTGGTGGGCAGGAGATGCACATACAAATGTGATTTATAAGAATATAAATATGTGTTTTCGGCATCTTCTCTTGGAAAGGAATTCCCTGACGGTAATAAAAAAATCAAGACAAAAGGGGAAGATAAATAATTCTCAGACCAATTACGCACCATATTCGTACCCTTGAAAATATTTTCAAAGAAGTATCCTACCTTTTTGTTCCTTGAACGGTTAATAGAGTGGCTTACACTTTGGTTTTGGAAGGAAGGAGAAGACAAATCTCTGGCGTCTGGGTAGATAGAGTTCCAGAATTGGTAAGGACAATGGTAGATAAGGATCGAATGGCTTGGATCCATAATCACCAAGCTTCTTTTTAGAATCACTTTGAATATGGAGAAGGTTCTAAGAATCTCCATTGATGGGTTCAAAGCTTTTGAATTTTCTTCAGTTTTGTTCACCTCAGTTACATTTTCTACACAAAGAGAAGATAGGTGTTGGCTAATATTTTGTTTTTGAATCATTCTTGGTATTTGGCATAGGGTGGTTTTTTCTTTTGCATTTATGGTTTTGTTGGTTTTCTATGTGCGGTTTATGGCTTGGCTGTTGGCCTGCTGTGTTTTGTCTTTTCATTTTCCTGTTTGCTGAGACTCTGTTTATACAATCTTGAGTTGTGTGCCATTTAATGCATATCAGTCAATTTTTACAAAATTAATATAACGGTACTCACTCTATTAAGACATATATAGTAGTGTTTCTCAGTTATTTTTCATTTATGTTGTTATTTACGAAATGCTTCGGAGTCCCTTTTACAACCACGAAAAGGGTTTCCCATACTCTACAAAAAAATGAGGGAAATCAATATGGGCAATATAACCCTATGTGAAAACAAGCAATCTAGGAGATAGGAGAGGAAAGGTTGTTAACTTTTTCACATTTGTGTTTTTTATACATAAATTTATTTATGCAAATAGTGTTTTCTTTAATGTGTTAAACTCACGATAAACAAGAGCATAACTCACAATAAACAAGAGCATAAAATCTGTCAATATTCTTCTAGTACTTATTCCATTCAGAATACAAGCTAGAACTTCTCTTTTTAAATGTTAATCAAGAACTACAATTGATATTGAATCATTCATATAATAAGTGGAGGGCATGGAGAACATACAAATGTGATTTATAAGAATATAAATATGTGTGTGTGTGTTAGAATTGAAAACAAAATGAATATACTAAAACCTTTGTAATATGATGTCAACAAGTGAACATACAAAGTAGAAGAAATTTTGAAACCTTTGTAATATTAGGATGGTTAAGCTTATGCCAAACAGCAACCTCTTTCTGAAACAACACTTTTTTTTCCAGTCCAATAACTTAGCTATAGCTAGCATTCAACATTGCATTACAATGAAACTTTGTAAAATAAAAGGCTATTAATTGTCAAAAATAGTCAACAATGTCAAAAAGCGAATTATGATATTTTTTGATAATTTAAAATTAAGTGAAAAAAAGTAAGTGTTGGATTTTCATTATAAAACTATTTGTTATATTAATACAAATTAAGTACGAATATAATTATGTTGCTTGATATTAATACATTTTAAATTTTCAAAATTGCTTATTTCATGTTTTTAATATTATTAATATGACATTTTATATTATTTTAGATAATTTTGAAAAATAAAATAATTTGATTATTTCATTTTTGTAACAAAAGCAAGAGAATTTATTTTGAATATTTTTAAAAATAAAATTAACTTAATATTTTTAATATTATGTGATAAATAACTATCTACTTATTTATTTTATTCAACATTTTTTAAAATATTGAATTAAGTGAATTTATTATAGTTATCGAGACGCATAAAAAAATTAAATGTTAAATTTTTTAATGATAATTTTTTTTTCCAACACACCCTAAGATAAGTCTCATATTCATCATAAGCATTGTCTCTATTCTCCCATTCACCCATAGCCAAACTTCCAATACAAAGTTCTATTAAGAAATTGAAATAGACATTGACAACATACATTTAAGTTGTTGCTTATTATCACTCTAGGTTAGAGGCAGCTTTGCGAAAAGAAGTCCAGCAACAAACTTTACTTACAGAGATATATTCTAAGATTTGAGGTATTTTAGCAATTTGAGGTACTCATGGATTTGCACTTAATGTTTTTGTCATCAATTACCTCCACCCTATAGTACTTCCCTATTACAATTTTCTACTTACCAACAAATTCAATAATATGTTTAGTAATCGCATAGTCCTAAATTTCGTTTATTTCTATGTACAAAGAGTAGACATCAAAAATATCATTTAAAAGTGTGGAAACAATAGTGTGCCTGCATACTATATTAGCATTAACCCATAGGTTAAATCGCTTAATTGAGGAATTAGTTGGTTTGCATTTTGTGAGCACAAAGGCAACTCTATGCATATCTAGGATTGAGAAGAATATCAGGTAACATTGGCATTGCCACAATATTGGCAACAACATTGATAGCAAAGTTGGCAGTAGCATTAGCAATGAGATTGATAGCAACATTAGATGTAGCAAGAGGAATAACAAGACAATGGGATCCATAAGTATCCTCAATATTGTGTAAAATAGAACCGAAGAACATAAAATTTCGAATAATAGTGCATGAGGTGTGTAGATCATTGTCTTTAAAACACTATTGCAAAACAAGTTTTTAGTGGCATTTTTTTGGAAGCACCGCTAAAACTGTCAAAGCACCACAAAAAAGTCGCTAAAGATAGAGCCGCTAACATTTTGCGGCGTTTTTGAGAAAGCGCCGCTAAAAAATGAGACCCTTTAGCGGTTCTTTTCACACAAACGCCGTTAAAAGATGTGACCTTTAGCGGCGCTTTTCACACAAATGCCACTAAAGAACATGACCTTTAGCAGTGCCTTTCACACAAATGCTGCTAAAGAACGTGACGTTTAGCGGCACCTTTCACACAAACGCCGCTAAAGAACGTGACCTTTAGCGGCGCTTTTCTCAAAAATGCCGTTAAAGAACATGACCTTTAGCGACGCTTTTATGACCTTTAGCTGCTCTTTTATAAAAGCGCCGCTAAAGGTCATGTTCTTTTGCAGCATTTTTAGTAATAACGCCACTAATTTTAGCAGATTTCTAGTATCTTATTTTCATTCATATACAACCCTTCATGTAACATCAATTCAACCAATAACAACAAATCAAAATGATACTTCAAAAATCCAACGAAAGATATATTATCTAAATTAATAAATGAAATAACAAAATATTCTTACAGTAATGTTAAAAGTTATATTATTAAAACATCCTTACAATAAGAAAATAAACGACTAAGATGGTGGATTCTGCGACTGCTGAAACATCTTCATCATATTCTGAGGCTGTCGCTGGAGTTCGTTGTATTTTCTGTTTTGCTCTGCTTCCCTTGTTGTTGCCTCCTCTTTAAGTTGTAGTTGGAGTTATTCACATTTTCTTTGAACCTCTACTTCTCTCGATGCTGCCTCAGCTTTAAGTTGAGCAATTTGCTCAACAGTGCTCGCTTGTAACTGAGCCATTTGGTCTCTTAACCTCTGAACTTTAGCTTGAGCTTAACTCTCCGAAGGCATGTATTGCTGCAAGCTGGATCCAAAATATTGGGTTGGGTTAACACCAGATCCTTGAAATCGAACCCAACCATACATTTCAGGACCCAAAACTTCAGTAATAATTCTGTTATCAATGTCCTCAAGATTAACAAAACTATCACTCGAAGCAACCGCTTCATACTCCGCCTTTTTATCCTTTAGCTCCTCCTAATAAATCAATCAAATAGTTAGAAACGAAATATATAACAAAAGCAAATGCAACATAACTTAACATTATTTAAAACTACTAACGGCAAATTAAACCATTATAATTAAACATTATAAACATTTAAAATAAACCAAATTTTATTTAGTAAATATACCATAATTTCTCCAGCTTCAGAAGTCATTGGAGATCTATCTTTCTTCTTATGTGTAATGTCAAAAAGCTGAAGGCGTCCAACTTTTTAACCAGACGAGAGTTCCTATAATATAGTAGTAAAAATATTATTTAATAGAAAGTAATTAATATTTGACACAATTAATAAAATTCAAAATACCTCGGCCTCAGCTACACAAGCAAAACTTTTCGACCTTGCTGTGGGCGTGAATTTTTGTTTTTGCCTACTGCTTGTTCCAACTCGCTCACGGTCCTACATTATGAAATTATTATTATGTATATAGTAAATACTATAAACTGAAAGAATTATAAGAGTTTGGAAGTACGTAATACCTCTCATTTCTTTGAATTCCAGAATCTATCACATCCTCCCATTGGTACCTCAGCATTCCCAGTGGGACATTTCTCAATTTCTCTTCGAGGCTTATATCTTTCTTAAAATATTCTTTCTTTAAAGTGCTTTTATGGTCTTTCCATTTTTTCCCCAAAGCCTTCTTGATATAAGTATCCGAGACCTCTAAAGCAAATCTCTCCTAAAAAAACACAAGTTTAGAAAGTAAATATAAATGGAACTTAAACCAAAGTATTATAAATTACATTCATGTTTTGTTATCTTAATATTATCGAGAGCTTGATTTTTGTTACTGTTAGGCATTTGATGCCATGATTCGTAGTTGATAGGAAACATATTGGCATTTCGTGCTATAACGCCCAAATATCCTGCTAAAAGTCGAGCTTTTGATCCAACAGGCTGACCAAGAATGTTTCTAGATACTTTGACACACTCGACAAGATTTAACTCGTATAAATCTTTAAGTAGCGTACGTCCTCAACCTCTGCGCGTTCCACAACTTTCAGCTGAAAAATGGTATATTATAATATAAGAATTTGAAAAATAAATCAATAATAAAAGTCAACACGCATGTAAATTAAATTTAACATTACTTTGAATTTCTGCAGGCTCGTCAGGTGTTTCCAGAACATTCAAAGATCCAATAGCAGTCTGTTGTTCACTATTTGTTTCTTCCGAATTTGGAGTATTCTGAACAATACTTAGATCTCGTAATCTTTTTCTAGGCATTTTTTCTGCAATACACATAAAATAGTTGAAATTTTAGTAACTAATTACAACAATAAGAGTACATATAAAATAGTTGAAATATTTAGCAAGACTAAGATTTAAATTATAATATTACATATAATTAAAAAATCATAAAATCTTACTACATCATAATTCGTAAATATCTTAATCCACATCTTGGCAAACCCATTGAAATTATGTACTAGTACTAGGGATATTTTCATTTAAGTTTTGTTCTGGAAAAGGCAAAGTTTCTGATCTTTCGACGATGTCATCTCTACTTCCAATTCCCATGTCAAACAAGTTTCTAGGGGTGTTTCGGAGTACTACGTACCAAGCCTCATCAGTTGGATCTTTCGAATAAAAAACTTGTTTCACTTGAGAAGAAAATACATACGGCTCGTCTACCAATTGTTGTCCAGTGTGAATCAAGCGAGAGAAATTCACCATTATAAAACAAAATTGATCTTTTTTAATTTCGCGAGCAGTATTAACATCAGCCCAATCACATCAAAATAAGACAACTTTCCATTTTCCATAGTAATCTAACTCAATAATGTCAGTAAGAAGTTCGTAATACTCTACATTTCCCTCAACAGGATTACTTTCCCTAGCACTAGCATAACTTGTAATTGAAGAATTAACAACAATTCCAAAATTTTGAGTTCTCCTCAATCTCTCGCGATATTTTGTATGAAATCTGAATCCATTGATGAGAAAGACACTATATCTTTTTACTACTCTATTCGGATATTGGGAAAGCCATTTAACTTCTTCACTGATGTCCTTGCCACTCCAAACCTATTGAATCGAAAGTAAATTGAGTAATTATAAATGTTATGAGAAAACATTATTATTTGATACAAAATATTGCGATTATGTGTAACTTATTAACTTCAGTTGCATACCGTTTGGCTTAACCATTCATGAAAAGATTTTGTGAATAACTTATTAATCTCTTGATGTTGTAATTGTAACACCCCCTAACCCTAAACAGTCACCGGAACAGGGTTACGAGCATTACCGGACAATTGGACAATTTACGAATAATATTCTAATAATTATCGAACATATTATAATATGATTATAAATTCATATAAACTTTTACTAATTGTCTCTCTTTTAAAAAAAAATTCAATATAACCCCTTTTATAAATATCTAACCTTTCCTGCAATTTCAAACCGAAACCAATCCAAAATCAATATTTCAACCAATGCAATTTCATGTTTAATCGTATTAAAATCATACCTATAACAATAATTTGATAATTTACTCTATTAACATTTATGTTACCATTAAAAATTTAATTAGAATTTCATTCATCCATTCTAAATTTAGCACCAATTGTACCATGCATATCATGTAAATTTTCATACCATTTCATTAGTTTAAACACCAAAATATCAAATACCATTATTTACAACAAAAATTATATAACATTTTAAAGTGACTAAATTAACACCTATGTACATGCCACTTTTACTAAAAGAAGAATACATCACCGAGTTTGCGCTAGAGTCAGAATTGCCTGGATGCTGAACCGAGACTCTGAATACCTATTAACCTACGCATGGAAACAACCGTATGCTGAGTATTTTATACTCAGTGGTATTACCATAATTCAAATTATAAACATAATAATCATGTAAATTAAATCATCTAACTTTAATATTTACTAAACTAATTCAAACATAAATTTGCCATTCTCAATATATTCATACAATTTAATTCAACTATTCGTCAATTGAAATCATAAACATTCATGTTGAGCCATTATCTAATTCATGAACCATTAGTTCATGTTTTCCAATCTCATACTCACATTCAAATCACACTTTCAATTCATGTTCCATTTTTACATTTCTTTCAGTGGCTCAACCAATTCATTTTATTAAACTTAACTATTCTTTTAATTAACCCTATTAACAGACTCGAACTTTGGCGGATACATGGATCCAACCAAACACACCAATTTGGCACCTAGTGCCTCATCGGATAGTTCGAAGCAAAGTTGATACCTAGTGTCTCATCGGCCTAGCTGAAGTAAAGTGGTGCCCAGTACCTCATTGAATCTATCCGAAGTAAAATAGTGACACCCAGTGTCTCATCAACTCGAGGTCGAAGCATCCTTGAACACTTCCAATCCTATGGCATGCCAACTATATCCGACTCAACCCGACTAGTTAATAGGGTTTCCAGATCACATATAAATCTCAATTAAATTCAACCACAATTTCTCACATTTTCAATTCAATCATTTTCCACTTTTCAATCAATTTTCAATTCACATATTCATAATTCAATACACTTTCTCAATTCAATATGCATTTCAATTAGTCACATATAATCACAATTCAATTTAATTTCATACAATTTAATACTAATACTTATCATGCATATTAACTTAAAATTCAACAATTAATAACAATTAAATTTGAATTATAATAATACTAACACGTATTTCTCATTCAATTCAATTTTCTAAATTCAATTCAATAAAATTACTTACCTCAATATTTACTTACTATAAAATAAATAAATTTAAAATTAATATTTAAAATAAATAACTTGAATTATAGTAATACAAATCCGAAATTCTTGATTTACTCCTCAGTAATCTTCTCCTTTCCTTTTGAGCCGATATCTACGGTTCTTTGTTATCTACTGAAAATTAAAATAATTATACTATTAATTACAATACTAATTAAATTAAATAATTAAATTTCTAATCAATTCCTACCTTATTCCCAATTTAATCCTAAACAATTTTACTTACTTTTCTAATTCAATTCATACTTTATTTCTATTCAAATTTCCTCCATACTTACATTTAACTATTAATTTTTCAGCATATTTTCCTAATTTCAAAATTTCTTCAATTTAATCCATACAACATAAAACTTATTACAAATGTACATATTTACTTTAATATTAAGTAAAATATCTTTTACTTTAATATTAAGTAAATTAATAATTATATAACAAGTGTACATATTTATATTAATACAAATGTTATTATCTAATTTGTTTTTCATACCAAAAATCTTGTTTTAATTATTTATCTATTAAATATCTTTAACATAATAATAATTAATAAATATCTATTTTAATATCAATTACATATATTACATTTGTACACATACATATTATTACATTTGTACCCTATCATCCTCATACATTTGTCATAACTTTAATTTATTATTATATAAAAATCTCATAATATAATTAATACAATTAATTTTTATAAAATATCTTTATACTTAAATTATAAGTAATTTGAGTATTTAAATTACAAATGTATCAATACAATTTTTACACATGTATATTTTATTACCATACACTTATTTACTATTTAATTTATTTAATAATAATACTACTAATAATAATCTAATATAAAACCATAATGTTAATTAATAATTATAATAATTATATAAAATATTTAAATACAACCTAAATAAAATCTTAGATTTTAATACATATATGCCGCCTCAACTTTTGTAAATGATTTAATCACCATTTTAATCCTTTTTATTTTCTATTACTTTAGAATTAAACTTTTACCCCTTATTCAATTTAGTCCTTTTTACTAATTACTCTAAATTAAGCTAAATTCACCTAATTAAAACCTAATTAGACACACCACTAAGCTCAAAAATATTTTTAATAATTATTTTTGAACATATTTCACTAAGACGAAGGCCCTATAACTCACTTTTTCGGTACCTGTGAATTTTGGGCCATTACAGTAATCTTCGGGAGCGTGAACGAGATCTCAAGATTTGTTTGTACTCATTATGTTAAAAAGAGGTTTAATTGGTTAGAAGATGAACAAATCAAAAAGATGAATATTTATCAAATTCTAGAACTTACTTGCTTAATGGTTCAATTGAATCGTGGTGAAAAAGAACATATCGATGTGCTTGTATCCAAGATCTATCATCTAATTCTACAATTTCAACTTTATCGATTGATTCTTCATAACTTTGAAATAAATAAGTTTAAGGCAAATTATGATTAGTGAGCCCAGCATTTCTACTTGGTCTATTCAATTTTGTTTCAACATCTTATAAATATCTAGAACAGAAAGTCATACACTTTAATTTGCATAGGAACCTAAACATGATATACAACATTATCAAAAGTTGTAACTAAATGTATAGAGGTGAATGAATGAATACTTTACAAATAAATTAGAACATTTCTATAGGATACATCCATCGATAGAAAACTGGTCCACCAAGTATTGCTTTATGAGGGAGATGGATTAGCAAGTGCACCATAATAGTGAAGAAGGAAGGTGGAAAGATCTTCTCCAAATTGCATAAAGTCAAAGCGGCTCGATCTTGTACTTTCTCAAGTTCTTCAACATTCAAATATTTGCCACAAATAGCTTTCATTATATTGGATAGTTCAATTATACAGGACGTCACCTTTTTTGACATACAGCACCGTAAAGCAACTGACAGTAAATCTTGCATTAAGATGTGATAATCATGTGATTTTAAGGAATATAGTCTTCGATATTTAAGACTCACACATCGAGATATATTTGATGCATATGCATCTGGGACCTTTATATCCTTCAACACCATGCAGAACACTTCTTTCTCTTCCTTTGACATTGCAAAAATAGAAGACGGCAACCGATATTTCCCATTTGGAAGTACTTGGAGATGAAGATCAAGCCGAATTCCCATGTCAACTAAATCAAGTCAACTCTGAAGATGGTCTTTCGATTTTCCATCGACATTCAAAATTGTCCCAATGATGTTCTCGCAAACATTCTTCTTAATATGCACGACATTAAGATTGTGGCGTAAAATGTGGTGCTCCCAATAAGGCAATTAAAAAAAATACTTCTTTTTTTCCACAAGTCCGCAGCATTAGGATCATCCTCTTCATCAGAGTCATTATCAGATTCATCCCTCGATCTTCTCTTTGTTTGCGTGTTGGGTGGTTGATTCATCTTCCCATAACTAAAATTGATATCTTTTAACATAAACAAGATTTCAGATCCAAAGGTCTGCTCAGGAGCTCCTTTGAACTCTTCAGTACTGTCAAATAGAGTCCTCTGAAATCTAAATTTATGATTTCCATCTAACCACTGACGATGCCCCATATAAGAGAACTTCTTCCCATTGTATAACCACTTCGAACATGTTTGTACAACACAACAAGAACAAGCATAACGCCCTTTGGTACTCTAACCAAATAAATTGGCATAAGCCGGGAAATCATTAATAGTCCATAACAAAGCTGCACGTGAATAAAAGTTCTCCTTTTTTAATACATCATATGTCTCAACATCCACCCATAGCTATTTTAACTCTTCAATAAGTAGCTGTGAATAAATGTCAATATCATTTCCGGGACCTTTCTCTCTAGGGATAATCATAGATAAGATAAAGAAAATTGCTTCATGCAAATCCATGAAGGCAAATTGTAAGGAACAAGCACTACAGGCCAAGTACTGTAAGAAGTGCTCATGATTTTGTAAGGATTAAATCCATCAAATGCTAGCCCAAGCCTCACACTCCGAGGATCGCTTGCAAAACTTGGAAATTTACTATCAAATGATTTCCAAGCTAAAGAATCCATAGGATGCCTTAATAATCCATCATCGGTTCGTTCATCATGATGCCACGTCATAGACTCGGCTGTCTTTGACGACATGAAAAGCCTTTGAAGCCTTGGTATTAGCGGAAAATATCGCAAAATCTTAATTGGCTTCTTTCTTGACTGTGTCTCATATTCGTCCTTATTCACATCTTCTGTATTTCTATTCATATCCAACGAGATTTACCGCAAACATGACAAGATTGTTGGTTTTTCCGATCACCCCAGTACAACATGCAATCATTTGAGCAACTATGAATTTTGTTGTACCCAAGGCCTAAATCTTTTATAAGTTTCTTCATATCTTTGCATGAATGAGAGATTTTTGCAAACGGACGCATATCTCTCAAAAACTCTAATAGCATTGTCAAAGAGTTTTCGGTTCACCCTCCTAAACATTTTAAGTGAAAAAGACGAATGCAAAAGGACATTTTTGAAAATTTTGATCCTCAGAAAGTTCTTCATTCATTTCATTAAGTAACGTGTAGAACTTATTCGCTTCAACATTTGACTCTTCATCAGGTACACTTCTTCCTGTTGCGGTAAAAGCATTTCCACCAAGATTACAATCATCAAATGCAATAAAGTTATGTGGAAACGATTGTAAACCATGACTGCGCATATTAAATGCATCCCATAACATACCTTCCATGTCATCTTCTCTAACAGACTGATAGTAAGCACTATAAGGATAAGTCAGATTAATCGCTGAAATGGTTCCACTAGGTGTACACTCTCCATGGAAAATCCATTTTTTATACCCCGAATAAAGCTATCAACAATTAGATGTTCGTAGACAACTTCAGGAAAATGCCAATTGATGTTGCCACACTTCTTACACGGGCAAAGAATCATATTCTCTTGGCTTGCATTTTGAAATGCAAAATTTAGAAAAGTTTGTACCCCATTTCGATAGTCGTTGCTTACCCTTGACAAATTCATCCAAGTCTTATCCATTTCATAGTTTTTGAAGTCTAAAGCTGACAATAAATTACACGGATAAGTTGTTTATTTATAAGTATAATTAATTTATTTAGGTTATGATATGATATATATTTATGTATTATGTAAGTTATGTAAGTTATGTGAGTTATGTAAGTTATGATATATATAAGTTATTGAGTTATGTAAGTCATGATATGATATGATATATATAGGTCAAGTCAACTCTGTAACAAAAATTCTTTATTCAAACTCAATCAAGTCAAGTAGAGATGACTAGACTAGATAAATCACACAGCTCATAGACACTTTAGTTAACGAAAGAAATAAAGAAGATTAAAAATTTTAATTCATGAAGATAAAGGTAAAATAAAGAAAATAAATTGAGAAAGTTTTATTGTAAAAATAAAATTATGATTTTAACTGGAGTAGAAAAAAATTGAAATGAAAAGGAAAGTTTTAATTAGGGAAAAAGAGAGAAAGTTTTAATTTAATCTCAACTACATATTTCATTTGATTTAATGATCTAAAAAATTGTAAAATTAATAAGTTATGAATTTTTTCCATAATTAAAATATGATACAAAAGTGATGTCATAAAATAACATAAATATTATATAAATTTGTGACTGAAATTTTTTTTGTATCGCATATGGTCAAGTTTTGAAATTATATATCATATATTACAAATAATAATAATAAGTATAACAGGAAATTTTGGTTTGTTGAAGAGTTCGCATGTAATCTCAGTGTTTTTTATTATTATTATCAAAAGTAGATCTCATTTTTAAATTATAATTTTAGTTCAAAAGTAGATCCCAAATATAAATATTACCATATTTTTTTGATTTAAATTTCATAATATCATATTATTTTATAAAAAATAAATCTCACTGCTTTCTGGTTTGGCAATGTCAAGATGCACATGTTTCATTAATCTTTTCTTATATCTTTTATTTTTCTACATATGTCTCCATTCTTCTTTAAAATCATCAGCTCTAATAAATTTTAAATATGCCTTGGCTTTCCTTTTCTCGTATCTAAGATAACCGTTAATACAAAAACCTTTATATTTGTAATCAAATATATGTTTGGGATAGAGATTAGTATTAGAAAGGAAATGCCAATGCTATTGATTAATTACCAAATTCAAATTTGCTTTCATATTTCATTTCAAAACTATATATTATATTGTGCACAACTAATTTTTAAAAAAGAATGCTTCCAAAGCTCCTTCCTTCAGCTCGGTGAGCTTTCGCTTTTTGGATCGTCTTCTGCCCAATGCGGTACCCTCCCATTTTTTGGTTCCCATTGGGTTTACCTTGTTTACAGGTCGACCCCATGGCAGCAAGAAAAGGTGATCATTAATACGCCTTGGGGAAAGTCATGCACCTGGCCGATACGGATAAAGGAAAGATTCTCTCACCAAAAACAAGTAAACGAAATAATTACTAGTGCTCGATCAAAATGTCACGTAAAGTACTACCTCTCCCGGAAGAGCTAATTCGGATAGTGAGGGAAGAAAGAGAAAGGAGTGGCTGTAATTCGAAAACGGCAAAGAGTGCTTACTCATTCAGCAATCCTCGGCAAAAGAAGGAAGGGTCCCGGCTGGAAAGTCAAAAAGAGATCAAGATGGGAACATCTCACTAAGCAGTGAGGCATGATCTTACCAAGTCTGTAGCTTTCTCACTCATGCTTCACACAAAATCGAGATGAAAGAAGATCGGACGTTGCGCTGAATCTCCGTATCTTCTTGTCCTACTCTACTTTACTTTTACTAGGCATTGATTAGTAGCTACTCATTACACACAAGAAAGAGTGTAGGTTTCAGTTCAGTCTATGGTCTCCCCATCGAAGTCGGATATCAATAATCACCGACCCCGCCTTAGTAGAGTGAGGAGAACACAGACTCAAATACAGCTTGTCGGGGCTTCGGTTTATAAGGAATTAAAATGGAAATCCTCTTTAGCGACTCTTGTGAGAGCTTTATCTACCTTAACGCCCTTGCCTTTTCTTGATGTAAAGTAGGAAGGCCCACTTAGAGGTTTCTCGAAGCAGTCACGCTTTATTTACCGCCTCATTAAATTCTATACCTATAAAAGAGCGGCCTGATGTATCATGTAAATTGTTTGAAATGCAAGAGTCAAATAATTATCGATGGTGGAAGAAAATATCTCTCATTTCTCCCCTGAAAAAATTCTTATGGTAATAAAATTTAATAAAAAAAGAAAGAAATAATGCCCCTACCATCCTAACAATCTCATATTCTTCATTTGATTTTCAATGTCAAAATAATGCCCTAATCTAACAATATCAAAGAAAGAATGGAAGTACAACTTTCTTACCTGATAACTGGATGGTAGATAACAGAGAATTGAAGGCAGAAAACTGGATGGCAAATGTAAAATGAGTAAAATGATCCAATATTTGAAAGAAAAATCAGCAATTAAATCTATACAAAATCGGAGCCCCAAAAGATTAATTTTTCCAAAATCATCATGATAAAACTATTATTGATGAGAATTTTTAACTAAAATGTACCTTAATAAGTTCAACAAGCTAGTCTACTCCACTCTCACTAGGAAACAGAGGCTGAAGTCAGAAAAATAGTAGTTGTTAAGTTATGTAAAAGGAAAATGCTTATAAATAAGCCAAAAAATATATGCAAGGAAACATGTACTTGCCCAAGCAATAGCTCAGCCAAAATGGAGCCAGCAAACCAGATGTCAATGGCTGTGGTGTATTCAGTTGCACTACATATTAATTTAGGTGCTCGATAGTACCTAGAACAGATGTAAGATATGTTTGGTGTAACACCCCTTACCCGTATCCCAAGCCGAAATAGGGTTTGAGGCATTACCGAACATACGTCATAACATTTAAACACATTCGAATCATACATTTTGCATATAATTTAAAACCTTTATCATCCACAATCATATTGTCCCTTACTAGGCTCATCACAGCCTTAAAACATGCTCAGAAGAGGTTCGAGACTAAACCGATAACATTTGAAACCTTTTGGAAACTTAGAAAACTTTCATCTCTGCAGGGGTCACATGCCCGTGTACCCTGGCCGTGTGCCTCACACGGGCACCAGACACACCCATGTGATCCAGCCGTCCTAAAATAGAGTATACATACTGACTTTCACCTATGGCCAACAGACACGCCCGTGTGCTATGGCCGTGTAATACTTAGCTAGCTACTGACTTAAGCGCATGGCCATATGACACGCCCATGTGTCTTAATCGTGTGGTCTTAGGAGGTTACTGCTTTGCATACATGGCCACAAGGCACGCCCGTGTGCCCTGGCTGTCTGGTACAATGCAGGCTTGGTTTAAGCTAAAATTGCTACCCCTTTTTGGGTCATTCCTACAAGCAACATAAAACAACATTTATACCATAATTTTCAGCCAATTCCATGCTCAAAACATGCTGTACTATAACTATATCATCATTATTCAATAACTTATTCAAATCCATACCAAAACTAAGCACAAACAGATTATTTGCTAGCCAACTCTCATGGCATAACATATATACATATCAAAACTTAAATACATAAACATTCTAGCCTGTACATGCCATATACCAAGCCCCAAAGTGTAAAAATACCAAAAATCAACAGCAGGATAGTGTGATGCGATCTCTGTTGACTTCCAACCTGAGCAAACTTCCGAAACACTACAAAATATAGAAAAATAACACAAAGTAAGCTTCACAGCTTAGTAAGTTCGTAATTCAAAGAAATAAAGCTTATCACTTCAATTTATAAGCATAAACCATTTAAGTCAATCCAACATGTCTTGGCCTTAGCCTAACACAACATTAGCTTTTAAATTTTTATTATCACATGAACTAGAAAATTATCATAAAGCATTATGACCTGAGTTTACATTACTTATGTGTATTCACATATCAAGCACATAGCTAAATATCTTTAAATCATCCAAAAACTTATTCTTTTCCATGCTTTCAATAGCAATTAAAATCTAAGAATTTGTCAATCTTTACTCTTTTCTCATAACCATCAAGCTACAATTTAAATGAGTGAAAATGGAGTATATCTCAACTCATTTTGACCCAAAAGCCTAACATGTAATCATCAACCAAATTTATTATTCAATCACTATTCATTCCACAATGATCATGAACTCACCATTTTCATAGATTCAATACTCAATTGAATCTCTGTACATACATGTACCATATTGTACCAATTTCTGTACATACCTGTACCATATTGTACCAATTTCCGTAGATACCTGTATCATCTCGTACCAATCTCATACTCAATCACATCTTTCATTTAGCCGTTGAATAATAAATGTATCATACACTAGATGCCATACCAGATACCTTGCACACTAAGTGCCATCCCTGATACTTCGCACGTTAAGTGCCATATATAATTATTCGATGTATTACTTAACATAGTAATAGTCATGAATATATCATTTGTACAATTTCAACGCATTAAATATTTAAATATAATAATACATAATGCATACAAACTTACCTCAATCGTCAAAACGTTGAAATGGATCGACTAATCTGAAACTTTGTTTTTCCCTCGATATAGACTCGTACGAGGCTTAACTTGATCTAATCCATCAAATTCAGCTATTTCAATTCATATTCTATTCATTTTAACTCAATTTCATATCTTGGTAAAATTACTATTTTACCCCTAAAATTTCACACTTTTACAATTTAGTCCTTATCACATAAAATCACAATTTCATGAAATTAAACACAAACCCAAGCTAGCAGAATTTTCCATATATTACTATTAGCCCATATTTTCAATTTATTACACATAGTAAGCACTAAATTTCCACATTTCACAATTTAATCCAAAATTGACATTTTTACCAAAATTCACTTTACAACACTTGTACATTTAAGAACAATGATTTATTTTCCAGCATCAACTAACAAAATACTCATGCATTCAACAATGGCAACATTCAAGTACTTTAACAGTTTGAAATCGGAGATACAAGGCTAGCTAGAACACAAAGCAACGATCCCACAACGTAAAAATTATTAAAAATGGGAATAAAAAACCATACCATGCAATCCAATTTCCATGGCCGAATGTAAAAGCTTCTATGGCTGCCATTCTTTCTCAATTTTTAGTTGCCAAAATGATAGTGGAAGATGATACATAATTTGTTTTATTCATTTTAACATTAATATCCAATTTACAATTTTAACCTTTTAATTTAAAACAAATTTCAACAATACCAACTCTCATAAATGTCCACTAACACTTAAATGGTATAATTACAACATAAGTGCCTCCACTTTAATAAATCATAGCTATTAGACACCTTAACTAATAGCACACAAGTTTTACACTTTACGCAATTTAGTCCTTTTTGCTTAATTAACTATGGAAACGATAAATTTTTTCAACGAAACTTTAATACCATCTTATTTCCACTCTGTAAATATTTATAAAAATATTTATGACTCGGTTTATAGAAATGAGGTCCCCAATACCTCATTTTCTAAACCCACTTAATCTTATGGTCATACCACTTGAACTTAATAAACCGTTTATAAAACAAAAAAAAATCACAATATCAAAAATATTTTTAAAATCACAAATAACTCGTAAATATTAAATATAATATTTACAAACCTACTCCTCAGATTTAGTGGCCCCGAAACCACTGTTTCGATTAACCCTAAAAACGGGTTGTTACATTTGGTTCCTCTTTCACCTAACAAAGTTAAAATCAAAATTAGGCTCATGAACAATAAGGTAGCGACTGAAGAAGCGACTAGACAAAAAATTAAGATTCTATCATACATACCAAAACTTTGGCACTTCCAAAATCTAGGGTGCCCCAAGGCTCGAGGCTCAATGGCTGCCTGGAAGCAATTTTAAATAAGACTAAAACCTACATACGTAACATTTAACAGAAAGTTGAGAGAAACAGAGATAAGCACAACAATCTAAGATTACCAATCTCAGCATGCTAAAGTCCATGGTTCAAAACAACAACTAAATGAGAGGACCCAGATCTATTAGACTCCCAAAAGCTAGCCTTGAGTCTAGATTCCTTAATCTTTCTACTTGCTGCAAAAATAAAACACAAGTGTAACCCACATAAAAAATAATAGAAAAATAATAACTTTCCAAAATATGAATCGAAATGAAACAATGAGCTTCAAAAACCTATGAAACCAAAAGAGAAAGGGAGACAACAGATGGGATTGATTTGGGGAAAATTTAAGGTTTAGAGGAAATTTTGATTTGGGGAAAAATAAGGGGTTTTGGGTTTGTATTGGGGATAAAATGGATGAAACAAAAATGACGACGTTTTGGTAAACATAATGACGTCACTATATCGCAAAAGAAAACGACGTCGTTTTAATTAAAATTTTTGCGGCGGTTTTAAAAATGTGCCGCTAATGCCACTAGAGACGCAACCTAAAACGACACCGTTTAAGCTAAAGTAAAATGTTTTTGCAGCGTTTTTGTCAAAAACGCCACTAATGTCTTTGATAGTAGTAAGTTTTAATAGTTTATTTAGTTTTTAAATTCCTTTTAAACTAAGTTTGTTTTGTTTCAAACAATATATCTAATTTGTAAAAAATTATATTGTGTACAAATTGAATTTTAAAAAATGAAACCAAACCTTAAACCCTAAAACCCTAAATATATATATTACAAGGTACAAAAGTTATTAAAGAAGTTTATTCTTGCTTATTAAAACCCTAAAATAAATTGATTTTTTGTCATTTTTATCAAAATCCTTAACCCTTAAAACCATAAACACTAAGACCCTAAACCCTAAAACCACTAAACCCCAAACAACAAACTTTAAAACATTAAACCCCAAACCCAAAATAACAAACCCAAAACCATAAACTTAACATACTAATCATAAAACCCTAAACCATAAAACCCTAAACCATAGACTTTAAACCTTAAATATTAAACCTTAAACCCTAAAATAAATTTAATTTATAACAGTTTAATTTAGACCCTAATCGAAACGGTAGTTTCGGGACCACGAATCTGAGTTAGAAAAATATTTAAATATTATTTTATGTGTTTATTATATGTGAATTACCATGTGTGAGAGTTTCGTATAAAAATTTGATTGTTTGTGTGCTTAATTAAATAAAAGGGCTTAATCGTGTAAAATGAAAACTTAATAGTTTAAAGCATAATGACTATAGTGTTCGTGGCTTTTTAATATGGAGTACTTATGTTGTAATTAGGCCATTGGCTATATGAGTGGACGGTTGAAGGCATGTTTTATATGGTTTTATAATTAAATTTTTAAGGTTAAAAATGTAAAGTAATAAATGGTATATATTATATATTATAACATAAAAAAAAATAAAGCCATGCATTTGTTCATATTTGTGACCGAAACCTTAAAAAAAGAAAAGAAAGGAAGAAGCTTATGTATTCGGCAACTTTGAAGCTTGATTAAGGTATGGACTTTGCTCGGTTTTTGGTAATTTTTACGTTTTTGAGATTGTTGCTTCGAGTACTACCCGACCCATGCTTGATTTTTTTTATTTGGTGAATATTTTGAGTTATTCCATTGATGAATATTTTTGTTTTATGATGTTTGATGATAAATTATGAAAGATATGTTTTGGATTAATATGTTTTGTATTGGAGTTTTTGATGATTTTGAATTATTAGGATTAAATTGCAAAAATAATAAATTGAAGGACTAAAATACAAAATAAATGAAATATATGGATTAGTATGAGCATAAGGAAGATTTGGCCTAACTATGATGTGATGAGATTTTGTGTATTTTGTGTTTTGTGCAATTAGGACTAATTTGTAAAAGTATGAAATATCAGGGGTAAAATGGTAATTTACCCATTTATGTGTTGTTGGATTAAATTGAATGAAATTGTGTTTAAATGAGGTTAATTTGAAATTATATAGATTAAGAGCAAAAGAAATCGGACTTGGATCGGGGAAAAGCAAAAATAGTCGAATAGTCGATTTACATCGTTCGTCGATATCCGAGGTAAGTTTATAAGCAATAAACGTTATTGAATTTGAATGTGTATGATTTTTATATGTTGAATTTAATTGTATGAATTCCTATGGTTAGAGCCGAATGCATGAATGTTTATGTGATATAGAAATTTTTTCGGTTCAATTGAGATATGAATTATAAATAAGATTAACTTTGTGACAGTGGTATATCTGGCTTATTGCCTAGCAGACTTTGATGCCGGTGTATGATATCAGGCTTATTGCCTAGCAGGCTTTATGCTGGTGTATTGAATCAGGTTTATTACCTAGCAGGCTCTGTGCCAGTGTTTTATACAAGGCTTTATGCCTACTGAATTTTATGTGAGCAATAGTAAGAGCAATCAAATGTGTTAAGTGAGCTAAAGCATTCAGGTATGTAAATATGGCTATTCTATTCGAAATGAAAGTTAGTTGATTGAAAGATATGTGATAGAAATGTTTAGTGATGATATTGAAAATGTACGAAATTATGAGTAAGGTATTTGGATTTTTTATGATAAGTATAAGTATGAGATTTAAAAGTTTGATTCATGTGATTGTATATATATGAATGCATATGTATAATTGATTATCTATGATATTATGACTTTGAAATTGGAGAATATATTGATAATTTATATATATAGTATAATCAGCCATGGTATCTTAATGGATAAATATATGTTTGATTCGGGTTATTTTATATATAGAGAGTTTGTTAATTTGTTTAAATTGCTTATAACTTACTAAGCTACGATAGCTTACTGTGAGTATATTTATTCTTTGTTCTTATAGATTTTTTGAAAGTTTGCTACAAGCTCAGGGACCGTCAGTGAAGTTATCCACACTATCGTCAACCTTCGATACTTTTAAAAGTCTATTTTCGAACTTATGGCATGTATAGGCTAACATGTATTTTATTCAACCTTGGATATGTATAAATTTAGCCATACGAATATGGCTTAACTTCAAAGTTTGAATTTCGCTTTGTTGGATTATGGTTCAAGTTCATTTTTGGTTAAAATGCTATGTGCTTTGGATAAATAGTATTTATAATATGTGTTTGTGCATTGCAGTTGGTTAAAGAATTTTGGATGAGATATGAATGAATTGGCCACAATATATTTGCATAGGTATTTTTGATTGGTTTGAATGTGATTTATATGAAAATAAAGTATATAAATGAATTTAGTAATTTGTCTAGTTAAGGTTTATAAATGATTTGGTGTTAAAGGATATTTTGTATTAACTGAAATTGGTTGGAGCTATTCTATATATATATGATTTTGTAAAATTTTTGTATTGATATGTGTATATATATATATATTTGAATGAGTATATATATCTATATGTGGATAAGTCATGAATATTAATGTAATGAATTGACTAAGTAAAGTCAAGTAGAATATGTTATTTAATCTTATCAATATGCTTTATATGTGGTTCGGTAAATGTGATTAAATTAGGTCATTATTTATTCTTTTATATGTTTATGTTATAAGTAAGGTTTTGTATATTTACAACTAAGTATTATATGTTATTAAGGTTTGTTAGTATTGATAAGTGAAATGGACATTATGATACTTGATATTTATATGAAGTATAATGATGTGTTTTTTTATGTGTGAATGGGAATGTATATAGTATTGCATATGGTATAATAAATTATGAAAATTATATGTGTTTTATGTGATGTATAAATGTTTAACTTAATATTAAATTAATCTTGAATATGATATGATTTTTATCAAATGATTATAAGTAGTACATTTCGTGTAATCCATTTGTGTTTGGTTATAGTATGCGACTAAATTGTAATGAAGTCTGTTTATCTGCATGTATTATGAGTTTAAATTAAAAGTATATTCAGCTATGTGGTAGTAGAGATTAAATTGACTATTGAAATTCAAGTATGTGTATGTGATCATTTTAATTTTTATTTTTTTGACTGGTAATACCTCGTAACCCTAATTCGGCAATGGATATTGGTTAAGGGTGTTACATTTGATTTGGTATCAGAGCTACAATTTAGTTGGTTCTAGGACTAATGTAGCGTGTGTGAGTCTAGCTATACATGCCATATTATATACTGCGATAGTGTGATAACTTCTGACATTTGAAAATGTGCTTTCATATAGTAAATAGATCCCGAGAGAGCTGTAGCTGATGATGTCGAGAGCGTAGTGCCTACTCCCGCACATGGGGCAGTACCAGTTGAATCTCGACCTATCTCGAGTAGCCATGAGGGGGAGGCTAAGCAAGCTTTCCATCAAATGATGAATGAATGGTTTACTCAGTATATTCAGACTAATCCGGTTGTACAACAACCTTCACCCCCGAATAATCCATCTCCAATACCTGTGGTACCTCCGATGATTGATCCAATGAGATTTAACAGGCCTCCTGTAGATAAAATCAGAAAACACGGGGCCGAAGAGTTTAAAGCTAATGATGGTGATGATGCTGAGCAAGCTGAGTTATGATTTGATAATACTATTCGTGTGTTTGACGAGCTATCTTTGTACTCCGGATGAATGTTTAAAGTGTATCATATCTTTATTACGAGACACCGCATATCACTGGTGGAATACACTAGTATCGGTGGTCCCAAAAGAGATAGTGACCTGGGAATTCTTTCAGACTGGGTTCCATAAAAAATACATCAGCTAGATATTTATCGACCAGAAACGCAAAGAATTTCTAGAATTGAAACAGGGTCGTATGACCGTAACCGAGTATGAGCGGAAATTTGTGAGACTTAATCGATATGCTCATGAATGTGTTTCAACCGAAGCTATCATGTGTAAAAGATTCGAAAACGGTTTAAATGAAGACATTAAATTGCTGGTTGGTATACTTGAAATTATAGAGTTCGTGGTACTTGTTGAGCAAGCTTGCAAAGTAGAAGAGCTTGGGAAAGAGAAAATAAAAGCTAATTTTGAAGTCAGAGATTCCCGTAAAAGATCATCAAGTAAGACTTTTCACTCAGCATTGAAGAAGTTAAAAGATGATTCAGGGCGATCTAAAGCTACTTCAGACTTTTCTAGACGAGATCGAGGCTGACCTCCTGTGAGTTCACAAGCCACTTCGATTGCTAGTGTTGGCAATGATCGGCAGAACAGACTCGAGTGTAAGCATTATGGTAAATGGCATTCTGGAAATTGTAGATTGCATGATCGGTCTTGTTTTAAATATGGATCGATGGATCATTTTATCCGAGATTGTCCGATGTTAACCGAGCAAAACACTATTCAGAACCCGAGATCGAGTAACATGACAGTGTGAGGCAGACCACCCAGACATTCGAGTAATGTAGGTGGCAGTTAAAGAGGGACAAAAGATACAGCGGTTCGATCTGAAGCTCGTACACCTGCCAGAGCATATGCTATACGCGCTCGTGAGGATGCTTCTTCCCCAGATGTTATTACCGATACTTTCACTCTTTATGATTCTAGTGTTATTGCATTGATTAATCCTAGTTCGACTCATTCATATGTGTGTGAAACATTAGTATCCAGTAAGACTTTGCCTGTTGAGTCTACTGAGTTTGTGATTAGAGTATCAAACCCTCTGGGCCGGTGTGTTCTGGTTGATAAAGTGTGTAACAATTGCCCGTTGATGATTCGAGATTGATGTTTTCCAGCCGATTTGATGTTGTTACCTTTCGACGAGTTTGATATAATTTTGGGTATGGATTGGTTGACTTTGCACGATACCATTGTTAATTGCAAAAGAAAGACCATTGATTTGAGATGTCAGAACAACGAGATTATTCAGATTGAATCTAATGATCTGAATGGTTTACCCGCAGTAATATCATTGATGTTAGCTCGGAAGTATGTGAGAAAAGGTTATGAAGCTTACTTTGCTTATGTGCCTGATAGTAAAGTGATTGAAAAGAAAATTGAATCTGTACCAGTTGTGTGCGAGTATCCGGATGTGTTTCCTAAAGAATTAGCGGGTTTGCCACCTATCCGAGAGGTAGAGTTTGGTATTGAGTTAGTACTGGGGACGACTCCAATTTCAATAGTTCCGTATCGGATGGCACCTACAGAATTAAAAGAGTTGAAAGCACATTTGCAAGAGTTAATAGATAGAGGTTTTACACGACCGAGTTTCTCTCCCTGGGGTGCACCAGTACTATTTGTAAAAAAGAAAGACGGAACTATGAGAATGTGTATTGATTATCGCCAGCTAAATAAGGTGACTATAAAGAATAAATACTCGTTTCCATGAATTGACGACTTGTTCAATCAGTTAAAAGGGGCTTCAGTGTTTTCGAAGATAGATTTGAGATTGGGTTATTATCAGTTGCAAGTCAGAGACTCCGATGTGCCAAAAACTACTTTTCGAACGAGGTACGAACATTATGAGTTTCTAGTTATGCCGTTCGAACTTACTAATGCACCTGCTATTTTTATGGATTTGATGAATCGAGTCTTCAGACAGTATTTAGATCGGTTTGTGGTTGTGTTCATTGATGATATACTGATCTACTCCTGTAACAAAACCGAACATGCCGAGCATTTGAGACTTGTGTTACAGACTTTGCGAGAAAAATAGTTGCATGCGAAGTTTAGTAAATGTGAGTTTTTGTTACACGAAGTTAGCTTTCTGGGACATGTTGTTTTAGCATCATGTATTCAGGTTGATCCGAGCAAAATTTCAGCAATCCTTGACTAGAAACCTTCGAGAAACGTTTCTGAAGTTAGAATTTTTCTGGGACTTGCTGGTTACTATAAAAGGTTTGTGAAAGGTTTCTCTATGATTGCAACCCTGATGACGAAGCTGCTGCAGAAAGATGTTAAGTTTGAGTGGTCAGAAAAGTGCCAGAAAAGTTTTGATCAGTTGAAATCCCTTTTGACCGAAGCTCTAGTGTTAGTTCAGCCAGAATCGGGTAAAGAATTTGTTATCTATAGTGATGCATCTTTAAATGGTTTGGGCTGTGTTTTGATGCAGGAAGGCAAAGTCATAGCTTATGCCTCGAGACAGTTAAAATCGCATGAAAAGAATTATTCGACACACGATTTAGAATTGGCAGCTATTGTGTTTGCATTGAAGATATGGTGCCATTATCTGTTCGGGGAGAAATGTCATGTTTATTCTGATCATAAAAGCCTGAAATATTTGATGACTCAAAAAGATCTGAATTTGAGACAACGCCGATGGTTAGAATTGTTAAAAGACTATGAACTTATGATTGACTATCACCCAGAAAAGGCTAATGTTGTTACTGATGCTCTAAGTCGAAAATCCCTATTTGCTTTGCGTGCAATGAATGCACATTTGGTTATATCAGATGATGGTGTGATTATAGCCGAGTTAAAAGCAATACCGTCATTTATTCAGCAGATTTGCTAAGCTCAGAAGGTTGATAATGATTTGATAGCAAAACGAGCTCAATATGATTCGAACATTGATTCAGAATTTCAAGTGGATGCTGAGGGATGTTTGCTGTTCAGAAATTGAATATGTGTTTCAATAAATACAGAATTGATTTAGATGATTTTGAACGAAGCTCATAATAGTCGGCTATCTGTACACCCAAGTAGTACGAAGATGTATAATGATCTGAAACAACACTATTGGTGGCAAGGAATAAAACGAGACATTTCTGACTTTGTATCAAAATGTTTAGTCTGTCAGCAAGTAAAAGCTGAACATCAGTTACCTTCTGGATTACTTCAGCCGATCATGATACCTGAATGGAAATAGGACAAACTTACGATGGATTTTGTATCCGATTTACCATTTTCACCGAGCAAGAAGGATGCAATCTGGGTTATTGTAGATAGATAGACTAAATCTGCTCACTTTGTTCCGGTTTGTACAGATTACTCACTTGATAAACTGGCTGAATTGTATGTTTCTCAGATTGGGAGGTTATATGGTGTGCCTATATCTATTGTTTCGTATAGAGATCTGAGGTTTACATCGCGATTTTGGAAGAAACTGCAAGATGCATTAGGTACTAAACTGCATTTTAGCACTATTTTTTATCCCCAAATAGACGGTCAGTCCGAGCGAATTATTCAGATACTTGAGGATATGTTGAGATGTTGCATTCTCGAGTTCGAAGGTAC
This sequence comes from Gossypium arboreum, assembly GCF_025698485.1. NCBI lineage: Eukaryota > Viridiplantae > Streptophyta > Magnoliopsida > Malvales > Malvaceae > Gossypium > Gossypium arboreum. Next base: position 6,079,598 of record NC_069071.1, read on the forward strand.
GTCGAAACAATATTTGCCTCTGATTGAATTTGCGTACAATAATAGCTTTCAATCGAGTATCAAAATAGCACCTTATGAAGCTTTGTACGGTCGTAAATGTCGTACACCTTTGTACTGGACTGAGCTCAGTGAAAATAAGATACACGGGGTCGATTTGATCAAAGAAACTGAACAGAAAGTAAAAGTGATATGTAAAAGTTTGAGAGCAGCATCAAATCGTCAGAAATCATATGCAGACTTGAAACGTAAAGACATAGAGTTTCAGATCAGGGATAAATTATTTTTGAAAATCTCACAGTGGAAGAAAATACTCAGATTTGGTTGTAAAGGCAAACTGAGTCTGAGATTTATTAGACCGTACGAGATTATAGAGAGGATTGGACTGATTACATATAGACTACTGTTGTCACCTGAGTTAGAAAAGATCCATAATGTATTTCATGTTTCGATGCTTCGACAATATAGATCCGACCCCTCTCATGCAATTAGTCCATCAGAGATTGAGATTCAATCAGATTTGACTTACGAGGAAAAATCAATACATATTCTGGCTCATTAAATTAAAGAGTTACGAAATAAGAAAATTTCGTTAGTTAAAGTACTGTAGCATAAACACAGAGTTGAGGAATCAACGTGGGAGACAGAGGATACAATGAAAGAGCGTTATCCGAACCTATTCACCGGTAAGATTTTCGGGGACGAAAATCCCTAAGGGGGAGAGTTGTAACAGTTCGATTTAGACCCTAATCGAAACGGTGGTTTCGGGACCACAAATCCAAGTCAAAAAAATATTTAAATATTATTTTTCATGTTTATTATATGTGAATTATCATGTGTGAAAGTTTCGTATGAAAATTTGATTGTTTGTTTGCTTAATTAAATAAAAGGGTTTAATCGCGTAAAATGAAAACTTAATAGTTTAAAGCATAAGGACTATAGTGTTAGTGGCTTTTTAATATGGAGTACTTATGTTGTAATTAGGCTATTGGCTATGAGTGGACGGTTAAAGGCATGTTTTATATGGTTTTATAATTAAATTTTTAAGGTTAAAAATGTAAAGTAATAAATGGTATTATTATAACATAAAAAAATAAAGCCATGCATTTGTTCATATTTGTGACTGAAACCTTAAAAAAAGAAAAGAAAGTAAGAAGCTTAGGTATTCGGCAACTTTGAAGCTTGATTAAGGTATGGACTTTGCTTGGTTTTTGATAATTTTTACGTTTTTGATATCGCTGCTTCGAGTACTACCCGACCCATGCTTCAATTTTTGATTTTGGTGAATATTTTGAGTTATGCCATTGATGAATATTTGTGTTTTATGATGTTTAATAATAAATTATGAAAGATATGTTTTGGATTAATATGTTTTGTATTGGAGTTTTTGATGATTTTGAATTATTAGGACTAAATTGCAAAAATAATAAATTGAAGGACTAAAATAAAAAATAAATGAAATATATGGATTAGTATGAGCATAAGGAAGATTCAGCCTAACTATGATGTGATGAGATTTTGTATATTTTGTGTTTTATGCAATTGGGTAAAATGGTAATTTGCCCATTTATGTGTTGTTGGATTAAATTGAATGAAATTGTGTTTAAATGAAGTTAATTTGAAATTATATAGATCAATAGCAAAATAAATCGGACTTGGATCGGGGAAAAGCAAAAATAGTCGAATAGTCGATTTACATCGTTCGTCGATATCCGAGGTAAGTTTATAAGCAATAAACGTTATTGAATTTGAATGTGTATGATTTTTATATGTTGAATTTAATTGTATGAATTCCTATGGTTAGAGCCGAATGCATGAATGTTTATGAGATTTGGAATATTTTCGGTTCAATTGAGATATGAATTATAAATAAGATTAACTTTGTAACAGTGATATATCAGGCTTATTGCCTAGCAGGTTTTGATGCCGATGTATGATATCAGGCTTATTGCCTAGCAGACTTTGATGCCGGTGTATGATATTAGGTTTATTGCCTAGCAGGCTCTGTGCCAGTGTTTTATACAAGGCTTTATGCCTAATGAATTTTATATGAGTAATGGTAAAAACAATCAAAGTATTAAGTGAGCTAAAGCATTCAGGTATGTAAATATGGCTATTCTATTCGAAATGAAAGTTAGTTGATTGAAAGATATGTGATAGAAATATTTTGTGATGATATTGAAAATGTATGAAATTATGAGTAAGGTATTCGGTTTTTTATGATAAGTATAAGTATGTGATTTAAAAGTTTGATTCATGTGATTGTATATATATGAATGCATATGTATAATCGATTATCTATGATATTATGACTTTGAAATTGGAGAATATATTGATAATTTATATATATAGTATAATCGGCCATGGAATATTGATGGATAAATATATGTTTGATTCGGGTTATTTTATATATATAGAGAGTTTGTTAATTTGCTTAAATTGCTTATAACTTACTAAGCTACGATAGCTTACTGTGAGAATATTTATTCTTTGTTCTTATAGATTTTTTGGAAGTTTGCTACAAGCTCAGGACCGTCAGTGAAGTTATCCACACTATCGTCAACCTTCGGTACTTTTAAAAGTCTATTTTCGAACTTATGGCATGTATAGGCTAATATGTATTTTATTCAACCTTGGATATGTATAAATTTAGCCATGCGAATATGGCTTAACTTCAAAGTTTGAATTTGGCTTTGTTGGATTATGTTTCAAGTTCATTTTTGGTTAAAATGCTATGTGCTTTGGATAAATAGTATTTATAATATGTGTTTGTGCATTGCAATTGGTTAAAGAATTTTGGATGAGATATGAATGAATTGGCCACAATATATATGCATAGGTATTTTGATTGGTTTGAATGTGATTTATATGAAAATAAAGTATATAAATGAATTTAGTAACTTGTCTAGTTAAGGTTTATAAATGATTTGGTGTTAAAGGATATCTTGTATTAACTTGAAATTGGTTGGAGCTATTATATATATATATATATATATATGATTTTGTAAAATTTGTGTATTGATATGTATATATATATATTTGAATGAGTATATATATTTATATGTGCATAAGTTATGAATATTAATGTAATGAATTGACTAAGTAAAGTCAACTAGAATATGTTATTTAATCTTATCAATATGCTTTATATGTGGTTCGGTAAATGTGATTAAATTAGGCCATTATTTATTCTCTTGTATGTTTATGTTATAAGTAAGGTTTTGTATATTTACAAATAAGTATTATATTTTATTAAGGTTTGTTAGTATTGATAAGTGAAATGGACATAATGACACTTGATATTTATATGAAGTATAATGATGTGTTTTGTTTATGTGTGAATGGGAATGTATATAGTGTTACATGTGGTATAATAAATGATGAAAATTATATGTGTTTTATGTGATGTATAAATGTTTAACTTAATATTAAATTAATACTTGAATATGACATGATTTTTATCAAATGATTATAAGTAGTACATTTCGTGTAATCCATTTGTATATGGTTATAGTATGCGACTAAGTTGTAATGAAGTTTGTTTATCTACATGTATTATGAGTTTAAATTAAAAGTATATTCAGCTATGTGGTAGTAGAGATTAAATTGACTATTGAAATTCAAGTATGTGTATGTGATTGTTTTAATTTGTATTTTTTTTACTAGTAATACCTCGTAACCCTAATTCAGCGACTGATATGGGTTAGGGGTGTTACGTAATCAATATTAAGTATTGCATCCACAATTTATTATAAACATAAGCTTTTACATTAATATTTATGTATATACACATCAACGTCCATATGAATTTTTTTAAGGTTTACGATTTTGGGGTTTATGGATTAGTGTTTAGGGTATATGTTTTTAGAATTTAAGGTTTAGGGTTTAAGTGTTTAGGTTTTTAAAATTTAGGGTTTAATATTTAAGGTTTAGGGGATTAGAGAAAGCCATACGGCGTCGATTTTAACAGCTTGGTAACTTAAATGAAAACTTCTAAATAGTTTAGTTATCAATTTGTAACTTTTCGTAATTAAGTAACTAAAATGAAACTTTTTCATAGATAAGTGAATGGTGTTGTTTATATTTTTTATAAAGTCAGTTTCAAACATCAAAATAAAATCGAATTAAAAAAAAAAAGAAAATAATATGAAAATTAAATCAAATCAAATCGAAATGAGTGTCGGTTACCCTACTCGAAAATCGCTGTTCAACTTTTTGCGGCGTTTGGACCAGAAACGCCGTTATTGCTCAGTTTGGACCAAAAACGCCGCAACTGCTTAGTTTTTAACGGTGTTTGTACCAAAAACGCCGCTATTACACAGTTTTTAGTGGCGTTGGTACCAAAAGCGCTATTACTCAGTTTTTAGCGGCGTTTGGACCAAAAACGCCGCTATTGCTCAGTTTTTTGTGTTTGCGGCGTTTTTTGTCCAAATGCCACTAAAAAAGCCATTAAAGCCCTATTTTCCTGTAGTGAAATTATTTCGCCTGATAGTGTATCTCTTAAGATTCCACGAGTTCTTTAGTTTCAACAACGAGTAGGAAAAAAGAAGAAGAGGAAAAACTCAACTAAGGCTAAAGCTTGTAACATTTATAGGGGAAGAAAATTAGGGGAAGAACGAGTACTGAAAATACTATTGTATGTGAAGAGAAATTGAAGGAGTAACGGGCAGTTAGACCTAATTATGGGTTGGCCACTCGCCCAAGTCCGAAGGTTCGCCCAAAAAATGGAAGGGTATTAGCAAAAATATAGGCCCCAAAAAAGAGCTTGAACAAAAAATAAGCACCGTTTTTTAAACAGATTAAGTATTGGGTAGAATTTTTTGGCCCAGACCCCAATCAGCTATTTTGCTATCATGTAGCGATTATATTGCTACTATTTTGTTGTTATTGTTTAGATATTGTGTAACTCTTGTTTTATTGTTAATTTTGATACTATTTTAGAGACATTTGTTTACTAAGTTGCAACTATCTTAGTGTTATTTAAGTATTTCAACTTTTTTAAATGTATTTTCAATTTGTTAAGAAACAATTATTTTAACATTTTTAGTGTATTTATATATTATATTTTTAAAATTATTTTATATAAAAATAATCTAAAAAATTAATCTGGCGAACCAAATCATGCACAAATTTAACATTTTTAATCTAAATCGGGATTAGATAAAAATTTATGTTCATACACAATATTAATGGAAATGGAGAAAAATGAGAGGATTTAAAATTATATTTTAAGAATATTTTATGGGGGTTGAATCTTAAATCGAGTTATTATAGATATTTTATAATTGTATTACACTTCATTAACCGACAAAGGTTACGATCATGCCTTATTTGGCCTTGTGTTTAGGTTTTCTACTCATCTTCTTTGTTTTGGTATATGATTGATTTTACTTTGATTTCTTTTTCTTTTTCTTTTTATCTCTTTTGTATGAAACTAACGATTTATTTGTTGAAAAATGAAATTATTTTCAGCATATTACACGTGTGCAAACGATTGGACGAAAACTGGTCAATGATAAATGTCGGAATCCGCACGTTTAACACAATTGTGAAAAGTAGGAAGCATTTGACTAGGATTGTCTTGCAGATTATTTCAAATTCAACGAAATTGGCTGTAATCTTTTTGGGAATTTTGAACCCACTTTATAATACAAACATTTTTGTCTCGTGAATCCGTACATACATTATTTACATGCGACTCGAATCTAAATACTTTTGATCATCATATCATCACAAACCATTCTTTTAATATGAATTAATACGTAATTAAAAAGCACAATAAAATATAAACTTTTAAAATAGATATACGGTGTGAGTTATAATAATTGAATGTAAATGGTGGATGAAAAGTCAACATTCATGATATGCATGAAAAATGGAGAAAGACGTGAGCATAAACAAAAGACAACACCTACCTAAAACCTAATTTTGTGTTTCTTGGAAGAAATTGAAACACCCATAATCAAAAGGATAAATATATTGATTCAAGCTTTGTTAATTGCAAAAACATTCAATTCAATCCCCTTGATTCTGTAACAATAAAAAAAGAAACAATTAATTCACTCTTCCAATAACAAATCTCATACTTGATGAATGGGTAAGAAAATCCTTATCATTCTTCCCTTTGAAACGAAGCAACTTTGACCAAAATCCTTTCTTCTTCTTCCCCCCATTGTTAATAACTTCATCATCGTTTCTTGCAATAAAAGCAACCGATCTACTCTTCTTCAAGCCATTCGTATCAACGTTTACCGTGAAAGAAGAAGAACCCCATCGGTTTTCAACCGGAGAAAAAGATGACGACGAAGCGATTCTTAAGCTAGAATCTTTATATGAAGAAGATGAAGAACAAAGACGAGATAATCTTTCCCTTAAACATGATGGACAAACCCCTTGATTTTCTTGGTGATCTGGGTGCTTGTTGCATTTATAGCTTGATTTAGAGAACCCCATAATAATCTTTTTTTTTTTTTTGGAGTTTTTCGACTGTTGATGTCTTTTGGTTTGGTTTGGGTGGATATATATATAGACAACTTAGGGGTGGGAAACAAATTTCCTGTCGGTTTCCCAGAAAGTTCGTTCTATAAAGAAAACAGGGTTGGATTTCAGGTGGGTGAGTTAGGATAACAAATGTTTGTTTTATCGCCGTTGGATCAGTGTGGAGATCGTGTACATTGAAATGTTTGCAGTAGGCCGTGACGTTAGCTTTTACAATCCCCACACGTGCATTGAGAAATAAAAAATAGAAAAACTTAATATTAAAAAACAGCCATATGAAAAACACAGGTGTTGATGGTTACCGCTAGGCTAAACTAAAATTTTAAGCTTCTGCGTTAAGTTTTGGCCTGATTCGGGTTGAAAAATACGTATAGAATTTTGTTTAAATTTGATTCAAATAAAAATGTTAAAATTTAAGTTTGATTCGTTTTATTAAATTTTTATTTTGACATACATTATTCATAAATCAGATATTCATGTGTAGGAGTTTAATTTAAAATTAAATTTGTAGGTTAAAATATGTTTCAAGTACATGTATTTTTCATATATTTAAAATTTATTCTTTCTATATTTATAGGAATTTAATTTTTTATTTTCCGGCTTTAAAATTCATGTCCAATTGACAAATTTATTTTGCTAAATTCATAGATGCGACACTTTGGAATAACAAAATACTGCCTTGTAGTGTAATAATAATAATAATAATTTACATTGTAATGATCTTAAATTTAATAAAAAATAATGTTAATAATTAAACTTATATTTTTAAATTCTATAAATATAAAGAATAAATTACTCGAAATAAAAATAAAAATATTAAACAACATGTCTTAAATATATAGTAGAATATTAGTAACATAATATTACAAAAACACTTGAGAAAGTAAGAACATGTTACTAGTATAGAATATTTTTCTTTTAACCAACACAACAATTAGTTTTTTATTGTATATTTGATGGAAATTCTTTTCTTCCCGCAAGAGGAAAAAATTAGGATTTTGTTTATTTGTATTCGTAGATGAGCGTAAGACGTTACGTAATATGTATACATAACTAAAAAAGTTTAACTTTCTCATAATCCATGTAATCTTTGTGTATTTAAACTTTACCCACTCTACTATTTTTATTTGGTATATAATTATAGGTGTTTTCATTTGTTTTACGATCTAAGCATAATCCTATTCAGGTTGTTTTACGATCTAAGCATAATCCTGTTCAGGTTGAGAGTAATATTTAGGTAAAACCTTCTCAACAATGATAACTCCAGAATACGAATTTGGTTCAAGGAAGAAGTCTACTTCCACTTCATCCAACCACTTACTAGTAGTCACTCTACTATTTTGATTTAATAATTAGAGTCCAATGGACAACACTATAATAAAAATAACTTTATTAAATTGAATCATGTATCGACTTTTACTCTACTTCTATCAAACAATTTTAAAGAATTTTACAACTCTAAATTTAGAATCGAAAACTTTATAATCCTAAACTCTACATTTTTATTTGCTAATGTAGCCATCTATGCATGTAGTTTTGGCTACGAAACTATTTTTTATTTTAAAAATGTCACATATTCTAATTTAATAAAATTCCTTTGATTGATGTCATCAATTGGAATCTAATTATTAAATTAAAACAGTAGAGAAACTAAATTCTCAATATTAAAAATAGATAGATAAAATTTCAAATGTGCAAAGGATAAAGGTACCAAAAGCATAATTGAACCAATTAAAAGTATATTGGGTGGTGGCTTCTACAACGAAGCTATTAATATGAGTTGTGAAGCGTTGCCATACATATTGTTTAGGGCTACTTTTGTTGGAAAAAAAAATCTAGTTTAAAAATTATTTTCTATCACAACCGAAAATTAAAAATTTGAAAATCGAGTTGACTTGTGATGTTTATAACAATAATTATTTTTTATACGTATAAATAGATGTTCTTAACTTTCCACTAAACGACCTTCTTTGCTATTCTCGTATCATAAATCGTTTCGAGTGTGAGTTCTAATAATTACAAATCAAACACAGAACCAAAAATAATTTCTTATTTTCAGTATGAAAGTAATTCTCTCTCAATAGAGTAGAATTGTTATTCTTAGAAAATAAAATTTATAAGTAAAAAATAAATTTCTCACTATTTTCTGGTAGAATAACAATATCTCAAAGTTGTGAATTTTTAACTCTACTAGTGCCATCTATTTATAGAGAAAGATAAAAGAATCTTGGTTAAATTAGTAGAAAATAAATAATACTTATTTGATAGAAAAGTTCGTCCCCTAGTTTAACTAGGAGAAGGGGGCGACACACCCTAGTTAAATATATTAGGGTTCTTGTCCCTCATATGTGTTATGAGGGGTTTTTGGTTATTTCCCATATTAGGTCAAATTATATGTGCTTCTTAAACTTTTAACTCAATACTTTATAATTTAATCCAATCCAATACATGCTTTTCAATTTCCCAAAATAAATATTATTCATAAATTTTAATTTAATTAGATAAAATAAATTTTCAATTAAATATTTTCTCTACCCAATTCTAATTTCGTTAAAATTATAGCAACTTTATTGTAAAAGAATTTATGAGAAAATATATTTAATTTTCATATTCAACAATTCATAACGACCAATTAATTTAACTCTATTTTTGAACTTCAATTATTTGATTAAATAATAATTGGAAAAGTTTAAATTAATTATCAAGTCATTTCTATACTTAGCAAGAAAACACATTCATTTCCGAATGTGACACAGTTCTCTAACTTTATATTTGATTCTATGTGCAATTTATTTCTGATTTCAATGAGCTAGCAGAGGCACTGATTGAACATATATAATTAGAGCTCAAATGATTTATAATTAAGTTCTAGCTTTTCGCCTATTAATTATAAACTAATTTAGTTACAAAGTCATTCTACTATAATATCATGATTGAGCTCTCCCTAATTACATACCATTATGAAAGCTATTTGATCAGTGCTCATCCAATGATCTTGTCATAAGTGTGTTGCCCTCATAGGATATTCTTAATCTCTTTGGGATAAATTCATTCTCTCAATATGACCATATTTTATCTCATGGTAACCATTACATTAAAGTCAATTACTATCAAATAATAATTAAGGGTGGGTTTGGATGGACGATTAGGTGCGGTGCGGTGCGTTTAGCTTACTTTTTATCTCACACTACAGTATCGCTACAGTATCTAATCTCACCGCCACCGCTGTTTTTACACTAACATCAGGTAAACGCACCGCCCATCCAAACTCACCCTAAGTTGTTTATCATAAAGACAAACGACCTATGACCACGTTTATTTTTCATCTATCATGTAATGCCAGTGAGAAGATACCATTTACTTATTTTATGGGCTATGAATTCCACTGTTGTGAATAATATTACATACTGTAGAATTAGTATACCCAACGCTCTAACTTTCGTTCCTTATTTATTTGAATTCAAACTTTTACTTATATAAAAATATACGAGTCACACATACATAGTCCATCATTCACTCAAAATTAAGATATATCACACTATGAACATTACAAGTGGATAAATCCATGAACGGATTTAGAATCTATTCTACTTGGGTCATGTTCGATGTACTATTAGTCACAATTATGTCTCTATCTTCTAAGAGTCATCCACTTTGATGCTCAAGACAAAACATCTCCCCAATTAGACTTAATGGACGACATATTAGCCTTTCAATCGGTTTGCTCATTTTCGATTACACTAATGACATATTTAGGTTTATCTATTAATACAAGTTGTTTTTCCGTATTATGATCCAACCACATGATACTACTTAGTATTAGTTAAACGTTAGATAACCATTGAGCCAATATTTATTTTCATTTTGCTTTGCGTGCAAAAGCCATTGAAGACAATATACAAGGCTATTGATATAATTTATGAATATTTTTATTAAACCAATTTATTTCAAAAATACAAATGTATATAGATGAAAAAACCACAATTAGGACACAAGGTCCAACAAATACAACATTGCTTTTGAAAAGCATGATTTAAGATTTGAAGTGTTTAACATTACTGAAAAAAAGTGTTGTAAAATGTTAAAAGTATCCATTATAAATATAGTTTTCTAAAGTAATTTAAATGATCCTTAAATTCATTCATATTATGATGCATGAAATATCAATTTTAAATATTTTAAAGCAATTAATATAAATTATTTATAAAATTTAATTAGAATATATAAAACATATTTTAGATATTAAAATCACTGTAAACATAATTCTTTATAAATTAATAAAAAATATAAATGATTCAGATGCAAAGTATTTTTCTTTCTCATGTTATTATTATTACCACGATGCCATGTTAATATTATTTTGGAGTTAATTAATATTCAATTTAGATTATAATATAAATATAAAGAATAGATGATAATTATAAAATAAAATTTTAAATAATTTTAAAGAAATTAATATAAATTATTTGTAAGACTTAATTTGAATATAAAAATCACATTCATAATTTTCAATTAATATAAATGAGGGACAATTTGACACCCAAATCAGTTTTTGATAAGTTAGAACTTTTATGACTTGGAAAAACAGTTTGAATTAACGAATTAGTATTGCTTCTGTTGCTTTTGGATTAAAATGCTGGTTTGGCTTGAAAGATTTGAAGCAGTGCTAAACAATGTCCAAAATTACTTCCCCAATAACGTTTATTATTATTATTATTATTATTATTATTATTATTATTTAAAATGGAATGGGTTTAATTTAAAATATCAAACCATCTCATTCGACCTGTCTTGCAAATTTTACGTGAAAAATTCTTATTGAAAAAATTATAGATAGAGAAAGAAAAATTCACTAATGTTGAAAAATAATAATATAAGAGGTTTACGGCTATGCACAGTTTTTAAGGGTTAAACAACCCGTCTAATAGAAGAAATATGGTTCTATACGAATTCAACTTGTGCGGTAAGGTCTTCGGCCCTTGGTCCTAAGCCCTCACATATCCCTAATTTTGCCTCTCTATTTTATTTCGTTAACAAGTGAGTTGTACCTCAAACTTTTCAGATCAGATCAAATGAGATTCGAGTCATACAACTCTGACACTTATTATTTATCCGAACAAGGTCCTCATTTCATACTTGATTGGACTAGTCAATAAAATAACTAACACAAACCACCTTAAAAATATCATGCGATAAAGGACCTATACATGCGTTCAATCCTTGTTTTGGGTCCTTCACCATATGATATTTGTACGAATTATTAAATAAACATTTAAAAATATTTTTTAATTGGAGTTGTTCTTCTTAACACAATTCCGTAAATTCCTATTCAAATAATATTTTTTAAGTAAAATAGAAGAACAAAATGATTTGGGATGAGACATAAGTGTCATTCATGTTTAGATTATGTGTCATTTACTTTCTCCATATAATTTCATGAATTCCTACTCGGATGAACTTTGCCAAGTAAAGCAAAAGAACAAAATGATTTGGGATAAGACACTAGAGCTGATTGTAGAACTTATATTTTGCCCGGGCCTTAAAATAAATAAACCAAATTTTGAAAAAAAATTAAAAAAAAAACCAAAATGCCCATTAAAAGTTCATTTACAAACAAAGCTACCAACCCAATTACAACCCAAAAATTAAAACCTAAAAGAAGCCCAAAAGCTTAGAAACCCTAGCCCACAACCTATTTTCGGAAATTAGAAACTCTAGCCGCAAGCCTCAACCATCCACTTCCAACCACTACCAAGTGGCACATGCCTCCACCACCGTTTGCCTGCCATACAAGAAGAAGAAAAGATAACAAATATATATAATAAAGTTTGTAAATGGCTATAAAGGCCATACTAGAACCGATTGTAAGAGGGGGGATCGATGGTATTTTGAGGAAGAATCGGTTGTATTTTGGGGAGAGAAGAGATTGTATTAGAGGGGGTTGTATTACAGAGACTTTTGGGAGAAATCAAAAGGAGAAAACAAGTTCAAAAGGTGTTTGTCCTTATTTTTATTTTTTTGATCTTCTTTCTATTCGTTCGTTTTATCTATTTTACAAATATTTTTAACAAAGAAAAAAACTTGTAAAAAATATAAAAAAAAAGGGAAAGAGGGAAGGATCTTACCGGTGTTCAGTTTTCCAACATCGTGGACGACCGAGGAAGCCACCACCGAGGATCGGTGGCCGGAAACCGAATGGATTCTTGAGTTCTAGGGTCATTTTAACCCCAAATTCGGGCTTTACTCGAGAAGAGAAGCGAAAAAGGGCTTCGGAAGATTTTTCAGTCACCGTGGACTGCGGCGCCGCCTTCGGTGGCCGGTGACCGGTGTGACGGTTGATGGCCGGTCCGATGACCGGAGGAAGGGAAGGGTTGAGAGAGTTGAGAGCCTTCTCTCTATTTTGAAAAATGAATGTAGGGTGGTAAGGTGGTGTTTTAACTCTTTTTTTTGTTGTTTTTTTCTTTAAAAAAAAGGTTTTTTTATGATAAAAAAAAAAGAGAAAATAAAGTATGGTTTTAATTAATAATAAAAACAAAATAGTATGGGGGAATGGTTTTAATTAATAATAAAAACAAAATAGTATGGGGGAATAGTTTTAATTAATAATAAAACAAAATAGTATGGGGGAGTAGTTTTAATTAAAATAAAACAAAGTAGCATGGGGAGTGGAATCAACTTTTTGCTTGGGACCATGCATGTTACTTTTAATTGGGTAATTTATGCAATTGGTCCCTCCTTTGTGCTAGCCTTCAATCGGGCCATATTTAAGTTTTATATTATTTTAAATTGGCCCTACAAATCATGTGCTATTTCAATTTGCCCCTTTATGCGGTATTTTAAGATTTGGGGCATTTTAATTTTAGATCTCGGACATTTATCATAATTAATTTTAGCCCAAAATTGCATTTCAATAATTTGTTTTACTTGTAATTTATCTCTTGGATTTTGTTTCTTCTCTCAATTAAGTTTCAGTTATTCTTTTTAGAATAAACATGTTTCTACATATTATTTTGATTTCATACTTTTGTAATTATTATTTTCTCTTTTCTTTTTTTTCACGTGCATACTGTTTATATAAAATACCTTTATATTATTATTACTACTATATTTATATATTTATAATATTACTAATAGTTTATTTTTACATTATTATGTATATACCATGTAAATATTTTAATATTATATTATGTATACATTATATATATATATATATCTTTTAATATTGTATTTTATTGTTTTGCATATGCCCTAATATTATATCATTTATATATTTTTTATTTCCCATATTATCTTACTTTATATATTTTTAACTATATCATGTATATGCTACTACTATATATCTATTTATGTAGTATTATTAATAGTTGTTTCTAATAGTATGATTATTTCTAATATGTATATATTATGTATTTACCTTCAATATTATATATCTTATATTTCTAATACTATTACGTTATTACTACTATTACACTATTATTATATTTTTACCCATTACTCTTTAAATACACTTATTTTACCTTTTACTCTTCACTCACTATATATATTGTTTACTTATCTATATATTCACATACATATATATAATTTCACACATCATTCCAAAATTTTTATTTGTATTATTACTATTAATATTATTATTATCTTCACTATACTATCATTCTTTAGTCTTACATAATGATTGTTTATTTATTACTAGTTTTTTAATCTCGAATATTTCCTAGCTTATTTGTTATTATCTTTTATTCGTTTTATTCATTTATTTGTTACCTCGAAATAAGATTTTTTGCAAATAAGGCAATGCTTGGTGTTTGGAAATTTCGAAAGCGATCTCTAACTTATTGGGTTGCCACTTTTCTCGTTGAATTCGAATAATTAAGTACCCTTCTAAGTTTTTAGAGGTTTTCTAAATGCAAGCCACTATCTTGGAATTTCAAAGCAATATATCCTAACTTATTGGATATAGCGTTTTGCTGTTTCGAGATAGGAATTTAAAAAAAGGGATAACTTAATGTCAATACTTTGACGCTAGTGAATTCCAATTTTCAAAGTTAAAATATTTTAAAGAGGACTACATCTTAAATTTTTTTTTCTTTCGACATTAAAGACATTTGATAATCAATTAGGTACCAATTTTTGGGCGTTACGAGGGTGCTAATCCTTCCTCGTACGTTCTTTTATTTCGTGGACCAAAACTAATGATTTTAAAACAAAATGTTTTAAAGGTGATCCAATCACACCCAAAAAGATTGGTGGCGACTCTCGTTTTCGTTTTTTAAAATCGATTCCCATTTTCCAAAACTCGATCTGATAATGGTTTCAACACTGATCATGGTCGGGCCAGGCCATAACAGAATTTTAAACTTGTTTTTTTATGTTTGGGTTCAGTTTGGCCCAAAAAATAAGCTTAATTTTTTTTTCAAGTACAATTCGGATTATAGATGCTAAACTCGAGCCAACTCGGTTCTGGCTTGTATTAAACTTTTTAAAATTATTTTATTATATAAAACAAATTTTAAAGATATAATATATCAAATACAAACATTAAAACATATATTAAAATAACAAATAAATTAAAAATTATATTAAAATAAATATTAAAACAACAAACAAATTGAAAAATAACTATATGTTTTTTTTTATCAAAATTAAAACAACAAACAAATTAAAAACGATATTAAAACTAATGTGACCTTTCTCTCTCCATCTTTGGTAAGATAAGCAGCGTGAAACAATGGCTTAACTGCAGTTCCGGTCGTCCATAGCAGACTTGTTGTGGTAAAAATTGCTATATGCTGTTTTCTATCCATTCAGTCATCATATTTAAGTTTTTAGCCAACAATTTCAGCATAAAACCAATGCAGGTAGCTTATAAAATGGATGGGTTGGCTTTTCCAAAACACAAAGTAATGTCTACAACTGCATAAATAAAAACACAAGTATCAGCTGCAATGCAAAATAAATTTGGAACAAGAGTCAAAAAAATCTGATTTGGGGGAGTCGGGACTTGAGAGGAAAAGAAAAGAAAGGACAGCACGGTACTCTGGTCGAATCCGAGCTGAAAAAACTTACCTGAAGCTCGACATATTTATAAAATAATTTTTCTTTTTCAAACATATTTTTTAATCCTATATTTTTATTAATATCTTTTAATTTTTTAAGTGAACCTTTAAATCTGATAAAATAACTCGACTCATGATCAAGTTTACATTAGACAAAAGGCGGCATACATGCTTTGCGGATAAGTAGGGGCTAAAAAAAATGCAAGGACACGATTTTAGGGACAGAAAAGCGCCACAAAGAAGCCCAACTCATATCATTATGTTTACCCCACCAAAACCGGCTAAGCGTGGAGTTAATATAGTCAAAGAAACATCGCGGAAAAGAGGCAAAGACCTACAAAATATGTGGGAATAACCTAAGACATTGCCTTATCGAGAACATCCTTACCACCACGAGAAAGCTTTCCTTTCCATCTTTGTATCTTCTTCCAAATGTGCTCATTCATATAATTAAATGTGGTAGATTTTGATCTCTTAAACTAGAATGGCAATTTCATATACCCATGCGCAAATAAAGAGTAATGCAAATACATGGGAGATATTTGGGGATCTAGGATTTATTCGCACAACATGGAGTATATTTCTAAAAATTATATCTACAATCAATGCTGATAGGTCTTCGACACTCAAAAATGAATAAATATGGTGGAATTGAAGTTTCTTGTCCTAAATCTCTAACCCGAACGATTAAATGTAAAAGTTGATTATTCACATCAATATGTTACGAGACCAAATAAAGATAATAATGGTATCATCCACTTAACCTATTGAGCATCATATAAATGTTGATGGAAAATTTTGAAGTTTTCTAATATTGAAATTTCGAAGTTCATAGAAGTATTATTTAAGTCATTGATTGAATTAGTGTCACAAGTCAACCATGTACCAACTCGCTTAAGAAAATTACAAAAATATTCTTTCGTATTTAAAATA
This sequence comes from Gossypium arboreum, assembly GCF_025698485.1. NCBI lineage: Eukaryota > Viridiplantae > Streptophyta > Magnoliopsida > Malvales > Malvaceae > Gossypium > Gossypium arboreum. The sequence goes on from NC_069071.1 coordinate 6,096,082, forward strand.
AGTTATATTATTCAAGATACTTTAGTATTTTTATTTAAAAATAAAAAAATGTATAAGAAAGAATTTGAACCCACTCTAATTGTATTGGTAAAAATTTTAATTTACCACTCAACCAAAACTTTGTTTTGATATTTTTATACATTTTAATTTTATTATACACACTTTATTGCCTCCATTAATTATATATATATATATATATATATATAAATAATGTTGTTGATTGAGATGATGCCACAAATTAACTCAACACTAACTTAGTATTAATGATACCACCATGATCAACAATTGTATTCATTTAATATTCTTAATATGATGCATTCAAACATTTAAATTTCATTTTACTTACAATTTAATCTTCTTCTTTTTTTAAATTTTAAGACTGTACATATTTTATGTGTTATTATCATTAATTGGTTTCAAACTTTACTTTAAAAACAAATCTATATTCTAAATATGTTATCTCCATGCATACACGTATAATAGAGTTTCTAATTTCCCTTTTAACAATTTTTGTTAATTGTACTTATTTCTATTTGCATGGATTGAACATGGAGCAGAATGTGTTTTACCAAAAAAAAAAACACATTCTTATATTTACTTTAAATTTTGAACCAGCTTAATTTGCAATCAAATAAGATATTAATATTTTAAAAATAAATATTAATTATAAAGGTATATAAATATTAATTAGAATTTTTATCATATATGTATGTGACATGGGCCGCAGTTCAAAGCCCGTGACCAATGCACCAAATGTATCCAATTGAGGTCTATTGTTTAGATGGGAATTATTTGGTCCACAAGAACTGGCCCGATTCAGTAAGCTATTGGAGAAGCCTAGGTGGCCCAATAATGAAAATGTGGCAATATAGGCTATTTCAATAAATATGGGAACTAATTGATACGAATCATATCTTGTGATTTGATTTGATTTTGTATATCTTGTAAATCCTATAATTTAACGAATAAGATTAACCTCGTCCGTCGATGTAACTTGATATTGACTGTCGGTTTTGAGGGAGCTCAACTATAAATAGAGAGCCTCCCCCCTCACTTGTAAATGACTTCAATCATCTATTGTTTCTTTATACTTTGTGAATAAGAGAATATTGAGAGCATTTACTCAAACACCTTTTGTGCATTGCTTTATGTGACTTTTTGTTGTTCTTTTGTGACTTCTTTTGGCATAATTGCTTCCGCTAGACAAATTGGTGCCTTGGAGAAATTCTAAAAGAATCCTCACTTGTGATATTTAGGCTGACTTAGACGAGTTTGAAACAAACAGATCGTCTAAGGCTGCATGGATCGCGAGACGAAAGATCTAGCCCCGTTACATATGCATGTATTTAGAATACATGTTTACATTTAAAAATAACACATAATAAATAATGAAACATAAGATTAGAAGTTAATAATAACACATGTTAAATAGATAAAAATAAAAATAAAAAATAATTTAAATTATGAATAAAAAATTTAAATAAATATTTAAATTAAAAGTATTGAATACATTTCAAATATTTTATAATAATCAACAAGAAAAGTCGACCACCAAATTGGACTGAGCTATTCAGATTTGGACATAGGACCATAATCTGGCCCAGGACATTGTAGGATCCACTTCAGCCTTGCATAAAAAGGTGAAGAAATATAGAAAGTAGCCAATTAGATATTCAGTAATCTCGAATTTTATTGTCAAAATTATTTATTATTTGCATTAAATCTAAATAATATCTTCTGATTTTGAATTAACTAATCATTTATCAAATATCTAAATCCCTTAATTTAAACATTCAAATCCGTATTTATTATTTAAAAAGTAAAAAAAATTATGATCTGAATTCAAAAAGTAAAACAAATTTAAATAATAAATATTTCAACATCTTGAGTATTTAAATTCGAATATTATTTAAATTTGTTGGAATGAATTTTAACTTAATTGATATAAGTATTGTCGTCAATGTAATAGGATATAGATTCGAGTTGAAACGTATTATCCTCTTATTTATAGGTTAGAGGAGAGTTATAGATAATTTTAAGTATTATGTAAAAAAGAGTAGATATGATGCAAATTTATAATGAAATTAATTTAGAAAGTAATTAAATTCGAAAGGAAAAAACACAAGTTGGCTGTTAAATTTAAAAAGGAAATGGGAAAAATAAAAGGTTAAAAGGAGAGTTAGGCTGGGGTTGGCTCGGCTTGGCTTGGTGGGGAAAGGAGTGGTAGTAATAAAAATGAACCCCAAAACCAAAACAAACAAAACTGAAGGGTGGGGCACAAAATTCAAGGAGTAAGATGCTTTTATAGGGATCTGTGCACTGCCTTTTATTCATAGATTAATTAATAAATTAATCAAAATGGGAAAGCAAACAGTTTACGTGTGTGTGAGTGTAACTTAAAAACAGAGGGGTCCCACTCCCAGTGGCTGAGTCAAAAGGTCACTCACCCATTTCACAACTTACCCTTACTCCACATTTAATAGAGATATGAATATTAATTTTTGTATAATTTTATCTTAATTTAGTTGTCAAAAATTTATTAAATTAATATAATTTTATATTAATAATTATATTAATCTAATATAAAATAAATGTACATTTATAATCATTTTAAATGTGTATAATTAAATCAAAGTAAAATTTCATATATACATATAAATCAAAATTCAAGTTTTATGTGTATGATTGTATAAAATTAAAGTTTATATATTAAATTACATATTAAAATAAAATTCACATATAAATTTAATATTTATCTTTGAATTTTATTTATCTATTTTACAATGACATCATTGATTTTAAAATGGGATTAGCAAAAATAATTATGATGAGACAACACATTAATAAAACCTACCGTTTAAGTTTATGTATTTACCATAACTACGTAAAATTTTCAGTTATTATAAATCACGAAAATTGAGAGACAAACTTTACATTTTAGTAGAATGAGAATATGAAACTTAGAATTAAATCAAGAAGTTGATTGAGATGGTATTGGTCAATATAAAAGGATATGAGTTTGAGTGTCTTAAAACATATTATCTTTTTATTTAAGAATTAAGATAGACTATGAACAATTTTATAGAAAATAAAATATATAATAAAAACTATAATAGAATTAATGTTAAAATAAAAAATAATTTAAATTAATTACACGAAAATTCCAAATTATAAAGCAAAAACCCATTAGTTTCATATTTAAAACAGATTAATTGAAGAGTGTTTGGTTTATTAGTAAAATTAAGACATCAGGACCTTTGATATAATATGTTCTGCTTTTAATATAAATTTATTTATTTTGAATTAAACCCCATGTCAAAGATTTTACATTTTGAATCAAAATTGCATTTAATGTTTATACAATATTATCCCATCACAATATTAATTTTTAATTACAATATATATAAAAAATGAACCCTAAATATTTTACCAAAATGGAGATTTTATGAATGACTATCATCTAAGGATCTTTGAGTGAGTAAAAAAATCAAGGTGACATGAAAAGTTTGTTTGGATGGAGAGAAAAAAAAAAAAAAAATAAAATAACAACACCCGCCGAATTTCCGAGTCCATAAGAAAGAGAAAAATAAAACAATTGGTTGGGTGGATCCAAAGGGCAGTTTATTTAATTAATAAAAATTAAATTTATGGGATTGTGATATTTTTTTTTGGTTTGATGTGACATAAGACGTGTGGCACATTGTGGAGGGTGGGGTCTACTTCCCACCAACCATGTGATAGCTTATTTCTCCCCTACCTCTCTCACGCGCCTCTCTTTGAGCTTTACTTATCAATCCTTTTTGCCTGAAATGAACCTCTACTTATGTGTTTTCAATTTTCTTTTAATGAAATTGAATTTTTTAAATTTATAGGAGATTTAGCAGAGTTGGGGTGATCGAATTTATGAGGAAACTACATATTTTGTTATTATTTTTTTTGTTACATTTGTGGTCAGATAAATTAGATTGGAGTGCACGCGCTGTTCTAATGCGGTGGAGTTTAAAATATCGAGGCGGAAGAGGGGCTGTCAGGTGTTGCTATCAAAGGGGCCCAATTGTCCGGGCTCCTTGGGGGTTAGGGGCCCACAAAACAGTCTAATTTCTTTTATAGGACCCACGTAAAAGACACCCTTTGTGAATAAACAATGTTTTCCCGTTGTCACCCATGGGCCTAGCCCAGCTTCGCTTTTGCATTTACACTTGTACCCCCCTCTTTCTCTCGCTTTATGCATTTAATTTTAACACTTCCATTTTTCAACAACTTCATCATTTCGAGTCTTTTTAATACATTTATTAATTTTATAGAATTTTTTTTTAGAAAATAGTGTCTTTAGTTTTTATTTATTTATTTATTTATAAATTTATATTAACTATAATTATTTGGATGAATTTCTAAGTGTATGGAGAATAATAATCGATTATTTAATATATAACTAAAGAATTCTTGCGACATTTATTTTATAATAAATTTCTATAAATCATGGTTTGGGATAATTATTCTTTAGGTATGTCTAATAACATCTCGGATTAAAAATAAAACATTTTTATATTTTTAATTTTAATATGTACATTTTATTATTTAAATTCATCGATTAAATATATATAATAATTAATTTGTAGATATGATAAAATCAACTTTGCTAAATGTTCGAGTAACACTCTTTGTTTGTCCTTGTCGTCGGGATCGAGTTATAGAATACTACAATACAAAATGGAACAATTATAAACAATTAACAATCAAAATTCAATAACTTTAACCATTTAATACAATTTAAAATTTTGTTCGAGTCTTATACAAGCTTACGTGAGTTCTAAAGTTGACCTGAGAACAAACAAGGATCAAATTGTAATATTTTCAAAAGATAAGGACATTTATGTAAAATAAGAGACACATGACCTTTTGTCTAGATCGTGTAGCATAAAAACAGCTATGTCCTTCAATAGTCACACGATTGTGTGGCTGGCCCGTGTAACAAACTGGAGCTATGTGACCCTAAGTGTTCTTTTTTACCAAAAAATCACATGGTCGTGCCAGTAGCCCGTGTCTAACATGTAACACCCCTTACCCGTGTCCGACACCGGGACAAGATACGAGGCATTACTAACTTATTCATAAGCGCACAAACTTTCCCGAGTCGTAAAAATGCGAACAAATTAAAAACCTTTCAAAATTTCACCTTTACAACTCTAATGTGGGTCTACAAGGTCCAAAATATACTTAGAAACCAATTCAGGATCAATCCGGATCTCTTAAAGAGCTTTGGAAATTTTCACTAAAGACAGGGGCACACACCTTGGGGGAGGTGACACACTCGTGTGATCGGCTTGACATGGCAGTGTTGGTGACCCGTGTGGCTCACACGGCTTGGTGTCTATCGGGACACGCCCGTGTCCCTAGCCCGTGCGAAATTTAATTTTAAGTTCAAGGTGGAGTGGTTTTCACACGACTTGGCACATGCCCATGTGCCTGGCCTGTGTCTTCCCACACGGCCTCGACACGCCCATGTCCTGGCCCGTGTCTAAAAACTGGGGCATTCTATTTTTGACGTCATCATAATTAAAAAGTCACACAGTCGAAGCACACGCTCTTGTGCCAGGCCATGTCCTCCACATGACTGAGACACACGGCTGTGTCTCTGCCCATGTGATTATTACCATGCATACTGACTTGAGATTTTTATGTGCAGGGGACACACGGCCGGACCACACGCCCTTGGGGCTGGCCGTGTGTCACACATGGCCTAGACACACGCCCGTGTGTCTACCCGTGTGGACAATATAAGACTATTTTCCAAACCTCATTGCCACCCTTGTTCACCTATTGTCGTAACCATTTTTTTTGAAAAACAGGTATCGACTTGGAGAAAAAAAAAACGAAAACAGGAGTCGCCACCAATCTTTTTAGGTGTGATCGGATCACCTTAAGTTAATCATTTTAATAAAAGTTAAGATTTACTAAAACGATAATTTTGGTCTCTGAAAATCGAAAATGAGTTCGGAGTCGGTTACACACGAGGAAGGATTAGCACCCTCGATCGCCCAAAATTGGTACCTAGTTGATTAATTAGTGTTTTAGTGTCGAAAATTTGAAAACTTGAAAGAATTTAAAATACGATCCCTCTTTGTAAAGAAAATGCTCAAATGTTAAGGACCTTCTCGTCTCACAATATAAAATGTCACATCCAAGAAGTTAGGACACGACATCTTGAATTTTCGAGAACGAGCTTGCCTTTTATATAAAAATTGTGTATTTCAAAAGGTTATTCAGGTTAGTTAAGGTGAACGAGGAAAATCGAAACCCAGTAAGTTAGGCACGTTTCTCGAATTCCCAAACACCGAATATTGCCTTTACTTGCAAAAATCTTATTTCGAGGTAACAAAATGCCATACCCAGTAAGTTAGGGCACAACACCTCGTATCTCCGAGAATAAGCATTTTCAAAACTCATGTCGCGATTTAAAAGAGTATTCCGTTATTTAGGTTAAAGGAGAAAATCGAAACCCAATAAGTTAGGCACGATTGTCTCGAATTACCAAATACTGAATATTACTTTATGAAAGAATTATTATTGGGTTGGATATAATGATAATAAGAATAATATTAAAGTAAAGTAAACAATAATACTATATATAAATATATATATATATGTATATACATAAAAATATACCTAATATATAATAATAATAGTGATAGCAAAAATAATGAAAATATGAGTAATATTAATAATATATTAGAATACAAAAGTAAAGTAATAACAATAGGGTGATAATAATAATAATAATACAAACAATAATACATATATATATAATAATAGTAGTTAGAAATGAAAAATAATAAAAGTAACAATAATGATAGTAATAATATAAATAAATATGGAGAGGGCATATATAATATAATAATAATATAAATAATAATATATACATGAGAAATAATAATAATAATATAAATAATAGTAAAAATAATAAAATAATAAAACAAAGCTCTCAACTCTCTTTCTCCTCTTTTCTAAATCCGTTGGTTAATTAAAACTTTTTGTTTCAGTCATGGACCCCACGGGTCACATCTACGCCACAGACACTGCAATGCCGGACCTCAAAAAACCTTTTTCGTAATAAAAATATGGGTAAGCTTCTTACTTTTATTTTTACTTTCAGATAAAAAAACAAAATAAAATTGAAAGGAAAACAATAAACAAACAAAGAACTAAAGATAAGAATAGACAAAAGAAACCTCTTTTGCTTTGATCTTTGATTAATCTCCAAAACTAGCCTTTCCAAGAAACAAAAACAACCTTCTTTCCAAAAAACAAAAAACACCTCCAAAAAATAAAAAACCTCCTCCAAAACAAAGAACAATCCTCCTCCAAAAACCAAAACCCTCCCTAAAACAAAGTCTTGAATGGCTTTTATAGCCAAATTTTACAAGTGGAGTGGTTGGGGTGGTTTAGGTGGCCAAGGGTGGTGGAGTTGGTGGCCAAGGTGGGTGGCCAACAAAGGTGGTGGAGTAGGTAGCCAAGGTTTTATTTATTTATTTATTTTTGTGTTTGGGTTGGGATTAGGTTGGGCCAAAATTGGGTTTGGGCTTGTAATCTGGATAATAGGCTAGGTTTAATTCGGTTTGGTTTTATTGAGTTCGGGCAAAATTTGGGTCTTCTGTTGCTCCTCTTTGCTCATTATCGTAACGAGAATGGAGCAAAGACTACAAAAGACCAATTTTGCGGGGCTCGCCGAGTCTTGAGTTCTTGATCTTCTTTAAAATGGCCTCTTGACGGCTTCAATCGCTTGATTAAACTCGGAAGGCGATATCCGCTATCTTTGATCTGCTTCACTTGTAAGCACGGGAATGTCGATTCTTTGTTTTCAACTTGTTCCCTATAAGCAGGGATGTCATCTTTGAAGTCTTGATCTACTTCACTTGTAAGCACGTGAATGTCGATCTGCTATCTTCGATCCGTTCCCTATAAGCACAGGGATGCCAAATCTGTTGTTTTCAACTTGTTCCCTATAAGCACAGGGATGCCAAATCTGATGTTTTCAACTTGTTCCGTATAAGCACAGGGATGCCAAATCTGATGTTTTCAACTTGTTCCCTATAAGCACAGGGATGCCATGATGAAATCTTTGATCTGCTTCACTGTAAGCACAGGAATGTCAGATCTGCTATCTTCGATTTGTTCCCTATAAGCACGGGGATGCCAACCGATGTTTTCAACTTGTTCCCTATAAGCACGGGGATGCCATGTTGAAATCTTCGATCCGCTTCACCGTAAGCACAGGAATGTCGATCTGCTATCTTCGATTTGTTCCTATAAGCGCGGGATGCCAACCGATGTTTTCAACTTGTTCCCTATAAGCACGGGGATGCCATCTTGAAATCTTGGATCCGCTTCACTTGTAAGCACAGAATGCCAGATCTGCTATCTTCGATTTGTTCCCTATAAGCACGGGGATGCCAAATCTGCTTTTTCAACTTGTTCCCTATAAGCACGGGATGCCATGTGAAAATCTTTGATCCGCTTCACTTAAGCAGCAGGAATGTCGATCTACTATCTTCGATTTGTTCCCTATAAGCACAGGGATGCCAAATCTGATGTTTTCAACTTGTTCCCTATAAGCACAGGGATGCCATGCTGAAATCTTTGATCTGCTTCACTGTAAGCACAGGAATGTCAGATCTGCTATCTTCGATCTGTTCCCTATAAGCACGGGATGCCAATCGATGTTTTCAACTTGTTCCCTATAAGCACAGGGATGCCATCTTTGAAATCTTCGATCCGCTTCACCGTAAGCACGTGAATGTCGATCTGCTATATTCGATTTGTTCCTATAAGCAGGGGATGCCAAATCTGCTTGTTTTCAACTTGTTCCTATAAGCACGGGGATGCCATGTTGAAATCTTTGATCCGCTTCACTTTGTAAGCACGGAATGTCGATCGCTATCTTCGATTTGTTCCTATAAGCATAGGGATGCCAAATCGATGTTTTCAACTTGTTCCCTATAAGCACAGGGATGCCATGCTGAAATCTTTGATCTGCTTCACTGTAAGCACAGGAATGTCAGATCTGCTATCTTCGATTTGTTCCCTATAAGCACAGGGATCCCAAATCTATTGTTTTCAACTTGTTCCCTATAAGCACAGGGATGCCATGCTGAAATCTTGGATCTGTTTCAATGTAAGCACAGGAATGTCAGATCTGCTATCTTCGGTCTGCTCCTCTGCAACTTCAGGGAGATAAGACTTGTTTTTATCTTCTTCCACTGAAACTTCAAGGAGATCTGCTTTGGCTTTTAGCCTCTCCAATGCCATTTCTGGAAGAAGAGGTTTGCTGAAACTTCAAAGAGATCTGTTGTGGCTTTTAGCCGCTCCAACGCCATTTTAGGAAGAAAAGATCCTCTGAAACTTCAAGGAGATCTGCTGTGGCTTTTAGCCGCTCCAATGCCATTTCAGGGAAAAAGAAATTTGTAATTTTCAGCCTGTTACCCTACTACTTAGGGGTTTAAGGCCTATCATCCTCGATCTATTTCCCAACTGCTTAAGGGGTTAAGATCTGTAAATTCAACCTGTTACCCTACTGGTTAGGGGGTTAAGGTTTGTAAATCTTCAGCCTGTTACCCTACTGCTTAGGGGTTTAAGGCTTGTAAATCCGGCTTGTTACCCTACTGCTTAGGGGGTTAAAGCCCATCATTTTTTATCTGTTTCCCTACTGCTTAGGGGGTTAAGATCTGTAAATCTTCAGCCAGTTACCCTACTGCTTAGGGGTTTAAGGCTTGTAAATTCGGTTTGTTACCCTACTGCTTAGGGGATTAAAGCCCATCATCTTCGATCTGTTTCCCTACTGCTTAGGGGGTTAAGATCTTCATCTTCGATCTATTTCCCTACTGCTTAGGTGGTTAAGATCTTCATCTTCGATCTGTTTCCCTACTGCTTAGGGAGATAAGATCTGCAATTCGGTCTGTTACCCTACCGATTAGGGGTTTAAGACCCTTCGTCTTCGATCTGTTTCCCTACTGCTTAGGGGGTTAAGATCTGTAAATCTTCAGCTTGTTACCCTATTGCTTAGGGGCTTAAGGCTTGTGAATTCATTGATTCTAGGGACATCACCTGTAGAATCAGTTCCATATATCTATGCTTATGTCAAATGATTAGGATGCTATGATCGAAATGAATCAAATGCTCCTAACTAGATGTGTTATGAATGTGTCAAATAATTAGGATGCTATGATTGAAATGAATCAAATGCTCCTAACTAGATGTGCTATTATATGAATGTAGAAATGTCATGAGCCCTTAAAAAGGCTTAAGGTATCATTGTGCGTTGTTCATTAGGACATTATCGCTAACGTATTACGCTGGCATCTTGTTCGGCTAGTATTCTTGACAGAAAAGTCAAAAAAACAATCACATTTTGCTCGGAAAGCTTGCCCCACTGTAATTTTAGAGTCCCTTCCACTGTACCTTTTAGGACATAAAGTTTGTGCCTCCTACTGCAATTTCAGAGGAATAACATTTGGTTTCTTCCATCCATTCCGCTGCAACTCAAAGGCATAGTATTTGTATCATCTTCAATCAGTTTGATATGTTACACTATTCCCTGGGTGTAATGACCAGATGTACATGAATGCAAAGTATCATTTCTTTTCTCGAGAATGACCCTCTTTTACACTTAGGTTGACATCACTCGTCATTTGTCGAGGTTGTATCACTGATGAAATGTCTTGTCTTTTGGTTCAACCAATAAAGAGTCCAAAGAGATAATATTTTCAACCCTTAAGCTTGGTGAGTTCTAAACAATAATCCTGTTTCAGGTTTTTGTATTATTTAGAAACTTCTAGAGTAATATGCAAAACTTCTTTTGTGAAAGTGTTATTAGTCCATTAATCATTATTTCAATGCAAAATGCTTGAAAAAGATCAAAACAATGAACAAGAAGGAAATTGATTATGACCATAGCTCGAAATGGATAAATTAATCAAAGATTGCAAATGCAATAAGAATGAAATCAACTCAAAACGAATGATTTAATCAAAGATAGCAATGCAATAAGAAGAAAATTTATTTGGACATATCTTGAGAAGAATCAAAGATAACAAATTCAAGATGGGCAAAATGGAAGCTAGATGCCCCAGATATCGTAGCCTGAGCTTTTCTGTACCAACTTCTTGAGGACCTTTCTGAGTTTAATATGTGTTTAGGGGATCCGGAGTACTTTTTCGATGCCCCAAGACGTAGCATACTTCTTCATTGTTAATTCAAGCATAGCAAGACTAATGTATGCCCCACTTTGATCCAAATTTGAGCTGCCCTTTTCGGGTTTTCAACTCGAATCCCTTTTAGTCTCAAGGCTCCATTTGCAGGGTTTCGCCCTGGCCTCTCTTTTTTCCGCTTCTTTTTTTTTAGAATTTTTTTTCGTGTTTTTGTGTTTTTTTTTTTTTTGCCTTTACCTTTGCCTTTGCCTTTGCCATATAACTCCTAATCTTTAAACAGACTGTGACCTTTTGACATTGTACAATTTGTGTTAGACATGATTTTCTGCACTCTTTATTGGCACCCTTTTTTGAAATTTGATGATTGTCGACCTAGTGACATTGGCATATGAAACAACTTTTATCCTTTTCTGGGTAAACGATGACCCCAAAGGCGAATCAAGATTGGTTAGAAACTTTCAAAGAGATCGCCCATAACCTCTATGCCCCACATGAAGGGCACATGAATTTTCTCTCTATAAATTTGGCATTTACAGCATACTGATGCAATCCCTTTCTATAGTGGGCCAGCAGAACCCAAATCTCATGATTAGCCTAGCCATCGTAAAACCATTAGCATATGTCATTCAAAACCCTGCAACATCCTCCTGTCTTAGTAGCCAGGCGTATCTTGATATGATCATGCAAAAAATATTTAAATTCTAGGAAGTGACTCAATGACGTCTCGCTTTGCCTTTGTGGTAATGCAGACTCGATGTTTGCATCTTTCTCTTGTCATAGGCCTCTTGCTCTCTTGTCTTTTGTAAGAGAGGATCTGTTTTCATCTTACTCTATCATCCTTAACAAATTAGAGAGTAGTCTACATCTCTATCATCTTCAGAGTGTTGAGATCCCTTTAGGCCCATATTTCGCTCAAAAGGAGACTCGAAGTCAATGACAGCATTACTCACATCATTGATATCTGGGGACCTACTGAAGGCAGATTCCAAAGAAATAAATGATTCTAAGGATGATTATTTGTATGGTATGATCATGAATAAAGAATAAATGAATATTTGAAATAAATTCCAAAGAACAAAAAATCTAAGAACAATTATTTGTACCGTATGAGATGAAATCAAAGAATATTTGCTCAAAAAGATGCATTTTATTGAAATAAAGACTTAGGATACAAGCCTATTTCACAAAAGGGGTTTAATTGCTTCCAGGCTTAAAGCAACAAGCGTGTTTTGAATATTACTCTAGATTAGCTCTAAAAACTACAAGAGGTTCTTCTACAGAATAATCATTCAAAACATTTCCAAGTTTGTAAGGACGAATGCCTCACAAGTTTCTTTACTCAGGATCCGATGCTACTAATCCTTTTCTTATTTTTCCATCTTTGACAGAGTCCTTTAATCATTTGCTCTTATTATCGTGATTTGGTAACGGACTCTTTGTACCAGGGGTGTCATCAAACTTCACAATCCCCATCTCGAGGAGTCTTTCAACTGTCTTCTTGAAGGCAGTACAATTTTCTATTGAATGCCCCAATACTCCCGTATGATAATCACATTGAGCGTTTGAATCATACCATTTGGGGTATGGGGGTTGCAACGAGCTTATATAATATGGGGACACCACGTGTGAATCAAATAAACTTTGATATAACTCCTTATATGACATTGGGATTAGCGTAAATTGGAGCTTTTCAAAATTTTGCCTTACACTTGATTCCTGCTTTGTCGAACCTTGTTGCCCCCTCGTAGTCACCTTTGGTTGATTGACAGTTATTGACCTTGAGTGATCTCTATTGTATGAGCTCATCTGTTCACTTCATTCTCCTTTTCTTTGAACCGACCTCTTGGTAGTTTCTCCAACTTCAATCTTGCCACCTCTTATGGCATTCTCAATCATCTCTTTGCCATTACCATATCGAAAAACTTTTGGTAGTATTCCCAATCATATGGGTGATGAATGGGGCCTTCAAAGTATTAATGAAGAGCATGGTCGTTTCCTTCTCCAAAAGAGGTGGTTGGACTTGCATCGCTATTTCTCTCCACCGTTGTGCATCTTGCTCAAACTCTCACTCGGCTTTTTTCCATGTTTTATAGTGTGATCCTATCTGGCGTCATATCACCACATGGTTATCTTGTTGCATGAAAGCTCATGCAAGATCTCTCCATGAACCGATCTTTGCACGGCTCAACTGATTGTACCACCTAGCCGCTGCTCCCATTAGGCTGTCCTGAAAATAATGGATCAATAGTTGATCGTTGTTCACATAGCCAGTCATCCTTCTACAAAACATTGTTATGTGCGCCTCTGGGCAAGTAGTCCCGTTGTACTTTTCAAACTCTAGCATCTTAAATTTATGAGGAAGCACCAAATCTGGAACCAAACTTAAGTCTTTGGCATCGATCCCCTGATGATTGCCAGCGCTTTTTAAAACCCTAAACTTCTCCTCTAACCACCTGCAACGATCTTCCAATTGTTTCGAGGATTCAGTGGCCATTCTTTCCTTCTCTATTAAATCCAGATCAGGAGTAATAGGGTTGACCAAGTTATCACCTAAATTATTTCCCAACCCAGATGGGAAATTTATGGGGATTCCAGCATCCACTGGCCCATGTTGAGGCCTCACTGTGACAGATGGCCTTCTAGGAGGTGCCTCGGTTTGCAGGGGCACATGAGGTGGGGTAAAACCTGGAGGGTAGGTAGGATCTTCATTATCTTCTCCCGCATTGATCAAAGGGCTTTTCCCCTTTTCTAATCCGCCAGCCAATAGACGAGTTAATTAATCCATCATGCTTTTCTGGGACTCTAACATATGGTCCCTCATATCTTGCTGTATCTTAGCCAGTTGCTCTTGCATATGCTCTTGTAATTGTTCTTGCATCTCCTTTTGCATTTGTTCTATCCTTTCTAATCTCTGGTCCATTGCTTTGGTTTTACGGCGGGTATAGTGGCTGTGTTCGGTTGCTTGATTCTCGTTGGTTTCCAGATTAACTGAAATAATTTTGTTTAATCAGGGTTCTTTAGTGAAAGTTTAATGCAAATGTTGCAATGTAATGCAAATGTATGGAATGAATGCAAAAGAAAGGAAGATGTTGATCTTGAATTCAATTCCATTAGAATAACTTTTCTAGAAAACATATTTCTTTACATGAAAATATATTACATATGCGGTATTGCCCTTCATATCCCAAGTAAACGCTGATCTTTTCTTCATGGTCGAATCCTGTAAATTCTCTAAAAGATGCCTTTACTAGTTCCTTCTTTCGCTTAATCGAGCCTCGATCTCTTACTCACTTATCTCCATGATATTTATCAAAAGTGCCGGCTCTTGAATAATCTTCATTGGCAATTAAATCAAGTCATGTATTCCTTCGTGGACTTCTAGCTTTCTCTCGTCATGCCTTTGTTGGCTTGAATCTCTGGCAATTACATCATGTATTCCTCCGTGAACTACCAGCTTTCTCTCATCGTGTTTACTTGGACTATATTCAGGCGATCGCACTATAATCTACTTTATCAAGAAATTCGTTTCCTTATGACAAACTATTCTATTTAGGAATTGAATTTCGAATCAACACATTCTTTTCTTTGATGTAATGTAATGCAAATGCATAAACGCAAAAAAAAGAAAGGCATTGATTCTAAATTTAATTTCATTAGAACAACTTTTCTAGAAAGCAAATTCTTTTACATAAAACGGACTACATATATGGCTTTTCTCTTGTATTCCAAGTGAAGACACCTATCTTCCTCTTCATATCCGGATCTTGTGGTCGAGTCGTGAATTCTCCAAGAGATGTCTATATTAACTCCTTTTTGCTCGATCCAGTCACGACTCATTGGTCACTTATTCTTTGTGATACTTGTCAGCTCCTTTAAGAAGGTCAAGATGTGACGGCTCTCGAATAATCTTTGTCAGTTTCTGTCTTCAGGCAATGAAGCGAAGTCTTGTATTTCTTTACGAGCTATCAGTCTTCTTTCATGTGTTCACTTGGATCATATTTAGACAACCGTATTATAATCCACTTTATCAAAAAAATCGTTTTCTTATGACAAACTGTTCTATTTAGCAATCAAATATGAATCAACACCTCCTTCCTAGGATGATGTAATGTAATGCAATTATAAACAAAACAAAAATAAAACACGTTAGTACAGGATAAATAAATAACAAATAAAGTAATTCGGGTGACCACTAGGGGTTCGGAGTGGCTCTTCCTAGAGTGGGCTCCTAGGTCTCTCTATATGTGGTTTGGTTCTAGAGTAAGGGTACCGAACCAGTGATTCCTTGATCCTCACCCATTATAGGCTCATTTGAATCGAGTTCAATTCAGAGAATACATTTCCCTATGGCTACACGGAGATGAAAATCTCACGAAACCATAGTACGGATGTATTCCGAAAGTGATCCACTATCCTGCACGGAGGTGAAAACCTCACGAAGGCGTAGTTTCTCACTCCCACTTAAGGGTGTGACCACAACGGTCATGCAATGCAATGCGAGAAGATATATGCATAAAAACTTGAAACGATTAAAGAAAATAGGAATAAAATGATGAAAACAGTACGAAAAACGGGTGAAACGCAATGAAGTGATCGTATATCAAAACCAAATTCTCAATTTTCGAAAAAAGACAAAAGTTAATCAACTTGTGGCTTGACTCTCTTATAAAAGTCCCCAGTGGAGTCGCCAAGTCGTCAGTAACCATTTTTTTGAAAAATGTATCGACTTGGAGAAAAAAAACGCAAAAGCAGAGTCGCCACCAATCTTTTTAGGTGTGATCGGATCACCTTAAGTTAATCATTTTAATAAAAGTTAAGATTTACTAAAACGATAATTTTTGGTCTACGAAAATCGAAAATGAGTTCGGAGTCGATTACGCATACGAGGAAGGATTAGCACCCTCGATCGCCCAAAATTGGTACCTAGTTGATTAATTAGTGTTTTAGTGTCGAAAATTTGAAAACTTGAAAGAATTTAAAATCGATCCCTCTTTGTAAAGAAAATGCTCAAATGTTAAGGACCTTCTCGTCTCACAATATAAAATGTCACATCCAAGAAGTTAGGACACGACATCTTGAATTTTCGAGAACGAGCTTGCCTTTTATATAAAAATTCGTGTATTTCAAAAGGTTATTCAGTTAGTTAAGGTGAACGAGGAAAATCGAAACCCAGTAAGTTAGGCACGTTTCCTCAATTCCCAAACACCGAATATTGCCTTTACTTGCAAAAATCTTATTTCGAGGTAACAAAATGCCATACCCAGAAGTTAGGGCACAACACCTCGTATCTCCGAGAATAAGCATTTTTCAAAACTCATGTCGCGATTTAAAAGAGTATTCCGTTATTTAGGTTAAAGGAGAAAATCGAAACCCAATAAGTTAGGCACGATTGTCTCGAATTACCAAATACTGAATATTACTTTATGAAAGAATTATTATTGGGCTGGATATAATGATAATAAGAATAATATTAAAGTAAAGTAAACAATAATACTATATATAAATATATATATATATGTATATACATAAAAATATACCTAATATATAATAATAATAGTGATAGCAAAAATAATGAAAATATGAGTAATATTAATAATATATTAGAATACAAAAGTAAAGTAATAACAATAGGGTGATAATAATAATAATAATACAAACAATAATACATATATATATAATAATAGTAGTTAGAAATGAAAATAATAAAAGTAACAATAATGATAGTAATAATATAAATAAATATGGAGAGGCATATATAATATAATAATAATATAAATAATAATATATACATGAGAAATAATAATAATAATATAAATAATAGTAAAAATAATAAAATAATAAAACAAAGCTCTCAACTCTCTTTCTCCTCTTTTCTAAATCCGTGGTTGGTCCTTTGTTTCGGTCATGGACCCCACGGTCACATCTACGCCACCAGTACTGCAATGACGACCTCAAAAAACCTTTTCGGTAATAAAAATATGGGTAAGCTTCTTACTTTTATTTTTACTTTCGTATAAAAAAACAAAATAAAATTGAAAGGAAAACAATAAATAAACAAAGAACTAAAGATAAGAATAGACAAAAGAAACCTCTTTTGCTTTGATCTTTGATTAATCTCCAAAAACTAGCCTTTCTAAGAAACAAAAACAACCTTCTTTCCAAAAAAACAAAAAAACACCTCCAAAAAATAAAAAAACCTCCTCCAAAACAAAGAACAATCCTCCTCCAAAAAACCAAAAACCCCTCCCTAAAAACAAAGTCTTGAATGGCTTTTATAGCCAAATTTTACAAGTGGAGTGGTTGGGGTGGTTTAGGTGGCCAAGGGTGGTGGAGTTGGTGGCCAAGGTGGGTGGCCAACAAAGGTGGTGGAGTAGGTAGCCAAGGTTTTTATTTATTTATTTATATTTTGTGTTTTGGTTGGGATTAGGTTGGGCCAAAATTGGGTTTGGGCTTGTAACTGGATAATAGGCTAGGTTTAATTCGGGTTTGGTTTTATTGGGTTCCGGGCAAAATTTGGGTCTTACACCGATCTTCATGCTATAACCAACCAATATCAAAACAAGCAAAATTTCCATAATTAATTCGACCATAATAGACATTCATGCAGCCATGATGATGCATCTTCTATAAACTCAAAAAGGAATGTTAGCCATCATTCAAGGCTTAATACAAAGTGTGAGATTTACCCTAAGCCAATTCATTTGGTAAATGCTTAATACACAAAATGATAAAGTCTAGTCCCTACACATGCCATAATTCAAAAATATAAATCCAACTATACTGAGTGTTTCGGATGATAGTGTGATCGATATCTCTGACGTCCGATAATCCTTAGGCTAAATAGGCGGCACTGTAAGAAAAATGGAAAGGAAGAGGGAGTAAGCATAAAAGCTTAGTAAGTTGCATATAAATGAATATACAACAACAATTTCATCAATGATCAACATATTCATGACCCGATGTAGGCATAGATGTAACTTACTCATTACCAACCATACAAGTCACATAATATAATATGTATATTGAGCTCATATCTCATACATAACAATTAGGTACCTGTACCATTCACAACACGGTTATACTTTCCTCATTAACTCAAAACATAACATCCACTGTTGAACTATTTGGAGTATCACCGGATATTCATTAAACCTCGAATATGGGTAAGGTGCCAATGCCATGTCCCAGACATGGTCTTACACTGACTATCATCTCGTAGCCGATGCATGTCCCAGACATGCCTTACACTGGCTTACATCTCGAGGCTGATGCATGTCCCAGACATGTCTTACACTAGCACTCGTCTCAGTGCCGATGCCATGTCCCAGACATGGTCTTACACTAGCTTCCATAATGTGGCCGATGCATGTCCCAGACATGTCTTACACTAGCACACACAAGTGACCCAATTATTACGGCATGAATGTCCGGTTTACTTCCTAAGGTTCCAACGGAAATTCTATTATCTCAATTATCGTTATCAATTAATTCATGCCATATCAATTCAATGAAAATTCAAACACATATATCAACAACATAGTTGTATTATTTACATACAACTTACCTCGGATTACAAAATGCACACGACTAGTTGGTTTGTTTGGCTTTCCCCCGATCAAGGTTCAGATTTGACAACTCTTGATCTATAATAGTAAAATGCACTCATTTAGTCACTAATCACAATTAGGCAATCAAAAATTCACATCTTTGGTAAAATGACCATTTTGCCCCTAGACATTGGCAAAATGACCATTTTGCTCCTAGGCTTGAAAATCAATTTTTATCGAATTTCTTCATATCTTAAGCCTATCCGAACCTTTTTTACTCTTATAGCAACTTCAAAATCTCACTATTTCACATATTTATCCCCTAGTTCACAACTTATGCAAAATAGTCCCTTTTCGTGTTTTTATGCTAACACCTCTCACAAAAGTTGTTTAGGACTCTTCTCAGACTCATATTCTTCCATAAAATTTCAGAAAATAACATGAACATTCACATAGTGAAACCCTAGACTTATTACCATTTTGCAGAATAGTCCTCTCATTTGAAAGCCCATGACACAAGCATGCCAAAAATGTAAAATCATCAAGAAAAAGATCAAGATCACTTACATTATAAGAGGAATAAGTTGCTGCAAATTTTTAGTTTTCAAACCTCTATATTTGCTGATATTTTCGGCGGAGAGAAGAGATGGAGAAGAAGAAAAATGCTAGATAGGCCTTAGGCATTATTTTATCACCAAATCATGACATCACTTACCTAAACTTTGACTATTTGTTTAAAATTCATCTCATGGCCGGCCAAGCTACTCCCTAAGGGTCTATTTGCCCTTTAAAGACCCCCAATTTAAGTCCTCTAGCTAATTGACACATTTGGGCAGTAGTTTGCAACTTTTGCCTTTTATGTGATTTAGTCCTTTTTTGCAATTGAGCAAGCCATCGCTAAAATTAATTCACCAAGTTTTCCATACACTAATATTAACATGCTATGACCCTAAAATAATAATAAAATAATTTATTCAACTCTGAATTTGTGGTCCTGAGAGCACTATTCCGACTAGGTCCTAAGTCAGGCTGTTGCATAACACACGACCGTGTGGTGCAAAAATAATACTTTTTGTATATGTTTCAACCCAACCTTACATGACATCAACTTTAAGCATATAACATGAATTAAACCTACTAAAAACAATCAATAATCATGTTAACACATATCATACATCACTCTTATAAACATTTAAACCAATATGCCATTCAATGAAACCTCACATAATCGATTCAAAGTTCTATTTCAATTCATGCCAAAATAGGTAAAACAATCTATAAGTACCCTTTTTCATTCAACACGTTTATATTCATCATACCATTTCCATGTCAAAATGCCATTCAACCCATCAAATATAACATGATCAAAGCATCAACCACACACTTTCATACATATAATTTACATTCATCCAAATATCAAATCTAATATAGAGACCAAAGCAGCAAGCCTAAAATAAAACATATATATACACAATGGAACCTATGTACATGCCATATATAACTGACCCAAAATGGACAAAAGTCTACTAAATCGTAGAATGGGTAGTATAAGCTCTGGTGTGATCTGATCGAGCTGAACATAATTGATGATCTACATAGAAGAAAAATGAAACAACGATAAGCATTCTAATGCTTAGTAAGCTCGTACGGAAATAAACTTAACTTACCTAAGCATTAAACAATTAATCAATTAAAATTACAAAGGTACAAGCATGATATTTCCTTTGGCATCCTTATGCAAATTCGCACAACAAACCAATTGGTTAGTTCCATGTCAAAACATAAACATCGAATTCATTCTATACATTATTATACTATACCATTCCATCGTATACTTTTTAAACATACTAATCATAAACTTTACCTAGAATTCTCATTCAACCTTTCCAATCATTACCTTTCTATTTAATGTAACATTTTAGCCCGAAGAACAATAGTAAAATAACCTTGGATACACGAGACTTAAATTGCTCATATGAGTTGTGAAAGTAATTGCTTACACGAGTTGTGAATATAATTGCTCACAAGAGATATAAATTGGGACTTGAAACTTTACTCGATGCTTCTCACATGAGCTGTGGAGAATCTGCAACACATGCAAGACCTCAACCATCGATAAAGACATCCAAAATCGACATTTGATTCCTTTTAGACCCTATTGGCATGCCATTCCTAGCCTAATCATTTGCTAAGTTCACGTGGGCCTTATCACTATATGAACAACATTTTAATCACTGTAACATCATTCTATACATATCATCATATCATACAAACGTTTGATATGGATACAGTACTATTATCGTTTTCATACCAATTCAATCTCTGTAGCTGTATACATATTTTTCGTATTTCAAAAAGCAATCCAAACACATTTTAAACTATATGATATCATCAAATACACGTCATCCAATTATATAAAAATTTCACATTCATTCAATACCACACATCTATTCATATTTATCATATATTTCATATTGTACGATTTAATCCATTTGATGCCAAAACTTTATATATATAATATTTCTAACTAATAGAAAAAAATAATACAAACATATCAAGAATTAATAAAGTAAGTCCATACGAACTTACCTAACCAAAACAACAACAAACACGACCTTGAAGACTACTCTGCAATTTTTCCTTTTTTCGGATTTATCTACTGATTGTTTCAATTCTTGATCTATATAATCATTTTAATTCAATTTATCAATTTCAACAATTTAATAACATGATATGATATGCATGGACTTATTTTCTATAATTTTCACAAACCTTTAAAGTTTTACATTTTATTCAATTTAGCCCCTAAAATCGAAACAACTATAACTTTCACATTTGAACTTTCTTTTTCAATTCATTTTCAATTTTATCCTTTTATAACCCTCTACAATCAATAATTACAGAAATTTCATAGAAAATTTAAAATAATTACATTTTAGTCTATATACTCAAAACTAACAAATTTCACATTACAAATTAGTCCTATATCATATCTAAACTTACAATTATAACATTTAACAACAAAAGATTCAAAAACTCATCAATGGAAAACTTTTAAAACTTTAACAGTTTATGATTTAATACCTGAGTTAGCTAAATTAAGCTACAATGATCTCAAAAACGAAAAAAATTCCAAGAAATGAATTCCAAAAACCTTACCATGCAAGGCACAAAAGGATGAACTTCAAGAAACAATGGCTTCCCTTTGTCTTGCTTTCTCACAGTTGGAGAAGAAAGAAAGAAAATGTTAAGGTTTTATTATTTTAACATATAACATATATAATCATTTAGTTTTTAACTTAACATTATTTTAAAACACCATCATGCCACCGTCCACTATGAATTGAAGTGGGCTAATTGTCACTTTAGGCCCTAATTAATTATTATTTCATCATTTAACAAACAAAAAAATCTATAGTAAACAACTTTTATCACTTTTTACGATTTACTCATTACATCTTAATTAGTCACTAAATCGATAAAATTTCTTATCCAAAATACAATTAACTTATATATAACTCCATAAATATTTTATTCGGTTTACAGAAATGAAGTCCCAATACCTCATTTTCTAAAACTACTGACTTTGAGGTTTATACATTTATACCTTAACTGACTTTCCAATTAACAAAAGTGCTAAACCATAGTTTAATATATTACTAAATTATGTTAGTAAATATTAAATAATAATATTTATGAACTAGGACATAAAAAATGAGGTTTCGAAATCACATTTTCTGGTCCCACAGAAAATCGGGCTATTATAGTTCATTTTAACAACAGTTGGAATGAAATAAGCAGTGTAAGAATAAGAGCAAAAATTTGAAACAATCAATCTTTGTTAACACAGTTCAAACACAACGATCCTATGCTTGCAGAGCCTTACCCAATGATATTATTCAAAAATCATTCGAATCAATTATTGGCTTAAACCTAATTTACCCATACACAAAGATGTAATTGCAACCCAATTCCGAGTCTAATTGACAAATCACTCACCAAAATACCTCACAATACAATCAATAAACCTTTTGACCACGTCCTAACGTGCGTGCGCTAGGGCTTAAAATCATGCAATTAAGATATGAAATTGAAATGCGGTATCTACAAACGAACATGTCAGCTTGTAATATAGTTGTGTTACAAAGGAATACCGAGAAGTGTTCTGAGGATTGTACCTAATAGATTGCAAGATTGGAGTAAATTCCATCATAAAGACGGACGACCCGTAGTCATGTTTACTTTTCATCAACCATGTAATGCCAATGAGAGGATATAATTTACCCATATTTTGGGCTATGGATTCCACTGTTGTAAATGACGCTACATACTACAGAAGTCGTACACCCAACGCACCAGCTTTCGGTTCCTTATCTATTTGAACTTAAGCTTTTACTTACATCAAAGTGTATAAGTCATGCATACATAGTCCGCCATCCATTTAGGATTTAGGTATGCCACACTACGAATGCCATAACTAAATAAATCCATAAATAGATTCTGGGTCTATTCTACTTGGGTCTTATCCGATTTATAAATGGTATGTTATATTAGTAACTCACTAAGTTCATTTGAACTTACTTAGTCTTTGTTATGTTTTCTAGGTATGATAGTTTATATAAGGAGTTGAAGAGGGATCAAGCCAGAATTCGTTCAAGCTTAGGTGAACCTGTGTTCTTATCTGTAACATGCATATAATGGGGTGACCTAGAGGCCGAACCTCATGGTTTGAATTTTTGTGACTATTTATGAACATATTATATTGTATTCTATAATGAGAAAATTTTCAAATATAGTAAAGCCATTATTGTTAATCTTTTCATAAGTTCGCATGTTAATAACTTAAACTAGGATGTAATTGTAACGTTTTAGTTTGGCGGATCAACCAGTCAAATATGATAAGATTGTTGTAGATAATATTCGACTTAAGTTAAGAATGATTATAGAATGCTTAGTTGGTTGTCTTATTCATGTTAGCTAGAAAATTTAATTGTAAATTGTTCAAGTTAGTCATGTAAGTACAACGTGACATCTTGTAACTAAACCTGTCGTTTGGGTCGAGGGTGTTACTATAACACCCATCATCTGTCTCCATCTCTAGACTAAGGTTATGGGATGCTAAAGTAAATAACATAATAGGAGCAAGTAGTTTTAATTAAAAAAATCATTAAAACATTCATTAATCATCAAACATTTAGTTAAAACATGTTATACATGCAAGATCGGGCTTAAATCGAGCTTAGGAAAGCTCTAAACACAATTCAGAACTAAGCAATGATTAGTTTGAAACTTTACAGAAAAGTAAGGCAAAACTGCAAAACAAAGGGTTACACGGTCGTGTGGCCAAGTTGTGTGACAGGCTGAGGCTGTGTGGAGCTGAACCACATAGTCGTGCAGTCCAACCATGTACAAGGCTGATGCTGTGTAATGCAGTGTCATACAACCATGTCTCCAGTCCATGTAACAAACTATGGTCGTGTGAGAGACTGAGACCGTGTCAAGAGTCATCGATTTAAATTACCAATAGTACATAGACGTGTCAACCAACTGTGTGTGACACATGATCGTGTGACATAAAAAATTGGCCATTTTGTAAAAGATACAATCCAAACCCTTAAGCATTACCTAACACATGTTTATGCACAACCTAATCTTGCCTAAAACACTTCAAGAATCCAGTCCAGATCATGAAACAACATAACCTAAAGTGCCTAACCGATATGCCATTTTGGCACCATCACAAACAAATCATAAATAATTACCAAGAAATTCAACAATTATATTACCAACATGATTCATTCAAACATTGTACTTCAAAATGAATTAGTACATTATTGCCATGATAAACATACTAAAACTTACCTTTTTAACAAACATAAGACATGCCATTCACTTATCAATGTTAACTATATAAGTCTCAAGCCAACAACTAACCTTATATCATACATCTAATAATTAACCATTCATCAAACTTTACCAATTCATAATCTACCATGATTTCAAGGGTAAACACACATCAACTACACATGCTTACACCATTCATTCCATCAAACATGCCAAATAATCTTTATAAACAACTTTACATAATAACCAAGTCCAAACTTTACAACTTTCAAAACTTAACTTCAAAACTCATGATATAAAAACACAACATATATTCATGTTACAAAACCAAAATAAAATGAGTCAAAATCTACCAACACTGAAGCTTGATAGTGTGAGCCTTGAAGTTGATCCGACTGCCTAATTCCGCAAAACGTCAACTACAGGAAACAGGAAATGAAACAGAGTAAGCTTATAATAGCTTAGTAAGTTCATAGTTAAAACATAAACAAACTTACCTTAATCAAGTAATTGAAATCTAAACAATTAAAGATAAAGATAACAACCTGACATTCAATTTACAAGAAAACAGGTGAGATTTGCACAAGTTCAATGCACAAGATAATCCATATTTATCAAGAATCTCATATAGATCATTCATCTGCATTCACATATATCAACAAGTCATTTGCTAATTAATCACAAGTTTAACTAGCCCGATGAACTATAGCAAATTAATTCAAATACTTGGGCAACTACACCGCACCAGGGAGTACCATAATGCAAACATAGGCACCAGAGTGCAAAAAGGGGCGCCAAAGTGAAAAGTATAAGCATCGAAGTTCAAACCTGCACAAGTGCGCATTCTAACCTTATTTATATGCCAACTGTATCATAATCGTATACTACATTTAAACGGTTATTAGGATTCGTAACATTTATAAATTAGGGACACTTCCATGATATTAGTACACGTGCTAGAAACAACTTATGTTCATTTTGAAATCATACAAATCATGTTTCACAAATATTCAACAGTTTTCAAATAAGTCTTTCCTCACATTGTACTTAATTTATAGCATTTCAAATCCCAACCAATGAATTTGAACAATATATATATATATACATGTTCACAATTCAGTAGCAAAATATATATATACACATTTATTACCTATGAAATTACCTATTATATTTGGCTATCGAGTTGATTCATAGGGGTTATTCAACAATTTTTCCTTTTGCTCGATTTTCCTCCATACGGTTCAATCCTTAATCTATATAATAGTTAAATTCAATTTATCAATTCCAATTGCATTATTATACTCATTTCATGTATATGACCTATTGATTTCATTTTACAAAGTTTCCATGAATTTTTTTACTTTATTCAATTTAGTCTCTAAAATTGAAACTATTATATCTTTCACATTTAAACCGCAAACTTAAAATCGTTTATATATTCATACCTAATAAGCCTTAAAATACCAAAATTTAAAGAAATTTCATGCTAAAATTAACATATTTTCATATTAGTCCCAAAGCTCAAAACTAATACTATTTAACTTCAAGAACATCTAATACTCATTAATGAAAAGTTTAAAAACCTTTAAAATTTTTACGAATTAGTCCCTGGGCTAACTAGATTGAGCTACAATAATCTCAAAAACATAAAATAAGCTACAATGTTCTTAATGATTTCGTACGCATCCTCTTACATTCTGTTCATAAAAGCTCCTCCTGTCGCTCTGTCCAGTCTTGATCTTGCATTTGCATCTAATTTGTTATAAATTACCTGTAATCGCATCCACTCAGGAAATCCGTGGTATGGGCATCTCTAAATAAATGTTTTGAAATGTTCCCAAGCCTCATGGAAATTTTCCCTTTCCATCTGTCTAGAAACAACAATCTCTCTTATTAAATAAACCGCTTTTCTAACAGGTAAAAACTTCTGTAAGAACTTTCCAGCAAGTTCATCCCATATCAGCAAGTTCATCCCATATCGTGATAGATCTTGGTATCTGTGAGTCTAACCAAGAAAAGATGTTATCCATAAAAGAAAAGTGGAACAAACAAAGATGAATAGCATCGCCAGTGACCTCGTTATACTTAAAAGTATCACAAAGTTGAAGAAACCATTTCTAATGTTGATTCAAATCCTCTGTCATCATGCTCCTGAATTATAGATTATTCTAAACCATCTAAATCATTTTCGACTTAATTTCGAAGTTATTCGCTATAATAGCCGACCTTGTTATGCTTTCCTGAACCATGTCTACACTTGGTAATGCATAATCCCTTAAGGTTCTTTCGTTATGAGCCATGTGCAAGTTCACGGGTAACTGTGGTGATGCTGATGGATTCCTTAAACCGATATTGTCAGCTTTGCCAAATAGTGGATTTTTATGTGGTACGTTATCGACAGCAGGTGGTGGTTGATCTTGCATCTGTTGTTGTTGCTATTGTTGTTGTCGGTAATTTCTCCTAATTATTCTTTCTGGATCTGTGACTGCTACTATGGGTGTGCCCCTACTACGAGTCATACACTAAAGCCAAAAAGAGAAAATTAGTAAAATAAAAAAAATCGTATCTATTACTATAAATTTCTTAATTATTCTTTTTGAGTGTAAAAAATTAAAATCAAACTAGTGATGTTGCCTCCCCTACAATGACGCCAACAATTTGACCGCATCTAGGCGTATTAACGTCCAGAGTACGAATACTGTAGTAAAAAAAATATTAATAAGGTGGTATCCGCAAGTATATTGGTCCAGTTGTATTATAGTTACAACAGAGTAGGTGAGTACTCTAAGTATCGTACCCAAGGAAGGCTAGTGCTAGATCAATTTTAACCTAAACACTAAAAGATCTAATTAGTACTTTAGTTTAGTTATAGTACAAAGGTAAAATATAAAGAGTTTCTAGGGTTTTTATAAAAATAAAAATAAAATAAAATAAAGAACTAAAATTTGAGATATTGAAGAATAGAAATAATCAAATATGATAATGGGTGATTAGCTCGCTTCAGTAATCCCCATAAACTATCGCTTTGGGCTCCTCGTCAATCAACTAGTCGCTATCTCAGCAGGATCTTCCGATCTTCTACTCAAATAATGGGTTGTTAAGAACTACTTCTCTTCCGACTTCATAGTCCAATATGGTTTGGGGTGAAGGTGTTCACGGATAGGCCATACCGATTTTGGCTTAATTCTCACCTTGATGACTTCTCAGAGTTGTCAGGTCTAGGATGTGTTTTACATTCTTCCTTTCCTAAGCAATTGATCTGTTGGGTATCTCTACAAAATAGTTAACAAATCATACTTCCACCCGTTAATCCCTCATAGAGGGATTAGTTCCTTATGGTCTCCATAAATAATATAGAATCGATATAAAAAGAAAACATGCTAAATAAATTAACAATATAGAGTTACGAAAGAGCCAGATTGTATTAAGATTGATCACGAATCCACAAGGTTTGATTGTCTCCACAATACAGATCTCTCAAAATATAACAAGAATGAATGAAAATAAATCCAACTTAAGAGAAAACTAAATTGAAATTAAAAGACTAATTCTAGGCTAAATAAATGATGTCTATAACATGTGGCAAATGAGCTTATTTATAGATTTTAGGTATCTGTCGCCCTTAACCTTAGGTTAGCAGATGTTTTCAAGCTTTAAGTTTGATTGTACGGATCAAAACGCCACTGTCTCATGTTTAATTCCCGTCTAGAATTGATGTCACGACACATCAAGACCTGTGTCGCAACATAATAGTCAGTGTACTCCTCTTGAGCTATCTTTATGGGTATGTTGCGAGACTTTTGGGCTGTGTCGTGACATCGAAGGCAGTCTCATGGTTTCTCCATTCTGCTCCCTATGTTGCAACATTGAGCATTTCATGTTGATACATAATGACCAGTATCAGTTTAATACGCCTTCTAATGGCCTATTGCACACTTATAAAGTTCATTAGCTCACCCTTGGCCTTATTCGGCCTCTAAAGTCAATAAAAGAGTCAATTTGTAATTTTATTAACTTAGCGAAACTTACAAAAACATAATTAAAACCTACCCAAAATGCTTGCTTTCAAGCTTTCAAAGTGCAAAAATTAGTTTAATCTGCTACTCCGAATTATGACAGATTATTATGGTATAACTAAATCATGTATTCAGGGGAAGAACAATAGGAGAGAAGAAGTGATATCTGACTTAGTAACTATTGAAAACTTTATTCTAGAAAACAACATTGTTTAAGAGGAAGCTACTATTTAGGGGGAGAATATTGTTCTAGAAAACACCATTGTTCAAAGAGAACCTACTGCTCAGGGGGAGACTACTATTTAAAAGAAGATTGTTGGGCATTTGGGCAAACCAAATTTAAAGAACTATTCAAGAAAGTTTAGAACAGAAAAAACCATAATGCAACCTATTATGTGCAAAAAATCTTCCTCTTCTGGTGACTTACCCCCTAATGATTTAGATAAACCAATTACCCAAAGAAAATGTGTTAGATCTTATACTAGACATCCTATGTCCAACTTTATCTATTATGACTCATTGTCTTGTCTCTATAAAGCCTTTGCTTTGTCTTTTTCCTCTGTATCTATTTCATAGGATTGGCGTGAAGCATTTGAAGATCTCAAGTGGAAAGAAGCCATGGTTGAAGAAATGAAGGCACTAACAGAGAATGAGACTTGAGAGCTACTAACTCCTCTAGTAGACAAGAATTTGGTGGGATACAGATAGGTGCTTACTCTGAAACGCAAGTCTGATGGTTCAACTGAAAGGTACAAAGCCAGATTGGTTACTAAAGGCTTCACTAAAACTTATAAAGTAAACTATCAAGAGACGCTTGTCCCTATTTCCAAAATGAACACCATCATAATTTTGTTATATTGTGCAGCCAACCTTGTCTGGAACTTACAACAATTTGATGTGAAGAATGCATTCCTACATGGAGACTTAGAAGAGAAAATATATATGGAGATTTCTCTTGGATTTGATAATGCAAAAACGTAAGAGAAAATATGCAGATTGAAGAAAGCTTTGTATGGTTTAAAACAATCTCCTAGAGCATGGTTTGATAGATTTTGCAAAGCTATAATCACTTTTGGTTATAAACAAAGCAATGATGATCTTACCCTTTTTATGAAACATCACAAGGGTAAGATCGCTCTTCTTATTGTATATGTTGGTGGCATAGTAATGACAGGAGATGATGAGGAAGAAATAGCTTAACTGAAACAATGTTTGGCTTAAGAATTTGAAATAAAAAATCTAGAGAAGTTACAATATTTCTTGAGAATTGAAGTTACCAAATTAAAGAAAGGAATCTTCATATCTCAAAAAAAAAAAAAACATCCTAGACCTCTTGACTGAGACAGGTATGATGGGATGCAAACCCGCAGAATCACCTATAGAAAGCAATCATAAGTTGCAAGCTGGAGTAAAAGAGCCAGTGGATAAAGAAATATATCTAAGATTGGTTGGTAGACTAATTTATCTTTCACACACTAGACCTGACATAGTATATGTAGTCAGTTTGGTAAGTCAGTTTATGCATGATCCACGAGAGTCTCATATGCAGGCTATTTTTCGCATTCTACGCTACCTAAAGTCTGCCCCAAGAGAATATCTCCTCTTTTCTAAACATGGTCATCTCAAGATAGAAGCTTTTATAGATGCAAATTAGGCTAGACCTCTGGATGATAGAAGGTATACATTTGCATATTGCACACTTGTGGGAGAAAACTTAGTCACTTGGAGAAGCAATAAGCAAAGTATGGTTGCTCAATACAGAGCCATGGCTCAAGACATTTGCGAGCTACTGTGGTTATTAAAAGTTATGGAGGAATCAAAGTTGTCAAATAAAGGAAAATGATCTTTATATTGCAACAAGAAGGCTGCAATCGGTAGAGCCCAAAACCCAGTACAACATGATCGAATAAAGTATATAGAAATTGATCGACACTTCATCAAATAAAAGTTGACTGTTGGCATCTTGGGCTTAAGTCATGTAGGTTCTGACAAGTAATTAGCTGATATGTTCACTAAAGGACTTAACAACAAAAGCTAACATAATTTGGAGTGTAAATTGGGCATATGAGACATCTACGCACTAACTTGAGGGGGAGTGTTGACAGCTTATCTCAGCTAATCTCTTTACTAATTTTTAGGGATTAGATTAACTTAAAGTTAGGATTATTGATTTAATGTATTGATTATGTTTCCTTAGTTAGGTCTACTCTTTTAGTATAAATAACCATGTAAATTTTTCTGTTGGTATATACAAGAGAAAATGATTCATATTATCAACAAAATGAAACCAACCGTTTCCTTAGTCGGGGACATAATAATTAGCTATGGATGATTCTCCTAAGGTTGGTAATAGCGAGGGAAGGGTTATAAATAGCTGAGAGATGGCTCCTAGGGATGATTTTATTCTCGACATAGTCTCATTTTCTCTTCTTCACCTTCTTCGGTTGCTTTGAAGAAGGAATAACCATTAAAGGTTCTGCATGAGGCAAACCTCATGAGGATGGAGATGGAAAAGTAGGGAAACCAATAATCTGGTAAGATTCTTAGCCTCTCTGTGTATGTAAGTATAGTTAAATGAAGTTATGGACTTCAAAACCATTTTGAAGGTTCTACATGTGTGGGATTAAGCTGAGAATACTCAATTGAACCTATGTTTTTTTGTTGAAATGCTTAGTTTCCAAGAGAATGCGAGCTCTA
Source organism: Gossypium arboreum (assembly GCF_025698485.1). NCBI lineage: Eukaryota > Viridiplantae > Streptophyta > Magnoliopsida > Malvales > Malvaceae > Gossypium > Gossypium arboreum. The sequence continues at coordinate 6,127,390 of NC_069071.1, forward strand.
GCATTCGAGGAAGCTAAGCCATGGAAACGATGAAGCTTTAAGATTTCTGAGGTTGATCGAGGACTTGGAGGAAGGACCAAGCCAGATAGAGTGGAGAACGAGATTGCTGTTGGATCAAGTTATGCACATAGGAAGATGATATTATTTAAGGCTTCACCTCAAGATCAATAACAACAAAGTTAGATAGCATACCTAGAATTTTAAGAATTTCTATTAAACAAATAACCTAGTGAGAAATTGAAATTGTAAGGATCTAAACATCTAGTGGCTTAAGGCCCTGGGTTGTAATAATTACTATTGATTTTATTTTAGTCTGATTCATAATAGTTTAGCTGAAAAAAATTTAGGTTAAGTTAATCCGGTCCATTTCTAAGCTCCATACCTAGATTTGGCGGTAAGGTCAGGTGTGGGTGTTACAATTTGAGTGGTATCAGAGCATATGTTCAGCCAATCCTTTGACTTAGAAAATTGGAAAGAAGTACCCCTATTTGCATGGCGATCGAACTAGATAAGTCCCTTTGAGTCCTCAGTATTGTTAAGCGAATAAATGGGTTACGTAGATACATACGCTTAGACTGGCAGGCAGAGAGGTAAGTACCAATAGTTGAATATGCGTAGAAAGTATAATTAAGAAAATATAGTGGCAGGAATTTCAGTAAATGCATGTTGAAAAGATATAAGGAAACTACAAGGAAGTGCGAGTAGATAAATATAGAAAAGGAAAAGTAAATACATAGATTGAAAGTAAATTGAAGGAACTAAAACCAATTGAGGGACCTAAGCTTGAAACTCAAGGGAATATTCTCTCATATTCAACAATGTTGTTTCGGTGCATGGAAAAGAAAGTGGAAGATGTTCTCTTTCTTTTCATGTTTTATGTTTATTTTTATTAATATAATTTATAACAATTATTAAACCAAACTGTCCACTATCATTTTAAAATGGCTTAATTACCTTTTTAGGCCCTATTTTAAATTACTATATAAGTCCTTAAACAATTAAAATCTATAGCAATTAACCATTATTAATTTTACAATTTAGTCATTGTACCTTAATTAACTACCCGATTGACAAAATTAAAGAACCAAAATTTAATTAAACCTTATACTAACCTCGTAAATATTTAATAATAATATTTATGGATTCACTTGTCAAAAATTACCACTAATTTCGACACCATTGAAAAATGAGCTATTGCAGTTCTATGAATTGCAATTGGATTAAATGTATGCATATGTTTTACATTTGTATTTTTTTTACTTGAATCATGGAAATACCATTGAACATATTTGCTCAGTGTACAATTTGTTTTCTTTGTGCACAGGTATAGCATATTTCCTTTAGTTCGAGCAGTTAATCCAACTTCTCGGAAGCAGTCCCTGACTCAAAAAAGTTTGCATAAGTTTTGTTTTAATTTCAAGTATGACATGTACCTAGAGGTGTTCATAAGCCGGGCCGGGCCGGGTTCGGACAGGGCTCAACTAAAAAATCATGCTCATTTATTGGGCCTGAGCTGGGCTGGGCATAAAAAAATGAGCCAAAAATTTTGCCCAAGCTCGACCCGGATAAAAATAATAAAACTGGCTCTGCCTACTACCAGATATTAATTTTTATATTATTTTAAATATATATAATACATCAAATATACTAAAAACATCAAAAATATTTCCCAACAAATTGAAAATAAATTTTAAAAAATATGTAGACTTAAATAACACTAAGATAGATGCAACTTAACAAGCAAATGCCTCTAAAATAATAAAAAAATAAACAGATGCCTTTAAAATTATAACAAAATTAACAATAAAATAAGTTTTATACAATATCCAAACAATAACAACAAAACAGTAGCAACATAATAGTAAAATGGTAGTAAAATCAGGAGAAAACAACAAAAAAATAACATTAAAAAAATGTATATTTTATTGTCCTTTAGTGAATTCAGGCCAGGCCAGGCTCGGGCTAAAAATACCTTACCCAAGGCCCTACCTATTTTTTAAACGGGCCTTATTTTTTTGTCCAAGCCTATTTTTCGGGCCTATATTTTTGCCCGAACCCTCCCACATTTTGGGTGGGCCTTTGGGCCGAGTCGAGTAGCCCAACCCATGAACACCTCTACATGTACCTAGGTTGAGTCAAATTTGGTACAAAACTATGTTTATATATACTTTTGGTTTAGAAGTTTAATGTATGAACTTGATTAATATAAGGCAAATTGTAAATGGATCCAAATATAGTTTGAAAATGGAATGAAATGTTGTAAATGCCAATAACCTTGGTAAATAAGTATGTTTGTTGAAGGTTTGGGATGAATACTAATTACTTAACTTATAGGTAACATAGTATTGGTACACCATTGTCAAAGGTATTTTTTCATGTTTAAGACTTAGACATCCTATGTTTTGGCTGAAAATGTGGTTTGATTTTGCATATGTATTGGTTTGGAAAGTGCAGGTTGAAGTTTCATTTGGAAATTGCAGAAATAGGATGTCACGTCGTAACATCTGGTGTATGTCGTCGTGATGATATCAGGCTACTATGCCATGACGCGACGTTGTGTAAAGGTTGCTACGACGAGACTAGTTAGTATATCGTGCAACGACGAGGGAACCCCTAACGTCGCGACATCAACCTAAAACTTTGTAATCGTTACAATTTAGTCCTAATTCAATCTTGGGTTAGCATTAGAGCTTTTATTAGCTTGTATAAAACCCAAAAATGAAGTACAACACTTATATACTTAATTTTCTTGAAATGAATGTTTTTTTTCCATACTTGCAAATGAATGTTTAATTATGCGAATTAGTTTATAAATTGTTCGTAGTTGTTCTGGCAACGAATGTGACACCTTATAGTTCAGATCCAACGATCAGATCGGGTATGGGGTGTTATAGTTTCCACATGCATACGTGTGTGATAGGATTTCTAGTTATTCTTTAGATATATCTAATAAGATGCAATAGATATTCTTCGATATGCTTAAAACTAATTTTTTTTTCAATTCGAGGTGAGATTAATACATTTTGAATATATTTTTTTAGAATGCATTGCGAGAAATTTTCACTCACATTTTTTTATAATGGTCTCATCACAAACTTTCATAACTTTGCCTACCTAGTTTTAGGGTTCAATATGAATCACTGTTTATTCATCCCATTGTTTTTTTTTTAACCAAAGTATTTTCTATGTTTATTTTACAATCAATGTAGACTTAATCTTTTCAGGGTTTATGTTTTTCATTTTTAAAGATGTTGTTTTTAATGTTCAAACTCGTGTTCTCCCTTGGAGATACAATATACACCCAACATTTATTAATGTATGATTAATTCTGATAATCACAAGATAATTACTCTCCTTTCAAAATCATTGAAAATGTTTTTAGTAACCAAGGCGAGTGACATACTAATATGATAATTTTCTGATACATGATGGTTTTAAAGTGATGTTAAGACACATATGTCAGTGGAGCTAAACCTAAAAAAAATTATGATCATCCACTTAAAATCCGAAAAAGAGGTTTATTAGACAAAACTATTTTAAACAAAGGAGATTAACAATTATGATGATCCACTTAAAGTGTTAATCAAAGAGATTAACAATTATGATGATCCACTTAAAGTGTTAACCAAAGTTTTTAAAAAGCCAACTTGGAAAAAGAAAACTAGCCTTTTGATTTTATTATATAAGTATATAAAAGGGAGATAATTAATTCTATTAATTAGTTGTAAGTAAGTGAAATGCAATCATAAAATTTTAGATGCCCAAAAGTTGGAATTTTACGTGTCATTATCTGATAAAGACATTATATATATATATATATATATATATATTTCATGTTTCTATGACCTTATCCATTCCTTTAATGAGCAGAAATAATAACCATTCCTGAACTTTTCACGTATCTTTCAATATATGAGCCACTCTATTTTTTAATTAAAATTTTTTGAAGTTTATACTTTGTAAAAATTATTTACATAAAATTTATTTGTAACCACTTCATCTTACACATGCTGAATAGCTTTTGTCTTTCTGTTCATGTTGGAAATAAAATTTAATTTTGAAAATGAGTTTACGATAAAAAAAATATATTTTTTCTTTTTTGTTCATAAAAATTTTGAGAGGATGAGATCGAAGGAGATTGAGATGAAGTGTTGACAATCACTAGTGGATGTTAGGAGTGTTTGTTGCGGAGATGTTTAAGTTTCAACATTATAATGGTTGCTCGAACTTTTTTTTGGAGACGGATGGAATTTATATAATGGAGGAGCTTGCCCGTGGGTCGCCTAAACAAATGTTTTATCGTGAAGTAGGGGTGAATTTGGTTTGAACCAATTATTTTTTTAAAAGTGTTTGAATCGTTCATGATAATTTAATTTGATTTGATGCTCGACTATTAATATTGAGTTTTATTTTATGAATTATGTTTGTTTTATGGATTGTAATTACGTTAAATTTGTTTTCTTTATTAGTTTTTGTGAGACCTATTACTACTAATAGAAATGGAATTTGAATTATGAATATGTATAATTTCTTTGAAAACATATAATATTTAAGGGAAGGAGCAATGCGATGTTGAGGTTATCGACCGACATGCTAGATGTGGTTCACATGTATAAATTGGTGTATGGGTAGCACCAAGCTGGCATATAGACAAAGAGTTGTTATTTTTTTGTATGATTTATTTATTTATTTCATAAAACTATGAAATAATTCAATGAGTTGTTATCTAAAAATCAACCAAAAATAGTTAATTTGAGTGTTGGAAATAGTAAATATAACAACCGGCAAAAATACCATACTAAATTAATTATAGACATATATGTACCAAGACTTGTACTATAATTTGTTTGTTGTAATCCTAGTTTGTTCTTAAAAAGAAGAATCCAAAGCAGCTTCTTTCTGTTTTGGCCCTATGACAGATACAATTTTTTTTTCTTATTGTTTTTGTCAATTGTATATAACACCAATATTATTATTTTCATGAAAAATTCTAATATAATGATGTGGTTTAATTTTTGGTAAAAAAAGTATAAGTTAATAGTTGATGTATTGATAGTTATAATTCTATATATCATTTAAATTTTTTTAATAACATGTTACCATCCTATTCGATATATAAAATATATACTTAAAAAAATAAAATGTAAAAACTAATTATCTTATAGACATTATGCTTATAAAGTATTTCACTATTATCAAGTAATAACGTTACATATTTTATAGAATTACATTTACTATGTAATTTCAATATTTAACATTTAAAATATTTTGTAAAAATTATGAATTATTTATCCATATATATTAGGCTACAAAGAAAGAGAGAACAGTAGTGCTTTCTAATGTTGGAAAAAGAAATTCTCCCCCCCCTAGTTGAAATTTTATTGTTAAGTTGTTTTTTTTTATCGAAAAGGACACTATAAATGGTGACATTTGAGGTCATTTGTTGTCGCTAAGATACTTTGAAATGAAAGTTGAAATTGTTTAATCATAAATATCATGCGGCCAAATAGTGAATTTCTATTTATTTATCATACATATTTTTTCCAAGTCAGAAATTTTTTTATGGGTTAAAATTAAGTTTTATATTTTTACAATAAAAATAAAATTTTGTAATTTTATAATTTTTAAAGAAATAAATTATTTTTAAGAGGTTAAAATTTTACTATACACTAATTTAATATTTTATAAATTATATAAAAGCACTAAAACTTAAAATTTCCGCCACTCACGTAAGGGAAAGTTAATTTTGATTACTGAATAACTTTTTTAACAATATTTTATTGTTCATTGTATTACCCCATCTATGGTTGAGTTAACTGTTTATAGTAGGTTTAATTTAAATTGAATCAAATTTCAAATATAATCCATTGGGTTTGCATTCAATTCGATTTGCTATTTAATTATTATATAATTATCAAAATTTTGGGTGAAATTGAAGAGCTTTGACATCGCATTTCAATTTTGGGTTGATTTTAGCTTTACATCGATATTGTAAATTACAATGCCCTTATGTGAAGGATATAAATGCATCATTAGAATATCATATTGATATAATATATCATTTAAAATGTTCAAGTAATGCAATTCAAAATTACTTAGAATTTATCAAAATTTTTTGACACTTCATGTAGATAATTGTTATAATAATTAAGTTATATAAGATGTTGGGATAAAAAAAGGTAGTGATTCACACTATAAGTAGTGTGAAGAGCCACTAAGGATGGAGGTTTAGAGATGGTGTTTGAGTAGAATGAAGACTATATGGTAGAGTTCTTCTCTCTTGCCTTTCTTACATTGGTGTTGAGAAGAGGTATTTATAGGAGGATGTTGGCTCAAAGTAGGCTATATAATAGCCTTAGAAGGCTACACGAGAGTGACACTGGGGCATTTGCTAGGCCACACTCAATGGGGCACTAGACTCTAAAAAAGTTATGGTCGAAGTTGATGAAGAACTACTTCAATTATGAAAATTCTTACCAAACTACTTGACATGCTTTTTAACAACTAGTTCTCCTATTTCTAATAACATACATGGGCTTGCATAAATAGGCGAAGGGGAGCTTTACAAATAATACTTCTTTAGGTTCCCTACATTCCATGTCCTAGAAATAATTTGATCATTGAGGTGAACCAACGTATACACTCCATGTTTAATCTTCCAAACAACTTTGTAAGGTCCTTTCTAACTTGCAACCATTTCACCTCTCTGCCCCGTTAAGATGCTGGCTTTTGTGCCGCATATAACCATATCACCAACCTGGAATTTTAAATTATGTACTTTGGCATTGTAATACCTATCTATTTGCTAAAAGCGAACATCTAGCTTAACTACGTTTTCTTTTCTAACTTCCTCCAAAACATAAAGATTGACACATAACTTTTTCATTTGATGGAAGCACTCAACTCTTCAATCTCCGTGTAACGATGTTCCTTTTTATATAGAACGTATAGCATTTCTCGTTGATGCTTTACCAATGCATATTTAAGATATTTGTAGGTTACTCCAACTGTGAAGGCATGAATTGCCCAATTGTCTGTTAAACCCTGAATTCTTTTGGTGGTAGTAGTAAATCGTAGAATATATTCTTGCAAATCTTCACCTTCCTCTTTTCTGGTATTGAACATCATAGTAGGTTTTTTTACGCATCAATGTTATTTGACTTTTGATATGCAAATTGGTGAGCTAGTTCATCAAATCTACCTATAGACATCATTGGGAGCGTTAAGTACTTGCTTTTAGCATGCTTTCATAACGTTAAGGGAAACATTTTGCACTTGATGGCATCAAAGGCTCAAATAATAATAATGTAAAATGTTATATTGGTGTAGCATGTTGATAACTCTCATATTTAGAGTTATGTTAGTATAGTTTTTGAAGCATTTTAGGAGATAATTTTAGCATTTAGGTTAGTTTTATTACATTTTATAGTTTTTTCCGGTTAATTATATGTTATTTGATTTTTATCATTTGTAGAGTTAGTTCAAATTTAGTTCCTATTTTCTTCTTTACTTTATAGGTTTCGAATGAAGAATGGAGGGCTTGGAGCATAGAGCAAAAAGTAATGAAAAGAAATCTTCTGCTCAATTCAAAATTTCAAACAACAAGTAGTCTAATCCATCGCAATTTTGCGTCCAGTGAAGCGGAACGGTTAAAACCCTAAAAATAAGAGGTGAAGTGATTTAAGGAAAAATAAGGAGAAAATAGATAATACAAACTTGGTGGCTAAGGAACAACTCCTTTACACCAAGGGGAACTTTAAGCTTGCAAAGACGAGAAGAAGAAAAGATCTAGAGCGCTCGACATCAATTCAATAATTATTTTTCTCTCTAGATTATTTCTTTTTCTTTTTATCAATACAAGTTTATTTTGAATATCTTCTTGTGTGGTTTCCTCAAATAATTATGAACTAAACTCTATTTTCTTGAAAAAATGGTGAATCTTAAAAAAATTTTCTCTTCAATTGTTTCGATATTTTTTAATTATTTATTCTATTTTGTGCTTATTTAATCTACTTGTTTGGCCACCAAGTTTTATTAATATGATAATCTTGATTTGTCTTGGAAGAGAAAATTAAGGTTTAAATTTACACTGAATATATTAGGATTAACTTTAGTAGTGCTGACAACGAGTTAAATTTGTGGCTAGGATAGGAATATACTTGATACCCAAATCAACACAATATGTTTTTTCGCAGTGACTTCACTCCACTTGCCTAGCATAGGAATATAGCTAGTGAGGAAAGAGGATTAACTTAACTCCCTTGGATCATTCATTCTCTTGTATGTCTCATTCCATGATTTAAAAGAAATTAATATTAGCCTCACAATGACCTGGGCAATTAATGTATTGTTTGCATATTGGATTGAAGAAGCCTTTTCCAGCTTTACTAATACTTTCAATAAGTCCATTTCTTTTCTTAATTCTTTTATTTATGCTTGAGAGATGAGGTAACTGGTGTTATAGCCAACCCTTCTGGACCACACTCTACTTGTTTGTGAAAGAAGTCATTTGCTATTCAAAGGATAAAATTCAACTAGCATTTTTTGGTATTGGTGTAAATGACTGCTTGAAGAAACCTCTCTTAGGTTTTTGAGAAATATACCAATACTAATTTTAGTTAAGTGTTGACCTTCGACAGAAAATCTCAACCCCTTGAGCTACTGCGGGTTACCTTAAGCAAGATGTAGTTGATTTAGGTAGTTTTGATAATATCTGGGTGCCTACTCCTATTGAGGTTATTGGTAGTAATCTTTTTGGCCAAATGGTTGGCAATATTAGTTGTGAGTAGCATAAACTTGATGCCTATTCCTGGATGCTACCAATAATGTTGCTCTAGGTCATAGCTGTACTGGTAAAACTCCCATTAGTTATGTTGAAACCATTCTTTTGAAAACGGGGATCGACTTTGTTTGAAAGTGAAAATTAAAATAGGAGTCGCCACCGATCTTTTATTAGGTGTGATCGGATCACCTTTGTTTTAATAAATCAATTTTAGTTTACTAAAACAGGGCCTTTGGTCTACGAAACTTGAGAGAATGAGTTCGGGAGTCAGTTACGTGCGAGGAAGGATTAGCACCCTCGACACGCCCAAAAATTGGTACCGAATTGATTAGTTAGTGTCTTAATGTCGAAAATTAAAAATCGGGAAGGGACTTGAAATACGATCTTTTCTATTAATACTGATTTTAAAATTCTTGAATTGGCTTAAATCGATTTGTTTAAAGATTTCCTTATCTTGAGATATCGGAGTATCACATTCCGTAAGTTAGGACACAATACCATGAATTCCAGAGCACAAGGTCGTCTTTTAATTTATATTAGAAATCCGTGTATTTCAAAACTCAAAAGGATATTTAGCTATTTAGAACCAACGAGAGAACCGAAACCCCGTAAGTTAGGGCATAATTCTTCGACGTTCCAGAATGCGAAACATTGCCTTATCTATTGAAATTAGTAAAAACATGAATGAAAATCTTTAAAGTAATGAACAACAGAATGATATAAAATGGGCGGGAGACAAAAAATAAACGAGTTGGAAATACATTGAAACAAATAATAAATATGACAAAAATATTAAAACAATAACAATGCATGCGATATATTAAACGTAATAATAGCATCCAACGTGAAATAAAAACAATGAATATATACATAATAAAGATATTGAGAGTATATACGTAAAATATATATATATATATATATATATATATAAATAGTAATAGTGTTAGAAATATACTATATATAGTGTTTGAAGTATATACATAAGATAGTAAAGATATATAACTAGTAATGTTAAAATATATATAATATATACATATATATATATAAAATAAATATTGAAAATGTATGTACATAACGATATGAAAAATATATACATAATAATATTAAAATAAAATAATAAATGATGACAATGAAAATAATAGGTATAGTAATAAATATAATGATATATGAAAATAATACTATGTATAAAAGTATATATATACTAGTATAATAAAATGTATATACTAGTATTAACAATATAATAGGGATAAAAATAGATATAATAATAATACATACATAATATGGTATTAAAAGTATTTACATAGCATTTACATATTAGAAACAATAATGTTAAAAGTACCTATTAATAATAATAATAATAATAATAATAATAATAATAATAATAATAATAATAGCAATAATAGTTAAAATACAAAAGAAAGTATGACGTAATAATGAGGTAAGGAAAATAAAATATAATATATTAGATATATAAATATAATAGTAAATTTAATAATGTTAAAAATACCATACATAAAGAGTATATATAAACATATATAATAAAAATATACACTAATATTTATAAATAATAATAGTAAATGTAATAATAATAATAATAATATAGAAATTCAAAAAGTAAACATAATATAATGATATTAAAATAAAATATACACTAATATTTATAAATAATAATAGTAAATATAATAGTAATAATAATAATAATAATAATAATAATGATAATAATAATAATATTAAGTATAGTATAAATAATATGTACATAACAAGAATAATAATAAGTAACAATAATAATAATAATAATAATATAGAAATTCAAAAAACTAAACATAATATAATAATATTAAAATAAAATAATTTAAAAAATACTATGTAGATATAAATACATATACGTATGTAAATAAAATATACACTTATATAATAATAACGATAATTGAATAATATTTAAAATGAAATAAAATAGCAAAGATAATACGAAAATAAACTAAAATCTAAAAATGACTAAATTTTGAACAAAAACAAAGTTTTGGGGTAATTTTAAAGAGAAATAAAGAAAAGGATCAAAATGCTACACGCATATAACTGGGAGGACTAAAATAGCAAATATTCCTTCCCATCAAAACACAATATATCAGTGGGGACTAAATTGAAAAGCGCGACAACTTCATGGGGCAAATTTTAAAATAAAAAAAACTTGATTGCAAAAGCTTGAAAACGAGGAAGGATCAGACATAAATTCCTCTTTTCCAAAAACACGCTGATCCTGAGGCGGGTCGGGTCGGGTCAGACCGGGTCGCATCAAAACGACGTCGTTTTGGGGTTAAATGGTAGCCCCCAAAATGACGTCGTTTTGGGAGGCTATATAAAGGCCAAAATTAACAAAAAAAAAAATCATTTGGTGAGGAGAGAAGGAAAAAAAAGGGAGAGAAGGAAGAGAGAAGGGAGAGGGAAGAGGACTTCCAGCCATGGACCGGTCACCGGTCTAATCGCCGGATCGTCATCGGCCATCGCCGCCGGCCACCGCCGGCCACCGTTCAGGTGGCCAAAAAAGGTAACTTTTTTTTTGCTTAATAATATGTGTATATATATATGTATATGTGATTGAGTAAACGAGAAAGGAGTAAAAGAAACCGATTTAAAAAAAGAAAAATCACCTTAAGGTTTCGGCTACTGTTTTGGCGTTTTTGACTCTTTTTCTTTGGACTGCTTTGTTTATTTTTGTGTACTAACATATTGTTTGGCTTTTATTTCAAAGATCTGATATTTTTATTTCTCAAAACAGCCCCCCTCTGTACATTGATCTCATTTCGGCTTTTATAGCCTTTACAAATTCTTTTTCTATTATTTTTTACTATTGTTGCGTGCTTGCTTCCTTCCTCTGTCTTTGCAGGTGCGGTGGGAGTGTGTGATGGTGCTGGTGGCAGACAACATGGGAGATTGGGGAGAGGCAAGTGGCTGAGTCAGCCGAATTTAGGGACTAGGGTTTCGGTTGGGCTAGCTTAGGGTTGTAATAGTTGTAAATGGGTCAAGGGATTTGGGTGTAAATGGGCCATTCAGGTTTGGGTAGTTAAAAGGGGTAAATGGGTAATTGGGTTTATCTTATTGGGCTCTGGGTATTGTAATGTAAATGGGCTTACGGGGTTTAATGTAAATGGGCCCAAAATTGGCCTATATCAAGTTATATTTGTAACAGCCCGTTTTTAATGAAATAGGAATAGTGGTTTTGGGACCACAAATCTGTGGTCAGAAGAAAATTTATTTTAATATTATTTTATGGTTTATGGCATTTTAGGGATGTCGTATGAAAATTTCGTTAAGAAATTTTACTGATTACATGTCTAATTGGTTAAAAAGGACTAAATTGAAAAAGGTGTAAAACTTATTAATTACGATAATTAAATGACTAATTGGCTTAACTAATAAATAAAAGAGGACTTCAGGCATAAATATGCCTAAAGTTGAAGGCTGAGGCGGCATAGCATGAGAAATTAATAAAATAAAAGCCAGTTAATGGCAAAATAGTAAATAAATAGAAATTAAAACAAACAAAATGGGATTAATTGAATTCTAGACATTTCATCATCAATAATTCGGCCAAAGCAACCATAGGAGAAAGGGTTTAAGCTGGTTCTTCATATTTTGGCTTTATGTGAGTTCAATTCTTGCCATTTTCTTGTGATTTTATGTTTTTTAGATTGTTACAATTAGGTCCAATTAACCTTCACCTTAGTTTTTGATTTTATTGAAAATTTTGGAAGTTACAATTGATTAGTTTATATGACTTTAGATGATGTATTTGAGTTGTTGATGGGTATTTAAAAGTATTTTATTAAAGAATTTTGATGTAATAATGATTTAAGGATTAAATTGAAAAGATGTTGAATTTATGGAAAATTCTGAATTTTATGAAATTTTTATAAGCTTGGAATAAGGATTAAATTGCATGAAATTCAAGGGCTATTATTATTATATATGAAAATTTTCAAGGCCTAGAATAAGGATTAAATTGCATAAAATTCATTTTTTGAGCCTAGGGATGAAATAGTAATTAAATAAAAGTATATGGGCAAAATGATAATTTTTCCTAAGATGTGAATTGGATTGAATTGAGTATGAATTGTATTAAATTAATTTTAAATTCATTTATATAGATCTGGGTAGACCAAATACAAAGTTAGATTGAGGAAAAGAAAAAGTGTCGGATTAGTAGATTTTGCATACACGAACATTATCGAGGTAAGTTCATGTAATTAAATTTTATATTTATATGTTTGAATTGAATGTTGTGTATGTGATTGTATTATTGCCATGTATATGAAATTAATCACATACCCAATGATGACCGACAAGTATTAAGTCCCGTTTGATTAAATGAAATTCGATGGATATAGGGTTCTCGAATTGGTGTTGATCCTGCATGTGTTGCAGGCACACCACAACTCGAAAGAGCATTCCATTATTAGCTCTTATGAGCTTCCCGCTATGTGGTTCTTACGAGCTTCCCATTAATAGCTCTTCAGAGCGTCCCGATTGGTTGTGATCCTACATGTGTTGTGGACACACCATAGCTCTTATGAGCGACTCGATATATGACTCTTCAGAGCTTCCTGATTAATGGCTCTTTCATGAGATTCCCCAATAATTGGCTCTCTGAAGCTTTTCGATATTGGCTCGTTTTAACTTCTCGATTATGGCTCTTATGAGCTTCCTGTTATACAGCTCGAATGAGCTTCCCAATTAATGGCTCTCTTGAGCTTCCCGTTTATATACTTGTATGAGTATAGCCGAATATGAATTGACGAATTACAGTTTTGTACTTGTGTGTACTACCCGTATATCCATCGATTTTAAATGATTCAACGAGAAAAGTTATGATATTTGACAATCTGATTTCAAGACGAATTGTTATGAAAATATACCTGAAATACATGGATTTAATTGTACTTATTACAAGAATACATAATGAGGAAAGTGTATGAATTTGAAAATTTGATTATTTGTTAGCTCATACATGTTTCTTGATATTTATATGAAAAACATGACTAACGTGATTGTTGAGGATATTTGTTTAGGCTTTTGGTCAAGTAGTTTGAAATATGTTTTGTATGCTATGTGAAATAATGGTAAGTTAAATTCCATGTTATACGAACTTACTAAGCATTAAATGCTTACTCTGTTTTATTTCCTCTGTTTTATAGTATTTCGGAAGCTCGTTGGGTTGGAAGCTTGGCGGAGATATCTCACACTATCCATCAGATTTGAAGGACTTGTATTGGGTTATGAATGTGTTTAAGTGTTGATGTAGGTGAAATACAAATTGGGTGAGAAATGTGGCTTGGAAAATAGCCTATTTTCGTCCATATGTGTAGAGACACGGGCGTGTATCTCATCTGTGTGTGACACACGACTTAGCACATGGGCTTCTGATCTGACCATATGTGCCCTACATCTTAAAAATTGAAAAATAGAACGCTCAAAATTATCCACACGGCCTAGCAAGCGAGCATGTGGCTTGGTCGTGTGGCTCCTGCACCTAATTAATGCAAGTCAGTATGCTCACACGGCCTAGGACACGGTGTGTAGCTTGATTGTGTGACCCAAGTCAGTGAGCATACTAAATCGGACACAGGCTGGGACAAGGCCGTGTGCCCTATTTCATATGCCCATACGGCCTACGACACGAGCGTGTCTCTTGACTGTGTGAGCCACACGGCCTGGCCACACGGGCGTGTCTAATGCACCTCAAAAAAACTTTTAATATTTTGTGAAAATTTTTCTGAGTTTCCGGTTTAGTCCCAACTTGTTTCTAATGCGTGATTTGGGCCTCAATGGTTCATATAAGGGACATTATGATTGTATATGATTGTTTTCTGATACGAAAATGTTTATAATTGTTCACTATATTTCGGTAATGCTCTGTAACGTTGTTCCTGCGACGGATATGGGTTAGGGGTGTTACAATATTGGTTGTTTCATACTAATATTGGTTGTAATATTGATTTTGGTAGTATAGACCACCTTGCTCGCAGTTGACCTCATCTACTTGCACTTTTAGGTTGTGTTCTAGGCCGATTAGGCCTTAGCTTCTCACCAAGTTTACTTAAGCAGGATTCGTAACTTTCCTATTGTCAAAAATAGTGACAAAGTTGGATACCAGAGCATTGTTAGGTGGGGGGAACGACTATGGTTGTGGAGAGATGCTGAAGGTCAAGTCGAGGTGGCAACTGTAGCTGGAGGTCGAGTCAGGGTGACAATGTTTGTAGTTATTAATCAGTTATTTAATCACAGCAAACACTGTTGACCCGAAACGACCGCTAGCTTTTGTCCAACTCGACAGTCACTTGCCCCTGGATAATGCACTTGCCCCCAACTTCGTCACCAGTTTTGGGGAGGGTGACGATACTGCCTCTAGTGGTGATATAGAAAAAGAATAATTGGATTATACTGGAAAGCCCCTATATTTTTCTCTACGTTATGATCTCAAACTTATGTATTGATTTTACAAAGCATCCTCTTCTAGTGAGGCGGAACTTGAACCCGTGACCGCATAACCACCATCAAGGGGCTCAAGAGTCACACTCTAAGCCGTGATCACACATTAATGTTCGTCAATTAGGACTCATAGTTAGACTATAACCCATGATCATATAAGCACCACAAACTCGGAGCCTGAGTTGCAATGCGATTAGCTTTTAATGTAATGGTTTTGTCTCGATATAGTAGATGAAATATGTGGGTCTAGGAGCGCCACTGCATCAACGTGAACTCAAACACACCTTAAAACTAGCACACTAGCTCCCTCAAACAAAAATAAATCTGTTTTTCGAAAAAGTTAAACACTTGAAAGTAAGATATAAACAACGGTGTTAAGTAGTTTTTAGGGATGAGGGGAGGTGGCCAAAAGTGTTGATGGAGTTGGGGGAGCAAAAGCCCCCTTTATATAGGCAGCCGGATGGGGAACAAGTGAAAGAGGGAAAAAATGTGCTTTGATTAATCAAAGATGCCTTTCAGTGACGTCGCAGAAAGATGCATTGAAAGCGTGCCCCCAGCAAGGCATTTTCCCCTCCCAATTTCCACCCCTTGAAAAGTTTCCAGAACCCTAGGAATCTCGGGGTATTATTCTCAGACGTACTAGTGTGGTGCTTCTGTAAAAAAATATAGGGTTAGTGAAAATACTAAAATAAGCCGAGCCATACTAACTAGGAGGTGGTGCAGCCATTGGTGCCTCTTGTTGGGTTGAAACCGATGATGGACCCATCTCGACACTTACTCCAGACCTTGGATTCTGATACGGTCGTTGTGGTTTCCTTAGACGATGTTACCTTCCCCTCGCCTCCTTTGGCAATAGATATGACTTGTCGTGGTGTCTAAACCATGTCATATACTTTGGAGCGGTCGACAACTCCTGAGCAATAATTAGGTCGAGAATTGGTAAGAAATATACCTATTCTCCCAAATGCTGATATATTATTCGTGGAATTTAAGCCAATATTTGTGGGTTCTCCCCAACAAGTCGACCTTGTGTAGTGCTCCGATGTCTTAGGGTGGCGACAGAATAGTTTTCTTAAACCCGAATTACCCCATCAGTCAATCGGATTGGTGCATCTTCACCGTGACATAAACTATCAATGGCACCTTCGCATTCCAAATATTGGGATTGACCAATAATTCAGATGAGATGCATTGTTGAATTCTCGAATCAGAGCATGACATCTATTCAAACTTTAGTATGAAATAATAAAGTTTATTATCTACTTAATATTATTAATTTTGATATCCTTACATAAATATTACATAATTAAAAATTTTAAAATACTAACCTCGTCTTTCAATCGTTGATCTAACAGTAGCCGGACATTTTTGAGCTGCTCCAGTAGTCCCATATAGCTCGAGCTATTGTTCCACTTATTCAAATAATATTGCTTTCAAAAATTGGCCTAATTAAATAATATTATGATAACTATATTATAGAATTAATTTTACTTTGTTATGAGTGGGAAGGGTAGTTAGCTCGCGAACGCAAAAATAGTAGCCGAAACCATGCGTATGACTGCAGAAGGAGTACACAACCACCAATTTTAACTTTTTCTAGTTGCGTCACCCGAAACATCTCTTGGTACAACGTCGCCAATACGGTTGACCCCCAACTTAGTTGACCAGCTTCTTTCAAGTTGAGGAGTTGTAGCAGCCACCTTAAATGTAATAGAGTTCGAGATTTATCGGGCATTAAAACACATTTGATTAACCTCAGGATGTATGTTTGGGCGTGTTATTCTCTTTTAAGGGGACTCGAACTCCCATGCAAATTTTGGAAATTTTCTTACAACATTGCCTAACAGTTGTTTGTAAATGTCGCTACAAGCGTCAATGACCACTGATCCTATAACGACTGACTCATCCAATGGTAAACCGAGCTGTAATTGAACGTCCTTGAATGTGATTGCGTACTCATCTCATGGAAAATGAAATATATGTCTTGGGTCTCCATCTTTCCACCAACATGCTAATAAGTGTGGGGTCCAATTTACACCCCTGCGTATAAGAGACACGTGCAAGAATCCCGCTACTTCCAAATAAGGGTCAATCATACGCGATGGCCTCGTAGATAGATTGTGCATAAATGTCTCCAAAATCCAATCTTCGGCCTGATTATAATATATATATATATATATATATATATATATATATATATCTTTTGACAACTTAATAATGAACATAAATAAAAATTTAAAATATTTAAAATATTTTCTTACCATTTGCAATTGAATCACGGAAATGTGGCTGTGATCGAAACAAATAAGAGTATTTGTTATTCCAAAAATAAATTAAAACGAATAAAAAAATAAAAGAACTTAAAGAGAATTTTAATTAAAAATTTAAAACTAAATTCTTGAGAGAATTGAATTTGAACGAAAAAATGAAAAAAATTGAAAAAAATATTTGAGTTTACATAGAAAAAAATTAACCGTTTTTTTATGGTCGTTGGCAATTCGACCATTGGATGAAAACGGATCCAATCTCTCTCCTAATTACTTAATTATTTTTTTAAATTAATGTTTTTACATAATTTATCCATGTTTTAGTATAATATTACATGTAAAAAAGAAGATTGGTGAAAGGTTGGTGTCATTGTCGGTCATTTTCTGAACAGTAATTTGTCGTGAACGGCGACGTCTCGTTCGACTTTCCGAATCTGTTGACCATTTACTGTCGCTATCAATGGCTGTACCCTTCTTCTACGCCACCTCCGGTCAAATTTGGCCGTTGATGTTCCCCTTTTTTTAATTAATTTTCTTTCTTTTGACAAAGAATTACTAAATTATTATATTAATTATATACAATTAATTTCACGAGGATCATTGTGTTCTATATTTTTATAGATGCTTTGATGCAATTCCTGGTGCAAGTATGAATTATGATGTAATTGTTGTTGTTTTCTATTCAAATATTATTATTTTATACATTTTTTATTGGTAAAGTTCTTTAATTTTGTCACGGAATCAAGATTATTTCATATCTTGTATTAATTGATTAATTTATTTAAATATTTTAGCTTAAAATTTAAATTTTGTGTGTCAGATAACGATGTTGCTTTTTTTTTCCCTGTTTTTATTTTTTATTTTTTGTACTTTTATTATTATATAGAATTCAAAAGGTTAAAATAAAAGAAAAAAAGTCGGCTTAAGACATAAAAGAAACCTCTAAGCTCTCCTTCCTTTTTAATTTACGACATCACTGTTTAAAAGATTTTGTTAAATTAAATTATATTAAGAGTTAAATTTATTGAATTTTAGAATTAGAATTAAAATAATAAATTTTATAAATATTAAGGATTAAATTTGTGATTTTTTAAATTTAAAATTAAATTGATAGAATGTGTAAATATTGAAAGGTTAAATTTGTTATTAGGCTAATAAAAAAAGGGTTTATGTCAGCTTTCTATTACTTGTTTAACGACAATTAATGAGAAAGTGGTTAAAATATTTAATTTCAAAAAATTAAGTGACTAAACAGAAAAAATTATTAATCAAGTGATTAAAGTAAATCTTAAGACTGTTTTTATAATTTACCGTAATTTAAATTACTTGGATCCATTTCCTGAATTTAATTCATGTGGAAATTAATTAATTAAAGTGAATAGTGACCGCGAACACCAATAATTAATTATACAAAATGTGCCTCTAAGAACCATCAACTAAGACTTATATGTATTACCAGTAGTAGTTAGACTAATTTATTTTTGTTGGCACTTTCTTGACTAATTTTGTGCAGCTTTTAAACAAATTTTTGTAGCATTATAAAAGAAGACTTATTCGGGCAACTTTGCTTTGGACGCTTTAGCTTGCTCGCAATCAATCTGTTTTTAAATGAAAAGTTTGGACTGTTGATGAGATTGTTCTTTTGTGCAAATTGAGGTCTATGGATTGGGTCAAAGTTCTTCCTAACATCGATGTACAGGAGGAACGGTGGTGGTGTAATCCTCATTTTATCTTTAACTTGGCGACTAGTGACAATCGAAGGGTGGAATGGAGTGCTTCTGTTGAAATGCTTAATTTAATGTTAGGTTCTATTTATGCTGGTGTAGGGGGAGTACTGAGATATCACGAGGGGTTGGCTTGGGGTGTGTTTTTTGGGCATTGAATCCATTTTGTTCTTCTCCTTGGAATGGCAATATACATCTTGTTATTGGGACAAAATCTTTGAACCCTATTAAATGGATTTTCAATCCTGTTCTGAAATGTATTTTTTGACATTGATGTGTTTCATAGTCAGTTTCATTCATACACGAAGGGAGGCCAATGGCTTAGGTGATGGAGTTGCCAAATTGGGACAGGGTAAACTTGGAATGTTCTTTGCTGGGTTTTAACTCGTCTCCACGTCGTACTTTTGGACTTTTTAATATTATATATGATTGAGCAAAATAAATAAATAAAAGAAGACTTACTGACAAAGAAACTTAGGCAAGTGCGATTATTTTTCCTTAATTATCAAATTTACTTGAGAAGAATTATGCATAATAATATGTGGAATTCTACATTTTTATTCTCGTCATATTAGTTGGATTGAACCCAACAACATTTCGTGACTACAAATGGTTATAGATTTAAACTGTTACTAATTTATACTAAGGCCTTGTTTAGTAGTGTTTAAAAAAAAAACACTTTTGATTTTTAAAATATTTTTAAAAGTATAGCTGTGTTAAACAAATTATTTTTGGCTTTCAAATTTAAAAAGTACTTTTGAAAATGATAAGCTAAAATTTTAGTTTTCCTTTCAAAAACATTTTGATGCTTAATTACTTTTTACCCTCCAATATTATAGTACTTTCTCTTTTCTTTTTTTCTTGGTGCTTAATTACAAATGTGTTAAAATCATCAATTAAAATAATTTTTTGAAATAATACAAATGTGTTAATATCTAATTACAAATATTTAATGGTTATATTTAAATATTGAAAATATAGTTTATATATTCTAATTAAATTTTATAAATAATTAATATTTATTACTTAAAAATATTTAAAATTTATATTTTATATATTAAAATATTAATTAAAATATAGTTTATAATTTTTATTTTCTTATTAAAATATAAAAATTTTAACTAATTTGAACATTATTTAAATGCATATTTGTTACTTGATAATATGTTTAAAATAAACATTTTATTTCTCAAAAGCACTTTTTTGATAGCAATGCTAAACACTTAAATCTTAAACTAAACTTTTTAAAAGTATTTCTCAAAAGCACTTTTCCATAGCACCTTTCCACATATTAATTCATATGGTGTGTATGTGTCAACGAGAAGGGATTGTATGAAACTGTGATTCCACAACATCCTTATCCCTTTCCAATAGGAGAATGACAAATCAACTTTTTCCTCCCGACTTTTAGTATTTTTAGTTGGATTTAAATTTTTTCATGAGCAAAAGGCTGAAAATCAAGAAGAAAAATCTGATTTGTCATACAATCCTTTCTTATGTGCCTTGTCATACAATCCTTTCTCATGTGCCAACATGTTAGTATTTTTATTTGTCACGTCACAATCAATTAACGGTCAAAACCAATAAAAAGTTATTTCCCTTAATAGAGGGGCTCAATTAATTTAATTTTTTAGTAGTGAGAACTCAATTTAGTATTTACAATTAAATTCGACGAGTAAGCTCGTAAATTTTATTATTTAGTATTTACGAGTCAAATGTGATTTTAGAAAGATTTTTGCATTAGTTCTTTGTGTTTTATAAGGATTTATTAAGTCAAGTGGCTTAGAAAATGAGGTATCGAGACCTCGTTTCTATAAACCGAGCCGTAAATATTTTAATAAATATTTAAGGAGTGTTATGAAGGTAGTATTAAAGTTTCGTTAGAAAATTTTAACGTTTTGATAGTAAATTAATTAAAAAGAACTAAATTGAAAAAGGTGCAAAACTTGCTAATTAAGAGAAATAGTGATTAAATAACTTAAATAGTAAATAAAGGAGGACTTAAAGTGTAAATGAGCCAAAAGGAGATGGCTGAGGCGGCATAAGCAGAGAAAAGGAAACAAAATAAAGTGAATTAGGGGCAAAATAGTCATTTGGTGAAATTAAGAAAATTAAAACAAATGGCTAAAATGATTTCTAGACATTTCATCTATAAATTTCAGCCTAAAAACACCAATGAAGTGCTCTTAAGAAGCTGGTTTTCTATTTGCTATATGTGAGTTTAATTTTTACTTTTTTCTTGAAATTTTTATGTTTTTTGAGACTTTTACAATTAGATCCAACTAACTATTTCATTAGTTTTTTATTTTATTGGAAATTTTGAAAGTTACCATTGATGAATACTGGATATTTTTGATGAAATAAAATGGATTTAGAGCTTTAATTTTGTTGTATGATGATTTTACATAGTAATTTTGATAGATATTGATTTTAGGACCAAATTGTGAAAAGGTTAAATATTAGGGTTTGGTATTAAATTTCTGTTTATCAAGGGCTGTATGATATCCTAGAATATTTAGATAAATTATCAATTGAGAAAAATTAGTTCATTTGATAGACTAATTAGTTAAGGGACTAAAATGCAAAAGTTGTAAAAATTGGGGTAATTGTGTAATTTTGAAAAATTGATGGATATTAATTGTGAAGTGAATTGGAATTGAAATATATGTTAATGAATGAGTAATTTTATATTTTAGATCAAGAGCCTGTAGATACTCGTGAATAAGGAAAATTAGCAGAATAGTCCCTGAACTCCTACAAATATTACAATTTAACCCAGGTAAGTTTGTATGGTTAAACTTAAATATTTATATTGATATTGATTTGATGAATGGTATTATGTATTTATTCTACTGCTGAAAATGAAATATTGTTAAAGTTACAAAATTGAATTGAATGTTCGGATTTAAATGTAACACGGGATATGAGTACATTCAGCAATCGATGAATTGACAGCATTGAAGGAAAGTGACAGCAAATTACCCAAATAAACCGAGGTTCAACATTTTTTGCGAATTTTCGTGTTTACTTTTCGTTTAGCTCTCACGAGCTTCTATTTAACTCATATGAGTTTCCGTTCAGCTCTATTGAGCTTCTGTTTAACCCTTATGGTTTTCCATTCAGCTCTTATGAGCTTCAGTTCAACCCTTATGGGTTTTTGTTTAGCTCTTATGAGATTTTGTTTAGCCTTCAGGCTTCTGATAACGATGTACTTTTATTCGTAAGCCATTCTCCGATTTGGTAAGATTAGGTAAGTGACTTATGTAATTGAAATTGAAAGACTTATTGTATTATTGGTATTGATTTGAAATAAGTACGTTCATCGATTAAAGTTGTGATTGACAGGGAGATTGCATGAATAATTTGCTTATTGCTTTGTTATATTAGGTTTGGTAAGATTTATGTTTAACCTAATGAACTTACTAAGCTTCATTAAAGTTACTTGTGTTGTTTAATGTCCTTGTAGATTATCATGAGGTCGAGAGATCGGATCAACACATCAAGCTACACTATCCAACTTGTTCTGGTAGTTTTTACAACATATATTATGGTATATATGGCATGTGTAAGGTTGGAATGGTTTGATCAAAGTTGGTTGGGTATATAATATGAATTACATTTTGTTTATTTTCCTACAATCAACTTATATACATATGTAGGTAGTTTATCATGCTTGACATGGGTTTGGTATGGTTAAATGTAATGAACCGAAAGTTACGGTATCGGAAATTGAGTCTTGAGTACTGTTTCTGTGAAATTTATTCATGAATATTTATTAGAAATATTTATGAATTATAGTTGAATGGTTATTTAGTGTTTAATTAAGTGAAGTAGCTTGAATTTAGTTTAAAGGATTAAATTGCATAAGGAATAAAAGTTTAATTATAGTTTAAAGAAGTAAAAGGGACTAATCTAGCAATTAGACCCTAAGTGCCATGTGTGTGAATGTATGATATAACATGTGTAATAGTTGGTATATATGTGTAATAGCTATAAGATATTTTATGTTATAGCTATTACACATGTTAATTTTATATTTATTATAGGTTAATAATAATAATATAATATAGTATAATGAATAAAGAATAATGAGTAAAGAAACATAGAAAGAGTTACGAGAAAGCAAACGTGAGAAAGAAAGAAAGAAATAGAAAAGGAAATTTGAGGATTAAGGCCCTAAAGCTTGATTGGTAAGTTGTTTTAGCTCATTTTCTTATGATTTTTATGTTTATGGATGCCTAATTCAAAGTTCTACATGTATGAGGTTAAAATGAAGAAAATAGAAAATTTTTAGATATTGATTTAGTTGAATAAATTGAGGTTTTATGGGTTAAATTGATAGGAATTGAAGTTAGAAGTGAAAATTGAGTGATTTATTAAAAAATTCTAGAAAAAAATAGTAAGTAGATATATGAGTCTAGTTTCAGGAAAATTTACGAATTGGATTTGAGTTTAGTAACTCGAGATATGATTTTTTAGCGACCGTGACGCAGATGGATAGTTTACTACTAAAACTGTTTAAGTGCTAAGATAAGTTTTGTAATGTCTCCGCTTGACTCGAAGAACGATCTCGGGTAGGGGGCGTTACAATATTGATTGGTATCGAGCTAAT
The DNA here is from genome assembly GCF_025698485.1 of Gossypium arboreum. Taxonomy (NCBI): domain Eukaryota; kingdom Viridiplantae; phylum Streptophyta; class Magnoliopsida; order Malvales; family Malvaceae; genus Gossypium; species Gossypium arboreum. The sequence goes on from NC_069071.1 coordinate 6,151,261, forward strand.
TAGGTTTAGTCGGTTCTAGGACTAAATCGAATGTCAATGTGAATCTAGAGGTACATGCCATTCTTGAGTCAAATTTGAGTTGGGATTGGATGTGATATGTTTGTTGAATATTTTTGTTTTATAGCATTAAGAATGTCGATAAAAGCATTGAGGATCTTGATCAAGAGATGTATAGTGAAGATGATGAACCGTATAATGTGAATGAATCGGAGTTTGCAACTCCAAGTGTGAATCCAGTAGGAAATCAATCGAATGTTGGAAGTGATAATACTGAAGTCTTTAGAATAATCGCCGATGCCCTTCAAAATGCAGTAGGAATATGCTTGCTACGTCCTCTATCCCTACTACCCGAAGAGCTCCAATTAAATAATTGAGAAAATATGGAGCTACAGAATTTTTGGGTGCAAAGGTAATTGATTCGACTACTGCTGAAAATTGGTTAAAGACTACAAAGAAAGTTCTGAAGCAACTTGAATGTACACCACAAGAAAGCTTAGTGTGTGTTGTCTCATTACAGCAAGAGGAAGCTTTAGTATGGTGGGAATCAGTGATTCAGAATGTACTTGAGGAACAGATAAGTTGGGACTTCTTTCAAAAAGAGTTTCAAAATAAGTATTTGGGAGAAATGTACATAGAGGACAAAAGACAAGAGTTCTTAACACTGAAACAAGGTGAGATGCTCATAATGGATTATGAACGAGAATTTCTGAGATTGAGCAGATATGCGACTGAGTTTGTACCGACTGAAGCTGACCGATGTAAAAGATTTTTAAGAAGATTACGTGATGAATTTAGACTACAGTTGATGCCTCTTAGAATCACTGAGTTTGCGGATTTAATGGAAAGAGCTAAGATGATTGAACAAATTCTCGGAAGGGATAAAAAGTCTGAAGTTGCTCGTTCGACTGAAAAACGACCCGGAATGGTTAGTTCAAGTCCACAGCTTAAGCGGTCAAAGGAATCACGAGGTAATTGGAGATTTAGTTCTCGACCAGAAAGGAGTGATCAAAGTCGGAAAAGACAAACTACTGTGTCTACTGGCGGTATCCGAAGTCCAGTTCAGAATACTGAAATTCCAATATGTGAGCATTGTGGAAACCGACACAAAGAGGAGTGTAGAAAGTTGACTGGAAGTTGTTTCCGTTGTGGAGCTACCGATCATTTTATTAAAGATTGCCCAAAGATATCTGGAACAACACCGACAGTAGTGCAAAGATCTGAATTTGCTTTCAGAGGCCGAGGATCAGGCCGAAGTAGTTCGTTTGCTAGAGTTGGTACTAGAAGAACTAGTGAGAGTGCTACACAACAATCTGAAGCTAGAGCTCCAGCTCGAGTGTATGTTGTGGGACTCGAGAAGAGAAAGATGCTCACGATGTGGTGACAGGTATATTCTTATTGAATTCAACACCCGTTTATGTTTTAATAAATCCTGGGTCATCACATTCATATGTTAATACGAAAGTAGTTGAGACAAAAAAATTAGAGTTTGAATTGTCTAAAGTTATGATAGAAGTGTCTAGTCCACTGGGACAAACTACTTTAGTGAACCATATATGTCGAAGATGTTCGTTAATGATTCAAGATAGAATATTCCCTGTTGATCTGTTGATTATGCCATTTGGCGACTTTGATGTTATTTTGGGAATGGACCGGTTATCGAACATGGAGTGATTTTAGATCGTTATAAGAAGAAGTTTATTGTTCGAATGAAAGTGAAGATAGAATTGAAGTAAATGGTATTCGGACTAGTGGATCAATTCGTATTGTTTCGGCCATTAAAGTTAGCAAGCTTATTCATCGAGGTTGTAATGCTTTCTTAGCATATGTGATTAATTCGGATTCAGTTGAAAGTCAGTGTAGTAAAATTCGGACTGTATGTGAATTTTCTGATGTATTCCCTGAGGAATTACCTGGATTACCCCCTGATCGAAAGGTAGAATTTGTGATTGAAGTCTACCTGTGCAGATCCGTATCGATACCTCCGTCCGTATGGCACCTACTGAGCTAAAGGAATTAAAAGTACAGTTGCAAGACTTATTGGACAGAGGTTTTATACGGCCTAGTACATCACCATGGGGAGCTCCAATGTTATTTGTTAAGAAGAAAGATGGGTCGATACGGTTGTGCATTGATTATCGACAACTCAACAAATTGACTGTCAAGAACAAGTATCCACTTCGCTGAATAGATGATTTGTTTGACCAACTGAAAGGAGCTTCCGTATTTTCAAAGATTGATCTAAGGTCGGGATACTATCAGTTGAAAGTAAAAGAGTGCGACATATTGAAGACGGCATTCCGTACGAGGTATGGGCATTAAGAATTTTTAGTGATGCCATTTGGACTGACAAATGCCCCTGTTGCTTTTATGGATCTTATGAATCGGATTTTTCAGCCATACTTGGATCAGTTCGTAGTAGTTTTTATCGATGATATTTTGGTGTATTCCAAGTCAGAAAAAGATCATGAGCAACATCTCCAGATTGTTTTACAAATACTATGAGAAAAGCAATTGTACGGAAAATTGAGCAAGTGTGAATTCTGGTTATCAGAAGTTGTGTTTCTTGGTCATGTCGTATCAGCGGATGGAATTAGAGTGGATCCAAAGAAGATTGAAGCAGTTATTCAGTGAAAAGTTCCTAAGAATGTATCAGATGTACGAAGTTTTCTTGGATTGGCTGGTTACTATCGAAGATTCGTCAACGGATTTTCAAAGATAGCCTTACCGATGACCAAGCTACTACAGAAGAATATTCCATTTGTTTGGAATGAGCAATGTCAGAAAAGTTTTGAAGCATTGAAACGAATGTTAACAGAGGCACCGGTATTGACTTTACCAGAATCAGAAAGAGATTTTGTAGTGTACAGTGATACTTCATTGAGTGGACTGGGATGTGTACTGATGCAGAACGGGAAAGTCATTGCTTATGCTTCACGGCAACTGAAACCGCATGAACGCAACTATCCAACTCATGATTTAGAATTAGCAGCTGTAATTTTTGCCTTAAAGATTTGGAGGCACTATCTTTATGGTGAAAAGTGCTATATTTATACGGATCATAAAAGTTTGAAGTATCTGTTTTCGCAAAAAGAATTGAATCTGAGATAAAGGCGTTGGATAGAGCTTCTAAAAGACTATTATTGTGTCATAGACTATCATCCAGGGAAGGCTAATGTAGTAGCCGACGCATTGAGTAGAAAAGCTGCGATTGAATTACGAGCAATGTTTGCACAACTTAGTATCACTGAAGATGGAAGCCTTTTGACTGAATTAAGAATAAAGCCAGTAATATTTGATCGAATTAGATCAGCACAGTTAGAAGATGATAAGTTGTTAAAGAAAAGAGATGATTCGGAATGGTACAATGAAAATTTTAGCATTGATGGAAATGGTCGTCTAAGATTTGAATCGACTTTGCATTCGAATAATTACGAGTTGAAAGAGTTAATTCTTCGAGAAACTCATAATAGTCCATTTGCATTTCATCCTGGAGGTATGAAAATGTATCGTGATTTGTGAATTGTATTGGTGGTCGGGAATGAAAAGGATATAACGAATATGTGGCAAAGTGTTTGACTTGTCAACGAGTGAAGGCGAACATCAAGTTCTATCGGGATTACTTCAACCCATCAATATTCACGAATGGAAATGGGACCGAATAATGATGGACTTTGTGACGGGATTACCGATGCCTACAAGTAAAAAGAATGCTATTTGGGTAATAGTTGATCGACTTACGAAGTCACTCATTTCTTAGTTGTGATAACCGATTGGTCGTTAAAGAAACTTCTTGAGGTTTATGTTCGGAAATCATTAGATTACATGGTATTCCAAAATCAATAATTTCGAGAGATCCAAGGTTTACGTCAAGGTTTTGGAAGCAATTACATGAATCTTTCGATTTTCGACTTCATTTTAGTACGACTTTTCATCTACGATGATGGTCAATCGAGCGGGTAATACAAATTTTAGAAGATATGCTTGAGTCCAGATGATTGATTTTGAGTCTAATCGGGAATATTAGTTGTCATTAGCGAATTTGTGTATAATAATAGTTTCGATCAAGTATCTGATGGCACCGTATGAGGCTTTGTATGGGCGAAGATGCCGATCACCGTATGTTGGATGAATCGAATGAGAAGAAGATGATTGGACTGAATTGGTTCAAGAAATAGAAAGTACTGATTAAGATAATTCGGAAAGATTGAAAACGCTTTTGATAGATGTAAATCGTGTGCAGATTTGAAACGACGGGATATTGAATACTCGATCGGGATAAAGTATTTTAAAGGTTTCACCTTGGAAGAAAATTCTAAGATTTGGTCAAAAAGGAAAATTAAGTCCTCGTTTTATTGGGCCTTATGAAGTTATTGAGAGAATTGGACCAGTAACGTATCGATTGGCCTTACCTCCTGAACTACAGAAAATGCACGATGTCTTCCATGTTTCTATGCTAAGAAGATATCGATCAGATCCTTCACATGTTATTACTACCGAGAATGTAGAGATTCGACCTGACTTATCGTATGAAGAAGAACCAGTTAAGATTCTAGCACGAGAGGTAAAAGAATTATGTAATAAACGTATTCCTTTAGTAAAAGTGCTATGGCGAAGTCACAGTGTTGAAGAAGCTACATGGGAACCAGAAGAAACGATGAGATCTCAATACCCCCATCTCTTTTCAGGTAAATTTCGAGGACAAAATTTATTAAGGGGGAGAGAATTGTAATGAACCGAAAGTTACGGTATCGGAAATTGAGTCTTGAGTCTTGTTTACGTGAAATTTATTCATGAATATTTATTAGAAATATTTATGAATTATAGTTGAATGGTTATTTAGTGTTTAATTAAGTGAAGTAGCTTGAATTTAGTTTAAAGGATTAAATTGCATAAGGAATAAAAGTTTAATTATAGTTTAAAGAAGTAAAAGGGACTAATCTAGCAATTAGACCCTAAGTGCCATGTGTGTGAATGTATGATATAACATGTGTAATAGTTGGTATATATGTGTAATAGCTATAAGATATTTTATGTTATAGCTATTACACATGTTAATTTTATATTTATTATAGGTTAATAATAATAATATAATATAGTATAATGAATAAAGAATAATGAGTAAAGAAACATAGAAAGAGTTACAGAAAGCAAACGTGAGAAAGAAAGAAAGAAAGAAATAGAAAAGGGAAATTTGAGGATTAAGGCCCTAAAGCTTGATTGGTAAGTTGTTTTAGCTCATTTTCTTATGATTTTTATGTTTATGGATGCCTAATTCAAAGTTCTACATGTATGAGGTTAAAATGAAGAAAAATAGAAAATTTTTAGATATTGATTTAGTTGAATAAATTGAGGTTTTATGGGTTAAATTGATAGGAATTGAAGTTAGAAGTGAAAATTGAGTGATTTATTAAAAAAATTCTAGAAAAAAATTAGTAAGTAGATATATGAGTCTAGTTTCAGGGAAAATTTACAGAATTGGATTTCGAGTTTCGTAACTCGAGATATGATTTTTTTAGCGACCGTGACGCAGATGGATAGTTTACTACGAAAACTGTTTAAGTGCTAAGATAAGTTTTGTAATGTCTCCTGCTTGACTCCGGCAACGGTCTCGGGTAGGGGGATGTTCATTAAATGAATGATAGTTTATAAGCATGTTGGTGATTGAAATAGTATAGTATAATTAGCCTAAATATATGTATATGTGTTTTGATCAATATGGTAAATTTTAAATGCCATGATATATGAGACAATATGACATGTTTAGAGCTTGAGTTGAGTGTATTGAAGGTTTTGTTATGGCCTATGAGTATGAAATTTGACGTGTTTAGATTGAAATAAAAAATGGGTGAGAAATGTAGCCTTAAAATGGCCTATTTTCATCCACACAAGCAGAGACATGGGCGTGTGTCTCAGCCGTGTGTGACATACAGCCTAGCACATGGGTGTGTGGTCTGGCCGTGTGACCACTGCAGTTTTAAAATTGAGAAACAGAATGCCCAGGTATTTTCACACGGCCTACCACACGGGTGTGTGGCTTAGCCGTGTGACCCCTGCACTTTAATTTCACAGGTAAGTATGTTCACACGGCCTAGCACACGGGCATGTGGTTTGGTCGTGTAACCTAAGTTAGAAAGTTACACGAACATGGACACTAGTTGGGACGCGACCATGTGCCCCACTTCGAATGTCCACACGTCCTAAGACACGTGCCTGTCACGGCCTGGCCACACGGGCGTATGTTCCCTGCACCTAAGAAAATTTTGAAATTTTGTGAAATTTTTTTTGAGTTTTCCGTTTAGTACCGATTCATTTCTATCGTGTATTTTAGGCCCCAAGGACTCATATAAGGGAAAATATGAGTAATTATGATTAGTTTCTAATATGTATGTCAAATGATATGAAATATTCGTATTTGATCTGAAAAGTTTAGTATTACTCTGTAATCCTGTTTCAACGAGCAAATTAGGGTTAGGGGTGTTACACTAACCTTTCCTCGTGCGTAATCAACTTCCGAACCCATTTTCTGGATTTTTTAAACCGAAAAACATTGTTTTAATAAATCTAACGTTTTATTAAAATGATCAAATTACGAGGTGATCCTATTATACCTCATAAACATGATTGATGGCGACTCTATTTTCATTCATTTATAAATAAAAGTCGATTTCCAAAAAGAGGTTTTCACAATTGATTCAATTACATTTAAACAATTATGCATGATATTAATGCCACGATCAGCCTAGATAAAGGTCGGCTCATGAAAACCACTTACATCAATGCATCAAAATTTATGTATTAATACAATTCATGAGGTATCAAAGGTTATATACATGTTAACAAATAAACGCATGAAATGAATATATAAATTATTTGAAATAATCTTGAATTTAAAATGTGGATAATTATATGATACATCAATAGTGGAATATAATACTAAATAATTAGGTTTAAAATATTTTTAATAAATAAACTAGCTAGCTTACCTTACCTAGCTATACTAAATGAATAAATAAACAAATTGATGTTAATTATAAAATATAGTACAATTATAAGTTTGCTCCAAAGTTAAAGCTAAGAGCTATAAGCATCTCTATTCTCTAGGGCGTATCTTAGAAAGATATACCAATCTTCATTCTTCTCATATAAAATTAAACCCTAATGACATTATTAACTAAAAATTTAATTTAATTTTCTCATTTATAAAGCAAAACCCATAAAATATATATCCACCAAACACCCTCATCATCATCTTCGTTTCCATAATCTGTCTTCTAGTAGAGCCATAAATTAAATTAATTCTTGGGGATAAAAATAAGTTTAGAAAAAAGGGTTTTAGTGGCTATATAACAAGCTAGGCCAAGGGGTGGCAAATATCTTGATTGATGATGATAGATATTGGGGTCCATTTAGTGGTTATCTTATGCAATTGATGTTAAATGAATGATGTAAAAGGGTACTTGATTTTTGATGTGATGCCTTACTTTGGTCTCATCAATGTAATATGTACACTAGACTCTCTCTCGTTTTTCCTATGTCCCTTCAATGTTTAAGCTTTTTCTAATTTTTATTTTACATCAATTACTGTTTTTATGGGATTGATCTTATACATTTTATTTTTGGATTTGATGTTATAATTTAGATGTTAATTAACCAAAGCTAAAACCCTAGGTAAGGTCTATCTGTGTTTGTATATATATCCCTGATAATGTTTGCTATATATGCATGCATGGTTCATATATGTTAATAAAGTACTTGGATTCGTGCATTGAAAGGTTGAGAAAAATAAAGAAAAAGAATAATAGCAAAAGCAAAACACCAAAACCTAGGGCGATTTGATTATTATTTATAAAGAGCCCAAACATAGTATTCTTTGTGTGAACAAAGTGGAGCATGCCACCTCCTGTGTTAGCTGCTCCAAAGAAACCCCAAAATTGTAATATATAAATTAAAGAAAAGGAAGGAGTGATTCAAGGATAAACCATTTGATAATTGAATTAAAAATAATAATAAACAAAATCAGAGGTGATCAAAAGCATAATTTAAAAAATAATAATAAGAAGGGAAAGAGTGGAGGTAAAAGAGGTGCATTAAAATAATCTAACGTGAAGCACCTGAAATGGAGAAAGAGGCAACAAAAAGATTCCATTTTACCCATTTTTTAAATGTTTGTGCTGCTTTCATATGTTGTCATCCATGCAAATTGCATTTGCCCTCATAAGTGGCCAAAGGGTCTTTAAGAAATTGTTTTCTTTCTTTTTAATCCTTAGTAGTTATTACAATGTTTAACTTGTAAACCTATATACGGTGTAGGAGGTGGCAATATAGAATAGTAGAGATTATATAATTATATAACCCAAATATTGTAAAATCATAATTAAAATCATTTGTATAAAAGAATAAATCACATATTATATAAGCATATGAATGTCTCTCAATTTGTATTAAGAAATAAATTTTATATTAGTATAAGTTCATATGTTGAGCGAGTTATTATTGGAAAAAAATTAGTTCAAAAACAGTTTTTTTTATAGTAAAAAAAATTAAAAATTTGAAAAACCGAGTCGATTTGTGATATTTATAGCAATAAATATTTTACTGAAATCACACATGTGTTTTCGACTAGATGGATCTTTGTCATTCCCACTTTCAACGGAACAACATTCTCCATTATTTTCGTTCTATAAACTGCTTCGAGTATAGGATCAAACAAATACAAATCAAACACATAACGAAAAATTGTTTACTTTACTTTACTTTTAGTGGGAAAACAAATCTCTCTTAATAGAAATCGGTAGAATTGTTATTCCGAAAAAAAAGAATTTATACTTAGAAAATAAATTCTCACTATTTTCGGGTAGAATATCAATGTCAATATCAATATTGGGTTGGATTGACTCAAACCCTTGTTAGATTGTAGAAGTGTATTTAAATAGAAAAACAAACTCATAGTATAACTAGGATTAAGAGGCTGAAAACCCTAGTTAATTATACTAGGGTTTGACGTCCCCAGCATTAATATGAGGGGCTTTTGGGTATCTTCTTTATCGGGTCCAATTACAAATACTTTATAATTCAATCCAACCTAATACTTTTTTTTTCTATTTCCCAAAATAAACATCTTAAATTAATTTCCCAATTAAATAATTTTCTTAACCCAATTCTAATTCTGCTAAAATTATGACAACTTTACCGTAAAAGAGTCTATGAAAAAATATTTAATATTTCTATATTCAATGGATTCACTATGACCAATTAATTTATTTCCATTTTTAACTTTAATTAATTAATTAATAATTCAAAAATCCATAAATTAATTTTTAGGTCATTTCCATTTAGATAAAACCATATTCATTTCCAAATGTTTTCCATTTATCTAACTTTACCATTTCTATCCATTTTTGTTCATTTGATTCAACATGCAATTCATTTTTGGTTTCAACGAGCTAGCGGATGGACCAATTGGACATATGCGATTAGGGCTTAAATGATTTATAATTAAGTATTAGCTTTGCACCTATTAATTATAAACTCATTTACTCACGAAATCATTTCATTATAGTATCATGACTGAGCTCTCCCCAATGACATACCATTATGAAAGCAACTCGATCGGTGTTTATCCAATGACATTGTCATAAGTGTGTTACCCTCATAGGATATCCTTAATCTCTTTAAGGTAAATTCGCTCTCCCAATATGATCCTATTTTAGCTCATGGTAACCATTACATCTTCTTTCACAAAAAAAGTCAATTAATATCAGATAGTAATCAAGTGGTTTACTACAAGGACAAACGACCCATGACCGTGTTTACTTTTCATCCATCATGTAATGCCAATGATAGGATATTATTTACCCATATCTCTAGCTATGAATTCTACTATTTTAAACAACACTACATACTATAGAATTCATATACCGAACACATCAACTTTTGATTCCTTATCTATTTGAACTTAGGCTTTTACTTACATCAAAGTATATGAGTCACGCAACATAGTCCATTATCTACTCAAGATTAAGTTATGTCACACTATGAACATCACAAGTGAATAAATCCATAAATCGATTCAAAATCTATTCTTCTTGGATCTAGTCCGATATACTGTTAGTCCATTCAATCACATATATGTCTCTATATTATAAGAGTCATCCTCTCCGATGCCCAAGACAGGGCATCTCCTCAATTGAACTTGATAGGCGGCATATTAGTCTTTCAATCAGTTTGCTCATTTCTGATTAGAATAAGGATATATTTAGGTTCGTCTACTAATATAAGTTGTTTTTTCATATTACGACCCGATCATGTAATACCACTTAGTATTAGTTTTAAACATTAGACAAATAGTGAGCCAATATTTGCTTCTATTTTGCTTTGCATGCAAAAACCAAATGAGGATATTATACAAAGTATATTAATGTAATTGCTAACTTAGTAAGCCGATCTACTATTACCCATACAGAATTCTTCTTAGAAGGACTAAGAGGCAAACCTGATACAAATTCCATAGTAAATTTATCCCATTTCAATTCTAGAATTTCTAAAGGATACAATTTACCTGAAAGTACTTGATGTTTAGATTTGACTATCTAACAAGTTAAACAAGTTGAAACATACTATGCAATTTCTCTTTTAATACCAGGCCACCAATATGAGCTTTTCAGATCTCTATACATTTTGACGCTCTCAGGATAGAGTGAAACAAGTCCCTGATGAGATTCTCTTAACAAATCTTTCTTCATTTCGTTCCCAACTGGTACAAATATTTTATTCATAAATCTTAACTCACTATCATTTTCTAGATTGAAATTTGTTGCTTTGCATGACATCATTATTTAAACACTTCACTTTGAACATTTTTCATCTGCTATTCCAATATCTATGAAAGAGAGGTTGGTTTTACTACTAAATAGAATTAGCAAATACAAGAAATTTTAAAATAATAATATAACTTGTCAACATAGTATTGGTAAACTAGTTTTTTAAGAAAAAAACTAATTTTTTTATGGGAAAGGATTGTATGAATGTAACACTGCACACCCTACCTAGAAGTTATAGCCGAATCTAGAAGAGTTACATCGACTCGTTTGAAAAACTAATTAAAAATTCAGTTTAGAAATCATATGATCTGAAATCTTAATTTAGCTAATCTTATACAAGTTTTAGGAAAACCCAAATTTGAAAACACCTATTTCACAGCATGATCTCTTAAACATTTATTTATAAAATAGCGGAAACTTTTAGAAATTGCAATCTAACTTTAGTATCATGTGATTTGAAAATATTAATTCTTGGCAAAACTTTTACATTGTTATAGTCAAATCTTAAGTTCGAAAACACTTATTTTAAAGTAAAATCACTTCATGACTTATTTAGTTTTGCAGCGAAAATTTTAACGTTTTAATTTTCTTTTAAAAAAATTTGCATTCTAATTCGGTAAATTGTATAATTTTTCAGTTTCATGTTAAAATACCAAAAATCAGCGATCAAAACAAAAAACCAAATCAAAGCCCAAAAACGGATTATAGTCCCAAAAGTCTAAAAAAGTTACTGAAGTAAATCACCATATTTAATTAGCGTGAAAACAATCTGAGCTCCCGCATGCTACCCGATCCTAAGATTGAAGATCACCTGAAAAGTATTAAACAAACGAATGAGCTAGAAGCCCAGTGTGTGACTCAGCCCATAAATAGAAATTTTACTTATAACATGCGCAAATGTAAATGTCATCACATAATTTTACTTATAATGTACACATACAAATATCAGATCAAAATGTAATATTTCCAAAAACATATATCATATCAGAATGTCATATCAGATTAGAACAAATCCTACCCCCATCTGCTACACACCAACTACACCCAACTAATTACACCAAATAGGACTACAAGAGTCCATCTATCCAATCACACGGGGTCGTGGTGGTATGCCACTCATAATGGTGCAGCTGAGCTGCCAGATAGACATTGCAGTTTAATTGCCACAATTGCAGTAATACTCTCAGAATACACTTCCTCCATCATATCAAAACCCACCCCAATGCACATGCATAGTAATAATAATATACATACATATCACATGAATGGTACATCATGCATACCTAACCATATCTTACAGATCATAACATATCTTATAGCTTATACTAACAGTTATTCCAAATACAGGTGTCATGCATGTTTTTACACGTAATTATGTTTTAGAGTTATCAGAACATAGATCACACATAAGTTTTTCAGCTACTTTAACCATATCACAAATTGACAAATGTCACATTTCGAATCTTATTTAAGCCAAACAGACCTCACGGGAGGTCTAATTACGAATTCTTAAGTCAAATGGGCCTAAGTGAAAATTTTCAAAAAATTGGCCCATACAGCCTACCTAATCTGCCTTTGTGGTTACACACGACTGTGTGTCTCACACAACCTAATAAAATTGCCCATGTGCTCTACATGGCCTAGTACACGGCAGACCACACGCCTGTGTAATACACATGCCATGTGTCGTAAAGCTGTTTCAAAAACAGCCTCTGTTTTTGAGTTTTTCTAGGTTCTAATCGACATTTCGGGTTAGATTCACACACCTAATAACAAATTTGATTAACCACATGACCAGAAACTCATGAATTATACAAACAATCATAAATTCGAATCGATTAATCATTAAAAATCTTTCCAAGATAACATCCATATATTAACAAAACTCAGTCCCTGACGCAATGTTCGAGCACTTGCCTCTCAAGAACATCGTCAAAATCAACAATTACCTAGCTGAAGAATTTTGATTCTCATATCATTTGTCTAATCAAAAACCTCGAGATCACTAAACACAATGTAGAATGAAAATAATAACACAACCCCATCTTAATCAAAGAACGAACTAAAAATAGGATATCAGAAAAAAAAAGGGTAATTAAATGAAACTTACAGTATGAACGAACTATGATATAAAAGTAAATATCACGTATGATCATCAAAAGAAAATAGAACGACAACATGCAAAAATCAAATGAAATGAGAAAATAAAAGAAAACTTCACAAAAAGAAGGAAGAAAATGTGGAAAAGGGGGGAGTGGGAGAGAAAAACATGAGAGTGGAAAGTGGGAGAAATATTTTGAGATAATTTCAAAAGTACCCATATTCCACTAAATCTCATTAACTAACTTCCATTTTGCACACACAAGATTCCAAACACAACACCTTTGGGTAAGCTAAAGCCTTACCACTGAACCAGCAAACTCATTCTTATTAACAATTGAGAGAAAATAATTTATAAACCAAATGTTCAAAGATAAGGCAAAAATTAACGAAAATGCAAGGCAAATGATTCAAACTTAAAACTTAAAACCTCTCTCACACAAGCTCAATACTTGAACACTAAACCAAATTAATTCAATTGTTATAATTCCCACAACCTTTACTCAAAAACATGACGTGACCACTCTTGGACTCACTAACTCAATTTCTTCTAATCCAATTTTTGGGATATGACAATGAAATAGTGACGTCACATCATCTATTCTCTTTTTCAATAGATTAATGCCACATCCTGAATTTAAGCATTTTCATTGTGAAATAAAAATCCAAATGAAAATATTAAAATTTAAGATGAAATTACTGATCTTACATTAAACAATAGAAAAAAACTAATATCCCTATTTTATACAATATTCTTGACCATTTTACCAATAAAGGCCCATTTCTAACTTTATTTATAGAAATGGGCCACTTTTTTTATTATTTACTGGAATGGGCCGAAAACATCAAAACGCATCCACGTAGGAGCATTTTAGGGGAAAATTCCAACAAAACGCATCCCTGAGGGAGCGATTTTGCCACTTTAGCAAAGTGCGTCCACATCAACGCGTTTTGTGCTTACATGGAAAAATCGCTTCCTCAAGGACATGTTTTAGCCCGTGTTTTTTACCCCTAATGATCATTTAAAATTTTGATCGTTGGGTGTCCAACGGTTAAATATATATATATAAAACCCCCTTATATTTTTTTCACACAAACATTTCTTCCAAGATTCTCAAAAGAGCTCTCAAATTTCTCCTTAAATTTCTCAAAGCTCTCTTTAATTAATTATTTCCTTTAATTTTTTTTCTAAACTAGTACTATTTTTTTATAATTTCAAAAATATTTGATCGTGATAGGGGAATTGATTCGTCTCGATCATAAACATATCTCCGTCAAACAAATGAAAATGGTAAGGGTTAATTTCAAATTTTGAATATTATTTAATATTTTTTCCATTTATGTAATTTTAATTAATTTTTATTTTATAATATTTTATAATAGCCTGTGAATCAGGTGTTATAATGTTATATTCGTAGTATGTATGATCCTCTATCACCGTCAGTAGAAAATTAATTGAGGGAAGCGGGTTTTTGGCACGTGGCTAATATAAGCCGGGGTGCAAGTTGGACCCCAAACTTATCAGCGCAATCATGAAGAGATGGAGACCCGAGATACACTTCCATGTGGAGAGTGTACCATCACTTTGGAGGACGTGCAGTTACAATTGGGATTACCGGTGGATGGGTCTGTACTCACCAGGTCCGTTCAATCTGCTGATTGGGGAGCCATAGGCTACGATTTTTTGGGTGCGATTTCGGATAATATTAATGGAGGTAAGATCGAGATAGGCTAGTTACAAGACATATTCTCGAAGCCGAGGAATGATTCGACTGAAGTAAAAAGAATACGATATGCTCGGGCATACATCCTTGAGATCATTGGAGGTTATCTGATATGAGACTTGTCCCGAAACCTCATATATATGAGGTGACTGTTGAAACTTGTTGATTTTAAAGCAGCTGGTGAACTTAGTTGGGGGTTTGTCGTGTTGGCAACATTGTACAGGGAGATATGCAGGGCAACGAAACCAAATAAATCCAAAATCAAAGGTTGCATATCACTACTACAATCATGGGCTCGGTTTCGCTTTCTATTTTTACGTCATTGAGTGAACAACCCATATACATTCTCACTCATAACGAGGTAAAACTTATATTAGATTTTAAAATTATTACATAGATTTAAAATATAATTTTATGCTAAAAATTTATTTAATTAGGTGGAACCATTCGGCGAGTTATGTTGGAATACCTACCACTCCTGAAGATATATGGCTTCTATTAGACCAACGGTCGGAAGCGCATGTAAGTATTAAATAATATATATACGTAACATAGTCGTTTCATATTTAGTATTTAGTATTATGTATATAACTAATATTTTTATCACATTCATATAGTTTTAATGGACACCAAACGAGGATCCGGTAATTCGGGCAGTAATTCCAGATGAATTCTTTCAAAATCCAAACATTTGGCATGTTAAGGTCCTATTGGTCAATTATGCTACTGTCAAGATACACTAGACGGATAGAGTGTTGTAGCAATTTCGATTCCGAAAATTGATTCTTGTGACACCTGAGGTGCTCGATGATGAGCACAAAATTGACTTACGGCAATCGAATACGCATTGGCTAGTATTCTTCTTAGAATATATCAAAATTTGGGAAAATTGGTATGATTATATACCTACTCGTGAACGAATTATCGTTCTAGAGTTAGTGTACGCGCCAGATTACATGCCATGGTTTAGGATCCATGGCAAGCCATATTTGCTCTCGGAAGAGCAGAGGCGTTTGCAAATCCATGTTGAAAGGGAACGATAAGGCCTTTTAAATCCAAGGAGAATGGATGACGGCACGGGACCATCAATAGCACCAACACAATCACTGGGTCCAACTCCTCAAGCGACGACGCCCACACCACAACCCCTTCAAATTATGGCAAGTGCATATCCTAACCCTTATATGTATCCTAACCTTTATATGTTTCCTTTTCCTAGTCCTATGCCAAGTTGGAATGCATGGCCCGGTGCATCTCCTTTTCCGATGACTCTGACTCAACCGACGATATATAGGCCATTGTCGTAGGAGGGATTGCACGAGGCGCCGTTGGGGAGCTCATCTCATTTCTATTCCCCATCGCCTTATGGGATTCAAACACCTCTGCCGTAGGTAATGCAAACACATTTGCATTCTTTATTCTATCAAGGTGAGTCATTCTCCCAACACCAACACTCACAACCAGAACAACCACAACCCCTGCCAAAAGCTAAACCAATAAGGAATCCAGCGCGTAACCATCGACCACCCCCATGTGGCACTGATTCCGACCAGCACATACATTGATTTTTTTAAATATATTTGTACAAACTGTTTTTATATTGTTTCATTTAATAAAACCTAATTTATTTATTTAAAACCTTTAAAACCTAATTTAATTATTTTAAAAAAACTCTAAACCCTAATTTGTTTTTTAAAATTTTTAAACCCTAAATAAATAAAACTTTAAATTATTTTAACAAAACACTAACATTACAACATTAAAACCCTAAATCCACAAACCCTAGGCACTAAACATGCAAATAGCCCTAACCTTAGAAAAACAAGGGCTAAAATGCATCCCTGATGGAGCGATTTTGCCATGTCAGCCAAGCGCGTCCATGTCAACGCGTTTTGTGTTGACATGGCAAAATCGCTCCCTTAGGGACGTGTTTTGCTAGAATTTCCCCCTAAAATACTCCTACGTGGACGCGTTTTGATGTCTTCGGACCATTCCGATAAATAATGAAAAAGGTGGCCTATGTCTGTAAATGAAGTTAGAAATGAGCCTTTATTGATAAAATAGTCAATATTCTTCATTTTTTATATTCCCTTCTGTTGAATTTGTAAACAAAAAATATGTAGAGTAGATGAGTTGTCACCAATCAAACCGCTTACAGCTCCGAAGAAAGAAAAAAGAAACAAGGTTTAGTAATATAAATTTACTTTACTACTAATATATGATAAAGACAATCCTATCAATCTCGCCTAGTCCAGCTTTGCTGCAAATTTTTACGTGGATAGTGACCCATTGATGAAAACGACGTTGCTTTGATGCAAATAAAACAAAAGGGACCCACATCACATGCCTTCAACCAATACCTGCATTTCATAAAGGTGCTATGAACAAAATGGGACCCATTTCAACACAATACCAACATGTAGGAGGGGAGGGGACCCTAATTTTTTTCCTTTTTTTTTTTCTACTAGATTTTATTACAATTTAATTTTATATTACAAAATGGGTTTAAATTTTGTAATAATAATGGTTGCAAATGCAATTGTTTTCTGTCCCCACGATGTACATTGCCAAATGGTGTAAGAATCTCTAAAATATAATAGGAATATTTATTTATTTCACTTTTTATTTTACAAAAAGTTATATTAATTTTTCATTTAAATTTCTTTTATTTTTTAATATTTAAATTTGTGTTATTTGTCAAACTACTTTAAGATGAATTAAAAGCTAATATTTATTAACTGTGAGATGCCATATCGACAATTAATTAATTTTATAAATTTTAAAAAATTAAAATATATATAAATTAATTTTTAAAAATTAAAAGTGTTAAAAGTATCAAAAATTTATCAAATTTATAAAAAATATTTGTGTAATATTTTTAATTGTTAAAAATTAGTTAATTGCTAATGTGACATACACATGGGTTGCCACATAGTAAAGTTAACAAATATTAACTTTTTATCTGTTTTGAATAATTTGATAAATAATATAAATTTAAAAGCTAAAAATTTTAAATAATTTTTGGTAGAAAATAATAGTAAATTGTTATTACATCAAACAACACTTAAGCTTGTGAAGGGCTGTTACAATTAGCTAAAAATAACCATTGAACAGATAATGACAGTTCATTAAATACATAAACTCATAAAACTAAAATTCACACACTTAGCTATATGATCTTTATGTGCCATTAGAATATGACAAACACGTACCTTCCAACTTATGCCTAAAAGACAATATACTAAACATAGTTTAACCATCAAACTATTAACAACTCCACCTACCTATAGAGATTTCACTAGAAAAATATTGTCGCATTCTTACTTAATTTATCTAAACTCTTTTTTCCAAATTAAGAGAAGATATTTTAAAATAGCTCTAGCTTCAATTTTGAAAGACATTTCCTTACCACCATACAAAAACTACATATCCAATTAAAATAATTTTTAAAATTAGAAACTTAAATAAGTAATTATGTTAATACAATAATATTAATACATAGTACACATAATAAAAATGTAACCAGTAGAAAGTTAACAGGTCATGATGTGAGAAACAAGTACAGTAGGTGCGCCCACAGTCTAGTCTAGTGGGACAGTAAGGACTAGCTCTATAGCTGCCATTTTATTTTATTTTATTTTTATTTATTATTTAAAATTGCTGGCTCTGCACTTAAATTCTGCACTACCTTACCTTTGTTTGCTACGAGACAAAGGTGAACCTACCAAATGCTTCCCATCCCATGGAGTTGAAAAATAAATTAAATAAATATGCCATTGTTATTTGGATCAATGGTTTAATATTACCTATTTTTATTTTAATTGTGTTGAAATTTTAGAAAATGGAAATATTATAGTACATGAACATGGATATGACCTTTCAACTTTTGGATTTGGGCTTTACCACTATTATATAGGGGTTTTATGATTCTGTCCTACCTTAGCTTAATCATCATTTGGGGGATCTTTTAGGGTTCAGCTGCTAGTTTTATTCCATAATGGCCAAGCTACCATATTATTAATACGTATGTTATGAAAAGAAAAAGTTTAACTTTAAATATAGCATGATTAAAAAATAAATAATATTATAAGTCTTAACTCAGCTGGTATCGATATTATTGTTAATATAAAAATACGAGGGTTCGAGTGCACTAAAGTGCATTATTCTCGTATTTAAGGGTTGATGAGGGATTATAAATAATTTTAGGCATTGTACCAAAAAACAAAGACTAAAAATCATGATGTTACACTTGCTAATATTAGAGGTTCATAATTGTCTCTCGTAATAATATCATCTTTAAAGTTTAAACTTATGTGATCTATTTAATAATGCAACATCCCTTACCACTATATCCAATATTTTTTATTTTCTTGCTTTATTGGGAAGTTAGCCATATATGTCACCATACAATTTTATGATTTGAATTATTTGATAAATAGGGTTGGAACTAAAAGGGTGTTGACAGGGGATCTCAGCTCTCTTAAAATAAAAATTTTTACTTTTAGTCCTTTTTTAATTTAAAAAATTTTAAATTAATATATAATAAAATTATATTTTTTATTATCGTAAAAATATATAATTTAATTTTAGTATAGATCTCAACTAAATTTGTGATAGTTGTTAATATTGTTTTGTGATTGAAAGAAATGTGAGATATTGGCATAGGTAATAGGAAAGGAGTAACTTTTGTGTGACGCTAAACTCAAATGTAAACATGGGAAGGCAGAATACAGACATGGTGGTTCTGAGAAAAACACCAAGCAATTACCTCACCCTATCCATGTGACACCTTCACAATAGCCTTACTGTTGCCCTTTCACTCACTATTTTACTACCAATTCAAATTAAATACTAGGTAGTACACTACAAAAGCAAACAAAAGTATAAAAGCTACATTTTTTATTCATAATAAAAATAAAAATAAAAGAAGAAAAGATGGTTTGCTTTTGGGTGGGGGAGGGATGAAATGGGTACGTGGCAGAATCAATTGATTGGTGGTTGTAGTGGATATTTGTTTTTTAGCTTTTTATAATATTTACAACCTTTATTGTGCTGCTTTTATTTATTTATTTCATTTGGTAAAAAGATGAAACAAGAAAATGGATTTTTGTTGAAGAAAAATGGTATTAAGTTTTGGGTGGGAAGGCAACTAAAAGAGAAGGATGCGGCTCCCATGTCCCAACGGACACGTATATTTTGGGATCCAATCATGTGGCGCTGCTTTTTATGGATACTTTTTTCTTTTTTATTATTATAGGATGAGATTTGAATTTATGTTATTTAAGTGTGATATAGAAGTTAAATATCAAGTCGGATTAGTGGATTATTTCCAAATTTAGTTCATCTATCAATTCTATCCCAACTATTAAATCAGTTTTGATGTGAATTGTTCAATCTTCAGCCCAAAACTACTTTTAACTTATAAAAATCCGTAAATTTCTAATTTTTAAATCAGTTAAACTAGAAATTCACGATTCAATTCTGAAAACATTGACGAAAGCTTTGGTTGAAATGGAGCTATTAAATTTGTAAAAAAATTTGTTCACCATTAGAATTTGGTCATATAAAATCACAAACTCATTCTTGTAGATAAAGTTTAAAAATTTTATCTTTTCAACTGATTGAGTCTTTAGCTCGATTAGCATCGGTATTGTTGCCAATATAGGAGGATATGAGCTTGAATATGCTAAAACGCATTACCCTCCTATTTAAGAATTGAGAAGGAATTATAAGTAATTCAAACATTATATAAAAAATAGATATGATAAAACTAAAATCTTTCGTTAAACAAAAATAATAATATAAGATACTTGATAGTGTGTCACATAATTTAAATATGAAATAATTTTATTAGGATGCATTTGGTTCAAAAATGTAACATATCTAAAGGTAATGTGAGATTCTATTGTAAAATTCTAACATTTAGGTTTCAAAAATTACTTTAAGTCGATAATGTCAAAATATATAAGGTAATTTCAATACCATCTCTTCTGTAAGTAATCTTACATTCCCGTAACAATATAATATTTTGACAATTTTACCCTATTACTTAAATCAAAATGAAATAATAATAATAATAAAACTAATGTATCAAACTCTATAGTCCTTTAATTTATTCTTCAAGTAACATTTCAACTATATATATATATATATATATATTATTCGTACATAAAAATATTTGTCTATTATATGACATTTTATCATGTAATTCCGCTCGAAATGTCACTTTATAACAATTTTGTCTTTTTTTTATTTATCATTTTGATCAAATTTACCTTCAAATCATAATAAATAACATGTTTAATAAAAAATAAATTATATTTTCTTCTTTCTTTTTCTATCACTTTATTCAAAAGAGAAGTACTAATTGCTTAATGCTTCTCTAATTAAAAGTTTGTTTATTTGAGAAATGAGATATAAAATTAATTTAAGAGACAACATTTGATACATTGCTAGAATATTAATTCTATGTACCACCCTTTCTTATTAAATAAAAAAATGTAGAGGATTTAAAAATAAATACTGATAAATTTATTTAAATATAATTAAATAATAAATTATTAATAAATATTAAAACCCAAAACCTAAGACCCTACATCCTAAACACTTAAACTCAATATCCTAGATCCAAGAGTTATTAATATTTATTTATGATATTTATAATTATTATTTTAATTATATTTAAATAAATTTATTAGAATTATTTAATAGTCTTCCATATTTTTTGTTATTACTTATGTATCAAATATTATTCCTTAATTTAATCGAAAAATGCTTTCATTTATCAGTAAAAGGAAATATTATAACTTCAACCTTTATGTAATAAAAAAACAAATTCAATTAGGATAATTTTTATAAAATATGTTTTTAGATAATTTTACATTTTATCAATCGAATTAAACCAGATAACTTAATGTGATATACTGGGTGTGCTAAATAATCTGATCCACATATATGTATTAAACAGTATATTATGAGCTTTCGTGAAAGATTTTAAGCTAGTATTAGAGGTGAAGCCTTCAAATTAATTAACATTCACATGGTTCCAACCCCTAAAATAGGACCTCACTATTGTCAACTCCTACATCGGTTCCCACCCCCCAAATTGAGCCACCCTTCACCACCCACAGGTCCCCCATGGAGACAACAACCACCAACCCAAAAACAAACCATTATATCAGCATAAAAAAATACATCATAATTTATTTATAGAATTATTTTTTATGAAATTTTATTTTTTTAAATATTTTGAATTATTTATTGATATCACATATAAGATAAATAATACATTTATTTATTTTTTTATTTTAAAATTAATGTAATTTTCTGTCCTAAATTTGATATCTAAGGACCAGTTCTTCATTGCTTTTGAAAAATCTTTGTGGAAAAATCTTTTGAAAATCTTTTGAGAAATCTTTGGAAAAGTAGGCTTTGTTATCTGTATTTTTATCATTATCAGAATTTTTTTAAAAATTTTAAGTAATAAGGTGACATAATTCAAAGAGTCATTATCAATTTTTTAAATCCAAGTTTAGTGATTAAAATAGATTTAATTATTAAATTTAATTACTAAAATAGATAAAAAAAGTATATGTACTAAATAAATTTAATTATCAAATTTAGAGATAAAAATTATATTAAATTTTTTAGAAAGGTTTAAAGGTGTAAAAATGCCCTCAAATTTTTTAAAAAAAGTATTTAAGTTCTTTTTTTTTTTGCACTCATTTGAATACTTGAGCTTTCAAAATGTATCAAAAAAGCTCTCAAACCTTTTCAAAAAAACAATTAAGCCCCTACTTCATTTTTGCACTTAATTGGGTAGTTGAAATTTCAAAATGCATCAAAAAGACTTTCAATGACTTTCAATTTAAAAAAAAAAAAACAACAACCAAGCCCATGCTTTTGTTAACAATTAGGAAAAAATTATAAAAATTAAAATCAAGAAAAGCTATAATTATTATTAAATTTTAATAAAAATTTCAAATATTAAAATTTATTAAGAATTAGAAAAAAATATAAAAAGGTAAAAATATATATAAAAGATTGTAAAATTTTATAAAATTGTAAAAATTATAAAATATATAGAAATAAATTTTATTAAGTCGTAAAAAATTATACAAAAGGTAACGAAATATAAATTTCAGTAAAAAATTTATAAAATTATCGTACCAAAAGAAACATTTTATAATTTTTCTATAACTTTTATTAGTTTTATTTTTTATCATTTTTTCCACATGTCACGCGCTATTATGCGACATTTGATGACTTTAATTGAAAAAAGCTTGGGGTCATCAATTGTTTTATAATTTTATAAAGTTTTACAATTTTTTATATTTTTACGATTTTTATAAAAATTTCTAATTTTTCATAAATTTTAAATTTTTTATATTTTTATTAAAATTAATAATTTTTCTAAAATTTATGATTTATTATAATTTTAATAAGAACAGGGCTTAATTGCTTTTTAAAAATTTTGAGAGTCTTTTTATGCATTTTGAAAGTTTAAGTATCCAATTAAATGAAAAAGTAGGGTTTAATTGCTTTTTTGAAGAAATTTGAGGGCTTTTTTTATGTATTTTGAAAGTTAAAGTACTGAATTAAGTAAAAAAAAAGGAAGGACTTAATTATTTTTTAAAAAGAAGAAAGAAGAAAGAAAAAGAAGAATTTTTACACCTTTAAACCTTTTAAAAAGATAGATAAGTCTTGTATCCTTAAACTTTAATTTAATTATTATTTTGAAAGAAAAGCATTAATTTAATTAATCCATTGGTGTGAAAGGGTGACTTTTGATTGATGCCACAATGTGAAATTAATGCAATAATTATGTAATATGTCCCATAAAAGTCTTCGATTAAGCATGTCTTTGAATTTTAAATAATATATATATATATATATATATTTATATTTATATTTATAAATTTATATTTTATGAAGCTAATTAAAAGAATCATCTACCTTTTCTTTTGGCAAATTGTATATACGGTTATCGAGTTTGTTGTTAACTGTCAACCCGCTTTGAGTAAAACTTTGGAAAAATAAAGGTTGAATAATTATAAGGTGGATGTTACTTATTATAAAATGTTTATGATAATATAAATATATATTAATTAAAAATAATTATAATTTAATTTAGAATTATTAATTAAAAAGTTATACTAATTTTAAAATAAAGTTATTATTTAGATAGAACTCTAAGCATAAAATATAGAAAAATGATAATTTATAAATTATTAGTTAAAATTTGACGGAAAAAAAGTTGTTAATTTTTTAAAAATTTTATGCTAATTTTATTGATATAAAATAGAATTATTATTTGAATAAAACTCTAAGTATATTAATTATTACTTAATTAATATAATATTAGAGTTATATAACAATTAAATTTTAAGTTTAGCTTAATTAATATAATTGTATCTCTTGGTTTAATATTACATTTTTTTATACAATTGTATCTTTTGAACAATTATATCTCTTAGTTTAATATTACAATTTTTTTCATTCACTTATATCTATTAATTTTTCAACAAAACTCTTTCTAAATCGGTCTAAATCTCTTCATTCATTTCCTCTAATCTATATAAAGCCAAGTTAGGAGATTTCAAGAACATGTCATCAAAAAACCATCAACATAAAAAAATCCTTCTAAACTCATTTCTCCTAGTAACAAAGAAATGCAAGGTTGTGTTCAATTATCGCTGTTGTTGTGCTACTACTGTGATCGTTTACTGTTGTATCATGGGAGAAGATGTCCAACGTTACTCAAAGCACCAAGGAGAGGTCGAATTTGTCTTAAGGAAACTGTTCATACAGGTCTCAACAAAATTCTTCTTCTAATTTTCAACTCTGTCCAGTTCGAGGTATTCTGTTGTGTTACTGCTACTGCATTGTATTACATTATCATTGTTACTAACATATTAATACTACATACGATATTATATATTATATATTCTGACCAGTAGACGCGATGCCCTTGAACTGTTCTATCCTTTGTGTAAATGATGATATTCTTCACGCAAATATCTCACTGGCAAGATTTTTAGTTCTCATGGGTATGTTCATAAGGCCATGAATATTCTCCTGGTTTTACAAGATTTTAAAGAACTATGCCCCAATCGTTTCCTTGAAGCGGCCCCATTTCACTCTCACATAGGTGACTTATGTTGTTCGTTTCATCGAAACAAACAATGGTCATTAAAAGCATTGCTTAACCTTTTCCACATTTTAATCACTGTTTTCATCATAGGAATGGACTTAGGATAAGAACCCCCATATTGACATCACTAGGTCTATACAAGTAGCTTGTCCCATTGAACATAGATCTTGGGATCTTCAATCAACTAGGTTGGGTTTTCCTTCACATAGCGCCTTAAATATTCTAGGCTTTAGTCTCATTCCTTTCGATGTTTTATCAACTTGATCTCAGTTTAACCCTTCGGTTAGCGGATCAGCAATGTTATCTTTTGCTCATACAAAATCAATAGAGATAACTCTAATTGAGATTAGTTTTCTAACGGTATTATGTCGACGACGCATGTGTCTCGACTTACCATTATACATTACATTATATGCTCAATTGTTGTTTGGTTATCAGAATATATGTATATTGTGGGAATATGCTTTGGCTATTCAAGAATATGCTCTAAAAAGTTTCATTGCCATTCTGTCTCTTCTCCAGATTTTTCTAGAGCTACAAACTCATATTCTATTATCGATCTGGTTATAATCATTTGCCTTGAGGATTTCCATGACACAAATCATCTTTCTCCTAATGTGAAAATATAACCACTTGTGTCTTTGGTATCTTGAATATTAAATATCCAACTAGCATCGAAGAATTCTTCTGACACAGCAAGATCTCTGGTATAATGTAGTCCGTAGTTTCGAGTATATCTGAGATATCTCAGTATTGTCACAATCGTTTTCCAATGGTTCTCCCCTGGATTGCTTATGAATATGTTTAAACTACTTACAATGAAAGCAATATCAGGTCTAGTACAACTCATAAGGTACATTAGACTGCTTATGAATCTTGCATATTCCACTTGGTCAATACTTTCACCTTTGTTTTTGGATAGATGTTGATTTATATTTATCGAAGTTCTGGCTACACCAAAATCATCCTTGCAAAATTTCTTAAGAATCTTGTCTACGTAGTGTGATTGAGTCAATACAAGACCTTCAGATGACCTTTTGATTTGGATGCCCAAAATCACGTTAGCAATTCCCATATCTTTCATGTCAAATCTTGAATTTAACAAGTTTTTGGTACGTTTTACCATTTCATTGTTACTTCCAACAATGAATATGTCATCAACATATAAACATAGAATTACATATCCATCAATAGTGGTTTTGACATACACACATTTGTCACACTCTTTAATTTTAAATCCATTTAATATCATGACACTGTCAATCTTTCATGTCACTACTTTAGTGTTTGCTTAAGTCTATACAAAGGCTTCACCAATCTACAAAATTTTCTTTCTTGCCCTAGAGCTATATGACCCTTAGGTTGTTCCATGTAATCTCCTCATTATCTTCATTTAGAAAAGGTGTCTTAACATCCATTTGATGAACTTCTAGATTTCGCAAAGCGGCAATAGCAAGTATCATCCTTATAGAAGTTATTCTTGATACAAGAGAAAATATATCAAAGTAATTAATGCATTCCTTTTGTCTATAACCTTTTATAACCAATCTGGCCTTATACTTATCAATTGTTCCATTTGCATTCAATTTTTTTTTTTGAAAATCCATATAGAATTTAGTGGTTTAATTTCTTATGATAAATCCACTAATTCCCACGTATGAATTTTCATGATGGAATCAATTTCACTCTTGATAGCGTCTTTCCAAAAAATACTTTCAGACGAGCATATAGCTTCACTATAAGTTTGAGGTTCAGTCTCTAGCATATAGGTTATAAAATATGATCCAAATGACATTTTTACCCTTGCCCTTTTACTTCTTCTTAGTTCTATCTTGACTTCAACTTCTTGTTGAAAGTCTTAACTATCAATAGTCTTTGAAGTTCGTTTTGTTAAACTTGATCCATCTTCCCTAGTCTTATAAGGTAATATATTTTCAAAGAATGAGACATTTTTAAATTCCAATATCGTATTCTTGTGAATTTCAGGATTCTTTGATTCATGTACAAGAAACCGATATGCATTGTTGTGGTGTGCATAACTAATAAAAATACAATCTATCATTTTAATACCTATTTTCATTTGCTTCGGTAAAGGAACACCTTTGCAAGACACCTCCACACTTTCAAGAGTTGTATGGAGGTTTCTTGCCATTTTATAACTCATATGGTGTATTGTTATTTTTCTTGAAGGGCACCTTATTTAAAAGGTAATTCGCTAATAATAGCTTCCCGCATATGTTTTGTGACAACCCAGAACTTTCTAGCATTGCATTCATTATTTTCTTTAGGGTTCGATTTTTACGCTCTGCTACTCCTTTGGATTGAGGAGAGTATGGTGGTGTCACTTCATGAATAATACCATGTTGTGCAAAAATTTTACCAAATGGTTCAACATATTCACCACCACGGTTACTTTTCACCCTCTCTTATTAAGATGGGTTTCAAACTTCCTGCTTATAGAGAATAAATTTCTCTATAGCTTCATCTTTGCTTTTAAGTAAATATACATAACAATATTTTGTGTTATCATTAATGAAGATAATAGAATATTTATTCCCTCCTCTAGTTTGAATAAACTTTAAGTCACAAATATCACCATGAATTAGATTAAGTGATTCAGTATTTCTTTCAACAGATTGAAATGAATACCTTATTAGTTTTGCTTCAACACACGTTTCACATTTTTTATTATAATTATTGTGAAATGAAGGAACGTTCTCTAAGTTAATTAATCTACATAAAGTATTAGAATTAACATGTCTGAACCGACCATGCCATAAATTAAATGACTCAAGCATATAAACAGAAGAAGAAGCATCATTCTTATTCATAATATTAGCTTTTATAGAGACAGCATTGAGTTTCCACATATCATTTAATACATATCCCTTTTCCACAAATGTTCCTCCTTTTGATAAAACTAACTTTTGGGATTCAAATACCATCCTAAAGCCATGCATACTTAAGAGGGTCTCAGAGACAAGATTCTTGCATATGTCAAACACATACAACACATTTCGAAGTTTCAACTCTTTGTTAGAGGTCAACTTCAAAATCAAAGTGCCTTTCCTCTTGATATTGGAAGTTGCAACGTTACTTATATAGAGTTTCTCCCCTTTCTCACAATGAACCAATTCAACAAAGGAGTCATTGTCATAGCTAATATGACTTGTAGCACCAGTATCAAGCCACCATTCTCTTGGATTTGAATCAACCAAGCTGTCTTCAGAAATCACAGCAAAGAGGTCAAGATCAGATATTTCCTTAGAAATATTTTCCACAGCATTAACCTCATTTGTTCTGACCTTTTTTGGAAGCCTACAATCGGATAACTTGTGTCCTATCTTATTGCAATTAAAGGATTTTCCTTAAAATTTTTGCTTCTTGAAGACACCGCCTTTTGGTTCTAATTTAGACCTAGTTTAAGAATATTTTCTTTTCTTGGAGTCCTTCTTGACTTCCACTACATTTGCCTTGGCAAAGTTAAGATTGGTTGCTTTGTTTAGCCTTTTAGCCGCATTTTGATTGTCTTCTTCAGTTCAAAGTTTGACAATCAGATCTTCCACTATCATTTCCTTTCTCTTATGCTTAAGATAGTTCTTGAAGTTATTCTAAGCAGATGAAAGTTTTTCAATAATGGCTTCCATCTGAAAAGATTCACTTATATTCATCTCTTCTATGAGAATACCATGAATGATCAGTTAGAATTCCTGCAACTGATTTACAACAGCTTTAGAATCAACCATTACAAAGTTTAAGAACTTGGCAGCTAAGAATTTCTTAGCACTAACATATTCAATTTTATATTTATGATCCAGCTACTCCCATGATTCCTTAGTCATTTTCTTGATACTGTATACTTCATAAATTTCATTAGATAAACTGTTCAAAATGTAGTAACAACATAGGAAATCAGAGTTGTTCAATGCTTCGACAATGTTGAAGGCAGTAATAGCATCTTCTTAATCCTCTATAAAAATGGGAGGATCGTTCTTCAGAAATTTTGTTATATTCAACATGGTCAAATAGAATAACATTTTGTATTGCCATGTTTTAAAATTCTCTCCAGTGAATTTTACAGGCCTTTCATTATGACTCATAGCCACAGGTAATGTTTCACTTGTAACTTGAGCCTAAGCAGCGACAATCGCCTCAACCTTTGAATTAGATAAGTTGTTTGACGTAGGAGACATTTTTCTGTAATCAAAATGAAAAACCAAAATCTGTAAATAAATAAAAATCCAAAACAGAAATATAAACCAATCTTAAATAAGTTACGATGGTAACCTGTACGCCTTAGATTAAAACTACAACAAATAATCTGTCTTAAGATTGTAAAAATATATAATATTGTATGTAGTATTAATATGTCAGTAACTATGATAATGCAATACAATGCAGTAGTAGTAACATAACAGAATACTTGTAATCGGATAGAGTTGAAAATTAGAAGAAAAATTGTGTTGAGGCTTGTATAAATAGTTTCTTTAAGACCGATTCAACCTCTCATCGGTGCTTTGAGTAACGTTGGACGTCTATCCTCCCAAAGATACAACAACAAACGATAACAATAGTAGTACAACAACAGTGATCAATCGAACACAATCTTGCCTTTCTCTATTACTAGGAGAAATGAATTTAGAAGAAATCAAATTTTAATCCGAAGCTTATATCCAAAATTATGCTAGTCCTACTTTTAGGGACTAAATTGAAAATTTTACATGAATTGATAATTGCTTGTGAATTGGCTGGAATCTGATAGTATTTTCTATTTTATGACTATCCGTAGCCAACATCGACACAGAACCATCGAGAAGGAAAAGAAAAATGAAAGTGGTCAACGAGTAGCTAAAAATTCTAGTTTGTACATTTATAATTTATAGTCATGTAAATTGATCACATTTTCATGTTACTTGCATACAAGAGTATTGAGGTAAGTATATAGTGATAATATAAGTTGTTGGACTGAGCTTAAAAGTAAATTTTTGAAATAAAGACTAAATTGAATAAAATTTAAAATAGCATGACTCACTATGAACATGATATGTGCTATGGAAATTGTGAACGAAATGTATGGAATGATATGTGATATATGTTATTTGTTATTGAATTAGATTTTGATAGTGAAAATGATTAGGAAATGATATGTGTATTAAATTGTAAAAAAGAATTGAATATTGATAACTTATTAAGTAGTCGGGCTGAGTCGGATATAGTTAGCATGCTAAGGATAAGACTGAGTACAAGGTTATGCACTTGTGCGCCAGGATGCACTTCATGTGCCAAATATACACTTTGTGCGCCAAGATGCTCTTTGTGCGCCGCTATGTATATAAGTGACAGTTTACCCTATTTCAGTTTATCCGGTGGTGCACTTTAGTGCTAGTTTGGTGTGTTGGTTGGATGATCCAAGTATCCATCTGAATCTGAGTCAGGTTAATAGGGGTTACAAAATGTAACTTGGTGGATGATACAAATGCGTATAAATTGATACCATTGGAATGAATTGTACTTGAACATCAACGAAATATTGAAATCACAAAATTGAGTATACAAATTAAATGAAATCAAGCCTTGGGGCCCGAAAGAAATACGAATGAGTCAATAAACTCCAGAAACTAGTGAATTATGTGTCATGAAGTGATTTGTAGAAAAGACTTATATTTGAATGATTAATGTTGTAATTGAATTGGGATGGATTAATATTTAGATATATGCATACTTAGGTTTATAGATTGTTGATAAAAAGTATTTTATCTAAAATAGCAAGTTAGTAGGATTTTATATGCATATAGATATACATGTATTAAATTGAAATGTTTTGCTAATGTTTATGTTATATGCTTTGAATTATAAATGTGCCATTGAGCCATATTGCTCAGTGTATAGTTTGTTTTCTCTATGCGTAGGTTTAGGTACCTCTCGAAGCCCCAAGAATTGAACCTAGCGTCTAGACCGACATTTTAAACTCACCAAAGTTAGTATAGTTCGTATGTTTCAGTTTTGTTGCATGTACATGATATAATCTCATGTTAATGCTTTGAATTTATGTAGGATGTGTTCATCTAGTTAGTTTTAGGCCTTAAGACCATAAATAAATTTTGGTTAGTTTTTGAACATATGAATGATATAAGTTAGATTGATTAGTTGAGTTAGAAATTGGTAATTTGATGGTATTTGGAAGTGCCAATTATGCATTAATTGTCTTGAGTGATTTAGTATATATTTAATATGGTTGTATGGAATGTGTATATAAATTATTTCAAGTCTTTTAAACTTGTACAAATTTGGTACTTGTGAAAATAGTAAGTCATGTCACGACGACGAACCATTGATGTCGTGATAAGAAACAGAGCAAAATCTATGTGGTGGCACCATCAATGATAAATGCTAAAAGTAACATATTTTAACCTCATTCTTAATGCATTTTTGGGTGATTATCCAATGTTAATTGTGAATTTTATGGTCCTAATCCTTTAAATTCATGTTTTAATACTTAATAGAGCACTTAGAAGAGAAAAAAAGCAAAACATGAGTGAAAATCAGACCGTCAAAGGGCTGCAAGAGCCACACAGGTTGAACCATTCCACACGGCCATGTCAGTTTCACAAAATTTCACACCAAATAGCGGAAAATCACAATTTTTAGGTTTTTTGAGCATTTTAAAATGTATATATGACAAAAATAAAAAGATAGGAGTGAGCCATCATAGAATATTCAAGAAAACAACACGAAAAACACTATTGAAGCTAACTTAGAAGCAAATTTCCGTCAAGATTAAATATTCCTATTTGATTTCTTAGGAAGTTATCATGAATTTATTTAGTTCTTTTGGTTATATTCTATTTTGGATTTTTTTTAAGCATGAACTAATTTTCTAAATATATAGGGGAAATGAATCCTAAGATGAATTCTGTCATTTGATTTTTGTTTTACGCAATAAATACTTATTTCTTATTCTCAATTATGTGTGCTTAAATCTTGGTTTAATATTTCTAGATTATTAATTCTTGTTTGATGTGCTTAAATTGGTGGTTGAATAGACCCTATTTAAGAGTAGATCGTGCATAGTTGAGTGGAGTTGTATGCAATCCTAGAAATAGGATGACATAAATCTACCAGATTAGTGTCAAATATAATAGGAGAATTCATAGCATGAGTTAATGCGATAATAAAAGTTTTAATTATAAAGAAATTTCAATTAATCAACCTAGAGCCAGTTGCTCTTATGCTTAAAGGAGATATTAGCAGAATTTAGGAATTTCTACGGATTAAGATATTGAGTAAAAGAATTGCGTAATTTAGGTTGATAGTGACATATGAAATTGAGGCGAATTATTTCTTGGGTATTGTTTCGCTTCGTGGTTGTTAATCGATTATTTTTGTGATTTCTTCTTTGTCGTGTTCGCTAGGGAATTAAATTAGTTAACTTTAGTTTTAATTAATCACTCCAATTAGTCGGTTAAATAATAGAAAGACGGTAATTACTAGTACTTTTAGTCTTTTTAGGAACGATATCTTTGCTCACGTAGCTATACTATTAATTGATAGGTGCACTTGCCTTAGTCTAGTTAGTAATGTGACACATCAGTCGTTTCAAGGTCATGACGAGCACCAAACAAAGAGTTGCGTCACAACGAACGAGAAACCCCCAACATCGTGACGTTAACCCAAAACCTTAAGACTTTTACAATTTAGTTCTATTTCAATCTCAGGGTAGCAAAAAAGCTTTTGTAAGCTTGTATAATACCTAAAAATAATTATGAATCATTTTCTACACTTATTTTAGTTATATTTGAATGTTTAACGATTTGTAATTAAATATAAGTTGTTCGTAGTTGCTTCAACAATGAATGTGACACCTTGTAATTCGGATCCATCGATCGGGTCAAATTAAAGGGTGTTACACTGTGATTTTCCATAAAGTAATGCATAATTTTATACAGACATTAATTGCTCTTGAGAGTGAATAGTATGGGATGACCTGACTCTAATTGTTGTGACAATAAGTAGTTGGGTAGAAATAAAAGGAACCTTGGCAGTAGAAGCATATATGAAATTTAATTGTTGGTTATGCAAAAAAAAAAAAAAAAACACTCTTTCCTAAAAACATACATGCTTGGTGGCATAATTTCTTTTCTTGGCATCCACGAATTTATAACCCTTGTATTTCGCACTATATCTAATGGAAATGCATGGAGTTGAACAAAAGGTCAACTTGTCTTTATTATAAAATGTGAGAAAGGATTGCAGAGACCTCCAAACATATTAAGGAACTTATAGTTAAGTTGTTGTTAATACGTTCTCTAATGGAGACATACCACTCAACACCTTGGTGGATAATATGTATAATAAAAATTGTAGAATAGAATGCATCATACCAATGTGACAAGGGTAAAAAAAGCTTGAGTAAATAATGTTAAACCAAATTTCACTATGTGCCAATATTTTTGTTCAATAATTCTATTTTGTTCAAGCATGTGAGCAAAAGTAACTTTGTAACATATACCAAATTACCAAGACATGGAGCAAAGTTAGGAAATTCACCTTTACCATAAGTTTGCAACTCCTTAATTTTGTGATTAATGCTTAAATCAACGTGTTTTTTAAATTGTAGAAAGGTTAAATACATTTGACTTTAAAAAACAAATCTATGTATATATTGAATATGGTTAAAAAATGAGATGTAATATTGAAAACATTAACAAAAACATAAAGTTAGTCCTCAAAGATCAGTTTCCACTAATTAAAAAGGTAAATGATACACAATAGTTAAAGTATAAAGTGGTAGACAGAAATCTTATGTAGATCTTAAAAGGAAGGATATTAAGTTTGATGTAGGAGATTAGGTTTTTCTAAAGGTATCTTCACGGAAGAAGGTTTTGAGGTTTGGACATAATAGTAAGTTGAGCCCTAGGTTCATTGGGCCTTATCTAGTTTTGAGGTAAACAGGGCCAATTGCGTATTAATTGGAGTTACCTCTGAATTTGGATCACATCCATGATGTTTTCCATGCCTCTATGTTAATATGGTATCAATCTAATCCATCTCATATTGTGTTGGTTCTAGAAATTGAGGTGAGGTCGGATTTTACCTTTAAAGAGGAGCTAATGAAGATTCTGGATCAAGAGGTAAAAGTCTTGAAAAGGAAAAATATCCATTTGTTTAAGGTTCTGTGACAGAATCATGGTACTGAGGAAGCTACTTGAGAATTGAAAGACTTAATTCGACAGCAATATCCATATCTGTTTGAGTCAGGTAAATTTCGAGAATGAAATTTTTTTATGGAAGGGAGAGTTATAATACCATAATTTTTTTAATTTTGGATTGTTACATTATGTCAAGTGATTAATCTGTTGTAGTGGTTAAGAGCTCTTTTTATGTGCCTAAGGTCTTGTGTTCAAATCTTTTCCCTTGAATTTTTTACTATTCCCAACCCTTGATTTAGAATATTTGGCTTATCTTTAAATTCTGAGTGTTTGTTGACAAGAATGAGCCTATTGGTTCAATGGTAGGGTCTTCATTTACCCTTTGGTCCCAAGTTCGAATCTTATTGAGTGCAATAGGGGAATTATTTTAGCTCTTTTTTGTTGTGCCATCCATAGCAGTAAAAAGTGGTTTAATTCAAATTCTAATCAGCATCTTGATAGGATAGCAAAAAACCTGATTTGTAGGGATGCCATCAGATTTATTTTGTTTGAATTTTGAGAAAATTTCTCCTAAAAGTCTTCCTGTTTGTCGTATCCTTTCTTCCCACTTACCCCATCTACGGTTTCCATCATTTTTCCTCTATTTTTCTTTTTTTTTTTTTCGTTTTCTTCAATTCTCTTTGTATTACTGAAACTTTCTTCCTCTGTCGTTTCTCTTTTGCGATTATCCCTTCATTTATTTTTCTCATTAATCAGCTTGTTTGGTCCTTTACCGTCACCCTATCCTTCTGTTGATTAAACTAATGTTTAAGTACCGTTATTTCTCTGTCGCTTTGTTTTATGTTCCTTTTTTTTACGTGTTGATCAGAGTGTTAAGTTTCTGTGTGGAAATATTTGGTAAGTACAATTGATTTTTAGTTGGTGATTTCTATTTTGACGCGCTTTCTCGTGGATGGTTAGTATTTTGTGTAGTTTTGTAACAACTCGTTTTCAATGGTATCAAAAATAGTGGTTTTAGAACCACGATTCCAATGAGTAGGTTAGTATTTTAATGTTTATTTAATGTCTATAGGGTTATATTAGGATCATATTCAATTTTTGTTAAGAAATTTTTAGGTTTAAATTGAAAAAGGTGAAAAAGTTGATTTTTATTAGTTAAAAGGATCAAATGGATGTGGAATCTTAATCTAATGGACTTATATGGTAAGTATACCATATAATATGTTAGTGGATAGTTATGGACAAGGTTTAGTTGAAATTTTTAATTATTAACAAGGGTAAAATGGTAAGTTAGTAATTAAACATAAAATTTAGTTAACTAAAATCATCTTCCTTATTTTGTTAAGTGAGAACCGAAACACGATTGAAATATAATGAGGAAGCTTCGATCAAGACATATTTCTCATGCATGGTATGTTTCTGAGCTTAGTTTTTAGTAATTTTTATGTTTTTGATATCAT
Organism: Gossypium arboreum; assembly: GCF_025698485.1. Classification (NCBI taxonomy): domain Eukaryota; kingdom Viridiplantae; phylum Streptophyta; class Magnoliopsida; order Malvales; family Malvaceae; genus Gossypium; species Gossypium arboreum. The sequence goes on from NC_069071.1 coordinate 6,186,667, forward strand.
ATTAGCTTAATCTAGCTAGCCTAGTAATCAATTTGTAAACTGTTAAATTTTTAGAGACTTTTTATGAATGAGTTACACGGTCGTATGTCTTTTTATCTTCTATTGCAAGGTGGTTCACATAGGCACAGTGAATTACACGGCCTTAGGACACGGTCGTGTGACCTTGAAGAACACGGGCATAGTTAGTTACACAGTTTCAACACACGGGCGTGTGGGAGTAGCCACACAGGCATGTGGAGGTAGCCACACACGGGCTAACCTTTTTCACGTAGCTTGGCCATATGGCCGTATGACCCTTGTATTCACTTTTCACTTAAAATTTAGTAAAAGTTTCAATTTAATCTAGATTTAATCCTGGTTTGTTTTAAATGTTCTGCAAGCTCAATTTAGGTCTCAAATTGTTCGAAAAGCATGGAAATGATTGGTGATGAAGTATGTTGATTATTTTTTACTTTAAATTTTGAATTGTGTTAAAGTTTTATAGCTATAGTATCTTATAGCTCGGAACGGTGACCAGACTAGGTATAGGGTGTTATAAGTTTTCGATTGGAGTGATCTAATTATGTCTGTGTTTCTGATAGGAGAAGGTCGTAAGGCGTACCCTCCCTCGGTGAGTTGAGGGCCTTTGAATTGTTTCTTCTGGGGGTAAGCATTCGAATTCTGAATTATGGATTGTTTTTAGCTAGGGCCGAATGCCCTATTGTTTAGGTCGAACAAGTGATGTTTTGGTGGATTGTTACTGATCGATTTGTTCTGGATGATATTCATAGGGTCTAGAAGTGTGTTGTAGTGTCGGTGTTCTAAAAATCATCAAATGTGTGACTCGAACTCGATTAAACTGTGAAACTGCATAAAACTGAATCTACTAATTGATGCCACAAGACCGTGTGTCTGGTTGTGTAGGCCACACAAGCTGGACATTGAGGGCGTGTAGGCCACACGGGCATTGGGCCCATTTCGTGGATTAAGTGGTCATAATGCGTGGTTCGTAAAATTCCATAACGGTTTAGTGGTCATATTGAAAATTGATTAAAACTATTAGGTTATGCATGATGATTAAATGCAAACATTTCGTAAGTACAAGCAATATGTTAAAACTGTATATTTGTTGCATGAGTATTTGGGTAAACATGTCTATATTGTATCTCTTTTTTCGTTGTTGTACATAATTCTGGTCTGTGATGTTGTATGCTTTAAAAGCACATATTTGATCTGATAGGTTAAAAAATGAGCATGTATAGTCTAAATAAATCTGTGCATACAGTATGTCTTTGCATATACATTGGGATAAGATATGATATATGATAGAAGAGGTTCTGGCAGACTATGTTTTGCAATTTCTGGCGGTAACATCGTAAATTTCTTTATTTAGTAGTTAAACACTTTATATATCTGATTCTGGCAATTTCCCATATTATATATCGCAGCTTGACTGCATAATTCTGTATAGTGACATACGATTACTAATTTGGTGTGTAGGGTTTGATAAGTATTAATTACCCTAATTGGTGTGTTGTGTGGGACGGAGATGGTGTGTAACGGATGGGGGTATGGTTTAATTTGGTTGTTATGTTGCATTGCATAAAACGCCAAGTCCTTTGTATCTGATCTGTATGTTATATTGTATCGCATGATATGCCATGTCATCCGTGTCTGCTCGGTTATTGATTTTTGTATGACTATCTGTTATCTAGTTTTGTATATGGGCTGAGTTGCACAATAAGTTTTGAAGATCACCCAATAATTTATCTTCTCAGGTAATTAGCGAACTTAGGATTGGACGGCGTACGCAAGCTCGGATGGGATTTTAGCTAAATAAAAAGATAGTTTATAAATTTAAACTTAATTCTGGACTTTTTTGGCTGTATAAATGTTTTAGACATTATTGTTTAGTTTCTTTTTGGATTTTCTGCTGGATTTTGATTTTGTTAAATTGCAAATTACATGTTTTCACATACTGGAATCACGGTTTTCAAACTAACAACTCTGAAATTTTCGTTGCAAAATTAAGTAACAAATTAAGTGTTTTCTTGTAAAATAAATAAGTTCTATGCGCATTTTGTAAAAACTTGCAAGAGATTTGCTAAAAGTAATGCTTTCGAAACTTTCGTTATCAAGGATTAAATCTAGAGTTTTAAAACGAATAATGCAATTGCTCAAGATTCGGCCATAACATCTAGGCCGAGTGTGGGGTGTTACACATGATTACTTTAATTAAGATAACATGATGTATATAAAAAATGGCACTCACCCTCTAATATAGCCAAAATTACAAACAATGTTAAATGTTTTAATTATTGTAAATTACAACCAACCCTCTCTATAACAGCTCTATTTGTCTACCCAAATTTTGCTTGTTATAGAAAGGTGAAAGGTTGTTATACACATATAACATGCTATTATCGAAAGATAATCGTTGTAAACTTATCATAAAATTCATATCGTGAATTTTCATCAAATAAAAAAAGTTAGAATCAAATCAACAAAATTAAAAACATACAACAGATGCATGCATTATTAGTTTTATGCATATTTTATTTTACATTATTTCACATGATTAATTATAAAGTTCATAAATATAATAAGTTCAATTAATCAATATGAGTTATAAAAAGAAATTAATTGATTTATCGTGAGTTACTAAATTCAAGTAATTAATTTATAAGTTTATGATATTCTAAATTCATAGTAAAATATTTAATTAGAGAACTTAATAGTTTATTGAATTGATATTTTTAATTTCACTCATTAAAGATCATTTTATTTAATAAAATATGATTAATAGATTTCTTGACGTGAAATTTAATTATTTTAATGAAATAATATTAAATAATGATTAATAGACTTACACATATGAAATAGTTATACTTTTAGTTAAAATTTTAGACCATATGATATTATAAATAAGCGAATTTAATAAAAATATAATTCATAACTATGAATATTAGAGTTATAAGTGAAATTTTATTACAAAGGTTAAAATAAAATATTTTTTATTTTCTTCAACAGAAAAGAAAATAAAAAAAATCATCTAAAATTAAATCTACCAGAACGATACTTTTGTCAAAACAAGCACTCCTTTTCATGTAAAGCAAATATTCCGCAACATTAGAATTTTGGGTAAAACCAATCACTTTAACCAATTCCCCGCCCCCTCCCCCTCCCCATCCCTTTCCGTCCCCCGGTAGGATGATTGTTTTTCCAAATAGACATTCGTTTCTTTAAAAAAAATGCGTTTTCTCCTATTAATTTAAAATAAGTGATAACGGTGAAATTAAGTATTATTATAATACTATAACATAAAATAAAAATAAATTAAACACGTTACACCATTCATCCAATAGAGTATTTAGTTTCTATATATTTATCCTTCAAAATTTATTCACTCTTTTTAAATTTAAAAACTTTAATTTTAAATTCAATTGATAACACTGATTAAATTTAAATATGTTACTAATTTAATAAAAATTATTAATAGTGGTATAAGCTCAACTTTTAGTTTTCAAATAAGATAACTAGATTGATTAAATTGAATTAAATTTTAAAAGTTCAAAAGGCACAAGGACTCATAGCAGATTTAAACAAAAAAAAATGAAAATGCTAGGAAAAACCACAACTATGTTTTTTGACTACCAGGTGAATATCATGTCTTAAAAGATCCCTCCATTTTCTGGGTTCTGCACAAAGAAACTAAGAAAGAAAAAGAAATAGAAAAGATTAAAAAAAAGAAGCTAAGGAACAATGATGATTAATGTTCATTATTAATAATAATATTATTATTATGGGTTCAGCTTCTCTCCATTAAAGGAAGTTTCACTTTCCACCAATGGATTATGGAGAATTTTCCATTTACAGCAGAAGAGAGAAATTAAAAGGTCCCAATTACGATCTAATCATTCCCGCACGCCCCTTCTTTTTGGTGTTTGTCACCTTTTGCCCCCATCCCACGTGAACCCCCCCCCCTCTTCTTCTTCTTCTCCATATTCCCTTCTTTTCTTTTCTGCATTATTGACTTCCATCACAGGCTGAAGATCATGGTATTGGGTACTAGTTTTTAACTTCTTACATAATTCCCATCTTACAAAAATCTTGGAGCTTCATTTTAGTTCCATTGTTCAGGAGAATACCAATGAAGACTTGGAGCTTGTTCATCTGAAAAGAAATTACAAGCTTCATCTGCAGTGAAGAAATTATGTTCTTCCATCTTCACGTACTGGTGGGGTTGATAGCTTGTTTTTGTGAAATTGAAGCAATCCATGGAGGATGTTGGTGACGAAGAAGATGATATCAAAAGGTGGTGTTGGCTGTCTAGCTCTAACACCCCAGATGATGAAAAAGCTGCGTTGTTAGGGCTATTGTCCTTGTTGGTTTTGGTGTTGATGATGATGTCTTCATTTAAGATAGCACTGGAATCACTGTCCGATGATCCATCTTTCATGTCTGGAAAAAGGGTTGCACCAACAACAACTGATCCATAGTTGAGATCTGCAGCTGGTTCACTTTGTTCAAGTGTTTTGTTATCAGTATTTTCAGATATAATCACTTCTTCTTTCACTGAAACATTGCTCTCTGTCTCAGTGCTTTCTCCACTTTGCTTTGCCTGCAACTCTCTTATCTGCAACAAATCATTCCATGTTCAAACAAGATGTAGGAAAATTGAACACTTTGGGTTATTAATTATTAATTATTACCTCTTTGAGAAGAGCTTCATTGTCATGTTGTAGGGCTTCATAATTGGCCTTAAGAGTTTCATAACTGGTTTTAAGAAGGCCATAATCCCTTTCCAATTGCTTGGTCTTCCACCTAGCACGTCGGTTTTGGAACCAGACAGCTACTTGTCTTGGTTGCAAACCAAGCTCTTGAGCCAACTTCACTTTCCTTTCAGGTTCAAGCTTGTTTTCAACCTCGAAATTCTTTTCCAAGGCCTTAACTTGATCTACACTTAATCTTCTCTTCTTCTCAGCAACATGACCTGATTCTTCTAAACACCCTTCTTCATCTAATCCATCTAACATCGACTGAAACTCCCTGCTGTAAACATGGTTGTTCCTAGGACTATGTTCATCTGCACCAAAACACAAGTCATTCATACCCCAGTCGTGGTTAGAGTAGATCCGAGAGAAATAAATAAAGTTTCAAAATTGGGATTTGTATTAAACCTGTTGTGGGACAGATAGACATCAAAGCACCCAAAGAATCTGAGCTGCCAAGTGACCTCTTCATAGTTGAATCAACCTTTAGGTAAATTTCAAACAGATTAAAAAGAAAAAGAAAAAAAGAGAGAGAGCCTTAATTGTGTATTGTTTTGGGACAGAAGTTTTGTTTTTATACAAGATTTAAGAGATGCAAGATGGTTGTAGTATCACTTGTAAAAAGAGTAACACCCTTGTCTAAAACAAGACCAACTTGTACAAGATTGTAGAAATTTACAACTGCACAACAACAACCATTGCCCTCTCTCACTTTCCCCACCATTATATTTCTTCTGTTTCTTCAACACAGTTTCTTCACTTCTCTCAGTTCCCATCCAAAAACAAAACACAAAACCCAACAAGACAAAGCTTTCAAGAAAACCCAAAAAACATGTAATATGAACAACTCCCCACAATATGTTTTGTTTTTTGTGTTTACATCAGTACACAACCTCAAAATTAGAATATAGTTTGAGAGTGTTGAAATGGAAGAAGTGAAGAATAGATATTAGTAATTGAGTATTGAGAAAGGAGAAGAACCCAGCAGGGGTCATAACCAGTTCCCATCACTTTAAATAAAACAAAAGAGGGGTCACATTTGGGTTAGAATTTGACTGGGGTTAGGTACCCACAGTTGGCCAAAATGCAAATTAACATAAAATTCATTCCAAATGCACAATTTTGTTTTTCTTTACCGGTTATTGGCGTACCCGGTTTTTCGACCGTTTATTTTTTTTGGTGGGTAAAAAGTAAAAAAAAAAAAAAACTACTACGAAATTGGAAAGCGGTGGTACGGCTCGGCTCCTATTACGGCTTGGCGCTGTTTATTTTTTTGAGCTTAAAAGATTTGGTTGGTGTCAGCGTATCATGGCCCTCTCTACTCGGGTCGGTGCGATTAATCGCCTATCTTTTTACCATTTTATTTTCATAAATAAATGATTAGTTCTCACTTATCATAAGATATTTCATAAAATTATAATTTCATGGAAAAACTTGTGTGTCTCTGAATTATTTTGAAATTCAAAACCTCTTTATTTCTAATTTTATTCCATTAATTGATTGATTCACAATGCTACTTTTTTATTTTTATTTTCAAATTACACATTTTATGTAATATTTTATTAATGGTAAGGAATTCAAATCTATCTTTTATGAATTCTATCTTTACCCTAATTTATTAGAATTTTTTCTCACAGCAGTTATTGGTCAACATGTGTATTTGAAGAAAAATATTATATAAAATTGTCATTCTATGATCACGATTTTATACGGTCTCTTCTTGTCTTGAAATGTTATTTTTTTGTCAAATTATTGCATATAATTTATTAAATGGCTGGTTTTAACGAATTGTTAATTTTAAATTAATGATTTAATGGTGATTGGATTGATTTTTAAATTTTTATAAAATATGAAAATCAAATTATAATATATTAAAATCGAAAGACTAACTCTTTGAATATATAAACAAAAATACTTCATAATTTTATATATATTGAAATGAATTTAAATAAAGAATATTTCAGCCAAAAGAAAATTAGGGCACAAATATAAATGTCAATTTCTAGAGGACAAAGAAAAAGTACACAAAAACACTACAGGCCAAAAATTTTTTTTGGGACGGGGACTAAGTTACAAGTTTTTTTTTTTTTGAGTTAAATTGTTGCTTTCCTATTTTATTAGTTTATAAATTTATTTTTAAAAGATTAAAAATATTATTTTAAAAGTTGAAGTGTAATTTTATTATATATTAATTTATAAATTTATAAAATTTATAGGATGAAACATGTAATTATCCATTTTAGGAGTATTTATAATAAAATTGTTGATACAAGAGAAAGTGATAGAAATGAATGATTCACCCTGCTTATTACTGAGCAGAGAGTTGTTGAGTAAGGCAGTTAAAATAAAAAGAGAGGGGAGATGAGGATGCTAGAAGTAAGTTGGGAGGATAGGAGAGACAAGTTGCTTAGTCTTATCCTTAAGCCTTATGCCTTATATACATGTCGTCCTTTATCTTAAGGTGCCACATGTTAAGCTATTATTGTCGGGTCAAAGGCAAATAGTCTGGTGTCATAGGTTTAGGGAAAGTGAGACTATGACATGCCTTGGATTACCTTAAATAGTTGTGATAGTTGATAACTCATGTGATAATTACTGAGTAAATTCATTTATTAGACAAGTTGTAAGTCTAAAGGTTCGTATGAAGGGTTTGTTGATATTACTGGTGAACTTGGTCACTTGAGCTATTGTATCTGGGTGTAAAATAAAAAAGAAATTAAAATGATATACAATATTTTTAATTTACTTAAAAAATTAAATAAATTTGAAGGTTAATATTAAAAAAAGAGCTCATATATGCACGTGTAAAATACTTTTACTTGCATGGCTTTCAAAGGTAGAACCAAACCCGAAATTACACTTACGATATCTTTTGCACAATTAAACACATCATTATATACATTTTGTTGCTTACATCTTGGTTGAAATGTCATCTTCATTTGATATAAATTAAATTAAAGTTTATATATATTGTTTTCCTTTTATATTTTCTATTGCAACTATTTTTAAAATCTAAATTGATTTTACATAATTTACAAGTAATATATATATATATATATATATATATATATATATATTCTTATTCTTGGAAGCAAACAGTCAATATGTTTGTGCAACGTGTTTCTTGCCCACTTCCATTTAAGTCATCAATCTTATAGCTTAACTCTAAGCAGGAGATTCTCCAGAAGATTTTGGTCTCATTTTTTCTTAATTAATTCATTTGAAATGTATGTCTTTTAAAATTTATATAATTTTATATTTAGATAATTTTTCATATATTAATAATTTATATTATCAAGATTTCATACCATATTTTTTTAAGGAACATGGAGTTTTGAATTATAAAATTATGAGAGATTAAAGAATGTAATTTATATTACATAATTTTTTTATATTATTTGGATTGTTTTCATTTTTTTTTTTGGGTATAATTAACATATTTTATGTCCTTTTACTATTTATAACTATTAATTCTTTCGAGTATGTGATTTACTTTTATCAGTAGTCACTTTTTTTTGCCTTAGATTACATTTTAGTCACTTATGTTTGAAATGTTATATTTTAATCACTTACGTTATCGTTTTGTTACAAAGTAAGCACTCTACGTTACTTCTGTAATGGCGGTCCTACATAGCAGTCTAAATGAGTTTTAAATGTTAACTTGGATATCCTATATGACAGTTTAAATTAAATTTATTTAATTAAAAACATAGTTTCATTCTAATTGGATATCCAAGTTGACATTTAAAACTCATTTGAACGGCGTTAGGGAGGTAATAGAGTTTAACTGTAGAATGACAACTTCGTAACAAAATGATAACGTAAGTGACTAAAACGTAACATTCAAACATAAATAACTAAAATATAATTTGAAGGAAACAAAAGTGACTATTTTTATAGTTTATCCTAAAAAAATCATAATTTGTACTCGAAACGTAAACATGTCCATGAATGAGATTAATTGTTTTGTGATGACTGGAATTAGCCCATTAGCCATGGAGCTGGTGTCATAAAGGTTTTGCTATTATTAAACGCACTTTCAAAGAATTAAACTCAGCATACAAATGAGTGCAATCTGCTGGATTAATACTTGGGTTTTTTTTTTTTTTATATAACATGAAGGTATTTTGATTATAATTCATAAACATTAATTCTTTCAAAAGTTGATATCTGTAGATGGAGATGGTTAAGAAACTCTCTTTAAGACGTGAAAGAGCAAAAGAAGAATTACAGCAATGAACACACAAAACTCAAGAGTTGTTTCACCACAGGGCCACCAAAAAGAATCAAAATCATGAGAGCTGCACTCACTGAGTTAAAGTGAAGCCAAAAGCTAGGCCCTGATTAATAAAAAAAAGCTGATGAGACTTGCAGAATTATTGGATATTTTATCATTTATCATCAATTTCAGAGCATAATATCTGGTAAAACAAAAACCCTTTTCATTGGTGAAAACAGCAATTCACATACAGGGTCTGAACTGAATCAAAGCAAATTTTTTTAAAAGGATTCAATATTTTGTTGAATGCATGTTCAAAGCAAAGGGGATATGTTTTGAATCCAATTGATCCATTTGTGGTGAAGACGAATTGATGAGTTATTGTCATTGAAAGGCACTTGTTTTGTCAATTTTTTCACTATGTATATCAGCTTTCCCACCCCCTAAAATAAATTTATTAAAAAAACCATGATGGTCATCTATGAAAAACCATGAAAAAGATAAGTGGGGACGAAGGAATTATTTCTTTGATGACAACAACACGTGTGAGTTGGGTTTTTATATTTTCTTGGGTTCTCAAGGAAACCCACACAAAGAAGAAAAAATGATAGTTGTGTGCATGTGAGAACTACAAAAAAAAAAAAAAATAAAGTTGGAATTTTTGGTGTGAAAAAAACCAAAAATTTCCCTGTTTCCAGGGAAACAAAAGCATATCAGAAAAGAAAGGCTGTCTGCTATGATGCTATAAGATGGTTCTTCGTCATCTATACAACCCCTCTCTGTTTTCAAAGATTTAATCAAAGAGTAGAAGGAAACCTTGATGAAGAAAATAATGAGAAATCCTATATCAAACAGGAAATGATATGTTTTTGACACTTCTTTTTTATATATTTGGATCCCAGTATGGGGAAAGATTAAGGTATTGGGCACATTGATTGGTGTGGGTGACTGGTGTTAAAAAATAATAATAAATTTCACAGAATTTTGTTGGGATTCATACACTCATCATTGATGGATGGACATTATGACAAGGAGCTGTTGTTGAAAAGCTTCTTGATTTGGGTAATGAGGACTCCTTTGAAGAAAGTTACAAAAAGGGGGGAGGAAAAAAATGACTGGTGCTATGGATTAAATTGCCCCTTTAAGAGAATATGGTACTTGTGCAAGTGACCATAACTTGCAGTCTAATCATACGAGTCATTTGAGTTATCAGTGCATATCCAAAACAGGAACACATGAGAATGGGGGCATCTACTTGCTCATGTTTTTGCCCAACCTTATCTCCCTAAACAGCTCAACCTTATAAGCATATGGAACAATGTCAATGTGGAACTGTTTTAGAACTGAAGAATGGGTAAAAATAATCTTTACTCGTTTACAAGATCCTACAATGATCTCCATTTTTTTGTTTCTGGGTTATTTTCAATTAATTTTGAAACCTGTAAAAAGGGTTCATGTTTGTTTGGGAAACAGGATGTTGAAGATTTATAATAGCAGGTACAACGAATTAGCCTTTTCTCCTACTGTGCATGGAGACACCTTTTTGGTTTGCCCTTGCAAACTTAATCACTTTGATCTAGACCAAAAAGTCGCTCGGCCAAAGGTTCACTTGCTTGGGGAACTTACCATCATATTCTCCGCGACCCATCACATGCATCCTAAAAGCTTTATGATTAATTATCTACCGATGTAGTCAATCGCATTTTAAGAAAATTTAATTACATCTTATTACATCTTAACCGAACATCTCATTTGACCCTATAAATAATTCTTTGTTGAGATCCATGATCAACTCAGCGCTAAAAACATTGCTCATACAAGGCTCTGCTCATCACCAAAAGAAGGGGAGTCTTATCTTCCTACTTCAACCACTAGAATATCATTAGGGACCCCCAAACTTCGCATCTTTTATGTCCCATGACATGCATCAGGAAGGCCTTGTAACCAACTACCTACAACATAGTCAATCACATTCTAAGAAGATTTGGTCGTATCTTATCACATTCTAATTGGACACCTCATTTGACTCTCTACAAACATCTATTTATTAAGATCCTTGATCAACTCACCACTAAAACCACTACTCATACAAAGCTCCCCTCATAGCCAAAAGAAGCAAGTCTTTTTTTCCTACTTCAATCACTATGATATCATTAGCGACCTCCCAAAAAACCTCTCGGCATTGGTGTTCCCTTACAAAGACTTTATAACAAGTTACCTACGACATAATCACATTCTAAGAGGATATGGTCACATCCTATCATATCCTTACCAGACACCTCATTTGATTCTATCACCCGTCTTATACAGTAAAGCAACTATTCGTTGAGACCCACGACTAGCTCACCACTTAAACCACCACCTATACAAGGCCCCCCTCACGACCAAACCTTGCAACAACATAGTCGTGAACAAAAAACTAAGAGAATTAACCCAAAACTCAGATGCGACCATACCCACATGGCCTTTTGTGATAGATAACCGAGTTGAATAAGATGTTCTTAAAAGTGACAGGAAAGAGGCACTTGAAAATTGGGTTTTTTTTTCTTTGCATACTTTAGAGAGTAGTAGGAAAGAGAGAGGTCTTTTTGTCTTTGGATAGCTACCTATAAAGTCCAAAGGGGCTATATGAACAATTGTATACAGAATCTAACAGGGAAAAAAATTTAAAATAAAAGGAAAAGGAATATGAGGGGCCAAAGATGGAAGAAAAGGTTGAACGGGTGGATGAGCTTTTTAGAAATTAAGAGGGTAGAGTACCCTTAATGGTAGGCAGCTTTTCCTCTTTTGCTTTCTTTTATGTTTTGTGGGTGCTCTCTAAAAGGCAAGTTGATAAAGTTTGGGAAAGTGAATTTCTACTTACTTAAGTGGAAAAGGCTAAGTTATCTTTGTACAATATATATTTCTAATTTTGAAATTCAAATATCAATTTCTATAATTTTCTTGTTGTGATTACAATTTTTTCTTCTACTAAAAAAAAAGTATATTAGTTTAAAAAAGAAAACCGTGAATATAAAAAAATTAACATTTTGAATTCTATGAATATTCAATTAGTATAATGTGAAATGTGACACTTAACACAACAAATAACTTTTTAACTCTCAACAACATATAAAAAATACCTAACTTAAATTAAGAAGCATGGGCAACCTTACTCCCATGCACCCTTATGCAAAGGTAGCTCTTTGGTAGCTTGAAATCTTTACAAAAATATCTAACTACACCTTTATATCCATCCTCTCTTTCATTTTAATAGTATTTTATTAAAATTTCTTTTTGCTCTTGATGATTATTATTCTCTCACTGATTTTAGAATTGAAGAGTGTCACAAAGTACAAACTCCAATGCTTTTATGGTTTACCTTTCTTTTTGCAAAATGTTTTATCTCAACTAACAGCTTCTAAAGAAGATGTTAAGAAATCCTATTACATAAATATAGATCAGTTATCATAGAAAAGCAAACATATGGATATACATTATTACATAAATAATGTCTCATGGTGTTTTCAATTTCAAAGTAACTAATGTGAAATGATAAAAATGAACCCACTTTGGTAGCTAAATTTAATTTTAAATATTTGATAATTGAAAATGAATTCATGCTCTAATTTATCTTGAGATCAAATGTTTGATTATTCCCAACAGTTCAATGACATCATATAATTTCACAAAAAGATAAAAGATAACCCAAACAGTTGGATTCGCAGAAGTGCTTATTTTAATGGAGTCCCATATTTGATTTAAGATGGAGGTTTTTATTTTTTTTTGCGATCATAAGATCGGAGTTTTTGACCTTTCAACTGTTTTCTAACTCATATTTTATATTTCATTATTAATCAATAACTTATATCATGCATCGACTTTTATGAGATATTAAATATATGAAAAAACTAATTAAATACTTATACAAGATACATATCTCTATATTGAAGAAGGATGAAATAAAAGCTCTGAACATGAGATTTTTTAGCTATTGAGATTGGTTTTTAGGAAGTTGGATTCAAAGGAGAAAAAGTTGTTTATACACTCATATTTGATGTGATTGTAGGAACCAGTTTTGTATTAGCAATGAAGCAAATTGAGGCAGCACCCGTCATGAATAAGGTTAAAGCTCAACATTGAAAAGAGCCCAAAAATAAAATTAAAAAATTGCTAGATTGTGTAAAAAAGAAAAATAGAAGAATTTTTTAGTCTCTTTCAATTTTAATATTGAGAAAAATGGTCTTTTTGAAAAGAATCAGAGTAATTTAATTCATGTCAATTTTAAAATTGAACAATTAAGGACAATTAATCAAAGTATTAATATTTTTTCTGTCAATTGTACATTATTTTTATTGTTATAATCGCATATTTAGCTCTTGATGTTTATATATTCCGTGTAAATATTGTGGGCTAAATTTGTTAAACAATAATCAAGTTGACAAAATGTGTAAATGTTACAAGCTAAATTTGTTAAATCAAGACCAAATTGACAAAATGTGTAAACTTTAAAAGTTACATTTGATATTTTACCAATAAAAATCATGTACAATTGACAAAAAGTATTAACATTGTGATTAACTGTCTCTAGTTACTCAAAGTTAAATTGTTTTTAATTTTTTCAGAGGGACAAATCTATTTAATATTGAATTGTGAATGATAAAAAAAAAAAAAAACTTTTACCAAGCTGCCCACTCTTGGGCTAAGTAAGCTCGTCTATGGCTGGCCGCTCTTTGGGCTTATTGATACCCAATTGTCTTGCATTGTAGGCTCCCAAGCTGCCCAATACATTTAGGATTGGTTCTCTCACATAATCATTAATGGCCTACAAAATCCAACAATAAAATTAAGTTTAAGATTAATCAAATTAATCCACGATGGGCGACATAATCATACCCAAAACACATTCTTAATCTTTGTAAAAAGGTCTAAATCTTATTCCATTTGACGTAATGCATAGTTTTCTAAATCTTAGTAAATTTTACTTATTATAAAAGATTTTTATTTTTTACAAGAGTTATTACTCATTATTTTTTTAATTTCAAATTTAAACTCATACTAGATATTCTTTATTTTATGCTTAACTAAACAAAATTTTTCATTATATTAGTAATCAAGCTAAATATAAAAATATATATAGTAAGAATGACTTCTTTATGTGCACGAGATGAAAATTTCTTGCAAGAAATAATCCCAAAGTTTCAAAAATAAAAATGACCTAAAAATAAAGTGTAAAGAAAACTAAAATTAATGAAAAATCCAAAAAATAGAAAATACTAAAAATTGGTAGCTTCTTAAAAGGAAACAGTTCCACAATTCTGTCCCTGCCAATTTCGAATTAGAAAAATTGAGCCATAACTTTCATTTATTATTATTATTATTATTATTATTATTATTATTATTATTATTTAAATACCTTTTAAGGTGCCATTAATTTCAAAATTAAGTAAATTAGACCCAGTCAATTATTAATCATTAAATTGATGGCTTAGCAATTAGGATTTTAAAAGCCCTTTTTAATTTTTAATTGTGCATTATATTTCTTCTTATTTGCCCATTTTATAATTTTGAAATTTAATCATTTTCAATTTTCAATTTTATTGATAAAAGTTAAGGGTATACATAATATTTATATAGCAATAATTACATAAGAATAGAAAATATATATAATATATTTATAAACATATTTCTAAATATACGGAAAGATATATAATAATATACAATATATTTAGATATTACTAAACGATAATATATCATAATAATATTTTAATAATATATGATTTTGTTTTACTAATGTTTAATTTTCAATTGTTAAGTGGCGGTACTAACCTTAGCGTTGGCTGTCGCTCGCCTTTTTCTACCTCCTATTAACCCTTTCTTTCTTTCTTCTTCTCATTCACTCTATATGTTTTCTATCTTTTTAATTTGTAAATTTATTTTGTGGGTATCTTTGTTATCTTCACAAGTTGTGATGGGCAGATGATAGGCCCTGTCGTTCATTAAAACTCCACTAGCCACCAGTAGTTTTTCTTGAAAAGTGAATGGTTCTCCTTCAGCTTCTTAATCTGTTTCTATTTTGAGAGAATTTCATAATAATAAATGATTTCACAAGTTGATTTGGACCCTTGTTGTCTTAATTTTTATATTTTTTTTGTTTCTTTTTCAATTGTTTAATAAGTTTTCAATTTTAAAAGTTTTTGCCTCCTCTTGTAACACGCTTTTTAGTCTTGCTTATGCATGTAACCTTAGTTTTACAAGTGATTTTAGGGATGGTCTCGTTGTCGTCCTCTCTAGTTTGGTAAATGCTCAACTCTTTTATCGATTTTTGTTCGCCGCTTTGGACTATCCGAGGTTGATTTTCTTACTGTATTAAGTGCTTGCAATCATTTCATGTAACACCCCTAACCCTTATCCGTCGCTGGAATAGGGTTACAAAACATTACCGGACTTTTCAGATCAAACCATTCAAAACATGTCAGAACAACAAACCTAGGTATCTAACCAATATACGTTTAGGTTCCACAATTATATCATCGAAACACATCAATAAGACATCATATAAATCCAATTTGTAAAGATGCCAAATTCATTCTAATTTGCCTATATCATGTTCAGTTATGCACTAATTTAAAACATGTCATATTATAGCCTTAACATAATGTATACTCATATGTATATAATCAACTAATATTAACTTATAATCTTATTTACAATCAACTCACAAAATAGTTAACATTTAGACGCCCTAGGTACATGCCGACACAAAAAGAAAAACATCACCACGTTTTGAGATCAGAATCGTTGATGGATGCTAAATCGGCGATCAAACTTAAGTACCTAACCTACGCACAGAAAACAAAACCATGCGCTGAGTATAAACTCAGTGATATTTCTATAATCCGAATATTAAAGGCAAGATAATTTAATATATACATTTAATCACACAATAACATTAATTATTCAATTAATCAATTCATCAACACATCATTTATAACATATTCAATTCTCATCTCTTGCTATTTCAAATCTCATACTTGCTATTCAAAGAGCTTTTCACATTCAATGTTTTCTAATACCAATCATAGTATCATTTCATTTAATCACCCCTATTAACATAACTCGAATTATGACGGATACACGGATCCAATCGAAACACACCAGTTTGGTACTCAGTACCTCATCGGATAATTCAAAGTAATAATTTGACACCCAGTGTCTCATCGGCTAAATCGAAGTAAATTGGCACCCAGTGCCTCATCAAATTAATCTGAAGTAATAGATTGATACCCAATGTCTCATTGACTCGAAGTTAAAGAAATCCGTGAAGTCTTCCAATCCTATGGCATGTCATCTATATCCGTCTCAGCTTGATACAGTTAATAGGGTTTAATTTCACTTTCCAATAATAATATCCAATATCATATTTGCAATAATATTACATTTACACATATATATTCATAATAGATATATTCTAATTCAATTCAATCAATATAAATTCAATAATTTCATCATATACCAAATTAATCCATTTCAATTGCAAAACATAAATATTCTCACCTCAACACTTACCATATTGATGGGTGTCAAAACCACCAAAAATAATTCCTACTAAATTAACTCTAAATAGTAGTAAAGAGTGGTAGTAGGGTCGAGTCCATAGGGATTGGATATTGTAATCAACTTCTGCGTTCACTTATGAACTGAATATTCTTCGCGTCAAACGTCGTGTCAAGAGTCGTGCCCATGACTCCAAACACACCTGCAACAAAAATAAACAATTAAACCGGGGGAGTTTGAGAATGTTTAAGAAGGTAAAATAATCTAATCAACTTAAATAAACGATTGAATACTATTGAAAATAAATGTAAACTGGAAATAAATTCAGACTTGTGTAAACAGATAAAATAAGCCTTAGCCTTAGACTTGGTAAATTTCGTATCAAGAATCGATCCTTGAAAATTAATCTTCTCCTCCAAACGATAAGCTGGTTATAGCAGTTAAGAATGTCCTAACCACTAATTCCTCCTCTAGTAGCTGGTTCCAGTACGACCTGCAAACCAACCCTTACCGATTATCTAACCGAGATACACGTGTTCCAGATTCAAGATTCCGGTAGCCTTGCATTCTGAAGAACCCAACTCGAATTAACGGCCTCAACCACGTGGGTCGTTTAAGCAAACTTCTTCCTTGATTTGTTCTCAGAGAACCGAATACAGCACGGCCAACTCGTTTCTCCAACTGTCAGCAAACACGACTTCAACCCAACATGCACTTTGACTTGAAATTGAGTTTAACTTTAAGGGATGATTGGTCTATCCTGATACTTAGGAAAAAAATATATATCGATTGGAAGGATTTTTAGCACGAATACGAATCTCACAATTCCCGACCGAAAAGAACACCGGCCTAAAGCTAAGATGAAATTTAGTGAAGCATGAATTTATTCATGCTTGTAAGTTGTGAAAGGTGATAGAATTTGAATAATAATGGAATAAATTAGGGAACAAAAAGGCTTGGAAAGCAATTGGACGAATTTAGAAAGAACAAAGAAATTGAAATGATTATATACATGGGGTTTACAAAATTTAGCCTAAACTAATTTAACATAAAATCAAAAATAAAAATAAATAAAAATAAATAAAAATAAATAAATAAAATAAAATAAGATTTTCCTATATTTGGCTTATACAAAGTTAAAATATTTGATGTGTCCTTGGCTTCCTCCACCTTTTTGATTTGGCCCCATTTCAATGATTGTCTTTCAAATTGGCCCTTTTTAGCTTGTTTTTGACTAATTGCATCACTGACAAGATTAAATCATAAAAGCAAAAGTACTTAATTAGTAGGGTTCGATTAAAAAATAAACCAAATTAAACACAAAAATATGCAAATTAACATGTTTATCACATATACATTAAATAAAAATTACAACAATTAATAACTAGCTTCGGACCAGAAATTTTGAGCTATTCCTCGTCGACTTTATCTTTCCCCTTTTTAGTCGAGAGTTCCGGTACGACGTAAACTACATAATTAAAACAATTAAAATTTATCAATACAATACAATTTAAATTTCATATTGAATATTTCAACTTTTTACTCAACATTTGTCTAAATTCCAATTTAGTCCGTAAACCGAGACTAACTTTTATTCTTCACATTTAATTCTTTATTTTCAGGAAAATTCCATTTTAGACTAAATTCAACTCCCTATTTTCTAGTAAATTTATAAATTTTGAATTTTCACAATTTAGTCCCTAATACTCAAAATTTACAATTTATTCTACAATTCAATCCTTTTCATTTCTAACTTAAAAATCTATCAATTTAATCTCTAATACTAAAATTATTTAACATAGACAACACTTAAAAGCTCAATAATTTCTAAAATTTTGACATGGGTCGAGTAATATTTAATACCGAATTCTAAAAATATAAAATTACAAGAAAATGGACTAAATTGACTAACCAATTGAACTTAAAACCTTGAAACCCTAATTTCTTATTTCTTTTCTTTCTTCTCTTTCTTTTCTTTCTTTATTTCATTTACTTATTTATTTTATTATATTTACTTTATTATTATTATATTATAAATATTTACTTAAATATTAAGTAATACATATTTTATTAATATATACATATGTATATTATTTTTACACATGTAATCACTATTATCATCCACTTTTTGAAATAAGGCTTAATTGCTTATTTAGTTCCTTTACTTTTCTTTAATCTATAATTCAACTTTCATCTTTTATGTAATTTAGTCCTTATACCTAATTACTCTTAATTCATGCAAATTTTCCTAACCAAACCTAATTAACTACACAACTAACTTCGTAAATATTTATTATTTACGAATCCGTTTTATGAAAACAAAATCCCGAAAATGTATTTTTCGACACTCGTGACTATCGGGTCGTTACACTTCAAATATATCGTGCTTGAGTTGTGAGAAAGCCAATTGTCAACGTGCTATGATGCTCTATTGATGCTGAGACTAAAGCTTTTGTTGTGTTGATTGAGCTTGTTCTTCACCATTTACAACGAGTGTTTGTTATTTTTTGTCATTGAATTGTATGGTTTCATTCATTGAATGAATTAATGAATTTACTTTTCAAAAAAAAATTCAATTGTTAGTCCTTTTGACCGAATTCTTTTTAAAATAGTTAAGATAAAAATTAGAAATTGATTTGAAATATTAAAATATTATATCAACGGATCTGATTGATACATATCAATATAAATCGATATTGATCAAAATATATCAATAAATATATATATCGAGATACGAGAGTAATTTTTGTTTGCCACATTTTCACATCATTTTTTTATTTTGAAAGATGTTTAGCATCATTTTATGTTGTATCTGTTAGAATTAAGTGACCCAAATTCTTATTTAAATAAAATACGATGGAAAATAAAATAAAAGTAAAATCTATATAGAACTAGACTTCTTTTATTTTATTTTAGAATAAGGTTTTTAAACCTTATTAAACTCCATCTATTTTATATTGATTAGGATAAGGTGTTTCAATCCTACTAGAATATGGCTTTACAAGCCTATAAATAGACATAGTCTATTCCTCTTGTATTGATTCAAATTTTCGACATAGTGAATTTTCTTCTCTTACTTTGTGGTTTTTCCGAAAGGGTTTCACGTAAAATTTGTGTGTTCTTTATTTTATTTATTTTATTTTATTTTATTTTCATAAATTGGTATCGAGCTTCGGGTTATTCATTTCGATCACGGTAATGGCGTCTTTGAAGTATGAAATTCCTTTGTTGGATCGCAACACAGATTTGCGTTGTGGCAAATTAAAATGCAAGCGTTCTTGCAGATGGATCTCGGAGGATGCCTGCTAGGATAGATAAGATGCCATCGACATTAACAGATGAAGAGAAGAAGCGTAAGGATCGAAGGCATTAACACAATTACATCCGCATTTGTCCAACGAAATTTTGCGGGATGTGATGAAAGAAAAACTGCCATTGCATTATGGAAGAGGCTAGAACAAATATGTATGTCGAAAACTCTAACAAGCAAGTTGCATATGAAGCGGCGTCTTTATGCTCATCGTTTGGAAGAAGATGCGTCGTACACGAACACTTAAGTGTTTAAAGAAATTCTCTCAAACTTGGAGGCCATGGAGGTTCGATATGATAAGGAAGATCTAGGGTTGATTCTACTTTGTTCGTTGCCCGTCTTATTCAACCTTTAGAGACACGATTTTATATAGCATGAGTCTCTCACGGTTGATGAGGTTTATGATTCTTTAACCTCGTATGATAAGATGAAGCATCTTGTGGTTAAACCCGACTCTCGGGAGAGGGTCTCATTGTTCGTGGGAGACAAGATCGAAATCTTGATGATGATCGTGGTAGGACACGAGCGGAATCCTCGTGGTAAATCTAAGGGTAGATCGAAGTCTTCAAGCAGAGGTAAAACTTGCAACTTCGCAGAAGAAAGGGCACATTAAATCTGAGTGCTATAAGCTACAAAATAAGATTAAAAGGAGGTGTGAATCAAAAGGAAAACAACCGGAAAATTTCGATGAAGGCGATGTTGTAGAAGACTACAGCGATGGTGAACTTCCATCGCTTCATCAATGATTCTAAAGTGGCGAGTGGATACTTGATTCAGTTGCACCTTCCACATGAGTCCCAATCGGGATTGGTTTACAACTTATGAAGCGATGTCTGAAGGTGTTGTTTTGATGGGAAATAATGCTTCATGTAAAATTGCGGTGTTGGAACAATTAAAGTTAAGATGTTTGATGGAGTTGTCGAATACTTAGTGACGTCTTTGCATGTTCGAATTGAAAAGAAATTTAATTTCGTTGAGTACTCTTGATTCAAAAGTGCAGATACACAAATGAAAGTGGGGTTTTAAATATTTCAAAGGGTCCTTGTTGTGATGAAAGGGCGGAGAAAAATTGCCAAGTTATATGTTTTTCAGGGTTCTCTCATTCTTGGTGATGCAAATTGTCGCTTCCTCTTCCTTGTCAGATGATGATATTACTAAACTTTGGCATATGCGCCTAGGGCATATGAGTGAGAATGGCATGACTGAATTAAGCAAAAGAGGACTTCTTGATGGGCAAGGAATTTGCAAATTGAATTTCTGTGAGCACTATGTTTTTGGGAAGCAAAAGAGAGTTCGATTCACTAGAAGAATCCATAACACGAAGGAAGCGTTGGAGTATATTCATTACGATCGTGGGGCTATCCAGAGTGCCTTGAGAGGTGGAGCTAATTATATGCTAACCTTTATTGATGATTTTCCGAAAAAAGTTTGGGCGTTCTTCACGAAGCGAAAAGCGATGTGTTTTCGCATTTAAGTCTTGGAAAATTATGATTGAAAAAGCAGACGGAAAATAGATAAAATACCTCCGTCTGAGACAATGACTTAGAGTTACATTACGATGAGTTTAATAGATTGTGCAAGTTAGAAGGATCATGAGACACTTGACGATTCGTCATACTCCACAAAGACAACGGTGTTGCGAGCGAATGAACGAGCGATCATGGAGAAGGTTCGATGTATGTTGTCAAATGCCAACTTACGAAGTCATTTTGGGCGAAGCGACCTCTCTCGCATGTTTTTGATCAATCGATCTCCATCCGTTGCCATTGAGAAAAGACTCACAAGAGGTATGGTGCGGTAATCCCGCTAATTATTACGATTTAAAGATTTTTGGGTGTCTGCGTATGCTCATGTTGATAATGGAAAATTGGAATCGAGATCCATTAAATCGTTTTCTTGGTTATAAAGTTCGTGTAAAATGCTATAAGTTATGGTGTCTGAAAATAGAAAAGTTGTGATTAGCGAGATGTTGTTTTTGATGAAACTGCTATGCTAACTAACTTATCTCTTAAAGACTCTTCCAATAAAGAAAACCACAAGGGTGGAGCATCAGTTAATCTGAATCAACTCCTCAAGCCAAGATAAAAATTGAGAATAGAGTTGCTTCTTCACCGCAATACTCTATCGCAAAAAAGCAGAACAAGAAGAGAAATTAAACCTCCAAAGAAGTATGCCGAGGCGATCTAGTTGCTTATGCTTTAAATGTGGTGAAGATATAGATGCGAATCAAGAGCCATTTAATTATTACGAGGTGATTAGTGTGAAGACTCGAAAAAGTGGATGTTTGCTATGCAAGAGGAGATGGAATCACTCCACAAAAAGCAGAACATGGGATCTTGTAAAACTTCCTAAAGGTAAAAAGGCATTCGTTGTAAATGGGTGTTTAAAAGAAAGAAGGGACTCGGAGTTGAAGAACCGGATATAAAGCAAGGCTTGTTGCAAAGGGTTACTGATCAAATTCGAGTGGACTTCATAGATGTGTTCTCCCGGTTGTTAAGCATAGTTCGATTCGAGCTTTGCTTGGTATTGTGGCCATGCATGATTTGGAGCTTGAGCGGTTAGATGTAAAAGCGCATTTACGCATGGAGAACTTGAGGAGGATATTTACATGCAACAACCAGAGGGTTTCTGATCTCGAAAAAAGAGGACTATGTTTGCTTCTGAAAAAGTCCCTTTACGATTTGAAACGATCACCAAAACAATGGTACAAGAGGTTTGATTCCTTTATGACTTCTCATGATTTCAAAAGAAGTAGTTTTGACAGTTGTGTCTACTTTAAGAAAAAGCGTGATGGTTCTTTTGTGTATCTACTTCTTTATGTTGATGACATGTTGATAGCAACAAAAGATAAAGTAGAGATAAGAAAGGTCAAAGCCCAACTAAGTGAAGAATTTGAGATGAAAGATTTAGGACCAGCAAAGAAGATACTTGGTATGGAGATCCTTAGAGATAGAAAAGCAAGTAAATTGTACCTAAGTCAGAAGGGGTACATTGAGAAAGTTCTTTGCGAGTTCAATACGCAGAGTGCTAAGCTCATTAGTACTCCTTTAGCGACTCATTTTAGACTTTCATCGCTTTGTCTCCACAATCGATGATGAGATTGAGTACATGTCACATGTTCCATACTCTAGTGCGATGGGATCTCTCATGTATGCTATGGTTTGTTCACGTCCGATTTATCATATGCAATCGGTGCGATTAGCGGATACATGGCGAATCTCGGTAAAGAACACTGGAAAAGCAGTTCGATGGATTTTAAGATACTTACGAGTACTACGATGTTTGCTTACAGTTTGGAAGAACTAGAGATGGAGTCATTGGGTATGTTGATGCTGATTTTCTTGGAGACCTTGATAGAAGAAGATCTCTCACGAGTTATGTCTTTACAATCGGAGGTTGTGCAATCGGTTGAAAGCCACTTTGCAAACTACGATCGCTTTGTCTACCACTGAAGTTGAGTATATGGTGATTCTTGAGGCTTGTAAAGAAGTCATTTGGTTGAAGGGACTCT
The DNA here is from genome assembly GCF_025698485.1 of Gossypium arboreum. Taxonomy (NCBI): domain Eukaryota; kingdom Viridiplantae; phylum Streptophyta; class Magnoliopsida; order Malvales; family Malvaceae; genus Gossypium; species Gossypium arboreum. The sequence goes on from NC_069071.1 coordinate 6,209,994, forward strand.
TTAGTGAACTTAATGAAGACCTTCAAATCGATCAGATATTTTGTGACGATCAGTGCCATCTTTCTTACAAAAGATCAAATGTTTCATGAGAGAACAAAACACATTGATGTTCGGTATCATTTTGTTCGTGATATTATTGCTCGTGGTGATATTGTTGTGAGCAAAATTAGTACTCATGAAAATCCTGCAGATATGATGACTAAGTCACTTCCTATAACCAAGTTTGAGCATTGCTTAGACTTAGTTGGTGTTCATTGTTGAAGTTAAACCCTTAAGGGGTTTTATGGAAGAGGTGGAGAACTTGTTTATTAAAAGTTCGCGATGAAGAACTTGTTCATTGAGAATTTGTGTCAAGGTGGAGATTGTTAGAATTAAGTGACCCAAATTCTTATTTAAATAAAATATGATGGAAAATAAAATAAAAGTAAAATCCATATAGAACTAGACTTCTTTTATTTTATTTTAGAATAAGGTTTTTTAAACCTTATTAAACTCCATCTATTTTATATTGATTAGGATAAGGTGTTTCAATCCTACTAGAATATGGCTTTACAAGCCTATAAATAGACATAGTCTATTCCTCTTGTATTGATTCAAATTTTCGACATAGTGAATTTTCTTCTCCTCTGCCCGTGGTTTTTTCCCGAAAGGGTTTCCACGTAAAATTTGTGTGTTCTTTATTTTATTTATTTTATTTTATTTTATTTTTCACAGTATCAATGAAACCAGATCGATAGATATTGATATAAATTTATATTGATCAAAACATATCAATAAATACATATATCGAGATACGAGAATGATTTTTGTTCCCCTCATTTTCCCTTCATTTTTTTTTTGAAAGATGTTTCGCATCATACAATAAGCTAATTCAATTGGTTATATCTAACCACTCTTATAACTTGTTTTTAGTAGGAAAAAGGTTAAAATTTTGCTTATTTTAATGACGTTTTAATTTTTACAAGAGTTATTACTTATTATTTTCTAATTTCAAGTTTAAATTTATACTAATTGTTCGTTATCTTATGCCTAACTATCGTAGTCATATAGGACTAGGAAAAATATAATATATTCCTAATATATGAAAAATATATAATAATATACAATAGATTTAGATATTTATAAAAGATAATATCCCATAATAATATCTTAACAATATACATATTTTACTATTATTTAATTTTCAATTGTTAGTCTTTTTAATTGAAACTCCTTTTAAATAATTAAGGCAAAAATTAGAAATTGGTTTGAAATATTAAAATATTGTATCAACGGATACATATCGATACATACATATATAAATTGATATTGATAAAAACATATCAATAAATACATATCTCGAGATACGAGAATGATTTTTGTTCCCGCATTTTCTCACCATTTTTATTTTATTTTGAAAGATGTTTTGCATCATTTTATATTGTATAAATGGATACAGATTGATATATACCGATATTGATCAAAACATATCAATAAATACATATCTCGAGATACGAGAATAATTTTTGTTCCCTGCATTTTCTCATAAAATTTTTTTATTTTGTAAGATGTTTCGCATCATTTTATATTGTATTAACAGATATAGATTGATACATACCGATATAAATCGATATTGATCAAAACATATAAATAAATACATATCTCGAGATACGAAAATAATTTTTGTTCCCCGCATTTTTTCATCAATTTTTTTTTATTTTAAACGATGTTTCGCATGATTTTATATTGTATCAATGGATATAGATTGGTACATACCAATATAAATCGATATTGATAAATACATATCTCGAGATACGAGAATGATTTTTGTTCCCTGCATTTTCTCATCATTTTTTTTTTATTTTGAAAGATGTTTCGCATGATTTTATATTGTATCAACGGATACAGATTGATACATATAAATATAAATCGATATTGATCAAAACATATTAAAAAATACATATCTTGAGATACGAGAATAATTTTTGTTCTCTGCATTTCCTCATCATTTTTTTTTGAAAGATGTTTTGCATCATTTATATTGTATCAACGGATATAGATCAATACATACTGATATAAATCGATATTGATAAACACATATCAATAAATACATATCTTGATATGCGAGAATAATTTTTGTTCTCTGCATTTTCTCATCATTTTTTAAAAAAATTTTGAAAGATGTTTCACTTGATTTTATATTGTATCAACGGATACATATTGACAGATTCCGATATAAATCGATATTGATCAAAACATATTAATAAATACATATCTTGAGATACGTGAATAATTTTTGTTCTCATCATTTTTTTTTTCATTTTGAAAGATGTTTCGCATCATTTCATATTGTATCAACGAATAAAGATCAATACATATCGATATAAATCGATATTGATAAACACATATCAATAAATACATACCTTGAGATACAAGAATGATTTTTGTTCCTTGCATTTTCTCATCTTTTTATTTTATTTTATTTTGAAAGATGTTTCGCATGATTTCATATTGTATCAACAGATACAGATCGATCCATACCTATATAAATCAATATTGATCAAGACATATTAATAAATATCTATATTGAGATACGAGAATAATTTTTGTTCCTGCATTTTTCTCATAAATTTTTATTTTATTTTGAAAGATGTTTTGCATCATTTTATATTGTATCAATAGATACAGATCGATGCATACTAATATAAAATTATATTGATAAAAACATATCAATAAATACATATATCGAGATATGAGAATGATTTTTGTTTTCCATATTTTCTCATCATTTTATATTATTGAATTTGGGGTTGTATTGGTGCAGCTGGTAAGAGATATTGGTGTTCATACAATGAGGCTGATGACAAACAACCATACTGAAAAATGCTGGTTTACCATATGTATTCCATGACATGTTTTTACTTTTTATTTTGCTAGTAAAGTTTTATATATTCTCTATGGTCATACTTTGCGAATGATTAAAATTTTATGTATTAGCATACATTTTTGGTAAGTTGACTCGAAAAGGAAATTTACAAATAGGGCTGATATCCAGCCTAATCAGCATTAATAAAATTAACTATTTTAAATGGATGAAAAACATAAGGATAGTTACATTACTTGCGGTGGAAGTTACCCGTTAAAGCTCAAACACTAATGTTAAAATTCTAAAAGCTTACAACAGAAATATATAAAGACTTCCTACGTTCGATATTCCCTACACTTCCTACTTGCTTATCGTCTCTTTCACTGTTCTTCTCTTCTCTTCTCTTCTCTTCGCTTCTTTTCTCTGCAACCAAGTCTTTTCTTTTTATCCTTTTGATTTTTATTAGTTTCTCTATGCCATGATGGATCTCACTTCATCCTCCAACAACCGCCACCCGTCGCCTCCATCGGATGGCCATAAATCCTTCCAGCTCCACTGCTACTCTAACAACAACCATCAGAAACCCACATGTCCGGCTGTCAATAACCGATACCCTCCTTCGCCATCAACTGCTGTTTCTTCCACCGATAACAACACTCTCCGACCCCCAAACTTCATGATTCAACTCTTAAAGGACTCTCCTCCCTTCCGATCAGAACCCAGCAACCTACAAACTCTACTTTCTCAACTCAACCCATCCCCGGAAAAGTTCCACATTGACCCTACTGGAAAAATCGCTGCTTCCTTATATTTCCAGGAATGGACTACAACCCTCTCTTCGATTATTTCACTCTGGCGTTCCCGCCTTGAGGGGTCTCACAATTACACTCCCAACCTTATTTCCAACGTCCTCGTACCTTCCGACAGTCTGGAACTCCAACAAGACCTGAAAACCCTTTTCTCGAACCATATAAAGGGATTGATGGAAGGGGAATTGGTTAAGGAATGGCAGAAAAAAATCGATGAGAAGTCTGATCAGATTGCTGAAGTATCGGGACAAATGGGTAAGAGGCATTATTCAATGGGAAGATTTTTCATGCTGAATGACAAGAAGAAAGCTTTGAATGAAGAGAGCCTGATGATCTCGAAGCGGTTGAATGAGTTTAAGGGAGGGATGAGGAGTTTGCTACGGTGTTTGGAAGATGAGAAAATCGGGAAGGAGGAACAAGAGGAAAATATCGATGTTTTCAGGGTTGATGGAGAGCTTGATTGGGAGAGAATTCATCGGCTGATTTTGAGGGAATGTAGGAGATTGGCCGATGGTTTGCCTATTTATGCTCACAGGCAAGAGATTCTCACTAGAATACATGGTGAACAGGTGAAAATTTATTCCTAAACCCCCTTCATTTATGTTCTATATTCAGCTCCTTTTAGGGTTTTATGAAGTAGTTTAGAAGATGAGTTTAATCTTATATATTGGAGTGCAGTATAGATACTTGGTAATACAAGTCGAAAACTTGAAATGTTGGTTATACTCATATATCTTGGAGATTAAAAGCACTAGTGTTTTTGCTGTGTCCTATTGAAGAGGATTATCGGGTATTTATTTACACGGTTACTGTTTATGAAATTGACATTCTAGGTTGACTTCATTCATCAACTGGTAGGGCCATGTACGAGTCGCTGGTGGTCTTTGGTTGGTAATCATAAATACATAACACCTTTATATGCATGAAATGCTATTATTTAAAGGATTATCATATTATATATTGAGACCATGTAATTAGAGTTCAATAACTTGAAGAGTAGGTTGAAGTACACTCCAATACAATAGAGAGTGAAAGTAAGTTCATATCGTCGCCTTGTAAAACCATTGAAGAATTAATATCTTGTCATTGACTACTCGTTTTTAAAAGAGAAATTTTAAATTCATTATCAGTGGAGTTTTTAGACTCTCCAATAAGGGGTTAATAGGGTGATACACACCTATCCATAGTTGGGTTTATAATAAGTATCACGTTCATTTATTTGCAAGTAAAGAAATTTACAACCTTTTGATAGGCTTCGTCTATTTATCTTTTTCCCTAGTGTTATGAGAAATTAACGAGGATCTCAGTACTAAGTAGCTAACTCCTAGGTTAATCTTCAGAGGATAGTATGGAGAGGCTGTTCAATTGCTTGAAATGTGATTTAGGATAAAGTGGATTTGAACATTGAGATACCATAAAGGTTGAAAATTAACATAGGCTAGTCATTGCAAATGAGCAAGTAGGGAGCTGCAGCTAAATTGGAAGAGAGCCCTAAACTAAATCCGATGGTTGTTATATACCTTAGAAAGAAATTAAAAAAAAAAGACTCTTTTATTGTCCCATGCAATTAGTATATAGTAACTGCAAGATGATTAGGAAATTCTCTTTGCTATTTTATTTATTTTGTTCCTATACTACTTGAGTGTTTAACTTTAGTTACAGTGTAGTATTTTTCAATGTGTCTCTAATAACTATTAAATGATCAGATAATTGTATTGATTGGGGAGACTGGTTCTGGAAAGAGTACGCAGCTGGTTCAGTTTCTTGCTGATTCAGGAATTGCTGCTAATGAGTCTATTGTATGTACTCAGCCAAGGAAGATTGCCACCGTCTCATTAGCACAAAGAGTCACAGAAGAAAGCTCTGGGTGTTATGATGATAATTTTGTAACATGTTATCCAACATTTTCATCTACTCAGCAGTTTGATTCCAAGTTAATATATATGACTGACCATTGTTTACTGCAGCATTATATGAATGATAGGAATTTGTCAGGAATTTCTTGCATCATTGTTGATGAGGCCCATGAAAGAAGTTTGAATACTGATCTTCTTTTGGCATTGGTTAAAGATTTACTTGTTCGAAGACTTGATTTAAGGCTCATAATAATGTCTGCAACGGCTAATGCAGATCAACTGTCAGACTACTTTTTTTGTTGTCCGATACTTCATGTGATTGGGAGAAACTTTCCTGTTGATATTCAATATGTTCCTTGTGCAACTGAGGGAACTTCTGGTTCTGGTATGGTTGCTCCGTATGTTTCTGATGTCTTGAGGATGGCTGCTGAGGTTCATAAAACGGAGAAAGAGGGGAACATTCTTGCATTTTTGACATCAAAGATTGAAGTTGAATGGGCTTCTGAGAATTTTGAAGCTCCAAATGCAGTTGCTTTACCATTGCATGGAAAGCTATCCTTTGAAGAACAATTTCGTGTTTTCCAGAACTACCCTGGGAAACGGAAAGTCGTATTTGCAACAAATATAGCAGAGACATCACTTACTATTCCTGGGATAAAGTATGTGATTGATTCTGGTTTGCTGAAGGAGAGTAAATTTGAACCTGGCACTGGAATGAATGTTCTCAAAGTGTGCTGGATCAGCCAGAGTTCTGCCAATCAGAGGGCTGGACGAGCTGGGAGGACAGAACCTGGAAGATGCTACAGACTATATGCAGCAAGTGATTTTGAGTCAATGCCCTCTAATCAAGAGCCTGAGATTCGCAGAGTTCATCTTGGTGTTGCAGTTCTGCGGATCCTTGCTTTGGGAGTCAAAAAAGTTCAGAGTTTTGATTTTGTTGATGCACCTAGTTCTAAAGCCATTGACATGGCCATTAGGAATCTTATCCAGTTGGAAGCCATTGTAGAGAATAATGGAGTTTTTGAATTAACTGTGGAAGGGCGGTACTTGGTAAAGTTGGGGATTGAGCCTCGTCTTGGTAAACTGATTCTCAGTTGCTTCCATTATGGTCTTTGTAGAGAGGGTCTTGTTCTTGCTGCTGTTATGGCAAATGCTAGTAGCATATTTTGCAGGGTGGGAAATGATCGTGATAAGGTAAAAGCTGATTGTCTTAAGGTGCAATTTTGCCACAGAGATGGCGATCTCTTTACTCTGCTCTCTGTGTACAAGGAATGGGAAGCCTTCCCGGCCAATAGAAAAAATAAATGGTGCTGGGAGAACAGTATAAATGCTAAATCAATGCGGCGATGCCAAGACACAGTTACTGAATTGGAAATTTGTCTGCAAAAGGAGCTTGCTGCTGTTATTCCAAGTTACTGGTTATGGGATCCTCATAAGACTACTGAGCATGATAAGTGCTTGAAGGCAATTATACTTTCTTCCCTTTCCGAAAATGTAGCCATGTATTCTGGATATGACCAACTTGGTTATGAAGTGGCATTGACTGGACAACATATTAAGTTACATCCTTCTTGTTCATTGTTGATATTTGGTCAGAAACCACATTGGGTTGTTTTTGGTGAAATTTTATCAGTAACTAATCAATACTTGGTTTGTGTAACAGCTTTTGATTTTGAATCTTTAGCCATTCTCCGTCCTCCGCCCATGTTTGATGCATCTAAGATGGAAAGCCGGAAGCTGCAAGTAAAGGCAATGGCTGGTTTTGGCAGTACTCTGCTAAAAAAAATTTGTGGGAAATCCAACCATAATCTTCGATCACTTCTGTCACGGATTAGGACTGCCTGTATGGATGAACGAATTGGTATTGAAGTCAATTTTGATTATAATGAGATTCGACTGTTTGCCCCGTCAGTGGACATGCAGAAGGTTCTGGCTTTTGTAAATGAGGTGCTGGAATGTGAAAGGAAATGGTTGTTTAATGAATGCATGGAGAAATTTTTATATCATGGACCGAATGCCTCGTCATCTATCGCACTTTTTGGAGCAGGAGCTGAGATTAAGCATCTTGAAGTTGGAAAGAGATGTTTGACCATTGATGTTTTCCATTCAAATGTTAATACCCTTGATGATAAGGAGCTTTTGAAGTTCTTTGAGAGATATTCAAATGGCAGTATTTGCTCTGTTCATAAATGTCAAGCCAATGGACAGGAGAGTGATGACAAGGAAAAGTGGGGCAAGATAACGTTCCTAACTCCTGATGCTGCCCAAAAAGCTGCTGAGCTGGATGGAGTTGACTTTACTGGCTCTGCACTAAAGGTACTTCCTTCAAGAACACCCTTCGGAGGTGATCATAAGATGATTTCCTTCCCTGCTGTCAAAGCAAAAGTTTATTTGCCTCGCAGACAGAGTAAAGGGTTTGGATTTGTTAAGTGTGATCTACTTGATGCTGGTTTCATTATTGATGATCTCGATAATCTGGTAGTAGGGAGTAAAACTATTCATTGTGATGTTAGCTCGAAATCCGATGATGCCATACTGATACGTGGAATTGATAAAGAGCTTTCTGAAGCTGAAATTTGGGATACCCTACTGGGGGCAACAAACAGAAAAATCCATGATTTTTTCCTGGTGAGAGGAGATGCTGTGGAAAATCCAAGTTGTGGAGCTTGTGAAGAGGCACTCCACAGAGAAATATCCCACTTTATGCCTAAAAGGTATCCCCATACAAATTGTTGCTGGGTTCAGGTTTTCCAGCCTGAACCAAACGAGACTTTTATGAAGGCCTTGATCACCTTTGATGGAAGGTTACATTTGGAAGCTGCAAAAGCTTTAGAGCATTTAGAGGGGAAAGTGTTACGGGGATGTCTGTCATGGCAAAAGATAAGGTGCCAGCGACTGTTTCATAGCTATATATCCTGCTCCTCGTTTGTGTATGCTGTTATTAAGAAGCAGCTAGATTCATTACTTGCAAGCTTCAAACGTGTAAAAGGTACTCATACTGACAGCACTATTATTTGTTTATTTATTTAAAAATTTTCATTTAACAACCATGTACAAGTTCATCTTGGTCATATTTGCTTACTTCTGCTTGTGCTGGGGTCTCTAGATATGCGTGTTGGTGGCCAGAGCTCGTCATTGAAATGCTTATTCTGTATTTCATGTTCCAGTTATATTATTTTATGTTTCCTTCCACTTTCTGCAAAGTGGTAACACATAGATATATGTGCGTTTGTTTACGAGACTCTAGTTATAAGTACTAATTCAAGCTTGGATAAAAGATACAATGCTGACATGAGCAACTATATCATGAGATAGGTGACAACCAAAGCAAAAGCTGGTCGTGTTAGTGTCAAATGTTGGTCCTCCTCTTAATGGTGACCAACAGAAGTACTTAATCATATTATTTTGTGTACGTTTAATGATTTAAATGGTTATTTTCAATCCCATAAACTTTAGGAATTTTACTGCTGTTGTGCTGATTTTATGATGAAAGGTTTATTTTTAAAAAATTTAAGCACTTCCCTCCTATAACGGTAACAGACTGGAGGTTGCATGTTCCTTTTGACAACTAAGTATTTCAGCAGTATAATTAAGGAGTTTGTTTGTTTTCTTTTGAAATTGTCAAAGGCTGATGGGCATGAAATACATCTTTTACAGGTGCAGGTTGCTCCATAGAGGCAAATGGAAATGGTTCCTATCGGGTGAGAATATCTGCCAATGCCACCAAAACTGTTGCAGAGATGAGAAGGCCACTTGAAGAGCTAATGAATGGTAGAACCATAAAACATGCCGGCCTCACCCCTTCTATATTGCAGCATTTGTTCTCTAGAGATGGCATTCATCTTATGAGGTCATTGCAACGGGAGACAAGAACCTACATTTCTTTCGACAGGCATAGTCTGGGTGTAAGAATCTTTGGCTCTCCAGATGCTGCTGCTGTAGTGGAGCAAAAATTGATTCAATCTCTTTTGTCGTACCATGAGAGCAAGCAGCTTGAGGTCTGCCTTCGTGGTCCAGGTCTGCCACCTGACTTGATGAAGGAAGTGGTTAAGAAATTCGGGCCAGACCTTCATGGGCTGAAAGAGAAGATACCTGGGTCCGAGTTTACACTTGATTCCAGGCATCATGTTATTTCAATCCATGGGGACAAAGAAACAAAGAGAAAGGTTGAATTGATTGTCCTTGACATTGCAGAGACAGGTGAAGATTTAGCCAAGAAATCTGATGGTGATACTACCTGCCCCATTTGCTTGTGTGAAGTAGAAGATGGCTACTGGCTTGAAGGTTGTTCACATTTCTTCTGCCGTCCGTGTTTGGTGGAGCAATGCGAGTCTGCAATCAGAAACTTGGATAGTTTCCCTATATGCTGTGCGCACCAAGGGTGTAATGTTCCCATATTGCTTACTGATTTGAAGTCTCTCCTTTTGTCGGAGATGTTGGAGCAACTCTTTCGGGCTTCTTTAGGGGCATTTGTTGCATCCAGTAAAGGCACATACAGGTTTTGCCCGTCTCCCGATTGCCCTTCAGTTTATCGTGTTGCTGATCCCGAGACTCCTGGTGAGCTATTTGTCTGTGGAGCATGTTACACAAAGACTTGTACTAGGTGCCATGGGGAGTATCATCCTTATCTGTCATGTGAGAAGTACCGGGAGTTTAAGGAAGATCCAGATTTATCTTTGAAAGAGTGGTGCAAAGGGAAAGAGCAGGTTAAAACTTGCCCCGTCTGCGGATATACAATCGAGAAGATCGATGGGTGTAACCATATCGAATGCAAGTGTAGGAGACATGTTTGCTGGGCCTGTTTAGAGGTCTTTACCTGCAGTGATGATTGTTATAACCATTTGAGAGCTGTTCACATGGCGATCATCTAAAACTCGGTTACAGTAATACAATTTAAATAGAGATACATCTAGATACAGACAAATAGATCTTTCATGTCAAACAGATTGGTGCCGGTGCTGCGGCTCCAGTCAATGATTTAAACCATTTCACAGTTCCTATCCATGTCTGCATCTCTGTTAATGTTATTATAAACTCTATATCATAGAAGTTGACTTTCGAAATGATGTTCTTTCTAGAATGGGATTATCATTCATATATATATACACATATATATAAATGACAAAAAGAGAAGAGAAAAACAGATGAAAATACCCATTTTCTTCCTATATCATTCAAAACAAATATCTACAACCAAATGCTAAACCAACACTGGCAATCCCAAGGCAAATAGCCAAAGCAACAATCAATGACATTTCATCCCCATTATTGTTTCCACCCTCAATTCCCTCTTCTACCACTCTTTGTCTCTCTGTTTTATCACAAAAATTCTGATCTTTCTCCACCATTTGTGATTTCAGAACCCAGACTTGAATCTCAAGCAATCTCACCCATTGCCGATAAGCAAACAACTGCAACGATTCTTTCATAAAAGCATCTGATACCCGTTGTTTCTCCTCCGCCAAGTCCGCCGCCTTCCTTTCCGCTTCCCTCGCACGCGTTTGCGACAACCTTAAAGCCTTGAAAATCTCCAACTTCCCATCATCGTTTTTATCGTCCTCTTGTCCCATGATGCTATAACCCGCCCTGTTATTCAACGACATCAACTCCACCGCCTTATCCAACCCAGCAAACACCTTGAGAGGTGGAGGGAGATCACAGTTTTGCATCAAATCAATACCAGACTTCTTAGAAATTAGACCACCTATCATCATCATATCATTCTCTTTACCAACCATGGAATAATTCAATTTCTGATTAAGTTTTGGTGCCTGCGTCTGCGTAGCCATGGCGGGTGTCTCCATGCAGGCAATACACAAACCTCTATCAGTCCCACCTGCGATTCCTTTAATTGGTTTCGATCAGAATAGCTGTGGACCAAAAAAAAAAAGTTAGTGGAATAGAGAGAGAACCGCAAGAAAGGGGAAGTATGTATAACTTTTTTATTGTTGAAATTCGTTACTTGCGTGCTTAAACTTGCCGTAAGCTGCAATATATGTTATGTATGTAGCGTTTTGGGGTTGGTGAATCCACCACTCCACCAATTTTCCAATATTATAATTCACTTTTACTTTCCAAATACCCTTTGATGTTTTAGCTTACTCACCAAGACTTGGGGCTTTGCTTTTTATTTTAGCTTCATATATGCAATTATTCCTTATATTCTTCTTCAATTTTAGCTTTTCTTTACTTTTTAACTTTTAATTTTTAACTACAACTATTCATTTTATTTTATTAAATTTATATTCATTATAATTGTAATGTTATTCACGCGAGTATTTTTTTTAAATTTTAAAATCTCACATCAATCATTTTAATAAAAAATTAATAGGTTAACAATTAAATTTAAATTTTAAAATTTGAAAGATAATTTTTTTTAAAATTAAAGTATAATGACTAAATTTTAAATTTGTAAAGAGTATAAAATATATCACCTATTTTAACCTTTATTTTATTTTTCCATAAGAGTTATACCAATTTCTAATTGTTCCAACATTTATTCTTTTGTTGGTGCTAAAATTTTGTGCGATCAATAATGTTTAAATTGGATTGGACCATGGATAAATTGAGGTATCGGTTTAGAGAAGGTCAATAGATCAGGTGACTCGAGAATCAATATAGACCAGTTAAATTAGGTAAAAATCGATTGAATCTAATTTTTCTAAATATTTGTTATTTTTTAATTTTTAATAATTTAATTAATTGAATCAAACATATAAGTAATACTAACGAACTGGTGGCCAAACCAATTCAACAACCAATTTGTTTTTAAAAACCTTGGGTAGGATTGTTATAAAAATAGCTATCTTAAGATTAAATATTATAAATCATAATTTTTTTTATTTGTTACAAGTCAAAACTTTAAATATAAGATTGTTATCCAATACATCATCAATGAAGTAAAAAAAACCTACAAATTGATTTAAGCAGTTCCCATTTGTTTTTTTAGAGGTCATTTGTTATTTTAGGTGTAACAAAAAAAAACGTACATGTTATACCCCTGCAAGAGTAGGACATGTGGTAGAACATGGAACAACCCGCAGATGACCCTCCGCTGAGAATAACACAATCTTATGTTGGGAACCATTCACGATGACCTCTCGCTTAGGGTGATCTGTAGAAACCCTCCACATATCCTAGTTGAACCAGTTCATAAATGATTTGCTACATCCCCCATCATGGGGACCACTAAGATACAATAACTTCATACAACCTTATGGTGGAAAACATCAAAACAAGACCATACAGTACACCATATGGTGACAATTAACTTGGAATGACTCTACCACCTGGTTGACTACACGATTATTCCTACCTTCATATTGTCAGCTATGTGGTACTACAAGATAAGGGGTAACCCCCCTATATATGCCCCGAAGCAGGAGAGACTAAGGATCTCCTTCCTCCTCAAGAAAAATTTAAGTATCAGCCTAACCTCCTCGTTTTCCTTCCCTTTCTTCTCTTTTCTCTCCTTGAATACCTTAACCCCAGCTTTTTTCCTATTATAGGTGAACTAGTATTCCTATCTTCATCACCTTTTCCTCATTATTGAGAACCAATATCAACAATTGGTGTGGTGAGGGGAGCAAGGTCACTTTATAATCCTCCCTTCGACTAGGAGAAGACAATTGTTATATATAAATATCTTGCCCACAATGTGGATTCCACCAAGGACACTTTTATATACACTTCTTGGGATTAGGGCAAAAGGAAGTCTTTTCGGGAATTCTTCCTCTACTCCATTCTTTAGTCACAATACATATCTCTTTAGCTCTTTCTTCCACTATGAGGGCTATCCATTACTTCTTCCTTTTATCTCAATCATTGATGGCTCTTTATTCTACACATGTGAATCGTTTCAAACCCTACCATTTTTTCTTCATTGTAATATTCCCTTGTTAAAATCTTGTATCAATAGTATTAAATGTGCTTATCATATTTAAAATAGGGTTATTATTATATACCCTCCTAATGAAAAGTTTTTTTCAAAAGTTTATTTTTATAAAATTCAAAAATATTTTAAAAGATACATATCATTATCTCAAATATGTTTATGAAATTAATCGCTTGTAATATAGCAAATAATAATCCATTTAAATATGTTATATATTATAATCATAGGTGACCTCGTTAACAACTCACAAACCCAATCTGAAGGCTGTGGGAAGTGAAAAGGTGGAGGGCTACATCCCTAGTTTAGGTTGCAACATAATCAGCAATTAACCAGGTTTTCTCCACCCCACCATACACATGTTGCTGTACACGGATTCCTCATTGTCGATTGTAGTGTTCACCTACTCATGCAAGTGAGAGCTGATTCAATTCATGACAATACCTATTTTTAAGGATTTCCACTGCCATCCCACTATCACCCTTCTATGTCCTTGTAATTACCAATCTGTAACAGCCCAATTTTGGGCCTAGTTGGAACAGTGGTTTCGGAACCAAAAATTCGAGATCGGAGGAATTATTTTAATATTATTTTATGTGTTATAGCATGATTATATGAGTGTTTGAAATTTTTGGTGAATTAATTTCAGTGACTGCATGCTTAATTTTGAAAAAGGACTAAATCACATAAAGTGCAAAAATTTTTGTTCTACTAGCTAAAGGTGTCAAAAAGTTATGGAACATTAAAGTAGAGGTCCTTATTGAGTAAATAGACTAATAAAATATTAATGGCTGGTCATGGAGCCTTAATTCAAGGAATGGTCAAATGTTAAGTGACTTAATTGATAATAAAATAATAAACCTAAAGGACTAGCTATCATCTTTTTCATTCTTTCTTTTCACCACCGAAAATTACAGCAAAAAGGGGGATTTTGAAGCTTGAAAATTTTATCCATTTGGTTTCTTTACAAGTAAGTGATTTTGATGGTCATTTTTGTTGATTTTTGTGTTTTTGGAACCTTTATAGCTTAATCTAGCTAATGAGGGGACTATTTTGCAAAAATGGTTAAAAGTCTAGGGTTTTTCTATGAGAGTATTCATGTTGTTTGCTGAATTCTTATAAAAGAAATATATCATGGTTGTTAAATAAACAACTTTTGTGAAGTGACTTTCATGAAAAACCCTTAAAAGGGATCATATTGTAAAAGTTATAAAATAGGTGGTAAATGTGTGAAATAATTAAAATTATGAGATGCTATAGGCTTAAAGTAGATTCGGCTAGGCTTGGTTAATGAGGAAATGTGATGAAAATCAATTTACGAGCCTAGGGACTAAATTGTAAAAATGTGAGAGTTTAGGGGCAAAACGGTTATTTTGACAAATATGAATTTTGGAATATCTTGATTTATGTGATGATTAAAAAAATAAATGTTGTCATTATAGATCAAGAAATACGGAATTCAAAGCTAACCGGGGGAAAATCAAACTAGTGGATTAAATCAAACTAGTCGCCATATTTGTATACCGAGGTGAGTTGCAAGTAAATATCACAATTCTATTGTTATTATACATTGAATAATTGATATTGCATGGAATGTTTGATTTTTGTTATGAATATGCATGACGAGATTTGATGTGGTAAAACTCCCGGTTGAACCGTAGAAATAGATCAGATATTCATGCCATGATACTAGGGTTATATGTGAGCTACTGTAAGACCATGTCTGGGACATGGCATCGGCCTCAATATGTGAGCCAGTGGAAGACCATGTTTGGAACATGGCATCGACATTATTATGAGAGCTAGTGTAAGACCATGTCTGAGACATGGCATTGACCTTGATATGTGAGCCAGTTTAAGACCATGTTTGGAATATGGCCTCGGTATTGTTATGAGAGCTAGTGTAAGACCATATCTGGGACATGACATCGGCCTCAATATATGAGCTAGTCTAAGACCATGTTTGGAACATGGCGTCGGTATTGTTGTATGAGCCAGTATAAGACCATGTCTGGGACATGACATTGGCACCGATATATGAGAGCCAGTGTAAGACCATGTCTAGAACATGGCATCGGCATCTTACCCTTTTGTATGAGGCTTATCAGGTATCCTTTATTATTCCAATTGGTTCAACGGGTGGTTCAAAAATTATGCCACTATTGAGAAAGGTTATAATTATGTTGCAAGTGGTACAGGTACCTACACGAAACCCATGAGAATGAGCTCAAGTTGTGTATATGAGTAGTAAGGATGAAAATAAGTAAGTTATATCTATGGTCATTCGAGAATCTTGTGCAAGTGTATAATATGTTATGAGTATGATATTACTTGGTAAAGTGTTGTTAATTGTTTACTTGTAACTTACTAAGCTTTATGCTTACTCCCTCTCTTTTCTATTTTCTTATAGCATCACCAAGCTAGCTCAGGGATCAAAGGACGTTGGAGGCTCGATCATACTATCAATCGGAACAATTGGGTATAGTTAGATTTATCATTTTAAGTATGGCATGTATAGGGACTTGGTCTTTTTGTGAAGTGTCATGTTGGTTTAGCCATAAGTGTTGGCTCATATTGATGTGATATTCTTTTTGTATAGGCTATTGATGTTGGCTAATATTGATTATTGCTAAATGCATTTGATGAGAATTTTCATGGATGTGGTTGTTGCATGGTTTGTGTTGATAAGTACGAGGTGTTGTATGTGATAGGAATAGCTTAGAAATGATGTGTGGATGCCTCGGTATTGGCTGATATGGTCAGGCGTCTATACGGTATTAGTATTGTTTGATGTTTTGTAGGTTGGTGTAAGTAAGGGTGACAAAAAGGCTTGGTAAATAGCCTTGTTTTTGTCCACAAGGGTAGGCACATGGGCGTGTGGTCCAGCCGTGTGTCCCCTGCACCTTAATTTTTCAAAACAGAATGCCCAGTACTAACCACATGGCCACACGGCCGTGTGTTTCAATCGTGTGGAGGACACAGCCATAGCACATGGGTATATGCCCAGGCTGTGTGAAGTCTGCACCTTAAATACGAAATTAAATTTACTATACGGCCTAGCACACGGGCGTGTGCTTTGGCCGTGTACCCCTAAATGGTTGATGACGTCAAAAACAGAATGTCAAGGTCTTAATACACAGGTTGAGACATGGGCGTGTCATGGCCGTGTGAGGGACACGGGCCATGGACACAGGCATGTGCAAGGCCGTGTGAAAACTCCTGTAGGTTCGAATCGAGAAATGAATCCACACGGGCTTGTCGCCCTTCCACATAGGCATGACCCCTGTTTACATTAAAATTTTTCATAGTTTTCTTAAGTGTTTGCCTTATTCCCGAACCGTTTCCAAAGTGTGTTTTGGGCCTCGTAGGTCCATATTAGGGACGTTAAGAGAAAGTTTGAAAGCTTTAAATTTGAGCGAAATTTTATAACCCGAAAATGTTTATATGCATGTGTTTAATTCTAGTAACACTTCGTACCCTATCCCGGCATAAGATACGGGTAAGGGGTGTTACAATTGTGGTAACTGAGCTATGGTTTAGTCGATTCTCAGACTAACCTAGCGTGTGTACGAGTCAAGCTATACATGCCATATAAGTAATATGATAGTGTGACGACTTGTGATGAACTTAAATTGTGCTTTCATATAGTAAATAGATCCCGACGGAGTAGTGGCAGATGATATAAAGAGTAATGCACTGGCTTTCGTTGAAGGGACCGCGCCAGTTGAAAGTGGGCTTGTGACACTTAGTCAGGGCTGAGGGGCTAGAGAAGCCTTCCTCCACATAATGAGTGCTTGGTATTCGGAGTTTGTTTACACAAATCCGAATGCTCCACCTCCTCCACCCTCTCTAATCCCTCCACCTACCCCTATAGCTCTTCAAGTGGAAATAATTAGAAGGGAAAAGCGTCCGGTTGATAGAATTCGGAAGTAAGGGGCCGAGAAATTTTGAACGAATATAGATGATGACCCAGAAAGAGCAGAGTTCTGGCTTGAAAATACCATCAGGGTATTTGACGAATTGTCTTACACATCTGAGGAGTGCATGAAGTGTGTTGTGTCACTTCTGCGAGACTCAACTTACCAATGGTGGAACACCCTTGTGTCGGTTGTATCGAGGGAAGAGATAACTTGGGAATTCTACTAGGAAGAGTTCCAAAAAAAATACATTAGCCAAAGATTTATAGACCAGAAAAGAAAGGAATTTCTTGAATTAAAGCAAGATCGAATGATAATAACGGAGGATGAGCGTGAGTTTGTGAGGCTCAGCAAATACACTCGGGAGTACATGTCCACCGAAGCCATCATGTGTAAGAGGTTTGAAGACGAATTAAACGAAGACATCCGACTATTAATTGGTATTCTAAAATTAAAGGAGTTTGTGGTACTTGTTAAGAGAGCTTGCAAGGCCGAATAATTGGCCAAAGAGAAGAGAAAAGCTGATATTGAATCTCGTGACTCAAAGAAAAGACAGATGGGAAAATCATTTCAATCATCGTCTAAGAAATCGAGAGAGTTTACTACTCGATCCAATGCTTCAGTTAGGTTCTGGAATAGAAATACAAGTAAACAGTACACGGTATTTAAAACTCAAACCCCTTCTATCGCGAGTGTTGGTAGCGCTCGACCGAATATATCAAAATGTTCACAGTGTGGTAGACATCATTTCAGTGAGTGTCGAGGGAATGATAGAGGTTGTTTCAATTGTGGATCACTAGATCATTTCTTTTGGAACTGTCTTGATATGGTTGAAAAATATAGGAATCAAGGTGTGAGATCGGGTAATACCCCTTTGATACGTGATATCCGTGACAGGTTTTAAATATTTATAATGAATCATTCTTGAAACTAACTATTATCACAATGAAAGCAAGTGTACCTATCGAACAATAGTATAGCTTTAGCAGGACCGGATTATCGAACCCAAAGGAACTAAAAGTACTAGTAATGGCTGTCTTTTTATTATCTAACTTAAGAATAATGAAGTTTGTTTTAAATAACTAATTAACTAAACTAAGAATTCACAAAAAATAGAATTGGGAAATTACTTTTGGAAAAACGATTGAATTAAGACAATACCTAAGGAAAAATCCACCTAGACTTTACTTTTTATTTGACTCTGAATCGGATGATTTATTCATTTGACTTGATTCGTAGAAATCCCTAAGTTATATTATTTCCCTCTCGAGACTAACAACATCAAACCCTAGGTTGAATAAGTAAAATCTGTTTCTAATTAACTCCCTAAGGTTGCATTAACTCGATCTATGGATCCCCTTATTGGGTTTCACTCTAATCCGGTTAAATCTTGTCAACCTATCACTAGGTTCGCAATCAACTCCGCTTAATTATGACAAATGTACTCTTAGACAGGGTCTATTTCTCCTCTGAATAAGAGCTTAACTTGAATCAATATCCTGGAATATCAAAACAAGAATTAAGAACACATAATTAAGAACAAGTCAAGTATTTATCATACAATTCAGATAATAATAACAATATCTGTCTCAGGTTTCATTCCCCTTAGGTATTTAAGGGTTTTAGTTCATAACTAAAAAGGTAAACATCTCAGAAGAATAATGAATACAAAACATAAAGAAAAACCCAAAACTCCTGAAGGGAAATTGAGGGGAAATCTTCAGTCTTGATGATGAATCCGGCTTCTAAGATGGATTAATGGGCTTTCCTTGAGCAGTTCCCTGCTTCCTTCTCTGTGGCCCCCCTTCTTCTCCTCTTCTAGGTGTATTTATAGGCATTGGAATGCCTAAGAGCCCTCAAAATTGACCTTTTCCGAATTGGACTTAATTTGGGCTCGATAGGGACACGCCCGTATGTCACGCCTGTGTGCGATTACTTCAGGCCATGGTCAAGCTTGTTAAATAGGCACGGGCGTGTGGCCCACCCTTGTGAGTCGTGCTTCGATTCTGCCAATTTGACACGACCGTGTGGTCTGCCTGTGTGAGGAGGTCCAGGCCGTGTGATTTCGTACGTTGGCCCATTTTCTCCGTTTTTGGCCCGTTTCTCGTTCCTTTCACTCTCCTATGCTCACCTAAGTATAAAATATGAAATTAAGGCATTAGGAGCATCGAATTCACCAAATCTAAGGAAAAATCATTCATAAAATGTACTAAGCATGGGATAGGAATATGTATAAATTATGGTTTATCAAATACCTCCCACTTAAGCATTTGCTTGTCCTCAAGCAAAATCCTCAACTCATAAAAAAAATAAATTCTTCTCAACTTATAATTCCTATGAATGATGTCTCAAACTAATCCATAAGTAGTCATACATTGAGAATTCAACTAAAAGAACATTAGTGCTTCAAACATTCCAAGTTGAGTATTTAATCACGAAAAACTTAGGCATCTCCCATTATCTAGGTGGTTACCCTCGATTTGAAATCTCACGGAGTTTAACATCCTCACTAAAGATTCACTCAAATCACTCGAAGTCACTCATCAGTCAATATGAAAAGTTATTACCATAGGCTTGTATGAAAATCAGATCTCCACCACTATAAATTGAGATGATACATCAATCAAAACGTCTTTAGAGGGTTGTAATGAGGCTTGGTTAAGGGGTGTGGTCACAAGCTGAAAGAAAAGGTTAAAATCGAGATTGAATTGAAAAATTGGCTAACTAGAAAAATGACTAGTCATCAATTGCGTACAACAAAGTTTTTTCTCAGAATATGGAATTTAACTTCTTTAGCTCAGAAGATCACTACTACTAATATGTATACATGTATTTTTTAATTTTTTATTTTTTTAAGAACACATAATTACAAAATAGAATAAAACATAGCTAAGCAACTATTCCAACTCAAATCTCGACAAAAATAGGGATCAAATTAATTTAGGGGATTTCAACAATAATGAGTTATGGGTTAATATTGAGGGTAAATCAATGAATAGGTTGTTAGGCTTAAGGGGGTTCACTAAGTGTTAATTGTGAAGGTAGGCCTTTATGGAGTGAGTAGGTTAAACCTAACTGCCTTTATCATTTTGACATATCAAATCAAATGGTGTGGTCTTGACATGCTTAATCAAGCAAGTTCTAGAATAACAATTCAATACTGACGCACTGATAGCAATAATAAAAGTGAGCATGAAAGAATGAATAGATGCTTTTGAAGGCTCAAGATCTCAAAAAAAAATTATGGCTTTTTACTTGTGGATTTCAATTCAAGATAATACCTAAACTTGGGGAAACAACCTAAAATTTTAAATTCTTAAAAATCAACTTATCATGTTTAATTCTCTAATGTCTTAAAGTTTAAATAATCAATGCATGAACGCCTATGTTTGAATTTAAGATCAATAAAAATCATAAATTAATCAAAATCCATTCTAATCATGGCATGAGAAGATCACATGAAAATAAGACAAAATTCAGGAATTTCTAATGATGATATAAAAGACCCCCCACACTTAAGATGTACATTGTCCTCAATGTACAAAGATAGAAATAATGAAAAGATAGATTGATAATCAAAAGATAGGGAGAGAAGTGAAACTTCCTGAGTGATGAATGAATTTTCTTGAACTAGAGTTTTGGAGAATAATCAGCGTGAGGGTGGAGGAGGATACTCCGGCGGTAGTAGAGGTTCATTAATCCATAAGTCCTGCACCAAAAGAATATTATATCTCAAGTTGGCTATGGTCGTAGTCGAGCAGGACATGGCAGTTGTGGAGAACCTTTCCCAGTGGAGTTTCAAGTTCCTGAGTAATAGTGAGCTTTGGAGCTCTTTATAACTGTGATAGAATCATGAACATTTTTAGGAAATATATAAAGAAGACTAAGTACTCATAATAAAGTAGCCGAAATTAAAAATTGTAAAATAATAATTATAAAAACTAATAAAAATAAGGTGAAAGAAAAATAAAAAGTAGTCTTAAAATAAAATAAAAGTAAAAATATAAAATAATAAATAAAAAATTTTAAACATCTTCATCGCTAGATGGTTCGTGAGGTGGGGTTGGCGATGAGATGTGGAAGTGCTGACAAATCTACTGTAGAGTAGCATCAATGTTATCGAAGCGCTGAAAACACTGTTGCTCGAATAGGGTAAGGCGCTCAGAGATGTCAGCGTATGAAACTGCCGCATGAACTGGACGAGAAGGAGGTGGTGGCTAAGATGGTGGGTCTTTGTGACGTGGAGGGACATTATCAGTAATGTCCTCAGGGGCTCCCTCCTCGGCTGATTGGGCGAGGCGATACTGAGGAGGGTGGGTTCCTTGGCGCTTACCAATCATCCTTCTCCTAAGCATGCTCGAGATGCCTTGTGGGGACATCTGGCCAATAAGAGTAAAGGAGGATGATTGGGCTGCTATGTTGAGGAGCCCAAAGTGTTGTGCCAATCGAGTCACGTAGGGGACAATGGAGATGACCCCCTCCGATACCGCTCCGTCTGGTGGCAAATGGCAAGGGCAATAAAGTAGGCGAGGTCGAGTACATGCCCGTTCGCTATGCTCCATAGAAAGTAGGCATCGTGAGTGTTGACAACGCCGGTGCTCTCTCGATGTCCTGTCAAAGTGTGTGCCAAGATGGCGTGTAGATACCTCAAGGAGGGAGAGAGAGAGCCAATGCCTTGGAGCGGCTCAGGTCATAGATGGCTGAACCGGCGACCAAATTATACCAACACTTCGAGGGAGATTAGTGGATGTGGCGACGAAGGGTGTCAAGTTCGTTCTCATGCATGAACTCCTCTGTGTACAGGCCCAAAGCTATACTGAACTCGGGCACACTCAACTGGCAGACTAAACTGCCGTGACAGAACTGGACTGTTCCAGGATTATCTAAGTTGGTCATGACGTCTTGAACATGGAATGTCGAGCAAAGTTCAAGTGTGAGCTCAAGGTACGTCGGTTCGATAATCGCAAAGAAGAGGTCCCATAGATCGGTTGTCAGGAGTACTCATACGTCGTCAACCAACTAGACTTGTTCAAGCGCGGTCCAGCCAATGCAGCGGCCCACACCTAAAGGTTGGGCCTGTAGAATCTGAAACAATTCCTCCTGATTACCTGGTGGAAATTGGAGGAAGGGGTGTCAGATTTCCGAAGTGGGGCCTGAAGAAGATGATGTCCCTTTCTATTTTTTCGAAGTGGGGGCGGCGGTTCTCTTCCCACATGAGCTTGACATGGTATACCTGCAAGGAAAACCATTATTCTGTTTTGATGATTGGATAAGATAAAATTTAAACAAATTCAACAAGGAAAAGGTCATAAATAATTTCAGGCACAACTACTAACATTAACAGACCTAACCAAAATAATAAATTTTATGGCATAATGCCGTGGTGTTAGTATGAAAATCACAATGGAAAAGAGCTTGATGGAAATGTAAAAAGCATGAATGTATCACAATGCATGGATTATAATGGAAAAGAATAATAAGCAAGTGAATATTGACTTAGAGCACGTAAATGAGGCTTGAGAAATCATGAAGTCATAAAGAAAAATGTCACATGAAATAAATGGTAGCTAATCTAACAGTGGAACTTGAATGATAGCAGAATGGAAATAGTGTGGTATAAATGGAGATTAACATGATAATTAGCATTAGAACTAAGTAAAATAAAAGAGAAAAGAGTAAACAAATGCTAAAAAGATGAGAATGGGCATCGAAAATGGAGTTAGAGGCAGCGTACGGGCATGGCAGGGAGACCGTGTGGACTTGCAGCGGCTAGGGTTAGGGATTTTGGGTGAAGAAGATGATAAATAGTGAAGGGTATTTATAGATTTTGGGGACACACGACCAGGAGCCACGCCCGTTTTCCCCAATTTCAACCCGTGTGTTTCGCGTTTTGTCGAATTTCAGTGCGTCTGACAATTTCCCCATGCCTGTGTACCTTGGGCGTGTTGGTGCACACGACCGTGTCTCATGGCCATGTTTGTCTTTGTTCGCTTCTCCCATGCCCGTGTATGAAGGTCCACGCCCTTGTTGTTTTGGCAGGTTCGCCCATAGTTGCTTAGCACGGGCGTGTCGCATGCCCATGTTAATTTGATAGGTTCAGCCACGGTTTCAAGGCACGAGCGTGTCGCATGCCCGTGTCGTTTTGGAAAGTTCGCCCACGGCCATGTCGCACGGCCGTGGCGATTTATCATAGCCCGTGCTAGGGAAAATCTTTGCCTTGTTTCCACACGGTCCTAAGCACGCCCGTGTGCTTGGCCGTGTCTGTGTGGTAAACCTGTATTCAAGAGCTCCGTTAGTAAGTTAGGTACTAAAATTTAAAGAAGTTAATTTAGTTAGTGCTTGGGTTTCCTCCCGAGAAGCGCTTATTTATAGTCTAAGCTCGACTTACCTTTCCATTGAATGGTCATGGTGGTTTGAGGAGTTTATACTCCTCATTCCTGCTGTGAATCTCATCAAAATAAGGTTTTAGGCGGGTATTGTTTACCTTAAAGGTGCCGAACTTGGGATGACTTACCTCAACTGTACCGAATGGGAAAATGCTAAGTACCGTAAGAGGAATTTCTTTATTTGGTTTGGTAGTGACCATGTGAGGATCTGTGACATCTAATAAAACTTTATCTCCAACCTTAAGTTGATTTGGAGAGGTATTGAGCTTCTTCTGGCGTAGTTTTCGTTTATCGTGTGTTCTCGGTTTATGTGTCAGCCATTCATCAAACTCCTCGATTCATAACCTTCGTTCTTCATGAATAGGTCCTCTACTATTGCTTGAAAATGGATCATGTACTTCCTTCAAACTCATTTTCTGCAAAGTAGGTTACATCATATTGTCAGTTTTTGTAGAATGGTTTAAATAATCACCTTCAATTTTCGATGTGTTGCCGAAATTGTGAGCTTGAAGGGTGATTGTTTCGTCTCCCTGTAACACCCCTCACCCGTATCCATTATCAGGATAGGGTTCAAGGTATTACCGAAACTTTACATTTAAAACATACTGAATCGACTTACCAGATTTAACTCAGACTTAAAACTTTCAGGCATTCGCATCTTGTCCCTTAAATGGACTTTCAAGGCCCTAAATATACATAGAGATAGTTCGGGATAGGACTGGAAACATTTAATAACTTTAGAAAATTTTCTTATTTAGAAGTGTCACACGCCCGTGTATGATGGGCCGTGTGGTCACCCACGCCCGTGTGGTCTAGGGCACGTCCATGTCTCTAACCCGTGGGCAACACTGACTCTTAGGCACGGTCAAGACACACGCCCTTGAGCTCATCCCGTGTCCAAAACTTGAGCATTCTGTTAAATTAACACGGCTAAGACACACGCCCATGTGTCCTACCCGTGTGCTAATTTAGCTTAAAGTTTTAGGTGCAGGGGACACACGGTCATACCACGCGCCTATGGGGATGGACCGTGTGTCTCACACGGCCTAGACACACGTCCGTGTGTCTGACCATGTGGACCTTAATAGGCTATTTTCCAAGCTTTTAGTCACCCCTTTCTACTACTTTTTCTTAATAGATACCAAATTCAAAGTAAAACATGATTATACACTTGCAAATGATCTCGATGAAGTTAGTTGTATGGAAACCTCATATCATTGGTTTCATTCAAAAGATTATTTCCCATCTAGTATTTATGGGTTCTTATGTTATTGTATCACATTCAAAATTTGGCTCATTTTTGAACTCATTGCCAATTGTAGCAACCCATCATATAAGAACACAAACATGCATATAAAGGTAGGTCATAGCCTACTTTCAAATATGCCAATTTTCATCGCCTTATACAAAAAGATGAATACATCTTTACATGCCTTCGTTTGGCACTTCAAATGACACATATGATAAAATACTCAAAATCCTATTCATGCCATTAACAAAGTAGAAGTGTCCTTATACCAAAGCTTGGCTAGTTGATAGTGTGTTGCTTCTCCAACTGTCTTCCAATCCTTATAAGTCCTCGAGCTCTGTAAAATAAGAAAAAAGAGAGGGGTAAGCATTTACATGCTTAGTTAGCTCGAATAACCGGAAAGTAAACTTACCGAGTAATTAGCATACATCTATGCGTAATTCATGAAATCATCCATTATGAAATGATTTCCTATCACATGCACTCAAACAATGAGTTAGTCACACATTCATATATCATGTAATTTAACTAGATGAGCTCATTACTTAACATTTCATTCACATATATATATCCAATGTTAATCTCGTTGAGTTTCTAGGAAATATCGATAGAATACCCATTATCCGTCAATTCATACAAATGATCATTCCATATATGCACTCCCGCGGACCTCACATATCATGGTAGGATTACCAGTCCAGGCTAAATCCCCCATATCATAAACTCATAAGGTGATGTTGGGATTACCAGTCTAGGCTAAATCCCTTATAGAGACAAAAACCCTTAATGAGCTCGGATCTAAATTACCAGTCCAGGCTAAATTCAGACCCTAATAGGATTATCCGTTCGGGCTAAATCCTTAATGCACATATATTCTTCGAGAGGCTCGATCATTCGAGGAACACCCGTCCGGGCTAGATTCCTTTCCATACTCGAGATCACAGATTACCCGTCTGGGCTAAATCCTTACTGCAACAAATGCAGGATCTCAGTTTACATGTGAAATATGGTTTATCCATCGAATCCCTCTTTTTAACCTTAACTGAGATAGTTGTCATCAAGTCATTTCCAAGGTGCATTTCATGCATTTTCACACCATTGATAAATGCAGATATCATGCATTCATGATTCATACAATTATGCATTCATGATCACAGATACCTTGCGTTTACCTCGATCGACCTCTGGAATTTGTTCCTCGGGGTCTATAACAACAAAATTAACTCATTAATACACTACATTATGCATTTTGAGTTTAATATCTACCCCCGATCCAAATGACCATTTTTTCCCTAACCTTTCATATTTTTACAATTTAGTCCCTATGCTCGGATAATGAAACACATTCACTTTCTATCTTACCCAAGCCTAGCCAAACACTTTTCCTTTTTATGGTATCCCACATTATCCATTAATTTCTCATTTCTACCACACATTTACATCTTTCGCAAAATGGTCCCTATAAGGGTTTCTTATGAAAATCAGCTAGAAAAAAAATGTTTAACACACATTAATCTTTCATATTCCTCCATAATCTATCAAAATACAAGCAACTCATGCATGGGTAAATTTTTAAACATGAACCCTAGCATGAAATTTGGGTAGAAATGGAGAAATCAAGTTACCGAATTTCAAAAATACAAAGAACGTTAAAAACGAGACTTAAAATGACAAATGACCAAAATGCCCTTCTGCCATTTCCTTAAAATTTCATCCATGCAAGCCCATTTTTGTCTAAAAATTTAGAATTTGGGAAAATTGCTCTCCAAGACCTTCTAATTCATAATCTAAAGCAATTTCATACAAATTACTTCTAGAAACCAAGTTTTGCAATTTATTCAATTTAGTCCCTAATTTCCAATTGGATATCTTATACTCAGAATTTCTTCATGAAACTTTAACACATGCATATACTCATATTCTAGGCCTCATAATAATCATAAAATAAATATTTTGATATTAGATTTGTGGTCCCAAAACCACTATTCCGACTAGGCCCTATTTCGAGATGTTGCACTCCCAAATGAAATGTGAGCTCACCTGTGCCAACAAGTGTTGCTATCCTCCTCTATGTCTAGAACAACGAAATCAATGGGAAATATAAATTTATTGATTTTAACTAGCACATCTTCAATAATACCCTTAGGAAATCTTATAGTTTTATCTGCTAATTGAATGCTCATCCTAGTCTGTTTGGGTTTCCCAAAACCTAGTTGTTTAAACATTTTGTAAGGCATGACGTTAATACTAGCCCTTAAATCAGCTAATGCATTATTAACATCTAAACTACCAATTAAGCAAGGAATTGTAAAACTCCCTGGATCTTTCAATTTGTTGGGTAGCTTATTCTGTAGAATAGCTGAGCAAACTGCGTTTAGCTTCACATGCGAAGCCTCGACCAACTTTCGCTTATTTGCTAAAAGCTCCTTTAAAAATTTTATTGCGTTTGGCATCTGCGATAGAGCTTCAATAAATAGTAAGTTAATATGTAATTTTTTAAGAGTTTAAGGAATTTACCAAATTGTTCATCTGTGTGGTCTTTCCTTGTCGCATTAGGGTATGGCACACGAGGTTTGTATTCTGTACTTACTGGTTTCTGCTCATTGTGGTCTACCTCACCTTTACCTTTGCTTATCTCAGTTTTTTGCCTTGGTTTTGGTTAAGGTGTGACTAACCCTTCCTCATCTTGACTAGTAATCGCGTTGAGTTGCTCCCTTGGGTTAGATTCTGTGTTGTTTGGCAAGCTATCTTGTGGTCGTTCAGAAATCAACTTGGCAAGCTGTCCAATCTGAGTTTCGAGCCCTTGGATCGATGCTTGTTGATTCTTAAGTGCTATCTCAGTATTCTGAAAACGAGTTTCTGACACAAACTTTGAGAGCATCTCTTTAAGGTTTGGCTTTTTTTCCTGTTGGTAAGGTGGTTGTTGGTAGCTTGGAGGTGGTCTCTAATTTCCTTGGCCTCTCCATGAAAAATTTGGGTGATTCCTCCAACCTGCATTGTAAGTATTGCTATAAAGATTGTTTTGAGATCGAGAATTGTTACCCATGTAATTTAACTGCTCGTTGTCCATGTTGTGGCCATAATGTTGGTATTCTGAACTACTTGATCCACCTCCACTTGCTTCAAGATCAGACTTGGGTGAACTCAGAAGAACTAAGAAAACCATCAATTTTCTTATTCAAGAGTTCTACCTGATTAGAGAGTATGGTGACCGAATCGACGTTATAAACACCGGCTGTTTATGTTGCCTTTGTCCTCATGACTTGCCACTAATAGTTATTCAGTGACATCTCTTTTATAAATTCATACGCATCTTCAGGTGTTTTATTATTGATGGTTCCGCTAGCAGCTGCGTCAACCATTTGTTGAGTCGAAGGATTCAGGCTACTATGAAAGGTTTGAACCTGTAGCCGGAGTGGTAACCTATGGTGAGGGCATCGTCTCAAGAGATCATTGTATCTCTCCCATGCATCGTAGAGTGTCTCTAAATCCATCTGCACAAAAGAAGATATATCATTACGTAATTTAACCGTTTTAGCCGACAGAAAGTATTTTAATAGAAACTTTTCGGTCATTTGTTCCCAAGTAGTAATTAACCCTCGTGGTAACGAGTTCGACACTGTTTAGCTTTGTTCCTCAACGAAAAAGGGAATAACCAAAAGTGAATAGCATCATCAGAAACACCATTAATTTTAAATGTATCGCATAGTTTCAAAAAGTTTGCCAAGTGAGCGTTGGGATCTTCGTCCTGCAAACCATCAAACTGAACAAATTGCTGTATCATTTGAATTGTCTTAGGTTTTAGTTCAAAAGTATTTGCAGCTACAGCAGGTCTAACTATGCTCGATTCAGTTCCTATTAAAGAAGGTTTAGAATAATTATACATAGTGCGCGGAGCAGGATTCTGATTTAATGGATTAACAGCAATCACAGGAGGTAGCAGATTTTCTTAGTTTTCAACCATCTCCTCAGTTGAAGTATCGTCCTCTTGCTCATTCTCTGTGTATCTTAAGGTTCGCCTTATTTCTCTTTGGTTTCTGCGAACTGTGCGATCGATCTCACTGTCAAAAAGTAATGGTCCTGACGGGTTTCTTCTAGTCATAAACTATAAAAATCTGCTAGAAAAAGGGAAAAAGAAGAATTAGTAATAAAAGTAATAAAAATCTACCAGTAAAAGTAAATGGTTAAAGTGATAAAAATCGAGTGTTCCTAATATCTTAGTTTCCCGGCAACGGTGCCAAAAATTTGATACGTGATATTCGTGACAGGTTTTAAATATTTAAAATGAATCGTTCTTGAAACTAACTATTATCACGATGAAGGAAAGTGTACCTATCGAACAGTAGTATAGCTTTAGCAAGACCGGACTATCAAACCCAAAGGAACTAAAAGTACTAGTAATGACTGTCTTTTTATTATCTAGCCTAAGAATAATGGGGTTTGTTTTAACAAACTAATTAACTAAACTAAGAATTCATAGAAAATAGAATTGGGGAATTACTTTCGGAAAAACGATTGAATTAAGATAATACCTAAGGAAAAATCCACCTAGACTTCACTTGTTATTTGACTCTGAATCGGACGATTTATTCATTTGACTTGATCCGTAGAAATCTCTAAGTTATATTATTATTCCTCTCGAGACTAACAACTTCTAACCCTAGATTGAATAATTAAAATCTTTTTCTAATTAACTCCCTAGGGTTGCATTAACTCGATCTATGGATCCCCTTATTAGGTTTCACCCTAATCCGGTAAAATCTTGTCACCCTATCTCTAGGTGTGCAATCAACTCCGCTTAATTATGAAAAATGTACTCTTAGACAAGGTCTATTCCTCCTCTGAATAAGAGCTTAACTTGAATCAATATCCTAGAATATCAAACAAGAATTAAGAACACATAATTAAGAACAAGTCAAATATTTATCATACAATTCAGATAATAATAACAAGATCTGTCTCCGGTTTCATTCCCCTTAGGTATTTAGGGGCTTTAGTTTATAACTAAAAAGGTAAACATCTCAGAAGAATAATGAATACAAAACATAAAGAAAAACCCAAAACTCCTGAAGGGAAATTGAGGGGAGATTTTCAGTCTTGATGATGAATCCGACTTCTGAGATTGATTAATCGGCTTTCCTTGAGCAGTTCCCTACTTCCTTCTCTGTGGCCCCCTTCTTCTCCTCTTCTAGGGTGTATTTATAGGCTTTGGAATGCCTAAGAGCCCTCAAAATTTTCCTTTTCTGAATTGGACTCAATTTGGGTTCGACAGGGACACGCCCATGTGCGATTTCTTTAGGCCGTGGTCAAGCCTGTTAAATAGGCACGGGCGTGTGGCCCACCCGTGTGAGTCGTGCTTCGATTCTGCCAATTTGACACGGTCGTGTGGTCTGCCCGTATAAGGAGGTCCAGGCCGTGTTGATTTCGTATGTTAGCCCATTTTCTCCGTTTTTGGTCCATTTCTCGTTCCTTTCACTCTTTTTTGCTCACCTAAGTATAAAATATGAAATTAAGGCATTAGGAGCATTGAATTCACCAAATCTGAGGAAAATCATACATAAAATATGCTAAGCATGGGATAGGAATACGTATAAATTACGATTTATCACCCTTCGAGGGGTAGACCACAAAAAAACCTGTGAAGTGGGGCTAGCAGTAGAGGTGCGCCTAGAGATTCCACTGTAAGGTCCGAGGGCAGAGCGCCTGCAAGGACTTATACCATTCGTTCTCGCGAAGAGGCTTCATCCCCAAATGTGATTATGGGTACTTTTTCTCTTCATGATGTCTCTATTGTTACTTTGATTGATCTGGGAGCTATCCATTCGTATATTTGTATGAAATTGGCGTCTAGTATGAATATGCCTGTCAAGTCTAAAGAATTTGTGGTAAAGGTGTCGAACCCATTAGGCAAGCATGTGTTAACTGACCAAATATGTAAAAATTGTCACTTGATGGTTAGAAGTCATTGTTTTCTTGCTAACCTCATGTTGTTACTGTTTAATGAATTTGACGTAATTCTTGGTATGGATTGGTTGACTGCTCATGATGTGATAGTAAATTGTGAAAGAAAATTCATTGAACTGAAATGTGAAAATGGGGATATTGTTTGAGTTGAATCAGAAGAATCGGATAGCTTGCCTGTAGTGATATATTCTATGATAACACAGAGATATATAAGAAAAAGGTATGAGTCTTATCTCGCATTTGTGTTGAATACCCAAGTATCAGAAGTAAAGATTGATTCAGTGCCGGTAGTATGTGAACATTTGGATGTGTTTCCGGAAGAGTTGCCCAGATTGCCTCTAACTAAGAAAGTCAAATTTGATATTAAGTTAGTCCCTCGTACGGTGCCTATATCAATTGCCCCGTATAGGATGGCTCCGACAGAATTAAAGGAGTTGAAGGTTCAGTTACAAAAATTAATGGATAATTGTTTCGCGAGACCTAGTTATTCCTCGTGGGGTGCTCCAGTACTTTTGGTGAAAAAGAATGACAGTTCAATGAGACTATGTATAGATTACCAGTAGTTTAATAGTAAAGAACAAGTATCCCATGCCAAGGATCAACAATTTGTTTGATCAATTAAAGGGAGCCACGATGTTTTCTAAGATAGACCTGAGGTTCGGTTACTACCAGTTGAGAGTTAAAGAGCAAGATCTGCCGAAAACTGT
The DNA here is from genome assembly GCF_025698485.1 of Gossypium arboreum. Classification (NCBI taxonomy): domain Eukaryota; kingdom Viridiplantae; phylum Streptophyta; class Magnoliopsida; order Malvales; family Malvaceae; genus Gossypium; species Gossypium arboreum. The sequence continues at coordinate 6,241,618 of NC_069071.1, forward strand.
ATTTCAGATGAGGTATGGGCATTATGAGTTCCTTATCATGCCTTTTGGCTTAACAAATGCTCCTGCAGTGGTTTTCATTGATGATATATTAATTTACACTCGTGATGAGAGTGAACATGCAGAGCATTTGAGAATTGTTTTGCTGACTTTGAGAGATAAGCAGTTGTATGTAAAGTTTAGTAAAAATGAATTTTGGCTTTGAGAGGTTGGATTCTTGGGACACATTGTGTCGGGTGATGAGATTAGAGTTGACCCGAGTAAAATTTCAGCTATTGTTGAATGGAAATCACTGAGGAATGTGTCGGAGATTAGAAGATTTTTAGGATTAGTTGGATACTACAGATGGTTTGTTAAAGGATTCTCCATGATTGCTACTCTGATGACGAGGTTGCTATAAAAAGATGTCAAGTTCGAATGGACAGAGAAGTGCTAATAGAGTTTTAAGAAATTAAGAGCACCATTGACTGAGGCGCCAATCCTAATGCAATCGGAACCGGGAAAAGAATTCGTAATGTATAGCGATGCATCCTTGAATGGATTGAGATGCGTGACAGCTGAAACCACATGAGAAAAATTATTCAACAGACGACTTGGAGTTAGCCACAATCGTGTTCACATTAAAAATATGGAGACACCATTTGTATGGAGAGAAATACCGAGTATTAATCGACCATAAAAGCCTAAAGTACTTGATGACTTAAAAAGATTTGAACATACGGTAACAAAGGTGGCTAGATTTGATGAAAGATTACGAGTTGGTAATTGACTATCACCCGGGAAAGGCGAATGTGGTCGCAGATGCATTGAATAAGAAGTAATTGTTTGCCTTGAGAGCTATGAATACTTAGCTGTCTGTAACCGAGGATGGTTCGATTCTAGCCGAGTTAAGAGCTAGACCAATGTTTCTTCAAGAGATTTGTAAAGCTTTGAAAAGTAATAAAGATTTGCAAGCCAAGATGGCTCACTGCGAGATAGTTAACGAATCAGATTTTCAGATTAGTATTGACAGTTGTTTGATGTTCTGAGATAAGATCTGTGTACCTAGAGATGACGTGCTTATCGAGAAAATTCTTCATTAGGCACATAATAGTTGTATGTTCATCCATCCGAGTAGCACCAAGATGTATAATGACTTGAAGAGATTGTATTGGTGGCCAGATATGAAAAGAGACATCTCAGAGTTTGTTTCGAAATGTTTAATTTATCAGCAAGTGAAAGCTGAGCAACAACTACCTTCAGGTTTACTTCAGCCTGTGTTGGTTCCCAAGTGAAAATAGGACTTGATTACTATAGATTTCGTGATGAGATTGTCGTTTTCATTGAGAAAGAAGGATGTTTGGGTCGTGGTCGATCGATTAACAAAATCAGCTCACTTTATTTCAATACGTACTGACTACTCACTTGATAAGCTAGCTGAGCTGTATGTTTCTTAAATTGTTAGACTTCATGGAGTACATTTGTTGATCATTTAGGATAGGGATCCGAGATTCACATCGCGATTTTGGAAAAAGCTACATGAAGCGTTAGGTACAAAGTTGAATTTTAGTACCGTTTTCCATCCGCAAATGAATGGTCTGTCAGAGAAGTAATACAGATACTGGAAGACATGCTCCGGTGTTTTGTTCTTGAATTTCAGGGCATTTGGGAAAAAGCACTTGCCATTGGTGGAATTCGCCTATAATAATAGTTTTTAATAGAGCTTGGAAATGGCGCCTTATGAGGCATTGTATGGGCGTAAGTGTCGAACACCATTATATTGGATAGAACTCAGAAAGAATTAGATTCATGGGGTTGACTTAATAAAAGAAACCGAAGAGAAAGTAAATGTGATTCGTAATTATTTGAAGGCCGCTTCGGATAGACAGAAATTCTACGTAGATTTGAAACGGAAAGAGATTGAGTTTTAAGTCAGAGATAAGGTATTTTTGAAAGTATCCCCGTGGAAGAAAGTCCTCAAATTCGGTAAGAAAAGAAAATTAAGTCCACGTTTTATTGGACCCTATGAAGTGATTGAGAAAATCAGACCGGTAGCATACCGATTAGCTTTACCGTCTGAGTTAAAGGATTTATTCCATATGTCAATTTTACGCTGTTATCGTTCTAACCCTTCATACGTTCTTTCACCAACAAAGATTGAGATTAGGTCAGATATGACTTATGGCGAAGAACCAGTTAAGATTTTAGCTCAGGAGTTTAAGCAATTGAGAAATAAGAGTATAGCACTTGTGAAAGTATTATGGTATAGACATGGGGTAGAAGAGGCCATATGGGAGCTAGAGGAGACTATGAGAGACCAATACCCAAACCTTTTTAACAGTAAGATTTTTGGGGACAAAAATCCCTAAGGGGGGAGAATTATAACAGCCCGATTTTGGGCCTAGTTGGAATAGCGGTTTCGAAGCCACAAATTCGAGGTCGGAGGAATTATTTTAATATTATTTTATGTGTTATAGCATGATTATATTAGTGTTTGAAATTTTTGGTGAATTAATTTCAGTGATTGCATGATTAATTTTGAAAAAGGACTAAATTGTATAAAGTGTGAAAATTTCTATTCTACTAGCTAAAGGTGTCAAAAAGCTATAGAACATTAAAGTAGATGTCCTTATTGAATAAATAGACCAATAAAATATTAGTGGTTGGACATAGAGCCTTAATTCAAGGAATGGTCAAATGTTAAGTGACTTAATTGATAATAAAATAATAAACCTAAAGGACTAGCTATCATCTTTTTCATTCCTTCTCTTCACCACCGAAAATTACATCAAAAATGGGGGTTTTGAAACTTGAAAATTTCAGCCACTTGGTTTCTTTACAAGTAAGGGATTTTGATGGTCATTTTTGTTGATTTTTGTGTTTTTGGAACCCTTATAGCTTTTTTTTGAAAGAAAAAGACTCGAAGGTCAACCTCAATTTATTGCATCACTTAAAATAATATCATGGATTTCCAAAGGATAATCCATATCAAAATCCGTAATACAATTTTGAATAGCATCCCATTTAAAAAGGTAATCAGCAGCTTTATTACAATAATGCGGGGCCCAAACAATACTAACAGAAACACATGAATTTAACATTTTAAGACTTTCCCGAATACGGTAGCCCATGGTTGAAAAGTCAACCTTCATCCTATTAAGCCGATTCACCAAGCTGATGCAGTCAGACTCAAATTCTAGCTTAAGCCAATTTCTTGTCCGCACAAAACTAAAGCTTTTTTCCAGCGTATGTAGCTCAGCCCATTCGGCTTGAACGTTCTTCTCCAACACACCCGTCTGACCGCCAAGGACAAAGCCGTCATGATCCCTTGCCACAAGCGCAAAACCCATTTTTCTTCCATTCATAGTAGCGTCAAAATTTATCTTAACCACTCCCTGTCCTGGCTTCTTCCAACCTTTCTCCATAGTCGGTTCTAGAAGCATCGGTTTTTCCAGGAAATTACAAATGCGAAAATCCTGGCTTAACACAGCAGCCCTATCCCATGTCACTTTGGCTTTCTCCTCCATGTCTCGAAAAATTTTATTGTTCCAGCTGTTCTAGATATTCTATAGTATCATGATAAAATCAGAAAAAGCCTTCTTATCCAACGTACGAGCCACATCCTCAAGCCAGTCCACACACCGACCGTAGCAACCCTCAAGCAAATTATTATTCAAATCTTCATAAGCCAGCACTTCTCTAGCCTTTGGACAATCTTTCATCGCATGAATCAGGGTATCCATAATCGTCCCACAACTAGGACAGTTGCTGTTGACCTCCTTTCTAATGCCGAAAATATTCTCGTACGTAAGCAACCCCAGACACAGCAAAAAATCTTAATCTTTGGGAGAGTTTGTAATTCCCATGTAAGCTTTCAGAAAACCCGATGAGGGCCGAACCCTACATGCTTAAGAGTCAACCATGAATAAGCTGACTTAGTCGAATAATAGCCAAGGGGATTATAGAACCAGATACGATAGTCTTCAGGGCCATTATGAAGAATGGGGATTTTACATATTTGGTCCTCCAAGTCTTCACCGTAGATCTCAATAACCCTTCTCTCGTTCCAGCCATCTTTCTCATTGTTCAGCAGATTGTGCACTTTTTCCTCTTGGACCTCTCTCTTGCTCAGCCCAAACGAGTCACCCGAAAGCCCTTCAAAACCCCACTTGTCGTGCCAAATATCAAACTTGCTTACTCTACCCACATTCCAGCCGAAACCCTCGTACAGTAAGCTAGCAGCTTTAGCAATGCTTTGCCAAGTAAAAGAAGGCTTGTCAATATGCTCAGGGTGAAAAAAATCCCCATCCGAAAAATATTTGGCTCTCAAAACTCTGAAACATAAAGTGTCTTTGCAACTAATAAGGCGCCACACTTGTTTGCCTAACAAGCAACGTTAAAGTGCCTTAAGTCCCTGAACCCAAGACCCCTCATTCCTTTAGAGAAACACATACAGTCCCAGGATAACATATGCCAGCCTCTGTTCTTATCTTTTCCCCCCATCATACACGAAAAATCATAGATTGAAGCTCCTCAAGGACGCCGTTAGGAACAAAAAAGACCGAGAACGCATAAGTAGGAATAGATTGAAGGATAGACTTTATGAAAATCTCTTTCCCTCCTTTAGATAGTAAAAGACCAACTATCAATCCTATTAGTGGCACAATCTAAAATGCTTTGGAAAGCCACCGACTTCTTTTTACCAATCGGGATGGGCAGACCAAGGTAACCGTCAAGGTTGGTCACCACTTTCATCTTAAGCAAGCCACTTAAAGTCGTGCGTTGAGTAACGGGAGTGTTAGGGCTGAAGTAAACCATTGACTTGTCCAAGTTGATACTCTGGACCGACATCCTCTTAAATGATTCCAGGATTTGTGTAAACACTTTCACTTCACTTCGTTTGTTCCTGACAAACAAGAGGGCATCGTCAGCAAAAAAGAGGTGATTAATTCTCGGGCCATCCTTACTAGCCCGAATGCCTTTAATATGGTTAGTCTCTTGGGCATTAGTCAGCATGCGGGATAGGGCATCCATGCAAAGAAGAAACAAATAAGGGGATAACAGATCTCCTTGTCGGAGACCCCTTTCTGGGATAATGATGTCGGACAAAGTCATATTACATTTAACTTTATACTGGATAGTGCAAACACAATCCATAATCTTATTAATCCAAACATTAGAAAAACCCATTTTCGTCAGCACTTTCTCAAGAAGACTCTACTCCACCCGGTCGTATGCTTTGCTCATATCGAGCTTGACCACACAACCCTTGTTCGGACCATTTTTAGAACTACGAATATAGTACATGAGCTCATGGACAACTAAAACATTATCATGGATCATCCGATTGGGAACGAAGGTACTCTGGTTTGGCTGATGCACAGGGGAAGAGCCTCCTTAAGCCGATTAGCAATAGTCTTAAACTTAGGAATCAAAATAATCAAAGTTTCATTAATACACTCAGCACTCTTATTGCCCTTAAGGATATCATGACACATTTTTAAAACATCTTCACCCACTGTAGGCTAATGATCCTTGAAAAAGCTCCCCGAAAGCTCGTCAATCCCTAGCGCCTTATGCAGATCCATCTGTTTAAAAGCCATTAAAATTTCCTCATCCGTAATCTCTTCGTTCAACCTCCTGTTCAAATCCTCATCAATGCAAACGGGAACAAAATGTAAGCCACTGTCAATATCCAAATTAATAGAAGTCTTAAAGAAATCATTAAAATAATTCCAAGCAATGTTGAAAATCTCTTCTTTGTTATCATGCCAATCACCATGCGCATCTTTAAGTCTTTCAATGCTATTCTTTTTTCTATAACCCGAAGCCCGAACGTGGAAATAATGGGTGTTCCTATCACCTTCCTTCAACCACCGGGACCTCACCCTAAGCGCCCAATATTTTTCCTCCACATCATAAAAATGGCCCAGCTTGCCACGAGCATGCTTAAGAAGGCTCATAGACCTCTCATTTTTTAGACCATCCATAAGCTTGCTGATCTCCTTTTCCAGCCCTTTAATCTTATACTTCATCCTCCTATAGCGTTAGTATTGCCACGGGCCAAGCTTTTCACGGATCAGCTCCATATTTTCCAGTGAGTTGCGATCCTCATTTGACCAAATACTTATGATGATATCTTTAGCCTCTTACTCCTATGTCCAACAGATGTCATATCTAAACCAAACCCTATGGTCAACACTCTTATCTTTTGGCTTACTCTTGTGCGTATCCATAAGGATAGCCTCATGATCAGATTTAAACTGGCGCACAATTTGGGAAATAAGGAACGACATTTTTTCCATGAAAACATCGGAGATAATAAATCTATCCAGCCTCTCTTTAACAAGCTGAGTCCCTTCTCTGTTGTTAGTCTAGTGGACCAGCCGTTGCAAGTTTTAACATCAGTTAGGTTTAACTCCTCTAGAAAATCGTAAAAATCATCCATCAGGATTCAATATGGCATTAAAATCACCTCCCACGATCCAACCTTCATTAACTGTACTCTTCACCCTTCTCAGCATATCCCCAGATTGTTGCCTTAAGCTTGGATCAGTCTGGCCATAAAAGCGAGTGAACCTAAACTTCTCACCATCATTCATGCTAACCAGTGAGTCAATGTGATATTTAAAATAGTTTTGCATCGAGACGTTCACGCCTTCCCTCCATAGCAAGCCAACCTACCACTTTTCCCTTCCTAATCAACCGCTAGATAGCCCTCCATCCTGCAAATAGTGCAATACGATGGAATTCATTAGAATAAATTTTAGTCTCACAAAAAAATAATAATATCAGAAACATCTGCAACAAGGAGTTGCTTTAGTTCGCGAGCTGGTGCAGGGTTCTCAACCCCACGATAGTTTCAGCTAAGAATTTTCATGGCTCTTGGCCAAGTTGGTCACCAGCCACCTCCTTAAAGGGTGAGACATTTTCTAAGAGCTTTCTTTTAACAAATATAGCTGGACTCTCATTCGTATATTTGCCATATTGACTCCTCTTCACAAGCCTTCTCCTTTCCCTTATTACCATGCTGCTCACTTTTAGCCCTCGAGTTAGTTTGACTCTATTCTTTTTCTTTATTCACTCGGGCATTTGATATAACCATTTCCACACCGTCTCTTCTCAGGCCCCTCTCTTGGTTTGGATTCACGACAGGTGCCCTTATCCAGCTTCTATACTGAAGGTTTGAGTTGTTCAGCCCAGCACCTTCCTTGTTGTTTTTGCAAGTCTTCATGGTATGACCTATCAACCTACAAGCATAGCAAAAGCCTGGAAATCATTCATACTTTATTACCCCTATCTTTTCCGCTCCATCCTTATTGAAAACTCTCACAACCCTCATCAAGGGTTTTAACACATCGATGTTGACTTTAATCCTCATAAATTCTGTCCACCCTCCATATCGGTCTGTCCAATCGATCGCCACCAACTCCCCTATAGCATTCCCAACATCTAAAGCCATTTGACGATCCATGAGTTCTATGGGAATGTTATAGATTTTTAACCAAAAGAGTGACAGCCAGAATTCATAAGATTCAATATCCTTCTTATTTTCGAAAGGCAGCATTGAGAATAGGCATCTATTAAATAGCCAGGGCGAAAAGTTTAAGATTCGACTTTGATCCTCCAGGCACCCGAACTTGACAATCACGATCCTTTCTTTTAGATCAACAAAATCAATCTCTTCTTCTTTGTACCAAAGCGATCGGAAAACCCTGTACATCGCCTCTCTATTCGGGGCCTCTGACGCCATGATCTTGCCCATAGCCCATGACTCAAAGCCCTGGATATGCTTATCACCGTTTGTACTAATGACTTGTACAGCTTCTTCCGAAAAATTCAGCCTCTCTTGGAGCTCATTAATCTCCTTCGTCATTGTTGTCGTATCATTCTCTGGCCTATTCTCCATAGTTTGACCGAAAGATCGAAACTAAAACAAACAAGAAAAAGAAGGCAAGAGGTTCCAAAACAAACTCACAAAATAGAGGCCCTGCGCATGTAGGAGAAAAGACAAAAGGCACAACCAAAGATTCTAATCTTCAAAAAGGAAAAAAAGATAGACAAATCTTACGAAAACAAAAAAAAAACAAAACAAAAACAAGAAAACACATCAACAGGAAAGCCAGCAAAGGCAAAGAATTGCAAGAACACTATAGCCCCGACCAGCAGAAAGGCAGCCACAAAAAAGAAAACAAAAACCCATAAAAAATCAACAAAGAAAAACACAATAAAAATAACATATCTCTTGGCCAAAGTTAGGTTACTGAACAGAAGCAAAACATGAAAGAACCATACATGCATGAAAATCTGCACACTATATGAAAGAAAATAAAGAAACCCTTCTTTCATGCAGAAACGGCTCAATTGGGACGTAGAAAAGTCAAAATAGATATAAAATTTTTGGTCACCGTGGGGCCCGTAACCATAATCAGCTTAATAAATCGGAAAACATGCAAGATACGTACTAAGTCAACAAGAAGCAGAACCATACCAAACACCAAAAAAACTAAAGAAAAGAAATCGAATAGAAATCACCATAATAATTAAACGAGTAGCCCTACAAGAAACGTCTTGTCCGACCAGAAACACCGCCAGACCCTATCACATCAAAATAAAAGCACCTTACCACCACCAAACGAACCAAAAGATTAAAAAATTAATAAAAAAAAACTCACAATCAAAGCAACACACTCAGAGCCCTCCTTACTGCCATAATATTCAAAAGAATAAGGCAGACCCACAAACAAAAAAAAGAAAATAATTTGCCAGAATCTTCACTACCAGGCGACATTCATCCTACCAGGCAACACTACTAGGTGACCACTACCAGGCGACGGAACCCTTGTAGCTTAATCTAGCTAATGAGGGGACTATTTTACAAAATGGTTGAAAGTATAGGGTTTTACCATAAGAGTATTCATATGTTTTGCTGAATTTTTATAGAAGAAAATGAATCATGGTTGTTAAATAAACAACTTTTGTGAAGTGACTTTCATGAAAAACCCCTAAAAAGGATCATATTGTAAAAGTTATGAAATAGGTGGTAAATGTGTGAAATAATTGAAATTTTGAGATACTATAGGCTTAAAGTAGATTCGGCTAGGCTTGGTTAATGAGGAAATTCGATGAAAATCATTTTACGAGCCTAGGGACTAAATTGTAAAGATGAAGAAATTCGGACCTAAATCGGGGGAAAACCAAGCTAGTTGATGAAATCAAACTAGTCGCCCATATTTTGCATACCGAGGTAAGTTACACGTAAATATCACAATTCTATTGTTATTATGCATTGAATAATTGATAATGAATGGAATGTTTGGTTTTTGTTATGAATATGTATGACGAGATTTGATGTGGTAAAACTCCTAGTTGAACTGTAAGAATATATCGTATATCCATGCCATGATACTAGGGTTATATGTGAGTCAGTGTAAGACCATGTCTGGGACATGGCATCGGCCTCGATATGTGAGCCAGTGTAAGACAATGTTTGGGACATGGTCTCGGCATTGTTATGTGAGCCAGTGTAAGACCATGTTTGGGACATGGCATCGGCCTTGATATGTGAGCCAATATAAGTCTCTGTTTGGAACATGGCCTCGATATTGTTATGAGAGCTAGTGTAAGACCATGTTTGGGACATGGCATCGGCCTCGATATTGTTATGAGAGCTAGTGTAAGACCATGTTTGGGACATGGCATCGGCCTCGATATGTGAGCTAGTGTAAGACCATGCTTGGAACATGGCATCGACATTGTTGTATGAGCCAGTATAAGCCCATGTTTGGGACATGGCATCGACACCGATATATGAGAGCTAGTGTAAGACTAAGTCTAAAACATGGCATCGACATTTTACCCTTTTGTATGAGGCTTATTAGGTATCCTTTATTATTCCAATTGGTTCAACGGGTGATTTAAAGGTTATGCCACTATTGAGAAAAGTTATAATTATGTTGCAAGTGGTACAGGTACCTACACGAAACCCATGAGAATGAGCTCGGGTTGTGTATATGAGTAGTAAGGATGAAAATAAGTAAGTTATGTCTATGGTCATGTCTATGGTCATTCGAGAATCTTGTAGAAGTGTATAATATGTTATGAGTATGATATTACTTGGTAAATTGTTGTTAATTATTTACATGTAACTTACAAAGCTTTATGCTTACTCCCTCTCTTTTCCATTTTCTTATAGCATCGACAAGCTGGCTCGAGGATTAAAGGACGTTGAACGCTCGATCACACTATCAATCGGAACAATTGGGTATAGTTAGATTTATCATTTTGAGTAAAGCATATATAGAGACTTGGTCTTTTTGTTAAGTGTCATGTTGGTTTAACCATAAGTGTTGGCTCATATTGATGTGATATTATTTTTGTATAGGCCATTGATGTTGGCTAATATTGATTATTGCTAAATGAATTTGATGAGAATTTTAATGGATGTGGTTGTTGCATGGTTTATGTTGATAAGTAGGAGATATTGTATGTGATAGAAAATAGCTTGGAAATGATGTGTGGATGCCTTGATATTGGCTGATAAGGTGAGACGTCTATGTGGTTGTAACACCCCTACCTGTGTACGTCGCTGAACTAGGGTTAAAGGCGTTACTGGACAAATTGGACTAATTTAAAAACATTTCACAATCATCATATTAACATAATCACACATCATGACAGAGTCCCTTATATAGGTCAATGAGACCTAAAACATGTATTAGAAAGGGATCGGGACTAAACTGAACACGTACAAATTTTTTTTGAAACTTAACATTTTTCAAAGTCATAAAGGTCACAAGCCCGTGTGAACAGGCCATGTGCCTTGCATAGTGTTAGACACGCCCGTGTGTCTAGGCCGTGGCAAAATAGGGCATACATACTAACTTAGTCACACTGGCAGTCACACATGCCTATGTGTCTAGACCTTGTGGTATAAAATTTGGCTTGATTTAAGCCACATTTCTTCCCCTGCTCATGCATATCTAATCCATCTCATTATGAATCATTTCAAACCAATTAATAGGCAACCATTCATATATTTCCCAAAGTAATATTCAAACATTATTTCCAATGAATCACAACTATCTAATGCTTAACCTATATCTGAGCATATAACATTACATATATTTCATAAGCTAATTATTGAACTTATTACTTCAACTCATGCACATATCAAACAGAATAATTCATATCACATGGCTTATGGTCCTTTTTGCATATTTGGAAAAACCAACTTCACAAAATAGTCAAGTTCAGATTGTAAACAACATAGTCATATGTGCATTTAATATTAAGTCAAAATCAAAACATAACATATAGCTTAACAAGCATCCATACATGAACCAAAAACCAACCTTACCAAATGGACAAATATGCTTTTAATACCATATATATATATAAGTGCATAGTTTCCATGAATCATACCTCTTAAATTAAGCTTATAATGTGACTGAATATAAATACCAACATTTGTATTATGAATAAGCCATCTTCGCATGGCTATATCCATATACTAATTCCAAAATCAACTATATCAAAACTAGCCTATACATGCCACATAACTAAAATTAAAAACTTTAATTTACCGAAATAATAACCAGATAGTGTGATCAGATCTCCTCCGACTTCTTACTTAAGCAAGACTTCGAAACTCTATAAACATAGGAAAAATGAACACAGAGTAAGCTTTAAAGCTTAGTAAGCCTATATCTTAATAAACTTAACATAACAATAATTTCATTACAAAGCCATATGTATAATATTCTATCTCTTACAACTTTTCCAAGTTATAAAACATATTCTCATATCGAATTATCAACATCCAATATTATACTTGCTTACTGCAAAAACTTTAGCTTTCACAAGCTTATTCAACCCAATTCTCTTGTATCATTCAATTCAAAATTTCATATAGCCAAATGAGCACATTATGGAAATAACACATCTAATCATATATGTATACATAAATCTCATATTATCATTTATATTCAATATCGCCTTTCATACATATAACATCTAACAATTTCACGTATGCCACTTTATAAAACATATCTTATTCATTTATTCATGTTTCATTTATACATATTCACATTTCATTTCCATATACATTACATAACATTCTTTGCACATATATACTTACCTTTCGTTTTCAAATATTGTATACATTTCAACGTACCTGAATCAGAATGTTTTTCACTTAATCATTTGTTTCTCAGAATGCCAGTTGAACCGCTCGGAATCAATTACAATACTCGGATAACTCATAAGCTCGTACAATGCCAACGTCCCAGACATGGCCTTACATGCAATCAAGCATCGATGCCACTGTCCCAGACAGGGTCTTACACGAAATCATATACGATGCCAATGTCCCAGACATGGTCTTACACATAAATCACAAATCGATGCCAATGTCCCAGACGTGGTCTTACACAATAACACATATTGGAATCCTATGTCATGGCATATGTATCCTAACTATTCCTATAGTTCGTACGGGGCTTTTCAGACGTCGTCACATTATCGGAACTTTCTCGTATTCATATATTCTGCTTCTCGAACAATTCAATATCATAATAACATATATAACTTATTCAAAATACATATATTTGTATTACCATTCGGAATTGAATTCAATCATATAAATAGTAAACATTTATAATATTATTTTGTACCGTTTATTAAAATACGAACTTACCTCCTTTGCAGTAATGACAGATTAAGTCGACTAATCCGATAATTTGATTTTCCCTCGATCTATATCTGAGTTTCACTTTTTCTAATCTAATTAATATCAAAATTAACTTACGTATTTAACATTTCATTAAATTTTATCCAAGAAAACATAATTTGGTCATTTTTCATTTTAACCCCTAACATTTCACATTTTTACAATTTAGTCCCTATTTCAAAATAACTCAAATTACTCAAAATTTCATCAAATCCATGTTAGGCTGAATTTACCTTAGGTCTCTAGCAACCCATTTCTTTCATTTATTTCACATTTTGACCCCTTAATTTACAAATTTCTCAATTTAGTCCTTAATACACAATTTTATCAAAAATCACTTAATTAAACATGAAAATCAAACATCAAAGATTTATTATTCATCATCAAACAACAATTTCATCACATTATCAACAATGGCAAATCTCTAATTCATCATCAATTCTGAAAATTGAAGCATGGGCTAAGTAATATTCGAAGCAACGATCTCAAAAACGTAAAAAATTATCAAAAATCGAGCAAAACACATACCCGAATTAGGCCTCCTAAGTGCCGAACTCCAAAATTTCAAGATGGTTTCTTTCTTCTCCATATTCGGCCATCAAAAATAAAATATGAACATGCAAAAATTTTCTTTATGTTTTATTTTATTAACTTTGATACATAATTTACTATATTAACCTTAATGAATTAATAATAAAACCATATAATGGTTGTCCATTACCGTCCATCCCATTATCCAATGGCTATTTTACGGACTTCATAATTAATTATTCAAAGCAAATAGGTACTTTAACATATAGCGCGCTATTTTTACATTTTACGCGATTAAGTCATTTTTCACAAATAGGCACTCAAACGATAAAATTTTCGTACGAAAATTTCACACATATCAATTCACATACTTTAAGCATAGAATATAATATTAAAATATTTTTCTGACTCAAATTTGTGGTCCCAAAACCACGGTTTTAATTAGGGTCTAAATTGGACTGTTACAACTCTCCCCCTTTAAGGATTTTCGTCCCTGAAAATCTTACTAGAAAGTAGGTTAAGGATTTGCTTCCATACTGCACATTTTAAATTCACACATAACATCAGATTTCAATCTCTTTAATCTCACAATTGAAATTTTGATCTGTCTTTCGCTATACGTCATATCAAACTGAAACTGTTTCTAACTGTACTGAGTTACTTTCATTCACTGCTTAATTCCATTGACGAATTTAAACCCATAAATCCTTTTTCTCACAAAGGTCTATCCTGAAACAATGGTGTTCGGTAACTGCAACCTTGTACTCACAGATTACCGTAGTTTCTCCCAGAATTACCATATAAATTTTAGATTTTAATCTAAAACAATGATATCTGACACCATGTGCAAACTGACAGTATCTGTACGAATAACTCAATTGATTTATCAAAAGATAAATCTATGCATACTGAAAGTCATATTCAGACAATCAACAATAATTTAGAAAACATCTATCTTTTTCAATAATAAGAGATAATCCCGATACAAAATTCACCAACATTCTGTTTCACCATTACTCATATATCAAAACATGTTGAATTAGTCCTGAAGAAGCTTAATAATTAACTTTAACTTGTTGATAGTTCAGAAATCTAATGCGAGGTCAGAAATATTACGTTTTGTACCCATTTATTAATACCACTTTTTCAGATTATCATGTATCTTGAGATTCCTGTATGAACAGTTTCACTGACACTATAAGCCTCTTGCAACAATGGTTATACAATCTCAGAGCTTCTTGGTATACATACTTTATCTCGAAGCAATAAACAATTATCAATTCCACATCTAAAATTCTGAATCAGAAATCAATTTATGCTAAACTCTTTTTAAATTATAATTTGGTAACACATTTCTAAGTTTTACAAATTCACTTAATAAGCATCAATTTAACTTCTAATCCAGCTAACATATAATCATCCTCTAATAAGATCAATCAAATATTCATCGTTCATAAACACACAAAAGCTTCTTATCCAGATTATTCGAAACTATAATCATTTCCCTTGAATAATAATATTTACTTATAGAATCAAAAGTTTTTTGATGATTCAAACTAGCTTTATTGTGCCAAGTTCGGATCTCGCTCTGTAACGTCAAACATTTTAAATTCTTGTAACTATCAAATATGTCACATAACTCTTTTCATACAGCTTTACCGTATGGAATCTCATGATATCTCTGTACACTCTATTATTAGAACACAGTTCACATTGTTCATTGACGCATTACTGAAGGTCATAAACTATTCTTTCAAATTAGACTGAACCAGTACTGATGTTTCGATTGACAATATGAAAACTTGAACAATCGAACTATGAAAACTTGAACAATCGAACTAACTTTAATTTACCACAACATTTCTCAGATAGAATTGTTTCGATAGATATAATTCTATATTAGGTCTTCAAAAATACGAATTCTTCCTCCAAAATATCCCTCAACTCACACATGTGCGTTCATATTTTATTTCCAATCCGATGAATAGATTCAAACACATATAACCCAATTGTCTTTTCAATCAAATAATTCAAATCAGACTAACCACTGAATTGGTCTTTTTAAAGAAATCTTTTCTTCTTATTAAAAGGATAACCCTAAAAATATCATTTTACAAATTTGATCTTAATCTTCTATCATTTTCACTTTTCCCGATGTCAAACCTTTCACAAGAATTAGAAAAGAGTTTATAATAAAGTTGTCCCATCTATTAATCATCGAAGTTCTGAATTGTACTGAAGTCGCCTTTTTTAGATAGAAATCATAATATCATAGTAAGACTGATATCTCACCCATAACAATAGATAATATCCCGGCTATTAATAAAGCATTTGAACCCAGAAAAAAATCAAATATGATTTGAACAACAACCAATACTGAAACGAAACTTTTATAACTCTGAAAAAGGTACTACAGTACTTCCCAAATTTCAGAAAAGAAATTATTTTTATAACAGATAGAGCCATTTCTGTCAAATAGATATCTCTTATAGTTAATTATATAGAATTATAATAAAACCAGAATAGCAAAATTTTCATCTGTAACTACATAAAATATCAGAAAATTACAATCCATATAGAATGATATCAACTCCGATAATATCCCAGAAAATGTTTAGAAATAACAATATTACTCATAAATACTGAAATCCACAATAATAGAAGCAATATAATCTTTGCATATTTTCAATAGAACAATAGCCAGCAGAAACAGAGTATTACCATCATACAGATTTTACCGTCGACTTTTATATTCACACAATGGAATAAATACTAGAGAAAGATATAACAATGTCGAACATAACTCAAACAGACCAACGATACTTTCGTCTATTTATATGATTAACTATTATTCTCATACGATAAGTATTCTTTCTGAAACTAAACAGTCACATATACTTCTGAAGATAATTGTACACACAGAATATTGAAGGGACCGCGCCAATTGAAAGTGGGCCCGTGACACTTAGTCAGGGCGGAGGGGCTAGAGAAGCCTTCCTCCACATGATGAATGCTTGGTATTTGGAGTTTGTTCGTAGAAATCCGAAAGCTCCACCTCCTTTACCCCCTCCAATCCCTCAACCTACCCCTATAGCTCTTCAAGTGGTAGAAATGATTAGAAGGGAAAAGCCTCCAGTTGATAGAATTTGAAAGCAATAGGCCGAGGAATTTTGAGCGAATATAGATGATGACCTAGAAAGAGTAGAGTTCTGGTTTGAAAATAACATCAGGGTATTCAACGAATTGTCTTGCACATCTGAGGCGTGCATGAAGTGTGTTGTGTCACTCCTACAAGACTCAGCTTACCAATTGTGGAACAACTTTGTGTCGGTTGTACCGAGGGAAGGGATAATTTAGGAATTCTTCCAAGAAGAGTTTCGAAAAAGATATATTAGCCAAAGATTTATAAACCAGGAAAGAAAGAAATTTTTTGAATTAAAGCAAGGCCGAATGACAGTAATGGAGTATGAGCGTGAGGTTGTGAGGCTCAGCAAATACGCTTGGGAATGCATATCCATCGAAGTCATCATGTGTAAGAGGTTTGAGGACAGATTAAATGAAGACATCCAACTATTAGTTTGTATTTTAGAATTAAAGGAGTCTGTGGTACTTGTTGAGAGAGCTTGCAAGGCCGAAGAATTGGCCAAAAAGAAGAGAAAAAAAATGATATTGAGTCTCGTGGCTCAAAGAAAAGACAGATGGGAAAATTATTTCAATCCTCATCTAAGAAATCGAGAGATTTTACTACTCGATCCAATGCTTCAGTTAGGTTCTTGAACAAAAATAGGAGTAAGCAATACACGATGTCTAAATCTCAAACCACTTCTATCGCGAGTGTTGGTAGCGCTTGATCGAATAGAGTAGAATGTTCACAGTATGGTAGATATCATTTCGGTGAGTGTCGAGGGAATGATAGAGGCTGTTTAAATTGTGGATCACTAGATCATTTCATTAGAAATTGCCCTAAGATGGTTGAGAAATATAGGAATCAAGGTGTGAGATCGAGTAATACCCCTTCGAGGGGTAGACCACAAAAGAACTCAGGAAGTGGGGCTAGCAGCAGAGGTGCACTTAGAGATTCTGTCGTGAGGTCTGAGGGCAGAGCGCCTGTAAGGACTTATGTCATTCGTGCTCGCGAAGAGGCTTTATTCCTAGATGTGATTACGGGTACTTTTTCTCTTTATAATATCTCTGTTGTTGCTTTGATTGATCCGAGATCTACCCATTCATATATTTGCATGAAATTGGTGTCTAGTATGAACATGCCTATTGAGTCTACAGAATTTTTGGTAAAGGTGCCGAACCCATTAGGCAAGCATGTGTTAGCTGACCAAATATGTAGAAATTGTCCCTTGACGGTTAGAAGTCATTGTTTTTTGGCTAACCTCATGTTGTTACCGTTTAATGAATTTGACGTAATTCTTGGTATGGATTGGTTGACTGCTCATGATGTGATAGTAAATTTCGAAAGAAAATTCATTGAACTGAAATGTGAAAATGGGGATATTCTTCAAGTTGAATCGGGTGAACCGGATAGCTTACTTGTAGTGATATCTTCTATGATAGCTGAGAGATATATGAGAAAATGGTATGAGTCTTATCTCACGTTTGTGTTGAATACCCAAGTATCAAAAGTAAAGATTGATTTAGTGTCGGTAATATATGAGTATTCAGATGTGTTTCTAGAAGAGTTGCCCGAATTGCCTCTAACTAAGAAAGTCAAATTTGGTATTGAGTTAGTCCCTCATACAGCGCCTCGATTGCCCCGTATAGGATGGCTCTGACGGAATTAAAGGAGTTGAAGGTTCAGTTACAATAATTAACATATAAAGGTTTCACGAGACCTAGTTATTCCCCATGGGGTGCTTCGGTGCTTTTTGTGAAAAAGAATGACGGTTCAATGAGATTATGTACAGATTACTAGCAGTTTAATAGTAAAGAACAAGTATCCCATGCCAAGGATCGACAATTTGTTTAATCAATTAAAGGGAGCCACAGTGTTTTCTAAGATAAACCTGAGGTCCAGTTCCTACCAATTGAGAGTTAAGGAGCAAGATGTGCCGAAAATTGCATTTTGGATGAGGTACGGCATTATGAGTTCCTTGTCATGCCGTTTGGCTTAACAAATGCTCCTGTACTATTTATGGATTTTATGAATCATATTTTTCAGCCATACTTGGATAAATTTGTTGTGGTTTTTATTGTTGACATATTAATTTACTATTGTGATGAGAGTAAACATGTAGAGCATTTGAGAACTATTTTGCGGACTTTGAGAGATAAGTAGTTGTATGCTAAGTTTAGTAAAAGTGAATTTTAGGTTCAAAAGGTTGGATTCTTGAGACATATTGTGTCGGGTGATGGGATTAGAGTTGACCCGAGTAAAATTTTGGCTATTGTTGAGTGGAAACCGTCGAGGAATGTGTTGGAGATTGAAAGCTTTTTAGGCTTATCTGGATACTACAGACGGTTTGTTAAAGGATTCTCCATGATTGCTAATCTGATGATGAGGTTGCTACAGAAAGATGTCAAGTTCGAATGGACAGAGAAGTGCCAACACAGTTTTGAAAAATTAAAAGCACTATTGACTGAGGCGCCAGTCTTAGTGCAACCTGAACCAGGAAAAGAATTCGTAGTGTATAGTGATGCATCCTTGAGTGAATTGGGATGCGTACTAATGTAAGAAGGCAATGTAATAGCGTATGCCTCGAGATAGCTGAAACCACATGAGAAAAATTATCCAACACACGACTTGGAGTTAGCAGCAATCGTGTTCACATTAAAAAACTAGAGACACCATTTGTATGGAAAGAAATGCCGAGTATTTACCGACCATAAAAGCCTAAAGTACTTGATGACTCAAAAGGATTTGAACATACGGCAACAAATGTGACTAGAGTTGATAAAAGATTACGATTTGGTAATTGACTATCACCCGGGAAAGGAGAACATGGTCACAGATGCATTGAGTAGGAAATCATTGTTTGCCTTGAGAGCTATGCACATTCTGCTATCTGTAACCGAGGATGGTTCGATTCTAACCAAGTTAAGAGCTAGACCAATGTTTCTTCAAGTGATTTGTGAAGTTCAGAAAATTGATAAAGATTTGCAAGCCAAGATGGCTCACTGCGAGACAGTTAATGAATCAGATTTTTAGATTAGTACCGGCGGTTGTTTGATGTTCCGGGGTAGGAGATGACGAGCTTATTGGGAAAATTCTTCATGAGGCACATAGTTGTTGTATGTTCATCCATCCAGGTAACACCAAGATGTATAATGACTTGAAGAGATTGTATTGGTGGTTGGATATGAAAAGAGACATCTCAGAGTTTGTTTCGAAATACTTAATTTGTCAGCAAGTGAAAGCTGAGTACCAACTACCTTCAGGTTTACTTTAGCCTGTGTTGGTTCCCAAGTGGAAATAGGACTTGATTACTATGGACTTCGTGACAGGATTGCCATGTCACCGAGAAAGAAAGATGTTGTTTGGGTCGTGGTCAATCAATTAACGAAATCAGCTCACTTTATTCTAATACGTACCGACTAATCACTTGATAAGCTAGCCTAGCTATATGTTTCTAAAATTGTAAGACTTCATGAAATACCTTTGTCGATCATTTCGGATAGAGATCCAAGATTCACATCACAATTTTGGAAAAAGCTACAGGAAGATTTAGGTACAAAGTTTAATTTTAGTATCGCTTTTCAACCACAAACTGATGGTCAGTTAGAGAGAGTAATATAGATACTGGAAGACATGCTCTGGTGTTGTGTTGAATTTTAGGGCAGTTGGGAAAACCACTTGTCGTTAGTGGAATTTGCCTATAATAACAGTTTTCAATCGAGCTTGAAAATGGCGCCTTATGAAGCATTGTATGGGCGTAAGTGCCGAACACCATTATATTGGATGGAACTCAGAGAGAATCAGATTCATGGGGTCGACTTAGTCAAAAAAACTGAAGAGAAAGTAAAGGTGATTCGTGATTGTTTGAAGGCCGTTTCGGATAGATAGAAATCCTACGCAGATTTGAAATAGAAAGAGATTGAGTTTCAAGTTGAAGATAAGGTATTTTTGAAACTATCCCCGTGGAAGAAAGTCCTCAAATTCAGTAAGAAAGGAAAATTAAGTCCACGTTTTATTAGACCTTATGAAGTGATTAAGAAAATTAAACCGGTAGCATACCGATTAGCTTTACTGTCTGAGTTAGAGAAGATCTATGATGTATTCCATGTGTCAATGTTATGCCGTTATCGTTCTGACCCTTCGCATGTTCTTTCACCAACAAAGATTGAGATTCAGTTAGATATGACTTATGGCGAAAAACCGGTTAAGATTTTAGCTCGGGGTTTAAGCAATTAAGAAATAAGAGTATAGCACTTGTGAAAGTATTATAGCATAAACATAGGGTAGAAGAGGCCATATGGGAGCCCAAGGAGACTATAAGAGACCAATACCCAAACCTTTTTAATGGTAAGATTTTCAGGGATGAAAATCCCTAAAGGGGGAGAATTGTAACAGCCCGATTTTGGCTCTAAGGTCGAAAGAATTATTTTAATATTATTTTATGTATTATAGCATGATTATATGAGTGTTTGAAATTTTTGGTGAATTAATTTCAGTCATTGCATGCTTAATTTTGAAAAAGGACTAAATCGTATAAAGTGCAAAAAAAAAATTTCTACTAGGTAAAGGTGTCAAAAAGCTATGGAACATTAAAATAGATGTCTTTATTGAGTAAATAGACCAATAAAATATTAGTGGCTGGACATGGAGCCTTAATTCAAGGAATGGTCAAATGTTAAGTGACTTAATTGATAATAAAATAATAAACCTAAGGGACTTGCTATCATCTTTTTCATTCCTTCTCTTCACCACCGAAAATTACAGCAAAAAGGGTGGTTTTGAAGTTTGAAAATTTCAGCCACTTGGTTTATTTACAAGTAAATGATTTTAATGGTTATTTTTGTTGATTTTTGTGTTTTTGGAACCCTTATAGCTTAATCTAGCTAATAAGGGGACTATTTTGCAAAATAGTTGAAATTTTAGGGTTTTTCCATGAGAGCATTCATGTTATTTGTTGAATTTTTATAAAATAAAATGAATCATGGTTGTTAAATAACAACTTTTATGAAGTAGCTTTCATGAAAAACTCCTAAAAGGGATCATATTGTACAAGTTATAAAATAGGTGGTAAATGTGTGAAATAATTGAAATTGTGAGATGCTATAGGCTTAAAGTAGATTCGGCTAGGCTTGACTAATGAGGAAATTCAATAAAAATCATTTTACGAGCCTAAAAACTAAATTGTAAAAAATGTGAGAGTTTAGGGGCAAAACGATCATTTTTCTAAAGTAGAAATTTTGGAATATCTTGATTTATGTAATGATTAAATAAATAAATGTTGTCATTATAAATCAAGAAATACAGAATCCGGACCTAAACTGGGGGAAAACCAAACTAGTGGATTAAATCAAACTAGTCATCCATATTTTGTATACTGAGGTGAGTTGCACGTAAATATCACAATTCTATTGTTATTATGCATTGAATAATTGATATTGCATAGAATGTTTGATTTTTGTTATGAACATGCATGACGAGATTTGATGTGGTAAAACTCCCGGTTGAACCGTAGGAATAGATCGGATATCTATGCCATAATAATAGGGTTATATGTGAGCCAGTATAAGACCATGTCTGGGACATGGCATCAGCTTCGATATGTGAGCCAGTATAAGACCACGTTTAAAACATGACATCGACATTGTTGTATGAGCCAATATAAAACCATGTCTAGGACATAGCATCGTCACTAATATACGAAAACCAGTGTAAGACCATGCTAGGACATGACATCGGTATCTTACCCTTTTGTATGAGACTTATCGGGTATCCTTTGTTATTCCAACTGGTTCAACGAGTGATTTAAAGATTATGCCACTATTGAGAAAAGTTATAATTATGTTGCAAATGGTACAGGTACCTACACGAAACCCATGAGAATGAGCTTGGGTTGTGTATATGAGTAGTAAGGATGAAAATAAGTAGGTTTTGTCTATGGTCATTCGAGAGAATCTTGTGCAAGTGTATAATATGTTATGAGTATGAGATTACACGGTAAAGTGCTGTTAATTATTTACATGTAACTTATTAAGCTTTATGCTTACTCCCTCTCTTTTCCATTTTCTTATAGCATCGCCAAGCTAGCTCGAGGATCAAAGGACGTTGGAGGCTCGATCACACTATCAATCGGAATAATTGGGTATAGTTAGTTTTATCATTTTGAGTATGACATGTATAAGGATTTGGTCTTTTTGTTAAGTGTCATGTTGGTTTAGCTATAAGTGTTGGCTTATATTGATGTGATATTATTTTTGTATAGGCCATTGATGTTGGCTAATATTGATTTTTTCTAAATGCATTTAATGAGAATTTTCATGGATGTGGTTGTTGCATAGTTTGTGTTGATAAGTAGGATATGTTGTATGTGATAGAAAATAGCTTGTAAATGATGTGTGAGTGCCTTAGTATTGGCTGATATGGTCAGGCGTCTATGTGGTATTAGTATTGTTTAATGTTTTGTAGGTTGGTGTAAGTAAGTGTGACAAAAAGGCTTGGTAAATAGCCTTATTTTTGTCCACACGGGTAGACACATGGGCGTGTGTCTAGGCCGTCTGTGACACACGGTCTGCCCCATGGGCGTATGGTCCGACCGTGTGTCCCCTGCACCTTAATTTTTCAAAACAGAATGCCCAGTAGTAACCACACCGGTGGAGACACAACCGTGTGGAGGACACGGCCATAGCACATGGGTATGTACTTAGGCCGTGTGAAGTATGCACCTTAAATGCGAAGTTAAATTCTCTATACGGCCTAGCACATAGGCGTGTGCCTTGGCCGCGTGCCCCTAAATGGTTGATGACGTCAGAAACAGAATGTCAAGATTTTAATACACGGGCTGAGACACGGGCGTGTCATGGCCGTGTGAGGGACACTGGCTATGGACACGGGCGTGTGTCAGGCCGTGTAAAAACCCTTGTAGGTTCGAATCGAGAAATGAATCCACGCGGGCATGTCACCATTCCACACGGGCGTGTGCTCCTGTGTGCATTGAAATTTTTCAATGTTTTCTTAAGTGTTCGGTTTATTCCTGAACTGTTTTCAAAGCGTATTTTGGGCCTCGTAGGTCTATATTAGGGACGTTAAGAGAAAGTTTGAAAGCTTTAAATTTGAGCGAAATTTTATGACCCGAAAATGTTTGTATGCATGTGTTTAATTCCAGTAATGCCTCGTACCCTGTCCTAACGTAGGATACGGGTAAGGGGTGTTACACAACCCCATCCAAATTAGTCATCTATCTACTTTAATTCAGGTTAAAGATATGTGACCCAAATTCTTGTAAAATTAAAATACAAGTAGCAAGATAGGGGATCTATGAGGGTACAGGCCGAGGGCCGAAATGAAATTCGTATAGAAGTATACTACATTTACTTGATGTTGATTGGAATAAGGTATTTTAACCTTACTGTGTTACTTCTATTTGACTTTGGTTAGAATATGGTTTTACAAACTTATGAATAGACGTAGTCGTTTCTCCTGTTGTATTATTCTAATTCGACATAGTAAATTTTCTTCTCCTCTGCCCGTGGTTTTTCTCGAAAGGGTTTTCGCATAAAATTTGTGTGTTCTATTTTTCTTTCTTTTCTTTGCGATACATTGTCATTATCAGCATTCTATTATCGCAATTCAAAAACAAAGCTGCAAAAAAAAATTGTAAATGTTGAGGGTTAAATTTTTAAAATCAAATACTAAATTGATATAACATATAAATGTTGAAGGTTAAAGTTACTATTATGCCAATTTTAAAAGTTGTCAAGTTATCTTTACCTTAGCAATTTAGTTGTTGGTGACCAAAAAACATAAAATTAAATAGTAAGTTAACTATTTTAAAACTTTTGAAAAGAAGTTATAAAAATTGAAATTTTAAAAGAATTTATTGGGAAGGATTTAAATTAAATATAATAAAATTGAATTTTATATACTCCAGATATCTCAATCAAAAACACCAAATCATTTTCATGTTTTTCTCTTTAATTTTTCTTCTCACATTAAAATTGATGTAATGATGTGTGTATTTTGTTAGAAGGATAAGTAGGAATTGGATCACAATTTCTTTTTATTTTATATAAAAGGAAAGAACAAAATTTTTGCAGCAAACATAAATTTATTGTAATTATCAGAGTTGCAGCCTAGGTGTATTCATTCCTAGGATTTTAGGGTTTGGTTTTAACCAACTTTTATATTAATTAGTAGGAATATAATTTGGATTTATTGTAGATTAAATTTAAATAAATATATTTAAAAATAATACTGATCCTCCAACAATAAATATGCATGATGATTTTAAGTGATTATCCCAAAATTCTGTAGTTTCAATATTCAATTCCTAACTTATCCATTTAAATCTGAAATACATTTTATATGAAAAAGTGAAACAGATCAAGAAATATTATTCTTATATACCAAAATTTGTTGGGAAAATGAAGCAAAGTTTTCAAGTAAATTTGGCATATATTTGTTTACTGGTAGATGTTCTACTTTTTCTAATCACCATTACAAAATGAGTTTCATATTTAGTACCAAAACTGTCCTAACTTTTTTAATCCACACGTAAAAATTGTAAACATATTTTACTTTTGCTTAATATTTAGGTTTGTTGGGTACAACCAATAATTCAATTACCTCCTTTTCCACATCCTCCACTTACATTTGGAAATAAATAAGAAAGGTAATTAACATGTCATTCATAATTTTTATAATTAACGTTATTTAATTGCTGCCACCAAAAGATGACATGCTATATACAATCATATCCCCAGAAATTGTGAAAACTTGCTCTATATATAATATTGGGCTTAGTGCAAAGAACCCAAATAAATGTTGGACGATTCCAATTCATAGATTTTGCTATCGGCCTGGTATTATTAGTCCATGGTTGATAGGCTCGATGTTACAACAATTTTAAGCAATGCTAAATGTACCACCAATGAATTGATTAGGATAGAGAGCACAAGTAAACACAATCCTGCTTATTTGGCGTTGGAGTCGTTGAATATCTCCTAATATTGGTGCAAGCTTCCGATGAATACAACATGTCATTGGTGTATAAACCATCCTTTGTCTCTGTCATGGTCTCCCTAATAGATAATATTAAAGAAATAAAAATTAATTAAAATATGAGATATTATGTAACAACTTGCCCAGTAAAGTCTTAGTATTCGATTACTGTTTATTAAGATATGGTGCTTAGAGTGAATTACGAGGGAGTAAGATATTAGAGATGATTGAGTATAAGATTTTGTGAATGCACCAATCAATGAATCCTGTGTTTTGGCGAGCTAGATGGTTTGGCCGGCTCTCTTGTGGAGTATACGCCACGCCATTGGGTTAGACGTTTTTGTTAAACTTTGTAGTTTAATAAAACTTGTGCCATTTTGGTAAAGACTATTTAGATAGTCAAACGAGAACTGATTAGAATGGAATTAAGTTACTGTAGTAGATAAGACTGGAATTTATTATGAGTACTTGTTATGGGAAACGAGGAAGGGTTAGTGAGATGATCTTACTTTTTCACTAAACCTAGTTTTCGTGTTAAGATGTATAAGTAGTGACTTCTTAAGCAATCTTCATATCTTCTTGGCATTCATCTTCTTTCAAAATTTTCTCTACACTTACTCTTTTTGAAAACCTAAGATCGAAAATTTACTTGAGTTAGGTTAGCTGTACTCAGCCAACTCCTTTACTTGTTTTAGCTCTCTGGTATTTATTAATGAACCCTAGGTTATTTTCATGGTTATTTACATGATATTAGCGTTGCATGTGTTAGTGTAAGGAAGGAAACTCTTGGTTCTGGGTTTTATCTTGCAAACATGTTTATTTTCTGGAATACCAATATAATAAGCTTAACTATCCGTCTTTTAGACCAAGACAATCTTCAAGGTCCTTGTGATAAGCGAAAAGGTTCTACTATTTAGACTTGTTGTATTTTTTGGTGAGTTTTTTCTTACTTCCATGTGTGTATAATACCTTTCTTTATACCCTATTTGAGGTAATTATTCATACTCTGAAAGGATAAAACATTTGTACATGAAAGGTGGTCGTTCGGAGTCTTAAGTCTGGTGATGGTATCTCAATATTAAAGAGTAAGAACCCTTTTTCGTGCTTAAGCCACTACCCACTGCTTCTGACAATGATAATATGGCTCAAAAAAGGAAATAAACTCATGGTGATGCCTTCAATGGAATAAGCATTGAACTGGAAGATTGTGATACATGAAAATGGTCGTGTAGCCTCTGGTAGGGCAAGAGTATGTTGTAAACCAGATTGGCAAATCATGAAAAAGGAATATGAATCAAGTAAATGAAATGACTAAGACAAAAGACTTGGGTACGTGGCTAGCATGAAGAAGGTGATCTGTATGGTCAAATGGGCATAATGTATACGCTAAAGGAATAGTAAACTGGCGTATAGACTATCTATGATTGGTACTCGCCAACTGACGAACTATGTGACTGTGTTTGAGTTCAAAGAAATTGATTGTAATGTTTTCGTCTAGAACTCACTAAGTTTTTTTTTTAACTTACCTAGTTACATTTCCTTCTTAAGCCTATTGTTGAAGTAAAGGAAGTGCTTGGACTATGCCAGAGGACAATTGTTGTCGTGAGATTTCTAGTGTTTTGTGCAATGCATGACATGGGGGTGACGTTAGGATGTTTAATTTTGAAGGACGAAATTGTATTCAGACTTATTGTTACGAAATTGTGAATTTAATGAAATTACAGTCAAGTATTTATGATTTTAAAAGTGTACCATTTTATTTAGTCTTGAACGACAAATGATTTAATTTTGTTTGCACCAAAAATAATCTAAAATTAATGATTGTAATATAGTGACATGTCATTCTTGGATCCTCCTAAAGAATCAAGTTTGGAGTGTTACATATTATTTGGTGCACTAAGCAGGAGTGAAATGTTGTCATGTATCTTGAGAGAATTAAAAATAAATTAAAACAAACACATGTTGTATACTAAACAAATTCATTTAACTCTATTTGTGGAATTAAAATCTCTACTTTTGATTGATAAAATAATAACCCTATATATATAAACCCAAATCGAACATGACTGGACCCAAACAATTCTTATGGGCTTGTGTTTAGTTAGAGATTTAGGTCTTTAGAGTTGTAATTATTGAGTGTAAAAACTTGGTAAAGGATTTGACTTATGATCAGGCAACAACATTTAGGGTGGGTTTAGATGGATGGTGTGTTTGTTAGCGATGAGTGTAAAAATAACGATGACGGTAAGATTAGATACTATAGCGTGAAACAAAAAAGTAAGCCAAACGCATCGCACCACACTCAATCATCTATCTAAACCCACCCTTAAATTTGTATAACAGAAAAAATATATAATACAAATATAGTATGAATATATAAAATTTACAATCTTTAATAGAATCAAAATTAACATTAAAAAATTATATGTATAGGGATGAAACCTTAAACTTCATGTCAATAAAACTTTAACCCACTCAAATTAATGTCATTAGACCAATAACTTGGACAAAACCTAAAGCTATATAGTATAGATTCTTAAAATGCGAAACTTTTATACAATTGCAAAATACCATACACAAATTATGGTACAATAAACATATAAACTAACTTGAATGATCAGAATATAGGTGCAGGCAAAGATAATTAATTAGCACAGTAAGATAAAACAGGGTCTGCCAATGACTTTTGAGTAGTCTCCATTAAGAGGCAGGTAGCCCAGCCACCGAGTATCCCCGCTGCGGTTTCATCATA
Source organism: Gossypium arboreum (assembly GCF_025698485.1). NCBI lineage: Eukaryota > Viridiplantae > Streptophyta > Magnoliopsida > Malvales > Malvaceae > Gossypium > Gossypium arboreum. The sequence goes on from NC_069071.1 coordinate 6,269,725, forward strand.
AACATGTCGTTTTGCCTATACACATTTAAAAGGAAAAAAAAAACTTAATTAATTAATTAATGAAAATAGTTTCAAAATCAGAAGAATTATATGACTGAATCTTAACTTCCAAAAGTGAAAGTCATCTTTTTACAGTGAAAATTTTCTAGCGAGGGGCATCGTGTGTCACATGCTAAAAGAAATAAATTTTTAATTGGAATAAAGCATAATTAGAGCGCGATAAAAGGAATTATATTCAAATCATCAATCTTACACTTAATCTCTATTGTTTAATGAATAATAGAATACTATCTTATGATGAAATTGTAATTATTTCACAAGTCTGTTCCAGATTGAAATTTAATTAGGTGAAACAAACAACTAAGCAGATAGGTTTTATTAAAGTTAAAAGTGCAATGCTAATTATAAAGATGAATGAGAAGACATGATATGAAATGTACTAAAAAAGATTTAGATTATCAAAACATCAGTATTCCATTTTAGGGTTAAATAACTCAAAAGAAATAAAAAAAAATTAGATTTGTTATCAGATTTGTTCATCGGTTGGGCTATTCATCCAGGCTTGAGGGCTTGTCTAAAATTTGAGAGAATTTTGGGTAAAAGTATTAGGTCCAAAAAATGAGATTGTACAAATATATTAGGCCCCTTTAAAATATGTTCAGGCCTGAACTCAACCTGTTTTTAAGTTTATAATACTTTATAATATGTAATTTAGAGCACATTAAAAAATTAACTTATACTAAATATATAATACTACTCTAATGTAAATATTAAAATAATGTTAAGATGATTATATAAAAATTTCAATAAATAAAAATATATAAAATTATTAAATATTTATATAATATAATATATAAAAAATTAAAAATAATAAGGACAAGCTTAAAATGGGCTTAAGTCAATCTTTTACAAATGTGGACAATTTAGGTAAAATTTTAAGCATATATTTCAAGTGGAGCCAGACTTAAGCAAGCCCAAACCATGAACACCTCAATTATTTCCCACGTTTAACACAATATTTACTCAATTAAAGACATTCCCCATTGGAAATTAGATGTTAAGAAAATGTCGTGGACACAACTTTTGACTAACTCAAAAAGGAAAAATAACTAAAGATTTAGATAATATGTTTTTTTAATTCCACTTGAATTGTTATTAAATAATAATAAAATTAAAATTTGATTATAAATTTCATAAATATTAAATTTATATTTAATGTTTAGGACCAATCATTATCCGAGTCCGAGCCACCAAAAAATATTAATTATCCAAAATTTAACGTAAAATAATAAAAAAACTACAAACAACCTGAGAATTTATGCTGAAAACCTAAAACTTGATTGAACAGGAATTAAGCAGCTGCCTCTTCTTGAAACCTATCCACCATTTCATAAACTGCGGCTGCAATTTCATTCACCGTATTTAGCTGACAGTTCTCTTCAACCTGTTCTCCACATAACAATTAAAATCTCAAATAATTGCTCCATTTGAAAATGGTGAACAGACTGACAATTCATTATGATTTTAAATAAAAAAGATTTACCTTGACACTCAAGGAATAAAGGACCCTATTTTCAACAGATGTAACGTTAAGGTGAAGCACGAATAGGCCTAGAGAGTGAAGCCCGGATACCATGTTGAAGAGCTGTTTTGGGTGTTTTTTTGATAGTATTTTCACGTTTGCATGGCTATCCACCATTGTTACTTCAACATCCGCAACTGAGGATGATGAAGAACACGACGGAAACGACCCTTTCTCCGCCGTGGGCTCGCCGGGGGTCTCCGTCTGGATACTGGTTGAGTACTGAGGAAAGGAAAAGAAATCCGAGAAGAGTGATGAAAAAGTGGTGATGTCTGATCTTTTTTCCATCCTTTTTCGAGCTTCTAAAGATTGAAGAATTTGCTCTAACACCTTTACGAAATTAATTGCTCCCCCAATGATTGATGCTTGGTCCCCCTACGAAGAAAAAAAAAAAAGACACTTCCAAATCATTAAATTAATCTTTTACCAAACCACTTTTTCAAAGAACAGAAGAAAAAAGGGTACCCTTTGAACGTAAGAGTTAGGCATCATAGTCCTAAGAACAGCAAGATAATCATTCATTTGTCTCCTCCTATTTCTTTCCACAGCAATATGAATCATCCTTTGATTCTCTATTTCTTCTTTGTTCTTGACACTTTTGGGTCGCCGTCTCCTCCGTCGGCAAGACCGGGTGTCGATTGCTGGTGCTTCCGTCGGAGAGAATATCGGTCCACCGGTGGTAAAGCCAATATCCGGGGAAGAAGAAGAGTTGAAATCCCATGGCCATTCCTTTAAGGTTTGGTGCATCATGAAAGAAGACGATGAAGACCCCCTAGTTCCTCCTCCTCCACTTTTGGAAACCATTTCTCCATTGTTACTGTAATTAGCATTTTCTTCTTGTTGTTGAAAACCAACGCCATAGGTGTTGCATGGTCCACTTCCGCCATAGCAGAAAGGGTCTTGCTGAAACACTACAGCCTCTAACGCCATGATAGCAAATTTCTTTCCTGCCAAACACACTGTTTTCAATTTGGCTATGCTCTCAACAAAGGATTCAGAAGCATTTAACCACAAAAATTTTAGGGTGTTTCGTATGATCTGAGTGAGAACCCCTTGCTAATTTCTTCCCTTTATAACGGGTTTTAATCTGGTAATAATAATATTCATTAACGAAACCAAGTTGCACGAGACGGATCTTGTGAGAGGCTGAAGTGAGAGAGAAATAGAGACAAAAGACAGTGAGACAGAGAGATTCTCTAAATTATTGTTTTTTAAATATTAAAATTATTTCTTTGTTGTAATCATTATTGAAAGGTTAACTGAGAAAAATAATTTTCTTATTTTTCAGACTCCATGAAAAATATACATAGAGATTTAATTTTCTTTTATTCATTTAATTTTACCATTAATTTAAATCTTATTAAATCAATTTGCAAACGTTTTCGGAAAGTTATCAATTGCAACAGTAAGTGAAGTGTATTAGTTTTAGGCCAAATAGTGGGGTGTACTTGTTGAGTAAACTACATTTAATTATCAGTGAATTGTACAGAGGTGGGGTTCGTAAATTTATTCATGGGGTTTAAAAGGAATGATTTGTAGAAGAAATAGACATAAAATACAGATGGATGATATTATCCATTCATTTTTCATCGGTAATAATAAATATGTAATTCAGGGCAGCTGCAGGCAGGGTCTCGAGAATGTTGCATGGCATGTTGCTGCCTTTGTTTGATTTCGTCATAAATGACAGAAAGGGAGAAAAACCCTGGGGAAAAGACTACAGTCTTGTTGTTGTACGTGGCAAATAGTGGCAGCTTTTTTTTTAAGACACAAGTGAGAGATGTGTTTTAAGACATCGCTGACTGAGTGTGGCAGGGTTTGGGAGAATCCATGCACGACCATCACCATGTGACTTTCACTAACCCATTTGTTTAAACAGACTGTCTCTGCAATCATATACCTGAAAGACTAACTTCCAACAACATCCCTTCTTTTTTTGGTTTTTATTAATTAATATGTTTGAGTTGTAACTTAATAATAGAGAAAGAATGTTGAGTGTAGTTTGAGTTATTCGATTTCAGTTTTTGGAAGATATATAAAACTTTTAATCTGTAAGGTTTTAAAGGTAATGTTGGTCATAAAGCATGTGTTTATATTTGGTTGAATGTGTAACACATTTTTATTTCCCCTTCAATAATAGGCAAAAAGGGTACAATATCCAAGAATTACCACCAAACTGACTGCCTCTGGGCATCACCCAACGGTTAATTTCTCTATTAACAAACGTAAATATAATCTTAGAAATCAATGAGGTGAATGGCCTTCAACGCCTGCCTTCCACCAAAATAAAGCACCAATTTTGGACAACAATAATATCTCTTAGAGTTTAACCATTTCATTTCTGCCCACCCATATTCATCTTACCAATGAAACACAATAGAGGAACCATAGTTGTTTTTTTGGGATATGCTGTTGTTAATGTAGTTTTTCGTAAGTTTGATTTAATAAAATTTTATCATTTAAATTAATATTAAATGTTTTTGTTTTTAACCTTTAAAAGACTAATATGATATTTATCAAGTCCAAATAGAAGATTTTTTGTCTTGGGTTTTGGAGCAGATAACTTCTAGAAGATAAAAATATAGATATGATTGTTTGGATTGAAATACATTAGACAAGATCCAAGTAAAATAATGTTTAGATCCGTTTTTAAATTTATTCACTTTTGACATTCATAGTATGACTTACCTCAATTATGAGTTAGTGGCGGACTATTTATGTGTTACTCAATATATTGAAAGTCTAAGTTCAATTGGCAATAGAGCTGAAAGCTGGTACGCCGGGTGTCCGATTCCTACATAACAGAGCTTCATTTACAATAGTAGAATTCATATCCCAATAAAAGGTAAATGATATCCTATTATTGACATTATATGATAGATTATGGGCGAGTGCTTGATTGAATAGAGTGAAAAATTTCAAATTGGCAAATCCTATTTTATCATCCTAACTCGATTATAAATTTTTTCGAATCCAGTCGAATATATTTATTCTAGTGAAACTAAAAAAAATTAAAACAAACATATTGAAAAGTTGTTGACAATATGACTAAATTCGAGTTAAAGAACATAAATACCATACATATATGTTTGAAAACTCTTTTAAAACAAAATAAAAGAAATAAAATAATTACTATGATAAACTTGAATTGATAATTTACTTATTTAATGCCTCAAATTTATCATATTGAAAAGTTTAATAAATATAAGTTAACATTTTCATATATTTTAGATATTTAATTTTCTTTATTTTTGAATTCATAAATATAAATATATATATAATTTTGGAAAAAATTATTATAAGTATTTTGAATTTTAGAATTGATTTTTTAAGGGATTAATTTGCCCATTTTAAAGTTGTTGGGACCCAAGGGGTATTTATCTGAATATGATATCTGAGTTATTTAAATTATTATAATTATAAAATTCAACTCGATTTGAACTAAAAAATTGAATTATGTATTTGAGTTAATTCAAAAAACTGAATAAATTCGATTATCTCAAAATTCAAATAAAATTTATATTTTTCAAATTGAATGAAGTTTTGCTCAACCGTAATCGCAATGTAATTGTTTATATAATTTAGATAATTATCGTATTTGGTTTAAAGAATGAATATATTAAAAAATTATGATAGTACACTCAAACATTAAAGCACTAAAATACCTGAAAACTTAAGCTAAAAGTAGCCTCACGGTATAAATTTGTATTCACTCGCTCTCCTCCAAAATAACCTCGCATACAAGTAATTTTAGTAGGCAGTAAAACCTAGAACTATACCCAGAATATGCTCCCATAACATTCATGCTAACAAAGCCATTCGATAGCCTTTATAAAGGCTTTGTAAATGCGGACCTTTAGCTAGATCATCATATTTAATTAGTTTGAATTTTAAACTTGAATTTCCTTCAATCAGTCATCAGATTATCCTTAAATTTCAAAACGTGATAAGTCCCTTAGAATCCTTCCTTGTTGCTTAGTCGATCCCCTTGGAGTAGAAGAGTCTTTGTATAAACTCCCCAAAACTTTCAAAATTAGTTATCAAATTATTAAAAACTTTTTATATTTTAATCTAGTTCTTTATTTACAAATATTTCCTACATTTGTTACCTATCTCTGAATTACAAAATAATTTCTTACAAAAATACAAGTTAAAATGCCAATTAAATAAGTTATATATGTATATATATATATATTAATTGTTGAATTTTTTGTGATGAACAACATGTTGCAACACTGAATGCAACATAGGTTTGCAATTTTCAATTTTCCAACAATCTTCCCTTTATCATTTTGACGAAACCCTTCAGCAAATGGTTTTCTCACAACCCATACATTAAATAAAAGAATAAGTAAAGGAACTAGATAAATGTATAGCGTGCTCTTTCTAAAAACAATCATTATATGATTGCAAATGTTTAGGTTAAATTTTTTATTTGTTTAAAATTTTAACTAAATTGATAAATTTTGTAAACATTAAGGATTAAAATTGTTGAATTTTTATATTAATGATAGAATATGTAAATATTAGCGAGCTAAATTTGTTATTAAACCTATAAAAAAAGGGCAACGTCAGCTTTCCTTCACTCATCTAACAACAACTAACAAGAGAGTGACTAAAATATTTAATTTCAAAAAGTTTACTAACTAAATTGAAAAAATTAATAGTTGGATGACCAAAATAGAACCAAAGAGATAATTAGGTGACTATGGATATAGAACAGTCAAAATTAATACCTAAATTGCATAATCAATTCCATTAAACACAAGCGAAGCTAGACTGTTGTTTTAAGAGGCCAAAATGAATGATAAATTTTGAAGGGAAAAGTACAAATTTATCATTATATTAATTTATAATTACATAAATTTTAAAGGGACACTACAGCAAAACAGGTCTTTAGCGGCATTTTTTTAGACCTATAGTGGTGCTTTAATAAATGCAGCAAAAAACGCCGTTATAGATAGCATCGGTAAAATTTGCAGCATTTATGTGGGTAAACACCACTATAGAACATGATCTTTAGCGGCGCTTTTATTACAACCGTTGTTAAATATATACTATTTGTGGCGCTATTTCTACAAACTGCACTATATAACGACTTATTGCAGCATTTTTTGGTTAGCACAATTAAAAGTTCAACCTTTGCGGCGTTTTCGATCCAAATGCCGCTAAAAGCTTAATTTGCTATAGTGGGACTAAAAGGATAATTTTACTACGTTGGTTGGCTAAAGTCGCTTCCTACCCCTTATATCTATCTCTAAATAAACATAGTCAATAAATATTACTCGTTAATTCAAAATTTACAATTATTTTTATTCCATATTTATTGTATCTATTAAATTTGAAAAGGTGTCAACTATTTAAATATGACACATGACAAACAATTAAACATGTCACTTAAAATTGTTGCCATGAAAATCTCACTTTACCATATATATCACAGTTATAAATATACATTTATTTCTAGGTGGCAGGGGAGTTAGGCAAGTGGGGCCTTTTGCCCCCTTACCTGTTTGTAATTGCCATGAATGTGCTATCTAGATTTCTAGATGTGATAGCTTAGCAAGTATTCTTTCAATTTCATCCTAAGTGTCACTGTGTGCAACTTACCCATCTGTCATTTTTCTAATGATATTTTGATTTTTGCTAAAGGCAATTTGATTCTGTTACGAGTATCTGGTATGTGTTGCAGGACTTTTACTTGCTCTCTGGGCTATAGTTGAATTCTAACAAGAGTGAGATTTTTATGCCTGGGATCTCTACTGAGGACCAAGCTGCTATGCTTAGTATCACAAGTTCTAAGTTGGGTAAGCTTCCTGTTAGGTACTTAGGATGACCTCTGGTTTCTAGGAAATTAACTATTAATGATTGTAACCCTCTACTGAGTAAGCTTACTTCTGGAGTATGGCTAAGGGGGTAGATTTTAAGTTTTGTAGGGAGATTTCAACTCATTAAATCTATTCTTTTTAGTATCCAGGCCTTTTAGAATAGGCAATAAAAATTGCCTAAGTCTATGTTGAAGCGTGTTACTCAGCTCTCCACTCAGTTCTTTTAGAAAGGGAGTGATGCTAATACTAGTGGTGCAAGGGTTAGCTAGAAACAAATTTGTTCCCTTAAGTCTGAAGGGGGACTTGGTCAAAGAGATCTGGAAGAATAGAACTAAATTTGTGTCTTTTAGTAGATCAGAGCTATTTTGGCTGGGGGATCACTTTGGGTGGCTTGGATTAAGAAGTATGTCCTCAAGGGGCGTACCCTTTGGGAAGTGGCCCCATCCTCCACTTACAGCTGGTACTGGAGAAGATTGTTGAAACTTAGGGAACTTGCTAGTGCAACCTTGCATCGATTCCCTTCTAGTAGTAGGGACTCTACTTCAAAATTGTGGGGAGAAATAAAGTTTAGGGGTTGCAAGGTTTGTTGGAAAAGGCTTATTTGATTTCCTTTGCATATACCTAAATGCTCTTTAACTGCTTGGGTGACTATTCTTAATAGGCTGGCTACTTGTGATCATTTAGTTTCCTTTGGTATTAGTGTGATTGGTAGTTGCTTATTATGTTCTAATGATGCTAAGTCGCGTGACCACCTCTTTTTTGGCTATTCTTTTTAAAGCTGTTTGGGGAAAAGTTCTTCACTTGTGTGGTATTGAGAAGGTTGTTGGCACTTGGAGGCAGGAGTTTGCCTGGACTCTTTTAAAGCTTAGAGGGTATACCTTGCTTGTTGGGGTCTTGAAGCTTGCATAGACTGTCTTCCTACACACAATTTGGTGTGAGTGTAATGCTCGAGTGTTTGGTCATGCTCTTTCGTCTGTTGGTGCTATTGTTTTGAGGATCAAGAGTATGGTTCAAATTCATATGAGAGGGAAATTATTTAACAGAGCAGATTCAGTTAAAATTTTAATCAGTTCTAATTGGGGTTTCACCTGATTTTCTTTTGGTTTGTTCCGGTTGCTCCTTTTGTTATTGTTGATAGTTTTGTTGTAATGTTGTTTGATTCTAGGAGTTGATTGCTTCTTGGATAAATAAAATTCAGTTATCAATATATTTAGATATATACATTTATATCGATAAAATCATCTAATGACAATTCTTAGAATTACGTAGAAGGAATTAATTTCCAACATTGAGTTTTAACGAATGATCTTGTCAATCTAATCATTTTTAGTTTTTCATTTACTTATAATTTTTCAATAATAAAATCTAATAACTTGAATAAAATTTTTAAATAAAACAAGTATAAATATAATTAAATATACAATATTTTAAGTAAATAAAGGAACCAACATAGTTAGACCTTTATTTTATTATTATCCTTCCTTGATAAGCTATACAATATTGCTTCATTTGTTTCAAAGGTTGGTGTTTTTCATATCCCAAAGAGGAAAGTTTGAGGTTTTGTTTCACAAATATTTTATTAAACAATAAGTTCATTTATTTAGAAGCAAAATTAGAGAGAATCATTATTGTTTGCTCATGAAAAAACCGGAATATTACTAAAACCATGGATTTCTCTCAAATTTTTCTAAACAACAAACCGCTAATGTATATTGTAATGGCAACTAACAATAAGAGGTTACTTTCTTTATTTTTTTTTTCTAAAAAACTGCATCAGAATTATGTACCGGCGCCGGGCCTTGAATTCAGATTTCAGGTCACGTGCTGTTGTTTTTTGTCCCTCTTTACTTGCATATTTTAATTTTTTTAATTGACTTGCTGATTAAAGATGAGAAAACCTCAAATACTATAAAAATTATTAATTGATAGAATAACTAAACAATGACATGTGATGTATTACGTATATCTCATGTTGACGTATAAAAACTAACAAAATTTAATGTATCTCATATCCCCAACCACTTGTTGGTTATAAAAACCAAATTTTAATAGGACCAATTTGCACTTTGATCTAATGTTCAATTACTAGTTTGCTCATTTTTTTAGTAGAAAGGGTAAAATGTAATCTGACTCCTAATACAAGACCCTCCATTACACTTTTACCTATTTTAAAACAATCGAATCAACACCCCTTCTCAAGTAAGGATTTTCATTTAGAACTAGTATGGTTCCTATCACTCTTCGCGTTGGATTAATTAACATTGATTTTCATTTAGAACTAGTATGGTTCCTATCACTCTTCGCGTTGGGTTAATTAACATTTAAAACAAATTATAGAGTAACTATTTGAAGATTAAAATAGACTTTATGTCTTAGTAGTCTTCTTACTTTTTTTAAATTTAGTCTTTTACTTTTATTTTTAAGAATTTAGTCCCTTTGTTTTTCGAATTTAAAATTCAAATCCAATTGTTAACACTATTAAATTCTTCTATTCAATTCATTAGTGTGACATCTTGAAATTTTAAAGATAGCACTCATTTAATAGTCATGTAACAAAAAAAAACATTGCAATGGACTTGAATGTAACAAATGATAATAATAGTGTTTACAACTCCTAAAAGTTATATTAGAACTTTAATTAAATAAAGTACATAGGCTAATACATTGTAAAAGTTGAGGTACCAAATTCAAAAAGTTGAAGTATAAATATTTGATCTTAAACTCGAGTGTAGCACATAGGCCAAAAATAAAATTTCACCATTGTTATATAATCTTAAATTTGAGGGTAACATAGGGACTAAAATTGAAAATTTATCATTTTTCTAAATAACGTAAAAAAGGGGGAAAGGAAAGTGACACATTATATAGGTGAGGGTAGCATAAGGACTAAAATTAAAATTTTACCATTTTTATATACTGCAAAAATTATAGGAAAAAAAGGGCAACGTGACACATGTCAACCAAGGAAGGTCCAATTATAAGTATATATATTAGTATGGGTTTCGACCCATGCTTTGGTTAATTATTTTGGACTAAATAATTAAAATTTATAGATTAAAATATGCTACAAATTTTTGGGTTTTCTGTATATTTAGAATTTAACCTTTAATTTTTCTATTTAAAAGTTTAGTTAATTTAATTTTCAAATTTAAAATCCAGGTCAAATTGTTAATACTATTAAAATTTTCTTATTAAATTTGTTGGTGTGACACATTAAAATTTTAAAAATACTCACTCGATAATCATGTCACAAAGAACGACGTTATAACGGACTTGAATTTAACAAAAAAACAATTACCGATGTTAACAATTTTTGAATTTATGTCAATATTCTAATTAGAATAAAATATTTAGGGCAACTAATGACATTATAGATATTGAGGTATCAAATTATATAAAATATTAAAGTGTAAATATTAAATCTCAAATTTTAACATAATATAGAGATCGAAATTAAAATTTGACCATTTTATATAACTAAAAGGCAGAGGGAAAAAATTGAAAATTAACCATTTTAATGCTTACTAATCTGAAATTCGATAAAATATATGCACACATGTTTTTTTTTTTAATACAATCAAATATGTTTCTTTGACACATCATTTTATATTAGCATAGTTTTTTTTTCATTTATTGAAATGATTGAAAATCAACAGCTTGATTTATCTTATAATTTCTTTTATCAACAGCTTGATTTATCTTATAATTTCTTTCTTTTTCATTTTTTTTAATTAAATAGTTTTAGCATGTCAAGGAAATCTTTGAATTAATTTCGTGGCTTGCAAACTACCCTCAGGATCTATCTGGGTTGTCCACTGGAGCATCTCTCAATTTTCAATTTAAATCATATATATTATAGCAAAATGTGTTCGCTGAGTCTAAAATAATAATTACTTTAAAATATGCTTCAAGTATCTATATTTTTGTTTATTTAAATTTTAGTTTTATTTTATTTCAAAATTTTTAATTTTTATTTGTTAGATTTAAAAATATAAATATAATTATTAACACCGTTCAATTTTTTTTATTCAATTCAATTTTATTAAAACGTCATATATTGTTACATGGCTATTGGGTTTTTTTTTCAATATGTCACACCAATGAGTTTAAAAAAAAAAGAATTTTAATGATATTAATAATCAGTCTTGAATTTTGAAATAAAAAGAGTAACAAAGCTAAATTCCTAAAGAGTGCCAAAACCTAAATTTTTTTAGGGGACGAAATTAAATCGTAATTTTTACGATAGCAAAAATATAATTTCACCATTTTAATAGCCTATATCTTTATAATTTTAAAGGATTAAATCAAATTTTATTATTTTTGGGGAGGCCAAAGTGAAATTTTACCTTTACTAATTGAAAATTTTAAAAGGCCTAAGTAAAAAAAAATTCATTTTAAGGAGGTCGAGGTCCCTATCAACCCCTAGTTACGACGCTGAGTACGAGGAGTTAAAGCGCTTTTTTATATGTCAAATTATAGGAGGAATTAAAAAATAATGCTAAAAGTACTTTTTAATTTAATTTTTAATAGAATACTTTTAATTTATTATATAATAATATTATTGTTTTTATAAACAATAGTGTTGATGTAAGGTGGAAAGGAACGAGGGTAAAAGGAGTAGATTGGGGAGAGGGATTGTCGAAACCATTTTTTTATTTCAATTTAAAAATGATGGATCGACGTTTTGGAAAGCGAAAATAGAGTCGCCACCAATCTTTTCTTGTTTAGGTGTGATCGGATCACCTAGAAATTTGGATTGTTTTAATAAAACATTTTGGTTTACTAAAACAATGATTTTGGTCTACGAAATTTTGAGAAAACAGGTTCGGGAGTTGGTTACGTGTGAGGAAGGATTAGCACCCTCATTACGCCCAAAATTGGTACCAAATTGATTAAATACTGTCCTTATATCTAAGCTTTAAAAAATGTTTTTGAAATGTGATTCCCTTTTGATAACATTTGAGTAACTCGAGTTAGTCATCAAAATTCTCTTGCCTAAGAGGAATATAGAATCACATCCAGCACGATAGGACATGATCCTTTAAGCCCTCGAAAACATGATGAATTTTGACTTCAAAAATTTATATGTTGAAAACCGCAAAAGGATGCCCAATTATTTAGTCCAACGAGAGAATCGAAACCAAGCACAGTAGGGTACGATTCCTCGAATTTCCAAACGTTGACCATTGCCTTTCCTTAGAAAATACGTGTGGAATTCTGAAGAGATATTCGATTATTTTGAACAAACGGGAAATTGCAACCCAGCACGATAGGGTACTATTCCCCGAATTGCCAAGCATCGAATATTGCCTTCATTTTAAAGGGTTTTTTAGAAAACGTGAGTGAAATTTCGAAGGAATCTTCGATTGTTTTGAAAAAACAAGAAATCACAACCCAACACGTTAGGGCATGATTCCCGAATTATCAAACACAGAGTATTGTCTTTGTTTTGGAAGGTTTTTGATAAACACGAGTGAAAACCTAAAGGAATATTCGATTGTTTTGAACAAACGAGAAATCACAACCCAGCACGATAAGGCATGATTCTCGAATTATCAAACACCAAGTATTGCCTTCGTTTTAAAGGATTTTTAGAAGACATGAGTGAAATTTTGAAGGGATATTTGATTATTTTAAGCAAACGGGAAATTGCAACCCAGCACGTTAGGGTGCGATTCTGCGAATTACCAAATATCGCATATCGCTTCTTTTAAGGGATTTTTAATAATTGTGAAACTAGCTTAAAACGCATTAATTCGATTTGAAATAAGACGAAATTAATCATAAAATTTAGATTTTGGAAAATCACATTTCATAAACCAAGTGGACAATGACGATATGGGGTAATAGGCACATACGAGATGCAATCAATTAACAAACTAATAATTAAATATAGCTAACCTAAAAAAATGCAACCCGATTACAATAATGCATGGGGAATAATTGATATAATAATACAATGACGAAAATGATAACGATCACACAAGCAAAACAATACATACAATAATATGCCACGATAATGTACATAGCATGATATAGAATGACCAATGCAAGATATAAAGATAACATAGCAATTAGAAGCCAATGTGCTATAAAACGGTTTTAAAATAATAACGAATAAATGGACCTATATATATATAGGTTGACAAATTTGCATGAAAACTAGGGATAGCTATATGATTTTTGGAATATATATTATAGAATAAAAATTTGAATCAAATTATGTAAAATGTTTTAGACACAAATGCATTTAAAAATGACAATGTACATAATAATTTAAATAATATATATAATATGAAGAAATAATAATTCATGGCAAGGTATTACTCATATGATAGATTTTTTATTTAAAACTTATGTATAAAAATAAATATATGTGAAATTATATTATCATACATACCATTTTACTTAAAAATATTTTAAAGAGATATTAAATAACATACTTGGATAACATAATATGGAGACACATTTTAAAATAACAATTTTACGAGTACAAAGATGGATTTTTCAAAACAAGATCATATGTACATATAGACATGCAAATTAAACATAAATTAAGAAATATTTTAAATAATATATGTATATGAATATATTAACAACACTTATTAATAAGGTATTAAAACAATGTAATATAAAAGAATTTTACAATATACAAAACAATAATTATTATAAAAGCTAAAAAGAATGATTAGTATACAACATATATAAAATATTTAAAAAATAAGACACATGATGCGAAAAATAATCTAAAAATAATTATATAAATGTAACAAACAAAATTATTAACATGGATTAATGCATAAACATATTAAATATATTTTAAATTAACCAATTGTACAATTATAAGACCAAATTAATACTGCAATAAAATAGGAGGATAATTTGCAAATAAAGTAATCATAACATGGACCAATGCTCAAAGCGCATAAATGTATGGGGACTGAATTTGTAAATATCTCGCTACTACAATGCTACAAGTAACATGGATCAAAGTGAAATAAAGCACAAATTAGTAGGCCAAATTTTAAAACACAAGGTAGGCAAATTGAAGCAAATTGAAGGTCATGCGCAAGGGAAGGATTTGTTGCGCTAATTCCCCATTTTTGAGTGGTAATGCAGATTGGGCCTATCAAATGAGTCACCTCGTGGACCTTACTCCATAAAAGCTGTGCCATTTTATTAAATGGTCATTTAAGACCCTTTTCTTCTATTTCTTTTCCCCAAACGCAGCCCCATTTTAGATCAAAAGAAATTCCACCTTTAAAATCAAATTTTTAGGGTTTCCTCCACTTGACCGCCAAACCACCATGATTTTAGGTGATTACCAAGAAGCGAGACGTGCCCAATCTTGCCGTTAAAGGAACTCGACCAGATCTAAAAGGATTCGTAAGTATTTTCCCTTCTTTCTTCTTTATTTGAATGAAGCTTTCAAATCTCATGTTATTTTTTAAAGAAAAAAATAAAAATAAAAATAAAAATAGATTTGTAAAATGCATAGATTTCCACTATTATGTGACCTCTCGCCCTTATACTCGCATGACAGATTTAGGGCTTTCATCGGCCTTTAGTTGCATAAAAAGGAACAAACAAATAAGAAAATAAAGAGAAAAGAAAAAACGGGAAAAAAAAATCAGAAGAGAAAAAAAAATAAAATTACCTCTATTGATCTAAATGCACCTTTCTCTCTTTTCTGTGCGTGTGTACAGATATTGTATGCGTAGAGTATATTCTGTGTGCGTAGAGTGTGCAATCTCCTCTCTTTACAAAGATTAAAAGCTGGGCTTTTATAGTCGAAAAAGGAAATCAACCGAAAATATACAATATATTTGTTTCCATTCACTTCTTTTTTTGTTTCTTTCTTGCAGTCAGAGTCTGCTGGCATGCGCACGGGTGGGGGCGTGGCGTCACGAGGGTAGAGAGGCACGGACTGCTGTAGTGGAGGTATGGGTCTATTGCCCAGATTGCTGTTGAGGCGAAGAGAGGGGTGACTTAGGGTTTGCCAAACTTGGCTCAATTTTGGGGCCATTTGGGTCTGCTTCGACTATTGGGCCGTTGTATTTGGGCTATGGGGCATTGGGTATCAATATTGGTTGTAATATCTGGACCTTTATGATGATTATTAGTTTGGTTTCATTCTTTGGACTTTTGGTTTAATAATTTGGTATTTATTTTGGGTTTTGGTTCTAACGTGGGCCCGGGCTAAATTGGCCCATTACAGGGATATCAAGAGAGGTTCCCACGAGGATGCTTGTGTAGAGAGCTTAGAAAGATAAAGGAGAGTTCCCTTTCTCCTAGTAAGTAGGGACATATATAAATGTTCTCAGATAAGTGTCTTTATGCCAGCATTCGCGATATGAGTCATGTGGTTCTGTTGACCCATGTCCTAAGATTTGCTTCCTAACCCATGTGTGACCTCATAAAGCCTTCTAAGTTTGCAAGATGATCGGTCAGTATACTTTTCAAGTGGTGGACAGTAGTACATTGCGGGATTCCTATCATTAGTGAGGTGATGAATCTTTGTAGTGTAGACATCTAGCACGATTTCATTGAAGTGAGGTAGAGTGGATTTTAGGCATATAATAATCCCCCCAAAGTTGAGAGGAAGGTTATAAAGTGACCTTCCCTAAGACTAAAAAATTCTTCTTTTTCTTCTTCTTTTTTCTTTTTATGGGTGAGATTCAATTTGAGCCAAGTTTATAGGGTGTTTGTGTAAGTATTGACGAAGTTGGTGAAGAGTCACGTATGAGATGTATGTGTGGTTGGGAAATGCTAGGATATATGTAAAAGTTGCATGTGTAAGCCACAAAAGGAGAACCACGTTTAGTCTTTTTATGGCAACTTAAAATTTACGTTGTGAATGCATGTCGTACTTGGACTGGGCAAATGAAACAGTAGATAGGATTGTGTCCTTTGAGAAACATTATGAAAAGGGTATAAATTTGTAGAGGATGTGTGAGAAAATTTTAGTTGCCATTGCAATAGTGTTTTTGTGCTTATTCCTTTGAGCTTTTCTAGTGCATTTTCAAGTTGGCAAAAGATTTGTCCAATTAAGGAAGTTTAATATTGGTAAGTTTTCTACTAAATTTTTTAAGGTTTGTAGGTTTGGAAACTTTAATTGTAGTTTTGCAATTTTAAAATTGGATGTTTGTGAATAAATTGCAAAATTGTACATAAAATGGTTAGGGGCCGAAATATTGAGTGGAGGGTAAAGGTGGAATGAATGTGAAAAGATAAAAGAGAAGGGTTTGATGTAGTAGACATGCAGGGTGAAACATAAAGATGTTGTTGTCCCCATTGAAGGAGATGTTTTTGAATGCTACACCAATCCTGATTTTCTAAGGCATATACTGGCCATAAGGGATTGGAGAGAGAGAACCCCAAAGTCAAATTTATTATCTCTGATGGATCCATGTGCTTAAGTTGTACTAATGAATCAAATTATGGTAAAAATGTAACTCCCCATTACTCGACCCAATCGTCGGATCCGAGCTATAAGATGTCACATTCATTGCTTGAGCAATTACAATCTATAACATTCAATTTAGCACTAATATAGATTCATTTACAAATAAATCATGTGTATTAAACAATATAGTCATTTCTGAATCTTATACAAGCTTACGTAAGGTCTTTTGCTAACTCGAGTTTGTTATGGACCAAAATGTAAAATTTCTAAAATTTCGGGTTAACATCGTGACTACGGGAGCTCCTTGTCGCGGTACAACATGTTGTCTTGGCTTGTTGCAATGTTGAGATTACGTCGTCGCGACGAGACTCTCTGTCTTGCCCTCATTGTGACGTTGAGGAACTTATGTCGCAACATGACCCCTATTTTTCCATAAGTTAATTCTATACATTGTCCAACTAGCATATATAGCATGCATGAATGGCTTTAAGGCTCCAATTGATCATTTTCAAAACTTTCAACATGCTAACAACCATTTAGCAAAACCTCAACACCACTTTCATGCATAATTACTAACCATTTACAATACCAATTCTCAAAATGACCATTTGAAACAAGTAAAACCTATGTACATGCCATTTGACCAAAATGCGATAAGCTATACAAACTTAGTTGAGTTGAAAACGGCGGTCCAGATGCTAACTTCACTTTTCTGAGGCTTTGAGATTACTTGTACCCACACACAGGATAAACAAACTGTAATATCCTGATTTTGGGCCTAGTCGGAATAGTGGTTTCGTGACCACAAAATCCAAGATATAAATAATTATTTTATGATTATTTTAAGGTCTATGATATGATTGCATGATTGTGTGAAAATTTCGTGAAGAAATTTTATGCATAAAGTGCTTAATTTGAAATTTGGGACTAAATTGAATAAATTGCAAAACTTGTGTTCTAGAAGTATTTTGCATAAAATTGAATTAGATTATTAATTAGAGGTCCTTAAAGAGTAATTTTACCAATTTCTAAGTCTATGGACAAAAATTGGACATGGATGGAATTTTGGAAAGTTTAGTAGTAAGGGCATTTTGGTCATTTAGGGTAAAATGAATTAAAATACAAAATTAAAAGCCAATTTTTCTCATCTTCAACCCCATGGCCGAATATAGCAAGGAGAAACCATGGCTAGGGTTTTCAAGCTTCCAAGCTCGATTGTAAGTCCGTTCTAGCCTCGTTTTTAATGATTTTTACGTTTTGGAGTCCCTAGCTCGATTTAGCTTATGCTAGCAATAATTTAACCTAGGGTTTATATTTGGAAAAATACCCATAGGTAAAATTTGTGTATTTTGGTGTTTTATGATAGAATGTGAGGTTTTAAATTATGTTAGACAACTTGTGCTACTCGGTTTTAAGTGAAAACGAGCAAAAGGCTTAATCGGTAAAAATACCTAATAGTCATAAGTACATGTTAGAGTGAGAATTTGATGTTGCCATAGAAGGAAAAATGATCAGCATGTCATAAAACATAAGAAAATAGGCTGAATTTTAATTTACGAGCTTTGGGGCAAAAGTGTAAATATGCAAAAGTTTAGGGGCAAATTGTATTTTTCCAAAATATGATTTTGGGTCAATTTGAATAATGTGAGTCCTAATTAGACTATATTTTAAATGATAGAGCAAGGAAAACTGAAATTCGGGCTAAAATGGGGAAAATACCAAGTTGTGGACGAAATGGTAAAATAGCCATTTTCGCATACGAGGTAAGTTCATATGTAAATGTTGGTAACATAGTTATTATTTTAAATGTTTTAATGTTTTTAAATGATATGATAATTATTATGAAATATTATACTTGTGATAATTGTTTGATAATATGTAATTATGTGAATTACTTGATGAGTATGAACTATCACCAAGTATCGATTTCGATATTCCGTGGAAAACGGCAAAGATGTGAGATCGAGGAAAAAGCCCGCTTGAACCTTAGGAATAGATTAGGATACAAGTGACATGTCACTAGGATGGTTGAGCATCCGAACTCGTTGAGTTGAGTCCGAGTTCACTTATGGATGCGAGCGTCCAACTCGTTGAGTTGAGTCCGAGTTCGTGAGATGTAACTAGGCATCCGAACTCGTTGAGTTGAGTCCGAGTTCACTTATGGATGCGAACGCCCGAGCTCGTTGAGTTGAGTCCGAGTTCACTTATGGGCGGGTTACATGGTAGCTTGGCTACATATGTGGCACTTATGTGCAAACTTTCCATGTATCCGAATTATATTCGATGTGTTCAACGGGTAAAGTTCTACTCAAATGGAGGAATACTCAAGATGAAAGGGACGTATTGGTAAGTGTTGTGAAATGGACACTTTGAACAGGTATGTACTTAACCCTCGGGTTGAAAACTCGATATAACAACAATATGGTAAGATGATAAATGAAAAGGTGATATGAATGTCTTGCGATGATTATGCAAATGATGTTTTATGTTTGCTTATATGGTTATGTTACTTGCTATTTGCATGTGAGCTTACTAAGCATTTATGCTTACTCCTCCTTTTCATTCCTTGTAGTGTTGACAAGCCAGCTCGAAATCGAAAACGGTCGGAGGCACGCCACACTATCCGTATACCATCTTGGCATAATGGCTTGTATATTTTGAGTATGGCATGTATAGCATTATAATCATTTTATATGTATGGTTTTATGATATGGTTATTGAGTGGTATGGAAATAGAAATGCTTGGTAATGATTAGCCATTGGAATGGCTAATCATGATCATATTTGGTATTATGTATGTCAAATTGCTAGCTAATCCATGGAAACCATGAAATAGGTAAAATTTACCATAAAATAGATTCAGACAGCAGCAGTGACGTGAGTTTGAAAAATCACTAAAAATAGTAGAAATGAAATTAAATAATGAATAAGTTATGGAATCGAAGCTTGATGAGTCTATTTTCATATGGAATAAGCGAAACAGGTATATGAGCTATATTTTATGAGATGTTTAAATTTTTGTGAAATAGGACCAGAACGATTTCTGGATCCCCTATTATGACTTTGGAAATTCACCATAAATTTTATAAAGATAATTAGAAGTCACGCTTTATATGTACAGATTCCTTATTGAGTCTAGTTTTATTAGAGACAAACAGCATAGTCATTGAAGGTCTGTATAGGGAGATATCTGGTTCGTAATATACAGAGGTCAGAGTAGTTGAACCCTGAAATAGGGGAGACTTTAACTAATAAACTGTACTAATTGGCCCAACCAAAAATTCTAGAAAAAAATTACTAGATATATATATGAGTCTAGTTTCAGGAAAAAATTACGGAATTGGATTTCGAGTTTTGTAACTCGAGATATGATTTTTAAAGCGACTGTGATGCAGTTAGCCAGCTTGTCTAGAAATTTTAAAATGAATTGTATGAGCTGTTTAATTAATGAATTAAGTCCGTTAACACCTCGTGTTTGACTCCGGAAACAGTCTCGGGTATGGGGTGTTACATTTAGTGGTATCAGAGCAGGTTTAGTCGGTTCTCGGACTAACCTAGCATGTGTAAAAGTTTAGCTATACATGCCACTGATCTGTGATAGTGTGATGTCTTTCGACGCGTATAAGTACCGTCTTATTTAGACAGGGTACTCTCCAACCGAGCTGCGCCAACCATGTTTAATGTTAAGTAAAGGTATTTGAGTAAAATTATGATTATGATAAGTCTCGGTTCAGAAAAGTATGAATAAAGGTTTATGATACATATGTGATAATATGTGAGATGAAAGTTCATGTTGTGATAAATATTCATATTTGCTTAATGCTCATATGATGTAGTGTATGTGGCTTACTTGATAAGATGAACGGAATAAATAGAAAGTAGTAGAGGTATGAATAAAGGTCATAATATTATGATACGAATGAAAATGTCCTTGTCTTGATTGGATGTCGAATGTTGATGAATGTTAATGGTATATAATTTTATGAGGTAAAGGATTATAATGAAATGAACTTATCTATGTTAAATTGTTGGACTGAATTATATGATTGTAATGATATGTACATGATGATGCACGAAATGAAAGTTGTGATAGTGATGCAAATATCTATGTTTGTTTGGCCTTATATAATGTCATGAGCATGAATTAATTTAATTAATTGAATGGATAAGTAAAGTCATCTAGAAAACATAGAATGTATGCATAAGTATATTGTCTAAATGGGACAATAGGAAAATTGGTGTAAGCCAACATGAATGAATGACATGATTTTGATGATGTTACTATGATGATGGAAGTTGTGTCATATGTGTATGTATAAGAAAGTCGAGTCGAGGTCCTACAACCCTCCCCTTACCAAAGTGGTACTTATAATGGAATTTCATGAGATTTGTATTGAATAAGTTTTGGTTGAGAACCCAAAGAGTTCAAGTGATAGAATAATTATAAGTATGATCCGAGATTGAAAATGAGCTGATAAGTAAAGTCGAGCCGAAAAGTATCGGATTGACGTAAAATTATTGGAGTTATGCATTGTCCTAGTTAGAAAAGGAATTCTCCTTGGTAAATCGAATTACTCAAGTGCAAGGTCGAGAAAAGTGTAAATCGAAATTTATTCGAATTGGCCTTTTTAGTGAATGGTTTAATATAAAATTTGTGACGCAGAACTAGTTGGGAAATGATATTTCAAATGTGAATTATCCGAGTGTGACAATTATGACCGGACAGATTTAGCGATCTCTTTTGAGATGTTCTATGTGTTCACCGTTCTCGTAAATATTTCTATGGCTATTGATCTTCAAGAAATTCTTGTTATATGGGAATGTCTTCTAATTCGGTGTTGGATGAAAGCATTGGTAGTCCGATTGGTTTATAATTTATATTGCTCTATTTTATCGGTATTTTATTTCATTTCGTCGATAAGAATTGATGAGAGAATTCATATGATATTATGATTCTGCTTTCTTCTACTTGATGCTTCATCGATATATATGTATGGGAAGATATATTGATCTTGTTATATTTGATTTCAAAGGATTAAATGATGTTTTCTTTTGGACTTTCTTTCTTTGAAGAATTATCGTGGTATTCTATTTTCTCTATGAATTTGGTTTTCGATTCTCGGCATAGTATCGTATCTTGGGTTTCTTTATCCTGGATCTCTTTATTCTGGATTTCTTTATTCCGGGTTTCTCTATCTTGGATTTCTTTATTCGGTTTTCTTGTTATCTTTGTTCCATAATTTGTCAATTACGACTCATGTTTGAAGTACGTTCTTCAACTCGTGATAATCATGTCAAATATGACTATACTTCTAATTTGATCTTGGTAATGTGGTGATTTTAGTATTGGGATTTTTTCTAATTTCTATGTAAGGATTTGACATCAGTAAAGGCATAGGTGATAAAAGCGAGTTTTAGTCGGTATGGTAAATTATTTATTTGAAAGATTTCATGTGACAATTATGTCGGATTATTTTCCCAAGTCGATAATAGAATTTCATTTTGTACGTATAAAAGAGTAAATAGTTTGAACGAGAAGTCTATATTTATTAGAAAGAGTTGAATATTAGTTTAAGTCACTACGAATGATAAGGTTTCCATCTTGTGAAAGCTAAAAGTTTATTACATGTTGACAGTTCGGATAGATGAGAATATTGGTAATCGGCGTCGAACTAGACTAGTCTACATTGAGCAAAGACTTCGACTTTCAAGAATGTATTGTTGTATGAATTGTGATGTGTTTCAAGACGGTGAGGTAATGTGATAGTTTAGAGCATCCGATGTTACATAAAATCGGAGTTGTTAAAGGGGTTAAAGCCGAGCATTGGGATCTATCAAAATTATCCTTGTCAATGTTGATATTGGGATGGAAATGAGAAGGATTATTCTTGAGGCCATATCGAATTATTTCTATGGCGGAAAGAGGAAAATGTGATGTATCCTATTGTTAAATGTTTGGCGAGATCTATAAATCACATCTCAGATTGAATGAATTCCTACTCATCGATTCATGGAATTTCAGGTCTCTTTGATTGTTGGATTTCTTGGAATTCGGTCTCCATTAAATCAAGTTGAGATCCGGGTTTTATGTCATGATATCATAGGAAATTAAAAGGGTTGAAAATTTAAGAACAGTTGAGAGTTTAGACGTAGCTTTTAGATCATATGAGAAATTGAAGAGATGTATTGGAGGTACAGTCTAAGTGCAAGTTCTTGACACCAAATATGAGATTAAAAGTGAAGACCACTTTTACGGTAAGATTTTCGGGGACGAAAATCCTCGAAGGGGGAGAGTTGTAATATCCGATTTTGGGCCTAGTCGGAATAGTGGTTTCGTGACCACAAAATCCGAGATATAAATAATTATTTTATGATTATTTTAAGGTCTATGATATGATTGCATGATTGTGTGAAAATTTCGTGAAGAAATTTTATGCATAAAGTGCTTAATTTGAAATTTGGGACTAAATTGAATAAATTGAAAAACTTGTGTTCTAGAAGTATTTTGCATAAAATTGAATTAGATTATTAATTAGAGGTCCTTAAAGAGAAATTTTACCAATTTCTAAGTCTATGGACAAAATTGGACATGGATGGAATTTTGGAAAGTTTAGTAGTAAGGGCATTTTGGTCATTTAGGGTAAAATGAATTAAAATACAAAATTAAAAGCCAATTTTTCTCATCTTCAACCCCATGGCCGAATATAGCAAGGAGAAACCATGGCTAGGGTTTTCAAGCTTCCAAGCTCGATTGTAAGTCCGTTCTAGCCTCGTTTTTAATGATTTTACGTTTTTAGAGTCCCTAGCTCGATTTAGCTTATGCTAGCAATAATTTAACCTAGGGTTTATATTTGGAAAAATACCCATAGGTGAAATTTGTGTATTTTGGTGTTTTATGATAGAATGTGAGGTTTTAAATTATGTTAGACAACTTGTGCTACTCGGTTTTAAGTGAAAACGAGCAAAAGGGCTTAATCGGTAAAAATACCTAATAGTCATAAGTACATGTTAGAGTGAGAATTTGATGTTGCCATAGAAGGAAAAATGATCAGCATGTCATAAAACATAAGAAAATAGGCTGAATTTTAATTTACGAGCTTTGGGGCAAAAGTGTAAATATGCAAAAGTTTAGGGGCAAATTGTATTTTTCCAAAATATGATTTTGGGTCAATTTGAATAATGTGAGTCCTAATTAGACTATATTTTAAATGATAGAGCAAGGAAAACTGAAATTGGGCTAAAATGGGGAAAATACCAAGTTGTGGACGAAATGGTAAAATAGCCATTTTAGCATACGAGGTAAGTTCATATGTAAATGTTGGTAACATAGTTATTATTTTAAATGTTTTAATGTTTTTTAAATGATATGATAATTATTATGAAATATTATACTTGTGATAATTGTTTGATAATATGTAATTATGTGAATTACTTGATGAGTATGAACTATCACCGAAGTATCGATTTCGATATTCCGTGGAAAACGGCAAAGATGTGAGATCGAGGAAAAAAGCCCGTTTGAACCTTAGGAATAGATTAGGATACAAGTGACATGTCACTAGGATGGTTGAGCATCCGAACTCGTTGAGTTGAGTCCGAGTTCACTTATGGATGCGAGCGTCCGAACTCGTTGAGTTGAGTCCGAGTTCGTGAGATGTAACTAGGCATCCGAACTCGTTGAGTTGAGTCCGAGTTCGTTTATGGATGCGAACGCCCGAGCTCGTTGAGTTGAGTCCGAGTTCACTTATGGGCGGGTTACATGGTAGCTTGGCTACATATGTGGCACTTATGTGCAAACTTTCCATGTATCCGAATTATATTCCGATGTGTTCAACGGGTAAAGTTCTACTCAAATGGAGGAATACTCAAGATGAAAGGGACGTATTGGTAAGTGTTGTGAAATGGATACTTTAAACAGGTATGTACTTAACCCTCGGGTTGAAAACTCGATATAACAACAATATGGTAAGATGATAAATGAAAAGGTGATATGAATGTCTTGCTGATGATTATGCAAATGATGTTTTATGTTTGCTTATATGGTTATGTTACTTGCTATTTGCATGTGAGCTTACTAAGCATTTATGCTTACTCCTCCTTTTCATTCCTTGTAGTGTTGACAAGCCAGCTCGAAATCGAAAACGGTCGGAGGCACGCTCACACTATCCGTATACCATCTTGGCATAATGGCTTGTATATTTTGAGTATGGCATGTATAGCATTATAATCATTTTATATGTATGGTCTTATGATATGGTTATTGAGTGGTATGGAAATAGAAATGCTTGGTAATGATTAGCCATTGGAATGGCTAATCATGATCATATTTGGTATTATGTATGTCAAATTGCTAGCTAATCCATGGAAACCATGAAATAGGTAAAATTTACCATAAAATAGATTCAGACAGCAGCAGTGACGTGAGTTTGAAAAATCACTAAAAATAGTAGAAATGAAATTAAATAATGAATAAGTTATGGAATCGAAGCTTGATGAGTCTATTTTCATATGGAATAAGCGAAACAGGTATATGAGCTATATTTTATGAGATGTTTAAATTTTTGTGAAACAGGACCAGAGCGATTTCTGGATCCCCTGTTATGACTTTGGAAATTCACCATAAATTTTATAAAGATAATTAGAAGTCACGCTTTATATGTACAGATTCCTTATTGAGTCTAGTTTTATTAGAGACAAACGGCATAGTCATTGAAGGTCTGTATAGGGAGATATCTGATTCGTAATACACAGAGGTCAGAGTAGTTGAACCCTGAAATAGGGGAGACTTTAACTAATAAACTGTACTAATTGGCCAACCAAAAATTATAGAAAAAAATTACTAGATATATATATGAGTCTAGTTTCAGGAAAAATTTACGGAATTGGATTTCGAGTTTTGTAACTCGAGATATGATTTTTAAAGCGACTGTGATGCAGTTAACCAGCTTGTCTGGAAATTTTAAAATGAATTGTATGAGCTGTTTAATTAATGAATTAAGTCCGTTAACACCTCGTGTTCGACTCCGGAAACAGTCTCGGGTATGGGGTGTTACACAAACCGTACGCTGAGCAATAAAGCTCAGTGGTACTTTCATGATTCAAGATAACATAAACATTTACAATGATCATGCATAACAAAATTACACAATTTAGCCAAGTTATAGTCTACTAATCTAACAATATCACATTTTAGATACGAGGGAGTATATGAATATGGAAAACAACTAATGCATTCGTCAATATTTGCAAGGCAAATAATCTATACATACCATTTGACAATTACCATTATACTATTCATGTTCCATGGCATTTATATTATTTATCTTGTTTTCATACTTTATTAGCTAACACTATCAAACATATATAACACATCTTTATATGCTATTAACACTATACTATTCATGTTCCATGGCATTTTTATTATTTATCTTGTTTTCATACCAATCAAACTCATTTATGGAGTTTATCGACTCATTTATATTTATTTCGGTATCATATTCTATTGGAAATCTATTTCTTTACATATTCAAGTTTTTTTTCCCTTCTAATTAGGTTGTTATGCCCGATGGAACTCTAGTAAAATGGACTCAAATACACGGGTAAACTACACGACACAAGATAGCTCGTAGGAGCTTAAACTACAATGTACCAAGGCACCGAAGTGCAAAGCCCGAAGGCATCAAATGCATATCCATATACTAATACATCCCTCCACAACACCATATTATACTCGATGATTTGCAACAAATGCTAGATCCCGGTATAACTTGTAATGATCTCCGTACAAACTCATATCTTGTACAAGCACACATACAACCTTATTAGCATGCCAATAATATCTTAACCTTTTACTAAGTTCACATGGGCATCAATTATATATATAAACATTTTCATACCTATAATCATCTTACTCGTCGACGATTTTCACTTTTCCTTTCCCTTTTGACGATTTAGTGTTGTCGCTATCTACGAATAATCACAAAACATATCACATTGTCAATTTCCAGCCAAATCAGAATCAAACAATAGAGGAGGCATTAGTAGGATTGTTCCTTAATGATTGAGGTAACAGTAAGCATAAGAATGTCTTCCTTTAATGTTTAGAGGGAAAAGTTAAAATGGTATAGATGTGAAAAAAGATTTTATAGGGTTACCCAAATAATGGGCAATGGCTAGATGATACTATGGCTTGGCCATATAATTCAACAAACAAGGTTGGAAAAATATTGTTGAGGTATTGAATGAACTAAAGGATTTCTATAATATCTTTTATAAGTATCCCGAACGTTCTTGGAAGTATAGGACTTCAAAGTATAGATTTGTAGGTGGCATGTACAATTTTAGAAGCTAATGTATATTAACTTTGTTTACATGGCATACATGTGGATTGTCACATAGATGGCACGTCAATATTTAATTAATTTTTAAATTTAAAGAATATATTTTTATATTTTTAATAATTTTAATTTTAAAAGTAGTTTTTTTAATTTTAAACTATAAAATAGTTTTTTTTAATTTTAAATTTTAAAATTAATTAAATGTTGATGTGTCATCCATGTGGCAATCTAAGTGTATGTAATGTCAACAAAGTTAAAAAAGTTAAGTTTTCCATTCATTTTGAGGTAATTTGACAAAAAATATAAATTTAAGAGTTAAAAAGGCAAAAAAATTAAATGAACAATAAAATAACTTTTTTTTTTATAAAGTTGAAGGGTTAAATAAGTTATTATGCCTTTATAATTCCTCTCTGTGACTATGGATGGGTTTTTTTTTCCTTATATTAATTAACCTTAAAAAATAACATCAACTTTTAGTTTTTCACTTATAATAATTTATTTTAATTGAAACTGTAATATTTTTAAAGGTAAACTATACCACTAGTCATTAAATTATGGGTAAGTTTTTGCTCTGGTTACTTAACTAAAAAAAAAGAGTTACTATTTGGTCATTGAATTACTTAAAATTTAAGTCACTGGGTTATTAAAATCGATGCTATATCGCTTCTGTGTTTGCATTGTCTGTTCCAATCAAAAGTTATCTTTTCTCTTCTCTTCTAAAGTTCAGTTTTTTTTTTCATGAAACAACTTTGAACGTCATGAATCTACGAACCAAAATTCAAATAACTTTTTTTTTCATCTCCAATTTTGATCGTCAAATCGAATTAGATCTAAGGCATGTTCTTCTACTCATCGATAGGCATTGATCTACCGTATTGATCGTTAAATTGTCGCTTAGAGCTCACTAGCGGAACCTTAAAAATAAAAAACTTAACAACCTAGTAGTTTAAATAAAAACTTTCAAACAATTTAATAATTAAATTATAATTTTTTTAATTAAATAACTAAAATGAAAACTTATTTATAATTTAATGATTAATATGTAGTTTAATATTTTTAATTATATTGTTGAATTATATGTTATAGATACTAGAATAGGCATATTAATTAACCTTAAAATATCATTAAAATAAAACCCCCAACATAAAACTGAAAAGTGGTATTGACTGTTGAAGCCTCCTTTTTTATACCCCCAAAGAAAAAAGGTTTTTTCCTCACATCATGCCATTATGACGACGTCATGGCATTTGTCATTTGTCATTTGTCATTTGCCATTCGCCATTTGCCCCATGTGTTTCACTCGTTTTATTGTTTCTTGACTTTTGTGTCAAAGAACAACCCCCCAAAAAATGAATCCCCACAACAGGTGCCTTGGATTGGGATATTTCCGTGCCCTAATTTGGGGGCAGACTAAACCCTCTTTGTTTGAATATTTGGTTGCCATCATGCATGGTAGGAGAGGGATTTGGGTTGGATTTTTCCTACAAAGGCAAACTATCAACCTTCTTTTTTTGGATTTTCTTTTATCCTTTTTAGCACTAAAATTATATAGCTGCATGTGATGAAAAGATATTTCAATGACATTAGGGAAAAAAAAAGAAGCAAAAATTGATTTGAGTTTGATGATCGAGAGAAGCAGTTGATTGATTCTATTACCAAGACTACTTCTCTTTGCTACTTTGATTAAATATAAGAATGTGGAGCCATGCACACGTAATCTAATCTTTCACCCAAATTAAACAACCATCCATTTCATTTCAACTTATAATGTGTGTATATTTGATGGAAGAAAATTGTTCTATTTAACCGGGAGTTATGCCTCATATGGTTAATAGTGTAGAACTTATTAGACATAAAATAAAGAATAGTACTTAATACAATTTTAAATTTGTAATTAGAAACTCTTGTATAAAATAAGACATTTTTAAAAGAAGTGAAATTTTTTTCTTCTCTTTACTAAAAATAAGTCATGAGAATGGTTAAATTTTACTGATTAAATTAGTTTATTGCTAACTTATATACTAAAACATTTGTAAAAAATAGTACTCCCACCAAATGTAGCATTAATATTTGGAAGGCAGATTGGGCTTTCTAGACTTAAGCTAGGTTGGACTCTTAAATAGGGAAAAGCTCTTCGCATTATTTTTTTCTGATCACAAGACTCAATAATCAATATAGAAAATATTAAGGGACATCAAACTCCTTACTACTTGACCCAACAATAGGGGTGCAATTAAGAATTTGGTATTAAAAGGTTGAAATAAAATAATAAACTTTTGGGTGTTCAAAACATAAAATTTAATCCTAAAAGAATTTAAATTAAATTATTAATTTCTTGAAGGATAAAAATGCAATTATTTTATTTAGCAATTTAATAGCATAATTCACTGTTGATATCTAATAACATGATTTAATAAAGAGATTAACTTTATTTAATAAGTAATTATTTTTAACAATCTTATTATAAGTTTTGGTCATACCTCTTTTCGACAAAATGCTTAGAATTATTCATAGCACCTCCCAACTCATAAATAGGAAAATAATGCGTTTCAACGTATTTGAACTCACGTGTTATTACATTAGTAATAATGCTCATATCAGTCGAGCTAAAAATCAATCAACAGTTAAAAAAACTTAGGGAATAGAATTTTTAAGCAATCGAGATCCAACCCCATTCAATATCATCTCTTGTAGTGATAGTGAATCTCGCATTGGTTACGCTTTACTTACAAATTAACAACATTTGACCTACCAACCCAACACGGAAGAGTTAAAAAATAGAGTCCGAGTTTTAAGTTCAAACTCGAAGGTAGGGGCCTCTTTTCGAAACTAGCCTCTTATGGTGGTGAATTGCCCATCACTCATCCAATTGTGTAGGCTCTACAAGAATTTACAGCTGCTTTATCGATTAGGCGCAGTACATCTCCAGTATATGTGAAAATCAGAAAACGCCGATTTGCGAGAACCTTGGTGGGGGCTGATATTTGCATGGATATGGCAACTAGCTCTACTTATTGCTTGGATATGTTATCAAATCAATGATGCTGTAGCCGGAGATTTGACCTTTGTAGGGTTCCTTTGTCTGCTTGGTTAAGACAAAGCATCTCCTACCACTTCTTCCTAGCCGCACATAATGTTGCGTATATGAAACCCACACCATGACATCAACCAAATCCATCTTTCATTATAGGTAACCATGGGTCATCAACAAAACAAGCAGCCTCCACCTAGCTGGATTTTAATGTTATTGAAGCCATTGACGTAGCTCCAATATATCTGCCAACAAAGTCACAGTTGCATTGATAAGATTGTTGTATATTGGTATCATACATCAGGATTAAGTCCAGTGTAATTTATTCTCTTTAAATATGTTTTCTTTTTCTATAAAATACTTAATTTTACCCATAAATTTTCCTTAATTTGTAATATAGAAGGAAATGCGATTAAATGCCGTTAAACTAAGGGATGAAGCCAAAATAGTTTTCTAGAGATTGGGATTAAGTTGAATATTTTTATGAGGGTTAAAATATAATTTTAAAATTTTAATAGTTTACATCTTTATAATTTTTAAACGACTAAATCAAATTTAGTTAAAGTGTAAATTTACCTTTTATTAAATTAAAATTTTGTAAAACTTACATTTTTAGGGAACCGGGACCTTTGCTAGCTCCCCAACGGCATCCCTGCACAAGCCCATATTCTTTTAATTATTACATTAGTAACAATGTCATTGAGTTAAATTTCAATCAAACTCTCTAAATATGTTGTAAGAAAATAAAAAATACAACATATCCGGGATCTCAATACTTCTTCCTAAATAAGAGTGTGAATTTTGGTTTTCAAGGGGTAAATAGCAATAGTAGTAATGAGAATTAAATTAAAGTTGGATGAACTTACTCTGCAATATATTTGGAGATCCCAACACTTGTTCTTAGATAGGAGTGTGAATTTTGTTTTTCAAGAATTAAATGAATCTAGGACGAGTTCTTTAAAACAAGATAAAGTATTAACTGCTTCAAAAGTGAAGATTGACTACACAATTTTGTACTTTTTGAAAATTTTCTATATATCTTTAATTAATGGATGTAATATTATAATATTGATGATCCGTCATGAATATTGTGTTTGATTTCTTAAAAAGGTTTTTCTTATTGGTTCGCTCAAGGTCTTGGAAGCAAAACAATGGGCGATAGAATGATTCGATTGTTTTGATGTAAGAGTTGGAATAAGAGCATGGAGTTATAAGTAGAGCCATATTTTATATGAGGATTGTCCCAAATGTTGCCATTAGTTAGATTCTTTATTAGGACAGATAATGTGGAGGTTAATTAATTAAGATGATGTTGGGGTTTCCATTTATTTTATTACTTTTCCATCTCAGCCTAACGGTGGATACTTTGCATCTAAATAAAGCTCCAAGTTTGAAGAAAATAAATAAAGAAAATGAGGAACATATATATTGCTAGTGGATGTCAATTTTCTTAAAACTACTTTCCCTTGTCACGCAACACCAATGATTGATTTAATCGGCAATTTCAATTTTGAATTATGTTATCAGCTTGAATTATTTTATTTTTTTTTGAGCATATGAAATTTTAAGCGATTTGATTTTTCTTTTATAAAATTAGGGGTTTAATAAATATTTTTCAAAAATTTTGGAGGTAAAAGCCCTTGGCTCATTATGTTCCACCTTTTGTGTGTGAATTTTCAATATAGATTTATTGTAGTTTAAGTCTCTCGATGTGTAGATCTTATCTAAATTTATTTTGATTTAAATATAAATATAATTCTAATTCTAAGTTTAATTTTACTTTACAATGATTCTTATATTTAAATATGTGATATTTATAATTACAATTGTGATTATACTTGTAACTTTTAGAAAAATCTAACAATAACAATAATTTGATTTTAAGTTTTGTTACGGAAATTTTTAAAGTATTATTGATATTTTTATAGCAATTAATATTCTTTATTCTTTGGAATTTAAATTTATGTAGTTGAGTAATTACAATTTATACTACCAAACATGACATAGTGAATTATGATGTAATTTCACTCTATCAACCGACATGCGGTGGTAGATCTTGAGACTAAGTTTTAGGGGCTATTAAATTTTTCAAAAAAAATTTAAAAATTTTGGGGGTCTAATTAAATTTTTTGTGAGATTAACAAAAATTTTAAAAATTTTAAGAGAACTTAATTAAAATTTTCTAAAATCTTCAAGGAAAAAATGAAATTTCTCAAAAATTTGGAGAGGCTAATAAAAATTTTCTAAAATTTTTTTAAAAAAAATCAAGATTTCCCACAATTTGGGGTAGACCCCAAAAGGATCCGCCTCAGCTAACACGTCTACGAAATTAAAATTTTTCTTATTATAATATGGTATAATTACTACCTTAATAATTATACTTTTATTTAATTACTTTGTAAGGTTCAAAGCGCAAACATACCCTTAATAATTTTTAATATAATGCTTGGAAACTTAAATTTGAATTTAAATTTCTTAATTTTTAAAATCTTTATTTAGAGTATTTAAAAATTTTCAAGTTGAAAATTATTATTTGGATTTGAATTTATATCAAAATTTTGATTAATTTTATATAATTTGTAAAATTTTAAATTACAAGATTTAATAATTAAAATATAAAAATATATGTCCATTGAGTCTTAGCTTAATTGGTATCGACATCGTTGCCAGTGCAGGAGACTGTAGGTTTGAGTGTGTTAAAGTGTATTATTCTTCTATTTAAGGGTTAGGGAGAGATTATGAATAGTTGTCCATATTTTTCAGTACTAACAATAATACAAATGTCAACTGAATTAATACTCAATTAACAAATAATTAAATTGAAGAACCCAAATTCACAATTCCAAAAGAATCAAAAAAATGTAAACAAATAGCAATACCAGGATTACAATTTTATGTTATGAATAAGAAATTAGTGAATAAACTTAATTATTATGTCAGTATCCAATTTGAAGTAATGTTTTAATTAATGAAACTAAGGAATAAGAAATATAAGGTGATTTTTAAATGCCGTATGTGGTGTGCAACATTAGTTTATTCAAATTAAAAAAAAAAAAAAATGAATGGTTGCACACCTGAGACTAATCATTATGCATATCATCTTAGATTACAACTCCTTAATTTAATGCTCTTTCAATTTGATACATCTTTTAAGTCTTTGGTCCAACCAGTAAATATAGTCATCATATAATATAATATTTAATTAAATTGTATGACTTGTAATATTTAGGAATTAAGTCTTTTCTTTAAAAAATTAAAATAAATTTTACTTTGGATTATGTTTACGATGAGCTGTTATTCATTTTAGAAATAAATACCATCTTCACAATTTTATCTTGTAAAAGAATATCTTATGAAAGCAAAAATTTTTAATTAGAGATTATCATGGATTGAATTGAATCGGTACGGATAGGTTTAGGCATCATATTAATATATTTTATATTTATTTAAATCTGTTCAACTTGAAATATGGATCTAACATTTTGTCTAAACTTATCAATTTGTAAATAGCTAACTAAAGTTTATTTTATTTTTAAATTAATAAATATATTTATATTATTTTTAATTTAATAGTTAATAATTTTATTTATTAAAGTTTATATATAATAATCTTAACATTTTTTAATATTTACGTTATAATAGTATTATAGATTTAATTTTTATGTGTTAGAAATTTACATAATATATATAAATAACATGATATAAAATATTACAAACCAAAAAATAGATTAGGCTCAGTCTTAAATGTTCAAGCCTCAATCTTAGTCTATATTTTAAGTAGACTTATTTTTTTTTGCCTAAGCTCATTTTTCAAGCCTAATATTTTTGTCTTAATCCTCTCATATTTTAAATAATTTTTTAAATTTAAACATATGGTACGACTAGAGCTAATCATGGGCTAGGCGGCCCGGCCCGACCCAAAGGCCCGCTCAAAAAATGGGAGGGTTTGGGTAAAAAATAGGCCCGAAAAATGGGCTTTGGCAAAAAAACAAGGCCCGTTTAGAAAACGAGCCCGGCCTCGGGTAAGAGTTTTTTGGCCCGGGCCCGGCCCGAATTATATATTAATATATTTTTTTATTTTATTTTTAATTATTTTAAATTTTTAATATAAATATTTTTTATTATATTGTTAATTTGTGTATTATTTTAAGAATTGTTTTAGTATTATTTTTATTTGTTTTAATATTTATTTTTATGTTTTTAAATATATTTGATTTATTATATTTTTAAATTTTTTTATTTAATGAAATAAGAAAAAAAATTAATATGGGCCGGGCCGAGCCGGGCCTGGCCTGGGCATAGTAGACAGGCCTAAAATTTTGTCTGAGCCCAACCCGAACCCGGCCCATGATCACCTCTAGGTACGACTCATCAACATATCCAATCCTAATTAATGAATGTGAGATCATTTTCTCTCCTCTAGTGTGGGTTGTATTTTTGTTGAAGTTTAAATGTATGAAAATGGGATTTCCATAGACAATGTCCTACTTATAAACTAGGCCATGCTACTCATTTGGGCCTATTGATCCCACCTACACAAATTGGCCCGACCAACTTTATTTTTGCTTTTATCCAATTAATATCATCCAAAGGAAAAGAGATTTTTTTTTAAATTGCAATAATAGGACAAAACTCGAATAATAAACATAATTAATGTAATTTAAATTAAAGTCACACTTGAAGTGATAAACACCCTTTATTTAATAAAAACAGTAATTTAGAAATTATTTGAAAAATTAGCTCACACTTTTATATTAATCTTGTGTGAGAAAAAAGAAATCAAACTACTGCATACAAATGTATAGGTGATGGATGAGACTGACAGTGTTTTATCTATAATTTTATGGTTATATTTATAATCAATTCATTCTGTTTCGCTATGCTCGCTATGCTCTATTTTAATTTATTTAAATAAAAATATATTATGATTTAAGAAAGGGATTTATTTATATTC
This sequence comes from Gossypium arboreum, assembly GCF_025698485.1. Classification (NCBI taxonomy): domain Eukaryota; kingdom Viridiplantae; phylum Streptophyta; class Magnoliopsida; order Malvales; family Malvaceae; genus Gossypium; species Gossypium arboreum. Next base: position 6,304,863 of record NC_069071.1, read on the forward strand.
GTGTAAAATTTTAAGTGATTTATATCTTTTCATAATTTTTATACAATTAATGTTTTAACAATTCATCCGTTAAATTTATTAATATATCTATACTTGTCATGCATATAAATTTTGAATCGATTTGATATCTCTACCATATTGATCTAAAATATTATCTATATTAATATACCTTTAATAGATGATTTTTTATATAAAACAAATAGTTAGAAATTTTAATTGATATCAAATTTAACATATATAATTTAAATAAATAGAGCATGAAATATGACGTTTAGTTTATTAAAATATTAATCATATAAAAATTATAGAAAATATAAAATCACTTCAATTTTACACCAGTTTAAATAAATGAATTGTTTATAAAAATAATTTTAATATAAATTTATTTATAATAGGATAGATTGAATAATATATGTATGTATTATTTTAATATGTATCTTATATTAAAAACATAAACGAAAAATAAAATGCGTTGAGGTAAGATGTTAATTTAAAAAACCGAAAAGGATGGAAAGGAATAAAATAAATAGTTTGAATAAATACTGAAGAGAATTATAGGGTCATTTTACCCAAAAATACCCTTTAAATAATATAATTATGGAAATGGACTGTTTATTGTGTTATTTACTGGATTAGGCCGTTTTCACGAAGACGCGTCCACGTACGCATGATTTCGGAGTACGTGTCAGCAAAGCGCTCCCCCAGAGAAGCGTTTTGCCCTTTTTTTAGGGTTAGAGTTTTTATTATTTAATTGATTTAGGGTTATGATTTTTAAGGTTTAGGGTTAGGATTTTTTAAGGGTTTAGTTTTTTTAAGTTTTAAGGTTTAAGGGTTTTAAGAAAAGATTAATTGAATTGGGGTATAAATTAACTATTAATTTTAAATACTAAATATTTAAATTATGGATTGATTTAGGGTTTAGGGTTAATTTATTAAATTTAGGGTTAATTGATACATACACGAAAAAAATTCTCAAAGATAATATGGTTGCAACATATATACATCTTGGCGCTATGCTAAGTTTAAGGTTTAGAGGAAAAATTAATTGAATTAGGATTTAGGGTTTTAGGGTTAATTCATTAAATTAACTATTAATTTTAAATACTAAATACTAAATTAGAGTGTATTAGGGTTCATTCATTAAATTAGGGATTAGGGTTTAGTTTTTTAAAATAAATTTGTGTTTAGGATATTAGAAAAAACATATAAGCAATATAATTTTTTTTGTCATAGGTTTTAAGGTTTAGGGTTTCTGCAAGAATAATTCTAAATAGACGTTTCTAGACAAATAGTGTCAGAAAACGCTTCAAGCAGGATGCACTGTCAGTAAAATTTCTAGAAAAAACTCCTATGTGGACACTCTTTTGCTACAGTATTTCGTAGAAAAATAATTCTGAGTAGACGTTTCTGAACAAATAGTGTTGAAAACGCTTCAAGTAGGATGCCCTGTCAGCAAAATTTCTAAAAAAAGCTCCCATGTGGACGCTCTTTCACTACAATAGTTCGTAGAAAAATAATTGAATAGACGTTTCTGAACAAATAGTGTCGAAAATGCTTCAAGCAGGATGCACTGTCAGCAAAATTTCTGGAAAAAGCTTCCACATGGACGCTCTTTTTACTACAATGAGTTAAATGAAAAATGAGGCTATAAATGAGCCAAATTTTATTCTCAGGTTGCATAACTTACAACAAAAAAATTAGAGAGGCTAAGAAGAAAAGAAATTGAAGATGAGTGAACATATTAGTGCTGTTATTTACTATGATAGTGAGGTCTGTAACACCGAGAACGGTGTTGTTTTTTTATCGGAGAACACAGTGAGACTGGTTTTTAACCAAAACATAGATTTGACAGAACTTCGTAAAAGAATTAGGGGCAAAATCTTCGGAACAACGCCAATGAAAGTTTCGTCTATTAAGTATCGATTTTGTGCTTCAGTTGATCCTGTGACATATGACTCATTCGACATCAAAGGCACTCGTAGCTTGGAGGCAATGATGCAGACTCATCTCCCTAGTGGATCACCCTATCTTTAGTTATATGTACAATTTTCATCGCCAAATGATGCATTTGCAGCTTCAACATTTACTGCTGGTCGAGAGGAATACACGATCCCTGCCCGACAATCCGTTAGTGGGTGGCAAAACACGGAAGTGCCCGTGTTTAGTAACAGTATGGAATACCCAACCCCTGCACGACACTCCGTTAGTGGATGGGACATGCACCTCAGTGGGTCGATATTTGATGCTGGAAATACGTACTGGGGAATGACATCAACTTCTAGTGGTTGGCAATCCACATCTGATTGGAGATGTTATGAAACGTCCATAAGGATGGATGATGTACTCCCTACGACGTCCACCGGCGATGGGACATTTTACGTTGCACATGTGATGGGTCACATAATGAGTCCGATGCAGATCCACCTCGAGAGGTCAGCCCCGATGGTGCAGGAGTTGCATTATTTTCTGAACCAGTGCCTATTCCAACCATACCTGAAGATGTTGAACGGGGTTCAGATGATGAAGAAGAAGATCCACAATTCAAGGCGTATTCGCCTCTAGCCCACATGCATAATGTCAATCTATCTTAAGATGATGCGTTGGAGTTTCCAAATCTACCATACAGAATACGTGACCGTACAAGTTCCTCATTGGATTCAAGTGAATTAGAAGTTGGTAAGGAGTTTTCTAATAAAGATAGTTTTCTTGGTGCATTAAAACAACATAGCATCATGAACGGAGTTAACTACAACGTGGTTAAATCCAAATCCAATAAGTTTGAGGCCAAGTGTGTAGTGCAAGACGGTACATGTTCATGGAAAATCATGGCCTAGTTAAGGAAAAAGACAGGCTTGTGGGAGATAAAAAAGTATAAAGGTCCACATACATGTGCTGTCGGTACAGTATCACTAACCATTTAGAGTTTTTTAATGGTACTATTATTACGTACTGTTGTATTTTTTAACGTACCTCGTTGACAGGTGTTTTGGAAGATCATCCAAAGATGAATTCAGATATGTTAGCTACCTTAATACTACCGACGGTGAAGGCCGATCCCAGAACTTCAGTGCCGGTCTTAATTGCCAATATTCATAGCTAGTTGAGGTACACGCCCTTTTACTGCAAGGCTTAGATAGCTAAGCAGAAGGCATTGGAAAAGATTCATGATGGGTGGGACGCTTCATATAATGAAGTGTGGCAGTGGTGTCAGGTGCTGGAGAGATATGTCCCAGGTTGCGTAACTGACCTTAAAACGGAACCTGCGTACTACAACGACCGATTGCTCCATGGATGTCAAGTATTTAAGCGTCTGTTTTAGACCTTTAAGCAATGCCAAGATGCATTTTTATATTACAAGCCTTTGGTACAAATTGAAGGTACCTTTATGTATGGTAGATATACCCATCGACTATTGCTAGCTATGACACAGGATGGCAGTGGAAGAATCCTTCCACTTGCGTTTGCAATAATACCGGGGGAGTCAGCTGATAACTGGGAGTTCTTTCTTTATAGGTTAAGGAGGCATATCTGCCCCCAACCTAATATCTGCATCATATCGAATCGGAGCACCAAAATACTAGCCGCAATTGAGTGACAGGGAAGCCTATGGCATCGCACACACCATCGGTATTGCCTAAGCACGTTGTATCCAAATACTACGAGAAATTTTGATTTACAAGTGAAAAACGACAAGTGACCAATATGGGTATTTAATATCTATTAATGTAATTTCGTTTGTAATATTGAATTTATTTTAAATAGAAAAGTGGTATGTAATTTTCGCTATCAACTTATATTGGTAGGGTATGAGATAAGTAAGGATTGTTTTCATGAGATGTTGGTGGTTTTGCGTTTAGTTAACGAAAAAGACATAGACTACCTCTATAACATACCTTTTGAACAATGAACACAAGCATACGACGGCGGCCTAGGATATGATTATATGACCTCAAACCTGGCTGAATGCATAAATTTTGTTCTAAAAGGAACATCTCATTTGCCGCTAAGATTGGTTGTTTGAGAGACATATTTTCATTTAGCGGCTCTACTTTCGAAACGAGCAACGAGATATAAAGGCCAAATGCAAGGAGGCCGTGTATAGTGCGCAAAGGTATTGCAAGAAATTAACAAGGTGAAGGCGGAGGCGAACACCATCACACAGTCTGTCATGATCGAGACAACCTATGGTTTCGCGTGACGGAGTTTGACAGACCGCACGAAGGTATTATTAGCGGGCAATATTGTGTACACTTGAGAAATAGGACTTGTGACTGTGGGAGGTTTGAAGCATTTCGTTATCCATGCGCTTATGTAATTGCAGCTTGTCAAAATCTCCGTCTAGATCCCATGAGCTACGTCGACAAAGTGTACAAACTAGAAACCATGTACAACGTGTGGAGACACGTATTCCCACCTGTCCTAGATGAACGTAACTGGCCGCCTGTATCGCTTGCTCCATTTAAGATATTACCGGATGGAGAATTGTGTTGCAAACAAAAAGGTTGACCTTGTTCGACTAGAATACGTACCAATATGGATATCCGAGAAACAACCAATAATCAGAAGTTGTGCGGATGGTGTAGGAACCCAGGCCATACAAGTAGATCATGTCAAAATCGAAATAGTTGGTAGTTGTCGTAAAAAACTATGTTGTATTATTTATATTTTATTAAATGAAACTATGTTGTATTATAATTGTCTTATTCAAAAGAACTTTTATTTTTATTAAATGAAACAATATAAAAAAAGTTTGTACATATATATTAAAAAAATCAATGTCCGTGGCGGTCGAAATCAGTGCCACATGGGGGTCATCGACGGGTCCGTGTTGGTTTCCTCTTTTAATCAGCTTCCAGCGGGGGTTGTGGTTCCTCCGACAGGGGATCTAGTTGTGGCTTTTGGGAGGGTGATCCACCTTGATAGAATAATGATTGTGACAGTGTTTGCATCACCCATGACAGAGGTGTTTAAATCTCGTAAGGTCATGGGGATTGGTAGAAAGAAGAGCTCCCCGATGGCGCCTCGTGCAATCCCTCATGCAACGGCGACCTATAGATCGAAGGTTGACTCGGATTAATCACGAACGGAGATGAACCAGGCATGGATTCCAACCTGTCATAGGACTTGGAAAAGGAAACATATAAGGGTTAGGATACATATAAGGGCTAGAATACGCACATGGCATAATTTGAAAATGCTGTGATGTGGGTGTCGTCGGTTGAACTGTTAGGCCTGATGATTGTATGGATGCTGTTGATAAGCCTACATCGTCGTCCCTTCTTCTTGGATTTAAAGGGCTCCGTTGTTCCCTTTAGGCACGAATTTGTCGTCGTCTCTCATCTTCCGACAATAAATATGATTTGTCATGGATCCTAAACCATGGCATGTATTTCGCTACGCACGCTAACTCTGGAACGATGATCGATTCTCGAGTACGTATATAATCATACCGATTTTCCTACATTTCGATATATTGTGACCAGAATCTCAGCTAATTTGTATGCAGTTGCCGTAAGTCGACTTTGTGCTCATCATCAAACATCTCGGATGCCACGGGAATCTATTTTCAGAATTCAAATTGCTGCAATACTCTATCTGACTGGTGCATCTCCACGGTAACATAGTTCACCAATGGGACCTTCACATGCCAAACGTTTGGATTTTGAAAAAATTCATTCGAAATTATTGCTCGAATTACCGGATCCTCATATAGTGTCCATTGAAACTATATGAACATGATAAAAATATTACTTATATACATAATACATAATACTAAATACTAAATATGAAACGACTATTTTATTATGTATATATATTTTATTTAATACTTACTTCTGCTTCCGATTGTTGGTATAATAGAAGTTGTATATCTTCGAGAGAGGTAGGTATTTCAACATAACTCGCTGAATGGTTCCACCTAATTAAATAAATTTTTAGCATACAATTATATTCTAAATCTACGTAATAATTGTAAAATCTAATATAAAACTTACCTCGTTATGAGTGGAAATGTATATGGGTGGTCGACTCGAAGACGTAAAAATGGAAAGCGAAACTGTGCCCATGATTGCAGTTAGTGATAGGCAACCTCCTCTTTTGGCTTTGTTCGGTCGTGTCGCCCTGCACATTTTCTTGTACAATGTTGCTAACATGGCAGACCCCCAACTCAATTCGCTGGCTGCTCTAAAATCTACGAGTTTCAGCAGCCATCTCAGATGTACGAGGTTTCTTAACAAGTCCGACATCAAATAACCTCCAATCATCTCAAGAATATATGCCCGAGCATATCGTATTCTTTCGAGTTCAGCTGAATCATTATCCGGCTCCAGGATTGTGTCTCATAACCATCACATCTCGATCCGACCTCCGTTAATATTATCTGGTATAGCACCCAAAAGCTCGTAGTATACGGCTCCCCAATCAGTAGATGATGCGGACCTAGTGACTACGTACCCATCCACCGACAATCCCAATTGCAAATGCATGTCTTTCAAAGTGATAGTACACTCTCCGCATGGAAGATGAAAAGTGTGCATCTCAGGTCTCCACCTCTCTATCAATGCACTGATTAGTTTCGGGTCCAACTTGCACCCCCGGCCAATCGTGGTCATGTGCCAAAATTCCTCTTCCCACAAGTAATTCTCAATCAACGACGATGGAGGACCAAACATATTACGGATGTAGCATTGCAACACCCGATCTACAGACTATTATAAAAATTTGTAAAATAAAAATTAATTAAAATTGCATAAATTAATTAATGCAAACATTATAAATGAAAAAAAAATCAAGCAGGATTGAAATTGTAATTATAATTGCATAAATGAATAAAATATCAAATAGTATTGCAAATTTAATTAAATTTGCATAAATTAAAATAATATCAAATAGTATTGAAAATTTAAAATTATAACTTACCATTGTCATTTGATCAACGGAGATGTGCTTATTATCGAGACGGATTAATCTCCGGCCATTACTAACATGATCGGATTTTTTTAATTTAAAAAAATTAAATTCAAAAAAATTTTAAACAAAGAATTTTGATAGAAATTTGATAGAATTTTGAGAAAATTTCAATGAAATTTAATAGATTTTTGAAGGGAATATTGAAAGAATGTTGAGAATTATAAGAGAATTGTGTGAAAAACAATTAAAGGGAAAGAAATTTTGAGAGAATTATAGAAATTTGAGAAACTTGTGTGAAAAAATGATTTGGGGGGTTTATAGTTTTTTTTTGGACCGTTAGAAGCCAACGGTAAAAAATTTGACCGTTACATGGGCAAAACAATCCCCTGAGGGAGCGCTTTGTCCACGTCAGCAAAGCGCGCCCTCAAGGACTAGTTTTTTTGCTGATGTGGACAAAGCGCTCCCCAGGGAAGTGTTTTGCTGACACGTACTCCGAAATCGCGCTTACGTGGACGCGTTTTCGTGGAAAACGACATAATATGGTAAATAACGCAATAAACAGCCCATTTTTTAATTATATTATTTAAAGGGTATTTTTGGGTAAAACGCCCGAATTATAGGGTGAAAAGGAATTTATTCTTAAAAAGAATGGAGAGGTATAGTTCATACACTATTACAAAATGAGCAAATAAAAATATTGATAAAGATGTTAACTATTGTTAATAATTTATAGGATAAAGACTAGTTTAGTGACTGTCAAAATAAATAACGCAATTTAATTCCTTATAGTACTCAAAATTTAACAAATCAAGAAAATTAAAGTGGCAGTCATTTTGGTTTAAAAACGCTAATATCGTGATTAAGTTTTAGCTTGATTGCTATGTATGTATAGCCCAATTTTCTGCCCGGGCCTACCATTACAAACCCAACTAAACCTAGCCCAAATAACCTAAACCCAACTAAGCCCAAACCTAAACCCAAAACCAAGAAAGAGGGAACTGGAAAAGAAGCAAGAGAGAAGTATAGCGCGATTGAGCAAGGAGGAGATCGAATGGGAATCAATGATGTTTCCCCATATATCGAAGACTTTTGTGTCTGGAGGAATCATTCACCCTGATCGAGGGAAGCCAAGAATGGAAATCGTGGAAGGAATGTTGGAAAATGCCACATATGAAGAAGGAACTAGAGTAGAGAATTTGTCGGGCATTCGCCCTTATGAGCCCGGAAGTCTTCTGAATAATTAGATTGCAAAAGAGATTCCTGTAGTCTTTAGAACTAACACAGAGTAATGTTCAAAACACACTTATTGCTCTAGGCCTAAGAGTAATAAGAATCCTTTTTGTGAAATATGCTTATGTTCAAAATCGTTATTTCAATGAAATGCATCCTTTTGTCTTATCCCAAGCAAATATTCTTTTGTTCTTTTATTCATAATCATATCATACAGATCATTATTCTTAGATTCTTTTGTTCTTTGTATCTTCTTTCACACCTACAACAGGTCTTCAGGTATCAACGATATGAGCAATGCTGCTACTGACTCAAAATCTCCTTTTGAGCGAGATATGAGTCTAGAGGGATCTCAGGACTTTGAAGTTGACAGAGACTGTAACTTATCTCCTAATTTGTTAAGGATGGTAGAACAAGAGGAGAAACAGATTCTACTTCACAAAGAGTCAGTAGAAATTGGGAACTTAGGAGACGAACAAATAAAGAAAGAAGTAAAATCGGAGCTTGCATTACCATAGAGACAAAGTGAAACCTCATTGAGTTACTCCAAAAATTCAAAGATGTTTTCGCATGGTCGTATCAAGATATGCCTGGACTAAGTACAAATATCGTGGTACATCGACTCCCCATAAAAAAAGAATACAAGCCAGTTCAACAGAAGCTTCGAAGAATGGGGCCTGGTGTTTTGTTGAAAATAAAAGAGATTGTCAACAAAAAATTCGATGTTGGTTTCTTACAAGTGGTTAAGTACTTAGGATGGGTAGCCAATATCATCCCCGTCCCTAAAAAAGATGAAAAAGTACGGTTGTGTGTAGATTATAGGGATATGAACAAAGCCAGCCCGAAGGACAACTTCTCATTGCCCCATATCGACACCTTAGTGGACAACACGGCAAGTTACTCACTGTTCTCCTTTATGGATGGTTTCTCAGGATACAATCAGATAAAGATGCATCTTGAAGACATGGATAAGACCATATTTGTAACCATGTGGGGAACTTTTTTCTATAAGGTAATGTCATTTGGACTGAAAAACGCAGGAGCAACATATCAGAGAGCCATGATAACCTTGTTCTATGATATGTTGCACAAATAAAATTGAAGTTTATGTCAATGACATGATCACCAAATCTCGGACAGAAGAGGAGTATGTGCAAGTCTTGAGGAAATTATTTTTGAGGTTGAGGAATGTACCTTCGGGGCCAGGTCAGGAAAACTGCTAGGATTCGTAGTCAACGAAAAAGGGATTGAGATTGACCCAGATAAAGTTAAAGCCATATAAGAGTTACCTCCGTCGTGTACTCAAAAAAAAGTTCGAGGATTCTTAAGAAGACTAAATTACATCGCTCGGTTCATTTCATAACTAACCGAGAAATGTGACCCCATATTCCGTCTCCTTAAGAAACACAACCATGATGTTTGGGATGAGAAGTGCCAGAAGAATTTTGACAAGGTTAAGCAATACTTGTCCAACACGATGATTTAGGAAGGAAAGAAAAAGTGATATGTTACCTCAGTAAGAAGTTCACTGAGTCTGAGATGAGATACTCGTCAATTGAAAAGTTGTGTTGTGTCTTAATCTGGACAACCCGAAGATTGAGACAGTATATGTTGTATCACACAACTTGGCTCATCTCAAAACTCGATCCTCTGAAGTACATGATGGAGTCGACTACTTTGAATGGGAGAATGGCCCGATGGTAAATTCTACTTTCCGAATTTGATATACTCTATGTGAACCAGAAAGCTGTAAAAGGGGAGTGCAATAGCAGATTTTCTAACCAATAGAGCTTTAGAAGACTACGAGCCTCTAAACTTTGATTTCTCAAATGAAGATCTAATGTACGTGGTAATCATTGAAGAAGACCCTCAATAAGGTCATCCTTGGAAACTAAATTTCGACGGAGCATCAAATGCTGTGGGTAACGAAATCAGGGCAGTCTTGGTATCCCCAAACGAAGATCATTATCCCTTCACCAGTAAATTGGATTTTGATTTCACAAACAATATGGTCGAATACGAAGCATGTATCATGAGAATTCGTACAGCCATGGAACGCAAGATTAAAGTGCTAGAGGTATATGGGGATTTTGCACTAGTGATTTATCAGCTTAAAAGTGAATGGGAGACAAGGGATCCCAAGTTGATCAATTATCGAAGTTTGGTCCTTGAATTAATTAAAGACTTTGATGATATCATCTTTTGTTACCTCCTGCGAGAAAAAAATCAGATGGCTGACGCCTTAGCAACTTTAGCTTCCATGATCAAGGTGAACAAACAAGAGGATGTGAAATTGATCCAGATAAGTATTTACGAGGCTCCGGCTCATTTTTACAATGTCAAAGAAGAAGAAGAAAATGATGATCATCCTTGGTACCATGATATACTGCGATATGTGAAGAATCGTGAGTACCCCGACCAAGCTACTGAGAATAATAAAAGAACGTTGAGAAGACTGACTAGTGATTATGTCTTGGATGGGGAGATCCTATACAAAAGAAGAAAGGATCAAGTGCTATTAAGATGTGTGGACGCTATAAAAGCTAAGAAAATCTTGGAAGAAGTCCATGAGGGCGTTTGTGGGACACACGCTAATAGCTTTACAATGGCCAGGAAAATTATGAGGTTCGATTATTATTGGTCCACCATGGAAGGGGATTGTATTAACTATGCCAAAAGATATCATAAGTGCCAAATCTATGGAGACAAGATTCATGTGCCTCATTCACCTATACATGTTATTACTTTTCCATGGCCTTTCTCGATGTGGGGCATGGATGTCACTGGGCCAATTTTGGCAAAAGCCTCAAATGAGCATCAATTCATCTTTGTGGTCATCGACTATTTCACCAAGTGGGTAGAAACCACTTTATATGCCAATGTTACAAAATCGACAGTTAGCAAGTTCCTAAAAAAGGAAATCATTTGTCGATATGGAATACCAGAAAGGATCATATCTGACAATGCATTGAATTTGAACAGTACGATAGCAGATGTCTGTAGCTAGTTCAAGATCAGACATCGCAACTTGTCACCGTATCGCTCGAAGATGAACGGTGCAGTTGAGGTAGCCAATAAGAAAATCAAGAAGATTGTGGGGAAGATGACTGAAACTTATAAAGATTGACATGATAAGTTACCATTCATCTTTTATGCTTATCGAACGTCTGTTAGAACATCTACCGGGGTAACGCCTTTCTCACTAGTTTATGGAATGGAGGCAGTTTTACCCATCGAGGTTGAGATTCATTCTCTCAGGGTTTTGTCAGAAGTGAAGTTGGACAAAGCAGAATGGATCTAGTCCCGATATGATCAGTTGAATTTGATTGAAGAAAAAACGCTAAGGGCTATCCATCATGGTTAGATGTACCAAAAATGAATGATGCGAGCTTACAAGGGCACTTTGAGACCAAAGGGATTTTGAATTGAAAACCCGTAAAGGGCGATTCAAATTTTGATCGAAGGTGGGGCATGCGGTAGTCTTGCAATACCTAAATTAACAAGGAGGAGAGATGTTACATCTTAAGGCATCAACAGAGTACTCTAGATCCCCTAGACACATATTAAGCTAAAAAAGGGGTCCTCAAGAAGTTTGTGCAGAGAATTTCATGCTGCGATATCTGGGGCACCTATTTTCCTTTTATATATTTTGTATTCCAGCAATATTTGCTTTCTTTGGTTAATCTACTCTTTTCAAATTTTGTTTCTGATAAATTTCAGTTTTGTCCATCATTACAATCTTTTTCAAACATTTTGTATTGAAATAACGATTAATGGACTAATGATACTCTTATAAAAAGAGTTTTGCATTTTACTCTGAAAGTTTCAAAATAGTAAATGAACCTGAAACAGGACTATTATTTAGAACTAACCAAACCTAAGGGTTGGAAATATTTGGGAAAGAAGAGTTTAAATTATGACTATTTCTTCAGGTTTTCTGTCAAAGATATCAGCTGAACAAGAAGACAGGGAATTGCGTCAGCAATAAAACCTTGATGAACAAAGAGCAGTGACAACCCAAACATTAAGAAAGGACCATTCTCATTCTGTATTCATGCAAATATCATTCATACACATCTAGTTAGGAGCATTTGATTCATTCTGATCATCACATCCTAATCATTTGGCATAAATATAGGTCCATGAAATTGATTCTACAGGTCATGTCCCCTAGAGTATGATGTAGCAAGATCGATGAATTACAAGTCTTGTCTCTCTGAAGTTGCAGTGAAGCAGACTGAAGATAGCAAATCTTATTTCCTTAAAGTTGCAATGGAACAGATTGAAGCTATAAGTATATATCTTATCTCTCTGAAGTTGCAGTAGAGAGGATCATAGCATACCTTATCTACTTGAAGTTGCAGTAGAGCAGGTTGAAATTACAAGTCTTATCTCCCTGAAGTTCCAGTGGAGCAAACTAAAGATGGCGAATCTTATCTCCCTGAAGTTACAGTGGAACAGATTACGACCATTAGCCTTATCTCTCTGAAGTTACAGTGGAGTAGATTGAAGTTACAAGTCTTATCTCTTTGAAGTTGCAGTGGAATAAACTGAAAATAGCAAATCTTATTTCCCTGAAGTTGCAGTGGAACAGATTGAAGCTATAAATTACAAATCTTATCTCTCTGAAGTTGCAGTAGAGTAGAACAAAACAAACCTTATCTCCCTGAAGTTATAGTGGAATAGGTTGAAATTACAAGTCTTATCTCCCTGAAGTTGCAGTGGAGCAGACTGAAAACTACAAACCTTATCTCTCTGAAGTTGTAGTGGAGCAGATTGAAAACTACAAACCTTATCTCTCTGAAGTTGCAGTAGAGTAGGTTAAAGCCACAAGCCTTATCTCCCTAAAGTTGCAGTGGAGAAAACTAAAACACAAATCTCATATCCCTGAAGTTGCAGTGGAGCAGACTAAAAACTACAAGTCTTATCTCTCTGAAGTTGCGATGGAATGGATCAAAGCAACAAGATACAGTGGACTGGAATGAGGCTACCTGAAGAAGAGGAGCACCAAAGAAGTCAAAACTCGGCGAGACCAGGCAAAATTGGTTTTTCAAAAGTCTTAAGTCTGTTCTCATTACACGACAACGAGCAAAAAGGGGCAGTTGTACAGCCTAATTTTCTTCCTCAGCCCACCATTACAAACCTAATTAAACCTATCCCAAATAACCTAAACCTAAACCCAAAACCCAAAACCAAAACCCTAGCCCAAAACCCCAATAAAAAAAACAAAAAATAAACAAACCCTAGGTGCGCCGTACCTAGGGTCTTTTGACTCCCTAGCTCAAGCATCATCGCGCTTCTCTCGCCACCGCCACTGCTGCCACCGCCCATTCACCGCAAAAAAGAGAGTAGAGAAATCATTAAACAAACAAGTTGTAAATGGCTATAAAAGCCATCTAAGAAACCATTGTAACTTCTTCTTCTTCTACAAATATATAAAAAATACAAGAACAGATTCAAATAAAAAAAACCAGCAAGCTGATCAAAAACAAATTTAATGCGCAAAGGTCTTGATTTTCTTTTTTTTTAGTTTATTTTTCTCTTTATTTTCTTCCTTCAAATACATACATACATATTATTTTTATTTTAAAAAAACAATATATATTATATAGATATATATAACAAAAAAAAACTTACCTTCTAGAGTTCCGGCCACCTTACATGGTGGCCGACGGCGGCGGTCGACGACGGTGAATCGCCTGAACTCTCGCCGGACCCTAAGGCTCCTTCAGAGAAAAACAAAAAGGGGGAGAGTTTTTTTTTTAAAGTGTTAAAAATGTTTTTCTAAAAAAAATTTGGCCTTATATAGACCTCCAAAACGACGCAGTTTTGGGCAAGCCTTTTAGGCATCAAACCGACGTCATTTTGCCTTGGCCCACCCGAATTCGACCCGCTCCAGGCCTAGGATTCGCGTGTTTTTAATGGAAGGGCTAATTGCACTTTTGGCCTTTCCGCTTTTTTATTGTTTTGCAATCGAGTTTTTTTTATTTTAATTTTACGTCATAATTTATTTCAATTCTCATTTTGGTCCGTATTTAAACGACGCCATTTTGGAGGGTAGGGATTATTTCCCTTTTGGACCCTCCTTGTTATTCGCGCGTTCAAATTGGCCCATTTCCACTTTATTTATTTCGGATTTGCCCCAAAACTTACTTTTTAGATTCAATTTAGCCCTTTTCGTTACTTTTGTTGTTTTATTATCAATTTAATATATTATTACTATTATTATTATTATTACCATTATTATTACTATTATTATTTTTATTACTATTATTATTACTATTATTATTTTTATTACTATTATTATTACTATTGTATTATTATTATTGTTATTATTACATTTTTTGTTATTCGCGCGTTCAAATTGGCCCATTTCCACTTTATTTATTTCGGATTTGCCCCAAAACTTACTTTTTAGATTCAATTTAGCCCTTTTCGTTACTTTTGTTGTTTTATTATCAATTTAATATATTATTACTATTATTATTATTATTACCATTATTATTACTATTATTATTTTTATTACTATTATTATTACTATTGTATTATTATTATTGTTATTATTACATTTTTGTTATATTTACTTATACGTTATTATTATTATATTAACTAACTTAATATTTTTTTCAACACACTTATTTTATTTTATTTATATATCATTACTCTTATTATTATCATTTCATCATTTATTTTATTTATGTCTTTTAAATAATTTCAAACTTTAAATTATTTATTATTTGTATTATTTTGTTATTATTATTATTATTATTATTATTATTATCATTATTAATTAGTATTATTTTTAAAACTACCATACTTAATATTTCTTTCTTTCTTTACCCATTAGTAATTACTATTATTTTTTAAATTAAATTTTAGTTTTTATTTGTTCATTTACTTTTCTTTTATTGCATTTTATATACAATTGGTTTGTTTTATTATTTTATTATTATTTACCCTTTTTATTTTTGCCCTTATTATTGTTATTTACATTATCACCCTCATTTTTATTCGATTATGCATATCGGCATCGCAATTCATTTTCCATTTTACTACAAAATCATATTGCATTAACCTTCACTCGATACATAAAATTGTGTTTTAAAAAATTTATTGTAAGTGATACTCCGTGTTTCGAGATTTGAAAAAGCCGTTCCCTAACTTACGGGGTTTCGATTTTCTCAATAAATCCGAATACACGAGTCCCTTTTAAAACATAAGTTTTTTTAGATAATCTCGAGAATTAAGAAAAGATCGTGTTCTAACTTACGGGATATGATCTCTTTCTAAAACCGAGATAATCAAACATCTTCCAAAATAAATAATTTTCGGTGTTTATTTTCGTTTCGGGAATTTAAGATATTGTGTCTTAACTTACGAGACATAATTCTTTTTCTCGATTAACGTGTAAAACGTCATTTTTTCAAAAAATTTTAATTAAATAATATTTTAACAAAGGATTGTACTTTTAAAATCTTTAAAGTTCTCAAATTTTCGACACCAAGACATTAATTAATCAACTAGGTACCAATTTTGGGCGCATCGAGGGTGCTAACCCTTCCTCGTACGTAATCGACTCCCGAACCCGTTTTCTAGATTTTGTAGACCAAAAATCATCGTTTTAATAAGTTTAATTTTTTTTAAAATGACTGAATTACTAGGTGATCCGATCACACCTAAATAAAAAGGATTGGTGGCGACTCACTTTTGTTTTGTTTTAATTTTCAAAATAAAGTCAACTTTGTTTTTTTTTCAAAAAAAAAATAGTTTCGACAATGTATATTATTATTAATATAGGAGGATATAAGTTCGAGTGTGCTAAGCACATTATATTCCTATAGGTTGGGAGAAATTATAGATAGTTTTATGCATTGTGTCAAAAAAGTAGATATGATCAAAACTTATAATGAGGGGAAAAAAGATTAATTATATTGCAATTAATTTTAAAACAACTCCATTTTTATTTTGGTCATTTTAATTTTTTTTTGTTAATTTAGTCACTCTAATTAAAATAATTGTTTGAATTGATCACTTTCGTTAAAAATTCTATTAATCTACTAACGGATTGTTGACATGGCACATTATACAATTGAATGACATATAACACTCTTTTTTATTAAAGCCTAAGGACCTCTCTATAATTATTCCAAGATATATTTTTTTTCATTTATCTTCTTCATATACCTCTGAAATAGAGAAATCAAAATCCCATAATTTTTTCAATAGCGCTCCTTGCTCATGGAATAGTCACTTTAATTAATATAATTGTTCAAATTGGTAACTGTCGTTAAAACTTTTATTAATCCACTAATGGATTGCTGACGTGGCACATTATCCAATGGAGTGGCATGTGACACTCTTTTTGACTAAAGCCTAAAGACGTCTCTGTAATTATTCCAAAATACCTTTTTACAGTTCTCTTTTTTGTATACCTCCAAAATGGAAAAATCAAAATCCCACCATTTTCTCAACTACCCTTCCTTCCTCATGGAATATGTAACACCCTAACCCCGACCTAGACAGGAATGCTTAGTTTAGAATGCCATGTTGTCCTATGAGAACACCTAGACGGGAATGATTAGTTTAGAATGCCACGTTGTCCTACCAGAACACAGTCATACTTAACCATTGTTAAAGTATAACATCAAGTACCCGAAACCTATTCAAATCCTAGTAGTTTAAAAGTACAAAGTTAAAACATAGATTTTGTAACACCCTAACCCATATCTGTTGCCAGGAGAGGGTTACGGAGCATTACTGGAATAAACAAATCAAAAATAGACATTTCAAATTATTTAACATTCATGTAAGATATTATTCATAAAGTCCCTTATATGAGCCCTCGAGGCCTAAAACATACATTAGAAACAAGATGGGACTAAGCCTGGTACTTAGAGAATTTTTCGTGAAATATCAAAATTTTTCCTAAGTACAATGTATACACGCATGTGTAGTCAGGCTGTATGGCTCACACGGCCAAGAGACACGCCCATGTCTCAAGACGTGTGGGCATTTGAAATGAGGCACATAGTCGTGTCCCAGTCCATGTCTGTACCCGTGTAACTCTCTGACTTGGGTCACACGACCAAGTCACGTAGCCTTGTGCTAGGTTGTGTGTAGGTGTAAGGGTCACACAACCAAGCCACACGCCCGTGTGCCAAGCCATGTGAAAAATCCTAAGCATTCTGTTTTAAATTTTAAAGATGCAAGGGACACAAGGCCAAACCACACGTCCATATGCTAGGCTGTAACACACAGCTGAGACGCACGTCCGTGTCTCTGCCCGTGTGGACGAAAATAGGCCATTTTCAAGGCTACTTTTTCTCACCCAATTAGTCTTCCACCTACATAAACACTTTAACACATACACAAACCAACCAAGACCTTTAAACCAAGCCACAAATCAAGTCTTATGCATGAAATATTACTTCATAAATCTATATATCCAAACTTACCTATTTGACCAAAAATACATTTAGACATACTTGTGAAATTTACTATCAATTGTCCATACTTAACACTCATATCAAACATGACATTATCTCATATATATATATATATATATATACACATCAGAACACATTCATCACAAGCCATACCAATGGCTAATTACAACTAAAACATTTATATGCCAACATTGGCTATTTAAACCTATACATGCCATTATAACTAAAACTTAATTTACTATTTATACCGAAATGAGCCGATGGATAGTGTGATGTGTCTTCGACCAGTTTCCAACCTTAAAGAGCTTCCGAGCTACTATAAAACAAAGGAAATAAAAAAAAAAGCATTTAATGCTTAGTAAGTTTGTATAACAGGAAATAAACTTACCATTCATTTACATTTAAGGTAAGTTGTAATGACCCAAAATTCACAGGCATCGAAAAAGTGCAATATCGAGCCTCTATTTTAGTGAAATGAGTTCGTAAATAATTATTAGAAATATTTATGAGTCTACTGGTGTGTTTAATTAAGTTTTGATTAAGTGAATTTAACTTAATTAAGAAAAATCGGGAAAAAAGACTAAATTGAATAATGTATGAAAGTCTAATTATAGATTAAAAGAAAATACAATGGACTAAATAGGCAATTAAGCTTATTCCATTAAATGAGGCGGCAAACAAAACAAAAATCTAAGATTTTTGTTTGTTTAATTAATATAAATAAATAGATTAGTTATAAATTTAATTATGTTAAATTATAATAATTATACTATAATTATATCATATTATATTATGAAATAAATTAAATAGTTAACAAATGCAGGATGATGATAAAACACATGTGTAATAAATATATGTAAACATTTGTAATATAATTATTTATTTACTTATATTTTAAGCTAAAGATATTCATTGTAATAATAATTATTAAATTAATTTATTATAAATATCATATTATGAATTGAATTAAATAAAAGTTAAGTGTATGGTGATAAAAATATACAAATGTAATAATAGTATTTATACATTTGTAATATATTTATTTAATTAATTTTAAGTAAATAGATATTTATTATTATATTATTATAATGTATTATTATTAATATTATTAACTAGTATATATATATATATATATATATATATATATATGAAATAAAAAAAAGAAACAAAGAAGAAAAAGAACAAAGCTATTTCGAAACAGGGGAAAGGAAGGAAAGAAAGAAAATAAAAGGAGAAATTCAGGTTTTGAAGCTTTAAACTTTAATAGGTAAGTCAATCAAGCCATTTTTACTTAATTTTGATGTTTTAGAAGATTTAGAATAAATTTTATTGAAATCAAGTTGAAATTTTGGAAATTCTTAGATTTTTGAACATAGATCATGTTGAATAAAATAATGAATTAGGGGTTTAATTGAATGAATTTCAAGTTAGAATTGATTAAAGAATTAAATTGTAAATTAGGCTATAAGTTTTGTGTTGTAGGGATTAAATTGAAAGAATTTTTAAATTAGGGTTTTATTATGAACATTAGATAGTTAAGTAGAATATGGAAGGAAATTGAATGGAAATAAAGTATGAATTGAGTTAGAAAAGTAAATGAGTTAAGTATAAATTGATAGAAATTCAATTATTATTATTATTATTATTATTATTATTATTATTATTATTATTATTATTATTATTATTATTGTAATTAATAGTGTAAATTATTATTATTTTCGTAGTTAGCAAATAACCTGAGGCATCGGCACCGAAAGGAAAGGAGAAAGTTATCGAGGAGTAATTACGAAATTGGTTTGTATTACTATAATTCAAATCTATTTATTATTAATTGTTATATTTTAATTAAAATGCATGGTAAATAAAATTAGGTAAACAATTGAGATGATAATATTGATTTGAATGAAATTGATTCAAAAATGTTTATGGCTATTGAAATTGAATGTGAACAAATTGGAAATTAAAAGTGATTTAAATTGAGTAATTGAATTATGAATTATGTGAATATTTGAAAGTATATTGATTGGAAACTAAGAGTGATTTGAATTGAATCAAATTGAATTGAATGAAGAAAATATGTGAGTATTTGAAATGTATATTGATTGAAAAGTAATTAGTGATTTGAATTTGATTGGAAAATGAATTAAAATATAAATTAAATAAAATGAATTAGTTTATGAATATGTGTGAATATGTGAATTGTGTATTGATTGAAAAGTGGTTTGAATTGAATCAAAATATGATTATATGTGATTATCTGAAATATGTATTGGTATTGAATTGTTTATTGATTAGAAAGTGGAAAAGTGAATTTGAATTGAATGAGAATTGAATTGAATTGTGAATTTGAATCGAAAGCGAAATTGACGTTGAAAGTGATTTGAAATGTGAATTTGGAGACCCTATTAACTAGTCGGGCTGAGTCGGAGATAGTTGGCATGCCATAGGATTGGAAGAGTTCAGGGATACTTCGACCTCGAGTCGATGAGACACTGGATGTCACTATTTTACTTCAGATAGATTCAATGAGGTACTGGGTACCACTTTGCTTTGGCTCTGTTGATGAGACACTGGGTGTCAACTTTGCTTCGAACTATCCGATGAGGCACTGGGTGCCAATATGGTGTATTTGTTTGGATCCACATATCTGCCAAAGTTCGAGTCTGTTAATAGGGGTAATTAAATGGAAAGTTAAATCAACTGAATTGAATCAATTGAGCCATTGAAAAAAAATGAGAAAGTAAATTATAAATTGAAAATGTGACTTGAATTTGTGAATGGAATTAAAATGTGAGATTTGAAGCATAAACTTAAGGTTTATGAATTTGCTAAAATATCGAATTATTGATATTGAAATCAGTTGAACAAATGAAATGAGAAAATCAAATGAATTGATCGATTGAACTATTGAAAGTATGAGAAAGTGAAATTATGAATTGAAATGTATGAGAAAGTGAAATCATGAATTGAAATGTGAATTAAAATTGAGATATCGAAATAAGAAGTGAAAATAGAATGAATTGGAAATAATGAAATAGTGTATGAGTTAATTGAATATAATCTTATGAATTAATTATAATTATTTTTATTGACAAATGTTGGTTTAAATAATTATTGAAAGTCTAATGGTGTAAAGTTTTAGATGTGAAATAGAAAAGTTATTGAATTGGGATATAAAATGAAATATATGAAATAATGATTTTATGAAATGGTTATTGATGAAATGCATGAAAATGGATATTGATATAATAATTAAAATAAAGAAAAGCTATTTAAGATATATATTATTAGAATAAATTTAAAGTTTAAATGCATAAATGATTAATTGAAGGTAAAATAGTGATAAGATTTAATGTGTATATATATTGTTTTTACCTTAAGTATTTGAATTATAGTAATACCACTGGGTATATACTCAGCGTACGGTTTGTTTCCGTACGCAGATTAGGTACAGAAATTTTGAAGAGTTGAGATTACGAGTTTTCATCTGATCACATCTTCAAGCAACAAGAGGGTACGTTTTAAAATTTTGAATAGAATGGCATGTACTTAGGAAAAATTAAGTATGTCCCAAGTAGTAGTAATGGATTTAAATATAAATTATTTAAATTTATTATTTGTCCATTTTTATGTTCAAATATAATAGTAATTAGCCAAGAATTACTTTGGCACCAAATGTAATATTCCTATATCAGGTTCCTTGAGTCGAACATGGTATAGGGGTGTTACATAAGCACACAAAATGCATCCAAGCAATTTGGCTAATAGCCTAAACACACAACTTGATCAACATGTTAGTCATGTATTTCATGTGAATATCAAGAATCAAGGATGAGCTTATCAAATATCAAATTTCCATGTGATTTCCGATGTATACAGGTAATATCTTATTCAAAATTCACCTTAACTTATATCAGAACTTTGTCCGTTAAAGCTTTTGAAATATCGATGGATACACAGTAGTACACAAGAAGTGTATAAATCTGTAATCCGTCAATTCATATTCAGGAGTGCTCATTAAAGCACATAATTGGAAAGCCCTTTCTTGAGCCATATAACATGAAGCTCATCCGAGCTATATAATGGGAAGCTCATGCGAGCTAATAACGGGTAGCTCTGAAGAGCTATTAAACAAGAAGCTCCGAATAGCCATGTATCGGAACGCTCAAGCAAGCCATATCGGGAAGCTCTGGAGAGCCATTAATTAGGAAGCTCACAAAGAGCCTTTAATCGAGAAGCTCACGAAGAGCCATATAACGGGAAGCTCATAAGAGCTGCGGTGTGTGTAATGGCCTAAATTCAAGGTTATTGGAACAGTGGTTTCGTAACCACAAATTCAATTTAAATAGAAATTTATTTTAATATTTTCTCATGAATATTGATATGATAGGAAAATCATATGAAAATATCAATACAAAAATTTTACCAATTTAGTGGTTAGTTAGAAAAAGAAATTATTGAAAAAATTGGGTAAAACCAAGGTATCGAGACCTCGATCTCGTAAAACTAAGTCAAAAATATTTTTATAAATATTAATGAAATGTTAGTAATATGGAATTAAAATTTCGTTAGAAAATTTTTACGTTTGGGTAGTTAATTAAGTAAAAAAGACTAAATTGAAAAGAGTGTAAAAGTTACTAAAAGGATTAAATAGCTTAATTGTTAAATGAGGAGGGACATAAATTGAAAATAACCCCAAAAGGAGATATTTTGGGCGGCATAAGCTGAGAAAAATCAAGAGAATTGGTGAAATAAGGGAAAAATGGAAAAATAATAAAATTTACTAAAATAAAAATGGGACCAAATTGGAATATCTAGAATTCTCTTCATATTTCTTCATTATCATCAGAAAAAACGTTTTAAGGGTTTATTCAAGCTGGTATTTCATAATTTTTGCACCAAGTGAGTTAATCCTTGCCTCTTTTGTGGGAGTTGAGTGAGAGGCTGAATAAATTATGTCATGAAATCTTAATGAGTCTAGTTTTTTATAAAAGAAACCGTGTAAGCAAAAGAATTGCCAATAATGAGATATTTGAAGTGGCATGGAACAGAGTCAAAATGACTTCGAGGTCCCCTGTTATGTTTTCAGAAAATCATTATAAATGGTACAAAAATGGTTATAAGATAAAATTTATATTCTTAGACTCCTTAATGAGTCTAGTTTCAAATGAAATAAACGATAACATATTTTGAATTCTGTATAATGAGAAATTTGATTCGTAGTGAAGAGTGGTCAGAATAGTCAAACAGTGAAACAGGGGAAAACTTCAAGAAAAATCTGGTATTGATTGGTCAAACCAAAAATTCTAAAAATTTGATGGATGGAAGATATATGAGTCTATTTTCAGAGAAAATTAACAGCACTTGATTTGGAGTTTCTTAGCTCTAGTTATAAATAATTTAGTGACTGTTGCTTAGGAAGACAGCTTGTAGTGAATTTGTGATTTTGTTGCAAACATGGTTAAAACTTGTTAATGAGATGCTTTTCGAGTTCTTATGATCTTATTTTTGATTTCAATATTTGGTTTTAATTCAGTTTAGATTCAAGTGAGGTGAATTTGCTACATATGTATTATGTTCATGGATACTTGGCCAAAATGGAATTTATCTAGGAATGATTTCTTGAAAATTTGAATAATCGATCTATAAGTAAATTAATTGTTTGCATTGCTTAAAACTTACTATGCATAGTTATGCTTACTTCGTTACCTTAATTCTCTGTTTTGTAGATTTTGTTCGTCACCACGGTCTCGGGATCTCAAAGTCGAAGTCGACCACACTATCTAAGCTTCTTGGTACTCTAGTAGTTAAATTTCGATAATGGCATGTATAGGCTTGACTTTTTGTTGTTAAATAACTATCTTTTTGATGATGTATATATGGGTAGCCATGCGAAAATGGCTTGATAAGTTACTATATGTGTTCCAAATGGTTAATGTGAATGCGTGGTTGAGATTTGCTTAATGTTTTCAATGTCTGATTGAATTGAACTTAAGAATAAATCGCTATACCTAATTATCTTGATATGACTCTTTTGTATATGATAATACTCTTTAACCCTCCGGTGACGGGTACGGGTTAAGGGTGTTACATCTTTCTTATAATTTTTGTGTTTTTAAGACTTTTACAACTAGGTCCTACTATTAAATTCATTAGTTTTTGATTTCATGGATGAAATTTATGATGAAATAGCATGAAATTGAAGCTTTAATTTTGTTAATGAGATGATTTTCTTAGGCAATTTCAATAGAAATTGATTTTTAGGACTTAATTGTGAAAATGTTTGGAATTAAAGTCTAGTGCTGAAATTCTGATTCCGAAAGGTTATAAAATAGTTTAAAGTGATAGAATTAAGTGTTAATTGAGAAAAATCAGCCCAATTGAGAGGCTAATTGAGTAGGGACGAAATTATCATTTATTAAAAGCTTAGGGGAAAATGGTAATAAACATCTTGCACTAAAATAGTTTTGGACAGCAGCAATAGACTAATTTTGAAAAATCACCATAAATTTTGGAAATAGAATTAGAAGATGAACAAAATATGGAATTAAAGATTATTGAGTCTAGTTTCTCATAGAAGAAAAGGTGTAAGTAATAAAATTATAAGTCATGAGATATAATAAATTTTGTGAGACAAGATCAGAATGAATTCGGGTTCCCCTATTCTAAATTTATAAAATCATAAAAATTGAATAAAAATAATTAGGGGCTTAAGTTTATATGTTTAGAATCCTAAATGAGTCTATTTTCAAGAGAAATAAACAAGAACATCATTTGAATCTTGTATGAGGAGATGATTAATTTTTAGTGAAGAAGGGTCGTAACTTTTAGACAACAGAACAGAGGTGAATTTAAAGAATAAATTTTACTTATTGGTTAAACCAAAAATTCTGAAAATTTTATGGTAAGAAGATTCGTGAGTCTAGTTTTAGGGAAAATTAGTGGATCTTAATTTGAAATTCTGTAGCTTGAGATATAAATAATTTAGTGACTACGACTCAAGTAGACAGCTTTGAATGAACTATAAATAATAGTGGAATTATAGAGAATGTTACATATGAACATGAAATGTATTAAATTGATGATTAAATTTATTTATTTAGATCTAGAAAATTCAAATACGAAGCTAGATCAAGGAAAATAAAAATTTTGGGATTAGTAGATTTTTGTATACGAACAAGTAACGAGGTA
Source organism: Gossypium arboreum (assembly GCF_025698485.1). NCBI lineage: Eukaryota > Viridiplantae > Streptophyta > Magnoliopsida > Malvales > Malvaceae > Gossypium > Gossypium arboreum. The sequence continues at coordinate 6,329,639 of NC_069071.1, forward strand.
AGTTCGTGTAACTTGAATTATATTTTTAAATGCTTGAAATGTATGTTATTGATGTGAATATAATTTGAATGTTAATTGTATGAAAATTGATGAAACATTGATATTTTTGATAAAAAGGGGAAAAAATCTCAGTTGAATGAAAGGAAAATTCGATGGATCTCTGAAAAGGAATTGACGGTAAAAAGGATTTAGCTCGGACGGGTGATCCTATCCTGATATAGCCCTCCCAAAGAATATGTGTAAAATGGATTTAGCCAGGACGGGTAATCCGAATTAGGATCTTAATTTAACCTGGACTAGTAATTCAGATCCAAGCTCATTAGAGTAATTTTCATTGCAGGGGATTTAGCCTGGACTGGTAATCCCGACAATACTCTATGAGTTTATATTATAGGAGATTTAGCCTAGACTGGTAATCCCGCTGTAAGGATGACGTTCGCGGGAGTGTGCTCTCTGAAATAGAAATGTGCGTACATGAATATGAATTGACAAACCCGGAATTGTACACTAAAAGTGTACCTCTAAAAATCCATTGAAATTTCGAAAAATTCAACAGGATAAATATGGAAAAATAAAAAGGGAATGGAAATCATGGTATTGATGAGCTCATCAATCATGGTATATATTATTGATACATGGAAATTATTGGACTAACTTGAATGTTGAGTTTGTGCACGTTAGGGTAATAATGCATTGAATGGATATATGAATGTTTATTGCATTGTATTGAAAATATTAGGTAAGTAAAATTCTTGTTACATGAGCTTACTAAGCACAAAGTGCTTACCCTGTTTCCTTTTCCCCTGTTTTATAGTGTTAAGAGCTCGGAGGTTGGATTCGGTCGGAGACACATCACACTATCAACCTTAAGATTTCGGTATATAAAGAAACTTTATTTTGGAAATCAATGGCTTGTATAAGCTAATAAAGTAAATGTTAATGTGAAATGATTGTAAGGTCAGCCATTGGTATGGCTAACAAATCTTGGTTTTGGTATGTAATGAGGTTATCTTATAAATACGCATGAATCTATCTTGAAAATATGTTAAATTGGATTAGTTGATATGGATTGGTCTCGATTTAAAATTGCAGGGAAGGTTAGACATCTATAAAGGGGTTATATTGAGTTAAAAAAAATTAATTCGTAAACTCTGGTAATGCATCGTACCCTGTTCCGGCAACGAATAAGGTAGGAGGTGTTACAGCGTGTCCACAACACATGTAGGATCACAACCGATCGAGACGCTCTGAAGAGTTATTAACGGGAAGCTCGCAAAAAGCATATAATGGGAAGCTCGAGAGGGCTAATAACGGGACATTCTTTCGAGCTGTGGTGTGTCCGCAACATATGCAGGACCACAACCAATACGGGAAATCTTGTATCCATTGAATTTCATTTATTCAATCGAGACTTAATGTTTGTCAGGCATTGTCAGATATAATATTAATTTCATATTCATAGCAACAATACAATCACATCCACAACATTTTTCAAGCATATAAATATACAATTTAGTTACAGAACTTACCTCAACAATGTTCGTGAACTTGTATGCTACTAATCTGTTACTTTTTCTTTACCTCGATCTAATTCCGTATTTGGTCTATCTAGATCTATACGAGTAAATTTAGCTCAATTTAATACAATTCATATTCAATTCAATTCAATTCACATCTTAGGTAAAATTACCATTTTGCCCCTATACTTTTATTTAATTTCGATTTCGTCCCTAGGCTCGGAAAATGAAATTCATACAATTTAATCCTTATTTCAAGCCTAGCTGAATTTCATCTGTCACAACAACAACCCGTGTTTTTCATAAAATTTAGAATTTTTCCATTAATTTTGCATCTTTACAATTTAGTCCCTAAATCGCAATTTCATCAAAATTCACTTTACAAAAGTTGTTTATCTATCAACAACCTTTCATTTTCTACCATAAAACTTCATAATTCATGCATACTCATCCATGGAAAAACCCTATTACTTTGATAACTCTACAAATTAATCCCCGAGATAGCTAGATTAAGCTATTACGATCTCAGAAACATAAAAATTACTAAAAACGGAACTTGAATACTCACCTAATTGAGCCAAATAAGCTTGCTACCTTCAAGCTATTCTAACTAGGGTTTCCATGTAAAAATATTTGTGAAAGATGATGAAAAAGATTATATTTCTTTATTTAATCATTTATTATTTTTACTTTCCAATTTAATCATTTTCTTTATTTAATTTTCCATGGATGACTAAGCATACTTATCTATTTACTACTTTTAATGGTCTATTTGGCATATAAGGACCTCCAATTTTGAATTCCATAGCTATTTGATACTTTAGCTCCTAGAACTCAACTTTTGCATTTCATGCAATTTGGTCATTTTATCAAATTAGACATGTAACTGGTAAAATTTTCTTAACAAAATTTTTGTACGACATTCCTATCATAATGCAGACCATGCAATAATATTAAAATAATTTTCCTTACGGAGTCAGATTTGTGGTCCCGAAACCACTGTTCCGATTTTACTAAAAACGGGCTGTTACAGATTCACACACATATAAATAATAGCTCAATTGATGAGCAAGTTCCACATCCGTTGGTCACTTATTCCTGAAAGTTTACTTAAATTTATTCAAGTAGTTAGTGTTGCATCGTAAAACTTAACATAATCAAATTAGCCTATCTACAAGAATTCAAACATTATTGATTATTCGGATAACAATTCGATATTCTTAGACAGATCAATAATCTGATTGGATCTTGGCACGATAATCGTGATATGTAGCAGAATGATACATATGCACGTATAACGCCAATAGGTTAGGTGCAGATATCATACAGTACATATATAGATGCAAATTCCTATTCTATCCGCTACACACCATTTCCATCCACCCTGCACACCAATAGGTATATAATACCCTTCCATCCCTACACACCTCATAGTGTCAATATAACATGTTGCAAGGTTAATAGTCTCATTGCCATATCAGATAATATCATGGGTGGTTTGGCCACCAGATCGTTACAGAATACTTTCTTAAAACCATAACTCCTGCCCCATGCAGATGCAGAATAGATAACATATATCAATAAGTAATTTAGATATAGATATAATCACATATTTCATTATAACAGAGTATAAATAGAATCAGCGCATAGTCACAATAAACAGATTATATAGCTCAATATAGTGTTACCTATCTTACAAGTAGTATACACTCCCCCCGTACTATAACTACGACATCACCAAAATTGGCGATTTTGGATCACTCATCCAAACGGTAGTCTATCACACTCCATACGGCTTGGAACATGGCCGTGTGGTTAATCGTGTACCCTATTTATCAAATCAATGAGTCACACGGCTCGGGCACATGCTTGTGTTTTAACTTGTGTACCTCACATGGCTTGGCACACGCCCATGTGTCTTACCCGTGTAACCCCTTCACCTCACTTCACATACATGGTCTAACACACGCCCGTGTGACTTGCCCGTGTGGCCCCAAATTCAAACTCAATGAGTTACACGACTTGCAACACGGGTTCTCGTACAGCTATGTAACCCACACAGCTTACACACACACTCGTGTGGTAGCCCATGTATGGTCGACAACCTCATTTCTAATGGAGAAAAATATAAAAAAAAACCGCAAGAGGTTTCAATACGTACCTGTTACCCGACACTGTAGAAGCACCACAAAGCAATTTCCAAGCCTAAAACAAGTTCCAACATCCAATTTAAAAACACATTCGTAATTACATAACAACAACCAATTTCGTCAGAACTTTCGACTCACTTTGAAAAACGAATGAAACTAACTTAATACAAATTCTCAAAACACGCTTAATTTCTAGGCAAAACAAGATGTGTTATGCGTCTCCTGAGTTCCCCCTATCGTATCGATACATAACAATAACCAAATTAACAACAACTCGAAAATTTGACAGTTTTCCCAATTTGCACAATGACAAAATAACAACAGTGAACCCGATTTACCTTAAGACACAATGGAACATATAATATCATGATTCAACGTAAAATTACGCAGGATAAACGGAACTAAGCAAGGATTTTGGAGATGAACGCAAGCAAATAAAAAAATAGAGAATAAAGAAAAATAATGTCTAAAGCATTTAAAAGAAAAGAGCATTTAAAGTTCAGAACAGTTTCATAGAATAATGCAAATACAAAAATTCTTAATGTATTTACAAAGACTTGAACACAAGACCGGAGAATAAACAAATACTTAACCAATGAACTAGCAAGCTCATCCTTAACACAAAAGACACAAAATTAAACTTAAGCAAGGAACCTAAGCTAAAGGTTTAAATAAGGAATTTAACAAATTCCAAAATCCATGTGACTCGAATATCAAATCTCAAGTAAGCAAACAGAACACACAACCACATAAGTAGACACATATTCACTAGCACAACTTAGTAATTAAAACTCAAATTTTGGGGCGTTACAGAATAGTTGATAGTTAACTTGGGTTTTTCTCTATACTTTTTCAAATTCAACCAATTATGAACTCATACATATCCATGTTTAACAATTGTATTTATCTTTTTTGTCATGTTACTTGTATTAACAAATATTTTAATATCATCTTCAATTTTTTAGCTAAATTTTGAATATAACATAGACTAAATTATCTCATTTATTTTGTGAAGGGTTAAATTGTTGACTAACCCTTATAATTATTAACATAAATAATTAACATCTTCAATTTTTTTTATTTAGAAACTAAATTGCTTCATTAAGAAATTAAATTGAACTAAACTATGTGAAGTGTTATGTAACACCCCAAACCCGGCCTAGACGTTATGGCCGAATCTGGTGATGTCACATGGAATGAGTTTTGTAAACTAAGTCGTCACAATAGAACCATTTCAGTTTATTAGCTCTTATTTGTTTTTAACAAATTCAAAACATTAACTCAACTCTTAAGTTTCTGTATTTACTAGCAAAACATCAACTCATTTGCCTAAAAATCATTTAGAGCAGAAGCTTGCGAAAAATCGTGCTGTTTAAGCAATACAGTTCGTGATTTAGAAAACCTTGTTTTAGTAAACCATCGTTTTAAAAGAAAATTTTTTGATAAAGCATGCATAAAACGAGCAAAAAAACCAAAACTAACAGTTAAAAGTCCATACAATCCCAAAAAATACAAACTCTCAAATCTTAACGGCAAACTTAAATAAAACTGTAAGTAAAATAAAACAGTTTATGGCGAGTGGTTACCATCGAGTCCTCCGTTGCACCGATCTGCCTAAGACTGTGGATTACCTGTACAGAATAAACAAAAAAGATTGAGTTTACGTAAACTTAGTGTGTAACCCCATAGAATTAAGCATGCACACAACCAAAAATCAGAACCAATCAGACGCAGATTCGAACCTAAGCCCATTACAGTCACAGATGCATATTCGGGCCTAAACCCATCTAAGTACAGATACAGATATACAAATCAACATCAGAATTCAGATATCCTACCCCCATCCTCTACACACCATGTGGGGTTTAAAACACTCACCCAGCCCTACACACTATGTTGTATCGATGCGGCATATAACAAATATAATGCAGCCATGCTGCCAGATAATAGGCATAAACTACCTTTCAGAACACTTCTTCCAAAATACATCATCTCACCCCAATAACAGTAACATGACATACATACAAAAGCAATAGATAAATCATGCTTAACATGCTTTTTTAAACAGATAACAAATATACAAACATAGGCATGCTCATAACCATATTTTAGTCTAATAAATCACTTGGTTTTAAGGTTAGATAGCATTTACCGACCTTACGGTTAGCTCACAGTCGATTAGGACGACCCTTGTGACTCTACGAAAAATCTCAATATAATTGTCCCACACGCCCGTATGGCTCACACGCCCAGATTGGCTTTGCCCATGTGGCCTACATGGCCTGGCCCAATAATCGATACGACCGTGTGTCATGCCTGTGTAGCCCACACACCTAAGTTGGCCTAGCCCGTGTGGCTCACACAACCACACCCAGACCATCACACGGTCATGTCTCATGCACGACCATGCCTTCATTGATCTCACGATCGTGTCCTCACACACGACCTACCACATGGGTACCCACATGCCCGTGTGGCGTCGACAGTTTCATTTTTTAACTTTTTCTAAAACCTCATTTTCTGCGTTTCGGGTATACACCTGGTATCGTTTTGATGCGAAAATACACCCGAACCTTCCAGAACTTAAAAAAAGAATACCCAATGACGATTTAGTGGATTGGTTATCGAATTCGATAATGGGAGATCGGTATGAACTAACTTACCACCACCACTAAACACTGTTAACGCCCTCTAAACCGTTGAAGTGTGATTTTCTGCTCCACGAACTGATCCTAAACACGAAATACCATCCTTTAATAACCACCGATTGTTCCCACTAAAAAGAAAATCCCCAACCATAATTGACAGCACAGAAATCTACTTACCTTGCCCAAAGAGATGAATCCAACAATCCGAAGAATACGACCGAACCACGTGTTTAGTAATCAAACAGAAAATGAGTGTAATGACAGGTCGTAAAGATGGGTAAGAGACACGACAGAAACGGAAAAGGAAGAGAATAAATGCCAGATTTCTTTCTTGATGGAAAGAGGAAAAGTTTTAAAAAACAAAAATAAAATAACAGAAATTATGAGATAATCTGGAAAAACCTACATATCCCTAAATTCACTCTCCCACTAACCCACTTCTCAGAATTCAAATTCCTTCAGAACTCTCTCACAAAACCAAACAAAAATAAATACCCACGCTAGCACAAGGATTCAAACACAGAACCTCCACACAACACACAAACTCCCTTACTATTCGAACTAGTGAGTTCATTCTGGCATGGATTTACAGGCAATTAAATATAAACCCACTGAACAGAGATAGAGCTTAAATCCAAAAATACTCATAATTTGCCAAAGGCAGAGCTTGAACTTGGAACCTCTCCTACAGACCCAAAACACTTTACCACTGAAGCAGATACACATTTGTGTCAAATAGTTATAGAAACATAAATAAAAATTTTGGGGCGTTACATGTTAGAACATCGAAAAACAATTGGCATAACGAAATTTAAAATCCAACAATCTCACACCATGGATCCATGCACAAGATAACGAATCTAGGATAATAAAGGTTCAAAATATACTCAACTTCTTTTTGAGTAAAGAAATATACCTTCAACATAATTTAATTGGCCCTTTTAATTTTACGTCATGCACACATTTATTTTGTGTTCAAATTGAATCTTAAAAAATTAAATTAAATATATAAATATTTCTATATAATTTAACTTATGTGATAAGTTAAACATAATCTCAATATTTTTCGGATGCCAATCGTTTAATTATAGGGTGTGACTATATAGGATTTTTTAATGTCAGCAATGATATTAAAACACTAAATAGTGAATGACATTTAGTAATTCATCATTATTACCTAAGTTGCAGGAAGTTGTGGTTCAACATGACATTTCTGTGATAATATTACTATACAATCTATCCCTTTGTTCATGATATTTAGATTGAACACAAGCGATGGAACAATTATACTTGTATAATCTAATCTTTTATTTCCTCAATCTTGAATAGACTTAGTTATACATATGAGTCTGGTATTTCATATCAACTTATTTAAGCACAGACATGCATATTTAGTCAAATTCTATTAGAGGGCTTAAGACACCACTCTCATCATGTAATAGAGACAAATCCTATATTGATCATTCATATTCCACTACAATTTATGTTATATTCAACAATAACCTTTATCATATCTATTATGGAATACAATTTGCGTCAAACCTATGACTTTCAATGTTAAAAACCATGGCGACCTCAGGTTTAAGGATCACATACACCATTATCACTATGAGAATTGATGTAACTATTACACAATAATCCAAGAAGTATTCTCATAGTGGATTAGTCTAGTACATTATTCTTCTAACATGTACCCATCCGCTGGCTCGATATCTTATACCCATGACAACATCTTGTCCTCAATCAACTGGACATTAGTCGCAACGTATTATTATTGTTCCGTCCCACAATAAAACTCGACTAAAGATAATTTAATAATAATAATATTATTCAAGCGACTTTATTATTATTAATTAGTTTATTTAATACATAGAAGTAAAGACTGAATGTAAAAATGATAATGCTTTTTTTAATAAATTAATATGTTATTATCATATTCTTATAATTGGTTTTAGGCATACTCTAACACAAGAACCTCTTGAATCTTTACTTGAAATAAAAATTCCTATATCTGAAATAAGTTGATGAAAATTCCTTAATAATAGCCTTATTTAATGGTTGAACTACTACTCAAGCTTGAAGTGCGGTCCAATATTTGAGAGGATTAAGACTAAAATATTAGGATCGTAAAATTGACTCGGGTAAAAAAAATTAGACCCTTTAAAATATAAATCGGACTTGAACTTCAACATTTAAGGCCTGAATCCAACCTGATCAACTTGTTTTTAGTATTGCAATGTACTATCTTATTTTTATAAATTATGTAGTTTATATCACATAAAAATTAAATCTACAATAGTATATAAGTTTATATTGAAAAGATTTATAAATATATTAAGTTGTTTGTGTTGAGATTTATAATAAAAGTAAAAACATATAAAACTATTAAATATTAAATTAAAAATAGCATAAATTATTTTTTTCAAAATTTTAATATATTATTAGACCTAAAACGATTTGGGTTAGTCATTAAAGAAATGAACGAGTTTAAAATTCATATTTCAAATTGACCCGGATTTAAATAAACATAAATTGTGTTAATACTATACAATATCTAAACTTGAACTTGACTCGGTCCGACCATAAACACCTCTACTTAGAGTGTGTTTAATATTAAGATTGAAAAATATTTTTAAGTCAAATCAAATTTTAAGCCAAAAATAATTGTAAGTAGATAGCTTTTGAGTTAAACTAATTTTTCAAATTGACTTTTCAACCTAAACCAAAAGTTAAATATATTTAGGTTTAGATTTTTCAAAATCAAGTTTGGGAAAATATAAATCAATATCAAATAACATCATAGTAATAATAGGAATAAATATATGGGAAAATATAAATACTTTATATTTCAGTAAATTATTCCAGCACTTATTGGATAAACAAATATTCTATCGATTATGAAAATTTTAATTAATTTACAACAATTATGTTTATATGCTATTATAATATCTAAAATATTATTCGCGTATTCAAATTAAAATTTATAAATAATTTATATTAATTGATTAAAATATTTAAAATTAAAATTTTATACGTCATATTATTAATAAATTTACATTTAATTTAAATTATTTTATAAATAAAACAATTAAATTACATATAACTAAGCCAACCCTTCTAAGGGAATATTCAAATAACTATATATAATTCTTCCTTCTATCGTTTCCAAGCCGTTAACATTATTATTATCTTCTCTAAAAGTATGTCATAGATTCCAATACTCTACATTTATCAAAAACTGATGAATTCTTCCAATTAAAACGGAATTAAAACCACTTCAAATTTCTGAAGACAAAATCTTATATCAAATCTCTCAATAGCATTTTAAAAAAAACATTTTCTCACAATTCATTTAAAATCTTTGAATAGTATCCAAATTTGTCATTTCTAAATAAAAGATGGGTCGAGACCCTTAAAAGGGTGACAAGAGAGAGAAGCAAAAAGGATAGACCGCCCATAATATCGACATAATTTGGTGTCAAAAAAGGTCGGTTGCATAAGATTCCTTTTGCCCTTCAATCCATCAATTATTCACAACCTTTTCTTTTCCCCCTTTAACAAAGTAAAGTATTAAGTATGATTATAGGTATACATAATTAACCTTCAAATAATTATAATTATAATTAGATATTATAATTATAAAGGAATTGAAAATTAAAATACCATAAATTATTTTATTAATCACTCTAAATAGAGGTTATTCCTATTTTGATCATTTAGTTTCTTTTTGTTAATTTGATCACTCAAAAAAAAATTGATCAAATTTGTCACTCCACCAATTGATGGTAACATAATGCTAATTGTACGTTTTCATGTTAGTCATTTTAAAATTAAGGTAAACTACTTGTTAGTCATTCTAAATAGGAGTTGTTCTTATTTTGGTCAGCCCAAAATAATATGTAAAAATACACTGTTAGTTTTTCCATTAAAGTGACCAATTTGATCAATTTCTTTTTTTATAGTGACCAAATAAACAAAACCAAAGTAGGAACGATTATCATTTTGAGTGACTAATGGAGTAGTTTACCCATTAAAATATAATAATATGAACATAACTATGACATAAGAAACATTAATGCCTTGTTAGGTTATTAGTATAATAACACGAGGAAGAAACTTATTTATTACATATGTATTATAACAATTAGGCATAAAATACAGAATAGCTAGTACAATTTTAAACTTAAAATTAGAAAGATGAGCAAAAATTTGTGTAAAAAACAAAACCTCTTCAAACTAAAGGAAAAATTTTCCTTTCTCTTTGCTAAAAATAAGTCATAAGAGTAACAAAATATTACCAATTAAATTAATTTATTGCTAACTTATATAATAATACACGCATAAAAATAATACTCTTAACAAATTTAACTTAAAACTTTAACTAAAATGAAATACGAAAAGAATTCACTTATAATTTACATCAAATTAAATTTGAATTCCAAATTTCTTCAAACAAGCAAATATAGGGACAGATAGGGACTTTATCCTCTCAAAATAGACCATTCCCTTCTAATCTCCTAAAAAGTTTATAATTAGAAGTTAATATATTATAAAATTATACTTTACTCCCTTAAAAATATTTAATTTAATCTCTTTAAAATAATAAAAATATATAAATTTTAACTTTTCAAAATTTATAATTTAATATTATCCCTTAAAAACAATATTTTTAACTTAGCCAAACCTCCATTAAACCAATAGCCAAACCTCCATTAAGCCAAGGGCTATTCAAGCTCTTTTCTCTCTCATAAAAATAATGTGCGGATCTTACAAGTGTAACATTTAGAGTTAATAATATATATGATTTCTACTAATTTGAATTTTTGTCTTCATATGTATTAAAAAGAAATAGTCTAGAAATATAATTTGATAATTCCAAAATATATATTTAGTTTGATAATATTTAAAATATGGTCAAAGGGTTTTCAATAAATTTTGTTTCTATTATTGTTTTAACATTAAATTTACTATAGATTTTTTATTTTATCATATTCATAACCCCTTTCAATCTATTGACAAGAAGATAATCCGTCCAAATGTATTCAAAATCATATTCTCCTGCTGTACTACGGTAGTAATAATGATATAGTGAAAAAGAAATGAAAAGAGTATTAACTTGAAAATAGTTGAGACTGGGTTTAAAGACTCTGGGCATCAACAGGAAGAGAAGAAAACATAAATATAGAAAATAGGAACTCTTATTTTCTATGTGAATGTATAACGGGAAGTGGTGGGAACCAACTGCCTTATCTTTTTGCTCTTTTAAAGGCGGTTTCAACTTCAAACTGTAATCTTTTGTGCTTAAAAGACCAACCTTTTTTCTTAACTCCAAATCTAACCAAAGGCTGCTTCCTTTCTAACCACTTTTTCTTGGGTTTTGTACCTTTAAAAAATGTGATATCAAGAGAAGCTTTCAGGTTCCCCTTCTTTTTTTTATTCATTGACAACTGTAGAAAATTGTTCTTTTTTTCTTCTGTTAAATATTTTTAATGGGGTTCCTTTTTTTTTTTTTTCTGTCTTGATATGGGGAGAAGATTGAGTTTTTGATACCAATGCAGTATATTTATGCAAAACCCATGTTAAATAATTAAATATTATGGTTTACAAGGTTGAATTTTGTGTAGATTGGTTGATAGGAAGGGATTATTATATACTCTCCCAAGTGGATGGTTCTTTTTTTTCAGAGAGAGGGACGTTTTTGCTTAATCTCTCCCTCTCTCTTCCTTTTTTGCTTTTTTTTTTCTGTTGGATTTAATGGATTCCATGTTTTAGCTTTTGTTTGATGCAGTTAAGAGGCTGCATTCTTCATGGAACTTGTCTTTAGCAAATGGGTATTTTTATTTTCACTCTGTTGTTGGCTAATCTTCTCTGTAGCAGTTGCAGGTCAGCTTAAAGCTTGGTTTTCTTTTCCTTGGATTACTTGTTGTATCTTGAAAAAAAAAAAACGAAAATGCTTAATTGTGTAGAAGACCAAAATTGTTAAAGAAATTCTCTTTTAATTTTGTAAGTGGAGGGAGTGCATGGAGGTTCTAAAGTGAGAGGGGTGAACTTAGGAGGGTGGTTGGTTATAGAAGGTTGGATCAAACCTTCTCTATTTGATGGCATTCCCAATGGAGACATGCTTGTGAGTATTAAACTTTGATTTTTTAATGATTTATGGGGTTTTCTTAGTTTTTTTCCATGAAAATTCTAATCATATGTTAATGGATATTGAAATGTAGGATGGAACACAGGTTCAATTCAAGTCGGTGACGTTGCAGAAATATGTTTCTGCCGAGAATGGAGGTGGGATGGACATTTCAGTTGATAGAGATGATGCATCTTCATGGGAAACCTTTACGGTAAGAAGCCGATCAAATTTGCTGGTCTTTATCTCACAATTTGATCATGTTTTGTATGCTAAACTTGAGCTTGATTCACTGTTTGGACCTACTGGTGTTATGCTTGCTTGCGGATATTATAGTAAGTGAAACCATTATCTATTCCTGTTTACTTAGCAATGTCTAAAGCAGGCTAGTACATTGTTTGCCTCGATGTTGTCAATATTGTCATATACTAAAACTCATCTATGTCTTATCCTAACAAATTGGTTTCCTGGTTACCTCGATGAATGAAAGTCTATTACAAATTTACAACTGCATGCCTTCATTTTCCTCAATTCTCTATGAATGTAGTAGAAAGTGGTTTTTTGTGAAACAGATAGTTGTGCATCATTTTTGTTACTTTTCTTAATAAGTTAAGCATTGTAGAGTTTCATGTCATTTATCAGTCACTATTAATGATTGTGAAAATGGTCATTCTTGTTTTGTTGACTGGTACCATAAGAGTCTGCAATGAAATTTATCATCTAAACAATTTTCTTGTCATGCAGTTATGGAGAGTTTCTGAATTGGAATTTCAGTTCCGCACCACACAAGGTCAATTCCTTACATGTTATGGTAATGGATGCTCTGTATCTGCAACAGCAAACTCAGCTTCTTCAACTGAAACATTTCAAATTGAAAGAAATAATAACGGTAAAGTTCATATCAAAATAAAGAGTGGAACCTATCTGCAGGTATGATACCAATGCTCTTCATATTTGTCTTGATGAATCAACTATTACCCTTCAGTATGTTGGCTGCAAATAATGCTGGAAACAGTTTTCTTGCCACTGCCTCTTGAATAATATGGTTAAAATATTCTAACACCCAATATTTTAGCCTATATTGCTGGTTAATCACAGGATTAAGGTCTCAGTATTGCTTGTAGTGGGTGTGTATTGAGCCAGGTTTAATTGTCACATTTGAAAGATTAAGACAAACTTCTTTAATCACTGTTTTGCTATGGAGAATAAAGCTATCATATTGTAGCATGACCAAAATGTGTGCATTGGCATATGACATATAAGATTACTCGGTGTGTCTTTCCCAGGTTCATGATGCCAAAATTTGAAGCAGTAAAACTTGATGAAAATGTTTTTATATTGTAGGCCACCATGGATAATCAGCTGACAGCAGATTATCCAGGAACCCCAGGATGGGATGATAATGCAGCCACATTTGAAATGACAATTGTAGCTAATAACTTGCATGGAGATTATCAGCTTGCAAATGGATATGGACATAATAAGGCAAAACAGGTTCTTGAGGTAACATAAACACTTTTTCTATTCTTTTTTCCTCTTTTTTCATGGGAGGGGGTGGAGACACAGCTAAAACGTATTACATTCATCAATCACTCTGAATCATGTCCAATTGGTTTAGCACTCAAGTATGTCAGATACATATCATTTGGTATTATACTACAATCGTTTATTCATTAATTCTTAAAGGGTTGCAGAGATTATATGCACTAGGCTCAAATTCAATCTTTTGTTTCCTTAACTATTGCTTGTTGGGTGAAACTGCAGAAGCACAGAAATACTTTTCTTAACGTAGGGGATTTTGAATTTCTATATAGACATGGAATAAATACTGTAAGGATCCCTGTTGGTTGGTGGATTGCTTACGATCCTGATCCTCCAGCCCCATTCATTGGAGGGACATTAGAAGCTCTTGATAATGCATTCTCATGGGCAGAGTAAGTCTTTTTTTTTTTTTCATTATTATTTGTTTAGAGTGCTATGATTTTAGCTCTTCATTTAATTTGATAAGTACGTAAATATGTTGATGCAGAGACTATAGCATAAAGTGCATCATTGACCTTCATGCAGCACCTGGCTCCCAAAATGGAATGGAACATAGTGCTAGTCGAGATGGCACAACAGGCTGGCCTACATCCTCTGGTTACATTTCACAGACATTGCATGTTATAGATTTTCTAGCTTCCAGGTAACTGCCACAAATTATAGGATTTGCGCCTGAAAGTGATATTAGCTATAATGAGGGTTGAAAAGAAATGTTCTGATATTAGCTTCCATTGAAATGTTCTAGTAACTGAACAAGAAAATCCTTCCAACCCTAACAAGCCAATCGTTATCCTTTGACTCTTTTAAGATTAGTGGCAAGTTTATTCCTTTGAATCATCTAGTTTATTGCAGGTATGCAAAACATCCTGCCTTCCTGGGAATCGAGCTATTAAACGAACCCTCTGCTGCAGAAGTTCCATTGGACACGTTAGTTTCATATTACAAACAAGGCTATGAAGTGGTGCGGAAATACTCTCCATCAGCGTATGTGATAATTTGCCAAAGAATTGGCAGTGCAGATCCACTGGAACTTTATCAAGCTGATATAGGCTCACACAACCTAGTTGTGGATTTGCATTACTACAATCTCTTTGATACTTTCTTTGTTAACTTGAGTGCTATAGATAATATCCAATTCATATATAAGAGCAGGGAAGCTCAGCTACAAGCTTTGAATGGTGCCAATGGTCCCCTCGTTTTTATCGGTAACTAATTTCAATTTCTTTTCCCAACTAAACAGTGTTCGACTTAAAACATTATGTTCTATGATTAGGGTTTTGTTTGTTTCAGGTGAGTGGGTGAATGAGTGGAATGTTACAAGTGGATCTCAATCAGAGTATCAAGACTTTGGTAGGGCACAGTTAGAGGTGTATAATGCAGCTTCCTTTGGGTGGGCTTATTGGACACTCAAAAATGATAGAAAGCACTGGGATTTTGAATGGAACATTAGGAACAATTATCTCCGATTAAGTAACATTCTAAACCCATCTCCATTTTTTTTCCAAACATGGATGTTAAATCACTTGGTTCTATCGCATTTCACGTTGACGTACATTCATGCAGGTAGTTCAGAGAAGAAAGTTTTCAATAGCCTAAGATGGCTTTTACTTGCATCGATTTGCTTCTATCAGTGTCAAATATTGGAGTTGGTTGAGAACTGGATATGAACCTGCTGAAGATGAAAGATCAAGTGCGGCTTTTTGTTTTCTGTCTTCCTTTTTCAGAAACCCTATCTTAAGCTCTTTGCTACTCCATTACAGTCATGTCATTTCATTCATTTTGGCAAATGTGCAAGTCCAATAATATTTTTGGAGTAGAAAATATCCAGAAGTCATTACCTCTTGTTCAATTCATCCCGGAGAGCCGTATAGTTACGACTCGTATCATTACCATTTCACCTCTGATAATGAACCTGATCCATAGTCAATCCCCACTCTGTTAGCTTCGCCTGACACTATGATTTACTACCTATAACGTTCGTTGCCCTCCATGCCAACTACAAGTCACAACTGTTGATGCCCCAACCACTTGTTTTCAAATCGGAAACGTTTCCTTCTCCACTGCTCAAAACTACCCCCCGTTTACAAAATAATTGGTGCATGGTCCGATGTTGTAGCCACCACAGATCACACTTCTGAGTTCGGGAAACAATTGAACCAACTACTATTAGCCACTGCTCAATCCAACTTCTTTTGCACCCATTCTGCTGAGCCCCTACCTCTCTCTCATGTAAATCTATAACCCCTCCAACACACATCACGAAGATCACAGTCATCCAAGGTTCTCCTAAAACCATCAAATTAAATGAGGGTGATCGGCTTCCCCCTTCCTTATCCTCCATGCTCGCCAATCACAACCCACCGCTTCCCTCCCAACGACACCAAAGATTTCAGTAACTCCAATGACTGCCTCCTACGACTTCTTTCCGAAAACCCAAAAAAGCAAGTCAGCCTCCATTTCAAGCCATCCACCTCTTTACAAGCTTCGTTGATAAATTTTGGGGCATAATTAATCACCCGAATATCAACTCTGTTATCCTACAATTTTTTGAGCCCACCTCCTCTTCCTAAACGATCTACCCCGAAACAATTAACGGCCCACCATAAACTAAAGTTTCTACTAAAAACATAAAATCCGGCCTATGATGACGGATCAACTCTTGAAGGGCGCCAACTTCCCGGAGGTTGCCGAGACCTCGACAGTTTAAGCTTAAAATTTCCATGGCTGCCGGCAGGCCTGGCCACCGAATCCCACCGATAAAAATTTCCATTACCAATAATAGTCTCATCCACCATTAATTCATCTTGGTCATTGCCCAGCCCATTAGTCCCTTTCTCAACACGCATCCTAGGCCTCTTCTAACCGTCCGTAGTATTAATGGTATTGTCCTCATTCAAACGGCCCACATATCCTCACATTCCTTGATATGCGCAAAAGAAATCCACGCTTTCTCAATCTGATAATTGCCAGCCAAATTAATCCCTAAACTAGCGCTATACTAATTTATGAGATTGGAAGTAGAATAATCAACTATAATCTTTCCCTTCCCGTCCTTATCCCCCCGTAATTTGCTCTTCGTAGACATCACCTTCTTCACGTAACCAACAGCTGGTAACCGGCGATGACCTCCTCCTCGGCGCTTTCAGAGATGTACCCTACTCCAGCGGTAATTCCTTCCTACCATGTATTGCACGTACATGACAAAAACTTTCTGCATGGGCTAATCTCCCACACAAGAAACAAAGAAGCGTAAGTCTCTCATAGAGAAACCAAGCATATGCCTGAGACCCTGAGGCCAGAAAAATCTTCTTTCTCCTCTTCAACAGCAGTTGGAGCATCTATAGCTACCCGGATACGTATTAACCCCTTACTACCAGCTTTAGAATTATAACTCACGAACCTCCCCACTAAATTACCCAATTGAGTTACCATTTGCTCGGACATTAATCCCTTTGGCAAGTCATGCACTTGTACCCAAAAATTCACAAAGAAGAGCAGGAGTTTTGAGGATCATCACCTTCCTTCACTCTGGAAAACAAGGAGGTGATTGTTAAAGGTCCAAGGACCCCCAACAATCGCTCTATCAAACCTCGTAATAGAACTTAAAAGAGGAGCCGCTTCTCCCCCAGATCCAATATTGTAACCCCTCCAATCGGATGCCAAGTTAACAAAAGTATTCCTCATAGATTGGAAGTTTATAACACTTGCTGTCAGAAAACAACCAGCCAAAGGCGTACCCTTATCTCCAGTATTTATTTTCCATGGCTCCTCCTCACCCTCATCTATAGTCAACGCTGCTATCCCTTACTCCATGAACCACCAGTCTCAAAGCAAAGTTCACGAAGAATGAAACAACATAGACCAAAACAAAGAAAATAATCAAAACATGCCACTAAGAGCAGCCATTTAATTGTTAAAATAAATAAAATTTGTATTTTATCTTATGAGATAATTTTAAAAATTTTCAGTTTAGTGTTTAGTGAACCAAACATTTTTTTTTGGGTATGTTTCAATTTATCAGTTATATTAATTAGGCATATTTTAAGCATTTTATTAAAAAATATTACATGAAAATTTTTTATTTTCTTATTTTTGGGCCGATTTAACCGACAATTAGATCAATAAATTGTTGGACTACGAATTGATGGTTTGACCGGTTCGATCACGAGTCTAATTTTAAAAACATTAATTTTTATGGGAGATGATAGTATAATTTTCATTACCCATGCTGATATCGCTAATGTTCAAATATGAAATTCTTCCTTTAAACTTTTCAATACATTATGTGTTACTTCAATTAAACAAAATCTCATTTCTGTTTTCTAGTTTTATAAGGGTAACTTGACATCTAATGAATTTTTTCCATTTAATTTTTTATAGAATTATCTAATTTCATGAACACAGTTCATTTATGGTCAAAGTAACGATGGACTCTACGTGTGGCATAAGTTTACCTCCTCCTTTGTCATACCTTGTTGCCAAATGTTCCCTTTCCCTTTGGCATTAAAGATTTCATCACCCCAATTTTGCACCTTACTTTTTATTCTAAATAAAAAATCATTGTGGCTTAAAAATTATTTTTTATTCTAAATAAAAATTCTTTCTTATCATCCTTGTCCAACATACTGATATGAAGATTAAAAATGGCGAACATATATTTGCCTCTTTAAAAAAAGTGATATATGGGTTTAAGTAGGTATCCTAACAATGGTACACAAAGTTCGGATTACTTTCTTTTTTTTTTTTTTTTCATCTTTCATTATTTGTTTTACAAACTTCAGCGTCTCTAATTTATCTTTTGGTATATATTGATGATATCATAGTCATGAAAAATAATCTTATAGTTGTTTAAGAGGTTATCTATTCTCTCTCTAAAAAGGTTCCTCTTAAGAACACCTTAGTACACTCAAGTTTATTTTGGGAATTGGAGTTCTTAACCCAATCCAAGTTTTCTTGCTTTGTTAAATGAAACGAATATGCAAATACTATAAAGGTGTGCACTCTCCAATTGCCTCTTATCTGTACTTGACTCTTTATGATATGATCAATCTTACTGATGCTATATAGTACATGCGAATGTTGGGAAAACTCCAATATTTTTCTGTCACTCATTTGAATATTTTATATTTTGTAAATAAGCTTTCTCAATTTATGCACTCTTCTACCAAAACTCATTGGAAAGCAGTTAAACAGATCCTTTGGTATTTGAGAAAATTGCACATTCTGACATACAAATCAATCATCACTTATAAAACATTCTTAACATATATGTAGAGGCAGATTGGGATACGGACCCAACAGATCATGCATTCACCACCGGCTACATTCTCTTCTTCAAACATACTCCTATCATCTAGTCGTTAAAAAAAAAAAAAAGGCAATTGTAGCCAAGTCCCCACTGAAGTTGAATAGAGGGTTATCACTGTTCTTGCTACAGGTGTTGCATATCTTGCAAGAACTACATGTCCAGCTCTCGTTCTAAATTTTTTTTGATAATCTTGGAGTCACATATTGTTGTCATCACCTTGTTCTACAAGACAAGATGAAGCACCTCTAAGTTGATCTTCACTTTGTCCAAAATCAAATTGAACGAAAAACTTTCCAAGTCAACCACATTCATGTAGTGGATCAACTAGATGGCTCACTCACAAAGGCCCCTAACTTTTCTTTGTTCATCAACTTCCCAAATTAAATGTTGTTCCACAACCCCAAATTTGAGGTTGTAATTTAAATAGTTAGAATAATTGATCAAGTCTTCACTTAATTTTAGTCTATCACTTTTATTTGTTATTTATAATTTGAATTTATTTTATTTTGTTAATTTAAATAATTGCTGTTATCCCTTTTGTTATTTCATTCCATTTCTAGTTGTATAAATTCATAGAATTATCAATGAATAAAGTATGCTTTGTTCTCCATCTTTTTCAAAACATTGGCAATGTATGTACTTCTCCCAACAAACTAAATGAAGAAAAATTGTTGCTACCTTGGCTTCTATTTCTCTAAGAATTCTTACAAGAGTTGCAATTTGGTAATACTAGAATTAATCCCAACTTACTAAAATCAAGGCTGCACTTGAAATCAATCAATAGAAAAAATGGCGAAAAATCCTCTTACCTTCATAAATTTAATTTTACGGTCAAATGAAGAAAAAAAGGATTTTAGTTGACAAGAAAACCCAAATTTCCAATTTAACCCACATTTTTTAGTTAAGATAAATTTTGATTTAATGTGTAATTGTATACATGAATTTTAATTTAGTGCAATTATACAAATGAAACTCTAATTATGATTTAAAAGTATCCTTGAAACTTTAATTTTGATTTAATCATAAAATAAATACATCAATTTATTTTTATATTAGATAAATATAATTATTTATGTATGCAATATATAAATATAAAATGATGTTATATCAATAATTGTGTTAATAATTTATAAGAATTAGATCAAATCAAAATTTCATGTATACAATTGTATATTAAATCATAGTTCATGTATACTTTTCGTATTTATCCCAAATTTTAAAGAAAAAAGACCAAAGATCCTTAAAATTCTAAAATGAAAACTATATACAGAAAAATTTCCCAAAAATAGGAAGATAAATTTTTCCCAAATAGAATTGATGGAGAATAGAGAATTAGAGGTTTTTTTTTAAATGTTAAGATATTTGTACTTATTAACAATTAAAGTAAAAGATTTCTCCAGATGGAATTGATTGGCGCCTAGATTTTCCATACAGTTTTGATCCTTCATCAGTTAAGGATTATTAGTATATTTGTGTTTTCTGTTCTTGCTATAAATTGTTAGTTGAATAATTTAATTTTCTTGTTAAAAAACTTCTAACCAAAAATGTAAAAGATTAAATTATCATTTTGTGTTAGAATTGTAAATAATATCTAAAACTATAAACCAATATCTGTCATGTCAAATCATTAAGAATAAATCAAGAACAAAATTAGATGCGGAAGTGTACTTAGATTTATCGATTTATTGAAATCTACGGATCTTGGGATTTTGATCTTCCAAATTAGTATACAAGTAATCTAGATAGGGTGACTCTCTCTTTTCTAAAGAAGGGATATTAGAAAAGCTACATTTTTTATAATTTGGGGACTATAACCCTAATATATATAACTTTGACACATTAGTCTTAATTTCTAATCAGTCCATTATCAATTAGAAATTAGTTACTAGAGTATCTACACATATTTGACTCATACTTTATTTAATAATCAAAGTCCAATAAACCTTAACCAAATTAGACCACTTCTAATTTGGGCTAACCTATTTTGATAGTAAATAACAACATGTAATTACCTTTATTATATATGTGATGTCCATATTTTCCAACAATCTCTCATTTATACCATATATATATATATATATATACTAATTACTCTATAATTACGTGTCATTATGTAACTTTATGAGCTCAAATTTTTACTATCACATCCAAAAGGTATTCTGAACAATCTCGTCCATTAATTATGTTAACATAGAACCAACGCGACTTTTGTTACATATATCGTAACTAAATCCATCACTGATCACATATATTAACGCAACCAAATGACTTAAATCAAGTATGAATGTGTAGCATGAAAATTACATGCAATATGATCTAAACATGTCTATTTCTAATTGGCCCTCCTTAAACCTTAGTGAGATCAAACCTTGCCAAAATCAAAGTGTGAATAAACCAAATAAACTTAATTTCTACAGAAAATAAACTTAATTTCCGTAAATTGAGTAAACTAAAAATATGTTTATAACATAAAAACATTTAAAAGTACAAACTCCCACTAAAACCAAATATCTTTAAATGACATTACACCCATATGAGTAATGTGTTCATGAAAAACCTTGGGTGTAGTCCCTTAGTAAGCGGATCCACAATTATGGAGTTTGTCCCAATATGCTTTATAGGCACCTAACCACTTTGAACTTTTACTTTAATAACCAGGAACTTAAAGTCTATATGTTTTGACTTTGGTGTGCTCCTGTTGCTATTGGAATAAAAGATTGCAATTTGTTTTCACAATTTGCACCTTAGTGACAAAATCTAGTATCCATATTCCATCAAAATTGGAGTCTGTATACCTGATGATCTCTAACTAATTAGACCTCCGATATGTGAGCATGTAATCTTTTGTTCTTTGAAAATACCTTATAACCCTCTTGGTTGCTATCTAATAGTCCAAACTAAGGTTGCTTAAATATCTGCCTAACATCCCAATAGTGTACACAATATTCCAATGTATACAGACCTGAACATACATTAGACTTTCCATTGCTAAAATGTAAAAATTCTTATGCATTTCTGTAATCTCAAAATCATTCTTAAGGTATTAATTGAGACTATGCTTATTATTGATGTTGGGGATTGACCCTATTAAACAACGAATAAATAAAAATAGTAAAAGAAATTAAGAAATTAAACACACAAATTTAATGTGGAAAATCTTTCGAAAGAGGATAAAAAACCACGGGAAAAGATAATTTTACTATAATGAAAAAAGAACGAATAGTATAAAAGATGGAGATAAAACTAAACCCCGAAACCCAAAAACAAAGAACCCTCAAAACATAAATACAAAATTCTCCAAAAGTATTATAAGTTCTAGTCTCCAATGGGTGTATTTTCTATGGTTGTAAAAGAGCCTATTTATAGGCTAAATTCATAGGTCAAATAAATTATGCTAATAAATGCTAAATATATTATAATAATAAATACTACATCTTCTAGAAAGAAAATATATTTTGTTTAACTTGACTTGTAAGCAATCTCTTATTTGACTGAAATATGAGGCACACTTAACAACTCTCCAACTTGAGTCGTATTTCCACAATGCCATCTTTGCCAAAACCCGCCATGGGCCTATCTTGAACTATGCAGGAAATTAACTGAGTTGAATCTGTACTTAGAAGCTGGAAGACTTCTAGCCTTCGACTTGTGCACTACCAAATCAAAACTAACTCGGGTATAATTTTCACGAACACAGTGCCTTAACTTTTCAAAACCTACATCCAAAAGAGAACCTTTCTTCAACGAAATGGTCATACTTTTTTCCCTCCTACGACCAAGTTGCCTCCACTCCAAATGAGTTGACTTCGACTCCGTAACAGACGAGGGACGTTAGATTTCATTAGTTACTGTAGAACCTCCTAGAATATAAAGGCTGCTGGTCCTTTTACCTTTTAACAAAACGATAGCCCCATGAGACACCTTAATGCTGCTCGACTCAATGTTGATTCTACAGCCTTTCAAGTCTAAAATACTCGAATAGATGAGATTCTTTCGTAAACCAGGTATATACCTAACATCTGAGAGTGTCCTAATCGTCCTATCGTGCATCCTAATTTTAATAGTACCAATACCAATTACCTTACTGGATGAATAGTTTCTCATGTGCACAGCTCTACCTTCAACCAAACTGTATGTGAAAAACCATTATCTATTGGGACACATGTGGAAAGAACATCCCAAATTTAGGATCCACTCGGATGTAAGCTCGGAGTTTTCACTCGTTGACACTAACAAGAAATCATCACAGTTTTCATTAGCCAAATTAGCATCAGCTGCATTTCCCTCGTTACTCTTAGTAACCCTTTTATTTCGCAGTTTATAACAATATACTTTAACGTGACCTAACTTCTTACAATAGAGACACCTTTTATCTCGCTTCTTTGATGCTACCAAAATGGAAGCTTGCCTATTTGCCTTGCAATCCAAACCAAACTCATTGTTAAGTTTGTCTTTACTCAAAAAATGACCCTTTGCATCCTCGAACGAGATTTTGTCTCTGCCATAAATCAGTCTCCCTAAAAGACTTGTATGAAGGGGGTAAATAACACGATAATAGCATAGCTTGATTTTCACCGTCAATCTGAACCTCAATGTTATTTAAATAATTTAAAAGGGTAATGAATTTGACTGATGTGATCTCTAAGAAGCTCACATTCGTTCATGCGAAACGTAAATATACATTGTTTTAATACTAAATGGTTAGCTAGAGACTTAGTTGCAGAAAGAGTTTCTAACCTTTTCCACAAGGCGAATGAGGTCTTCTTCATCAATACCTCCTACAATACCCTATTAGTGAGGCACAATTGGATTGCAGACAGGGCTTTTTCATCAAGCTCTTCCCATTCTGACTGATTTAGATTCTTGGGCTTGTTCTCGGTAACGACCTTTTTCAGGCCAGTCTGAACTAGAATTATCATCATCCGAACTTGCCACAAATTAAAATTTATGACACCATCAAATTTCTCAATGTCATACCTTGTTGCCATATTTGAACGGGTTAATCTGTAGAAATTGAACTAGCTCTGATACTACTTGTAAGAGATCGACTCGATTAATCAACGAACAAGTAAAAAAAGCGGAAGAAATTTAGAAATTGAACATACAAATTTAATGTGAAAAAGCCCCTCAAAAGAGGATAAAAAACCACGGGCAAAGAAAATTTTACTATAATGACAAAAGAACGAAGAGTACAAAAGATAGAGATAAAGCTAAACCCTAAAACCCAAAAATAAAGAACTCTTAAAACATAAATAAAAATTCTCTAAAAGTGTTATGAGTTTTAATCTTTAATAGGTGTATTTTCTAAGGTTGTAAAAGAGCCTATTTATAGGTTAAATTCATAGGTTAAATAAATTATCTGATAAATGCTAAATATATTATACTAATAAATACTAAATTTTCTAGAAAGAAAATATATTTTGTTTAACTTGACTTACAAGTAATCTCTTATTTGACTGAAATATGAGGCATACTCAACAATTGACAAGCAGTATGTCATTAACATATAAAACCAAATATAAAACCTTATTCCCACTAAACTTATGGTATATATAATTATCAACCAAATTCATCTCTAAACCAAATGAGATAATTATTTGGTAAAATTTGTAATACTATTGACGAGAAGTCTGTTTAAGCCCATAGATGAAGCTCTTTAATTTGTAAATCATTAGCATCATCAGACATAAAGTGTTCTAGTTGCACCATATAAATGTATGATCAATGTTACCATTGAGAAAACATTAACTTAATATTCATCTGATGCAACTTAAGGTCAAAATATTCCACTGAGGCCATTATAATCTTTTCTCTAGTGGACCTTTTTAATGACATTCGTTCTTGAGGTTGTTAAGTTTGTTTTTCTAGAACAATTATCTCATCATGAATATGGAGTTGTTCAACATTGCCTTGTTGAGGTTCTAGATTCACTTCTTGATCAATGATAAGTATGAGAACCTAAACATCGTCAAAAGTGATAGTAAGAACTGAGTTAGAATCTAATTCCTCCTTAAAAGCAATGTCTCTAACCTTATTTCTCCCTCCAAACTTAACATCGTCAAAAAATGTTGCAGTTCTCGTCTCAAAAATATTTCTAATTGTGGGATCATAAGACTCATAGCCTTTAGATTGCTTAGAATTTCCTTAACCCTTATATTTCATAAACTTCAAAAAAGTCAGAAGTGATGTCATCTAAACCTTATCGTTTTTTTAGCAAAATGTTTCTTAATTTTGTCAAGGAAACCCTTAGCTTAAGTAATTAATTGTGTGATATTCGTAACAGGTTTTAAAGATTTATAAATGAATCGTTCTTGAGACTAACTTGTTATCATGATTAAGGCAAGTGTACCTATCGAGCAGTAGTATAGCTCAGCAAAACCGGATTGTCGAACCCAAAGGAACTACGAGTACTATTATTTACTTCCTTTTTATTATCTAGCCTAAAAATTAAGAAGTTCAGTTATCTAAACTAATTACTAACTAAGAATGCACAGAAAGAAAACTCGAGAAAATACTTTTGAGAAAATTTGATTGGTTGAGACAATACCTAAGGAAAAATCCACCTAGACTTCACTTGTTATTTGACTCTGAATCAGACGATTTATTCATTTGACTTGATCCGTAGAAATCCCTAAGTTATATTATTATCTCTCTCGAGACTAATAACGTCTAACCCTAGGTTGAATAATTGAAATCTCTTTCTAATTAACACCCTAGAATTGTGTTAACTCGATCTATAGATTCCCTTATTAGGTTTCACCCTAATCCGAAAAAATCTTGTCACCCTATCTCTAGGCACTCAATCAACTCCGCTTAATTATGACAATTTTACTCTTAGAAAGGGTCTATTCCTCCTTTGAATAAGAGTGTTGACTTGAATCAATATCCTGGAATATCAAAACAAGAATTAAGAACACATAATTAAGAACAAGTCAAATATTTATCATACAATTCAGATACTTATAATAAGATCTGTCTTAGGTTTCATTCCCCTTAGGTATTTAGGGGGGTTAGTTCATATTTATGAAAGAAAATATCTCAAAAGCATAAAGATAACAAAACATAAGAAAACCCAAAACTCCTGAAGGAACTTGAAGGGAGATCTCCAGTCTTGATGATGAATCCAGCTCTTGAGATGGATCAATCGGCTTTCCTTAAGTAATTCCTTGCTTCCTACTTTGTGTCCTTCTCCTAAGTGCCTCCTCAAGTTTTTAAATAGGCTTTTGAATGCCTAAGAGCCCTAAAAATTGGCCTTTTCAGAATAGGACTAAACTTGGGCTCAACAGGGACATGCCCGTGTGACACGCCCGTGTGCAATTACTCCAGCTCGTGGTCAAGGCTGTTAAATAGGCACGGGCATGTGGTCTACCCATATAAGTCATGCTTCGATCCTACCAAATTGACACAGCCGTGTGACACGCCCATGTGAGGAAGTCCAGGCCATGTTGTTTTCCCATGTGGGTCTATTTTTTCCATTTTCGGCTTGTTTCTCGCTCTTTTTACTCTTCTATGCTCACCTAAGTATAAAACATGAAATTAAAGGATTAGGAGCATCGAATTCACCAAATCTAAGGAGAACTCATCAGTGAATGCGCTAAGCATAGGATAAAAATATGTATAAATTACGGTTTATCAAATACCCCCACACTTAAGCATTTGCTTGTCCTCAAACAAAATCCTCAACTCATGATCAAAATAAATTCTTCTAAATTTATAAACCCTATCAATAATATCTCAAAATAATCCATAAGTATTTATACATTTAAAATTCAACTAAAAGTACATCAAAGTTTCAAACATTCTAAGTTGAGCATTTTATCATGAAAACATAGGTGTCTCCCCTCATCTAAGTGATTACCTTGATCAAAATATCAAAGAGTTTAACATCCTCACCAAAGATTCACTCAAATCACTCAAGGTGTTTAAGGACATCAATTAAAGCACTTATTAGTCAATATGAGAAGTTATTACCATAGGCTTGCTTGAAAACCAAATCTCCACCACTATATATTGAGATGATACCTCAATCAAAAAGGTTTTTAGAGGGTTGTAACGTGGCTTTGGTTAGGGGGTGGTCACAAGCTAAAAGAAAAGGATAGAATCGAGATTGAATTGAAAAATTACCTAGCTAGAAAAATGACTAGTCATCAGTTGAATACAAGTGAGCTTCTTCTTAGAATATGAAATTAACACTTAAGCTCATAAACGACGGATTACAACTAATATGTATTAAAGTGCATTCATTTTTTTTAAGAACAAGTCAGCTACATAGAAGAGCAAAACATAGCTAAGTAATTAGTTCAAATCAAGTCTACAAAAATAGGGATTAAATTAGGGGATTTCAACAATAATGGTTTATGGGTTCATATTGAGGGTAAATCAATTAATGGCTTGTTAGGCTTAAAGGGGTTCACTAAGGGTTAATTATGAAGGTAGGCCTTTGTGGAGTGAGTGGGTTAAACCTAAGCGCCTTTATCATTTTGACATATCAAATCAAAAGGTGTGGTCTTGAAATGTATAATCAAGCAAGTTCTAGAATAACAATTCAATACTAACGCACTCATAATGAAAGTGAGCATGAAAGAAATAATAGATGCTCTAAAGGCTCAAGATCTCACAAAAATTATGGCTTTTTGATGTTTAAACTTGTGAATTCCAACTCAAGATAATACCTAAACTTAGGAAACAACCTAAAAGTTTTAATTCTTCAAAATCAACTTATCATGCTTGATTCCTAATATCTTAAAGTTTAAACAATCAATGCACAAATGCCTATGTTTTAATTCAAGACATATCAATAAAAATCATAAGTTAATTAAAATTCATTCTAATAGTAATATGAGTGATTCACGTGAGAAAAAGACAGAATTCAGGGATTTCTAATGATGATATAAAAGACCCCCCACACTTAAGATGTACATTGCCCTCAATGTACAAAGAGAGATATATTGAAAAAGATAGATTTATAATCATAAGATAGGGAGAGAAGTAAAACTTCTTGAATGATGAATGAATTCCTTGAACTGGAGTTTTGGAAAATAATCAACGTGGGAGTGGAGGAAGATACTCCGGTGGTGGTAGAGGTTCATTAGTCCATAAATCCTACTCCAAAAGAATATTATATCTGGTGGTAGCTATAGTTGTGGTCGAGAAAGACATGGCAGTAGTGGAGAACCTTTCTCGGTGGAGTTTTTAGTTCCTATGCGATGATGAGCTTTGGAGCTCTTTATAACTGTGACAGAATCAGGAACTTTTTAGGAAATATAAGGAAGCATAATTACTCGTAATGAAATAGCTGAAATTTAAAATTGTAAAATAATAATTATAAAACCTAATAAGCTTAAAGAAAAATAAAAAGTAGTCTTAAAATAGAATAAAAGTAAAAACATAAAATAATAAATAAAAGTTTTTAAACATCTTCATCGTTAGATGGTTCGCGAGGTTGGGGTGGCGATGAGATGTGGAAATGCTGACAAATCTGCTGTAGAGTAGCATCAATGTTATCGAAGCGCTGAAAACACTGTTGCTCGAATCGATTAAGGCGTTTAGAGATGTCAACGTATGAAGCTGTCGCATGAACTGGACGAGAGGGGGGTGATGGCTGAGTCGGTGGATCCTTGTGACGTGGAGGGACATCATCAGTAATGTCCTTTGGGTCCTCCTCCTCGGTGGACTGGGCGAGGCGGTACTGAAGAGGGTATGTGCCACGTCGTTTCTCAATCATCCTCATACTTAGCATGTTTGAGATGCCCTGTGGGGACATCTGGCTGATGAAAGTGAGAGAGGATGATTGGGCTGCTGTATTGAGGAGCCCGAAGTGCCGAGCCAATCTAGTCACATAAGGCTCGATAGAGATGACCCCTCTCCTGTGCCGCTCCGTCTGGTGGCGAATGGCAAAGGCAATAAAGTAGGCGAGGTCGATGACGTGCCCGTTTTCCATACTTCATAAGAAATAGGTGTCGTGGGTGGTGTTGACGCTAATGCTCTCTCGTCTCCTTTCAGAGTGTGAGCCAAGATAGCATGTAGATACCTCAAGGAAGGAGGGAGAGTCGATGCCTTGGAGCGGCTAGGATCGTAGGTGGCCGAGGTAGGGACGAGGCCCCTCTAACATTTTGAAGGGGAGTAGTGGATGTGGCGGTAGAGGGTGTCAAGGTCATTGTCATCCATAAACTCCTCCGTGTACAAACCTAGTGCAATCCCGAACTCGGGTACGCTCAACTGGCATACTAGACCACCGAGGCAGAACTGAACTGTTCTAGGATCGTTGAAGTTGGTCATGACGGTCTGAAGATGAAACGTCGAGCAGAGTTCCAATGTAAACTCGAGATACGTCGGCTCCATGATCTCCAAGAAGAGTCCCCACGGGTCAGTCATTAGGAGGGCTCGGACCGCGTCATCCAATTGAATCTGCTCGAGTGCGGCCCAGTCAATGCAGCGACCCGCACCTAGGGGTTGGGCCCGTAATATCTGATAGAATTCCTCCTAGGCTCCCAAGGAAACCTGGAGAAATGGGTGCCTAATCTCCGTGGTAGGACCCGAGGATGACGCTGCTCCTTTCCTCTTCTTCGATACGGGAACAGCGGTCTTCTTACCACATGAGGATGACATTGTACCTGCATTGAAAAATCGAAGTTCAATCAATATGCCCCAAGAATAGTATGGAAAATCAAGGCTAAATATGAATATTTTATGAGATTTACGTACGACATGATAAAAACTAAAACCACTAAGTATATCAAGTTAGAGGATTATGAAAATAATGAATGAATGCGTGTGAGTAGGCATATGGAAACAAGGAAAAATGGAAGAGCATAGCATAATGGAGTAACTAAAATGACAATAATTTTTATTAAACAAGCAATAGTATTTTACTATTTTAACTATGAATATTCAAAAATAGTTCAATATAGCAAAGGAATTATGAAATAAGCAACATATTTAAAGAAAATAAAGAGAAAAGAGTAAACAAATGCAAAAAAAGGAACTTGAGGCGTGGGAATCAGTGTTGTAGGTGGCGCATGGGCTTAGGGATAAGGTGTGTGGAGTTGCAGCGGCTAGGGTTAGGGATTTTTGGGGTGGGAGATGATGAATAGTGAGGAGTTTATATAGATTTTGGGGCACACGGTCGTGGAACACGCTAATGTGCCCTAATTTTTTGCCCGTATGTTTCGCGAATTTTGCATTTGGGCGCGTCTGACATTTGGCCCACGCCTGTGTGGCTTGGGTGTGTGGGCGCACACGGACGTAGTGTATGGCCGTGTCTTGCTTCGTTCGCTTCTCCCACGCTCGTGTACATAGGTCTACGCCCGTGTGGCTTGGGCGTGTGGGCACACACGGTCGTGGTGCACGGCTGTGTCTTGCTTCATTTGCTTCTCCCACGCCCGTGTACATAGGTCCATGCCTGTGTTCATTTTGACAGTGTCGACCACGGGTGGAGGCCACGGGCATGTCGCACGCTTGTGTTACATTCTCAGTTTCAACCACGGTTTCAAGGCACGGGCGTGTCTCATGCCCGTGTTGTTTTGGCAGTTTCGCCCACGGCCATGTCGCACGGCTGTGACAACTTATCACATCCCGTGTTGGGGAAAAATCTTGCCCTGTTTTCAGACGGTCGTATCGCACGACCGTGTCTCCACCTATGGTGTGAGCACAGCCTAAGGCACGCCCGTGTGCCTGGCCATGTGGATGGGAAAACCCTATGTTTTAAGACTTAGTTAATAGGTTAGATGTGAAAAACTAGAATTTAAATAAGTCATTATTGTTAATGCTCGGGTTGCCTCCCGAGAAGCGCGTATTTATAGTCTTAAGCTGGACTTATCTCTCTTCTGCATGGTCAAGGTGGTGCGAGGAGTTTACACTCTTCATCCCTACTATCAACTTATCAACATAAGGTTTAAGACGAGTATTGTTTACCTTAAAAGTTTTGAATTTAGGATGAATTACCTCGACTATACCATATGATAAAATACTGAGCACCGTAAGAGGAATTTCTTCATTAGGTTCAGAAGTGGTAATGCGAGGATCTGCTGCATCTAATAGCACTTTCTCTCTAACCTTAAGTTGATTTGGTGAGGTATTGAGCTCATCTTGGTTCGATTTCAGTTTATCGGGTGTTCTCAATTTCTGTGTCCGCCATTCATCTAACTCCTTGATTTGTACCCTTCGTTCTCCATAGATAGGTCCTTTTTTGTTGTTTGAACACGTTTCATATGCGTTCTTCGTAACTGTTTCTTGCACAGAGGGTTTCACCACATGATCAGTACTAGTAGAATGATTTATACAAATGCCTTCAATTTTCGCTGTGTTACTCGAATTACGAGCTTGAAGGGTGATTGTTTTGTCTCTCATACGAAGTGTGAGTTCACCTGTGCCAACATCAATAATGGTTCTAGCAGTCGCTAAAAAGGGTCGTCCTAAAATTAAATGTGCGTTACTATCCTCTTCCATGTCTAGAACAACAAAGTCCACTGGGTATATAAATTTATCGATCTTAACAAGAACATCTTCAATGATACCCCTAGGAAATCTAATGGTTTTATCAGCCAATTGAATGCTCATCTTATTTTGTTTGGGTTTCCCAAGACCTAGCTGTTTAAACATTTTATAAGGCATAACATTAATGCTTTCCCATAATTCAGCCAATGCATTATGAACATCTAAACTACCAATTAAACAAGGAATCGTAAAACTCCCTGGATCTTTTAATTTGTTGGGTAGCTTATTCTGTAATATGGCTGAGCAAACTGCATTCAATTCCACATGCGACGCCTCATCCAACTTTCATTTATTTGTTAAAAGCTCTTTTAAGAATTTGATTGTGTTTGGCATCTGCAAAAGAGCTTCAATAAACGATAAATTAATATGAAACTTTTTTAATAATCTAAGGAATTTACCGAATTGTTCTTCTGTACGGTCTTTACTTGTTGCATTTGGGTATGGTACACGAGGTTTGTATTCTTTACTTATCGGTTTCTGGTCATTGTGGTCCACCTCACCTTTACCTTTACTTACCACAATTTCTTGCTTTAGTTCTGGTTCAGGTGCAACTAACCCTTCCGCATCTTGAATGGTAATTGTATTGATTTGCTTCCTTGGGTTAGATAGTGTTACTCGACAAACTACCTTGTGATGGTTCAGAAATTAGTTTGGCGAGTTGGTTTATCTGAGTTTCGAGCCCTTGGATTGACGCTTGTTGATTCTTAAGAACTGTCTCGGTATTCTAGAAATGAGTTTCTGACACCGAGATGAATTTTGTTAACATCTCCTCAAGGTTCGACTTCTTTTCTTGCTGGTAAGGTGGTTGTTGAAAACCCGAAGGATGTTGTGGCATTTGATTTCCTTGACCGCCCCACGAGAAATTGGGATGGTTCCTCCAACTTGCATTATAAGTGTTACTATGTAGGTTATTTTGGGGTCTAGAGTTATTTTTACCCATATGTTGGACTTGTTCCCCTTCGATGCTAGGGTTGAAGGGTTGATACTCTGTGCATGCTCCTCCTCCATTCGAATTGCACCTCATCACTAGATGTACCTGAGTAGAACCACACAAACCGTTAATCTTTTTATTTAAGAGTTCTACTTAGTTAGATAGCATAGAAACCGCGTCGAGGTTGAAAACACCGGCTGTTTTCGTCGGCTTTGTTCTCATAACTTGCCACTGATAGTTATTCAGTGACATCTCCTCAATAAATTCGTAAGCCGCCTCAGGTGTCTTATTATTGATAGTTCCTCAAGTAGCTACAGCAATCATCCACCAAGTCAAAAGATTCAGGCCATTATGAAATGTTTGAACCTGTAGCCAAGGCGGTAACCCATGGTGAGGGCACCTTCTCAAAAGGTCCTTGTATCTCTCCCATGCATCGTAGAGTGTTTCTAATATCCTAGTTCCCCGGCAACAGTGCCAAAAACTTGATTGCGCGATATTCGTAACAGGTTTTAAATATTTATAAATGAATCATTCTTGAGACTAACTTATTATCATGATTAAGGCAAGTGTACCTATCGAGCAGTATTATAGCTCAGCAAGACCGGATTGTCGAACCCAAAGGAACTACGAGTACTATTATTTACTTCCTTTTTATTATCTAGCCTAAAAATTAAGAAGTTCGATTATCTAAACTAATTACTAACTAAGAATGCACAGAAAGAAAACTCGAGAAAATACTTTTGGGAAAATTCGATTGGTTGAGACAATACCTAAGGAAAAATCCACCTAAACTTCACTTGTTATTTGACTCTGAATCAGACGATTTATTCATTTGACTTGATCCGTAGAAATCCCTAAGTTATATTATTATCTCTCTTGAGACCAATAATGTCTAACCCTAGGTTGAATAATTGAAATCTCTTTCTAATTAACACCCTAGAATTGCATTAACTCGATCTATGGATTCCCTTATTAGGTTTCACCCTAATCCGGCAAAATCTTGTCACCCTATCTCTAGGTGCGCAATCAACTCCACTTAATTATGACAATTTTACTCTTAGAAAGGGTCTATTCCTCCTCTGAATAAGAGTGTTGACCTGAATCAATATCCTGGAATATCAAAACAAGAATTAAGAGCACATAATTAAGAACAAGTCAAATATTTATCATACAATTCAGATAATAATAAGAAGATCTATCTTAGGTTTCATTCCTTTTAGGTATTTAGGGGGTTTAGTTCATATTTATGAAAGAAAACATCTCAAAAGCATAAAAGACATCAAAACATAAGAAAACCCAAAACTCCTGAAGGAACTTAAAGGGAGATCTCCTGTCTTGATGATGACTCCGGCTCTTGAGATGGATCAATCGGCTTTCCTTGAGTAATTCCTTGCTTCCTACTCTACGTCCTCCTAAGTGCCTCCTCAAGTGTTTAAATAGGCTTTTGAATGCCTAAGAGCCCTAAAAATTGGCCTTTTCCGAATAGGACTAAACTTGGGCTAGGTAGGGACACGCCCGTGTACGATTACTCCAGCCCGTGGTCAAGGCTGTTAAATAGGCACGGGCGTATGGCCTACCCGTGTAAGTCGTGCTTCAATCCTGCCAAATTGACACGATCGTGTGAGGAAGTCCAGGCTGTGTTGTTTTCCCATGTGGGTCCATTTTCTCCGTTTTCGGCCCGTTTCTTGCTCTTTTTACTCTCCTATGCTCACCTAAGTATAAAACATGAAATTAAAGGATTGGGAGCATCGAATTCACCAAATCTAAGGAGAAATCATCCGTAAATGCGCTAAGCATGGGATAAAAATATGTATAAATTACGGTTTATCAGTAATCTTTGTAGATTTAGTGCCCCTAAAGGCTTTTGGAATTTTGTGCTTCATGATCACTAGACTCATGTAATTTGAACAATCCCACCTCTCAAAATCTTTTTTAGCATCAAGGGTGTTTTCCACAGTAGGAGGTATGGGTTGTTCTTCCCTCAGTGCAAGATCTATGTCCATACAACCAATACTACAATTAAGTGCCTTTTCTATTAATTGAAATTAGTCTCATTAAGCATGGGTATAAAATTTATATTAGCAGATATTGTGGCAGCAGAAGATGAACTAACTGCATATAGGACAAAAAATAAATAAAAACAAGCTCACATCAATATTAATAAGTAAACGATAAATTCAGGATAATGGCCAATCCCATCTCAAGATACCAAACACAACATTAATATCAAGTTTTTGGATAATAATATTAACAATAAACGGTACTCTTGTTCGCAATCAAACAGTTACAATAAAATATGTCAAATAATAAATTAATCTTTGGAATAACATATTACTTACATAAAATACCTTATAATTGTCGCACATTTATCACCACAAATGTCGTTAAAATTCTGCCAAATATTAACTTATCTTTGGCGGCATTTTATTTCAACTAATGTATTTAAAATATTAGACATTCTTAATTAAATCCCATAGCCAAAATTTGAAATTATTTATTTCAAAATATTTCTCTTAATTTCTCTTTCAATCAAATTAAAAGATAATAGTATATATATGTATATATATTTATCCCAAAACAACATACAATGATGTTGGCAAATATAATAATAGTTGAATAAATCATAAACAACCTCACATAAGACTTCAAATTTAAACCGAATAATTTGAATAAATGTAAATCTCATCTTAAGATATCGAAACTCCATTAATATTTCATATTTTGACAAAATATTAACTTGTAAGTGATATCTTGGTGTAATAATCAAACATTGAATAAGAACATGTCGAACCATAAATCTTCCTTTGGGTCAATTTATTGCTCACATGTAAAATCGAATAACTGTCACATGTTTATTACTAAGTTGCACATGTAATATTATTAACCTTCATTTGGGTTGATTAATATTAACATAACTTAAATTACATGCACACAACCTTTTATATTTTAAAAAAATAATTTATACAAAAATCACTTTGACGACTTATTGCTTCAATTAAGTTATTTTAAAAAATATATAATTATACCAATATTCAAATTTATAATTTACCCAATAGTTAAAGGTCAACACTAAAATTTCTGAAATAACCCGAAATATGATTGTCTAAATAACACAATAAAAAACCGAAAGCCCTTAATGTTTAACTCATTTTTTATAAAGTCATATATGTCAAAACCAAATAGAAATAATGTAGTGGTTCAAGGTCAAATAATTAGCAAGCACATGTATTCATAATTTTGATATAGACAGAACACCAAAGCAATTCATGCATATATGTGCATTAATAATCAATTAGAAAAACTTACCCTACATATACCATGTAAATCCAAAATTGTATTTATGATTAAACAGAGATTCCCATAAATACTTGAAAAATATTTTCAAGCAAATAAATATCAAAAACAAAATCATAATAATTGGTATATCCCATAATTCAAACTATAGATCATATCATCATAATCTAATCTAATATTGTAGAATCAAACTTAAAACCAAATACTTTAAAGATGTATCATGGTTGGCATAAATTTGCATCAAAGCACCCCAAAAAATTGAATACATATCCATATAAAGAGATAACAACTTTAACAAATGTTGATATCAAACCAATTTAACAAAAAAACATAATTGAATCCATAAAAATTATCAATAATCTTAATATCAATACACACAAAACATAAAACAATATATATTTTATATGTAAAGCCCAAATTTTGCCCTGGCCCACTAAAACCCAAACCAAATCAAACCCAAATTACAATTAATACCCAACTACCCCAATACCCAATACAGCCCAATGCAAACACAACCCAAACAAACTAACCCATTACAGCCCAACTAAATCACCAACCCAAACCCAACTAACCCAATATTCAAACTAGGGTTTCAGAAAAGTAGAAACCCTAGCCCCTTAGCCGCTGCACCCTATCCCTAGCCTGCGCCACTATCACTCCTAGCCTTTGTCACCATCGACTTCTTTGCCACCGTCACCTCTTGCAAGGAAAAGAAAGAAAAGACATGAGCAGTCGAAATAGTAAAAAATAAGATTTGTAAATTGGCTATAAAAGCCTAAAATCTGAAAACTTTTGGGAGATGATCAATACAAAAAAAAAAAAAAACTTACAAACAAAAGCAAAAGCAGAGAATCAAGAGATCAACCAAGGTGTTTTATTTTTTTATTCTTTCTTTTTTTTTTCGAATCTATTCATATAAGTACATACATATTTTCTTTTTATTTTTCTTTAAAAATAATACATATATATATACATAAATATAGCAAGAAGATAAAAAAAAAAGACTTACCTTTGATCTCGCCCAAAAAAAGGCCGACTTTTGGCCTTCCCGTCGTCACAGACGGTGGCACCGGCACCGGTGAACGGCGGTCGACACGGCGGCGACCGGTCGGACTCTCACCGGACCATCAGGCTTTTAGAGAGAATAAAAGGGAGGGGAATTTTTTTTCTGAACTATGCTAAAATGATTTTTTTATGAAAATTTTGCCTTAAATAGGCCTCCAAAACGACGTCGTTTTGGGCAAGCCTCTCATGCACCAAAACAAAGTCGTTTTGCCCTTACCCGACTCGATCCGACTCGCTCTAGGCCTAGGATCCACGTGTTTTTAATGGAAGAGCTAATTGCACTTTCAGCTCTTCCGCTTTTCCCACCTGTTTTAATTAGATCTTTCGCCTTTTTTAGTTCTTTTAATTTGGCCCGATAATTTTGCTTTCATTGCAAATTGATCCACCATCAAGCTGCGCGTTTTGAAGGGTGGGATTATTTCCCATTTTGGTCCTTGTTATTTGCGCATTCAGATTGGTCCTTTTCTCTTCATTTTTATTTCAGATTTGCCCTGAATTTCTGTTTTAAATTCAATTTAGTCCTTTTAAGTTATTTAGTTATTTTATTATTAAAATTAATTAATTAATTATTTCTATTATTATTATTATTGCTACTATTATCATTACTATTTATTATTACCATTATTATTACTATTATTTTTATTTTATTACTATTATTATATTTTTTTTATTTTTTATTACTATTATCATTATCATTATTATTATTATTATTATTATTATTATTATTATTATTATTATTTTTACTATTGTATTATTACTATTATTATATTTTCATCTAGATTTATTTTCTTATTCTAGAACTATTATTATTTATCTAATTTTTATTTGTCTATTTATATTTCATATCTATTTATATTTCTATTATTATTATATTTTATGTATTATATCTCTATTTATATTTATGTATTAATATCATTATTTTATTATTACTATTTTTATATTATTATTATTAGCATTATATTTATTATTTTTACTATTGTTTATTATCTTTATTAACATTATTACTGTCATTTTTTACTATTATTATTATTATTACTTTATTTTATTAAATATTTTCTTATTTGTTTGCTTTTTATTTGTTTAAACTCTTTTATAGTTCATTTTTGTTTATTACTTAATTTTTTAGCCTTGTCTTTATTTATCTTATTTTATATCTTTGCTCATTTTATTATTGTCACTCATATTATTGCATCTATTATTATGTTGTTACGCGTATTAATATCGTGATTCGTTTTCACATTTTACTACAAAAACATGTTAATTAATCTTTGCTCGATACATAAAATTTTTTTATAATAAACAAATTTTCGTAATTCGAGATTCGAAAAGTAGTTCCTTAACTTATGGGGTTTTTATTTTCTCGATAAATCCGAACATACGAATGTTTTTTTTTTAAAAACTTATATAATTTCGGTATTAAGAAAGATTGTGTTCTAACTTACGAGATATGATCTCTTTCTAAAACCGAGATAATCAAATATCTTTCAAAATAAATAAATTTTTCGACGTTTATTCGCGTATCGGGAATTTAAGACATTGTGTCCTAACTTACGGGATATAATATTTTTTCTCAATTAACGTGGAATATGCCCTTTTTCTCAAAATTTTTTTAAGTAATATTTTATCTAAGGATCACACTTTTAAAATCTTAAAAGTTCTCAAATTTTCGACACTAAGGCACTAATTAATCAACTAGATACCAATTTTGGGCGTATCGAGGGTGCTAATCCTTCCTCGTGTGTAACCGACTCCTGAACTCGTTTTCTGGATTTTGTAGACCAAAAATCATTGTTTCAATAAATTTAAAGTTTTGTTCAAACGATTTAATTACCAGGTGACCCGATCACACTTCATCAAAAAGGATTGGTGGCAACTCCCATGTTTGTTTTCATTTTCAAAACCAAGTCGACCTCATTTGTCAAAAAAAAAAATGGTTTCGACAGCTTGGCGACTCCAATGGGAAGTCAAATAAGAGAGTCAAGTTGATTAACTTTTGTCTTTTTTTTCGAAAATTGAAAATTTGGTTTAAATGTACGATCCTTTAGTTGCATTTCATCCGTCTTTGTTACGATATTCATCATTGTAGTTTATAATTGCTGTGTTGGTTTAAATTTTGGTATCTTTTTGCACATTGCATTGCATGATAGGTTGATCTTACCTTTTTAAGTGGGAGTGAGAAACTATTCCTTCGTGAGGTTTTCACCTCCGTGTAGGATAGTGGATCGCTTTCGGGATACATTCGTACCTATGTCTTCGTGAGATTTTCATCTCCGTGCAGCCATAGGGAAATGTATTCCCGTGAACTGAATTCGGTCTTATGAGCCTATAATAGGTGAGGATCGAAGAATCTGCTCGTTCAGTATCTTTACTTTAGAACCGAACCACATATAAGGAGCTGTAGGAACCCACCTTAGGTAAAGCTACACCAAACCCTAGTGGTTACCTGAGCAGGTGCTATATTTATTATTCCTTGTTTGCTTTAAACTATGTATGAAATACTGACTTGCTTTGTTTTACTTTGATTGTATTTACATGGCATTTTCATCACAAAAGGTGTTGATTCACATTCGGTTGCTAAATAGATAAATTATCATGGAAAATGGGTTTCTTGATAAAGTGGAGGACAATGCGGCTGTCCAGATATGGGCTGAGACAATGCAGCAAGAGAAAGGTGATATCTTACCAAGGGGTATGTGTCAGAATTGTGGGATTTCACTCGGATCAGTGTAACCCAAAATAATCTCCAAGAGATGAAAGAAATTTGGGGTCAGTGGGATGACGAGATCAAACAGCTATTCTACTGTCATTATGTTGATTTACCTTATCTGCTCGATATCAAGGTAGACGAGCACCTATTTCGAGCCTTCGTCTAGTATTGGAACTCTGCTTATAGTTGCTTCACTTTCGGGAGAGTAGATTTGGTACCTACTATAGAAGAGTACACAGCCTTGCTCCGTTTCCCGAAGATTCAAGTTGACAAAGCTTATTTTAGAGCTGCTAATGTCCCAACATTCTCAAAAAAGCTGATGAACATCACAGGAATGAGCGAACAGTGGGTTACAGCC
Organism: Gossypium arboreum; assembly: GCF_025698485.1. Lineage (NCBI taxonomy): Eukaryota > Viridiplantae > Streptophyta > Magnoliopsida > Malvales > Malvaceae > Gossypium > Gossypium arboreum. The sequence goes on from NC_069071.1 coordinate 6,369,781, forward strand.
CGGATCAAACAAAAAGGGGATTGTAAGTGTATTTCTTGGAGGAATTTGAGGGATTTAATCCTAGCATATCCCGATATGAAGAAGAGGGTTGATTTTTTCGCTTTGAGCATTTATGGACTGGTTATCTTCCCCAAGGCTTTGGGGCATATTGACGAGGCGGTTTTCGATTTATTTGACAGGCATAGTAAAAGGGTCACACCTGTACTTGCAATTTTGGCTGAAACTTTTAGATAATTGAATGTTTGTCGAAAAGCGGGTGAAGGGAGATTCATCAGATGCGCACAGCTCTTACTAGCTAGGTTCCAAAGCCATTTTTGGAAAGTGGAAAAGGTCTCATATCGCATCTTTTCGTAAACTACTCTCCACTGAAAGAGTTAGTGGCTACATCGAGATGGGATGATATTACAGAGGAAAAGTGGATGACGATTCTTCAGCATCTGCAAGAGGAAGACGTCGAATAGAGAGCCCTGTGGATGGTCCCTGACGAGATATTATATCATGTGAAGATTTCAATTGGGTTCCCTTACTTGCGATATGGGGAACTGTCGAGTATGCTCCTCTGCTCGTGTTAAGACAGTATAGATCAAGACAGTTTATGCCACCAACACACGGGTTAGCTCAGTACGAGTTTATATACAAGGAAGATAATTACAAAAAAAAAGTTCGAGAGATGTCGAATGCCTGGAACCAAACTCGTAGAATGAAAAGGTTTGCTGCTAACCTGATGACTACCTCTGAGTATGACCGGTGGTGGGATCAGAGGATCAACGACAACATCCCTACATCAGATTTAGAAAATTCTTGATCAATGGAAGAACACTTGAAGGTGATCCCATCTGAGCTAGAGATCATTAAACAAGATTTCAAGAGAAAGAGTTTGGAACTAGAAAAAAGGATCGAACAATTAGAGGAAGAAAAAATATAGCTGGGGTTAGATGTCGATGTTCAGAAACTAGAAGCTAAAAGACTGAGAAAAGGAAAAAACAAAGCTGAAGAGGATCTAGACAGTTTGAAAACAGACTACAAGAAGCTGCGAAGGTCAATGAGAATTGCTGGGCTGGGAAAAACCTCAGAATAATGGCGACAGAAAATTAAAAAGGAAAAAAAGTAGAGCCAGCCAATAGGAAGAAAAATTCTGATATGCTCAAGCTCGATAAGATACTCTAAAAAAGAGTTTGGTAGAAAGCCAAAATGAGAAGGAGAGACTAAAGATTCGGGTGTCAGAGTTAGAAAGATCCTTGTATTAGTATCATAGTCGTAACTCTGCAATCGAGTTAAAGGCTAGTCTGAGCAAAATTGAAGAGTTAAAAGGGAAGATAGAAGAACTCAAAATCGCGCTGCAAAATCGTGAACTTCAGATTGAACTCCTTGAGGCAAATAACGAGCGATGGAAGGAGCAGCTTCATCAATCTCAAGATCAGGTTAGGAACAGGGATTACGTCATAGGCAAAGCTTTGACTTAAGTGTGAGAAGTGGCCGATCACTTACAAACATTAGCAGTCCAGGCCGATGTATTGAGTTTAAAATACGAGTCAGAATCAGACCGAGGTCGAGAACTAGCTCGACTTCTTAGGCAGGTCAAGGCTTTAGGTGTCTAGGCAAAGCCTTATATGTAATCCATCTTATGTAAAGAAATTTGTTTTCTAGAAAAGTTAGTCTTATGAAATTGAATCAGAATCAACGCCTTTTTTGTATTCATTACATTCATGCATCAGCATTGCATCATACGCATTAAAACTCACAAGAAACCCTAAAAATTATGGCAGCTACCCTGGAACATCGTTACGGTATACGAGGAAAAACCAAAGCAATGGACCAAAGATTGGAAAGATTGGCACAAATGTAAAAAGAGATGCAAGATCAACTACAAACACATATGCAAGAACAGCTGGCCAAAATCCAGCAACATATGAAGGACCAGATGCTGGAGTCCCAAAGAAGTATGATGGATCAATTAACACGGCTACTGGCTGGCAGATTAGAAAAAGGAAAAAGCCCTATGACCAATGCTGGAGATGATAATGAAGATCCTCTTTACCCTTCGGGATTTACCCTAACGAATGTTCAGATACAACCCGATGTGTACCCACAAAAGCCATCTGTTACAATTAGGCCCCAACAGTTTCGGGCTAGTGTTTCAGCACCGATGAACTACCAAGTCGGCTCAGGCTCTAATCCGGGGGATAACCCAACTAACCCCGTTGTCCCCGTTCTCGATGAGGTGATAGAAACAGAAAAGACAAGGGTAGAGCTCCCGAGACAATTTGAAGATCGGTGTAAATAGTTAGAAGAAAAATTTAAAGAAATGGAAAACGCCGACTATCGTGGTGGAATCGATGCTAAGGAATTGAGCTTGGTTCTGGACTTGGAGCTTCCCCTCAAGTTTAAAACTCTAGAATTTGAGAAGTATAATGGGACGAGTTGTCCCAAAGCTCACATCACCATGTTCTGTAGACGAATGGCAGGTAATGTCAATAATGACCAACTATTGATTCACTGTTTCCAAGAAAGTCCAGTTGGGGCAGCATCTAAATGGTACAACCAACTGAGCCGTACCTAGATCAATTCATAGAAGGATCTAGCACAAGCTTTCATGAAGCAGTATAGTCATGTGACAGATATGACCCCTGATAGGATTACTTTGTAAAACATGGAAAAGAAGCATAATGAAAGCTTCAGGTAATATGCCCAATAGTGGAGAGAGGTGGCCACAAAATTCCAACCACCTCTGCTAGAAAAAGGAAACAACCATGCTCTTCATCAATACCCTAAAGACACATTTTATTAATCATATGCTGGGAAGCGCAACTAAGAGTTTCTCGGACATAGTAATGTCTGGTGAAATGATAGAAAATGCGATAAGGTGCCAGAAAATAGAGGCTGGGGAACATGCCAAAAAGACAGCCCCGAAGAAGAAGGAGCACGAGTTAAATAATGTGAGCACATATTCCAAATCGATCACCGTAAGCCAACCAAGGACGACAACCACTGGTCAGCAAAGCCCATCCAGACAAGAGTCCAACATAAAACAAAATATGGAGAAACTCCAATTTAAGCCTATCCCAATGACATATAATGAGTTGTACCAAAATTATTTGATGCACATGTTGTGTCCCCCTTCTATCTAAAGCTAATGCAACCCCCCATACCCCAAATGGTACGACACAAATGTCTAATATGAGTACCATGCGGGAATCACGGGACACTCGATAGAAAACTGCACCGCTTTCAAGAAGTTGGTTGAAAGACTCATTAAAATGGGCATTGTGAAATTTGATGATACATCTAGTGCAAAAAATTCGTTATCTAATCATGTGGATAAAGGGGTAAATGCGATAATCGAGAGTTCGAGAAAAGAAATCAAGATGAATATCGCAGAAGTGAATACCCCGCTGAAAGAAGTGTGAAAGAAAATACAAGAAATAGGGTTAATAAAGCAGAATTCAGGGGACAAATCTCGAAGAACAAAGAATTTCTGAGTTCCATGATCAAGAGGATTATGAGATTCAAAGATGCAGTGAATTCAGGGCTTTAGTACAGGATTGATGGACAATAAGGAGCTAGAATTCTTCGAGTATGTCGGAAACCTAGAAGGAAAAGATGTATGTGCCTCAGAAGAGGGGTAAAAAAAAGTTATTGGTGATTGAGCAAAAGAAAGAGAAGTCGGTTAGACTTGAACCGCCTGTTAATGAATCGGTAATGAAAAAAGAAGCCAAAAAATTCTTGAAATTTCTAAAACACAGTGAGTATAGTGTCGTGGAACAGTTGCACTAATAACCAGCTCGTATATTGGTACTGGCATTACTCTTAAGCTCAGAAATCTATCGTAGCGCATTGATGAAGGTGTTGAATAAAACTTATGTCGCTAACGATGTTTCAGTAAACAAGCTGGACCTCCTAGTCAACAATATAAGTACCGAAAACTTTATCTTCTTCAATGAAGATGAAGTACCGCCAGAAGGCAGGGGATCGACTAAGGATTTACATATCACGACCCGTTGTAAGGGATATACACTTCTATGGGTGTTGATTGATAACGGATCGGCCTTGAATGTCCTACCCTTATCCACACTAAACAGGTTGCCTGTGGATAGCTCTCACATGAAGACATGCCAAAATATAGTGAGAGCATTTGATGGCACCGAGAGGAGGGTAATGGGGAGAATCGAAATACCCCTTCTGATCGGTCCAAGCATGTACGAGGTAGATTTCCTAGTGATGGACATCAAACCTTCGTATATTTGCCTATTGGGGAGGCCATGGATACATTCAACAGGGGCAGTCCCTTCGTTGCTGCACAAAAAATTGAAATTGGTAACGGAAGGTCGGTTGGTAACGATAAATGCCGAAGAGGACATCATCGCAGCGGTGACCAGTGATGCGCCATATCTAGAGGAAAAACGATGAAGCAATGGAATGTTCCTTCCGGTCTTTGGAGTTTGTGAATGCGACATTCATTATCGAAGGAATTAGGATCCCAATACCCAGGATATCTAAGACTACAAGAATGGGCTTACGGTTAACTGTTGGGAAAGGGGCCCTACCGGGAAGAGGACTCGAGAGACACCTCTAAGGAAGGATTGAGGCACCAATAATGAAGGAAAAACAAGACCACTTCAGCTTAGGATTTAACCCGGACGCTAGACAAAGAAAAAAAGAACTGAAAAAGAAGCAAGAAAGAAGGAGAGATCAATTGAACGGTAAGGAGATTGAATGGGAACCAATGATCTTTCTTTATATATCGAAGACTTTTGTGTCTGAAGGGATCATTCATCCTAAAAGGGGAATGCCAAGAAAGGAAATCATGGAAGGAATGTTGGAAAATTTGGACATCAACGCCACATACGAAGAAGGAACTGGAGTAGAGAATTTGTCGGGCATTCTCCCTTATGAGTTGGGAAGTGTTCTGAATAATTGGACTGCTGAAGAGATTCCTGTAGTCTTTAGAACTAGCACAGAGTAATTTTCAAAACACACTTATTGCTTTAAGCCTAGGAGTAATAAGAGTCCTTTGTGAAATAGGCTTATGTTCAAAATCGTTATTTCAATGAAATGCATCTTTTTGTCTTATTCCGAGCAAATATTATTTTATTCTCTCATTCATAATCATACCATACAGATCATTATTCTTAGATTCTTTTGTTCTTTGTATCTTCCTTCGCACCTACAATAGGTCTCCAGATATAACGATATGAGTGACGCTGCTACTAACTCAGAATCTCCTTTTGAGTGACATATGTGTTTAGACGGGTCTCAGGACTTTGAAGATGACAAAGACTGTAACTTATCCCCTGATTTGTTAAGGATGGTAGAACAAGAGGAGAAATAGATTTTACCTCACAAAGAGTCAGTAGAAATTGTGAACTTTAGGGACGAATAAGAAAAGAAAGAAGTAAAGATCGGAGCTTGCATTACCACAGAGACAAAGCGAGACCTCATTGAGTTACTCCAAGAATTTAAAGATGTTTTCGCATGGTTGTATCAAGATATGCTTGGACTAAGTACTGATATCATTGTAATACCCTGAAAATCTTTACAGTAATATATTATCCTTGATATAATAAAATAAGGAAATAAAGTGATAAAAAAGGGAAGTTTTGAGTTATGGCAACATTGGGAAGTAAATTATGATATCTTGATTCAGGAAAGGACTAAATTGTAAAAGTTAGAAAAGTTTTGTTGCCTAAGAGTAAATACTCAAGACTTAAAGGGTTAAAGTGTAAATATGAAAAGTTGAAGGACCAATAGTGTAAATATTTTAAGGGTAGAATGATCTAGAAACTAAGGAAAATGGATGAATTAGGACCAAATTGAATAAGTGAAGAACTATGAGGGACTAAATTGCAATTTTACCAAATTAAATGATGACTCAAGGATGGAATTCTAAAAAGATCATGAAGGGCAAAATGGTCAATTAGTAAGAGAGAATTCTAGAATGTAATGATTATGTTAATGATATTTTAAATTAATTAATTAGATAAATATTATTTTATTAATATTTTATGAGATATTTAATATTATTTTATTATTATTTATTTAGTATATAAGGAAAGAAAGATGAAGAATTTTCATCATCTTTCCTTTCCATGCAAACTAACGTGAGAGAAAGAGAGGAAGAAAGAAAGTTTTACTTTCTTTACAATTTGGTCCTTTTACCAAAAATTCACCATTTTCAGCCAAAAATCAAATGAATTTCCATAGCTACCAAGAGAGAAAAATGTTAAGGAGAACATGGGGAGTTAGAATATCAAGTTGGATTCAAGAAATAGAAGCTGGAGGAGAGAAAATCAAGTTAAAGATTGGTATCAAGAGAATAAGGTAAGTACATCAAGATTTCAATATGTTTTTAAGTTTGTTATTGTTGATAAATCATGGAAATAATGTTATAGTAGAGTTTTATTACATAAGGTCCTATGTTCTTGATATGTTAGTGAAGAGAAAATAAGAGAAAGTGATGAGAAATGGTGTAGAAAAAGAAAATAAGGGTGTTATAACATGGTAATTAATATCTTGCACTAAAACAGTTATGGACAGCAGCAGTAGTCTAACTTTGAAAAATCACCATAAATTTTATAAATTGAATTAGAAGATGAAAAAATATGGAATTAAATCTTAATGAGTCTAGTTTCTCATAGAAGAAACAGTGTAAGCAATGAATTTGTAAATTTTGATATATAATGAATTTTGTGAGACAAGGTCAGAATGAATTCAGGTTCCCTGTTCAGACTTTGAAAAATAATAAAAAATGAAGAAAAATAATTAGAGGCTTAAATTTATATTTATAGAATTCTGAATGAGTCTAGTGTTATTAGAAACAAACTAGAACATCATTTGAATTCTGTAAAAGGAGATAACTAATTTTTAGTGAAGAAGGGTCAGAACTGTCAGACAGCAGAACAGGGTGACTTTAATGAATAAACTGTACTAATTGGCTAAACCAAAAATTCTGAAAATTTTATGATAAGAATACATGTGAGTCTAGTTTCAGGAAAAATTAACGGATCTTAATTTCGAGTTCTGTATCTTAATATATAAATAATTTAGTGACTATGACGCAAATGGACAGTTTTGAATGTACATATAAGTAAATAGTGAAATTATTGATAATGTTACTTGTTGTATGTTATATAAATTAAGGATATGGAATGGAGAGGAGGAGGAGGAAAATATGTATGAATATTCATCTAGCATGGCTAATTTGCATGTTTTAGGCTCGGGGACTAAATTGAATAAAAGTAAAATTTTATGGGCAATTTTGTAAAAATGTCGAAATGACTAAATTGCATGAAATAGATTATTTTATTATTTAAATTACAAAATTTAACGAAATTATCAATTTAGTTCAAGATCGGGAAAACATGTTTTAGGGATTAAATTGAAAAGTGTTGAAATTATGGAAAATTTTGATATTTTATAGAATTCATGGACTGTTATCAATATATATGAGAATAATAGTTGGAAATAAGGATTAAATTGCAAGAATTTTACTTTCCTGTCCCTAAGGATGAAATCGTCATTAATTAAAAGTTTAGGGGCAAAATGGTAATTTTTCCTAGAGCATTAATTAAATGTATTAGAATATGAAATGAATGAAAATGATGATCAAATTTATTTATAAAGATCCGGACGACACAAATACGAGACTTGATCATGGAAAGAAAATATATCGAATAATGAAATAATAAACACGAGCAATCAATGAGGTAAGTTCGTGTAACTTGAATTATATTCGAAATGCTTGAGATTGTATGTTATTGATGTGAATATGATTTGAATGTTCATTGTATGAAAATTTATAAAACATTGATATATTTGATAAAATGGGAAGAAATCCGGTTGAATGAAAGAAAAATTCGATGGATCTCGAAAAGGAATTGACGGTAAAAGGATCTAGCAGGACGGGTGATCCTATCTGATATAGCCCTCCAGAAGAATATGTGTAAAATGGATTTAGCCGGACGGGTAATCCGAATTAGGTCTGAATTTAGCTTTGGATGGTAATTCGGATCCAAGCTCATTAGAATAATTGTCGTTGTAGGGATTTAGCTTTGGACTGGTAATCCCGACAATACTCTATGAGTTTATATTGCGAGGATTTAGCTCGACCGTAATCCCATTGCAAGGATGAGGTTCAGCGGAGTGTGCTCTCGATATGAAATGTGTAAGACCATGGTTGAAAGATACCATGGCAACTGAGTGTAAGACCATGGTTGAAAGATACCATGGCAACTGATATAAAATGTGTAAGACCATGGTTGAAAGATACCATGGCAACTCGATATGAAATGTGTAAGACCATGGTTGAAAGATACCATGGCAACGTGATATGAAATGAACAAGACCATGGTTGAAAGATACCATGGCAACATGACGAAAAATGAGTAAGACCATAGTTGAAAGACACTATGGCATCATGTCAAAGATAAATAAGACCGTGGATGGGAGACGCTCTAGCATCTGTTGAACAATTGATATTCGGTAATATGTATCGGATGACGAATGGTTATATGAAATAATTATGAAGATAGATAAACGAAATAAGTATAAGTACATGAAATATAATTTATGTTAAGTTTGATATAAGCTATTACCGGAATAAATATACATAAAATATATGGAAATGATGGAGCATGAAATATTGATATAATGAAATGAATGATATATGCTTATGAAGAAAGCGGTAAGAGCATGATATGTTTCATGACATGTACATATATGATTATCTTTGATATGTTGATACAAGGAAATTATGTAATTGAGACTATTATTAAACTCAAGTGTGATATGTCGAGAAAATAGATATATCAGTGTTGAATTTATATGAGATATGTGCAAGTATACTAACAATGTTGCTGTTTGATGTTTATACAACTGTCAAACTGTTGATTGAATGGTAATATATTTATTTATATGATGCATTGAATCGGTAAGTATTTAAATTTTTTTAGTGATCTGTAAATGGTAGTAATGCTCCGAAACCCTGTTCTGGCAGCGGATACGGGTTAGGGGTGTTACAATCATGGTACACCGGCTCCCTATAAAGGAAGAATGCAAGCCAGTTCAACAAAAGTTTCGAAGAATGAGGCCTGATGCTTTGTTGAAAATAAAAGAGGAGGTCAAGAAACAATTCGATGCCGATTTCTTTTAAGTGGTTAAATACTCAGAATGGGTAGCCAATATTGTCCCAATCCCTAAAAAAGATGGAAAAGTACGGATGTGTATAGATTACAGGGATTTGAACAAAGCCAACCCGAATGACAATTTCCCATTGCCCTATATCGACACCTTAGTGGACAACACGGCAGGTTACTCACTATTCTCCTTTATGGATGGTTTTTTAGGATACAATCAGATAAAGATGCATCTTGAAGACATGGATAAAACTATATTTATAACCATGTGGGGAATATTTTGCTATAAAGTGATGCCATTTGGACTGAAAAACGCAGGAGCAACATATCAGAGAGCCATGGTAACCTTGTTCCATGATATGATGCACAAATAAATTGAAGTTTATGTCAATGACATAATCGCCAAATCCCGAACAAAAGAGGAACATATGTGAGTCTTGAGGAAATTATTTTGAGGTTAAAGAAATTCCAGATGAAACTCAATCCAACAAAATGTACCTTCAGGGCCAAGTCAGGAAAACTGCTAGGATTCGTAGTTAGCAAAAAAGGGATTGAAATTGACCCAGATAAAGTCAAAGCCAAACAAGAGTTATCTCCGCCGCTTACTTAGAAAGAAGTTCGAGGATTCTTAGGAAGACTAAATTACATCGCTCGGTTTATTTCACAACTAACCGAGAAATGTGACCCCATATTTTGTCTCCTTAAGAAACACTACCCTGGTGTTTCGGATGAGGAGTGCCAGAAAACTTTTGACAAGGTTAAGGAATACTTGTTTAATGCCCCAGTGTTGACACCATTTAGTCCAGATAAGCCGCTGATACTGTATTTGGCAGTATTTGAAACTTCTATGGGATGTGTGCTTGGCCAATACGATGAGTCAGGAAGGAAAGAAAGAGCTGTATATTACCTCAGTAAGAAGTTTACTGAGTGTGAGATGAGATACTCGCTAATTGAAAAGTTGTGTTGTGCTTTAATTTGGACAACCAGAAGATTGAGACAGTATATGTTGTATCACATAATTTGGCTCATCTTAAGTACATGATGGAGTCGACTGATTTGAATGGGAGAATGGCCAGATGACAAATTCTGCTTTCTGAATTTGATATAGTCTATGTGAACCAGAAAGTTGTAAAAAGGAGTGCAATAGTAGATTTTCTAGCCAGTAGAGCTTTAGAAGACTACGAGCCTCTGAACTTTGATTTCCCAAATGAATATCTAATGTACGTGGCAACCACTGAAGAAGACTCTCAAGAAAGTCATCCTTGGAAGTTAAACTTCGACGGAGCATCAAATGCAATGGGTAACGGAATCGGGGCAGTCCTGGTATCCCCAAACAGAGATCATTATTCCTTTACTAGTAAATTGGATTTTGATTGTACAAACAATATGGTCGAATACGAAGCATGTATCATGGGAATTCGTTCAGCCATAGAATGCAAGATTAAAGTGCTAGAGGTATATGGGGATTCTGCGCTAGTGATCTATTAGTTTAAAGGTGAATGGGAGACAAGAGATCCCAAGTTGATCAATTATCGAAGTTTGACCCCCGAATTAAAGTTTGATGATATCATCTTTTGCTACCTCCCGAGAGAAGAAAATCAGATGGCTGACGCCTTAGCAACTTTAGCTTCCATGATCAAGGTAAACAAACAAGAGGATGTGAAGCTGATCCAAATGAGTATTTATGAGGCTCCGACTCCTTGTTACAACATCGAAGAAGAAGAAGAAAAGGATGATCATCCTTGGTATCATGATATACTGTGGTATGTGAAGAATTGTGAATACCTTGAACAAGCTACTGAGAATGGTAAAAGGATGTCCAAAAGATTGGCCAGTGATTATGTCTTGAACGGAGAGATTCTATACAAAAGAAGGAAGGATCAGGTGCTATTAATATGTGTAGACGCTACAGAGGCTAAGAAAATCTTAGAAGAAGTCCATGAGGGCATCTGTGGGACACATGCTAATAGCTTTACAATAACTAGGCAAATTATGAGGTTCAGTTATTATTGGTCCACCATGGAAGGGGATTGTATTAACTACGCAAAAAGATTTCATAAGTGCAAAATCTATGGAGACAAGATTCATGTACCTCCTTCACCTCTACATGTTATGACTTCTCCATGGCCTTTCTCGATGTAGGGCATGGATGTGATTGGGCCAATATCGCCAAAAGCTTCTAATGGGTATCGATTTATCTTTGTGGTTATTGACTACTTCACCAAATGAGTAGAGACCGCTTCATATTTCAATGTTACAAAATTTGTAGTTAGCAAATTCCTGAAAAAGGAAATCATTTGTTGATATTGAATGCTGGAAAGGATCATATCTGACAATGCATTGAATTTGAACAACAATACGATAGTGGATGTCTGCAGTCAATTCAAATCAGACACCACAACTCATCGTCGTATCACCCGAAGATGAACGGTGCAGTCAAGGCAACCAATAAGAACATCATGAAGATTGTAAGGAAGCTGACTGAAACTTATAAAGATTGGCATGAGAAGTTACCATTCACCCTTTATGCTTATCGAACGTCTGTCAGGATCTCTACCGGGGTAACGCCTTTCTCACTAGTTTATGGAATAGAGGTGGTTTTACCCATCGAGGTCGAGATTCCTTCCCTCAGAGTTTTGTCAGAAGTGAAGTTGGATGAAGCAAAATGGATCCAGTCTCGATACGATCAATTGAATTTGATTGAAGAAAAAAGGCTAAGGGCTATCTGTCATGGTCATATGTACCAAAAGTGAATGATGCGAGCTTATAACAAAAAGGTTCGTCCCAGAGAATTCTACAAGGGAGACCTAGTATTGAAAAAGATCCTGCCCATACAAAAGGATTTCTGAGGAAAATAGATGCCGAATTGGGAAGGACCTTATGTGGTAAAGAAGACCTTTTTTGGAGGAGCGTTGATATTGATCGAAATGGATGGAAAAACTTTACCCAATCCTATGAATTCAGATTCGATTAAGAAATACTTCACCTAAAAAAAAAAGGGAGAGGCCAAGGTGAAAACTCACAAAGGGCACCTTGAGACTAAAGGGATTTTGAATTGAAAACCCGTAAAGGGCGATTCAAATTTTGATCGAAGGTGGGGCATGCGGTAGTCTTGCAATACTTGAATTAACAAGGAGGAGAGATGTTACATCTTGAGGCATCAACAGAGTACTCTAAATCCCCTAAACACATATTGAGCTCAAAAAGGGTCCTCAAAAAGCTTGTACAAAAAAGTTCAGGCTGCGATATCTGGGGCACCTATCTTCCTTTTACCCATTTTTTATTCCAGTAATATTTACTTTGATTAATCCATTCTTTTCAGGTTTTGTTCTTGATAAATTTCAGTTTTTTCCATCATTATGATCTTTTTCAAGCATTTTGCATTGAAATAACAATTATTGGACTAACAATACCTTCACAGAAGGAGTTCTGCATATTACTCTAAAAAGTTTCTAAATAGTACAGGAACCTGAAATAGGACTATTATTTAGAACTAACCAAACCTAAGGGTTGGGAATATTTGAGAAAGAAGAGTCTAAACTGACTATTTTTTTAGGTTTTTTGTCAAAGATACTAACTGAGCAAGAAGACAGGGTAATTGTCAGTGATAGAACCTTGATGAACAAGGAGCAATGAGAACCCTAAACATTAAAAAGGAATCATTCTCATAACATTCTTCATTTATGCAAATATCATTTATACACATCTAGTTAGGAGCATTTAATTCATTCTGATCATCACATCCTAATCATTTGGCATAAGCATAGGCCTATGAAATCGATTCTATAGGTCATGTCCCCCAGAAGATGATGTAGTAAGATCGATGAATCCACAAGTCTTATCTCCCTAAAATTGCAGTGGAGCAGACTAAAGATAGTGAATCTTACTTCCCTGAAGTTGCGGTGGAACAGATTGAAGCTATAAATTACAGATTTTATCTCTCTGAAGTTGCAGTAGAGCAAATCAAAACAAACCTTATCTCCCTGAGGTTGTAGTGGAGCAGGTTGAAATTATAAGTCTTATCTCCCTGAAGTTGAAGTGGACTAGACTGAAGATAGCGAATATTATTTCCCTCAAGTTGCAATGGAACAAATTGAAGCTATAAATTATAGATCTTATTTCTCTGAAGTTGCAGTAGAGCAGATCAAAACAAACCTTATCTCCCTGAAGTTGCAGTGGAGTAGGTTGAAATTACAAATCTCATCTCCCTGAAGTTGCAGCGGAGTAGACTGAAGAAAGCTAATCCTATCTCCCTGAAGTTGTAGTGGAGCAGATTAAAACGACGAGTCTTATACCTCTAAAGTTGCAGCAGGTCGGATCAAATCTACCATGACAAATCTTATCATTCTAAAGTTGCAGTGGAGCAGATTAAAGCCACAAGTCTTATCTCCCTAAAGTTACAGAGGAGCAGACTGGATACAGCTGATCTTTTCTCTCTGAAGTTGCAGTAGAGTAGATCAAAACAAACCTTATCTCCCTAAAGTTACAGTGGAGCAAATTGAAATTACAAGTCTTATCTCCCTAAAGTTGCAGTGGAGTAGACTAAAGATACCAATCTTATCTCCCTAAAGTTACAGCGGAGCAGATTGAAGCTACTAATCCTATCTCCTTGAAGTTGCAGTGGACCGAATTAAGGTGACAAGTTCTATACCTCTGAAGTTGCAGTAGGTCGGATTAAAGCTAAAACCACAAATCTCACCTCCTTAAATTTGTAACAGAGTAGATCAAAACTACAAATCTTATTTCTCTGAAGTTGCGGAGAAGTGGATCGAAGCAACAAGACGCAGTGGACTGGAATGAGGCTACCTGAAGAAAAGGAGCACCAAAGAAGTCAAGACTCAGCGAGACCGGACAAAATTGGTCTTTCTTAAAAGTCTTTGCTCCGTTCTCGTTACACGACAACAAGTAAAGAGAGGCAGCTGTAAAGCCCAAATTTTACTCGGGCCCACTAAAACCCAAACCAAATCAAACCCAAATTACAATTAATAACCAACTACCCCAATACCCAATACAACCCAATGCAAACACAACCCAAACAAACTAACCCATTACGACCCAACTAAATCACCAGCCCAAACCCAACTAACCCAATAGTCAAACTAGGGTTTCAGAAAAGCAGAAACCCTAGCCCCCTAGCTATCGCACACTATCCCTAGCCTGCACTGCCGTCACTCCTAGCCTCTGCCACCACTGACTTCTCTGCCACCGTCACCTCCTACAAGGAAAAGAAAGAAAAGACATGAGCTGTCGAAATAGTAAAAAATAAGATTTGTAAATCGGCTATAAAAGCCTAAAATCTGAAAACTTTTGGGGGATGATCAATACAAAAAAAACAAACAAACTTACAAACAAAAGCAAAAGCAGAGAATCAAGAGATTAACCAAGGTGTTTTATTTATTTTTGATTCTTTCTTCTTTTTTTTTTTTCGAATCTATTCATATAAGTACATACATATTTTCTTTTTCTTTTTTTTTATTAAAAATAATACATATATATATATATACATAAATATAGCAAGAAGATAACAAAAAAGACTTACCTTTGATCTCGCCGAAAAAAAGGCTGACTTTTGGTCTTCCCGCCCCGCAGACGGTGATGTCGGCATCGGTGAACGGCGCCCGACTCTGCGGCGACCGGCCGGACTCTCACCGGACCCTCAAGCTTTCAGAGAGAATAAAAGGGAGGGGAATTTTTTTTTTCTGAACTATGCTAAAGTGATTTTTTTAATGAAAATTTTGCCTTAAATATGCCTCCAAAACAACGTCATTTTGGGCAGGCCTCTCAGGCACCAAAACGATGTCGTTTTTCCCTTACCCGACCCGATCTGACTCGCTCTAGGCCTAGGATCCGCGTGTTTATAACGGGAGGGCTAATTGCACTTTCAGCCCTTGTGCTTTTCCCACCTATTTTAATTAGATCTTTTGCCTTTTTTAGTTCTTTTAACTTGGCCCGATAATTTTGCTTTCATTGCAAATTGATCCACCATGAAGCTGCGCGTTTTGGAGGGTGGGATTATTTCCCATTTTGGTCCTTCCTTGTTATTTGCGCGTTCAGATTGATCCTTTTCTCGTTATTTTTATTTCGGATTTGCCTCAAATTTCTGTTTTAAATTTAATTTAGTCGTTTTTAGTTATTTAGTCATTTTATTATTAAAATTAATTAATTTATTATTTCTATTATTATTATTATTGCTACTATTATCATTACTATTTATTATTACCATTATTATTACAATTATTTTTATTTTTATTACCATTACTATATTATTTTTTATTTTATTACTATTATTATTATTATTATTATTATTATTATTATTATTATTACTATTATTATATTTTCATCTATATTTATTTTCTTATTCTAGTACTATTATTATTTATTTATTTATATTTCTTATCTATTTATATTTCATTATTATTATATTTTATGTATTATATCTCTATTTATATTTATATATTAATATCATTATTTTACTATTGCTATTTTTATATTATTATTATCAGCATTATAGTTATTATTTTTTACTATTGTTTATTATCTTTACTAACATTATTACTATCATTTTTACTATTATTATTATTATTATTATTATTATTATTATTATTATTATTTTATTATTATTAAATATTTTCTTATTTATTTGCTTTTTATTTGTTTAAACTCTTTTATAGTTCATTTTGTTTATTACTTATGTTTTTTAGCCTTGTCTTTTTTATTTTATTTTTATATCTTTGCTCGGTTTATTATTGTCGCTCATATTATTGCATCTATTATTATGTTGTTATGCGTATTAATACGTGATTCATTTTCACATTTTTACTACAAAATTGTGTTACATTAATCTTTGCTCGATACATAAATTTTTTTATAATAAACAATTTTTCGTAATTCGAGATTCGAAAAGTCTTTCCTTAACTTATGGGGTTTTGATTTTCTCGATAAATCCAAACATACGAATGTGTTTTTTTAAAAAAATTATATAATCTCGGTATTAAGAAAGATAGTGTTCTAACTTACGGGATATGATCTCTTTCTAAAATCGAGATAATCAAATACCTTTCAAAATAAATAAATTTTTTGACGTTTATTCGCATATCGGGAATTTAAGACATTGTGTCCTAACTTACGAGACATAATCCTTTTTCTTGATTAATGTGGAATATGCCATTTTTCTCAAAAAAAAATTAAATTATATTTTATCTAAGGATCACACTTTTAAAATCTTCAAAGTTCTCAAAATTTTGACACTAAGACACTAATTAATCAATTAGGTACCAATTTTGGGCGTATCGAGGATGCTAATCCTTCCTCGTGCTTAACCGACTCCTGAACTCGTTTTCTAGATGTTGTAGACTAAAAATCATCGTTTCAATAAATTTAAATTTTTGTTAAAATGGCTGAATTCCCAAGTGACCCGATCACACTTCATCAAAAAGGATTGGTGACGACTCCCATATTTGTTTTTATTTTCAAAACCAAGTCGACCCCATTTGTCAAAAAAAATATTTTCGACATTATAAATTCAATAAAAAACCAAACTATACTAATAGCATAAATCCATACCTAAATCCATAAATCATACTATGAACATACTTCACTTAGCTTAACCAGATACCATATTCAAATTACTTTTGGTTTCACTGTCCAGCGAGAGACCACACCTAAGATTTGAGAAATTTCAATTGTACATTCTTTATCACCTTTACCCACTTTAAAAAACATTAATAAAAAAATATTATTTATTAAAATTGTATCAATAGCACAAAATCCTAAATTCCTAATTTTAATCCTTGGCCATGGTTTCATAACCGCGAAAATTCATATAAAATAATTATAGCAGAAACTAGATAAAATCTTCCCAAGATTAGTAATAATCATTCGAGCTTCAATTCTAAAATTAATAGAATCCAAACGCACATATAATTATATATATAAAATATTATCAACAAACCGAGCAAATTTTCAAAGAGATTCTTGACCATAGTAATTGTGCTCAAATTGATAATATATTCAATTATGAATATACACTCCATCTATATTCATAAAACCGTAAAATTTTAACATAATTCAAAATATTTAATATGTGTGATCGAAAATACTAAATTTAAATATGAAATTCATAAAATTTGAAAAATAATCAACTCAAAAATAATAAAAATCAATTCATCCTAATATTTATAATTTTGACACATTAGTCTTAATTTCTAATCAACTTATCATCAATTAGAAATTAGTTATCAGGGCAAAGCCCGGAACAATCAACGCAACTAGCGCAATTTTAACCCAAATCATATCTGAGGCAGTAAACACTCTTAGCCATTAGACTATCATATGGGGTTTATACTCTTTTCTAAATTAAGTGAAGCTAAAAATCTATGTTTTTGTAAAGTGTAAAATACATAAATCATCACTTATTAGTTTATTTTATTTTAATCATTTAATTATAATTTTTTTAATTTAAATACTAATATTTAAATTGTTTCTATTTTAATTACCATAACAGAAACGATGATGAGACTTTCATTTTTAAATTATATAACATATTTAATTCTTACCCTGCGTAGCAAAAATAACCCAAGTAAAAACAAAACGTATTCATCAACATTATTATTGGAATACAAAAGTGGTTATGAAACGTGGTTTTATGTTTTTAAAATGGTATGCCAAGCAGTGCTGTTTTGTGTGAGAGCAACGAAAAGAAATCCTTGTGGTTGTGATCAATGCAACGATTTTGAAGAGATTTTATTGTAAAAGATATTTATAGAAATGATAAATTATTAAAATAGTTATTTTTATTTTTCTCATATTACATTTTAGTTATTTATGTTTGAAATGTTACATTTTAGTTACTTATATTATCATGGTGTAACATTTTAATTATTATGCTGTTAATTATCATTAACGGTGTAACAGTAAGCTGATGTGGCACGTTAAATCATCATTTTAAACAAAAATTTTAGGTTAAATTCTACAATTGATCATTATATTTTTTTATTTTAGGCAATTTAATTTTTTTATGTTCTTTTAACTCTTTTTTATCCCATTCTCTTTCTCTTCTTTCTCTGTTTTCCTCCCTTCTTCATTTCTTTTAATGTAGTTTTTCTATATTTTCCATTTGTTAAAACTAGTCCACAAGCTCGCCTTACTTGAAAAAATTAAATTGTTCAAAAAAAAAAGTATAGGGACTAATTTTAACAAATAAAAAATATAGAAAAACTATGATAAAATAAATGGAGAAGGGAAGAAAACAGAGGAAGAAGCAGAAGAGAATGGAATAAAAAAAAAGAAAGTTAAAAAAACATAAAAAAATTAAATTGCTCAAAAAATATGGAGACCGATTGTATAAATTAAACTAAAGTTTTTATTTAAAATGATGATTTGACGTGTCACGACAATTTACTATTATACAGTTAACGGCTCAGTAACTAAAATATCACAACGCAATAACATAAGTGACTAAAATGTATCATTTCAAACATAAGTAATTAAAATATAACCTAAGCTAAATAAAAGTGACTATTTTAATAGTTTACCTTTACGAAAATAGTTCAACTTTTCCCTTGTGAGAGCCCTTTTCATTTTGTGCTTCAAAGAAGCCGTTCTTTCGATCATCGAACACCCATCTTTTCTTCATCAGTGACATCCTCACATCGCCAATCGCCACCCAAAACGGGTTAGTGCATTTAATTGAAACATGAGTAATTGTACGGTTGTCGAAGTTACAAATAATAAAACCTATTCAAATAAATGAAATTTTACAATTAATGGTGAGTAACATTAAATCCACAGAGATAATAATTTCATTTCTTTGACTAAAACAAATAAAATAAATAAAAAGCAAGTTTGTTTTAAAGAAAATTTAAAATTAAAACTAAGAAATGAAGAAAATTAAATTGAAAACTAGCAAAGAAAAAAATAATTAAAATTGGGAAAAATCATTAGATGAACTCTATTCAAGGCAAACTCGATTCAATGTTATTTAATAAAGTGATTATAGTTGCTTACGGTCACCTAACAACTTAATCTCTTTTTACCTTTTCGATAATCAAGACAATTGTTATTAATTATTTCCTTTATTGACAAATAACCCCATAACAATCACCTAGGATTTAATTTATCAATATCATTAAGAATGAAAGAGACTCAATTCTAGTCAACAAACACAACCAGAATTTATTTAATTAGATTGTATGCCCACACTACACAATCGTAAACTACGGCGTAAACAATTATGTAGTTCATCACAAATACTAGAAATCAATCGACTAAATCTCTAATTGACAAAGCAATCATTCTTAGCTATTAAATACCGGCCGAATATTTAACAAACTTGAACAATTATAATTATACTAGAAGACATGAAAATAGCAAAGAACAAAAATTAAGAACACTTTGATCTCACAAACTTTATAGAATTGATCTCACAAATTTTATAAAATTAAACTCCGAATATTACTTCGACTAAAAAAAGAGTTTAGAAACCCATAGAATAAAGAAAACAAAATAAAACTAAGAGTCACCATCTTCGTCTAAGTCTAAACCTAATTATGTCTATTTATAGGGAAAAAAATAAGATATTGGAGAAAACACAAAAGTGCCCTTAATAAATAAAGCAAAATTTTTTTAGGTTTTCAACAATTTTTACATCAAAATTATAGGCCATTTTTGGACATCTTCCTGACATTTTTGGGTTTCATTTGTGAAATAACCTCGGTTAGATCTTTCAATTTCATTCGAATCAATATATTATGGGCCCGAAATGAAATTCTATAACTCAAGTTATGATCAAAATAAAAATACTTAGAAAAATTATGCACTTATCAGTAATAATTTGATTAATCCATAAGCAAATCTGGGTGTGTTTAAAGCCTTTTCATTTTGGGAGTATTTGAGTAAACTCATTATGGCACCCCAAACCTGGCCGAGATGTTCTGACCTAAATTTTGAACGTCACATTAGCCATCGAAGTGACTTATTTAAACCACTACAAAACACACCAATTGACCAATTACACAACACAATTAATCCTGGAATATTTAATAAAAACTTAATATCATGCTTTCGTTGCGCTACTCTAATAAACAATCAACAACAAGACTAATTCACATTTTAATATTTAACAGACAATTACCTCAAAAATTTTAGCTAAACATACATGTATGTAGTTGGGTATTTAAAAAAAAAAAGACTATATTTTGTAGGGACTTGAAAAACCGTTTAGTTTAAAAACATATAATTAGATTTAAAATGTACTATACAACAATATGTCAGGGAAAACTCCATTTCACAAAGTCTAATAATAGTTTTGTAGGGTTTAACGAATAAGTCTTATTTTGGAAAATTTATTAAAGCAACTCGCACAACCTTGTAACATTATAAATTAATTAGCTAGCAGACATTTAACAATTTACATGACTTGACCAAATTCTGTGTTACATCTCATGCATACCAAGCACATGTTTGTATCCAAATTACACATAAATCATCTAAGGCTTACATCAATGACCAACGACTGTTCAACCTGCACTTACAAGTTAGTTGAACAGTTATTCAAACCAATTATCAAACAACCATAATCCATCATTCAATCAACTATTTAACGCAATGATAAAAGTTTTAAACCAAACAATTAAATAGTCATTAATGTCCAATTACAACCCAAAAATTATAAGTCTAATACTAAATCTCATAACTTGGTCCCATATTGCCTTCCTTATTGGGTTTAGGAACACAACGACACACCCAAATATAGCCTCGATTTGGATCATTTGGACGACTCACTCCCACACCTCTTCACAAGCTAAGTCACTGCAATATTATAAAAGAGTGAGTGAGTGAGTTTATGAAAGCTCAGTAAGTGCTCAAACATACTACAAATAAACACATCAGTTAGGTTAAAAAGTGACAAACAATAATGGTTCACATATTATTGCAGTCTATGTTTGAAAATAATGGATATTTTGGAACTTTGAGGCATATTATTTTATTGATAAAATTGAAGGTTTGAATAATAAATTATGGATTTATATTCTATATAATATGCTTAAAATTGTTAAGTGATGAATGATAAATTGATGCTCAAATTAAACAATAGTTTTGTCTCTTGATAAACAGTTATATCTTTTGAACAATTGTATCTCTTGGTGAACAGATTCATTTCTTTTGGTTTAATATTACATCTTTTCATTCATTGTGTCTGTTCACTTATATCTATTAACTTTTCAACAAAACTCTTCATGAATCGGTTTAAATCTCTTTGTTCATTTCTTCTCCTCTATATAAAACCAAGTTAGAAGACTTCCAAAACACATCATCAAAAATCATCAATATAAAAAATTCCTTCTAAACTCATTCCTCTTGAAGATATAGAAAGATAAGATTATGTTCGATTGAATACTGTTGTTGTGCTACTACCTTAATCGTTTGTTGGTGTATCCTCAGAGGCAGACGTCCTACGTTACTCAAAGCACCGAGGAGAGGTCAAATCTGTCTTAAGGAAACTCTTCATATAAGCCCCAACAAAATTCTTCTTCTAATTTCAACTCTGTCCGATTACAGGTATTCTGTTGTGTTACTGCTATTGCATTGTATTGCATTATTATTGTTATTGAAATATTAATACTACATATAATATTACATTTTCTTAAAATTTTAAGACAAATGATTTGTTGTAGTTTTAATCTAAGGCGTATAGATTACCATCGTAACTTATTTAGGTTGGTTTATACTTATGTTTTGGATTTTAATTTATTTAGGGATTCTGGTTTTTCATTCTGAATACAGAAAAATGTCTCATACGTAAAACAACTCATCCAATTCAAAGGCCAAGGCGATTGTCGTTGCTCAGGCTCAGGTTGCGAGCCAAATGTTACCTATGACTAGTCACAATGAAAAGCCTACGAAATTCACTAGAGAGAATTTTAAAACATGGCAATAGAAAATGTTGTTCTACGTTGAATATGAATTTTTTTTTTGAAGGATGATCCTCTTATTTTTAGAGAGGATGAGGAAGATGCTATTACCGCTTTCAACATTGCTAAAGAATGGAACAACTCTGATTTCCTATGTCGTAACTAAATTTTGAATGATTTATCTGATGAACTTTATGAAGTATACAATATCAAGAAAACGACTAAGGAATTATGGGAGTCGTTGGACCATAAATACAAAACTGAAGATGCTGGTGTTAAGAAATTCTTTGTTGCCAAGTTCTTAAACATTGTAATTCTAAAGTTGTTGTAAATCAAGTGTAGGAATTTCAACTGATCATTCATGGTATTCTCGCAAAATGGATGGTTATAAATGAATCCTTTTAGGTGGCATCCATTATTGAAAAACTTCCCCCTGCTTGGAATGACTTCAAGAACTATCTTAAGCATAAGAGAAAGACAATGACAGTGGAAGAGCTAATTGTCAAACTTCGAATTGAATAAGACAATCAAGGTGCAGCTAAAAGGCTAATCAAAACAATCAATACTATTTTTACGAAGGCAAATGTAGTGGAAGTCAAGAAGGACTCCAAGAAAAGAAAACATTCTTAGATTGGGTCTAAACTAGGACCAAATGACGGTGTCCTCAAGAAGCCAAAATTTCAAGGAAAATGCTTTAATTGCAATAAGATAAGACATAAGTCATTCGATTGTAGGCTTCCAAAGAGGGTCAGAACAAACGAGGCCAACGCTGTGGAAAAAAATATTTCTAAGGAAGTATTTGATCTTGATCTTCGCGCTGTGATTTCTGAAGTCAACTTGATTGATTCAAATCCAAGAGAATGGTGGCTTGATATTGGTGCCACATGTCATATTTGCCATGAAAAGAACTCCTTTGTTGTTGAGTTGGTTCCTTGTAAGAAAGGGGAAAAGCTCTATATGGGCAACGCTGTAACTTCCAAGATCAAGGGAAAAGACACTGTGATTTTGAAGATGACTTTTAGCAAAGAGTTGAAACTTCAAAATGTATTGTATGTGTCTGACATACGTAAGAACCTTGTCTTTGGGACCCTCTTACATATGCATGGCTTTAGGATGTTATTTGAATCCTAGAAGTTAGTTTTGTCAAAAGGGGATATGTATTAAATGATAAAGGGATATGTATTAAATGATATGTGGAAACTCAATGTTATCTCTATAAAAGCTAATATTATGAATAAGAATGATGCTTCTTCTTTTTCTTTTTGTATGCTTGAGTAATTTGATTTATGGAATGGTCAGCTCGAACATGTTAATTTTGATACTTTACGTAGATTAATTAACTTAGAGCACATTTCTTCATTTCACATTAATTATAATCATAAATGTGAAACGTGTGTTAAGGCAAAATTAACAAGGTCTTCATTTCAATCTGTTGAAAGAAATACTGAACCACTTAATCTAATACATAGTGATATTTGTGACTTAAAGTTTATTCAAACTAGATGAGGGAATAAATATTTTATTATCTTCATTGATGATAGCACAATATATTGGTACGTATATTTGCTTAAAAGCAAAGATGAAGCTGTAAAGAAATTTGTTCTCTATAAGAAGGAAGTTGAAACCCAACTTAATAAAAGATTTAAGAGGGTGAGAAGTGACCGTGGTGATGAATATGTTGAACCATTTGGTAAATTTTGTACACAACATGATATTATTCATGAAGTGATACCACCATACTCTCCTCAATCCAATCGAGTAATAGAGCGAAAAAATCAAACCCTAAAGGAAATGATGAATGTAATGCTAGGAAGTTCTGGGTTGACACAAAACATGTGGGGGAAGTTGTTTGATAAGTGAATTACCTTTTAAATAAGGTTCCTCGCAAGAAAAAGAACAAGACATCATGAGTTATGGAAGGGCAGAAAACCTTCTTACAACTACTTGAAAGTATGGGGGTGTCTTGCAAAGCTAATGGTTCCTTTACCGAAGCAAATGAAAATAGGTCCTAAAACGGTGGATTATAATTTCATTAGTAATGCACGCTACAACAAAGCATATCTATTTCTTATACATGAATTAAAGAATCCTGAAGTTCATAAGAATACAATATTAGAACTAAAAATACCTTATTCTTTGAAAATATATTCCCTTGTAAGACTAGGGAAGTTGGGTCAAGTTCAACAAAACGAACTTTAGAGACTATTGATGTAATAGCCCAATTTTTAGTGGTGACGGAATAGTGGTTTCGGGACCACAAATTTTCATCGTATTGACTCATAAATATTATTTTTAGAATATTTATAGAGTCATTATAGTCGTATTAAAATTTGGTTTAGAAATGTTAACGTTTAGATAGTTAATTAAAAGAAAATGACTAAATTATAAAAACTACAAAATGTTAACTATAGTAATTAAATGATTAAATGACTTGATTAATAAATGAGGGAGGAATTAAGAAACAATTAAGCCATAAATAATGAGTAGGATGGCAATTAGAATTAAAAATGGAAGAAAATTTAATGATAATGACATAATTATAAATTTGTTGAAATTAAAACAAAACAAATTGGAATTAAAGTTTCTTTTCTATTCATTTTCTTCTTCAATGGTCAAAAGCCATAGCTAGGGTGAGGAGATAGTTTGGCTAGCATAAAAATCTTGCATGTAAGTCCATTTTGATTCCGTTTCTTGTAATTTTTATGTTTTTAAGATTGTTGCAACTAAGTCCAGCTAGCTCGTACCTTCGTTTTTTATTCTGTTAAAAAATTTGGAAGTTTCAATTGATGAATATTGAATTTTTTTTATGAATACCATGTATTTGAGCCTTTGATTGTGTTGTGTGATGATTTTGTAAAGTGAATTTTGTTAAATTTTAATTTTAGGATTAAATTGTGAAAATGTCAAAATATTAGGGTTGGATAGTGAATTTGATGTTTATTAGGGGCTGTTTGAGGGCCTAGTATAGTTAGATAAAATATTGACTTGATAAAATTGGTTAATTTGATGAATTTCGAGTTAAAAGACTAAATTGCAAAAAATGGTAAAAGTTTGGGGCAATTGTGTAATTTTGAAAAATAAAAGGGTATGAATTGTAAAATAGTTTGGAATTGAAATATATACTAATAAATGAATAATTTTACAATTTAGATCAAAATATCGCAGATACTCGTGAAAAAGGAAAAATAGTGGAATAGTCCCTGAACCTCTGCAACAATTACAATTCAGTCCAGGTAAGTTCGTACGGTTAAATTTAATATTTTATAAATTTATGATTTATATTATTTTTATATTTTATAATTGGAAATGAATTAATGCTGGAATTATACTACTGATTTAAACATTCGGTTTGGATTGAACGCGAAATTTGAATACATTCGTGTTTTGATGTATAACGAGGTTGGAGTGGTGATGGTATTGGAAGGAGATATCGGCATATTACCAAAGTAAATCAAGGTTTAGCATATGTTGTGAATTCTCGCGTTATACTTGTAACACCCCTAACCCGTATCTGTAGCCGAAATAGGGTTACGAGGCATTACCTATCAATCATGACATAAATCATACATTTTCACATAAACATCAATCAAATATAATCACACTATCCCTTATAAGGCTCTACGAGCCTTAAAACATGCTTGGAAGAGGTTCTGGACTAAACCGATAACATTTGCAAACTTTAGGAAACACATAAAATTTTCAAGCATTTAACGATCACACGCCCGTGTGAACAAGCCGTGTGCTTCACACGGCCACTAGACACGCCCGTGTCACAGGCCGTGTGAAAATAGGGCATACATACAGACTTGCACCACACGGCCGGAGACACGCCTGTGTGCCATGGCCATGGGAAAACTGGAGGGGTTACTGACTTGGGTCACACAACCAGCCACACACCTATGTACCAGCTCGTGTGTCACATACGACCAGTAGACATGCCCGTGTGTCTAGGCCATGACAAACTTGTATGGTATACTGACTTAATTTGTAAGGGTACCCCAGGGGACACACGGCCTTGTACCAAGGCCATGTGTCACACACGGTCAAGCTACACACCCATGTCATCGGTCGTGTGGAGTGAAAATAGGCTTGGTTAAAGCCACATTTCTCACCCTCTTCATGCCTTCCTAGAAGACATTTTATACCATTTCAATACATTTATAGGCATCCAAAACATCATCAACTCATGCACATTTCATACTATAATAACACTAGCCAATTCAATACACATTTACTACTCCAATCATATTGATTTCATATGCCAAATTCGTCCATTCCACCTAATTTCAATATGCATTTATTCATCCTTCAAAATAACTAACTCAAATCTCAAAATAACACCAATTCAATACCTTAATCTCATACCATACTATGACAAATTCACAAGGCATACCATTCATATCACATAACATATATAAGCATATTCTACAAGCGAAATTCATATCCTACAACTTTACCATATACAAGCCAATTCACATGGGTATAATTCCATAACACAAAATGTACCATAATGACACTAGCCTATACATGCCATATACCATATATACAAGGCTTTAAAAGTACCAACAAAATGATCGATAGTGTGATGATAGTTCCTGATGATCCCCGAGTCCGAGCTAGCTTTGATTATCTATAAAACATAGACAAATAACACACAGTAAGCTTCATAGCTTAGTAAGTTTGTAAATGAATAACTCAATTCATCAAGTAAATGTAATTTAACTATTTTTCACATTACCAAATCAAAATCACATTAACCACAAACCTTTATCATGTCTCAAAACATGATCAATTTCCATATAATTGAACTTTCTCAATGTAATACTCGAATAGATTTCGTACGTACCTGTACCACCTCGTACTAAGCTCTTTCTCAACTACGTCATTCTTTACCTATTGAACCATTTGGAATAGGAATCAGATACTCAAGATCTCAATCGATAAGTACCTATACCATGGCCCGTAGCCAAATCAAGGTAACTCCTCTCTGAATACCTATACTATGGCCGATATCAAGGTATTATTAGCACCCAAAGTGCCGATATCATGGCGAAGCCAATACAATAATCTAATGACATGTCATTAGCATCCTAAAGTATTCCTAAAGTTTAACCGGGAAGTTTCACATGTAGATTTCATTGTCGAACACATCCTTATAGTTGTATTCACAATTCAAATATTATCCATAATCTCATAATCACACTTTATGAAATATCAAATCATATAACATACATTTATAATAGAATTATCACATACAAACTTACCTCATACTCAAAATTGACGAATCGGATCGATTACTCGATAACTTTGCTTTTCCCCCGACCTAAATCCAAATTCTTTCTTTCTTGATCTATATGTATTCAAAATTAACCCATTTAATCACCAACTCATTCAATTTAGTTCAAAAATATACGTTTGGGCATTTTTTACATTAGCCCCTAAACTTTTAATTTATTCAATTTAGTCTCTCTTTCACAAATACATCAAATTCACACAATTCAATTTAACCCATGCTTAGCCGAATTACCATAGTACCCATGGTAGCCCATATTTCACATTTGAACCCCTCAATTTACACTTTTCACAATTTAATCCTTATTTGACATTTTTGTCAAAAATCACTTTACAAAACATTAAAATCTATCAACAATTATTCATTTTCCATCATCAACATTCAGAAACATCAAGCTATCATCAATGGAAACTTACAAATTCATCAACCAATTCAAAAATTAGGGCATAGGCTAGCTAGAACACGAAACAATGATTATAAAAACGTAGAAATCATCAAAAACCAAGCTCAAAACATACCTCAATCAAGAACAACAAAGAGCCGAACCCTAAAATGCTTCCATGGTTGTTTCTTTTCTCTATATTTGGTGGAAGATAAAGGAAAATAAAATGAGTTTGGCTTTTATTTTATTTATTTCACATTAATACATAGTTTATCATTTTACCCTCTAGTTAAAACAATAATAATCACATAATTCAAGGCTATTTATGTCCATCTCCACTATCAATGGTCTAATTACATCATAATGACCTTTCATTTAATAAGCCATATCAATTAGACACCTTTATCAAATAGAATGCAAGTTTTTCATTTTACGTTATTTAGTCCTTTTCTCAAATTAATCATCCAAACGATAAAATTATTCCATCAAAACTATCACACATATATAATCACATGCAGTAAACTCCAAAAATAATATAAAAATAATTTTTCGACCTTGAATTTGTGGTTTCGAAACTACTGTTCTGATTTAGCTAAAATCGGGCTATTACAACTCTCCCCATTAGGGATTTTCGTCCTCGAAAATCTTACCAGTGAATAGGTTTGGATAGTGCTTTCTCATAGCATCCTCGGGTTCCCACATAGCTTCTTCAACCCCGTGTCGATCCCATAATACTTTAACTAATGGTATTCTTTTATTTCTTACCGCTTTGATTTTATTAGCTAGAATTCAAATCGGTTCTTCAGCATATGACATATCTGACAGAATTTCAACCTCGGTCGGGGAAATGACATGTGAAGGGTCAGATCGATATCATCGAAGCATCGATACGTAAAACACATTATGAATCTTTTCTAACTCAGACGACAATGCTAGCTAATAAGCTACTAGTCCAACTCGCTCGATGATCTGATATGGTCTGATGAATCACAGACTCAATTTCCCTTTCCGACCAAATCCCAATATCTTTTTCCATGGCGACACATTCAAAAACACTTTATCCCTGATCTGAAACTTAATATCTTTTTATTTCAAATCTGCGTAAGATTTTTGTCGATCCGAAGCTATTTTCAAACTATCACGAATTACTTTCACTTTCTCTTTTTTTTCTCTAATCAAATCGTAGCTCAGTCCAATACAATGGTGTTCGACACTTTCAACCGTATAAAGCTTCGTATAGTGCCATTTTAATACTCGATTGAAAATTGTTTCTATATGCGAATTCAATCAACAGCAAATGCTTTTCCCACGTACCTTCGAACTTAAGAAATCCAACTTCGTAACATATCCTCGAGTATCTGTATAACTCGCTCAGATAAAACCATTCATCTGCAGGTGAAATGTGGTACTAAAATGTAGTTTTGTACCTAGTGCATCTTGCAGTTTCTTCTAAAACCTCGATGTGAACCTCGAAAGATCTATATCCGAAACAATAGAAACAGGTACTCCGTGTAATCTCACAGCCTTGAAGATAGACAACTCAGTTAACTTTTCAAGTGAATAGTCCGTTCGAATCGGAATGAATGTGCTGATTTTGTCAATTTATCAACTCTAACCCAGATTGCATTTTTCTTTCTTGGAGATGGGGGCAATCCCCGACACAAAATCCATAGTCACTCTATCTCATTTCCACTCGGGAAT
This sequence comes from Gossypium arboreum, assembly GCF_025698485.1. Classification (NCBI taxonomy): domain Eukaryota; kingdom Viridiplantae; phylum Streptophyta; class Magnoliopsida; order Malvales; family Malvaceae; genus Gossypium; species Gossypium arboreum. Next base: position 6,399,199 of record NC_069071.1, read on the forward strand.
CATAATAGGCTGCAATAAACCTGAAGGTACTTGATGTTCAGCTTTGACTTGCTGACAAATCAAACATTTTGAAACAAATTCTGAGATATCTCGTTTCATGCCATGCCACCAATAAAACTGTTTCAAATTGTTATACATTTTCGTGCTTCCTGGATGTACTAACAAACAGTTACTATGTGCAATGCCGCAGGTGCTCTTGCTTCTCTGGAAACTGCTCCGAATCAACTCTGAATTTCTCGGAACACATATTCTACCTCTGAATCTTAAACAATCATCGAAATCAACTTGAAATTTTGAATCAGGGTTCGAATAACATTGAGCTCAATTTGCTAACATTTCATTATCAACTTTCTGAGCTTCACAAATCTGGTGTAAAAACAACGGTCTCACTTTCAACTCAGCTACAACCGAGTCGTTATCAAATAGAGCTAACTGAGTATTCATTGTACGTAGAGGAAACAAGGATTTTTGCCTTAATGCATCAGCAGCAACATTTGCTTTTCCTGAATGGTAGTTAATCACTAGCTCGTAATCTTTTAGCAATTCTAGCCATCTCCGCTGTCACAAATTCAAATCGTTCTGAGTCATCAGATATTTCAAACTCTCGTGATCTGAATAAGCATGGCATTTCTCACCGAATAGAAATGGTGTCAAATCTTCAACGCAAATACAATGGCTGCTAACTTTAAATCGTGCGTCGGGTAATTCTTTTCATGCGGCTTCAACTGTCTCGAGGCATAAGCTATGACTTTGCCTTCTTGCATCAAAACGCAGCCCAGACCATTCAATGATGCATCACTATAGATCACAAATTCTTTAGCCAATTCTAGTTGTACTAACACTGGAGCTTCAATCAAAAGAGCTTTGAGTTGATCAAAAATTTTCTGACATTTCTCGGACCATTCAAACTTTACATCTTTCACAAATTGTCTATAATAGCCGGCGAGTCCTAGGAAACTACGGACTTTAGATACATTTCTTGGAGGCTTCCAATCTATTATTGCAGAAATCTTGCTCAGATCGACTCGAATACCCGATGGTGACACAATATGCCCCAGAAAACCAACCTCGCGCAACTAGAATTCACATTTACTAAACTTTGTATATAATTGCTTATTACATAGAGTCTGCAATACAATTCTTAAATGCTCGGCATGTTCAGTTTCATCTTGTGAATATATCAATACGTCATCAATAAATACAACAACAAATCGATCTAAGTATGGTTTGAAAATCTGGTTCATTAAATCCATAAAGACAATAGGTGCATTCGTTAGTTCGAAAGGCATAACTAAAAATTCATAATGACCATACCTCATTCTAAAAGCTATCTTTGGCACATCAGAGTTTCTAACTCGCAACTGGTAATAACCCGATCTAAAATCTATCTTTGAAAACACTGTAGCACCTTTTAACTGATCAAACAAATCATCTATTTTGGGCAGAGGATACTTATTCTTGATCGTCACTTTGTTAAGCTATCGGTAGTCTATACACATTCTCATCGTGCTATCTTTCTTTTTCACAAACAATACAGAAGCACTCCAGGGTGAGAAACTCAGTCTTACAAACCCTCTATCGGTTAATTCTTGCAACTAAACTTTTAATTCTTTTAACTCTGTCGGGGCTATTAGATACAGAGCTATCAATATTTGCGTAGTTCTTGGCACTAACTCAATGCCAAACTCAACCTCTCGGATCGGTGGTAAACCCGATAACTCTTCAAAAAACACATCTGGATATTCACACACAACTGGCACTGATTCTATCTTCTTTTCAGTCACTCTTGTATCAAAAACATAAGCAAAATAAGCTTCGCAACCCTTTCTCACATATTTCTGAGTCGACATCGATGAAATCACTATTGGCAAGCCATTCAGATCATTTGACTCAATTCGGATAATCTCATTATTCTGACATCTCAGATCAATCGTCTTTCGTTTGCAATTCACAATAGCATCATGCAACGTTAGCCAATCCATACCCAGAATTATATCAAATTCATCAAATGATAACAACATCAGATCAGCTAGAAAGTAAAAATCTCGAATCATCAACGGACAATTCTTGTACACTTTATCAACCAACACACACTTGCCTAAGGGGTTTGATACTCTAATTACAAATTCAGTTAACTCTACAGGCAAAGTCTTATTAGATACTAAATTCATACATATATATGAGTGAGTAGATCCTGGATCAATCAATGCAATAACTTTAGTATCATAGAGAGTGAAAGTACTGGTTATAACGTCTGGCAAGGATACTTCCCTCCTGCATGGATAGCATAAACTCGAGCAGGTGCTTGTGCCTCAGATCTTACAATAAAATCTTTCGCAACATTTCGATTACCACTTGTATTTCCAGTGTTTCGGGGTGGTCTCCTTCTAGCAGCAGTATTACTGGATCTCACATTCTGAACTTTGTCTTTCTCATCTAACTCCAGGCAATCTCGGATGAAGTGCTCTAACGAACCACATTTGTAACAAGCTTTATTACTTTTATTCCAAAATTCTGTGAAATGCCGTCGTCTACAATGCTGACATTCAGGTTTATTGTCTCTTACACTGCCAACACTAGCTACTGATGTAGTTTGAGCTTTAGAACCAGAGTGTTGTTTTCTACGATCTCTGTTCGAATATTCATTTGAAACATTTGTGCGGGTATACGAATCTCTAGATTTCTTCAGCAAATATTGATACTGCTTAATCATTGATCTTTTTCTCGAGTCTCTAACTTCTTAGTCTGCTTTTCTCTTTTCTTTGCTGAGATCCTCAGCTTTACAAGCCCTTTCAACTAAAACAACAAATTCTTTGATTTCTAGAATTTTGACTAGAAGTTTTATATCTTCATTCAACCCATCAACGAACCGCTTACACATAATCTCTTCGGTAGAAACATATTCCCAAGCATATTTGCTCAAATGTACGAATTCTCTTTCATATTCAGTGAAAGTCATCCCGCCTTGTTTCAATTCTAGAAACTTTTTATGTTTTTTATCAAGAAATCGTTGACTTATATACTTCTTTTGGGATTCAGATTGGAAGAACTCCCAGGTAACCCGTTCTCTTGAAACCACAGATATCAACGTTTTCCACCAATGGTATGTATTATCTCTAAGGAAAGATACCACACACTTGATACATTCATCATGAGTACAAGACAACTCAATCGAATACTCAGATCGTGTTCTTAAGCTAGAACTTAGCTCTCTCAGCATCATCATCAACGGTAGCATGGAACTCCTGAGCCTTGTGTTCACGTATCTTATCCACTGGCGGCTTGTTCAACCGTATCGGATCTAGACTTGAGGATTAATAGGGATTTGTTGAGGAACATGTGGGGGTGGAGGCTGTTGAATAGCTAGATTCGTACGAATATATTACATGAACCATTCGTTCATCATATGGAAAAAGGCTTAGCCTCACCTCCGTGACTACTCGACACAGATCTAGATTTAGTAGGCGCTGCCCCTTGAGTGGGAGCTGGCACATTACTCTCTATATCATCAGCTATAACTCTTTCGGGATCCATTACTATACGAAAATACAATTTAAACTATCAGGAATTATCACACTATCGCAGAGTATATATATGGCATGTATAGCTAGACTCTCACACACTACGTTGTCCTAGAGTCGACAAACTGTAGCTCTGATACTAATAAAATGTAACACCTCTAAACCATATCCATAGCCAGAATAGGGTTATAAGACATTATCAATCAATCACGACATAAATCATACATTTTCACATAAACATCAATCAAATATAATCACAATGTCCCTTATAAGGCTCTACGAGGCGTTAAAACATGCTTGGAAGAGGTTCGGGACTAAACCTATAACATTTGCAAACTTTAAGAAACATATAAAATTTTCAAGCATTTAAGGGTCACACGCCTAGGTTAACAAGCCGTGTGCTTCACACGGCCACTAGACACGCCCGTGTCACAGGCCGTGTGAAAACAGGGCATACATACTGAATTGCACCATACGGCCGGAGACACGCCCGTGTGCCATAGCCGTGGGAAAACTAGAGGGGCTACTGACTTGGGTCACACGGCCAGCCACAAGCCCATGTGCCAGCCCGTGTGTCACACACGGCCAGTAGACACACCTGTGTGTCTAGGCCGTGCCAAACTTGTAGGGTATACTGACTTAATTCGAAAGGGTACCCTAAGGGACACACGATCATGTACCAAAGCCATGTGTCACACACGGTCAAGCCACATGCTCGTGTGCTCGGCCATGTGGAGTGAAAATAGGCTTGGTTAAAGCCACATTTCTCACCATCCTCATGCCTTCCTACAACAAGACAGTTTATACCATTTCAATCACTTATAGGCATCCAAAACATCTTCCACTCATGCACATTTCATACCATAATAACACTAGCCAATTCAATACACATTTACTACTCCAATCATATTGATTTCATATGCCAAATTCATCCATTCCACCTAATTTCAATATGCATTTATTCATCCTTCAAAATACCGAACTCAAATATTAAAATAACACCAATTCAATACCTTAATCTCATACCATACTATGACAAATTCACAAGGCATACCATTCATATCACATAGCATATATAAACACATTCTATAAGCAAAATTCACATCCTACAACTTTACCATATACAAGCCAATTCACATGGCTATAATTCCATAACACAAAATGTATCATAATGACATTAGCCTATACATGCCATATACCATATATACAAGGCTTCAAAAGTACCAACAAAATGATTGATAGTGTGATGACGGTTCCTGACAATCCCCAAGTCTGAGCTAGCTTTGATTATCTATAAAACATAGACAAATAACACACAGTAAGCTTCATAGCGTAGTAAGTTCGTAAGCGAATAAATCAATTCATCAAATAAATGTAATTTAACTATTTTCACATTACCAAATCAAAACACATTAACCACAAACCTTTATCATGTCTCAAAACATGATCACATACGTCATTATTTACCCGTTGAACCATTTGGAATAGGAATCAGATACTCAAGATCTCAACCGATAAGTACTTATATCATGGCCCATAGCCAAATCAAAGTAACTCCTCTCTAAATACCTATGCCATGGCCGATATCAAGGTATTATTTGCACCTGAAGTGTCGATATCATGGACCAAAGCCAATACAATAACCGAATGACATGTCATTAGCATCCTAAGCTATTCCTAAGGTTCAACGGGAAGTTTCACATGTAGATTTCATTGTCGAGCACATTTTTATAGTCGTATTCATAATTCAAACATTATCCGTAATCTCATAATCACAAATTATGAAATATCAAAGCATATAACATACATTTATAATGAAATTATCACATACAAACTTACCTCGTACTCGAAATTGACGAATCGGATCGATTACTCGACAACTTTGCTTTTCCCCCGACCTAAATCCTAATTCTTTCTTTCTTGATCTATATGTATTCAAAATTAACCCATTTAATCACCAAATCATTCAATTTAGTTCAAAAATATACATTTGGGCATTTTTACTTTAGCCCTTAAACTTTTACACTTATTCAATTTAGTCCCTATTTCATAAATACATCAAATTCACACAATTCAATTTAACCCATGCTTAGCTGAATTACCATAGTACCCCTAAGAGCCCATATTTCACATTTATTTTATATTTCAACCCCTCAATTTACATTTTCCACAATTTAATTCTTATTTGACATTTTTGTCAAAAATCTCTTTACAAAACATTAAAATCTATCAATAACTATTCATTTTACATCATCAAAATTCAAAAACATCAAGTTATCATCAATTTCAACTCACAAATTCATCAACCAATTCAAAAATTAGGGCATGGGCTAGCTAGAACACGAAATAACGATCATAAAAACGTAGAAATCATCAAAAATCAAGCTCAAAACATACCTCAATCAAGAACAACAAAGAGCCGAACCCTAAAATGCTTCCATGGTTGTTTGTTTTCTCTATATTTGGTGGAAGATAAAGGAAAATAAAATGATTTTGGCTTTTATTTTATTTATTTCACATTAAAACATAGTTTACCATTTTACCCTTTAGTTAAAACATTAATAATCACATAATTTAAGGCCATTTATGTCCATATCCACTATTAATGGTCTAATTACATCATAATGACCTTTCATTTAATAAGCCATATCAATTAGACACCTTTATCAAATAGAATGCAACTTTTGCATTTTACGTGATTTAGTCCTTTTCTCAAATTAAGCATCCAAACGATAAAATTATTCCATAAAACTTTCACACATATATAATCCACATGTAGCAAACTCCAAAAATAATATTAAAAAAATAATTTTTTGACCTCAAATTTGTGGTTCTGAAACCACTGTTCCAATTTAGCTAAAACCAGGCGGTTATAATACGTTCTATTTGGTGTAATTCGGGTGGATCAGCTCTTAGGATCTTCTGTTGGCGTGTTCAGAAGGACCAGATCTTATGAGCTTCTATTGACGATGTACCTGTACCCGTAAGTCATTCTTCAAATGGAAAATCTTGGTAAGGTAATCCGATTAATGAATTTGAAAGATATGTTGTTTATTTCATATTAATTTGAACATGGATGAATTTATCGATTAAAGTTGTGAATGACAGGTAGTTATTTTAGATAGTTATTATTGTTTGAATTATTATAGTTAATTTAGTAAGATTTATCGTTTAACTTGTTGCACTTACCAAGCTTCATTAGGTTTACTTGTGTTGTTTAATGTCATTGTAGATTTTCGGAAAGTTAGACGATCGGATCAGCACTCAAGTCACACTATCTAGCTTTTCTTGGTAGTTTTTGAAATGTTTAATTCGGATTATATGGCATGTATAAACTTTGTGCAGTTTTGGTAGATGATTGACTTATGTAAATATTATGAATGATATTTTGTTCAATAACCAACTTGCTTATTATATAAGAATGAGGTATAGTTGTTATGTTTGTATGTGTGGTATATACATATTTGAATTGTTGAGATTGTGGTAGCTTTGATATGTATATTGATTAGGTATTGCTTGAGTGAATTGTTGAATTGACTTGATGTTTATTTTATTGTAAAATTGTATATACTTATGGTACCAATGAGGGTACATTGGTTAGACACATGTTAGGTTGGTTTTGATGTGTTTTTGGCCTGTTTAATGTCATTTTGGATTGGTGTTTTGGTTGGTATTTGAGTTTCTTAAGGTTTAAGCAAGATTGAAATGGCAAACTTGTGTTTTAAGGTTCATTTTGGGGCCACACGGCTTGAGACATGGGCGTGTGTCTCAGTCATGTGTGACATACTGTAACACCCTATACTCGTAATCCACGCCGAGGCGGAATACAAGGCATTACTTAACTTGATCTCATGCGTTGGAATAACCTCAAGTCTCCGAGACTCGGTCCAAGTTAAAACTTTTTCAATTTCAATTATAAACTTATTATTAGGGGCCTACGAGCCCCAAATCGACTGTTGAAAACTATTCAGAACTATTCTGGGTCTTTAAATCGACCATAAGAAATCTGCCTTAAAACAGGACACACGTCCATGTGGAAGGCTAACACACCCGTGTGGAAGGGTAACACACCCTTGTCCCATACCCGTGTGAAATTAAATTCTAATTCACACCTACAGGAGTTTTCACATAGCCGGACACACGCCCGTGTCAATGGCCCATGTCCCTCACACGGCCACGGCACGCCTGTGTCTTAGCCCGTGTGCAAAACCTGGGTATTTTGTTTCTGATGTAAGCATCCCCAAAATGTCATACGGCCATGGCACACGTCCGTGTACTAGGCCGTGTCCTCCACACGGTTGGGACACACGGCCATGTCTCTACCCGTGTGTTAATTATCATGCATACTGACTTGAAATTTTTACGCGCAGAGGACACACGGCCGAACCACACGCCCATGGGGTTGACCGTGTGTCACACAAGGCCTAGACACACACCCGTGTGCCTACCTATGTGAACAATATAAGGCTATTTACCAAGCCTCATTGCCACTCTTGCATGCCTATTTCATACAAATGCCAACCAAAACCAAATCAAGCATAATTTCCACAATCAAATCAGCCACAATAGACATTCATTCAACCATGAAGATGCATCTTTTATAAACTCAAAATAAATATTAGCCATCATTCATGACTCAATACTAAGTGTGGGATCTATCCCTAGCCAACACATTTGGCCAATTCTCAAAGACTCAAAATAATAAGTCCTAACCCTGTACATGCCATATTCAAAAATATAAATCCAACTATACCGAATGTTTCGGCTGATAGTGTGATCGATATCTCTGACGTCTGATGATCCTTGAGCTATTTAGGCAACACTGAAAGAAAAGGAAAGGAAAGGGAGTAAGCATAAAGCTTAGTAAGTTGCACATAAATAAGCACACCACAACATTTATTCATAACCAACATGCTCATAACACCAAAGTAGGCATAGATGTAACTTACTCATCACCATACATACAAGTCACATATTATCTATATATGGAGCTCATATCTCATACATACCAATTAGGTACTTGTATCATTCACAACACGGTTATACTTTCCTCATTAGCTCAAAACATAACACTCACCGTTGAACCATTCGGAATGTCACCGGATATTCATTAAGTTTCAAACATGCGTAAGATACCTATGCCATGTCCCAGACATGGTCTTACATTGGCTTATATCTCAAGTCGATGCCATGTCCCAGACATTGTCTTACACTAACTATCGTCATCGGGGCCGACGCCATGTCCCAGACATGGTCTTACACTGGCTCTCACATACCCATGCCAATGCCATGTCCCAGACATGGTTTTACACTGGCACATTTCGTAGCTGATGCATGTCCCAGACATATCTTACAGTAGCACTTGTCTCAATGCCGATGCCATGTCCCATACATGGTCTTACACTGGCTCTCATAATGTGGCCGATGTATGTCCCAGACATGTCTTACACTAGCTCACACAAATGACCCACTTGTCATGGCATGAATATCTGGTTTATTTCCTGATGTTCCACGGGATTTCCACTATCAATATTATTGTTTAGGAATTCTCACTTCAAAATCAACTAGTTGATGATATATCAATTCAATGACAATTCAAACACATATAGTAGCAATGTAGTTGTACTATCTATATACAACTTACTTCGGATTACAAAATGTACACGACTAATCGATTTAGTCGATTTGCTTTGCCTTCCCTCGATCTAGATTCGTATTTGGTAAATCTTGATCTACAATGAAAAAATAAACTCATTTAGTCACTAAATAAAATCAGGCAATCCAAAACTCACGTATTAGGTAAAATGACCATTTTGCCTCTAGACCTTGGCAAAATGACCATTTTGCCCATATGCTCAAAAATCAATTTTTATCGAATTTCTTCGTATCTCGGGCCTAGCCAAACTCTTTTTACTCTTATAGTAACTCCAAAATCCCACTATTTCACACACTTATCCCTTATTTTGCAACTTATGCAAAATAGTCCCTTTAGGTGTTTCCATGCTAACACCCCTCACAAAAGTTCTTTATAATACAACTAGGACTCATTTTCTTCCATAAAAACTCAGCAAACACTACAAATCCATTTCATGGAAAAATCCTAAATCTTAATCATTTTGCAAAATAGTCCCCTCTTTTGAAAGCTCATGCTTTAGGGGTTCCAAAAACACAAAAATCATCAAGAAAAAGCATTAAAATCACTTACTATCAAGGGAGTTTCTTTGCTGAAATTTTCTAGCTTCAAAACCCTTTCTTTGCTGCCATTTTTGGTGAAAGAGAAGAAGAAAAATGAATGAAAATGACAATTTTTTTCTTTATTCTATTTTATTAGCAAAAAGTCATTTAAATCCCATAAAATATGGCTTTTTGACCAATCATGTCTCACTTGGCCGGCCACCTTTATTAAAAAGGGTCTAGTTGCCCTTCAAAGGCCCCCAATTTTAATTATCTAGCTATTAGACACATTTAGGTACTAAAATACAACTTTTACCTTTTACGCGATTTAGTCATTTTTTGAAATTAAGCTAGAAATTGCTAAAATAAAATTACCAAAATTTTTATACACCTTTATACATGCTATATCACATAAAGTAATATCAAAATAATTTTCTCTGGCCTCGGAATAGTGGTTCCGAAATCACTATTCTGACGAGGCCCAAAATCGAGTTGTTACAATTCTTCCCCCTTTAGGGATTTTCATCCCCGAAAATCTTACCGGTGAATAAGTTCGGGTACTGCTCTTTCATAGAATCCTCGGGTTTCCACGTGGCTTCCTCAACTCCATGTCTATGCCACAAAACTTTCACAAGTGCTATACTCTTATTTTTCTGTTGTTTGACTTCCCGGGCTAAAATCCTGACCGACTCTTCGCTATAAGTCATGTCCGGAAGAATTTCAACCTCTTTCGGCTCAATCACATGCGAAGGGTCTGATCTATATCGACATAGCATGAACACATGAAACATGTCGTGAATCTTTTCCAACTCTGGTGGCAAATCCAATCGGTAAACAACTGGGCTTAGTCTTTCGGTAAGCTCATAAGGTCCTATGAAACGAGGACTCAACTTGCCTTTTCTACCAAATCTGAGAACTTTTCTCCATGGATATACCTTCAAAAATACTTTATCACCGACTTGAAACTCAATCTCCTTTCGTTTCAAATCCGCATATGGTTTCTGTCTATCTGAGGCGACTCTCAAGCAGTCACGAATCACTTTAGCTTTTTCTTTAGTCTCTTTGACTAAATCGACCCCGTGAATCTGACTTTCTCTGAGTTCAGTCCAATACAAGGGCGTTCGAAATTTTTGCCCATATAAAGCCTCATAAGGCGCCATTTTAAGACTTGTTTGATAACTGTTATTATTGGTGAATTCAACCAACGGTAGATACTTTTCCCAACTGCCTTGGAACTCAAGGACGTAACACCGTAACATGTCCTCTAATATCTGTATTTTCTCTGGCCTTGGAATAGTGGTTCTGAAACCACTGTTCTGACTAGGCCCAAAATTGGGCTATTACAATTCTTCCCCCCTTTAGGGATTTTTGTCCCTGAAAATCTTACCAGAAGAAATTGCTTTCAACTTTCACGAGTCACTTTCACCATTTTCTCAAAATTACAAATCAATTCAATCTCATACTTAGTATTTCCGGTAGCCTTTTCATAGTTGTGGTATAACCCCGGGCTCAATTCAAAATACTGGAGACTGACATTCTAAGAACCATAAACTCAGAAACATAACTCGGCCAAATTTGTTGAATGATATATCTGTACATATTAAAATAATCATGCGGACTTCCATCATCAATCTAACACAAACCAATTGGCATCTCTCCTTTTTTCTGGAGATGAAAGATATCTCGATACGAAATTCATAACAGTCATTTCTCATTTTCTTTTCAATGTCATCACTGACAATAATAATCTCAAATACATTTGATATTCGACATTTCCCTGTAGGCAACTCAATATCCTTTGGAAGAATAAGTAAGATGCTACTGTAAGCTCTCTACACGATTCTCTGCATAACCTAGAGTTTTTCGGTACTCAAATCTTACTCGAAAATAATAATAACAGAAACTAAAAATCAGATCCTCCCTGAAATTCCAAATTGAAAGTCGAATCATGCTGTAGTAGCCTAATTTAACATTTATAGTCACATCTCTATGTTCAGGAGAACTTTACTTATAACAACATCTCTCGAATGATAAAAGTCCAACTAATGTGTTTCCGTATCATACCTATAAGAATAAAATTTCTTTATTTCAGGTTGTACGCCTATTTAACCGTAATTGCACAACATTATTCCCAGACCAGAGAATAAACTAAATGCATATAGCTTATTAAAACAATATACTAATCAAATTAGTCCAATGACACATTTTGGAAAAATTTACAATTTTTCCCCTATACTTTTCCATAATTACCAAATTGCCCCTAGGCTCGAAAAATAATTTTTATTCAATTTCTTTACTCCTTAAGCCTAGATAAACCATTTTCATAACTATAGCAACTCATAATTTTAACTCAATTACTTTTCTCCCACAGTCCACTACAACACTATGAGAAGTCAACCAGTCCATCCCAAGAATTACATCAAATTCATTAAACGGCAATAACATCAAGTTAGCCAGAAAACAGTGACCTCTAATTATCAAAGGACAATTTCTACAGACTTGGTTCACTAATACATGCCTACCTAGAGAATTGGACACTTTTATTACGAACTCAGTGGACTCTACTAACATACTCGTACGAGGTATCAATTCCATACAAATATAAGAGTGGGTAGATCCTGGGTCAATTAAAGGAATAACAGATATGTCATAGATAGAAAAAGTACCCGTGATCACATCGGGAGACTCTACCTCTTTCCGGGCTCGTATAGCATAAGTCCTTGCAAGTGTTCTGCCCTCAGACCTCACTGCAGTATCTCTTGCCATGCCCTTACTGCTAGCCCCACTCCTAGGGTTCTTTTGTGGTCTACCCCTCAATGGTGCACTACTTTCCTTCGCTTCTTGCTTCCTTTCTCTCTCATTCATTTTAGGAAAATCATGAATAAAGTGGTCTAGTGACCCACACTTGAAACAGCCTTTTTTATTTCCTCGACACTCACTGAAGTGGCGTCTTCCATATTACGAACACTCTGGCTTATTTGGTCGAGCACTGCCGACACACGCGATTGAAGCGGTCTGGGCTTTAGATGCCATGTTCTGCTGGTACTTGTTTCTATTCAAATACCCCACTGAAGCATTCGATCGGGTAAAGAATTCCTTTGATCTCTTGGATGAGGACTGATGTGATTTCCCCATCTGTCTCTTCTTCAAATCCCGCGATTCAAAAGCCACTTTCCTCCTTTCTTTAATCAGCTTTTCTTCCTTACAGGCTCTTTCAACAAGTGCTACAAATTCCTGTATCTCTAAAATGCCCATAAACACTCGAATGTCCTCATTGAGGCTATCCTCAAACCTCTTACACATGGTGTCTTCTGTAGATACACACTCCAGTGCATACTTGCTGAGCCTCACAAATTCCCGCTCATATTCCGCCACTGACATATGGCCTTACTTTAACTCTAGAAACTCCTTCCTCTTTTGATGTATGAATCTTTGACTAATATACTTCTTTTAGAATTCTTCTTGGAAGAATTCCCACATGATCTTCTCTCCCGTAGAAGTGACACGGCACACTTTACGCACTCTTCGGGTGTGCATGACAGTTCATCGAATACCCTTATAGTATTTTTGAGCCGAAACTCTGCCCTCTCCAGGTCATCGTCTATGTTAGCTCGAAATTCCTCGGCCCCTTACTTTCGAATCTTGTCTACTGGGGGTTTCTCCCTCCTAACCATATCAGTACTTTGCGGTGCTATCGAGGCATACTGAGGAATTGAAGGAGGTGGGGGAGGTGGATTGTTCGGGTTCGCATGAACAAACACTGTGTACCAAGATCCATTATCCGGAGGTAGGCTTCTCTAGCCCTTCCGCCTAGGCCCATAGTCACGGGCTCACTCTCAACCGGCATGGTCCCTTCGGCAGTAGCCGATGTATTACTTTCTACGTCATCTACCGTGGCTCTGTCAGGATCCATTTACTGAACCACACGCCGACACACGGTCTAGACACACGTCCGTGTGCCTACCCGTGTGAACAATATAAGGCTATTTACCAAGCCTCATTGCCACCCTTGCATACCTATTTCACAACATTTATTCATAACCAACATGCTCATAACACCAAAGTAGGCATTGATGTAACTTACTCATCACCATACATACAAGTCACATATTATCTATATATAGAGCTCATATCTCATACATACCAATTAGGTACTTGTATCATTCACAACACGGTTATACTTTCCTCATTAGCTCAAAACATAACATTCACCGTTGAACCATTCGGAATGTCATCAGATATTCATTAAGTTTAAAACATGGGTAAGATGCCGATGCCATGTCCCAGACATGGTCTTACACTGGCTCATATCTCAAGTCAATGCCATGTCCCAGACATTGTCTTACACTAACTATCATCATCGGGGCCGACGCCATGTCCCAGACATGGTCTTACACTGGCTCTCACATACCCGTGCCAATGTCGTGTCCCAGACATGGTCTTACACTGGCACATTTCGTAGCTGATGCATGTCCCAGACATGTCTTATAGTAGCACTTGTCTCAATGCCGATGCCATGTCCCAGACGTGGTCTTACACTGGCTCTCATAATGTGGCCTATGCATGTCCCTGACATGGTCTTACATTGGCTCTCATAATATGGCCGATGCATGTCCCAAACATGTCTTACACTAGCTCACACAAATGACCCACTTGTCATGGCATGAATATCCGTTTTATTTCTTGGTGTTCCACGGAATTTCCACTATCAATATTATTGTTTAGGCATTCTCACTTCAAAATTAACTAGTTGATGATATATCAATTCAATGACAATTCAAACACATATGGTAGCAATGTAATTGTACTATCTATATACAATTTACTTTGGATTACAAAATGTACACGACTAGTCAGTTTAGTTGATTTGCTTGGCCTTCCCTCGGTCTAGATTCGTATTCGATAAATCTTGATCTATAATGAAAAACTACACTCATTTAGTCACTAAAAAAATTCAACAATCCAAAATTCACGTATTAGGTAAAATAACCATTTTGCCCCTATGCACAAAAATCAAATATTATCGAATTTCTTCATATTTCAGGCCCAGCCAAACTCTTTTTACTCTTATAGAAACTCCAAAATTCCACTATTTAACACACTTATCCCTTATTTTGCAACTTATGCAAAATAATCCCTTTAGGTGTTTTCATGCTAATACCCCTCACAAAAGTAATTTATAACACAACTAGGACTCATTTTCTTCCATAAAAACTCAGCAAACACTACAAATCCATTTCATGGAAAAACCCTAAACTCTTAATCATTTTGCAAAATAGTCCCCTCTTTTGAAAGCTCATGCTTTAGGGGTTCCAAAAACACAAAAATCATCAAGAAAAAGCATTAAAATCACTTATTATCAAGGGAGTTTCTTTGCTGAAATTTTCCAACTTCAAAACCCTTTCTTTGCTGCCATTTTTGGTGAAAGAGAAGAATAAAAATGAATGAAAATGACAATTTTTTTCTTTATTCTATTTTATTTCCAAAAAGTAATTTAAATCCCATAAAATATGGCTTTTTGACCAATCTTGTCTCCCTTGGCCGGCCACCTCTATTAAAAAGGGTCTAGTTGTCCTTCAAAGGCCCCTAATTTTAATTATCTAGCTATTAGACACATTTAGGTACTAAAATACAAATTTTACCTTTTACACGATTTAGTCATTTTTCGAAATTAAGCTAGAAATCGCTAAAATAAAATTACCAAAATTTTCATGTACCTTTATAAAAATGCTATCTCACATAAAATAATATCAAAAAAAATCTCTCCGACCTCAAAATAGTGGTTCCGAAACCACTGTTCCAAATAGTTCCAAAATCGGGCTGTTATAATGTGACATACGACCATGTGACACGGCTGTGTGTCCCTTGTAGGTTCAAGGCATGCAAGTCAGGCTGTTACATGGCCTAGCACATGGCCTGGCACATGAGCATGTGAGGTCATTTCGAGGGGTACACGGCCTGGCACACGAGCGTGTGACTTGGTCGTGTGACCCAAGTCAGTGAGTTATATGGGTATGGACATGGTCTGGGACACGGTCGTGTGTCCCTATTTTGAATATCCACACGGCTTGAGACATGGGCATGTGTCTCAGCCGTGTGAGTCACACGGCCTAGCCACACGACCGTGTTACCCCTACAGTTCAAAATTTTCAAAGAATTTTTAGGGCTTCGAGGGCTCGTTTAAGGGACATTATAAATGTTTTTCAATATAATTAGATTATGTTTGTATTGATGTATGAATTGAATGGTTTACTATTCCATTAGTTCGGTAATGCTTCGTGATTCTGTTCTGGTGACAGATACAAGTTTGAGGTGTTACAATTGCTAGTCAAGACTTTCAACAAGAGGCTAAAGTTGAGGTAGAGCTAAGAAGAAGTAAAAAGGCCAAGGGTGGAAAAATCCTTTGGATCGAATTTTGTAACCTATATGCTAGAGATTGAACCTCAAACTTTTAATAAAGATATACGCTCATCTGAAAGAACTTTTTAGAAAGATTCTATCAAGAGTGAAATTGATTCCATCATGAAAAATCATACATAGGAATTAGTGGATCTACCTCAGGGAATTAAACCACTAAAATCTAAATGGATTTTCAAATGAAAAATGAAAGAAGATGGAACAATCGATAAGTATAAGGCCAGATTAACTATAAAAGGTTATAGACAAAAGGAAGGCCATGATTACTTTGATACATTTTCTCCTCTATCAAAAATAACTTCTATAAGGATGATACTTGCTATTGTCGGTTTGCGGAATCTAGAAGTTCATCAAATGGATGTAAAGATAGCTTTTCTAGATGAAGATCTTGATAAGGAGATTTACATGGAACAACCTGAGGGTCATGTAGCTCTAAGGCATGAAAGAAAAATCTGTAGAATGGTGAAGTCTTTGTATAGACTTAAGTAAGCACCAAAGTAGTGACATAAAAAGTTTGACAGTGTCATGATATCAAACAGATTTAAAATTAATGAGTTTGACAAATTTGTGTATGTCAAAACCACTGTTGATGGATATGTAATTCTATATTTATATGTTGACGACATACTTATTGTTGAAGTAACAATGAAATGGTAAAATGTACCAAAAACTTGTTAAATTCAAGATTTGACATGAAAGATATTAGACTTATTGACATGATTTTGGGCATCTAAATCAAAAGGTCATTCGAAAGTCTCGTATTGACTCAATCACACTACGTAGACAAGATTTTTGAGAAATTTGGTAAGGATGATTTTGGTGTGGCCAGAACTCCGATAGATATAAGTCAACATCTGTCCAAAAATAAAGGTGAAAGTGTTGACCAAGTGGAATATGCAAGAGTCATAGGCAGTCTAAGGTACCTTATGAGTTGCACTAAACCTGATATTGCTTTCACTGTTAGCAGTTTAAGCAAATTTACAAGCAATCGAATGGAGAATTACTGGAAAGCGATTATGGGAGTACTGAAATATCTCAGATATACTCAGAACTACAGATTACATTATTCTAGAGATCCTGCTGTGTTAGAAAGATTCTCTGATGCCAGTTGGATATATGATATTCAAGATACCAAAGGCACAAGTGGTTATATTTTCAAATTGGGAAAATGAGTTGTGTCATGGAAATCCTTAAGGCAAACAATTATAACTAGATCCACAATGAAATTTGAGTTTGTAGCTCTAGATAAATCTAGAAAAGAGGCAGAATGGCTATGAAACTTTTTAGAGGATATTCTTGAATGGCAAAAGCCTGTGCCCACAATATACATATATTGTGATAACCAAGTAACAATTGGTAGAGCACGGAACATAATGTATAATGGTAAGTCGAGACACATGCATCGTCGACACAATACTGTTAGACAACTGATCTCAACTTAGTTATCTCTGGTTATTTTGTAAGATCAAAAGATAACACTACGAATCTGCTAACCAAAGGGTTAAACCTAGATCAAGTTGATAAAATATCGAAAGGGATGGGACTAAAGCCCATGAATATTTAAGGCGCTATGTGAAGGAATACCCAACCTAGTTGACTGGAGATCCCAAGATCTAGGTTCAATGGGACAACCTACTTGCATAGACCTTGTGTAGTCACTGTAGGGGTTC
Source organism: Gossypium arboreum (assembly GCF_025698485.1). Taxonomy (NCBI): domain Eukaryota; kingdom Viridiplantae; phylum Streptophyta; class Magnoliopsida; order Malvales; family Malvaceae; genus Gossypium; species Gossypium arboreum. The sequence goes on from NC_069071.1 coordinate 6,416,981, forward strand.
TTATCCCAAGTCTATTCCTATGATGAAAGAAGTGATTAAAATGTGGAAATGGTTAAGCAATACTTTTAATGGTCATTGTGTGTTTAGGTGAAACAAACAATATAAGTCACCTATGTGAGAGTGAAGTGGGTCGCTTTAAGGAGACTATTGGGGTATTTGTGTGAGGTATATCATTGTTTACACAAACGACAGAATAGTTTAAGGACATCGCGTCTACTGGTTAGCTAGTAAAGTAAATATACTTTCAGAAGGGAAGGTTTAAGGATTGATGCCTACCTATCCTATGCAAATATCGAACGTAGAATCTATGACCTCTTTGAGTTTTTGAGTCTTATTGATCCTTCAATTTCATTCATGTAGGGGATTGTTGGAAAATAATAGATATTTTGGAACTTTGAGGCGTATTATTTTATTGATAAAATTGAAGGTTTGAATAATAAATTATGGATTTATATTCTATATAATATGCTCAAAATTGTTGAGTGATGAATGATAAATTGATGCTTAAATTAAACAATAGTTCTGTCTCTTGATGAACAGTATCTTTTGAACAATTGTATTTCTTGGTGAACAGATTCATTATTTTTTGTTTAATATTGCATCTTTTTATTCATTGTGTCTGTTCACTTATATCTATTAACTTTTCAACAAAACTCTTCATGAATCGGTCTAAATCTCTTCATTCATTTCCTCTCCTCTATATAAAGTCAAGTTAGGAGACTTCCAAAACACATCATCAAAAACCATCAATATAAAAGATTCCGTCTAAATTCATTCCTCCTAGTGATAGTGAAATGCAAGATTGTGTTTGATTGATCACTGTTGTTGTGCTACTACTATGATCATTTGTTGTTGTATCCTGGCAGTCAGACATCCAACATTCCTCAAAGCACCAAGAAGAGGTCGAATCTATTTTAAGGAAACTGTTCATACAGGCATCAACAAAATTCTTCTTCTAATTTTCAACTCTATTCGATTATAGGTATTCTATTGTGCTACTACTATTGCATTGTATTGCATTATTATTGTTACAGACATATTAATATTATATATGATATTATATTTGCTTTCAGTCTACACAAAATAGTAACTCACACGACACAATAGTTCTTATACAATAAACAGTGACATATAATAAGTAATTTGCATAAAATGCACAGATTACATAAATTATCAATTCACACTAAACATTTATCCTTATGAAATAATAGATCTGACCAAATGACAGCTCATGCAAAAAATAGTTCATATGAAATATCAGTTCATACCGAATAACAATTCATGCAAAATAATAGTTCATGCTCCATCATAACTCATATATTTCAAATAAAGATAAATTGGCATTTTTATGACTATGAAACTTATAGGGGACTCTATCACCACCTATAAGTGGACTCTATCACCATACATTGGATAAATTGATCTGCAAAACAAACCGCATGACTCATAAAGTTGTACACTATCTCCATGTAAGTGTAGCATGTATGCTTACACTCTCCAAACACACCACGCTATCTATGGTGAATGGAGGAATCTCGACATTCCCTTATATCTCTAGCGTATATTCAAGCCACAATGTCCATCGCAATAAAAAGGGTGAGTACTCACAATCTTATGGCATGCCAACTATATCCAATGGTTCCATAATGTCACAATGCCAAAATATCCCTTTAACATATTCACAATACTCAGTATAATAGGACTCACAATTAAGCAGATACATTATAACACAGTTCGCAATAGAGTATGGTTCGCAAATAATATCACTTCCATGCAACATATGTTGCACTCATAATCACAGTTGTGCACTCATAATCACAGTTCACATATCATTCATGACATAGCTCACATAAATCATTATTCGCATATTTTATTTAACATAAGGCACATAATAGCTTAGTTTACATGCAATACAACTCAAAATATCACAATACATAGTTTGACAAATTAATTCAGCTCACCATATTAATACAGATCACCAAATTAACACAATTCTCCATAATAATATAATTCACCAAGTTAAGATGGTTCATAATATAAAATAATACACAAATATAATTGGCTGGCACTACAATTGAGTTTTCATTTAACATTTCACGATAATATAGTTTTGCATTAATCAAAACTCACAATATCGTAAAACTCATGATTCACTTACAGGCTCATGCATGCATAAATGTGCATTATCAATAAAATTTATATGTTATAAAAATCGATATTATAATATTTAGTTTCATATACGTTCGCAAGCACTACATAACCATATACTAATATATTTTATATATATAAATACCTATTTAGTGACCTTTGTCACATTAAATTTTAGCATGCATTAAAAGTCCCATATACATTTATATATACTATATATAAAATAAAGCCCATGTATATATATCATAAGTTCATGCATTTTTTTCACCATTAAAATCGCACAGTGTATATACTCAACGATTTAACTAAAATTGTAAGGAATTGCATAAGGATGAAGCCAAAGTTTGCATATTAATTAAGCAGGGGTTTTGCATATGTTACCTTAGCCTGTGTACTGGAGTTTAAATATAGTATATCAAACCACTCACCTTAGCAACCATTGCTTCAACTACCATGCTCAACTAAGCTTCTATTTTCCTTTGTCCATGGTTGTAGAGGCTCCCAAATGAATTGAAACTTTTTATACACATCAAACACATTACAAAGGCATTACTAACAACAACAAACACCATTAAATCATTCCAAAATCATAGAGCAAAGCCTATTGACCTTTATACCAAAAACTTAATTAGTTTTGTCAAAATAGGTATCCAACCACTCAAATATCATTTCTAAGCTTATATTTCAACTTCATACATCCTAAATATAATCTAATTAAAAATCTAAACCATCAATTTTACCCAATTTCACCGATTTAATTTTTCCGAAAAAGTCAAGCTTATGTGATTTTTTAAAAAGGTAAAAACATTCAATTTTCTTAAATTCATTAAGGATTTGTTAAATCAAGATCAAATACCTTTTAATTAGATCAAAATGAGTTAGAAATCACTTTAAAACCAAAGCCTAGCCAAGAAATACGAGATCTACCATTTTCAAGCCAAAAATTAACTTAAAATCAAGTGTTATATTGAAATCTTGATTAAACCAGTTAAATCTCGAATTGAAATAATACTTCACTTAGTTTAATCATAAAAAGCTAGAATCTCACCTCAATTTTTCAAAATCAATGAGCTATGGAGCTAATTCAAGCTAAAACGTATGAAGATCTCTTGAGGATTTTAAGGATCAAAACATGAGTGTTCTTCGAAATTGAAAAGAGATTTTGTGTTTAGAGAGCTTAGGAATAAAAAAGGATGAACTAATTTCCGGGGGGAAAAGCTTTGATTTGGTGTTTGGAAAATTTTTGAAGAAGATGAAAAATGGGAGGGAATGAAATGTGGGGTTGTTAAGTAGGCACCCATTTTTAAAAATTAGGTCGTTGCCCATTTAAGCAACTCTATTTTTTTCCCTTTTTCAAATAAGCCCTTGCTTTTCAATTAAAGCCAATTTCAAAATTATTTTCAAATCAACCCTCATTTTTATAAATCCTTTTTCGTCAAATTAATTCCGAGACACCTAATTTTAATTTCCTAACCTACAATTTCTAATTCTAATTATTTTAATAATTTATTATATTAATTCTTAATCATTTAATTATCTAATCTAATTACGGTTTCTAGTTCACTAAACCCCAATTTACTTACCCAATTCTCTCAACCCGATTTTTAGGATGTGACACTCATGACTTAAGTGACTGAGTTCTCTGACAAGCCTGAATTGTCGACAGCTTAGCTACAAAAATATTGTCAGAATTTGATCTGAATTGATAAATATGTCCTCTTACGTTTGATTTTTTTAGAGGTTTCCATTGTTCTAACAGCTTTTGAGGGTTATATATGTAATTTTATATTTTTAGGGCCTAATCATCAAATTTCGTGGTTACTTGTAAAATGTAGGTTTCTTACATACGTCTCGTATGCTCGGGGGCTGCAAACTCGATCCTACACTCATCAGTGCATTGGTGGAAAGATGGAGGCCCGAGGCACACACTTTCCATGTTCCATACAGAAAGTGTACAAACACTCGAGGATGTAGCCTTACAATTCAGTTTACCCATTGATGGGCCAGTCTTCATGGGGTCAATGATCGTTCCTAGTAAAAAAGACCTTTGTGAGGCATTTTTGGGGAAGGTCCTGAACAAGTTTCAATGTGGTTGGATAGAGATGAAGTGGTTGGAAACCAATTTCAAATAGCTTCCTCCCAACGCGACTGACGTCGTCAAAGACCAATGCGCCCGAGCATTCATCCGAAGGTTAATCAGGAAAATTTTAATGCCCGATAAATCTCAAAATTTGATACACATAAAGTGGCTACTACACCTAGCTGACTTCAGAGAATGTGAACGACTGAGTTGGGGATCAGCTGTGTTGGCGACGTTGTACCAAGAGTTGTGTCGGGCGACAAAACCAAATAAGATGTCAATCAATGTTTTCCTTCCCCTGCTGCAGTAATAGGCATAGTGGTGACTACCGTTTTTACGTTCTCAGGTGAACGACCCGTACATGTTCCTATTGGTGACAAGGTAAAAACCATTTCTTAATATATATGTAGTTTTTATAATAAACGTTGTTTATTTATTATATGTTCGAACTAATATATTACTTGTACGGGTAGAACCATAGGCTGAATTACGTGAGACTACCTGAGTAGCTTGAAGATATCAATATACTCTTAGATCAATACTCGGAAGCCAATGTTAGTTACTTATTCTTTCTAACCTATAATAATTGCACAATGATTTAAAATATAATTCCATACATAATGGAATTTATGATTTTGTATTGCAATTTGAATGTATGCCATACACCAAGTTCGATATTAAGAATACGTCCTACCATAATATTTGGCCAATTGGAGTATGTGGAACACAAAAGTGCTGTTGATAGTGTAAGTGATAGTGAAAATACACGAATCAAATCAAGTGATGCAGTAGTTTAGGTGGAGGCAACAAATTACATCACCACCGCGAGACATGGAAGCACTGCACTGCACAAATAAGATCGTAGGATGAAATTCTAATCCATTCGAGGGACATTTTTCTCACCAAACACGACAACCTATTTGGAGAACATGTCATGGTTTAATGTAACCAGAAAGTCATATTTGCTATCAGTAGAGGCGAGAAGTAGGCAACTTAATTAGAAGAGTCAATGGCGGTTACTTTAGCAGCATAGGTCCAAACATGGTCACACGACGAATTTGTCATCGGCTTCAACTGAACGAGCACTACCTATGTCTACGCCATATCTCGATCAGTTCATTCCACTTATTTGTATTCATTTCACTAACCTCGTGCTTTTTCCACAATCACCACACTACGTACCACCATACATCCCTATTTTTACCCCATATCGCAGGTACATATTTGGAGGCATAGACTTCCCTCACATTCTACAACCCTATGCAGATGTCGATGTTGATGCATGTACTGTCACTGATGACGACATTGATCCAATCATTGATGTTAGTGTTGATGCCCAGATCAATGTCGACATATCCGAGTTTTGAGATACCAAACATTTATACACTGGTAGTGTCACAAACACCTACCGTATCATTGTTTTATTGAGATTGGTAATTGACACAACCATCTTCTCATGGAGTGGATGACACATGATGGACGGCTAGGATGACACCGTACTTGAGCACAGAAGAAAGTGATGGAGATGAAGACGAAGTCGAAGCCGAAGGTAAAGATAGAAATAGAGATAAAGACGATGGTGGAGACGAAGATGAGCACGAGGGTAGAAGTGAATAAGAAGAAGATGAGCCGACACTAGTTGTCCATAGAAATCTTGCTTGCACTTGTCAGCCATCGCCCTGTGGTACATATTCGGCCTGATGACAATGATGATGTATTTTTATTTAGCTATTGCGACATCAAATAAGAAACAATAAATTTTGGTTGCAACTGATATTTGTCTTTGTTACATTCTAACGTAAGTTATATGTAAGTTAATAAGAAATAAAAAATTTGTGACACTAAAATAATAGAAGCATTGTAATCAATTTTACATCCTAGGAATAAAAAAATTGCTAGTGACGTTGAGGCCCCAACGTACCCCTCAGTACAAAACATGTTGCCTTCATATGCCTTGGGTTTTTACAGTACCTGCATGACCTTTGTTGATTGTCTCTCTCCTGAATATCTATATTGGTACGTATCCAAGTGGAATTCATGTAACCTTTTTGGACGCGATACAGGTTTATGTTTGGTGACAACTTGTATGACGCGCTGAACACTAGCTGCCAAATACTCTCATCTGAGACGGGTGGGAATTCAAGACTCCATACACTGTGCATGCGTTCTAGTCTCTACGCATCGATAATGTGAGACATGTACTAAATTCGTAGGTTTCCACATGCGGCAATTACATGTGCGTATGGGAATCGAAGTGCTTGAAACCTCCCACAATTACAAGTCTCTCATGTAAGTTTGACACGATATGATGTCCCTAACATGTCCTGGTCATGTCTAGCGTGCTCTGTGACTCGAAATTCTAGGTTCTGACACGAGTGACTCACTACGTACATAGTGTTTTCTCTCGTTGTATTTCGTCTAATTTCTTTTATGACATCCTCGCAAAAAATATGGTTGCTCACTATTTGTCTAGCATATACTGCTGCCCACTTTGGAAATAAGTCAGCCAAGTGAAAGTATGTTTTTTTGACAACTGAGGCTATCGACAAATGACGCGTCCCCTTCAGTACGGAATTGATGCACTTGGCTAGGTTCGGCATCATGTGCTCGTACCATAGACCCCCATCATATGATTGCGTCTACTGTTTGAAGGGTATGTTCGAGAGCTATGTAGCACCGTAGCTTTTGATGGTGAGCAAGTTGTCCAAAATTTCATAGAAACGATGTTGGACCAGCTCGTACCCTATTGAGAAATGCATACCCACGAATGCAAAGAACGAATGAAATATGGTATAACATTACTGTGCAAACAGTGAAAACTACATGCCCGTGTCAATAATTTGAACTTGCTCACTTTCTGAAGGCCATTTTGAGTGGTAGTTGGATCCAACATGTTGTATACAGACAATAGCAGACAAGATTCCAGTTCTTTTGTCTGATATAACACATATGTCAGGCTGCGGGCAAATGCGGCAACACAATTGGCTCAAGAAGAAATCCCAATCATTTTCCTTTTCTCCAGAAGTTATTGCAACGACAATCAACAACTAATTTTGATACCTATCATACAGCCAGGTGCCATCAATTTGCACAAAAGGCTTATAGTGCTAGAAAGCTTCTTTATATTGATTGAAGGTCTAAAATAATTGGTCGAATACTCTTTCCCCAGGGATCGGATGGTTGCTAAAGTACATTGGGTGCATTTCTAGATTGGTTACGAAATCTAGTATGTACCGATCCAATACCTGATACCATTTCCGTAGATAGTTGTATGAACTGTCCTAGTCGTGATGCAACTTATCCATTGCCTTTTTTTTTTGCATCCCATGCTTTGTAGTATGATGGCGTGTAACCACACCAGCTAAGGATATTAGCAATCAACACCGGGATAGGAATCTTGAAACTCGCTTTCATTATTGGTAGAATAATGTCAGAAATAATTTATGAGTCTAGCTGGAGATGGTCCTGACTTGCACCTACAAATTTTGAGTTAAATTTATGTAATAAAAAAAATAAAGACCCCGATTAGGTCACAATATGTAAGAAAATGTAATGATCGCATTGTGCACCTACCACAACACAAGTATCGTAACAGCCTGATTTTAGCTAAATTGGAATAGTAGTTTCGAAACTACAAATTCGATGTCAAAAAATTATTTTAATATTATTTTATGTGTTTACAGCATGATAGCATGTATGTGTGAAAATTTTGTGATTTACTTTTATCGTTTGGATGTTTAATTTGAAAAATAGACTTAATCACGTAAAATACAAAAGTTGCATACTATTTGTTTAAAGTGCTTAATTGCTATGATTAATTAAATTAAAAGTCCTTATGATGAGATTAGACCATTGGTGTTAATGGACATTAATTGACATGCATTATAAATTTTTATGTTTATTCATTAAGGGTAAATAAGTAAATTGATAAATTAAGTTAATTAAATTATATCAAAACATGAATTTGTGTTCATCTTCTTCCTTGGTGACCAAATATCAAAGGAAAAAGAAAGGTTGGAAGCTTTTTAGGGTTCGGCTAATGCATGCTCCAATTGTAAGTAATTTTGAGCTCGATTTTTAGTGATTTATGTGTTTTTGTGATTGTTGCATCTAGTACTAGCTAGCGCGTACCTCCGTTTCTAAAACTGTTAAAGATTTTAAGAGTTGCCATTGATGAGTTTATGTGCTCTTTGGTGTTTGAAGATGAAATATGAATTTTTGATGATAGATTTTCATGTTTTGCAAAGTGATTTTTAATGAAAGTGTAATTTAGGGATTTAATAGTGAAAAGTAAAAAATTGAGTGGTTGAAATATGAAATAAATAAAAGTTTTGGGCTGCTAGGGACATATAAATAATTCGACCAAGCTTGGGTTTATTGAAATTATGTGAATTTTGTTAAAAGTGTGAAAGTTTATGGGCTAATGTGCAAAGAGGCCTAAATTTATGTTTTGCACTAATTGAATGAATGGTTGATTAAATAAGTTAATTTTGAATATATTTAGATCAAGAAAAGAGGAATCCAGAATTAGATCAAAGGAAAGGCAAGATCATCGAGTAATTGACTCATGTCACCCTTTTCATACTCGAGGTAAGTTCATATGTGATGATTTCATTATAAATGTATATTAAAATGCTTTAATATTGCATAAATTGTTAAAACGGGATTATGGATACTGTATGAATTGTGAAAATAACTCTACGAATGCATTTGATAATAGAAACGAAAAGTGTGAAAGCCTAGTTGAACCTTAAGAATAGTTTTGGATACTATTGACATGTCAGTAAGTGATACATTTAGTTGGATTCGGGCCATGATATTAACACTTCATGTGCGTATTTTATCGATTTGGCTTCAGGCCATGCATATGGCCATGATAATAGTTTTCCGGATAAGTTACCTTGATTTGGCTATGGGCCATGGTATAGGTACTTATCGTACGAGAATCCTGAGTATCTGATTTCTATTTCAAATGGTTCAACGGGTAAATGAATGATGTGCCTGAGAAAGAGGTTAGTACGAGGCGATATAAGTATGTGCAGAACCTATTCGAGTATTATATAGTGAAAGTTCGATGAGTTTGTATTTGATCATGTTTTGAGACATGAGAATGGTTTGTAGTTAATGTGTATATGGTTTTGTCATGTGTAATTGGTTGATTTGCATTTATTTGATGAATTAAGTTATTTACATACGAGCTTACTAAGCTATGAAGCTTACTTCATGTTATTTTTCTATGTTTTATAGTGAATCAAGGCTAGCTCAGATCCGGGAGTCATCGGGAACATTATCGCACTATCAAACATCTAAGTTGGTACTTTTGAATTATACATTTATGGTATATGACATTTATAGGCTAGATGTGGTATTTTGGTTGTGATTATAGCCATGAGATTTGGCTTGTAAATGATGTTAATATTGATGTGTGTTTGGCTATTAGAAATGGTTGTTAATGACTTTTGTAAGATGTTTATAATGCCTTGTGAGATGGTTTGTTTTGGCATGGTTGCAACCAAGACATTATGGAAGTTAAAATGGTTATTTGAATTATGGTGGATGAGAGCTTGAGAAAGGCCTTATTGTGGCATGAATTTATATGTCAAATTGGTAGTTAAATAGTATGTACTACAGTGAATAAATTGATTAATTTAAGGATGGTCTTCGTTTGTGAATATTAAGTTGGTATATATATTGTATGAATTAAGGTGAAAGATCATGTTGTTTTGGTATATATTTGAGTAAGTGAATTGGTTGTATTTGTATAGCATGAATTGGGATTGGTTTGGTTGCCCTTTGTGTATAGAAATTGCACATTTTGCCTTGTATAGGTACATTAAAGTTGGGGTGCCAAATTGGCCTTGTAAATGACCTATTTTTGTCCACACGGGCAGAGACACGGATGTGTCTCTCAACTGTGTGTGACTCACAGACATGGTACATGGCCATTTGTCCCCTGATGATGCTTTAGAAATCAAGTCAGGGAGTTACATGGCTTAGACACAATGGCTTGTGGTCAACCATGTGGCCAAGTCAGTATACCCTCCAGTTTTCACATGACTTGGCACACGGGCGTGTCCTCGGCCGTGTGATACAAGTCAGTATGTATGCCCTATTTACACACGACCTGAGACATGGGTGTGTCCACAGCCGTGTGAGGCACACGCCTGTTCACACGGGCGTGTAACCCCCGTATGGTTGAAATTTTTCTAAGTTTCTAAAATTTTCATATGTTATCGGTTTAGTCCTGAACCACTTCTAAAGCATGTTTAAGGCCTCGTAGGTCCTTATAAGGGACAATGTGTTTGTGACTAAATGGTATTTGAGTATGAATGCATAAATTTATAATTTATATATGTTAAATGATGTGTATTGATAGGTAATACCTCGTAACCCTACTCCAGCGACGAATATGGGTTAGGGGCATTACAAGTATGTGGATTGAAATACTTATTTATCATCCACAATTCAATTTTCTTCTGCAAAGACGCCATGATTTTCCATTCACACCTCCCGTCGCATAATGTGCACTTCCCCTCAAATTTTTTCGAATGGGACTTTGTGACGTGGTAGTTCACACCATTTTTACAGATGTACCGCTTCACTGTAGCATGGAAAACATATTTATTTGAGTATTCCATTCCAACTTCTAGTACCTATACATCTGACGATGCCCTTGGATAACCAGATGTTCTGTGCGGTAGCTATCAAAACTCTAAACCATCCTTGACTAATAGGTCGATGTTGGTCATGTGGGGTGGAGATTCATATGCCCTAAAGCGCAGATTTGGAGTATTTTCTAAGTCGTTATAGTCAGAACCGCAAGGTTTTGGCTCCGTTGGAATAGACTCTAGTTTGAAAAAAGTGTCACTTTTAAACCATTTGAACCACACTGTCAGATTGGATCAGGGTCTGACTCTCCTCCGTCAACTACATCGGCTTCCTCTTCTTCTTTGGCCGCATCTTCTTCCTCATTTGCGCCTTCATTGTCACCTTCAAAAAAGGGATTTGATTTACCCTTGCTAGACAAAATGAGTAAGTCATTGGTTCTTCTATAACCTTGATACGTGATATTCGCGACAGGTTTTAAAAATTTATAATTAATTGTTCTTGAAACTAACTATTATCACGATGAAGGCAAGTGTACCTATCGAACAGTAGTATAGCTTTAGCAAGACCGGATTGTCAAACCCAAAGGAACCAAGAGTACTAGTAACATCTAAGTTATATTATTATCTCTCTTGAGACTAATAACATCTAACCCTAGGTTGATTAATTGAAATCTCTTTCTAATTAACGCCCTAGTGTTGCATTAACTCGATCTATGGATCCCCTTATTAGGTTTCACCCTAATCTGGAAAAATCTTATCACCCTATCTCTAGGCGTGCAATCAACTCCACTTAATTATGACAAATTTACTCTTAGACAGGGTCTATTCCTCCTCTAAATAAGAGCATTAACTCGAATCAATATCCTGGAATATTAAAACAAGAATTAAGAACACATAATTAAGAACAAGTCAAATATTTATCATACAATTCAGATAATAATAACAAGATCCGTCTTAGGTTTCATTCCTCTTAGGTATTTAAGTGGTTTAGTTCATAATTATAGAAGAAAACATCTCAGAAGAATACAAAACATAAAGAAAACCTAAAACTCCTGAAGGAACTTGAAGGGAGATCTTCAGTCTTGACGATGAATCCGGCTTTTGAGATGGATCAATCGGCTTTCCTTGAGTAAATCCTTGCTTCCTAGTCCGCGTCTTCCCTCCTGAGTGCCTCCTCAGGTGTTTAAATAGGCTTTAGATTGCCTAAGAGCCCTCAAAATTGGCCTTTTCCGAATAGGACTATACTTGGGCTCGGCAGGGACACGCCCGTGTGAGATTACTGCCACCGGTGGTCAAGGCTGTTGAGTAGGAACGGGCGTGTAGTCTACCCATGTAAGTCGTGCTTCGATCCTTCCAAATGGACACGGCCGCTTAACACGCCTGTGTGAGGAAGTCCAAGCCGTGTTGATTTTCCATGTCGGTCTATTTTATCCGTTTTCGGCCCGTTTCTTGTTCTTTTTACTCTCCTATGCTCACCTAAATATAAAACATGAAATTAAAGGATTAGGAGCATCGAATTCACCAAATCTAAAGAAAAACCATCCATAAATGTGCTAAGCATGGGACAAAAATATGTATAAATTACGGTTTATCAAATACCCCCACACTTAAGCGTTTGCTTGTCCTCAAGCAAAATCCTCAACTCACAATCAAAATAAATTCTTCTCAATTTATAATCCCTATCAATAATATCTCAAAATAATCTATAAGTATTCATACATTGAAAATTCAGCTAAAAGTACATCAAAGCTTTAAACATTCCAAGTTGAGCATTTTATCACGAAAACATAGGTGTCTCCTATCATCTAAGTGATTACCTTTGATCAAAATATCACAGAGTTTAAAATCGTCACTAAAGATTCAATCAAATCACTCAAGGTGTTTAAGGACATCAATTAAAGCACTCATTAGTCAAGATGAAAAGTTATTACCATAGGCTTACTTGAAAATCAAATCTCCACCACTATATATTGAGATGATACATAAATCAAAAAGGTCTTTAGAGGGTTGTAACGTGGCTTTGGTTAGGGGGTATGGTCACAAGCTGAAGGAAAAGGTTAGAATCAAGATTGATTTGAAAAATTACTTGGCTAGAAAAATAACTAGTCATCAATTGAATACAAGTGAGCTTCTTCTCAGAATATGAAATTAATACTTAAGCTCAAAAACGACGAATTATTATTGATATGTATTGAAGTAATATTTTTTTTTATAAGAACAAGTCAAATAACATAGAACTTAATTATCACAACGAAGAATAAAACATAGCTAAGCAATTAATTCAAATTAAATCTCGACAAAAATAGGGGTCAAATTAGGGGATCTCAACAATTAAGGGTTATTGATTAATATTGAGGGTAAATCAATTAGTGGCTTGTTAGGCTCAAAGGGGTTCACTAAGGGTTAATTATGAAGGTAGACTTTTGTGGAGTGAGTGGGTTAAACCTAAGTTCCTTTATCATCTTGACATATCAACTCAAAAAGTGTGGTCTTGACACGCATAATCAAGCAAGTTCTAGAGTAACAAATCAAAACTAACGCACTCATAATGAAAGTGAGCATGAAAGAAATAAAATATGCTCTAAAGGCTCAAGATCTCACAAAAATTATGGCTTTTTGATGTTCAAACTTGTGAATTTCAACTCAAGATAATACCTAAACTTATGGAAATAACCTAAAAGTTTTTAATTCTTCCAAAAATCAACTTATCATGCTTGATTCCCTAATGTCTTAAAGTTTAAACAATCAATGCATAAATGTCTATGTTCTAATTCAAGACATATCAATAAAAATCATAAATTAATTAAAATTCATTCTAATAGTGATATGAGTGATTCACGTGAGAATAAGACAAAATTTAGGGATTTCTAATGATGATATAAAAGACCCCCCACACTTAAGATATACATTGCCCTCAATGTACAAAGATAGACATATCGAGAAATATAGATAAATAATCATAAGATAGGGAAAGAAGTGAAACTTCCTGAATGATGAATGAACTCCTTGAATTGGAGTTTTTAGTTCCTATTTATGATAAGCTTTGGAGCTTTTTATGACTGTGATAAAATCAGGAACTCTTTAGGAAATAATTACTCGTAATGAAATAGCCGAACATAAAAATTGTAAAAACTCAAGATAAAATAGTATTAAAAGGAAGAAAAAAGTAATTTCAAAATATAAAAATAAAAATAAAATAAATAATAGGTGTTGGTAGAGAAATTGGGGCACACGGCCGTGGGGCACGCCCGTGTACCCTCATTTCAGCTCGTGCGTTTCGTGGTTTTCAAAATTGGGCTCATTGGTGTACACAGCCATGTTTCACGGCTGTGTCAATCTTCGTTGGCTTCTCCCACACCCGTGTTATTTTGATAGGCTCGACCACGGTTGGTGGGCATGGTCGTGTCGCACGCTAGTGTTAATTTGGCAGGATTGCCCATGACCAAGTCGCACGGCCGTGGTGATCGCGTGATTCGTAACAAGTAATAAATATTTATAATGAAGATCAAACCTAGACTAACTATTATCATTATGAAAAGGCAAGCACACCTATCGAACAATAGTATAGTAATGGCAAGACCGGGATATCGTACCCAAGGGAACCAAAAGTACTAGTAATAACTATCTTTTTATTATTTAACCTAAGAATAAAGGGGTTTTTGTTTTAATTAACTAATTATCTAAACTAAGAACACACAGAGAAAAGAATTGGGGAATTGCTTTTGGGAAAAATCGATTGACTTGAGACAATACCTAAGGAAAAATCCACCTAGACTTTACTTGTTATCCTGGCTCCGAATCGGACAATTTATTCATTCAACTTGTTCCGTAGAGATCCCTAAGTCATGTTATTATCCTTATTCAAGAATAATAACGTCTAATCCCTAGATTGAATAACAGAGACTTTTCTCTAATTAACACTCTAGGGTTGCATTAACTCGATCTATGGATCCCCTTATTAGGTTTCACATTAATCTGGCAAAATCTTGTCACCCTATTTCTAGGCGCGCAATCGACTCCGCTTAATTATGACAAAAGTACTCTTAGACAGGGTCTATTCCTCCTCTGAATAAGAGCATGGCTTGAATCGGTATCCTGGGATATCAAAACAAGAATTAAGAACACATAATTAAGATCAAGTTAAATATTTATCATACGATTTAGAAAATAATAACAAGATTCATCTTAGTTTTCATTCCCCTTAGATATTTAGGGGATTTAGTTCATAACTAAATAAGAAAACATCTCAGAAGAATAAAGAATAGAAAACATAAAGAAAACCCAAAACTCCTAAAGGGAAATTGAAGAGAGATCTTCAGTCTTGATGATGAATCCGGCTTCTGAGATGGATCAATCTGCTTCCTTGAGGTAATTCCTTACCCCCTATTCTCCATCTTCTTTTTTTCTCCTCTGCTAGGGTGTATTTATAGGCTTTGGAATGCCTAGAAGCCCTCAAAAGTGGCCTTTTCCGAATTGGACTTAACTTGGGCTCATTAGGGATACACCCGTGGCGCACGCCTGTGTTCGATTACTTCAGGCCGTGTTCGAGCCTGTTAAATTGACACGGCCGTGTGGTCTGCCCGTGTGAGGAGGTCCAGCCAGTGTTGATTTCGTACTTTGGCCCATTCTCTCCGTTTTTGGCCTGTTTCTCGTTCCTTTTGCTCTCCTATGCTCTCTTAAGTATAAAACATGAAATTAAAGCAATTAGGAGCATCAAATTCACCAATTCTTATGGAAAATCATCCATAAAATTCTTTAAACATGGGGTAAAAATATGTATAATTTACGGTTTATCAAATACCCCCACACTTAAGCATTTGCTTGTCCTCAAGCAAAATTCTCAACTCATAATCAAAATAAATTCTTCTCAACTTATAATTTCTATTGATAATATCTCACATTAATCCACAAGTAACCATACATTGAGAATTCAACTAAAAGAACATAAAAGTTTCAAACATTCCAAGTTGAGTATTTAGTCATGCAAACTTAGGTGCTTCCCTTCGTCTAAGTAATCACCTTTGATTCATAATATCACAGAGTTTCACATCCTCACTAAAGGTTCACTCAAATCACTCGAGGTGTTTAAGGACAATAAATGAAGCAGTCAATAGTCAATAGTGAAAAGTCATTACCATAGGCTTGCATGAAAATCAAATCTCTACTACTATAATTTAAGATGATACATCAATAAAAAGGTCTTTATAGGGTTGGAATGAGGCTTGGTTAGGGGGTGTGGTCACAAGCTGAAAGAAAGGGTTAGAATCGAGATTGAATTGAAAAATTGCCTAACTAGAAAAAGAGTTAATCTTCACTTGCGTACTATAGAGCTTCTCTCAGAATATAAAAGTACATATATATATATATAGTTCTTTTTTTTTTAGAACAAGTTAAATAATATAGACTAAATATCAAGAACAAAACTTAGCTAGGCAATCCATTCAACTCAAATCTTAACAAAAATAGGGATTAATTTAGGGGATTTCAACAATAATGGGTTAAAGGTTAATATTAAAGGTAATACAAGAAATGCTTTGTTAGGCTCAAGGGCGTTTACTAGGATTTAATCGTAGAGGTAGGCTTTTTATGGCATGAGTGGATTAATCTTAAGTGCCTTAATCATTTTGACATATCAAATCAAATTGTGTGGTCTCGACATGCATAATCAAGCAAGTTCTAGAATAATAGTTCAATACTGACGCACTCAAAACAATAATAAAAGTGAGCATGAAAGGATGAATAGATGCTCAAAAGGCTAAAAAATCTCACAAAAATTATGGCTTTTTGATGTTTAGACTCGTGGATTCCAATTCAAAGTAATACCTAGACTTGGGGAAACAACCTATAATTTTAAATTCTTAAAAATCAACTTATCATGCTTGATTCTTTAATGTCTTAAAGTTTAAATATCAATGCATAATTGCCTATGTTTTAATTCAAGATATATCAATCAAAATCATAAATCAATTAAAATTTATCCTAAATATGATATGAGAGCTTTTCAAGAGAATAAGGCAAACATTCAGGGATTTTTCTGATAATGAAATAAATATCCCCCCACACTTAAGGTGTACATTGCCCTCAATGTACAAAGATAGATATTAGAGTATGAGAATAAGATATGGAGAGAAGTGAAGCTCTCTGTACTAAGGATGGATGATATTCTTGGATTGGTGAGATCGAGTATTGGAAATGAATAGGATGTCAAGCAAAGGTTACAAAGATTAGCCATGTTTAAAAGGAAAACAAATGAATCTTAAACACATAATAAAAGGAAAATAAAATAAAATAATGATTTGAATTTCTCAAATGGCACGGCCGGTGCACACGCCCGTGTGTGATGTGATTCACTTTTCCCACGGTCGTGTAGCCCAACACACGCCTGTGTTGTTTCGATAGCAATGTCCACGGGTGCTGGACACGGGCGTGTTTCACGCCCGTGTTTATTTGGTAGATTCAATCACGGCCATGTCGCACGGTCGTGGCGTTTTATCGTAGCCCATGTTTGGGGAAATCTTTACCCTATTTTCACACGGCCATAAACACGCCCGTGCTCGTGGCCGTGTTCTTCTGGAAAACCTGTATTCTAGTGTTCTGTTAGTAAGATAGATGTTGAAGACTAAAACTTAAAGAGTTTAATACAGTTAGTGCTCGGGTTGCCTCCCGAGAAGCGCTTATTTATAGTCTAAGCTCGACTTCCCTCTCTGTTGAATGATCATGGTGGTTCGAGGAGTTTATTCTCCTCACTCCTGTTGTCAATCTCATCAAAATAAAGTTTTAAACAGGTGTTGTTTACCTTAAAAGTACCGAACTTGGGATGACTCACCTCGACCGTACCGAATGGGAAAATGCTGAGTACTGTAAGAGGGATTTCTTCATTCGGTGTGGTAGTGACAATATGAGGATCTGCGGCATTTAATAAGACTTTATCTCTAACTTTAAGTTGATTTGGAGAGGTGTCAAGCTCTTTCTAGCATAGTTTTGGTTTATCGTGTGTTCTCGGTTTATGTGTTCTCCATTCATCTAGCTCCTCTATTTGCAGCCTTCATTCTTCACGAATAGATCCTTTACTATTGTTTGAGAGTGGCTCATGTACTTCCTTCAGACTTATCTCCTGCAAAGTGGATTGTATCATGTGGTCAGTTTTAATAGAATGGTTTAGACGATCACCTTCAATTCCCGATGTGTTGTCAGAATTGCGAGCTTGAAGGGTTAGTGTTTCGTCTCCTACGAGGAGCGTGAGCTCACCTGTGCCAACATCAATAATTGTTTTAGCAGTTTTTAAAAAGGAAATTCCTAGAATTAAAGGAGTGTTGCTATCCTCTTCTATGTCTAAAACAATGAAGTCAACGGGAAATATAAATTTGTCGATTTTTACTAGCACATCTTCAATAATACCCCTAGGAAATCTTATAGTCTTATCTGCTAATTGAATGCTCATCCTTGTCTATTTGGGTTTCCCGAGACCTAGTTGCTTAAACATTTTATAAGGCATGACGTTGATACTAGCCCCTAAATTAGCTAATGCATTATTGACATCTAAACTACCAATTAAGTAAGGAATCGTAAAACTCCCTGGATCTTTTAGTTTGTTTGGTAGCTTATTTTTTAGAATAACTGAGCAGACTGCGTTTAGCTCCATATGCGGCGCCTCGTCCAACTTCCGTTTATTTGCTAGCAGCTCTTTTAAGGATTTCATTGCGTTTGGCATCTGCGATAGGGCTTCAATAAATGGTAAGTTAATATGTAATTTTTTTAAGAGTTTAAGGAATTTACCAAATTGTTCATCTGAGCGGTCTTTCCTTGTCGCATTAGGGTACGACACACGAGGTTTATATTCGACATTCACCGATTTGTTTGTATTTTGATCTACCTCACCTTGACATTTGCTTACCACAGTTTCTTGCCTCAGTTCTGGTTCAGGCTCAACGACTCCTTCGTCATCTTGAATATTAATTATGTTGAGCTGTTCCCTCGGGTTAGGTTCGGTATTACTTGGCAAAATACTTTGTGGTCGTTCGGAGATTAGTTTGGAAAGCTGGCCTATCTGAGTTTCGAGTCCTTGAATTGATGCTTGCTAATTTTTAAGTGTTGTCTCGGTGTTCTAAAAATGGGTTTCTGACACAGATATAATCTTTGAGAGAATCTCTTCAAGGTTTGGCTTCTTGTCTTGTTGGTAGGGTGGTTGCTGAAACCCCAGAGGATGTAGTGGTCTTTGATTTTCTTGACCGCCACACAAAAAATTAGGATGGTTCCTCCAACCTGCATTGTAAGCGTTACTATATGGATTGTTTTGAGATCGAAGATTATTACCCATGTAATGTAATTGCTCATTTTCATGTTGTGGCCATAAGGTTGGTATTCTGAATAGCTTATTCCACCTCCACTTGCTTCGCACTGCATCAGTGGGTGAACCTGTGAAGAACTAAGAAAACCATCAATCTTTTTATTTAAGAGTTCTACCTGATTAGATAGCATGGTGACTGAATTGACATTATACACGCCGGCTGTTTTTGTTGGCTTTGTCCTCATGACTTGCCACTGATAGTTATTTAGTGACATCTCTTCAATAAACTCATAGGCAGCTTTAGGTGTTTTATTATTGATGGTTCCGCCAGCAGCTGTGTCAACCATTTGCCGAGTTGAAGGATTCAGACCATTGTGGAATGTTTGTACTTGAAGCCAAAGCAGTAACCCATGGTGAGGGCACCTTCTCATAAGTCCTTGTATCTCTCCCATGCATCGTAAAGTGTTTTTAAGTCCATCTACACAAAAGAAAAGATATCATTACGTAATTTAGCCGTTTTAGCCGGCGGAAAATATTTTAGTAAAAATTTTTCGGTCATTCGTTCCCAAGTAGTGATAGACCCTCGTGGTAACGAGTTCAACCACTATTTAGCTTTGTTTCTCAGAGAAAAGGGAAACAACCAAAGATGTATGGCATCATTAGAAACGCCATTGATTTTAAATGTATTACAAAATTCCAGAAATTTTGCTAAGTGAGCGTTGGGATCTTCATCCTGCAAACCATCAAACTGAACAAACTACTGTATCATTTGAATTGTGTTGGGTTTCAGTTCAAAATTATTTGCAGCTACAGTAGGTCTAACTATCCTAGATTCAGTTCCTGTTAAAGAAGGTTTAGCATAATCATACATAGTACGTGGAGCAGGATTTTGATTAGCCGCAATTGCAGGAGGTAGCTAATTGTTTTGGTTTTCAGCCATCTCTTCGGTTGAGGGTTAAGTATTGTCTTCTTGCTCGTTCTCCGTGTATCCTAAGCTGTGCCTTATTTCTCTTTGGTTTCTACGAACTGTGGGATCGATTTCTTCTTCAAAAAGTAATGGTCCTGACGGGTTTCTTCTAGTCATAAATTATAAAAACCTGCCAAGAGAAAGAAAAAGTAAATTAATAAATAATAATAATAATATTTAATTTAATTTAATTACAAGAAAAATAAATGGCTAAAGTAATAAAAATTGAGCGTTCCTAATAGTTTAGTTCCCCAGCAACGGCGCCAAAAACTTGATCGCGTGATTCGTAACAAGTAATAAATATTTATAAAGAAGATCAAACTTAGACTAACTATTATCATGACGAAAAGGCAAACGCACCTATCGAACAATAGTATAGTAATGGCAAGATAGGGATATCGTACCCAAGGGAACCAAAAGTACTAGTAATAACTATCTTTTTATTATTTAACCTAAGAATAAATGGGGTTTTGTTTTAATTAACTAATTATCTAAACTAAGAACACACAGAGAAAAGAATTGGGGAATTGCTTTTGGGAAAAATCGATTGACTTGAGACAATACCTAAGGAAAAATCCACCTAGACTTTGCTTATTATCCTGGCTCCGAATCGGACGATTTATTCATTCAACTTGTTCCATAGAGATCCCTAAGTTATGTTATTATCCCTATTTAAGACTAATAACGTCTAATCCTTAGATTGAATAACAGAGACTTTTCTCTAATTAACACTCTAGGGTTGCATTAACTCGATCTATGGATCCCCTTATTAGGTTTCACCCTAATCCGGAAAAATCTTGTCACCCTATTTCTAGGCGCGTAATCGACTCCGCTTAATTATGACAAAAGTACTCTTAGACAGGGTCTATTCCTCCTCTGAATAAGAGCATGGCTTGAATCGGTATCCTAGGATATCAAAACAAGAATTAAGAACACATAATTAAGAACAAGTTAAATATTTATCATACGATTTAGAAAATAATAACAAGATTCTTCTTAGGTTTCATTCCCCTTAGGTATTTAGGGGATTTAATTCATGACTAAATAAGAAAACATCTCAAAAGAATAAAGAATACAAAACATAAAGAAAACCCAAAACTTCTGAAGGGAAATTGAGGAGAGATCTTCAGTCTTGATGATGAATTCGGCTTCTGAGATGGATCAATCAGCTTCCTTGAGGTAATTCCTTACCCCCTATTCTCCGTCTCTCTTTTTCTCCTCTGCTAGGGTGTATTTATAGGCTTTGGAATGCCTAGAAGCCCTCAAAAGTAGCCTTTTCCAAATTAGACTTAACTTGGGCTCGGCAGGGACACGTCCGTGGCACACGCCCGTGTTAGATTACTTCAGGCCATGTTTGAGCCTGTTAAATTGACACGGCCTTGTAGTCTGCCCGTGTGAGGAGGTCCAGCCCGTGTTGATTTCGTACTTTGGCCCATTTTCTCCGTTTTTGACCCATTTCTCGTTCCTTTTGCTATCCTATGCTCTCCTAAGTATAAAACATGAAATTAAAGCAATTAGGAGCATCGAATTCACCAATTCTAATGGAAAATCATCCATAAAATGCTTTAAACATGGGATAAAAATATGTATAATTTATGGTTTATCACGTGGCAACCTATCGGATCCCGTGTTGGGAAAATGTTTTTGCTCTGTTTGCACACGGTCGTATCGCATGGCCGTGTTGCCTCCCGTGGTATATTCACGACCTATGGCATACCCGTGTGCCTGGCCATGTGGTTTTGGAAATCCTATGTGCAGTGACTCAGTTAGTGAATTAAATGTTAAAGAGTAAAATTTAAAGAAGTTAACACTGTTAGTGCTCGGGGTACCTTCCGAGAAGTGCTTGTTAATAGTCTAGGCTCGACTCTACCTTGTGGGTATATTTAGGTAAATTCATGGAGCCGTAGCTCCTCTTTATCGTCTTTGAAATCCTCACCGTTATACATTTTAAGACAATGTCCATTTACCTTAAAAGTGCCTTGTGATGGATGACTTACCTCTACTGTGCCATATGGAAACACAGTTTGAACTACGAAAGGACCTGACCATCGTGATTTAAGCTTTCCAGGAAACAATTTGAGCCTCGAGTTATATAACAGGACAAGATCTCTAACTTTAAATTGCCTTTGTTGCTTCAAACGGGTGTCGTAGTGGCACTTCATCGCTTTCTTATATAGGCGCGAATTTTCATATGCATTGGCTCGCCACTCATCTAACTCGTTCAACTGCATCAACCTATTTTTACCTGCAACTTTGGGGTCAAGGTTTAGAAATTTTATAGCCCAGAATGCTTTGTTTTCTAACTCAAACGGTAGGTGACAACTTTTCCCATAAACAAGTCTGTAAGGTGATGTTCCTATGGGAGTCTTAAAAGCAGTTCTAAACGCCCATAAAGCATCATCTACTTTCATCACCCAATCCTTTCTGTTTAATTCTAATCCCTTTTCTAGGATACGTTTAAGCTATCGGTTCGCTATTTCGACTTGGCCACTAGTTTGAGGGTGATAAGGGGTAGTTGTTCTGTGATGAACTCCGTATTTCTTAATGGTCTTGTCAAATTGGGCGTTACAAAAATGAGTACCCCTATCACTGATAATTGCTCTAGGTGTACCAAATCAAGAGAAAAATTTCTTAAGAAATCGTACTACTACTCTAGCATCATTGGTAGGTAAAGCTTGGGCTTCAACCCATTTGGACATATAATCAACAGCTAATAAGATGTATTTATTCCCGAATGAACTAAGGAATGGACCCATGAAGCCGATACCCCAAACGTCAAATATTTCACATGAGAGCATATATGTCTGAGGCATTTCATCATGTTTGGATATATTACCTGTTCTTTGACATTTTTCACAAGAAGTAACATACCTATTGGCATCTTTGAATAGGGTGGGCTAATAAAAACCTAATTTGAAGACTTTATATGCGGTCTTATTTCCACCGTAACGTCCTCCAGTCGGTCCTGAGTGGCAATGTTCCAAGATTTTCAATGCTTCTGTCCTTGTAACACATCTCCTAATGATTTGATCTGCACATTTACGGAAAACAAAAGGGTCTTCCCAGAAGTAGTTTTTCACATGAGTCAAGAATCACTTCTTTTGCTGATGTGTCAACATTTTGGGATAATGTTAGCGGCTAAAAAATTTGCAATGTCTGCAAACCAAGGTACCTCAGAATTAGATATAGCAAAAAATTATTTTTGAGGGAAGAATCATTTATTTCAATGTCATCTCGCTCTTTGGTACTTAAGTTTTCAAGCCTAGAGAGATGGTCAGTCGCAAGATTTTCAGGTCCTTTCTTATCCTTAATCTCCAAGTCAAATTCAACTAGTAACTCTTTCTCCGTGGGGGTGTAGTTTTCTTGTGCGGTTGTCAAAGTCCTGCTAGCATAATAGATAGGTTGAAAATGTTTATCTCTTCACTGTCTTAAAACTACACCTACTGCAAAATCACTCACATCGCACATTAGTTCAAAAGGTGAATTCCAATCAGGTGCAATTAAAATTGGAGCTTTAGTCAGTTTATCCTTTAAAGTATTAAATGCTTCTAAACACTCTTGATCGAAATTAAAAGGCACATCTTTTTCTAGTAATTTAGTCAAAGGCTTAGCTATTTTAGAAAAGTCTTTAATAAATCTTCTATAAAACCCAACATGTCCTAAGAAGCTTCTAATAGCCTTAACCGAATTAGGGGAAGGTAGTTTTCCAATTGTTTCAATTTTAGATTTATCAACCTCAATCCCTCTATTAGAAATTTTATGTCTTAACACAATACCTTCTTGAACCATAAAGTGACATTTTTCCCAGTTAAGCACAAGGTTTGTTTCCTCACATCTTATTAACACTCGTTTTAAATTTTTGAGGCAAAGATGGAAAGAGTTACTGAAAACTGAGAAATCATCCATAAATACCTCCATGACGTCTTCTACGAGTTCATCAAAAATGGCCATCATGCAGCGCTGAAAATTAGCAGGAGCATTACATAATCCAAAAGGCATTCTACGATAATTAAATGTACCGTATGGACATGTAAATTTCATCTTTTCTTGATCTTCAAAAGCTATTGGGATTTGGAAATAGCTAGAGAGTCAGTCTAAAAAGCAGTAGTATATGTGTCCTGACAATCTTTCCAACATTTGGTCAGTGAATGGAAGGGGGAAATAGTCTTTTCTCGTGGCATCATTTAGCTTCCTATAATCAATGCACACTCTCCAACCTGTGACTGTCCTTGTTGGGATTAATTCATTATTCTCATTGGCTACAAAGTCATGCCTCCTTTCTTAGGAACAACCTGCACTGGACTCACCCAAGAACTGTCAGAAATAGGATAAATAATTCTAGCATCTAGGAGTTTAATTACCTCAGTTTTGACAACTTCCTTCATGTTGGGGTTCAGTCGTGTTTGGGCTTGCATGCATGGTTTATATTCATCTTCCATTAAAATTTTGTGGGTGCAAAAAGAAGGGTTGATCCCTTTAATGTCAGAAATTTTCCAAGCTATGCCCCTTTTATACTCTCTTAATACTTGGAGTAATTCCTCTTTCTCCTTAGGTTGCAAGTTGGATGCAATAATTACCGATAATGTAGAATTATTTCCAAGGAATGCATAATCCAAGTGATTCGGTAATTTTTTAAGCTCCAGTTTGGGAGGTTCGTCAATAAAGGGTTTTTGCTTAAGTTTATCTTTTACCTTAATTCCCTCATATTTTGCTAGTTTTGGGGAGGTTTCATTGGAGTTCAGTTTGGTTCCTATCTCAGAATCATCATCCACCCCCTCTCCTTGAGCGAGACATAGTTCCATCGTGTCCTTGTGTACGATTTCCTGAAAAGATTCTTGACTAGCATGATCAATAGAGTCGATAAAATAACATGAGTCATCCTGTTCTCTAGAAAATCTCATGGCATCATAAATTTTAAAAATAATCTCTTTGTCACCTACTCTAAGTATCAATTTACCATCACCCACATCAATTACAGCCCTAGCAGTGGCTAAAAATGGTCGACCTAAGATTAAAGGCATCTCAACATCTTCATCCATGTCAAGCACAATGAAACCAACAGAGAATATAAATTTATCTACTTTTACAAGTACGTCCTCTATAATTCCCCTAGGATATTTAACAGATCTATCAGTTAATTGAATACTCATCCTAGTGGGTTTAGGTTCCCCTAGACCAAGTTGTTTAAACATTTTATATGGCATCAAATTAATGCTGGCGCCTAAATCAGCTAGTGCTTTATCAACATTCAAACTACCAATGAAGCAGGGAATAGTAAAACTTCCTGGATCTTTCAGTTTGGTTGGCAGTTTATTTTGAAGCACGGCTGAGCATTCCTCATTAAGTTCCACTGTAGATAAGTCTTCAAACTTCCTTTTGTTTGTTAGAAACTCCTTTAAAAATTTTGCATATGTAGGCATTTATGATATAGCTTCAACAAAAGGTAAGTTAATATGCAGTTGTTTAAAAAGTTCAAGAAATTTATCGAATTGTGCATCCATGCAGTCTTTCTTCAACTTTTTTGGGTATGGGATTGGTGGTTTATATTCTTTTGGCATTAGATTGTCATTGTTTTTTAGTTCGACCTCCTTTCTGTCAACTTCTTGTGATGGCTTCTTTTCAGATTCAGCTAACACTTTCCCACTCCTTAGTGTAATTGCTTTCACGTGCTCTTTTGGGTTGGGTTCAATGTTACTAGGTAGACTTCCTGGTGGTCTTTCAGAAATTAATTTGGCGAGCTGTCCTATCTGAGTTTCGAGCCCTTGAATCAATGCTTGTTAATTCTTAAGTGCTGTTTCGATATGCTGAAAATCAGTTTCTAACACTGAGATGAATTTTGTTAGCATCTCCTCAAGGTTCGACTTTTTCTCTTATTGGTAAGGTGGTTGTTGGAAACCTGGAGGTGGTGGTCTCTGATTCCCTTGGCCTCCCCATGAGAAATTTGGGTGGTTCCTCCAACCTGCATTGTAAGTATTACTATAAGGATTATTTTGAGATCGAGGATTATTACCTATATAATTTAACTGCCCGTTCTCCATGTTGTGGCCATAGGGTGGGTAATCTGAATTGTTTGATCCACCTCCACTTGCTTCGCACTGTATTACTGGGTGAACCTGTAAAGAACCAAGAAAACTGTCAATTTTTTTATTCAAAAGTTCTACCTGATTGGAGAGCATAGTGACTGAATCAACGTTAAAAACGTCGGCTGCTTTCGTTGGCTTTGTCCTCATGACTTGCCACTGATAATTATTCAGTGACATCTCTTCTATAAATTCATAAGCATCCTCAGGTGTCTTATTATTGATAGCTTAGCCAGTGGCTGCATCGATCATTTGTCGAGTTAAAAGACTCAGGCCATTGTGGAACGTTTAAACCTGTAGCTAGAATGGTAACCCATGGTGATGGCACCTTCTCAACAGATCCTTGTATCTCTCCCATGCATCGTAGAGTGTTTCTAAATCCATCTGCACAAAAGAGGAGATATCATTACGTAACTTGGCTGTTTTAGCTGGCGAAAAATATTTTAATAAAAACTTTTCGGTCATTTGTTCCCAATTAATGATTGACCCTCATGGTAACGAGTTCAACCATTGTTTAGCCTTATTCCTTAATGAAAAAGGGAATAATCGAAGGCGAATGTCGTCATCAGAAACGCCATTAATTTTAAATGTATCACATAGTTCCAAAAAGTTTGCCAAGTGAGCATTGGGATCTTCGTCCTGCAAACCATCAAACTGAACAAATTGTTGTATCATTTGAATTGTGTTAGGTTTCAGTTCAAAAGTATTTACAGCAACAGCAGGCCTAACTATGCTCGATTCAGTTCCTGTTAAAGAACGTTTAGCATAATCATACATAGTACGTTGAGCAGGATTCTGATTAGCAGCAATTGGGAGGTAGCAAATTTTCTTGATTTTTAGCCATCTCCTCGGTTGTGGTTGAAGTATCTTCCTCTTGCTCTTTTTCTGTGTATCGTAAGCTTCACCTTATTTCTCTTCGATTTTTGCGAACTGTGCGGTCGATCTCGCCGTAAAAAAGTAGTGGTCCTGACGGGTTTCTTCTGGTCATCAACTAGAAAAAACCTGTCAGAAAAAAATAAATGAAGAATTAGAAAAGAGAATAAAAATTTAAATTGCAATAAAAGTAAAATGGCTAAAGTAATAAAAATCGAGTGTTCCTAATATCCTAGTTCTCCGGCAACGGCGCTAAAAACTTGATACGTGATATTTGAGACAGGTTTTAAAAATTTATAATTAATCGTTCTTGAAACTAACTATTATCACGATGAAGGCAAGTGTACCTATCGAACAGTAGTATAGCTTTAGCAAGACCGGATTGTCGAACCCAAAGGAACCAAGAGTACTAGTAATTACTTTCTTTTCATTATTTAGCCTAAAAATTAAGGGATTTGTTTATCTAAACTAATTAACTAAACTAAGATTGCATAGAGATAAAATTGGAAAAAAAAAGCTTTTAGGAAAACTCGATTGATTAAGATAATACCCAAGGAAAAACCCACCTAGACTTCACTTGTTATTTGACTCTGAATCAGACGATTTATTCATTTGACTTGATCCGTAGAAATCCCTAAATTTTATTATTATCTCTCTCAAGACTAATAATGTCTAACCCTAGGTTGATTAATTGAAATATCTTTCTAATTAACGCCCTAGTGTTGCATTAACTCGATCTATGGATCCTCTTATTAGGTTTTACCCTAATCCGGTAAAATCTTATCACACTATCTCTAGGCGTGCAATCAACTCCGCTTAATTATGACAAATTTACTCTTAGATAGGGTGTATTCCTCCTCTGAATAGGAGCATTAACTCGAATCAATGTCCTGGAATATTACAACAAGAATTAAGAACACATAATTAAGAACAAGTCAAATATTTATCATACAATTTAGATAATAATAACAAGATCCATCTTAGGTTTCATTTCCCTTAGGTATTTAGGGGGTTTAGTTTATAATTATAGAAGAAAACATCT
Source organism: Gossypium arboreum (assembly GCF_025698485.1). Classification (NCBI taxonomy): domain Eukaryota; kingdom Viridiplantae; phylum Streptophyta; class Magnoliopsida; order Malvales; family Malvaceae; genus Gossypium; species Gossypium arboreum. The sequence goes on from NC_069071.1 coordinate 6,445,066, forward strand.
TAGAAGAATACAAAACATAAAGAAAACCCAAAACTCCTGAAGGAACTTGAAGGGAGATCTTCAGTCTTGATAATGAATCAGGCTTATGATATAGATCAATCGGCTTTCCTTAAGTAATTCCTTGCTTCTTACTCTGCGTCTCCCCTCCTTAGTGCCTCCTCAGGTGTTTAAATAGGATTTAGAATGCCTAAGAGACCTCAAAATTGGCCTTTTCCGAATAGGACTATACTTGGGCTCAGCAGGGACACGCCCGTGAGACACGCCCATGTGCAATTACTCTAGCCCGTGGTCAAGGCTGTTAAATAGGCATGGGCGTGTAGTCTAGCCGTGTAAGTTGTGCTTCGATCCTACCAAATGGACACGGCCGTTTGACACACCCGTGTGAGGAAGTCCAGGCCGTGTTGATTTCCCATGTGGGTCTATTTTCTCCGTTTTCGGCCCGTTTCTCGTTCTTTTTACTCTCCTACGCTCACCTAAGTATGATACATGAAATTAAAGGATTAGGAGCTTCGAATTCACCGAATCTAAGGAAAAACCATCCATAAATGTGCTAAGTATGGGACAAAAATATGTATAAATTACGGTTTATCAAACCTTGTACCCACTAAAATCTACACCAGATTGGTGGTCGGTGTATGTCGATGCCCCTCGGTATAAGTGCTTCCATTCTATGACATCGATTTGCCAAATTTGAAATCAAACGCACTGATTAAATGTCGAGTCCGAGGATTGAGATTCAAGTTATGCTCATATCCTATCCGTTAGGGGCCACCAAAGCTTAAATGTAATGACCCGAATTTTACCGTTACCGAAAAAGTGTATTTTTAGGTCTCTATTTCTGAAAAATAGATTCATAAATATTTATTAAAAATATTTACGAAGTTAATTAAATGGTTAATTAGAGTTTAATTAAGTTAATTTAGCTTAATTAAGAGTAATTAAGCAAAATGACCAAAATTGAAAAAAGTGCAAAAGTTTAATTATAGATTAAAAGAAAATGAAAAGGACCAAAATGTAAATTATGCCATTTTTCCTAAGTGAGTGGCATAAACATAAAAATCGAGATTTTATGTGTTAAAATATATTAAATTATTATTTATTATTATAGTTTTATATTAAATTATTATTGTTATTGTTATTATTATTTAATTGATATTATATTATTAAATTAAATAAATTAAAATTTGACAAATGTATAGTACATATGGTGACATGTGTAATGCTAATATACATACAATTGTAAAATACATGTATGTTTACTTATTATATAAGTATATTATTAAATTATATTTTACATATATATATATATAGTAAATAAATGAAAAAAAAAACAAAAAGAAATGAAAAGAGAAACAGGCAAACGAAACAGAGAAGAACAGGGGAGAAAGAAAGGAAAGAAAGAAAGAAAGGGAGAAAAGGGAAAATTAAGGTTTTGAAGCTTTAAATTTTAATAGGTAAGTCAATCAAGCCCTTTTTATTTAATTTTGATGTTTTGGAAGCCTTAAAACAAGGTTTTGATGAAATTAAGTTTATATTTTGAAAGTTATTAGATTTCTAGATATTGTTCATGTTGAATAAAATGATGAATTAAGGTCTAAATTGATAGAAATTGAAGTTAGAAGTGAAATAAGGATTGAATTGTAACGTAATTCATAAGTTTTATGTTGTAAAGGTTAATTTGAGAAAATTTTGAAATTAATGAGATAAGCTAAAAATTTAATAGTTAAATTTGAGTTTGGATGGAATTTGAATAGAAATGGAGAATGAATTAAGTTAGTAAAGTGAATGAATTAGTTAGGACCTAATTGGAAATAAGGTGAAAATTGAATAGAAATTCAATTAATTATTATAATAAGTGCTGAAAGTTAATGGTATAATTATTTTAATTTCCGTAGCTAATGTTGTCTTGGGAAATCTTGGTTAAGCAAGGACAAGGCAAAGACAACGGGAGTTAGCTTGGAAACTACGGTTTGTATTTCTATAAACCGAATCTAAAATTTATTTGTTGAATTTATTATTTATATGAATGGTAAGTATTATTATTATTATTATTATTATTATTATGGTATTGAATTGAATAAAAATTCATGAATTATTAGTGATTATTGATATTGAATAGAATGTGTGAATATTGAGTGGAAAATTGAAAAATGTATATTGCATTGAAATTGATTTGCATGTGGATTGATATGGAAAAATGTATTAAATTGAATTGAAATTAAATTACAAATGAAATTGAAAATTTGAAAGTTTATTGAATACCCTATTAACTGTATCGGGCTAGTCGGATATAGTTGGCATGCCATAGGATTGCAAGTGTTCAGGGATATTCCAACTGTGTGTCGATGAGATACTATATGTGTCGACTCATCGTGGATCGTTCGGATTTGTTCTCAAGAGGTACTCCGTGTCCGATCATTATTCTTTATCGCTTTTGATTTGTTCCGATGAGGTACTTTGTTTACCGCCATCATATCATTATCATTACCCTTACGGTGTATTCCAACTTTGGCCGATGAAACACTATATACTATCCCCGGTGCGTGGGTTGGATCCGTGTATCCATCCAGGTTCGAGTCATGTTAATAGGGATAATGAAAAGTATTAAAGATTGTCTGCTACTGAATAATTGACTGTTACACAGAATAAACAACTGATACTGAATAAATGAATATTACTGATTAACCGATTATTACTGTTGGCTGACTGGTACTGAACGATAAAGATCAATTGGTTGTTACCAAAGAATATTGACTGTTATTGAAATGAGATAGTACAGAATATTGAATGAAAGGTGAATAATATTATTTCTCAATGAATTGTAAATAAAAGTACTGAAAAAACTAATTGTTACTGAATAATGGACTGCTACTGAATGTCTGGATGATACTGAACATAGGTTATTAATGAATAAATATGAAAAATCGACGGATAATGAATAAACATTGAAACTGTATACATTTCATCGAAAGTGATTAACAAGATCTTAGCATTATATATATTAAAAACAAATGATTGAACTATTAGGAGTAATAGATTGAATTCTCAAGGTTCATTGATATATGATTTATTATTGACTTAAGTATCGGTTTATAGAAATACCACTGAGTTCATACTCAGCGTACTGTTTGTTTCCATGCGCAGGTTAGGTTAAAGACAGATCACCGAATCAGCATCATAAGCCGATCCTGAACTCAAAAAGGTAAAGCATGTTAATTATCGGTAATGGCATGTACCTAGGATGTCTTAAGTGTGTTATATTGGATTGTGATTGTAATAGTGAAATAAGTAAATTGATAATTGATAATGATACATGATAAGTGTTGAAAGTTAAGTATTAGATAATATATAAAATGCGTTTGGATTGGTTTAATATTGGTATTTGTATTAGTTGTGGATTGAAATTTACAGGATTGGTAAATTTTTAAAATACAAGGTTCATTTTGAGTTCACATAGTTTGTCACACGGGCATGTGCCTTGGTTGCCACGGCCGTGTCTTAAAGACAATTTAGTACACGGGCAGGCCACAAGGATGTGTGTCATGGCCGTGTTTAAAAGTCAGTGTTGCACACGAGTTGAGGACACGGGCGTGTCCTATGCCGCACGAGCATGTTAAATTAGCCACACGGGCATGTGGTACTATTCAAAAAAAGAAAATTTAAAATTTCACAAAAAATTTACTAAGCTTTAGGATCGAATCTCGGTTTGTTTTAAATACACTTGTAAAGCATTGTGGACCCAATAAAATTATATTTAGATGGATATATTGCGTTTATACTTGTTTATGTGCAAATGTACTGTAATGACTGGTAATACTCTGTAATCCTGTTCCGGTAACGTACAGGGTTAAGGGTGTTACAATTAGTGGTATCAGAGCTAACCGGGTTTACCCGATTCTAGGATTAAGTTGAGTATAGAAAGAAGTCTAGAGGTACATGCCATAATTAAGTCGAAATTGAGTCGGGATCGGATGCTGATATATTTGTTTGATACTGTTTTATAGTTGAAAATGTTAAATGAATATATTAATGGTATTGATTATGAAATGTATACTGGAGACGAATAGTCTCGTGAATTAAATGGAAATTGAATCAGTAACGTTAAGTATTAACTCAATGAATAATTGATTACTGAATGTTGACTGATGAAATGATAGAGAAAAGATGATATATAATTATTTAGAATTATAACTGATGCTCTACAGTGAATAGAAAGAACTGTATCTGTTACAATATCTACCCCTTCTGTTTCTCAATCGGTTCCCGAAGTGCTTCAAGGTACAGAGCTTGACTGAACGGGTAAGTTATCTGTTGTTAATACTCCGTAAATATAGTGTGGAAGAATTGAGAATTATAGCTGAAAATGGTCTTGAAAGAACTGAAATTTGGTTAGAGAATATTATCAGGGTCCTGAATGAATTGTTTTGTTTAGTGATTAAATGTTAGAAAGGTATGATATTTTTGTTAAAAAGATTCAGCTTGCCAATGGTGGAAAATATTTATTTCTGTTGTGATTAAGAAAGGGTTATTTGGAAATTTTCCGAAACGAGTTCTAAAAGAAATATATAACAGTCAGAGATTTCTTGGTTAGAGATGTAAAGAATTCCTGAAGCTTAGATAGAGTTATCTAACTATAACTATATTCGAAGGGAATTTGTCTGATTGAATAAATATATTAGAAGATGTATTTTGACAGAGACTGTATGGTACAAATTGTTTGAAGACAATTTAAATGAGGACATAAAGTCAAAGAATGTAGAATAGAGAGTGGGATATGACTCTTTTGATTATTATCTTAGTGATTGCTCGAAGAAAATTGAAAAAGACATTATTCAAATTTCAAGACGGAGTAACATAGTTACCAGAGGTAGATTACTTCGTAACTTTGGAAATACGAGTGATAATTGAAGCGTGACAATGGACTTTATTGAAAATTTGGAGAATGAACATCAGCCAAGACATATGTTAACTGTATATAAGAAGATATTTCTCTACCAGATGCCATTACAGGTATTTTCTTCTTTATCGACACTAATATGATTATTTTAAATTGATCTTGGTTTGACTTAATCCTATGATTGCATGAATTCAGTATTTGTTAAAGACTTGCCTGTTGAGTTCACTGAATTATGATGGAAGTATCAAATTTTTCAGATCAGTATTTATTGGCTGATAATATCTGCATGAACTGTCTGATAATGATACTAGGATACTGTTTTCTGTTTGAATTGATATTATTACTGTTCGATGTGATCTTGAGAATGGAATGGTTAATTCTGCATGATGCTGTGGTAAATTATAAGCAGAAGTATATTATATTGCGAAGTTAGGATGATGAAATGTTTTGTTTTGAATCAGAAAAGATTAAATGATTTACCTATTGTGATATTGAACATGCCAACACAGACATATGCCGGAAAGGGGTCATGGTATTTACCTTGCTTATGTATTGAATATTAAATTATTCAAGTTAAGGTTTAAATCAGTGGCAATAGTGCGAGAGAATTCTGATGTGTTTCCAGAAGAGTTGCCCGAACTACTGTTGATTGAAGAAGTTGAATATGCTATAGATTTTGTGATTGAGATGATAGTGAAAAATATATTTGAAATTAGAGGTTTACTAAAACTAGTCAGATATTACAGAAAGATGTGGAATTGGAATGAACTGATAGACGTTAGCAAGGTTCTGATTAGTTGAAAGCTCAATTAACTGAAGCATTAGTTCTGGTTTAGTCTGAAATCCTGTGAAGAAACTTGTGATTTACAGGGATAGCAGTGTTTTAATGCAAGAAAGAAAACTAATGAATTATGTTTTGGAAAGTTAGAATTACATGAGAAGAATTATTTGATACATGATTCGGAAGTGGTAGCTATGGTCTTTGCACTAAAGGATCATGATTTGATAATTGAATATCATCCAGGAAAAGCAAATGGAGTTATGAATACTCAGAATTGAAAGTTTTATTTTGTGTTATGAGCTATGAACACTCGATTGTCATTATCTGATGATCGCTTAATTTTAGTTGAAATAAAGGTTAAATTTACTTCTCTACAGTAGGTCTGTAAAATTCAGAAATGTGATAATGAGTTACTGGTTAAATAGGTATAGTGAACAAATGATTTTGATTGAAAATTTCAGATTGAATTTGGTGATTGTCTGCTATTTAGAAATAGAAGATGTATTGAAGAATTCAGAGCTTAGACAGAAGAATTTGTATAAAATTTATAGCAATACTATGTCTATGCATTCTGGAAGAAATAAGATGTACAGTGATTTGAGGCAGATGTGTTGAAGACTGGGAAAGAAAAGTAATACTTTGAAATTGTATATAAATGTTTATATCAGATACAGATACCTTCAGAACTGTTACAGCTAGAAAGGATATCAGAATGGAAATGGGATATAATTTCTATGGGTTTGAATTGGAATTATCTTGATCTTCTAAAAAGAAAGATGGTATTTGAATAATCGTCGAAGGTATGGCAAAGTCTGCATATTCTATTCAGATATGAATACATTTCTTACTTAAGAATTGTCTAAAATATAGGTTTCTGAAATTATCAGATTACATGGTATGGTGGTTTCTATTATTTCTGATTGAGATACGTGGTTTATACTCTGATTATAGAACAATTATAATAAGTTCTGGGTACGTGATAACAGTTTTCAGCACTATATGAAGTTCTGAATGATTATGAATATAAAACTGCATGGGATCTGATTGAATACTGTGAGAAAAGAATATGTGGAGCTGGTTGATTCGTGAAACTAAAGAAAAATGAAAATAATTCGAGATAGTTTAAAAGCAGTATTTGATTTTCGAAAATTCTATATGGAAATTGAATGAAAGTGATTCGAGATAGACCGAAACAGTTTGACAGACAGAAATCATATGTAAATTTGAAACATCGGGATATTGAGCTCACAATCTGTTTGGCTATGTGAAATCGCAAAAAAGTCAAACCGATAACATATTGACTGGTTTTACCTCTGAAGTTATAGAAAATTTATGAGATTTTTCAAGATTTAGTGCTCAGAATATATAGATCAGATCTTCCACATGTTATTTCGACAAAGGATAATGGAAGTTGAACTAAATCATGGTATGAAGAAGAAGAACCGATTAAGATATTACCTTGAAAAGTGAAGTCATAATACTGAAGAAATAACACGGGAACTAAGAGAAATAGTAAGATTTCTGTACCCCCATCTCTTTTTAGGCAAATTTCGAAGACGAAATTTATTAAAAGGGGGGAGAATTGTAATGACCCGAATTTTACCATTACCGAAAAAGTGTATTTTCGGGTCTCCTTTTTTGAAAAATGGATTCGTAAATATTTATTAAAAATATTTACGAAGTTAATTGAGTGGTTAATTGGAGTTTAATTAAGTGAATTTAGCTTAATTAAGAGTAATTAAGCAAAAGGAACAAATTGAATAAAGTGCGAAAGTTTAATTATAGATTAAAAGAAAATGAAAAGGACCAAAATGGCAATTATGCCATTGTCCTAAGTGAGGCGGCATAAACATAAAAATCTGAGATTTTTATGTGTTAAAATATATTAAATTATTATTATTTATTATTATAGTTTTATATTAAATTATTATTGTTATTGTTATTATTATTTAATTGATATTATATTATTAAATTAAATAAATTAAAAGTTGACAAATGTATGGTACATATGGTGACATGTGTAATACTAATATACATACAATTGTAAAATACATGTATGTTTACTTATTATATAAGTATATTATTAAATTATATTATATATATATAGTAAATAAATGAAAAGAAAACACAAAGAAATAAAAAAGAGAAACAAGCAAACGAAACAGAGAAGAACAGGGGAGAAAGAAAGGAAAGAAAGAAAGAAAGAAAGGGAGAAAAGGGAAAATTGAGGTTTTGAAGCTTTAAATTTTAATAGGTAAGTCAATCAAGCCCTTTTTATTTAATTTTGATGTTTTGGAAGCCTTGAAATAAGGTTTTGATGAAATTAAGTTTATATTTTGAAAGTTATTAGATTTCTAGATATTGTTCATGTTGAATAAAATGATGAATTAAGGTCTAAATTGATAGAAATTGAAGTTAGAAGTGAAATAAGGATTAAATTGTAAAGTAATTCATAAGTTTTATGTTATAAGGGTTAATTTGAGGAAATTTCAAAATTAATGAGATAAGCTGAAAATTTAATAGTTAAATTTGGGTTTGGATGGAATTTGAATAGAAATGGAGAATGAATTAAGTTAGTAAAGTGAATGAATTAGTTAGGACCTAATTGGAAATAAGGTGTAAATTGAATAGAAATTCAATTAATTGTTATAATGAGTGCTGAAAGTTAATGGTATAATTATTTTAATTTCCATAGCTAATATTGTCTCGGGAAATCTCGGTTAAGCGAGGACAAGGCAAAGACAACAGGAGTTAGCTTGGAAACTACGATTTGTATTTCTATAAACCGAATCTAAAATTTATTTGTTGAATTTATTATTTATATGAATGGTAAGTATTATTATTATTATTATTATTATTATTATTATGGTATTGAATTGAATAAAAATTCATGAATTATTAGTGATTATTGATATTGAATAGAATGTGTGAATATTGAGTGGAAAATTGAAAAATGTATATTGCATTGAAATTGATTTGCATGTGGATTGATATGGAAAAATGTATTAAATTGAATTGAAATTAAATTACAAATGAAATTGAAAATTTGAAAGTTTATTGAATACCCTATTAACTGTATCGGGCTAGTCGGATATAGTTGGCATGCCATAGGATTGGAAGTGTTCAGGGATATCCCGACTGTGTGTCGATGAGACACTATATGTGTCATCTACTGTGACTGTTCCGGATTCGTTCCGAAGAGGTACTCCATACCTGACTGTTATTGTTACTGTTCCAGATTTGTTCCGATAAGGTACTTTGTGTACCGCTACTGTTACTGTTACTGTTACACTTACGGTGTATTCCGGCATCGGCCGATGAAACACTATATACTATCCCCGGTGTGTGGGTTGGATCCGTGTATCCGTCCAGGTCCAAGTCATGTTAATAGGGATAATGAAAAGTATTAAAGACTGTCTGCTACTAAATAATTGACTGTTACAGAATAAACGACTGATATTGAATAAATGAATATTACTGATTAACCGATTATTATCTGTATCGACCGCATCGAACGATAAAGATCAATTGGTTGTTACCAAAGAATATTGACTGTTATTGAAATGAGATAGTACATAATATTGAATGAAAGGTGAACAATATTATTACTCAAATGAATTGTAAATAAAAGTACTGAAAAACTAATTGTTACTAAATAATGGACTGCTACTAAATGTCTGGATGATACTGAACACAGGTTGTTAATGAATAAATATGAAAAATCGACGGATAATGAATAAACATTGAAACTGTATACATTTCATCGAAAGTGATTAACAAGATCTTAGCATTATATATATCAAAAACAAATAATTGAACTATTAGGAGTAATAGATTGAATTCTCAAGGTTCATTGATATATGATTTATTATTGACTTAAGTATCGGTTTATAGAAATACCACTGAGTTCATACTCAACGTACGGTTTGTTTCTGTGCGCAGGTTAGGTTAAAGACAGATCATCGAATCAGTATCATAAGCCGATCCCGAACTCAAAAAGGTAAAGCATGTTAATTATCGGTAATGGCATGTACCTAGGATGTCTTAAGTGTGTTATATTGGAATGTGATTGTAATAGTGAAATAAGTAAATTGATAATTGATAATGATACATGATAAGTGTTTAAAGTTAAGTATTAGATAATATATAAAATGCGTTTGGATTGGTTTAATATTGTTATTTGTATTAGTTGTGGATTGAAATTTACAGGATTGATAAATTTTTAGAATACAAGGTTCATTTTGAGTTCACATAGTTTGTCACACGGGCATGTGCCTTGGTTGCCACGGTCGTGTCTTAAAGACAGTTTAGTACACGGGCAGGTCACACGGACGTGTGTCATGGCCATGTTTAAAAGTCAGTGTTGCACACATGTTGAGGACACGGGTGTGTCCTAAGCAGCACGGGCATGTTAAATTAGCCACACGGGCGTGTGGTACTGTTTAAAAAAAGAAAATTTAAAATTTCACGAAAAATTTACTAAGCTTTAGGATCGAATCCCGGACTGTGGACCCAATAAAATTATATTTAGATGGATATATTGCATTTATACTTGTTTATGTGCAAATGTACTGTAATGACTGGTAATACTCTGTAATCATGTTCCGGTAACAGGATGGGGTTTAGGGTGTTACATTAAATCTGTGCCAAAAATAGATGAATGTCTACCTATAGTTGTTTTTAGGACATTGTAGTATGAGACTTGTAACAAGCCAGTGAACACACTGCACAATTGTGTAGCAGGACTTTCTGCTTCAATTGTGGTTTCAACATTAGCTGCAATGGTGTCTGATGATGGGCCAGATCCATCAGCCTCGGCAAACTCAACATATAACTCCATTACAACATTTTTGCTTGAGTAGTGTGATGATATGACGACCTCGAGCTTGAGATCGCTTTCACATTAAATAGCTCATACCTGTAGGGGGTCAACAGAAGCAAGATATCTACATTGCAACCTCAAAACTATTTCCCAGGTTAAACCCCCAAATTTTCTCCTGATTCTAGTTCGTGGCTCATGCAATTGAATGGCACGATTGAATGCAAATTCCATGGACTAGGCTCCTACAAATACCACCCCGACTTCTATCTTACAGATTTAACCATCGTAGTAAAAAATGGATTTCACTCCTCAAATCATTTCAATATCTGTTATGAATTGGATGAGTAAAAGCAAAAAACTCAATTGATGATTGTCCAAAGAAACACACACGACTCTTTTAACTCAACTGTTCGATGTTTGATTGAATTTACTACGTGCCTAAGTTATAAAAATTTATGGTTGAGGACCCTTGCTCAAGTGACCAAAGGTTAATGATAAGCCTGTGCGTGTGATACGTGATATTCGTGACAGGTTTTAAAGATTTATAATTAATCATCTTGAAACTAACTATTATCACAATGAAGGAAAGTTTACCTATCGAACAGTAGTATAGCTTTAGCAAGACCGGATTGTCAAACCCAAAGGAACCAATAGTACTAGTAATTACTTCCTTTTTATTATCTAGCATAAAAATTAAGGGATTTGTTTATCTAAACTACTTAACTAAACTAATGGTGCACAGAGAGAAAATTGGGAAAAAGCTTTTGGGAAAAATCGATTGATTAAGACAATACCCAAGGAAAAATTCACCTAGACTTCACTTGTTATTTGACTCTGAACAATACGATTTATTCATTTGACTTGATCTGTAGAAATCCCTAAGTTATATTATTATCTCTCTCGAGACTAATAACGCCTAACCCTAGGTTGATTAATTGAAATCTCTTTCTAATTAACACCCTAGTATTGCATTAACTTGATCTATGGATCCCCTTATTAGGTTTCACCCTAATCCAGCAAAATCTTATCACCCTATCTCTAGGCGTACAATCAACTCCGCTTAATTATGACAAATTTACTCTTAGACAGGGTCTTTTCCTCCTCTGAATAAGAGCATTAACTTGAATCAATATCCTGGAATATTATAACAAGAATTAAGAACACATAATTAAGAACAAGTCAAATATTTATCATACAATTCAGATAATAATAACAAGATCCGTCTTAGGTTTCATTCCCCTTAGGTATTTAGGGGGTTTAGTTCATAATTATAAAAGAAAATATCTCAGAAGAATAATGAATACAAAACATAAAGAAAACCCAAAACCCATGAATGGAAATTGAAGGCAGATCTTCAGTCTTGATGATGAATCCGACTTTTGAGATGGACCAATCGGCTTCCCTTGAGTAATTCCTTGCCTCCTACTTCGTGTGTCCATTCTAAGTGCCTCATCAGGTGTTTAAATAGGCTTTAGAATGCCTAAGATCCCTCAAAATTGGCCTTTTCTGAATAGGACTATACTCGGGCTCGACAGGGACACGCCTGTGTGAGATTACTCCAGTCCTTGGTCAAGGCTGTTGAATAGGCACAGGCGTGTAATCTACCCGTGTAAGTCTTGCTTCGATCCTTCCAAATGGACACGGCCGTGTGACACGCCCATGTGAGGAAGTCCAGGCCGTATTGATTTCCCATGTAGGTCCATTTTCTCCGTTTTCAGCCCGTTTCTCGCTCTTTTTACTCTACTATGCTCACCTAAGTATAAAACATGAAATTAAAGAATTAGGAGCATCGAATTCACCAAATCTAAGGAGAAATCATCCATAAATGTGCTAAGCATGGGACAAAAATATGTATAAATTACGGTTTATCAAATACCCCCACACTTAAGTGTTTGCTTGTCCTCAAGCAAAATCCTTAACTCACAATCAAAATAAATTCTTCTCAATTTATAATCCCTATTAATAATATCTCAAAATAATCCATAAGTATTCATACATTGAAAATTCAACTAAAAGTACATCAAAGTTTCAAACATTCCAAGTTGAGCATTTTATCATGAAAACATAGGTGTCTCCCCTCATCTAAATGATTACCGTTGATCAAAATATCACAGAGTTTAACATCCTTACTAAAGATTCACTCAAATCGTTCGAGGTGTTTAAGGACATCAATTAGAGCACTAATTAGTCAATATGAAAGGTTATTACCATAGGCTTGCTTGAAAATCAAATCTCCACCACTATAAATTAAGCTGATACATCAATCAAAAAGATCTTTTAGAGGGTTGTAATGTGGCTTTAGTTAGGGGGTGTGGTCATAAGCTGAAAGAAAAGGTTGGAATCGAGATTGAATTGAAAAATTACCTAGCTAGAAAAGTAACTAGTCATCAGTTGAATACAAGTGAGCTTCTTCTCAGAATATGGAATTAACACTCAAGCTCAAAAATGACGAATTACTACTAATATGTATTGAAGTATTTTTTTTTTTTAAGAACAAGTCAAATAACATAGAACTTAATTATTGCAACGAAGAATAAAACATAGCTAAGCAATTAATTCAAATTAAATCTCGACAAAAATAGGGATCAAATTAGTGGATTTCAACAATAATGGGTTATGGGTTAATATTGACGGTAAATCAATTAATGGCTTGTTAGGCTCAAAAGGGATCACTAAGGGTTAATTATGAAGGTAAGCCTTTGTGGAGTGAGTGGGTTAAACCTAAGTGCCTTTATCATCTTGATATATCAACTCAAATGGTATGGTCTTGACATGCATAATCAAGCAAGTTCTAGAATAACAAATAAAAACTGACGCACTCATAATGAAAGTGAGCATGAAAGAAATAAAATATGCTCTAAAGGCTCAATATCTCACAAAAATTATGGCTTTTTTATGTTTAAACTTGTGAATTTCAAATCACGATAATACCTAAACTTAGGGAAACAACCTAAAAGTTTTTAATTTTTCAAAGATCAACTTATCATGCCTTAAAATTTAAACAATCAATGCATATGCTTATATTTTAATTCAAGACATATCAATAAAAATCATAAATTAATTAAAATTCATTCTAATAGTGATATGAGTGATTCTCATGTGAGAATAAGACAAAATTCAGAGATTTCTAATGATGATATAATAGACCTCCCACACTTAAGATGTACATTTCTCTCAATGTACAAAGATAGATATATTGAAAAATATAGATAAATAATCATAAGATAGGGATAGAAGTGAAACTTCCTGAATGATGAATGAACTCCTTGAATTGGAGTTATGGAGAATAATCGGCCAAGGCAATGATGAGAGTGGGAGAGGATACTCCGGTGGTGGCAGAGGTTTATTAGTCCATAAGTCTTGCGCCAAAATAATATTATATCTGGTGGTAGCTATGGTCGTGGTCAAGCAGGACATGGCAGTCGTGGAGAACCTCTGCCAGTGGAGTTTTTAGTTCCTATACGATGATGAGCTTTGGAGCTCTTTATAACTGTGATAGAATCAGGAACTTTTTAATAAATATAAGGAAGTATAATTACTCGTAATGAAATAGCCGAAACTATAAATTATTCAATAAAAATTATAAAAACTAAAATTAAAATAATATTAAAGGAAAATGAAATAAAAAGTACTTAAATAAGATAAATAAAGATAAAAGTGAAAATAAAAATAATAAATAAAAAGTTTTTAAACATCGTCATTGCCGGATGGTTCGCGAGGTGGTGGTGGCGATGAGATGGGAAGGTGCTAACAAATCTGATGAAGTGTAGCATCAATGTGATCAAAACGCTGAAAACACTGTTGCTCAAATCGAGTAAGGCGCTCAGAGAAGTCAGAGTATGAAGTCGCCGTATGGACTAGACGATGGATTGATAGTGGCTGAGACGGTGGGCCCCCATGACGTGGAGGGACATCATCAGTAATGTCCTCTGGGTCTTCCTCCTTAGTAGACTGAACGAGGCGGTACTGAGGAGGGTAGGTGCCACGTCGTTTCTCGATCATCCTCATATGTAGCATGCTCGAGATGCGCTAGAGGGACATTTGGCCGATGAGAGTGAGGGAGGATGATTGTGCCGCTGTGTTGAGGAGCCCAAAGTGCCGAGCCAATCGAGTCACATAGGCCCAATAGAGATGACCCCTCTCCTATGTTACTCTGTCTGATGGCGGATGGCGAGGCTAATAAAGTAGGCAAGGTCGAAGATGTGCCCATTCGCCATGCTCCACAAGAAATAGGCATTGTGAGTGTTGACAACGCCTATGCTTTCTTGCCGTCCCGTCAGAGTGTGGGCCAAGATGGCATGTAGGTATCGCGGGGATAGGGCGAGGGCCGATGCCTTAGAGCGGCTAGGATCATAGGTAGCCGAGGCAGGGACGAGGTCCTTCCAGCACTTTGAGGGGGAGTAGTGGATGTGGCGATGGAAGGTGTTGAGTTCATTGTCGTCCATAAACTCCTTTGTGTATAGCCCTAGTGCAATTCCAAACTCCGGTACACTCAATTGGTGCACTAGACCAACAAGGCAGAACTGGACCGTTCTAGGATCGTTGAAGTTTTTCATGAGGACTTAGAGATAGAAAGTCGAACAGAGTTCCATTGTGAGCTTGAGGTATGTCGGCTCGATGATCTCAAAGAAGAGCCCCCATGGTTCAGTCGTCAGGAGGGCTCAGACCGCGTCAGCCATCTGAATTTGTTCAAGTGCGGCCTAGTCAATACAGTGACCCACACCTAGGGGTCGGGCCCATAAAATTTGAAATAGCTCCTTCTGGGGTTCCAAGGGGAACTGGAGGAACGGGTGCCTAATCTCCATGGTAGGACCCGAGGATGACGCTGCTCCTTTCTTCTTCTTCGAGGCGGGGACAGCGGTTTTCTTACCACATGAGGTTGACATAATATACCTGCGAATATTTCAAGGGGCTCAGTACTAGACTAAAACAACCAAAGCAGATATATCAAGTCATTATCATGAGTAGGACTACGACAGTAAAGTAAACGGAAATATCTAGAAATTGAATGCATGTAAGTTTGATAATATGAAATATGGTGTGGTAAGCATTAAATCCATGGAAACACAAAAAGAAATGGATGAATGTATCCTAATGTATTGACTAAAATGGCAAAGTTCTATCATAATAACTATGATTATTTGCTCAACATAAAACAAAATATCATGAAATAAGTAAAAGAATGAAGAAAATAGAGGGAAAGTTCTATCATAATAACTACGACTGTGTCCTACTTCGTTCGCTTCTCCTATGCCCATGTTCCAATGTGCACGCCCGTGTTGTTTTATCAGTCTTGAGCACGGGTGGTGGGCACGGGTGTGTCAAATGCCCATAACGCCCGTGTTAAATTCTCAGTGTCAACCACGGTTTATAGACAAGGGCATGTCACACGCCCGTGTTGGTTTGATAGACTCGCCCACAACCATGTCATACGGCCATGGCCACTTATCACATCCCGTAGTAGGGAAAAATTTTGCCCTATTTTCACACGACCGTATTGCATGGTCGTGTCTCCTCCCATGGTGTGAGCACGACCTAAGGCACACCCGTGTGCCCAGTCGTGTGGATTAGAAAACCTGTGTTTCAATGACTAAGTTAGTGATTAGATGTTAAAGACTAAAATTTTAAAAAGGTTAACATCGTTAGTGCTCGGGTTGTCTCCCGAAAAGCATTTATTTATAGTCTAAGCTCGACTTACCTTTCTAGTGTATGGTCATAGTGGTGGCGGGAGTTTACACTACTCATCCCTGCAATCAATTTTATAATATAAGGTTTAAGACGAGCATTGTTTACCTTAAAAGTGTCAAATTTGGGGTGAATTACCTTGACTGTACCATATGGGAAAATACTGAGTACCGTAAGAGGGATTGCTTCGTTAGATTCAGAAGTGGCAATACAAGGGTCTGCTATATCTAGTAGTACTTTTTCTCCAACCTTAAGTTGATTTGGTGCGATATTGAGCTCGTCATGGCATGGTTTTGGTTTATCATGTGTCCTCGATTTAGGTGTCTACCATTCATCTAGTTCTTCGATTTGTAGCCCACATTCTTCATAGATGGGTCCTTTGTTGTTGCTTGAACATGGCTCGTGTACGTTCTTCGAACTTATTTCCTGCAAAGTAGGTTGCACCACATGGTCAATTTTAGTAGAATGATTTATACAACCACCTTCAATTTTCGATGTGTTACTCAAATTACGAGCTTGAAGGGTGATTGTTTCGTCTCCCACATGAAGTGTGAGTTCACCTGTGCCAACATCAATTATTGTTCTAGCAGTTGCTAAAAGGGGTCTCCCTAAAATTAAAGGAACGTTACTATCATCTTCTATGTCTAGAACAATGAAATCAACTGGGAATATAAATTTGTCAATTTTAACAAGTACATCTTCAATAATCCCTCTAGGAAATCTAATTGTTTTATCGGCTAATTGAATACTCATCCTAGTTTATTTGGGTTTCCCAAGACCTAGTTGCTTAAACATTTTGTAAGGCGTGACATTGATACTAGCCCCTAAATCAGCCAAAGCATTATTAACATCTAGGCTACCAATCATACAAGGAATCGTAAAACTCCCTGGATCTTTTAATTTGTTGGCTAGCTTATTCTATAGTATGGCTGAACAAACCGTATTTAGCTCCACATGCGACGCTTCATCCAACTTCCGCTTATTTGTTAAAAGCTCTTTTAAGAATTTGACTGTGTTTGGCATCTGCGAAAGAGCTTCAATAAACGGTAAGTTAATATGTAACTTCTTTAATAATTTAAAGAATTTACCGAATTTTTCTTCTGTGCGGTCTTTCATTGTCATGTTTGGGTATGGCACACAATGTTTGTATTCTTTATTTACCGGTTTTTGGTCATTGTGGTCCACCTCACCCTTACCTTTACTTACCACAATTTCTTGCCTCGGTTCTGGTTCAGGCAACTAACCCTTCCACATCTTGAATGGTAATTGCATTGATTTGCTTCCTTGGGTTAGATTCAGTGTTACCCGGCAGGCTACCTTATGGTCATTTAGATATCAATTTAGCAAGATAACCTGTCTGAGTTTCGAGCCCTTGGATCAATGCTTGTTGATTTTTAAGTGCTGTCTCGGTATTCTAAAAATGAGTTTCTGACACCAAGATGAATTTTGTTAGCATCTCCTCAAGGTTCGGTTTTTTCTCTTATTGGTAGGGTGGTTGTTGGAAGCATGGAGGTGGTGGTCTCTGATTCCCCTGGCCTCCCCATGAGAAATTTGGATGGTTCCTACAACCTACATTGTAAGTATTACTATAAGGATTATTTTGAGATTGAGGATTATTACCCATGTAATTTAACAGCTCGTTCTCTATGTTGTGGCCATAGGGTGGGTATTCTGAATTGTTTGATCCACCTCCAGTTGCTTTGCACTGCATTACTAGGTGAACCTGTGAAGAACCAAGAAAACCATCAATTTTTCTATTCAAAAGTTCTACCTGATTAGAAAGCGTGTGGTCGAATCAACGTTAAAAACACCGGCTATTTTCGTTGGCTTTGTCCTCATGACTTGCCACTGATAATTATTCAGTGACATCTCTTCTATAAATTCATAAGCATCTTCAGGTGTCTTATTATTGATAGTTCTACTAGTGCCTGCGTCGATCATCTGTCGAGTCGCAGGATTCAGGCCATTGTGAAACGTTTAAACCTGTAGCCAGAGTGGTAACCCATGGTGAGGGCACCTTCTCAATAGATCCTTGTATCTCTCCCATGCATCGTAAAGTGTTTCTAAATCCATCTACACAAAAGAGGAGATATCATTACGTAATTTGGCTGTTTTAGCAGACGGAAAATATTTTAATAAAAACTTTTCAGTCATTTGTTCCCAAGTAGTGATTGACCCTCGTGGTAACGAGTTCAACCATTGTTTAGCCTTATTCCTCAATGAAAAGGGAAACAACCGAAGGTGAATGGCATCATCAGAAATGCCATTGATTTTAAAAGTGCCGCAAAACTCTAAGAAATTTTCCAAGTGAGCGTTTGGATCCTCGTCCTGCAAACCATCAAACTGAACAAACTATTGGATCATTTGAATGCTGTTAGGTTTCAGTTCAAAATTATTTGTAGCAACAGCAGGCCTAACTATGCTCGATTCAGTTCCTATTAAAAAAGGTTTAGCAAAATCATACATAGTACGTGGAGCAGGATTCTGATTAGCAGCAATTGCAGGAGGTAGCAGATTTTCTTGGTTTTCAGCCATATCCTCGGTTATGGTTGAAGTATCGTCCTCTTGCTCTTCCTCTGTGTATTGTAAGCTTTGCCTTATTTCTCTTCAGTTTCTGTGAACTGTGCGATTGATCTCACTATCAAACAGTAATGGTCCCGACGGGTTTCTTCTAGTCATATGATAAACCGTAAATTATACATATTTTTACCCCATCTTTAATGCATTTTATGGATGATTTCCCATTAGGATTGGTGAATTCGATGCTCCTAATGCTTTAATTTCATATGTTATACTTAGGAAAGCATAGGAGAGCGAAAGGGATGAAAAACGGGCCAAAAATAGAGAAAATGGGCCAAAGTATGAAATCAACACGACCTAGACCTCCTCACACGGGCAGACCACACGGCCGTGTCTATTCGGCAGGCTCGAACACGGCCTGAAGTAATCGAACACGGGTGTGTGCCACGGACATGTCCCTACCGAGCCCAAGTTGAGTCCAATTCAGAAAAGGCTAATTTTGAGGGCTCCTAGGCATGCCAAATCCTATAAATACACCCTAAAGAAGGAAGAAAACACACACGGAGAATAGAGAGTAAGGAATTACTCTAAGGAAGCCGATTGATCCATTTCAGAAGCCGGACTCATCATCAAGATTGAAGATCTCTCCTCAATTTCCCTTTAGGAGTTTTGGGTTTTCTTTATGTTTTGTATTCTTTATTCTTCTGAGATGTGTTCTTATTTAGTTATGAACTAAAACCCCTAAATACCTAAGGGGAATGAAACCTAAGACGAATCTTGTTATTATTTTCTGAATCGTATGATAAATATTTAATTTGTTCTTAATTATGTGTTCTTAATTCTTGTTTTGACATTTCAGGATATTAATTCAAGATAAGCTCTTATTCAGAGGAGGAATAGACCCTGTCTAAGAGTACATTTGGCATAATTTAGCAGAGTTGATTACGCACCTAGACATAGGGTGCTAAGATTTTGCCGGATTAGGGTGAAACCTAATAAGGGGATCCATAGATCGAGTTAATGCAACCCTAGAGTGTTAATTAGAGAAAAGTCTCAATTATTCAATCTAGGGATTAGACGTTGTTAATCTTGAATAAGGATAATAACATAACTTAGGGATCTCTATGGAACAAGTTGAATGATTACCGTAAATTATACATATTTTTACCCCATGATTAATGCATTTTATGGATGATTTCCTATTAGAATTGGTGAATTCAATGCTCCTAATGCTTTAATTTCATGTGTTATACTTAGGAGAGCATAGGAGAGCGAAAGGGATGAGAAACGGGCCAAAACAGAGAAAATGGGCCAAAGTACGAAATCAACATGGCCTGGACCTCCTCACAGGGCCAGACTACACGGTCGTGTCCATTCGGCAAGCTCGAACACAGCCTGAAGTAATCGAACACGAGCGTGTGCCACAGACGTGTCCCTGCCGAGCCCAAGTTGAGTCCAATTCGGAAAAGGCTAATTTTGAGGGCTCCTAGGCATTCCAAAGCCTATAAATACACCCTAGAGGAGGAAGAAAACACATATGGAGGATAGGGAGTAAGGAATTACTCCGAGAAAGCCGATTGATCCATCTTCGAAGTCGGATTCATCATCAAGACTGAAGATCTCTCCTCAATTTCCCTCTAGGAGTTTTGGGTTTTCTTTATGTTTTGTATTCTTTATTCTTCTGAGATGTGTTCTTATTTAGTTATGAACTAAAACCCCTAAATACCTAAGGGGAATGAAACCTAAGATGAATCTTGTTATTATTTTCTGAATCGTATGATAAATATTTAACTTGTTCTTAATTATGTGTTCTTAATTCTTGTTTTGACATCCCAGGATATTAATTCAAGATAAGCTCTTATTCAGAGGAGGAATAGACCCTGTCTAAGAGTACATTTGTCATAATTAAGCGGAGTTGATTGCGTGCCTAGACATAGGGTGACAAGATTTTGCCGAGTTAGGGTGAAACCTAATAAGGGGATCCATAGATCAAGTTAATGCAACCCTAGGGTGTTAATTAGAGAAAATTCTCAATTATTCAATCTAGGGATTAGACGTTGTTAATCTTGAATAAGGATAATAACATAACTTAGGGATCTCTACGGAACAAGTTGAATGAATAAATCGTCCGATTCGGAGCCAGAATAACAAGTAAAGTCTAAGTGGATTTTTCCTTAGGTATTGTCTTAAGTCAATCGATTTTACCCAAAACCAATTCCCCAATTCTTTTCTTTGTGAGTTCTTAGTTTAGATAATTAGTTAATTAAAACAAAACCCCATTTATTCTTAGGCTAAATAATAAAAAGACAGTCATTACTAGTACTTTTAGTTCCTTTGGGTTCGACAATTCGGTCTTGCTAAAACTATACTACTGTTCGATAGGTACACTTGCCTACATCGCGATAATAGTTAGTTCAAGAATGAGTAATTATAAATATTTAAAACCTATCATGAAATCTCGCGATCAAGTTTTTGGCACCGTTGCCGGGGAACTAAGATATTAGGAACGCTCAATTTTTATTACTTTAGCCATTTATTTTTCTTGCAATTTTATTTTATTTTATTATATTATTATTATTTATTAATTTACTTTTTCCTTCTCTTGGCAAGTTTTTATAGTTTATGACTAGAAGAAACCAGTTAGGACCATTACTTTTTGACGAAGAAATCGATCGTACAGTTCGCAGAAATCAAAGAGAAATAAGGAAAATCTTACGATACACAAAGAACGAGCAAGAAAATGATACTCAACCCCCAATCGAAGAGATGGCTGAAAACCAAGACAATCAGCTACCTCCTGCAATTGCGACTAATCAAAATCTTGCTCCACGCACTATGTATGATTATGCTAAACCTTCTTTAACTGGAACTGAATTTAGCATTGTTAAACCTATTGTAGCTGCAAATACTTTTGAACTGAAACCTAACACAATTCAAATGATACAACAGTTTGTTCAGTTTGACAGTTTGCAGGATGAAGATCCCAATGCTCACTTGGCAAACTTTCTGGAATTCTGCGATACATTTAAAATCAATGGCGTTTCTGATGATGCCATGCGTCTTCGGTTGTTTCCCTTTTCATTGAGGAACAAAGCTAAACAGTGGTTGAACTCATTACCACGAGGGTCAATTACTACTTGGGAACAAATGACCGAAAAATTTTTACTAAAACATTTTTCGCCGCCTAAAATGGCTAAATTACGTAATGATATCTCTTCTTTTGTGCATATGGATTTAGAAACCCTCTACGATGCATGGGAGAGATACAAGGACTTACTGAGAAGGTGCCCTCACCATGGGTTACCGCTTTGGCTCCAAGTTCAAACATTCCACAATGGTTTGAATCCTTTGACTCGACAAATGGTTGATGCAGCTGCTGGCGGAACCATCAATAATAAAACACCTGAAGATGCCTATGAGTTTATTGAGGAGATGTCACTGAATAACTATCAGTGGCAAGTCATGAGGACAAAGCCAACGAAAACAGCCGGTGTTTATAATGTCAATTTGGTCACCATGCTGTCAAATCAGGTAGAACTCTTGACTAAAAAGATTGATGGTTTTCTTAGTTCTTCACAGGTTCACCCAGTAATGCAGTGCGAAGCAAGTAGCGGTGGAACAAGCCATTCGGAATACCAACATTATGGCCATAACATAGATAACGAGCAACTAAACTACATGGGTAATAATCCTCGACCTCAAAATAATCCGTTTAGTAACACTTATAATGCAGGTTGGAGGAACCATCCCAATTTCTCGTGGAGAGGCCAAGGAAATCAAAGACCATAACATCCTCTGGGTTTTCAGCAACCACCCTACCAACAGGAAAAGAAGCCGAACCTTGAAGAGATGCTCTCAAAGTTTATATCTGTGTCAGAAACTCGTTTTCAAAACACTGAGATAGCACTTAAGAATCAACAAGCGTCGATCCAAGGGCTCAAAACTCAGATAGGCCCGCTTTCCAAACTAATCTTCGAACTACCACAAGGTAGTTTGCCAAGTAATACTGAACCCAACCCAAGGGAACAACTCAATACGATCAATGTTCAAGATGAAGAAAGATTTGTGGAGCCTGAACTAAAACCGCAGTAAGAAACTATGGTAAGCAAAGGTCAAAGTGAGGTAGATCAAAATACAAACAAATTGGTGAATGCCAAATATAAACCTCGTGTACCATACCCCAACGCGACAAGGAAAGACCGCTTAGATGAACAATTTGGTAAATTCCTTAAGCTCTTACAAAAATTACATATTAACTTACCGTTTATTGAAGCTCTATCGCAGATGCCAAACGCAATGAAATTTTTAAAAAAGCTTTTAGCAAATAAGCGGAAGTTGGATGATGCGTTGCATGTGGAGCTAAACGTAGTATGATCAACTATTCTGAAAAATAAGCTACCGAACAAACTAAAAGATCTAGGGAGTTTTACAATTCCTTGCTTAATTGGTAGTTTAGATGTTAATAATGCATTAGCTGATTTAGGGGCTAGTATCAACGTCATGTCTTATAAGATGTTTAAGCAACTAGGTCTCGGGAAACCTAACAGACTAGGATGAGCATTCAATTAGCAGATAAAACTATAAGATTTCCTAAGGGTATTATTGAAGATATGCTAGTCAAAATCGATAAGTTTATATTTCCCGTTGACTTCATTGTTTTAGACATGGAGGAGGATAGCAATACTCCTTTAATCCTAGGAAGGCCCTTTTTAGCAACTGCTAAAACAATTATTGATGTTGGCTCAGGTGAGCTCACGCTTCGCGTAGGAGACGAAACACTCACCCTTCAAGCTCTCAATTCTGACAACACATCGGAAATTGAAGGTGATCGTCTAAACCATTCTATTAAAACTGACCACATGATACAACCCACTTTGCAGAAGATAAGTCTAAAGGAAGTACATGAGCCACTCTCAAACAACAGTAGAGGATCTATTCATGAAGAACGAAGGCTGCAAATAGAGGAGCTAGATGAATGGCAAACACATAAACCAAGAACACACGATAAACTGAAACTATGCCAGAACGAGCCCGATACCTCTCTAAATCAACTTAAGGTTGGTGATAAAGTCTTATTAGATGCTGCAGATCCCCACACTGTCACTACCACACCGAATAAGGAAATCCCTTTTACAGTACTCAGTATTTTTCCATTTGGTACGGTGGAGGTGAGTCATCCCAAGTTCGGCACTTTTAAGGTAAACAATACCCGTTTAAAACCTTATTTTAAGATTGATAGCAGGAATGAGGAGTATAAACTCCTCGAACCACCATGATCATTCAACGGAGAGGTAAGTCGAGCTTAAACTATAAATAAGCGCTTCTCAGGAGGCAACCCGAGCACTAACTGTATTAACTTCTTTCAAAATTTAGTCTTTAACATCTAACTTACTAACGGAGCTCTTTAATACAGGTTTCCCACAGAGACACGGCCAAGCACACGGGCGTGCTTATGGCGGTGTGAAAACAGGGCAAGGATTTCCCTAACATGGGCTACGATAAAACAACACAGCTGTGCGAAATGGCCGTGGTTTAGCCTGCCAAAACAATATGGGCGTACGACACGCCAGTGTGGAAGACCCGTGGTTGAAACTGAGAAACTAGCACGGGCGTGCGACACGCTTGTGCCTAACACCCGTGGTCGAACCTGTTAAATTAACATGGGCGTGGGGCTTGAACACACGGGCGTAGGAGAATGAATGAAGCCAGACACAATCGTGCGACACGGCCGTGTGAACCTACACGCCCAAGGTACACGGGCGTGAGACAAATTTCAGACGCGCCCCAAATAGGAAAAACGCGAAACTCACGTGCAAAAATTAGCGAACAAGGGCGTGTGCCATGGCCGTGTGGCCCAAAATCTATAAATACCCTGCACTATTCACTTTCTTCTCCATTTAAAAACCCTAACCCCTAGCCGCTGCAAGTTCACACGGCCTCCTTGCCACGCCCGTGCACCGCCTCCAACTTCATTTTTAACGTTCAATCTTTCTGCCCTAGCATTTGTTTACTCATTTCACTTCTATTTTACTTATTTTTTAATGCTTAGTATCAACATAATCTTCATATCTTTTGAACTATTTTTCATTTTGCTTATTATTCTATTATTTAATTTGCATTCTTAGGTTAGCCATGACATTACTATGCTTATTCCATGCTATTACCATGCCTATCATTTAATTTGCATTCATAGGATTAGTTATCATACATTCCGTCTTAAATCAAGAATAGGAAAACCTCATGCCCATTACATTTCTATTCTCATTCCCATTGTTGTTTTGGCTAAGTTTGCTTTACATCAGTACTCTTGGCTGAAATAAGTTAGTTCAAATTCATGACTTTTTACTTCTTTGTATTTGTTTACCTATTATTATTATTCATTTATCTATTATTATTCTTTATATTACAGACTTTTAAATGTCATCTTCAAGAGGAAAGAAGATCGTTGTCCCTGCTTCAAAGAAGAGGAAAGGAGTGTCCTCTTCCACGGGTCCAACTGCAGAAATTCGTCACCCTCTCCTACAGTTCCCCCGAGGGCCCCAGAAAGAACTGTTCTAAATACTTCGGGCCCGACCTTTAATTGTGGGCAGTTGCATCGACTGGGCTGCTGTAGAACAAGTTCAGTTGGCTGATTCCATTCGAGCCTTCCTAACTAACAACCCTTGAGAGCTATTCTTTGGGATTATCAAGCCAACATACCTTGAGCTCACGATGGAACTATGCTCGACGTTCCATCTTCACACCGTAATGACGAACTATGATGATCCCAGCACGGTTCAATTTCGCCTAGCGGATTAATCCGCCAGCTAAGCGTCCCAGAGTTTGGTGCTGCACTGGGCTTATATACAGAGGAGTTCAAGGAGGAGAATAATTTAGACACTCTCAGACGCCACATACACTTCTCCCCCTCGAAGTGCTGGCACACTTTGGCCCTTGGCGTTGCCTCCTACAATCCTAGCCGCTCCAAGGCATCAGTCCTCCCACCATCCCTGAGGTACTTACATGCTATTTTATCTTACACGATTACAGGGAGGCGCGAGAGCACTGGCGTCTTCAACACTCATGATACCTACTTCTTATGGTGAATGTTGCACGGGCACGTCGACCTTGCCTATTTCATCACCCTCACGATTCAGCACCAAACGGAGCGGCGTAGAAAGGGGTTCATCTCCATCAGCCCCTACGTACTCGGCTGGCGCGACACTTTGGGCTCCTCAACACCATGGCCCAAGAATCATCCCTCACCCTCATCGGCCAGATGTCTCCACAAGGCATCTTAAGCATGCTTAGCATGAGGAGGATTGAGAGGCGCCGAGGAACCTACCCTCCCCAGTTTCATCTCGCCCAATTTACGGAGGAGGAGGCTTGCGAAGACATTCCTGATGATGTCCCCCCACAGTATGAGGACCTACCAACACAGCCACCACCGCCCTCTCGTCCAGCTCATGCGGCGACTTCATACGCTGACATCTCTGAGCGCCTCACTCAATTCGAGAAACAGTATTTTCAACGATTTGACAACATTGATGCTACTTTACAGTAGATTTGTCAGCACCTCCACATCTCATCGCCAGTCCCACCTCGAGAACCATCCAGCGATGAAGATGTTTAAAAACATTTATTTATAATTTTATGTTTTTATGTTAATTTTTATCCATCATTTGATCGCGAGATTTCATGATAGGTTTTAAATATTTCTAATTACTCGTTCTTGAACTAACTATTATCGCGATGTAGGCAAGTGTACCTATCGAACAGTAGTATAGTTTTAGCAAAACTGGATTGTCGAACCCAAAGAAATTAAAAGTACTAGTAATGACTGTCTTTTTATTATTTAGCCTAAGAATAAAGGGGTTTTGTTTTAATTAACTAATTATCTAAACTAAGAACTCACAAAGAAAAGAATTGGGGAATTGGTTTTGGGGAAAATCGATTGACTTAAAACAATACCTAAAGAAAAATCCACCTAGACTTTACTTGTTGTTCTGGCTCCGAATCGGACGATTTATTCATTCAACTTGTTCCGTAGAGATCCCTAAGTTATGTTATTATCCTTATTCAAGATTAACAACGTCTAATTCCTAGATTAAATAATTGAGACTTTTCTCTAATTAACACCCTAGGGTTACATTAACTCGATCTATGGATCCCCTTATTAGGTTTAACCCTAATCCGGCAAAATCTTGTCACCCTATGTCTAGGCGCGCAATCAACTCCGCTTAATTATGACAAATGTACTCTTAGACAGGGTCTATTCCTCCTCTGAATAAGAGCTTATCTTGAACTAATATCCTAGAATGTCAAAACAAGAATTAAGAACACATAATTAAGAACAAGTTAAATATTTATCATACGATTTAGAAAATAATAACAAGATTCGTCTTAGGTTTCATTCCCCTTAGGTATTTAGGGGTTTTAGTTCATAACTAAACAAGAACACATCTCAGAAGAATAAAGAATAGAAAACATAAAGAAAACTCAAAACTCCTGAAGGGAAATTGAGGAGAGATCTTCAGTCTTGATGATGAATCCGGCCTCTGAGATGGATCAATCGGCTTCCTTAGAGTAATTCCTTACTCCCTATTCTCCGTGTGCGTTTTCTTCCTCCTCTAGGGTGTATGCCTAGGAGCCCTCAAAATTAGCCTTTTCTGAATTAGATTCAACTTGGGCTCGGCAGGGACACGCTCATGTTCGATTACTTCAGGCCATGTTCGAGCCTGCCGAATAGACACGGTCGTGTGGTCTACCCATATGAGGAGGTCCAGGCCGTGTTGATTTCGTACTTTGGCCCATTTTCTCTGTTTTTGGTTTGTTTCTCGTCCCTTTCACTCTCTTATGCTCTTCTAAGTATAACACATAAAATTAAAGCATTAGGAGCATCGAATTCACCAATTCTAATGGGAAATCATCCATAAAATGCATTAAACATAGGGAAAAATATATGTATAATTTACGGTTTATCATCATACACTATAAAAACCTGCTAGGAATGATTAAAATAAAAATTAGAAAAGAAAATAAAAATTTAAATTGAAAATAAAATAGAATGGCTAAAGTAATAAAAATCGAGTGTTCCTAATATCCTAGTTCCCCGGCAACGGCGCCAAAAACTTGATACGTGATATTCGTGACAGGTTTTAAAGATTTATAATTAATCGTCTTGAAACTAACTATTATCACGATGAAGGCAAGTGTACCTATTGGACAGTAGTATAGCTTTAGCAAGACAGGATTGTCAAACCCAAAGGAACCAATAGTACTAGTAATTACTTCCTTTTTATTATCTAGCCTAAAAATTAAGGGATTTTTTTATCTAAACTACTTAACTAAACTAAGGGTGCATAGAGAGAAAATTGGGAAAAGCTTTTGGGAAAAATCGATTGATTAAGACAATACCAAAGGAAAAATCCACCTAGACTTCACTTGTTATTTGACTCTGAACCAGACAATTTATTCATTTTTCTTGATCCGTAGAAATCCCTAAGTTATATTATTATATTTCTCAAGACTAATAACGTCTAACCCTAGGTTGATTAATTGAAATCTCTTTCTAATTAACGCCTTAGTGTTGCATTAACTCGATCTATGGATCCCTTTATTAGGTTTCACCCTAACCCGGTAAAATCTTATCACCCTATCTCTAGGCGTGCAATCAACTCTGCTTAATTATGACAAATTTACTTTTAGACAGGGTCTTTTCCTCCTCTGAATAAGAGCATTAACTTGAATCAATATCCTGGAATATTAAAACAAGAATTAAGAACACAAAATTAAGAACAAGTCAAATATTTATCATACAATTCAGATAATAATAACAAGATCCGTCTCAGGTTTCATTCCCCTTAGGTATTTAGGGGGTTTAGTTCATAATTATAAAAGAAAACATCTCAGAAGAATAATGAATACAAAACATAAAGAAAACCCAAAACCCCTAAATGGAAATTGAAGGGAGATCTTCAGTCTTGATGATGAATCCGACTTCTAAGATGGACCAATCGGCTTCCTTTGAGTAATTCCTTGCCTCCTACTCTGTGTGTCCATTCTAAGTGCCTCCTTAAGTGTTTAAATAGGCTTTAGAATGCCTAAGAGCCCTCAAAATTGGCCTTTTCCGAATAGGGACACGCCTGTGTGACATGCCCGTGTGAGATTACTCCAGCCCGTGGTCAAGGTTGTTGAATAGGCACGGGCGTGTAATCTACCTGTGTAGTCGTGCTTCGATCCTGCCAAATGGACACGGCTGTGTGACATGCCAATGTGAGGAAGTCCAGGTCATGTTGATTTCGTACTTTGGCCCATTTTCTCCGTTTTTGGCATGTTTCTTGTTCCTTTCGCTCTCCTATGCTCTCCTAAGTATAAAACATGAAATTAAAGCATTAGGAGCATCGAATTCACCAATTCTAATGGGAAATCATCTATAAAATGCATTAAACATGGGGTAAAAATATGTATAATTTACGGTTTATCAATCAGCGTGATTTGTAGATAAATAAAACTTATAGAGAAAAACAATTAAAAGAGAATCGTGCTGATAACGTGTTATAAAATAAAAGACAGATAATAAAGAACAAAGAGAATGGGAGAGCAAAGAGAGAGAATATTTTTATTTATCAATCGAAATATTTACCATGCTTCTCCAAAGTCTCTATTTATAGATATATGAAGTATAAATGAAGTAGAGATCTATTTCTAATTACTGTTAGAATTTAAAGTATATTAAAAGTTATCTTGATCTTGATGGACATCCACTTAATAAGATATTCATAACACTATCATCTTTTTCTTTTCTTCTTGACTTGTTGGTAACTCTAATTTCTTCAGAAAAAGTGAAGTAGGAGATTGGGTTAACCATTTGTCATTTGAAATGGTTGAAAAATTGAATCAAATTACAGAACAAAATTAAGTTTCAAGGTACTGGATTCAACTTTCATTGACTTCTACTACTTCATGATGTTATAATGATGTAGCTATTAGAGTCTATAAATTTGTTCATTGTCTCAGTGAATCTGATTTATAGAACTAAATAAAAGAAGTCTTTGTTTTTAATTATGTGGTTGGAGTGGCCAATAATGCTTTTGCTCGTTGGTTATTTGGGTCATTGAGTGGAAGCTTCAAATTTCATTATGTTTGAATGATATATGTGGATCTCTAATATTATTATGTGTAGGGGTGAGCAAAACTCGATTCGACTTAAAAAAATCGAAAAAAAATTCGAATTTTGAGTTAAACGAATCGAGTTAATCGAGTTATTCGAGTCAACTCGAATTTTTTTTCGAATTTCGAGTTCGAATCGAGTTGAGTTTTCGAATTCGAATAACTCGAATAATTCGAATAATTTGAATATCAAACTATAATATTTTATATTTTTACCCCAAACTCCCAAACTTTTTTACTTTTCCCTTAAAACTTTTACTCCTTCCCCCTTTCCCCCCAAAACTTTTACTCCCCTTCAATCCCAACCCCCCAATCTACCCAAAATTCATTTCCCACTAAAATTTTACTCTCCCATTTACTTTTTCTCAAAATTTTATTCCCAAAAACACTCAAAACTTTTTATTTTCCCCCATAATTTTTACTCCCTCCCACTTTCCTCTTAAAATTTTTGTTTCCTTTCAATCCCACCTCCCATCTACCCCAAATCCACCCCCAATTTTTTTTTAATATTTTCCCTCTAAAATTTTACTCTCCCCTATTTACTTTCCCTCAAAACTTTTATCTCTCAAAACTTTTTATTTCTCCCTAAATTTTACTTCTCACCTTTACTCTCAAATAAAAATTAAAATTATCTAAAAAATCACTAAACATAAATAGTAATAATTTTATTTATA
Source organism: Gossypium arboreum (assembly GCF_025698485.1). NCBI lineage: Eukaryota > Viridiplantae > Streptophyta > Magnoliopsida > Malvales > Malvaceae > Gossypium > Gossypium arboreum. The sequence goes on from NC_069071.1 coordinate 6,475,596, forward strand.
TCTACTATTTATATTATTAAATTAAATTTCACATTTTATATTATTTATATTATTGGATTGTTTAGTCATATTTAATATTTATATTAAAATTAAATTATTAATTATGCCATTAAATATTCATGTTAAAATTTTATATTGGTATCAATTTCACATTTTATCTTTAAAATAATTTTATTAAAAATCACATTTTTACATTTAATATATTTTTAATTCAAAATACATAGTGACAAGAATCTGAAGATAATTAAAGCAACTAAGCAAACAAAGAAGCTAACCCGTATGTAAAAATTAATAAATAACTTATGAGGTGATGAAAGTTAATAAAAATTTTAATTAAGGTGGATAAATTTTATTACGATGGGTGACAGTGGTTATAAGGACCCAAAATTATTTTTTAAAATTTAACTCGAACAAATATATTCGATTCGATTCGATTCGAATTCCATCTCACTCGACTCGATTCGAGAAAATTTCAAATAAAGTTAGAATGATAAAATAAGATTTGAAAACTCGATTAATTCGAAAATTTTCGATTCGATTCGATTCGATTCGATTCGATCGAATGTTCACCCCTAATTATGTGCGTATGTTATAAGTGAATTTTGTCTAAACCTTTTAATTTAGTTTTTTTTTGAAATTTTAGTTCGATATATTTTATATCAATTTAATTTTACATTATAATTTATTTACTTTATTGACTGCAAAATAAACTCATACTACAATATAAACATACACAATTCTAATAATTCAAACGAAAATATAATTTCCAAATGTAGCATACCTTAATACTAATCTTATCTAATAATACATCAATAATTAAACTTTTAACATAATTTTAAACTAATAATAATGATTATTAAAAAATAATATTAAAAATCTAAAATATAAATAATTCTTTTTTCAAATTTAATATTAAAAAATTAACATAGCTTACTTAAGTTGGTTGTGGTTGGGGACATCTTCCTTTCTTTCTTTCTTTTTCTTATTGTGGTTGGGGAACCAAATCCACTCTGCTTTTATACTGTTCTTTTAATCATCCCTATGTCTCATCCAATTATTTCCATCATAAGTATGACCTAACACTTCTCAAACTACTACAATTTAATTCACTCTTTATTTAAAATTTCCTAAATTTAAAATTCTTTTTAATTTCCCATAATACACTATCACCTTCCTCACTGATATTAATAATTTTATTTAATTTATTCTGAAAATTTTAAATATTGGTTAACCGACACTGTTCATCTTTCAGGAATTGTTAGAAATATTACAACTTTACCTTTAAATTTTTAAAATTTACAATTATCAAATAGTCAAAGTATATTTCATACTTAATTTAAGCAATATGTCAAAAAAAAGTTTAAAACTTACATTTAATATTTAATATTTTTAATTTTTCTAATTATCAAATAGCCCTATTTCTCTTTAAATATTAACTCTCTCAGCAAAATGTAGATTGAAACATTTAAAAAGAAAATCAAAATTTCATCACCCTATGTTATAGGTTAAAACATGTTATTAGTCTATGTGTTTGTATAAAATTCGATATTTAGTCTCTATACTTTAAAAGATAAAATTCAATCCTTTTATATTTTTTCAATTTAAAATCATATTCCAATCATTATTGTTGTTGGTTGTTTTTATAAAAAATTGTGAACTTAACATGTTTATTTTTCGTCAATCATATGACACATTACATGAGGGTAACTTCATCAACATGCTAAATTGACATATTTTGACAAAAAATATGTATAATTCTAATGATTGAATTGAGATTTTAAATCAACACAGTTGGAAGACTAAATTTTTAACTTTTTAAGTATGAAGATTAAATCTCAAATTTTACCAAAGTGCAGGTACTAACAGCATATTTTAACCATTATTGGCTTTTATGGCGTGGGACTTTCGAGGTTTAAAATGATGGTTGCAAATCCCACTTTTAGCCACGGATCATTTGCAAATCCTCTTGCAAGATCTCTAGAAAATTAGTTGCTCTAATTTACCATCTTCCCAATGGAGACTTCAAAAAATTTTCCGAGCGTAGAGACACCAGATGAAGGTTACCAAAAGACATTCAAAAACTGCGATGAACTGCTGCCAACTCTTCCTGAAAGCAAAGGCTGGTGGGTTGACCAGCTTTTCCAATACCAAGGCTTCTGGATACTTAGTTTTGGCATAAGAGGAAGCATTTTGATCAATGATCACTTCAAGCCTCGACCCACTGACATCATCGTCGCAACATCCCCTAAATGTCGCACCACCTGGCTCAGAGCCCTTGTTTTCTCCATTATCAACAGACATTCCTTTGATTTCAGCGACCATCCCTTGCACAAAGCAAACAGTCGAGAGTTGGTCCCTTTCTTCGAAGCATTCATTCAGAAAGGTGGGTCAACTTCCTTCGTCGATGGGATTCCTTCACCTCGCCTTCTTTCAACTCACCTTCCTTACTCTTTGTTCCCAACACGCATGACCGATGATACCTCGGCTTGCCGTTTCGTATACATCTGTCGTGACCCCAAAGATGTTTTCGTTTCAAAGTGGCATTTCGCCAAGAAGTTGAGACCCAAAGAACTGCCACCACTTTCACTAGAGGAAACCTTTGACTTGTTTTGCAAAGGGGTTTCTGACCGTTTTGGGATCACGTATTGGGGTACTGGAAAGCTAGTGTGGAGTCACCGAAGAAGGTGTTGTTCTTGAAGTATGAAGATGTAAAGAAGGAGCCTTTGGGTTGTGTGAGGAAAGTTGCAGAGTTCTTAGGAGTACCCTTCACACCAGAGGAAGAAAACAAAGAGACCGTGGAACAAATAGTGAAGCTGTGCAGTTTTGAGAGCATGAGCAATCAAGATGTTAACAAACTTGACAAAAGATATCAGCAAAGTCCTATAAGCAACTCTGATTTCTTCAGGAAAGGTGAAGTTGGAGATTGGGTTAACCATTTGTCACCTCAAATGGCTGAGAAATTGGATCAGATTACTGAACAAAAACTTCAAGATACTGGATTCAACTTTCATTGACTCCAAAGTATCTCATTGAATTTGATTTATATTTGACTGGAGTTTTTCTTTTTAATTACGTGATTTGCGTATTATGTGTTTTCTTTTTATTTTCATGATCAACTATGTAATTTCTTTTTTTTTATTTTTTTATGTATTTGCATTAAGGTTGCATTTCGTGCTTTTGCTATTAATGCCATCTTCATCTCCTTCAAACAGTGAAAGTCTTATCATGAACACCGTTCTCAGCCTTCAGCCGTATCCCTTGGCAGCTTAGCAAGTGGTCCTCATGCATTTAAATCTTTATTTATTGGTCGGTCCCATGACTTACACACTCCCTAAAGTGGTGGGATGCTTTATGTGAGGCTTGATTTACCGTTGTGGTGTTCTTCTGCAATGGGTCTCCATAGATGTTGAAACTACAATGGCTCCACTCTTGATGCAACTTTGCTTTCTAGAGTAGAAATACTGTGGCTGCTTCTAATCTTTTCAAAGTACCCTGTGGTGTTGATTTTAATTTTTCTCATTCAATCATGAAAGTCGAGGAAGACATCATCAAACTGAATTTTTAATTATGTGGTTTGAGTGGCAATAATGCTTTTGCTTGTTGGTTCTTTGGGTCTTTGAGTAGCAACTTCAAATTTTATTATGTGGATCTCTAATTTTATTATATGTATTTTATTTTATGAGTGGATTTTGGGTTTTTTATCAAAATAACCCTTTAATTTTAATTAAGTATCAAAATGACCCACTTTTTTAATTAAACACTAAAATAACTTGAAATTTACAGTAAAAGTTGGTGGAGCCAAATTATTTGGCACCACCAACTTGCCACGTCAACAGAGAGCATAAAAAATTAATTTTTTGGTGGAGCCATGTAAAATGACGACATCTGTATAAATACTAAGGAAATACTAAAATTTTTGAAAATATGAAAAGACTTCAAAAAAATTAACCATTTTTTTTGTGGAGCCAAATTAAATGGCGCCACCAGATCTGCCATGTCAGTCACTTTCTCTTTTTTTTTCTTTTTTACTTTTTTATTTTACTTTTGTCTTTTTCCCTTTATTTTATTTTATTTATTTATTATTATTAACTTTAAAAATTTTAAAATATATATTTGAAATATTTTATTAATATATATTTTGAATTTAATTTTAAAATTTTAAATATTATTTTTTAATATTTAAATATTTTAAACTTCAAATTTATTATTAGTTTTATAATAATTTAAATATTATTTAATTTGTTTTATAATATTTTAAATTATAAATTTTAAAGATATTCAAACCATTTTTAAATTCTATTTAAAAGTTAAAAATAATATTTTATTTTAAAAGTGAAATTTAAATTAATAAAAATTAAAAATAATTTTCATTTTCTAAAAATATTGTAAATTTTAGTTTTTATTATCTTTTGTCTTTTCTTTAAATTTTTTCTTTTTTAAGTTTTATATTTTTTCTTGTTTTATTTTATTTATTTATTTAAAAAATTTAAAATGTATATTTGAAATGTTTTATATTATATATATTTTAAATTTTAAATATTATTTTAATTTATTTTTAAATTTTGAATATTATTTTTTAAACATTAAATATATATTTTTAAATTTTTTTTACTTTTTTAACTTTTGTCATTTCTCTGACTTTTTTTATTTTTTCTTTATCTTTATTTATTTATTTTATTTATTTATTATTACTTTTAAAAACTTGAAATGTATATTTAAAATGTTTTATAATTTATATTTTTAAATTTTAAATATATATATTTGAAATTATTTTTCTAAATTTTAAATATTATTTTTAAATCATTGTTTAAAAATTTAAATATTATTTTTAAATATTAAATATATTTTTAATAATATAAAACATTTAAATATTTTAAAGATATGACTTTTCAAATTTATTATTAGTTTTATAATATTTTAAATGTATATTTTAATTTGTTTTATAATTTTTTATTATGATTTTAAATTATTTTAAATTATGATTTTGAAATTATTTAAAATATATTAGTTTTAAAGATATGACATTTCAAATTTATTATTTGTTTTATAATATTTTAAATATTTTTAAATTTTAAATATAATTTTTATAAATTATTAATTTTAAAATTAATTTTAAAGATATTCAAATGTTTTTAAATTAAATTTAAAATTGTAAGAATTAATATTTTATTTGGTGGAGCCATTTAGAATGGCTCAATCACTTTATAGTGTACTTTTTATATTTTTTAATATAATAATTTATGTTTAAAAATAATATTCAAAATTTAAAAATAATTTAAAGTAATATTTAAAATTAAAAATATATATGTATTATAAAACATTTCAAATATACATTTTAAATTTTTAAAATTAATAACAAAAATAAATAAATAAATAAACAAAGTAAAACAAGAAAAAGAAAAACTTAAAAAAGAAAAAATTTAAAGAAAAAGGCAAAAGATAATAAAAACTAAAATTTACAGTATTTTAGAAAATGAAAATATTTTTAATTTTTATTAATTCAAATTTCACTTTTAAAATAAAAATTATTTTTAAATTTTAAATAGAATTTAAAAATGGTTTGAATATGTTTAAAATTATCATTTAAAATATTATAAAATAAATTAAATAATATTTAAATTATTATAAAATTAATAATAAATTTGAAAGTTTAAAATATTTAAATATTAAAAAATAATATTTAAAATTTTAAAAAGTAAATTCAAAATATATATTAATAAAATATTTCAAATATATATTTCAAAATTTTTAAAGTTAATAATAATAAATAAAATAAAATAAAATAAAGAGAAAAAGACAAAAGTAAAATAAAAAAGTAAAAAAAAAAAGAGAAAGTGACTGACATGGCAGATCTGGTGGCGTCATTTAATTTGACTCCACTAGAAAAATAGTTAATTTTTTTGAAGTCCTTTCATGTTTTCAAAAATTTAGTATTTCCCTGGTATTTATACAGGTGGCGCCATTCTACATGGCTCTACTAAAAAATTAATTTTTTATGCTCCCTGTTGACGTGGCAAGTTGGTGGCGCCAAACAATTTGGCTCCACCAACTTTTACTGTAGATTTCAGGTTATTTTAGTGTTTAATTAAAAAAGTGGGTTATTTTGATACTTAATTAAAATTAAAGGGTTATTTTAATAAAAAGGCGTGGATTTTATCTAAATTTTGATATATTTTATACCAATTTAAATGTACATTATAATTTATATATTTTATTGGCTGCAAAATAAACCAACACTACAAAATAAACATGCACAATTCTAATAATTCAAACAAAAATATAATTTTCAAATTTAACCTACCTTAATTCTAATCTTATTTGATAATATATCAATAAATGAACTTTTAACACAAATCTAAATTGATTATTAAAAAAATTATATTACAAATCTAAAATATAAATAATTCTTCTTTTTCAAATTTAATATTAAAAGAAATTAACATACCTTACTTAAGTTGTTTGTGGCTGGGTACCTTCTTTCTTTCTTTCTTCTTTTCCGACTGTGATTGGGGGACCAAAGACACCCTGCTTTTATAATGCAGTGTATTAATATATAATAAACATTTAATATAACAACATTAAAAAAAAGCATGTATTCTTCCAAAAAATGTATTTCTTTAATAGTTAAAATTGAAAGCTAGCAAAGAAAAAATAATTAAAATGAGGAAAATTAATAAGATGAAACTCTATGCAAAGCAAACTCCATTCAATATTCTTTAATAAAGTGCTTATAATTGCTTACGATTGCCTAGCAACTTAATATCTTTTTATCTTTTCGATAATAAATATAATTGTCATTAATTATTTTTTATTGAAAACAATCCAATAACAATAGTTTAGGATTTAATGTATCAATATCATTAAGAATGGAAGAGACTCAATTCTAACCATTAAACATAATCAAGAAATTCTTTTAAAGTTAAATCTTATACCCACACTATACAACCGTAAACTATGACGTAAATAATTATGCAGAATCTTATCCCCCACACAAAAGTGCCCTTAATAAATAAATTAGAATTTTTCTAGGTTTTTCTACAATTTTTACATCAAAATTACAAGCCATTTTTGGATATTTTCCTGACATTTTTGGGTTTCATTTGTGAAATAACTTCGGTTAGATCTTTCAATTTCATTCAAATCAATATATTATGGGCTTGAAACAGAATTCTGTAACTCAAGTTATGATCAAAACACTGAAACTATGCTATGTGAAAGTTCAATATGCAAAAGCTTCTCAAAATTAAAATTTAAACTCTTTTTTCTTCAATTATTCCTTAAATCAATAATATATATAAAATAAATATAAATAATATTATTAAGAACATAAATAAAATAATTTAAGAAAAAAATATCACAAATAATATGCAATTATCAATAATAATTTGATTAATCCATAAGCAAATTTGAGTGTGTTTAAAGCTTTTTCATTTTTGGAGTATTTAAGTAAACTCGTGACTCAAGTGACTAAGTTCTCTGACATGCCTAAATTGCCGACAACTTGGCTGCAAAAATATTTTGTCAGAATTTGATTTAAATTGACAAATTGATAGTATGTTTATTTTGCATATTTTACGTGATCAAATCAACTTATTCTTAAATTAATTCTTGATAATTGGTAAATTTTATACTTAAATCTTGTCAAGAACGAAATTCGAATGTTTTAATACGAAAACAACTAGAAAATGATTCAATTGGAGCATAAACAATAGAAAAGGGGTCAAATAAAAAATTTAGAGACATTTAAGGGCTAATTAAATTTTTGACCTTGTAAAAGTTAAATTTAAAAATGAAAATATGATATTTTATTTCATGTAATTAGTTAGTAGGTGAGATTAGCCTAATTTTAGTATATGATTTATATATAAATAGGGTGTATTGTGGACTTGAAAAAACACACCTTGACTTGCGTGTCAATTGAATAGAAATCAATTTATTTTCTTTCTTATTTTGCGTGAAAGAATTGCAGGCATTCTGCCAACTTTGTTTCCATTTCAAATTTTGGCTTAATTCTTTCCCAAGCCCTCCCCCTTTCATCTATTACTATTTCCATTCAAATCCACTTTCATAATCAACTAAAGCATTATTAAATTCATGCTTCACTAAATTCAAATTAGCTTTAGGCCGCTATTTTTTTTGTCTAAGAATCGTGAGAAACGTATCTGCACTAGAAATCCTTCAAATTGGTATTCACCATTCTTCGGAATATCGCGATTGACAAATTCGTCCTTCAAAAGTTAACTCAATTTCAATTCAAAAAGCATGTTGGGTTGGAGTCGTTTTGGCATACAGTTGGAAAGACGAGTTGTTCATGCTTGTGAAAAATAAAATAGAATAAAATAAAGAAAAATAAAGAACACATAAATTTTACGTGGAAACCCTTTCGGGAAAAAAACCACGGGCAGAGGAGAAGAAAATTCACTATGTCGAAAAATTTTTTTTTACTCAAATACAAGAGGAATAGACTATGTCTATTTATAGGCTTGCAAAGCCATATTCTAGTAGGATTGAAACACCTTATCCTAATCAATATAAAATAGATGGAGTTTAATAAGGTTTAAAAACCTTATTCTAAAATAAAATAAAAGAAGTCTAGTTCTATATGGATTTTACTTTTATTTTATTTTCCATCGTATTTTATTTAAATAAGAATTTGGGTCACTTAATTCTAACAATCTCCACCTTGACACAAATTCTCAATGAACAAGTTCTTCATCGCGAACTTTCAATAAACAAGTTTTTCACCTCTTCCAAAAACCCCTTAAGGGTTTAACTTCAACAATGAACACCAACCAAGTCTAAGCAATGCTCAAACTTGGTTATAGGAAGTGACTTAGTCATCATATCTGCAGGATTTTCATGAGTGCTAATTTTGCTCACAACAATATCACCACGAGCAATAATATCACGAACAAAATGATACCGAATATCAATGTGTTTTGTTCTCTCATGAAACATTTGATCTTTTGTAAGAAAGATGGCACTGACCGTCACAAAATACCGTGTTGATTTGAAGATCTTCATTGAGTTCACTAAATAGTCCCTTCAACCAAATAGCTTCTTTACAAGCCTCAAGAATCGCCATGTACTCGACTTCAGTGGTAGACAAAGCGATCGTAGTTTGCAAAGTGGCTTTCCAACTAATTGCACAACCTCCGATTGTAAAGACGTAACTCGTGAGAGATCTTCTTCTATCAAGGTCTCCAAGAAAATCAGCATCAACATACCCTATAACTCCATCTTTAGTTCTTCCAAACTGTAAGCAAACATTAGTAGTGCCTCGTAAGTATCTTAAAATCCATCGAATCGCTTTCCGATGTTCTTTACCGAGATTCGCCATGTATCGCTAATCGACCGACCGCATATGATAAATCGGGCGTGAACAAACCATAGCATACATGAGAGATCCTCTCGCACTAGAGTATGGAACATGTGACATGTACTCAATCTCATTATCGATTGAGGAGATAAGGCCGATGAAAGTCCGAAATGGGTCGCTAAAGGAGTACTAACGAGCTTAGCACTCTGCATATTGAACTCGCAAAGAACTTTCTCAATGTACCCCTTCCGACTTAGGTACAATTTACTTGCTTTTCTATCTCGAGAATCTCCATACCAAGTATCTTCTTTGCTGGTCCTAAATCTCTCATCTCAAATTCTTCACTTAGTTGGGCTTTAACCTTTCTTATCTCTCTTTTATCTTTTCTTCGCTATCAACATGTCATCAACATAAAGAAGTAGATACACAAAAGAACCATCACTTTTTCTTAAAGTAGACACAACTGTCAAAACTACTTCTTTTGAAATCATGAGAAGTCATAAAGGAATCAAACCTCTTGTACCACTGTCTTGGTGATCTGTTTCAAACCGTAAAGGGACTTTTTCAAAGCAAACATAGTCCTCTTTTTCGAGACTATAAAACCCTCTCGTTGTTGCATGTAAATATCTTCCTCAAGTTCTCCATGCAAAATGCGCTTTTACATCTAACCGCTCAAGCTCCAAATCATGCATGGCAACAATACCAAGCAAAGCTCGAATCGAACTATGCTTAACAACCGGAGAGAACACATCTGTGAAGTCCACTCGAATTTGATTGTAAGCCTTTGCAACAAGCCTTGCTTTATATCCGGTTCTTCAACTCCCGAGTCCCTTCTTTCTTTTTAAACACCCATTTACAACGAATGCCTTTTTACCTTTAGGAAGTTTTACAAGATCCCATGTTCTGCTTTTTGTGGAGTGATTCCATCTCCTCTTGCATAGCAAACATCCACTTTTCGAGTCTTCACAGCTAATCGCCTCGAAATAATTAAATGGCTCTTGATTCGCATCTATATCTTCACCACATTTAAAGCATAAGCAACTAGATCAACCTCGGCATACTTCTTTGGAGGTTTAATTTCTCTTCTTGTCCTGTTTTTGGCGATAGAGTATTGCGGTGAAGAAGCAACTCTATTCTCAATTTTTGTAATCTTGGCTTGAGGAGTTGATTCGTATTAATCGATGCTCCACCGCTTTTGGTTTTCTTTATTGGAAGAGTCTTTAAGAGATAAGTTAGGTAGCATAGCGCTTTCATCAAAAACAACATCTCTGCTAATCACAACTTTTCTATTTTCAGACACCATAACTTATAGCCTTTTACACCACTTTATAACCAAGAAAACGCATTTAATGGATCTCGGTTCCAATTTTCCATTATCAACATGAGCATACGCAGACACCCAAAAATCTTTAAATCGTAATAATTAGCGGGATTACGGACCATACCCCTTATGGAGTCTTTTTCTCAATGGCAACGGATGGAGATCGGTTGATCAAAAACATGCGAGAGAGGTCGCTTCGCCCAAAATGACTTCGTAAGTTGGCATTTGACAACATACATCGAACCTTCTCCATGATCGTTCGTTCATTCGCTCGCAACGCCGTTTTCTTTGTGTGGAGTATGACGAATCGTCAAGTGTCTCATGATCCTTCGACTTGCACAATCTATTAAACTCATCGTAATGTAACTCTAAGCCATTGTGCATGCACGGAGGTATTTTATCTGCTTTTCCGTCTGTTTTTCAATCATAATTTTCCAAGACTTAAATGTGGAAAACACATCGCTTTTCGCTTGGAAGAACGCCCAAACTTTTCGGAAAAATCATCAATAAAGGTTAGCATATAATTAGCTCCACCTCTCGAAGGCACTCTGGACGGCCCCCACGATCGAATGGATATACTCCAATGTTTCCTTCATGTTATGGATTCCTCTAGTGAATCGAACTCTCTTTGCTTTCCAAAACACAAGGCTCACAGAAATTCAGGTTTGCAAATTCCTTGCCCATTAAGAAGTCCTCTTTGCTTAATTCGCCATGCCATTCTCACTCATATGCCCTAGGCGCATATGCCAAAGTTTAGTAATATCATCATCGACAAGGAAGAGGAAGCGACAATTGCATCACCGATATGATAGAGAACCCTCAGAAACATATAACTTGGCAATCTTTCTTTGCCCTTTCATCACAACAAGGGACCCTTTGGAAATCTTTAAAACCCCACTTTCAACTGTGTATCTGCACTTTTGAATCAAGAGTACTCAACGAAATTAAATTTCTTTTCAATTCGGAACATGCCGCACGTCACTAAGTGTTCGACAACTCCATCAAACATCTTAACTTTAATTGTTCCAACACTGCGATTTTACATGAAGCATTATTTCCCATCAAAACAACACCTTCAGATCATCGTTTCATAAGTTGTAAACCAATCCCGATTGGGACTCATGTGGAAGGTGCACTGAATCAAGTATCCGCTCTCGCTTACTTTAGAATCATTGATGAAGCAACTAGAAGTTCACCATCGCTGTAGTCTTCTACAACATCGCCTTCACCGAATTTTCCGTCTGTTTTCCTTTTGATTCGCAGCCTCCTTTTAATCTTATTTTGTAGCTTATAGCACTCAGATTTAATGTGCCCTTTCTTCTTGCGAAGTTGCAAGTTTTACCTCTGTTTGAAGATTTCGATCTACCCTTAGATTTACCACGAGGATTCCGCTCGTGTTCTACCACGATCATCATCAACATTCCGGTCTTGTCTCCCACGAACAATGAGACCCTCTCCCCGAGAGTTGGGTTTAACCACAAGATGCTTCATCTTATCATACGAGGTTAAAGAATCATAAACCTCATCAACTGTGAGAGACTCATGGCTATATAAAATCGTGTCTCTAAAGGTTGAATAAGACGGGGCAACGAACAAAGTAGAATCAACCCTAGATCTTCCTTATCATCTTGAACCTCCATGGCCTCCAAGTTTGAGAGAATTTCTTTAAACACTGTTAAGTGTTCGTACTGACGCACCTTCCTCCAAACGATGAGCATAAAGACGCCGCTTCATATGCAACTTGCTTGTTAGAGTTTTCGACATACATATTTGTTCTAGCCTCTTCCATAATGCAATGGCGGTTTCTCTTTCATCACATCCTGCAAAATTTCGTTGGACAAATGCGAGATGTAATTGTGTTAATGCCTTTCGATCCTTACGCTTCTTCTCTTCATCTCGTTAATGTCGAAGGCATCTTATCTATCCTAGCGGGGCATCCTCTAGATCCATCTGCAAGAACGCTTGCATCTTAATTTGCCACAACGCAAATCTGGTGTTGCGATCCAACAATGAATTTCATACTTCAAAGACGCCATTACCGTGATCGAGATGAATAACCCTAAGCTCGATACCAATTTGTGAAAAATAAAATAGAATAAAATAAAGAAAATAAAGAACACATAAATTTTACGTGGAAACCCTTTCGGGAAAAAAACCACGGGCAGAGGAGAAGAAAATTCACTATGTCGAAAAAATTTTTTACTCAAATACAAGAGGAATAGACTATGTCTATTTATAGGCTTGCAAAGCCATATTCTAGTAGGATTGAAACACCTTATCCTAATCAATATAAAATAGATGGAGTTTAATAAGGTTTAAAAACCTTATTCTAAAATAAAATAAAAGAAGTCTAGTTCTATATGGATTTTACTTTTATTTTATTTTCCATCGTATTTTATTTAAATAAGAATTTGGGTCACTTAATTCTAACAATGCTGTATTCGGCAAAAAAATTAAGGGAGATAGTGATTAGATTTAAAGTCTCCTGTGGTTGAGGCCATTAATCCGAGTTGGGTTCTTCAGAACGCAAGGCTACCGAAGTCTTGAATCGCAAACATGTGTATTGTGGTTAAATAATCGATAAGGGTTGGTTTGTAGGGCGAACTGGAATTAACAACGAGAGGAAGAATCAATGGTTAGAACGTTCTTAACCACTATAACCAGCTTACTGTTTGGAGGAGAAAACTCATTTTCGAGGATCGATTCAGAGACCAAACTCACCGAGTCTAGGGCTAAGGCTTATTATTTCTGTTCACAAAATTCGAATTTAATTTTATTTCTGATTTCTTTAATTGCTTATTTTTACTACCTCAATTATTAATTTTTTAGAAATTTCCAAATCCCCTAATTTATTTAATTTATTTTTCAGCAGGCCCGTTTGGAGTCGTGGACACGACTATTGCCACGATTATCGTCTCAACCGGAATTCTGTTCACAAGAAAAACACGAAAATTGATCATAATATTCAATCATTGTGGGCTTGACACTACTACTCTTTACTACTGTTTAGAGTTATTTTAATTGTATGAATTATTTTTAGTGGTTTCGACGCCCATCACAAATATATCCTCTTACTTGTGATTGGTTTTTTAGAGTTTTCTATTGTTCTGACAAGTTTTGAGGGTTATATATATAATTTTGTGTTTTTAACCATTAACTTTTTATTGTATGTTCCCTAATTGTCTTCTTTTCGTAAAACTATTTTATTGAATCAAAAAGTTCCATACAAAGCACAAACGGCTAAATTAACTAAATATGCCAATTTTTTTATTTGGCCTTTTAGACTATTTTTTAAAAATTTCAGGAAATAGGTCGTTTTTGAAGAGAGAAAGGGAAAGCACATCCAGCTGCGTACGCTTTCCTCCAACAGTTAATTTCAACAGCTTTTTAAACGTTTGCTGGCAAGGGTAAAAAGAATTTAAACGACCCCCAATAATCAATTTTTTTCTATAAATCCCATGCAATTTTATTTTAATTTTCACTCAAATCCATTTCTTTCTAATCTCTCAACTCTCTTAAATCTCTCAATTTTCTTAAGTTCTATTCTAAATTTTCCGATATGCTTATTTAAAAATATTATTATTTTTAATTATTTCGTATTTTATTCGTTTTGATTAAATTTTCACGAATGACAACCTCTTTAATTCGTTTCCATGACAAACACATTTCCGCCGCTCAAGTAATAATAGTTAGACAATTTTAAATTTTGTTATTTTCAATTAAGTTAAATTTGAAGTTTTTTATTTTTAAAAATGTCGAAACTATTTTTTATTTTGAAAAACGGGGATCGACTTTAAAATGAAACATAGAGTCACCACCAATCCTTTTTGTTTAGGTGTGATCGGATCACCTAATAAAATATTTTATTTTATTAAAATATTGATTTTGGCCTACGAAATTCAATAAAATGGGTCGGGAGTCGGTTACATACGAGGAAGGATTAGCACCCTCGCAACGCCCAAAATTGGTACCTAATTGATTAATTAATGTCCTAATGTCGAAAATTTAAAAAGATTTTAAAATACAATCCCATTTAAAAATATTTGAATATACTCAAATTGAATATTAAGATTCTCTTACTCCGAAGGAATAAAATATTACATCCAGTATGTTAGGATACGACAACTTAAACCCTCGAAACCAAGATTATCTCATGATTTCCAAAACTCATGCATTGAAATTTTAAAAGGATATTGGGTTATTTGGTCAAACGGTAAATCGAAACCCAGCACGTTAGGGCACAATTTCTCGAATTTCCAAACACGAAATATTGCCTTGTTTTGAGAAGTTTTCAAATAAGCGATTATAAAACCGGCTCAAAATGCATTTATTTGGTTTGTATGAATTAAAAATGAAATGACCAATTTTGGACCAATAAGTTAGAAATTTCAATTACAATGTGATACTCGGAAATGAAAGGCAAAGTTACAAACATGGAACAATATACATGGATAAAATACTATACGAATGAATGACAATAGTATGAAAATAAAAAAAACAAAGATACACATAATAGCAATAAGTTCACATCATACATTATGCAAATACTAACGTTAACATCCAAAGACTTATGAATCAAAGAGATGATTTTAAAAGAAATATAAAGCCAATTAACACAAATAGAATGTAATGAGTTTTAAAACAATGATAAATGAGTTTGAAATTAATAATGTGAAAAAATAAGACTTTTGAAGTTATAATACATACAATAATTTAAAATTAATTTATATATAATTTTAAAATGAGTAATAAACATGAAAGTTGGAAACAGATAAAAAGATAGAATAAATTAAATAAATAATATACTGAAGTAGTAATGTATAAATGAATTTTAAAACAAATATCAAAAGAAGAAAATTAAAGTAAGTAATATAAAAAATATACATTAATTTAAACAAATAATATACATAAATTTAAAAATAATTTAATATAAATAACATATATAAAAATAATAATGTAGAAGAGCATTTAAATGAATATTATATAATTTTTTAAACAAAGAAATATAAAAGAGAATTTTAAAATAAATAACTATATAACAAAACAAATAAAAATATATATATACAAATGCAAGTATAAAAATATCATACTAAAACAATAAAGAATCGATAACATAATTCAAAATTATATGTTATAACGGTTTTAAAAAAAACTAAATAATAAATAAATTAAAAGAAACAAAGAATTACATAAACTAAAATAAACAAACTCAATTGAGATAAATACAAACTAAAAGGGGTAATTAATAAATAAATAAAAACATTGAAACAGAATTAAGGACTAAAATACAATGCGTTCAAATCAAAGAGGACTAAAAATGCAAATGAACCAAATCCCGAAATGAAACGTTTAAATTCGGACTAATTTGAAGCAGTGTGTAAATCCCAAGGAAAAAT
Source organism: Gossypium arboreum (assembly GCF_025698485.1). Lineage (NCBI taxonomy): Eukaryota > Viridiplantae > Streptophyta > Magnoliopsida > Malvales > Malvaceae > Gossypium > Gossypium arboreum. Next base: position 6,491,632 of record NC_069071.1, read on the forward strand.
TAAAAATACAAAAGAAATCAAAATAGGGCTCAATTGAGTGATAGTGCAAAATAGAGGGACTAATCGCGCGAATATCCCTTCACCGCAGGAATGCGTAGATCCTGAGGGCGATCGGGTCAGGTCACGGGTCAGAGGCTCAAAATGGTGTCATTTTGGCCTTTGTGAATATCTTTCGAAACGGCGTCGTTTTTCTTTTACTATTTAAATCAAATTTTTTTTAAAAATCATTTTAACCCTTTTTTTAAAAAAAAAAACCCTAAAACTTTAAACCTCTCCACATCTCCTCCCTTTTCTTTTAGCCGAAAGGGCCACCATCTACATTTTCAACAGCCGCTGTGGCCAGTGGCCGGTGTTGCGGAGAATGAGCTTTTAAGCTCCACATTCGAAGCACTTTTGAAGGCTAGCCCCTCGGAAACTAAAGAAAAAGAGGAAAAGGGCTTTAAGTCCCTTTGTCGAACCTGATTGCAACGAGGAAGAAGGCCCTCCGATGGCGTGACCGAGAGGATTTAGGTGAGCAATTCCTTCCCTTTCTTATCACTTTTCACACACCGGAATAAAATAAAATAAAACTTGAAAAATAAAACAAACTGGAAATCACCTTTAATCTTTGAATAATTTCTTTGTTTGCTTTTGTATTTGAAAAAAAATCTAGCGCATTTTACAGATTACATTCGGTCCTTTTATAAAGGATAAAAATAAATAAAAAAGAAAATAAAAGAAATCTCTTTTTTTTAGATCCTTCTGTTAAACATTTCCTGTCAATTTGCTGTATATTGTTGCTCCCATCTTTGCTGTTATTCTGTTTCTTTTTGCAGGTGAACCACCGTACAGAGAGAGCTGCGGACGTGGCAATGATGCGCTGGGGACCCTTGTTGAGGAAGTTGCGGCGCTGGTCCTAGGGTTTCAGTTTTGAAATCAAAATTTGGGCCATTTGGGCTCAATTTAGGATTAGGCCATTAGGTTGGGGCTATTATTTTTTTTGCATTTGGGCTTTTGTATTCGGGTCTGTAAAAAAAAATTAGGCCAATCGGGCTTTGTATTTAATGGACTTACTGGACTGTTACAAATTGGACTTTGTTTATTGGTTTTTTTCTATTTTGGTTTTTAATTTACTTTTTGATTTTATTTATTTGCTATAAATAATTCTAAGGGCCTGGGCAAAATGGGCCTTCTACAAAAAATATTTTAAATTAATTTTTTTGTCGATATAAATAGGCATATGATCATATTTTAGAAGGGGTTCATACACAATTTGTCAAAAGGCCTAATCATCAAAATTCATGGTTACTTGTAAGACGCAGGTTTCTTGCATACGTCTCATATGCTCAAAGGCTACAAACTTAATCCCACACTCATCAGCTCGTTGGTGGAAAGATGGAGGCCTGAGACACACACTTTCCATCTTCCATGAGGTGAGTGTACAATCACACTCGAGGACATAGCTTTACAATTTTTGACATAGTGTTTATTTAGTTTTTTTGCTCATCCAACCTAAGAGTTTTGGTTAAGTCGAAGGCGTTATATTCGATCATCGAAGTGATCCTGTAAAGCCACTTTTTATACATGTGAGAAGGGTTTATCAAAATTTTTAAGTATTTAGAAAAACAACAGAAAACATTTATTCAAATTAATAGTTTTCTAAACCAAAATAGCATGCAGTTGTCAGAGTATTAACTAAATGTCATGCTTTAAAATAACTAAGCTAATCTACTTCCAACTTAAAATAAAAGCAAGAAATAATTAATAATTACAACCCGAACATAAACTGTTTTAAGGGAACTTTAATAAAAACTTTAAAATAGAAATAATGAAAAACAATCTTGCTAATCCAAGGTTCTTTAAATGCCATCCTGAGTCCTAGTTTTCTCTGTTACCTGAGAGGTAAAGAAAAGGGGAGTGAGCTTACAATGGCTCAGTGTGGGTCTAAATTATAAACCATTATATATAATTGAAAAACAATAAAGCTTATAATTGATAAATAGTAGTGAACTAAGCATTTTTCTTGGAATATACAATAAATCAATGTATAGTCAATTTATATATGATGCGATTCAATTTATAGTTTGAAGTTCCCACATGTCCATCCTATTAGCCCTCGAGCATTCCTCGACACTCCAAAATATATAATAATAATTGACCATCCCAGGTTTGATTTCCAGTGACGATGGTTGTTCATTTGTCATCTGTGACGATGACTTTTACTACAATAAATTACCATTTTGATTGCCCGGTTTTGATGGCTTTTTAAACTATCATCCTTGTTTATCCGATTTTGGTGACATTGCTGCCTACTTCATGCAGTACTGACTTTTAGTGTGGACTTAAATTACCACAATCTCCTATGGAACTCCTCCGTCCTCTGCACCCATTTTCATGTAATTATGTACATATACTTAGCATGTTATGCTATTTGTCATCAATTGATGCTACATTCAATATTTCATACTAGCATTTAATGGCATGTGTTCATGCATATATTCACGTCAATTTCACATAGGCATATAATATGTGCGAGTTAAAACAATGTCACACATACATCATCTACATGTGCATTAAAAGTCCTAGTTTATCTAGCACATACATACGGGTTCGCATGATACATATGATTTGCATGGTATCTAGGGTTCGCATGTTAACACATATAGGGTTCACAAAGTACAACATATGGGGTTTACACATTTTCACTAAGGCTCGCATGATAACATATATAAGGGTTCACATCGTACTATATGTAGGGTTCGTATGATTTTTTCCTATGGGTTCACATGATACATATGACTTGCATAGTTCTTAGGGTTCGCGTGTAATAATATACAGGTGATTCGCATGTAATAACAATAAAGGGTTTGCATGTAATAACAGATAAGTGACTCGCATGTAATAACATATATTTGACTCGCATATAGTAACATATCATTGACTCGTAGAAACGGTGGTTCACATGTAATAATTTGACTCGCATGTACTAGCATATCATTTACTCGCATAAATAGTGATTCACATGTAATATTGTGATTCGTATGTAATAACATATCATTGCCTCGCATAAATAGTGGTTCACATGTAATAATGTGACTCGCATGTAATAACATATTATTGACTAGCATAAACAATGATTCACATGTAATAATGTGACTTACATATAATAACATATCATTGACTCACATTAACAGTGGTTCACATGTAATAATGGACTCGCATGTCATATCATTGACTTGCATGAACAATGGTTCGCGTGTAATAACATATACTTGACTCGCATAAACAATGGTTCGTATGTAATATTCAATAGGTGACTCGTATGTACGACAAATTAAGGTTTGTACATAATAATCTATGGGTTCGCATGTTTATTCAAAGAGCTCGCGTACTCATTCCTATACAGTTTTGCATATGATTTCGTTATGGGGGTTCATATACAAGGGCTCGCCTATAGGGTTTCACATGCAAGGGCTTGCATAAAGGTTCACATACATTGATTTTTCATACTAGGGGTTAACCTTTTTAAGGGTTCACACATGCTAGGGTTCGCACACAGGGCTCGCACATACAGGGGGTTTCTCCTAAAGAGTTCTTATTTTTTACTACTTTCAGTTATACATAGTGATTTAAGTTTTACATCCCAAACCTAATTTGAAAACACAAAATCCTTAATTTGGAAGAGGAGGTTGATGATCTTCTTGGGAGGAGAGGGACAATTTTGAAAACTTTGACTCATTTTGCTTGAAAGTCGGTTTAGAAAGAGAAGAACTTGGGGGTGTTTTTCTTGCAAATTTACTAGGTAAATGTTCTAGGTTTTGAATAATTTGGCTATTTATAAAGTCTTCTTTCCCTATTTGAAATAGGTTTTAAGAATTCATGTAGAATTGAGACTATTTTAAATCAAGGACTAAATTAAAAAAAAGGTTTTTGGCTGGGCTAATTTGAAAATTTTTATACTTTTGTGGGGTAAAAGTAAGGAAATAAAATATTTTAATTGAATGTGTACTAAGGGTTTCAAACTTGTGACCTATTGGTAAATTAAGGCCTTACCACTAAAAAAACAAGCTCATTCTTATTTTTTTTTAACAAAAATTATTTTTAAGGCATTCTAATTCTCTCACCCTAAGTTTTTTTTTTTAAATTCTTATTTCTTCTAGGCCCAATTTTAGAATGTGACAAAAATTATGTAAAACACATAATTTAGTGCTGTTGAACAACTCTATTTACATCAATGGTTGTGTCTTGAACACATATTTTTCATTTACCACATAAATGCATAGTACTTTCAAATAAAATTTCAAGCACTAATGTATCCTATAAGTATTACTAAACTAAATTACCAAATTTTCATTTATGGTTTAAATTATACAAAGAAAAACTCTTAATACACTTACAACAAAAAGTTTGAATGAATTCCTCTTTCTTCCTTCCTGCAATTTTTTGCTATTTCCCTACCTTTTGCTCCAATTTGGCCTTCACTCTTTTTCTCCTTCTCTTCATGGACACAATACATATAACATTTAATATCAAAACTCTTTAACAACTTTTCCAAAAACTCTTCTTGTTATGTAGTTTTTAATGTTGTTCTATTAAGATTTATGATGAAAATTTGAGTTAGGGGCGAAATTAGGGGGCTGACAAGGGCCCCGACCTCCCTAAAATGGAAAATTTTTTATTTAGGCTATTTAAAATTTTTAAAATTTTGAATTGGTAAAGGTAAAATTGCACTTTGTCCCCCTTAAAAATATAAAAAATTGATTTAATACTTTAACAATTATAAACATATAGGCTATTAAAATGGTGAAGCTATATTTTTTCTATCATAAAAATTACAATTTAATATCAATCCCTTAATTTTTTTTTATTTGGCCCCTATTTTGAGTTTAAAAGTTTGGAATAGATTGGAGATGAAAGAAAGGACTAAAAAGAAAAGAAAAGAAAAGAAACTAGAACAAAATGGTGAGATGGAGACGTGGGGAAGAAACCTTAGTGGATGACTGTAACACCCCTAACCCGTATCCCCTGCCAGAACAGGGTTTCAGAGCATTATTACCATTTACAGATCACTAAAAAAAATTTTAAATATTTACCGATTCAATGCATCATATAAATAAATATATTACCATTCAATCAACAGTTTGACACTTGTATAAGCATCAAACAGCAACATTGTTAGTATACTTGCACATATCTCATATAAATTCAACATTGATATATCTATTTTCTTGACATATCGCACTTGAGTTTAATAATAGTCTCAACTTACATAATTTCCTTGTCTCAACATATCAAAGATAATCATATATGTACATGTCATGAAACATATCATGCTCTTACCGTTTCTTCATAAGCATATATCATTCATTTCATTATATCAATATTTCATGCTCCATCATTTCCATATATTTTATGTATATTTATTCCGGTAATAGCTTATATCAAACTTAACATAAATTATATTCCATGTACTTATACTTATTTCGTTTATCTATCTTCATAATTATTTCATATAACCATTCATCATCTGATACATATTACCTGAATATCAATTGTTCAACAGATGTTAGAGCGTCTCCCATCTACGGTCTTATTTATCTTTGACATGATGCCATAGTGTCTTTCAACTATGGTCTTATTTATCTTAGACATGATGCCATAGTGTCTTTCAACTATGGTCTTACTCATTTTCTGTCATGTTGCCATGGTATCTTTCAACCATGGTCTTGTTCATTTCATATCACGTTGCCATGGTATCTTTCAACCATGGTCTTACACATTTCATATCAGGTTGCCATGGTATCTTTCAACCATGGTCTTGTTCATTTCATATCACGTTGCCATGGTATCTTTCAACCATGGTCTTACACATTTCATATCAGGTTGCCTTCATATCAGGCTGCCATGGTATCTTTCAACCATGGTCTTACACATTTCATATCAGAAAGCACACTCCCGCGAACCTCATCCTTACAGTGGGATTACCAATCCAGGCTAAATCCCCTGTAATATAAACTCATAGAGTATTGTCGGGATTACCATCAGTGCTAAATCCCTGCAACGACAATTTCTCTAATGAGCTTGGATCTGAATTACCAGTCCAAAGCTAAATTCAGACCCTAATTCGGATTACCCGTCCGGCTAAATCCATTTTACACGTATTCTTCGGAGGGTTTCTATCGAATAGGATCACCCGTCCGCTAGATCCTTTTACCGTCAATTCCTTTTCGAGATCCATCAATTTTTCTTTCATTCAACTGGATTTATTTTCAATTTATATCGAGTATTATCAATATTTCATCAAATATCATGAATTGAACATTCAAATCATATTTTCATCACATAACCACATATTTCAAGTATTTAAAATACAATTCAAGTTACACAAACTTACCTCATTGCTTGTTTGTGTTTATAATTTCATTAATCCGATATCTTTTCTTTTCCACGATCAAGTCTCATATTTGAGTCGTCCGGATCTTTATAAATAAATTTGATCATCATTTTTATTCATTTCATCTTCTAATGCATTTAATTAATGCTCTAGGCAAAATTACCATTTTGCCCCTAAACTTTTAATTAATGATGATTTCGTCCTTAGGGTCAGGAAAATAAAATTCTTGCAATTTAATCCTTATTTCTAGCTATTATTCTCATATATATTGATAACAGTCCATGAATTCTATAAAATATCAGAATTTTCCATAATTTCAACACTTGTCAATTTAATCCCTAAAACATGTTTTCCCCCGATCTTGAACTAAATTAATAATTTCATTCAATTTTGTAATTTAAATAATAAAATAATCTATTTCATGCAATTTGGTCATTTCTGACATTTTTACAAAATTACCCATAAAGTTTTACTTTTATTCAATTTAGTCCCTAAGCCTAAAATATGCAAATTAGCCATGCTTAATGAATATTCATATATGTTTTCCTCCTCCTCCTCTCCATTCCACATCCTTGATGTATGTAGCACACTTGTAAGTAACATTATCTATAATCTTTATTATTTACTTTTATGAATATTCAAGCTGTCTATCTGTGTCATGGTCACTAAATTATTTATATCTGGATCTATAGGACTCCAAATTAAGATCCGATAATTTTCCATGAAACTAGACTCATATATATTCTTACCATAAAATTTTCATAATTTTTGGTTTAGTCAATAAGTACAGTTTATTCTTTAAAGTTACCCCTATTCTGCTGTTTGACAGTTGTGACCCTTCTTCACTAAAAATTAATTATCTCCTTGTACAAAATTTGAATGATGTTCATATTTGCTTCTATTGAAAATAGACTCATTCAGGATTCTAAACATATAAATTTAGGCCCCTAATTATTTTTATCCAATTTTTTTATGATTTTACAAATTCAGAACAGGGGAACCCAAAATCATTCTGACCTTGTCTCACAAAATTCATCATATCTCATGATTTAGAATTTAATTGCTTACATAATTTATTCTATAAGAAACTAGACTTAATAAGCTTTAATTTCATATTTTATTCATCCTATAATTAGATTTCTACAATTTTTATGATTTTTCAAAATTAGACTACTGCTGCTGTCCAAAACTGTTTTAGTACAAGATATTAATTACCATGTTATAACATTCTTATTTTTTTTCTACACCATTTCTCATCACTTTCTCTTATTTTTCTTCACTAACATATCAAGAACATAGGACCTTATGTAAGAAAACTCTACTATAACATTATTTCCATGCTTTATCAATAATAACAAACTTAAAAACATATTGAAATCTTGATGTACTTACCTTTTCTTATTGACTTCAATCTTTAACTTGATTTTTCTCTCTCCTCCAGCTTCGATTTCTTGAATCCAACTTGATATTTTTGCTCCCCATCATCTCCTTGCTATCTTTCTCTCTTGATGGCTATGGAAATTTTTTCAATTTTTAGGTGAAAATAATGAATTTTTGGTGGAAGGACTAAATTGTAAAGAAAGCAAACTTCTTTTCTTATTCTTATCTTACGTTAGTTTGCATGGGAAAGGAAATGTGTGTTGATAATTCTTCATCTTTCCTTCCTTTTATACTAAATAAATAATAATATAATAATAAACATCTCATAAAATATTAATAAAATAATATTTATCTAATTAATTAATTTAAAATATCATCAACATAATCATTACATTCTAGAATTCTCTCTCTTACTAATTGACCATTTTTTCCTTCATGATCTTTTAGAATTCCATCATTGAGTCATCATTTAATTTGGTAAAATTATGATTTAGTCCCTCATAATTTTTTTTGGTCATAATTCATCAATTTTTCTTGGTTTCTAGATCATTCCACCCTTAAAATATTTTCACCATTAGTCCTTTAACTTTTTTATATTTACACTTCAACCCCTTAAATTTTGAGTATTTACTCTTGTGCAACAAGACTTTTCTCATCTTTGCAATTTAGTCCTTTCTTGAATTAATATATCATAATATACTTCTCAATATTGACATCACTCAAAAATTTCCTTTTTGTCATTTTATTTCCTTATTTTACTATATCACGGATAATATTTTACTGTAAAAATTTTCGGGGTATTACAATGACTTTCCAATAATAATAAGTATCATCTTTTTGGTTTTTTATAAAAATAACCCAAAAATTTAATTAATTACATAAATGGTCCATTTTTTAATTAAACACGTAAATGACCTAAAATTTACAGTAAAAGTTGGTGGAGTCAAAGAGTTTGGTACCATCAACATGCCACATCTGCAACTAGGAAAAAATATTAATTTTTAGTGGAGCCATGTAGAATGGTGCCACCTGTATAAATACCAGAAAAATACTGCAATTTCTAAAAATATGGTGGACTTTAAAAAATTTCCATTTTCTAGTAGAGCCAATTAATTTGGCGCCACCAAATTTCGCTTGACACACCTTGTTACTTTTTTTTTTACTTTTGTCCTATTCTTTTCTTTTTTTTGTTTTTACTTTTTTTTTTAAGTTTTGTCTTTCTCATTATTTATTTTATTTTATTTATTTATTTATTATTAATTTTAAAAACTTAAAATGTATATTTGAAATATTTTATAGTATATATTTTTTTAAAATTTAAATATATATATTTGAAATTATTTTTAAAATTTTAAATATTATTTTAAATTATTTTAAAAATTTTAAAATTATTTTTAAATTTTAAAATTATTTTTTAAATATTAAATATATTTTAATAATATAAAACATTTAAATATTTTAAAGATATGACCTTTCAAATTTATTATTAGTTTTATAATATTTATAATATTTATAATTTGTTTTTAATATTTTAAATTATGATTTTAAATTATTTTTAAAGATATTCAAACCTTTTTTAAATTCTATTTAAAATTTTAAAATAATATTTTATTTAAAATAGTGAAATTTGAATAAATTAGAAAAATAAAAAAATTTGTTAAAAATGAATTTATTTAAAAATATATATTAAAAATAAAAATAAAAATAAAAATATATATTTTAAATTAAAAATATTAAAAATACTATAAAACAAATTAAAAATATTAAAAATATTATAAAACTAATAATAAATTTGAAAGTTCATATCTTTAAATTATTTAAATGTTTTATATTTTAAAAAATATATTTAAAATTTTAAAATAATATGTAAAATTTTAAAATAATATTTAAAATTTTAAAAATAATTTCAGAAATATATATTTAAAATTTTTAAAATATATACTATAAAACATTTCAAACATACATTTCAAATTTTTAAAATTAATAATAAATAAATAAAATAAATAAAATAAATAAGGACAAAGATAAAACATAAAAGAAGTAAAAAGAAGAAGAAGAAAGAATAGGACAAAAGTTAAAAAAAAAGTAAAAAAAGAAGCAGAAAGAATAGGATAAAAGTTAAAAAAAGTAATTAAAAAAAACAAACAAACAAAGTAACAAGCGGTGTCAGGTAAAATTTGGTGGCGCCAAATTAATTCGCTTCACCAAAAAATAGAAATTTTTTAAAAATCTTTCATATTTTTAGAAATTATAGTATTCTTTAGTATTTATACAAGTAGCGCTATTCTATATGACTTCACTAAAAACTTAATTTTTTTTTTGGTTGTTGAAGTGGCATGTTGGTGGAGTCAAACTCTTTGACTCCACCAACTTTTACTATAGATTTTAGGTCATTTACGTGTTTAATTAAAAAAATAGGTCATTTATGTAATTAATTAATTTTTTTACTTTTTCTTTGCTTTTTCTTTCTCTCTCTCTCTAAATAATAATAATATTTAATCAAATCAAAATCTAATCATCATTATGTACTGCCATGGCAATCGCTCTTTTAGTCCTCCCTCTATATCTTATCCAATTAATGTCATCATATCTTACTTTTAAATTTTGCACTATGACTCAATACTTCTCACACTACTACAATTTAATTCACTCTTTATTTAAAATTTCCCTAAATTCAAAAGTCTTTTTAATTTCCTATAGTACACAATTATCTTCACCACCGATACTAATAATTTTATTTTATCTACTTCAGAAATTTTAAACATGGGGTCAACCCAATTGATACTATTCACTTCTCGTGGAATGTTAAGAATATTATATTTACAATTATCAAACAATCTAATTATATTTCATACTTAATTTAAGCAATATACCAAAAAAATTTATAACTTAAATTTAATAGTTAATTTTCTAATTATCAAAGAGCACCTAATTCTCTTTAAATATTAACTCTCTCAGCAAATCGTGGACCGAAACAATTTAAAAAAGGAAAAAATCAAAATTTCATCTTAAAACAAGCTATTAGTTCATGTATTTTTATAGAATTTGATATTTAGTCTCGGGGTGAAGCTAAAAAAATTTTTAGGGGGTCGAAATTAAATTGTAATTTTTACAATAGTAAAAATGTAATTTCACCCTTTTAATAGCTTAGGTCTTTATAATTTTTTAAGGATTAAATTAAATTTTTATCATTTTTAGGAGGCCAAAGTGTAATTTTATCTTTACTAATTTAAAATTTTAAAAATTTAAAGGGCCTAAATGGAAAATTTTCCATTTTATCCTCTGCCAGCCCCCTAGCTACACCCCTTTTTAGTCCATATACTTTAAAAGATAAAATTCAATCCTCTTATTTTTTTCAATTTAAAACTCCTATTCCAATCATTATTGTCGTTGATAGTTTTTATTAAAAATTGTTAAATGAACATGTTTATTTCCGTCAATCATATGACACATTACATGAGGGTAGCTTCATCAATATGCTGAATTGACAAATTTTGACAAAAATATCTACTATTTTAATGATTGGATTGAGATTTTAAATCAACAGAATTGGAGGACTAAATTTTTAACTTTTTAAGTATAGAGATTAAATCTCAAATTTTATCAAAGTGCAGGGATTAACAACAATTTTAACTATTATTCTATCTTAATATTCAGATTGACAATTTTGTTTTGGTGTAAAAACAAATTAAATTAAAAAAAACAAAACCTAAATCTATATATTTTATTCAACAGCTTCCTAAATTCTGCTCAATTTCTCTATTTGTGTCTTGAGTTAGATCTTGCATACGTGAGTTGATATATTACCTCGCCCAGCAAACAGAAATTTTCATGGTCTTTAGTAAGCTTCATGTTAAACCTTAGAACATAAATAAGTTCGTATTTTTTTCATATTCGCCATGTAACTAGCCTGAAAAGAATAGTCCGTGAAGTATTGGCGCATGTCAGCCACTCGTTATGCTTTAAATTTTCCTCCACCCATTCATCATTTTTGTTTTTAGCCAGCTATTGGCTTGTATGGCGTGGGACTCGCAAGGTTTAAAATAATGGTTGCAAATCCCACTTTTAGTCACGGATCATTTGCAAATCCTTCTTGCAAGATCTCTAGAAAATTAGTTGCTCTACTATACCATCTTCCCAATGGAGACTTCAAATTTTTTTCCGAGCGTAGAGATACCGAATGAAGGTTGCCAAAAGACATTAAAAAACTGCAATGAACTGCTGCCAACTCTCCCTCAAAGCAAAGCATGGTGGTTTGACCAGCTTTTCCAATACCAAGGCTTCTGGATACCTAGTTTTGGCATAAGAGGAAGCATGTTGATCAATGATCACTTCAAGCCTCGACCCACTGACATCATAGTCGCAACATTCCCTAAATGTGGCACCACCTGGCTCAGAGCCCTTGTTTTCTCCATTATCAACAGAAATTCCTTTGATTTCAGCGACCATCCTTTGCACAAAGCGAACCCTCAAGAGTTGGTCCTCTTCTTCGAAGGATATCTTCATAGGTATGGGTCAACTTCCTTCGTCGATGGGCTTCCTTCACCTCGCCTTCTTTCAACTCACCTTCCTTACTCTTTGTTCCCAACACGCATGACCGATGATACCTCGGTTTGCCGTTTCGTTTACATCTGCCGGGACCCCAAAGATGTTGTTGTCTCAAAGTGGCATTTCGCCAACAAGTTGAGACCCAAGGAACTGCCACCACTATCACTAGAGGAAGCCTTTGACTTGTTCTGCAAAGGGGTATCGGAATATGGACCGTTTTGGGATCACGTTTTGGGGTACTGGGAAGCTAGTGTGGAGTCACCGAAGAAAGTGTTGTTCTTGAAATACGAAGATGTGAAAAAGGAGCCTTTGGGGTGTGTGAGGAAACTGGCAGAGTTCTTGGGGGTACCCTTTACACCAGAGGAAGAAAACAACGAGACTGTGGCAGAAATAGTGAAGTTGTGCAGTTTCGAGAGCTTGAGCAATCAAAATGTTAATAAAAGTCAAACCAGCAGTGGCGAACGACCTATTGGTAACTCTGATTTCTTCAGAAAAGGAGAAGTAGGAGATTGGGTTAACCATTTGTCACCTGAAATGGTTGAAAAATTGAATCAAATTACAGAACAAAAGCTTCAAGGTACTGGATTCAACTTTGATTGACTACTACTACTTTATGATGTTAAAATTTGTTCACCATCTCAGTGAATCTGGTTTATAAAATAAAAGAAGTCTTTGTTTTTAATTATGTGGTTTGAGTGACAAATAATGCTTTTGCTTGTTGGTTATTTGGGTCTTTGAGTGGCAGATTCAAATTTTATGAAACATATACTTATAGTTGTATTATATTTGTGAATGTATATTTTCAAAAAAAAAAAATAGTTTAAGTATCATGTGATTTCTATCTCATGGATAAATGAATCATTATGTTAACTATTTTTGTGATTGTTAGAAATATATTGAATATTTTTACAATAAATATATATTATATGTTCCATTGGAAATATAAGTTGATGTACACTACACTATAATTAATAAATTGACTAAGACAAATGTACTTATAAATTAATAGTATAGCTATGGTGAGTACATATATCGTTTTCCTCTAGGACTATAATTACTAGTAATTATCACATTTTTATTATTTAATATAATAATTCAAGGGCTTAATTAAAATTAAATTAAACTATCTAAATTAACTAATGAATGCAACAAAGAAAAAAACACAACAAAAATAGTCAAATATCAACCAAGAGACAAAACAATACCTAGGTAAGAATCCACCTAAATTTCATCTATGATTCTCAATCTAATTTATGTAATTTCTTTTATTAGCTTTTTCATTCATAAAAATATCTAATTTATGCTAATATCTCTTCCGAGCATAAGATCAACTAACTTTAAATTGATTAATTGAAATTTCTTTCTAATTAAAACCTCTATTATTGCATTAATTTGCTCTATGGATCCCAATATTAGATTTGACTCTAATCTGGTAGATTTATGTCATCCTATTTCTAAAATTGCATAAAACTCCATTCAATTATGCAAGATCTAATCACAAGAAGGGTCTATTTGACCTTAGACTTATGCACATCTAATATGAATCAACACTCTAAAATTATCAATCCAAGAACAATTAAGCATTCAGAATTGAAAACAAAGAAACTATGGTTTTATTGCATAAAACTAGAAATCAAACAATAAAATCCATCATAGGGTTCATCTCCCCTAAGTATTAAGAGAATTAGTTCATACTTACAAAAATAAACTCCAAAAATACAATATGACCACTAAAATAAAAGAAATTCATGATAATTCCCTTGGAAATCAGCTTATATCAAATTGGCTTCAATGGTGTTTGTTGGTAATTTTCGTGCTATCTCTTGACATCTACTTTTTTTTCTCTTTTATTTCCTTATTTATTCCTTCTTAAAGTGTCAAAAAACCTAAAAACCGTGACTTCCTTCTGTTAGCTCTCATGATTCCTGAAATCGTCACGCCCTGGACACACGGTCATGTGGATTGCTCGTGTGAAACTTTGTTGCATGTGTATAGCTTCCAGAATGCTCCATTGTTCTAATTTTCACCATTTTTCACTCTTATTGCTCCCAAGTACCCTATTAAGCATCAAAACATGAATATAAAGAATTAGGAGTATAATTTACCATTAACGTCACATAATCACCCAAAAATGCACTAATGATGAGGCTAAAATATATTACTATTGACACTTATCATAAGGATATAAATATTCCTTTTGGTATAGAATTTATTTTTTTAAAAATGAGTATCACTAGCAATACAATATAAATATAAATATAAATATAAATATAAATATAAATATAAATATAAATATAAATATAAATATAAATATAAATATAAATATAAATATAAATATAAATATAAATATAAATATAAATATAAATATAAATATAAATATAAATATAAATATAAATATAAATATATATTCAACTAGTTATAATGTAAAATTGAACCAATATAAAACATAACGAATAAAGAATCGGACAAAATTCAGATATAACATACACATGATTTAAAGCAAAAGCGATATATTGTAATTATGGATAGTGAGAATCCAACCTAAATCTATCTTAACTAACAAATAATTAATTGGTCCATCAAATTTTAATATGATAAAGCTTTTTTTAAAAATAATATGATAGAATTAAACAAGATAGTTGTAAAGCCCCTGTACCCGAGACTGTCGCCGGATTCGAGCACGAGGTGTTAACGGACTTAATTCGTTAATTAAACAGCTCAAACAATTTATTTTAGAATTTCCAGACAAACTGGCTAACTGCATCACAGTCGCTAAAAAATCCATATCTCGAGTTACGAAACTCGAAATCCAATTCTGTAAATTTTCCCTGAAAATAGACTCATATATCTACTTACTAAATTTTTTTATAGAATTTTTGGTCAGGTCAATTAGTACAGTTTATTAGTTAAATTCTCCCCTGTTTCAGGGTTTTGCTACTCTGACCCTTGTGTATTTCAAATCAGATATCTCCATTTACAGAGTTTCAATGACTATGCCATTTATTTATCATAAAACTAGACTCAATAAGGATTTCATAAATGTAAGTTAAAACTCCTAATTGTTTCTGTACAATTTATGATAAATCTTTAAAGTCAGAACAGGGGATTCAGAGATTGCTCTAATCCTGTTCTACCAAAACTTAAATATCTCATAAAATATAACTCATTTACCTGTTTAGTTTCTTCTATATGAAAATAGAGTCATCAAGCTTCAATTCCATAACTTATTCATCATTTAATTCCATTTTTACTATTTTTAGTGATTTTTAAAATTCACATTACTGCTGCTGTCTGATTCTGTTTTGTGGCCAATTTTACCTTTCCAAGGATTTTCATGGTTTAGTTAAGACATACAACATACATGTTATCATATATAAACTTGATTAGCCATTCCAATAGCTAATCATTCTCAAATATTTCTATTCCATCCATGGGCCATATCATAAGATTATACACACAAAATGATTGGAATGCTATACATGTCATAATTCCAAAAATTACAAGTCATTATACCGTGATTGTCCAGTGATAGTGTGAGCGTGCCTCCGATCGTCCCGATCTCCAAATTGACTTGTCAAAACTACAAAGAATGAAAAGGGGGGAGTAAGCATAGATGCTTAGTAAGTCTACATGCAAATAACAAATAACTTAACAAAGCAATTATACCAACCAACATTAGCATAATATCACCAAAACATATATCACATTTCTATACATCATTCATCGTCTTACCATATTATTGTTGTCGTATCAAGTGTCAACCCGAGGGTTAAGTACATGCCTGTCCAAAGTGCCCATTCCACAACACTTACCAATACGTCACTTGCATCTTGAGTATTCTTCCATTTCACTAGAATTTTACCCGTTTAACACATCAAAATATGACTCGGATACATGGAAAGTTTGCACATAAGTGCCACATATGTAGCCAAGCTACCATGTAACCCGCCCATAAGCGAACTCGGACTCAACTCAACGAGCTCGGACATTCGCATCCATAAGTGAACTCGGACTCAACTCAACGAGCTCGGATGCCCAAATATCCTAGTCTATTCCTAAGGTTCAACGAGACTTTCCTCGTTCGTACTCCTTTACCATTCTCCTTGGAATACCAATGACGATACTTCGGTAGTCTTTCACATTTTTCACATAATTCATAAAATTTTTGCATGTTGTCCAATAATGACCACAAAGCATAGAATTGCATGATAACAATCATAATATCGTATAAATAGCATTAAATGATTTAAAATAATGGTTACATTACAATATTTACATATGAACTTACCTCGATACAAAATGAGAAAAATCGAGCTTATTCCTCGTAAACTTTATTTTTCCCCCGATCTCGACTTGAATCTCTTTTCTCTTGATCTATAATACCAAATTAATTTATTTAATACACACATTCATCAAAACAGCCCCTAGTATGAACTTTGGTAAAATTACTATTTTGCCCCTAAACTTTCACATATTTACACTTTTTCCCCAAGGCTCGTAAATTAAACCTCATCCTATTTTCTTATGTTTTATGACATGCTGATCATTTTTCCTTTCTATAGAAACATCAAATTCACACTCTAACATGTACTTATGAATATTAGGTATTTTTACCGATTTTGTCATTTTACTCGTTTTTACGAAAAATCACTTAGCAAAAGTTACAATCTCAAACTTCATATTCTACCATAAAACATCAAAATTTATACATATCAACCATGGGTAAAATTTTAAATATAAACCCTAGCTCAAAATATTGGTAGAAATAGGTAAACCGAGCTACGAGGATTTTAAAAATATAAAGAACATTAAAAACGGGCATAGAAATCACTTACAATCAAGGCTTAAAAGTGTTGAAACCCTAGCCATAGTGGAGAGCAAAATTTTGCAGTAACTTATGGAGAAGATGATCATTTTTGTGTTATTTTTCCCATTTTATTTCATTTAATATCCAAATAACCAAAATGTCCTTCCTTACTAAACTTTCAAAAATTCCATCCATGTCCAATTTTTGTCCATAAACTTAGAAATTGGTCAAATTCTATTTAAGACCTCCTAATTAATATTTCAAAGCAATTTCATACTAGAAACTTCTAGAATGCAAATTTTGTAACTTATTCAATTTAGTCCCTAACTTCAAATTAAGCACTTTATGCATAGAATTTCTTCATGAAATATTCACACAATCATGCAATCATATCATAGACCTCAAAATAATCATAAAATAATTATTTTTATCTCATATTTGTGGTCCTGAGACCACTATTCCGATTAGGCCCTAATTCGGGATATCACAACTCTCCCCCCTTTTAGGGATTTTCGTCCCCAAAAATCTTACCGGTAAACAAGTGTGGGTATTGATTACTCATACTTTCCTCGGGCTCCCATGTAGCCTCTTCTACCCCATGTTTTTGCCACAATACCTTCACGGGAGCGATACTTCGAACATAAGTCATAATTGACAAATTATGGAATAAAGATAACAAGAAAACTGAATAAAAAAAATCCAAGATTGAGAAACCCAGAATAAAGAAATCCAAGATACGATACTATCTGGAAAATAAAAAACCTAACTCATAGGAAAATATAGAAGATCTCGAAAATTCCTCAGAGAAAAGAAGTCCAGAAGAAAACATCATTTAATCCCACTGGAACCAAATATAACAAGAACAATGTATCTTCCCATACATATATATCAAATGGAGCATTAAGTAGAAGAAACAATATCATAATATCATACATATCCTCTCGTCAATTCTTATCAGACGAAATGTAATAAAATGCCTGAGGAAATACAGTAATACAAATTATAAACCAGTCGGACTACCAAGGCATCCATCTAACACCAGGATTAGAAAACATTCCCATATAACAAGAATTTCTTCAAAAGATCAACAGCCATAGAAATTTTTTTTCTGAGAATGGATAAATACATAGAACATCTTAGAAGAAACTGTCAAATCTATCCAGCCGTAACTGTCACACTCAGATATTACACATTTCAAATATCATTTCCCACAACTAGTTTTGCCATCACAAATTTCATGTTAGACCTTTCACTAAAGAAAACCAGTTCTGAATAAATTTTGATTTACACTTTTCTCGACCTTGTATCTGAGTAATTCAATTTACCAAAGTAAATTCATTCTTTAACTGGGACAGTGCATAGCTCTAATAATCTTTATATCCACCTAATACTTTTCTAGCTCTAACTTTATTTACCAACTCATTCTCAGTCTCTAATCATGTTTATGATTATTCTATGAATGAACTCTTTGGTTTCTCAACTGGAAACTTATTCAGTACAAATCTCATGAAATTCCATTATAAGCTCCACTTCGGTAAGGGGGAGGGGTTGTAGGGCCTTTGACTCGACTTTCTCATACATATACATATGAAAAAATTTCCATCATCATAACAACATCATCAAAATCATATCATTCATTCAGGCAATGCATCATTCATGTTGGTTTACACAAATTTTCTAGTTATCCCATTTAGACAAGTATACTTATGCATGCATCCTATGTTTTCTAGATAGCTTGACTTATCCATTCATTCACTCAAACAAATCATACTCATGACATCATAAAGGGCTAAAAAAACATAGATATTTGCATCACAATCGCAACTTTCATTTCGTGCATTATCATATATATATATATCATAAACTTTTATTCATACTTTTCTGAATCGAGACTCATCATAATCGTAATTTTATTCAAACACCTTCGCATCACATTGAACATGGTCAGTGCAGCTTGGTTGGAGAGTACCTCTGTCTAAACAAGATGGTGCTCATACGTGTCGGGAGGCATCACACTATCACAAATCCGTGGCATGTATAGCTAGACTCTTACATATGCTAGGTTAGTCCGAGAACCGACTAAACCTGGCTCTGATACCACCAAATGTAACGCCCCCGTACCCGAGACCGTCACTGGAGTCAAGCACGAGGTGTTAACAGACTTAATTCATTAATTAAACAACTCAAACAATTTATTTTAGAATTTCCAGACAAGCTGGCTAACTGCATCACAGTCGCTAAAAAATCCATATCTCGAGTTACAAAACTTGAAATCCAATTTCATAAATTTTCCCTGAAAATAGACTCATATATCTACTTACTAAATTTTTTATAGAATTTTTGGTCTGGCCAATTAGTATAGTTTATTAGTTAAAGTCTCCCCTGTTTCAGGGTTCGGCTACTCTGATCCCTATGTATTTCAAATCAGATATCTCCCCGTACAGAGTTTCAATGACTATGCCGTTTGTTTCTCATAAAACTAGACTCAATAAGGATTTCATAAATGTAATGTAAAACTCCTAATTATTTTTGTACAATTTATGGTAAATTTTAAAGTCAGAACAGGTGATTCAGAGATCGCTCTGACCCTGTTCCACTAAAACTTAAATATCTCATAAAATATAACTCATTTACCTGTTTAGTTTCTTCCATATGAAAATAGACTCATCAAGATTTGATTCCATAACTTATTCATCATTTAATTATATTTCTACTATTTTTAGTGATTTTTCAAATTCACATCACTGCTGCTATCTGATTCTGTTTTGTGGCTAATTTTACCTTTCCAAGGATTTTCATGGTTTAGTTAAGACATATAGCATACATGTTATCATATATAAACCTGATTAGCCATTCCAATAGCTAATCATTCTCAAACATTTCTATTCCATCCATGGGCCATATCGTAAGATTATACACGCAAAATGATTGGAATGCTATACATGCCATATTTCCAAAAATTACAAGTCATTATATCGTGATTGTCCAGTGATAGTGTGAGCGTGCCTCCGACCGTCCTGATCTCCAAATTGACTTGTCAAAACTACAAAGAATGAAAAGGAGGGAGTAAGCATAGTTGCTTAGTAAGTCCACATGCAAATAACAAATAACTTAACAAAGCAATTATACCAACCAACATTAGCATAATATCACCAAAACATATATCACATTTCTATACATCATTCATTGTCTTACCATATTATTGTTGTCGTATCAAGTCTCAACCCGAGGGTTAAGTACATACCTATCCAAAGTGCCCATTCCACAGCACTTACCAATACGTCACTTGCATCTTGAGTATTTTTCCATTTCACTAGAATTTTACCCGTTGAACACATCAGAATATAACTCGGATACATGGAAAGTTTGCACATAAGTGTCACATATGTAGCCAATCTACCATGTAACCCACCCATAAGCGAACTCGGACTCAACTCAACGAGCTCGGGTGTTCGCATCCATAAGTGAACTCAGACTCAACTCAACGAGCTCGGATGCCTAGTTACATCTCACGAACTCGAACTCAACTCAACGAGCTCGGACATTCGCATCCATAAGTGAACTCGGACTCAACTCAACAAGCTCGGATGCCCAAATATCCTAGTCTATTCCTAAGGTTCAACGAGACTTTCCTCGTTCGTACTCCTTTACCATTCTCCTTGGAATACCAATGACGATACTTCGGTAGTCTTTCACATTTTTCACATAATTCATAAAATTTTTGCATGTTGTCCAACAATGACCACAAAGCATAGAATTGCATGATAACAATCATAATATCGTATAAATAGCATTAAATGATTTAAAATAATGGTTATATTACAATATTTACATATGAACTTACCTCGATACAAAATGAGAATAATCGAGCCTATTCCTCGTAAACTTTATTTTTCCTCTGATCTCGACTCGAATCTCTATTCTCTTGATCTATAATACCAAATTAATTTATTTAATACACACATTCATCAAAATAGCCCCTAGTACGAACTTTGGCAAAATTACTATTTTGCCTCTGAAATTTCACATATTTACACTTTTTCCCCAAGGCTCGTAAATTAAACCTCATCTTATTTTCTTATGTTTTATGACATGCTGATCATTTTTCCTTTCTATAGCAACATCAAATTCACACTCTAACATGTACTTATGAATATTAGGTATTTTTACCGATTATGTCATTTTACTCATTTTTACGAAAAATCACTTAGCAAAAGTTGTTTAACACAATCTCAAACTTCATATTCTACCATAAAACATCAAAATTCATACATATTATCCATGGGTAAAATTTTAAATATAAACCCTAGGACAAAATATTGGTAGAAATAGGTAAACCGAGCTACGAGGATTTCAAAAATGTAAAGAACATTAAAAACGGGCATAGAAATCACTTACAATCAAGGCTTAAAAGTGTTGAAACCCTAGCTATGGTAGAGAGAAAAATTTGGCAGCAACTTATGGAGAAGATGATCATTTTTGTGATATTTTTCCCATTTTATTTCATTTAGTATCCAAATGACCAAAATGCCCTTCCTTACTAAACTTTTAAAAACTCCATCCATGTCCAATTTTTGTCCATAAACTTAGAAATTGGTCAAATTGCTATTTAAGGCCTCCTAATTAATATTTCAAAGCAATTTCATACTAGAAACTTCTAGAATGCAAATTTTGTAACTTATTCAATTTAGTCCCTAACTTCAAATTAAGCACTTTATGTATAGAATTTCTTCACGAAATTTTCACACAATCATGCAATCATATAATAGGCCTCAAAATAATCATAAAATAATTATTTCTATCTCGGATTTGTGGTCCTAAAATCACTATTCCGATTAAGCCCTAATTCGGGATATCACAATAGTAATGCCATCGAATACCATGTACCAAAGAAAATGTCATCATCATACCAGAAAAAAAAATTATTATGTTGAGTGATATATGTGTATCTGTAATTTTATTATGTGTGTATGCTATGAGTGAATTTTGTCTAAATTTTTTAGTTTAGTTTAATTTTTTTGGGTTTTCCTTGCTTATATTTTATACTGATTTAGTTTTACATTATAATTTATTACTTGTATTATATTTGTGAATGTAAACTTTATTGACTGCCAACATATTGAGCATCTTTTCCCATATTTATCTCCAAAATTTCTTACATCACAAACTATAGAAAGGGTTTCACTTAAATTGACACGAATCAATCCCACAGTTTTATCTGGTTTTGTTGAACTCGACAATGGGTTTTTTTACTTGGTTCAAAGCAGATATCCAAACAATCTATGTTGCCAATCAAAATATAGTGATTTTTACATAAGATTCATCTAGCATTATAACACTATTGATAAGCCCTTAATAGATTTGTTGTTGGACAATGCTTTTACAAGGAACCTATGTGCTCAAGCTGCATTCCAAAATGTAAAGACGGCTATGACCACAGCCCCTGGATTTCAATTTAGAATTTACCTCATCCCCAAAATTTTCTAATAACGGTCCACAGCCCCTGTATTCGATTATTTCGTTTTCAGCTTAAGAAATATGTGATGATAGTTTTATGAATCACTAAACTAAACTACGATCACGACTAACGCAAGCGCACCTATCGAATAGTAGTATAGCTATAGTGAGTTTAGAATATCGTACCCACAAGGACTAAAAATACTAGTATTAACTATCTTTCTATTACTTAGGCTAAAATAAAAAGGATTTGTTTTAATATAAAATTAACTGAACTAATTAACTAATGAACGCGATAGAATGTGAAAGAAGTAATCGAATAAACCAATGATGAAGACAATACCCAAGGAAGAATCCACCTAGACTTCACTTATTATTCTGACTTTGAATTAAATGATTTATTCACTTGTCTTGATCTGTAGAAATCCCTAAATTATGTTAATATCTCTTTCGAGACTAAGAACAACTGACTCTAGGTTGATTAATTGAAATATCTTTCTAATTAAAACCCCTATTGTCGTATTAACTCGATCTATGGATTCCCTTATTAGATTTGACACTAATCCGGTAGCTTTATGTTGTCCTATTTCTAAGATTGCAATCAACTTATGTCGTCCTATTTCTAGGATTGCAATCAACTCCGCTTAATTATGCTAGATCTACTCTTAAACAGGGACTTTTGCTCCACTGAATAAGCACATCAAACTTGAATTAATATCCTGAAAATATTAAGGCAAGAATTAATAACACATAATTAAGAACAAGAACAAGTATTTATCATGTAATTCAAAAAATTAAATAATAAGATTCATCATAGGTTTCATCTTCCCTAGGTATCTAGGGAATTTAGTTTATAATTTTAGGGAAAAACATCTCAAAAATAGGAAAACAACAAAATATAAAGAAACCCAAAAACTTCGAGAGAAATTGAAGGGAGATCTTCAGTCTTGAAGAAGATCTTGCTTCCGAGTTGAATCCTGCTTTCTAC
The DNA here is from genome assembly GCF_025698485.1 of Gossypium arboreum. Taxonomy (NCBI): domain Eukaryota; kingdom Viridiplantae; phylum Streptophyta; class Magnoliopsida; order Malvales; family Malvaceae; genus Gossypium; species Gossypium arboreum. The sequence continues at coordinate 6,515,185 of NC_069071.1, forward strand.
TCCATGTGCCCCCTTTAGGTCCTCTTCTAGTATGTATTTATAAACTTTAGAATGCTCAGAAAACCTAAAAATTGGCTTTTTTTGCGTGTTTGGGAAACAGGGAGCGATATCAACACAGGCTGCCACATGGGCGTGTGGCCATCCCGTGTGGCTCACACGGGCATGTGCTCAACCCGTGTAGATCTTTAAATCAGCTTGTTTTGTTTGTTTTTGGCTTGTTTTCTACTCCTTTTGTTCCCCTATGTTCTCCTAAGTATAAAATATGAAATTAAAGGATTAGGAGCATCAAATTCACTAAATTATATGGGATTAAAATGTGTTACTTTTATGGTTTATCAAATATCCCCACACTTAAGCATTTGCTTGTCCTCAAACAAAATCCTCAACTCACAATAACTTTCTCAATTCATAATTCTCATCAATAATGTTTTATCAAAATTCACAAGTAATCATAAATTGACAATTTAGCTAAAAGAGCACTAAATGCACAAGCAATCCAAGTCTAGCATTTTTAAAACATGAAAACATAGGTATTTCCCCTTATTTAAGTAATTACTTTTAATTCAAAAATTGACAAGATTTGACATCCTCACTAAAGGTTCACTCAAATCACTCAAAGTGTTTAAGGTTAAAAAATTAAGCACTCAAGAGTCAAATAAGAAAAGTTATTACCATAGGTTTGCATGAAAATCAAATATCCACGATTGTAGAATGAGATGATATACAAATCAAAAGGTTTTTAAAGGGTTGTAATGGGGCTTGGGTTAAAGGTTTGGATAAAGGCTGAACAAGTAGGTTAGAATCGAGATTGAATTGACAAATTACCTAACTAGAAAAATAGACTAATACTAAATAATCAATAGAACTAATTTAAGAAAAACACGAGCTTCTTCTCAGAATATGAAATTAACCACTTAAGCTCAACACAAAGAACTAATAATAATCAACATATATGTTTGTTTTTTTTAAGAACAAGTGAAAGTAAGAGAGAAATTGATAACTTGAATAAAAGAACATAGTTAGGCAATTAACCAAATCAAATCTTGACAAAAAAGGAGTCAATAAAACGGGAATAATTCTCAATGAATCAAGAATGAGTTATGATTTAATATTAATGGGTAAATTAAGGAATGGTTTGTTAGGCTCAAAAGGGTTCACTAAGGGTTAATTATAAAGGTAGGCTTATGGGATAAGTGGGTTAAAACCTAGGTGCGTTTATTATCTCAGTATATCAAATCAAAAGTGTAGTCTTGACATGTATAATCGAAGCAAGTTCTAGAATAACCAATCAGTATTGGTACACTCATAACCAATAATAAAGTAAGCAAAAAAGATGTATGCTCTGATAGCTCAAAATCTCACAAAAATTATGGCTTTTGATGTCAATCTTGCGAATTTCAAATTTCAAGGTAATACTTAAATTTAGGGAAACAACCTAAAAATTTTTAAATATGAAAATAGACTTATCAGTTTGATTATTTAGTGTCTTAAAGTTTAAACAATCAATGCACAATTACCTATGAATTTAATCTAAAACACCTCAATGATAATCACAAATCAATAAGAATTCATTCTAATAGTAGTATGAGAAAATTACTTAAACACAAGGCATAATTCAGGAATTTTCAAATAATCATCTTAATAACCTCCCCACGCTTAAGATGTACATTATCCTCAATGTACAAACAAATATAACCATAATATAAACAGAATATCATAAAAGAGGGAGAGAATTGAAACTGCATGACTGTTGGATGAAATTCCAAAATAGTGAAAAGCGGAATTGTAGATAAATGTAAAAGTAGTGCAAAATTCTGAGCAACTGATAAGAAGATAAACACAACACTGAAGAAGATTAAAAAGGGTTACTCGATTAGAGACAACCATAATAATTGAAATAGGGTTCAAAATATAAAGACAAAATAAACATAAAAATAAAAATAATAAAGATAAAAATAAAAATAAATATAAATATAGATGGACTCAATGGTCCTCATCATCGGAGAAGTCAACATCGTGAGTCGTCGGTGCCGAAGATGAAATATGGAGGTGCTGACAGATCTGCTGTAGAGTGACATCAATGTTGTCGAACCTCTGAAAGCACTACTACTCGAATCGAGTAAATCGTTCTGAGAGGTCCGCAAGGGTAGCAGCAGAATGAGTAGGGCGGTGACTCGAAAGTGGTGGTGGATGTGGATCCTCGTGGTAGGGAGGAACATCATTAAGGAAGTCCTGTAGGTCATGTTGAACGTCAGACTGAAACAGTCTATACTGAGGGGGTCCACTCCACGTCGCCGCTCGATCATCCTCATGTGGATCATGCTCGAGATACTCTGAGAGGATATCTAGCCAACAAGTGTAAGTGTCGAGGACTGCTCCGGTATGTTGAGAATAACAAAGTGTCGAGTGATTCGAGTCACGTAAGGGCCTAGACTGATGGACCCTTCTTGTGGCGTTCGGTCTGATGGCGAAAAGCGAGGGCAATAAAGTACGCCAAATCGAAGACATGTCCGGTAGCCATGCTCCATAGAAAGTAGGCATCAAAGGTGCTAACAACTCTTGTGCTCTCTCTCTGTTCGGTCAAAGTATGGGCTAAGAGGGCGTAAAGGTACCTTAGGGCTAGTGGGAGAGACGTCGCCTTCGAGCGGCTCACGTCATAAAGTATTTGACTCCCGTAAGCTCCGTCCAACATCGTGATGGTGAATAGTAGATGTGCCGATGGAGTCTGAGAAAGTTCTCGGAGCTCATAAATTCTTTAGTGTAAAGTCTCATAGCTGCGCCAAACTCGGGAATGCTCATGTGGCGTATCAACCCACAGAGTCGAAAACTGATGGTACCAGGCTCATCGTGAGCCGTCATAACTTGCTGAACCATAAACGTAGAACAGAACTCTAATGTCAGCTCCATGTAGATAGGCTCGATAATGGCAAAGAATCTATCCTACAGAGCCGTAATAATGAAGGTGCAAACGTCGTCAGCTAGGTGAACCTATTCAAGTGTGGCCCACTCAATGCAGCGTCCTAGGCCGAGTGGTTGTGCTCGTAGTAACTAAAATAGATCCTCCTGAGGGCCCACTGGGAATCAGAGAAATGGGTGGCGAGCCTCAGTGGATGTGCTCGAAGAGGAGGTCCCACTGGAGCTTTTTCGCTTTTTCAAAGCAGGGACGGCTACTTTGGACTTGCCACGTGTGTTTGTCATTGTATATCTACAATAAAATGCTCAAATATGTTACCACTAAATAACTTTAGTTTGTTTTTCATTTTTTATAATCTAACTGCAAGTATTTTTGGCACACAAGGCCTGGCACACGAGCGTGCCTTAGGCCGTGTGCTCACCATGGGTAGGAGACACAGGAGTGTCCATGTCCATGCTAAAACAGGACAAACATTTTCCTCAAGACAAGATGACACACGGGCTACGATAAATAGCCACAGCTGTGCGATACGGCCGTGTGCACCACAAGGCTAAAGGACACGGGCGTGTCCCAAACCATGGCAAAACTACACTTTAATTCCCCAAAAAATCAGTAGAAGCACAGCATACGTTAAATCACCACGGCTGTGCGAGGCGGACGTGGAAGTCACACGGTTATGAACACGGGAGTGCTTGAGGCCGTGTGGGAATTTGCACAAACAACTGAACTTTCAAAAGTCAGAATACAACACGGGCTTCTGCCACGGTCGTGCCAAAAAGCCGTGGGCAATCCTGATTACTAGACACGGGCATAGTGGACCTAACATGGGCATGGGAGAAGCGAATGAATTAACACATAGCCGTGCAATGCCGTCGTGTGGTCCACACGGCCTAGACACACGGGAGTGTCCAGAGGCCGTGTGTGATACTGACTTAAATCATCAGACCATAAGCACAAGTCATGAACACGGGCGTGTTGGACCTAACATGGGCCTAAGAGAAGCAAACGAACGTGCACACGACCGTACGACGAGGCCTTGTGTACCATACGGCCTAGAGACGCGGGGGTATCTAAGAGGCCGTGTACGATACTAACTTTAAATTTCAAGAAAAACACGGGCTAAGAGCACACCACATGGGCGTGGGCCACGTTCGTGTGGACCAACACGGGGTCTGCACGACTGTGGCCCCCTTTTTAATTTAAAACCCTAACCTTAAATTTAAACCTCACTATTCATCCTTTTTATTCCCTTTACTATTCATCTCCCTTACAACCGCCGCAAGTCAACAACCTCTCCTATTCAGGCCACCATTTTCCGACGAGCTGCTGGCAACTAACATCCCCACCCCCTTTTCTTTCTCATCCTCATTTCTTCCTTTCCCTTTCTCCTTCTTTTCTTACCCCCACAGCCACGACCGCCTGCCACAACTGCCCCAAGCCAATCCAACACCATCCGTATCCACTCCAGTCACTCTCATTGATTTTCAATTCTTTCCTCTCTTCTTTTATTTTTATTGGTTATTATTACTCTTATTCTCTTTTATTAACTCTTTTTCTTGTTACTTTGTTTACTTCTCATTAGCTTTACTACTGGTTTATCGCTTACTGTCATCCTATGTTTCTTGCTAAATTTTCCTCCTGTTCATTTAATCGCTGATTTTGGGCTGATTTTGATTTAGTATTGGACCATTTTGGTAGATTTGTGCTACTGGTTGCTTTTATCTTCTTTCAACAGTATCATGCCTATAGTTGTTTTAGTTGATTCTTTGTTTTCATGCTATTTTGTTTTGATAATTATTCATATTAATTATTCATTTCTAAAGGTAGTATTTCATTTAAGTAATATCATTAGTAGTGTAGTTAAAAGTGTTGAACTCCACTCAGAGTTTTATTTTTTAACATATCTACTTTATGATTAGTTTGTCCGGTTAATTTATTTCATCAGTTTTGGCAGATATCTTGACGAACACAAGATGCAAGAAAACTGTGGTTCCCACTTCTAAAAAATGGAAAGGAGCGACATCCTTAACTGTGACTACTGAGATACGCCACCCCTTCCTCCAATTTCCACCAGGACTTAGGAGGAGTTGTTTCAAATTCTATATGCCCGACCCCTTGGTGTGGGCCGTTGCACTGATTGGGCCGCATTAGAGCAGGTCCACCTAGCTGACTCAGTTCGAGCCCTCCTCGCTACCGCTCATTGAGACAGCTTCTTCGACATTATTGAGTCGACGTACCAGGAACTCACCTTGGAACTTTGTTCGACATTTCAGTTGCAGTCGGTTACGGTGGAGTACAACGACCCAGGCACAGTCTAATTCTATCTCGGTAATCTAGTGCAACAATTGAGTGTCCCAGAATTCGGAGTTACCTTGGGACTTTGTACAGAAGACTTTATGGAGGACGACAATTTTCCCCATTCATCGCGTGATTCGTAACAAGTAATAAATATTTATAATGAAGATCAAACCTAGACTAACAATTATCACGACGAAAAGGCAAGCGCACCTATCGAACAATAGTATAGTAATGGCAAGACCGGGATATCGTACCCAAGGGAACCAAAAGTACTAGTAATAACTATCTTTTTATTATTTAACCTAAGAATAAATGGGTTTTTTTGTTTAATTAACTAATTATCTAAACTAAGAATGCACAGAGAAAAGAATTGGGGAATTGCGTTTGGGAAAAAATCGATTGACTTGAGACAATACCTAAGGAAAAATCTACCTAGACTTTACTTGTTATTCTGGCTCCGAATCGGATGATTTATTCATTCAACTTGTTCCGTAGAGATCCCTAAATTATGTTATTATCCCTATTCAAGACTAATAACATCTAATCCCTGGATTGAATACCGAGACTTTTCTCTAATTAACACTTTAGGGTTGCATTAACTCGATCTATGGATCCCCTTATTAGGTTTTACCCTAATTCGGCAAAATCTTGTCACCCTATTTCTAGGCGCTCAATCAACTCTGCTTAATTATGACGAGAGTACTCTTAGACAGGGTCTATTCCTCCTCTGAATAAGAGCTTATCTTGAATCAGTATCTTGGGATATCAAAACAAGAATTAAGAATACATAATTAAGAACAAGTTAAATATTTATCATACGATTCAGAAAATAATAACAAGATTCGTCTTAGGTTTCATTCCCCTTAGGTATTTAGGGGATTTAGTTCATGACTAAATAAGAAAACATCTCAGAAGAATAAAGAATACAAAACATAAAGAAAACCCAAAACTCTTGAAGGGAAATTAAGGAGATATCTTCAGTCTTGATGATGAATCCGGCTTCTGAAATGGATCAATCGGCTTCCTTGGAGTAATTCCTTACCCTCTCCTCCCTGTGTCCCCTTTTACTCTTCTTCTAGGGTGTATTTATAGGCTTTTGAATGCTTAGAAGCCCTCAAAAGTGGCCTTTTTCAAATTGGACTTAACTTGGGCTAGGCAGGGTCACGCCCGTGTGACACGATTGTCAGGCCATATTCGATCCGTTAAATTGCACATGGCCATGTGGGTCAATGGCCAGGCCGTGTGAATCGTGAAAGCCTTGGTCGTCACCCTTGAAAGACACGGGAATGTGAGCTACCCGTGTGGCAAGGCTTAAGCTGTGTCATCTTCTCGATTTGGTCCGTTTTGTCCATTTTTAGCTCGTTTTTTGCTCTCTTATGCTCTCCTAAGTATAAAACATGAAATTAAAGCATTAAGAGCATCGGATTCACCAATTCTAATGAGAAATCATCCATAAAATGCATTAAACATGGGGTAAAAATATGTACAATTTATGGTTTATCAAATACCTCAACACTTAAGCATTTGCTTGTCCTTAAGCAAAATCCTCAACTCATAATCAAAATAAATTCTTTTTAACTTATAATTTCTATTAATAATATCTCAAATTAATCCATAGGTAATCATACATTGAGAATTTAGCTGAAAGAACATAAAAGTTTCAATCATTCCAAGTTGAGCATTTTATTCCAAAAACATAGGTGTCTTCCCTCATCTAAGTAATTACCTTTAATTCAGAATATCACAAAGTTTTACATCCTCACTAAAGATTCACTCAAATCACTTGAGGTGTTTTAAGGACAATAAAGGAAGCACTCGATAGTCAATAATAGAAAGTCATTACCATATGCTTGCATGAAAATCAAATCTCCACCACTATAATTTAAGACGATACATCAATTAAAAGGTCTTTAGAGGGTTGTAATGAGGCTTGGTTAGGGGGTGTGGTCACAAGCTGAAAGAAAAGGTTAGAATCAATATTGAATTGAAAAGTTGCCTAACTGGAAAAAGAGTTAATCTTCACTTGCATACAACAGAGCTTCTCTCAGAATATGAAAGTACAGATATGTATACATAGTTTTTTTTTTAAGAACAAGTTAAATAATATAGACTATATATCAAGAACAAAACATAGCTAGGCAATCCACTCAACTCAAATCTCAACAAAAATAGGGATTAATTTAGGGGATTTCAACAATAATGGGTTAAAGGTTAATATTAAGGGTAATACAAAGAATGGTTTGTTAGGCTCAAGGGGGTTTACTAGGGATTAATCGTGGAGGTAGGCTTTTCATGGCATGAGTGGTTAATCCTAAGTGCCTTAATCATTTTGACATATCAAATCAAATAGTGTGGTCTCGGCATGCATAATCAAGCAAGTTCTAGAATAATAATTCAATACGGACGCACTCAAAGCAATAATAAGAGTGAGCATGAAAGAATGAATAGATGCTAAAAAGGCTAAAAAATCTCATAAAAATTATGGCTTTTTGATGATAAAAACTTGTGGATTCCGATTCAAAGAAATACCTAAACTTTGGGGAAACAACCTAAGATTTTAAATTCTTAAAAATCAACTTATCATGCTTGATTCTCTAATGTCTTAAAGTTTAAACAATCAATGCATAATTGCCTATGTTTTAATTCGAGATATATCAATCAAAATCATAAATCAATCAAAATTTATCCTAAATATGATATGAGAGCTTTTCAAGAGAACAAGGCAATCATTCAGGGATTTTCTGATAATGAAATAAATACTCCCCACACTTAATATGTACATTGCCTTCAAAGTACAAAGATAGATATTAAAGTATATAAAAAAATAGGGGGAGATGTGAAACTTCCTGTATTAAGAATGGATGATATTCTTGGATTGGCAGGATCGAGTATTGGAGATAACTTTGGCAAGCTTGACTCTGAAGGTAAGCCGTTTCTAAAAGGAAAACAAGTGAATAAAAGAAAAATAAGATAATTATTCTATATATATATATATATATATATATATATATTTTAAATGGCACGGTTGGTGCGCACGCCCGTGTGTGTCGTGGCTCGACCATGTTCGTCGCAAATTTGTGATGTCGTCACACGGCCTTATCGCACACCTGTGTGTATAGGTCGTCTGGCTGCATGATCATGTTGCACGGCTGTATATGGCTTGGTTCGCGTCTCCCACGCCCGTGTGTTAGGGTACCACGCCCATGTCGAAGAAACAGAAAAGCCTTGCCCCTGGCACGCCTGTGTTCACCTATCAAGTTCACCCACGGCCATGTCGCATGGCCGTGGGGATTTATCGCATCCCATGTTTTGGGGAAATCATGTTCTGCTTCCACACGGCCGTGTCTCTTCCCCTGTTTGGCCACGACTTTAGGCACACCCGTGTGCCTGGCCGTGTGTGTCGAAAAACTTTGTTGTTCAAAGATAAAGTTAATGATTTAAAGTGTTAGAAATAAAAAATAAAAAATAAAGAAATCAAAATATGTTAGTGCTCAGGTTGCCTCTCGAGAAGTGCTTATTTATAGTCTAAGCTTGACTTACCTCTCTAGTGAATAGTCAGGCTGGTTCGAGGAGTTCGTACTCCTCAGTCCTGCTATCAATCTCATCAAAATAAGTTTTAAACGGGTGTTGTTTACCTTAAAAGTGCCAAACCTAGGATGACTCACCTCATCATACCGAATGGAAAAATACTGAGTACCGTAAGAGGGATTTCCTCATTCGGTGTGGTAGTGACAATGTGAGGATCTACGGCTTCTAGTAAGACTTTATCACCAACCTTAAGTTTATCGTGTGTTCTCGATTTATTTGCTTGCCATTCGTCTAGCTCTTCTATCCGCAGCCTTCGTTCCTCATGAGCGTCTTTGTTCTCTACATGATAGTAGTGCACTGTCTCTGTTGTCTTGGTTCGAGGAGGTTCCTGCAAGGACGATTGAATATTAGTTTTATCATCGACAGGTTTTATAGCATTATCTTGAGTCTTAGAGATTTTGACTGAGTTGCGTGCTTGGAGTGTTACTGCGTCGTCACCTACACGAAGTATTAGCTCTCCTGTGCCTACATTAATACTGGTTTTGGTAGTTGCTAAAAAGGGTTATCCTAAAATTAAAGGTACCTCGTTATCCTCATCCATGTCTAAGACGACAAAGTCTACTGGGTAAATAAATTTATCAATTTTAACGAGAACATCTTCAATAATACCCTTAGGAAATCTAACTGTTTTGTCAGGCAATTGAATGCTCATCCTAGTCTGTTTGGGTTTACCGAGACCTAGTCGTTTAAACATTTTATAAGGCATAACATTTATACTTGCCCCTAAATCAGCTAATGCATAACTTATATCTAATCTACCAATTAAGCAAGGAATTGTTAAACTCCCTAGATCTTTCAATTTGTGGGGTAACTTATTCTGTAGAATAGCTGAGCAGACTGCATTTAGCTCTACATGTGATGCTTCATCCAACTTTCGTTTATTTACTAAAAGCTCTTTTAAAAATTTCATTGCATTCGGCATCTGCGACAAAGCCTCAATAAACGATAAGTTAATATGCAATTTTTTTAAAAGTTTATGGAATTCACCGAATTGTTCGTCTGGGCGATCTTTCCTTGTCACGTTAGGGTATGGGACACCAGGTTTATATTCTTCATTCACCGGTTTGTTTGTATTTTGATCTACCTCATCTTTTCCTTTGCTTACCACTATTTCTTCCCTTGGTTCTGGTTCAGGCTCAACGAGTCCTTCGTCATTCTGGATATTAATTGCGTTGAGTTGTTCCCTTGGGTTGGGTTCAGTGTTACTTGGAAAGCCACCTTGTGGTCGTTCAGAGATTAGTTTGGAAAGCTGGCCTATCTGAGTCTCGAGTCCTTGGATCGATGCTTGTTGATTTTTAAGTGCTATCTCAATATTTTGGAAACGGGTTTCTAACACTGATATGAATTTTGAGAGCATCTCCTCAAGGTTTGGTTTCTTCTCTTGTTGATAAAGTGGCTGTTGAAAACCCTGAGAATTTTGTGGCTTTTGATTCCCTTGACTACCCCAGGAGAAATTTGGGTCCAACCTGCATTTTAAGTATTACTGTATGGGTTATTTTGAGATTGAAAGTTATTGTTACCCATATAGTTGACTTGTTCCTCTTCGGTTGTAGGATTGATAATATGTATGCACACCTCCGCCACTTGAGTCACACCTCATTACTGGATGTACTTGCGTAGAACCAAGTAAACCATCAATTTTTTTATTGAAAAGTTATACCTAATTAGAGAGCATGGTGACTGAGTCGAAGTTATAAACGCCAGCTGTTTTCGTTGGCTTTGTCCTTATAATTTGCCATTGATAGTTATTCAGTGACATCTCCTCTATAAACTCATAGGCATCTTCCGGTGTTTTATTGTTAATGGTTCCACTAGCAACTACGTCAACCATTTACCGAGTCGAGCGATTCAGACCATTGTGGAATGTTTGTACTTGAAGCCAAAGTGGTAACCCATGGTGAGGGCACCTTCTCATTAAGTCCTTGTATCTCTCCCATGCATCGTAGAGTGTTTCTAAATCCATCTGCACAAAAGAAGAGATATCATTACATAATTTAGCCGTTTTAGCCGGCGGAAAGTATTTTAGTAAAAAATTTTTGGTCATTTGTTCCCAAGTAGTAATTGACCCTCGTGGTAACAAGTTCAACCACTTTTTAGCTTTGTTTCTCAGTGAAAAGGAAAACAACCGAAGACGTATGGCATCATCAGAAACGTCATTGATTTTAAATGTATCGCAAAATTCTAGAAAGTTTGCTAAGTGAGCGTTGGGATCTTCATCCTACAAACCATCAAACTGAACAAACTGCTGTATCATTTGAATTGTGTTAGGTTTCAGTTCAAAAGTATTTGCAGCTACAGCAGGTCTAACTATGCTAGATTCAGTTCTTGTTAAAGAAGGTTTAGCATAATCATACATAGCACGTGGAAAGGGTTTTGATTAGCCACAATTACAGGAGGTAGCTGATGGTTTTGGTTTTCAACCATCTCTTCGATTGGGGGTTGAGTATCGTCTTCTTGCTCGTTTTCTGTGTATCTTAGGCTGCACCTTTTTTCTCTTTGATTTCTGCGAATTGTATGATCGATTTCTTCGTCAAAAAGTAATGGTCCTGACGGGTTTTTTCTAGTCATAAACTATAAAAACCTATCAAGAGAAAGAAAAAGTAAATTAATTAATAATAATAATATAAAATTAAATTGCAAAAAAAAAAATAAATGGCTAAAGTAATAAAAATTGAGCGTTCCTAATATTTTAGTTCCCCGGCAACGGCGCCAAAAACTTGATCGCGTGATTCGTAACAAGTAATAAATATTTATAATGAAGATCAAACCTAGACTAACTATTATCACGACGAAAAGGCAAGCGCACCTATCGAACAATAGTATAGTAATGGCAAGACCGGGACATCATACCCAACGGAACTAAAAGTACTAGTAATAACTATCTTTTTATTATTTAACCTAAGAATAAATGGGTTTTTTGTTTTAATTAACTAATTATCTAAACTAAGAACGCACAGAGAAAAGAATTGGGGAATTGCTTTTGGGAAAAAATCGATTGACTTGAGACAATACCTAAGGAAAAATCCACCTAGACTTTACTTGTTATTCTGGCTCCAAATCGGACTATTTATTCATTCAACTTATTCCGTAGAGATCCCTAAGTTATGTTATTAGCCCTATTCAAGACTAATAATGTCTAATCCCTGGATTGAATAACCAAGACTTTTCTCTAATTAACACTTTAGGGTTGCTTTAACTCGATCTATGGATCCCCTTATTAGGTTTTACCCTAATCCGGCAAAATCTTGTCACCCTATTTCTAGGCGCGCAATCAACTCTGCTTAATTATGACGAGAGTACTCTTAGACAGGGTCTATTCCTCCTCTGAATAAGAGCTTATCTTGAATCAGTATCCTGGGATATCAAAACAAGAATTAAGAACACATAATTAAGAACAAGTTAAATATTTATCATACGATTCAGAAAATAATAACAAGATTCGTCTTAGGTTTCATTCCCCTTAGGTATTTAGGGGATTTAATTCATGACTAAATAAGAAAACATCTCAGAAGAATAAAGAATATAAAACATAAAGAAAACCCAAAACTCTTGAAGGGAAATTAAGGAGAGATCTTCAGTCTTGATGATGAATTCAGCTTCTGAGATGGATCAATCGGCTTCCTTGGAGTAATTCCTTACCCTCTCCTCTCTGTGTCCCCTTTTTCTCCTCTTCTAAGGTGTATTTATAGGCTTTTGAATGCTTAGAAGCCCTCAAAAGTGGTCTTTTCTGAATTGGACTTAACTTGGGCTTGATAGGGACACGCCCGTGTGACACGGTCGTGTGACGTGATTGCCAGGCCGTGTTCGATCCGTTAAATTGTACACGGCCATGTGGGTCAATGGCCAGGTCGTGTAAATCGTGAAAGCCTTGGTCGACACCCTCGAAAGACACGGGCGTGTGAGCTACCCGTGTGGCAAGGCTTAGGCCATGTCATCTTCTCAATTTGGTCCGTTTTGTCCCTTTTTGGCTCGTTTCTGGCTCATTTCGCTCTCCTATGCTCTCCTAAGTATAAAACATGAAATTAAAGCATTAGGAGCATCAAATTCACCAATTCTAATGAGAAATTATCCATAAAATGCATTAAATATGGGGTAAAAATATGTACAATTTATGGTTTATCACCCATCTCCACCGTCACATCCATTATGCACCTTCCTCCTGTTGGGCAGCCCTCATGCCTGTTACCGGCATCTATGATCCCAGCCGCTCAAAGGCATTGGCTCTCTCTCCTGCATTGCGATACCTCTACGCCCTTTTAGCTCACATCTCAATCGGGCGATGAGAGAGCACCAGCGTCGTTAACACTCACGACACATACTTTCTATGAAGCATGAGGCAAGGGCATATTTTCGATCTCACATACTTCATCTCCCTTGCCTTTCGCCATCAGACAGAACGACACCAAAATGGAGTCATCAGCAGTGGCCCTTATGTAACTCGTCTAGCTCGATACTTTGGGCTTCTGAACACATCGGCACAGTCCTCATCGCTCACACTTATCGGCTAGATGTTCCCACAAGGCATCCTAAGTATGCTCCACATGAGGATGATAGAGCGTCGTCATAGGTTCGATTCTCCTCAATACCGACTAGCACGAGCCACCGATGAGGATGACCCTGAGGATATTCCTGACCATATCCCTTCAATTCATGAGGACCCACCTACTCAGCCACCGTCGAGTCACAGACCGGTTCATACGGCTGCTTTATTAACCAAAATTTCTAACCACCTAAATCGTTTTGAACAATCAGTGATTCGACAGCATAGAGGTGACCCTGCAGTAGATTTGCCAACATTTCCGCATTTCACCTCCAGCACCACCACCTCACGACCCAGCTGCCGATGAGGACTTTTGAGTCCATTTATTTTTTACTTTATTTTCCTTTTCCTTTTGTTTTTATATTTCTTTTATTTTTATTTCTATTTTCAGTTTCCATGTTTTAAAAAGACTTTAATTAGTATATTTTAAACTCCTTAATTTTATGGCTGTTTCTTTACGAGTAACCATAACAACCCCATTGATATAACTCTCTAAAGCATTACTGATGATATTGCAGTTTCGAAAGGTTCAGTAGATTGGTGCTACTCAGGAATACACAAACAATCCTATGGGGATAGTTAATCCATGATTGCCATGTCCTGCTTGACCACGACCATAGACACCACGACACCGACCACCATGATAACCTCTTCGCTGGGTGTTGTGATTGTGGAACCCAACCTCTACCACCACCTTCACCTCTATCTATATGTCACATGCACATCATTTCCAATGTCTCTAAACCCGCTTTCGCTCTTTCAAGGACTACATCCAAATTCAGGGCAGTTTCACTTTTCCCCTCTTCTATAATATTATGCTTATGTTGTCATTATCTATTTTTGTACATTGAGGATAATGTACATATTAAGTGTGGGGAGGTTAGTCATATCATTATCAGAAAACGCCTGAATTTTGTCTAATCCCCAAGTAATTTTTTTCATATCACTATTAGAATGAATTTTGATTAATTCATGATTTTTATTGATATGTTTTGGATCAAAACATAGGTAATTGTGCATTGATCGTCTAACTTTAAGGCAATAGAGAATCAAGTATGATAAGTTGACTTTTGAGTATTAAAATTACTAGGTTGTTTCCCTGAATTGAGGTATTATCTTGAAGTTCTAAGTTTACAGGATTGACATCAAATACCCATAATTTTTGCTAGATTTTGAGCCTTTTAGAGTATATATCTTCCTTACTCACTTTTTTTATTGGTTATGAGTGTCTCAACATTGATTTGCTATTCTAGAACTTGCATCGATTATACATGTCGTGTAACAGCCTAATTTTCAGTGGTGTCAGGAATAGAGATTTGAGATCACTAAATCCGATGAGTGAGTCAAAAATTTAATAAATTAATACCTTTGTGTCAAATGTGAATATAGAAGTATTTTTGAATTAGTGAATTTGGTGATTTAAAAGAATTAATTAGGTAAATTGGGTTGAGAATGAGGTATCGAGACCTCGACTTCATAAAACAAGCCATAAATATTTTTAGAAATATTTATGGAGTGTTAGTGAGGTAGTATTAAAATTTTGTCAAAAAATTTTGACGTTTGGGTGGTTAATTAAATAAAAAGGACTAAATTGAAAAGATATAAAAGTTGCTAAAAGGATTAAATAGCTCAATTGTCAGATGAGAAAGGACCTAAAGTGAAAATAATCCCAAAGGAGATATTTTGGGCGGCAATAGATGATAAAAAAAATAAGAAAAATGGTGAAAGAAGGGCAAAATTGGAAAATTACCAAAATTAGCTAAATAAAAATAGGACCAAATTGGAATATCTAGAATTCTCTTCATTTTTTCTTCATTCTCATCAGCCAAAACGCCATAGAAGGGGTTCTATAAGCTGGTATTCCATAATTGTTTCACCAAGTGAGTTAATCCTTGCCTTTTTCTTATAATTTTTGTGTTTTTAAGACTTTTACAACGAGGTCCTACTATTAACTTCATTATTTTTTGATTTCATGGATGAAATTGAAAGTCATCATGGTTGAGTGCTGTAAGTTTATGATGAAATAGCATGCAATTGAAGCTTTAATTTGTTTATGAGATGATTTTATTAGGTAATTTCAATAGAAATTGATTTTTAGGACCTAATTGTGAAAATGTTTGGAATTAAAGTCTAGTGCTGAAATTCTGATTCCCAAAGCTTATAAAGTAATTTAAAGTGATAGAATAAAGTGTTAATTGAGAAAAATCAACTCAATTGAGAGACTAATTGAGTAGGGACGAAATTATTATTTATTAAAAGCTTAGGGAAAAAATGGTAATAAACATCTTGCACTAAAACAGTTTTGGGCAGCAGTAGTAAGCTAACTTGCACTAAAATAATTTTGAATAGTAGCAGTAAGCTAATTTTGAAAAATCATCATAAATTGTAGAAATCGAATTAGAAGATGAAAAAAATATTGAATTAAAGCTTATTGAGTCTAGTTTCTCATAGAAGAAATGATATAAGCAATAGAATTGTAAATCATAAGATATAATAAATTTTGTAAGACAATATCAGAATGAAATTGGGTTCCCCTGTTCTGACTTTGAAAAATCATAAAATATTTAATAAAAATTATTAGGGGCTTAAATTTTATTTTTAGAATTCTAAATGAGTCTATTTTCAAGAGAAATAAATGGGAACATCATTCAAATCCTGTATGAGGAGATAATTAATTTTTAGTAAAGAATGGTCGAAACTGTCAGACAGCAGAATAGGGGTGACTTTAAAGAATAAACTGTACTTATTGGTTAAACCAAAAATTATGAATATTTTATGGTAAGAAGATACGTGAGTCTAGTTTCAGGGAAAATTAGCAGATCTTAATTTGGAGTTCTGTAGATCAAGATAAAAATAATTTAGTGACTATGACACGGATGGATAACTTGAATATTCACATAAGTAAATAGTGAAAATTATGGATAATGTTACTTACAAGTGTGTTATCTATACTAAGGATGTGGATGGAGAGGAGGAGGAGGAAAATATACATATATATATGAATGACTTATGTATAAATCGATCACATGTCCGATTATAATCGATAAATGTTGAATTAGAAATGATATAATGTTTTATTTGGAATATTTATTATGAAATTATGATTATCGCTATAATACAAAAATCGAACTTGTGAGTTTATATAACTAAAGTTTAGTGACCATTTGTTAAAATTATTAAATTTCAATATTATTTTATGAATGGTGATTAATATTTATGTATGTTAATTTTTGAAAATAAGTAAATTATGTACAAAAGTTATGAAATTGAACTGAGTATTTCAGAGGAACAGAACGCAAGAAATGAGTACGAGCTTTTAGTGAAAAAAATGAATTGATGGTAAATTACCCAAGTAAACCGAGATTCAGCATTTGGTGCGAATTCTCATGTTTGCTTTCCGTTTAGCTCTTACGAGCTTTCGTTAACTCATATGAGTTTCAGTTAACCCTTTTGGGGTTTCAGTTCAGCTCTGATGAGCATCAGTTAGTCTTCGGGCTTCTGTTTAGCACTTGTGTGTTTCAGTTAGCCTTTGGGCTTTTGTTTAACACTTGTGTGCTTCAATTAGCCTTCGGGCTTCCGTTTAGCAGTTATATGCTTCAGCTAGACTTCGGGCTTCAGATCACGATGTGCTCAAATCCGTAAGCCGTTCCTTGAATGGACAAGTTGGTAACTCGTAAATGTAACGTGTGGAAAAAGAAATATAAGTAATGTTATCATTATTATTATTGAGCTCAATTATGTGATTTCTTCATTCAGAGATTGTGTTTGATAGGATATGTTAGTAAATTATGAGTATGTAAATCAAAGTGACAGAATTTAAACACCTAATGAGGTTGAGCTCATTCACATGAATTTGTCATTTGAAATTGTGATTGATAGGAAGAAACAGTTAATTGCATGCTTATGAATGGTTACACATAATTATCTGAAAAACAAGAAAAATGATGGTTATTTATATATGGAGACATGAGACATTGATATATGAATGTGGAATATGTCTGTTAAATGTGTTCATTCATAATTATGGAATTATGTACTTCATGTGCGCTATTTGCATAAAGATGATATTTCAAATACTTTGGTGAATAAAGCTTAAATATGAAATAGTATGAAATCAAGACAATTTGTTATGAAAATATATTTAAATTATCTGTAAGTGTTTTGTACTCTTCGGTAATGCCTCGTACTCTATTCTGGCGACGGATACGGGTAGGGTGTGTTACATGTCGAGACCACACCTTTGATTTGATATACTAAAATGATAAAGGCACTTAGGTTTTAACCCATTTACCCTATAAAAAGCCTACCCACATAATTGACCCCTAGTGAACCCCTTTGAGCCTTAACCATTGTTTCTTGATTTTCCCCTTAATGATTAATCCACGACTTAACCCTTTTTTGATTCGTTCAAAATTTCTCTTTTTATTAACTCCCTTTTTATCGAGATTTGATTTGATTAGTTACCTAACTATTTCCGTCCATTTCAGTTGCTGAATTATTATATACTTTCCATTATTGTTCTTATTCTAAAAAAAATGCTTATTTATATTCATTCAATTACATATTGTTTTATAGAGCTTGGATAAGTTAAAGTTATTATATTGAGGGAAAGCTCACTTTATTTTAGAAAGTTTTAATTCTGGCACCTGTTTGTAATTCAGTATTTAGCTTTATTCTTCTAAGTTGGGTAATTTATTAAATTAATCTCGATTCTAACCCTCTTTTTTAGCCTTTATCCACACCTTTAACCCAAGCCCCATTACAACTCTGTTAAAGACCTTTTGATTCGTGTATCATCTCATTTATAGTGGTGGAGATTTGATTTTCATGCAAGCCTATGGTAATAACTTTTCATGTTTGACTATTGAGTGCTTAATTATTAAACCTTAAACACTTCGAGTGATTTGAGTGAATCTTTAGTGAGGATGTCAACTCTTGTTAATTTGGAATCAAAGGTGATTACTTAGATAAAGGGGGATACCTATGATTTTATGATTAAAATGCTCAACTTGGATTGTTTGAAACTTTGATGTTCTTTTAGTTGAATTCTCAATGTATGATTATCTATGGACTACTTCGAAACATTATTGATGAGAATTATAAGTTAAGAAGAATTAATTTTAATTGTGAGTTGAGAATTTTGCTTGAGGACAATCAAATGCTTAAGTGTGGGGATATTTGATAAACCATAATATATACATATTTCTACCCCATGCTTGGCATATTTTTGGAAGGATTATCATAAGATTTAATGAATTTGATGCTCATAATCCTTTAATTTCATGTTTTATACTCAAGAGAGCTTAGGATAGCAAAAAGAGCGAGAAACGGGCCAAAAACGAAAAAATAGGCCTAATTCAGTGTTTCACACGGCCTAGGCACCTCCACACGGGTAACCCACACGCCCGTGTGTCATGGTCGTGTCGACATTAAACCAAGTCAGAATTGCACACGGCCTGAGCACCTTCACACGGGGGTGTCATATGGCCGTGTCCCTATCGAGCCCAAGTCTAATTTTACTCGGAAAAGGCTAATTTGGGGCTATTTTGGGAATTCTAAACTCTATAAAAACACCCGATAGGAGGATCAAGGGGGGAAGCGGAGTAGAAAACAGAAAATACTCGAAGAATAGCCATCAAAATTAGCTTGGAAGTAGGGTTTGCTTCAAGACTGAAGATCTCCATTAAATTTCTACCGAAGTTTTTGGGTTTCTTTATGTTTTGTTATTTTCCCAATTTTGAGATGTTTTCCTCTATCGTTACGAACTAAATTCCCTAAATACCTAGGGAAGTTGAAGCCTAAAGACAAATCTTATTACTATTTGAATTATATGATAAATACTTGTTCTTTTTCTTAATTATGAGTTTTAATCTTTGCTTTAATATTCCAGGATATTAATTCAGGTTTGATGTGCTTATTCAGTGGAGCAAAAGTCTCTGTTTAAGAGTAGATCCTCTATAATTAAGCAGAGTTGCATGCAATCCTAGAGATAGAACGATATAAATCTGCCGGATTAGAGTCAAATCTAATAAGGGAATCCATAGATCGAGTTAATGCGACAATAGGGGTTTTAGTTAGAAAGAGATTTCAGTTAATCAACCTAGAGCCAGATGTTTTTGGTATCGAGAGAGATAATAACATAAAACAGGGATTTCTACGGATTAATTCAAGTGAATAAATCGTCTAATTTAGAAGTAATAATTGAAGTCTAGGTGAATTCTTCCTTAGGCATTGTCTTCTCCATTGGTTTTCCAAAAGTATTTTCCAACTTCCATCTCTTAGTTTTCCAAAAGTATTTTCCAACTTTCATCTCTGTCTCATTCTTAGTTAATTAAATAATTAAGTTTAGCTTAAAAAACATCCCTTAAATTCTTAAGCTAGATAATAAAAAAGATAGTAATTACTAGTACTTTTAGTCTTTGTGGATACGATATTTTCGATCTCACCTTAATTATACTACTGTTCAATAGGTGCGCTTGCCTTAGTCAAATTTTTAGATAGTTTAGCGACCATCACCAAGAACTCTCAGAAATAGGATAAAAAACTCCAACATCTAGAATTTTAATTACCTCAACTTTTACGACTTCTTTCATGTTAGGATTCAGTCGTCTTTGAGCTTGCACACAAGGTTTATATTCATCTTCCATTAAAATTTTATGGGTGTAAAAAGAAAGACTAATCCCTATAATGTTGGAAATCTTCCAAGCTATGGCTCTTTTATGTTCCTTCAACACTTGAAGTAACTCATCTTTTTTTGTTTGGATGCAAATCTGAAGTAATAATCATTGGTAATGTGGAACTATTTCCAAGAAACACGTATTCTAGGTGATTTGGTAATTGCTTCAGTTCTAATTTAGGAGGTTCTTCAATAGAGGGTTTTAATTTTAATTCATTGTTTACCTCAATACCCTCATAATTCTTCTGTCTCAGTGAAGACTCATTAGAATTTAATTAAGCTTTTGTCTTACCTATTGCAGTATCATCATCATTTACCTCCTCTCCTTGAGCAAGACACAGTTCCGACGTGTCCTTATGAACGATTTCCTGTAAAGAATATTGGGTAACATGATCAATAAAATCAATAAAATAACAGGAATCATCTTGTTCTCTAGAGAATCTCATGGCATCATAGATTTTAAAAATAATTTCTTTGTCACCTACCCTAAGCACAAGTTTACCGTCACCCACATCAATAACAGCCCTAACAGTGGCTAAAAATAGGCGACCCAAAATTAAAGGCACCTTAACGTCCTCATCCATGTCAAGCACAACAAAATCAATAGGGAATATAAAATTATCTACTTTTACGAGCACATCTTCAATAATACCTCTAGGATACTTAACAGATCTATCAGCTAATTGAATACTCATCCTAGTGGGTTTTGGTTCCCCAAGACCAAGCTGTTTGAACATTTTATAAGGCATCAAATTAATACTGGCACCTAAATTAGCTAATGCTTTCTCAATATTCAAACTACCAATTAAACAGGGAATAGTAAAACTTCTTGGGTCTTTCAATTTGGTTGGTAGCTTGTTTTGAAGAATAACTGAACATTCCTCGTTGAGTTCCACGGTAGATAGCTCTTCAAACTTCCTTTTATTTGTTAGAAGCTCCTTAAAAAATTTAGCATATGTAGGCATCTATGAAATAACTTCAACAAAAGGTAAGTTAATATGCAACTGTTTAAAAAGTTCAAGAAATTTACCAAATTGTGCATCCATGCGGTCTTTCTTCAACTTTGCCGGATATGGAATAAGGATTTATATTCCTTGAGTACTAGTGTTACACTCACTTCGGGTTTTACCACTTCGGGTTTTACCTCTTCGTCCTTTTCCTTATCAGATTCTTGCGACAACTTCTTTTCAGGTTCAGTTAACACTTTCTCATTCCTCAATGTAACTGCTTTTACATCCTCTCTTAGGTTGGGTTCGGTGTTGCTAGGCAAACTACCTTGTTGCCTTTTCGAAACTAATTTAGCAAGCTGCCCAATTTGATTTTCGAGCCCCTGAATCAACGCTTGCTGATTTTTCAAGGCCTTCTTAGTGTTTTGGAAACGAGTTTCTAACACCAAAATAAATTTTTCAAGCATCTCTTTAAGGTTCGATTTCTTTTCTTGCTTACAAGGTTACTGCTGAAAACCTGGAGGGGGTGGTGGTGGTCTTTGATTTTCTTGACCTCCTCATGAGAAATTTGGGTGGTTCCTCCAACCTGCATAGTAGGTATTACTATAAGGATTGTTTTGAAATCTAGGATTATTACCCATATAATTCATTTGATCATTTTCCATGTTAGGACCGTAGGGTAAATTTTGTAAATTGTTCATTCCATCTCTACTCGTGTCACACTGCATCACCGGATGTACCTACGTAGAACCACATAAACCATCAATATTTCTATTTAAAATTTCTACCTGATTTGTCAACATGGTAGTCGCATCAACGTTAAAAGCATCGACTGCTTTTGCTGGCTTTGTCCTTATAACTTACCACTAATAATTATTCAATGACATCTCCTCTATGAACTCATAAGCCTCCTCAGGTGTTTTATTATTTATGGTACCATCGGTGGCTGCATCGATCATCTGCCTATTTTGGGGGTTCAAACCATTATGAAAAGTCCTTATACCTCTCCTACGCATCATATAAAGTCTCTAAATTCATTTGCATGAAAGAGGAGATATCGTTCCTCAACTTAGCTATCTTAGTTGGTGGGAAATATTTCAATAAAAACTTCTCGATCATTTGATCCCAAGTAGTGAGGAACCTTGTGGTAAGGCGTTCAACCACTGCTTAGTCTTATTTCTCAACGAGAAGGGGAATAATCATAGGTGAATGGAATCGTAAAAAATGTCATTTATCTTGAAAGTATCACAGAACTCTAAGAAATTGGCCAAATGAGTATTTGGGTCTTCATCCTGCAAACCATCAAACTGAACAAACTATTGAATCATTTGAATAGTGTTAGGTTTCAGTTTAAAATTATTTGCAGCAATGGCAGGTCTAACAATACTCGATTCAGCCCCAGTGAGAGTGGGCTTAGCATAATTGTACATAGTACGAGGAGTAGGATTCTGATTTACAGGTATTGCGGCAATCACTGAGGTAGCGGATTATTCCAATTTTCAGTCATCTCCTCAGTAATATTGGTATCGTCCTCGTACTCTTCCTCTATATACTGTAAACTTCGCCTTATTTTTCTACAATTTCTGCTAGCTGTTCTTTCAATTTCACTGTAAAAAAGTAGAGGTCCTGACGGGTTTCTTCTAATCATAGACTACAAGAACCTGCTGGAAGCAAGCAAAAGAAAAATTAGTAATTAAAAATAAAACTAAAATAAAAATAAAATGCAGTAAAATAAAAATGGCTAAATTAATAAAAAATCAAGCGTTCCTAATATCTTAGTTCCCTAGCAACGACGCCAAAAACTTGATGATCGTTTTATGAATCACTAAGGCAAGCGCACTTATTGAATGGTAGTATAGCTATAGTGAGTCCAAAATATCTAATCCACAAGGACTAAAAATACTAGTATTAATTATCTTTCTATTATTTAGCCTAAAATAAAAGGGATTTGTTTTAATCTAAAATTAACTAAACTAATTAACTAATGAACGCGACAGAGAGTGAAGGAAATAATCGAATAAACCAATGATAAAGACAATACCCAAGGAAGAATCCACCTAGACTTCACTTATTATTCTAACTCTGAATTAAATGATTTATTCACTTGTCTTGATCCGTAAAAATCCCTAAATTATGTTAATATCTCTTTCGAGACTAAGAACAACTGACTCTAGGTTAATTAATTGAAATCTCTTTTTAATTAAAACCCCTATTGTCGCATTAACTCGACCTATGGATTCTCTTATTAGATTTGACTCTAATCCGGCAGATTTATGTTATCCTATTTCTAGGATTGCAATCAACTCCGCTTAATTATGCTAGATCCACTCTTAAACAGGGACTTTTGCTCACTGAATAAGCACATCAAACTTGAATTAATATCCTGAAAATATTAAGGCAAGAATTAATAACACATAATTAAGAACAAGAACAAGTATTTATCATGTAATTCAGAAAATTAAATAATAAGATCCGTTATAGGTTTCATCTTCCCTAGGTATCTAGGGAATTTAGTTCATAATTTTAGGGAAAAATATCTAAAAAATAGGAAAACAACAAAACATAAAGAAACCCAAAAACTTCGAGAGAAATTGAAAGGAGATCTTCAGTCTTGAAAGAGATCTTACTTCCGAGTTGAATCCATTGGCGTTTTTCGAGTAATTTCTGCTTTCTACTCCGTGTGCCCTCTTTAGGTCCTCTTCTAGTATGTATTTTTAGACTTTAGAATGCTCAAAAAACCTAAAAATTGGCTTTTTCCGCGTGTTTATGAAATAGGGAGCGATATTAACACGGGCTGCCACATGGGCGCGTGGCCATCCCGTGTAGCTCACAGGGGCGTGTGCTCAACCCATGTGGAATTTATCTTGGCCGTGTGGATCTTTAAATCAGCCTGTTTTGTCCGTTTTTGGCCCGTTTTCCACTCCTTTTTGTTCCCCTATGCTCTCCTAAGTATAAAATATGAAATTAAAGGATTAAGAGCACCAAATTCACTAAATTACATAATAAATCATCCAAAAATATGCTAAGTATGGGATTAAAATGTGTTACTTTTATTGTTTATCAATATGCCATGTTGGCTTGTGTGCTTTGCTTAGTACCAGACAAGTTGACGCTAATGACTTACAACCTGTTTTTTAGTTTGTAATATTTTATATTATATACTTTTATATATAATAACATATTAAAATATTAAAAAATATGTTAAATTTTTATATTAAAATTTTAATAAATAAGAAAATATATAAGTATTCAATATTAATTAAAATAATATAATATTTTAAATAATAATATGAACAAATTTAAAATTAGATTGAATTAGTAATTTATGAATATAAATAGATTGAGATAAAATTTAACGTTGATATGTTAATTTGGACTGATTTGGATAAGTATAAAATGGGTTATATATATATATATATATAAGCAAAACCAAATTCTGTTAGAAAAGTTTAGAAAATATAACCAGAGATTGTTCACTATGAGAGACGAAGGCAGTGAGGTGAGTTCATTGCCACAGTCAGTAGCACTTTAAATTACAATTCTTTTTTACTAGAGGAAATTTCATGATTATCACGGAGCATTTGAGCAGCATTCGTGACGAACTGGATTTCAAAGTCGGTGAAAATTTTTCCTTTTTGAAACAGAACCTGTGGTTATTCCTAAAATACAAAATCAGGATGATGATTGCTTCGGGGATAATGAATCGCACAGTGTTCCATTCTTGGAGGCACAGATTAACAAAGATGTTAACGATGTTGGAAGATAATTTGATATTTAGTCTTTATACTTTAAACTATAAAAATTCAGTCTCCTTATTTTTTTTTCAATTTAAAAATCTTATTTTAATCGTTACTGTCATTGATATTTTCTATTAAAATTGTTAACATATTTATTTCCAATCAATAATATGAAATATCACATTAGGGTAGCTTAATCAACATGTAAAATTTACAAATTTGACAATAAATATTAACGAGTTTAATAATTGGATTGAGATTTTAAATCAAAACAGTTGGAGTACTAAACATTTAACTTTTAAATATAAAATTAAATTTTAAATTTTATCAAAATGCAGTGACTTATTATATCTTAATATTCAAATTGAAAATTTTTATTTTTATTTTTATTTCATCTTCATCGTATTTGTTTGAGCCAGCTATTGGCTTTGAATGGCGTGGGACTCGCGAGGTTTAAAATAATGGTTTCTTAATTTAAAAATACCACATGATGTTGGTAGACGCAATTCCCACTTTTAGTCAAATATAACGGATCATTTGCAAATCCTTGTTGCAAGATCTCTAGAAAATTAGTTCCTCTACTTTGCCATCTTCCTAATGGAGACTTCAAAATTTTTTCCGACAGTAGAGACACAAGATGAAGGCTATCAAAAGACATTCAAAAACTGCGCTGAACTGGTGCCAACTCTCCCTCGAAGCAAAGGCTGGTGGTTAGACGAGCTTTTCCAATGCCAAGGCTTCTGGATGTCTAGTTTTCCCATCAGAGGAAGCATGTTGATCAATGACCACTTCAAGACTCGACCCACTGACATCATCGTCGCAACTTCCCCTAAATGCGGCACCACCTGGCTCAGAGCCCTTGTTTTCTCCATTATCAACAGACATTCTTTTGATTTCAACGACCATCCTTTACGCAAACTAAACCCTCAAGAGTTGGTTCTCTTATTTGAAGGACATATTCATAAAGATGGGTCAACTTCCTTCCTTGATGAGCTTCCTTCGCCTCGCCTTCTTTCAACTCACATTCCTTACTCTTTGTTTCCAAAACGCATGACCGATGATAACTCTGGTTGCCGTTTCGTTTACATCTGCCGAGACCCCAAAGATGTTTTGGTCTCAAAGTGGCATTTCTCCAACAAGTTGAGACCCAAAGAAGTACCACCACTTTCTCTAAAGGAAGCCTTTGACTTGTTTTGTAATGGGGTTTCGCACTATGGACCGTTTTGGGATCACGTTTTGGGGTATTGGAAAGCTAGTGTGGAGTCACCGAAGAAGGTGTTGTTCTTGACATATGAAGATGTGAAGAAGGAGCCTTTGGGGTGTGTAAGGAAAGTTGCAGAGTTCTTGGGAGTACCCTTTTCACCAGAGGAAGAAAACAAAAAGACTGTGGAAGAAATAGTGAAGTTGTGTAGTTTCGAGAGCTTGAGCAATCTAGATGTGAATAGAAGTGTTGCAAAACGTTCGGAACGTCCTGTTAGCAACTCTGATTTCTTCAGGAAAGGTGAAGTAGGAGATTGGGTTAACCATTTGTCACCTGAAATGGTTGAAAAAATGAATCAAATTACAGAACAAAAGCTTCAAGGTATTGGATTCAACTTTCATTGACTCCTACTACTTCATGCTGTTAGAATGATGTAGCTACTGGAGCCTATAAATCTATTCACCGTCCCAGTCTCAGTGGATCTGATTTATATTTCATAAACCCTTTAAAACTAAATAAAAGAAGTCTTTATTTTTATATATGTGGTTATTTTGGATCTGCTTAGGTTTAAATTTTATTAAGGGAATAATAATGTGTGGGTTTTTAATTTCATAATATGTATACGTTATGTGTGGATTTTGTGGTCCGATATATTTTATATTGATTTCAGTATCATGTGATTTCTATCTTATGGCTAATTATTTTTTGGTTATTAGATATATTTTAATATTTGTAAAAGAAATATATATTATATGTTGAATTGGAAGTAGAAGGATATATATTTTCTTTTTATATATAGATTTAATTATTTTAAATAAAATTGTCATTGATAACATAGTTATAAATCCAATATAAATACAAATATATATTGAATTAGTTATAATGAAAAATTAAACAAGTATATAAAGAATTCGAAAAAAAACCTTGTATATAACATATACATCACAAAAATAAAAGTCACAAATCATAATAAAAGTCAAACTTAGTAAAAACTCAAAACTTCCACCATAACCATAAAATCATTAATTGCTACATAAAATTTTAAAACAAGTTACGACTAATTAATTCAAAACCGATGTGTATTTGGACTATTTTATTAGCAATAATGGTATCTTATTGCTAGTAATGTCAACGATTATCTTCAGCAATTTAATCAGTTCATATAAATTTATTTTAAAAATCTTAGGATTATTTTAATGCTTGCGTCTTGGGTATTTATTAATAAATCGTATACAAATAACTCTATTAACAAATCATCTCATATTTAAGAATTATAGTTGAATTAAAAATAATTTTATGTAGACTTAAAAGAAGACATATAGCCCATCCTACTCCATCTATTTCATTTCCTGGAGCAAATGTAACAATACATAAGAATTTATAGGACGTAATTTTGTATATGGATGTAGTAAGTCGCTCTATAATAATAAAAAGTGGTGGTCATAATAATTATTCTCACCACAAAAAGTTGAAAATTAAAGATAATGCGGAGACTGATAATAAGATTAATGTTGAAATTAAGATTAGTAGTTTCATCCTCTGTTCCAATTTTTAATTGTTGCTCATTTATGGCATGCTTATATGTTTTTCTTAATTTTGCACATATATCTATACAAATGAAATATTTATTTATGCAAATTTTGAAAATTGATAGATTTTATTTGCAACAAATGCATGGGGTTCAAGCTATGATTTTATTGTATTGAGTTTAATGTTTTATATTTAGATGCTTCAAAGTTGAAATCTATAACTACCTTAAGACTTATTAATTTGGTGTTTTCTTCAATATAATGCTAGTATATCTGTTTGTATGATTAAATCACATGTGATGGTAAACCAGGAGCTTACCTTAGTATTATTGAATCACATGCATAGTAAACCACAAGTTTACTAGTCCAAATATACTAATTAGTTAGCATGACCGGTTAGACCATCTCGATCTATAATGATGCGGTAAAATGAGAATTTACATGGAAGTTTATCAATGAACCTGAAGATTATTTATTTTAAAGATTTTTTAAATGTTGCTTGTTCTCAAAGAATATGGATTATTAGAACTTTACTAACAAAAGTTGAGATTAAATCTCTAGCATATCTAAAAGAAATATGGGCCAGTTTATCCAACAATTGGATGTTTTGATTTGATTTTGGTAGATGCATCTATAAGTTAATCACTTGTGAGTTATCAAATCACAACCTATAGTTTGCAAGATTAATTGTTTAATGATTTGTTTAAGAACAATACTTTCATTTATAGAATTTAAGAAGTAAATATGTCACACTGATGGTCACTAAACTAACTATAATTATGACAAAGACAAGCACACCTATCGAATAATAGTACAGCTATGGTGAGTAGGGAATATCGTATCCACGAGGACTAAAAGTATTAGTAATTACTGTTTTTCTATTATTTAGCCGATAAATTGGAGTGATTTTTTTAATCTAAATTTAATAATCTAATTTAACTAAGAATGCAACAAAGAATGAAATAGGAAAATAATCAAAGATAACCAAAGAGAAAGACAATACCTAGGAAAGAATCCACCTAGACTTCACCTAGACTTCACCTATTATTCTGAATCTGAATTAAACAATTTATTCACTTGTGTCTTGATCTGTAGAAATCCCTAAATTATGTTAATATCTCTTTCGAGAGTAAGAACAACTGACTCTAGGTTGATTAATTGAAATCTCTTTCTAATTAAAACCCCTATTGAGAACAACTGACTCTAAGTTGATTAATTGAAATCTCTTTCTAATTAAAACCCCTATTGTTGTATTAACCCAATCTATGGATGCCCCTATTAGATTTGACTCTAATTCGGTAGATTTATGTTGTCCTATTTCTAGAATTGCATGCAACTCCACTCAATTATTGTAGATCTACTCTTAAACAGGGACTTTTGCTCCACTAAAATAAGTACATTAAACATGAATTAATATCCCAAAAATATTAAAACACGAAATAAACATACATAATTGAGAACAAGAATCAAGTATTTATCGCGTAAAACAGAAATTAAATAATAGGATTCATCCTAGGTTTCATCTCCCCTATGTATCTAGGGGATTAGTTCATAATCCAAAATGAAAACATCTCAAAGTCAGAAAAACTACAATACATAAAGAAATTCAATAAAACTTTAAAAGAAGTTAAAAGGAGATCTTCAATCTTGAAGGAGATCTGTTTCTGAGTTGGCTCTAATAGTGCTCTTCGAGTCTTTTCTTTAATCTTTTCTGAGTACCCCCTCAAGTATTCTTCTAATTGGTATTTATAGACTTTAGAATGCTCAGAAAGCCTAAAAATTGGGTTCTTTCGCGTATCTAGGAAGTAGGTTGCAAAATTGACACGGGCAAGGTACATGGGCATGTGGATCCTGAAAACAACTTTTTTGTCCGATTTTGGCTTGTTTTTCGCTCCTTTCACTCCCCTATGCTCACCTAAGTATAGAAACATGAATATAAAGGATTAAGAGCATCAAATTCACTAATTTACACAATAAACCATCCAAAACGCATCAAGAATGGGATTAAAAATATGTTACTTTTATGGCTTATCACACGCCCCAAATATAGTGGACCAATAGTCCAAATATCTAAATATATAAAGCCAATAAGGGTATGAATTAAGTAGTTTTGCAAAAATGAAATAAGGAAAATATAATTTTTCACTAAGTCCTAGAATTGATTATGAAATATACTTTTTTATGGTCAATGCAATAACCTTTAGATATCTTATTAGTTTGGTAGTGCATGAAAATTTGATATGTGTCTAATGAGTGTTGTTATAGTCTTTTATATGAATCACTATATAATGAAGTTCATATTAAAATCTTTGAAGGATTTAGAATGCCGGAAAGATATAGAAATTTCTAGGAAATTGTTCAATATGTTTGTGTGAATAATTATATTAATTGAAATGATTTGAACATATGTAGTAAATTAGACTCAGTGGATTGTAGTTGAAGGAAGATTATAAGATAATCCAAAATAACTATATGTATTTTTGTAGAAGGATCATGATCAAAGTTTGTTATGGTTATTGCCAGAGCTCCTGAAGAGATCGAAATATATTTCTCCAAAATTCTTCCTCACTCATGACATTTAGAAGAATGATGATATAAATGTTGATCAAACATCATTCAAGCGATCATTTGAAATGTTAGTATTCAGGATGGAATAAATAGAATATGAGATAATATGTGATGTTGTCATGAGGGAAAGTAAATATGCGATATACTTTTTTTCCCTTAACCGAGGTTTTGTCCCACTGAGTTTTCCTGGTAAGTTCTTTAATGAGGCAGCATGTTATGCGTATTATAGATTTATGTACTTTTTTTCCTTCACTAAGAATTTTTTTTTCCATAGGAATTTTATCTTAGTAAGGTTTTAATGAGGCACATCATCTACTAATGGATATTCAAGAGAAGTGTTATAAATATTTCATTATTAAGTGGATGTTCATCAAGATAAAAATAAGTTTAATGTACTTTAGGACTCTAATATTCATTAGAAGTAATGTTTTATTTTATTGTTATTTCGATGTCTATAAATATAAACTTTAGAAAAAATTGTTAAAAATTGTTCTCTATTACTCTCCTATTTTTCATTTTTTATTATTTTATTTCATAACACGTTATCATCATTAATCTAAACAAAACTTTAATAAATCTTTAATAAAAAAATGAAGTTAGAACATATGCATGTAAACCGAAATGGCGTCATCAGCTTTTAAAGCCTAGGTAGAAAAAGACCTTTTGTGATTTGTATGTGAACCTTTAATAAATTCTTAGATTTATAAAGGAAATTAAAATAAAATAGATTTTAGAAAAATGTAGTTTTTAATCGGTAAAGGCATGACTGAGATTTTCAATCTATTGGTTGAAGGACAAGTTTGATCCTTTTGTAGTGAATCACTAAAATATTTAGGTTAAAATATGTCATAAATGTTGGGTATGGGTCCCACTATGTGGGAAACCCATATTTTCTGCCACAATGTTTTGCCTTCTTTGGTTTTGTCAAAAGCCAATTTTTTGGCCTTTTAACGTGGGAGTGGGCAGCATTTTTATTAAGAGAAAAATTCTCAATTTCATCCAGAGAAAGAGAATGAGATTGAAGCTCGTTGGAGAAAAAGAGAGAAGAGAAAAATCAGTTTTTTTCAAGTTTGGTGTAGTAGTGATCAACTCTTCGATCGAAGGTCCATCCGTGG
This sequence comes from Gossypium arboreum, assembly GCF_025698485.1. Classification (NCBI taxonomy): domain Eukaryota; kingdom Viridiplantae; phylum Streptophyta; class Magnoliopsida; order Malvales; family Malvaceae; genus Gossypium; species Gossypium arboreum. The sequence continues at coordinate 6,546,298 of NC_069071.1, forward strand.
TTCAATTGAGCTGATTTTTGGACAGTAGCTAGACGATAAGGTGTTCTTGACTTTGTACGGTCGGATTTTTCATCCGAGTCTTGTAGCGTCAAAAATACCCGTTTTTCAGCAGCTGCGTTTTTGGTGATATTCTTTCATTTTTCTCTCTTTTGCTAAAGATTACATATTGTTAGCCTTGTTGGAGTTGAATGCTTGTTGTAGGCTTGATATTGTGATCTTGTAGTTTAACATTTGATGATAGTGGAGCTCTTGATCGGACTCTAAAGTCCCGTAGTTTTTACCCTTGATTTAGAGGGGTTTTCCACGTAAAAATACCGGTGTCTCTATTTATTTTTGTTGTGGTTGCATTAGTTGATTTGTGGTTGATTAAGGTTGCTAGAGAACATATCTTGTGCTATTGTGCTTGCCATAATTTTTGACAAGAGTTATAGGGAGAGAAAGAACATCGGTTGTGCTTTCGCTTTGTTTCGGTTGTTCGGTTTCTTCCCAACAAACTGGTATCAGAGCTTGGTTATTGTGTCAGATAATTATGGAAATTAATACGAGCAAGATGATTATGTTGAATGGCACAAATTATCAGCTTTGGTGGAATAAAATGAAGGATTTGTTGTTTGTGAAGGCTTTGCATCTTCTAGTCTTTACTACTCAAAAACCCGATTCGAAAAGTGATGAAGAATGGGAATTTGAGCATCAACAAGTGTGTGGCTTTATTCGGAAATTTTTTGAAGAAAATGTTTACAACCACATTGATCATGAGACACATGCTCGAACATTATGGGAGAAGCTTGAAAGCTTGTATGCTTCGAGGTTGGGCAATAACAAGTTGTTTTTGCTGAAGAAAATGATAGCGCTGAAATATAAAGAAGGAATGTCTATAGCTGACCATGTTAGTGAATTTCAGAGTGTGATGAATCAGTTGCTTGGTATGGGTGTCAAATTTGATGACGAGATTTTAGGACTTTGGTTGCTTGCTACTCTACCAGACTCTTGGGAGACCTTTCGGGTCTCGCTCATTAATTCTGCCCCACAGGGTATTATTACTTTGGATTTGGCTAAGAGTGGTGTGTTGAATGAAGAGGTTAGAAGAAGATCTCAGGGTTTTACATCACAGTCCGAGGTGTTGGTTATCGAGAACAGGGGGAGAAACAGAGACAAAGATGGAAAGGGTAGAGATAAAAGCCGAAGCAAGTCAAGATCGAGATACAAGAATCTTTGAGTGACATTATTGTGGTAAGAAAGGTCATATCAAGAAATATTGCTTCAAGTGGAAGAAAGAGAACAAAGGTGGTGGTGATAAACACGATCGAAATGACGATGAAAAATCCGAGCGTGTTGCTACTGTTGTTCGTAAAGATCTGTTAGTTATTTGTGATGAGAATTTGGTCAACCTAGCATGCGACGAGACTAGTTGGGTGATTGATACTAGTGCATCACTTCATGTCACGTCGAGGAAGGAATTCTTCACATCTTATACTCCTAGTGATTTTGGGGTATTGAAGATGGGTAATGACGGTTTGGTTTCAGTTATTGGTATGGGAGATGTTAGCTTGGTGGGTAACAATGGAACAAAGTTAATTCTCAAGGATGTCAGACATGCACCGAATATCTGTTTGAATTTGATTTCTGCAAGAAAGCTTGATGATGAGGGATTCTGTAACACCTTTAGTGAAGGGCAGTGGAAGCTGACTAAAGGCTCCTTAGTTGTGGCTTGAGGAAAGAAGAGCTCAAATTTGTACTTGATGCAAGCTTTGACTTCTCGAGAGACGGTGAATGTGACAGTAAATGACAGCTCAACTGAGTTGTGGCATAAACGACTCAGTCACATGAGTGAGAAGGGGCTTAACTGTTTAGCGAAGAAGAATCAACTTTCGGGTTTAAAGAATGCTACACTGAAGAATTGTGCTCATTGTCTAGCAGGAAAACAAAGAAGAGTTTCATTTAGAAGCCATCCTCCTCATAGAAAATCAGAATTGCTAGAGTTGGTCCATTCAGATATTTGTGGTCTGATAAAAGTAAGATCACATGGTGGTGCACTTTATTTTGTAACTTTCATTGATGATTGTTCAAGAAAGCTATGGGTTTACACTTTAAAGTCTAAAAATCAAGTCTTTGAGGTGTTTAAACAGTTTCAAGCATCAGTTGAAAGGGAAACAGGGAAGAAGTTGAAGTGCATTCGTACTGATAATGGTGGCGAGTACACAGGGTCGTTTTATGAGTATTGTCTGCGATAGGGAATCAGACATCAAAGAACACCACCAAAGACTCCACAGTTAAATGGGTTAGCTGAAAGAATGAACCGAACATTGATTGAGAGAGTCAGATGTTTGTTGTCAGATGCAAAGTTGCCAAGATCGTTTTGGGCTGAAGCTTTGAATACAGTGACACATGTGATAAATCTGTCTCCTAGTGTTCCTTTGAAAGGTGATGTTCCAGATAGAGTTTGGTTTGGTAAAGACGTGTCATATGATCACCTACGTATGTTCGATTGTAAAGCATTTGTTCATGTTCCAAAGGATGAAAGATCCAAGTTGGATGCCAAGGCTCGACAATGCATTTTTATTGGTTATGGTCTAGATAGTGAGTTTGGTTATAGACTCTATGATCCAGTTCAGAAGAAACTCGTGAGAAGCAGAGATATTGTCTTCATTGAGGATCAAACCATTGATGACATTGATAAGACGAGAAAATGGATTCACAAGGTAGTGGTGACTTGATCGATGTGAATCCGGTTCCCCTAGACTCTTCACCAGATCCTATCCAGGATGATGTGCATGGTGATGTTAGTGGTGACCATCAGACTATAGGTGACTTTGATACTCCTATGGATGATGTTATGAATGATCAATAACAAGCACCTATAGCTCCACCAGCAGTTCCACTTCGAAGGTCATCCAGAGATCGACGATCTTCTGTCAGGTATTCTCCTGATGAATATGTTCTTTTGACTGACGGGGGAGAACCTGGATGTTATGAAGAGGCTATGGAGAGTGAATGCAAATATCAGTGGGTTGAAGCGATGAAAGACGAACTTCAATCCTTGCATGAGAACCATACCTTGAATTGGTGAAACTGCCTAAGGGCAAAAGAGCTTTGAAGAATCGGTGGGTTTACAGGTTGAAGCAAGAAGAGAAGTCTTTATCTCCACGATACAAAGCTAGATTGGTCGTCAAGGGTTATACTTAGAAAAAGGGGGTTGATTTTGAAGAAATATTTTCTCCAGTTGTGAAGATGTCCTCTATAAGAACTATACTGAGTTTGGCAGCTTGTTATGACTTAGAGGTTGAACAAATGGATGTGAAAACCGCTTTTCTTCATGGTGACTTGGAAGAAGAGCTTTACATGGAGCAGCCAGAGGGTTTTGTTGCACAAGGGAAAGTGGGCTATGTGTGCAGATTGAAGAAGAGCTTGTATGGTTTGAAGCAAGCTCCAAGACAATGGTACAAGAAATTTGAGTCTGTTATGGGGGAGCAAGGCTACAAGAAGACTACTTCTGATCATTGTGTATTTGTTAAGAGATTCTCTGGTGATGATTTTATTATTCTTTTGCTCTATGTTGATGATATGCTTATTGTTGGTCAGAATGCTTCTAGAATTGAGAAGTTGAAACAGGAGTTGAGTAAATCCTTTGCAATGAAGGATTTGGGGCCAGCAAAGCAAATTCTTGGCATAAGATTGACACGTGATAGAAAGGCCAAGAAATTATGGTTATCACAAGAGAGGTACATTGAGAAAGTACTTCAAAGGTTTAGTATGGACAAAGCTAAAGCGGTGAATACTCCCTTTGCTATGCACTTTAGATTGAGTATTAAGCATAGTCCTTCCACAGAAAAGGAGAAGGAAGAGATGCAGAAAATTCCTTACTCTTCAGTCATGGGTAGTTTGATGTACGCAATGGTTTGCACGAGACCAGACTTGGCTTATGCCGTTGGTACAGTTAGTCGGTTTCTTTCTAATCCAGGCAGAGAGCATTGGAATGCAGTGAAGTGGATTATGAGATATCTTCGTGGCACTTCCAACATGAAACTTTGTTTCGGCAATGAGAAACCTGTTCTTGTTGGGTATACAGATTCAGAGATGGCCGGAGACATTGACTCGAGGAGATCTACTTCAGGTTACTTAATCACTTATGCAGGGGGGTTGTTGTGGCATGGCAATCAAGACTGCAAAAGTGTGTTGCATTGTCCACCACGGAATCAGAGTTTATTGCAGCAACCGAAGCGTGTAAGGAGATGCTTTGGATGAAGAAGTTTGTGCATGAGCTTGGTTTTACTCAGGAGAAGTATGTCCTGTATTGGGATAGCCAGAGTGCTATTCATCTTGGTAAGAACTCAACTTTTCATGCTAGATCTAAGCATATTGATGTGAGGTACCATTGGACACGAGATGTTCTTGAAGCTAAGCTATTAGAGCTTGAGAAGATACACACTAATGATAATGGTGCTGATATGTTGACGAAGGCCTTACCAAGAGGAAAGTTTGAAGCATATTGTTTGACCTCTGGCATGGAGGCATTCCCCACATAGTTGGAGGGGGAGATTTGTTGGGTATAGGTCCCACTATGTGGGAAACCCATATTTTCTGCCACAATGTTTTGCCTTCTTTGGTTTTGTCAAAAGCCAATTTTTTGGCCTTTTAACGTAGGAGTGGGCAGCATTTTTATTGAGAGAAAAATTCTCAATTTCATCCAGAGAAAGAGAATGAGATTGAAGCTCGTTGGAGAAAAAGAGAGAAGATAAAAATCAGTTTTTTTCAAGTTTGGTGCAGCAGTGATCAACTCTTCGATCGAAGGTTCATCCGTGGTTCGATTGAGCTGATTTTTGGACAGCAGCTAGACGATAAGGTGTTCTTGACTTTGTACGGTCGGATTTTTCATCCGAGTCTTGTAGCGTCAAAAATATACATTTTTCAGCAGCTGCGTTTTTGGTGATATTCTCTCATTTTTCTCTCTTTTGCTAAAGATTATATATTGTTAGTCTTGTTGGAGTTGAATGCTTATTGTAGGCTTGATATTGAGATCTTGTAGTTGAATAAAAAATATCGATACTTTTCATTCTGGAGTAATTCGAACTTGTTTGAAAATGATTAAAATATATTTAAAAATATTTGACTCAATTGAAACCGTTTCAACTTGATTTTTATGAAATTGCTCAACTTTACTTTTATATAAAAACACTTTAATTTGTTATATCAAAATATATTATCTAAGAAGATTTAGTTTAACACAAATTAAAGTAATATGTCAATAAAAGCGTCACAATGATAGATTCCAAAATTGAAAGAAATCCTTATATTTAATTTTCTTAGCAAATTAAACAATTAAAAGAAAATCTTCACCCTTATATTTCTTGTTTCTTTTATCCTCTACTTTACAATTTCCTATTTCATCTTTTATCCCTTCTTGTGTGAGTCATCAGCCGGCTATTGGCTTGTATTCGTGGTTCTTAATTTAAAAACACGATGTTGTCATAACCGAGGTGCAGCGTTGCAATTTCCCATCACCTAATCCAATAAAATAGATCATTTGCAAATCCTTCTTACACGGTATCTCTAGCACATTACTTGCTCTACTCCAGCATCGTCCCCAACAACTATGTAATCTTAAATTTTGTCCACTTTAACTTATTTTTGTTTCGTTGGATTGTTTTGGATTTTTGGACTGTTTTTAATTCCTGTTTTATTTTTATTTCTCATTTAGAACCGTTAAACGTTTTTTTATAATACCAAACTTATCTGCAAATGTTGAATTTCAAAATTAAATCGTGTTTCCAAAACTTTATTTAACTAAAAAAATTTACCCCAAAACTAAGTGATTTTAAAAGTGATCATCGGTAAAATTAATAAATTATTTTAAAAGGAAGATTTCCTCAAATAAAATGAAGTTTTAATTATTTATATCTCTTTTTCTTGATCACCTACCTATGAAACTTCTTTTTGTTGAAAGATGCTTTTGCAAATCTTTTGATAATGTCCCATCTTTTGCATGGTGCCTCCAAACTTTTAAAAGTATTGCATCAAAATGGGGTGAGTTCATTGCTACAGACAGTAACATTTTAAATTGCAATTCTTTTACTAGAAGAATTTTCATGATTATCACGAAACATCTGAGTAGAATTCATGAAGAACTGGATCTCAAAGTCAGTGAAATTTTTTTCAAAATTAGTGCCATTGAAACAGAACCAATGGTTATTTCTAACAAAATTAGGATGAAGATTACTCAGGGGATAATGAATCGCACAGTGTTCCATTCATGGAGGCAGAGATCATTAACAAAGATGTTAACCATGTTGGAGGAGAATTTGATATTTAATCCCTATACTTTAAAAGATAAAAATTCAATTCTCTTATTTTTTTTTTAATTTAAAAAATCTCATTTAAATCATTATTATCTTTAGTAGTTTCTATTAAAAATTGTTAACTTAACATGTTTATTTTTCCTCAACCATATGACACATCACATGAGATTAACTTAATCAACATGCCAAATTGACAAATTTTGTCAAAAAATATTAAAGATTGAATTGATATTTTAAATCAAAACAATTGCAAGACTAAATTTTTACGTATAGAGATTAAATCTAAATTTATGAAAGTGCGGGGACTAACGTCATATTTTAACCATTTATTGTATCATAAAATTCAAATTGACAATTTTTTTATTTCAACTTCATCGTTTTCCTTTGAGCCAGCTACTTGCTTTGTATAATGTGGGACTCGCGAGGTTTAAAATAATAGTTTTTTAGGGTCCGTTTGTTTGCCTGGAAAATATTTTCCTAGTTTTACAGTGTTTGGAAACTTGAAAACATTTTACAAAATGTAAAATTTTTTTCAAGACACGAGTAAAACGAATGGGTTTTAGGGAAAATGTCTTACTGATTTTATTTCTATAAAATATTTTCCATCTCCTTCTTCATCCAGGTAAAAGTCCTTCTCCTTCTTCCGTTCTTCATCTTCTTATTATATCTCTTCCCTTTTTCCTTAGTTTGTGGCATATCTTCTCTTCTTAGGAAAATTACACGCTGCTGTTTCATTTCCTCCCTTTCTCTCTTTCTCAAGCAAATCTCATTCCTGTCTGCAGGGTCTTGGCTTAAGGTATGGCATCTTTTTTAAGTTCATTTAAAGCTCTTTTTTTTCTTCTTGTTCTTTACTTTCCACATTTTAACCAATTTTATGCTTGACAATTTATGCCTTTCTTTGTTTCTTTATTTTTAATTTTTTCTGGGTTTGGGATTAATTTTATGCCTTTCGGTTATACAAGTTGAAGTGAATTACAAGTATCTTTTGTTTGTGATGATGTTTACAACTATAATGCTATTCCCATAGCTAGCAACATCATTCCTGAACAGCATATTTCAATGGTGTTTGTGGTTAGTCTATTTGGTTTGCTTTGAAATGAGTAAAATTAGAGATAAAAGTATAAGTTGTGATGATACCAATTTAGGTAGGATTCATGTATCTAGAGAGAGGGTTGCTTAATTTAACTTGCAACTATAAAGTCACCTATTCTTGTTATTTATTTATTTATTTTTATCAATTATTATTTATAACTAGTATTTTTTTTTTTTTTGCAGTTATGTTTTGATGTGCATTCATTTCTTACAGCAACGTAGACCTGCTATCCTTCCATGCTTGCAGGTGAGTATGCTTTTTGCTTCCTATATCAATTTTTGTTTTTAATTAGTATTTGGATTTTGCCCTACCTTTGCTACAACATTGTTGGTAGAAATTTTCTTCTTCTAAATAGTAAAGGTTACATGATAACCTATTTTCTTATATGCCATTTTTGGTTTTATTCAGTTATTTTTTATTACTATTTTTTTACATGCCTTGTCTAGTAGGCTCTGAAATTTGGCTGTATATTTTAAGGATAAAGGATCAATAAATTGTGTGCTTACTAGTACCTTGTATTACTTTGGTATGGTAGAAAGAATTGGGTGATATATTGAAAGGGTGGCACACTTAAGAAAGAGAGTTATACAATGAATGGAAAAATCTTTCACTGAAAGAAAATTTCATTTTATTATGGGTTTTGATCTTTCACTGGTTAGGAGCTACAGTCATTTTTTACCTGCCTGGTTTGTGTATGATTGTTGGTTCTGTTCCCTATGAGCAATTGTATGGTCCGTATTTATATGAAGTTAGTTTCATGTCACACATATCATGGTCTTTATTCCTTTGCATGAAACATTTCTTGAGAATATTTTTTTTTTTGCAGAATTACCACGACTAGATGTTTTTGGGTTAGTCATTCAGATTTTTCATTTACTAATTCTCTTTCAAGGAATGGAGACAACCTTCTCTGTCACTGTGGATGATGTTGAGTGTGCTTACTTTGATAAAGTTGAAACCTTTTTCGGGTTTTCAACTCAAAACCACATTTGGTTTCCAAGCGCCCTTTGCAGGTTTTCGCCTTGGCCTCTCTATTTTCTTCTTCTTCTTTTTTTAAAAGGTCTCAAAGCACCATTTGCGGGTTTTCCCCTTGGCCTCTCCCTTTTTAGGTGAAATACTTCTTAACGGAATCTGAATTCACAAGATTGGACAAGTTTTTACCATCCATCTCGACTAGAATCAATGCTCCTCAGGAAAACGCTTTTTTTACCACATAAGGTCAATTTCCAGTTTGGTATCCATTTCCCTATTAAATCCTTTTGTATGGGAAGGATCTTTTTCAATACCAGATCTCCCTCATGGAATTCTCTCGGGTGAACCTTTTTGTCATAAGCTCACATTATCGTTTTAGGTACATCTGGCCATGACGAATAACCTTTAGCCTTTTTTCTTCAATCAAATTCAGCTGATCGTATCGAGACTGGATCCATTCCGCTTCATCCAACTTCAACTCTAACAAAACTCTGAGGGAAGGAATTTCAAATTCAATGGGTAAAACCGCCTCCGTTCGATAAATCAGTGAGAAAGGCGTTGCCCCGATAAAGGTCTTGATAGACGTTCGATAAGCATAGAGGGCAAATGGTAACTTCTCATGCCAATCTCTATAAGTTCCAGTCATTTTTCTCACAATCTTCTTGATGTTCTTATTGGCTGTCTCCACTGCGCCATTCATATTTGGACGATATGGTGACGAGTTGTGGTGCTTGATCTTGAATTGACTACAGACCTCTGCTATCGTATTATTGTTCAAGTTCAAGGCATTGTCAGAGATGATCCTTTCTAGCATTCCATACCGGTATATAATTTCCTTCTTCAGGAATTTGCTGACTGCTAACTTTGTAACATTGGCATATGAAGCGGCTTCTACCCACTTGGTAAAGTAGTCAATGACCACAAAGATGAATCGATGCTCATTTGAAGCTTTTGGCAAGATCGGCCTAATAACATCTATGCCCCACATAGAGAAGGGCATGGAGAAGTCATAACATGCAGAGACGAATGAGGTACATGAATTTTATCTCCATAAATTTGGCACTTATAGCATTTCTTGGTGTAATTGATACAGTTTCCTTCCATGGTGGACCGATGATATCCGAATCTCTTTATTTGCCTGGCCATTGTGAAGCCGTTGGCATGTGTTCTGCAGACACCTTCATGGACTTCTTCTAAGATTTTCTTAGCCTCGATAGCGTCTACATATCTTAGTAGCACTTGATCCTTTCTTCTTTTATATAGTATCACTCCATCTAAAACATAGTCACTAGCCAGTCTTCTCAGCGTCCTTTTATCATTTTCAGTTGCTTAGTCAAGGTACTCACGATTCTTCATGTATCGCAGTATATCGTGGTACCAAGGTTGGTCGTACTTTTTTTCTTCTTTTTTGATGTTGCAACAGTGATCCGGAGTCCCATAGATACTCATCCGAATAGGTTTCACCTCCTCTTATTTATTTACTTTAACTATTGAAGCCAAGGTAGCCAAAGCATCAGCCATTTGATTTTCGTCTCGCGGAAGATAGCAGAAGGTGATGTCATCAAACTCTTTAATTAGCTCTAGAACCAGCCTTCGATAATTAATCAACTTGAGGTCTCTCGTCTCCCACTTACCTTTGAGTTGATAGATCACTAGTGCAGAATCCCCATATACCTCTAACACTTTGATCTTACGCTCTATGACTTCACAGATGCCTATGGTGCATGCTTCGTATTCTACCATATTGTTCGTGTAATCAAAATCCAATTTACTAGTGAAGGGATAATGATCTCTATTTGGGGATACCAGGGCTACTCCAATTCCGTTACCCACAGCATTTGAGGCATTACCTTCTTGAGAGTCTTCTTCAGTAGTTGCAACATACATTAAATCTTCATTCGGGAAATTAAAGTTAAAAGGCTCGTAATCTTCTAAAGCTCTTTTGGCCAGAAAATCTACTATTGCGCTCTCTTTTATAGCTTTTTTATTCACATGGACTATATCAAATTCGGATAGCAGAATTTTCCATCGGGTCATCCTTCCATTCAAAGGAGTCGACTCTATCATTTACTTTAGAGAATCCAGTTTTGAGATGAGCCAAGTTGTGTGGTACAGCATGTATTATCTCAATCTTCGGGTTGTCTAGATCAAGGAGCAACATAACTTGTCGATTGGCGAATACCTTGTCTCACATTCAATGAATTTCCCACTGAGATAGTATATTGCTTTTTCTTTTCTTCCTGACTTATCATGTTGACTAAGCACATATCTCATGGAATTCCCGAATACTGTCAAGTACAAAATCAGTGGCCTATCCGGGCTAGGTGGCATCAGTACTGGGGTATTGGATAGATAATGTTTGACTTTGTCAAAAGTATTCTGGCACTCCTCATCCCAAACGACTGGATTGTGTTTCTTAAGAAGACGGAATATAGGGTCGTATTTCTCATTTAGTTGTGGAATGAACCGTGCGATGTAATTTAGTCTTCCTAGGAAACCTCGAACTTCTTTTCTAGTGCATGGCTAAGGCAATTCTTGTATAGCCTTTACTTTATCTCGGTCAATTTCGATCCTCTTTTCACTGGCTACAAATCCTAGCAGTTTTCCCGACCTAGACTCGAAAGTACATTTTGTTGGATTGAGCTTCAGCTGGAATTGTTTGAATCTCAAGAACAATTTCCTCAAGACTTGTACGTGTTCTTTCTCTGTTCGGGATTTTACAATCATGTCATCAACATAAACTTCGATTTCCTTGTGCATCATGTCATGAAACAAGGTTACCATAGCCCTTTAGTATGTTGCTCCCGTATTTTTCAGTCCAAATGGAATCACTTTATAGCAGAATGTTCCCCACATGGTTACAAAGGTGGTCTTTTCCACATCTTCAGGATGCATCTTTATCTGGTTGAATCCCTAGAAACCATCCATGAAGAAGAACAGTGAATAACCCGCTGTGTTGTCCACCAAAGTGTCGATTTTTGGCAATAAGAAATTGTCTTTCGAACTGGCCTTGTTCAAGTCCCTGTAGTCTACACACATTCGTACTTTTCTATATTTTTTAGGGACAGTGACAATATTGGCTACCCATTCTGAGTATTTAACCACTTGCAAGAAACAAGCATCAAATTGTTTCTCGACCTCTTCTTTTATTTTCAGCAAGACATCAGGCCTCATTCTTCGGAGCTTTTGTTGGACTGGTTTGCACTCTTTCTTTATGGGGAGTCGGTGTACCACGATATCAGTGTTTAGCCTAGGCTTGTCTTGATACGACAATACAAAAACATCTCTAAACTCTTAGAGTAATTCAATGAGGTCATGTTTTGTCTCCACAGTGATGCAAGCTCCGATCTTCACCTCTTTATCCTCCCCTAAACTCACAATTTCTACTAACTCCTTCTAAGGTAGGATTTGTTTCTTATCTTTTTCTACTATCCCCAACAAATCAGGAGATGCATCACAAACTAATTTGTCTTCAAAGCCCTGAGAATCATCCATACACTTATCTTGCTCAAAAGGAGACTTTGAGTTATTAGGATCGTCACTCATATCATTGATATCTGGGGACCTGTTATAAAGGCGAAGGAAAGATCCAAAGAATGAAAGAATTTAAGAATAATCATTTACATGGTATGCTTATGAATGAAGAATAAAAGAATATTTGAGATAACATCCAAAGGACAAAATAATAAAAAAATAAATATCTGTATAGTGGAATTATGAATGGAAAGAATATTTGCTCAAAATGATAGCAAAGATGCATTTTATTGAAATAATAATTTTGAACATAAACCTATTTCATAAAAAGAATTCTTATTACTCCTAGGCCTAGAGCAATAAGTGTGTTTTGAACATTACTCTATGTTATTTCTAAAGACTATAGGAATCTCTTCCGCAGTCCAATTGTTCAGAACGCTTCAAGGCTCATAAGGGCGAATGCCCAACAAATTCTCTCCTCCAGTCCCTTTTTTGTATGTGGCGTTGATGTCTAAATTTTCCAACGTTCCTTCTATGGCTTCCTTTCTTGGTGTCCCCCACTCAAGGTGAATGATTCCTCCTAACACAAAATTCTTCGATATATGGGGGAAGATCATTGGTTCCCATTTGATCTCCTCCCCATTCAACCATGTTTTCTTTCTTTCTTGCTTCTTTTTTAGCTCTTTTTTTCTTTGTCTCGCGTTCGGCTTGAATCCTAAGCCAAAACGGTCTTATTTGTCCTTCATCATTGGCACCTCAACCTTTCCTTGAAGGTATTTCCCAAATCCTCTTCCTGGTAAGACCCCCTTTCCGACAGTCAACTGCAAGCTCATTCTTGTAGTCCTACATAGCTTTGGTATTGGGATCCTATTCCATTCGGTAACGAATGTCTCATTCACAAATTCCAAAGACCGAAAGGAGTATTTGGTTTTTTCATCATTTACCTCTATATATGGAGCATCACTGGTCACTGCTGCAATGATGTCTTCTTCAGCATTTACAGTTACCAATTTCAACTTTTGGTGCAACGATGAAGGCACCACCCCTACTGAATGTATCCACCAATAGACAGTTATATAAAGGCTTGATATCCATTACCAGGAAGTACACCTCGTATGTGTTTGGGCCGATCAAAAGAGGTATTTCAATTCTTTTCATCACCCTTCTTTCTGTACCATCAAATGCCCTTACTATATTTTAGCATGCTTTCATGTGAGAACTATCCACAGGTAATCTGTTTAGTGTGGATAATGGTAGGACGTTCAGGGCCGATCTATTGCCAATCAACACCCCAGGTAGCGTATACCCCTTGCAGTGGCTGGTGATATGTAGAGCCTTAGTCGATCCCATGCCACCAAGTGGTATCTCATCATCATTGAAGAAGATAAAGTTATCGGCACTTATGTTGCTAACCAAATTGTCTAGTTTATTGACAGAGATATCATTAATGACATATATTTTGTTTAAAACTTTCATCAGCGCGCTACGATGGACCTCCAAACTTAGGAGTAAGGCTAGCACCAAAATACGAGTTAGTTGTTTACGCAGTTGCTCCACAACACTATACTCGCTGTACTTTAGAAATTTTAGAATTTTTTTAGCCTCATCTTCATTGACCGGCTCGTTAATAAGAGGTTCAGGTCTGGCCGTTCTTTCTTTCTTTTGTTTGACCGCTGTAGTTTTTCCTTTTGTGGGTTTTGCTCTTGTGTTTACTAAATCGTAGCGCCTCCCACTACGCGTATAGGAACCGACATCTTGGTCCTCCTTTGAAGCGCTGACCGGGTTCTCTTTTCTCGGGATTGTTACGTTACAGTCGTAATTCTATGGGACCCTCTTGCTGTCTTTATAAGGGAATACTGCAGTTTTTGGATTATGACTTTTGGTGGTATTCGCACTCTCGCTTCATTATTTTTGGGTTGTGATATGATGATCACGGGGTAGTTGACTTTTTGGGTCTGCATCGTCGATTCTCCTTCTGACGCACATATACTTCCCTCTTTGGGGCTTCTAACTTCTTCATAAAACTCTATTTCTTTTTTGTTCATCATGTCCTGTACTAAGGCACTGAACTCCCCGCATTCTTATATTTCATGCCCCACTTCATTATAGAACTCACAGTAGTTCCACTTTTCTTCAGGTCTCTTCTCTGAATCCAATGCGATATCCTCTTGTCACTATTTTCTTCCAAACTCGTTTCAAAGGGGTTTTAACTTCAGCAACCTCATATTTGACCTTCTTACTCCTACTTTTATTTATCCCGTTTACCTCTTGGTCGACATGATTGGGTAACGGGTTTCCTACTACATTGGGCACGGATGGGTCGTCAAACTTCATAATCCCCATTTTAATAAATCTTTCAATTAACTTTTTGAATGCAGTACAGTTTTCGATTGAATGCCCAGTGATTCCAGTGTGGTATTCACATTGAGCATTTGCGCCATACCATTTGGGATATGGGGGTTGCATCGGCTTTAAGTAGAAAGAAAACACTACGTGTGCATCAAATAGGTTCTATACGTCTGGGTATAGGCATAAACTGTAGTATTTCTGTGTTCGTCCTCGTATTAGATTCTTGTCTGGGGGTGCTCTGATAGATGGAGTTATCGTCTTTGGTTGGCTCACTGTAAACGATTTGGAATGACCTTTGTTGTACGTACTCATGTTGTTCACCTCGTTCTCTTTTTTCTTTGGGGCTGATCTCTTGGTACTTTCCCTTGCATCTATTTTGCCGCTCATTACAGCGTTCTCGATCATTTCACCGGTCATCACTATATTTGAGAAGCTTTTAGTGGCACTTCCCAGCATATGAGTGATGAATAGAGCTTTTAAGGTATTGATGAACAACATGGTGGTCTATTTTTCTAGGAGAGGTGGTTAGACTTGTATGGCAACCTCCCTCCACCTTTGGGCGTATTGTCGGAAGCTCTCATTCGGTTTCTTTTCCATGTTCTGCAATGTGATCCTATTTGGGGTCATATCCATCACATGACTATACTATTTCATGAAAGCTTGAGCTAGGTCCTTCCATGAGTTGATCTTGGTACGGCTCAATTGGTTGTACCATTTGGATGCTGCCCTAGTCAGACTATCCTGGAAGTAGTGAATCAATAACTGATCATTATTGATGTACCCAGTCATTCGTCTACAAAACATGGTAATATGAGCCTTGGGGTAGCTATTCCCGTTATACTTCTTGAACTCAGGAGTTTTGAACTTGGGGGGAAGCACTAGGTTCCGAACCAAGCTCAAATTTTTAACATCGATCCCACAGTGATAGTCAGCACTTTCCATTGCTTTGAACTTCTCCTCTAACCACCTGCATCGGTCTTCCAATTATTTCGGGAGCTCCACTCTCACTTTTTTGGCTTCTACCATGTCATCCAGATCAGGGACTACAGGGTTAGTTGGGTTATCCCCTAGATTAGAGCCTGAGCCTGCTTGATAGTTGATTGGCATCGAGGCACTGGCCTGAAATTGTTGGGGCCTGATTGTAACAGATGGCCTTCATGTATACACCTCGGCTTGTGTCTAAGCGTTTGTCGGGGTAAAACCAGTAGGGTAAATAGGATCTTCATTGCCATCTCTAGTATTGACTATAGGGCCCTTTTCTTTCTCTTGTACACCAGTCAGCAGTTGTGTTAGCTGGTTCATCATGTTCCTTTGTGATTCTAGCATTTGGTCCCTCATATCCTGCTGGATTTTAGCCAATTGCTCTTGCATATGTGCTTGCATCTATTCTTACATCTCCTTCTGCATTTGTTCCAACTTTTCTAGTCTTTTATCCATCGCTTTAGTTTTCCTTCGGGTATCATAATGATGCGTACTTGGTAGGTTTTTGTCAGTTTCTAGATTACTGAAATAATTTTTAATTAATTAGGGTCCTTTTGTGAAAATTAATGCATATCATACGATGAAATGCAAATTCATGAATGCAGAAAAAATACGTCGACTCTGATTCAATTTCATTTAGCAACTTTACTAGAAAATAAAATTCTTTACATATAAATGGATTACAGATATGGCCTAGCCCTAATGTTCAAAGTTTTAACTTTCATAAGTAACCAAGCCAATTCTCGGCCCCGGTTTGTTTCTAATTCATACTTCACACTTAATAAAACTGCTTGAACTGCTAAAGTCTGTAGATAGTTGGGCACCTCTCGAATCTGGGCCACAGCCTCACCCATAATGTAGTCTCTGTCCCTACTTTGACACTGAGATCGATGGAGTTGCTCATTACACCGCTCATTACTTGCTTTAAGGAGCTCAAACTAGAGATCACTGTTTTGTAATGCAATCTCGAGTTCTTCGACCTTCCTTTTCAACTCTTCAATCTTATCCAAGCTCACCTTCAGCTCCATTACACAGTTACGGCTACGATGTTGATAAAGCGATTTTTTTAGGTCAGCTATTCTAGCTTTTAACCCAATCTTCTTATTTTGGGCTTCCAATAGACTTTTTTCTAAGGCTTCTTTTTGACCCTGAGTGCCTTGATATTTTCTCTCCCATCGATCGGCTTTGGCCATCTCTTCTTGGATCTCGTGTCGCCATTGTTCAGATGTTTTTCCCAACCCAGCAGTTCTCATTGATAGGCACAATTTCTTATAATCCATTTTTAGACTATCCAAATCTTCCTCAGCCTTATTCTTTCCTTTTCTCTATTTCTCGGTCTCCAATTTCTGAACATCTGATAAACCGTAATTTATACATATTTTTATCCCATGCTTAACACATTTATGGATGATTTCTCCTTAGATTTGGTGAATTCGATGCTCCTAATTCTTTAATTTCATATTTTATACTTAAGTGAGGATAAGAGAGTAAAAAGAGCGAGAAACGGGCCGAAAACGGAGAAAATGGAGAAAATAGACTCACATGGGAAATCAACACGGCCTGGACTTCCTCACACGGGCATGTCACACAGTCGTGTCTCTTTTGCAGGATCGAAGCACGACTTACACGGGTAGGCTACACGCCTGTGCCTATTCAATAGCCTTGACCACGGGCTGGAGTAATCGCACACGAGTGTGTCCTTGCCGAGCCCAAGTATAACCTTACTTGGAAAAGGCCAATTTTGAGGGCTCTTAGGTATTCTAATGCCTATTTAAACACCTGAGGAGGCACTTAGGAAGAGGGACACAGAGTAGGAGGCAAGGAATTACTTAAGGGAAGCCGATTAGTCCATCTCAGAAGGCGGATTCATCATCAAGACTGAAGATCTCCCTTCAATTTTCGTTCAAGGTTTTTGGGTTTTCTTTATGTTTTGTATTCATTATTCTTCTGAGATGTTTTCTTCTACAATTATGAACTAAACCCCCTAAATACCTAAGGGGAATGAAAACTAAGACAGATCTTGTTATTATTATCTGAATTGTATAATAAATATTTGACTTGTTCTTAATTATGTGTTCTTAATTCTTATTTTAATATTCCAGTATATTGATTCGAGTTAATGCTCTTATTCAGAGGAGGAAAATACCCTGTCTAAAAGTAAATTTGTCATAATTAAGCGGGGTTGATTGCATGCCTAGAGATAGGGTGATAAGATTTTGCCAGATTAGTGTGAAACCTAATAAGGGGATCCATAGATCGACTTAATGCAACACTAGGTGTTAATTAGAAAAAGATTTCAATTAATCAACCTAGGGTTAGACGTTATTAGTCTCGAGAGAGATAATAATATAACTTAGGGATTTCTACGGATCAAGTTAAACGAATAAATTGTCTGATTCAGAGTCAAATAACAAGTGAAGTTTAGGTGGATTTTTCCTTGGGTATTGTCTTAATCAATCGAATTTTCCCAAAAGCTTTTCCCCAATTTCTCTCTGTGCACTTTTAGTTTAGTTAATTAATTTAGATAAACAAATCCCTTAATTTTTAGGCTAGATAATAAAAAGAAAGTAATTACTAGTACTCTTGGTTCCTTTGGGTTCGACAATCCGGTCTTGCTAAAGCTATATTACTATTCGATAGGTACACTTGCCTTCATCGTGATAATAGTTAGTTTCAAGAACGCTTAATTATAAATTTTTAAAACCTGTCACGAATATCACGTACCAACATCAACATCAAGTTTCAAATGCATCTTTTTCTCTTCTAGTTGCTCTATCTTCTTTCTAAGTTCTGCATCCTTCTCTCAAAGTCCTACTTTATGATCTCTAACTCGGATGAGACCACTTGTAGATATTCTTCCATTGACCGCGTGCCCTCTTGATTTGGCTCGGGAATATTGTCGTTGATTTTATTACTTTGCCACCTATTATACTCAGGGGTTGTTATCAGACCTACTGCCAATCTCTTCATCCGGCGAGTTTGATTCCAAGCGTTAGACATCTCCTGTACCTTCTTCTTATAGTTATCCCCTTTATACAAAAACTCGCACTGAGCTAGCCCATGGGTTGCTAGTATGAACAGTTTGGATTGGTATTGCCTCAACACGAGCAAAGGGGCAGATTCTACGGCTGCCCAAATCTCAAGTAGGAGGACCCAGTCAAAATCCCCACATCGGTATAAGATCTCATCGGGAACCAACCAAGGGGCCTCCATTCGACATCCTCTTCTTGGAGATTTTGGAGGATCACCATCCATCATTTCTCTGATATGTCATCCCGTCTTGGTGTAGCCACTATTTCCTTTAATAGTAAGTAATTTTCAGAGAACACCTAATATGACACCTTGTCTAAACGCCACAAAAGGTAGAGCTATAGTGGCGTTTTTTTAAAAGCGCCGCTAATATTTATTATTTTAACTATTCTATTTTATTATCCCCGAAATGCCTTAGTATTTTTCCAAAATTTGTTCCCCCTCCCCAAAATCAAACTTAATCAACTACTTTTTAATGCATCGATTTTTATTTTGAATCTTATAAAATTGAATAATCCAACTTAAATATTAAAACTTTACGTCTCAAATTACAAATTCAACTTGAATTCGAGTTTTTACAATCTCAAGTGAATCATATTAAATTAGGGACATAACTACGGGGTTGAAAGGATTTCGGCCCCCCCTAAAATGAAATTTTTTTCATTTAAACCCTACCATACAAACTAAATCCTTATAAGGGACTAATTAAACCCTACATAACATTAAAACTCTAAACCTTGAAAATAAATTATAAATGGAAAAAATATGGGGACTTATAATGTTCCAACAAGAAAATGATCATCAGATTGCATTTTCACTTACAATTGAAATTTTGCCCATAAAGGCTAATCCCAAAACCTTAAACTACCTTAAACCCTAAAATATGAAGCCTAACCCCTAAATCATAACCCATGATCGCCTAACCCCTAAATCATAACCCATGATCTAAACCCTAAACTCTAAAGCGATATCCTAAAACCTTAAACTGCTTTAAACCCTAAAATATAAAGCCTAACCCCTAAATCATAACCCATGACCTATAAACCTTTTAAACCTTAAAACTCTAAACTCTAAAAACTAAATCCTTAAACCCTTATACCCTGAATTATAAACCCAACCCTAAATTTGTAAACCATGAAAATAAATTTCACAAAACAATAAAAGAGGAAAAAAAGTGAAATGGCAAAATGATGCATTTCACAAATGGATGACTAATATATCAAAATGTTAATTGATCTCCTTTTCAGTTCAACATATATTTCACGTTTACTTTTAGATTTATGAAAAATATTATTTTGGAATTCATAATTATTTCTCTTAAATTATGGTTAGCATTCTAATTTAGTTCTTTTAAAACATTTTATTTGAGTTATCGAATAACAAGTATCTTAACAATCATATTCTTCTGTAATTTTAGTTGTTAGCATTGGCCGTTAAAATTTGGCTATCTAGATTAGGGTATAACGTGAATCAAATTTTAATTAAGTTAAACAATTAGTGGCGTTTTTCCCAAAACGCTGCAAAATGTTATGCTTTAGCGGTATTTTCATTCAAAACGCCACAAATGTGTATTACGAGTCCAAAAAACGACGCCGTATTATCCTTGTTTTAAGTGGCGTTTTCCCAAAACGCCGCAATAGGTTATACATTAGTAGCAAAACGACACCGTTCTATGTTTTGTTTTTAGTGGCGCTTTTTTAAAAACACCACAAAAATGTATTACGAGTTCAAGAAACGACACCGTTTATCCTTGTTATTGGTGGCGTTTTGACAAAAACGCCACAAATTTGTGTTATGTGTTTTCTAAACAGCGCCGTTTTATTCTTTGTTTTTAGTGGCGCTTAATATAAAACACAGCAAATTTGTATTAAGGTTTCAGTAGACGATGCCGTTTTGGCAATGTTATTGTGGCGTTTTGGTGCCAAACGCTGCAATAAGCTATACATTACCGACGTTTTATCTGGAAACGCCACAAATATGAGTTAAATGTTTACAAAATGTATGCGTTTTGTTCTCTGTTTTTAGTGGCGTTTTATTACAAACGCCGCAAATTGATTCAGTTTTATACGAAAACGTCGTCGTTTGTTTCCATCCAATATATCCATAATGTTAAACCCGAAAGAACTTAGTTTTCCCCCACCCAAATTTCCCCAAATCCCTAACTTTTCCCCTAGTCCCTAAATATTTCCCCGAATCAAAATCAAAATATCCTTCTGCCGTTGAAGACTCCGACTGCCGTTGAAGACTCCGAGTGGACGACCTGCTGCATCGCCGTCTCCTCTACTGCGACAGTCACTTTCGCTCTTCTCTGCCACAACCAATCGATAACTTTCAGTACTTGGTTTAAAATTTATCAGTAATATTTGCTTGTTTTGAGAGTGTTCATGACAGATATATAATATTAACATAATTAGTTATTGATCTTTCTCCATCGAAATATCTTGAGGAAAGTTTGGTCTCTCATTTCTCACTACTGCCGTAGCTTATAACTAAAAATTGATGAGTTTTCCCTTTTAATTTTTGTTGGATATTTTGATATAGATGATAGATAAACATAGCACAAGTGTTAAATTCATGAATTAACTTAAGTTTTGATTATATCTCCATTGTTGGATTGGAAGTTTAGATGTCATGGTTGAAGAGGATTAAGTTAACTTATGTTAAAAATCATGTTAAAATTGTAGTGGGTGGAGTTTGTTGAAGTTGAATTAAGTTTTAGTTGTATAGATAATTATGTATCATTAAATACCTAGGAATAGGAATTTTGAGGTTTGATAACGATTAATGGTAAGGTCCCTGTAATATATTCATAAATTTAAATTTAATTTCGATCAAGAAAATTAAAAGATGAAGAATTTTCAGATATTAAGGTTTAAAAATAATTTATTTGTAAAGTAAGCAATTATACTTTGTTTGACTTTGTAAAAACAGAAAATAGTATCAAGTAATAAGGGAGAATATGCAAGAATAATAATCGAACAGATCCAACATAAAATCAAATTGAAGGTCGCTGGACTCATCCATTGATGTTCACTAGGATAGGAATTGTTTTATAGATGAGATGTATGGATAAAATAACTGGTGTACTGCATTGGTTAATATAATTAAGTTACAAAAATCTCAGAAAATACGGCAAAGGGTCTCAAAGAATTGTAAGCCCAGAAACCAATCACATACATCAAGATTGTTGGGCGTGATAGTGGGGCAATCCACACCTTTTATTCTGCAATCCTTGACATTGTAAGTCAACGCGGTACCATCTTTAAATACCATGAATAGTGAGTCTCCTCATTCCTTGGATTGAATTGCACAAAAAAGATGATATCCTTTGGGACTGGAGGACACAGTATTGATTTGAGGTTTAAGATCTAAACTGTACTTTAAGTACCAATCCGAATGATCCTCTACCATCTCAAATATATTGTACTTCAGCAATTGCAAGCTTTTAATAGCCTCTAGACTCCCCGAAATACCTAACCCTGCATCACCAACTATAAGCATTCGCATTGTTTTCAACATCAAACCATATTGATTCAGGAAGATAACTGTCCAATGGATCACACCCTTAAAGAAAAGCCCAAGTGCAAAGTTCACACCCCAATCCCATGTGAATTTGATTTTCGAGAAACTCCAAGAATTAGTTTCTGATGAGTATATGTTGATAAAAAACTGAACACGTTTCATGGAAACCTACCATAATAACCCTTTTGGCTTTTAATTATTTTTTAAGAGTTTATAAATATTTGACTTACTTTACCATTATAAAGAATAGATATTTTATTAGTTTAATAAATTTTACTATGTTACTTATTTTAAAATTTTGAGCAATTTACCTTATTTATTTCCTTTTCAAGGTTGAGAGATTTACCTTGTTATTTTTTCATTATCCATGTTTTTAAGTACAAGTTAACTCTGGGTGTGGGAAGGAATCATTTTGTGACACTCCACATCTTATCCAAACAATAAATTTAAATGCCAAATGTCAAAGTAACTCAAATAATTAACCATCAAAACATGCAAGTTTTAAAATTAATAATAAAAAAAGGTTTATAGATTTGCTTTTTGCTTTTTGCTTTTTGCGTTTATAAGTAACAATTGCTTTTTCTTTTTAATCTATTTTTTTATAACAGATAAATATATAACTTATATAACTTACATAACTTATATAACTTATATAACTTAGATAAATATATAACTTACATAACTTACATAACTTAGATAAATATATAACTTAGATAACTTAGATAAATATATAACTTACATAACTTAGATAACTTATATAACTTAGATAAATATATAACTTACATAACTTACATAACTTATATAACTTAGATAAATATATAACTTACATAACTTACATAACTTACATAACTTATATAACTTAGATAAATATATAACTTACATAAATATGTATCATATCATAACTTACATAACTTACATAACTTACATAATACTTAAATATATTTGATATCATAATTTACATAACTAGCTTACTTAAACTTACTTAACTTACATAATACACAAATCTATACTTGAAAATCTCAGAACTTACGAATTAGTTTATACCCATTAGAGGCTTGATATTTAGTATAATGACATGATTTAAATCAATTGAGAACATTTAAATAACTATAATATGTTGTCAACTTTAGATTTCAAGAACAACGAAATGGATAGGAGTTGGATGAAATTGTCAAGGGTAAGCAATGCCTATCAAAATGGAGTACAAACTTTTCTAAATTTTGCATTTCAAAATGCAAGCCAAGAGAATATGATTATTTGCCCATGTAAGAAGTGTGGCAACATCAACTGGCATTTTTCGTAAAGTTGTTTACGAACATCTAATTGTTGATGGCTTTATTCGGGGGTATAAAAAATGGATTTTCCATGGAGAGTGTACATCTAGTGGAACTTCTTCAACGATTAATCCAACTTATCCTGATACTGATTACCATCAGTATGTTAGACAAGATGACATAGAAGATATGTTGCGGGATGCATTTAATATGCATAGTCATGGTGAGCAATCATTTCCACCTGAATTTATTGCATCCGATGATTGTAATATTGGTGGAAATGTTTTTTGCGAAATGGGAACAAGTGCACCTGATGAGGAGCCAAATGAAGAAGCGGCGAAGTTCTACAATTTACTTAATGAAATGAATAAAGAACTTTATGAGGGATCAAAATATTCGAAATTGTCCTTCTGCATTCGTCTATTTCACTTAAAATGTTTGGGAGGGTGGACCGGAAACTCTTTTACAATGCTGTTAGAGTTTTTGAAAGAGATATTTCCGTTTGCAAAAATTCCCCAGTCTTGTCAAGATATGAAGAGACTAATAAAATATTTGGGCCTTGGGTATGATAAAATTCATAGTTGCCCAAATGACTGCATGTTGTACTGGGGTGATCAGAAAAACCAACAGTCTTGTCATTTTTACAGTAAGTCTCGTTGGATGAATAGTAGTACAGAAGATTTGAGTACAGATAAAGGTGGGGCACAGTTAAGAAAGAAGCCAGCCAAGGTCTTGCGATATTTTCCCCTAATACCAAGACTTCAAAGGTTTTCATGTCCTCAAAGACAGCCGAATCTATGAGGTGGCATAATGATCAACGGACCAATGATGGATTATTAAGACATCCTGCGGATTCTTTAGCTTGGAAATCATTTGACAGTAAATTTCCAAGCTTTGCAAGCGATCCTCGGAATGTGAGGCTTGGGCTAGCAGCTGACGGCTTTAATCCATTTAAAATCATGAGTACTTCATACAGTACTTGGCCTTTAGTGTATAATTTGTCTCCATGGATTTGCATGAAGCACTCTTCATTTATTTTATCAATGATTATCCCTGGAGAGCACCCGAAAATGATATTGAAATCTATTTGTAGCCACTTATTGAAGAGTTAAAACAATTATGGTCAGGTGTTGAAACATATGATGTACTGAGAAAGGAGAACTTTAATTTACGTGCAGCTTTGTTGTGGACAATTAATGATTTCCCGGCTTATGCTAATTTATCAGGTTGGAGTACTAAAGGACGTTATGCTTGTCCTTGTTGTGTTGCACAAACTTGTTCGAAGTGGTTGTACAATGGGAAGAAGTTTTCTTACATGGGCCATCGTCGGTGGTTAAATGGAAATCATAAATTTAGATTTCAGAGGACTCTATTTGACGGTACTGAAGAGTACAGAGGAGCTCCTGAGCAAATCATTGGATCTAAAATCTTGTTTATGTTAAAAGATATTAATTTTAGTTATGGGAAGATGAATCAACCACCTAACACACAAACAAAGAAAAGATAGAGGGATGAATCTGATGATGAATCTGATAGAGAGGATGATCCTAATGAGGCAACCTTGTGGAAAAAAATGAGTATTTTTTTTTTTGAGTTACCTTATTGGGAGCACAACATTTTACACCACAATCTTGATGTCATGCATATTGAGAAGAATGTCTACGAGAACATAATTGGGACAGTTTTAAATGTCGATGGAAAATCAAAAGACAATCTTCAAAGCCGACTTGATTTAGTTGACATGAGAATTCGGCGTGATCTTCATCCTCAAGTACTTCCGAATGGGAAATATCGGTTGCCGCCTTCTATTTTTTCAATGTCAAAGGAAGAGAAAGAAGTGTTCTGCATAGTGTTGAAGGATATAAAGGTTCCAGATACGTATGCGTCAAATATATCTCGATGTGTGAGTCTCAAGGATTGAAGATTATATTCATTAAAATCACATGATTACCACATCTTAATGTAAGATTTACTCCCAATTGCTTTACGGTGCTGTATGTCAAAAAATGTAACATCTTGTATAATTGAACTATCCAATATAATGAAAGCTATTTGTGGTAAAGTTTTGGATGTTGAAGAACTTGAGAAAGTACAGGATCGAGCGACTTTGACTTTATGCAATTTAGAGAAGATCTTTCCACCTTCCTTCTTCACTATTATGGTGCACTTGGTAATTCATCTCCCTTACGAAGCAATACTCGGTGGACCGGTTTTTTATCGATGGATGTATCCTATAGAAAGGTGCTAATTTATTTCTCAAGTATTCATTCATTCACCTTTATACATTTAGCTATAGCTTTTGATAAATATTGTATATCGTGTTTAGGTTCCTAAGCAAATTGAAGTCATATTGTCACAATAAGCGTTATCCAGAAGGATCAATTGCTGAAGGCTACTTGGCAGAGGAGTGCATGACCTTCTCTTCTAGATATTTAGAAGATGTTGAAACACAATTAAATAGACCAAGTAGAAATGTTGGGCTCAATGATCATAACTTGGCCGAAACTTATTTATTCCAAAGTTATGGAGAACCAATCGGAAAAGTTGAAATTGTAGAATTAAATGATATATCGTGGATACAAGCACATCGATATGTACTTTTTCACCACGATTTAGTTGAACCGTTATACAAGTAAGTTCTAAAATTTCCTCATATATTCGTCATTTTGATTTGTTTATCTTCTAACCAATTAAACTTGTTTTTAACATAGTGAGTACAAACAAATTTTGAGATCTCGTGCACGCTCTCGAAGATTACAACATCGAGAGATTAATAAGTTATTCACAGAATCTTTTCATGAATGGTTAAGCCAAACGGTATGTAACTAAAGTTAATAAGTTACATATAATCGCGAAATTTTACATAATACATTTATAATTATTCAATTTACTTTCGATTCAATAGGTTTGGAGTGGGAAGGACGTCAATGACGAAGTTAAATGGCTTTCCCAAGGTCCGAACAGAGTAATAAAAAAATATAGTGCCTTCCTCATCAATGGATACATATTTCATACAAAGTATCGCGAGAGAATGAGGAGAACTCAAAATTGTAGAGTTGTTGTTAATTCTTCAATTACAAGTTATGCTAGTGCTAGGGACAGTAATCCGATTGAGGGTAATATGGAGTATTACGGACTTCTTACCGACATTATTGAGTTGGATTACTATGGCAGATAGAAAGTTGTCTTATTTCGGTGTGATTGGGCTGATGTTAATACTGCTCGAGGAATTAAAAAAGATGAATTTGGTTTTACAATGGTGAATTTCTCTCGCTTGATTCACACTGGACAACAATTGATGGATGAGCCATATGTATTTTCATCTCAAGTGAAACAAGTTTTTTATTCGAAAGATCCAACTGATGAGGATTGGTATGTTGTACTCCGGAACACCCCTAGAGACTTGTTTGACATGGGTAATGGAAGTAGAGATGACATCGTCGAAAGATCAGAAACATTACCATTTCCAGAACGAAACTTAGATGAAAATATCCCTAGTACTAGTACACAACATCAATGGGTTCGACATGATGTGGATGAAGATATTTACGAATAATGATATAGTAAGATTTTATGATTTTTTAATTATATGTAATATTATAATTTTAATATTGGTCATGTTATATAATTTAACTATTTTATATGTACTATTATTGTTGTAATTTATTATTAAAACTTTAACTATTTTATGTGTATTGCAGGAAAAATGTGTAGAAGAAGATTACGATATTTAAGTATTGTCCAGAATACTCCAAATTCGGAAGAAGTAAATAGTGAACAGCAGACAGTTGTTAGATCTTTGAATGTGCCGGAGACACTTGACGAACCTGAAGAATTTCAAAGTAATATTAATTTCATTTTACATATGTTGACTTTTATTATTGATTTATTTGTCAATTTTAATATAATTCTAGTATATCATTTTTCAACTGAAAGTGGTGGGACGTGCAGAGTTCGAGGACGTACGCTGCTTAGAGATTTATACAACTTAGATCCTGTCGAGTGTGTCAAAGTAAGTAGAAATACTCATGGTCAGCCTGTTGGATCTGAAGCTCGACTTTTAGCAGGCTATTTGGGCATTTTAGCACGAAATGCCAATATGTTGCCCATTAACTACTTAATCATGGCATCACATGCCCGATAGCAACAAAAATCGTGCTCTCGCTAATATTAAGGTAACAAAATGTGAATGTAATTTATAATACTTTGGTTTAAGTTTCATTTATATTTACATTCTAAACTTGTGTTTTTTTAGGAGAGATTTGCTTTAGAGGTCTCCGATGATTATATAAAGAAGGCATTAGGTAAAAAATGGATAGACAATAAAAGCACTTTAAAAAAACAATATTTTAAGAAAGACATAAGCCTCGAGGAAAAATTGAGAAATGTCCCGCCGGGAATGCTGAGGTACCAATGGGATGATGTGGTTAGATTCTGGAATTCAAAGAAAGGAGAGGTATTACGTATTTCCAAACTCTTATATATAGTGTTTACTATATACGTAATAATAATTTCATTATGTAGGACCGTGAGCGAGTTGGAACAAGCAGCAGGCAAAAACAAAAATTCATGCACACGGCAAGGTCGAGAAGTTTTGCTTCTGTAGCTGAGGCCGAGGTATTATGAATTTATTAATTCTTTCAAATATTAATAACTTTTTACTATTAAATAATATTTTTACTATTATATTGTAGGAAGTTAAATTTGGACAAAAAATTAGACGCCTTCAGCTTTTTGAGATTACGCATAGGAAGAAAGATGGATCTCCTATGACATCCGAAGCTGGAGAAATTATGGTATATTTACTTAATAATATTTGATTTATTCTAAATATTTATAATGTTTAATTATAATTGTTTAATTCAATTCATCATTAGTAGTTTTCAATAATGTTAAGTTATGTTGCATTCCTTTTTATTATATATTTCGTTTCTAACTCTTTAATTGATTTTTTAGGAGAAACTAAAGGAGAAGAAGGCAGAATATGAAGCGATTGCTTCCACTGATAGTTCTGTTAATCTTGAGAACATTGATAACAGAATTATCACTGAAGTTTTGGGTTCTGAAAGGTATGGTCGGGTTCGGTTTCAAGGATCTGGTGTTACCGCGACCCAATATTTTGGATCCGGCTCCCAGCAATACATGCCTTCCGGAAGTCAAGCTCAAGCTGAAGTTCAAAGGTTAAGAGACCAGATAGCTCAGATGCAAGCGAACACGGTTGAGCAAATTACCGAGGTTCAATGAAAATATGAGGAACTCCAGCAACAACTCAAAGCCGAGGCAAAGAAGAAGGAGGCAATGGTAGGCAATGAAGGAGGCAATGACAAAGACAAGGGATGCAGAGGCACGAGCGAAGGAGGCAGAGGCAGCAGCGATGGCAGCAGAGCAGAGCAAAAAGTACGATGACCTCCAAATACGACTTATGCGGATGATGCGAGATGTTTCAAAGAATCGCAAAAGCCGCCATCTTAGACATTAGTTTTCTTATTGTAAGAATGTTTTAACTTTGTCACGTTTAACATTATTGTAAGAATATTTTAAATTATACTCTATTTATTAATTATATCATATATCTTTCATTAAATTTGAAGTATCATTTAGAATTAATGTTTTTGGTTGTATTTTTTATGCTAAATTTTTTGTTTTTTGCTGCATTTTATACTATATTTGTTGTATTTGGTTGGATTTTAATGCAGGAAGGGCTGGATATTGGTGAAAAAAAATATTGCAATTCTGCCAAAATTAGCGGCGTTTTTTTAAATAAACGCCACAAATTTTTGTGGCATTACCTATAGTGGCGTTTTTTGCGGCATTTTAAAAAGCGCCGCTAAAGGCTAAAAAAAGCGCCCCTAAAAGTCTATTTTCTTGTAGTGAGGGTGAGCTCCTATAGGTCACTACATGTGGTTCGGTTCTAAAGATAGAGTACCTAAACCAGCAGATTCCTCGATCTTCACCCATTATAGGTTCATATAGACCGAGTTCGATTCAGGGGAATACATTTCCCTATAGCTATACGGAGATGAAAATCTCACGAAGACATAGGTACGGATGTATCACGGAAGCGATCCACCACCCTATACGGAGGTGAAAACCTCATGAAGGACTAGTTTCTCACTCCCACTTAAAGGGTAAGATCGAGCGGTCATGCAATGCAATATGCAAAAAATATTTAAAAACTCGAACCAATAAAGAAAACATATCAAAATGAACCACAAAAATGAAATGTAATAAAAAGGATCATAGATTTAAATCAAATTATCAATTTTCGACAAAAAGACAAAAAGTAATCAATCTTGTGGCTTGACTCTCTTTTTTTTTTTAGTCCGTAGTGGAGTCGCCAAGCTATCGAAACCATTTTTTTGAAAAAGGGTCGATTTATGGTTTTAAAACGAAAAAATGAGAGTCGCCACCGATCCTTTTTATGAGGTGTGATCGGATCATCTCGTGATCATTTTAATAAAATGTTTGGTTTATTAAAATAATAATTTTTTGGTCTACGAAGTTCAAAAAATAGATTCGGGAGTCGGTTACATAGGAGGAAGGGTTAGCACCCTCGTAACGCCCAAAATTGGTACCTAGTTGATTAATTGGTGTCTTAGTGTCGAGAGCAGAAAACTTGAAAAGAGTCTTAAAATACGATTCCTCTTTGTGTTAATGTTAATTTTACAAAAAAATGCTTAGATAAATCGAAATAGATGTTAGAGACCTTCTTATCTCGAAGTAATGACACATCCAGTAAGTTAGGGCACAACATTTTACCTTCGAGAATAAGCTTTTATATTTAAAACTCATGTATTTGATTTAAAAGGATATTTTACTATTTAGGTTAAACGAAGAAAAATCGAAACCCAGTACGTTAGGGCACGACTTTCTCGAATTTCCAAATGCAGAATATTGCCTAAAAAAAATTCCTCTTTTATGAATTTGAGTAAAAATTAATGAAATATTAAAAATGATATACACTTAATTCGTTTGAGTATGGCTAAAATATAAACTTGTATTTAATAAACGGTGATGCAACGTGGATTTATGATGATAATGGCACAACATGCTTGATGACTAATATAAGATGGAAATCATGAATCAAGTATAAATATGCATAATAATAAATATGATGATGTAATTACAAAGATGAATACAATATTAGTAGACTAGTCTTGATGAATAAGAAAAGTAATAAAACGAAATGCATGATATAAAAACAAGCGATCATAACATAGAAATGTTTAAAATGAATGGAATAATAAATAAATAAGTAGGTAAAAAAGATATACATAATGTCAAGTTTGAATTTTTAAATGTAAAAAAATAATAAAATAACTAAGACGAGATAATAATAATAATAATAATAATAATACTAATAATAATAATAATAATAATAATAATAATATGTGAGTGAAGGGATAAATAAATAGATACAATAAATAAATATTAAGGAAAATGATTAAAGAATGTCAAAAATAAAATGACCGAATTAAGATATAAATGAAATTAGAGTACAATTTGTAATAAAATGTATAAACAAATAATAAAATAATAATAATAATAATAGAAATCGAATAATATATATAAATACAAAATGGGTAATAAATAAATACATAAATAAATAATAATAATGACAATAATAGATAATAAAATACCAATGATAATGAAAAAATGGACAACTCATAAAAATGAAAGAATAATAAGTGAATACAAGGATAAAAATAAGTAAATGTATGAATGAACAATATATAAACAAGAAGGTAAATAAAATAACAAATAAATAAAAAGAATATTGAATAACTAAACAAGTAAATAAATGAATTAAAATAAAAGGACTCATTTATAACTTAAATAAAATCAAAAGGACAAATTGGAATAAATAAATAATAGAAAGGGTCAAAATATAAATAATAAAATAATTAAAACTGGCTCAAGGACTAAAATGAACTGCACAAAAAAGGTTGGGGATTAACTGGCAAAAATACCCCAAACCCCACTGAATACGCTGTATTCTTTAGCAAATCGAAGGACCAAATAAAAAATACAATGATATCGCATGGCCAAATTTAAAAGAAAAAAAAAAGAAAATGGGATCAGATTGAATAGCCTTTAGAAAGTGGAGGGACCGAAATAGTAAATTTCCCCTCCGTACGAAAACACGGGGATCCTGAGGGATATTCGGGTCAGATTTCGGGTCATGGCCTAAGTGACGTCGTTTTGGCCATGGATGCTTAAGCCCAAAACAGCGTCGTATTGCACTTTATATAAATAGCAAAAAACAAAAAAAAAAAAAAAATATCAGCTTTCATTTTTCAAAAATACTGAGAACTCACTCAATTTCCTTCTCTTTAGCACCCTTTCCTTTCCAGCCACAAAACCGCCGGTGGTCCACCGTGGTCGGTGGTTGGGGCTACACAAAACTAGCCCTCTCAGCCTCTTTTTCAAAAGATCTGAAGGCTAGGCCTTCCATTAGCGAAGGAGAGAGAGAAAAAAGGATAAAAAAGGGCAATTTTTAGCCTAGCCTGTATGTTTTTCACTGTCGTCGAAGCCTAGCCTGACTCCTAAAGGTTTTGAAACCTTCAACGTCTGTGAAACTCCCCTCCGGCGATGGCAGTGGGCGAACCAACGGTAAGCTTTATTTATTTGTTTGTTTTATACTTTAAAAAAAATTACCTTTTGAAATTCTTGGTCTCATTTTTCATTAATATTTCGTAAAAAATTACATTCCAGTTCGTGGCTTTTATAGCCGAATAAACACAATATTTTCTTTTCGTTTGCATGTTCTTCTTTTTTGTTACTATTTCTCTGCCATTCCTTTGCTGTTTCCGTGTTTCTTTTGTAGGTTTGGAGAGGTCAACGGTGGATTTTACCATTCTGGTGCAAGGTGGCTAGGAGAACTGACCCTCAGGCGATGTGCACGCCGAGGGCGCACATGGAGGCTACGTCACACATGGGAAAGCTAGGGTTTCCTGCTAACTTGAGATGTTGGGCCATGTGGGCCATTGACTTTTTTATATTTTGGGCTTGTAACAATTCGACTTGAACTTGTTTAATTATTTATTTGATTTTGTTTATCTAATTTGGGCCTAGGCCGGGCAAAATAGACCTATTATAAGTATGATATTGATACGAGGACAACTTAATTAGTTGATGTTTGAATGAGCCGGCGGCAATTAGCTATTATCCTATGTTGAGATACCTACCGTCATTAAACTAATCAATATTTAATTTAAAACTACTACTTCATATGGCCACGTTGCAATTAAAAATTGCCTGTTACTGTTACTTGAGTACAATAAAAATCGATGATTTGCAAATCCTTTTTCCATAATTTCCCTTCCCCATGGAGAATTCAAACTTTTTCGCCACTGAGAAAGAATTAAAGCTCGATGAAGGGTACCAAAAGACATACAAAAACGTCGATGAACTGCTGCCCACTCTCCCTCGAAGTAAAGGCTGGTGGTTAGACCAGCTTCTTCAATACCAAGGGTTCTGGTTATCAACTTACGGCGTTCGAGGAAGCATGTTGATCGATGACCACTTCAACCCTCGTCCCACTGACATCATCGTCGCAACATCACCTAAATGCGGCACCACGTGGCTTCGGGCCCTCGTTTTCTCTATTATCAACAGGAATTCTTTTGATTTCAGCGACCATCCTTTGCGCAAGGCAAACCCTCGAGACTTGGTCCAGTTTCTCGAAGCAAATATTCGTGGAGACGGGTCAACTGCTTCCATTGATGGGCTTCCTTCACCTCGGCTTCTCTCGACTCACCTTCCTTACTCTTTGTTTCCAGAATGCATGACCGATGATACCTCGGCTTGCCGTTTCGTTTATATCTGCCGAGACCCCAAGGATGTTTTAGTCTCAAAGTGGCATTTCGCTAACAAGTTGAGACCAAAAGGAGTGCCACCACTTTCACTAGAGGAAGTCTTTGACTTGTTTTGCAAAGGGGTATCGCACTATGGACCGTTTTGGGATCACGTTTTGGGGTATTGGAAAGCTAGTTTGGAATCGCCGAAAAAAGTGTTGTGCTTGAAGTATGAAGATGTGAAGAAGGAGCCTTTGGGGTGTGTGAGGAAAGTGGCGAATTTCTTGGGGGTGCCCTTTACACCAGAGGAAGAAAACAAAGAGATCGTGGAAGAAATAGTGAAGCTTTGCAGTTTTGAGAATATGAGCAATCAAGATGTCAATAAAAGTGACACCAGAAGTCAGGAAAATCCTATTTCCAATTCTGATTTCTTTAGAAAAGGTGAAGTTGGAGATTGGGTTAACCATTTATCACCTCAAATGTCTGAGATATTGGATCAGATTACAGAACAAAAGTTTCAAGGTACTGGGTTCAGCTTTCACTGACTCCTAGTGTTATCATCAAGCTATTACCTATGTCCATTATGCTGCTCCTTCAATAATGTTTGAATTTTATTATTGCAGTCAAAACACTCGTTGATGTCTCCATCTTTGATTTTAATAATATAATCTTAGTATCATGTAGTGTCTTCTTTTTTATGTCAACTATCTAATTTTATCAACGCGGCATAAATTGCTAAATCTATATCTATATAATCTAATATAATATATAAAGAAGAGTTTGGAAAATGTATATATCTTTTATTTTTTATTAATTACTAAATCTATATTTAAAAATAAAAAATTGAAGTAAAAATAAATTTGTGATAATTATACTTAAAATAATTATAATTTAATTTATAATTATTAATTAAAAATTATATTAATTTTAAAATAAAGTTATTACTTGAATATGACTCTAAGTGATTGTTCTTGAAACCACCAAAAATAATTTTCCTACGCCTAAACAATATATAAATGGTATCAACCAAATTGTGCATCTAGGTAGCTATCATGCCCAAGATGTGTGATGCTCTGTGCAAAAATAAAAAAAGAGGATTTAATTATGATAAAAATAAAATAATAATTAAAATCGAAATAACATTAAAATAGACAGAAATGGAATTTAAATAAATAAATTGATATGATGAAACTCCAACTTTAAGCTCGATGTTGTTCCAATTTTAAACCAATCCTTAAAAATAAATATTTTCCTTCAACGGATAAATTAATTATAATGATTGAGGACATTTCAAACCATTATAGCTTTTATGTGTAAATTAATTATAAAAACTCCTAATAATAACCATAAAACATGTCCGGTAACCTCGTAAAGTAAAAGGTCCCAACGCAAACCAACCTTGAAAGCCTAACCGACTTTGGAATTATTTAAAGGCAATAATGTTATCTTGTTTCAAGAAGTTCAAATTTAATATCTTAACCGATTCGTAGCTTGTACTTCAGCCTTATTCCAGCAATGATTAATTAATCATTTTTAAACAATATATTATTAACCACGTTTAACATTTATAACAATAGAATACATGATTCGGTTTGGATTTTGTTTTTCTATTCCCAAGTTAATTCGGTTTGTTTTATTTTTCAAAAATAAATATATAATTTTAATATACAAATAAAAATATATTATATAGTTTTTATAATTAAATTTGATTAAAATATTTATATTATTTCTAATAATAAAATAGATTATTTTGACATAACGATTCTAGGCTTAATTTTTTTTTAATTTTTATCATATCTATTCTTTTTCAACTCTTTAAATAAGAAAAAATATACTTTAGTATATTAAAACATACATCATCTTACATTAATAATAATATCAATACTAATAAAATTAGTACTCAATCCACCTCTTATTTTTTTTAAATCGAATTTAAGCTTTCTTCTTATCCATCAAACGCTTCTAATGCATTGTGGAAATCAAGACTACATTTAGTGAAATGTGACAATTATTTTGGTTTAAGTGGGGTTGGTCAAGGGAGAAAGGAAGAAAAGGAAAGAAAGAGACAAATAGAGAAGACAAAAAGAGAGATGAGAGCAAAGAGAAGAGAGGAAATTGAGAAAAAAGTTGTATACTCGTTTTTGTGTGATTAAAATATTATGTATATTAAATTATAGCATATTTGAAGAATAAAATTATATAATAAATATATTTATAAAAATTTATATAAAAAAAAGGTGAAAAACTAAAGTAGCATGAATTTAAATTTTATTATGTATTTTTTTAACTTTTATATAAAAGGTATAACATGATACAAATACTTTCGAAATAATATAATTTATTTTGTAAAATGAGGATATTTTTAGTTTTTTTTAATTGAGTTGGTATTCAGTTTATTTATGACACAAACTCTATTAGGAACTTTATAGTAAGTATAGTTATAGATTATAAATTTATATGAAAAAGTTTTTTATTTTTAAATAATTTACTTTTAAATAATTAATTTGCACATAGATTTGTGAGTTGATTTAAGATTTGCATCTAAATTATTAGTTTAAAATATTAAAAATTATTTTAATTAATTATATTTTTAAATGGTATGTTTAAATGATTTGGTTTGCCATATTCACTTGAAGTGTATTTAAATTCATATTTGATTTTTGTAAATTTTTATTTAATTTTAAATAATATATATGAAAGAGTTTATTCATAAGTTTACTCACGTCCTTTTACTTATCAAATATTCTTCTTCTTTTTACTTTTAGAATAATAATTTATATCAAATAATTGCTATACATATTGACTTGTAAGTTAATTCAATATTCATATTATAAATTTAATTTTAACAATTAACAAAATATAATATACTATACTAATACTAGTATTCTTAGTTTAATTTTAAATGATATATTTGATGTGTAACAGAACTAACTAAAAATACGACAAAGGTAAGTGCACCTATCAATAAATAGTATAACTACGGTGAGTAGAGATATCGTATCCACGAGGAATAAAAGTCTAGTAATTACCGTTTTCCTATTATTTAACCGAAAAATTGGAGTGGTTGGTTTAAGCTAAAATCTTCTAAATTAATTAGCTAAAGAACTCAGCAGAGAATAAATCAAGAAAATAATCGAATAATAACCAAAAAGCTAAACAATACTTAGAAAAAAATCCACCTAGACTTAATCTATCATTATGAACCTAAATTAAGCAATTTATTCATTTGGTATATTGATCCATAGAAATCTCTAAATTATGCTAATATCCCTTTCAAGACTAAGAGCAACTAACTCTAGGTTGATTAATTAGAATTTCTTTCTAATTAAAATCCCTATTATTACATTAACTCAATCTAGGGATTCCCCTATTAGATTTGACTCTAATCTGGTAGATTTATGTTGTCCTATTTCTAGGATTGCATACAATTCCACTCAATTATGTAATATCTACTTTTAAACATGGACTTTTCCTCTTCTGATTTAAGCACATTAAACATGAGTTAATATACTGGAAATATTAAAACAAGAGATAAGCACACATAACTGAGAACAAGATTCAGGTATTTATCGCATAAAATAGAAATCAAATAACATAATTCGTCATAAGATTCATATAACAGCCCGATTTTAGCTAAATCAGAATAGTAGTTTCGAAACCACAAAATCAAGATCAGAAAATTTATTTTAATATTATTTTTGGTGTTTTTAGCATGTGAATATGTATGTGTGAAAGTTTCGTGTGTTAATTTTATCGTTTAAGTGGTTAATTTGAGAAAAAAGACTTAATCACGTAAAATGCAAAAGTTGCATTCTATAAGTTAAAAGCGCCTATTTGCTATGAGGCATTACATGAAAGGTCCTTATGTTGATATTATACCATTGATTGTGATAATGGACATTTATGGACATCCATTATAAGTTATTAACGTTTATTCATTAAGGTTAAATAAGTAATTTGGTAATTTAAGTTAATTATAATAAAACAAATTGAATTATCATCATCATTTTATCCTTCCATAACCGAATATACAAAGAAAATAAAGCTTGGGACAACATTTAGGGTTCGGCACTTATCTAGCTTGATTAAGGTATGTTTTGAGCACGGTTTTTGATGATTTCTATGTTTTTGTGATTGTTGCTTCGTGTTCTAGCTAGCCCATGCTTCAATTTTTGAAAGTGTTGGTGATTAATGCCATTGATGAATGCTTGAGTTCTTGAATGTTTGATGATGGAAAATGAATATTTGTTGATAGATTATCATGTTTTGTAAAGTGATTTTTGGTGAAATTGCATAAAATGGTAATTTGTGAAAATGTGGGGTTAAATGTGTGAATAAATGATAAATATGGGCTAATATGTATACTATGAAAATTCGGCTAGCATGAAATTAGAAAGAAATTGTATAATTTGTGATTTTGTGAAATAATGACTAAATTGTAAAATTGTGT
This sequence comes from Gossypium arboreum, assembly GCF_025698485.1. Classification (NCBI taxonomy): domain Eukaryota; kingdom Viridiplantae; phylum Streptophyta; class Magnoliopsida; order Malvales; family Malvaceae; genus Gossypium; species Gossypium arboreum. Next base: position 6,583,533 of record NC_069071.1, read on the forward strand.
AACTTTAGGGACTAAAGTGAAAAAATGCCCAAATATGTGTATGTGGACTAAATTGAAGGTGTTGATGAATAAAGAGTTAATTTTGAATGTATATATATCAAGAACGAAAGAAAACAGATTTAGATCGGGGAAAATAGAAAGTTGACGAATAGTCGATTCCGTTTGTTTATTCCAACTACGAGGTAAGTTCATATGCAAATAAACATTTTTAAATTGAATTATATATATTTACTTATTATTTAATTATTATGAATGTTGAAAGAATAATTACGAGTAAGAATCGACAGAGTTACAACATCCGAAAGTCCCGTACGAACCATAGGAATGGTATAGGATACGAATGTCATGACATTAGGTTATCAAGATGTGATTACATGTAAGACCATGTCTGGCACAGTGGCATCGATAGGTGATAACATGTAAGACCATATCTAGGATATGGCATTGTACGAGCTTATGTGATTTTCGAATATCCATAATGATTCCAAACAGTTCAACGGGCAAAGTCAAGTCGAGAAAGAATATGTGAATGAACTAAGTGACTTAGGTACGTACGAAAGTCATGGAGTATTAAAAAGGTGAAGTATTCGATGAACTTGATTAAGACATTAAATATATGTTAAATGGAAAAGTTTGTGAATTTGAATGATATTAGCTATGTTATATATATTTGAACGGAAATGCAAATGTTCATGTGATAGTTTTATTTGTATATGGCTTACTAAGCTTTTAAAGCTTACTTTGTGTGTTCTTTCGATGTTTTATAGATTATCGAATCTAGCCCGGACTCGGGGACCGTTGGGAAACGTCATCACACTATCAATCATCTTGTTGGTACTTTTGAAGTTTTGTATATATAGTATATGGCATGTATAGGCTAGTGTTATTTTAGTATGTTTGAGCTATGACTTAAGCCACAAGGTTTGGCTTGTTAATGATGTAAATGTTGTGTATATAGCCATTTAAGTTGGCTTGAATTATATGTTTGATAATGGTATATGTGATGTATATAATGTTCTAAGTGTTAACTTGTTTTGGTATGTTTGCCAAATGGTTGTTTATTTGGTTAGTTGGTAATTGACATACTAATGCTTGGAAATTGACATATTGTGGTTTGATTTGAGATTATAATATGGTAAGTTATGTAACTTGAAATAGATTATAAGTTGATGAGTTAATACTTTTGAAAATTAGATAAGATGTGATGATTTTGGCTTAATGATTTGGTATGGAATTGAGTAATTGAAATGGTTGATGGTAGATGGTATGGTATGTGTGTGAATTGGCATGTTTTGACTGCCTATATATGTTTAGAAATGATGCAATTTGATGTGGTTTAGGTATGCTTGAGTGGGTGAGAAATGTGACTTAAACCAAGTCTACTTTCACTCCACACAACTGAGTACACAGGCGTGTGACTCGACTATGTGTGTCACATGGCCTTGGCACACGGCCGTGTGTCCCTTGGGGTACCCTTTCGAATTAAGGCAGTATACCTTACAATTTTGACATGGCCTAGACACACAGGCGTGTCCACTGGCCGTGTGTGACACACGAGCTGGCACATGGGCGTGTGGCCAGTTGTGTGACCTAAGTCAATAATCTCCCCAGTTTTCACATGGCCATGGCACATGGGCGTGTCTTCGGTTGTGTGGTACAAGTCAATATGTATGCCTTGTTTTCACACGGTTTGCTCCATGGGTATGTCTGTGGCCGTACGAAGCACATGGCCTGTTCACACAGGCATGTGATCCTTAAATTTTGGAAAAAAAATTTTAAGTTTCCCTAAGTTTGCAATTGTTATCTCTTTAGTCCTGAATCACGTCTAAGCATGTTTTAAGGTCTCTTAAAGCCTTATAAGGGACATTGTGCATGATTTGTATGGATTTTGGATTATGGATGTATAAATGCATGTAATTAAAGTGTATTATTCTGGTAATGCCTCGCAACCCTATTCCGGCGTCGGATACGGGTTAGTGGTGTTACAATTCATCTCCCTTAGGTATCTAGAGAATTAGTTCATAATTGTAAATAAAATCATCTCAAAGTCAGTATAACCACAAGAGATAAAAAAAACTCATAAAAATTTTAAAGAAATTAAAAGGAGATCTTCAACGTTGATGGAAATCTGCTTCAGAGTCGGCTTCAATGGTGTTCTTCGACTTGTTTCCTTCCATACTCTTTGATCGCTTCTTATTATCTTCTTCTATTTGTTATTTATAGGCTTTAGAATGCCTAGAAAGCCTACAAAATGTGTTTTTTTACGTGTTTGGAATGCGACTTGTGAAATCGTGTGCCAACCCGTGTGACTCCTGAAATCTGCTCTATTTGTCTGATTTTTTCTTGTTTTACGCTCACTTTGCTCCCAAATGCTCTCCTAAGTATAGAAACATGAATTTAAAAGATTAGGAGCATAAATGTCACCAATTTGCATAAATAATCATCCAAAAATGTATTAAGAACAGGATTAAAATATGTTACTTTTATCACTATCAATATTTAAAAATGTTTACTTGAATTAATTTAGATTGTGCTTGCAACACTTCATATTTTTCCCAATGTCCGGTACAGATAGGAGATGCTATTGGAAAATATTCATAAAGAAAAATTAGAAATTTAAAACTTAAACAATTAAATAAAAAATCGTTAAAACATGTTTAAAGTCACTTAAAAGTTTTGAAATATTGTTAAAATCATTTTGAATCATTCTAAGGAGTTCTGAACTTGCCCAAATCATAAATCCAGGTCTCAGAGACTCAAAACAGTAAAAAAAAATAAAGTTGAGCAGATGCAAGGGCTACAAGTCTCAAGACCTTGAACCCTTGTAGTGAAAACTGAATTTAAAAAAATGCATGTCTCAAAACTTAAGGTAGGAAACCCTAAGAAGAAGATGAAAATACACCAAAACCTTCCGAAAACATATCATAAACATGCAAACACAAATTAAAACTCAAAGATACTTAAAGAATATTGAAAATCTATTTTTAACATTCTTTAAACATGAAAATTTCTAAATGAACTCTTCAAAAGAATTCTTAATGACTTTAGAAACTATTTTAAGACATTTCAATTCATATCCATCCACATCAATAGAAAATTAGGCATGCATACCCACGAGTGAACAAAAAAGGATAAAGTAGAGAAACATTAAGTAGAGCTTCCAAGCTCAAACATAATTGACATCTAACATAAGAGTAAAATGACATGAAACTAATATATATATATATATATATATATATATATATATATATATATATATAGAGAGAGAGAGAGAGAGAGAGAGAGAGAGAGAGAGAGAGAGATCATGACATGAACGACTCTTAAAATACATGCCACATCTAGATATACCCTAGTTTCATAGTTTTATAATTTTAAAGATGGTTTAGTGATCAGGAGGTTGAGTGAAGTTTTACAAACCAAACAAAATCTACGTGCAAAAACAATGTGTAAGCATAAAATGCTTAATAAGTTCAATGGAAATCACTATACTTATTGAATAGGCAAACTGTAATGACTTTATTTTCAACAGTGTCAGAAAATTTGATTTCGTGTTGAATTTCTTTAATCGAATTAGCCAAAAATTAGAATAGAATAATTATGTGTCAAATACAGAATTTTGGGGTTGAATTATTAAATGTAAATTAAATTAGGTCGATTATTAAATATAGTACAAAGATTAAATTGTGAGATGATTAAATAGAAATATTTGATTAGAGATTTACCAAGTCCTTAATGTGCGAAAAAACCAAGACTCAAAAACAATTTATCCTTGATTAAAATCATGTTGGTGGAAAGGGATGATCATGATCATTAAATCCCACTAAGTATGTCTTAAATAAATTTTAACCATTGATTTAGTTTCTAATTAAGCTTAATTTAGTTTTATCCGCATGTGTATATATTAAAAGTAAGTGGGAGAGAATGAAAATTATCAACATCTTCTTCACATTACCGTGCATGCTGAAGGGAAAAGAAGGAAATTTTTACTAAGTGTTCATCAACCCTTAATTAGCAAAATAGATGAGCTTTTCTTTTAATATTTTTGTAGATTTTTCATATATATATGTTAGTCCAGTTGACCTATTGATTTGTTTTTGTTATTATGTGAATTGGGCCAAGGTACCATTGTTGGATTCATAATGAAATGAAAGCTTGAATATTATGGATTGTTGAGAACTAAATTGGTTAAGTTAAGAAAAATGGTTTGAAATATAGTGGGAACAGTTGAATTAAGCTTGAATCAAGTTTTAATTATATGGTTAACGTTGGAAAATAATTGTTAAGTGATGAATGATAAATTGATGCTCAAATTAAACAATTGTATATCTTGGTTTAATATTGCATTTTTTTATTCATTGCCTCTATTCACTTATATCTATTAATTTTTTAATAAAACTCTTCGTGAATCGGTCTAAATTTCTTCATTCATTTCCTCTCCTCCATATAAAGGCAACTTAGGAGATTTCGAAAACACATCATCAAAAACCATAAATATAAAAAATTCCTTCTAAATTCATTTCTCCTAGTGACAGAGAAAGACAAGATTGTGTTCGCTTGATCATTGTTGTTGTGCTACTATTGTGATCGTTTATTGTTATATCCTGGGAGACAAGCGTCCAACGTTACTCAAAGCACTGAGGACAGGTCGAATCTATCTTAAGGAAACTGTTTAAACAGGCCTCAACAAAATTCTTCTTCTAATTTTCAACCCTGTCTGATTACAAGTATTATGTTGTGTTACTACTATTGCATTGTATTGTATTATCATTGTTATTGACATATTAATACTACATAGGATATCGTATTTTCTTATGGTTAAGTATGTGTTATTAGGGACCTAAGTGTAAGAGATAAGAACTTTTGGGTTTGATAGTGAATAATGATAGAATAAAGCCCTTACTAAATAAATATGAAGTCAGATTTAAATTTGATCGAGTAGATCATGAGATACAAGCATTTCAGGTATTATAGTTTTGAGGAATTATATTGAATAGATTGTATTTCATGTTAATATGTATGTTTCCATGTGTAATATGTGAAACTCTTGAATTTTTGTAATCGAATTTATCGAACATAGCCAAAGATAACATTGAGATGCCGAGGGATAAAAGAAAAGAGAAAGTTGTCAATGAATAGCTATTTTAGTTTGTGCTCTAATAATTTGGCTTCAATTTATTCTTAAATAGATAGTTAAATATAATCAAATAATATTGATGTCAAACGGTACATATAAACTTGATCAATTGAGTCAATTAGGTTATGTTTGAAATATGTATATGTATATTTGTGACAATGAAATTGTACTATTATAATGTTATGTTATCTTGGTTATGATGTGTGTTAATGATTGCTGATAATCAATTATGTCCTATTAACAGTATCTGATTAGAGTTACGGGTATAGTTTATATGCAATAGGGTCCGTTTTGTAGGTGGGAAATATAGCGCTGAACGCGTATTATTATGTGATAGTTCTTTAATACCCTAGGGGTCAAGAATGTATCACTAGCTCAAATACCCTCGGTTGATGAGTGTATTTTGGTGTGGTTGGTGGGATCAGTACGTTATACATGGTTAGCACTTATGTGCATATTTTGGTTTGTTGGTGGGTCCATCTGTGTATCTATCATTGAGTTTGATTTAGTTAATAGAGACCAAAATAATAAAATGAATTTGAATTATAAATGATAATTGATTGTGTTTAAAGAATTAATATTGAGATTGATGTGTTATATGACATAAGACACTAATACCCTATGGGTTCGTTGATATTTTTTATAATCAACAGTGTAACGTGAATACCCTGAAGGTGTTTTAATAGTTGAATAATAGGGAAACTTATGTGGTTTATGATGCTAATTTTAAGCTTGTTATTATGAGATATAATATTTTTCCAACCATGCCACTTAATTTAATTTCATTATATGTATTGATTTCAAATTATGTTTGCACCATTAAGTATACATTACTTTTCGTACAGATTTGTTTGTTTCCATGCGTAGGTCCTGAATAAAATCTCTAGTAGATCAAAAATCTATCAAGTATCTAAGGCTCACCACCTCGACTCAGATTAAGTTTTTACTCTTTTATGCCTAAATTAAAATTTGGTAGCTATATGTTATTTTGGTCAAGTTGGGTTTGTTTGCTTAGTTATGGATTTTGAAGGTTTTTTTTTTTTTGGAATTTCAATGCTTGATAAATAAACTAATATGCATGTTTATAAGTGTTAGACTACTTAATTAACTTTGTTAGGTTGAGATGCATTGATTATTATGTTATGGGAGTGTATGGCCATATTTTAGTTGATAAATTATTGCATTTGAGAATGGTGTAATCTTTGTTATGTTTGTATGTTTGTTATGTTTTATGTTAAAGAATATTTAGGACATGAAAGTTTAGTGCTAAAAGCCATAGATATGAATTGGAAATTCTTAGGGTCAAGATAGGTGCATTTTGGATGTTTTGAGTCAAACAGTAAGTTTCTCTGCGAAGTCCTTTGTCTCAACGCCGCGACTTTCTTGCCCAACGTCCCGACTAGGCATTTTCACATCGTGGCTTCGCCAAGCACATAGAGATGTCGTAGTGTCCTCTGTTTCAACATTGCAACTTTGCCTATTGTTTTGGCATTAAGTCCCTAATCACTTCTAAAGATTCACGAATGCATTCGTAGGCACGAGCTAAACCAGGACGTGTCCAATCAATGTATTCTAAATATCAATATTGTGTTAATTCATGATTTTAGTTATTTTGGCGATCTTGTTGTTTGAATAAGTTAAGGTACTTAACATAATGGTTGAAAATAATTTGAGTTACTCTGGCAATGTAATGTGACGTCGTACACTCAGATCTGACAACCGGGTCTGATGTGGGATGTTAAACAAAGCAACCACAAATCTCAACAAGATTATCACACATTTATCATAATAACATGGCAAGATAAAAGTATATAATTTAACTAAACATAGAGCCACATGCATATGAAATGCGTATGCCCATTAAGCATTCTCATATCTACTTCGTTCACATCTCCAAGATTTATAAGTGAAGTACATTCAACATCAGTGTAAAAGGAAAATTTACCAAAGTCATTTAGGTCATATATTTTATATCCATACCTTTATTTTGATATTATATTTTTATCAAATTTTATATTAACACTAACTGTTATCTCAGTAAAACAAGAGTTAAACACTTGTAAGAAATCCATATATACACTAAATGAGCACCAAAATGTCATGCTCGAAGGAAACAAAACTCCAAATATATGATGAGGACCTCTAAAGAGGTAGTGTATGCCCAATGGTCAGCATAATATGTCCCACCAAGGGGTAACACACCAAAATTCCATGTAAAATCACATAACTCCAGAATCCCACATAACATTAGTACAAAACTCTAATAGAATAAACATATGAAACCTTAATTGACATACCAACTATATCCTAGTATTTCTACTAAATTTACATGGACTTAACATTAATTTAAGTAAGAGTTTATAATGTTACATGTTCATATCGATTTAAAAAAAAAAACATATAAACTCAAATCAATATCAAGAGGTCATTAAACCCATATGACCAAATAATTCCTTTAAATGAAGTCTTTGTTATATTTATCATTTTCATATCTTACCATAACAAAGTTCATGCTTTTTGCTAATGTCCCATGCATAGCTCATCATACCCATAATAGATATACCATGTAGACGCCCTCTCGCTTCAGCTTGTCAAGTAGGAAATTGTGACGGTCAATGTCAAGGATAAACAAATAAGGAGATGATGGATGTATAACTGCTCTTATCTTTTCTATTAACATATCCAAAATAAATGATGTTACATTTGATGTTGGAATATCTTCTAATACTTTCATTTATTTTCTCTTATAATTTATCTAATAAAATTTTTAATTTCAAATTTTATCATTATTATTAATTTTACTGTCACTCAGATTACTAATTTTATTTCTTATATATTCAATAAGCCATGTTCATGTTTTGGTTCCTTAATTTCATAATTTATCAATTTACAATCCATTTCATCATTTTTTTTTCATATATTAAATTATTTTCACTATATCAAATTTCATTATAATTTGATAATAATCATCTAAACCTTTGTGATTGATGTAATTATAGCATTTCTCTATGTGTACACTAGGAATTGTTACTTGTCTACTGGGTGATTATGGCCACCAATAAGCTATCTTTTAAGACTTTAATGCTTCGTTGCTATGTTTCTACGGAGTGATCTCTCACTCCCTAATCGTTATAGTTTTTTTTAGTCACCTGTACCACTTATGTTTTACCATTTTTACTTAACCAACAGGCAACTCTCTATGGCTTTACAGTCTAGAGATATGTTAGGTATGCTTTTTATCCATCCTTTAGATTATCTCTTTGTGTAACATTGAAACTTGGTAGCGGTCTAGGATTCTTTATATCTTTCTTACATTTCTTTCAGGTCCAAAAACAATTCTTTCCTATTCTTTATATCCATCCTTTAGCCTACATCCTTTTATATAAATTTTTAATCTTTTGGAATCAATATTAAATTAATTTAATAGGTAAATGTTGAGTGATAAGTTTATTATTATACCAATTTTAAAAGTTATCTAAATTTTTTATTAATCATTTAATAATAAGTGATAAAAAATCTAAAATGTTAATGATTATTTTGTAACTTTTCATTATAAAAATATTAATTATTAAATGATTATTGATATAATTTATTTTTTTATTTACATAATTTAGTTATATATAAAAGGAAAGAAATATCATGTAATTATTAGCTTTTATTTTATGTCCCGGTACCTAGGTGGCTTGAAAAAATAAAATTTTAATTTAAAAATAGCACTATCACATGACATGCATCAGGTGCACCGTTGCAAGCCGGTTACTTGTGATGCTTGTCAAAAAAAAAAAAAACGATGATTTGCAAATCAATTTTCCATAACATCTATGAAATTAGTTTAGTTGCTCTACTTTAGTATCTTCCTTATGGAAGCTTTCTTGACTTTGGCCATTGAGAGAGAATTACAACTACATGAAGGGTACCAAAAGACCTGGAAAAACTTCAATGGAATGCTGCCCACTCTCCCTCGAGGGAAAGGCTGGTGGTTTGACAAGCTTCTCCAATACAATTGCTTCTGGCTATCAAGCTATTCCCTCCGAGGATGCCTATTGATCAATGACCATTTCAAGCCTCGACCCACAGACATCATCGTCTCGACATCCCCTAAGTGCGGCATGACGTGGCTAACAGCCCTCGTTTTCGCCATTATCAACAGGAATTCCTATGATTTCACGAACCATCCTTTGCACAAAGCAAACCCTTTCGCCATTATCAACAGGAATTCCTATGATTTCACGAACCATCCTTTGCACAAAGCAAACCCTCAAGACTTGGTTCTGTGCCTCGACGGATGACCGATGATGGGTCAACTTCCTTCATCGAAGGGCTATCTTCACCTCGGCTTCTTTCAACTCACCTTCCTTACTCTTTGCTTCCAGAACGCATGACCGATGATGGCTCGGCTTGCTGTTTCATTTACATCTGCCGAGACCCCATAGATGTATTTGTTCCACAAACAGGTTGAGAACTAAAGTACAACCACCACTTACACTAGAGGAAGCCTTTGAGTTGTTTTGCAAAGGGGTTTCGCAATATCGGCCGTTCTGGGTTCACGTTTTTGGTATTAGAAAGCTAGTGTGGAGTCACCTAAGAAAGTGTTGTTCTTGAAATATGAAGATGTGAAGAAAGAGCCTTTGGAGTGTCTGAGGAAAGTTGCAGAGTTCTTGGAGATACCCTTTACATCAGACGAAGAAAACAATAAGATTGTGAAAGAAATAGTGGAATTGTGTAGTTTTCAGAATTTGAGCAATCAGGATGTGAATAAAAGTGACTTCCTATTAGCATTTAGCAACTCTGATTTCTTCAGGAAAGGTGAAGTTGGCGATTGGGTTAATCATTTATCACCTCAAATGACTAAAATATTGGATCAAATTACAGAACAAAAGTTTCAAGCTACTGTATTCAACTTCCATTGATTCACAGCATTTCATGCTATCACTTCCATAAATATGATTTATATTTGTTAAGGTAGTCTCAGTATCATGTTTTTATGTTGTAATAACCACATCAATCATGTAATTTTATGAACACAAATACAACGAATATAACGTGTAATAAATCTATTTTTGTGTTTATTAAAATTATGATATATATATATATATGTTTAAGTTAAAGGCTATGTGGAAAAATAATATATGCAAGTAGTGTTTTTGTTATACAATATTAGGGTGGAGATGATGTATAAAACTATTTCTGCAATAAATACGAGAAACATGTTTGATATTTGATTAGAATAAGTGTTTTAATTTACGCATTATTTCTATTAGACTTTGATTAGAATATAGTTTTACAAGTCTATAAATAGACATAGTTTATACTCCTCTTGTATTATTCGAATTCGATATAGTAAATTTTTCTTTTTCTCTCCCCATGATTTTTTCCTCGAAAGTGTTTTCACCTAAAATTCTATATGTTCTATTTTTCTCTCTTTCTTTGCGATTCATTGTCATTATCGATGTTCAATTTTCACAATCTTTAAACTAAGTTGGTTTCATTAAATTTATTGATTGAAATAATATAACTTTTGATTCTTAATAAAAATATATATAATTTTTTTTTTTAATTTACAAATGTTTTTATTAAGAAAAAACCATATGTATTCAAAATCCAAGAAAATAAAAGAACTGTAGGATGACTAACGGGGAGGATCACTAAACCCGAGTCAGCAGGCTCACCCCATACACCAATAATCTATTATTCTACATCCCCGTCAAACGAGTTCACCAGATTATTAACATTCAAAGGTTCTAAGAAATAAACAAGTAAAACAATTCATTCAGTGTGGTTTACATGTAAGAAGGCTATCTGAAAGAGAAAATGAGCTATCTATTAGCCAAATGAACCCAACAAAAAGATAATGCTAAAACAATGAACATAACACCAAGCAATCAGAAATTAAACAATCGAATTCAGAATCATCGTCTATGGGTCGAGTCAACACATGCACAACTGACATACAATCCAACATGATGATGACATGGCCAAGATGCCAAAATTTTAGCCACGACAAAGCCTCCCTGACAACAAAAACCTCTATTATCCTAAGACTGAACGACGCCCTTTCAAACCCCGTAAGGCCTTTTACTAGGTGACCATGATTGTCGCGAATAACCACCGCCAACCTCGATAGCATGTTTGTCTTCAAAATTTGAGGCATCAACAGGGGCGAATCTAAGGGGATTGGCAGGGGTCCCGACTCAATTTTTCATTTTGATCTTTTAAAATTTTTAAAATTATAAATTAGTAAAGGTAGAATTGTACTTTGGCCCCACTAAAAATGATAAAATTTTGATTTAATCCTTTAAAAATTATTATAGTAAAAGTTACAATTTAATTTCGGCCTAGCTTCACTCCTGGACATCAACGTTAAATTTGATAAAACCATGATGAGGTGACTGCCAACATATTGTCCCATACGAACAAGGAACGAGTATCACCACCTAAGCCATCTCCCTCCCGCACACCGACCTAAACCACACCCACCATACCCGAGGCTGACGGATCAGTGGCAGAAGTATAAACCATGTTGGCTACCATCCAATCTTGCACTAAACAGTCAGCATTATAGATAACCCAAGACGGAGAAAGCTCACAATGCTGCCATTGAACGAGATTCTGGGCTAACCAAATTTACCACAGAAGCACAAGCCCTCGGCGCATGGCCACATAACAAAGCCAACCGTCGCAACAAAAAATCATTCTATGTAACATTATCGGTAGGGATATTTGCAGGCCATCGAACTGCCTGCGCTTTACAACAATGCAACAGAACATGTTCAACATCCTCATCCCCATGGCCCTGGTAACATTCGGCCGACACCGCAATACACGTCTCAAGTAGCGGCATTTTAACAGGAAGAAAATGGTGCAGGCAACGCCATATGAATTCCTTCACTTGAGGAGAACTTGCACTTGCCAAACTTGTTGCCAAGGTCCATCCCGAGCCAATTCATTCACGTTTGAGTACATGCTCATCGCTGTTATGTAGGCTGACTTAACACTATACTAACCATCAACAGTAAAATGCCATATAAGCTTGTCAAGATGAGGACTTAAGCTGAAGAGGATTCACTATATATATTTTTATTCCTAACATCAATTCAATAAAAAATTAAATAATAACTTCATAATAAAACTTCAAACTTTGAGAGCCTCAAATAAACATTAAAAGCTTCTAATAAAAATAACAAACAAAAATAAATTAAAAATACACAAATATGTAAGTTATTCCTATATATATATATATATGATGCAACACCTCTAAAATCAACTTTCATTAAAATCAACTTTCATTGACATATAAAAGAAACAATTTTAAAGTCGACAACTAGAGATTTGCTATAAAAATAAAGAAATATATATTTAAAATATTTTAGATTTGAATTAAAATATTTATTTTATTGAAAATAGTTTTCAAAAATGATTGCTTAAAAATATTTTACTTTCAAAAAATCAATTTAGATTTTAAAATTTATTTTTGTGAGTTGCAACCAAAAATTGGTGAAATTATAAACAAACAGAAAGTACAGCAACTAATATCAAAATTGAACCAAATATGTAACTTAAGAACAAAATTGAAAGATAATATAGATTCCTGGATGAAATTAGATCTATTAATTGGATTTTAGGACAAAGTTGGTGGAGCCCGTAACACTTAAAGCTTTCAATAACAGTCTCCTCTCCTGCTAAACTTCTAGCAAACGATCCCTCACGCCACTTTACGCACGGCCTGCTTTTCCTCGCACATTCTAGAGCAATGGAACAAACGAAGACAGAAACGCAACCCAACTCCAGCTCAGCTCCGATCCGAGAACCGAACCTGAAAGACTCGGATCCCGCAATGGATGCGGAGGGCTTTGTTGTGGTTCCAACATCAGAGCCTCAGGAAAAGGAAGAGAAAGAGACTCAGAATCCGAAAGTGAGTCAGATTCAAAGCGAGCAATCACCGGTTCAGTCACCATCTGGATCGAGGAAATCAGTTCATTGGAGTCCGGAATTGATCAGCGAGTCGCGTGCTGTGGATCACAGTTCCACCATGTCAGCTCCTGACGGATCCAATCCTTACGTTACTCATGCTCCGCCTACGGAATCTTCTTCCGCTTCCTTCAAAGGCAAGCCATTACACATTTTATTTCTATTTTGATTTTTTTTTAAATTAATTATTAAATTATTTCTTTTCTGAACTTGGAACCAGAGAAGATGGACACAGTGAAGGATGTCTTAGGGAGATGGGGGAGGAAGGTGGCAGAAGCGACGAGGAAAGCAGAGGATCTGGCCGGGAACACGTGGCAGCACTGTATTTTTTCTGTTTTCTTTTAGAATTTCAATTGCTTTCTAGTTTATTTTTAATATTTGGTGCTTCCCCTCTTGGTTGGATTTGTATCTGGTATGAATTCTATTGCGATTGGGCTTTTAGGGTTAGAATTGATATCGAGCGCTTGGTCATTTTGGCTGGTTGATATTACTGAAAGCTGAAATCTCAGATACTGAATTAGGGTTTAATATCTGGGTGAACTATTTGGTAGGGTTCGTGTTTTGTATAGCACGCTAGTTCTAAGAGTACTATAGGATATTAGGGAAGCATCATTTTGGCAATTTTGGACAACTTTAGATATTGTGATTAAGGAAAGGGAGAGAATGTAATAAACTTCATTCTTTTTTCTTGTTTTTAACATGCTTTTAGGAAATGTAGTATTGATTTGTCAAGTGTTGGCTGGAGTTAGCATTTGTGTCTTAAATATTTACTAGGGAAAGAATAGAATTTGATGTAAGATTTAAGGTCAGGGTACTGCAGTTTCCTCAATTGGCATGTTCACTTCTTATAAAGCAGGCTTAAGATTTGAGTTATAGACTTGCATTTAATCAAACAAAAGACTTGAGCTGATAAAATATTTGACAAAGCAAAATGTGACTTATTTACACCCTAGCCGAGGGAGGTAATCAGGGGTGAGAAAACCTGGTGGACCTTCTGTACAAGCATCTACCCAAACATAGAGTTAGTGTTATGAATGGCTCAGTAAAAAGAGGAGGGGGGCATGATGTAGCATTAGTTTCCAGAGATTTAGTGGTTATTGCTTCCATTTCTCTCAATGGTTAGTAAGAGCTTTCTAGTCTGTTGTGGTTGACCTTGGATCAGAAGCAAGCTAGTTGTTCCTTTATTCTGCATTTAGTCGTATAGCTAATTATTTAAAGTCTAAACATTTTAGTTTTCTTAAGTCATGGGTATCATCTGATTTATCTTTAGGGATGCTCAAAACTTACCCATATATTAAATATAACTGAAAGTATATTCTTGTTTCTTCTAATCGATAGAATTATTATTATCCAAACCATATTTGCTATTTCTTTGTTGAGATGTCTCGTGGACATTTGTTGATGACAGCTCTTGCACTATAAATGTCTCTTAAACTTTGTCCAACTTTGGGGTCTCTTTTTTTTTTTTTTTCTCCTTATACTTCTCACCTTCTGTCTCTAACATTAGAACTCTATTCATCCACCTAATTGCTTTCTTTAAGTGCATGCTACAATCATATAAATTGTGCATCACTTTCTTAATGCTTACATTGTTTCTTGAGCAGTCTATAACACAATTGCACATCCCTTTTGTACTTAAGGCCATCTCTAACTCCTTATTCGCTACATTATCGCCTCTTTTTTGGTCATTATTCATTACATTACCTCAACTTAGTCATACACAGAATGATCACAAAGTAATGATCTTATGCATCCTTCATCGTGCCTGGATTCTTTTCTACTGGTCTTGTATGGCACCTTTTAGAATCATACTGTTGCTTCTATTTGGGCATGGGACATTGCCAAAGATTCAATTTTACAAAAGACAGAAACATGGAAAATTTTGTGGGCACTTTCAAATTAAAATAATATGCTATTTCTGATTTTTCCCCTTTTGCTCTCACCCTTTGTCTTCTGTCTTGCTTATGAAGTAGTATGACATACATAAAATTACTGAAAATATGTTTTTCGCTTTTCTTTATCAGTAAAAACAAGTCCTAGTTTTGCTGAGGCTGCCATGGGAAGAATTGCTCAGGGAACAAAGGTTTTAGCAGAAGGTGGGTATGAGAAAATTTTTAGACAAACTTTTGAGACGGTACCTGAAGAGCAACTTCAAAATTCTTTTGCATGTTACTTGTCCACATCGGCTGGTCCTGTCATGGGAGTTTTATATGTATCTACAGCAAAGCTTGCGTATTGCAGTGACAGTCCTCTTTCCTATCAAAATGGTAGCAAGACTGAATGGAGCTACTACAAGGTTTGTTTGCATTAGCCTTAACATGCTTCCATTTTAAAAGGACTGGTCACAATGAGATCCTATTTCCTCCACTTTATTCTGTTGAAGACATATCGCATCAGTAACTTTTTTGCATCAAAACATTTGGGTACAGGTTTACAGTATAGGGACTTACTGACTTACAGTTCTTGACGTTTCTTCTGTCTGCTTAAACAGGTAGTTATCCCATTACATCAACTTAAAGCAATTAATCCTTCAACAAGCAGAGTCAATCCTTCTGAAAAGTACATCCAAGTTAGCTCTGTTGATAGTCATGAATTTTGGTTCATGGGCTTCTTAAATTACGAGGGTGCAGTTCAATGCCTACAGGAAGCTTTGCAGCAGCATAGCATACAATCTGTGTGATAATGATTTGACCAGTATATCGGTTGCAACATGTTGTCATGCAAGCATTTGGTCTGCTGCTTGAGGCATTTGATGGTAAATGCTCCTTCGGAAGCTCTTCAATATTCTGTGGCAATGAAAAAATAGGTAAAAACATAGAGTGATATCTGGATATTATATGGCAATTAGAAGAAAAGAATACAATGAATCTGTTCTGTTTTAAACTCATCTGATTGTAATTTACTATAATCCTTCCAATAACTTATAGCATACCGAAGGTTTCCGGTGAAACTAGTTGCTGTGTTTCCTTCTTCTCCCATTGATTTTTGTTGCCCCATTTTCATTACCTGCCTGGGTAGTTTCAACATCTTTTACTATATCAAAACTGCTTTGTCGAATAGGTTTTGATTAACAGGGTGAAGACTGAATCCTTGAAATCAGATTCAATCCATAGTGTAGTTGAATATCTGCATATTGCTTTGTAATGACGTAGATTCAGGTACTTGAACTTTGAGTTTACAGTTATAGGAACAACTTTGGAAGATTATTAATTTCCCATAGTAGCAATGTCCAGAATCATTGGTATAATTTAATTTGTGATTAGCTTTATGAATAATAAATGCTAATGATAAGTGATTGGTTGCATCAAGGAGCAGTTGGTTAGATTTGGTTATTCGTGTTGTGTTTACATAAATTATGATAGGTTAGTAATATTAACTTTTATATTGTGGTGTTGTTATTTTTATTATGTTCATGTGCAACCCTTTTGTACTCTGGTTCCCATATTTTATATTAAAAGTCCCTCGTTTATGCCACCTTTAGATGTCATATTTGAATCACAGCTGATCCCTAGAAATTTTGAGCTTAAACTATGAGATTAAAATTCAACATTGTAGACTATTTATGTTGAAATATATTGGATGTGCACAACATCTGAGTAGTAGCTTAAGAAAAACAAATAAATTTATAATTTTAGATCAGATAATTCTCTTAACTGATTAAACGGAAATCGAATTAATTTAATTTAATTTAATTGCTTTTATTAATTCAGTAGTAAAGTGTAAGCAAATTCAGGGTTTTCTGAAGTCCTTAATTAGTATGTACCTTGTCTAAATAAGAGTAAAGATGTTTATGGAATTTTGAAAAACTCATATTTTTAGTATTAGCTTTTGATAATCAATAAAAATAAAAATAAAGACGGTGTGGACTGCTTGATTCACAAAAACATGGTTACTTTTGGTGGGGATATTGATGATGATGGGTTATCCCATGAAATATCAATCAATGGTTATATTAGACTAAACTAATGCCTTTACAAAAGTAAGTGGATTGCTATTATGCCCCTAATCACAAAGGCATTGATTGAGGTGGTGACTATGAAAAATGGGTCACTTTCTCTAATGCCTTCCTATACTTGGTATTTTATACACATTGATCACCGATTATTTCTCTCAATCTATACATTTTCTTTAATCTTTAAAAATTATATGCATTTCGTATATATC
This sequence comes from Gossypium arboreum, assembly GCF_025698485.1. Lineage (NCBI taxonomy): Eukaryota > Viridiplantae > Streptophyta > Magnoliopsida > Malvales > Malvaceae > Gossypium > Gossypium arboreum. The sequence continues at coordinate 6,600,799 of NC_069071.1, forward strand.
ACCTCAACCAACGTTTATTGTCACCCATTAACATTTTTCTTAATTTATTTGCTCCTCCTCCCTCCTTGGCCTATATATATTAAATAGGGTTCCTCAAAAAAACACTCCCAAGGCATAGCCCTTCTACCTCCATTAATTAGTAAAATTATATTTATAACTTTTTTAGAGTTTTTTTTTTCATTCAAGTTCCTTTTAACCCTTTCTTATTGACTCTTTAAAATTTTATAATTTTATTCCTACACCAATTCGTAATCACTGTTTGTAAACCAAAAACACATCAAAATTTATTTGATAAAAATATTTATACGGGTAAAGAATAAGTTAATCTACGAGGAGTTGGCTTTGGTTTGTTCGGATTTTTTTCTATTTGTTCATAATAATTTGGTTTAATTCTTTATCTTTATATTAATATTGAGTTATAAAATTTTGAATTTATTGTTGGACTTTTTTTTAAATATTTTTCAATCATTATTCTGTAAAAGTTTGAAATTCTTGTAATAAATATTTATAAAAAATATTTTCAAGTAATAAAAAATCAATAATTGAAAATATTTTTTATATAAAATATTTTAAAATTTTTCACTATTTTAAATATAAAATATTTATTTTTTATTATAAAAATTAAAATTAACTATAAATAAAAATTCGATTTGATTGAAGTAACCATAGTTCATTAATTTGTATTCCCAAAATTATCCAAAAACCTGGGTTCAAATCGTTTTTCAGATTCTCAATTTTTTTTTCTTTTTTGCTCAGCCTAAGTTGGAGGACAACATCACAAGGGCAGGCAAGTATCTTAGCCCCCAAAATGGTAAAATGAAAGTTTAGTCCTTCCAAAAATTATAAAGTTACAAGTTAATAAAAAAGCAAAATTGTATTTTCAAAGTTTAGTCCTTCCAAAAATGTTGAATCATCAGTTTTGTCAATCCATAAAATAATATAATAATAAATTTTCATTTTAATTCTTCTTCAGATTTATAATTTAGTCCTACCAAGAAAAATGTTTTCACTTCGTCCTTGAATAAGTTGCAAGTATTAAGATATGAACTTAATTAGAAAATGGTAAAACTTATCATTTGAATGGTTGTCTCATATTGTTGCAGGGACCAAAGACGAAGAATTTCTTTGACAGATAGGCCGGTGATTGTTACCCTAAAATTCGTAGTATAAAATATTAGGAAGTGGGGATCAAAGTTGGGGTAATGGAAAATAAGGGCAAAATTGGGCCCTCTCATATTATTTTTCTTTAATTAAAATAATATATTTTCGTTGTCGGCGTATAAAACATTAAACAGTGTGGTTAACCTGTTAATTATTAGCCTATAATAATGTCAAAATCAAAGAGTTTTGTATGAGAAAAACTCAAAAAAAGGTTGATTAATTAGGTGACCCACCGACTATCAAGAATATAGATTTTTTTTTTGTTAGCTTGGATGTCATTTCACTAAGATACCATTCATGCTGTATTTAAGAATAAAATAACACTTCAATTTTTAAGACGTTAAGAGATGAACACCAAAATTTAATTGCGCGGTTTGAAACTTTTTACGTATGCAAGCTTTGCCAAAGAGTAAATCTACTATATATCTGACTACAACATTACTCCTATATTCAATTTAGATCGCTCTTCCCACTAAAACTTTTTATTTGAAAGTTTAGTTGTAAACTAGTCAACATGAACATCTTACTTACAATGAATTTACACTAAAAATAAGTTTCTACCAAAAAAAAGAATAAGTGCTCTTAACTATAATAAACCTTTTGTTAAATAGGTGTTTAATGGCTTGCAAAAGTACAACCAGCATGGATCTCTACCACCTCAATAATAACATTTGATAATGTCTTCAATATGGAATTAAGTCATCAAGATATTCTCAAGATCATCTTCATTGCAAATAAGATCTTTTCGTATAAGAAAAATTTAATCATATTGAAAGTTTTCATAGCATCAGTTTGACTTGATTTTCACATTAGAATGTTGGTCAGAATATGTCAATTACATATGAGAAGTTATATTGACCTACCAAATGCAAGTTAAGTTACAACGACAATCACATTTGACACTAATATTATGTCCATAATGCAATAAATCTCAAAATTATATATAAATTTTGATTTGGTACAATTATATAAATAAAAATTTAATTTTAACTTAATTTTACATATTTATAAAAATAAATAAATCTAATATTTCTCATATTGAGTAAAGATAATTGCTTGTATACATAAAAAGTAAGCTTTAAATGGTACCATGTTAGTTATAGTGTTAATGATTTGTGAAAATTGAACTAAAATAAAATTTTATGTAGCCAATTACATAAAATTAAAGTTCATATATTACATTACATATATAATCTAAGTTCATGTATAATTTTAAGATTTATATATTTTATTATTTGGTTTGACGTTCCAATCAAAACAAAGCCAAATCTTATATTATATGTTAGTTTATAAAAATAAAATATTTATACTTGATGCACATGACAACATGAAATTCTATATACAATTAGAGAATCAAAATGATGATATATCATTCAAAATTTTTAAAAAGAATTCACTTATCTTCATTTTGAATGACCGATTATTATTTGATTTCTTGACGATTTATAAAATTATACATTTTCAGTTTATTAAATATTAACCAAAAATAATAAATTATTTACTTTTTTTGTTACATTATTTAATCAAACAACAACTATTAAAATTAATTTTTTAATAATCCAAATAAAAGATTTCTGCATTATTTATTTTTCTTTTTCTTTTTTAAAGTCAATCCAAATATAACACTAATGCTAATCATATTGGGTCAAGCATATTTCAACTTTAAACATTACATTAAAAAGAAAAGTCATGATTATTAGGTATTTTAAAACAAATTATCTTCACAAAGTATTGGAATTTGACTGTTGAGGCAAATAATTCTAATTCATTCGATATGATGATGATGACGCATACTTTTTAGAGTGGATAGCTGCTCTTAATCTTTAGTTTACTTCTCAATCAATCCAACAACATCAATTTTCAGCAATGTCGGTTACCTTCTAAGAATATATATTTTTTAAAGCTTAGGCCATCATTGTCTCTTACATTAAGATTTCACATTCTTTTGTTACCTATTCCAATATCTTCTCATTTCTTTGGCCCCATCTTACTAAGTTCATTAATAAAGTAAAAGAAAAAAAAGTTTATTGAAATTTAAAAGAATTCAAATAGTTTATAAATTTATAGAAAATGCTTTTAAAAAATATATATTTAATGTTTACAAGTTTATTAAACTACAAGCTATGAGGAAGATAGATCAATAAATGAGGGTAAACTTTCCCAATCCTAAAAGGGTATAGTAGCATAGTTCTTAGTTTTGCTCTAAATTATAGGTGTTCATGGGTCGAGTCAGGCTCAACTAAAAATCCAGGTCCATTTAGTAGGTCCGGGCCTAGCCCCACTCAAAAAATAGACCTAAAATTTTGCCCAAGCCCGACTCAGATAAAAATGCTAAAATTCGGGTTCGACCCAACCCACCCGTATTAATTTTTATATAATTTTTAAATATATATTACATCAAAAATACTAAAATATCAAAATAAATATTTCCCAATAAATTGAAAATAAATTTTAAAAAATATGTAGACTTAAATAACACTAAGATAAATACAACTTAACAAGCAAATGCCTCTAAAATAATAACAAATTAACAATAAAATAAGTTTTATACAATATCCAAACAATAACAATAAAATAGTAGCAACTTAATAGTAAAATGGTAGCAAAATAGGGAGAAAACAACAAGAAAATAACATTAAAAAAAAAGTAGATTTTTTTTTGTCTTTTAGTAATTCGGGCTGGGCCCGGGCCAAAAATACCTTACCCGAGGCTCGGTCCGTTTTTTAAACAGACCTTATTTTTTTATTCAAGCCCATTTTCGGGCCTATATTTTTGCCCAAACACTCCCACATTTCGGGAGAGCCCTCGACCGGGCCAAGTGGCCTGACCCATGATTAGGTTTACTTCAAATGCATGTTTAGAAAAAAAAAAAAGCCTTGGCTCAATTGGTAAAGGCGAAAACCTTAGATATTTAATATTCAAGTTTGAGACCTGCTATTTGTAATTATATGTCTAAGTCTTTAAATCTCATCATGTGTAATTGGACAATTCATTTGTAATATTTCGATACTTGTGATTACTTGGACAAACATTTCTTTAAACTTCAAAAGTACTTCGAACATCCAAAAGCTCATTCTCATGTTACACTTCAACTCTACTATTTATGTTTGAGCTCAAATTTAAGTTGAGATTTTTGAATACTAAAAAAAATAAAATATTGAGAGTTTAAAGATGAAATGTAATCAACACAATATTAAACATATTCAATATAACAGGCCAATTTTATTCGACCCAATAAACAAAACAACAAATAATAATAAATAAAAGTTCATTTACAAAATAGATTGGCCCAAACAAAAACGAGCTTAATGACCCAACCCATCTGCTAAACCTAATACCCAATAACCCGAAGCCCAATAGCACATAACCTAAACTATTTTTAGAAAATTAAAAAAAAAAAAAACTAGCCTCCAGCGCTGCTCCCTCGTAGACATGTCGCCCGAGGCCCTTCCTCCTCCTTTCACCAAAACGGCAAGGCGCGGCTCTTCAACTCCATTGACCTTGCCCCAAATACCTGCAAAGAAAAGAGACAGCAAGCAGTATAGCAGAGCAGAGACAAAAAGAAAAAAAGAGAAATATTGTAATTAATAACGCTATAAATCCCGAACTTTTTTAATATTCAAACAAGGATGAAAATCGAATACAAGAAAAATACAACAAAATTTAAAAAAAAAAAAAAGGTAGTTCATTTATTTATTTTATTTTACGAAAATAGAAATAAAAAAACTATTCTCACATGCGCTGTCTTGCTCTTCGCCATATGAGGCCGAGGCCATTGTCTCCGATGAAAGACAGTACTGTCGAATGAGAGAAACTGAAAGGTTTTTTAAAATTTTTAGGGTTTCGTCATTTTTTATTTCAAATTGAGTTTTTAAAAACGGTTAAAAGGGTTTAAAAGGTTTTTTTAAAGGGCATTTTTTTTCTCCGGCCACCGGAGGCGACGATCGCCGTCACCGATGACCGGTGGTCATGGTGGCTTGTGGTAGCCCCATGGCCGGGCAATGGGATGGCTATCGAGAAAGCATGTTTTTTTAAAAAAAAACCAAGGGGGAAATGAAAATTTTTTGGAAACTTTTAATTTAAATAGGGCATTAGAACGACGTCATTTTGGCCTGGTTCCATAAACCCCAAAACAACGTCATTTTGGGCATGATCCATCAACCTAACCCCTCTAGGATCCGCGTGTTTTTTAAAGGGGGTCTAATTCCTGTTTTGGCCCTTTCGCCTTTTTGCTATTTTTCAATTTCGTCCTATGTTATTTTTATTTTGTTTATTTTTACCCCTTTATATTACTTTCTTATTATTTAGTCCCCCGATTTGCCAAAAGAATGGTGTGTTTAATGGGGTTTGGGATAATTACCAATTTAAGCTGTATTTATTTTCGCATTTTTATTTTAGTCCTTTATTTACTTGTTTATTTATTTTATTACAATTTATGCTTTTAATTTCATTTTAATTCTAGTTCAGTCCTTAGTTTATTTAATTTCAACCTTTTATGAATTGTTATTTATTTATTATTTCTTTACCTTTTTTAATACTCAAAATTCATGTTATTTATATTTCCTTTTATTATGCATTTTTCCCTTATTATTATTATAATTATAATTATTATTCATGTTAATATTATGATAGTAACTATAATATGATTATCGCTATTATTACTATAAATTGTTGTTTTTACCATCATTATAGTTATATAATCATTACTCACTAGCATAACATTTTTATTTTATTGATTTATTTATTTGTTCATTTATTTTCTTACTTATCATTTTATTTTTACCCGTTACTATGTTACTTTAGTTTGCTAACATCTAGGCCTTGTATCGCATTAAAAAATATTCGTCCATTTTATTGCTAGGACTAGATAAATTAAAAAAGCATATCATTAAAAGGTTGCATTTACCATATGAATAGGAAATATTTTAAAGAATAAAAACCTAAGACAATGTTCATTATTTTTGGAATTAGAGGAGTCATGCTCCTAACTTACAGAGTATGGTCTCTTTCTAAAACTAAAATAGTTGAATATCTATTTAAAAAATATAAAAACGAGATTTAAGTAATGACCAAATGGCAATCATTCTTGTTTTCAAGGATTTAAGGCATCGTGTCCTAACTTACGGGGCATGATCTTTTCTTCTAAATTAACTTGAAATAAGGCATTTTTGTGAAAATTAATTTGGTTAAACGATATTTTAATATCATGCAAAGAAGGATTGTGTTTTATATTCTCTTCAAATTTTCAGTTATCGACATTAAGATATTAAGTAATTAATTAGGTACTAATTTTGGGCATTATAAGGGTGCTAATCCTTCCTCATACGTAACCAACTCCCGAACCCATTTTTGATTTGTAAGACCGAATATTATTGTTTTAGTAAATCTAACATTTTATTAAAATGACTGAGTTTTGAGGTGATCCAATCACACCTAAATAAAAGGATTAGTGGTGACTCCATGTTCGTTTTATTAAAATGATAGTCGATTTCCAAAAAGGTTTCGACAGCTTAGTGACTCCACTAGGGACAAAACAAGAAAGTCAAGCCGCAAGTTGATTACTTTTTGGTCTTTTTGTCGAAAATTGATAATTGGGTTTAAATTAACAATTCTTTCATTATATTTCGTCTTTCATGATTTGTCTTTGTTACCTCAGGTTACATAGCGATCTAGTATATATGTTTTATTGGTTCAAAAGTTTCTTTTTGTATGTTTTCACGTATATTACATTACACAATCGTTCCATTTTGCCCTTCTTAAGTGGGAGTGAGAAGTTATTCCTTCATGAGGTCTTCACCTCCGTATAGGATAGTGGATCATTTTCGGGATACATTCGTACCTATGTTTTCGTGAGATCTTTATCTCCGTATAACTATAGGGAAATGTATTCCCCTGAACTGAACTCGGTCCGTATAAGCCTATACTGGGTGAGGATTAAGGAATCCACTCATTTAGGTACCCTTACTTTAGAATCGAACCATATATAACGAGCCCTAAGAACCTACCCTAGGTAGAACCATATGAAACCTCTAGTGGTCACCCAAATAGATGTTCTATTTATTATTTCTTGCTTTGTATTTTAGCTTTGTATGAAATGTACTTACTTATTTTGTTTTGTTTTGGTTGTGATTGCATTGCATTTTAATCATAGAAAAAGGTGTTGATTCGCGTTTAGTTGCTAAATAGAGAGCTTGTCATGGAAAAGGGATTTCTTGATAAAGTGGAAGACAATGTGGCGGTACGAATATGGTCTGAAAAGACACAACAACAGAAGGGCGATAGCCTAACGGAGGGATATATGTCAGAACTATGGGATTTCACTCTTATCAGTGGGACTTAAAATAATCTTCAAGAGTTGAAAGAAATATGGGACCAATGGGATGACAAAATCAAATAGTTATTCTACCGTGAGTATGGTGATTTGCCTTATTTACTCGATGTCAAATTGAATAAGCACTTATTCTGAGCTCTTGCCCAATATTGGAATCCCGCCTATAGTTGCTTCACTTTTGGGGGAAGGTAAACTTAGTGCCCACCGCAGAAAAGTACACAATTCTGCTCTGTTGCCTGAAGATATAACCCGACAAAGCTTATTCTAGAGCCGCCAACATCCTAACTTTCTTAAAGGGACTAGTAAGCATAACTAGGATAAACGAGCAAATGGGTCGCAGCCCGAATTAAACAATAAGGAGATAGTAAATGCATCTATTGGAAAAGTCTGCGGGATTTGATCTTGGCACATCCAGATACAAGGAAAATAGTCGACGTATTTGCCTTGAGTATTTACGGGTTGGTCATTTTCCCCAAAGCATTAGGGCACATAGATGATACAGTTTCATATCTATTTGACCGACTTGACAAAAGGGTCACACCTCCCAGCAATTTTGGCTTAAACTTTCAGATTTTTAAGTGCATGCCGGAGAGCCAGAGAAAGAAGATTTATCAAGTGTGCACAACTCTTACTAGCTTGGTTCCATATCCACTTTTAGAAGATAGAAAAGGTCTCTTATCGAGCATTCTCTGAGAATTACTCTCTATTGAAAGAATTCGTGGCTACCCCAAGGGGAGACAACATTTTTGAAGAAAAGTGGATGGCAATTCTCTAGAGTCTCCAAGACAAAGACGTTGAATGGAGGGCCCTTCGAATGATCCTTAGTGAAATTTTGTATCGATGTAAAGACTTTGACTGGGTCCCTCTACTCGAGATATAGGGAGCTGTTGGATATGCCTCTCTACTTGTATTGAGACAATATTGGTTGAGACAGTTTATACCAGCAACGTAAGGGTTGGCTCAATGCGAGTTTACGTACAAATGTGATAATTACAAAAAGAATGTTCAAACATTTAGAACCAAACTCGCAAAATGAAAATATTTTTCGCAAACCCCATAATATGATTGGTAGTGGGGTAAAAGAGTTAATGACAGCGTCCTTCATCAAGTCAAGAAAACACTCAACTGATAGAAGAACACTTGCAAGTGATCCTGTCTGAGTTAGAGATCATAAAGCAAGACTTCAAAAATAAGAGTTTTGAGTTGGGAAAGAGGATAGAAAAGTTAGAAGAGGAAAAGATTCAGCTAGGATTAGATGTCGGCGTCTATAGATTAGAAGCTGAGAAAATGAGGGAAGGAAAAAACAAGGCTAAATAAGACTTGGACAATTTAAAAACAGATTATAAGAAACTGCGTCTGTCAATGAGGACTGTTGGGTTGGGTAAAACATCAAAGCAATGGCAGCTATAAATCCAAGAAGAAAAAATTAGAGCTGATCAGTGGAAAAAGAAATTCTAAGATACTCGAGCCCGAGAAGATGACAGCCTGAAAAGGTTGGTTTGAGAGCTCAGGTAGAAGAATTAGAAAGGTCACTACATCAATATCGTAGTCGCAACTCTGTAATTGAGTTGAAAGCAAGCCTGACTAAGATTAAAGAGTTTAAAGGAAATATAGAAGAGCACGAGGTTACACTACAAAATTGTGAACTTCGAGTTGAGCTTCTTGAAATGAATAATGAGTATTGGAAAAAAACAACTCCAATACTTTCAAGGTTAGATCAGAGATAGAGATCATATCATAGGCAAAGCTGTGACTCAAGTACGGGATGTAGCTAACCATTTGCAAACCATTACGGTTCAAGCTGACATACTGAGCTTGAGATACGAATCAGAATCAGATCAAGGCTGAGAATTAGCTTGGCTTTTTAGGAAAGTTTAGGCTTTGAGTATTAGGGTAAGGTCGTATATGTAAAATGTATCCATTTTATGTAAAGAATTTTGTTTTCTAGAAAAGTTTTCTAATAAAATTGAATAAAAATCAATACCTCTTTTTGCATTCGTTCATTCATCAGCATCACGTTTCATCATATGTATTAAATTTCATTAAAAGGCCCTAATTAGTCGAAATTATGACAATTACATTGGAAACCAACAAGAATCCACCAATCAAATATCATTACAGATCCCGTGGTAAAACCAAAGCCATGGATCAAAAGTTAAAGAGACTAGAACAAATTTAGAAAGACATGCAAGATCAGTTGCAAGTGTAGTTGCAGGACTAATTAGCTAAGGTACAGAAAAACATGAGGGATCAAATACAAGAGTCCCAACGAAGCATGATAAGCTAGCTGACTCAGTTACTGGCCAGAGGGATTGAAAAAGGGAAAAGTATTGTGATTGATTCTGAGGATGATAATGAGGACCCTACATACCCCCAGGCTTTACCCCAGTGAATGCCCAAGCCCAACTAGATACATATCCACGAAGGGTACCCGTTACCACAAGACCACAACAATACCGGTCCAGTACCTTAGGATTAGTGAATTACCCAACGAGTTCAGGTTCCAATCCCAGAGATAATCTAACGAATCCTGTTATTCCAGATTTGGACGACATGGCAGAAATGGATAGAATAAGAGTAGAATTGCCAAAATAGCTAGAAGATCAATACAAGTGGTTGGAGCAGAAATTCAGGGCTATAGAGAGTGTTGACTACATTTGTGGGGTTGATGCTAAGGAATTGAGTTTAGTCCCAGATCTATTGCTCCCACCAAAATTCAAAACTCTAAAATTTGAAAAATACAAGGGACTAGTTGTCCTGAAGCCCATATCACAATGTTCTGTCGAAGAGCGACGGGATACGTCAATAATGACTAATTGTTAATTTATTACTTCCAAGATAGTTTGATCGGGTTAACTGCCAGAAGGTACAATTAGCTAAGTCATGCCAAAATCAATTCATGGAAGAACTTGGCACAGGCTTTCATGAAACAATATAGTTATGTGACTGACATGACACCCGATAGAATTACGCTGCAAAATATAGAGAATAAACAAAATGAAAGCTTTAAACAATATGCTCAAAGATGGAGAGAGGTGGTAACACAAGTTCAGCCATCTCTTCTGGAGAAAAAGACAACAATGCTTTTCATAAACACTCTAAAAGCCCTATTCATTAACCATATGCTGGGAAGTGCTGCCAAGAGCTTCTCAGATATAGTAATGTCCTAAGAAATTATTGAAAATGTAGTAAAGAGTTGGAAAATAAATGCAGGGGAAAACCCTAAAAGGTCTGCCCCGACAAAGAAAGAAAATTTAGTAAACACCGTGAGTTTATATAATAAAAGCTATTCAAAACTGGTCACTGTAGGCCAACCAAAGACTGTGAGCCATCAAGGCCTTTCGAGGCAAGAATCTAACTCAAAGCTAAACACGGAAAAACTCCAATTTACACCAATCCCAGTGACATAGTGAGTTATATCAAAATTTGTTTTGCGCGCCTATGGTATCCCTATTTTACTTAAAACCCATGCAACCTCTATTCCCAAAATGGTATGATGTGAATGCTCAATGCGAGTACCACGTAGGAATAACAGGAAACTCAATTGAGAATTGCACTGTATTTAAAAAGTTGATTGAAAGGTTTATCAAGATAGGGATTGTAAGGTTCGATGATCTCTTGGGACCTAATGTGGCAGGAAATCTGTTACCCAGTCATTTTGACCAAGGGGTAAACGCGATAATTGAGAGGGGAAGAAAGAAGACCAAAACCGATGTTATAGAAGTGAAATCCCCACTAAAATGGGTTTGGCACAAAAATGATAGAGTGGGATTAATCATTCAAGATTCAGAAGGGATGCCCAAAGGAGTGAAGAGCTACTGTGAGTTCCACATTAAAGAGGTTCATGAAATCCAAGAGCGCGCTAAGCTCAAAGCTCTAATGCAAAGTCTGATAGATAACAAAGAATTGAAATTCTTTGAAGATGTCAAAGGCTTGGAAGGAGGAAATGTTTGTGCCTTAGAGGAAGGATCAATAGAGAATGTCTATAAGGTCAACCATCTGGTGGTGATTATTTCACGACCGAGAAATAATTAAGTAGGAACACAAGCTACACCAAGAGTCATAATTCAAAAACTCGTGGCTTTTCCCTACAAGGATAGCTAAAGGGTTCTATAAAATTATGATTGTAACGTGATGATCCTAGGAAAGGAGAACTCGGTTGGCACTTCAGAAGAGGGCCAAGATATTGGTTTCTTCACGTGCAGTGGGAAACGCTATAACCCTGCAAGTGCGAGAACCAAGCCCATTAAGGAAAAAACCCTAACAATTGAGCATAAAAAAAAGGGCTAAACGTGAATCACCTCTTAATGAGCCAATAACTGAGAATGAGGCTAAAGAATTCTTGACATTCTTGAAGCATAGAGAGTATAGTGTTAGTAGAACAGCTACACAAATAACCAGCTCGCATATCAGTACTACCTTTGCTCTTGAGCTTAGATACACATCGTAGCACGTTGATGAAGGTGTTAAATGAAACTTATGTCGCCATAATATCTCTGTAAGCAAGCTAGACCGTTTGGTTAACAATTTGAGTGCCGACAATTTCATTTTTTTCAATGATGATGAAATACCTCCAGGGGGCATGGGATCTACGAAGACTCTACATATTACTACCTGCTGCAAAGGATATACATTATCAGAAATGTTAATCAAAAATAGATCTACACTGAATGTTTTGCCTCTATCCATACTAAATAAGTTGCCAGTGGATAGCTCTCACAAGAAGACGTACCAAAATATAGTGAGAGCATTTGATGGTACAGAAAGGAATGTGATAGGGAAGATTAAAATACCTCTCTTAATTGGTCCAAACACATATGATGTAGAATTTTTAGTAATAGATATCAAATCCTCTTATAACCACTTGTTGGGTAGGCCTTGGATTCATTCGGCTGAGGCAGTACCATCGTAATTACACCAAAAACTAATACCGGTAGCAGAAGGTTGACTGGTAACAATAAACGCTGAAGAGGATATCATTGCATCCGTAACTAGTGATGCAACATATATAGGAGTGGATGAAGAGGCAATAGAATGTTCCTTTCAATCACTAAAATTTGTTAACACAACTGTCAACAATGAAAAAGATCCTAGTGCCAAAAATATCCAAGACCACGAAGATGTGCTTATAGTTGACAATTGGAAAATGAGCCTTGTTTGAAAGAGGACTCAGAAAATACCTTTAAAAAAGAGTTGATGCACTAATACTAATGGACAAATAAGACCGCTTTGGCTTAGGGTACAAGCCAGATGCGAGACAAAAGAAGAAGGAGCTAAAAAAGAAAGAAGAAAGAAGAAGAGCACGACTAAGTGGAGGAGAGGTCAAATTGGAATCGATGATCTTTCCCCATATATTTAAAATATTCGTGTCAGAAGAAATCATTTATCCTGGACGAAAGATGGCGAAAAGTAGAGCTCATTAACCAAAACTGTGGATGGAATGCTCGAAAATTTAAGCATCAATGCCATATCCAAAGAAGGAATTGGGGAAGAAAACTTATCAGGCATTTGTCCTTATATACCCAGAAGTATTCTGAACAATTGGACTACGGAAGAGATCCTTGTACTTTTTAAAACTAATTCAAAATAATGTTCAAAACACATTGAGCCTAGGAGTAATAGGAATCCTTTTGTGAAAAATGCATATGTCCACTATTTTTATTTTTAATAAAATGCATCTTTGTGTCGCATTTGGAAAATATTCTTTTATTTTTTTCCATTCCATTCCATTCATACTCATACTACATAGATAATTATTCTTAGATTCATTTGTTCTTTGGGTATTCCTTTATTTTTATAACAGGTCTCTAGATATCAATGATATGAGAGACGCTGCTGCTGACTCAGAGTCTCTTTTTGAGCAGGATATGTGTTCAGAGGTACCTCAAGACTTTGAAGATGATCGAGGACTTCTATGGGATGCGTGCTTGGCCAACAAGATGAGTTAAGGAGGAAAGAAAGAGCGATATATTACCTTAGTAAGAAGTTTACTGAATGTGAGATAAGATACTCGCCAATTGAGAAGTTGTCTTGCGCCTTAATCTGGACAACCCAGAGACTGAGACAATACATCTGTACCATACAACTTGGCTAATCTAAAAAATGGACCCTCTAAAGTACATGATGGAGACAACTGCTTTGAATGGAAGAATGACCCAATGACAAATTTTGCTTTCTGAATTGATATAATCTATGTGAACCAGAATGCAGTAAAATGGAGTGAAATAGTAGATTTTCTAGACAATAGAGCTCTAGAAGATTACGAGCCTTTGAACTTTGATTTTCTGAATGAATATCTGATATATGTTACAACCAGCGAAGAAGGTGCTCCACGAGAATATCCCTGGAAACTAAATTTTAATAGGGCCTCAAATGCTATGGGTAACAGAATTGGGACAGTCATGGTATCCTCAGATGAAAATCATTATCCTTTCACCAATAAGCTTGACTTTGATTGTACAAATAACATGGTAGAATATGAAGCATGCATCATGGGTATTCGTGCAGCTATAAAACGCAAGATCAAGATGCTAGAGGTATATGGGGATTCTACACTAGTAATCTATCAACTCAAAGGTAAATGGGAGACAAGAGATCCCAAGTTGATCGAGTATAGAAGGATGGTCCTAGAGTTAATTAAAGAGTTTGATAACATCACCTTCTGCTACCTCCGACGAGATGAAAATATGATGGCCGACGCCTTAGCTACCTTAGCTTCCATGGTTAAAGTAAACATGATGTAAAACCTATCCAGATGAGTATTCATGAGGCTCCAGCACATTGTTACAACATCGAGGAAGAAGAAAGTGATTATCACCTTTGGTACCAGGACATACTGCACTATGTAAAGGACCGTGAATACCCTGAGTAGGCAACCGAGAATGATAAAAGGATGATAAGGAGACTGGCCAATGACTATGTCTTAGATAAGGAGATCTTATATAAAATAAGAAATGATAAGGTGTTACTAAAATGTGTGGACACTGTTTAGGCCAAGAAAATCCTGGAATAATTCCATGAGAGTGTTTGTGGAAACATGCTAATGGTTTTACAATGGCGAGGCAAATCATAAGATTCGAATGTTATTGGTCCACCATAAAAGGAAATTGTATCAGTTATGCTAAGAGATGTCATAAGTGCCAAATTTATGGAGAGAAAATTCATGTGCCTCCTTCACTTCTTCATGTTATGACTTCTCCATGGCCTTTCTCTATGTGGGGTATGGATGTCATAAAAGCTCTTATGAGAATTGATTCATTTTTGTGGTCATCGATTACTTCACTAAGTGGGTAGAGACTGCTTCCTATGCCAATGTCACAAAGTCGGTAGTCAGCAAATTCTTAAAGAAAGAGATCATATGTCAGTATGAAATGCCAGAAAGGATTATACCTGATAATGCATTAAATTTGAAAAATAGTACGATGGTAGAGGTTTGTAATCAATTCAAGATCAAACATCACAACTCATCACTATATCTCCCAAAAATGAATGGTGTTGTGGAGGCAACCAATAAGAACATTAAGAAGGTCGTGGGGAAAATGAAAGACTTATAAAGATTGGCATGAGAAGTTACCATTTGCCCTCTATGCTTATCAAATGTCTGTCAGAACTTCCACTGAGGCAACGCATTTCTCATTGGTTTATGGAATAGAGACAGTTTTTCCCATTGAAGTCGAGATTCCTTCTCTTCAAGTTTTGTAAGAATTGAAGTTGGATTAAGTAAAATGGATCCAATCTCGATATGATTAGTTGAACTTGATTGAAGAGAATAGTCTAAAAGCTATCTGTCATGGTCAAATGTATCAAAAACGCAATGATGCGAGCCTATAACAAAAAATTTCACCTCACAAAATTCCATTAGGGGGACCTGGTATTGAAAAATATCCTACCCATACAAAAAGACTTCAAAGGAAAATGGATGTCAAATTGGGAAGAACCTTATGTGGTAAAGAAAGCCTTTTCTAGGGGAGTACTGATTTTGACTGAGATGGATGGCAAAAACTTGCTCAATCCTATGAATTCGGATTCAGTCAAGAAATATTTCACCTAAAAAAAGGGGGGAGAGGCCAAGACGAAAACTCGCAAAGAGCGCCTTGAGACCAAAGGGATTTTGAGTTGAAAACCCGAGAAATGACAGCTCAAATTTGGATAAAAAATTGAGCATGTGGTAGTCTTGTCTTCTCAAAAGGAGAAATGTTACATCTTGGGGCATCAACAATGTACTCTAGATCTCCTAAACACATATCAAGCTCAAAATGTTCATTAAGAAATTTGTGCAAAGAAGCTCATGCTATCATATTTTGGGCACTTAATTTCATCTTACTCACTTTGTATTTTAGCAACGATTGCTATTTTGATTAATCTATTCATTTCAAGCTTTCCTCCTAATAAATTTCAATCTTGTCCATTGTTGCAACCTTTTTCAAGCATTTTTCCATTGAAATAACAATTAATGGACTAACTATATTCAAGTAAAAGGATTTTTGCATATTGTTCTGAAAAGTTTCTAATTAGTACAAGGAATTGAAATAGGACCATTAGTTAGAACTAACCAAATCTAAAGGTTGGAAATACTTGGGAACGAATTGTCTAAATTGTGATTACTTATTCGGGTTTCCTGTCAAAGATACCAAATCTGAACAAGAAGGCATGCTAACACATCGGTGATGGAACCTTGACGAATAATGAGCAATGACAATCTAAGCATTAAAAAAGGAATCATTCTCGAAAAATGATATTCTGCATTCATAAAAATATCATTCATATACATGCAATTAGGAGCATCTGATTCATTCTGATCATAACATCCTAATCGCTTGACGTAAATATATGCCTATGAAATGGACTCTACAGGTCATGTTCTCCAGATGACGTTGTAACAAATCAGTGAAACCACAAATCTCATACCTCTAAAGTTGTAGTGGGTCAGATTGAAATCACCATAGCAAATCTTATCTCCCTGAAGTTGCAGTGGAGCAGATTGAAACTACAAATTCTATACCCCTGAAGTTGTAGTGGGTCGGATTGAATCTATCTTAGCGAATCTTATCACTCTGAAGTTTTAGTAGAACAAAATAGAGCTACAAATTCTATAACCTTGAAGTTGCAATGGGTTGATTAAAACTATAGTGGCGAATCTTATCTCCCTCAAGTTGCAGTGGAGTAGATTGAAGTTACAAGTCTTACCTCCTTGAAGTTGCAGTGGAATAAGATGAATCTACTGATCCTATGCCCCTGAAGTTGCAGTGGTGTAGAATGAAGTTATAGTCCCAAATCTTATCTTCCTGAAGTTACAGTGGATTAGATTGAAACTACAACAACAAATCTTATCTCCTTAAAGTTACAATGGAGCAAGATGAAACTATAACACTAAGTCTTGTCTTCCTAAAGTTATAGCGAAGCAAATACAGTGAAGTAGAGTAACCAATGGATTGAAAGAATGAGCTATTCAAAAAAAAGATAAGCACCAAAGAAGTAGAGATTCGACAGCACCAGACAAAATTGGCTGTTTTTAAAGTCTTCGCTCCATTCTCGTTACATGTCGATTGGCAAAGAGGGCAGCTGTAACATGTCAATTTTATCCGACCCAATAAACAAAACAACAAATAATAATAATAAATAAAAGTCCATTTACAAAATAGATTAGCCCAAACAGAAAAGATCCCAATAACCCAACCATTTGCTAAACCTAATACGCAATAACCCGAATCACAATAGCCCATAATCTAAACTATTTTCAGAAATCTAAAAAAAAAAACCCTAGCCTCCAGCGCTGCTCCCTCGTAGACACGCTGCTTGAGGCTCTTTGTGACAGCCCAAAATTGACCCTAGTCGGGAGGTGGTTTCGGGACCACAAAACCGAGGCATAAAAATAATTTATAATTTATTTTGATGTCTATAATATGTGTTAATTCATGTGTGACATTTTGATGTTTCGATTTAGAGTTATAAATGTGAATTTCATTAGAAAGGACCTAGTAGTAAACTTTGAAAGTATGATGGGGAAAGGTGTGATGACTAGTTGAACATGCATGCAAAAATAAGGATTTGCATGTCAATTTCCCCAACATGAAGTGGCCGCCATGGCAAGAGTGGATGGGCAAAACATGTCATGAAACATGTTTTGTTGGTGCATTAGGGTGAAATAATAAAATAAAGAGCATGGGCAAAGAAAGAAAAAAAATGGTCTCATCCATGCTTCCCCGGCCGTGAGTTGAGAGAAAGGAAAAGAAAAAATTTGGTTCATCCATTCTCATTTTCTTTGGGCTGAAAATTCTAAGAAGGAAGGAAATTTTGCTCCATTTTTAGTTTAGAAGAGATCTAGAAGGAGATTTGGCTATACTTGCATCAAGATTAAGGTATGTTAAGGTTGTGTCATGAGATTCATGCTTGTTTTGGTTGCTAACTTGATGTGCATGTTAGCCATGGTTCAAATCCTTGCTATGCCATGAAAAATGGTATTTGGCCAAGGTTGATATTGTGTTAAAGCCATTGCATGCTAAATGTGAAGCTTGTTGATGATGCATGTAATGATGGATTGACTACTCTTGAAATTTCTTTTTAGTATTCTTGAGTAGCACATTGAATTCTTTGTTTAACCATGACCGAAGTTGAAAGAGTATGGTTGTGATGTATTCGCCATGGTGCATTCATGAGCATGATTTATGCTTGTTACTTGATTGGTAAAATTTGTGTTTGGATGGGTATGAACCCCTTGAGATTCGGCCTTGCACCTATATGTGTATACATGTTTGCACATGATGTATTGGCATGACATATATACTATTTCAAGTTATATATTTGCTTGTGATGATGTTTCGGTTATGAAGTACATGAGAGATGTGTATTGAGCTACAATATGTAATCGTTAGTTAGTAAAATGCATGCTGTTTTTGTGTGGTATTAAGTGCATAATTGGCCTCAACATGGACATGCATATTCGCCACATGAGGGGAAATTGGTGTGCATGCATTCGGTTAGAGGCAAGCATATTGATGCCTATTCTTGGCTTAGAAAATTTGGCTAAGAGGAATATTAACTAATGTGTTGAGTTCGATTCGTGATTTCGTACATATGCGACTTTGATGCCTAATGAGCATATATATTGGCTAGGTATCTTGAATTCCTCTTCGATGCTCAAATGATAAAACCAATTTATTTGTTAAATTAAGCTCAAGAGCAAAGGGAGCTAAATCCGATAAGGGAAGGAAAAAGTCGTCGAATAGCCGTCAAATCGTTCGACCACGTCCGAGGTAAGTTTTCGAGTATCGAAACTTAGATTTTGATTCGATTGAATGAAGTAATAAGCAATCGAAATTGTGCCTTTGTATGTGGCCATTGAGCGAAATGATATTTTGCTAAGTTAATTGTGCATAAAAGTTGTGTTATGAAATTGAAACAAAGATGTGTATGAATGTTCGAGTGATATCGGGCTAAGCCGAAGGCAATTGTGCGAGTTATGATATCCGGCTAAGCTGAAGGCAATTAGGCGAGTTATGATATCCAGGCTAAGCCCAAGGCAATTGTGCAAATTGTGATATCCGGTTAAGTCCCAAGGCCTTTGTCGGGTTACCATAACCGGCTATGTCCCAAGGCGTTTGAACGAGTAGCTATATCCGGATAAACTCCGAAGGTATGTGATTCGAGAACTTTGAACTTGCTGGAAAATTTTCAGTTAATGCACTTGTGAAATTCCCAACAACAAGGTATGTTTTGTGTGTGCTTCGCACACTATGAGTAAGTGCGTATGAATATTCGCTCTAATGATAAATGAGCTATCGGCATTAACTAGGCCGTTATTTGTGTATGAATATAAGAGTTGGGATTGTGAAGTAAGCATGTCTTTGAGAAATTGTGCATATGAATTATTGTTTAGCTACTTGAATGCTATGCTTTGGTTGTGTGTATATTATGGCTCAAAACTTACTAAGCATAAATTGCTTACTCCGTTTCTTTGTTTCTCTGTTTATAGATTTTGCTCGTTAGCGATCGGATTCGGGATCATAGAAGTTGAAGTCAACCACACTATCAAAGCCCTTTTTGGTACTCCTTTAGTTGAGTTTTGGATATGGCATGTATAGGACCACCCTCAGTTGTTTTTAAGTACTTTGTGATGTATATGTGTGCGGCCATGCGAAAATGGTTCGTAAAAGTGGAGTATGGAATTTGACCATATGTGGTTTGTAATTATATTTGGTTTCATGATGTGATTATGGTTTGGAATGAGAGTGTTGGTCACATGCTCAGCCATTGGAATGGCTAAATATGATCATATGTGGACCTAAGTATGACTAGACTATAGTTGGTCCATGGGAACTACAATATAGGTAAAGCCTACCTTAAAAACAGAGGCTGCCAGCTGCAGTGACGTGGATGTGAAAAATCACCAAAATTTGTAGGAATGGTGTTAAATAGTGAATAAATTATGTGATCGAACCTTGACGAGTCTATTTTCATATGAAAGTAACGAAACGATCATATGAACAGTATACTGAGAGATATTAAAGTTCTCGTGAGACAGGGCCAGAACGGTTTCTGGGTCCCCTGTCGCGACTTTGAAAATTTACCATAAATTATCCAGAATGAATTAGAAGTCATGCCTTATATTTCTAGATTCCTTTTTCAGTCTAGTTTCATTAGAAACAAACGGCATCAGTATTGAAACCCTGTACAGAGAGATATTCAAGTTGTAACGCGCGAAGGTCAGTGTAGTCGACCCCTGTAACATGGGTGACTTTAACTAATAAACTGTACCAATTAGCCCGACAAAAATTCTAGAAAAAAATTCAGGGATGGATATATGAGTCTAAATTCAGAGAAAATTTACGGAATCAGTTTCCGAGTTCTGTAACTCGAGATATGCTTTTTAAGGCAACAGTGACGCAGTTTTCCAGCTTGCCTGGGAATGTCAAGTTGGTCGGTGCTATAAGTGGTTTTGGCTTGTTAACCCCTCGTGTCCGACACCGGCAACGGTCTCGGGTTCGGGGTGTTACACTCTTCCCCTTCCTTTCACCAAAATGGCAAGGTGCGGCTCCCCAACGCCATTGACTTGCCCCAAATACCTGCAAAGAAAAGAGACAGAGTGTAGCATAGTAAAGCAGAGACAATAAGAAAAAAAAAAGAGAATTATTGTAATTAAAACAACTATACAGGTCGAACTTCTGTAAGATTCAAACAGGGATGAAAATCGAATACAAGAAAAATACAAAAAACAACAATTTTTTTAAAAAAACAAGTAGTTCATTTATTTATTTTATTTTGCAAAAATAGAAATAAAAAAACTGTTCTTACCTGCGCTGTCTTGTTCTTCGTTGTGCGAGGTGATGCCACTGTCTCCGATGAAAAATAGTACCATCGGATGAGAGAAACTGAAAGGTTTCTTAAAAATTTTAGGGTTTCGTCATTTTTATTTCAAATCGAGTTTCTAAAAAGAGTTAAAAGGGTTTAAAAGGTTTTTTTTTAAAAAAGAAATTTAAAAATGGGGCTTTTTTTTTCTCCAGCCAACAGAGGCAACAACCGTCGTTGCTGATGACTGGTGGTCACGATGGCTTGCGGCGACCCCATCACCAGGCAATAGGACAGCTACAAAGAAGAAAAAAAAAAGAAAGCAAATTTTAAAAAAAAAACAAATGGGGAATCAAATTTTTTGGAAAATTTTAACTTAAATAGGGCATTGGAACGGCAACGTTTTGGGCATGATCCGTCAACCCGACCCCCCTAGGATCCGCGTGTTTTTTAAAGAGGGTCTAATTGCTGCTTTAGCCCTTCCGCCTTTTTGCTACTTTTCAATTTCGTCCTATGTTATTTTTATTTTGTTTATTTTTACCACTTTATTTTACTTTCTTATTATTTAGTTCCCCAATTTGCCAAAAGAACGGTGCGTTTAATGAGGTTTGGGATAATTACTAATTTGAGCCCTATTTATTTTCGCATTTTTATTTTATTCATTTATTTACTTGTTTATTTATTTTATTACAATTTATGCTTTTAATTTCATTTTAATTCTGGTTCAGTCCTTGGTTTATTTAATTTCAACCTTTTATGAATTGTTATTTATTTATTTATTATTTCTTTACCTTTTTTAATACTCAAAATTCATGTTATTTATATTTCCTTTTTATTATGCATTTTCTCCTTATTATTATTATTATTATTATTATTATTATTATTATTATTATTATTATTATTATTATTATTATAGTAACTATAATATGATTATTGCTATTATTACTATAAATTATTGTTTTTACCATCATTATAGTTGTATTATCATTACTCACTAGCATAGCATTTTATTTTATTGATTTATTTATTTGTTCATTTATTTTTTACTTATCATTTTAATATCATCATTTTATTTTTACCGTTACTATGTTACTTTAGTTTGCTAACATTCATGCCTTGTATCACATTAACAAATATTCGTCCATTTTATTACTAGACCTAGATAAATTAAAAAAGCATATTGTTAAGGTTGCATTCGTTTTATCATAAGAATATGAAATATTTTAAAGAAAAAAAAACCAAGACAATGTTCATTATTTTTGAAATTAGAGGAGTCGTGCTCCTAACTTACGGAGTATGGTTTCTTTCTAA
The DNA here is from genome assembly GCF_025698485.1 of Gossypium arboreum. Taxonomy (NCBI): domain Eukaryota; kingdom Viridiplantae; phylum Streptophyta; class Magnoliopsida; order Malvales; family Malvaceae; genus Gossypium; species Gossypium arboreum. The sequence continues at coordinate 6,622,886 of NC_069071.1, forward strand.
AACCGATATAGTTGAATATCTATTTTAAAAATATAAAAATGAGATTTAAGTAATGACCAAATGTCGATCATTCTTGTTTTCGAGGATTTAAGGCATCATGTCCTAACTTACGGGGCACGATCTTTTCTTCTCCATTAACTTGAAATAAGACTTTTTCGTGAAAATTAATTTGGTTAAACGATATTTTAATATCATGCAAAAAGGGATCGTGTTTTAAATTCTCTTCAAATTTTCAGTTATCGACATTAGAATATTAAGTAATCAATTAGGTACCAATTTTGGGTGTTATGAGGGCATTAATCCTTCTTCATACATAACTGACTCTCGAACCCATTCTTGATTTGTAAGACCGAATATTACTGTTTTAGTAAATCTAACGTTTTGTTAAAACGACTGAGTTTTGAAGTGATCTAATCACACCTATATAAAAGAATTAGTGGTGACTCTATTTTCGTTTTTTTAAAATGAAAGTCGATTTGCAAAAAGGTTTCGACACTCAAAAGAGAAAATGTTTAACATGGTTGAACTATTGTTGTCCTATGTCCACAATATAAAAAGTCCAGTATGTAACGTTACAATAACAATTTGATGATCACTAAATGTTGCTATATGTTCAGTATTTGAGATGACACTTGAAACTTATATCATCTGAACGAACTGTCACTATACCTATATAATGAAATCTATGGAAGAATTCAAGAAAGATTGAAAACTGAATCACAATAGTGTTTTTCATTCATAGCCTTTACAGTGCCAAACTTGATCAATTTATAATACTCAAGACTTTAACAAATGACTGACTGTTAATAGCTAACTAACAGGAATCAGCTAAGCTTCTAACTACCAACTGTTAACTTTCATAACTGCTCTCATTCCTTAACATGCTCCCATCACCCTGATTCTCACTTCTCAACATGCTCCCAGCATCCAGACAGCTTTTTGCAAACACCTTAAGACACGACCTGAATTTTGTAAACAAAGGCAGTGACAGAGGTTTTGTAAACACATCTGTAACTTGCTCCTGTGCTGGAACATGCCCTACACTTAGCATACCAGCAGCAACCTTTTCCCTAACAAAGTATAAGTCTAACTCAACTTGTTTAAACTTAGAGTGCGTGACGGGATTGGCAGAAACAACAACAGCTCTAGAGTTATTGCAACATACTATTGCCTTTCATGAAGGTGAAACATGCAGCTCAGACAAGAGAGACTCTAACCATATCACCTTAGTGACTGAATGAGCGAGCCCTCTATATTTAGCCTCTGCGGTTGAGCGAGAGACTACTTGTTGCTTCTTCGACCCCCAGGCTATAGAATTACCTCTAAGAAAAACACAAAATCTCGAGGTTAACCTTCGATCATCAACATCAGTGCCCCAATTGGCATCAGAATAGCCAACCACATCTAAGATAGCAGTTGTAGTAAAACGAATACCATAATCCAAGGTACCTTGTAGGTATCGAAGAATACATTTGATAGCTCTGAAATGCTGATCAAGAGGGCGATGCATGAACTGGTAGATTTTATTGACAGGAAAAGTGATATCTGGTTGGGTTATGACCACATACTGCAGAGCTCCCACAATGCGACGATATTCAGAGGCATTTTCAATAACACAACCAGTGTGCTGGGATAAAATGGAAGACGTGACCATAGGTATAGGACAGCTATTTGCCTGATCCATTTTAGCCTTTCGAAGAAGATCGAGCACATACTTCCTCTGGCTGAAAAACAACCCATTTGAGGTAGGAGAGACCTCAATGCCAAGGAAATAGTTTAGAGGCCCTAAATCCTTCAGAGAAAAACGAGTATCCAAATCAGTAACAAACTGATCAATGCTGGCCTGATGATTGCCAGTCACGATTATGTCATCAACATAAACTATGACGTATAAAAGAATATTCCTAATTTTTTTAATAAACAGAGAGCCATCTGACTTAGCCAAAGAAGATTGTGAAGAGAGCAGAAAATCGCGAAGCTTAAAAAACCAGGCCCTAGGAGCTTGTTTAAGACCGTACAAAGCCTTCTTTAATTTGCAAACTAATGGTTGATCACTATGGTTCTGCTCGGATCCAGGTGGTTGAAGCATATAAATATCTTTGGACAGATCACCATTGAGAAAAACGTTGTTGATGTCCACCTGTCTGGGTTGCCATCCGAATTGAACAGCCAAAGCTAAGAAAACCGGAATGGTTGTGAGCTTCACAACAAGACTAAAGGTGTCCTGAAAATCAATTCCAACCTCCTGTAGATACCCTTTAACCACCAAACGTCCCTTGTAGCGAGCAATAGTGCCATCCAAATGCCTTTTGATCTTAAAAGCCCACTTGCACCCCACAACTCTTCGGTGTACAGGTAAAGAAACCAAATCCCAGGTTTCATTTTTCAGAAGAGCGTCATACTCGTGCTGAGCTACGAGCGTCCATTCCTTACTGGCCAAGGCCTCTTCAATCGTAGCAGGCTCAACCTCACTAAGCTTAGCAGAGAAAACTTTGGGTTTAAAAATTCCATTCTTAGACCTAGTTAACATAAGATGAACATTAACAAGAGAATAACGAGCCAAAGATTCTTGAGAATTGGTAAGGGAGTTCGAGGTAGCAGCATCACTTGAAGAAACAGCCTCTAATAAAGCATAAATATCAGACCTCATATGGAGATTGGTGGACTCCTCAAGAAGCTGGCCAGAAGATGAAAGAGTAGTCGGTGACATACTAGCTGGATCAGACTAAGCTGAAGAAACAGAAGCTGACCTAGACCCAACATGTTGACTCCTAGAGGGTATTACAATAAGAATTGAAGGTTGCTGGTGTTGAAAACCAGGTGAACCTTCGATTGAACGAGCAAGGCTTACAAAAGGGAAGCATGCCTTAACACCACATGCCTTGAAAGGAACACCCGCATGTTGTCATCAAGACACTTATATCCTTTGTGAACAGGACTGTATCCAAGAAACACATATAGTCTGGACCGAAACTGAAGTTTATGAGTGTTAAAAGGCTGGAGATAGGGATAACACCTACAGGCAAATACCTTGAGATGCTCATAGCTAGGTACAACCTTATACAACACCTCATAGGGTGATCGACCAGTAAGAACAGCAGTTGGAAGCCTGTTGAAAAGGTAGGCAGCACTGATGAACGCATGAGCCCAAAAACGCATGGACATATTAGCTTGAGCTAGCAAGGTCAAACCAGTATCTACCAAATGTCGATGCGTCCTTTCCACTAGACCATTTTGTTCAGATGTATGGGGACAAGATAAATGATGATGAATACCAAGCTGAGAAAGAACTTTTGGAAAAGAGCGAAACTCCCCTCCCCAATCTGTTTGGAGAGCTTTAATCTTGTAACCAAATTGAACCTCCACCAATTTTTGTAGATGGAGAAATTTCGTCAAAGCCTCAGACTTATGTTTGACAAGATATAACCATGTGTACCTGGAATAGGCATCAGCAAAATAAATATAATAAAAATGCCCTTTAGAGGCTATAGGAGTAGGACCCCATATATCGGCTACAAGTAGTTCAAAAGGAGTAGTGTACACCATTGTTGAGGGAAAAAATGAAAGTTTATGAGATTTACCAAGCTGACAGGTTGAACAAACTGAAGTCATCTTACATTGCTTTGAAACAATATTGCACTATTGAAAAACTGTCGTAACAGTCTTATTACAAGGATGACCAAGGCGTTTGTGCCATAGGTTAAAAACCAAACTAGAAGAGCTAGCTAACTCCAGTGAAGTGGTGTGAGCAGTAGCAGAAAAAGTTGATGCAGCAGCACCGGGACATTGAGAGTCTGACAAATCGAACTGATACAAGCCATTATGTATGTGGCCCACCAGCAGGATGGTCCCTGTCTTGATATCCTTCACAAAGTAATGAAAAGGATGAAATTAAAAATAGACTTGATTATCATTAGCAAATTGGGAAATAGATAAGAGATTTTTGCAGATTTTTGGAATATGCAACACACGTTTCAGATGGAAAACCTTGGTAGAACTTGCAAAAGAAGAAGAACCAATGTAGGCTACTGGCACAGAGGCACCATTGCCCATGAATAGACTGTTATTACCTGTATATGGTGTTGCCTCATGCAAATTATTCAGGTCACTTGTAACATGATTGGAACCCCAGAATCAGGGTACCAAACCTTCTTGTTCAACTCCTGGTCATTCGTGGAAGCAGTGTTAACTTGCAAGCCAAGACTGCAGTGAGAACAACAAGGAGAATCTCAACAGGATGAACTTGACACATCTTGGAACTGATACAATAGACTTGCATGGGCTGATTAGACACCCCCTCAAAGGACTCATCAAACCTATAATAGCACTTCTGAACAACGTGACCAATCCGACCACACAACTAGCACTGTGGCTTATTGTGAGCAAACCTCCTTCCTCGGCCCCTGCCTCGAAATGAAAGAGAACCATGGCCCCTATAAGGTGGTCGAGAGCCACGTTCAGACTACCTAACATCTTTGTCATGACCAGTACCCCTATCGTTGGATCGACTTTGGTGAGCCATATTAACTTGTAAAGGCATGCTCAAAACTAAATCTTACTGTCGAGCTTCACAATCAGCAGCATTTCAACAAGAAAATTAAGTGAAACTGTCAGATTTTAGAATATTTGAGTATATCAAATATGATTCTAAAAATATTCTATCCCTAACTTTAAGGCTGTACAGTATCCCTGCAATTATTCTATTTTCCTAACATAAAGTTACCTTAGTTAGGCTAACTATGTGTATAAATATGTATGTAATCTCTTGTGGAAAATAAATAGAAAATATCCTGTTTTTCTACATGGTATCAGAGCTTGTTGTTTAGCTCGATTTACGGTTTTTAGTGATTTATTTGCTTTTTTTTTCGACTCCCAACCAGTCCTCAAGTCTATAGAACTTGTTCGGACACAACATGACCGAATCGTCAAGACCAAGAATAACTGGGAGGGCTCGAAATTTCGTAAACAACTCAAACCCAATGAGTGAGTTTCAGAATATCTAAGTAGCCTCAAAGCTAAATGGAAAAATTATCTGAAATGGTCCCAACTGGTCCGTACCTTCTTGAAAGGAAGAGGAAAGTGAGTCACTTACTCGGGCGGACCTAAAGAAGGGGACCCTAAGTTTGATGCTTGGGATGAACAAGACTCTATGGTAATGTCTTGGTTATGGAACTCTATGATGCCGAAATCAATGATACATGCATGTTTCTTAGCACATCCAAAGAAATATGGGAAGTCGTGAAGCGACTTATTCTAAAGTTCGAGATGTCGCTCAAATCTATGAAATCAAGACTAAGATTTCATCCACCAAGCAAGGAAGTTGATCAATCACGGAGTATTCCAATCTGTTGCAAAGCTTGTGGCAAGAGATGGATCATTACCAGTGTATTCGGATAAAGTCAAGAAAGATGCAAGACTTCAAAAGGTTTGTTGAAAAGGATCGAATTTATGATTTTCTTCTTTGGATGAATGTTGAGTTTGATGCAGAAGAGTTCAAATACTTGGAAAAGAGGAACTACTATCACTAAATGAAACAATTGCAATTGTTCGTCTTTGAGGAAGGAAGAAGAGGAGTTATGGTGGAGAACAATCAAGTGGATAGTTCACCTTGGTTACTAATGCAAGAAATGAGAGGAGATTTGGCTGGAGCGACCAATTAGTGAAGATAATAGATGATAGAACGTACAAAGTCTTTAAACAAGGATTCCGTATGGTGCACCCTCTTGCAAAAAGGCTTGTCACACTAAAGACAGATCTTGGAAACTCTATGGGAAGCCACGGACAACAAACAAAAATTTTTCGTAAAAAGGTGGACAATCAAAGGGACAAGGACGAGCAAATACAGTTAGACAACTAGATGAAAAAACAATTCTCGTGAATTACTTATTGAATTCAATAAAGAAGAAATTGAGAAGTTAAAAATTTGTTGGGATCATTGGAAAAACTTCTTCAAAAGGTACTTGTAGTTTGGCCTTTTCGGTATATCCTCTCCTCAAAGTTCTAAAGTCTCAAATGCAGATACCAAAAGTTCTTGGGTCATTGACTCAGAGCTACTGCACCACATGACCCACTCTCACAAAAATTTATTTCATATACACCTTGTTCTAGTAGTAGAAAAATAACAAGAGTGATGGTTCTGTGATCACAGTTGCCATCAAGGTGATATTGTTATAAACAAAAACCTTACACTTAAAAATGTCCTTCATGTTCCAAAATTATTTACCAATCTTTTATCCATTAAAAAATTACCAAAGGCTCTAATCAGTAAAGTGGTTTTCTATCACAATCGGTGTCTTTTTCAGAATGTAATACGAGGAGGATGATTGGACATGCTAAGGAAATAAATGGCCTATACTATCTTGAAGAATCCAAAGAAGAAGTTAGTGTTCAATTCCTCACATTTATCTCTCATATCCGAGTCTATTAAAACCAATAAAGACCAAATTTGGCTCTATCACCTTCGCCTTGGTCACCCATCGCTTAAAGTCCTTAAAATTATGTTTCCTTCACTATTCAAAGGATTAACTGTTGAAAAATTTCATTGTGATATCTCGTGAACTTGCAAAACATAAACGTACCTCTTTTTCAAGAAGCAATAAAAGAACATCCACCCTTTTACTCTTGTTCATAGTGATGTTTGGGGCCATCCAATATTTCAAATATTTCGAGCTCGGTGGTTTGTATCATTTATTGATGATTGTACTCGTGTGTCTTGGATTTTTCTTTTAAAACAAAAATCTGATGTTAGGTCTGTCTTTCCAATTTTTTACAACATGATCAAAACACAATTTGGGGTCGAAATAAAAAGGTTTAGGTCAGACAATGCCAAGGATTATATCAATCAATTCCTCTTAACATATTTTCAAGAAAGAGGCATTATACATGAGTCATCTTGTGTTAGTACACCCCAACAAAATGGTGTAGCCGAAAGAAAGAATGGTCACATTTTAGCCATTACAAGAGCCCTATTGTTCCAAAAAAATGTCCCTAAACAATATTAGGGGGAGGCTGTTCTAATTGCTACTCATTTGTTAAATAGATTGCCTACAAAGGTCCTTGAATCTCAAAGTCCTATGCAAGTTCTAGCCAAATTTTTCCCGATTTCAATATCTCCAGTAATCTTACTCCCAAAGTATTTGGTCAGTGTCGCCTTTGTCCATGTTCATTCTCAAAATAGAGGAAATTTGATCCACGGGCATCAAGTGTGTCTTTCTTGGATATTCTTCCACACAAAAGGGTACAAGTGCTATCATCCAACCTCAAAAATTTTTTTTGTAACGGTGATGCTACTTTTCTTTGAACAAGAAAATTTCTTCACTCGTCCTTATCTTCGGGGAGATTTTATTCACGTAAGATAATGACAAAGAATTCTTTCTTCTTGACATTCCAGCTCTGTCCAAAGAACCAAACACTTCAATTCCAGCTCTGTCCAAGAACCAAACACTCCCATTCCAGCTCCTGTCCAAGAATCAAACACTCTCACTCAAACCTTACCGCTACCCAACCCGCCCAACTTGAAACAATGACCCTATACAACCTGAAATCGAGCCTAGTACACCCAAATCACCAAGAGGAATTCAGACACTACTCGTCAATCTTGGTTTACTCAAAGAAGAAGCCACCAAAGTGCAAGTTCAATCATCTTCTTCTCCTATACTACCTGAGGTAACTGCTGAACCTACTTTGAATTCTAATACTATAGATTTAGATGATTTTCCCATTGCTATTAGAAAGGGAACTAGAGCTTGTACAAAACATCCCTTTCACCTATTCATGTCTTACAAAAACTTGTCTCAAAACCACAAAGCCTTTCTTACTAGCCTAAATTCTATTTCCATTCTTAAAACTGTATTTGAGGCATTAGAAGATGAGAATTGGAGAAATTCCATGAAGGTTGAAATGGAAGCTCTTGAAAAAAATAATACATGGGACTTAGTGAAATTACTGGAAGGAAAGAAACCGGTGGGATGTCGCTGAGTGTACACAGTGAAATATAAGTCAGATGGCTCTTTAGAGAGGTACAAAGCAAGGTTGGTTGCTAAAGGGTACACTCAAATGTATGGGATAGACTATCTTGAGACATTTGCCCCTGTTGCAAAGATGAACACTGTAAGAGTGTTGCTTTCACTAGCTGCTAACTGAGGCTAGAAATTACAACAATTTGACATCAAAAATGCTTTTTTACACGGTGACCTTGAGGAGGAAGTCTATATGGATGTTCCTCCAGGATTTGGTCCAAATACAGGACAGGCAGTTTGTAGATTTAAAAAAGGCTTTATATGGACTAAAACAGTCCCCGAGGGCTTGGTTTGGGAGATTTACCAAAGTGATGCTCAAGTTGGGGTATAAACAGAGTCAAGGAGATTATATTTTATTCGTAAAACATTCATCTTCAGGGGGAGTGGCTGCTTTAATAGTCTATGTTGATGATATTATTGTGACTGGTGATGATCTAGAAGGAATGGAGAAGTTAAAAAAATGCCTAGTAAAAGAATTCGAAGTCAAAGAGCTAGGTAAGTTAAAATATTTCCTTGGTATTGAAGTGGCACACTCGGAAGGAATATTCATATCTCAAAAAAAATACATAGTTGATTTGTTGACGAAAACAGAGCAAGTTGGGTGTAAACTAGCAGAGACACCCATAGAGGTGAACCACGGACTCGGAGATGTATTAGAAGATACAGCAGTTGATAGAAGGTCATATCAAAACTTGTGGGAAGCTTATTTATTTGTCCCATACCGGACCGGATATTGCCTATGCAAGAGGTGTTGTAAGTCGGTTTATGCACAATCCTAAGGAATCACATCTTAGTCTCAGTATATCGATTCTACAAGACTTAAAAGGTACGCCAGGCAAAGGAATCTTATTTAAAGAAGGAGAAAATTTAACCCTTGAAGCCTATACCGATGCAGATTATGCAAGATCTATGGTTGATAGAAGATCAACCTCTGGTTACTGCACTTTCCTAGGAGGCAACCTTGTGACTTGGAGGAGTAAAAAACAAAACGTTGTGGCTAGATCTAATGCAGAAGCTGAATTTAAGGTAATGGCTCTTAGAGTTTGTAAGTTGTTATGGCTAAAGATTATATTGGAAAACTTGAAGATCAAGTAGGAAGGTCCAATGAAGTTGTATTGCGATAATAAGTTTGCTATCAATATCGCACATAATCCAGTTCAACATGATCGAATGAAGCACGTTGAGGTGGACAGGCATTTCATAAAGGAAAAACTGGACAATGGCTTAATTTGCACTCCATTTGTGTCCATCGATGAACAACTAGTAGATATACTTACCAAAGGATTGTCTGGGAAGTTGTTTTAGAAATTAGTAAGCAAACTGAGAATGGATGATATCCACTTCCCGACTTGAGGGGAGTGTCGATTTCGAATATTTGAGTATATCAAATATGATTCTAAAATATTCTATCCCTAACTTTAAGGTCATGCAAGATCCTGCAATTATTCTGCTTTTCCTAACATAAAGTTACCTTAGTTAGGCTAACTATGTGTATAAATATTTATGTAATCTCTTATGGAAAATAAATAGAAAATATCCTGTTTTTTTCACAATGGCTGAAGCCACAATACGGATGGACTCATACTCTATTGGCAAGCCAGCGAGAATAATACTGTTTTACTCTTGTTCAGAGATGGGATTACCAGCAGCCAACAAGGTGTCACACAGACCTTTTATGTTGGCCAAGTACTCTTTAATAGTGAGATGACCCTTCTTCTGAGAATACAAAGAATACCGTAAAGTAGAAACAGAAATAGTAGATTTGGTAGCAAACCTTCGAATAACTATGCTCCAGACATCAAAACTTGAAGTAGCAGTAGTAAGATGCACCAAAATATCATCAAAGATTGTGGATAACAACCATGAAGCCAACAACTTGTCTTACTGCTTGTGGACCAAGAAAGTTGGGTTAGGCACAAGATCACCATTGTCATCAACAAGAGACTGTGGAGGAACACTAATAGTGCCAATAACGAAATTTTGTAGCCCGTACCCCTCAAGAATCAACAAGATCTGTTGTTTCCACAAAAGGAAGTTGTGCGCCCCGAGCTTTACAGTATCATGTTTGGGAAAAAGGTGAACTTTCCTCAAAGAACCATTCCCAAGATCAGGGGAGGAACCAGCTACAGGTGTAGTCGTATGAACCGAGGGATGATTATCACCATTATTCCCTGAAATCCCATCAGTCGCCATTAAAGAGAAAAAAATCAAGGCTCTGATACCATAATAAAATCTATGGAAGAATTCAAGAAAGATTGAAAACTGAATCACAATAGTATTTTTCATTCATAGCCTTTAGAGTGCCAAACTTGATCAATTTACAATACTCAAGACTTTAATAACTGATTGACTGTTAACAGCTAACTAACAGGAATCAGCTAAGCTTTTAACTACCAACTGTTAACTTCCATAACTGCTCTCATTCCTTAACATGCTCCCATCACCCTGATTCTCACTTCTCAACACTATACCAACCCACAAGACCATTGGTATTGATAGCAAATCAAATCAACTATTGTTTACGATAATTTTACAGATAGTTTTAATTTGGTGATGCCTAAACCATCGATATAAGCCCTTTGACCTATTTTGACGACCTCTTTTTTCATCAACATGTACCAATGGTGATTTTTGCATTGGATTAACCACTTTGACCGTTGGTATATGATTTTTAGATCTATAATGGAATTTTTATTTTTAGCGGTGTTTTTCAAACTGTCATTATATGACAATTTGTTTGTAGTAAACTTTTGCACATTTAAGTTATAGACCTTCACAAATATTGGACTTAACAACTTCTAACTTTGGAACAATTTCCATTAACATTTACCTTCAATATTCAACCACGCCAATTCTCTTTTATTATCTCAAAATTTGTCGAAACACCACTTGCTAGTTAAAATCTCCACCAGTAATTGGCATTTCATTGTAGCAAATCTCCTCTTACATTTTTCTGAACTTTGAAACACAATTTGCACCATGATGAGTCTTGAATCATTGCTTTGATACTATTTATTGAAAATTTGTATGGAAAACATGAGATCGACTGTACTTGAAGGAGATAATATCTTAACTGGGTTCAGCCCTTCTAACCTATGTATAGTATCCAGAAAGGATAGAAGTCACTCTACTAATAGAAATCTTACTATTGTTTTTTCTTGGGTGAAACTACTAACTTGTTTTGAAAAATATCATGACTCACTTGTTAATTGAGTAAAATTAGAAACTCTCCTAAAAAAAGGGGGAAAGATTGTATGAAATAGGGATATCATTTTTCAATAATTTAATGTCATATTAGCAATGTTATCCTGAATTTCAAGATTTATATTTGGATTTAATTTTTTTCAGGATGAAAATACTAATGTAACATTAAACTATTGGAAAAGGAATATAGATGATGTGGCGTCCCTATTTCATAGAATTTTTTCCGCTTAAAAAAATGGTAAAAATACATCCATCGTCTCCATACTTCTAAAGGCTTCTTATCCTCTATAAAAGGGTATATTACTTAATTACCAAATCTACCTCTTAAGCGATTTAATCTTCGGCCAATAAAAAAAATCAAAATCCAAACTATATATTTTCAATTACAATTTGGTTGATATATAAATAATAAAACTTAATTAATTTAGCAAGTTACTTGACTCAAGTATTAGGATACTTGAGTTATTCACAGCTCGAGTTTATTTCTAACTCAACAATGTCTTATTCGGATTTAAGGTTTTCTCGAATTAAACTTGAGTACTTCTAAATAAAAGTATCTAGTTTAGACTATACTTACAAAATCCTTCCTAAATTCGATATGTATTTTAAAAAAAGTTATAATCAGTGATTTGAAATTAATAGTAATGCTTTTTTTTTGTTTTTTTTCTCCTCAATTGATTTCTTTTTCAAAACTATTAATCATTTCCAAATTCCACCTACCTAATAATCAAAATGTTTGCTTTGCTCGTCCTTTATAGTTTCTTTCTTTTTGGCTCAAAGGTACTTGGTTAATTAAGTTGCAAACACAAGCATAATAATAACACCTAAAAGCAAGATAAATCATGTCAAATGTTTCACTCTTCTAGTCGCCATTGTTCTTCCCTTTTTACTGTTTCAAGGTCAAATATTTTCCTTTATTTGCAAGGTGAAACAGGGTATGTTTTTGCCTATATGAAATAGGAAAATCCCATGTCTTTCTAGCTTAGGTGAAACAGGAACAAGCGTGCAAATTAAAACTATAGTCTATAGTATGATCAGAAGTGTGAATTTCAAGATACTTTTAGGAGATCAAAACAAATTAAATGTTACATTTAACATTTTGAATTTATAGAATTTCAATATAGTCTATAATATCATCAAATGATTATATTAATTTTAACAAATAATTGAGATAGTGTTAATTGAATGTTGAAATCACCTTTGGTTTCTGCTAATTTTTCATTTCATGTTCCCTAAATTTAACACCAATTCACAATCACTATAAAAGTTTTTTTAATCATAAAGTAAAAATTACAATCAATAATTATAAGCATTGAACTAAATAAATAACTCATTTCAAACTACCATAAATCTGAATCAAACCCTCGTATTATGGGATAGCTCAAAATTTCCAAGGTCTCCGCCTTACCGTTAAGTTAAGGCTGTATTAGCAACATTTTTATGTTTTCTTTTTAAAGTTTATAAGTATAAATAAAATACAAGCAGAAACGAATAAATACTTGAAATATTATTAGACAAAGTCCAAATATAACAACATCATATGGTGGGTTTGGAGACCACATGATAATATCTCGGGGTAAGAAGCGAACTCATATACTCAAAAATTTAAGATTTCGACATTTGCTAACAATAACAGTACATTATTGATAGCAACATTACTTGAATACACACAATGTAGAGGGACTTTCTGATAATGGAAACTAACAACCAATTACACTACAAATCAATAAAAAGTTGAACCAAGAACAAAAAAAAAAAAAATCAGATATAACCATCAACATGATGCCTAAATAAAATAAGAACTATTGATTGTGATTGGGATAACATATAAGAGCTGGTTGAACACCAAAACTTTTGCAGAATTGGATGCAATTGGGATTGAAACAAATTGTACAAGAGTAGAAGGGCAGGTGATGCAATTGTCATAAATTAATTAGATATCCCTCCTATCATTGTTGCAAAGAAGGGATGGGGGTACGCAAGAATTTATGTACAATCTCAACTCTCGACTCTCAAAAGAGAATATCTTCCACTTAGGTGAAGGCAGGGACGGTAGTGGAGAGAACCCATTTGTGTTTGTCAGCACAATTTTAGTAGGTAATTGATTAAATTTCTTACCCTACCTTTTTTACTTTTCTCTATCTCCCCATATGCTTATTATTGAATACCAACCACAAGTCATGTCTTTACATTTATTCTCTTTTATTCAAGTATAGCTTAGTATTTATCTAATTATACATTTAGGCTTAGTGATCTAGAAATCTATTTAGTACAAAGAAAGTTTAAGTTGAACCATAAAAAAATTACAAATGTTAAGATTTGAATCATAATAGCTCTATAAATGACATCTTTTAATAATTGTTGCATTAATTGTTGATTTTTTTATTAAAGGTAGAGATTAGGAGTTGTACGAAATTAGAGTAGATTAAATTTAAACACAAATCCTTTTCCACTTCAATTGTAATTATTATTAATTTATAGATAATAAAAATTACTTTAACCTAAAATAAAATTGTTGAAAAGAATTTTAGTTTGTATTTTTGAAAGACAAGGTAAACATTTATGGTTATATGGCACTACAAAATACCCAACATGGTTGGGGAAAAAAACCATAAAATGTCCAGTAAAATTCAGACATATAAAACTTGACCCAAACGTTGTATCAACCATATTCAAGTGAGTGTATATATCCATCCAACGCAAGACAAATACATTTAATTCAAAAAGTGACTCGACATAGATCCTGTTGGGAGTAGATGTCTAAAAATTAAACTTGAGACACAGGCAGACATGAAGTTGAATGTTTAACTTGTCCATATATATAGGCTTAGTCTCAATGTTCACTATTTACACATTTATGGAAGATATTAGAGCTGCAATTTTGTTGTTCCAAACTTTAAAAGTAAAAACCCCAACGAGTGAATGCAGTAGTAAGTTAAATTGCATTTTAAGGTTTAAATTTGAATTCTCTCCCTCAAAATAATATTGTTAAAGGAAACAGCTACGAATCTAAAAAAGGAAAAAAATTTATAATCCGTAAAACAAATACATTAATCAGATTTTAAGGGTAGATCAAGAGACTATCTACTAGCACTTAGCTATCCAAAATTGTTGAGGTTTCTCAACATTAACGGCTGATGTTGTATTTGGTTGGTTGAATCTCCTAAGTCTTAATTTCTAAATTTCAAACCCTAAATAGGATAGGGTTTATATTAATGCCTTTTTGGAGACATTTAAGGTTTGAAATTAAATGTTTAACCTTCTATCAACAGATGAGATGATTGTTAAAAACTAAAAGGATATATATTCATACTATATAGACTCTTTCACTTCTTTTAATGTATTTAAGTTTGAGATTATTATTCAGCCATTGAATCTTGAATTAAATTAATATAAAAAATTCAAAACATTACATAATTCAATTTGAAACATGTAATTTAGGTTTGACAAAAATTAATTATAAAATTGTATTACTAGTTTCATATTGTCCCAATAAAAATTAATATTAATTCTATCTTTTCAAGGAAAATAAAGAGAAAATAAATCCCAGGTGCCAATTAAAAACCCTTATCGACGAACCGAAAGGAAATAGAAATAAACCTCGGAAGAAGTGGAGAAAATAATGATTTAAAAAGAAAGCAATGATGTATATACCTTTGGTGTAAGATATTTTGATATTCCAAAGTTATATTGGATTTTAATTAAATTTTATAAAATATTAAATTAAATCTTTAAATAGAGATAATTTTAATGATGTTTCTTTCAATCACAAGACTTGAAATTAAATCTTATTTGAAAGATATTGAATTTTTTTCCAACTCAATTTAACATGCATTATATATATGTGTGTGTGTGTGTGGAGGACGTTAGAAAATAAAAGGGAGTTACCTTTATATAGCTATACCAAATGTTGTAACCTTTTTATCGTATCAAAAGAAGTGGTCTTCATTATGGCTAGCTCTGAACTAGACATTGATATGTTCCTTAAATCATTTCAAAGTATATAGTTACATTGATTTTTTTTTTTTTCAAAACCAAGCATATTTGAACCTCAAAAATATATTTGAATGACAAAGAAAAAGGAGAGAAGAAAGTACTGAAAAATACTGATCATGAAGCACATTGAAGGAATATATAATATTATGGGGAAAATGAGAGATGATGTTATAAGAAGCAAAAGAAAACAAATGAGATGGGGTTTTGTTTCTTTGTTTGTTACTTCATTTTTTTTTTTTTTTTTTGCTTTTTGGTAGGGAAATAGTGGTGCCATAAGAACCAAAGCTGGGGGCCACTGTCTTATTTATTTATTTTATTCTTCTTTGTTTTGGAGAAGAAAAGAAAAGAGGAGGGAAAAAGGAAAGAAAGGCTGCCAAAGAATATGGAAAATGGAAATCAAGGTCCTCCCACTCTTTTTCTCGTCCTGTCACTATCCACTCCCCTTTTCCCCGCAATTCCCTCCTTCCTCTCTCTCTCTCTAAACCTATGGTCAATCTTTATGTAACCTCCCTATACTATGCATCTTTAGTGTATTTAGTCCCTCTTGATTTCTTCTTATCATTACATTCCAGGGGGAAGGGATGATAGGGTTTGAACCCGCATTGTCTAGATGTCAAATGGGAACTCTAACTAGTCCTCCAAGCATGTTTGGGTAGTCCCTCTTGATTTTTTTTATCATCCATATTTGTTTTAGTGTCTGTATTTGAGATTCATGATTATATGTTGTTTCTAAGTTTTAAACCTTTATTCTCTACTTAAGTTATCGTTTGGTGCTTTTCCATATTATGATTCTAATGGAATGTGATTGCTAAGAATATGATTGATAGTAAAGTTACTTTACAACGTTTGATATACATTAGAAGGTATCAATTACAATATCGAAAAGTTATATTATCACGTTTAGTTAATTAAGTACTTTCCAAAAACGTAATGATACTTTACCAATTTACCATTCTTAAATAAAAGATGATATTCATGTATTTAATTTTATAATAAATATTATTCTTAACAAATATTTTAGTTATTTATTTAATAATAAAATTTAATTGATAATTCTTAAATTATTATTTTTAATTTATAGTTTTGATTAGTACAAGAAAATTATAATTTTCATTGAAATAAATTAAAAAATCATGTTGATTCCAACTATATACAAAATCATAATTAAAAAATTATAATATATATACAAAATCATGGATATATAAAACTTGTTTGGGGATAAATTAAAAAAACACTTGAAATCACGTTTTATTTAGCTAAAGGCTAATCCATAGGTATATAAAAAAATAGTTAAATCATAGGAATGTAAAGTCATCGGCACTCTAACCCACAATTCCTACACAGTTTAATGGAATATTTCTACTCATTTACTAAAAAATATATTTCATACGCATACAAGTGCTAAATCAAATTTGTAGCTGAAAAATAAAACTTATTTATAAGAATCCGTTAAAGTAATAGAAAAAACCAAGTAGTAGGAAAAAGGAAGGAGGTAACAGTTGTTTCTTCTCTTTTTTTACATTAATTAAGAGACTAATACACTAAATCAATATAAAATAGGGTTAATTTCGTCTTAACATTCTCATCTTTTATCATGTGAATCACGTTGTTATGTTTATCGGAAAGTTAGATTCCAAAAAAAGTAAATAAAACTTGATATACCAAACATTCAAATAACTTTCCAACTAATTAAATTATCAAGAAAGTGACTATTTTTCATCATACCAAACGTTACCTAAGAGTGCAATGTGTCTTACAAATACACTCATACTTTTCAAAATGTGCATTTTCAATTCTTATACAAACTTATTTTAAAATATATATTTTAAATAATTTGATGTATCTTATTTTTAAATATATATAATAACATAATTGAAAATATGCATTTCAAAAGGTAGAAGATTAGAAATGATAAAATTATAACAGAGGGACTATATCCACTAAAAATGCATAGTGCAAGGATATAATATAGAATTTGACAAAAAAAAAAACTTTCTTTTCCCTTCAATCTTTTGCCTCACCGTCCCGTTATTGCTCATCCCTGGAATCCCCGTTTCCCGTTTCAAAATGCAGGTAGTAGATAGGGCAGAGTAACATTTTATGCATTAACTTACAAAAAAAAAAAAAACACTTCATTTTCTTTTAAATTTTTATTTGGGTTTTGGTTCTGTGTTTGGTTGGTGGGAAAGAGACAGAAAGGAAACGTGTGAGAGCAAGAAAGTGGGATAGCAAATAACTATAATATTATATATAATATATAATCTGTCTGTATTGGCTTTAGCGGTTTCCCTCCAGCTGACAAATCCCCACAACATCAAAACATTTATATACTTACTACCATATAATATATATACTTACTTACACTCCCCATAGTACATACATTTTGTATATCTTTTCATAGATTTACTGTTTACTTGAAACAAGTATAGTTTGTGACTGGGTTTTGGGGTTTGGGGTTTTTTATTTTACTTTCATTTTCATATTAGTTTTTGTTTTGTTTTTCTGGGGAGTACTGTCTCTGTCCGTTGTCTCTGCATTTGTCAGTATGTCCCATCAGATGTCTTTCCTTGCCCTGTTGTTTGTTTTGGGGATCACATGGAAACCCCAAAGAGAACACACACCCAGACTCCACCCTCTTCTCTTTGCTACATAAACATGAACCCTAATCTCTCTCTCTATATAATATATATATTTTTCTTTTTCTTTTTGTTGCTAACTTATTATTTAGTCTTATGAAATGTGTTTATCAGTTTCCTTATTGCTGTGTATTCATATATATTAATGTGAGTGGAGAAAATACAGAATAAGTTACTCATTTTTGAAACGTCAGAGTTGTGCAGAGTTTTCTGCACTTCCATTGTGTAATTCAGAAGTAAAAATATTCTCATTCAAACAGGTATTGGATATATCCAATATCTCCATTCAGTAATTATTTTCCTTAAAGAAAAAGGAAAAAGAATGAAGTCTTAAAATTGGCCGTCGCAATTAAGAGGAAGAGGGAGTGGGGTGGTGCAACATAAAATTTTGGGTTTAGTAAGTATGAAACGACACCTGACAATTTATGAAGTGACGATTATTTTAACGCTGTTCCCTCCTCTCAAAATCAACGCTCCAACCCCTATCCTATCGACCTTTTTTATTTAATCTGATCTCTAACTATTTTTAAATATATGATTTATCTATATTAATATTAAGTATTTGATGATTAAATATTAGTTCGATTGATATAGATATTATTGTTAATATAAATTTAAATATATTAAAGTGTATTATCTTTTATTTATGAATTATAAAAAAATTTAAAATTTTTAACATTATATCAACATTGTTAACTCAATTAAAAGAATTATAATTTATCCAAAACTACATAACATATTTGAGTAATAATATTTCTTGGGAAGCAGACAGATTGGTAAGAAGAAAAAACAGTAACCGTTGATATGAATACGGGCAGTACATCGTAGGGTAAGGGAGTCAATGATTGTCACTTCATGTGTCCATTAGAAGAGTGGGATTCTTTCACAATATATAATACTAAAATTATGAGGACATTTTATTTTGGTATGATTAGACTGCCCCATCACTATTATGATACGTATAAGGATGAGAATTATTGAGTTATGAGAGAAATGTTTATGAAATAGTTTATTCTTTTCCTCACAATTTAACTGTTGTACATTTTTCTTTGTTTTAGTCATTTTGAAGCTTTAATCTTTGAAGTCTCAATCCTTGAGTATGTTAAAACAGGATTGTGAATCAATAAATCTCTCTATTTTTAATAAAAAATTTATCACTTTAATTTAAAGTCTTTTTGAATGAACGGTGTGTTTATGTGCAATTAGCATAAAAATAACGATTGTGATGATATTAAATATTATAAGAATACTGCAACATAAAAAGAAAAAACTCTAAATGGGCCACACTAAAAATAAACACTCATTCAAAAAGATTTTAGTTAAAGTTTTTTTTTCTTTTTTTCTTTTAAGATAAACAAATGCATGAATGGAAACCAATTTCATTTTTACACAATTTCCATTTAATTTTGAGATTTCTTATCACACTTAAATGGAGCTTTTTATTGTGGTACTTAACTACCTAATGCTAACTTAGGTTATGTTTGATAAATTAAAAATTAAGTGTTAAAAAGAAAATTAGTACTGAAAAATAAGTACTCAAAAATTAAGTGTAAAATTTAAGTTATAAAATTTGTTTGGTATATTACTTAAAATTAAATATTGAATATGATCACATTTTTTGATAAAAGGATAATAAAATCTTAAATAAAATAGAATAGAATAAAAAATTGAATTTATTCTCTATTAAGTGATAAGTAGGTCCCTACTTACTTATCATTTTCCACACTTTTTATAAATAAAAAAATGCTATCTAGTAGTTTTCATTTTAGAACCAAACATGTTTAAAATTTAAGTTGTTAAAAATATTAAATTTTCAACAATGATACAATAAAGAAGAAATACTTATAAGGTTACATAAGTAATTTAACTTTTAAAAAGAAAAATAATATCACTTATTAACCCACTATTCCTAGTTTTACTCTTCTAAATAAACACTACTTTCCTATTACTTTAATTTTTCCACTACAATTAAAAATATTTCCACTAATTTTTATTCTAATTATCTTTATAAATATAATTTTTGAAAAAATTATTTTATAAATATTATTAGTTTAAATTAAAATCACAATAACAAAATAAAGGGAGGGTATTTAAGCTTTAATTTTGAATAAATAAGAATATAAATTTATGCTTTTTTTTTCTCATGTACTTTTTATTAATTAAAATTCTTTCTATATTCTTTTTTTCACCCACATAGTGAGTCCCTCATATGATTAGTCTATACTATTATTAAAGTCCCTAACTAAGATAATATCATAAGTGAACTGAGCTTCAATTCTATTAAAAATTATTAAATAATCAAAATTTTAAAACGAAAATAAGAAAGGTTATATAAGTAATTTAGTTTATTTAATAAATAAAATACAAATTTCATTTTTAAAGATTTGAACTTAGGTGCCTAAAGTGGTAAGATCACAACCTTTTCAACACAATTAAAATCTAATTAACAAAATAAAATCTAATTATTTTAGTAAATTCATGAAATATAATTAACATGATTTTTTTAAAAACACATAAAATTAAAAAAATTTAGTAAATTCACCAAATATAACTAACATGATTTAAAAAAACCCTAAAATTTTAAAAATAATTTATATTCTAAATCCACCCATTAATAAATAACTACACCTAAAATTAACCATTGGATTAAAAAATACTTTTTTGTTTATTAAGTTTTAAATTAAAAGAAATTCTTGTTTACCCACAAAATAAGTGTCATGAATACTAGTATTCATAAAAATGATATTTTATTTAATCTGGAGAAGCGTTTCAATAATAAAAATCTTGAGTGTATCAAATTGATATGATTTTAGTTTTCTAAAATCAGATTAAATCCAAATAAAATTTGCAAATACTTTTAATTGTATTACCAAATAGTAATAATAAAATGTTTAGAAGGAACAACTATAAATACTAGATTATCACACTTAAGATGTGCGAAAAAATTATCTAGAAATATATTTATTAAAACTTATGTAAAAATCAAACGAAACTTTGATTGAGATGGAAAAATTGAAATTTTAAATATTATGATGTCTTAAGTTTAAATTATAATGTAATTTTTATTTTATTAAAAGATAAAAGATAAAAATATTATCATAACAACATGGAATTTTAAATATATGGTGAATAATTTATTCAAATATCATGAGTGATCTTTATCTTACAATACAAACTTAAAACAGAACCTTTGGTTGATAAGCTTCAAGACAATTTGGCTAATCATTGCATATTAAATTTTGAAATCAAATCATTAATTTACAAAACATGAGGTTTGAATATGATTACATGAATCCTAACTTCGTTGTTAAATGGTGCAACTCGATCTCTTCAATTAATTACATCTACGTTATATGAAATTAGCTAATTAATTGAGACCTTTTAGTAAATGTAAATTCAGCCCTCTTCTTATTATCTCATTTGCGTGTATTTTTACTTTTTATTTGAAGTTATCATTATTAAAAAAAAAGTTGTACCTAAGTACTACCCAACCAACACTCAAACCATATAATTATAAAAAAAAAAAATCATCTAAAAAATAAATAGAAAAATTAATATATGTTAACTTTATTGATGTGGCATACATATGAATTGTCATGTGGATACCACAAATGACGAAAATCCCTTTTTTTCCTATCTCTATCCTGATGAGCCGAAACCAAAGCTCTTATTTTTTGTTGAGTAATAGTTCAAATAAGTATTGAATGAGCCCCTCGAAAGCTTGATGCAAATAAACTAATTTTTGTTCGATGTCTACGAGCTATATATCCCCGTTTAATTCTGGTCATTGAATAAAAGAAATTTTGATGAATAACTAACTCTTTCTTTCAGTTATTTTTTTCTAGTTTATTAATAAAAATAAAAATTCCAATGGCTTTTGCTACTCTAACCGTCCCGGCCATGATTTTTCCTTTTTTCTAGGCATTTCATTTTGCCTTGAAATAAGAAATTGTATTGATACTAGGTATAAAAAAAATATTAACTAAAATAAAGGAGTAAATAGAAATGGATAAATAAATAGTGGGTTCCATCGTTTCTATGGTTACTTCTTAAACAGTGAGGTCCTCTTTATACACCGGAGCTCATTCTTTCATTTAAGTTTCTACTGTTACTTCTTAAACAATGAGGTCCTCTTTATACACTAAAGCTCATTCCTTCATATAATTGGTAACTTGTACAGTTCGCACTCTTTGGCTCTACTCGTAAATTTTTCAGTAATAGATCTTCCACAACGAGATCTATCTTATACAGTAATGGTATGTAAGGATGAGGATTAATTGGGCAACTAACCCTATTAGTCTGTTCTTTGCAAGAGTCAAAGTATAATCTTTTTGCTTTTTAAATAGGATTTTCCCCGTTTAATGGATAAACATTTGTTACCAATGGGGAATTTTTTCTCATCTTAAATTCCAAGATTGAATTTGTGCCAATGGAAACCATAAATTTCATACACAATAGAAGGATATGGTCGATCTATCTTTTTTAGATAGTGAACGAACGAACCTGTTCTATTATCTGGTATAGATCGTTGATACTGAAAAAGTTGTTTCTTTTTTTTAGTCTATGATTTGAACAAGTCACACATGCACCCTAGTACATGTTCCTCGACGCTGAGGACATCCCCTAAGAGTAGGGGATTTCCTGACATTTGTAATCGGCTATCTTGCATTTCTAATGTTTAATAGTTGACATACTGAATCATATTCATAATAGACTGGTTTAGATTGATCCTAACCAGATGATTCTAAATTACTTCTTTTTCTATTTAATAGATTAATAAAATAATAACTCCTTAGGCTTAAGTTAAGAAGGAAAGGAAGAAGAGGGATTAAATCAACTTAATTAAATTGTGAATTGGTGTTACATTGTTGCTATTGCTATTTGCGATTTAACTTATTTAATTGCTACAAGAGCCACAATTCATTGAGCTTGGGTTTCTATTGATGACATAAAAACATCTCTTTCTATGTCTTTGGATACAGCCCATAGGGGTTACCCGTTCTTTGTACATAAACCATTGTGAGGCTTTCATGAAGTTTTAGTAGTTCTTCCACTTCTAGGATAAATTCTCTTGTTTGTGCCTCATAAAAAGAACTAGCAGGTTGATGGATCATTACCTTGATGATATAACATAATAAAAGGTTCTTCTAACTCACATAATCAGGTGAGAAGAATAACTAAAAAATAATGAGAAAAAAAAGATGGAATTGAACAACCGTGCATGCATTTTTTGTGCATTGCATACTGCTTTACAATAGAATTCTCTTTTTTTTTTCTTCGAAAAAAGAAAAAGAGAAAATATAAAGAGCGTTTATTAGACCCAGATCACTAAATAATCCAATTACCTTCTTTTTTTTTCGGAAAAGTTCAAAAATACCATGATGGCTCCGTTACTTTATATATTTATTTCATCTGTGATTCAACAATCTCGAAGTTTCTTTTAAAAAAAAAAAGAAAGAAAAAAATAGTCTTTTTTTCGTACTCTTTTATTTTATAACATAAATATTGTTAATAGCCTCTGGTGTGAAAAGAAAAAGTTTATGATGCTGTGATGGGCCCATGACAGCTAAGATAAAATTAGAAATGTTTTTTCTCTCGTACTACTCTTTCGATACATAATCTAATATTTTGATAAAAAAGGGGAATAAAAAAATTCCATATCGAATTTGAAGTGCCATGCTATTATTACTTACTAATTCATATTTCATATGGTGAAGGCATAGTCCTGTTTTTTCTTTCCATGAAAAAAAAAAAACTCATTGGCGCCGAGCATGAGGGAATGCTAGACATTTGGTAATTTCTCCTCCAACTAGGAGAAAAGATCCTATTGAAGCAGCCAATCCCATGCATATTGTATGCACATCTGGTTGCACAAATTGTATAGTATCATAAATAGCTACTCCAGGTATTACCCATCCCCAGGAGAGTTTATAAACAAATACAGATCTTTGGTATCATTCTATATACTGAGAATATGAATGAAAGATCCCACTGAATTGAATTGGGTCCATGAATCTAAGAAATAGTGAGAATTCATGATCTTTCTCAATTCGAAAATTCAGGATTTGAATTGATGTCCTTTCATTGATTCCTCCTAAATTGCATTGATTTATCCTAAAGATTTCATTTCGATTGGAATTTGGTTATTCACCATGTACGAAGATCCCCGCTAAGCATCCATAGCTAAATGGTTAAAACGCCCAACTCATAATTGGAGAATTCGTAGGTTCAATTCCTACTAGATGCATGCCAATAGGACCCTCCAATAAGTCTATTGGAATTGACACTGTATCAATGGAATCTCATCATCTATACATAACAAATTAGTGTGGTATATTCATATTATAACATATGAATAGTAAGAACTAACATTCTTATTGAGACTCGAACTCATAGGGAAGAAAATGGATTTATGGATGGAATCAAATATATAGTAGTTACAGACAAAAATATTTCGTTATTGGTGAAAAATCAATATACTACGTCAACAATTAATATTTAAAAATTAAAGTTTTCAAAAATATTATAAAAATTGTTTAAAAAGTATAAAATTATAAAAATATATTTTAATATTTATAATTTTAAAAATAATTAATTTCTAACGTGACATTGACGTGACTGTTATATGGATGACATTGCAACAAAGTCAGCGGACGTTTACTTTTCCATCCATTTTGGGATAATTTGACAAATAATGCAAGTTTAATGGTTAAAAAAGACAATAAATTAAATGAAAGGCTAAAATGACTTTTTTGTCAATTTGGGGGCCAAACAAGTCATAATCCCAAAAAAAATACAATCCCAAAAAAAATACTAACCAAATTAAAGTTACCACATCAAAAAAAAGGCATAAGCATTACCATGTATTTATTTATATAATAATCCTAAAAAGAAAAAAAGTAAAATTTATAAAATTAAAATAAAATATTTAAAATATATAATCAAATTTTATTTTTTTTATTTTTGTCTTCGGATTACTTATCATACATTTGAAGAAAAGATAAAATTGCTCCAAGACAACTTTTTTAAAATTCTCTCATGTTCAAGACGTGTTTCTCAAAAAAGCACTAAATCGTCAACAAAAAGCATGTAAGAAATAGGAGGTCCCTTTTTTGACAAACGAATAGGTTATCACCTTTGAGCTTCAACTATAACATTAATATAGTGTCCTAGTCTTCCTACGTCCAACCCAAAAAGATAAAAAGATCATATATCCTTGTTTAATACCTCTAGGCGAACGAAATTCATTTGTGATAGCACCATTCTATAATTGTTGCCAAAATTGCAAATTTAGACTTTCCTTGTGTGTTCCTGGAAATCTCTAATTTTTTATTGTTTCCCATTCTTACCATTAGTTCAATAATTTCGTTGTTGGGCCACCATCTAAGGACCATAAATGCCTATTTTATCTTGCTTTGTTACAATCGATTTCAGTTGTTTCTCCTCACCCGAATCAACAAGCACCTCACTTTCTCTTGTGTGTACCCTCAAACAAGATCTTTTGACATAGTCATAATGACCTAGTCAGCAATGCTTCATACTCCACATGCTAGATTTGATCTTCAATCCAATTTTTTTATACTAATGATACTTATAGATCAATAGTAACTGCCAAATGTGTAAATTTTCCACGTGTACTATTATCAGTCCAGTAACCTATTGGAACAATTGCATCAATAGCTTCATTGATCGCCTTAAGAAGCCTTCTCTTGTAAAACGCTCGTAATAAACTAGGTAGGTGTAACAGCCCGATTTTGGCTAAATCAGAAAAGAGGTTTCGAAACCATAAATCCAAGGTTGTAAATTTATTTTAATATTATTTTTGATGTTTACAGCATGTTAAGATATTTTTATGAAAATTTTGTGAACTAATTTTATCGTTTAAGTGGTCAATTTGAGAAAAATGACTAAATCGCATAAAATGCAAAAGTTTCATTCTACATGATAAAGGTGTTTATTTGTTATGGCTTATTAAATGTGACGTTCTTATGTGGTAATTAGTCCATTGATAGCGGAGATGGACATAAATGACCTTGAATTATGTGATTTTTAATGTTTTAATTAAAGGTTAAAATGGTCAATTGTTTAATAAGTTAATATTAATTAAAACAAAACAAATGATATTCATTTGTTCATCTTTCTTAACTAAAAATGAGAAAATAAAATAGGGTTTGAAGCTTTGAAAATTTCAGCACTTGTGTGGTTTGATTAAGGTATGTATTTTACTCGATTTTTGATGATTTCTATGTTTTTGTGATCGTTGCTTCGTGTTCTAGCTAGCCCATGCCCTAATTTTTTAATTGGTTGATGATTTTGGAAGTTTCCAATGATGAATTCATGTGTTTTATGATGTTTGATGATGAATTATGAAAGCTTGGTGCTTGATATACATGTTTTGTAAAGTGATTTTGACTAAAAAATGCATATTAGGGATTAAATTGAGAAAAGTGTAAATTGAGGGGCTAAATTGTGAATTAAATGAAAGTTTTGGGCTGCTAGGGACCTATAGAAAATTCGGCTAAGCATGTGTTATATTGAATTTTGTGAATTTTGTGTATTTATGAAATAAGGACTAATATATAAAGATGTAAAAATTTAGGGGCTAAAGTTTAAAAATGCTGAAATAAGTATTTTTAGATGAAATTGAATCTTTTGATTAATAAAAGAGTTAATTTTTAATGTATATAGATCAAGAACCAAAGAATTCGAATTTAGATCGGGAAAAATCGAAGGTTATCGAGTAATCGATCCGATTCGTAAATTCCGAGTACGAGGTAAGTTCGTAAGTGATAAACATTGTTATAATTATTTTGGTAAGTTCGTATGTGATAAACATTGTTATAATTATTTTTTTAGTGCTTTAATAATGCATAAATTGTATATATATGACTACGATTGCGTACGACGACAAATCGACTATGTTTGGCACTTAGTGTGCGTTTTGAGATAGCTTCAGCTATATATATAGCATTTAGTGTGTGAATTGGAATAGCTTCAGCTATATGTGGCACTAAGTGTGCGATACTGAGATAACTTCGGTTCAATGTGATAACACTAAGTGTGCGATATCGTTATAGCTTCGGGTAATCATTTTTGTACTAAGTGTGCGAGTTCTTAGAGTATTGAAAGATTTTCGAATGATTTAACGTATCAAACAAAGAGGTGAGAATGAAATAAATAAATAAATACGGGAATATACAGGTACGCACGATACCTATGTGGTAGATGATACGATGTGTATGAAGCTTGATGGATTTGTATATATATGATAAATGATCATGGATTAGAATTGAATGATGATATGAGACTTACTAAGTGTTTATTAATTGATGATTTGTATATTATGAACTGTTAAGTAAACATTTAGTACAAACTTACTAAGCTTTGAAGCTTACTGTGTGTTATTTGTCTTTATTTTATAGAGTATCGAGGATAGCTCGGACATCGGGGATCATTAAGAACCACCATCACACTATTGACAACTTGTTGGTACTTTTGGAACTTTGAATATATGGTATATGGCATGTATAGGCTAGTGTCATTTTGGTATGTTTTGAGTCATGATATTAGCCATGAGATTTGGCTTGTAAATGTTGGTGTGAATGGCCATTTGAGTTGGCTTGAATTATGTGTTGGATAAGTAATATATGTGATGTATATAATGCCTTATACGTTAGCTTATTTTGGTATGTTTGCCATAGTTTTGATATAGCTAAATGATTGTTCATTTGGTTAGTTGTTAATGCTTGAAAGATGAAATGTTATGGCTTGATTATAAGATGTTGTGATGGATGTTTTGTGATATTAAAATAGGTGATAAAATGTGGCGATAAATGCAATAGTTTGTTTTGATATAATGTTTCAATATGATTTTGGTTATGGTTTTGAGTATGAAAATGATTGAAAATAAGATGACATGTTTTGTGTACTAAATGGCATGTCTTGGTTGCCTTTGAATGTATACAAATGATGCAAGTTGTTATGGTTTAGGTGTGCTTGAGAAGTGTAATACCCCAAACTCAGCCTGGATGTTATGGCCGAATCTGGCGATATCACATGGGATGAATTTTGAAATCGAACTCCTTAAGTTAAAATCATTCCGGTTAAGTAACCTTAAGTTAATTTGAAGGAATCACACATTAGATGTTTTGTTTCAAAACTTGTCTTTTTTAAGCGGAAGCTGTTGTAATCAATTATTTAGGAAAAATCATTTTTGTTTATGAAATCCTTAGTTTTAGGAAAACCGTGTTTTGTTGAGGTGCAGTTTAAATAACCATAAAACAATATAAATTTCAGAAATAAAATCCAAACAATCCAAGTCCAGGATTACATCAAAAACTCAAACAAGTAATAAATCTGAAAATTTGCGTAAAATAATTTAAGATTTTACCTGTGGCCACCGTAGAGTCCTCCGCTGCTCTGATCCGTCAAGTCTGGGGATTACCTGAACAGATTAAATAGAAAACGGTGAGTTTTCACAAACTCAGTGTGTAATCCTCATAGAAAATATACACACAGCACAATATCCGAAATCAGTCATGTATTTATATATAGTTCGGGCCTGAGCCCTTTACAGAATCGGTGTAGACCTTAGCCCACTCAAATACAGAATCATATACGAATTAGGGCCTTAACCCGTCTTAGATATAACATGTAGAACAAAACAGAATAACAGAGTCCTACCCACCAGCCTCTACACACCAACTCCGTCCAACCCTACACACCATGTGGGGATAAAATTGACCCACCCATCCCTACACACCATGTTGTACCGATATGCAGCACAATCAGATTATTGCAGCTGAGCTGCCAGATATCACGCTTAAGAGCCTTTCAGAATACTTCCTCCATAACATTAACCCATCCCGATGCAATGCAACATACAAATATGACATGCTGATATGCAATTTATCAGATCATACAATCAATTTAGATATCACAGTTCATTCTCAGTACAGAAATCAGACAGTCAGTTCGCACATTTAAGGGTTTATGTAGTACTTACCGACCCTACAGAAGGTTCACAATTGACTTGGGCGACCCGTGCAACCCTAACAGACATTTCAGTAAAATGGACCTACACGCCCATGTGGCTTGCCGTGTGGCCCACACGGCCCAATTTGGTCTTGGCCGTGTGATCCCAAAATTCCACATGTCCGTGTGGGCCCACACGCTCTTATGGCCCATACGGCCCAGTTGGTCGAGCCCGTGTGTAGCACACGACCTCACCCGGCCATCACACAGTCGTGTCCTTCGCGTACGGCCTAGCCTTATCATTCACACAGCCGTGTATTGCCACACGGCTTACCACACGGGCGACCACACGCCCGATCACTCCAGAACCTATAAATCGATATTCTAATCCCCTGAATTAGTGTTAATACAAAACTTAAACGAAACTTTATTAATATGCTAAACCCAACACCTTTAAAAACCTTACCTTCAAAAGAGTAACAGTGTTACTACACCACTTCAACGCTAATCGAAACTCTAGCCCTTTAACCTTCCCAAAATCAAAACGAGACCCATCAATTAACACCCTAAATCAAAAATAGCTTCAAGTACTACACTTACCGAAACTTACCAAATCACGTGAGCACCAACCACGTTACAAAACAAGGAAAAGAAGGAACGGATTCATAGAAAAAAACAAAGAGAACGAGAAGAGGGGACGATAGAGACTTGGAGAATGAGAGAAATCAAATTTTTTTCTGTTAGGAAAAAAATGAGCAGAATATTCTGATAAACCCTATCATCTTCCCAAATCTCTCCCCACTAACCCACCTCTCAGATTTTTAGTTTGACTGAAACTCTCTCGGTCAAACAAGCAAAAATAAACTCCCTCGCTTGCACAGGGATTCGAACACAAGACCTTCAACATATTAACATTACACTTAACCACCAGACCAGCAAACCCATTTTGATATAGAATTACAGACAATATAACATAAGCCTACTAAACTAGAGTGAGGCTTTATTCTTTAGAAAAGCCAAAATTTTCCCAAACTAAGGCTTGAACTTGGGACCTCACATATACACCCAGAACACTTAACCACTGAAGCAGATACACAATTGTGTTAATGAATCACAGAAACATATTTAAAAACTTAGGGCGTTACAAGAAGGGTGGCAAATTTGCTTTACAAATAGCCTATTTTCGTCCACACGGGAAGAGACACGGACGTGTTCCTCAGCTTTGTGCAATACATGGTCATGTTACACGGCCATGTGTCCTCTGGGGTGCCCTTCGAATTAAAGACAATATACCCTACAGTTTTTACACGGTCTAGATACACGGGCGTGTCTACTGGCTGTGTGTGGCACACAGGCTGGCATATGAGCGTGTGGTCGGCTGTGTGACCCAAATCAGTAACTTCTTAAATTTTTCCACGGTCATGGTACACGGGCATGTTCTCGACCGTGTGGTGTAAGTCAGTATGTATGCTCTATTTTCACATGGCCTGAGACATGGACGTGTTCGGTAGCCATGTGAGGCACAAAGCGTGACCCTTGAATGTTTTAAAATTTTCTATGTTTCCCAAAGTTTGTGAAGATTATCAGTTTAGTCTTAAACCACTTCTAAGCATGTTTTAAGGTCTCGTAGAGCCTTATAAGGGACATTGTGAATGTTATGAATGAATTTTGAGTATGAATATATAAATGTATGTGATTGAGGTGTGTTATCTGGTAATGCCTTGTAACCCTGTTCCAATGACGAATACGGGTTAGGGGTGTTACAGTAGGTGCATCTATGTCATAACAATGTGCGAATACAATGTGTGAGAACTGCGGTTTGCTATCTTTCTAGTTGGTTGTTCAGAAAAAATGTTTAGATAAGCGTAATTCCGACAAAGAAGAGATTTGTTAACACAATTCAAAAATGATCCTGCTTTGTAGAGCCTCACTCAGTGAATGATTCTTATTCAACAGTCGTCTGGATCATCTATTGGCTAAAGCCTAATCTACAATTACACAAAGAAGTAGTTGCAACCCCAATAATGACCCTAATTATTACAAATTACTCACCTAAAAACCTTACTTACAATCAATAATATCTCTTCAATAAAAAGCCTAGCACAAAAGTGCAAAAATATCAAGTAAAAGATACATAAAATAACCAACCAAAAGTACTCCAAAGGTACCTACTATGTGTGGGGCACAATAACTTATTTATAGGCTAAATTCGACATCTTCTCTAAGTAATCTTGATAAAGTAAAACTCTTAATTATAATTTGAATATATCTTTTTGAATTATCCCAAAATAAAGCCTTTTAAACCATGTAAAACTAGTAAATACATCACCAAATAAATAGCTTAAATGATAAGGATAAGCTTTAATAAATAAGGTATGTTAATCTCATAATTCCTTCAATCATCCAAATTTGACCACAATTGTTTTGGACGAAATAAAACATGTTCTGATACCCATTCTCTTATGGAGAAAACACTTATGAATACCCAAGTAAAAAATGTAAACGTCTAATAAAACTTAGGTCATCCCAAATATTATGTCTAAACAGATGTTTAAACAACTATTTAAATAGACTTTGTAGAAACAGGTGTTTGAACAATAGTCAAATCAGTCTTGGACTGCCTAGGTCCTAAAACAATACATTAGTCCTAAAGGACAACAACCAAGGTTGCACAGTAAGGTATTGTCCATAGATGACCAAGGGACCCTTCATTAAAGTATTAGCATAGCACTCGAGTGAATGAAACTTAACTATGTAGTACTCATTCTCCAAATACCTTAATTAATAGAGTGCAATGCTTTCCACAATGCTTGGATTTTGTTGTACAAGATATACTTCTCCCTAGCAATTCAATAATAAGTGTTTGAGCCATACTCTTCTCTAAAATAATCTTAAAGTCAAAATTCCATCAATAGTGTATTTCATCACATCACCAAGTATTCAATTTCATCCTCCTCCTTGAGAATCTCATTAGTTTTGTTCAAGCCAAATGAATTCAACAGTTTATCTCTAAATAGATTGTCTTATAGCCTTTAGAATCAACAACCATACCCTTAACAATAGGAACTCAAATCATATTTCCAATACTTGAGGGGTCATCTTTTCTTGATCTAACCTTCTTCATAGAATGACTTGGTTTCTCTCATATTGAATCCTTACTATGCTTATTGCCACTATAACAACTCGAATTTCAATGGTACTAAAAACTGTGATTTCAGAACTTCATTTTTGTAAATTGAGCCTATAGATATTAAATATGATTATTTAAGGATATAATATAAAAAACATATTTAAGATTGGTCAAGTAATTTTGTCGAATTAATAGTTAATTAAGGCCCAGGGACTAAATTGTAAAATTCAATCGCTATAGAGTTTTAATTGACAAAATAGTTGAAAACCTAAATAGCAATTAGCCAAAGGTCCAAAATGGTAATAAATCATTTCTAAATAGGTTTTGGTGGATGATTATGGCATATTCCATTATATGTGATTAAATGATAACTTATACTAATGAAAACATGATTAAATTAATTAATCTAGGTTAACTAAAAGATAATTAAAGTATAAGAGTTAAAGATATTGAAAAATTCACCATCTTTCTTCATCCTACAACTTTCCACCATTGTTAAAGCCTAAGAAAAACCCTTCAACCTTTGAAAAACATTTGGCTACAAATTAGGTTGTAGTTCAAGTCTTTTTCTTATATATATATATTTTTATAAATTTGAGGTCATTGGAGCTTAATTTAGCTAGCCCATGTAACAATATGTAAAATTGATAAAGTTTTAGAAAGTTTTCATTTTTGATTTCTTGAAGAGTTAAGCTTGAAGTTGATGGATTTTAAGCTTAGATTATGAAAAAGACTAATTTATGAAGTTAATTTAACTAATTGTTAATTTTGTTACATTAGGGACCAAATTGAATAATGTCATGAAATTATGTTAGAAATAGAAAGTATAAGTTACCTAATGAGAATATATGAAATTGTTTTTAAATCTAAAGCTAAGAATTGAAAGTTATGTTTATCCCGAGTTCAGGGACTAAATTGAATAAAATATAAAATATGGGGAATTTGAAAAATTGAATTATATAGGATCATTTATATCATGCCATAGTATAAAAATGTTTGGTATTGATTGGTTATACAAAATATTTGTATAGATCAAGATTTAGATCGAAGTAGAGTTAATCGGGGAAAAGCTAAAATTGTTGATTAGTCCTTGAAGAATCAACTTGTTTTGGTGTTTAAAATAGGAAAGTTCACATGAAACTTACTAAATCATTTTGTATGGTATGTATGCTTGTATTTATTTTGATATATAAATGTATATGTATGTTTGAATATATAGTAATATATATAATAGTAGTTTGGCACATATGGTTAAAAAGGATTGAACTGAAACATGTGAATAACTACAGCATATAAATGTATGAATATGATTGATTATAGGTATGATATTGAATTATATGTAATTGATGCCCATGTGAACATAGTAAAAGCTTAGGATAAGATTGGCATGCCAATAGGGTTATATGCGCACTTGATCAATGATTTCACAGTTTATAAAAAGATCTAGCATTTGTTGCAGACTCTCGGGTTACTTAATAAGATCTAGCCTTGTTGCAAATTCTCTAGTGATTTAACAAGATCTAGCCTTGTTGCAGATTTTTAGGTTATATGTAACATAGGTTTAGTCTGAACGAGTAACCTGATGTAATTTTAGCTCAGACGAGTAATTTAGTTCACTTAGGTATCCAAGTCTGTTTTACTAGAGTTCCATCGGGCAGTATTTATCTTAATATTGAAAAGTTTGAAAATGTATTGAATATGAATGGTATATGTTTATAAGTTGATATGTGGTATGAAATTGCCAGTATTAGGTGATGTTATTCATGATATGTAAGTATGTTTAACCTATTTGGGTGTTAATGTAGGCAAGTGACTAGTTATAACATATTGTGCCAAGGATAGCCAAATTGCATACCAAAATGTTTGGTAGTTGTCATACTTATAAGTGATCAAGGTAAGCATAGTATTTTCTATTTAAACTTACTAAGCATACTAAATGCTTACTCTAGTTGTTTTCTTCCATTGTGGATCATTACATTGAGGAACTTGCCTAGCCAGATCAATGCGAAGCACACACTATCAACAAGAAGGTAGAATTATGTCCGTTTTAATTCTAAATGTTGTGGCATGTATATAAGGGCACCTTAGTGTGCAAATGGTCATTTTGGAGTTGAAAGTTGTATGGTAAATGTGGTGATGGGTGATTTTGAATGCTTAACATGGCATATAACCTATTGATTCATGGTTTGGTCAAATTTGGTACCATTAAGAATGATGATCTTTAACTTGTATTAATTAATATGTTAAAGGTTGCATGTGAGCTAGCTGAAATAGTTAAGTTGATGGATGATTAGAAATGATAAAATATAATGTTAAGCATGATTTGTAGCTCAGTGTATACTTTGGTTAGTTCATGTCAAGTTCCTTGAATTACTTAGTTTCCATATTGGATAATGAATCATGCTTGAATTGGCAATTGAAGTGTTACGAATATGGATAGTT
Organism: Gossypium arboreum; assembly: GCF_025698485.1. Lineage (NCBI taxonomy): Eukaryota > Viridiplantae > Streptophyta > Magnoliopsida > Malvales > Malvaceae > Gossypium > Gossypium arboreum. Next base: position 6,657,286 of record NC_069071.1, read on the forward strand.
AAAATGGAAATGAATATGCCTAAATGATCAAAAATTTGAATTGCATGTTTTTGAATGGTTGATTTTGATGATTATATGCTTGAATAGGTTTAGATTGGCATGGTATAATAGTATTACACTTGTGTAGAGTTGGATGAATACATCTAGGTGTTGGTTTGAGAATAAGGTACCAAATGAGATTTTTATCAAAATAGGGGCAACATCATGACGTCGATACACCTGTAGTCGGATCGAGTAAGGGGTATTACAGTCACCGCTAGAGATAATTTTAGTTGTTTAAAATTGAACAATTTTATAGATCAAATAGCTCATTAATAAATGTGGTTTTAGTTGAAATAGTGAAAACCATAATGCTTTAGATTCCAAACTTATAATTCACATCCTATGAATTTTAAAAAAAATAGATAACCGTAATATTTAAATAACAAATACTTAAGAATTAACTTTTTTTTTTATATCATTTATATCTATTTTATAATTCATATTCAATATTCATAATTATTTCTTTTAACAATGTTTCCTCCAAATTTCAAACCACTATCTATCTCTACTTGAAAACACAATATCTCATACCATTGAATTGTTTAAGATTATGCAAAAACAAAATTTGTGAAGTGCTTTGCTTGGCGCGTGAAGAGTTGGAATGCATTTTCAAGTCCACTCTGCAGACTTTAGCCAATAATGGCCAAACCCCAAACCCAATCCCTGCTATCATCACTGTAGCCACACTCTTGTTCGCTTCACGGTAAAAAAACAAAAGGTTAAAATTATATTTTACAGCGCAGTAAAAATCAATTAGAGAAGCAGCTATCAAGTGATTTGATTTCAGAGGAAGGAGGAAGGAGGAAGGCTTATATCAAGACGGTCTCAACGCCCCCCTTTGAAACCAAAACACACACACACACACACACACACACACAGAAACAGCTTTCTTTTTGCAGATAGAAAGGGAAGAAATTACCCAAAAAACAAAATTTATGGCCACACTCTCTTATTCCTCTTATCTTCGTCTTCTTCTTCTCTATTAATTAGGAAAAAAAAACTGTTGAATTTTTTTTATTAAAATTACATAATTCCTGTTGAAGGGAGGGGAAATGGAGTTTGAGGATCAAGAAGAGCAGGAAGAAGAGATGGGTTTGACACCGAGTTATGACTCGCTGGGAAACTCGTCTAGACTCAAAATGTCAGGTGTTGAACCTGGTTCAGTAACTCCAACGGGTCAGCAGCAGCAGCAGCAGCAGAGGAAGCCTAGGTATAGGGAGTGTTTGAAGAACCATGCGGTGGGGATCGGCGGTCACGCTCTCGACGGTTGCGGTGAGTTCATGCCGGCTGGAACTGAAGGCACCCTCGACGCTCTCAAATGCGCGGCTTGTAACTGCCACCGTAACTTCCACCGCAAGGAATCTGAGCTTGGCTCCCCAAACTCCGTCCACACCACGGACCTCTACTTCCATCACCACCACCACCACCAGCCACCGCAATTTGCGCCTTACTTTAGAGCACCAACAGGGTACCTCCACGTTGCCGGACAACAAAGGCCATTAGCTTTACCATCAACCTCAGGAGGAGGAGGACACAGCAGAGAAGATCAAGAGGATGCTTCGAATCAAGGAAGCTCAAGGAAGAGATTTAGAACAAAGTTTACGCAGGAACAAAAGGAGAAGATGCTGAGTTTAGCTGAGAGACTAGGGTGGCGGATTCAGAAACATGATGAAGAGATTGTTCAACAGTTCTGCAACGAAACTGGGGTCAAAAGGCAAGTTTTGAAAGTTTGGATGCATAATAACAAGCACACTCTTGGTAAGAAACCCTAGAAACAGATTATGAGGGAACTTTAGATGTGTACATTTTTTAGGGTTGACCATCTGGGGAGGGAAGGGTACTTTGATAGTGATTATGATGTTGGGCATGGACTACTTAACAGTGTTATTATGTTGGGTTTAAATTAGGTTATCACGTAATGTTAATGGGAACTTAAGTTATTTTAGTTCTAATCTATTTCCCTTCTTGTTGCATTTCCAAAAAAGCACTATTTTAATTCCAAAATGGGTTTACATAATGAAGCACTGAAGCAAAGTGGAGACATGCAATGCAATGCAATGCAAGAGGCATGATGAAAATGGAAGAGCATTGAGACAAAAGAAGGAAGAACCGGTGAAGCATGATCTCCCTTTGGAGACCGGGATTATATATATATATAAACATAAGATTACTTAATTTCCTCTACGTGTGTGTCTCTGCATTTTTTTCAAGTTAATGTTCTTTTTCTATAAGTCTTTATTTCATCAAATCCTGAATGGGAGCGGTGGAGCTTGTTGTTTGAGGTATCATGGATGGCGTCATGGCATTTAATGTATGCGGTTCTTTTCTTGCTTGCTTTTTTCAACATTGATTCTCCTCCTTCCATTCAATGTAGATGCCCTCTAAGCCTTTTTTTTTTTCCTTCACAGCACTTTGCCTTCCTTGTTGCACTTCTTCTTCTTCTTTCTTCAGTCTTCACTTTCTTTTTCTGCAGTTTCTTTTTTCCCTAAGGCATGGGTACAGTTTGCCTTTAATGTTGAAGCAAACAATGGTTTATAATCATGGGGCCTCCTTTTGTTTTTCCTGGTAACGCATTTACTTTTTCAGTCTTTGAGTACTGAAGTTGATCTTTGTTTTTTCTTCTTAAATATATGTATATATATATATATATATATTAAAACATCTGCTCATTCTTTCAGCAATACTAATTATTGCGGTAGTGTAAAATAATGAGATTCTCAAACTTGTTCATATAATAAATATATAATATTTATAGAGGGAAACAGGTCCTTTTTGCAACAATATTTCATGTTGTTGTGTAATAACGGAACGATAGATCCAAAGCTTGTGTCTTTCTAACTTCATTTCCTTGTTTCTTCTTCCTTCAAACCCTTCTAAAGGAAACATGTGGGCTCTCCTAGCAGCAAGGAGCAGAAAAAAAGAAGAAAAAAACACTCACAAGATTCATGTTTTTTCTTTGCAACTCTCAGGTCCTAAAGCTTAATTAATTCCATGTAATCCTAAAACTAACTAGAAACATTTGTGTCTTCAAAGGCGACCACACAGATGTTTGTAATAAAACAAACTTTTCATGTCTTAACGGTGATTAATTAAAAGATTATTTATTGTTGGGAAGGTAATTAATACTACCACAAATGAATGAAGTCAGAAAACAACTACATTGCAGGTAAAAGAGGGACCTGTTTCTCTCTATAAGGTAAGATTTTCAGATGGCTCATATGCTGATTTTTTGACCCTTTTGCTACCATATACATACATACATACATACATATGGGATAATTTGCTTGCTTTTGTGTCCAAAGTAGTAGCTGCAAGATATAAATATGCACTTGTTGAGGATAGTTTGCTTGATTGGGGAAATTAAACCACAGTAGTAGAGCAGGTAAAGGTGCATAGGGAAATGCATGTTGTGGTCCTGTTGGGGAATCTTGTTCCAAAGTTAATTTCATCAGATAGTGATTGATCATCTTCTTCCTTACCTGTATTACTTAATATGGCACCATTGTCTTTATTAGTCTTGCTTTGGCTTAATTATATATACGAGAGGGTAGAGTTTATAAGTAAACTAAAAACAGCAATTACCCATTTTTCTTTAAGGGTTAAAACTGCTTATTTCCATAATAGTGAATCTGAGGTCTTAGTTTCCTTGTTTCCCATACATAAATCCCCTCTATTTGAATTCGTCAGAGCCTTTTTCCTTATATGTGTTTGTCACTTTGATCCTCAATCAAATGTATCTTCCAATTCCATGTACCCATATTGCATAGTTTTATACATCTTTAAAAAAAAAAAAATTAAAACTAAACTCACTTAACTTCCTTTTTAAAAATACGATAACATCTAGTTCATTAAACATGTAATGTATAGATAACTAAAAGTACATGACATTATTGTAAAATATGGTGCAATGGAAACATTTTTCATTATATTATGTCAATAATACAATAGATTGTAGATATATACAAAGGGAATATTAGGGATTTTAAAATCAAAATAGCGTTGGATATGATATAATCTTTAATATCCTTAATACACCCCCACAATATCGTGTTTCCATCGGAGATACTTATCTTGGACCTGTAGAGATGTAAGCGTTGTTTGGATTGTGGTTTAGTAATTAGATAAACGAACTGATCTTTGCTGCAAACATGATCAACAGGCAAATGGTCATCTTATATTTGTTGTTGCGCAAAGTGATAGTCCAATGCCAAATGTTTCATTCAGGAATGAAAAATCGGATTCTTGCAGTAGTATATAGAACCAAGGTTGTCACAATATAATACTGGTTGTAGCTTAGCAAATGGGTCTAACTCTCCAAGCAAGAAACAACCCAATTAACTTCGACGGTCGTGGTCGCAATGGCTGGATACACAGCCTCGGTAGAGGACTGAGTCATAGTTCTTTGGTGTTTCGAAGCCCACGAAATCAGAGTGGCACCAAGATAAACAATAAAGGCACTAGTAGAGAGAAATTTATCTTTGTCACCAACCCAGTTGGAATCAAAAAGAGTAGTGACCTTCAAGGACTCAATATGTCAAATGAACAAGTCAAAAGAAATAGTGTTTTTCAAAACTGAAGAAGTCGTTTGACTTCATTCCAATGTTCTTGAGATGTACTGAGACAACTTATTCATTACAAAAGATATGACAGGTCAAGTTAAAGACAAATGTTGCAAGTCACGAATAGTGCTACGATAACGTCTACCATCTGTGAAGGGGCTACCATCATTAAGTAGAAGAGATAAAAAGTAGACAAAGGAGACTCAATAGGCTTGGCGTCAACCATATTCATTTGTTGAAGATGATTCAAGATATACTTGTTTTGAGATAGGAATAGGCCATTAAATATTGGAGTTGTCGTGACTTCAATGAAGTGATGAATGTTACCAAGATCCTTTTATCAAAAATTGTTTTGGGGCTTAGAATGAAATTGGTAATAAGATGTTGATTATTGCCGGTTACAAGCAAAGCATCAACATACACAGAAAAAAAAATATACATTATAGAACCACTGTGATCACGATAAATAAAAAAAAAGATGCATTTAGTTTAGACCAACAAAACCAAAGGAAAAGAGAAACTGATGAAGTGCAATATTCCACATATAGAAAGCTTGTTTGATTCAATGTAAAGACTTATTTAAATACCCCAAGTACAAAAAGTTTACGTTAACAAAGCTTGGAGGCCAGACAATGTAAACATTCTCATGTAATGGACAATGTACAAAGGCATTATTGACAATTCATAAGAATTGTGTTCTAATCTGTAATGGATGGATACAAAATAATCTCTATTTTATCAAACTTAAGATGTACTCACTGCTTGAAACTAAATGCGTGAATAAGAAACTTAAAACTTCTCACTCTAGTGGGGTGTAATTATGACATTTAAGATTTGTTTATATTAACCAAGAAAGAATCACTATACTTGTGAAAGAAGAAACTTTAAGTTCACTTAAAGAGGTGCTTCTTCCACAATGTGAATCTTACTATACTTGTGAAAGAAGAAACTTTAAGTTCACTTAAAGAGGTGCTTCTTCCACAATGTGAATCTTACTTGGATGGTAAAATAGCCAAGTGATCTTTTAATGCAAAAGGTACAGGGGTCGTTCAACCCTCAAAACTTGTGCACCCTAACATATGTGGTTCCATTAACATTAGTGTGAGAGGTGGTTACGATTACTACATAATTTTTATAAATGATTATTCTAGATATGGGTATGTGTACCTAATGCACCACAAGAGTAAAACATTTGATAAATTTTAAGAGTTTTGTGCAGAAGTGGAGAAACAGTTAGGTTTACTCATTAAGACACTTCAGCCTGACTGAGATGGGGAAAATTTATGAGACGAGTTCTTAAGATACCTCATAGAGAACAAGATATTTTCCTAGTTAATCGCACTGGGTACTCCATAATAGAATGTTGTGGTAGAGAGAAGGAATAGAGTGTACTAGACATGGTTTGTTCTATGTTATGTACAATCGTCAATATATTTTAGGAGATACGCATTACAAACGAGTTGTTATATTCTGAATGATGTACCAACTAATACCTCACCTAAAACTCTATACACACAACAAGAAGTTAAACCTAAATCAGTAAAGAATTTGGGGAAATCCAACCTACGTATTGGATAAAGATGTGAAGAAATTAGATTCATGCATAGAATTGGGCATGTTTGTAGGTTATCCAAAATGAACAAAGGGTGGATTATTTTATAACCCAAAAGATTAAACAATTAAAGTATCAACCCATGCTTCATTCCTAAAGAAAAGTTACATCAATGTTTTAAGCCTCGTAGTACATTGTTACTGATAAGTCATAATTTATACATATTTTTATCCCATGCTTAGCATATTTTTGGATTAATTATCATTAGATTTATGGAATTTGATGCTCCTAATCCTTTAATTTCATGTTTTATACTTAGGTGAGCATAGGAGAGTAAAAAGAGCAAGAAACGGGCCAAAAACGGAGAAAATTGGTCAATGTGAGAAATAAACACGGCCTAGACTTCCTTACACGCGTAGACCACACGCCCGTGTCTATTCAACAGACTCTAACACGGTTTTAAGCACTTGCACACGGTCGTGTCCCTGTCGAGCCCAAGTTTATTTATATTCAGAAAAGGCCACCTTTGAGGGTTTGGAAGCATCCTAAAGCCTATTTAAACATCCTAGAAGAGGCATTTAAGGGACACAGAGTAGGAGGCAGGGAATTACTCGAAGAAAGCTGATTGATCCATCTCAGAAGCCGGATTCTTCTTCAAGACTAAAGATCTCCCTTCAATTTCCTTCGGGATTTTTGGGTTTCTTTATGTTTTGTTATCATTATTCTTCTGAGATGTTTTCTTTTACACATATGAACTAAATCCCCTAAATACCTAAGGGGAATGAAACCTAAGATGGATCTTGTTATTATTTTCTGAATTATATAATAAATACTTGATTTGTTATTAATTATGTGTTCTTAATTCTTACTTTAATATTCCAGGATATTGATTCAAGTATTGATGTGCTTATTCAGGGGAGCAAAAGTCCCTGTCTAAGAGTAGATCTAGCATAATTAAGCGGAGTTGATTGCACCCCTAGACATAGGGCGACATAAATCTGTCGGATTAGGGTCAAACCTAATAAGGGAATCCATAGATCGAATTAATGCAACACTAGGGGTTTTAATTAGAAAAAGATTTCAATTAATCAACCTAGGGTTAGACGTTGTTAGTCTCGAGAGAGATAATAATATAAATTAGGGATTTCTACGGATCAAGTCAAGTGAATAAATCATCTAATTCAAAGTCAAATAACAAGTGAAGTCTAGGTGGATTTTTCCTTGGGTATTGTCTAAGTCAATCAGTTTTCCTAAAAGTATTTCCCCAATTTACTTCTTGTGCATTCTTAGTTTAGTTAATTAGTTTAGATAAAACAACCCTCTTTATTTTTAGGCTAGATAAAAAAAAGAAAGTTAATACTAGTACTTTTAGTTCCTGTGGGTTCGACATTCCGGTCTTACTATATAAGCTATACTACTGTTCGATAGGTGCGCTTGCCTTTATCGTGATAATAGTTAGTTTTCAAGAATGATCAATCATAAATATAAAACTTATCACGAGACATCACATCAAGTTTTTGGCGCCGTTGCCGGGGAACTAAGATATTAGGAACGCTTAATTTTTATTACTTTAGCCATTTATTTTATTGCAATTTAAATTTTATTTTAGTTTTATTAATTTTACTAAATTTTCTTCTTCACAGGTTCACCCAGTAATGCAATGCAAAGCAAGTGGAGGTGGATCGAGCAATTCAGAATACCCACCCTATGGCCACAACATGAAAAACGAGCAATTAAATTATATGGGAAATAATCCTCGACCTCTAAATAATCCTTATAGTAACACTTACAATGCAGGTTGGAGGAACCACCCAAATTTCTCATGGGGAGGCCAAGGGAATCAGAGACCACCACCCCCTCTAGGCTTCCAACGACAACTTTACTAGCAAGAGAAAAAGTTGAACCTTGAGGAGATGATTACAAAATTTATTTCAGTAGCAGAAACCCATTTTCAAAACACTGAAACTGCACTTAAAAATCAGCAAGTATCGATCCAAGGGCTCGAGAATCAAATTGGACAGCTAGCTAAGATGATTTTAGAGAGACCACCAGGAAGTCTACCTAGTAATACCGAACCCAAACCAAAAGAGCATGTGAAAGCAGTTACACTTAGGAGTGAGAAAGTGTTAGTTGAATCTGAAAAGAAGCCACCACAAGAAGTTGACAGAACCGAAGGAAAAGAGGTAAAACCCGAAAACAATGACAACCTAATGCCAAAGGAATATAAACCGCCAATCCCAAATCCAGCAAAGTTAAAGAAAGATTGCACGGATGCACAATTCGGTAAATTTCTTGAACTTTTTAAACAACTGCATATCAACTTACCTTTTGTTGAAGCTATATCGTAAATGCCTACATATGCAAAATTTTTAAAGGAGCTTCTAACAAATAAAAGGAAGTTTGAAGACTTATCTACAGTGGAACTTAATGAGGAGTGCTAGCCATACTCCAAAATAAACTGCCAACCAAACTGAATGATCCAAGAAGTTTTACTATTCCCTACTTAATTGGTAGTTTGAATGTTGATAAGGCACTAGCTGATTTAGGCGCTAGCATTAATTTGATGCCATAAAAAATGTTTAAACAACTTGGTCTTGGGGAACCTAAACCCACTAGGATGAGTATTCAACTAGCCTATAGATTTGTTAAATATCCTAGGGGTATTATGGAGGACGTATTTGTAAAAGTAGATAAATTTATATTCCCTATTGATTTCATTGTACTTGACATGGATGAAGATGTTGAAGTGCCTTTAATTTTAGGGCGTCCATTTTTAGCCACTACTAGGGCTGTTATTGATGTGGGTGATGGTAAATTGGTACTTAGAGTAGGTGACGAAGAGATTATTTTTAAAATTTATGATGACATGAGATTTTCTAAGGAACAGGATGACTCATGTTATTTTATTGACTCTATTGATCATGCTACTCAAAATTCTTTTCAGGAAATCATACATAAGGACACGTTGGAACTGTATCTTGCCCAAGGAGATGAGGTAGATGATGATTCCAATGAACACAAGACAAGCAAAATATGAGGGTATTAAGGTAAACGATGAACTTAAGCAAAAATCGTCTATTGAAGAACCTCCCAAACTAGAACTTAAACAATTGTCAAATCACTTGGAATACGTATTCCTTTGAAATAATTCTACACTACCAGTGATTATTGCTTCTAACTTGCAACCCAAGGAGAAAGAGGAATTACTCCAAGTATTAAGAGAGCATAAAAGGGCCATAGCTTGGAAAATTTTTGATATTAAAGGGACCAGCCCTTCTTTTTGCAGCCACAAAATTTTAATGGAAGATGAATATAGGTCATGCATGTAATCTCAAAGACGACTGAACCCCAACATGAAGAAAGTTGTTAAAACTGAGGTAATTAAACTCCTAGATGTTGGAATTATTTATCCTATTTTTGACAGTTCTTGGGTAAGTCCAGTGCAGGTTGTTCCTAAGAAAGGAGGCATGCCTGTTGTAACCAATGAGAAGAATGAATTAATTCCAACAAGGACAGTCACAGGTTAGAGAGTTTGCATTGACTATAGGAAGCTGAATGATGCCACGAGGAAAGATCACTTCCTCCCTGCCATTCATCAACCAAATGTTGGAAAGATTATCGGGGCACATGTACTACTGCTTTCTAGATGGACTCTGTGGTTATTTTCAAATCCCAATAGCTCATGAAGATCAAGAAAAAATGACATTTACATGTCCATACGGTACATTTTATTATCATAGAATGTCTTTTAGATTCTGTAATGCTCCTGCAACTTTTCAACGCTGCATGATGGCCATTTTTGACAAACTTTTAGAAGACATCATGGAGGTATTTATGGATGATTTCTCGGTATTCGGTAACTATTTCCATCTTTGCCTTAAAAATTTAAAACGAGTTTTAATAAGATGTGAGGAAACGAACCTTGTACTTAACTGGAAAAAATATCACTTTATGGTTCAAGAAGGTATTGTGTTAGGATATAAAATTTCTAGTAAATGGATTGAGGTTGAAAAATCTAAAATTGAAACCATTGAAAAACTACCTCCCCCTAGTTCAATTAAGGCTATTAGAAGCTTTTTAGGACATGTTGGATTTTATAGAAGATTTATTAAAGACTTTTCTAAAATTGCTAAGCCTTTGACTAAATTACTAGAAAAAGATGTAGCCTTTAATTTCAATAAGGAATGCTTAGAAGCGTTTAATACTCTAAAGAATATCCAATTATAATCGTACTTGATTGGAGCTTACCTTTCGAACTAATGTGCGATGCGAGTGATTTTGTAGTAGGTGCAGTTTTGGGACAGTGAAGAGACAAGCATTTTCAACCTATCTATCATGCTAGCAAAACTTTGACCGCCGCATAAGAAAACTACACCACCACGGAAAAAGAGCTGCTAGTTGTGGTTTTTGCATTCGATAAATTTAGGCCATATCTAATATTTTCTAGAGTTATCGTTTATACTGACCATTTTGCTCTTCGCTACCTTCTAACTAAGATTGATACAAAACCTTGACTCATTCGATAGATTCTGTTATTGCAGGAATTTGACCTGGAGATTCAGGATAAGAAAGGAGCTGAAAATTTCGCGGCTGATCATCTTTCCAGGCTTGAAAATTTAAGTACCAAAGAGCTAAATGAAGTTGAAATAAATGATTCGTTCCCTGAAGAATAGTTTTTTCCTATATCTTATTCTGAAGTACCTTGGTTTGCGAACATTACAAATTTTTTAGCCGCTAACTTTATCCTAAAAGGGTTGACACATCAACAAAAGAAGCAATTCTTTATTGATGTGAAAAACTACTTTTGGGAAGACCTTTTTCTTTTTCGTATATGTGCAGATCAAGTCATTAGAAGATGTGTTACAAGGTTAGAAGCATTGAAAATCTTGGAACATTGCCACTCAGGACCGACTGGAGGACAATACAGTGGAAATAAGACCACACATAAAACACTCGAATCAGGTTTTTATTGCCCCACTCTATTCAAAGACGCCAACAGGTATGTTACTTCTTGTGACAAATGCCAACGGACAGGCAATATCTCCAAATATGATGAAATGCCTCAAACATATATGCTTTTCATGTAAAATATTTGACGTTTGGGGTATCGACTTCATAGGTCCATTGCTTAGTTCATTTGGGAATAAATACATCTTAGTAGCTGTTGATTATATGTCCAAATGGGTTGAAGCCCAAGCTTTACCTACTAATGATGCTAGAGTAGTAGTACGATTCCTTAAGAAACTTTTCTCTCGATTTGGAACACCTAGAGCAATTATCAGTGATAGGGGTACTTATTTTTGTAACGCCCAATTTGACAAGACCCTTAAGAAATACGGAGTTCACCATAGAGCAACTACCATTTACCACCCTCAAACTAGTGGCCAAGTCGAAGTAGCAAACCGAGAGCTTAAACGTATCCTAGAAAAGACAGTAGAATTAAACAGGAAAGATTGGGCGATAAAAGTAGATGATGCTTTATGGGCTTATAGAACTGCTTTTAAGACCCTCTTAGGAGCATCACCTTATAGACTTGTTTATGGAAAAAGTTGTCATCTACCATTTGAGTTAGAACATAAGGCATTCTGGGCTATAAAATTTCTAAACTTTGATCCCAAACTTGCAAGTGAAAACAGGTTGATGTAGTTCAATGAGTTAGATGAGTGGCGAACCAATGCCTATGAAAATTTATGCCTTTACAAGGAAGCAATGAAATGCCGCCATGACGCTCATTTAAGACAACGCAAGTAATTTGAAGTTGGAGATCTTGTCCTGTTATATAACTCGAGGCTTAAATTATTCCCTGGGAAGCTTAAATCAAGATGGTCAGGTCTTTTCGTAGTCCAAACTATCTTTCCATATGGCACAATAGAGGTAAGTCACCCATCACAAGGCACTTTCAAGGTAAATGGACATCGTTTCAAACTTTACAACGGTGAGAATTTTAAAGATGATAGAGAGGAGCTACTACTCCACGAACCTTCCTAAATATACCTACAAGGTAGAGTCGAGTTTAGACTTTAAATAAGCACTTCTTGGGAGGCAACCCAAGCACTAACCTCACTTAATAGGGTATAATTTTTCTTTAATCGTTCAAAGTTTAACTGCAGGAAATTTTGACATTTGACAGGGATGAACACGGCCTAGACCACGGGCAGCGACACGGCCGTGCTATACGACCGTGTGAAAACAGAGTAAAATTTTTCCCAAAACACGGGATTCGATACGTTGCCACGGCCGTGTGACATGGCCGTAGGCAATCCTGCCAAATTAACACGGGCATGCGACACGCCCATGCCCACCACCCGTGGTCGAGACTGTTAAAAGATCACGGGCGTGCGCATATATACACGGCGTTGGAGAAGCGAACCACATCGTGCACGGTCGTGCGATACGACCATGTAACCACACGGGCGTGTCATCAGGCAGTGTGACGATTCCTCATTTCGAGATAAACACGGGTTGGACACGAGCCACACGGGCGTGTAACAAGACCGTGTGAGACCCGTGTTGGGCTACACGGCTGTGCCTCTTTTTAAACTCATATTATTATTATTATTATTATTATTATTATTATTATTATTATTATTATTACTACTTTTATTTCTATTTATTTTTGAAGACTCATGTTTATATTTTTAAACTCTGCTTATCTTCATAATTATTATCAAATTATTCCCTTAATTCTCTTTCACAGTGGTGTCTTCTCATTTATCCCCCAGAATCATGCCTTTCCTTCAGCTTTATCTTCAATTCTCGCTCTTGCTAATCCAGGGATTTCATCCACAATTTTAGGGCAGTTTCACTTATCTCCCTCTCTTTTGATATTATCTTTGTACATTGAGGACAGTGTACATCTTAAGTGTGTGGGGGGGTTATTTATATCATTACCAGAAAACCCCTGAATTTTTATCTTGTCTCAAATAATTTTCTCATATCATTATTAGAATAAATTTTGATTGACCCATGATTTTTATCGATATGATTTGAATTAAATCATAAGTAACTGTGCGTTGATTGTTTAAACTTTAAGACATTAGGGAATCAAATACGATAAGTTGAAATTTTTGAGAATTAAAATTTCTAGGTTGTTTCCTTGAATTGAGGTATTGTCTTGAAGTTTTGAGTTTATAGGTTTGACATCAAATACCCATAATTTTTGTAAGATTTTGAGCCTAACAAAGCATATATCTTTCTTGCTCACTAATTTTATTGGTTATGAGTGTGTCAACATTGATTGGTTATTCTAGAACTTACATCAATTATACATGTCAAGACCACACCTTTAATTTGATATACTAAAATTATAAAGGCACTTAGGTTTTAACCCATTTACCCCATAAAAAACCTACCCACATAATTGACCCCTAGTGAACTCCTTTGGACCTTAACTATTTTTTCTTAATTTTCCCCTTAATAATAACCCATAACTTAACCCTTTTTGTAGAGATTTAATTTGGTTAATTGTCTAACTATGTTCTTTTATTCGAATCACATAATTCTCTCTTATACTTGATTTGTTCTTAAAAAAAAACATACATACATATATATTAGTAATAATTCTTTATTTTTGAGCTTAAGTTGTTAATTTCGTATTCTGAGAAAAAGCTCACATGTATTCAATTGATGATTAGTTATTTTTCCAGTTAGGTAATTTATAAAGTTAATATTGATTCTAACCGTTTCTTTTTCAGCCTTAATCTACACCTTTAACCCAAGGCCCCATTACAACCCTTCAAAGACCTTTTGATTTGTGTATCATCTCATTTATAGTGGTGGAGACTTGATTTTCATGCAAGCCTATGGTAATAACTTTTCATGTTTGACTAGTGAGTGCTTAATTTGAACCTTAAACACATTGAGTGATTTGAGTGAACCTTTAGTGAGGATGTCAATCATTGTCAATTTTGGAATCAAAGATAATTACTTAGATAAAGGGGGATGCCTATAATTTTATGATTAAAATGCCCGATTTGGACTATTTGAAACTTTAATGCTCTTTTAGTTAAATTTTCAATGCATGACTACTTGTGAATTATTTCGAAACATTATTGATGAGAATTATAAGTTGAGAAGAATCTATTTTGATCGTGAGTTGAGGATTTTGCTTGAGGACAAGCAAACGCTTAAGTGTAGGGGTATTTGATAAGTCGTAATTTATACATATTTTTATCCCATGCTTAGCATATTTTTGGATTATTTATCATTAGATTTATGGAATTTGATGCTCCTAATCGTTTAATTTCATGTTTTATACTTAGGTGGGTATAGGAGAGTAAAAGGAGCGAGAAACGGGCCAAAAATGGAGAAAATGGGTCAACGTGAGAAATCGACACGGCCTAGACTTCCTTACACGGGTAGACCACACACCCGTGTCTATTCAACAGACTCTAACACGGTTTGAAGCACTTGCACACGGGCGTGTCCCTGTCGAGCCCAAGTTTAGTTCTATTCGGAAAAGGCCACCTTTGAGGGTTTAAAAGCATCCTAAAGCCTATTTAAACATCCTAGAGGAGGCACTTAAGGGACACACGGAGTAGGAGGCAGGGAATTACTCAAAGAAAACCGATTGATCCATATCAGAAGTTGGATTCTCCTTTAAGACTGAAGAGCTCCCTTCAATTTACTTCGAGATTTTTGGGTTTCTTTATGTTTTGTTATCATTATTCTTCTGAGATGTTTTCTTTTACACATATGAATAAATCCCCTAAATACTTAAGGGGAATGAAACCTAAGATGGATCTTGTTATTATTTTCTGAATTATATAATAAATACTTGATTTGTTATTAATTATGTGTTCTTAATTCTTGCTTTAATATTCCAGGATATTGATTCAAGTATTGATGTGCTTATTCAGAGGAGCAAAAGTCCCTATCTAAGAGTAGATCTAGCATAATTAAGCGGAGTTGATTGCACCCCTAGAAATAGGGCGACATAAATCTGCCGGATTAGGGTCAAACCTAATAAGGGAATCCATAGATACAGTTAATGCAACACTAGGGGTTTTAATTAGAAAGAGATTTCAATTAATCAACCTAGGGTTAGACGTTGTTAGTCTCGAGAGAGATAATAGTATAAATTAAGGATTTCTATGGATCAAGTCAAGTGAATAAATCATCTAATTCAGAGTCAAATAACAAGTGAAGTCTAGGTGGATTTTTCCTTGGGTATTGTCTAAGTCAATCAGTTTTCCCAAAAGTATTTCCCTAATTTACTTCCTGTGCATTCTTAGTTTAGTTAATTAGTTTAGAAAAACCAACCCTCATTATTTTTAGGCTAGATAAAAAAAAGAAAGTTAATACTAGTACTTTTAGTTCCTGTGGGTTTGATATTCCGGTCTTGCTATAAGCTATACTACTGTTCGATGGTGCGCTTGCCTTTATCGTGATAATAGTTAGTTTTCAAGATCGATCAGTCATAAATATAAAACTTATCACGAGATATCACATCAGTTACTTAAGGAACTTTTGGGAAATAATGAAAACCCTCTAATTACGATTCTAGATTCTATTTCGAATATAAACCAACAAAGCATCATTAACATAAAAAGCATTGTCGTAGTGGGAGGGTCTCCAAAAGGCTTGATTTCTTCATAAGTGGCAAGTGTGTTTTTAACATGGAAATCATTGAACTCGAAGAGGATGACTGTAACACCCAAAACCCAGCATGGGCGTTATGACTGAATTTGGAGAAATTGCATCGACTCATTTGGAAAACTGATAACAGTAAGTGTTTAGCAAATACGAATATGGAAAACAATTATTAAAAAGCTTTTTGTTCATTTACAAAAAACACTTAAGAATTTACTTCATTTGTAGAGGAAAATATTGTTTGGAGTTTTATTTTAAAAAACCAAAATCCATTTTGTCGACTTAAGTGATTTTGTAGTTTCATGTTTTAAAATATCAATTATCGAAAAATTAAACAAAAACCCAAAACAAGTTCCGAAACAAATTACAAACCCAAAAGTCCAAAACAAATAAGTACGAAAATCACCATATTTACATTAGGTGCGAAAACAATCTGAGCTGCCACATGCCGTTCGGTCCTAAGTCAAAGAATTACTTGAAAGGTCAAAGATAACAGAAAGAGGTGAGCCATAAAGCTCAGTGTATAACAAAACTCAAACAGAGATCATGCAAAAACACAATATACAAATCAGAGTATCTTAGATAATCTCATAACGATCATATAACTAGGACGGAGCCAATTAGAGTGTCTCAGAGAATTTCATAATGATAATATAACGGAATGGAGAATGCATGACGATGCCAATATGGTATTTTTAGGAAATTAGAATGCAGATTTTTTAGAAAACTTCCTACCCAACTCCGCTACACACTAGAAATAGAGTTCTCTCGTCCAACCAAATTACACCAATTAAGTCATCCCGAGTTGCCGATAATGATGACTTATCGAAATACAGTAAAACTGCCAGATGAGATGTATTTGATCAAGCCACTATGTTGTAGCCAAGTTTCCAGAATAGATGTATGTGGTTGAGCCACCATAATTGTAGACAAGCTGCTAGACAAAATTGTGATAAACCACCAAATACTGCAAATCAGTAAACTATCAGAAACTTCCTCCTTTCACATCATCCCAAACCTCATGTAATATGTTATGGCATGTATAAACAGAATCAGAATAATAAGCATGTAGAACATGCTTGCGTGTGAAAATATAAAGTAGAAGACATAGAAGTCCATGCTTTGCAAAATAGATTTATCAAATCTCAACAAATCATATCAGTTTTTCCATGAAGTCACGTACACGGTTTTATAACAGAATTAGTATTAAACAAATTAACATAGTACCACACAACGTACCATAAAAATTAACAGAACACAGATCAAAACTGAATAATTGCATGCCTTAAACACATCCCAAACAAAAGCACATTATACGCTAACAGATCATACTTACTTAGCTTGTATTATATTAGACATACGTACAGGTAACAAATTATACACTAACAGATCATCAGATACTGAGTTTTATAACTTAATCTAGATCATACAGGCCTTACGAAAGGCCTACATTTGACCCAGACGATGTTTATGGCCTTAGGAAAAATTTTAGAATTTTGACTCATACGCTCGTGTAGCCTTACACGACTTACATGTCTAGCCCGTATAGCTCACACAGTTTGGCACACAACCATATGACCCAAGTCAGTACCTCACACAGCCTAGCACATGTTTTAGCACATGTCTGTGTGGCTTAAGCTAGAGGGTTACATGGTTTGGCACACTACCTAACACACACCCGTGTGACTCAAGTCAGATAGTTTCACGGTTTGGTACACGTCCTAGCACATGCCTGTGTGACTCAACGCAGTACCACACACAAGGCCTACCATACGACTTGACACATGATCGTGTGGCATCAATAGTCCTGATTTTGACTTTCTCTGTTTATTGATTTCTTGGGTTTTCGTTACACACCTGGTTGACGTATAAGCAACAAATAATGATCCTTGAATCGGCAAATGAATTAGTAAATATACAATTCCTAAATTGTTGGAGGAATGTTAAACTTCACTTGATCCTTTTCGACACTACAAATTGAACCAAGAAAGAGAAGTCAAACCTCGTAAAGAATCAATTTAACGTAAGATAGAAAAAGAAAAAAAAATATTTTAAGGAGAAGAAAGCAAACAAAGAGGAAGGTAATGAAGAGGAAATGACAGAAACAAACTGGGAAATGAACGTGAAACAGTGGAAGATTTAGAAAAAAATAATTAACTTAAAAAAAACTCACAGGTAGCGTAAAAAAAGCATTTTCTTATCGCTTTTGCAAAAACTTGAACGCAAGACCAGAGGGTATATAGAAGCTTAACCATTAAACAATTAGGCTCATCCTTTTCAACAATTGAATGAAAATAATACTTATGCTAAATGCTCAAGAATAGGGGTTTAGAAAAAAGTAGCAACAATACAAAAGAAAGGGTTCGAGCCCAGAACCTTGCACACGCAAACACAACACTTAGCCACTAAACCAGATTATTTCACTTCTTATCATTTCACAATATTAACTCAAACTCAAGATGTAATCACTCTTGATTCCAATACCCTAATTTATTCTAACCCAATTTTTGGGTTGTTACAATGACCCTCTCACATGTGATAAAGCGATGCAAAGTGTTATTTCCAAGCTCTAGGAATTAGCTATGAAAGATGAAATGAATTTAATGAAATCTAATTTGGTGTGGGAACTTGTAGACTTACTGGAAGAAGAAAACTCATTGGGTATTAGTGGATCTATAAGAGGAAAAATACTTTAGAAAGAAAGGTTGAAACCTGTAAGGCTAAGCTTGTAACAAAAGGCTATACGTAGAAAGAAAGTATCAATTAGAAGGAAATCTTCTCTCTGCTAGGTATGCTCAAATCAATCCGCATTCTCTTATCCATTGCGACTGCTCTCGATTATGAGATCTGAAAAATGGATGTTAAAACAACATTTTAAAGCAATTATCTTGAAGAAAGCATCTATATGGTGTAACCTACTGATTATATAGTTAAACGAAACGAGCATAAAGTTTGCAAATTGTTAAGGTCCATATATGGACTTAAGTAGGCATCCTGCTCATGGAATCAAAGATTTAATCAAGCGACCAAAATTTTTGGATTTGAGCAAGACGTTAAAGAACCATGCGTTTATAAACATATTGCGGATGGAAAGTGTAACACCCCTTAACCCTTATCTATCGCCGAAACAGGGTTACAGAGCATTATCAAACTTTTCAGATCATATATGAATATTTCATACCATTTAATGAAAAATATTGTAAATAAATCATGTTGTTCCTTTTATGAGCCTTCGAGGCCCAAAATATGTGCTAGAAATAAATCGGGACAAAACCAGGTACTTAGAAAAATTTTCCAAAAACATAAAAAATTTTCAAAGAAATAGGGGACACGCGCCCGTATGGTCAGGCCGTGTGGCTCACACGGTCAAGATACACACCCGTGTCTCAGGCCGTGTGGGTATTCGAAATAGGAGCATACGGCCGTGTCTCAGCCCGTGTCCAAATTAAGGTATATTCTGACTTAAGTCACGCAACCAAGTCACACGCCCTTGTACTAGGCCGTGTGTCACACACGGATGAGAAACACGCCTGTGTCTCTGCCCGTATGAAAATACCTGAGCATTCTGTTTTGAAAATTTTAAGTTGCAGGGGACACATGGCCGAACCACACGCCCGTGTATTAGTCATGTGTATCACACGCCCGTGTGTCTGGCCGTGTGGACTCAAAATGAACCTTAAACAACAAGTTTACCATTCCCTACAATCTTATACACTAAGCAACTCAAAGGCCATTTATTCAACCAATTCAAAACACAATTAAACACATTCAAAACATGTCAAAATAGACATCCTAGGTGCCTAACCAATGTACCCTCAAAGTACTACAATTGTATTATCAAAACTATATCAATAAGACCTCATTCAAATCAAACCTGTAAACATGCCAATTTTAACCTATTTTGCCTATATTATACCAATTTGTATATCAATTTAAACATGTCATATTATGACCTCAAACATAAGCATATATTTATATATAACCAATCCAAAATTAACTTATAATCATATTTACAATCAATTCATAATATAATTAACATTTGGATGCCCTAGGTACATGCCGACACAAAAAGAAGTATACGTTACCATGTTTGAGATCGAGATCGTTGATGGATGTTGAATCGACAATCAACTCTTAATTACCTAGCCTGCGCACGGAAAACAAACCGTACACTGAGTATAAACTTAGTGGTATTTCTATAGTCCAAATAATTTAAAGACTAGATATTGCAATATTTATACATTTAATGATACCATAACATTAGTCATTCAATTAATTAATTTTCATAAACACTTCAATCATAACATATTCAATTTTCACCAACTGCTATTTCAAATATCATATTTACTATTCAAATAGCTTTTCACAATATAAATGCACAATTCATGTGCCTCATTTTCATTTTACATTCAATATTTTTCAATATCAATTTTAGTATCATTTCATACAATTATCCCAATTAACACGACTCGAACTCTGATGGATACACGGATCCAACCAAAACATATCAGTTTGGCACTCGGTGCCTCATCGGATAATTCGAAGTAATAAGTTGACACCCAGTGTCTCATCAGCTAAATCGAAGTAAATTGGCACCTAGTGCCTCATTGAATTAATCCGAAGTAATAGATTGACACCCAGTGTCTCATCGACTTGAGATCGAAGTAACCCCTGAACTCTTCTAATCCTACAGTATGCCAACTATATCCGACCCAGCCTGGTACAGTTAATAGGGTTTTATTTCCACATTTCAAAAACAATCAATATCCAATATCGACATTTCACATTAATCACAAATTCCTATAAATTCAATTCAATATCAAAATGCTAATTACTCACCTCAATCACTTACCATAAATATTAAATTAAAATATAGCAATTAATAATTAGATTCGGATTATAGAAATACAAACTAGAATTTTCGGGCTACTCCTCGTCAACTTTATCTTTTCCTTTCTTAGTCGAGGTTTCCGACACAACGTTAGCTACGGAATTAAAACAATTAAAATTCATCAATACAATACAATTCAATTTCACATTGAATATTTCAATTTTTACTCAACATTTGCCTAAATTCCAATTCAATCCCTATACCGAGACTAACTTTATTTCTCCACAATTAATTGTATATTTTCATTAAATTCCCACTTTAAACTAAATTTAACTCTCTAATTTCACTTAAATTCCTAAATTTTTAAATTTTTACAATTTGGTCCCTAATACTCAAAACTTATAATTTATTCTACAATTCAATCCTTTTCATTTCTAACTTAAAAATCTATCAATTTAGTCCCTAATAATCAAATTATTCAACATAGGCAACATTTAAAAATTTAATAATTTCTAAAATTTTAACATAGGTCAAGTAGTATTTAATATGGAGATTCTAAAACATAAAATTACAAGAAAATGGACTAAATTGACTAACCAATTTAGCTTTGAACCCTTGAAACCCTAGCTTTCTCCTTTTCTTTCTCTTTTCTTTTCTTTCCTTTTTCCTTTCTGCTTCGTTTTTTCTTGTTCTTTCTTGTTCTTTCTTTCTCTAATCTTTTCTTTTATTTATTCATTTTTATTGTTTAATTATTATAATAATATAATATAATATAATATAATATAATATAATATAATATAATATAATATAATATAATATAATATAATATAATATTTACTTAAATATTAAGTATACATATATTATTATATACATATGTATATTATTTGTACACATGTAATTACTATTACCATACACTTGTTAATTAAGGCTTAATTGCTTATTTAGTCCCTTTACTTTTCTTTAGTCTACAATTCAACCTTTACCCTATATACAATTTAGTCTTTTTACCTAATTGCTCTTTATTTAAGCTAATTCACCTAACCAAAACCAAATTAATTACACAACTAACTTCGTAAATATTTATTTATAAATATTTACGAAATCATTTTACGAAAATGGAGACCTGAACATACACTTTTTGATTACCCGTGACTATCGGGTCATTACAGAAAGATGGTTTTTCTAGTTCTTTATGTCGATGACATACTACTCATCGAGAATGATGTAGGGACATTATCATCAATTAAATTATGGTTGACCCAATAATTTAGCATGAAAAATTTGGGTATGCTCTAAGAATTTGAATCATTATGGATCAAAAGAACAAAGTGATAGCTTTATTCCAAGCTTCATACATAGATAAGATATTTGAATGTTTTTTAGTGGCTGACTCAAAGAAGGGAACATGTCCTTGTGTTTCGGGCTTTCATCGTTCTTTAGAGGATTGTCTAAAAATAGTAGGAAAAAAATCATATGAGATAGGTTCCTTATGTTGAAAAAAATTTTATTTAAAAAATTGTTTTCTTGCAAAGCAGAAAATAAAAAAATTTGAAAACTGACCAAGTTTGTGATATTTATAACAATAAATCCTATATCGAAATCGTACATGTGTTTTCAGATAGATGGATCCTTGTTGTTCCCAGCTTTCAACCAAATGATCTTTTCCGCTATTCTCGTACCATGAATTGGTCGAGTGTGGGCTCAATCAAATCGAATCAAACACTGAAACTAGAAATAGTTTTCTTTTTTGGAGGGTGAAAACAAAAATTTTCTTCTCAAATAGAAACCAAAAGAATCATTATTCTGGAAAATATATTTAATTATTAGATAATAAAAGTCTCTTTATTTTCGAACAGAATAACGATATCTTAAAGTTGTGTTAATAGCCCTACCAGTGCCATTTATTTATAGAGAGAAAAGGTAGAAACCTTGTTGAATTAGAAAAGTTTATTTCAAATAGAAAAACGCTCCCTACTTAGAGTAAGATTAGGGTGGGTGACACACCCCTAGTATTCCTACTAGTTTTGTCGCCCTTTCATATTCCATGAGGGGATTTTGGGCCTCTCTTACATCGGGTCAAATTACGAGTATTTCCTGGACTTTTTGACCCAGTACTTTGTAATCTGATCCAACTCGATTCTGTTTTTCTATTTCCTAAATTAAACTTTAATGTTTATAATTAAACAATTTTCTCATCCTAATTTTACCTCTAATAAAATTGTGATAATTTTATCCCTGATACAATTTTCAAGAAAATATATTTAATATTTCACCATGTAACTTGTTCACTATGATCTTATGGTTTATTTTCATTTTCGAGCTTTAAAATAGCTCAAAAACATAAACTCAATCTTCCGATCATTTCTGAGAATTCTTTGTTCATTTCTAAATGAATTCATTTTTCATTTTCATTTTCGTTTGCATTTTCATTTCCATTTTGAGAAAATCACGTTCATTTCTTAATGATTCAATTTTCTCCATTTTCATTTTCATTTTCATTTTGGAGACTACCATAAACATTTCCTGAATGTTACTCTCCACTTCTATTCATTCTGTTCATTTTGATTCAACATGCAATCCATTTCTAGTTTCAATGAGCTAGCGGAGAGACCGATTGGATATATACAATTGAGGCTCAAATGATTTATAATTAAGTTTCAGCTTTTCGCTTATTAATTATAAACTCATTTTGTCATGGTGTCATTCCACTGTAGTATCGTGACTGAGCTCTCCCTAATGTCATACCATTACGAAAGCAACTCGATTAGTGCTCATCCAATGATATTGTCATAAGTGTGTTACCCTGATAATATATCCTTAATCTCTTTGGGATAACATTCTTTCTCCTGATATGATCCTATTTTATCTCATAGTAACCATGACATCTTCCTTTATGAAAAGTCAATTACTATCAAATAGTAATCAAGTTCATCACAAAGACGAATGGCTCGTGGACACGTTCACTTTTCATCAACCATGTAATGCCAATAAGAGGATATCATTTACTCATGTCTCGAGCTATGAATTCAACTATTGTGAATGATGCTACATACTACAGAAGTCATACACCCAACGCACCAGCTCTTGATTCTTTATATATTCAAACTTAGGTTTTTACTTAATCAAAATGTACGACTCATACATATATAGTTTGTCATCCACTCAAGATTTAAGTATACCACACTATGAATGTCACAAATGAATAAATCCATTAACAAATTTAGGATCTATTCTTCTTGGGTCTTGTCCATTGTTCTGTCAGTCTAATCAGTCACATCTATGTCTCTATCTTCTCAAAGTCATCCGCTCTAACACCCAAGATAAAACATGATTTAATAGACGACATATTAGTCTTTCAATTAGTTTACTCATTTCTAATTTGACTAAGGACATTTTTAGGTTCATCTATTAATACAATTTATCTTTCTGTATTACAATTTGACCATGTAATATAGCTTAGTATTAGTTTAAACGTTAAACAACCGATAAGCAGCATTTGCTTCCATTTTGCTTTGCGTGCAAAAACTATACGAGGACAATCATGCAAATTATATAATCCATGAATTTGTTTTATTATTCAACATGTTCAAAAAAATTATAAGTTTACTACATTCACGGCGCCAGATTCAACACTTTATGTTTCGGCAGTAGGAAGTCACATGTATGTTATGTTATGCACATGTCTAGATATCTATTATGATGTAGGAATGGTAAGTTGATATCAAGTGAATCTCAATCCAAGACATTGGCAAGCATTTAAAGATATACTTAAGTATTTATGGAGAGCTAGAGATCATTTGCTTGTATATTCCATAAGAGATTTAACTCTTACTAGATATATGGATTTGACTTTCAAATGTGTTGTCATTTGAGGAAATCAACACCGGGTTGTATTTTTGTCTTAGGCAGTAGGTCCACAGTGTGAAGAAGTATCAAGCATTGTCATATTACTTACTCAACTATGAAGGCCAAATATGTGGCTACTTCTAAGGCAACAAAAGAAGCAATCTAGCTTCAGAAGTTTTTTGTAGATCTTGAAGTCATTCCTAGTATAGAGATATAACAATGTATGTAAAAATAGTGAGGCAATTACTAATACCAAGGAAACAAGAAATTATAAATGGACAAAACATATTGATCAAAACTATCATATTATTCGAGAGGCAGTGGCTGACGAAATTGTCGATGTAGTTAAAATTGCATCTGAGGACAACATTATGAATTCGTTGACCAAGGCACTGGTGGTTAGGAGTTTTGAGAAACATGTAAAAGTACGGGAATGTGAAATATGGTACATCTACTTTACTAGGAAAAGTAAGAGATTGTTAGGATCCAGTGCCCTAAGTGTAGTTTATTCGTCATTTATACTTGTAATATTTCGAATAAATTACTTTAAATAAAATTTCATTATTCACATTAATATCTTTTGTATTTTTCCTCAAAGGTTTTTGCATACAAAGCAAAATATAAGCAAATATTGACTCATTAATTACTTAAAATTTAACTAATACTAAGTTGAATTATATAGTCGGATCGTAATATGAAAAAACAACTTGTATTAGTAGGTAATCTAAAAGGTCCACAGTTTGATTAATCAAAATTGAGCAAATTGGTCAAAGGATTATTATGTCGTCTAGTAAGTCTAAATGGGGACATACCTTATCTTGGGTATCGGCATGATTTACTCTCAAAAGATAAAGATATAAGCGTGATTGTCTGGATTCACAATACATCGGATATGGCCTAAATTGAATTAATCCTAAATCTATTTATGGATTAATTCGCTTGTGACGTTCATAGTGTGGCTTACCTCAATCATGAATAGTGTGGCTTACCTCAATCATGAATAAGTAACTGATTATGTGTGCGTGACTCATATACTAGGATGTATTAAAAGTCTAAGTTCAAATAACTAAAAAGCTGAAAACTAGTACGTATATGACTTCTTTATGGTATAACTTCATTTATAATAGTGGAATTCATAACCCAATAAAGAGTAAATGATATCTTATCATTGACATTACATGATAGATGGAAAAATAATGTGGCCACGGGTCATTTGTTTAGGACAAATGATTTAATTACTATTTGTTAGTAATTTATTTTTCATGAAGGAAGATATAACGGTTACCATGAAATAAAATAGGACTATATTGAATGAATAGATTTAACCCAAAGAGATTGAGGATATCCTATGAGGGTAACACACTTATGACAAGATCATTGGACAATCACTTATTAAGTACTTTCGTAATGATATATAATAATGGAGAGTTCAATCATGTTACTTTGTGGAATGAATCCAAGATTAAATAATGTTATAATTAATAGACAAAGAGTGGGAACTTAATTACAAATTATTTTAGTCATAATTATATATTTTCAATTAACCCATCCGTTAGCTTAATATAACCCAAAATAGATTGCATGTAGAATCAATAATATCGAATGAATGAAAATGATGATTAAAATAAAAGATTGTTTGTATCACTATCTACAAAGTGAATACGATTTCTTGCTAAGTACAAAGATAACTTAGAAATTAAATTAGTTTCTTTGAATTATTATTATATTGATTACAATTAACTAACTGAAGTTTGAACTAAGAATTAAATTAATTAGTCATTATAGTTTTAATCAATGAGGAAATTAAATATATTTCCTTCCTCATAGATTTTAATATGGTAAAGTTCTTATGTCTTTAAAGGAATTAGAATTGGGTTGCAAAAATAATTTAATTGAATAAATAAATAAATTTAATTAATAAAAATTTTGGGAAACAGAAAAATAATTATTAGGTTGGATAAATTATAAGTGTTGATTAAAAATCCACATAACACATATAATTATACCCAATACACGAGATGGATCCAAAAACTCATCCCATGAGAGAGGGGTGGCAAACCCTAGTGCACAGTAGGGTTGCCACCGCCCCTAAGGAAATTATAATTTTTATTAAAATATTATTATTTAATTACCCTTTGTTCAAGTAAAAGTGTTGTATCTTTTCCCTATAAATAATAACTATGGAATGACCTAAAACTACACTTAACACAGACACAAGTTATTCATTGTTACCTTGTTAAAAAGTAGTGGTAATTTATTTGTAATAATAAATTCTATTTTCTGACAAGCTCAAAGTTTTTTATTTTCTGAACATTTTGTGCATTCGGTTCATTTTGTTAAAATGTTAATAACAGTTATCATTATGTGCATTCGGTTTGTTTTATTTGAGCTCACACTCAAAGCAATTTAGTATTTTATAATAGTGGAAAAGATCGTTTGGTAGAAAGCTAGAAAGGACTTAGACCACCTCGTACAAAGAACATATAATAATTTAATTTAAGATTTATTACTATAAATATCACATGGCTCAATTTTAAGAAAATTTTTAAACTTTCAAACATTTTTTTCTAAACTAATTTTTCCAACATTATAAACCTTGTACGTTAACATTGCTTTACTAGATGCCCAGGAGGATAACAAAATTGACAAATAATGGAATTTGAGCTCGAAAGAGAAAAGTTTGAGGCACCACGTCCATGATAACTCGATTTATGGCCTAAACTAAAGTTTTCATGGCTAGATTGATTTTCATTGTATTGTGAGCGACGAGTATAATTGACAGTGATTGAATGGTGATCAGATTCTGGGTTTTACCCAGCTTCATAGTCAACAAGCTTGTCATGTAACTCAAATGAAATCGAGGTGTCATGGGCACATATGGTTGTCGTTATTCAACGAAACTCAGATCCTACACCATTTATAACATAAACAATTAAAGCTAACTCATCTGTAGTGGATTTAATGATATGCAAATACTCAGTGATGGATTTGAATCTTCTGGCAGTGCCTAGTGTCTCCTTTTATCTCGTGTATTATTCTAAATTAATATTTCTTATTTATATGTCAACAGATTTATCAATCACATTAATCTTGAATTCGATATTTAAATAATTTTTACTCGTACAATTTGGGGTTTTTAAAGAAGTGTGCAAAAAAATTCTTAAAAGGTAAAACATTATCATGTGTATTGATACGTGATATTCGAAACAGGTTTTAAAGATTTATAAATAAAACGTTCTTGAGACTAACTTTTTATCACGATTAAGGCAAGTGTACTTATCGAACAGTAGTATAATTCAGCAAGACCGGATTGTTGAACCCAAAGGAACTACGAGTACTAGTATTTACTTTCTTTTTATTATCTAGCCTAAAATTTAAGAGGTTTGGTTGTCTAAACTAATTACTAACTAAGAATGCATAGAAAGAAAAACTTGGGACAATACTTTTGGGAAATTCGATGATTGAGACAATACCTAATGACAAATCCACCTAGACTTCACTTGTTATTTGACTCTGAATCAGACTATTTATTCATTTGACTTGATCCGTAGAAATCCCTAAGTTATATTATTATCTCTCTTGAGACTAATAACGTCTAACCCTGGGTTGAATAATTGAAATCTCTTTCTATTTAACACCCTAGAATTGCATTAACTCGATCTATGGATTCCCTTATTAGGTTTCACCCTAATCCGGCAAAATCTTATCACCCTATCTCTAGGCGCGTAATCAACTCCGCTTAATTATGACAAATTTACTCTTAGACAGGGTCTATTCCTCCTCTGAATAAGAGCTTAACTTGAATCAATATCCTGGAATATCAGAACAAGAATTAAGAACACATAATTAAGAACAAGTGAAATATTTATCATACAATTCAGATAATAATAATAAGATCTGTCTTAGGTTTCACTCCCCTTAGGTATTTAGGGGTTTAGTTCATACTTATCAAAGAAAACATCTCAAAAGCATAAAGATAACAAAACATAAGAAGACTCAAAACTCCTGAAGGAACTTGAAGGGAGATCTCCAGTCTTAATGATGAATCCGGCTCTTGAGATGGATCAATCGGCTTTCCTTGAGTAATTACTTGCTTCTTACCCTGCATCCCCCTTCCTAAGTGCCTCTTCAAGTGTTTAAATAGGCTTTGGAATGCCTAAGAGCCCTCAAAATTGGCCTTTTCCGAATTAGACTAAACTTGGGTTAGGCAAGGGCACGCCCGTGTGACACACCCGTGTGCGACATCAAGGCCGTGGTCAAGGTCATTAAATGGGCACAGGCGTGATCCACCCATGTAAGTCATGCTTGATCTCCTAAATTGACACAGTAGTGTGACACGCCTGTGTGAGGAAGTCCAGCCTTTTGTTTTCCCATGTGGGTCCAATTTCTCCGTTTTGCCCGTTTTTTTTTTTACTCTCCTATGCTCTCCTAAGTATAAAACATGAAATTAAAGGATTAGGAGCATCAATTCACAAAATCTAAGGAGAAACCATCCATAAATCGTTAGACATGGGGTAAAAATATGTATAAATTACGGTTTATCATGTATTAAGATAACATTAAAAATAAAAATAAACCAAAATAGGTATATATCATCCGTTTAACCCTACTTGTAGAACAAAATAATAACCTTGTTTTTAAACCATTAAATTTCAATAAATTAACTAGTAATATTATTTGTTGGATTCTAATCAAATAAATTATTAAAATTTTATAAATTTTAAATAAAGATATTAAAAATATAAGATATTGCATTTTATAGGAAATATTATTATAAGTAGTAATTTAATTTAATTATTAAATTTCTACATTAATTGAGACGCGACTTGAGACACAAGACTGCTGGCCCTCTATGTATGCATCTATGTCTCCAATGTAACGGGCAGCAATATTTAATATTGAGTATAGTTTGTTATCAGCAATTAAACCATTGTAACAACACATATTAATTGAGGGAACGACATATAAAAAGGGTAAAAATGCCTCTCCATTCCCTCTAAATTTCAAAATTTAGCAAATTGGTCACTCTCAAAAAAATTGGAGTAATTTAATCCCAATCAATTGTGAAATTGAGCAACTAAGGGCAATTAATCATGACATTAGTTTCTCCCATCAATTGTACATAATTTTGATTGGAATGGTGATAAATTTAGCTTTCGATGTTTATATTTTTTGTCATTTTGTACTTGATTCTATAAAATTCAACAAATTTAGCCTCAATATTTACACATTTACACAAATGTTGCGAGACAAATTTGTTAAATTAGGACCAAATTGACAAAATGTGAGGTTAAAATTATTATTATACCAATCAAAATAATGTACAATTGATGGAAAACATTAGTTGTGATTAATAGTATTTAGCTGCTCACTTTTGAAATTGATAAGAATTAAATTGCTTTGGTTTTTTTAGAGAGACCAATCTGTTAAATTTCAAATTTGAGAAAAATCGAAGAGATTTTTTACCTTTAAAAATAGGCTTACTTCTAATCTCATTAACACTATCAACTTCTACTTCAACATGATATAAATGTAAACAACATCTCTAAATAAAATAATTAATATATATTAGAAATTTTATCACACGTATATGCACGTGGAAAATACATATTTAAAATATATATGTAAGTTGAAGGTTGAGCAAGACTGAAATTCTTATGTTCATTGGTAAGAGTGTTCTAAAATTTTACAAGGTTGAGTAAGAGAAATATGGTTGTAACATATTATATGGATTTATGATAATTTTCCAATTCTATTTGTAGGATGAAAAAATATTGTTAATCAATCAAATATAGATTCGGTTTGATTCTGATAGAATGGAGAGGCTATTATGTCATATTAGTATTTGATATAGTGTGAATGAGGGCGTAATCTCTATCAGTCCTCTTAAAATCAAATTTTTTACTTAGGTATTTTAAATTTTAATATTTTAAATTAAATAAAGATAAAATTATACTTTGACCCTCTTAAATAAGAAAAATTTAATTTAATCCTTTAAAAATTATAAAAATATAAACTATTAAAATTATAAAATTATATTTTTATTATTGTAAAAATTATAATTTAATTTCGACCTCTAAAAATTTTTCTAATTTTACCCTCTTGTGAGTGAAATATTTTAATTTCATAAGCACTGTTTAAATTGTTACATGTTTTTTTTAATTATTGATTTCTTATTTTTTATACCCTAAATAGACATGTGTTATCCTTAGAATCCCACCCATGGAGTCTAACATCAATTTACCAAATAAATTTTCTTATATGTCTTATTTTATTGTGTCAATGTGAAATTTAACAAATTACTAGTCTATGTACTCAAATGCGATGCACGAGTTGATGATATGTATCAATTAAAATATATAAAGTTATTTGTTATATTTTTTAGAAATAATATTATTAAGAAACAAAAACATAAATATTAGATATTATGATGAATATAAAATAAAAAAGTGAACTTTGTCAATATTCCATATCTTTAGTGTCTGCCATAAAAGTTGTTTTAAAATAAAATAATTCTGGAAAATACTAGAAATGATATATTATTGTGTGTAAATAATGTAAGGGCATGAATGTTATGATTGTTGAAATCATTTATCTATTTCTTTACCATTGCAAGTTGTACTCGTTATGGCAATTATGTAATAATTAAAACATATAATCTTATAATATATGAAAATAAATACTAAACAATATTGATGGACTAAAATGGATATTAATAATAAATAAATTCTTAATATTAGCCATTTTAGCTAAAAAAAACACTAAATGTGTAAATAGCCCAAAACATTTAACATATAAGGTAAAAATTTAAAGAGTAAAAGGGATACCATGCTCTTTCCATCTTTTGCACCAATTTCCCTAAATTTTCTAAGCCATCACATTTAAGTTAAATCAAACGAGTAAATTTTTATTTAAATTAAATTAAATAAAAAATATAAATGTACCACATGTCACAATTTTAGTGTCTGTATAGTGATTTAAACTCCCTTTAAGCAATTAAATTTTTATTTAAGCACTTAAATGCCATAATAGTCCAACCTTGGTCCTTGTTTTTACTCGCCCACTACATTCTGCGAATCCTTGAGTTCATATGTTCAATAATAACTTTAGGAGGAAGAAAAATAGATAAAGCATAAGTTGGTAAGGCTTGAAGAATGGATTTAACAAAAACATCTCTGCCTCCGTACGAAAGGAGATGTTTAGACCAACTGTTAATTCTAGAGGAAAGACGATTAATAATGTCCTTAAAAGGTAAAGGTTTCCTTTTCTCGATATACAAAGGTAAGCCGAGATAACTATCAAGATTCTCAACCACCTTCATATGGAGCAAATTGCTAAAAAATTCAAGTTGATTAGTAGGGGTGTTCGGGCTAAAATAAACCATAGATTTTTCTAAATTAATTTTCTGTCCAGACATTTTCTCAAAATCATTTAAAATATTCATGAAAGCTTCAGCTTCCCCTTTTTTGTTTCTAATAAAGAGGAGAGCATCATCAGCGAAAAACAAATGATTGATATTTGACCCTTTCATACTAGCTCTAACAACCCTAATAATCCCACGATTCTGAGCACATAGAAGCATTCGCTAAAATGCCTCCATATAAAAAAGGAAAAGATAAGAGGAGAGAGGGTCCCTTTGTCGAAGGCCTCTTGCCGGAATAATCGGATCCGAAAGGCATCCATTACACTTAATCACATACTTAACCGAATGCACACATTTCATAATTAAACTAATCCACGCCATGTCAAAACCTATTTTTCTCATCACGTCTTCAAGGAAGTTCCACTCCACTCGATCATACGCCTTACTCATGTCAAGTTTCACCACAAGGCCTTTGTTCGGACGCTTTTTTGAACTCCGTAAGTAATGCATTAATTTATGCACAAAAAAGATATTATCATGAATTATTCTTCTTGGAACAAAAGCACTTTGATTTAGGCTAATGCATGTAGGTAAAATGCCTTTTAAACGGTTTGCCAAAGTCTTAGCAATGATCTTGTAGAATACCCTGCACAAACTAATCGGGCGGAAGTTAGTCATATTCGATGGTTCACTTATTTTAGGAATGAGAACAATTATCGTTTCATTTATACTGGCCATGTCAACCACCCCATTTAAGAAGGCATGACAACAAGAGAGAATATCCTTACCCATGACCTCCTAGTTTTCTTTAAAGAAAATTTCAGGGAGGCCATCAATACCGAGAGCGTTTCTGGGGTCCATCTGGTTGAATGCTTTAAAGATTTCCTCATTAGTGAAGCTCTTCGTAAGATTCTTGTTTATCTCCTCGCTAACACACTTTGGAATGAAGCATATATCCATATTATTGACTGTATTCGTGCTGGTTTGAAACAAATCAATGAAATAGTCCCTGGCCACATGACACTTGTCACTATTATTGTACACCCAGTACCCATTGTTATCTTTCAATCTATTAATGTCATTCTTTTTCCTCCTATCTGTAGCCCTCACATGAAAAAAATTAGTGTTCCTGTCACCCTCTCTTAGCAATCTAATTCTAGATCTTTGCGTCCAGTAAATCTTATCTTCCTCATAAATCGTCTTCAATTTAAAACAGGTCTCCTTAATTCTATTTAGGTTGGCTTATGTATTCGACGCATCAATGTAATCATCAAGCTTTTCAACAACTTATTGATTTGATGATTTCTCTTATTAAAATTATTAAACTTTCATGGCCCTGTATAATTACGGATACAAATCATCTTCTCCACAATACTATCACTGTTGTTGCACCAGCTGTCTTTTACGATTTTTTTAGCTCTTTCATCCCTCGCCCCACATGCTTCGAATCTCAAAAGGAGCCTCAAATCGACTTGCTTTTCCTTCGGCTTTTTACCCAACGTATCAAACATAATCACCTTATGGTCTGAACTAGATTGGCGGGTAACTTTGGAATCAATGTACGGATAAGCGCTACAAGCCGTAGAAGAAAAAACGAATTGGTCCAGTCTTTCTTTAACCATAGTGTCCCCTTCTCTGTAATTAATCCAAGTGAACCAACCCATTGAAGTTTTTATGTCCACCAAAGCCAGATCCTCAAGAACATTTCTAAATCCTCCATAAGGGCCCTCGGTTTTCTTCTACCCCTCCTTTTCATCATCATCCAATATTGTATTAAAGTCCCCTCCCGAAAAAAATGGTCATCGACTTTTATTTAAAAAGAAAATGAAAAATGAGAGTCGCCACCAATCCTTTTGCAGTGTGATTAGGTCACCTTATGATCGATTGTTTTTATAAAACGTTTTGATTTACTAAAGCAACAATTTTCGTCCACAAAATTCAAGAAAACGGGTCCGGGAGTCAGTTACGCACGAAGAAGAATTAGCACCCTCGTAACGCCCAAAATTGGTACCTAATTGATTAATTAATGTCTTAACATCGGAAGTTGAAAACCCGAAAAGAATTAAAAATACGATCCTATTTTTTAATGTTGATTTTTA
The DNA here is from genome assembly GCF_025698485.1 of Gossypium arboreum. Taxonomy (NCBI): domain Eukaryota; kingdom Viridiplantae; phylum Streptophyta; class Magnoliopsida; order Malvales; family Malvaceae; genus Gossypium; species Gossypium arboreum. Next base: position 6,691,169 of record NC_069071.1, read on the forward strand.
CGAAGAATTTGCTTGAATAAATCGAAACGGATGCTAAAGACCTTCTTATCCCGAAGTAATAAAATGCCACATCCAGTAAGTTAGGACACAACATTTTAAATCCTTGAGAATAAACTTGTCTTTTGATTTTCAAAACTCGTGCGTTTTAATTTTAAAAGGTTATTCTGTCAATTGGATCAATCGAAACCCAGTACGTTAGGGCACGATCTCTCGAATTTTCAAACACAGAATATTGCCTTTATTAAAGAATCCCTTTTTTATGAATTTTAGGGTGAAAATTAATGCAGTATTTTAAAAAGGGTATGTGGATAAAATATTATATCGATGCATGACAACTGAATGAAAATATTGATAAACAAATCTTTATTCACAATGACAATAATCACACGATATATTCTAATACAATCAAGGAAAAATAAAATAACCAACAAATTGCTTTGATGATGGCAAAAATAGAATAGACACAAAACAAGACAAAACCAAAAAAAAAATTATATAATAAGGACAAGTGTATACATAAACAGATTACTAAAAAAGGATAGTCTATAAAATATTAAAAGGCGAGTTAAAGGACAAGTGTATAAATAAAATAAATATACAAACAGAATAAAAGGTTCATAAAATATTAAAGAAAGCAAGTTAAAATATAATGAAATCAGGGAGCAATTTGTAAATAAATACATAAATAATAATAACGGATAATAATAAAAATATACTCAATAAAAAAATAAAATAAACAAATAATAAATAAATAATAAATTGGCAAATAAATAAATAGATTTATAAAAAAAAGGGTCTTAATCGTAACTCTTATCAAATTTAAAGGATAAATTAAGAGAAAAATAAATAACGGACAAAAATGAAGAGCGCGAAAACGCACGAGGACTAAATGGGAAAATAACCCGATCCTCTAGAGTGCGTCGATTCATAATGGACCACAATGAAACACAAACAAAATTGCGGGACAAGATTAAAAAAAAATAGGTCCGAATCGCAACAAGCCACGAAAGTGAAGGGACTGGATCCGCAAATAACCCAACAGAGCAAAAACACATGGATCCCCTTTTGGGTCGGGTCAGAACGCGGGTTGAGGGTTATATACAGCACCATTTTAAGGCCACTAGAACAAGCCCTATGGCGCCGTTTCACCTATTTTATAAAGGTAAAATGTCTTTTCAAAAAAAACATTTTGTCCTTACTTCTTTAAAAAAAAGTTTTCAAAAACCTAAATCCCCTTATACTTCCTCGACGATTGGGGTCTCCTCGGCACTCCACCTTACCGTCGCCGTGGCCAGTGGCCGATATTACGGAAGGTGAGCTCTTTAGCCCTGTTTTTTAGGCATTTTAGAAGGTCGAGTCGTCAAAACCCGAATGGTAAATAAGAGGTGGCTCTCAACCTCCCCTTTTGGGCCTGATTTTGATGACGGAGGAGATCGCAACATCCTCACGATCAGTGGAATTTAGGTGAGCTTCCTTCCCTCTCTTTTTGTTTCTTTAATTAATACTCTTTTACAAATGAAAAATAAAGCAGAAAAGGAAGCAAAAAATAATAATAATAAAAGAATCAAAAAGAATAAAAGGAAACACCTTTTTAAACTTTCAGTTTTTTTATTGATATTCTCTATGTATTTGTGTGGAGTATGCGTGTAAAAAAAAAGATCTTTACAATCCTTTGGTTACTCTTTCATAACCGAAAAGAAAAATAAAAATACAATATATTTTTGTTTTTCCCTGCTTTGTTGTCGTTTTTCCTCTCTTTGTGCAGGTATAGAGGTATGGGGCTAGCTGTGGCACGGTGGAACGTGGAACTTGACGTGGGGTGTATGGAGGCGCGCTGGAGGCTGGGGTGCAGCGTATGGTTGCGGGGCTAGGGTTTCCTGTGAGCATCTGTTGAAAGTTGGCTTAATTTTGGGCCTGGGCTGTATTGGGCTAAGGTAGTTTAACTGGGTTTAGGTAATTAGGCCGATCGGTTTGGGTTCAATTTAGTTAGGTCTGTATTTGGGTTTTTTTTGTGTTAATTTGGACTATTTAACTTTTGTTATTTTTTGTTTATTTTTGGTTCTGGGCCCAGGTTAAATCGGCCCATTACAACTACCCCTCTTTGCTCATGTCGTGTAATGAAAATGGAGTAAAGACTTCAAAAAGGGCTAATTTTGCCCGGTGTTCGAATCTCGACTTCTTTGGTTCTCCCTCTTCTTCAAGTAGCTTCATTCTAATCTACTGTAACTTCAGAGGTATAGGGCCTGTAACTTCAATCTACTCCAATGTAATTTCAAGGAGAAGAGATTTGTAGCTTTGATCTACTCCGCTGGAACTTAAGGAGATAAGAATTAGTAATTTCAACCTGCCCCACTACAACTTCATGGAGATAAGGTTGGTGGCTTCAATCTGCTTCACTGCAACTTCAGGAAGATAAGATTCGCCATGATGACTTAATTCTACCTACTGCAATTTCGGAGGTATAGGATTTGCTATCTTCAATCTGCTCCACTGAAACTCTAGGGAGATAAGGCTTGTAGCTTCGATTTACTCCAATGTAATTTCAGGGAGAAGAGATTTGTAACTTCAATCTACTCCGCTGGAACTTAAAGGAGATAAGAATTGGTAATTTCAACTTGCTCCACTGCAACTTCAGGGAGATAAGGTTTGTGTATTTTTATCCTACTCTAGTGCAACTTCACAAAGATAAGGATTGTGACTTGTAGCTTCAATTTGTTTCGCTGCAGCTTCAGGGAAATGAGATTTACTAACTTCAGTGTACTCCACTGCAACTTCAAGGAGATAAGGCTGGTGCCTTCAATCTGCTCCACTGCAACTTCAGGGAGATAAGACTTGCCTTAATTTGTAAGTTTAATCTGTTCCACTGCAACTTCAGGGAAATAAGATTCATTGTCTTTAGTCTGCTCCGCTACAACTTCAGGAAGATAAGATCCGCCATTTTTTATCTACTCCATTGCAACTTCAAGGAGATAAAATTCGTCATGATTACTCAATCCGACCTACTGTAACTTCAGAGGTATAGGATTTGTGACTTCACTGGTCTGTTGGGCCACTCCCTGAGGAACAGAGTCTGTAAAATCTGTTTGATGGGCCTATTTATGCCAAATGATTAGGATGTCATGATCAGAATGCATCAAATGCTCCTAACTAGATGTGTGTGAATGATATTTGCATGAATGCAGAATGTCATTTTCGAGAATGATTCCTTTTTAATGATTAAATTGTCGTTGCTCGTCGTTCATTAGGGTTCTATCACTGATACGCTACCGTGCCTTCTTACTCAGCTAGTATCTTTGATAGAAGATTTGAAGAGATAGCTATAATTTGCACTATCCTCCCTCCAATGTTCTCAATTTTTTTGAATTTGGGTTAGTTCTAACTAGTGGTCCTGTTTCAGGTTCTTGTACCATTTAGAAACTTTTCAAAGTAATATGCAGAACTTCTTTCATATGAATATTGTAAGTTCAATAATCATTGTTTCAATGAAAAATGTTTGAAAAAGGCTATCACGACGGACAAGATGAAATTTTATTAAGAGTGAAGCTCGAAGTAAATTAATCGAGATAGCAAATTTGCTAAAGTACAAAATGAATAAGATAAAAATATGTGCCTCACATATCGCAGTACGAGCTTCTCTGTTCAAACTTCTCGAAGACCATTTTGAGTTAGATATGTGTTTAGGAGATCTAAAGTATTTGTTGATGCCCTAAAATGTAACACTCCTCCTTCTTGTAAATTCTAAGAGGACAATACTACCACATGCCCAATTTTCAAAAATTTAAACCGCCCGTTTTTGGGTTTTCAACTCAAAACCCCTTTGGTCTTAAAACGCCCTTTATGGGTTTTTACCTTGGCCTCTCCATTTTTTTCTTCTTTTTTTTAAGGTCTCAAAGCCCCATTTGCAGGTTTTCAACTTAACTTCTTCCTCTTTTTAGGTGAAATAATTCTTAACGGAATCCGAGTTCACAGGATTGGGAAAGTTTTTACCATCCATCCCAGTTAGAATCAATGCTCCTCCGAAAAAGGCTTTCTTTACCACATAAGGTCCTTCCTAGTTTGGCATCCATTTCCCTATGAAATATTTTTGTATGGGAAGGATCTTTTTCAATACTAGATCTCCCTCATGGAATTCTCTTGGGTGAACCTTTTTGCCATAAGCTCGCATCATCTGTTTTTGGTACATCTGGCCATGACGGATAGCCTTTAGCCTTTTTTCTTCAATCAAATTCAGCTGATCATATTAAGACTGGATTCATTTTGCTTCACCCAACTTTACCTTTGACAAAATTATGAGGGAAGGAATCTCAACTTCGATGGGTAAAACTGCCTCCATTCCATAAACTAGTGAAAAATGCATTGCCCCGATAGAGGTCCTGACAGATGTTCGATAAGTAAAGAGGGAAAATGGTAGCTTTTCATGCCAATCTCTATAAGTTTCAGTCATTTTTACCACAATCTTCTTTATGTTCTTATTGACTGCTTCCACCGCACCATTCATTTTTAAGCGATATGACGATGAGTTGTGGTGTTTGATTTTGAATTGACTGCAAACCTCCACTATTGTGCTATTGTTCAAATTCAGAGCATTGTCTGATATGACCCTTTCTGGCATTCTATATCGACGTATAATATTTTTCTTCAAGAATTTACTTACTGCCGACTTGGTGACACTGACGTATGAAGCGACTTCTACCTATTTGGTGAAATAATCGATGACTACGAAGATGAATCGATGCCTATTGAAAGCTTTTGGCGATATCTGCCAGATCACATCAATGTCCCACATTGAGAAAGGCCATGGGGAAGTCATAACGTGAAGAGGTGAAAGAGGCACATGAACCTTGTCTCTATAAATTTGGCACTTATGACATCTTTTGGAGTAGTTAATACAATCCCCTTCCATGGTGGACCAGTAATAACCAAATCTCATAATTTGTCTGGCCATTGTAAAGCCGTTAACGTGTGTCCCATGGACGCCCTCATGGACTTCTTCCAAAATTTTCTTAGCCTCAACAGCGTCTACACATCTTAATAGCACTTGATCCATTCTTCTTTTGTATAGGATCTCCTCATCCAAGATATAGTCAATGACCAATCTTCTTAACGTCCTTTTATCATTCTCGGTTGCCTGGTCTGGGTACTCACGGTTCCTCACATATCGCAATATATCGTGATACCAAGGGTGATCACCTTTTTTCCTCTTCTTTGCCAATGTTGTAGCAATGAGCCAGAGCCTCATAAATACTCATTTGGATAGGTTTCATATCCTCTTGTTTGTTTACTTTGATTATAGAAGCTAAGGTAGACAAGGCGTCAGCCATCTGGTTTTCATCTCGCAGGAGGTAACAGAAAGTAATGTCATCAAACTCCCCCATTAACTCCAAAACTATTTTTTGATAATTCATCAATTTGGGGTCTATTGTCATCCATTCGCCTTTGAGCTGATAGATTACTAGTGCAGAATCCCCATATACCTCTATCACTCTGATCTTTCGTTCCATGGCCGCACAGATACCAATGATGCATGCTTCGTATTCTGTCATGTTATTTGTGCAATCAAAATCCAGTTTGTTGGTGAAGGGATAATGATCTCCGTTTGGGGACACTAAGATTGCCTCGATTCCGTTCCCGCAACATTTGAGGCTCTGTCAAAATTTAGTTTCCAAGGGTGGCCTTCTTAAGAACATTCTTCAGTGACTGCAACATACATCAGATCTTCGTTTAGGAAATCAAAATTTAAAGGCTCGTAATCCTCTAAAGCTGTACTGGCCAGAAAATCTACTATCGCACTCCCTTTTACGGCCTTCTGGTTCATATAGACTATGTCAAATTTGGAAAGCAGAATTTACCATCGGGCCATCCTTTCATTCAATGCTGTTGACTCCATCATGTATTTTAAAGGGTCCAATTTCGAGATGAGCTAAGTGGTGTGACACAACATATACTGTCTTAACCTTCGGGTTGTCCAGACCAAAGCACAACACAACTTCTCCATTGGTGAGTACCTTGTCTCACATTCAGTGAACTTTTTACTAAGATAGTAAATAGCTCTTTCTTTCCTTTCCGACTCACAATGCTGGCCGAGTACGCATTCCATAGAGATCTCAAATACTGCCAAATAAAATATCAATGGCTTATCTAGGTTGGGTGACATCAGCACTAGGGCATTGAATAAGTACTGTTTGACCTTGTCGAAAGTCTTTTGGCATTCTTCGTCCCATACACCTAGGTTATGTTTCTTAAGGAGACGAAAAATAGGGTCACATTTCTCGGTTAGTTGTGAAATGAACCGAGCGATGTAATTTAGTCTTCCTAGGAATCCTTGAACTTCTTTTTGAGTATGCGGTAGAGGCAAATAGTATATGGTTTTGACTTTTTCTGGGTCGATCTCAATCCCTTTCTCACTAACCACAAATCCTAGCAGTATTCTAGACCTGACTCCAAAGGTACATTTTGCTGGATTGAGTTTTAGCTAAAACTTTTTCAATCTTAAAAACAATTTCCTCAGGACTTGTACATGCTCCGTCTCTGATTGGTACTTTGCGATCATATCATCGACATAAACTTCGATTTCTTTATGCATCATGTCATGGAAGAAGGTTATCATGGCCTTTTGGTATGTTGCTCCCGAATTTTTCAGTCCAAATGGCATCACCTTGTAGCAAAATGTTCCCCACACGATTACAAATGCCGTCTTCTCCATGTCTTTAAAATGAATTTTTATCTAATTGTATCCCAAGAAACCATCCATAAAAGAGAACAGTGAGTAACCCGCTGTGTTGTCCAATGAGGTATCAATGTGAGGCAATGGGAAATTATCTTTCGGACTGGCCTTATTCAAATCTCTGTAGTATACACACAATCGTACTTTTTCATCCTTTTTAGGGACAGGGACAATGTTGGCTACCCATTCTAAGTATTTCACCACCTTTAAAAATCTAACATCGAACTACTTTTTTACCTCTACTTTTATTTTCAGCAAGACGTTGGGCCTCATCCTTTGAAGCTTTTCTTGAACTGGCTTACATTCTTCTTTTATAGGAAGTCGATGCACCACTATATCAGTATTCAACCCGAGCATGTCTTGGTATGACTATGTGAAGACATCTTTGGATTCTTGAAGTAATTCAATTAGGTCTCGCTTCATTTCTACAGTGATACTAGCTCCAATTTTCAACTCTTTCTCTTCTCCAAAACTCATAATTTCTATCGGCCCTTTGTGAGGTAGGATTTATTTCTCATCTTGTTCTACCATCCTCAACAAATTAGGAGATAGGTTACAATCTTGATCATCTTCAAAACCCTAAGAATCATTCATACACATATCTCACTTAAAAGGAGACTCTGAGTTATTAGCATCGTCGCTCATATCGTTGATGTCCCGGGACCTGTTATGGAGGCGAAGGAAAGATCGAAAGAACGAAAGAATCTAAGAATAATTATTTGTATGGTATGATTTTGAATGAAGAATAAAGGAATATTTAAAGGAAAGTCCAAAGAACAAAAGAATCTAAAAATAATTGTCTGTATAATGTAATTATGAATGGAAAGAATAAAGAATATTTGCTCACAATGATAGCAAAGATGCATTTTATTGAAATAACAATTTTGAACATAAGCCTATTTCATAAAAAAGATTCTTATTACTCCTAGGCCTAGAGCAATAAGTGTGTTTTGAACATTACTCTGTGTTAGTTCTAAAGACTATAGGAATCTCTTCCGCAGTCCAATTGTTCAAAACACTTCCCGGCTCATAAGGGCAAATGCCCGACAAATTTTCTCCTCTAGTCCCTTCTTCGTATGTGACATTGATGTCTAAATTTTCCAACGTTCCTTCTATGGCTTCCTTTCTTGGTGTCCCCCGCTCAGGGTGAATGATTCCTCCAGACACAAAAGTCTTCGATATATGGGGAAAAATCATTAGTTCCCATTTGATCTCCTCCCTATTCAACCGTGCTTTCCTTCTTTCTTGCTTCTTTTCTAGTTCATTTTCTCTTTGTCTCGCGTTCGGCTTAAATCCTACGCCGAAGTGGTCTTGTTTGTCCTTTATCATTGGTACCTCAACCTTTCCTTAGAGGTATCTTCCGAGTTATCTTCCCGGTAAAGCCCTCTTTTCGACAATTAACTATTGGCCCATTCTTGTCGTCTTGGATATCTTTGGCATTGGGATCATGTTCCCTTCGGTAATGAATGTCATATTCACAAATTCCAAAGATCGAAAAGAAAATTCGATCGCTTCAACGTTTGCCTCTAGATATGGTGCGTTACTAGTCACTGCTGCAATGATGTCTTCTTCTGCATTTATCGTCACCAGCCGACCTTCTGTTTCCAACTTCAACTTTTGGCGTAGCGATGAAAGCACTGCCCCTGCTAAATGTATCCAGGGTTTCCCCAATAAGCAGTTGTATAAAGGCTTAATAACCATTACCAGGAAGTCCACCTCGTACGTTTTTGGGTTAATCAAAAGAGGTATTTCAATTCTACCCATTACCCTTCTCTTTGTGCCATCGAATGCCCTCACTATATTCTGGCACGCTTTCATGTGAGAGCTGTCTACAGGTAATCTGTTCAGTGTAGATAATGGTAGGACGTTCAAGGCCTATCCGTTGTCAATCAGCACCCCTGGTAGCATATACCCCTTGCATTGTGTAGTGATGTGTAGAGCCTTAGTCGATCCCATACCACCGGTTGGTATCTCGTCATTATTGAAGAAGATAAAGTTATCGACACTTATGTTACGAACCAAGCGGTCTAGCTTTTTGACGGAGATATCATTAGCTACATACGTTTCATTTAAAACTTTCATCAGCGTGCTACGATGGACCTCCGAACTTAGGAGTAAAGCTAGCACCGAGATACGAGCTGGTTGTTTATGCAGCTACTCCATAACACTGTACTCGCTGTGCTTTAAAAATTTTACAAATTCTTTAGCCTCCTCTTCATTGACCGGCTCGTTAACAGGAGGTTCAGGTCTGGTCGTTCTTTTTTTCTTCTGCTCAATCACTGTAGCTTTTCCCTTTAGGGGTTCCGCTTTTGCGTTTGCTGAATTGTAGCGCCTCCCGCTACGCGTATAGGAACCCATATCTTAGTCCTCCTTTGAAGAACCAGCCGGGTTCTTTTTTCCCGAGATCGTCACGTTACAGTCGTAATTTCATGAGACCCTCTTACAGTCTTTATAATGGAAGACTACAGGTTTTTGGATTATGAATTTTGGTGGCATTCATACTCCCGCTTCATTATTTTTGGATTGTGATATGATGACCATGGGGTAGTTGACTTTTTGGATATGCACAGTCAATTCTCCTTCTGACGCGCATATATTTCCCTCTTCGGGGCTTTTGACTTTTTCATAAAACTCCATTTCTATGTTGTTCATCATGTCCTGCACTAGGGCCCTGAACTCCCCGAAATCTTGGATTTCGTGCCCCACCTCATTATGGAACTCACAGTAGTTCCTCCTTTCTTCAGATCCTTCTTTCGAATCTAATACGATCAATCCTCTATTTACCATCTCCTTCCAAACCTGTCTCAATGGTGTTTTGACTTCCACCTCATATTTGACATTCTTGCTCCCACCTTCATTTATCTCATTCACCCATTGGTCAGCATGATTGGGTAACGGGTTTCCTACTACATTGGGCGCAGATGGGTCGTCAAACTTCACAATCCCCATTTTAATGAATCTTTCAATTAACTTTTTGAATACAGTGCAATTTTCAATTGAATGCCCAGTGATTCCAGCGTGGTATTCACACTGAGCATTTGTGTCATACCATTTGGGGTATGGGGGTTGCATCAGCTTTAAGTAGAAAGGAGACTACATGTGCATCGAATAGGTTCTGATACAGCTCTCTATACGTCATGGGTATAGGAGTGAACTATAGTCTTTCTGTGTTCATCATTGTATTAGATTCTTGTCTCGGGGTGCTCTGATAGTTAGCGATTACTGTCTTTGGCTGGCTCACTGTAAATGATTTGGAATAACTTTTGTTGTACGTGCTCATGTTGTTCACCTCGTTCTCTCTTTTCTTTAGGGCTGATCTCTTGGTACTTTCCCCTGTATCTATTTTGCCGCTCCTTATCATGTTCTCGATCATTTCGCCGGTCATCACTATATCTGAAAAGCTTTTAGTGGCGCTCCCCAACATATGAGTGATGAATAGAGCCTTTAAGTATTGATGAATAGCATGGTGGTCTCTTTTTCTAGGATAGGTGGTTGGACTTGTATACCAACCTCTCTCCACCTTTGGGAGTATTATCGGAAGCTTTCATTTGATTTCTTTTCCATGTTTTCCAATGTGATCCTATCCGGGGTCATATCCGTCACGTGACTATATTGTTTCATGAAAGCTTGAGCTAGGTCCTTTCATGAGTTGATCTTGGTATGGCTTAATTAGTTGTATCATTTGGATGCTGCCCCAACCAGACTATCTTGGAAGCAGTGAATCAATAGCTGATCATTGTTGACGTACCAAGTTATTCGTCTACAAAACATGGTAATATGAGTCTCGGGGCAGCTAGTCCCATTATACTTCTCGAACTCAGGAGTTTTGAAATTGGAGGGAAGCACTAGGTCTGGAACCAAACTCAAATCTTTAACATCAATCCCACAGTAATAGTCAACATTTTCCATTGCTTTTAACTTCTCCTCTAACCACTTGCATCGGTCTTCCAATTATTTTGGAAGCTCCACTCTCGCTCTTTCGGCTTCTACCATGTCATCCAGATCAGGGACTACGGGATTAGTTGGGTTATCCCCTAGATTAGAGCCTGAGCCTGCTTGATAGTTGATTAGCATCGAGGCACAGGCCTGAAATTGTTAGGCCCTGGTTGTAAAGGATGGCCTTCGTGTATACACTTCGGCTTGTGTCTGAGCATTTGTCGGGGTAAAACCAGGAGGGTAAAGAAGATTTTCATTTTTATCTCTAGTATTGACCATAGGGCCCTTTCCTTTCTCCTGTCCACCAGTCAGCAGTTGTGTTAGCTGGTTCATTATGTTCCTTTGTGATTCCAACATGTGGTCCCTCATATCCTGCTAGATTTTAGCCAATTGCTCTTGCATTTGTGATTGCATATGTTCTTGCACCTCCTTCTACATTTGTTCCAAACTTTCTAGTCTTTTATCCATCGCTTTAGTTTTTCTTCGGGGTACCAAACGATGCGTACTTGGTAGGTTTTTGTCGGTTTCCAAATTACTGAAATAATTTTTAATTAATTAGGGTCATTTTTTTAAAATTAATGCATAAGGTGCGATGCAAATGCATGAATGCAGAAAGAAGGCGTCGACTCTAATTCAATTCCATTTAGAACAACTTTACTAGAAAATAAAATTCTTTACATAGAAATGGATTACAGATACGGTCTGGCCCTAATGTTCAAAGTTTTAACTTTTCTAAGCAACTAAGCTAATTTCTGGCCCCGGTCTAATTCTAATTCATACTTCACACTCAATACATCTACTTGAACTACTAAAGTCTGTAGATGTTCGACCACTTCCCGAATCTGAGCCACAACCTCACCCATAATGTAATCTTTATCTTTAATTTGACCCTGAGATCAATGGAGTTACTCATTACACCGCTCATTACTTGCTTCAAGGAGCTCAACCCGGAGCTAATTGTTTTTGTAATGCAATCTCGAGTTTTTTGACTTTTTTTTCAACTCTTGAATCTTATCCAAGCTCGCCTTCAACTCTATTGCAGAGTTACGGCTACGATGTTGATGAAGCGATTTTTCTAATTCTACTATTCTGGCTTTTAACCGATCTTCTTATTTTGGGCTTCCGACAGACTCTTTCTAAGCCTTATTTTAGACCCTGGGCATCTTAGTATTTTCTCTCCCATCGATCGGCTTTGGCCTTCTCTTTTTGAATCTCGTGTCGCCATTTTTCAGACATTTTTCCTAACCCGACAATTTCTTATAATTTGTTTTTAGACTATCCAAAGCTTCCTCGGCCTTATTCTTTCCTTTTCTTCATTTCTCGGTCTCTAATTTCTAAACATCAACATCTAGTCTCAGATGCATGTTCTCCTCTTCCAGTTGCTCTATCTTCTTTCCGAGCTCTAAATTTATTCTTTTAAAATCCTGCTTTATTATCTCTAACTCGGATGGGGCCACTTGTAGATATTCGTCTATCAACCGTGCACCTTCTTGATTTGGCTCGGGAATATTGTCGTTGATTCTTTTACTCCACCATCCATTATACTCAGGGGTTGTTATTAGACCAACAGCCAATCTCTTCATCTGGCGGGTCTGACTCCAGGCGTTGTACATTTCCCGTACCTTTTTCTTATAGTTATCCCCCTATACGAAAACTCGCACTAAGCTAGTCCTTGGGTTGCTGGAATGAATTGTATCGATCTATACTGCCTCAATACAAGTAAAGGAGCATATCCTACGGCTCTCCAAATCCCAAGTAGGGGGACCCAGTCAAAATCCTCACATCGGTATAAACTGTCGGGAACCAATTAAGGGGCTCTCCACTCGACATCCTCTTCTTGGAAATTTTTGAGGATCACTATCCATTTTTCCTTCGATATGTCGTCCTGTCTTGATGTAGCCGTTATTTCCTTTAATGGTGAATAATTCTCGGAGAACACCTGATATGACACATTTTCTACCTTCTAGAAATGGCTATGGAACCAAACTAGTACTAGTTACGTACATCCTATGAATCGGCCCTCACCAGCTTTTCGGCATGCGTTCAAATATTTGAAAGTTTCGGCTAAAATCGCGGGAATCGACGTGACAATCTTATCCAGTCGGTCAAACAAATCAGAAACTGCCTCATTGACGTGCCCCAATGCCTTAGGGAAAATGATTATCCCGTAGATGCTTAAAGCAAAAACATCAACCCTCTTCTTTACATCTGGGTGTGCCAAAATCAGATCTCACAAACTTTTTCAGGGAATACATTTTCTTTCTCCTTTCTATTTAATCCGAGTCGTGACCCATTGCTCACTCATTCCGGTGATATTCATTAATTTCTTCACAAAGGTCGGAACATTAGCGGCTCTAGAATAAGCCTTGTCAACTTGAACCCTTGGGCATTGAAGAAGGACGGTATATTCTTCCACTGTGGGCACCAAATCTACGTTCCTGAAGGTGAAAAAACTATAGGCCGGATTCTAGAATTGGGCCAAATCCCGAAACAGATGCTTATCTATCTTGATGTCGAGTAAGTAGGGTAGACCATTGTAATTGTCGTAAAATAGCTGTTTGACTTCATCACCCCATTGGGCCCATATTTCCTTCAATTTTTGAAGATCATTCTGTGTCACGCTGATAGAGTGAAGTCCCATAACTCTGAAGTGTACCCCGCTGTCAAGCTATCTCTCTTTTCCAATTGCGTTTTCTCTGACCATATACGGACAACCGCATTATCCTCCATTTTATCAAGAAATTCGTTCTCCATGGCAAGCTCTCTATTTAGTAATCGAACTTTAATCGACACTTTTTTATGATGAAATGTCATGCAATCACAAGCAAAACAACACAAGTCAGTACAATTCATATGAAATTAAAGCAAGGAAGCAGAACACCTATTCGGACAACCACTAATGGTTTGGTGTGGCTCTACCTAGGGGGTTCCTATGGGTCACTACATATGGTTCGGCTCTAAAGACAGGGAACTTGAACCAGTAGACTCCTCAATCCTCACCCATTATAGGCTCATACAGATCGAGTTCGGTTCAAGGGAATACATTTCCCTATGGCTATACAGAGATGAAAATCTCAGGAAAACATAGGTACGGATGTATCCCGAAAGCGATCCAATATCCTATACGGAGGTGAAAACCTCACGAAGGACTAGTTTCTCACTCCCACTTAAAGGGTAATACCGAGCGGTCATGCAATGCAATATGCAAAAATTATTTAAAGACTCAAACCAACAAAGCAGGTATTATATCCAAGATTACAAAGATAACATATGAAATGCAATGAAAGGATCGTATTTTAAATTGAATTTTCAATTCTCAACAAAAAGACATAAATTAATCAATTTACGGCTTGACTCTTTCATTTAGTCCCTAGTGGAGTCGTTAAGCTGTCGAAGCTTTTTTTTTTGTTTTAGAAAAAATGATCATCGACTTTTATTTAAAAAGAAAATAAAAAATAGGAATCGCCACCAATCCTTTTGAGGTGTGATCGGGTCACCTTATGATCGATTGTTTTTATAAAACGTTTTGATTTACTAAAACAACAATTTTGTCCACAAAATTCAAGAAAACGGGTTCCGGAGTCGGTTACGCACAAGGAAGGATTAGCACCCTCGTAACGCCCAAAATTGATACCTAATTGATTAATTAATGTCTTAACGTCGGAAGTTGAAAACCTGAAAAGAATTAAAAATACAATCCTCTTTTTTAATGTTGATTTTTAAGAATAATTTGCTTGAATAAATCAAAACGGATGCTAAAGACCTTCTTGTCCCGAAGTAATAAAATGCACATCCAGTACGTTATGACACAACATTTTAAACCCTCGAGAATAAGCTTGTCTTTTGATTTTCAAAACTCGTGCGTTTTAATTTTAAAAGGTTATTCGGTCATTTAGATCAAACGAGAAAAATTGAAACCCAGTATGTTAGGGCACGATCTCTTGAATTTCCAAACACAGAACATGGCCTTTATTAAAGAATCCCTTTTTATGTATTTTAGGGTGAAAATTAATGCAGTATTTAAAAAAAGCTATGTGGATAAAATATTATCGATGAATGACAACCGAATGAAAATATTGATATACAAATCTTTATTCACAATGAAAATAATCACACGATATATTCTAATACAATCAACGAAAAATACAATAACCAACAAATTGCTTTGATGATAGCAAAATAGAATAGACACAAAACAAGACAAAACCAAAAAAAATATATAATAAAGGCTAGTGTATACATAAATGATTACTAAAAAAGGATAGTCTATAAAATATTAAAAAGGCGAGTTAAAGGACAAGTGTATAAATAAAATAAATATACAAAGCAGAATAAAAGGTTCATAAAATATTAAAGAAAGCAAGTTAAAATATAATGAAATTAGGGAGCAATTTGTAAATAAATACATAAATAATAATAATGATAAAAAAATACATACTCAATAAAAATAAAATAAACAAAGAATAAATAAATAATAATTAACAAATAAATAAATAGATTTGTAAAAAAAGGGACTTAATCGTAACTCTAATCAAATTTAAAGGATAAATTAAGAAAAATAAATAAATAACGGACTAAAATGAAGAGCGCAAAAACACATGAGAACTAAATGGGCAAATAACTCGATCCTCTAGAATGCGTCAATTCATAATAGACCACGATGAAACACAAACAAAATTGCGGGGCAAGATTAAAAAGAAAAGAAAATAGGTCCGAATCGCAACAAGCCACGAAAGTGGAGGAACTAGATCTGCAAATAACCCAACAGAGCAAAAACACGAGGATCCCCTTTTGGATCGGGTCATACCACGAGTTGAGGGTTATATACGACGTCGTTTTAAGGCCACTAGAACAAGCCCTAAACGGCGTCGTTTCACCTATTTTATAAAAGTAAAATTTCTTTTCAAAAAAAAAACATTCTGCCCTTACTTCTTAAAAAAAGTTTTCAAAAACCTAAATCCCCTCATATTCCACCGAAGATTGAGGTCTCCTCGACACTCCATCTTACCGCCACCGTGGCCAGTTGCCGATATTGCGGAAGGTGGGCTCTTTACCCCTGCTTTTTAGGCATTTTAGAAGGCCAAGTCGTTAGAACCCGAATGGTGAATAAGAGGTGGCTCTCGACCTCCCCTTTTGGGCTCGATTTCGGCGACGGAGGAGATCCCAACATCTTCACAATATATTTTTATTTTTCCCTGCTTTGCTGTCATTTGTCCTCTTTTTGTGTAGGTACAGAGGTACGGGGCTAGCTGTAGCGCGGTGGTATATGGCACTCGGCGTGGGGTGTACGGAGGCGCGCTGAAGGCTAGGCTCAGGTGCATGGTTGTGGGGCTAGGGTTTCCTGTGAGCATCTACTGAAAGTTGGCTTAATTTTGGGCCTCGGCTATATTAGGCTAGGGTAGTTTAGTTAGGTTTAGGTAATTGGGCCGCTCGATTTGGGTTCAATTTAGTTGGGTCTGTATTTGTTTTTTTTTTTTTGTGTTGGTTTGTAATTGGACTGTTAATTTGGACTGTTTATTTTTTGTTATTTTCTGTTTATTTTTTGTTCTAGGCCCAAGTTAAATTGGCCTATTACACCCACGATCCAGTCTTCCTTCACTGTTCTACCAATTCTTCTAAGCATATCCCAGGATAGATTTCTTTTATTCGGATTAGCTTGACCATAGAAACCCGTGAATCGAATATAATTCTTATTTCCCATTTGCACCATGGAGCCAATATGCATATTAAAGTGACTTTGAATGATCACCTCAATCCCATCTTTCTACAACATGGCCAAACCTCTACTTTACCCATTTGAATTTACCGCCAGACAACCTGGCATCCTACAAAAATCACGAATACGTTTTAAACTGTTACTATTAAGTTTAGTTTCACATAGGAAAATCACATCCCATTTGTTAGCAACAAGAAGTCGCTTAAGTTCACGAACTACCAAAGGGTTCCGAAGCCCTCGGCAATTCCAGCAAAAGAATCTCATTGCTCCTAGTGGGGCTAGTCGCCAGCCGCCACCTTACAAGGTGATATGTTGTCCACCAATCTTCTCCGAGCTATTTTTTATGGGCTCTCATTCGTATTATCTCCAGGTATGCCATTTTGTCTCTTTCTTTTACATTTGAAATGTCCAGGTTCGTCACATATCGATTTGGTGATTCTTTTTTCCCATGGGAGAGTTTGACATTGAGTCTTCAATGTACTCTTTTCCCTTTCCTTTTTGTGCACTTTTCCATCTTTTTCCCTTGTATCCGATTTACTTTCCTTAATAGTATCATTAGCAATAATTTGAGTTGATACCATCTCAATACCGTTTCTCCATATTCGTCTATTTTGATTTGGATTCATTGGAAGGGCCCTTAATCAGTTGCCATATTGGAGACCTAGGTTGTTGGAGTCAAAAATTCCTCATTTTTCTTTTGTTAGAGTAAAAAATTCCTCATTTTTCTTACACTTTTGTATAGTATGTCCAATGATCCCACAGTAATAGTAAAAAGCTGGTAATCTTTCATATTTTATAATACAGATCATTTCAACCCCATTCCTGCCCACTAACCTCACCACACTTCGTAGTGGATTTAAAATATTTATCTTAACTTTTAATCCCATAAACTCGGTCCACCCTCTATTCCTGTCCTTCCAATCGATGGCCACCAATTCGTCTATAGCTTTGCCAACATCCATAACAATTTGTCGATTCATATATTCTAAAGGAATGTCGTAAATTCGCATCCAAAAAGGAGAGATGTTGAACTCGTAGGTTTCTAATTCTTTGTCCTTTACAAAAGGGAGCATTGTAAATAGGCAATTGTCGAGCAACCAGGGCATCAGATTAAAGATTCTATTTCTATCTTCAACGCATCCGAACTTGATCAATATTACTTCTTCGTTTAAAGCCACGAAATTTACCTCATATTTTGTAAAACATAGGGAGCTTAACACTCTATACATAGCCTCTCTATTTGGTTTTTCCATTGCCATTATTTTACCAACTGCCCAAGCTTCAAACCTTGATAATCATTTACAATATTAGAACTTATAACCCTAACAGATTCTTCCTCCAAAAACTTCAAGTTTTTTAACAAATCATTAATATCGTCTGTCATAATAGGTCAAACCCCTAAAAGACCCACCATACTTTCACACTCACTCATTTGCCCAACTGTAAACCAATACACCAATAAAGCCAGTAGAAAGACCATAGAAATAACAACAAAAGCTCAAGAATAAAGGTGTTAATAATCACGAAAATGGGATACACACAAAAAAAAAACCACCACATTCATAGTTTGATCGAAAATTACCAAGGACAAAAGAGAAAAGGCTAAATATACATGGATAAAACATTTGGAGACTTTAGAGAGAGAGAAAAACTGAAGCGATATTAAGGTAAAAAAAGATGATAGAAAACAAATAAGATCAGTGAAAAAAATTAAAGTAATAAAATTCCAAAGCAAAAGAAAAACAAATAAATAAATAAAAACAAATCTTAGAAGTACGTAAAAAAACTTAACAAAACTAATTATGGATTTTTTCCGTCCCCTCCAAGAAGCGGCTTAGACCAACAGTAAAACAAAACAAAACCAAAAAATTGAAAAGATAAAAGAAACAAAAAACTTAAAAATAAAGGCTAAAAATCTTGGCGAATTTTGATCGAACATAAAACCTTGCATGCATAATCAAGCGTGGAAAAAGATCTCAAGAAAAAACCCCAAGAAAGCTTTATTCCTTCAGCAAGAATTTGGACAAGTGAGGAAAATAGTTTTTTAAACATTATGGATCCCACCGCATAAATCCATGCACGTGTTTTATGAAACACCACCATACACGTCAATACCAAAATAAAAGGAAATCAGCAACAATTATCAAGAAAATGCAAAGAAATTTAGAAAAAGTCGAAAATATCATAGAATTCTTGATATCTTAACTTTCTTGAAACATGGGATCCCCAATCTGATATTGATAAGACATTCTTCACATCAATCCGCATCCACCGCTCACCTTTCAGTACAAAAGAAGCACCCCACAGTTAATAAGAAACGATTATTAACATGGGCTCACACTGATACCCCCTAACTACCCAATTATTCAAAGGATAAAGGTAGACACATGAACGAAAAACAAGAAGCAGAATCTCATTCACTCAGGACGAAGTTAAAATATATTAATTTCTTATTATATGCGATACATAATTGAACATATTATTTAATAATTAAAAAAGAAAAATTTTCAAAAATTATAATTGGTATTAGAATGAATATAATATTATTTAAAAGTTAAATATTTTGTTGAATAAAAATTATTAGTAGTTGTAAAATAAAACAACATATAAATAATTTAGAATCAATTTAATAGTCGTTGCAAAATAAATAACTTTATAAAAATTTAAATTTTAAACAAATATTAGTGTAAAAGACTTTTTACCATTTTTTATATGTTTTAAAGATTATTTTAATATTACAAAATATTTTTTATTAGAAAAAATTAATAAATTTAATATTTAAACTTTTGATGGGTTTTAATATTGTTAATTTAAACTAAATAATTTTTTTCTAAATTTCATACAAAATAGTTTTCTAATAAAATAATTTTAACCAAATAATATTTTCTAAATAAATCTACGTTATTATTTCACTCTATTTTTAACTTATTAATTTTTTCGTTGACTTATTATATATTGTATTTACTTATTAATTTTATTATGTATGATTTTTTAACAATCGTTAAAATATTAATTGTACAAAAATATACTGAAAGAGTATAAAACCACTAAAGTTTTAATGATCTAACCATTATATTTCTTACTCCATTCATATCAATCATGCATGCCAAATTTGACATAAATTAAAATTTTTTAACTATTTACATTATGTAAAGAAATTTCAATCGTTCAATAAGTATTTTTGTATACAATATTTTAGATTAATATGATAATTTATCAAATCAGGTTGGAAAATTTACATGCGTGACTAGCATAATTATATCCATAAATTCAATAGTTAGACCGTTAGAGTATTAAAAGTAGAAAAATGTGAACTCCTATATATATATATATATATATATATATATATATATATATATTTTGTGTGTGTATTTGATTTTGATTTTGGTTTTGATTTTGATAACAACTTTTTTAATTTTACAAGTGATTGAGAGACTATTACATTATATTAGCATTTTTTTTGTAGAAAAGAGACAGCATTAGGCAATTATAATAACCAATTCATAAATTAGAAGGATCTAGACCCTTTATGATCTATAACCAACAAATCTCTAACCGAAACCGACGAAATTGCAAATAAATGGAGCAAAGAGTCCCTTGTATCAACACATGTAGCCATGTAATCAGCAACCCTATTTTGATCCCCGGGAATATGTCGAACACGAACCTTCCATCTTCACCGCAGATGTAATAGCATTAATTCCACTAAGCTACTCATCATGCCAAGTATCCTCAACAACCATATGCTCCTCAAAAATTTGAGAATCACCCTTCATAAGAGTTTCCTCTAGGGTCCTTTCAAGGTCACAAACCAACCCTTCCATTGTCGACTTCAACCCAACCGACTCATACAAATGAATCCCTATCATCTCATCCGATGGTCTCCCTTGCTGCCTAAAAATTATCTTATGAACTCTTGACTGCAACTCTTGAGAGGTGCCACTTTTTTCACTGAATCTAGACATCTCATTTTCTTTATCGTTAAACAAAGCCATATTTTTCCTTTCCATTATGCACACTGCAGTGTGCTTCTCTCTATTCAAATTCAGTGACACATCTACTGGTTGTATGGCTATGTTTTTTCCCAGATCAGCAGCACCTATAAGTCCCAGTTTTGATCCATCATCAAACACCCCATGCCCAACAATATCCTTCACTCCAAATCTGCCATTATTGGGCCTTAGTGCTGACAGACCAGATTTTGGCCCAACACCTATCATTACCCTTTTTCCTTTAGCCTACTTTTTAGCCTTGGTATCCATAGATCTGCTCTTAGTCACTTGGAGCCCTAAAACCCCATTGTCACCTACACCCTTAATTTGTCCCTGATTTCTATCCTCTATTTATTCGTCAACCTTCCCATCAACATCACCGAGATTTTCGCCCCTAATATCTCTAAAAAGCACTACCGGAATCATTGTTCCTCTTCTCCCCTGTGACTCGGCTTCTCTCTTTCCATCGTCCCACCACCATACAAGGGTCAAAGAGCTCCTCCTCCACCCTCCGTTCAAGCCTCAACTTTTTCATCACTGGACTAGCACAATCAGAATCAGCCACCGGTGATGTCATTTTAACTCCCGAGCATAAGTTTGCTCCATGCCCATAAAGTTTACATTTGAAACAAATGTTAGGCAAAGCAACATATTTGACTCATTGAAGGCGGCTATTGATTCTAACCTTGGACACTAGTGGCTTCCTCAAATCGACACAGACCGCCAGTCGTACAAACCTTCCCCTGCAAGCATAATCCATGTGCATATCCAACTTAATCACCAATCCAACTGTTTGACCGATCGCCCTGAGAAGACAATTCGAATAATACCCCTCAAGTAATCTCAGAAGCCGTATCCAAACAACTTGTGATTCAATCCCACTCTGCGATGTTGAGAAACTTGGTGACCAAGGCCAAACAATCAAATATCTTCCAAAAATTACCCATGGCCCCCTAATTAAGGCCTTGTTGTAGTCATTCTCGTCCTGAAATCTAACTAGGAAGAAGTCGTTTTCAAGATCCATTAGTTGAATTGGGCATTTTGGATTCCACAATAAGGTAATCTTGTTCAAAAGGACATTAAATCATATCTTTCCCCCAAACAATTTAACAATAATAGTTCTAGCCATTCGACGCTCAATATACTATTGCACACTATCCGAAAACGTAATCGATGGGACACCTTCAACCATTTCAGTTAACACATCCTCTTCAGTTAGGGCAAATCTTCCTCCATAAATACATTATGTTCCTTCTCCAATGACGCCCCTAATAGGGTTGACTTGTACGATGCTTTGGAAACACACCGGACCTTGAACTATTTGCTCATTTCTACCCACATTCCGGTCATCTTTGTTTAAATGTAGCTCTGACGTAGTGTGTACTTTTTTCTTAGCCCTGCCAACACCATTATTAGATCTCGAACTATTAGCACCCGTCGTGAGTTCCATCGTAAAAAGCATAACACTCGTCATTAACGCCAACATCAATTTTCGTTAGGGTTTATAAAAGGAAGATTGATCTTTTAAGAGCTGCCATTATTAGAACTTCAAAAACATGAACTTTATTACATTAGATTAGTATTTAGTATAATTTAAACGGAATATTTTAATTCCATAAACAATTTTTAAATATTGTCACATCCCTCTTTTTAATTATTGAATTTTTATTTTGTATACCCAAAATGGACATATATTATCTTTAGAATCTCACTTTTGAAGTGTGAAGTGTAATATCAAGATCAAATATTTTTTATATGTCTTATGTTAATTTTTTTAAATTTAACAATTTTATTTATCGACTTTAGTATGGAATAGTAGTTTAAACTCTCTTTAAGCATTTAAATGATATAACTCAAAGTATCAAAACATGTCATTCACCTCACCCTCCATATTTTATTAATAAAATATGCATACACGAAATCTTTCAATTCAACACATAATTAAGTATACTTTAAAAAAAAACATACTTAACTATATTCTTAATGCTAATGAGTACTTGGTACAATTGTCAAAGTCAAAGACCTTGAGTCCTAAATATTCATATTCAAGATCCACCATGCACAATTAAATATATATAGGTCTCTTAGTCTCATCATGAGTTGTTGTGATGTGTGAGATTTAGTCTAACTAGTCAATTTGTAGTCCGGATTGTTTCAGCTCATAATTGATTTAAGCTATAATAGTTTGACTTTTTTATTCTAGTCCTTAATCCGTTTGCAATGTAGTAATTTAATTCTACATCCTAAATCAGACATGTAATTGTATTTTGATTGTAGTATGCTTTTAAAAGATAGTCTTAATATGATAACTAGTTTTATGGTACAATCAGGTAAGAAAAAAACCATGTAAAAATATATTTATAAAAACTGTATACTAAAACCAAAAAAGTTTAGTTGAAATGGTTTGGTTCATTTTCCCAAGTTTGAATCATATTATATTATTATTTTATTAAAAATATGAAAAGATAAAACATCTTCATATTTATTTGTTATTTTATAAAAGTAAAAATATTGTAATAATTTTTAAATTGAATTGATATCCGATTAACTCACAATATCAACTCACTTAATATAATTAGTATAGATAAATAAATTAATCTTATGAATACATGTTGTTATGCATTGATGAAACAAAATCAAAATATTTATTGTAATAACCCTTCAAAAGAGTAAAAGAATGAATTCAACGCAAGACAATTTTAAGAATTAGTCTTACATTTGAATTTTAAAATTTATAATTTTGTTTAATTTTACAAATATGAATAGATTTCAGTAAAATTTAGTATTCATATTTTAAATTAAATTAAAATTAAACAATTATATATGTATGATGACAATTCGACTCATCTACACTTTTAATATATGATGTGTAAAAGAAATGTAAGAAGTGGGTGAAAGATGTGACAGAGATTGGGTCCCTAGATATGCATATGAGACAGAACAAGGGAAGGCAAAGGTATAGAGAAAAGGAGGGAGAGAGGAGAGGGTCCTATTAAGATTCGTTTGGATTGTTTATGTTACCTTTTGGAAAGCAATGAAAATTGAAATGAGGAATCTGAAAAAAGTTAAAGAAAGAAGTTTTGGCTTTTGCACCTTACATGGTCGGAGGTAGATTGATACCCTTTTTCTTTTTGAGCCTTTCAATTTATAGTTGAAACGACTATGACACTTCATTACCATTAAAAACCCATCTCTCTCCTCCAATCCAATACTCACACCCTTCCAATTTTTGCAACTCATAATGTGTGGGATGCCACATGCTCTCTCTTTGGACACCAAGTGGTCATTAATATGGTCAAATCGAGGGAATTTTTGGTCCAATGGATTGGATTGAAGAAAGGCTTTTCAAGATGTCCGTTGGACATATAAAATGGGAATAAGCAATCGAAAGGTGTGTTGGAGTCCAAAAGATTCATGATGTTGAAAAAAAAAATACACTAAAGATCATTAAATTATTAGTAAGTTTACGTTTTAGTCAGTCAATCTTAAAAAATTATAAAATGGTCACTAAACTATTCAAAAGTTTTTATTTAAGTCAATGAGCTGTTAAAATCGTTGTTGCATGACCTATTTTGTTTTCACCGCTTATACTAATCGAAAGCTCTCATTACTTTCTCCAATATTGGACATCACGAATCTATGAACCAAACCAAATAACTTTCTTCTCCAATCTCTGACACTGACCGTTAGATCAACTTGGATCTAAGATATGTTCTTCTACTTGTCAATGGGTACTAAATCACCGTATTGATTGTCAAATTGTCAATTGGAGCTCACTAGTTAGACTTTTAAAAAAATACTGAACAATCCAGTGACTTAAATAAAAATTTTTTGAATGATTTAATGATTTAAATAAAAATTTACGAATAGAACATTAACCGTTTTGTAATTTTTTAAAGTTTAGTTATCAAAACATAAACTTATTAATAAATTAACGACTTTGGATGTAATTTACTCAAAAAATTAAAAAAGAAACGAAGAGTATGATTGAATTACTCTTTCTTAAATTGGGCTTAAATTGATTTGGATTAAGTTAGATTTGACCCCAAGTGATAGAAGCCTTTGTCCCTCTTGGTTGAAAAGATTAAATTGATTTTTGATATTTAAAAAAAATGTATAATTTAAGTCTTTTGATGCAAAATTTATGCTATTGATCCTTCAAAACTTTTTAATTTTATTTTGATTTTCCTAACACAAAATTTTGGCTTCTTCTAAGTGAAATAGCCATTGGTAATATATATGTGATTTAGCTTGCAAAACTTGTTGTTGGAATCTTACTTTATATAAAATATGTGAATTCTCCTTAATTAATTATTCAAATTAATTATCAATTCAGTCATTATAACTTAAGAAAGTTATATCTTAATCTCAAATTTTAGTTTAATCGGTTGGTAAAAAGAGGTGAGGGTTATAAATACATGGGAATAAATTGCAACACGTGCTACCCCTGGTAATTGATTGTGTTGGGCTAATTAATGGACCAAATCCAAGTTGAAAAAGATGGCAAAGTCTGGTGGTCTTCTGTCCTTTGACTTCGTAGTCTAATCTTGGGCATTGAAGCATAAATGCTCCTTTCCATTGGACACCTTTAGTAGCATACAATGAAAGTGAAGGTTGTTGGATGAATTAATTACTTGTTTTATTTTAGATGCAGTGTCGGTTGGAGTTTGATTCCTAAGTTCAACCAATTTTCCTTTCACATATTTCATCAGAGTTATACCTTGTAACTACCATATCCTAATATCATTTAATAAAAGCATTAAGACTTGTTGGGTATCATCGATTGAGTCTTAACTCAATTAGTATACATATTATTGCTAATATAGGAAAATGTGGGTTCAAGTGCGTTAAACGCATTATCCTCCTATTTATAGGTTGGAGAGAAGCTATGAATAGTTCTAGTATTAGATATAATCAAAACCTATAATAAAATGTAATCTCACAAGATTAACATATCACATTACATTGTTTCATCAACTTGTATAGTTCATATGTACTTTGAGATTAGGATGAGTTATTATGTTGTTATGGAAGTACTATGAAAAGGCTTATCATTCAATTAAACCTTTTAAATTGTCAATTGTACTCAATTAAACCTTTAAAATATAGTCTTCTATTAAAACCTTCGAAGAGCCATTAAGTGATGACGTGGTAGTTGATGTAGAAAATGATGATATAGGGTTAATCTTGTGTTTGATATGGAAATGATAATGTGGTAACTAGAGGTGTTCATGGGTCGGGCCGAGTTCGGGTCGGGCTCAACTAAAAAATCATGCCAATTTATTGGGCCTGGGCCCAAAAAAGGCCTAAAATTTTGCCCAAGCCCAACCCGAATAAAAATACTAAAACTCGGGCCTGACCTGGCCTCCCCGTATTAAGTTTTTATATTATTTTTAAATATATATAATACATCAAAAATACTAAAAACATCAAAATAAATATTTCCCAACAAATTGAAAATAAATTTTAAAAAATATGTAGACTTAAATAACACTAAGATAGATGCAACTTAATAAGCAAATGCCTCTAAAATAATAACAATAAATAGTAGTAACTTAATTAACAATAAAATAAGTTTTATACAATATCCAAACAATAACAACAAAATAGTAGTAACATAATAGTAAAATAGTAGCAAAATAGGAGAAAACAATAAGAAAATAACATTCAAAATAAATTTAAAAAATGCAAAAAAATTTTGTCATTTAGTGAATTCGGGCAGGCCTGGCCGACCCGACTAAAATACTTACCGAGGTCGGGCCCATTTTTTAACAGACCTTTTTTTTTGTCCAAACTCATTTTTAGGTTTATATTTTTGCCCAAACCCTCTCACATTTCGGCGGACCTTTGGGCGGGCAGTAGCTTGACCCATGAACACCTCTAGTGGTAACTAATCCAATGAATTAATTGTTTTTTAATTATTTATGAGGATTTTTTATTAAGCCTAAAATTATAAATTTTTATAAAATATTATAAAATTTTAGCAAGTGTAAAAAGATTATAAAAAAAGTTATACAAAATAATATAAATTTATTCAAATTTATAAAAGAATATAGATTTTTTTTGTTATTTTGGTTTCATTATTAAAGAAACGTGGAGCTCAAAGTGTGATGATGATTTTGTTTGAGCTGCTTAGCAAGTAGTTTTAGTGACAATGAATTTAGTATTTGACGACTTAAGTTTTAAGGTGAGCGATGAGTAATAATTTTAGTTGAATAGAGATGATGTATGTTTTGGGGTTGTCCTCAAATCCCCTCTCACTATATATACAAGTTGAATGTAAATGATAAGTCTTTTTATTATAAAGATTCAGATCAAACTATTTTTGTATTATTAAATGATTCAATTTAATGTAAATATTATTAAAGAAAATTAATATTTATGATTTAAAAATATTATTTAGTATTAACAAATTATTATTTTTAAATTATGATTCTACAAATGAATCTCTTTTTCAACTTCCTATAATAGGACTTAGCAGTTGCCTTCACCATGTATATAATCAATTGCTCCATATATGAATGTTCCCCATCCCTTACATTAATAAGGGCAAGCCCTAATGGCCCAAAATGCTAAAGGTTGTTGTCGAGTTTGCCAAAGTTAATTTGAAGTAGGTGAAGTGCTTGATATGCAAAACCACTAAACCTTCACCAATGATTCAAGTCCAGACCAGGCCTAACCATATATATACTTATTTTTTATATAATTGTGTTTTAGCCCCCATGGTTTGGAGGAGAAAATTAGAACAAGAACAAGCATGTGGAATTAGACCTGTCCATGGACTAAGTCACCCAGTCTGATCCGAAGGCCTGCCTAAAAAGTGAGAGGATTTGGATAAAAATAAAGACCCGGAAAAATGAGTCTAAGCAAAAAAATTAAGACCCATTTAGAAAATGGATCGGGCTTCGAGTAAGGCTTTTTTGCCCCGCCCGGCCTAAATATGCAAAATAAAAAAAAATAAAACTGCAATTTTTTTCTTTTGTTTTTTATTATTATTTTGTTGCTATTTTCTTTTCTTTTTTTCACAATTTGATACCATTTCACAATTATGTTACTACTATTTTATTGTTATTGTGTAACTCTTGTTTTATTGTTAATTTTGTTACTATTTTAGAGGCACCTGCTTGTTAAGTTTGCACATATCTTAGTGTTATTTAAGTATACATATTTTTAAAATTTATTTTCAATTTGTTGAGAAACATTTATTTTAATGTTATTAGTATTTTTTATGTATTATATTTTTAAAAAATAATATAAAAAATTAATCTTGGCGAGCCGAGCCAGACAAAAATCAAAATTTTAACATTTTTATTTGAACTGAGTTTGGATAAAATTTTAAACTCATTTTTCAAGCGGGACCAAACCCAAACCAAACAAACGAGCCTAAATTTTTATTCAATCCTAGAAACCTGAAAGTGAAACAATGCATGGACAAAATTCAGATTGTATAAGTAACAATAAATTCAATTTAGTGTAAGTGGTAACCTAACCTTCCTCACCCCCACCTAATTAGTCCATGTTGTATTTAAATCTTTTACTATTTTAATATTTTTATAATGTTTTTTTTATTTCATATTATACATTATATACTTAAATTTTAATATAATTATTTTATTTTATTAAATTTAACACATTTACTGTATATTTTGTGTTTGAAAATGTTTTTATCAAAGTTTAATTTAGATGTTTGGTGAAATTTAAAAGTAATAGTAGCAATGAAATATAATGGTAAAATTAATATGTTTTGTATTCAAAAGACATAAAATAGTAAGGTGAGAATAGAAATAAATATTTAATATTGTTATACCAGCCTATATATAATCATGGCCTAAAACGGCTCTAACAACAAACCATGCTCTAATTTATATCTCTAAATTAAACTTGTTTAAGGGTTAAATTATTTATCCAATCTTGAATATTTATTCAAAATTTAAAAAAAATTATCAAAAAATTAAGTCCAAAAATTAAATTGGACAATAAACTTAGGCCCGTTTAAAATATAGACCGAAAATATTTAAGGCCCAAATCCGACCTAACTCATTTTCTTAATTTGTAATGTATTATATTTTCTCATTTTTATGGGTAAACTACACTAATAGTCACCCAACTATTAGACTATTTCTTTTTTGGTCACACAATTATGAAAAGTTACAAAATGGTTACCCAGTTATTAGTAAAATTCTTTTTTGGTCACCTAACTGTGAAAAGTTACTAAATGGTCACCCAACTATTCAATTTTGTATTATTTGTCACCAGCTGGCTAACGATGCCAGCTTTTAAAATTGGCATAATAGTAATTTTAACCCTCAATATTTTGTAACTTTTCATAGTTAGATTACCAGAAAAGAAATTTATTAATAGTTGGGTGACTACTAGTGTGGTTTACCTTATTTTTATATATAATGTTATTTATAACATAGAAAACTTAAATCTATAGTAATAATACTAGAATGTAAATATTAAAAAAATATTAAGTTGCTTGTATATATAATTTTAATAAATGAAAACATATAAATTTATTATATATTAAATTAAAATAATATATTTTTCCCAAAAATTTAAAAACCAATACGGACGGGCCTAAAATGGGTAAAAACCAATACTGGCGGGCCTAAAATGGGTTTGGGTTAGGCCTTTACAAATATGGGTGAGTTTGAGCAAAATTTTAGACCATATTTCAAGTCGGGCCGGAATTGAGCAAGCATAAAGTGCGTTAACATTAAGCCAGACTGGACTTGACACAGGCTGGCCCATGAACAACTCTACTTTCAACACATGAACGTACATAGATAAGGATTAACACTGTCCAAACTTGCATTCTGCCATTGCAAATTAAGGTCGTCGACATAGGACAATGAAAGTGAGCCAATTCCAATGTGCCTTAGGCTTTAAGTCCATTACTCAAGTGAAATATAATCAAAGGTATTTTCCTAAGATTCATCATCTTCTCAATTATCCATCTTTGCAGCTATTGAAAATTATTAAACTAGCTTTTAAGTTTCAAGGAAGTGCACTTCCCTAGCACTAGAGTTGTTGAGCGACGGTTTCTATAGTTGAGTATTGACAATTTATTGAACAATTTGAATGAGTTGTGCTAATTATTTGGAGGATATTTAGCCCAACAATGAAGGTCATATTACTTGGGAATCTCATATAAAGATCGGATCGAATTAAATCACTTGAGTCAATCTCTTAGAACATGAACACTTGGATTAAGTTGGAACTCTTTGTGATAAGCTGTCAAGAGTCTATGCATGTTTTATTCTCTGTTATTATATTGTAAACAGTTTCTTGTATTATTGTTTTAATGGAATTGTTATAAATCTTCTATGTTAGCAAGTCTCGAACATAAATCTATTTAAGGGAGAAACTTGTATAGGTTTTTGTACTGAGAGTTTTAAGCACTTATCTTGTTCAAGTTAATAAACTTTTCTTAGAGTGCAAATTGTTAGTAAAATTATTTGTGTTGTGGGTTTACTTGTTGAGTTCACTATGGTGAACTTAGTAGTAAGAGTATTATTCTTCAAGGTTTGAAAGTCAGGAGAATCATCACGGGGTGTGTGATAAGTTAGTAGTGAGAGTACTGCTCTTCAAGGTTCAGTGGATGACTAATGAAGAAAAACTGGCCAATGCTAATAATAAAGCTCTATATTCTATTTTTTGAAAAGTTGATCTTCAAGAATTCAAAAGAATTGTCAAATGCATTGTGGCAAAATCAGTCTGAGATATATTGGTGACTGCTCATGAAGGCACTACAATTGTCAAACAATCAAAGATGCAAATGTTAGCATCCATATTTGAAAGTTTTAGAATGCAAGAATCAGAAACAATTAATGAATGCCAGACTAAGTCAGTGCGATCTTTCAAATCATGCATTCGTATTAGAGAGGAACACTCTAATACAAAGTTGGTTAGAAAGGTTTCTGAGATCTCTACTTGAGAGGTTCTCAATAAAGGTTACTACTATCGAAGAGGCCAAGGATCTAGAGAGGCTGGTCATCATTGAACTTATTGGTTCATTAAAAACTTCTGAAATGAATCTTGATGATGCAAAACAAGGCAAGAATAAATGAGATAAGAACCTAGCTTTTCAAGCCACTAAAGTAGAGCCCACCTCCTCAAGTATAACTATTAAAGATCTTCAAGAACAGATTGCCTTATTAACTCAAAATGTAACACCCCTAACCCGTCTCTGTCGCCAGATCAGGGATACAGAGCATTACCGTACAATCATAAAGCATTTAACATCATAACATTTAAATAAATTAAATATATTATAAATCATTAAATCCTATATATTTTGTCCCTAAATCGAGCCTTTGAGGCCTTAAAAATAGCTTAGAAATGACTAGGGACTAAACCGAAATAAAACAAAAGTTTTAAGAAAAAGATACAAAAATGTAAAACCAGGGGTCACACAGCTTTGTGACATAGCTCAGGTCGTGTAACATTTGAACAAGGGACATACGGCCGTGTCCCAGCCTGTGTAACTCACTAAGAAGGGTCACACAGCCGTGTGCCAGACCGTGTAACTCTCTGAGTTGTCACACACGACCTTGTGCTAAGCCGTGAAACTCACTGACTTGAAAACAATATAATTTTACAAATGACACACGGCCATTTTTCCAGGCCGTTTGTGTCACACGACCGTGTGACAGCTCGTGTCCCAGGCCGAGTGAACCGAAAAACTTACCTAAAATCAAGCCATTTCAAGTCCAATTCACACCTAACCATTCAAACTGTAACGGCCTAAATTCAAGGTTATCGGAATAGTGGTTTTGTAACCACAAATCTGATTAAAAATAATATTTATTTTAAAAATTATTGCATGAATATTAATATGATAGGAAAGTCGTATGAAAATATCGATAGAAAATTTTTACAGATTTAGTGGTTAATTAGAAAAAAATTGAAAAAATTAGGTAAAAATGAGGTATCGAGACCTCAATCTCGTAAAACTGAGTTGAAAATATTTTTATAAATATTTATGAAATGTTGGTATTGTAGTATTAAAATTTCGTTAGAAAATTTTAACGTTTGGGTAGTCAATTAAATAGAAAGACTAAATTGAAAAAGGTGTAAAAGTTGCTAAAATGATTAAATAGATTAAGTGTCTAATGAGAAAGGATTTAAAAGGAAATTGGACCCAAAATTATTTGGGCTGGATGGCAAGGGCATGAAATCAGCGAGAAAATTGATGATTTAAGGGCAAAATTGGAATATTGCATAATTAACTAAATAAAGTTAAGACTAAAGTGGAAATATCTAGATTTCTTTTGATTTTTCTTTATTCTCATTAGCAAAAACGCCCTAGGAGGGGTTCTTTAAGCTGTTATTTCATAATTTTTGCATCAAGTGAGTTAATTCTTGCCTTTTTCTTGTAATTTTTATGTTTTTAAGACTTTTACAACTAGGTCCTACTATTAAATTCATTAGTTTTTTATTTTATGAATGAAATTGAAAGTTACCATGGTTCAGTACTGGAATTTTATGATGAATAAACATGGATTTGAAGTTTAATTTTATCAAAAGATGGATTTACTAAATGTTTTTAGTAGAAATTGATTTTTAGGAATTAATTGTGAAAAGTTTGGAATTAAGTTTTGATGCTGAAATTCTGATTTCAAAAGGTTTTGAAGTAGTTTAAGATGATAGAAGAAAGTTTTAATTTAGGAAAAATCAGCTTAATTAGGGGTTTAATTGAGTAGGGACCAAATTGTAAAACTTGTAAAATTTAGGGTAAATATGAAATTTTAAAAATTGAGAGGTATAAATTGTGAAATAAATTAGATTTTAGATGCTGATAAATGAAAAATTTTATACTATAGATCAAGAAATTGAAGATAAACGAGGGAAGGAAAAAGTTACCGAATAGTCCCTAAAATCTCTACAACTACTATAAATTGTTACAGGTAAGTTTGTGTCACTTGAATTATATTCTTAAATGCTTGAAATATATGTTTATTGATGTGAATATGATTTGGATGTTCATTGTATGATATTTGATGAAAATTGAAAATTCTCGATAAAAAAAGGGAAATAAATCCCGGTTGAATGAAATGGACTTCGATGGATCACTGAAAAGGGAATTGACGATAAAAAGGATCTAGCCTGGACGGGTGATCTAAATATTAGCCCTCTCAAAGAATATATATGAAATGGATTTAGTCCGGACAGGTAATCCAAATTAAGCTTATTAGAGTAATTGTCATTGTAGGGAATTTAGCTTGGACTGGTAATCCCGACAATACCCTTTGAACATATGATATAGGGGATTTAGCCTGAACTGGTAATCCTGCTGTAAGAAATAAGGTTCGCGGGAGTGTGCTCTCTGGAAAAATGGTATACCCATATGTGTACGAATTGACAGACCCGGAATTGTACACAAAAGTGTACTACTGAATATCCATCGAAATTCTAAGAAATTCAACGGGATAAATATGAGAAATGGAAGAACATGAAAATTATGGAATTTGATGAGCTCATCAATCATTTATCTTCGTATTGAATTTATATGATGTTGCTTAACTAATGCAAAAGTTGAGTTTGTATGTGATAGGTATATGTTTATGTGAATTGGATGTGTGCTTGTCTTGTTAAATGATGGATGTATAAGTATAGTAAGTATAATTCCTGTTGCATGAACTTACTAAGCACCATGTGCTTACCCCGTTCTTCTTTTCCCTGTTTTGTAGTTCTTGGTGCTCGAAGGTCAGAGATTAGTCGGAGCCTTATCACACTATCAACCCATATCTTTTGGTATATGAAAATGACTTTTTTTGAAAGAATGACATGTATAGACTAAATACCAATGTTTACATGGAAATGAATGTTTGTAACCTAGCCATTGGCATGCCTAGAGTAAGTATAATTTTGGGATTTTGCGAAAAATTCCCTGTGATTCTGATTTGGTTCCGGTCTGGTCCCGATGCATAATTTGGGCTTCGGAAGTCCATCTAAGGGACGTAATAATAATTTTCGATAAATAAATTGTACTTGGTTCGGGTAAATGGAAATTTGGTTCCGTAAGTTTCGGTAATGCATCGTACCCTATTCTGGCCACGGACACAAGTAGGGGGTGTTACACAAACCATTTGGGCACACATTCAAGGGATTCAAACATCATTCAAACACACATAATCATGCCATTCCAAACATCCTAAATCACCTAAACAATATCGCCATTCAAAGGCACCACAATTGTATCAAACATTAAGAATCAAACTAAAGCAATTTGACCATATCTCAATCCCACAATCTAGTTCACTTAACTACCATACATGACTATTTGCAAGCCATCAAAACATACTAAAAAAACCTTATGACATAACTTGGTAAGGCATTAAAGTGCACCAAACCAATATAACCTTAAAAGGTTAAACATACCAAAACATACATTACAAGGATCCTATACATGCCATTATTAACGTTGGCCAAAATACACAAAATCTACAAATATGATTGTTGGATAGTGTGATAGGTCTTCGACGAGCTTCCAACCTGTCGAGCTTCCAATAATCTATAAAACAAAGGAAAGTAACTACGTAAGAAACAAGTGTTTAGTAAGCTCGTATAAACTTAAATATAACTTACCATTTCATTAATATAATTCATAGATTAAGCATAAATCATTACCAATACCATAAGCTTAGTATAAGCCTATACAATATCATCAACTCACAAGTTAGTACACTTGTTCATGATACAAATGAATTCAACCATAAGATAAGTAGATTTCCATATGTAAATACATCATTTAGCTCATAAATCTTTTCATAAGATCATGATTCATTCCATTTGAATACTTACCATTTCATTTCCTTTTCCTATTGTTAAACCATCTAGAATTACATTGAATACTCGGCAAAGCTCACACATAGTGTGCCTTTACATATAATCGTAACCTTTCCTTTACATCAATGCTCACACAAGCTATGAAATGGGTTTACTCACACGAACTGTGGGTCGAAATGTAAGCTACGCGATGCTACTCACACGAGCTGTGGAGAATTTGTAACAAATACATGACCTCAATCATCGAGCTGTGGAGAGTTCATAACAAATACATGACCTCAATCATCAGTAGGACATTTAAGACCAGGACTCGAAACATTAAATCCTAATGACATGTCATTTGTATCCTAAAATTTCTTAAGGTTCAACCAAGACTCGTTATCCGTCAATTCATCATAACATGGATACATTTATATATAGAATCATTTATTTTAAAATAACATACCAATTAGTCAATTTAGCTAACATTAAAACAATCATAATTCATACAAACTTACCTCGATAACTAGGACGTAGAAGTAGAATCGAACACTAATCCGAAGCTTTAGATTTTCCTCGATTTAAGTTCGAATGTGGTTTATCTTGATCTAAATATATAATTTCAATAAATTAAGTATGTCTAGTATTCAATTTAATCTACAATTCATATTTATGCAAAATTATGAATTTGCCCCTGACATTTTAACCTTTCACAATTTAGTCCTTAAGCTCATAACTTGAATATAACTCATTTTAGCCTGGATCCAACTTAACCAATGTTACAAGGGACCTTGAAACAATCCATTATTACCAACATTTCACAAGAAACTCTGGATTTATACTTTTAACAATTCAATCCCTATTTCTAAAATTTATCAAAAATCACTTAACAAAACATGTTTATTTTACAACAAAGATTAATAGTCTATCAAATAACATCAAAACACATTCAAAAGCATCCATGGCAAGTCCCTCAAACTTTAAAATTTTTGCAAATTAACCCTCAGGCTAGCTAGATTAAGCTAAAATGAACTCAAAAACATAAAAATCATTAAAAATGAGGATTGAATACATACATGCAAGTGAGAACAATACTTAGCCGAACCCTAGATATTCTTCCATGGATGGATCGGTTATGAAGAAACAAATATGACGAAGATGATGATTTTAGCCTATTTGATTTTAATTTTATTTATCATTTTACCCTTATTATTAATCAAAATTTTCAATAAAACCTTGTCCATAACTATCCACTAACTCATTAAATGGTATAATTACTATCTTAGTCCATTATTTTAAAATTTCATAGCCATTTGACCCTTTTAACTAATAGAACTCAACTTTTTCACATTTTATGATTTAGTCTTTTTCATTTAATTAACCATTTAAACTTCAAAATTTCTTAACGAAACTTTAATAAGACTTTAATGTAATACAGTATACATTAAATAAATAATAAAATAATAATTCACTTGTCATAATTATGGTCCCGAAACTACTGTTTTCGACACCACTAAAAACAGGATGTTACACAGAACTTTAATAAGGCCTTCAAAACATAAGTTAGGAAGTTCAAAAAATTTGAAGTTCGTTCAAATGTTTCCAAAAACAAGACTAAGTGAATTGTCATCAAGGAAGATCTAGAGAAGGACAAAGAAGAAAGGAGTACAGTTCTATGGGTGTCAAAGGTATGGCCACATTCAATCTATGTATACTAACAACTTAAAGAAAAAGACGAAGTTACTTTGTGTTACTTGGAGTGATGAGAACTTATCTAGTGGGTCTAATTCTAAGGAGAATCATCAAAATTTTATTGCCTTCATTTCCAATGTAAAATGATGACTCTAAAGATGAGCTTGATAGTAAGAGTGGTGAGAATTATAACACCCTTTACCCGTATTCGATGCCGGAACAGAGTTCAAGGCATTACTGGGCTTAAACATAAGCAAACATACAAAACTGAGACGTAAATTTTCATCCAAATTTAAAACTTTTCATTTACATTCACATCATCCCTAAAATGAGCCTATGAGGCCCAAAACATGCATTGGAAGCGGTTCAGGACTAAACCGAGGACTTTGGAAAATTTCACAACACTTAGAAAATTTTTCATGTTTTAAA
This sequence comes from Gossypium arboreum, assembly GCF_025698485.1. Taxonomy (NCBI): domain Eukaryota; kingdom Viridiplantae; phylum Streptophyta; class Magnoliopsida; order Malvales; family Malvaceae; genus Gossypium; species Gossypium arboreum. Next base: position 6,727,431 of record NC_069071.1, read on the forward strand.
AGCCACACGTCCGTGTGGCTTGGGACATGCCCATGTGGCTTGGGACATGTCCGTGTGGGCAGGCCGTATGGTCACACAAGCCCGTGTCTTTAACCCGTGTAACTCTTTGTTTGTCATCCAAGAACAAATTGAAGTCACACGGCCAAGGCACACGCCCGTGTGCTTAGGCCGTGTGGTCAATTTAATTTTCATAATTTTTCATAAAATAGGTGCAGACTTTACACGCCCAAGGCACACGCTCGTGCCTGAGGCCATGTCATCCACACAACTGAAACACACGTCCACTTATCTACCAGTGTGCTCAATACTGAGCATTCTGTTTTGCAAAAATTAATGTGCAGGAGACACACGGCTGGATCACATGCCCATGGGGCAAACCGTGTGTCACATACGGCCTAGTGTGTCTACCTGTGTGGACAAAAATAAGGCTATTTTCCAAGCCATATTGTCACCTTTTCATGCACAAACCTACACCACAAAACATAGCACATTTCAAGTATATACATTCAACCAAATCAGCCACAACCAAGGCATCAATACCTCATTCACATGCTATCATTGATCATACACAAACATAACATACTTATCAACTTAAACCATACAATTTTCCACATCCATGAAAACATCATCATATGCATATATATAAACCAATATTAGCCAATTTCATATGGCCATTTACAAAATGAATTATCAACCAATATAAGCCAACACATTAGGCCAATTCAATTATGGCACATAACAAAATGACCAAGTCCCTATACATGCCATAACTCAAAATATTGAAATCATTAGTACCAAAAATATTAAGTTGATAGTGTGACTGGATCTCCGAAAATCTCTGATCCTTGAGCTGGCTTGGTGACACTATAAGATAAGGGAAAAGAAAGGGGAGTAAGCTATAAAGCTTAGTAAGTTTCCATGCAAATAATAAGCATCATAAACTCACATTTAACATACAATTAACTTGAAGTAAATTAACATGAATGTCATTATAAATCTCATAACCAAACTTACTCAATCACAATCTTACCGAGGGATTCATAACATATCGAGCTTATTAAGCATGAGTTTTATTACATACCTATACCAATTTACAACAAACCATGGTCTTTCACAACTTTGACATTCTCGTTGATTTTCCCATTGAACCACTTGGAATAGTAAAGGATACTCGGGAATTTCACACACATAGTAATACACCAATGCCATATCCCAGATATGGTCTTACATGGGATCTCGTATCGATTCCAATAGCCCAACTATGGTCCTACACGAATCCTCATATCGATGCCATATCCCAGATATAGTCTTACACATAATCTCAAATAACTCTAATGTCATGACATTTGTATCCTATCTATTCCTAAGGTTCAACCGGGATTTCTCACTTATTAAACTTTGTCGATCACGTTCGAGAAAAAAATCTCAATTCATACAATATTAAAGCAATTGAAGTATAAATAACAATGCATTATTTACATGCGAATTTATCTTGGTACAAAAATAGTAGGAAATGGACCTAATCGTCAAATACTTTATTTTCCCCTATCTAGGTCCAAACCTTGTTTCTCTTGATCTAGAATAGCAAATTTAACTCATTTATTAATCACACTACTCAATTCAGTCCAAAACTTACATTATGGCAAACCCTAAACTTTGACATATTTACATTTTAGTCCTTAAGTTTGTAAAATGAAACCTTTTCAATTTCATCAAGACCTAAGCCTAGCCGAACCTCTTTCATGCTTATAACAGCTCACATTTTCCATTTAATCACGCTTTTATACATATTTTGAAATCTTTTTACAAATAGGTCCTTTTTACATTTTCATCAAAAATCACTTAGCAAAATTTTTTTATCTAACATTAAACTAGTATAACCTACCATTAGACATCAAAATGCACAAATATCTAACATGGGTCGAACCCTATTCCTCAATCATCTCTCAAATTAATGGTAGAAATAGATAGATCGGGTGATAACGACTTCAAAAATGTAAAGAACATTAAAAACGAGGCAAGAACAGACTTACAATCGAGCTTGAAAAGAGGCAAAACCCTAGCTATGTTTCCCTTGCAAGTTTCGGTCAAGCATGAAGAAGATGGACTAAATTTTGGCTTGATTTTTGGTTTTTAATTCATTTAATTACCAAATGAGCAAAATGTCATTTCCTCAAAACACTAAAATTCTCTTACCTCATGTCTATTTTTGTCCAACTCAAAGTAAAATGGTCTAATTACCATCTAAGGAACTTCAATTTAAAATTTCATAACAATTAGACACCTCTAGCATGTAGAACTCAACTTTTTCACTTTTTACAATTTAGTTCTTTTTGCTAAATTAAGTGCTTAAATGTCAAAATTTTTGAACGAGATTTTCACGAAATCATTCTGTAAAATTGTAGACCATGAAAATGTGATAAAAACAAGTTTTACTACGTCAGATTCGTGGTCCCAAAATTACTATTCTGACTAGGCCCAAAATTGGGTTGTTACAAGGATTTTCTAAAAACTTACAGAGACTTGTTGGGTAAATGAGGCATGGTATGTGAAGTCAACACTCAATTGTATCAAGAGATCAAGTTGTTGAAATATGAGAATGTTGTTGTAATCAAATAGGTAGCAACCAAAAAAGCATTTCTTGTAAAAGAACTTGAAAACTCTGTTAGGTTAAAAGGAACTGGTTGAAACCAAACTAATGCTCGAATAATTTACAATTAGCAACAATAAGCTTGATGAGATATTAACAGCTGATAAGAAAGATAAAGGTAGAAGGGGTTTAGGCTTTGAGGACAAAGGTAAAGTTGTAGAAGAATAGCCCATAGTGTTTGTTAAAGCTTCTAGTTTAAAGAAAACGAGGGAAAGCTCGAAGCTAATAATTGGCAACCCTATACAAAAAATTAGACATCCTCATAAGGTGATTTGCCACTATTATGGTGCTACTGGTCACATAAGGTAATGTTGTTTCAAAATGCTTTATGACTTAGGATGAAAATATTCAATGCCTAGGGCAGTGCCCACTTCTTGTGGCACTGTAGTTGGAAAAATGTATAAATAGATTTGGGTAAAGAAAGAGGTCAAATGTTTTCTAGTTGTTCATCAATCTTTGAAGACTACCATAATAGAATTTGGTATTTTGACAATGGTTGTTCATGACACATGACAGGTAATCAAACCTATCCCATTGATTTTAAAGATTTTTCTGGTGGAAAAGTGACTTTTGGTGATGGTAAGAAGGGACAAATAGTTGGTAAGGGAACTTTGAATGTTCCAAGCATGCCTCATTTGAAGAATGTGTTGCTTGTAAATGATCTCAAAGTAAATATAGTGAGTATTAATTAACTTTGTGAACAAGGTATGCATGTTAATTTTACTAAAAATAAGTACATTATCACTAGCAAACCAATGAAATGGTCATGAAAGGAGGTCGAACCTTTGATATTTGTTATAAAGTCATGCCTGTGATAGGCTGTAATATTTCTAGAACATCATATTTAGCATAAGAAGCTTGGTCAAATTCATTTTGAGGGATAGTAAAGGCTAATTATATATGAGGCATCTCAAGGCGCTCTTAAACTTACAAAGACCATCCCTAAAGTTTGAAGCAATTGTGTAAAAGGTAAACAACACAGTCAAAAGTACCATAAGTTTACTCACATACAGACTAAAGCTCCTCTTGGCTCTTACATATTGACCTATTTGTTCCTGTTCAAATAGAAAATCTTGGAGGAAAATGGTGTCCTTGTATGTGTTGATGACTACTTCGGGTTTACTTGGGTAAGGTACTTTAAAGAAAAATCAGAAGCATTTGATTAATTTGAATCATTGTGCAAAAGGCTTATGAATAAACAAGGAAAACTCATTGGGTTACTAAGAAGGATATACAGTGATTATGGATGTGAATTTGAGAATAAAGAGTTTAGGAAATTTTGTGATTAAGAAGAGACAAAACACGAGTTCTCAACTCCCAAAACTCTTTAACAAAATGGAGTAGTGGAACGTAAGAATAGAACTATACAGGAAACGATAATAGTTATGCTCAACAACAAAAACATCTCACATCGTTTTTGGGTCGAGGCTGTTAACTCAACCACATATATGATCGATATAGTTATGATCATACCTAAGACTCAAGCAACTCCTTATGAACCATGAAAAGGAAAGAAACCTATTGTGAACAATTTCTATATCTTTAAAAGTGCGTATTACACCTTAAGAGATAGGGAACACCAAGGTAAGTTTGATTCAAAATCTAATGAAGGTATCTTTATTGGGTATTCATTGAACAATAGGGCTATAAAGTATTTAAAAAGCGTGCTAAGAAAGTCATAGAATCAATAAATGTAGTGGTAGAAAATATTAGAGTTCATAAAATACATGGTGATGATAAATATACAAATTCTAATCCAGTGTCTGAGGCAATACTAGGCATTGCGAAGTCTAAAGAAAAAGCTGAAGCTGAAAACTAGGAAAGTGGAGTTAGTGATGAATCCAAAGAATAGTCCAATGATATGATGAATCACTTTAACCTTTAAAATGGGTAAAAATAGAACCATTCAACAACTAACGTCATTGGTAATGTACATGATGGGATCAAAACGAGAAGTAAACCAAGGTAGAACTATCAGGACATGGTTCGTTTGGAATGTTACACTTATTAAATTGAACCAAAACAATTTGAAAAAGCCTTACAAGATGCTAACTGGATATATGTATGTAAGAAGAGCAACAACAATTTGAGAGAAATAAAGTGTGGGAATTGGTTCCTAGACAATTTGGCTATAATGTGATCGGTACAAAGTGATTTTTTAGAAACAAGACAGATGAACAAAGAAATATTACAAAAAATAAAGCTAGACTTGTAACTCAAGGCTAGACTCAAGTAGAAGGTATCAATTTTGAAGAAATCTTTGCTCTAGTATCTAGACTCAAGGCCATCCATTTACTACTTATAGTGGCTGCACATCTTAACACAAGCTATTTCAGATAGATGTCATAAATGTTTCTTGAATAGCTTCTTAAATGAAGAGGTATATGTAGCTCAACTGAAAGTATTTGAAGATCCAACATATCTTGAACATGTTTACAAGCTGAATAAAGTACTCTATGGTTTGAAATAGGCCCCTTCAAGCATAGTCTGAGAGGTTGTCATAATATCTGCTTAGAAAGGGGTTTGAAAGAAGCTCAGTAGACAATAACTTGTTTATAAGGAAATAAAAAGGGACTACCATCATAGTACATATATATATGTGGATGACATAATCTTTAGTGCTCCTACCATTGGAGTTAAAGACTCATTTGTAAAAATAGTGCAAAGTGAGTTCGAAATGAGTATGGTTGAAGACCTATATTACTTTATTGGGTTCCAAATCAAGAAATTGAAGAATAAAACCTTTCTGTCCCAAGATAAATATACTAGGAATCTCGTGAAAATTTTTGTTTAGAGCAATTAAAGCCAACTAGAACACTTATGCTTATAAGTGAAAATTGTGCTTAGACACTAAGGGAGTGTCCACTCCCCAAACCACTTACAGGAGTATGATTAGATGTCTCCTATATCTTGCTAAAACTTGTTCAGATTTGAGTTTTAATGCGAGTGTTTGTATAAGATACAAAATCACATGTCAAGGCAGTTAAAAGAATCTTCAAATATGTTCATGGAACCCAAGAACTTGACATTTGGCTTACTAAAGATAGTTCAATATGCTTAGTTGAATACAGTGGTGCTAATTGGGCTAGGAACATGGATGATCACAAAGGCACTTCAGGAGGGTTTTTTACTTAGGAGGCAATCCTGTGTCATGGTATAGTAAGAAATAAGGGTCAATTTCACTCTTTAATGCTAAAGTAGAATACATTGCAGCTAGAAGTTGTTGTGCACAATTATTATGGATGAGGCAAATGTTAGAAGTCTTTAACATTGCCCTACTAGTAGCTACAGCTTTTTGTGACAATACTAGTGCCATCAACATTTCGAAGAAGCTAGCGCAACATTCCAAAACCAAACACATTGCCATTAGGCACCATTTTATTCGAGAATTGGTAGAGAATGAGACAGATTAATTAAAGTATGTAACCATGCAAAACTAGTTAATTGATTTGTTTAAAAAGGCCTGAGATGTAAACAGATTTAAGAGCTTGAGAAGCCCTATTGGTATTTGCCGAACTTGAAAACAGGGTACATTTGAAAAAGGCATCCATGTAATTATAATAGATGTCACTTTGATGATTTTATTTCTAGTTTTTTAAGAAAAGTTTGGAGGAATTATTTATATTATTTTGGCATTAAAAATGAATTTTCGACGGGAAAATCCCATTCATTTTATCTCGCATAAATTTTGATGAGAAACGACCGTTAATGAGTGATTACTTCTTTCCCTCTTTAAATTGCACTCCAAATCAGACTTGATTCTTTACTTGCTTATCTCTTAAGTTCTTTAAAAGGAGTTTCAGTAATATTTGCATACAAGTCGCTTCCTTGCAATCAAAACCCAAAGAATTCTTTCACACCACTGCATCTCTTGTCCATGGAAAGAACCAATATTACCTTTATAGAAGAATACTAGAATCACCTCCAGCCTTAATAGACAGGGGAAGGAAGTAGCCAAGATCAAGCTACCACTAAAATAGAGCAATGAGTGTCCACACCTCAAGACCCAATCCAAGTAACCTTATCACCTCAACCATTAAAATCCCATCCTATTGATCCTAGAAACATCTTATACATTCCCCAACTAAAAAAAACCTTGAGATTGATGAAACATCGATCCCTGAAACCATTTAAGATTCAATTTCCATTGCTTGACCAGATATCTTACTTCCCAAACCAACAATTGAAACAACTTCACCGTCATCTGTAAACCTCCAAACCAATCAAGAAATAATCATTAATGATCTGATAAAAGCCTCACCTACTCATGGGGAGATACCAAAAACCAGCCCCAACCTTATTGATAATTCTATTGTTGATCAATCCTCAACCACCACAAGCCCTATAAAGATTGATGACTTCACAACCAACATTCAGGAACCAAGACCTGAATAGGAGAAAGAAGAAACGGAAGATCAAGAAGGAACCAACATTCAAGAGTCTATGTTTTTTTTATTCTCTATTATTATATTGTAAATAGTTAGTTGTATTATTGTTTTTATGGGATTGTTATAGATCTTCTATGTTAGCAAGTCTCGAACATAAATCTATTTAAGGGAGAGACTTGTATAGCTTTTTGTACTAAGAATTTTGAGCGTTTATCTTGTTCAAATTAAGGAACTTTTCTTAAAGAAAAAATTGTTAGTAAAATCGTTTGTGTTGCGGTTTTACTTGTTAAGTTCACAAGGTGAACTTACTGGTGAGAGTATTATTCTTTAAGTATCGAAAGTGAGGAGAATCATCACGGAATGTACGCTAGATTACATTTACTTGTTTTAATTGTTGAAGAGAGTGGATATTTCTCACTGAGCTAGGCTCCACTGACGTAGGGAAACCGTACTGCGTAAACAATTCTTTTGTGTTCTTTGTGTTTTCAGTTTCTAGATTTGGTGCCAGAGAAGTGTCTATTTACCTATCACTCCTTCCAAGTCTTCTTCCAAGTACTTAGTTTAATCACCAGCAATGGTTTAATATTTCAATTGCTTATACTATTATTTTTTAAAAAAACATTTACTAATTTAAGTATCGAAGAGTGTTTAAAAGTATAAACTCTACTATTTAATTCAAACTTGGAGCCCAAAATCCATTTCATATAGCAAGTATCAGCTGTTGGAAAATATAGACATCACATATATAATAAGGGTAATTACATGTTATTAATTATTATCATGATAGGTTGGCCAAAATTAAAAGTGATCTAATTTGGTTAGAATTTTATTAGGCTTTAATTATTAAATAAAGTATGGGTCAAATATGTGTAGATACTCTAGTAATTGAGTTCTAATCAAATTCTAATTAATCATGGGCTAATTAGAATTTGATTAGAACTAATATGCCAAGGTTATAAATATTAGGGTTATGGTCCCCAAATTATATACAAGATATCTTTTCTAATATCCCATCATTAGGGAAGAGAGAGCAGATATTCTCTAAATTTCTTGTATACTAATTTGGAAGATCAAATCCCCAAAATTCGGTAAAACTTCAAGGAATTCATAGATTCAGGTACGCTTCCGTATTTAGTTTTATTCTTGATTTATTATTGATAATTTGACATGATAGATCCTGGTTTATTAAGTTTTATTTCAGATTTCTTTCACGAATCTAACAAATTGTATCAAAGCTTTTTCATGTTGAATCATTGAGAATGAATTGATTCTTTATTATTTTGGATTGATTCATTTTTCTTTTTTAATTTTATGGATTTGATTTTTTAATTATATATTATGTTGAATCTTTGAGATTCTGATAAATTTTGGGTTTTGATTCTTTAAATAAATTTTTAAGGTTTTATAAATATAATCTAGTTTAATATTTGCATATGCTATTCGAAAGATGAAGGTTTATTTATTTATTTGATAAAAATTGATTCATGAGATTTCTTTATCTTCTTTTCACTCAATTATTTTATAAATTTTGGTTAAAGTCATTATTAAATTAAAGTTACACACTTACAACTTTTTGCAATTGAAGAATTCCAATTGGGTTGTATAATTGGTTTTTGAAAGTTAATTCACTTGATAATCGAATAAATGAATGTTGGTAAGATGTTTTTTTGGCACTATAGGCGTGTAAACCCATTTTTCTGGAAAACTCTGAAAGGTTGCACAGGTTACCCAAGTCAACTGTGACCTGTCATAGGGTCCTTAAGCATTACTTAGACCCCTAATTTCGTGATATGATTAAGTTATGTATGATTTAAGTATGTGATACTTAGCATGTAAATCTGAACTATTTGAGTAATTTAATAGACTGCATTTTAGCATGCCGTTTATGCATGTTGTATTGCATTGGGGTTAGGTTAATGTTATATTCGAGGAAGTATTCTGAAAGGCTTTTAAGCCTGATATCTAGAAGCTCAGCTGCAATTATCTAATTATGTGCCGCATTTCGGTACAGCTTGGTGTGTAGGGATGGGTGGGTTGATTTTATCCCCACATGGTGTGTAGGGTTGGACAGGGATGGTGTGTAGAGGCTGGTGGGTAGGACTTTGATGATATGTTCTGCATCTGTATCTGAGAGGGCTAAGGCCCAGACTGGTTCTGTAATGGGCTCCGGCGCCAGACTGTATTCTGATTTATGTTTGAATGCATGTTTTATCTATGGGGATTACACACTGAGTTTGCGAAAGCTCACCCTTTTTTTGTTTTATCTATTTAAGTAATCCCCAGTAATAGACGGATTGGAGTAGCGGAGGACTTAGCGGTGGCCACACGGTCTTCCACTTCGACTATTTTCTGTTTACTTCTGATTTAATTTATATTTGGGAAAATTTTGATGTATTTAAGGCCTTTACTGATTTTTTCTTAATTTGAGACTTTGCAATGTTTTACGGTTTTTACTACTAGTAGTAGGAAAACTCGGGATTTCAAAAGAATCAAATGTTTTACGAAACCACTACGCATATGAAATGGTTTTAAAATCTTCCGTAAAGTTTAACGTTTTGAAAATGGGTAATGATTGAAAACAAATGACATGTTTTAGAAGATAGCATAAGATAATAAAAAGAAGTACCTACGGGGAAATGGTTTTAACGTTATTGCGATTTCTAAAGCACTATCATGTGACATCGCTAGATTCGACCATAACGTCTAGGCCAGGTTTGGGGTGTTACATTTAGGGGTATCAGAGCCAGATTCAAACTCGACTGTGAATTTTGGGTTCCAAAATTGGTTTTTAAAGAAATTATTTCCAAATGTTTTCAAATATTCTGGGTAAGTGTGTGATTCGAAGAGTCTCCGGCGTCGATCCTGTAAGTATTCTTAAAACTCTGAAAAGTTTATCTGAAAATATTACTAGTATGTTTGAAACAACTATAGGCAGTATACTATACTGAAAACACTCTAGCTAGTGTATACTGAAACTGTAATGAGACTGCGACTTACGGAAACAAACTCTGAACTTCTGATATTGTTTTGCATAAAACATTTGTTAATAAATACTGAAACTATAACTGATCCATAAAATTTGTAATATAGATAAATTCGATTAGACAATGAGCGCACGAGGTATCCACAAATGTGGTACTAAAGGTTGAGGTAGGGGCTGTAGGGGGCTCGAGCTGAGTCATCATCTTTAGGCAGCATGCCGAATCTTGATACGAGCGAAACATTGGTTTCACCTACTACAGAGACTGGGTCTCATGATCGCACAGCTGGGTACGATACATTGTCTCAGGCTATACTCAAGATTTTGGATAGGGTCGTTGGGCCCAACACTGGATCTGGGGGCCGAGGGCTGGTTACGGAACGACTCCGGTCCAATGGGGCTGAGTTATTTTGAGGTGTCACTGGAGTCGCCCCTATCATGGCCGAGTATTGAATAGAGGTCACAGAAAGAATTATGTATGACTTGGACTTTATTGCTGAGCAAAAGCTTAAGAGGGTTGTTTCTCTGCTTCGTGATGAGGCATACCAGTGGTGGCTAACAGTTAAAGAGGGCGCCCAGCCCGAACCGTTGACTTGGGAGTATTTTAAGACAGTATTTTAGAGTAACTATGTGGGAGCCAGTTATATTGATGCTAGGAGACGTGAGTTCCTAAATCTCACCTAGGGTGATCGATCAGTGGCCGAGTATTAGGCCGCATTTCTGAGACTGAGCCGCTATACGCGAGGTATTATGGCGACTGAATATGAGAGATGTGTCCGTTTTGAGGACGACCTTAGGGATAATCTAAGGGTGCTTATAGCTCCACAGAGGGAGCATGAGTTTGCTGTTCTGGTCGAAAAGGCCAAGATTGCTAAGGATGTTAAGCGCGCAGAGCGCCAGAACAGGGATAACAAGAGGGGTAAGAACAAGAGGGATTTGGAGCCCTCAAGTTCTAGGATGAGGCCTAAGAAAAAGGCCAAGTCTGATGGGTCATTCAGGGTTGGAGCCACTGTTGCACCTACTAGGATCATACCTTGTGGACATTATGGTAGACGTCATCCAGGCGAGTGTTGGAGGACTACTGGGGCATGTCTGAGATGTGGGTCCACTGAGTATCATGTTAGAGATTGTCCATTGAGAACTGATCAGATAAAAGTTTCGGTTACTGAGAGTGCGCAGCCGCCGAGGATAGTTCAGCAGCCACCTAGAGGCCATGGTCAGGTTAGGGGTGGTAACAACATGGGCTGTGGACATAGAGCACGAGCAAAGATGCTAGATCGACTAAGGCGAGGCAGCCTGCTCTTGTCTATGCTGCTCATCACCGAGAAGACTGGGATGCTCCAGATGTCATTACGGGTACATTTTTAATTTATAATGTACCTTATCTTGTACCGATAGACATAGGTTCTACACATTCATATGTAGCTAGTACTATGTATGAAACTTCAGGGATTCCAATTGAGTACTGATAGTGAGGTGACTGTTGTGAGCCATTTGAGGCAGTCTATCTGAGTTAGCAAATTATATAGAGACGTTTCGTTATAGGTCTAAGGGACAGTGTTTATGGCAAATTTGATGGAGCTTCCGTTTGGGGAGTTCAATTTAATTTTGAGAATGGACTGGTTAGTCAAGCATCGAGTAAGTCTAGACTGTACGACTAAGAGCGTTGTTTTGAGAACTAAAGAGGATGTTGAGGTAGTTTTGATTGGGGAACGTTGGGATTTTCTGACTAATGTGATTTCTGCGTTGGTGGCAGAAAAGTTGGTCCGGAAAGGATGTGAGGCATATCTGGCTTATGTGAATTTTCAGATTCTGGACACTTTTTGGTTAATGACATCAGAAATGTGAGGGATTTTTCAGATGTGTTTCCTAAAGAGTTACCGGGTTTGCCTCCGAGCCGAGAGGTAGAATTTGGGATTGAGTTGATCCCTGGTACAGCTCTATTGTCTATCGCGCCCTACCGAATGGCACCGAAAGAGCTGAAGAACTTAAAGCTCAAATTCAGGAGCTGTTAGATCATGGTTTCATTTATCCTAGTGTGTCTCCGTGGGGAGCACCTGTTTTATTTGTGAAAAAGAAAGATGGGACAATGCGAATGTGTATCGATTATCGGCAGCTGAACAAGCTAACAATTAAGAATAAGTACCCACTTCCGAGGATTGATGATTTATTTGACCAATTTAGAGGGGCTTTTGTGTTCTCCAAGATTGACTTGTGTTCTGGGTATCATCAGTTGAGAGTAAAAGAGGCCGACGTGTATAAGACGGCATTTAGGACTCGATATGGACATTACGAGTTCCTAGTTATGCCCTTTGGTTTGACTAATGCACCAGCGACATGGATTTGATGAGTCGAGTATTTCAGCCCTACCTGGATCAGTTTGTGGTGGTGTTCATCGATGACATCTTGGTATATTCTAAGACAGAGGATGAGCACGATGAGCATCTCAGAGTGGTTCTACAGATTCTTCGTGAGAAACAGTTGTATACAAAGTTCAGCAAGTGTGAGTTCTGGCTTCGGGAAGTGACATTTCTGGGACATGTAGTTTCTGCTAAGGGGATACGAATTGATCCTCGTAAGATTGAGGCTGTGTTGGGTTGGAAACAGCAGAAGAATGTGCCTAAAATCCACAGCTTTCTGGGGCTGACAGGATATTATTGACGATTAGTAAAGGGGTTCTCCTTGATCGCCGCACCGTTGACTAAGCTTCTGCATAAGGGAGTTCCTTTCGTTTAGACTGATGTACAGAGGAGAGCTATAACTCAGGCTCCTATTTTGATACAGCCTGAGCCCAGTAAAGACTTCGTGGTATACAATGATGTGCCGCATGTGGATCTGGATTGTGTTCTGATGCAAGATGGGAAGGTAGTTGTAACACCCTTTACCTGTGTCCTATGCCGAGACAGGATACGAGGCATTACCGGATTTAAGCATAAACAAACATGCAAAACCTACACATATACATCGTCCTTATTTGGGCCTATGAAGCCCAAAACATACTTTAGAGAGGGTTCGAGACTAAACCGGGAACTTTGGAAAGTTCTGAGACAACTTAGAAAATTTTACCATAAAACAGAGTCACACGCCCGTGTGGACACAGGGGCACGCCCGTGTCCTCAAGATGTGTAACTCTCTGTTTATGACGTCAGCACACAAATTAAACCACACGACCAGGCTACACACTTGTGTCTCTAAGCCGTATCCCTCACACGGTTGAGACACACGGTCGTGTCTCAGCCCGTGTGGCTAACACTTAGGCTATTTTCCAAGCCTTTATGTTACTCATAATCCCTTACAACCTTGCACACATCCAAATCACAATTCATGGCATCATTTTAATAATTAAACACTCTTTATTAAGACACATTTATCATACTAACATATCCTTTTTCATTTAATGCACTTACTCATGGAATATCAAGTCCAGATTCATTAATCCTCATTCATAAAACTTGTCATTTTGATGCCCACTTTTACCATTAAACCAAGGTTACCAACTTATCCATCAAACACTCATATTTAACCATCATCATCTTGTTTCTAAATCATGCAATTACTTCAAAATTATGACCATCTCAAATGGTCATAAAGCATACATCCAACACACATGACATATTATCAATCATGCAAGGCAACCACATAATTTCATCATCACATCATAGGCATTAAACATAGCATAATTAGCTAAACTTACAAACCATAATCAATATGAGCCACATCTCATGGCCATATACAAATAACTCAATATAGCCAACATATTTGACTAAATCATAATAACACATATCATTTGTCTAGTCCCTATACATGCCACTCACTTGAAATTACTAACATATGCATCATTAATCCAAAAGTGGTGACTTGATAGTGTGATGTTGCCTCCGACGATCTCCAACCCTGAGCTGACCTGACAACATTAAGAGAAAAAAGGAAAAGGGGAGTAAGCTTTACGCTTAGTAAGTTTGTATGAAAATAATAAGCAAATTATTAACAAGTTATTGCCAAATTCTCATTATTATTCATATTCCATTCAGGCTGTTTTCTTGAGTCTTGGTCGCTGAATCATTTATATCTGGAGTTACAGAACTCCAAATTAAGATCCGTTAATTTTCTCAGAAACTAGACTTTCATATATTCTTACCATAAAATTTTTAGAATTTTTGGTTTAGCCAATTAGTACAGTTTATTAATTAAACTCTCCCCTATTTTGCTATCTGATAGCTTCAACCTTTATATACTAAAAATCAAATATCTCATAGTACGAGACTCGGATAATATTTCTGTCTCTTTCTATTAAAAATAGACTCTCTAAGGATTTCATTCATATAAATTGTAACTCATAATTATTTTTTACAATTTATAGTGATTTTCTCAAGTCAGAATAGGGGAATCTGAGTTCATTCTGACTCTGTCTCACAAGAATATCTCATAATATTAATTTTTTTTGCTTATACAATTTCTTTTATATGAAACTATACTTAATAACTTTCATTTCATATTTAATTCAGCATCTAATTCGACTTTCACAATTTTTGGTGGATTTTCAAAGTAGGACTACTGCTGCTGTCCCAAAGTTGTTTTAGTGTCAAAATGATGTTAACTAAGTTTATGCACCTTCGTACCCATATACACATGAACACATCCATACATATACACAAAAGCACATAAATACATGCCTTCCACAAAGCCATCATTTGCCAAAGTGCTCACATGAATTCAATTACGTACCTATGCCCTCTCGCACATACATAGTTTACTTATTTTACTTTCAGATTTCATATCAGTTATACCCGTTGAACACTTGGAATATGAATTGGACATACGGAAACAATGCACCGAAGTGCCACAGATCACAGAATCACATGGCTCTCAACGGGGCTACTCAAAAGCACCCGAACCCTAGCATGTATCACATAATCACATGCCTCTCAACGGGGTTACTCAAAAGCACCTGAACCCTAACATGTATTACGTATCAATTGAGCTCATAACAGACAGATCATTCCTAGTGACATGTCACTCGTATCCTTAACTATTCCTAATGCTCAAACGGGATTTCTGACTTACAAAACTTAACCGGACGTATTCAGAATATGGGCCTCATTTCAGAAGGCAATAATCAAATATTCATAAATCATTGAAATAACTTTCATCACATTTGCATAGCATGTTATGTCATCAAATAATCATATAACACATTAATCATACAATTATCATATATTCCATACATTACTAGTCATGTATCATTATTTCATATCATATTTTCACACCATATACTCATTCCATCAACTTTTCAATATAGTCCATTATACAATTTATGCCACAATAAAAAGAAATATAATTCATACATAATAGTGCATTATTATTAACACACAAACTTACCTCGAATACGAAAATGACAAAATTACCAATTTATCCCTTAACCTTGTACTTTTCTGATTTAAGCCTGAATCTCAATTTCCTTGATCTAACATTTCAAATATAGCCTATTTAGGACTCACATTATTCAAATTGACCCAAAAATCATATTTTGAAAAATTTACAATTTTACCACTAAACTTCCACATATTTGTAATTTAGTCCCTAGGCTCGTAAAATGAAATATATTCAATTTCTTGGTTACCCAACCTAGCTGAACCATATTCAAGCTTACGACAGCCCACATTTCTCATTAAAATAGATTTTTAGTTACCCATTTTACACCTTTTTCAATTTAATCCTTATTAGGCTTTTTCATGAAAAATCACTTAGTAAAAGATGTTAAACACACTCCATATTTCATATTCTACCATTAAACATCAAAATAATAACATTTCATGCATGGGGAAATTTTTAAACATGAACTCTAGCTCAAAATAATGGTAGAAATAGATAGATCATGTTATGGGGACTTCAAAAATGCTTAGAACATTAAAAACGGGGTTCGAAAACACTTATTATTGAGCTTGGAAGATGAAAAAACCCTAGCCATAGTTTCTCCATGAAGAATTCAGCCAAGGAAGAAGATGGAAAAAGATTTTTGGCTTTTATTTTGTCTTTTAGCTCATTTTACCTCTAAATAACCAAAATGCCCTTTTTATTAAGGCTCATTTTTGTCCAAATATTTATAACTTGGTCAAATTACTCATTAAGGACCTCTAATTAATAATCCAATTCAATTCATGTAAATTTCTTCTAGAAATCAAATTTTACAAATTATTTGATTTAGTCCCTAAAGTTCAATTAGGCATTTTTCACATAAAATTCATAAAATTTCCTCATGAAATTTTTACACAAGCATAGAAACATATCATAGACTTTACAATAATCATAAAATAAATATTTCTATTTTAGATTTGTGGTCTCAAAACCACTATTCTGACTAGGCCCTAATTCAGGATGTTACAGTAGTTGCTTATGTGTTTCGTTAACTCAGGACTCATGAGGTGAACTATCCGACGCACGACTTGGAGTTGGCCACAGTGGTATTCGTATTGAAAATCTGGAGGCATTACTTGTATGGTGAGAAGTGTCTTACCTACACTGATCACAAGAACATCAAGTATCTCCTCACTCAGAAAGAGTTAAACCTTAGGCAGCGTAGATGGGTTGAACTGCTTAAGGATTATAGCTATATGATTGAATACCACCCTGGTAAGGCCAACGTAGTGGCCGGTGCACTGAGCCATAGGTCTGTGACGAATTTGAGGACAATGTTTGCTCGCCTTAGTTTATTTGATGATGGAAGTTTTTTGGCTGAGCTACAGGTTAAACCGACTTGGATAGATCAAATTAAGGGTAAATAGTTGGAGGATGAGTCTTTGGGTCTTTGGTTCGGACAGATTGAGAGTGGTAACACTCCGGATTTTGGGTTGAACAGTGATGGTGTACTATGTTTCCGCGGTTAGATTTTTGTACCAAATGATGAGGATTTGAGACAATCGATTCTGATGGAAGCGCATAGTATCCCTTATGCTATGCATCCCAGCGGAAATAAAATGTACCGAGATCACCGAGATTTATACTGGTGGCCAGGGTTGAAGCATGAGGTCACTGATTTCGTTACTCGCTATTTGACTTGTCAGCGGGTTAAAGCTGAGCATCAGTTACCTTCTAGTTTGCTACAGTCGGTTAAGATACCATGTGGAAATGGGAGCGAGTAACGATAGACTTTGTTAGTGGGTTACCTTTAATGCCCACAAAGAAGGATTATGTCTGGGTCATCGTGGATCAATTGACCAAATATGCTCACTTCATTCCGACTAGAACGAACTTCTCTCTGTAGAAATTGGCTAAGCTCTACATATCAGAAATAGTGAGACTTCATGGGGTACCCATGTCGATTATCTCTGATAGGGATCTACGTTTCACGTCTCGATTTTGGAAGAAGCTTCATGAAGTTCTGAGTTCAAGGTTAGACTTCAGTACTGTTTTCCATCATCAGATAGATGGTCAGTCAGAGAAGGTGATTCAGATACTGGGAGACATGTTGAGGAGTTTTGTGATTGACTTTCGAGGCAGTTGGGAGGAGTACTTGCCATTAGTAGAGTTCGCTTACAATAACAGCTACCAGTCTAGTATACAGATGGCACCTTACGAGGCATTGTATGGTCGTAAGTGTCGCACTCCCTTATGCTCGACTGAGTTGGGTGAGCGATGTATTATGGGTCCAGAGATGGTTTCTGAGACTGAAGATAAGGTCCGTTTGATTCGAGATCAACTGAAAGCAGCTTCTGATAGGCAGAACTCTTATACGAATATAAAATGTCGAGAGATAGAGTATTCTATGGGGGACTTTGTTTTTCTTAAAGTCTCACCATGGAAAAAGGTTCTGAGGTCCGGTTGCAAGGGTAAGTTAAAACCTAGGTTTATTGGGCCGTACCGTATTTTGAAACGAGTAGGACCAGTCGCTTATCAGTTGAAGCTACCTCCGAAGTTAAACCGCATCCATGATGTGTTTCACGTCTCGATGTTAAGGCTCTACCACTATGATCCCACACATATTGTTCCTGTAGAGGAGACTGCGGTCCGACCAGATCTGACCTTCAAGGAGAAGCCGGTTCAGATTCTGGACCGCGACATTAAGGTTCTGAGGACAAAATCCATTCCTTTAGTAAAGGTGCTATAGCGGAATCATAGCACTGAAGAGGCTACGTGGGAGCCTGAGGATGCAATATGCCAGCAGTATTCTCATCTGTTCTGATCAGGTAAATTTTGAGGCCGAAATTTTCTTTTAAGGGGGTAGAGTTGTAACGCCCCAAAATTTATGTTGTTGTTTTTGTGAATTTATGACATAATTGTATATTTGCTTCAGTGGTTAAGTGTTTTAGGTATGTGTGAAAGGTCCCGAGTTCAAGCACTTCATTTGGAAAATTTTGGGATTTTTCTGAATAAAGCCTTAACCTTATTCAATGGGCTTATAGTTAAGTGTTTGTAAAACCATATCATAATGGGCCTGCTACTCCGGTGGTTAAGTAGAGTGTTAATATGCTGGAAGTCTTGAGTTCGAATCCTTGCACAAGCAAGGGAGTTTATATTTTTGCTCAGTTATCAGATAGAATTTCGGTTGGTCTAAAACTCTGAGTAGTGGGTTAGTGGATGAGTAAAGTAAGGGATTCCCTGGATACCTATCAGAATATTATTTTCTATTTAATTTTTCCCTAACCTGACGTTAGTTTTGCTTCTCTGTCGTTTCGTCATTTTCTTTCCCTTCCCCAGCCGAAATTCTCCTTTCTCTTCACTCTTCTTTTACTACTTTTGTAACACCCTGAATTTGGGCCTAGAAGTTTTGGGCCTTGAGCATGGGAGCGGTTGAAGGCAGCTTATAATATTCTGTTGTGCGTGAAAATTTTGTTAATGAAGGCTTGTTTTAGTGGTTAAGTGTGCTGAGAAGTGTTGGAGAAGTCCTGGGTTCAAACCTGGACTCTAGCAAAAATTTTGGTTTAAGGTGAATCAACCCTGGGTGTAGTAGGTAGGCCTTAAGAATATTGTTGGAGAAATTGTGAATCAATTATGAAACTTATTAGGCCCAAAAGTAGAAGAGATTTTGGGGGCATTTATCCTCTTTTGGAAAAAGATACATGGCATGTTTTTATTGGCAAGTAGCGTATGGAGCATTTAAGGGGAGGCATGGGTTCGAATCCCATGGCAAGCAAAGAGTATTTATTTTGCTAACAGGGGGCGGCAAGAGTTGGTGTTGAATTTAAACTCTGATGATGGAAGGATCCCACATCGGGAAGCTAACATAAGAGTGGATGCGAAGCTGGCTTTAAATAGAAAGAACCATAAGGAGAGTAAAGGTACCTTTCTTGGCTGATCCCTTTCGCTTTATGGCGTGCTCGTTTGGGTTGGGCGTCGGCTAAGAGTGCTCAGAGCGTGGATTAACTCCAGTCTTCAATCAGGTGTGTATTTCTTATTGCTCTAGCTGTAGGATGGCTACTTCGAGCCTCGATGGACCGAAAGGGGCCATGTGGGCCCAATGGGCCTACGGGCCCAATTGGATAAGTTGTTTGATTGTGTAGTAAATATTGGACTAGGCTAGGTGAATCTCATATTTGTGGCTAGATTTGGGCTAAAAGGGCCGCACGAGCGTATGGGCCCATTTGGGCCGAGAATAGGCTTTAGGGCCATTCTATTGTTATCCCTGTTTAGAATACTTTAGTTTACCAAATTACCAAAATACCCCTGGTTTGTAAAATTACTAAAACACCATTGGTTTATGAAATCACCAAAATACCCCTGGTTTGTAAAATTACCAAAATACTTTAGTTTACCAAATTACCAAAATACCCCTGGTTTGTAAAATTACTTAAACACCCTTGGTTTATGAAATCACCAAAATACCCCTGGTTTGTAAAATTACCAAAATACCCTTGGTTTACAAAATTACCAAAATACCTGGTTTGTAAAATTACTAAAATACCCTTTGTTTATAAAATTACCAAAATACCCCTGGTTTGTAAAATTACCAAAGTACCCCTGGTTTGTAAAATTATCAAAATACCCCTAGTTTATAAAATTACCAAAATACCCCGATTTGTGAAATTACCAAAACCCTCGACCAGAAAATTATTAAAATACCTCGACTTGTAAAATTACCAAAGTACCCTTGATTTACAGAATTACCGTTTTACCCTCGATTTACAAAATTACCAAAATACCCTTGTAGGGTAGAAATACTAAAATATCCCTGTAAGGTAGAATTACCGAAATACCCCTGTAGGGTAGAATTATTGCAATACCCCTGTAGGGTAGAATTACTAAAATACCCCTGTATGGTGGAATTACCGAGATACCTTGTGGGGGAAAATTACCATTTTGCCCCTAAGGTGTTAAATGACTGTTTTGCCCTTGTGGCCAAGTGACTAACTTGGACTGTGTGGTTGACGAATTTGATTGTGAATATTTGTTGGTATATGAATGACTTGACTGTGATTGTTTGATTCAAATATGGGCATAACATTCTGCATACATGACATGTTGCATGGGTTGGGATTTTGTATGGAGGAAGATCTGATCTGTTAGGATCGCATGGTTGCTTGACGACTGTAGATCCACCGAAGGCTTAAGAGCCGTATATTCGTACTAATTTGATAAGGTCGCACGGGTCGCCCAAGACAACTGTGGACCGATCGATGGCTGAGTGCCGATCATGTTACCGAAGGCTGTGTGCCATTATTGTAGGCTTCTTATCGATATTGTGGGCTTCTTATCGATATTGTGGGCTTCGTACCGATTATAGACCCGTTATCGATAGCTCTGTGCCAACCTAAATATGGCTTTATGCCATCTTGACTATGGCTTCGTGCCAAACGTATTTACCTGTGGCTATGTGCCTAACATATTTGTTGACGACTCTGTGTCGATCATATTTACCAAAGGCTGTGTGCCGGTTATATTACCGTCACTGATGGCTATATGCCGAAGTTATTACAGTTATCGATGGCTTTGTGCCATGTATTCTGTTAAGTGGCTTTGCCACATTATCTGATTTTGGTGGCTATGCCACAAATATCTATATCTGGTGACTCTGTCACAATATTCGCTTCAGCGACAATGCTTTTAATCGTGGAGTGTAAATTTGGGTGGGTTGAGCTATTCCCCACATGGAGTGTAGGGTTGGTACGGGGGTGTATACGACTGGATTGGGTTGGGATTGCATTCACATTTTGATTTTGATTCATTATACGATACTAATTTTGATTCGATTACATTCGACATCGATTTTGATTTTGATTCGTCACCGATCCCGATTCGATTCGATTCGATTCTAGTTCGATAATGTTTCTTATTCGTAAATGGGTTAAAGCCCATCCGACATCGTCTCATTATAGTGGGCTAAGGCCCAATTGATACTTAAACCGCAAGTAAGGTTGGGGCGATTTTTAATTCTTTTATATGACCGATCGCCTTTTTATAGTAGGGATTTCACATCGAGTTTTGTAAACTCACCCCGCTTATTAACTTTTCGTAATTTCCACCTTAGACGGATCAAAGCTACGAGGGCTCGGAGGAAGCCACACACTTGCTTATGTTATAGTTTTGATTATTGCTTTTAAATGTTTTTATGTGGGTTGTAGTAAAGTCATTGTAATTTTCTCGATTTCAAATTTGGAATTTTATTTATTGTTCTTATAATTGTTAGTATTAGAACACGGTTTTCCAAAGCAACTCATCGTTGTTCAAAACATCACGTAACCGCAATTGTTTTTAAATTAAGCTTCCAAGAATCGCCGTGATTTTTACAAAGTTGTAAAGAATGTTATTCAAATTGAGGTTTTCTAACAAGGTTTAAAAGGGTACAAGTTTTAATTATTAAGAAGGGTTTTAATGGAAACATGGTTTCCGAAAAACACTTCAATGTGACACACCAGATTCGAGCCAAACTTCGGGTCCGAACGTTTTTTTCATAAAATTTTGAAATCTAGTTCCATGGAAAAACACTAAAATCGATTTTGTGGAAATGTTAGAAAATTCTTTTAAATTTTGTTTTCAAAGTGCACAAAAGAATAAATCTGAAGTTCTGATTTCTGAAAAAGTGGCACCCTGAATCCCCGGCACCAAGTCTGTAAGTACCATTTCTGAACTTTACTAAGTATCTGCTATATTACTGAGACTCTGCTATGACATTGTAGTTAGAGCTATATTGAGACTATAAGATTGAGACTGTAGCTAGGCTAAGAATTGCAAAAGCGAACTCTGAAACTCTATCTGGGCATAAAACTCTTAATACAGGCAATTCGATATATACGATGAGCACACGTGGTACTCGTGGACGGGGTACTAGGGGCCGTGGTAGAGGCCATAGAGGGGCACGAGCTGAGTCCCTTGCCTCTGATACTATACCTGTGGTGGACGCTAGTGAGACACCGGTATCACCTACGACGGATAGTGGGACAAGACCATATGATCGTACGGCTGGGGATGACGCACTGTCCCAAGCCATGCTTCGTATTCTAGAGAGGGTCGCTAGACCCAATATTGGTACCGGAAGCCGTGGGTCAGTTTCTGAACATCTCCGATTGAATGGAACAGAAGTTTTTAAGGGCATTTCTGGAGTAGCCCCGAATGTGGCTGAGTACTGGTTGGAAGCCACGGAGAGAATAATGGATGACCGGATTGCACTAACAACAAAAGTGAAAGGGCGATATCACTACTCAGGGAGGAAGCTTACCAGTGGTGGTTGACTGTGAAAGAGGGTACCCAACTCGAGCGGATTACCTGGGAATTCTTTAAATCCGCATTTGAAGGGAAATATGTTGGGGCAAGCTATGTAGATGCCCGGATGAAGGAAATCTTAAACTTAACTCAAGGGGATTGATCTGTGGCTGAGTATGAGGCAGAGTTTTTGTGACTTAGCCGATATGCCCGTGGGATAGTAGCAATAGAGTACGAACGTTGTGTTCGGTTCGAGGATGGCCTCCGAGATAGTCTACGAGTATTAATAGCTCTACAGAGGGAGCGAGATTTTACGACATTGGTAGAGAAAGATAGCTGAGAATGTGAAGCGCGCTGAGCGCCAGAGTTGGGAAAAGAAAAGGAGTAAAAACAAAATAGATTTAAAGCCCTCCAATTCTGATCGGAGGCATAGGAAAAGTGCCAGGGCAGATGGGCCGGTCCGAGCTGAAGCCCTTGTTGCTGCTGTTAGATTACAACCTTGTGTTGATTGCGGGAAAAGCCATTATGACGAATGCCGGAAAAGGATTGGAGCTGTTTAAGATGCGGATCGATGGAGCATCGTTTGAGAGTGTCCTCGAGACCAGATTATGGACAAACCATCGGTACGGGTAATATACACCGCCGAGGGGTGGTCAGACCAAGAAGAGGTCAGTAGCAATGGAATGGGTCGTGGTCGTGGAGCACCGACGGGTATAGGACATCTTTGGCGAGACAATGACTTTGGTCTATGCAAGATGTCGCCGTGAGAACGGAGACGCCCTAAGGAAGCAGATCTCGATCGCACTTCTCTCATGGTGTATTAATTACTTAATTTATAATTAGAGCTAGAGTGCATAGCGAAGCATAGTGGTTTGACTTGAGTAATACAGATTAGTTGATAGTTGGAAATTTCGAGGACGAAAATTTTTAAGGGGATAGAGTTGTAACGCCCAAAAATTGGGCCTAGAAAGAATTAGGCCTTGAGTCCTGGATTCGGATAGAAGAAAACCTGAATAATTAAGAAGTTTTAAATATTATCATTTAAGAAAAAAATTTGAATTAAATTACTACTAGAAAATTTTTACTGTATTTATTATTACGGATATTTTAAATTTTTACTTAAATTTTAATTAGTATTATTAGATAAAATTATTATTATTAGAAAAATATTATCGATATATGTTTGAAAAATTTTTATGAAAATTATTATTTACTTGTATTTTTGATATTTGAAATTTTTATTATTAGATATATTTATAAAATTATTATTATTATAATTATTATTATTAGATAGGGAAAAAATAATATATATATTTATAAAAGTATTGTTGTTTTGGTGTTTAAGACTCTAGAAAAATTTTAATTTTATGCTACCTTAGGGAATCAAGCAAGAGGCCTTATTAATAATTTAATGCATTTTAGCATAAAGGAGCCCTTGGCCCAATGGCTAAACACGTTAGGAAGGCGTAGGAGATACTGGTTCAAGGCGGCGTGCATAATTTGGGTTTTTTAATATGCGATCACGGCTAGAATAAGGGTTAAGAAGAGTTACGAGTATAATTTAACACAAAAGCGCCTTGGCGCGATAGCGATAGCGCTAAGGAGACCCAGTGGTCACGAGTTTGAAGGCGAAGCGTAAACTTGTTTTATTTTTTTAAAGCCCGTGATCTGAAGCGGATAAGGTTTATAAGTAAATGCAATGAAATATAACAAATGCGAGGTGTGTCGTGGCGGTGGCGGGTGGTGAATGTTCGGAGGTTAAAGGTTCGAGTGGCGTGGAAGGCGAAATCCCTTTATTTTTAAGTGGATGGAGCTTCAGCAGTAACCTTTAAGATTAAATGTGACGGTATATTGTTGAAAGCAAATGCGTCCCCTGGCCAACAAGATGTCGGGTAACTGAAGGTCCTGTGTTCGAGCAAAGTGTTAAGCGCAGGAGGGTGATTCTTTTTACTGTACGTGCATGGGAAGGGCCGTACGGGATTGAAACGCTACCAAAAACAAGAAGAGTCGGCTGAACGGTGGACTGCTGCTCAGCAGTGGAGAGTTTGAATTAAATTCAAACTTTGAATTTGGCCATGAATTAAGCAGATAAGGAAGGAATTAAAATTGGAAAAAGATTTTATTTTATTCTAATCTTATCTTATTTCTTTTGCTCATATTCTTTTTTATTTTTCCCAAAAGCTGAACAATTCTCTCATTTTCTATTTTCTTTCCTCGAAGCCAAATTCTTTTTAAAACAACTTTTTTCTTCTCAAATATTGGTTATCGATTACTTCTTTGGTTTGAAACCATATCTCCTTTCCTTTTAATCTTTCAAAAGACCGAACCTCTGATCTTACATCTCTTCCTCTACTGATTGTCTCTTTGATGGTGAACTTATCGTTACCTATTTTTTTTCTTTTAGATCGCAATAGCCATATTCTAAGATAGATCCAAAAGCCGAAAAGCCTCATATTTTAGTGATTCGGGAATTAATATCTAGTTCCATTCTCTACTCGCATTCTAAGATTGGATTCACTGTGGATCTGAGATTGGGGAAGTGTTTGAAACGCTCTTGACAAGTACATCATTGGTGGTAAGTACTTGGAATCTTATTTCCATTCTTTATTTCGAGATTTAAAGAAAAGCCGAAAACCCCTATATGCAAATGGTGCCTGTCGACTAAACTAAAAGGGTTTAGTAGTGTTATTTGATTTGTTTTGCTCTAGTGTGGATTAAAGGCTACTAATCGAGGGCTTGGATATTTGAAACGACCAGAATTAGATCTATTCCATTTTTCCGGCAAAGGTAAGAACTTTAGTGTCTAAGGTGTTAATGGCCGAATTTTTGGTAAGGGGTTCTGTATATAAGTTGCGATTGGATTCATAGTTAACATATTAGTGATTGACTGTAGGCAACTCGTGTGTGGAACTCGTCAGCATATCGTTGCAAACAGGTGTGTAAACGACACCCACTCATAGACTAGATCGGCAAAAGCCGAAAAGCCGGCATTTGTGAACTTGCGAGCGTGTAAGCCCTTGTGAGGTGGTTTGGTTGTTAATTTTGGTAATCGCAAGCAGTATGATTGCAGAGTGCGCAATTTCGTGCACTTCGGTATATTTGGGCTTAATGGGCCGAAAACGGGTTAGTGGGCCAACGGGCCCAATTCGGTAAAAACACTCGGTAAGTGCTTCTGTTAATGTGTTAATGGTTAGAATATGTATGTAAACCCTAAAACATTTAAATTACTAGAATACCTTTAAGTATGAAAATTACCATTTTACCCCTAGGTGCAAAATGACCGTTATACCCTTAGGGTTAATTTTGACTGAAATGCATGATATTCTGATTCTATTTGTTATATGCCATGACATGCATATCTGTTGCATGGGGTTGGGTTTTGTTATGGAAGAAGAACCCGTTCTGGTGACTGTGCCACATATTCTGATATAAGCAGCTTTGCTGTGGATTATAGTTGTGCCGCAACCGGTGCTAACACAATACGTGTAGGGATGGCGTGGGTGATTTATTCCCCACAGGAAGTGTAAGGATGGACGGAGGCAAGTGCAGGGTTGGATGGGGTTATCATGCATTAATCATATGAGACTGTTTTGTTATGGGCCAACTATATTGAAATTGACCCAACTGTGTTAATATGGGCAAGACCCAATATATCTCGACTTGTAATAGGGCTACGGCCTAGATTAATACTGATATGGGCTAGGCCCAATATACTCTGATACTGTAAGGGGCTATGGCCCAAATTAATATTGATATGGGCTAAGGCCCAGTTAACACTGATTTCTGAATAGGGCTTAGGCCCAAGAAAGCTTGAACCGATTTGGGCTCGTTGGGATACTTTATACACCGAGTTTTCCAAACTCACCCCATTTCTCTTCCATCCTTGCGGTGAGCCCTAGTTGGTGGACTTAGAGTCAAGGGATTCAGAGTGGCCACGAAGATTAAGTTTCGCTTTCCTTAAAATAAGTTTCGCATTTATTATTTTGATTATTTTTATTCTGATTTAAGTTGTAATAAGGCCGCTTTTTTATTATTTTTAATATTTTAGGTTATTAAATTGGTTAGCTCTAGGCGCTTTTATAAAATTACTTATTTTCAAAATATCATGATTTTGAGCAAAGCTTCCATAACGTAAATGTTTTCAAAGGAAATAAATATTTTAAATGGACTTAAACTTAATTTGTTGTTCGTGGACAAGTAATATGCTTTAAGTGTGGCAATGGATGTGTGCATGTCTAGGATTGGATCCATGAAGAGCTTGGTACTGAAGCAGTCCAAAAGACTTACCTCCTCTTTTCTGGCTTCCTACCTGGTGCACAGCTTCTATTCACTTTAATCTATAACGAAAATATTCTTTTCAATGATTTTTAATTAAAACATGAGTTTTACAATAACGCTCCAATGAGTTTTACATCAAGAAGGGTTTTCAATGAAAACATGGTTTTCGAAAAACACTTTAGTGTGACACGCCGAATTCGGCCGTAACCTCTAGGCCGGGTTTAGGGTGTTACAACTTTATTTTGGTCGACAATCATACTCTCTTCCTCATCGGTGACGTTTCTTTGTGTAACTTTGGTAAGTTGTCTCTTGTGGGTTGTGAATTATGATGCTAAGTTCTGATTGGGATTATCTATTCTAATGATTTGGCAGCATCATGCTTTTGAGATCAAGACTTTTCTCGTACTGCTTAGTTTTGAAGCCTTGGGGTAAGTTT
Source organism: Gossypium arboreum (assembly GCF_025698485.1). NCBI lineage: Eukaryota > Viridiplantae > Streptophyta > Magnoliopsida > Malvales > Malvaceae > Gossypium > Gossypium arboreum. The sequence continues at coordinate 6,754,796 of NC_069071.1, forward strand.
TAATCGCTCCTTGATTGGATAATTCGTTTGGGATGGCTTTAATTCGACGATTGAGTGTTTAACTGAGTGAAATGTTGATCAAATATAGGTTCTAGAGTGCTCGGGATTGTTTAGGTAGTAAAAATGATACAGTGTATACCCAAAAACATAGAAAACGAGAATCGACAAAAGCCAAAAAATAATTCTGTCAACGCCACACGGACGTGTGGTCGCCCATGTGGTAGGCCGTGTGACAGTACACGGGCGTGTGATCTAAGAGTCAGGCCGTACGCACAAGACACAGGCGCATGACACAGCCATGTGATGGTCGTTGATCGTGTGGGCCACACGAGGGTGTGGGCCCACACGGGCATATGGGATTTTTAGGCTAGGCCATGTGATTCACACGACCAAGGCCAATTTAGGCCGTGTGGGCCACATGGACATGTGGGCCCACACGGGTAGACCACATGGGCGTGTGAGCCCATTTTTTTGGAAAACTCTGAAAGGTTGTATGGGTCACCCAAGTCGACTGTGACCTGTCATAGGGTCGGTAAGCATTACTTAGACCCCTAATTTCGTGATTTGATTATGTGATGTATGATTTAAGCATGTGATACTTAGCATGTAAATCTGAACTGTTTGAGTAATCTAATAGACTACATTTTAGCATGCTATTTATGCATGTTGCGTTGCATTGGGGTTGGGTTGATGTTATATTGGAGGAAGTATTCTGAAAGGCTTTTAAGCCTGATATCTGACAGCTCAGCTACAATTATCTGATTATGTGCCGCATTTCGGTTCAACCTGGTGTGTAGGGGTGGGTGGGTTGATTTTATCCCTACATGGTGTGTAAGGTTGGACGGAGATGGTGTGTAGAGGTTGGTGAGTAGGACTTTGATGATCTGTTCTGCATTTGTATCTGGGAGGGCTAAGGCCCAAACTGGTCCTGTAATGGCTCCGGCCCCAAACTGTATTCTGATGTATGTTTGAATGTATGTTTTATCTGTGGGGATTACACACTAAGTTTGCGAAAACTCACCCTTTTTTGTTTTATCTGTTCAAGTAATCCCCAGTAATAGACGGATCGGAGTAGCGGTGGACTCAGCGGTGGCCACACTGTTTTCCACTTGGACTATTTTCTGTTTACTTCTGATTTAATTTATATTTGGAAAAAATTAGATGTAATTAAGGCCTTTACGGATTTTTGCTTAATTTGGGATTTTGTAATTTTTACGGTTTTTACTGTTAGTAGTAGGAAAACTCGGGTTTTCAAAAGAATCAAATGTTTTACGAAACCACCACACATACAAAATGGTTTTAAAAGCTTCTGCAAAGTTTAACATTTTGAAAATGGGTAATGATTGAAAACAAATGACACGTTTTAAAAGATAGCATAAGATAATGAAAAGAGGTACCTACGGAGAAATGGTCTTAACGTCATTGCGATTTCTAAAACACTATCATGTGACATCGCTAGATTCGGCCATAACGTTTAGGCCGGGTTTGGGGTGTTACAATATCACTTACAAGTTAATATTTTGTCTAAAGATGAAATATTAATGGAGTGTCGATATGATGAGGTTTACCTTTATTCAAATTATTTTGGTTTAAATTTGAAGTCTTATGGTTTATTATTTATTCAACTATTATTATATTTGCGAACATCATTGTATGTCGTTTTGGGATAAATATATACATATATACTATTATCTTTTAATTTGATTGAAAGATGAAATTAAGAGAAATATTTTAAAACAAATAAATTCAGATCTTGACTTTAGGTTTTAATTAAGGATGTCTAATATTTTAAATAGATTAGTTGAAACAAAATGCCGCCAAAGTGACCTCTTTTGTGTAGATTAGTTTATTTAAAATATCAAGATGATTATATATTTTTGTGATTCATGCGTTTATTAATTGACCTAAAGGTAAGTTAATATTTGACAAAATTTCAACGACATCTGTGGTGATAAATGTGTGACAATTATAATGTATTTTATGTGAGCAATAAGTTAGTCCAAAGATTAATTAATTGTTTGACATAATTTATTGTCAATATTTGATTGCTACAACAAGAGTACCATTTACTGTTAATATTACTGTCCAAAGACTTGATATTAATGTTGTGTTTGGTATCTTGAGATGGGATTAGTCAGTATTTTGAGTTTATTGTTTACTTATGAATATTGATGTGAGCTTGTTTTTTATCTATTTTGTTCTAGATTCAACTAGTTTATCTTTTGCTACCACAATATTTGATAATATAAATTCTATACCCATGTTTAATCAGACTAATTTTAAAGAATGGAAAAGACATTTATAATGTTTGGTTGTATGGACATAAATCTTACACTAAGGGAAGAACAACCCGCACCTCTCACTGCAGAAAGCACCCCTTATGTTAAAAGGGATTTTGAGATGTGGGATCATTCAAATCGCATGAGTCTAATTATTATGAAGCACAATATTCCAAAAGCCTTTAGGGGCACAGGATCTAAAAAGATTACTTTGGCCAAGGTTTTCTTGATGAAATTGAGAAATGCTTTGCTAAAAACGATAACGTTAAGATGACTCACTTTTGACTTCTTTGATGTCTATAAAGTATAATGGTCAATGAAATTCTGAATAATCTATGAGCTATGAGTTTTATGATCCCACAATTAGGAATATTTTTTAGACGAGAACTGTAATATTTTTTAAGGATGTTGAGTTTGGAGGGAGAAATAAGGTTAGAGACATTTCTTTTGAGGAGGAATTAGATTACAACTCAGTTCCTACTAACATTTTTGACGATGTTTAGCTTTTATACTTATCATTGATTAAGAAGTGAATCCAGAATCTCAATAATACAATGTTGAACAACTCCCTATTCAAGATGAGGTAATTGTTCCAGAAGAACAAACTCAACAACCTCAAGAATGAATGTCATTAAAAAGGTCCACTAAAGAAATGGTTATAATGGCTTTAGTGAAATATTTTGACATTAAGCTACATCAGATGAATATTAAGTTAATGGTTTCTCAATGGTAACATTGATCATATATTTATATGGTGCAATTAGAAAGTTTTGTGTCTAATGATGCAAAGTTAATGATTTACAAATAACTTCATCTATGGGCTTAAGCAAACTTCTCGTCAATAATATTACAAATTGTACCAAATGATTATCCTATTTAGTTTAGAGGTGAATTTTATTGATAATTGTATATACCATAAGTTTAGTGGGAGTAAGGTTCTATATTTGGTTTTATATGTTAATGACATACTGCTTGTCAATAATAAGTATATCCTCAATCAATGCCCTAAGAATAATTTTGAGATTACAAAAATGCATTAGATTTTTTACATTTTAGCAGTGGAAAGTCTAATGTACGTTCAGGTTTGTATACATTAGAATATTGTGTACACTATTGGGACATTAGGCAGATACTTTAAGCAACCCTGGTTTGGAACATTGGATAGCATCCAAGAGGGTTATAAGGTATTTTCAGAGAACAAAAGATTACATGCTCACATATCAGAGGTCTAATCAGTTGGAGATCATCAGGTATATAGACTCCGATTTTGATGGAATATGGATACAAGATTTTGTCACTAAGGTGCAAATTGTGAAAACAAATTGCAGTACTCTTTTATTCCAATAGCAACAGGAGCACATCAAAGTAAAAACATATAGACTTTAAGTTCCTGGTTGTTAAAGTAGAAGTTCAGAGTGGTTAGATGCTTTGTGGATTTGCTTACTAAGAAACTACACCTAAGGTTTTATAAGAGCACACTGCTCATATACGTGTAATGTCATTTAAAAGATATTTGGTTTTAGTGGGAGTTTGTATTTTTAAATGCTTTTATGTTATAGACACATTTTCAGTTTAAAGATATTAAGTTTATTTTCTACAGAAATAAAGTTTATTTGGTTTATTCACACTCTAATTTTTGGTAAAGTTTGATCTTACTAAGGAGGACTAGTTGGAAATAGACATGTTTAAATCATATTGCATGTAATTTCCATGATACACAGCCATACTTGATCTATGTCATTTGGTTGTGCTAATATACGTGATCATGGATGGATTTAGTTACGAAATATGTAACGAAAGTCGTCTTGGTTCTATGTTAACATAATTAATGGACGAGATTGTAACGTCCCCCCTACCCGAGACCGTTGCCGGAGTCAAGCAGGAGAGATTACAAAACTTATCTTAGCACTTAAACAGTTTTCGTAGTAAACTATCCATCTGCGTCACAGTCGCTAAAAAAATCATATCTCGAGTTACGAAACTCGAAATCCAATTCTGTAAATTTTCCCTGAAACTAGACTCATATATCTACTTACTAATTTTTTTCTAGAATTTTTGGTCAGGCCAATTAGTACAGTTTATTATAAGAAGTCTCCCTGTTTCAGGGTTCAGCTACTCTGACCCTTGTGCACTTCGAATCAAATTTCTTCCTGTACAGAAATCCAATGACTATGCCATTTGTTTCAATTAAAATAGACTCAATAATGAATCCATACATATAAAGTTTGAGTCCTAATTCTTAATACACAATTTATGGTGAATTTCTAAAGTTAGAACAGGAATCCAGAAATTGTTCTAACCCTGTTTCACCAAAACGTAAATATCTCATAAAATACAACTCTTTTACCAATTTTGTTTCTTCCATATAAAAATAGATTCATTAAGCTTCAATTACATATTTTATTCATCATCTAATTCACTTTATACTATTTTTGGTATATTTTCAAAGTTGGACTACTGTTACTGTCCAAATCTGTTTTAGTATAAAATGTTGATAACTAAGTTTATAACATCTTCATTTCTTCTTTCTACAACATTTACCAACAATTCCTCTTATTACTCTTCACTAACATATCAAAACATACCATTCTTAAGGTTTTGGTAACATTTACAAAACATACCAAAATATCATTTAACAACTTAGATACTTTCAATATAACCAAAAGACATCCTAGGTACAATGCCATTTTCCAAAAAGATAGAAACTTCACCAATTTGAGTTTGGGGATCGGCTTGTATGTCGAGTCCTTATACTTTCGTACCTAGCCTCACAAGACGGAAACAAACCGTGACGCTGAGAATACTCTCAGTGGTATTTCCATAAACAATAGCTTAATCAACTTTAAAACATGGTAATTCAAACACATTATTGCTATTATTCAATATCAATCAAGACTTTAATAACATTTACTTTATTTACCCTTATTAACATAACTCGGACACTAACGGATACACGGATCCAACCCACACTCCGGGATAAGCACATAGTGCTTCATCGAACAAATCCGAACTTTAACATTATAGTACACAAAGTACTTCATCGGAACAAATCCGAACTTTAACAAGAGTCGACACATAGTGTCTCATCGACTCAATGTCGGAATATCCCAATACTTCCAATTCCTATGACATGTCAACTATATCCGACTAGCCCGACACTCGTTAATAGGGTATTCAAAATCACATTCATTTCAATATGGTAAAAATACTTACCTCATTCACATTTTCATACAATATAAATATCAAATATAGCAATAACGATTAAGCTCGGTTTATAGAAATACAAACCACTATTTATCGAATTTAATCGATATCTTCGCTCACTTTCTTTTCCCTTCTTTGATGACGTATCCGATGCTACGCTTGCTACTAACAATCATACAATTAAAATTCATCAATATACTAATTCATAAAACACATTTTCACTTTCTATCAAACTTTTACAAAATTCCAATTTCGTCCTTTTTCCATTACTAATCTTTTTTCTTTAACTTAAGCTTCATATTCTCTTTTAATCAACTCATTAACAATTTCTAACTCATAAAATTCATTATAAAACATAAATTTTGAGCTCTATTCAACTTAATCCCTATTTAAACCTAACTTAGAATTCTTTTAATAAATCACTCAATTTTCACTTCTAACTTCAATTCCTACCAATTTAACCCATAAAACCTCAATTTATTCAACTAAATCAATATCTAAAATTTTCTATTTTTCTTCATTTTAACCTCATACATGTAGAACTTTGAATTAGGCATCCATAAACATAAAAATCATAAGAAAATGAGCTAAAACAACTTACCAATTAAACTTTAGGGCCTTAATCCTCAAATTTCCTTTTCTTTTCTTTCTTTCTTTCCTTCTTTCTTTCTCACGCTTGCTCTCTGTAACTCTTTCTATGTTTCTTTACTCATTATTATTTATTCATTATACTATATTATATTATTAACCTATAAAAATATAATTAACATGTGTAATAGCTATAACATAAAATATCTTATAGCTATTACACATATATACCAACTATTACACATGTTATATCATACATTCACACACATGGCACTTAGGGTCTAATTGCTAGATTAGTCCCTTTTACTTTTTTAATCTATAATTAAACTTTTATTCCTTATGCAATTTAATCCTTTAAACTAAATTCAAGCTACTTCACTTAATTAAACACTAAATAACCATTCAACTATAATTCATAAATATTTCTAATAAATATTCATGAATAAATTTCACTGAAACAAGACTCAAGACTCAATTTCCGATACCGTAACTTTCGGTTCATTACAATTCTCTCCTTAATAAATTTCGTCCTCAAATTTACCTCGAAAAGAGATGGGGTATTGAGATCTCATCGCTTCTTCCGGTTCCCATGTAGCTTCTTCAACACTGTGACTTCGCCATAGCACTTTTACTAAAGGAATACGCTTATTACGTAATTCTTTTACCTCTCGTGCTAGAATCTCAACCGGTTCTTCTTCATACGATAAGTCGTCGAATCTCTACATTCTCGGTCGTAATAACATGTGAAGGATCCGATCGATATCTTCTTAGCATAGAAACATGGAAGACATCGTGCATTTTCGTAGTTCGTGAGGTAAGGCCAATCGATACGCCATCGGTCCAATTCTCTCAATAACTTCGTAAGGCCCAATAAAACGAGAACTTAATTTTCCTTTTGACCAAATCTTAGAATTTTCTTCCAAGGTGAAACCTTTAAAATACTTTATCCCCGATCGAGTATTCAATATCCGTCGTTTCAAATCGCATACGATTTCGCCTATCAAAAGCGCTTTCAATCTTTCCGAATTTTCTTAATCAGTATTTTCCGCTTTCTTGAACCAATTCAGTCCAATCATCTTCTTCTCATTTAGTTCATCCAACATACGGGTGATCGGCATCTTCGTCCATACAAAGCCTCATACGGTGCCATCTCAGATACTTGATCGAAACTATTATTATACACAAATTCGGCTAATGACAAATAATATTCCAGCTAGACTCAAAATCAATCATACAGTGCTCAAGCATATCTTCTAAAATTTGTATTACCCGCTCAGATTGACCATCACCGTGGATGAAAAGTCGTACTAAAATGAAGTCGAAAATCGAAAGATTCATGTAATTGCTTCCAAAACCTTGACGTAAACCTTGGATCTCTCGCTTAAATTATTGATTTTGGAATACCATGTAATCTAATGATTTCCGAACATAAACCTCAAAGAAGTTTCTTTAACGACCAATCGGTTCTCACAGCCTAAGAAATGAGTGACTTCGTAAGTCGATCAACTATTACCCAAATAGCATTCTTTTTACTTGTAGACATCGGTAATCCCGTCCACAAAGTCCATCGTTATTCGGTCCCATTTCCATTCGTGAATATTGATGGGTTGAAGTAATCCGATGGAACTTGATGTTCGCCTTCACTCGTTGACAAGTCAAACACTTTGCCACATATTCGCTTATATCCTTTTCATTCCCGACCACCAATACAATTCACGCAAATCACGATACATTTTCATACCTCCGTGATGAAATGCAAATGGACTATTATGAGCTTCTCAAGAATTAACTCTTTCAACTCGTAATTATTCGAATGCAAAGTCGATTCTCAAATCTTAAGCGACCATTTCCATCAATGCTAAAATTTTCTGTTGTACCATTCCGAATCATCTCTTTTTCTTTAACAACTTATCATCTTCTAACCGTGCTGATCCGATTCGATCAAACATTACGGCTTTATTCTTAATTCACCAAAAGGCTTCCATCTTCAAGGATACTAAGTTGTGCAAACATTGCTCGTAATTCAATCGCAGTTTTTCTACTCAAGTCGTCGGCTACTACATTAGCCTTCCTCGATGATAGTCTATGACACAATCATAGTCTTTTAGAAGCTCTATCCAACGCCTTTGTCTCGATTCAAATCTTTTGTGAAAGTAGATACTTCAAACTTTTATGATCCAGATAAACATAGCACTTTTCACCATAAAGATAGTGCCTCCAAATCTTCAAGGCAAAAATTACAATGCTAATTCTAAATCATGAGTTGGATAGTTGCGTTCATGCGGTTTCAGTTGCCGTGAAGCATAAGCAATGACTTTCCCGCTCGCATCAAGACACATCCCAGTCCACTCAATGAAGCATCACTGTACACTACAAAATCTCTTTCTGATTCTGGTAAAGTCAACACCGGTGCCTCTGTTAACATTCGTTTTAATGCTTCAAAACTTTTCTGACATTGCTCATTCCAAACAAATGGAATATTTTTCGTAGTAGCTTGGTCATCGGTAAGGCTATCTTTGAAAATCCGCTGACGAATCTTCGATAGTAACCAGCCAATCCGAGAAAACTTCGTACCTCTGATACATTCTTAGGAACTTTCCACTAAATAACTGCTTCAATCTTCTTTGGATCCACTCTAATTCCATCCGCTGATACGACATGACCAAGAAACACAACTTCTGATAACCAGAATTCACACTTGCTCAATTTTCCGTACAATTGCTTTTCTCGTAGTATTTGCAAAACAATCTGGAGATGTTGCTCATGATCTTTTTCTGACTTGGAATACACCAAAATATCGTCGATAAAAACTACTACGAACTGATCCAAGTATGGTTGAAAAATCCGATTCATAAGATCCATAAAAGCAGCAGGGGCATTTGTCACTCCAAATGGCATCACTAAAAATTCATAATGCCCATACCTCGCATGTAATGCCGCCTTCAATATGTCGCACTCTTTTACTTTTAACCGATAGTATCCCGACCTTAGATCAATCTTTGAAAATACGGAAGCTCCTTTCAGCTTGATCAAACAAATCATCTATTCGGGAAGTGGATACTTGTTCTTGACAATCAATTTGTTGAGTTGTCGATAATCAATGCACAATCGCATCGACCCATCTTTCTTCTTAACAAATAACATTGGAGCTCCCCATGGTGATGTACTAGGTCGATAAAACCTCTCGTCCAATAAGTCTTGCAACTGTACTTTTAATTCCTTTAGCTCAAGAGGTGCCATACTGATGCGGAGGTATCGATACGGATCTGACTGGTAGACTTCAATCACAAATTCTACCTCTCGATCGGGGGTAATCTAGGTAATTCCTCGGGAATACATCGAAAATTCACATACAATCCAATTTTACTACATCGACTTTCAACCGAATCCGAATTAATCACATATGCTAAGAAAGCATTACAACCTCGATGAAGAAGCTTGCTAGCTTTAATGGTCAAACAATACGAATTGATCCACTAGTCCGAATACCATTTACTTCAATTCTATCTTCACTTTCATTCGAACAATAAACTTCTTCTTATAACAGTCTAAAATCACTCCATGTTCGATAACCACCATTCCCAAAATAACATCAAAGTCTCCAAATGGCATAATCAACAGATCAACAGGGAATATTCTATCTTGAATCATTAACGAACATCTTCGACATATATGGTTCACTAAAGTAGTTTGTCCCAGTGGACTAGACACTTCTATTATAACTTTAGACAATTCAAACTCTAATTTTTTGTCTCAACTACTTTCAGATTAACATATGAATGTGATGACCGTGGTCTATTAAAGCATAAACGGTGCTGAATTCAATAAGAATATACCTGTCACCACATCGTGAGCATCTTTCTCTTCTCGAGTCCTCACAACATACGCCGAGCTGGAGCTCTAGCTTCGATTGTTGTGTAGCACTCTCACTAGTTCTTCTAGTACCACCTCTAGCAAACGAACTACTTGGCCCGATCCCCGCCTCGGAAGCAAATTCGATCTTTGCACCACTGTCGGTGTTGTTCCGTATATCTTTGGGCAATCTTTAATAAAGTGATCGGTAGCTCCACAATGGAAACAACCTCCAGTCAATTTTCTACACTCCTCTTTGTGTCGGTTTCCACAATGCTCACATATTGGAATTTCAGTATTCTGAACTGGACTTCGGATACTAACAGTAGACACAGTAGTCTGTCTTTTCCGACCTCGATCACTCTTTTCTGATCGAGAACTAAATCTCCAATTACCTCGTGATTCCTTTGACCGCTTAGGCTGCGGACTTGAACTAACCATTCCGGGACGTTTTTCAGTCGAATGAGCAACTTCAGACTTTTTATCCCTTCCAAGAATTTGTTCAATCATCTTAGCTCTTTCCATTAAATCCGCAAACTCAGTGATTCTAAGAGGCATCAACTGTAGTCTAAATTCATCACGTAATCCTCTTAAAAATCTTTTACATCGGTCGGCTTCATCGGTACAAACTCGATGGCATATCTCGCTCAATCTCGTAAATTCTCGCTCATAATCCACTATAAGCATCTCACCTTGTTTCAGTGTTAAGAACTCTTGTCTTTTGTCTTCTATGTACATTTCTCCCAAATACTTATTTTGAAACTCTTTTTGAAAGAAGTCCCAACTTATCTGTTCCTCAAGTACATTCTGAATCACTGATTCCCACCATACTAAAGCTTCCTCTTGCAAGAATGAGACAACACACACTAAGCTTTCTTGTGGTGTACATTCAAGTTGCTTCGAACTCTCTTTGTAGTCTTTAACCAATTTTCAGCAGAGTCGAATCAATTCCTTGGCACCCAAAAATTCAGTAGCTCTATATTTTCTCAATTCTTTAATTGGAGCTCTTCGGTAGTAGGGATAGAGGACGAGCAAGCATAGTTCCTATCGCTTTTGAAGGGCATCGGCGATTATTCTAAAGACTTCAGATTGTCACTTCCAACATTCGGTTGATTTCCTCTGGATTCACACATGGAGTTGCGACTCGATTCATTCACATTATACGGTTCATCATCTTCACTATACATCTCTTGATCAGTATCCTCAATGCTTTTATCGACATTCTTAATGCTATAAAACAAAATATTCAACAAACATATCAAAGATCCAATCCCAACTCAAATTTGACTCAGTAATGGCATGTACCTCTAGATTCCCATTGACATTCGATTTAGTCCTAGAACCGACTAAACCTAAATAGCTCTGATACCAATCAATATTGTAACGTCCCCCCTACCCGAGACCGCTGTCGAGTCAAGCGGAGAGATTACAAAACTTATCTTAGCACTTAAACAGTTTTCGTAGTAAACTATCCATCTGCGTCACAGTCGCTAAAAAAATCATATCTCGAGTTACGAAACTCAAAATCCAATTCCGTAAATTTTCCCTGAAACTAGACTCATATATCTACTTACTAATTTTTTTCTAGAATTTTTGGTCAGGCCAATTAGTACAGTTTATTATAAGAAGTCTCCCCTGTTTCAGGGTTCAGCTACTCTGACCCTTGTGCACTTCGAATCAAATTTCTTCCTGTACAGAAATCCAATGACTATGCCATTTGTTTCAATTAAAAATAGACTCAATAATGAATCCATACATATAAAGTTTGAGTCCTAATTCTTAATACACAATTTATGGTGAATTTCTAAAGTCAGAACAGGGAATCTAGAAATTGTTCTAACCCTGTTTCACCAAAACGTAAATATCTCATAAAATACAACTCTTTTACCAATTTTGTTTCTTCCATATAAAATAGATTCATTAAGCTTCAATTACATATTTTATTCATCATCTAATTCACTTTATACTATTTTTGGTATATTTTCAAAGTTGGACTACTGTTACTGTCCAAATCTGTTTTAGTATAAAATGTTGATAACTAAGTTTATAACATCTTCATTTCTTCTTTCTACAACATTTACCAACAATTCCTCTTATTACTCTTCACTAACATATCAAAACATACCATTCTTAAGGTTTTGGTAACATTTACAAAACATACCAAAATATCATTTAACAACTTAGATACTTTCAATATAACCAAAAGACATCCTAGGTACAATGCCATTTTCCAAAAAGATAGAAACTTCACCAATTTGAGTTTGGGGATCGGCTTGTATCTTTGAGTCCTTATACTTTCAGACCTAGCTCATGCACGAAACAAACCGTCTGCGAGAATACTCTCATGGTATTTCCATAAACAATAGCTTAATCAACTTTAAAATATGGTAATTCAAACACATTATTGCTATTATTCAATATCAATCAAGATTTTAATAACCTTTACTTTATTTACCCTTATTAACATAACTCGGACACTAACGGATACACGGATCCAACCCACACTCCGGATAAGCACATAGTGCTTCATCGAACAAATCCGAACTTTAACATTATAGTACACAAAGTACTTCATCGGAACAAATCCGAACTTTAATGAGTCGACACATAGTGTCTCATCGACTCAATGTCGGAATATCCCAATACTTCCAATTCCTATGACATGTCAACTATATCCGACTAGCCCGACATCGTTAATAGGGTATTCAAAATCACATTCATTTCAATATGGTAAAAATACTTACCTCATTCACATTTTCATACAATATAAATATCAAATATAGCAATAACGATTAAGCTCGGTTTATAGAAATACAAACCACTATTTATCGAATTTAATCGATATCTTCGCTCACTTTCTCTTTTCCTTCTTTGATGACGATCCGTGCTACGCTTGCTACTAACAATCATACAATTAAAATTCATCAATATACTAATTCATAAAACACATTTTCACTTTCTATCAAACTTTTACAAAATTCCAATTTCATCCTTTTTCCATTACTAATCTTTTTCTTTAACTTAAGCTTCATATTCTCTTTTAATCAACTCATTAACAATTTCTAACTCATAAAATTCATTATAAAACATAAATTTTGAGCTCTATTCAACTTAATCCCTATTTAAACCTAACTTAGAATTCTTTTAATAAATCACTCAATTTTCACTTCTAACTTCAATTCCTACCAATTTAACCCATAAAACCTCAATTTATTCAACTAAATCAATATCTAAAAATTTTCTATTTTTCTTCATTTTAACCTCATACATGTAGAACTTTGAATTAGGCATCCATAAACATAAAAATCATAAGAAAATGAGCTAAAACAACTTACCAATTAAACTTTAGGGCCTTAATCCTCAAATTTCCTTTTCTTTTCTTTCTTTCTTTCCTTCTTTCTTTCTCACGTTTGCTCTCTGTAACTCTTTCTATGTTTCTTTACTCATTATTATTTATTCATTATACTATATTATATTATTAACCTATAAAAATATAATTAACATGTGTAATAGCTATAACATAAAATATCTTATAGCTATTACACATATATACCAACTATTACACATGTTATATCATACATTCACACACATGGCACTTAGGGTCTAATTGCTAGATTAGTCCTTTTACTTCTTTAATCTATAATTAAACTTTTATTCCTTATGCAATTTAATCCTTTAAACTAAATTCAAGCTACTTCACTTAATTAAACACTAAATAACCATTCAACTATAATTCATAAATATTTCTAATAAATATTCATGAATAAATTTCACGGAAACAGTACTCAAGACTCAATTTCCGATACCGTAACTTTCGGTTCATTACAGAGATTGTTCGGAATACCTTTTGCATATGATAGTAATTTTTTGAGCTCATAAGGTTATATAATGACATGTAATTATAAAGTAATTAGTATACATATGTGGTCCAAGTGGGAGATTGTTGGAAAATATGGACATCACATATATAATAAGAGTAATTACATGTTATTATTTACTATCATGATAGGTTAGCCAAAATTAAAAGTGATCTAATTTGATTAGAATTTTATTGGGCTTTAATTATTAAATAAAGTATGGGTCAAATATGTGTAGATACTCTAGTAATTAAGTTCTAATCAAATTCTAATTAATGATGGGCTAATTAGAATTTGATTAGAACTAATATGCCAAAGTTATAAATATTAGGGTTATGATCTCCAAATTATACACAACATATATTTTCTAATATCTCATCTTTAGGGAAGAGAGAGCAGATACTCTCTTAATTTCTTGTGTACTAATTTGGAAGATCAAATCCTCAAAATCCAGTAAAACTTCAAGGAATTTATGCATTCAGGTACTATTCCACATTTAGTTTTATTCTTGATTTATTCTTAATAATTTGACATGATTGATCTTAATTTATTAAATTTTATTTCAGATTTATTTTATAAATTTGACATCAGCTTTCACAAGATACAACAATAACACATGAGAATAATTTGCAATTCACAATCCACTTGGTTCCCTCACCTCTAGTTAATCACAAAGCACAATAAGAACAAAAAGCTTTCACAAATAGTGAAACTATTCGAAAACCTTAAAAGAAATCTAAATCTAAATAGACTACCAGGTTAAAACAATCTGAATATTTTGTTGATCTGAATGTTTTTGTGGGGATCGAATGTGTTTTTTTTTGGGGGTTGAGTTAAAATTAAAGACAAACGAAAAAATAAAGCGTCGTTAATTAAAATAAATTTATTTCCCATTTTGTAATAAATTGAAGACAAAGGAAAATAATTTTGCAAGGCGTGAGAAGCAAAGAGGAAAGAAAGCAATCGTGGTGGGTTGGAATTGGATGGGAATATTAATTTTTCCAGAAAATACTAAAAAAGCTTTTGCAAAAGATATACATTCCTGCTCTTGTGGGTGAGGGAAGCTGTAGTCTTGTAGAAGCAAGTAAAGAAAAGTAGAATATGGGATTTAGGGAAGAGATATGCCTTCGGTTCAAATAAATCAAATAATTTTTTAATATTAAATAGATTAATTTAATCTTTGTATAATTAAAAAAAGGTAAACAATGAAAATAATTATTAAATTATGTCTTTAGTTTTATTTTGATCACTTAACTATTAATTTTTTATTTAGTCACTATACTTTTTGAAATTAAATATTTTAGTTATTCTCTCATTTGTTGTTCTTATATGAGTGACCAAAAGTTTATATGGGTTTTATTATTAGTCTAATAATAAATTTAGTCATCTAATGTTTACATATTCTATCAATTTGATCTTAAATATAGATAAAAATTAACAAATTTAACACTTGATATTTACAAATTTGTCAATTTAATTCTAATTCTAAAATTTCTAAAATAAAAATATTTAACAAAATTTAACCCTTTAGCTTTATCTTTTGATTTTTTTGTGATTATTCTAAGATTGTATATTGTTTGCGTTGTACTAATCCGATCAGTCGTCTAATGTTTCTTCTCAGGACATGGGATCTAGTCTCTAGTACCGATATTCACGTGGCCTAGAATGTACGTTGTTTGTAAATAAACTTACAAGATTAATTGCAGACTTGAACTCCAAATTTCAGAACTTATTTTGCTTCTATATTGCATATATGCTTAAAACCTTTCTAGAAATGCATGATATTAATGTTATGGACTCCCATCATATATTTGGATATAATTCTATAAAAAAATCTGAGTAATATATATACTTGTATTCAAAAAACTTATCTCGAGTTTTCAAGTAAATGCAATCCCAGTTATGCGAAAATGTGACAATTGAAGGACTAAATCACTCAATAAAGGCTGCGTTATCCTATTTGAAACTTGGAAAATGAAATTTTCTTGCCATAGCTTTTCATAGTTTGGATATGAAAAATTTATTGAATTTTATAATTTAAACTAAAATGATAATTTTATAATTTAAAATAAATGTTAACTCTGTTAAAATTTATCTTTATTTGATTCTTTAAAAAAATAAATTGATTAAATTAATTTATTTAATAGTAAAAGGATTTATTTGATGTAGTTTGTATAATAGAGGGATTTAGTGGCTATTTGAAGGTTGAATGGAACGTGAATGTGTGTCATCAAACATGTGCGTTGCCCAGTGGCTATTTGAAAAATAGATGGGAATCTTTAAATTATTCCACTGTGGGTGGTAGGTCTCCCCCAATCAACCGGTCAGCGCAATTCCTTTATTTTATAGCTTAAATGAATAAAATTAGCAAAATTTATATATATACAAGTATCACTAATGTACTAAATTGTAAAAAAACAATAGGGTAAACTATTAAAATAGTCACTTTTGTTTGTTTCAGTTTATATTTTAGCCTCTTATATTTGAAATGTTACGTTTTAGTCACTTACGTTATCGTGTTATAACATTTTAATCACTAAGCTATTAATTGCCGTTAACGGTGTAATAGTAAGCTGACGTGGCACGTTAAATCATCATTTCAAACAAAAATTTTAGGTTAATTTATACAATCCGTCCCTATATTTTTTTCATTTTGAGCAATTTAATTTTTTTCTTTTATGTTCTTTTAACTTTTTTTTTATTTTCCATTCTTTTCTACTTCTTTCTATGTTTTCCTTCCTTCTTCATTTCTTTTAACGTAGTTATTCTATATTTTTCATTTATTAAAACTAGTCCACAAGCTCACCTCACTCAAAAAAATTAAAATTTTCAAAAAAAAAAATATAGGGACTAGTTTTAACAAATAAAAAACATAGAAAAACTACATTAAAAAAATAGAGAATGAAGGAAAACAGAGGAGAAACATAAGAGAAGGAAAATAAAGAAAAAATAAAGTTAAAAAACATAAAAGAAAAAATTAAATTGCTCAAAATAAAAATATAAGGACGGATTGTATAAATTAACCTAAAATTTTGTTTAAAATTATGATTTAGCGTGTCATTTTAACTTACCATTATATCGTTAGCAGTAATAAACGACTCAATGACTAAAATGTTACAAGACGATAAAGTAAGTGACTAATATATAACATTTCAAACATAAATGACTAAAATGTAACATGAATAAACAAAATGACTATTTTAATAGTTTATCTAAAAAATATATCTTTTAAAAGAACTTAATTTAGATTAGAATTTACAATAATAACTTTTTAGGTATAATAATATAATATATTTGTAAACATTTATTTGACTTTCATTAGACTTATCTTTTACTCTAATTAACAAACAAAGAGTATGTAAATTTTTTTAGCATCATAGTATTATATAAATATAAAAAATTGTGATAATTATAATTTAAAATTTTAGTAGTAAAATAAAAGTTGTGTTAATTTTATTAAAGTATTACTTGAATAGAATTTTAAGAATCTTAATTGTCACTTAATTAATATTAGAGTTAATTATATGAATCAATTATTATTTCAATGATCTTTACATTAATTACATAAAATAAAATTATATTATATTTTGAATATGATAAAATGATTTAATTATAATTTCTTAGAATCATTCCAAGTTTTAATTAACTCTTTCATGATTTAATCAATTCTTTAATGTTTTGTGAATTATATAATTTCTTGTAATTAAACTTTTTTTTATATTTTATGTAATTCATTCATGCATCATAAATTAAATTTTAGAACTTTTTCAAGTTTTACAATTTACTTAATTTTTAGGAATATTTTCATAGTTTAAGTAATTTTTTATGTTTTATGTAATTTTTCATGTATTATGAAATATTTAATTTCTTAAAATACTTTTAGGTTTTAAACAATTCTTTAATCTATTACAGATTACTTAATCTCTTAAAATCCTTGCATATTTTAATTAATTCTTTCATGGTTTATGAATTACAAAATTTCTTTGAAATCTTTTTATGTTTTAAGTAATTCTTTCTTAAATCATAGATTAATTTCTTAGAACTCTTTCATGTTTTAAGTAATTCTTTCATCTGTCGAAAATTAATTTCTTAGAACACTTTTATGTTTTATGAATTACTTAATTTCTTAGAAACTTTATCATGTTTTAAACATTTCTTTTATATTTTACGAATTGCTTAGTGGAAATATTTTCATGTTTTAAGTAACTCTTTTATATTTTAGGAATTACTTAATTATTAATAATTCTTTCATGAGTAATTATTACACTCATCGATTGGTTAAATTATTGAAATATGCCCTTTTTTTATAAAAATGAAGAAATTAGACATTTTTTATATTTACTAGTATAGGCCGTTTTTGGAGAGAAAAATGAAAATGCGCCTTGTAGGACGCGTTTTTTACTTTCTCTCTAATAGAAGTAAAAACGTATCCTAAAGGACGCGTTTTCAGAGCAACAGTAACTCCCCTCCTCCCCCCCCAACGGTCACAAATCCAATGGCTACATCCTCCAACAACCATGTTTTTTCCTATATAAACCCTTCTAGTCTTTTCCATTCAAACCTATTCTCTCAATTCTCTCAATAATTTTGTTTTAAATCTTTCTTTCATTCTTATTCTCTTCGATTTTATTGTATTTCTTATAATTTGTAAAATGACAAATCAGCTTATTCGTTTAGATGTCAAGCACATCTTCGACATTCAATTAAAAATGGTAAGAAAATATTATTAAATTATTTAATTTTAATTAGTTAATTATTATGTTGTAAACATTATTATTTTTTTATGTTTATGTACTCAGGCCGAATATCGGATTTTGGAGACATACATACACAGTTTAAGTGTAAATGCACCGGTTGCCATTCATGGACACTTGCGAGATGCGGGATTCTTATACGTGGCTCGCATGTTAAGGGTGAATAAATTAGATCCCCTACTTATCAGTGCTTTGGTGGAAAGATGGAGATCCGAGACACACACATTCCATCTTCCTTGCAGTCTTACACTCGAGAACGTTGGTTTACAACTCGGTCTACCAGTCAATGGGGAAGTCATTACAGGGGCAATGGCGAATGCCAATTAAAACGCAACATGCTGAACAAGTTTAGGGGTAGTCGAATCGAGATGAGATAGTTGGAGGACAACTTCAAGCATATCGACGCCTCCGTGAGTGACATTCAAAAAGAACAATTCACGCGTGCATTCATCTTGAGGTTGATCGGGGGTTTGCTTATGCCAAATAAATCTCGAAATCTAGTACATTTAAGGTGGCTACTACTACTAGTTGACTTGAAAGTAGCAGGATGACTCAATTGGGGATCAGCTGTGTTGGTGACATTGTACCGAGAAATGTGTCAGGTGACGAAACTAGAAAAATTTAAAATCGAAAGTTGCATGCTCCTTATTCAATTGTGGACATGGTATTGAATACCATTTTTACGGCCCTGAATAGACCCCCTTATGAATTCTCATTCGTAATATGGTGAAATTCATTTGATAATATTATTATCCTAATATTTATTTCATTATTGTAATTTTGAAATAACATATTATTTGAATAGGTGGAACAATTGCACGACAAACACAAGTATACTGATCGAGCTCGAGGATATTCAGTTAGTGTTAGATCAACAATCGAAAGACGAGGTTAATTTATGAAATTTAAAGTTATATAATATTTACTTTAGCATTTGAAATTAAATATTAGGCACGTGCTAAATTTTATAAATTCGTATTGTAGTTTGTATGGATGCCATATGCTGATCTGAGAATCAATAATGTATCTTAGCTGAATTTTTGGCCAATCGCAACATTTGGCACGTCAAAGTGTTATTGATTGTTTTTACAATGGTTAAGATGCACAAATCCGACTGAGTGATACGGCGGGTTGGGTGTATGCAACGCATTTCGTCACTACCCTTGGATCTCGATGACCTATACAATATTGACTTGCGGGGGAGACTCAAGGAAGATTGGTAAAAATTTCATAAAAACTATATTGAAATGTGGTACTGTAAGTACGATTACTTGCCAACACGTGAACCATTTCTCACATCGGAGTAAGCGACATCTTCAAATTACATAGACTAGTTTAGGCATAATGGCAAGTCGTATCTACTGTTCTTGAGAGAACATGTCGTAGGGGGATCAACATTTGTTCTAACTCCACACGAAAACCTGATGGGCATATAACCTTCTAGTCAGTATGGTTTATATTTTTTTGTGCTAACCTAAATTTTTAACACAAGGAACACAACATGCATTATCATTCGTTGCATCAACACCTTCTCTAGGTGTATTTTTTGCACCACTGCCACTCACCACACCATATTACATGCCGATGCCACTAGCAACACCGATGTATTTGATATTGCTGATAATTTTCACCTTTTATCTGCAATCGGGTTATGCAACACCATAAAGTTATCAACAGATAGTGTCGCAAACACCCCCAGCATCGTTGTTCTATCAAGGTGGGTCGTCTTCGCAACCACTTATTAATACAACGAAGAATGTATGATAGGCGCCTAGGACCCAAGCACACTCAACCACGGAAGAAAGAGATGAATATGGAAATCAACATCGAGGTCGAGGTAAAGATAAAGAAGATGAGGAGCTGCTACCCTAACTTGTTCGACGGAACCCTAGGCATATACGACGTCTACTCGGTTGTGGCATACATTCCAAATGCTGATGATTATGTTATTTGTAATTTTTCTAAAATATTTCATTCTTTAGTTTGTTAAATTTAATGTGTTGTAATAAATGTTTCCACCCATAATGTTCTTGTTCCACTTTTATTGACACCAAATGTATTCTTCATTTTACATCCCACCCACCTATGAAACAATTTCATGTTTAACACATGTTGCTCGAGATTTTCTAGTTCTGGGTTACATAGTTAGGGTAAGGGTTAGGGATGGAAATGGTTAGGGAGAAAACACTCCCCGTAGGGTGCGTTTTTAGCTGACTTATCTAACATTGTACGTTAGAACCTGGGAATCCTATGATAATTTTTAGACACTAAAACTCGAGAATCTCGAGATAAAATTGCATGCCAAAATTTTTTTCTTCTCGCCTCATCATTTCCATCATCTTTATCGCCCGCCATCTCCTTTAAATTGTTTTTTCTTTTTTACATGTTGAAATTTCTAGATTTAAATATTTATTTCTCTTTTTCTTTGAGGGAGATATAGTCATATTTTTAAGTTCTATTTGGGTTCACAGTGATGTCATGGAGATCTTTGACTTACAAATTTAATCTACCATATGAAGATGGAGCCATCACCTGAGAAGCTGAAATTGCATTGCAACTCAAGGTCCCAGTTGACAGTGATTGTTTAGTCATGGATTGAAGTGTAACTAGGGCTCCAAGTTTACAAAGGTTGTGCTATCAAGGGATGGAGCAAAACTGGGGCCTTAGTTGACAGTGGTTATGGAGGCCTGACAACGAGTTGCACTTCATCAGAGGATGATGCTTTATAAAACCCATACAGAAGCCTAAAAAGGAAAACACAAGGGCCTTTCAATATAATGAAGTAATTTGTTTTATCCATCTTCATTAAAGGTAATGACCCTGTTACTATAACCTGTGATAGAGTTGAGGGCAACAAAATCTCTAGTGGGGACGAGTTATTGTGCGATGTAGAAAAGATTCAACATGAATCAGGGTGATAGCGGTTGTTTCACATTTCATCTTTTCTGCATCGCACAATAACTCACCTTCGCTGGAAATTTGTTGCCTCCAACTTCGTCACAAGTTATAGTAACGGACTTACCGCCTTCAGTGGAGATGGATAAAACAAATTACTTTATTATACTGGAAGGCTCCTACTGTTTTTTATCTTAGACTTTTGTATGGGTTTTATAAAGCATCCTCCTTTGATGAGGTGTAACTCGTTGCCATGCCGCATAACCATTGTCAACTAAGGGCCTTAGATATGCTCTATCCCTTGATAGCATAACCTTTGTAAACTTGAAACCCTAGTTACACTTCAACCAATAACAGTATAATCATTGTCAAATGGGACCTTGAGTTGCAATACGATTCGACTTCTTAGGTGATGTCTTCATGTAACACCCTTTACCCGTATTCGTTGCCGAAATAGAGTAGGAGGCATTACCGGAGTTTGCCGAATTAATTTTCCATTAATACGAGTTAAATACTATTCATTTATTAAAACATGTTATGGCGTCCTTTAGATGGGCCTCCAAAGCCCAAAACATACTTCGAGACCAAACCAGAATTAAATCGAAACCATATGGAATTTTTCGTAAAATCCCAAAGTTTTTTTTTTGCTCAATATAACCCCTTTATTAATATCTAACCTTCCCTGCAAATTTTAAAACCGAGACCAATCCAACCAACCAATTCATTTCAATTAATTTGATACCAAATTATACTACTATTATAATTATACTATTTAACATATTCATCATTCTTTACTTTAATGTATATTTCTTAAACAAGTCTTAGTATTTATATAATCATCAAACCTTATACATGCCATATAAATCAAAAAGAAATTTACAAAAGCTACCGGAGATAATCTGGATAGTGTGATCCTCTGTGTTGATCCGATCCTCCGTATACTTCCATGTCAATCTACAAGAGACATTGATTACTCTCAAGTAAGCTTATAGAAGCTTAGTAAGTTCATAGGCATAAAACATAAATCTTACAAATATTTATACACTTATACAATATACACAATTATTAAGTTCACCTGTCAACCACAGCCATTGGTGAGTTCCCTTGTATAAACTTACTACCACTTATCCATTTCCTTTAATTCTTTTGGGCCCATTTGTCACATATCATTCTTTAACCAAATTAGGGAATGGTTATGGAAAATTGAGTACTTCACTTTCACTTTGCCATAGTATAACTATAGTCTTGCTTATGATCACTTATCACCTTTTGAAGTCATAGTCCTGCCATGGTCTTATACTGGTCACATTTATCACTTGTCACTGATCAGATAAGTGTAGCTAAAGCTACCACTTATCACTTGTCACTTGTCACTTGTCACTTGTCACTGATCAGATAAGTGTAGCTGAGGCTACCACTTATCACTTGTTACTGATCAGAAGTACTCAAAAGCGACATTCCGCTCAATTTAATCATTTATTCAATTTTCGGGTTGTTATTTTATTCTCTATTTATCAATAAATATATTTCATCATTCATATTACATTATATAATTCATAAAATTAACATATAATCATTAAACTTCAACCATATGAACTTACCTGGGTCGATTTGCAAAATTTGTGAAAGTTCAGGGACTAATCAACTACTTTTTCTTTTCCTCGACTTGCTTCGGGTTCTCAATCTATCATTGTAAAATTATTCACTTATCAGTATTGACTTCATCTTCAACCCGCTTGTAAGTAATATTATCTATAATTTAATTATTTACTTATGTATATTCCAATGTTGTCTATCCATATCATAGTCACTAAATTATTTTTATCTTTAGCTACAGAACTCCAAATTAGGATCCTCTAATTTTCCTTAAAACTAGACTCATATATCTTCTTATTATAAAATTTTTAGAATTTTTGGTTCAGCCAATAAGTACAGTTTATTCTTTAAAGTCACCCCTGTTCTGCTGTCTGACAATTCCGACCCTTCTTCACTAAAAATTAATTATCTCTTCGCACAGAATTCAGACGATATCTATATTTATTTCTATTGAAAATAGACTCATTAAGGATTTTAAAAATATAAATTTAAGCCCCTAATTATTTTTCTCCAATTTTTTATGATTTTCCAAAGTCAGAACAGGGGAACCCGAAATCACTCTGACATTGTCTCACAAAATCTATTATATCTCATGATCTACAATTCCGTTGCTTACATCATTTCTTTTATGAGAAACTAGACTCAATAAGCTTTAATTTCATATTTTTTTCATCTTCTAATTTGATTTATACAATTTATGGTGATTTTTCAAAGTTAGACTACTGCTGCTTTCCAAAACTGTTTTAGTGCAAATGTTGATTTCGATTTTTGCCCCAAATTTCACAGTTCATACAATTCAGTCCTTGCTCAATTAATCCCTCAATGAAGCTAATTTTTCCTAATTAATGCTTTACCTAAACATTATAAGTTATTTCACAATTATTTAAATTCATAATTTCCACATAAAACCCTAACTTCAAACTCTTTCACCATTAGGTCCTAAACATTCACTTTCTATTCAATTCTTTCAATAAAATCAGCATATAAACAATTTAAAACTCTAATTCCATACTAAATCATCATATAATTCCAGCAAATATTCATAGAAACTTCCAATTTCTTTCATAGAATCAAAAACTAATGAATTCAAGAAGTGGACCTAGTTGTAAAAGTCATAAAAATACAAAAATTTCAAGAAATAGTTAATAATTCAACTTACTTGCAGTAAAAATATAAAAAACCAGCTTAATAAAACCCTTCTATGGTGTTTTTGCTGATGAGAATGTAGAAAAATAATGAGAAATCTAGATAATTCCACTTTAGTCCTAGGTTTATTAAGTAAATTTTGCAATATTTCAATTTTGCCCTTAATTCATCAATTTTCCTGCTGATTTCATGCCTCTTGCCGTCCAGCCCAAATAGATCTTGGGTCTATTTGCCTTTTAAACCCTCTTTCTTTTATCATTTAAGCTATTTAATCATTTCCCATAATTTTACATTTGTTACAATTTAATCCTTTTTATTCAATTAACTATCGAAACTTTAAAATTTCTTAACGAAACTTTAATACTAACTTATTAACACTTATAAATATTTATGGCTCATTTTAAAATTTTCAAACTCTCGATATCTCATTTCCGATTCTAATTTTTGAAAATTTTATTTCTAGTACACTATTCGCTATTTCAAAAATTTTCCTAACTTCACACTTAACTTATATTCACTAAATTATTAATATTTTCTAATCATTTGTCGGATTTAGTGATCTCGAATCACTGTTCCGACACCACTGAAAATTTAGGCTATTACACTTCATACTCACATGGCAGATGAAATTTGTAGGTCACCGAGCTCCACGACATCACCGTAAATTCAAACTTACCTTAAAATTATAACAATGTCTATCTCAAATACAGGAAAAAAATTCATAAACTCTAATTTCTAACCGAAAGAAGAAAAAAATAATTTTCCAAAAGTAACCTATACTCGTAAATATAAAAAAATGGCCTAATTTCTTAAATTTTATAAAAAATGGCATATTTCATTAATTTAACCTTCATCGGTTACAGTTCTCTACTGTGATACTTATTTCTTTCTTTTATTTAAAATTTGAACAATTCAAATTAAAAATTTAAGACCAAAACTTTATCTATGTATATTCCTTGGAGCTCAAGCTCATACTAGTGAACTTGTTATGTTTCTAATTATAGCCCTTCTTCACAATGAATTCCTGCAGCAATTAAAGTAGTCAGATCTTGAATTTAAATATCATTATTTAGTAGTTATAATATGGTTTTTGAAATTGAATTGGTGGTCAAATTAGTTGGATTATTTATTTCTGATTCGATCGATTCAGCCTTTTTTTATCTTAATTTAGTGATTTGTACGATTTCATACATTAATCAGTTCTTTCCCTTGTTCCGAATTGCTATACTAATCGATTTTTAGTTCAATCCAATCTCCACCTCATTGATTTATAAATCGAAACCCATATGTATTTTATATGAAATTGAATTAAAGATTGCTTCTATTGATACATTGTAAAAACTATAAATTATTGGTTTAACCATTTATATTATTTTTTTAAAACATTTATAAAATTTTAAGGCTTTTTTCCCTTGATAATCCAAAAAATAAATAAAAACCATAATGGTATTCCCCTAGCATTTTTTACCAAAATGGGTTGAAGCAAACAACGTTGAATGGTGGTGCCTGAATGGGTGGCGGCACCACCCATTTTTTTTTGCCCAATCATTTAACCATCATTATCCCATAATTTTTTAAATAATATTTAAATGGTGGAGTGGTCATTTATGATTATACCAGTATGATTTAACGGGTTAAACAATGTCAAAATACGGGTTTTATACGGGTTAAAAAATTTTTTAATTGGTGGAGGGTGGTTCACTGGAGGCACCACTTTAAAAATATAAAAAGAAATCCTCCATAACTGTCCAGTCACGTCAGTCAGGCGGCACTGATTTGACCACCTATTACGGACGTGATTGGATAGTCACGGGGGGCTTTTTTTATTCCCAAACCCTCCTCTCCCCTTATCCCTATATAAAACAAGCTGGGACAGGGATCAACTGCTATTTGAGAAAGAAAAAAAAAGCTATTGAGGTGAAAAGAAGAGGAGGCAACATGTGTGTTTAGGGTTTTAAATTTTTTGGAGTATTATTTATTTGTATGTTTTTCACTTAAGTACTATAAAAAAAAACTAAATAAATACTAAGATGGTATATTTGAGATTTATTTGTATGCTTCTTACTTAATTAGTATAAAAACTAATTAAATATCGAAATGGTATGTTTGAGGTTTCAGGGTTCTTTTAATTATTATTTGTTTAAGTTTTAAGGCATTAATTTTTATATATTATTAATATTTTATGTGTTGAAAATTTATTGTGTGATGCTATTTGAATGCATTAGAGATATATATTGAAAGGAACATATTTAGGGTTATATTGTTTGAGATATATGTTATCGATGTTATTTTTTGGTTATGTATAAAAAATAATATTTTCGATCAATATAATAATAATGTTTATTTTTGTGAAAAAACAATTTAGTATTTTTAAGAGAAAAGTTTGTGTTGGCAGGAACCATCAGAAGCATCTTTGTGTTTATATATATTTTTGTAATACTAATTTTGAAACTTTAATTTATATATATGTACATTTACATGTTCTGCTTTGCATTTGTCATTAATTTTTTATTAGGATAAAAACTATTTCAGAATTAAAAAAATTAAGTTCATTGTTAAAAAAGCTATATATATACATGCATGCTCTTGTATGCATTTTTGTAATATATCATATTTATATATTTTCTCATTAATGAGTAAAAATGTTTTTTTATTTTTTTATTTTTTATGTAGTTGGAGATTTTAACCAATTTTATGTTCGCTATTAAATTACAAATAAATTACAAATGGTAGAAAATGTATTTTCAATATTTGTATATTGTTTATTTGTTTAGATGATTTTTTTTTTCTGAAACTGCAGATATGTGTTCTTTGGTTAGAGAAGACGATCACGGGTATGAGTAAAGTGTCTGAACTGATGGTGCTTTGCTATCACTTACTAGGACGCTTGCCTGGTGATGTTAAAGATAATTTTATGAGTTTGAGATTTTCATGGTTGAAGGCAAATTTTGAAATTCTTAGCCCATTATCACGGTTCCATGGTACTTAACCACTCTCAGAAATGAGAATTCATTTCACTGTGTATATCATCCTCAAGTTTAGTCAGCCTTTACCTAAAACGGTATTGTTCTAGCTTGTATAATGCGTATGTATTTCGAAAAGGCACGTTACCTTTTCGAATTAATTTGTGGAAGCATTAAGAATATTTAAAAAATATGTTGAAACTGAAATTTACCCATGTTCACTACTTGTTTCCGCCAATTTGCATTCTTGTAGTCTTGGTGGAAGTTGGCGCCGATGTGTCGAATGCAGTAAACGGATCTCCACTAAACATCGGAACACCTAATTGCGTCAATTAGTCTCTTTAATATGCAAATATTATTGTCTCTAACAATATTCGTACGCAAGTTCGTCAGGAAGAATTTCCATGATTCCATATTCTCCGACTCCACAATGGCAAACACTATCAAGAGCAAGTTCTGGTTCTTATCTTGATCAACTATAATATGTGGGATTTGTGCATATTTTTCGTATAACCAGGTTCTATCAACCTACACAAGCGGCCTACAGTGGGGAAAAGCCCACACGCATCAAATGAAAAATTCTTCTTCCCGGTTGTAGTTGGTTGTCCGAGCTGTCATAAGGTCGTGTTTGTAATTCAACATAGTCCTTAGCACGAACTCTCGCATAGCGGCTATTCACTATTGTAGTTTATTGTACGACACATCCCAATCTTTATGCAACTGCTTCATGACCATCTGTTTAACTATCCATGCTTTCTGGTATGACATTCAGTACTGGAATAATTCTTACATTTCGGCAATCAGTACCGACATAGGAATGGTCGGCATGTCCTTAATCACTGACAAGATGCAGTTGCAGATAGTTTTCACATCAAGTTTGAGGTGATCTTGTGTCATACGTGCAAAAGTGCATGTGTGAGGCCCAACAAATTTATGGATCTTCCACATTTGTGACTTCTGGATAAATGCAACTCGTACTTGCCAATTGCACCCTTTTGCCAACCTCCAACACACCTTAATATACAATATCAGCTTAAACACGATAACTTTGTAGTCAATTGACATATTCATGCTATACCGTTTGATGGCAAATATGTAGTCTTCCTTGGTCGCGGATTTTTGGCCCATAAACAACTCCTTACGTTTGGGATCTGTGGCTAATCGGTGAACAGGTAGCATATCGGGATACTCAAGGAACTCAGCTGCATGTGTCGTATCGGAATCTACAATCAACATGTGGGGCCCTAGGATCATTGTGTATGACAATGCCTCAAATTGGGTTCCTGACTGAAGATGCGTGAACATTTTCATTATCATTAGCGCCTTCATTGTCGATATCTTCTGGGACCTCATCTTGATCGGGATAACTATAATCTTCAACCTTATGATCAAAAGGACCATTATTATCATATCCATCTTCACCATCTATATCACTTTCAATCACCATCTGATGTATTTGTAAACGGGGACTCAGGTTAAGAGTATTAGACGCAGGTGGAACATTAAAATCGATGTTGAACCTGCGTACAGATGATCGCCTATCAATAGACACTCTCAGAACATCCGTATACGGATCTTGAACTCCATGTTCTTTAGTTAGTGGAATGACATCTTCAGCTGACTCTACATTAACTAACTCAGCAAACAGTTAAATCGGTTCAGTGTGGCCACTCTGATTCTGGCAATAAAATGCGACCATTGTATCCACTTCTTCATCATCTACAAGTTCCATCTTAGTGAATTTGATGGGATTTGGCGAAACTGGAAATTTGTAGTATAGTTTCGAGATCCTTCTCTCACAACGGCTAACAATTTTTGCATTGATCATTTTTTTCATATCATTAATCAACACATTTCTATTAAATCTCATAATTATTTGTTGGCAAAATTTAAATATACAAGTAATTGTTTTTGTTAAAATTACTCCATCGAAATAAACATATACAAAAATTGATTATCCATCTTCAATCTAAATATGTAAAAATATTTAAACATAATTAAATTTCTCAATAATTATTTGAAAAACAAAACAAGATTCAACTGTAAAAAATTATAATAACAAAAATTAATCACTGTACAAACCTTACATATCTTTCTGACTTTTCTTCTTTGTTTTCTCTTCTACAAAAAAAAAATCCTTTCCTTTCTTCTTATCGGTTAGCTGCTACAACCATTCAGCAAAACAAAAAAATTACTTCAACAATTCAAGAAAACACACAAATTGCTACAATTGTTCAACTCAAATTTATAATGGTCTGGTGCCACATGACAGTCCCTCCTCCCAATGGTGCCGCCTGACGGCCTCTCTCTTCTTTCTAGTGTCACCTGACATGTGCTCTCCAACCCTAGTGCCACCAATGAATGCCCCTCCACCCTTTTTTACCCGTACAAACCCAATTTTGCCTGGTATAGGTGTATAATATAGGTACCGTTGCATATGGCCTCTCTACCATTTAAATAAGATTAGTTTTTT
The DNA here is from genome assembly GCF_025698485.1 of Gossypium arboreum. Lineage (NCBI taxonomy): Eukaryota > Viridiplantae > Streptophyta > Magnoliopsida > Malvales > Malvaceae > Gossypium > Gossypium arboreum. The sequence continues at coordinate 6,784,403 of NC_069071.1, forward strand.
TAAATAAATTATTAGCTAATATGGTTAAATGATTGAGAAAAAAAAATTAGTGTCGACACCAATTCTGGCACAACCCTTCGGTACTGTTTACTTCAACCCATTTTGGTAAATAATGTCAAGAGAATACCATTTTAATATTTAATTATTTTTTTGTATTATAGGATAAAAAAGCCAAATTTTAATCAAAATAAAAAAATTGAAAAGGTTAATATGGTCAAAGAAGTGGCAACTCCGTTGAATTTTAAGCCTCCTCGGTTTTATAAGCCAAAACACTTTGTAGTAGGTACGGCCAAAACCGGCTGCCGTTTTCGATTTGTCTGCTTTCTCTGTCTCCTCTTATTTTTCCTCCCTCCCTCCAAATACCCCGCTTTCCCAAATAAAAAAAAAAAACAAAAAAAAAATAAAAAGCTTTGAATCTTTGATCATAGACTCTGCAACTACCAAAACAAAAAGGGAAAAAAAGAAAGCTAAAAACTCAACTTTACTTGTCGTTTAATGGAAACTCTTTCCCATACGATCACCACTTCGGCTTCTCCGAAACTCCGCCTCCCTCGAAACGACAACGTTCACCGTCGTCTCCTCCGTTTCCGCCATGGATTTAGTTCCTTGAATCTCGGTACACTGAGATCGCAGAGGAGTACTAGTGGTTTCTTCAAGGTTGAATGTAGTCAACAGAGCTCGAAAAATTGTATCGATTTTAGTGATCCTGATTGGAAGTCAAAGTTCCAGCAAGATTTCGAAAGACGCTTTAATATTCCTCACATCACCGATACTTTCCCCGATGCTCAGTCGTTTCCTTCCACATTCTGTCTCAGAATGAGGTAAAAAAAAAGTTCCTTTTTTCCTTGTTTTTTTGAAATTGTTTCCAGCTGATTTTCACTTCTTGTGAGTGTTCTTTTTCTTTTTTTTTTTTACTCCCGAGAGTGAGAAAATTCTAAAATATTGTAGTTATTTTGGAGTTCAATGAATTTGATGGCATTTATCTTATTAATTATTAATTTATTTTGTGAAGTAATTATTTATTTTGAACTTAGCAAATAGAACTTAAATGATCTTCTTTTTTTTTTTTTTGTTACAGAACTCCGGTAACTGAGGATTTTGCGGAAGGCTATCCGTCGGATGAGGAATGGCATGGTTATATTAATAATAACGATAGAGTGCTTCTTAAGGTAATATCTTTTCCATATATATGTATTTAAATTTCACTGATGTTTTGCTGAATTGTGTTATGGAGAATTGAAATTCTTACATGAGCTTATCGTTTAGAGCTTGGAGATCATGTTCAAAATTGATAATTTCCATGTGTTGAGTATCTGTTTGAAATGTGAATTCAAAATCACCTGAAATGGCTTAAATAATTTCAGGAAAGAAATTTACTTGTCTTGCTCCTTTAGAAGTAAATTCTGGTTTGCTTGTCTCTCTGTTTTTATCTTTATATCTTAAATCAAGATATTGGTTTAATTGTTCGAGCTCTGCAGAAATAATCTTTCATTTGCTTCGGTTAGTCGTCTGCATTTAGACTAGATTGGTCAAGATTCTGATCTTTAAATATTTCAGGTCATACATTACTCGTCTCCTACATCTGCCGGTGCGGAGTGCATTGATCCTAACTGTACTTGGGTTGAACAATGGTAAGCATAATTCTCTACTTATTTATAGGTTTACATAGACTCATGCATTCTATTGCATTCACTACAATACTTAATAATATGTGGTAAAATAATGTTATATTGCTTTTAATATTGTTTCCCAACTTTTGTATTGATCTAGTAGATTTTGTAACTTATATGTCCACTGTCATCAGGTGTCCACATTTGTTACCATGTTTTATATTCCCTTATCACTGTCTTTGTTTAATGTATGAAACTTTGTAGTTCATTTGGCAGTTATGATATTATGTAACATTACATATCATCTTAGGGTTCATCGTGCTGGGCCTCGAGAGAAAATATATTTCAAACCAGAAGAAGTGAAGGCTGCAATTGTTACTTGTGGTGGGCTTTGCCCTGGTCTTAATGATGTCATTAGACAGGTCAGCACCATACTTAAAATTTCAATTTGCTGCTGGCATGATTGTAATTACCAACAACAGCTACGCTATTTGATTCAACTCAGTGCTTTCATTGTTTGGTTATGTAATTGTTAACTGGTTTTTAATTTGTATTTCATGCTAAAATAAAAAATTCATGTTCAGTGTCTACTGACCAAGATTCTGGACATGCAATATGTCTCATATTGTTCTCTTGGTCAATAGATTTCAGTTTAACTTCAAAATACCATGTACCAAAGTTTTTCTTCTACTTTCATGATAAACTGATAAAGTAGGATGAAGTAATGATGATTGGATATTAACACCATAAATATAATGTTAGATTAAAGTTTCATGTTTAGTCTGAAACCTGAATGCTTTAGTGTTTTTTGACCAATACATTCTTAAATTAATGAACTAGTGCAGATTGTCATCACACTGGAAATATATGGTGTAAAAAACATTGTGGGGATTCCTTTCGGTTATCGTGGATTCTCAGACAAAGGCTTGACTGAAATGCCGGTAAGCATTGTTTCTTAATGGTTTGTTAGAATATCGTGCTCCATCCTAGATTTTATATCGTTCATTTGGCGCTATTTTCAGCTATCGCGGAAAGTAGTCCAAAATATTCACCTTTCAGGTGGAAGCTTGTTAGGAGTTTCACGTGGAGGACCCTCTGTCAGTGATATTGTTACTAGTATGGAGGTACTCCTAACTTTTCTACTATTTGTCAGATTAACTTAGCCTTGCAGGAATTGTAGATTTTGAATTAAAATAGCCGGACTTAAAGAGGCCAAGTATGTATTGTTTTTCTTATATGTTTCCAAAATTGATGTCAGGAAAGAGGAATCAACATGCTTTTTGTGCTAGGTGGAAATGGTACTCATGCTGGGGCTAATGCTATTCACAATGAGGTTCATATCAGATACTTATTTTACAGTCTGTTTCTATAGAACAATTCATTAATCTTGAATTTGGTATTTCCTTTATTTTTTACTATCTTAAATTCAAAAGAGGAACTCAGAGAAACTAAGGTGGTTTCTTTTTTATCCCTTGATGTCTTAAGCAGTGTTTATAATTTTGTTTAACCATTGGATTTAACTTCAAGGCAGTACAATGATTATGGGTAACTGAAAGATTCAGATTTATTTTCCATATTTTGTATTTCTAAGCTCTGTTTTTTATTTAAAATCCACATGTATGAATAATATATCAGATCAGGAGGGATATTAAAGGATCTTCTGTGATTAAGAATTCCTGAGAATTGTCAAAATCTTCTGTCACAAATAGGGGGGTTGGCTTTATGTTTTGCTAAATCTATACATTTGTACACTTTTGCTTTCAGTGCCGCAAAAGAAAGTTGAAAGTGGCTGTTGTTGGTGTGCCAAAAACTATTGACAATGACATTCTGTTGATGGACAAAACCTTTGGTTTTGATACTGCTGTTGAAGAAGCACAACGAGCGATCAACTCTGCATACATTGAGGTATATCAGCTTTGATTACTTTGATATAAAAAAAAAAAATTGTTCTTTGACTTTTAGAATTCATGCATTGTGCAATTCTTTTCTACTTAAATGTATGTGCAAAACCTCCCTCCTGTCACTTAATATTATTTTTTCTCCTTCAATCAATTACAAGGCACATAGTGCTTACCATGGAATCGGTGTTGTGAAATTGATGGGTCGTAGTAGTGGTTTCATAGCCATGCAGTCATCCTTAGCTAGTGGACAAGTTGACATATGCTTGATTCCAGAGGTATTATGCTGACAGTTAACAATTAATTACAATCAGCTATGTCCATCACAGTCTTTAAATGCATGTTATTGATGCATCCAGATTATGCATTCTCTAGGTACCTTTCAATTTGCATGGGCCTCATGGTGTATTAAGGCATCTGAAATACTTAATAGAGACAAAGGGATCGGCTGTGGTCTGTGTGGCAGAAGGAGCTGGACAGGTGACTTAATATATATAGCTATTTGAGCCTTCTTGGAAGTGATAATTGTTCACAAGTTTGAAGTTTTAATGGTGTCTTGGAGTGGGCAAAAAACTTTCCCTTAGGATGTCTAACTCAATGGCTATCTATATTGATGAAGATGATTTCCTTTTTGGTTTAACGATGTCTCCATTGTAATTTTTGGGCTTTTACTTGCTGCTGGTTTGGTTTATTGTTGCTTTCATGTTTCAGTTTTTAATCTGTTGTCTATTCTATTGTTTCTTCCTTGCGGTTCTATTTGCAAGTTTTGGATCTTATCAATTTCAGTACCATGGGAATTATAACTTATGGAGAATTCACTTGCTCTGCTGCAGAGAATTTTTTTCTATATTCATTTGGCAATTTTGCAATGATGTTCCTTCTAAAATATATTTTGGTATTTTCTCAATTGTGTCATGTTTTGAGTTTGGTACGAAATCCATAGGTATTTAGTTGAAGGGTAAAAGCACCTATATGTTGAATTTTATTTCCCTTTCTAAAGTCAGTTTTTTCAAAAACAGGGATTAAGGTACCAGAATATTTCTCTATATTTGTTTGAGAAATTGTTCGTCTGCTTTTTTCTCTCTTTGGAGACTGAAGTATCAATTTTTAGAGATGTTCAAACTTAATAATTTGATACACGTGACAAAATGTAAGTTGAGCATCTCTAAGATGCTGCTTTTTTGTGCAGAATCTCGTTGAGAAAACTAATGCTACCGATGCTTCTGGAAACATTGTACTTGGAGATATTGGTGTGCGCATCCAACAAGAGGTATTTCATTTTCTTTTTGTAGTTTGCACTATTTCTTACATTTGTTTGTTTGTAAACTCCTGGCTGAAGACGTAAAGATGCGTTTAAGACATTTTTTTTTATTATGTTAATCAATTAGTCCAGTTATTTGAATATTTCCTCATAAGTAACTTAGCATGTTCAAAAGGTGAGAGTGTTGCAGATTGCATGTACACTGTCCTAGAGATATTTGCTGTCTTTTTCAAGTTATGAATCATACCTTATTTAGTTGACTCGAATGAGGATTGGAATTTGGTATATATGAAGTTTTGTTTGTAACAAATTCTTGAAGGATCTCCAAATTGTTCTTTGAGTCTGATACCTTACTCTTGGATCAAAAATTCCATTTTCTTGCACTAGATTGCTTGCAAAATAGTAATGGATTGCTTTTGGTTTGGTTATGATTATTTATGTATCAGTGCTGTGCATGTCTTATGGATAAATCAAACAATTGACCACTAAAATGCATTACTGATTGTCATCAGTTATTGATGTTGGTTACCGTAATGTAGTGATTTTTACTGCATTTATATGTAAGGATCTTCTCTAATGTGTCTATTTTAAGACAATTGAAACGTTGTTGGTAGGTACTACCTCTTTTTAACTTTTGTGGTACTAAGAGATGGCAAAAGAAATCACATTCTATGTTCTTCCATTGGATGATTTATTTAAATTTTCTTACACTTGATGAACATTATGCAGTACTAAATGTTATTTCAATACCTTCCTACCAGACAAAGAAATACTTTAAGGAAATTGGCATCCCGGCAGATGTGAAATATATTGATCCAACATACATGATCCGTGCATGCCGTGCAAATGCTTCTGATGGAATTCTCTGTACTGTTCTGGGACAAAATGCAGTAAGTATCCATTTCTTTTATTCCCCTCCACTGTCCACGTGTTCACACACAATATGTTTTGTTTGAACTGCTTGTTGAACTTTCTTCTGCTTTTGATACGAGAAGAGAACTACCAGGAACTGATCACATGTATAGAAACCAATATTGCTTAGATGCAGACTGGTAAATGAGCTAAGATACCAGAAACCAGCAGTTATAAAATAAATTCTGTCAAGTAGTCTCGATACTAGAAACCAAGCGGTCCAGAAATATTAAACATTTATCTTAATTTTCCCACTTGGGGTATGCTCGGTTGAGTAGAAAAGTGGAAAGAAATAAATTTTGAGTGTCATTTAAAAAGCTACCTTCACATTGAAGTCTAATTTTGGCCAACCAATTGCAAGCTTGCAACTTAACTAGCCTTTGCACGAGTCTTCCAGCATGTCACATCCTCTTCGGTGCACATTGATATAGGGTTGTGCAAGTTTGCCCGTTTGAAATTGGTTTTTGACTTTCTTGGATTGCAGGGCTGTTTATTATTCACATTTTACGTTTTCTACCTGTAAAATATGTTGGATGCATCCATGTATGTATTTGCAGGTCCATGGTGCATTTGCTGGATATAGCGGCATTACAGTTGGTATATGCAACACCCACTATGTTTACTTTCCCATTCCTGAGGTCATTTCTCATCCCCGGGAAGTAGATCCAAACAGCCGTATGTGGCATCGATGCTTGACTTCTACAGGCCAGCCCGACTTCATCTAAAAGCGGTTAGTTTAATCAAAAGAGGGAACAAATTTAAGTTTTGAAATTGTTCATTGAAGGTGTGAACAAGCCTTTAGAATATTTCCTTTTAGGCTGTAGAAGAAATAAAACCATGATAGCAATTGGTTAAAGATAAAAAGAAACGAACATCGGTAATAAAGCATTAAGGGGGATTACCCTATTATTTTGTTTTGAGGGTACCATTTTTGGCTGTTCAAGAAAATGAGAATGCAGTCAGTCAAACAGGGAATTGTTTCACGAACAATAGCAGTTGTAATTTATTGATTTCAGGACATTAAGATTTGAACAAACAATTGCATTTTCGAATTCTGCTCCATTTATCACACTTTCCTATAGAGCTTAGATTTTTTATTTATTAGATTATGCAATTCGTGTATCCTTATCGTATTAGTATATTATCATCTCATAATCATATTTGAGGCATTATATATAAGTTTTGTTATATTTTAAAATATTCAAGTATTCGTATTGCATCCTATTATTTTCACTTATCATGTTCTAATTAATATAGATTTTTCATGTTTCAATTTTTTTTTTTTTAAATTTATGGTATGCGAGGTTTTTTGTTGCTTTGTTTATTTTTGGCATAATGATAAATTTAGGCTTTAACCTTATTTATTTTTTCATTTTGATCCTTATTTTTTTTATGTCATTTTGGCCTCAACCCTTAAAATTTATTCAAATTGCTTGTTTTTGGGAAAAAAACTAACTGAACTGTGAAAATTTTAACGATATTAATGTGGCCACTTATGTGACAGTACATATATAATTCATAAAAAATTAAAACAAAATTATAAAAATATTTAAAAATCAACAAAATTTAAAATAAAATCATAAAAACATTTAAAAAATTTATCCATGTTAGTAGTGATGTGTATATAAAAAGTCACTTGAGTTGTTATGTCAATGGCATTAAAATCTTAATAGCTCGATCAATTTTTCTATTCAAAAGCAAGCAATTTGATTATATTTTAAAGCTTAAGGGCCAAAATGACCTTAAAAAAATAGAATAAGGTTCAAAATGATAAAATGAGTGAACATTAAGGGCTAAATTTTTTTTTATACTTTTATTTTTCGATCCTTGTTTGTTAGAAGTTAATGAATAAAAGCAAACCAACATCTTTTAAAAGCAATGCTACTAAATTATTAGTAAGTTTATGTTTTGGTCCCTCAACTTCAGAAAGTTAGAACATGGTCACTAAACTATTAAAAAGTTTTCATTTAAGTCATTGAATTATTTGAAAGTTTTTATTTAAGTTATTGGGCTATCAAGTTTTCTTTTTAAAAAGTTCGGCTAGCAAGCTCCAAGCGACGATTCAACAACAGGTACGGTGGATTACTACACATCGACAAGTAGAACATACATTAGATCTAAATAGATCTGATAGTTAGTGTCGAAAATAAAAAAAGAAAGCTGTTTAGATTTTGATTTACAAATTTTTGTCGTTCAAAGTTGTTTCATGAAAAAAAAAATTTGAATTGTAGAGAATGAGGGCTTTCAATTGGTGCAGGCAATATGAATATGGCCTTCAATAGTGATTTTTAACAACTCATTGACTTAAATGAAAACTTTCGAATAGTTTAATGATTATTTTGTAACTTTTTTTTAAGTTGAGTGACTAAAATGTATACATATTAATAGTTTAGTGATCTTGGATATAGTTTACCCTACAAGATTTTACCAATCACGATGTTAAGAATCCCCTACAAAATCAATCTCCCAAAATTATTCAATAAATTAAAAAAAATAAATCTTACATAGAAATTCTAATCTATCACAAGAAAAGTTTGACATCCTAATTTTCTAGAGATTAAATAATAAAGCTTGAAAAAGAAAAAGAATAGTTGTTATCAAATTAGGGAGTCTCACTTGAAAGTATCAAGAAATTGAACACCTTCCTTATAAAAATTTTAGAGAGTAAGAAAAATTTGAAAGAAAAGCACGAGTGTTAGAAGGAAATAAAATGATTAAATTTTTTATTTTTAGTGGGCGAAGAGAAATTTATTTATTTTATATAAAATATTCTTCAAAATAAATTTCAAAAATTTTGTGAATCCTTTTAAATTTTGTAAAAACATATTTTTATAACATCGTTTTCTAATATTTTGTAGGATCAATGTAAAAAAGAAAACACAAAATATTGGGCATTCGACATTAGACATTGGAATTTTGAAAACTAAATATAAATTGTGTTTATTTCATTGAAAATATTTTCCTTATTTCCCGTACTCGATTCTGAAAAATAACATTGGTAAGATAACTTCGGGTCAATGGAAAAACTCATTTTTATTGTAAAGTTTAACCTTCAACTTTATTCCAACTCTTGTCATGCACTATCACCTGCCCCTTTCTCTCTTCAATGGTTATACCTCAATCTTCTGGCGAGTTCTCCTTTCTCCTTCGTTCTTCTTTACTACCTTTTTTTTTCTCTTAGTGTGGTTTTTTGCACATCTCTACTTCAGTTGAATTTCAATCCTTACTCCCCTCCCAAAAAACAGAAGAAAAAGCTATAAATATTGTTTGCAACAGCTGACCTATTCTAGGTTCAAGTTTTCCCATCTATCCTTGACAAATTAGGTATATTTTCTAATATACTTATTTCTTTTTTTGTGTGTTTTAGCATATTTTATCTGTTAATCTATCCATTGAGATTTTGTTTGGAATTGATTTTGAAAAGTATTTTCCAAGCAATGAGCAATGTTAAACAAATAGAAAAAACCAGTGTTTTATTTTTATTTTTTGAAAAGTTAAGACTCAATTTGGTTTTAGAAAATAAGTGTTGGAACATTTTCAATATATCTAATGTTCCAATATGTAACATCCTTAATATCGTTATATTATAAAAGTAGTATTAAGTGAGATTCGTACATAATATATTCCTTGGTAAAATAAAATAAAGAATATAAATGAAAAATAGAGAAGGTTGATGGATGCCAAAGAAAGTCGAATTAAAAAGTATGTCGTGATATATTAATTTAAGGTAGGGATTAAATTATAAAGAAGCCAAAAGTTTTGTAACTCAAGTGTAAATATTCAAAATTTGTGAGGGAAAAGTATAAATATGAAAAAATTGAAGGACCAATTGTGAAAATTTCCCAAGGGTGGAAAGGACTAAAGAGTAAAATAAATTTGTGAATAAGGATTAAATTGAATAAGAGAAAAAATTAGAGGGACTAAACTATTATTTTTTCAAAAGTAAAGAATAGCCTAAAAGTGAATATTAAAAAATTTCAAAGGAAAAATGATCATTTCTCAATTTGAATAAATATTAGGGGTAATGATTAAGGATGAAGGTGTTGAGAAATTATTAGTTGAAATAATTTATGATTATTTTATTAGTAGATATTTTTATTAATTAATTATTGGTTAAGTGATTAGAAAATATGAAAAACAAGCCATCTTCATCTGACGCCACTCTCCATGAAAGAAATCAAGCTTTGTTTTCTTTGTAATTTTGGTCATTTCCTTGAGATTAAGAGAGAAATCCTTGAAATTTCATTAAAATTTCTAGTAAAATCAAGTCTCCAATAATCTAGTGAACTTAGATTTCAAGAAGAAAGACTGTATGTTCATATTGGAGGGGAGAAAAAATCAAGCTAAGGCTTGAAATTAAAAAAATAAGGCAATAATATCAAAGTTTTATCATGTTTTTAAGTTTAATCTTGTTAGAAAAATAAGGAAGTGATGTTAATGTAGAGAAATCTCATGAAAATTTTTGTGCTCTTGAAATGTTATTGAAGAGAGAGATAAAGGAAGTGATTCAAGTGATAAAGAAAAGAGAAAAACAAATCATTTAAGGTTGAAAAGAGGTAAGGACCCTTGAATTCTTTTATTACTTAGGATTAAAATGTGAGCTTTGTGAAAGTTGTAAATTAGCAGAATAAAGTGTAATATAATTTGCTATGTGAAATAAAATATGTTAAAAGAAGACTTAATTGAAGTGAAATATGGTAATGAAATAGACAAAGTGATGATGAAATGAAATTGTAGTAAATATTGTATATTCATGATGCTAAGGGCTAAATCATGAAGTTTGTGAAATTTATGATTGAAATGAGAAATTTGAAGTGCATATAAGTTAAACATGTGAAATAATATATTATGATGAATTAATGGATTAAAGTGCTATGTGATAGTGATTATTGAATTTTGTGGTAAAATGACTAAATTGAAAAGTATGTGAAAGTTTTACATGTTATTATTTGATAAGTAAAAATGATGTAGACAACATGAAATATAAGATGTATTGTGAATTAATAATTTACTAACTAAAGTTATGTGATTTTTATAAATGAAATTACAATTGTTCTTTAAATCGTAGAATAATGAGGACTAAAATGAAAAAGTGCACAAGTGTAGTTAAATTGTGAAAATCGTGAAATATATATTACCATGAATAAATATCATGGACATTACTGAAATGGAAATAAAAAGCTAATGCTTTTGAAAATCTTAATGTTTGAAATTATATGTTCATGTAATGTTAACTAGTAAACTCGAATGAAAGGAATGAGAAAGTATAAGTAAATCATGATAATTGTGAAATAAAGCATTCGTGATTAATTATTGTAAATCCAGTATCGTGAAATGTCCATGTAGACAAGTGTTGAACTTCGTGGATATAGTTGGCATGCCATAGGAACCCGAGCGCTCTCTAGTTAATCGTGACATGCACTTTGGTGATACTCTAGTCTGTTATGATATTACACTTCGATGCCTGTGTTCTCAACACTTATGTGCTTCATGTATCCTGATATGTTTCGTGTATCCATCTGGTTCAAACATGTTTAACATGGACTAAAAGTCGTGGTAAGTAAGTTTTGTTAAAAAGTTATTGTTATATCCTGAAATGACAAGTATTGAATCAAAGTATTAACGAATTTTATAAATTTTGAAGTTTTTTTTTTATTACGATAAATTCATGAAATATAATAGTATTTTTATTATGGAACAAACTAAGCAATGGTAAGATTTGAATTCACGAGTACTTACTAAGTTACAATTTAGCTTAACGTGTTGTTGTTTAACACGTAGGTGAAAGCTTGGATTGAAGCGCTCGTGTGAAGTAGCGACATCAACACATCTCATCATATCACCAAGGCTCGAAATAGCGTATGAAAGTAATGTTTTAGGTTTTAGATGATGGCATGTACATAGGTTTAATAATGAAGTAGCGAGTGTTTAGTTGTTTTAATATTCGAATTAATGGTGTTTTGCAATACGTCTCGAGAAACAAGAACTTCGAGGATAAAAAGCTATAATATCAAGGTCATGTCTCGAGACATATTGGATTTTGTCTTGAGATATATGCCCCTTTGTCTCGAGATAGGGTAACTTTGAACCTAAATTTTTACAATAACATGAAACTGTCTCGAAACATTCAAGCCCTTGTCTTGAGACATACAAACTTAGAACTAAAAAATTTTAGTTGAGCCAAAAGAGACCCAAAATGAATTTGAAATAGAATTAAACTTTATTGCTAGTATATTTAAATTCTAAAGATGGTAGTATGACCTTGATAAAGGTCCAAATTATAAGTATTTGATATAGAAAACAATGTTCAGTGCTAAATGTAACATTTATTACTTGAGTTTTCGGGTAAAGAGTGTACACAATTTTTGTTATTAATCAAAAGTTATAGTTATTCATAATAATGGGTTGTGTCTCTTAAATATGGATAGTTATGTCACTTAGTTTTTAACGAAGAATTATAATTATTTAAGTAATTTTTCTTGAATAGTTATGTCTATTTAAGAAATATGGTTATTCAGAAAAGACATTTATTGAAAAGTAATGCCTCTATGAAGAGATATGAGAATTCTTATAAATAGGAGTGAAATTCCATTTGGATTGTAACACCCCAAATCTGGCCTAGGAGTTTAGGCCGAATTCAGAATGCTACATTAATCACCGAAGTGATCATGAGAAAATACTATAAAACAAGTTGCTTGAAATCCCATTTTCTGAAATTGTTTATCTCAAAACAAATCAAAGTGTTTAACAGAAATAAAAGTATGAATAAAAGTTTTAAATAGTAGTTGTACCACAGTATTGAGAAAATTTACAGTTCAAACTTAAACAAGTAGCAATTTAAAACCTAAAAATAGAACCTATAACTAATTTCCGTCGCGATTGTCCGAGACCTTCGCGTACCGGGTCCAGTATCCAAAATCAAAAACTGTACCTGAAAAGGGAAAACAGAAGAGGGGGTGAGCTACTTGAGCTCAGTGAGAGATTAAACCATTTAAACTACAGAAGGGAAACCAGGAACACTAGAAGCAGTTCTGAATAGAACATACTTACAGATTGACTAAAACAAATACAGACCATATGTATCTTTATAGTCATATGGCTCTGCCATACACAATAACGGTAATTCCCAGTAGTCACAAACTAGGCCTAAGCCCTTTTCCGAATCGAGATCGGTTTTGGTTGGGGCCTCACTTCCTCTCAAGAACTATCCAAATGACAAGAGCAATCATATCTACAGAATCCTCTTAGGCACAAGTGCCCTACAGTCAATAAGTCAATCACATCCAAATACAATATCACATTCAGTCAATTATATCCTTCGGACATCTTTATTAAGCAGTACAGTCACATTCAATTGCACAGATACAATCAGATGCATATGAGTGCAAATGAGTTATAAAATAACCCACCCATCCAGCAAACAGACCATCTTTGTCCCCTATCACACCTCAATAGAGCTGTAAGCTTGTCTAACCAATCACTCCAAATGGGGATATAATCAACCCATCCATCCAACCCTACACTCCATATTATGTCATCTCGGGTTGCTTGGCAACGATGGACATAGCATTGTCCTCGACTCTTAGGGAATTGGGACTGCCCACGACCCTCTGGGTATTAGGGGCTATCAGTAAGCTGTATAGTGCCATATGGAAGACCACGATACAGACATGCAGTATGAACTGCCAGATCAGATATGTTACGCAGCAAAGCTAGCGTATAAGCTGTACCGTGTAATACAGTAAATCGCGGTACAGACGTACAGTATAACTGCCAGATCAGATAGTGGTACGTATCGTAGCTAACGTACATGCAGTACAGTGCAAGTCGGTAATCCGTTATACCGTTATCAATAATGTCCACGACCCTCAGGGTATTGGGACCGCCCACGACCCTCTGGGTAATAGGGCTATCAGTTACCAGCAGATCAGCTGCCAATTTCGTAAATCTCCCTTCTCTTCAAAATCTCGCCCAAAATAGTTCATGCAAATGTATGTATGCAGACAGATGCACAAAACTCAGAATACCAATTTCCAGATAGTCAATCAGAGACAGTCACTTATATTCAGCCAATCAGAATCAGAAATGTACACACTCATTACTTGAGGTCAGTATCAATTATAAAATAACCTCGCATATCAATGACACGTAGTTAGATGGTCAGATAAAAACTAGTTGCACGCACACTCACTCAGCTAACCGGGTTAAAAATCATCCATTTCACACAACCAATCACAAAAACGCATGATCCAAACTCAGATCAGAGTTGTAAACACCCTTACTAAAGTTTAGTTAAGGGTTTAAACACACAAAGTCCCTATCGCACTTAAATATGCCCTAAAATCAAAATCTGGCGAAATAGGGCCAAACGCCTGTATGCCCCGGCCGTGTGGGACACTCCAAGCCGTATGGGGTTCCAAACACCCGTGTGTAGGGTAGCACACGTCCGTGTGACAGAGGCACATGCCTGTGTGAAGCAGGGACACAACCGTGCGAGCAGGCCATGTAACTTATTGTCCAATTTTGCTAAAATAAGATGCAGGGCAGACACGACCGTGTGAGACCCGTGTGCCCACCAGAAACGACCGTGTGTTCCAAAATACACCCCCGTGTGGAAACCATAATTCCAAAATCCACATGGCCGTGTGCCACGGCACATGCCCGTGTGGCCATGGAAGCGGCCACGAAACCACCCCAAATTAGCCCCGAAACCACCGTTTCAGCCACCGTAACAGTCTCTAACCTTTACCCTACCAACATACATCAGAATTGGAGTATTTTACTCACTTCCAGCATTTAGAAAACCCAAAATCAAAGAGTTACACCACAAACACAAAATAGGTCGAATTGAAATTCAGAAAAACCAAAATAATGCAGAGGAAGTTCGAATCCCACAACTGTTAGTTGCGATTGGAGATGGAGGCAGAGGAGCGAAAATCCCGAATTCACAAGTCAGAACCGAAAAACCAAAAAGAAAAGGGAAGAGGGAAAGGAGAAAAGAAGAACGTGAAACTAACAGAGAGAAAAAAGAGAAAAATAAAAATAATATCAACAATAATATTTTAAGGAAAATAATAAAAATTTAAGTAGCATCAAAAGAAAAAAAACTTAATAAAATCCAAAAATAAAACATCCTTGCACGCACAAAGACTCGGACACAAAATCTCCAACACCCCAACACTCTACTTAACCACTAGACTAGCAAGCTCATTTTTGTACAAAATTGCAAAACTAATCACATATGTACCGCCTCTTCACTGTTCCTATGCTCAAATCCCAAAACTTCTAGGCCCAAAATTTAGGGCGTTACATGGATGATATACCAAAAAGTTCTTTTTATTCTTCCTCTATCTTCTACTATTCTTAGATTATTCTACAAAGAATTATTGTTGAATTTTTTGTAAAAATTGTTTTTCTTATTATACTCTGTTAAGTGCTTAGTGGACTATTTTCCTTAGCGCAAAATGCAAATAGTCATTAGGTTTTATTAATCATCAAAGCTTATTGCTTAAAACTCATTTGCACACTAAGTATAGGAGGGGCAACTAGAACCTTAAAAGATAGTTACTTGATACATGCTTTGGAGCCTGGTCATATTTATTGGTTTTTCTGTTTGAGTAATTGTTCATGTTCTATTTTTGTGCTCAAGATTTTCCTCACCAACAATTCAAAAGTTCTATACTAACTAGGGTCATTTTTCTCATTTTCCTGAAAAATGAAAAATATTGAAGAAAATGTATTAGGTTGAAAATTTTAAAATTGATTTTTGAAAAATGAAAATAATAAAAAGTTATTTTCATTGCTTGCACTAAAAATGTTTTGTAAAATCGAAAAAATTGAAAAAGAATGAGTTTTAACTTTAAATCAATTGATCTTAGTTCAAACTTATATAAATATAAAATATTCTCACTTTTTAGATAGTTATTAAATACTAAATCTGTTATATTGACTTGAACACATATTGTTAGTGCTAGTTATAAAGACCAAGTAACTCCCGTTGCAACTTAGTTTGCATCTAGCATACCAATGTAACTTTCCATATTTGGTTGGAATATAATGACCAAAACTATGGGTTTTTAATTGAAGATCCTTGGGGATATTATAGTAGCATTTTGTTGAGGAGAAAACAAGGAAGAATCAAGTCAAGGAAGGACTTTAGGAAGACTTTGAATGTGTTCAAAGTTTTCATAATTGAAGGGATATATTCTCCAAAGAAGCTTATACCAAGATGGCCTTTACCACTTTATTTCTTATTGAAGACATACTTGAAGATTATTTTTTAGGAGATAGAGATCCATATTGATTGTACTTTTCCAAGCCATTAAAGGCTTATTGAATAAGAGACTTATTATTGTTTATGGGATGCGAATGAGAGAACACTTATACTATTCAAGTTAGGATCCTATTCTAGTGCAAATTTATTGCAAGTAAATTGTTTTATTGATCAATTACTACTTATCTTTCAAGGGGAAAGACTTAGCGGGGAAATTCGGATTGAGTATAGTAGTGATGTTGCAACTTGGTGAGCGAAATAAACTTAAATCACATATTGTACTTTTTGATTTATAGTAGGTTACTCTTTGCTCAAAGCCTCACAAATGTAGGAAGTTTTCGAACTGTTTAACTAAACTTCTATGTCTATCTCTATTTTATAGTTGTTAGTAACTTCGTCTAATTGTAATTGAATGAAAACTTAAGAAACAAATTCAATGAATTCATAATCGGTATCAAAGTTAAACACTTGAACCATCTTTTTAGAGGTCTTGTCATTTGCTATTGATATGGAAGAATCATTTGTAACAACCTGGTACAGTGGTGTGGGAAATTACGATTTTGGGGTTTCATTTTAGTGAACCAAGTCTGTAAATAATTAATAAAAATATTTACGGAGTTATGTTACAAATAAATTGAATTAATGATAAGTAATTTAGTTAATTTGAATATTTAATCTAGTCCAAGGACTAAATTGTAAATTCATATCGCTATAGATTTTAATTTAAAAATAGTTAAAGAGATTAAAACTGCTAATAGTCCAAAAGCCTAAGATGACATTAAAACATGCTAAATATATCTAACAATCATGAGGGTGGGTTGTGATATTACTATTATTATTTATTATAAAAAAGAAAAAGAAAATAATATGTATTAAATGGATTAAGTAGAATGAGAGAGAAGATTATCTTCTCCAACCTTCTACGCACGAAAGAAAAAAAAAGAAATATAGAAGAAATTGGGTTTTAGGGCTTCAGACTTTGGCAACTAAATTGATTAGTACAATTAGGTATTTTTATTCTAATTTCTATATTTTGTGACCGTAGGAGCTTTATCTAGGTGGCTTGTGTTTCAATGTACAAAACTGTTAATGTTTTGAAAAGTTGCCATTAATAAATTCTCTAAGCTTTTGTGTTTAATTGATAGATTTTGAGTGTAAATATGAAAAAGGACTAGATTGTTAAAGTTTCATGTTATATTTTACATTTGAGAACTTAAATGGATAACAAGAGTTGTTGTGAGATTTTGTTAGAAATTGATAATAGAGGGTCTAATATAGAAGGAAATGAAGTCGAATTATAAATCAACGCTTAGAATTGAAAGTTATGCTTGTTTCGATTTTAAAGACTAAATTGAATGAAATGTAAATTTTGTTTGAGATAACAATTGATTGTGAATTTGGTTGATTATTGATGGTGTTATGTGTTCATGTTAATTCGTAGCTGTTGAAGACCCGAATTCCTCAAGAGTAAAGGAAAAAAAGTTAAAGCCACTGATGAATAGCTCAAAATTTATAGTTTGTATTCTATAACTCAACATATTAATTTTTTTTCTCACCTAGTTTCACTGTTAGGTATATTAGCATAACAAAGGAAGTTACACATGAATATTTGATTATAAATACGATATTGAGATTGATTATTGTGATAGAAGGTCAATCTAAATGAAATTGAAAGTAGTATAACTTAATGAAACTACGAAATTGGCTTGAACATGAGACAAATCATGCCATATTTTGTATGAAATGATGTTTGATTGAAGAATTGATGTTGTTGAGATCAATAAAATGAATACTTAATTTAGAACGAAATCAGATTATTGGTTGTTGTAGTAATTGTTGGGAAAAGTTGAGAATAAAAGGTATGTTATAGAATCGGGTGATAAGGAATTGCTTCAACTATAAATCGATGAGCCCTAGGCGCATTTTTCTTTGGACGTCCCAACTGTGGTTTTTCACAAGTATTACATTCGCTGAGCCGATGAGCATCGGGCACAAATTGCTTGCGTTGGACATTTCGATATAAAATTACTTCGACTATAGGTCGATAAGCACTTAGGCGCATTAACCATCGAACATTCTGACGAGTGTTGGGCACAATTATTACTTCGAATGAACTGATGAGCGCTAGGCACAATTTGTTTAGTTCGAGACGTAATGATGAGGCATTGGGTGCTGAATTACTATATTAGTGGGGTCTGTGAATTAGTTCAAATTCGAGTTATATATTAGAAAATATAGATGTTGAATAGGAAGAGTAGTTTGATTCAAATTGGTAATGCAATGCTGTAACATCCCAAATTAGGGCCTAGTCAGAACAGTAGTTTCGAGACCATAAATCCGAGATAGAAATAATTATTCTATGATTATTATGTGGTTTATGATATGAATACATGCTTGTGTGAAAATTTCATGAAGAAATTCTATGCATAATATGTCCAATTGAACTTTAGGGACCAAATTGGATAAGATGCAGAAGTTGTTTTCTAAAAGCTTTTGGCATGAAATTGCTTTAGATTATAAATTAAAAGGTCCTAATTAGCAATTTGACCAATTTTTAAAAGTTTGGACAAAAATGGACGTGTAGGAAAAATTAGAAAGAAAGGCCTTAAGGGCATTTTGGTAATTTGGTAAATAAAAGAATAAAAAGGAAAAATAAGTCAAAATTGGTGTCCATTTTCCTCCCCCATTGCCGAAAATCTCAAGGAGCCATAGCTAGGGTTTTGTTCATCTTTTCAAGCTCAATAGTAAGTGTTCCCTAATCGGTTTTTAATGTTCTTTACATTTTTTAAGTCCTTATAGCTTGATTGACCTATTTTCACCCTTATTTTGAGGTAGGGTTTATGTATGAAAATTTACCCATGTGTGAAATGCATGTATTTTGATGATTTATGGAGGAATATGAGAGTTTGGTGTGTGATAAACATCTTTTACAAGATTATTTTTCATGCAAACCACTAAAAAGGACTAAATTGAAAAAGGGTGTAGAATAGGTGATAAAAAGATTTTGATGAAAATATGGGCTGTTATGAGTATAATGAAAATTCGGCTAGGCTTGGGTAACAAAGAAAATGCATGCATTTCATTTTACAAGCCTAGGGACTAAATTGTAAATAAGGGAAAAATTATAGGTAAAAAGGTAATTTTATCAAAGTATGAATTTTGGACTGATTTGGACAATGTGATTATTAAACAAGTTAATTTGGCATTATAGATCAAGAAAAAAGTGATACAGGTCTTGATCGAGGGAAGAATAAGGTTTTCGACAAATAGGCTCGTTTATCATGATTTTGTATCGAGGTAAGTTCATGTGTAAATAATGTGATGTATTACATGTTTTAATGCTTCAATGTTATATGAACTTAAATGCTTATTGCTATCATGAATTATATGCCTTGATATTCTATGAGTACATGGTTGGTATTATAGATATTGTAAACGACATTACGAGCAAGTTCGACAGTGATGCGACAAGCAAGGAAACCCCATTTGAACCTTAGGAATAGTCTAGGACACAAGTGACATGTCACTAGGAATTAAGGAATCCAAACTCATTGAGCAGTTTGGGTTCGTGATATATATGTGACATCGTAGCTCATTGAGTGGTCTGAGTTCATGATGTAAGAGATACATGTAATTTGGTTCCGGGTACTAGTCTTATGTGTCCTACTGGTGGCCAGGTAGTCCTGAGTGGTTCGGATACCTAACAGCTTGTGTGAGCAGTCCGTGTAGTTACACCTTGACCGATAGCTTATATAAGCAAGCCCGTGAGTAGCTCCTTAGTGAGTGTTACATGTTATGAGGTAGCTTTGGCTACGTATGTATAAGTGGCACTTATGTGCAAGTTTTTCGTGTATCCAATAGTATTCAGAGTGTTAAATGGGTAATACAATGGATGAGGTGATGAAAGTCCCAATGAAGGCATATTAAATAATGTATGATAATATGATATATTACGAGTAAGTACATGAATGTACGCTAAACTATCGAGCAATGCCTTGATAAAGGATGAATTGTGATGAGAAAGTGTATATATATGAACCCTTGATAAATAAGTCAAAATACTTGAATGATGAGTGATCTTTATGGCTATGTTATTATATCTTTGGATGATAATTGTTTACTATCATTGCATATTATTTGCATGTGGGCTTACTAAGCTTTAATGCTTACCCCTTTTCCTTTTCCATCCTTTGTAGTTCCATAAAGCTAGCTCGGGGATCGGAAGCTATTAGAGTATTTGATCACACTATCAAAAGAATATTGGGTATAGTGAATTTGATAACTTGAGTATGGCATGTATAAGGGACTTGGTTATTTTGTGATATGTGTCATGCAAAGTTGGCCAAGTTGTAAAGGCCTCTAATATTGATGATTCATTTTGTAATGGCCATGTGATATGGCTTATATTTGATCATTGGGTTGTAATCTAATTACCCATGCATGCATGTGCTAATGCCTTGATGATGTGATATGTTGTTGCTTGGTGAATGAATGATGAGGTGTGGAATAGATGCTAGGAGATAAGAAATGACTTAATGACTTAAAAGAATCATGGTCATGGATATGTATTATGGAATTTGGATAATAAAATTGGTTATGCATGAAATTGGTGTGGAATGGTTCTAAATGGTGTGACTAATTGAATATGCATTAGGATGATACTTTGAAGGCATGAAAATGCCATGGAATTGGATATTAAGTGTATAAATATGCAAGGTTGCATGTTATGAAACAAGTTTGAGTGTAGGGATGATTGAGGGTGACAATTGGCTTGAAAGATAGCCTCTAAATGGTCCACACGGATAGACATACGGGCATGTGTCTAGGCCGTGTGTGACACACGGTTTGCCCCACGGGCGTGTTGTATAGCAGTGTGTCCCTTGCACCTTAATTTTACAAGTCAGTATGTCTAGTAGTAAACACACGGGTTAAGACACGGGCATGTGTCTTAGCCGTGTAAGAGACACGGCCTACCCATACGGGCGTGTACTCTGGCCATGTGAAGTCTGCACCATTTTATGAAAAATTCATTTATTTCTAATGTATCACACGGCCTAGACACACGAGCGTGTGATACAGCTGTGTGACCTTATTTCGATGATGACGTCATAGTCAGAGAGTTACATGGGTTAAGGACACGAGTGTGTGACTCTCCAAAACAAGAAAATTGCTAAGTTGCCCAAAGTTTTTTGAAAGTTCTCAGTTTAGTCCCTAACTATTTTCAATGCATGTTTAGGGTCTCGAAGACCCGTGTAAGGGACATTATACAAGTGTTTGAATGATTTTTGATATGAATGAAATTTTGTAGCTCGATTTTTACATATTGTGTATGATTAAGTCCGGTAATACCTCGTACCCTGTTCCGGCGTCAGACACATATAAGGGGTGTTACAAATGCAATAAGATGAAATGAGACAAATCGAATAAGGTCGCATACATCGTTAGTATAAAGTGTTAATAAGTTTGTTAAAATTGATTGGTTAATTGAAATATCGCATTTCGTCTATTTGGGATACATGTGTATATTAATGTATTGGATAAACCTTGATATGGATACACTTGAATTGGTCTAAGGAGTAAATGAATCAATTGTGTCCAATCATCTAAATTTCATGCTATATTGAGTGATTATAGTAATACCATTGGAATTATTACACATTGAATGGTCTTGTTTTCATATACATGCTAGGTGTATTTTGAGATCTTGTACTCAGAGTCGTCAGCATCCAACTGACAGATCTTGGACTCAACAAAGTTCGTATTTGTTTTGTTTTAAGTTGGCATGTACTTGGTTTTTAATTGTCATTTTCCTATAGTTATGTATGTGTGACATGAAAGATGTAACTTTTGGTTGTGATAATTATAATGTTATTAGTCAATTAAATGGTTTTTGTGTGATGTGTTTAGTTTGTGTTATGTTTGAAATATAAAAGTACTTAGAATTGATTTGGCAGATGATTTGAATATGGATATATTGGGAAATCTAAATTTTGCAATAGGCTTTTACATAAAATAAGCAGAAATGCTGTCGAAATTTTTAATAAAATAATTTTACCATTACGCTTCCATTTCGATAAAGTGAGATAGAAAAAAAGTTTACTTCGGCAATAGAATATGTCATTTTATATTCAGATCCACTAACTCGATCAAATATAAGGTGTCACATCATTAGTCTCAAGACCTCTATTTATTGGATGGCACAAATTATGCCTATTAGTAGGGAAACAACAACAAGTGATGTAATTGGTGTGAAGGCCCTTAAACATAAGCAAATTGGACCAAAGATGAAAAAAACTAACTAATACAAACTCCAAGGCATTTAGTGAAATATTTTGTGGTGTTGAATTGTAAGAGTTCATGCATATTTCTAAGTGCATTACTGCAAAAGAAGATTTGGTTATTCTTGAAACTGCTCATGAAGGAACAAATATTGTGAAGTAGTCCAATCTTTAGATGTTAACTACAAGGTTTAAAACTGTAACGTCCCAAAAATTTGAGTGTTGTTTGTAAAGTTTTGAAATAATTTAGTCTTTGTATTTGTGGCTAAGTGCTCTGTTTGTATGTTAGAGGTTAGGGGTTCAAACCTCACTTTTGGAAATTTTCTTATTTTGTTTGACTTGACCTTTAGCATTGGACGTTTGACTTAAGTCTATTTCTGCGTTAATTTGTGTCAAGAATGAGCTTGCTAGTTCGATGGTTAAGCTTCTGTATTGTGTTCGAATCTCTGTGTATGCGTTAAGGAAATATTTTTATGCTACTTGGTAAAAGCCTATTAGTTTTTTGTTGTTTTAAAAACCTTTCTTTAACGTTTTTCTCTTTCTTTTTCTTCTTTTGTTGTTTTCTATTTTCTTTTTGCTTGCTTTTGTAAGCTGTTACCGGGTTTAATTGAGAATTTTGCATTGTTCGCTACATCGTTTGAAAGGTTATTGCGTAAGTTCTATCGTTATTCTCTTTTTTCTTCACAAAATTTCATTGTTGTTCTTCGAAGTTAGGAATTACTGTTGTTTGTTTGAATTTTTGTTAATTGTGCGATTGGTGTTTTGTTAAGCGAAAGTCTTACAGGAAACGTTCCTCAAGTAGTCTAAGTTCAGGTAATTGTTGTTGATTCATTGGTAAGTGTTAGTTTGCTTTGGGGGGTTTGTGTTGAAGTTTTTGACATGTTGGGTTGATTGTTGTTCTTGTGCGAATTGTTTCGTTTAAGTCGTTGATTGAACCTCTTGTAACAGCCCGTTTTTAGTCAAATCAGAACAGTGATTTCAGGACCACAAATTTGAAGTCAAAATAATTATTTTATTATTATTTTAATGTTTACAAAAGGATAGTATGATTGTGTGAAATTTTTGTTAAGAAATTTTATCATTTGAATGCTCAATACGGTAAAAAGGACTAAATTACGTAAAGTGCAAAACTAATGTTCTAATAGCTAAAGGTATTAAATAGCTATAGAACCTTAAACTAAGAGTCCTTAAGTGGTGATTAGACCATTTCAAGTGTGATTGGACAATTATAGGCATATATTAAGTGATTTTAATGTTTTTAAACAAAGTTAATATAGTGATTTGTAAATAACTTAATTAAAATAATTGAAAACATAATGTATCATCATCTTTTCTTCATTTCCACCTAAAATACAAAGAAAGAAGGAAGCCATGAAGCTTTTTAAGGTTTGTTTACTTAGTAGCTCAATTGGTAAGTGATTTTGACTCGATTTTTAATTATTTCTATGTTTTTGAAATCGTTGCAACTAGGTCTAGCTAGCCTAGGGACTATTTTGCAAAACTGTTAAAGATTTAGGATTCTTCCATTGATGAATAAGCACGTATTTTAATGATTGATGATAGATTATGAATGTTTGATGATAGTTATACAAGTTTTGTAAAGTGATTTTTGAGAAAAATGTCAAATAAGGATTTAATTGAGAAATATGAAAAGTTTGCGGGTAAATTGTGAAATAAATGAAAAATATGGGCTGATATGTGTACTAGGAAAATTCGGCTAGCATGGTTTGGTATTAAATTGCATGAATTTGTGTTTTTTTTGAAATAATGACTAAATTGTAAAAGTTGTGAAATACTTGGGGCAAAAGAATAAATGTACTTTAATGAGTGTTTTGGATTAAATTGAATAGAAAGATTATTAAATAAGCTAAATTTGATTACATATAGATCAAGAAAAGAAAAATTCAGATCTAGATCGGGGAAAAACAAAGTACTCGACTAATCGACCTATTTCATCGTTTTTGTGAATTGTGGTAAGTTTGTATGACAAATAAGCTTAATGTTACATGTGTTTATATGCTTAAATATTATAATTGTGTTATTAAGACACTGCGAAATCTATTGACAATGCATTGACACAGTGAGAATCCCTGTTGAACCTTAGGAATAGATAGGATACTAGTGACATGTCATTAGGGGTTATTGTGATTATATGATCTAGGTGCTGATCCTGTACGTCCTACCGGTGGCTGCGTATACCGACATGTGTTGCTGTTACTTGATAGCTTGTGTGAGCAGCACCATGTAGCTACGTCTTGACTAACAGC
The DNA here is from genome assembly GCF_025698485.1 of Gossypium arboreum. Taxonomy (NCBI): domain Eukaryota; kingdom Viridiplantae; phylum Streptophyta; class Magnoliopsida; order Malvales; family Malvaceae; genus Gossypium; species Gossypium arboreum. The sequence continues at coordinate 6,808,902 of NC_069071.1, forward strand.
TTGTGTGAGTAGGACCGTTGATAGCTCAAGAGTGAGCATATATGTGATATGAGATTGAGATAGCTTTGGCTATGTTTGTGGCACTTCAGTGCGAGATTCTTGAGTATTCGATATTATTCCGAATGGTTTAATGGGAAAAGATGATGATATGAAGATGTAAGCAATGATACGGATCAGTTCAGGTACTTGGAATAAGTTTGGCAAGTAAGTGATAATTGATAAGTTCATATGAAAAATAAGTGAAAGTTGATGAATTTATACATGATACATAGACTTATGGCATTGTAAAAGTTATTGAATTGAATGTATTATTTATATCTACTTATGTTCTTTAAATTGTGAATGAATTGGATAATTAAATTTATTAATCATATGAGCTTACTAAGCTATAAAGCTTACTCTATTTATTTTTTTGTGTTTTATAGTGATTTCAAAGCTAGCTGGGATTCAGAAATCGTCAGATATTTCATCACACTATCAATTTATCATTTTGGTACTTTTGAATCTATGTTTTTGGAATATATGGCCTGTATAGGAACTTTGGCCATTTTGGTATATAAGTTGGTGATGAATTTAGCCATTTGAATAGGCTTGTAAATGTTTATGTTTTGGTTTGTATATATAGCCATTAAAGTTGGCTTAATTTGGTTGGTTTGGTTGTGTATATATATGTGTGCATATGACTTATATTATGTGATTAAGGTTGGCTTTGTGATGCTTATTGATAGTAGGTTTTGTGGTTGTCAAATGGTTGATATTAGAGAAGATATATGCTTGTGAATTTGAGCATAATGATCCATGTTTGGAACTGTTTACTTAGTTGAATTGTATATGTGAATTTGGTATAATGTAATGACCCATTTTGTGACTTGTGTATATTGTGGATAATGGAATTGAGTTGGCATGATTTAGGCTTGATTTAGTTGGTTTGAATGCCTATATATGCTATGTTTTGGTGCAAATTGGCTTGATGTAGGTACATGTAATTTGGGTGGCAAAATGGCTTGGTAAATAGCCTATTTTTGTCCACACGGGTAGAGACACGAGCGTGTGTCTCAACTGTGTGTGATACACGGTCAGGTTACACAGCCGTATGTCCCCTGGTGTTGAATTAAAAATTAAGTCAGTATGCTCCACATGGCCTCACACACTGGTGTATGACTTGGCCGTGTAGCATATGTCACTATACCCTACAGGATTGGCACGACCTACTACACGGCCTGGTACACGGGCGTGTGTGGCTATTTTTAGGGCACACGGGCTTGTGTGTTGGCCGTGTAACCCAAGTCAGAGAGTTACGCAGGGTCAGACACGGGCTGGGACACGACCATACGATTCTATTTCGAATATCCACACGGCCTGTGACACAGGTGTGTCTTTAGCCGGGTGAGACACACGGCCGAGCCACATGGGTGTGTTTCCCCTATTTTTGGGAAAATTTTCTATGTGTTTCAAAAGTTTCTAAAGTTACCAGTTTAGTCCCGAACCACCCCGAATGCATGTTTTGGGCCTCGTAGGCTCGTATTAGGGATAATGTGATTGAGTTTGAATGATGAATGCATGAGATTTAAAAATGTATGTGAGATGAATGTTTAATTGTTTTATAAGTCCAATAATGCTCCGTTACCCTATTCCGACGTTGAATATGGGTGAGGGGTGTTACACCTCAGGTTGTCAGTTTTTAGGCTTTGGAATCACTCTTGTTTCTTTTGCGTTGAATTCATATCAGTGTGTAACAAAAAACTGATTTTCTGTGAATTGCGAACGTTGAAAAAACATAGCTTTCGATGCCACACGGCCGTGTGGTAGGTCATGTGTCAGGCCGTGTAACTCACTGTTTTCAAGTTTGAGGCACATGGGCTAGGGATACAGATGTGTGTCCAGGCTGTGTAACTCATTGTTTTGGATTTAGGGTCACACAGGCTAGGGACAAGAGCGTATGGCCAGGTCATGTAACTTACTGTTTTGGATTTAGGGTGACATGGGCCAGAGAAACAGACGTGTGTTTAGGTCGTGTGAGGGGTTCTGAGTCACACGGGCATGTGCTTGGCCGTGTGCCAAACTGTGTAACTCACTGTTTTGAGCTACATGACCATGTGTTGGGCTGTGTGTACCACACGAGCTAGCCCCCAGGCTGTGTGAATCCACACGGACGTGTGGCCTAAAAATAAAAAATTTCTCCTAGGGCCATAATCGTCATGCGGATCAAACGTAGGCCTACCGTAGGGTCTGTATGATCTTTATTAGACATTGAAACTGTTATCTGACAATCTGTCACTGAGTAATCTGTTATTCTGATATATATACATTTGTTATGAGATCTAATAAATTAGTGTGATTGCATTACATGATCATGGTTTGTAATTGTATTATTGTATACTTGTATCTGATATCAGTTAATTCTGCACTTGCATCGGGATATGGGACTGTATGAAGAAGGAAGTGAGGGCAGTTTAATAATATGCCAAATCCAATGGCTAAGCCACATATATTTTTAATTCTGGCGAATTATCTCATTCTGATCTGGCATTTATGTTGCAATTATTCTGAACGTGACATGCAGTCACTATACGATGTGTAGGGATAAATGGGTACTTGATACCCCATATGATGTGTAGGAATGGACGGAAATGGTGTGTAGCAATTAGGGGTAGGGATTTGAATTTGTATCTGAACTATTTTGCCATTGTATCTGATATCTTCTATTTCTGTATCTATTTTGAGAATTGACTGACTAAAGACCAACTGAAATCACAGCTGTTATATTACTATTTTATTTAGAATATAAGTTACACACTAAGTAAAAACTCATTTAGTCTGTTTGGATTACAGGTAATCCACAGGCTTAGGCGGGTCGACGTGGCAAGAGCTCGGTCAATTCCCTATAGTTATATTACCTTTTTTATTATTATTATAAACTTATACTATTGTGTGTCATTTTGGATTACGTCTTGAAGGTTTGAATATCTATGTTGATTTAACTAATTACATGATTTTTTTACTGTTGATTCTAGTAGAAAAAGGTTGGTTTATTCTAATATGAATTGATGTAGCCTCTAGGCTTGGTCTAAACTTCTAGGCTGGGTAAGGGGTGTTACAAAAACTCTAAAGATGCAAGACAATGATACCATGTTTTAGTTCTATGCAAAGCTGTATGACATCAAAAATTAGGATTTTGTTCTTGGTGAAGAATACTCAAAATCGAAGCTAGTAAAAAAAGTGCTTCAATCTTTGCTTGAAAAATTCGTAATCACGCTGATTACTATTGAGGAGGCAAAGGAAATTGATAGTAAGATAGATGAATTTGTTGGTTCATTACAAACATTTGAGATAAATCTCAATGAGACAAGAAATAGCAAAGTTAAGGTTGAAAACAACATTGCATTGCAAATTACAACCCAGTTGCAATTGAGGGTAAAAAAGGGTGATATTGGTTTGTTTTGATTAGATTTTTGGATATTTTAAATTGTCCATCATAATCTAGTTCAGTTCAATTCTCGATTTTTCCATATTATTTTTTTGGACTTTAGACTTATTTTGACAATTTAGCTTTGTTTTATAGCTTTTGAATATTATTTGACAAAATTTCAAAGATTTTTCATAATTATTTCTAAAAACAATCATTTTTAAAAACATTTAAGTTATTTTCACTATTTTAAATATAAAATTTTATTTTTATATCATAAATAATTACAAATCTAATAAAATAGAACTAAATTCGATTTCAAATAACAGGGATTTTTTAACTTACATTCCATAAATCGTTCAAACACCTTAATTGAGGTCAATTTTTAATTTTTTTTCCTCATCCCTCAGTGAAATTACCGTTTGGTACTTAATTCGGATAAAAAAGGATAGAAACTAAATATTGAAACTAAAATTACGTAACAAATGGCTTAATCACTCGTTTTTAAACCAACAAGAAATTGTTTGTATGATAAAATCAACTGAACACAACAATGAATCTACAACACCTACACCTAGTGTAATAGAAAACATAGGGGAAATGGTAATAACAGTTTAACAACATGTAAAACAAACTAGAACCGAAAAAAATAAAAGGGGAAAGGAGAAGTAGGTCAAGAAGCTAAAAATGAAAACTTAACTATTTTATTTCTGTAATTGATGCTAATATGGAGGATAAAATATATATGGGAAATTGTTTGATTCAATGAAGTTTTTTAGATTCTATAAACAAAATAATGGTTTGACAAGTATATTGTAGGATGTAGTAAAAATAAAAATTTAATTATATAAATAAATGTGACACTTGTCACACTTTAAGCCTGCAAGTGGAGTTTTTTAGACTCTATTAATGGTGTATCAAATAATTAACATATACATATAATAAAATATTTTTAAAGAAAAAGAAAATATATAACATCTTTTAAGTTATCTTTCACAACTCAAGAAGAGGACGGAGATAATGAACAATTGATGAGTCACTTAACTAACTAAAATCACGACAAAGGCAAGCGCACCTATCAAATAGTAGTATAACTATGGTGAGCCGGGAATATCGTATCCACGAGGACTAAAAGTACTAGTAATTACTATTTTTTTATTATTTAGTCGATAAATTGAATGAATTATTTTTAATCTAAAATTAACTAAACTAATTACTAAGAACGCAATAAAGAGCGAATTGGGAAAATATTTGAAGAAAACCAATGAGATAGACAATACCCAGGAAAGAATCCACCTAGACTTCACTTATTATTCTGAATCTAAATTAAACGATTTATTCACTTGTGCCTTAATCCGTAGAAATCCCTAAATTATGTTAATATCTCTTTCGAGAGTAAGAACAACTGACTCTAGGTTGATTAATCGAAATCTCTTTCTAATTAAAACCCCTATTGTTGTATTAACCCGATCTTTGGATTCCCCTATTAGATTTGACTCTAATCCGGTAGATTTATGTCATCCTATTTCTAGAATTGCATCCAACTCCACTCAATTATTTCAGATCTACTCTTAAACAGAGACTTTTGCTCCACTAAAATAAGCACATCATACTTGAATTAATATCCTGAAAATATTAAAGAAAGAAATAAGCATACATAATTGAGAACAAGAATCAAATTTTATCATGTAATTCAGAAAATCAAATAATAAGATCCATCATATGTTTCATCTTTCCTAGGTATCTAGGGAATTTAGTTCATAATCTAGGATGGAAACATCTTAAAATTAGAATAACAAGACATAAGAAACCCAATAAAACTTCGAAGGAAATTTGAATGGAGATCTTCAATCTTGAAGGAGATCTGTTTCTGAATTGATTCCGACGGCGTTTTTCGAGTAATTTCTTCATTCTACTCTGTTTCCCCCTTTAGTCCTCTTATAATATGTATTTATAAACTTTAGAATGCTTAGAAGCCCTAAAAATTGGGTTTTTCCGTGCAAAAGAGAAGCAAGGTTTGAAATCGACACGAGCTGGTACATGGGCATGTGGTCAGATCGTGTGGCTCACACGAGTGCATGCCCAGCCCGTGTGGTTCCTGAAAACAACTCTTTTTGTTTGATTTTGGCTTGTTTTTCGTTCCTTTCACTTCCCTATGCTCACCTAAGTATATAAACATAAATTTAAAGGATTAGGAACATCAAATTCAATAATTCACATAATAAATCATCCAAAAGCATGCCAAACATGGGATTAAAACATGTTACTTTTATGGTTTATCAACAATCTTATAAATCCCTAATTTTCTAGATAGTTATTAATAAAATAAAAATTAATAATGATGTTGAACCTCATGTGATGATATGATGGTCAAGAGTGTTCACCGCCCCAAGTGTGGCCTAGGTTCTAGTTGCGTTAGTTGCGTTTACACCAAACAATTCAAGAGAGAAAACCAAAGAAGCAAGTAAAATCTTGGAAATTTGTACAATTAATATTTTGACAGCAAATGATTTGATATGCAAATCTATTTCCCATGATGGAACCAATTCTATTCGGGTTCTACACATACTAATGTCACGGGCTTAGATTTTTCTTACGCAATCCATTTGGCCTTTGTATGCCCCAAAACCCAGCCTAGAAGTTTAGACCAAATCCTGGAGGTTACATTGGCCACCAAAAGTGGCAGAAACAAAAACTTTAATTTAAACCAAGAAAACCTTTTTGTTCATTATGTTTGAAACAATATTAAAGCGGCGTCAAACATTCATAAATAAATCCACAGTTTCTAAAGTTCAGTCTATAGTTTGTATAATCGTCTTACAAATTGACTTAAAGTTTACCGTATAAAGCTTATGAGGTTCTACTTAAACCGAATCAAACTATATCTGTTTAAGACATCCAGTACGCCGAGTCCAGCTATAAAACACGAAAATTACCTGAAAGGAAAGACATTATAGAAATGAGCTACGCAAGCTCAGTGTGAATCCGAAACATAAACAGATGTCAAAAGCCGAAGTGACACAATAATTGCTTCAGACACACATATGTATAAAAATATCACTTACGAAAATCTCAATCGATATGTCAAATACATTATCGAACCACAGAAATGATGATCCAGTCATACGCAATAATCAGAACATATCACATGACATTAACTATATTGTCCGTAACCAAAAGGTCACACAAACAGACAGAATGTTCTGACAAGCAGACGTATATTCAGATGCGAACGGATACACAATTCAAAATCCCACCCCACCAACCAAACACCACTTCTTCCATCCAACACACCACATAAAGGCTATGGTAGGCCCGTCCACCAAGCACACCTCATAGAACCATAATAGGTTCATCCACCTTATACACCACAACGTGAAACTATGCCACTTGAGTAACTATATACAGCTAAGCTGATATACGTATAGGATAGTACAGCAATTCGCTGTACAAAAGTATCGTAGTTAAAACTACTAAGTTTGTCTTCCTTCTCTTCATAGCTAGATCCCAAAATTTTCATGCTATGCAACAATGCACACATTATATAGACAATATACAGAAACAAACATTAACATCTCCAGTTAAACATATTCAGATTTGATCACACTTCTATTCTAATATTCAGTTATGACAACAATAATAAACTCATACTTTTTTATCACATAAACGAGCAATAAAATTAAAGCCCATAAACACACATATATACACGAACCAAACTAAACCAAGTCCCAAACACACGTATCGAGGCTTGGCTAAGGGTTGGATTACACAGAAACATAAAACAGATAGTTTATGACTTAAAATAAAAATTCTACGAAATAGGGCCATATGGCCGTGTGCCCCAGCCGTATGGAAGTGCCTAGGCCGTGTGGGGTCTACACGTCTATGTGAAGGCCACACACGCCCGTGTGGAGGGGACACACACCCGTGTGAGCAGCCTATGTAATTCACTGTCCAAAAATGCCAAACATAAAGAGTAGAGGAGACACGGCCGTGCGAAGATCTTACACGCCCATGTGGTCAGGCTGTGTGGCACCAAAACTTGCCCAAAAACCATAATTCCAAATTTCACACGGCCGTTTAAGCCACCCATGTGGGGCACACGCCCGTGTGGCCACCCGTGTGGTCACGAAACCACACCGAAACAACCTAAAATTTGTGTTTTTGACAACAAAATGATCCTCATCCCTTCAAAATCCGGAAACATATTGAAATATGTAGAATATCATGCAATCCCTCAATAACTCAACACTTAAAATCAACAGTTTCAGAAACACTCCTTAAATCGAAATTGCAACAACAAGGCTTAACTGTTTCGCCTCCACAAGACTATTCTGACTCATATCCGATAACACGAAACACGCAAGTGCAATCTCGTTTAACGGAACAATAAATAAAAATTGTGTAAAACAGAAGAAGCAAGAACAAACAAAATTGAAATTGAAAGGAATAGAAAAAGAGGAACTATAGGGAAGAAAATGAATAAAAATAAAAATGAAGAACGTAAACTTATTTTCTATTTTAAAGTTAACTTCCCCTTTTAAAAGAAAATAAAATAACATAAAAACAAATAAATATTAAAAACACTCATAGGGATTCGAACACGAGACTTAGAGATACACTAACACACAACTAACCGCCAGACCAGCAGACCCATTCTAACATTGAAACGCGAAACTAAACCCAAGCATTCAACCCATTCACTGACCATAACTACAAATATCAAAACTTCTAACCCCAGATTTCGGGATGTTATAGCCTTAGGCAGTTTCTTCAATCTAAAATTTCCTAAGTCAGCCTAACTCCCAACAATAGAGGATTCAACAGAATTCCTCTAAGGCACCCACAAAGAACAAGCGAAAGTTTTGAGTGAATGCTCTTAAAATTCTATTACTCACTGAATGAAATACAATGAGGGGAAGAGGCCTCTATTTATAGTTGAGCCTCCCCAAAATCAATGGTAAAGATCAAAGTTGTAACACCCTTAACCCGTAGCTGTCGCTAGACTAGGGTTAAGAGGTATTACCGAATGAATCGAAACATTATATAGTCAAATCATAGTCATCATTCAAAAAACATAGTATAACAGCCAAACATCCTCACAGAGTACCTTATTAAGGTGAACGAGACCTTAAATATGCTTTGGAGAAAGTTCGGGATTAAACCGATCTCATATAAAATTTCTATAAACTTAACAATTTTTTTTTTAAGTTACAAAGGTCATATGCCTGTGTGAACAGACCGTGTGCCTCACACGGCATTAGACACGCCCGTGTGTCTAGGCCGTGGCAAAACAGAGCATACATACTGATTTGTCCACACGGCCACAAGAACATCCATGTGCATTGGCCATGGTCGAAACTAACTTCGGTCACACTGCTAACCACATGCCCTTGTGTCTAGGCTGTGCCTGAGACTGACTTAAAATTGTAAGACTACCCTAGGGGACACGCGGCCGTGTAACATAGCCGTGTGTCACACATAGCTGAGACACACGCCTGTGTCTCTACCCGTACAGACAAAATAGGCAATTTGCATAGCCAATTTGCCACCCTAAATTCCTGAACTCAAAGCAATCAATTTGAAACCATTACATCACATCAATAGGCAGCCAAACATACCAAATCATATACATTTATGCCATCTATACATAACCATTTCAATTACCCAATTTCATAATCAAAACATAACAAAATCACATACCAAACTCATTCATTCATACATGTCATTATCCCAAATTTTTTTTCACATCCATTCTCATATCAAAATCATATCATTTCAATAACTAATTCACATAACTAACTTACCAAATTGACCATTTCTCATTTGGCCCTTTTATGCATATCATATTGGAAATATTGCATCACATAGTTTATACTCAAAAGTTATTCATAAACACAACCAAAACAAAGCCATATCACATGGCTAAATAATCACAACTCAAAAACATATCTCAATTTAATTGGACTAAACATGCCATATTTAAATATTTACATTTTCAAAAAGTACCAAAGATAAGTTTGATAGTGTGATGATGACCCTCAGACGATCCCCGAGCTCCTAGTAGCTTCGATATTTAGAAACAATTGTAAAACACACAAAGTAAGCTTTTAAAAGCTTAGTAAGCCATATACAAATAAATTTATCACATTCATAATTCTAAACCAACTCATTCATGAAGCTCATGGAAAATACAATCACATCTCCATATGTCTCATATATCTCATTTGATCGTAATTCAATTACATATATCATATGTCCACAAATGTACATATACTTACCTTTCAATCTCAAACATAATATACATTTCAAACGTACCTAAATTGGATACACATTCATGTATTCATTTGTTTCTCGGAATACTCGTTGAACCGTACGAAATCAAATAAGATACGCGGATAACTCAGAAAGCTCGAACAATGCCAATGTCCCAGACGTGGTCTTACATGCAAACCAATATCGATGCCACTGTCTCAGACAGGGTCTACGATGTCGATGTCTAGACATGGCCTTACACGTAAATCTCAAATCGATGACTACGTCCCAGACGTAGTCTTACACGAAATCACATATCGAAAATCCTATGTCATGACATGTATCCTAACTATTCCTATAGTTCGTACGGGACTTTTCAGACGTTGCCACATTATCGAAACTTTCTCAGATTTCTTATATTCAACTCAAATATCCATTCATCAAAATTCATTAACATATAAGCAATAATAGTTCAATTCAAACACATTTATTTGTATATCAACTTACCTCGTACGGAAATAAACGGAAACAAATGGATATTTAATGACTTTTGACTTTTCTAGATCTAATTCTGTTTTTTTTTCTTGATTTAAACAAATTCAAATTTGACTTATTCAATTTTACATTCATTCAAATCAATCCATATACACATATTTAGGGTATTTTACAAATTAGCCCTCACATTTTTACATTTTAACACTTTAGTCCTTAATTCATAAAATCACAAAATATGCATAATTTCCTTGCACACATGTCTAGCCAAATTTTCCTTTAGCTCATATAAGCCCACATATTTCATTTATTTCATATTTTAGCCCCTCAATTTCTCATTTTCGCAATTTATCCCAACATACTCAAATTCATCAAAATTCAAAGACAAAACATATTAACCCAACACATATCTTTCATTTTCCATCAACTAACATCACAAAGCTCACCATTTTATCAATGGCATAATTCAAATTGATCATCAAATTCAGAAATTGAGACATGGGCTTGATAGATTACCAAGCAACAATCACAAAAACGTAAAAATTATCGAAAACAGATCAAAACACATACCTAAATTCAAGTTCAAAGTGATGAAACCCTAAAACAAGAATATGGCTTCTTCTTTCTTTGTAAATTCGGCAAAATGGTGTAAGATGACAACCAAAATCCATTTTGTTTTATTTAATCAACATTATTAATTAATTTACAATTTTAACCTTTGTCTAAAACATTATAATTCATCCATATCCCACTAACCATGGTCAAATTACATAATAAGGACCTAAAAAATAATAAATCATAACAAGTAGGCACTTTTAACAAATAGAAAGCCACTTTTGTATTTTATGCGATTAAGTCCTTTTATCAAATTGGGCACACAAACAATAAAATTTTCACACGAAATTTTCACAGATGTCAATTCACACATTTTAAGCAAGGAAAATAATATTAAAATATTTTTCTGACTCGAATTTGTGGTCCCGAAACTACTATTCTAACTAGGGTCTAAACTAGGCTGTTACAACTCTCCCCTCTTAGGGATTTTTATCCCCGAAAATCTTACCATTGAACAGATTCAGATATTGTTGTCTTATAGTATCTTCGGGCTCCCACGTAGCCTCTTCAACACCTTTTCGATGCCACATTACTTTTATTAACGGAATTTTCTTATTTCTTAATTCTTTAATCTCGCGAGCCAAGATACGGATCGGTTCTTCTTCATAGGTCATATCGAGCAGAATTTCAATCTCAGATAAAGAAATCACATGCAGAGTATCAGATCTATATCGTTGAAGCATCGATACATGAAATACATTATGAATCTTTTCTAGCTCAGGTGGTAATAATAATCTATGTGCAACTGGCCTAATAATCTGAAATTGAACGATGAACCTCGGACTCAATTTGCCTTTTCTACCGAATCTGAGTACTTTCTTCCACGGAGATACTTTCAAAAACACTTTATCCCCGATTTCAAACTCAATATCTTTTCGTTTCAAGTCTGCGTAAGATTTCTGACGATCTGGCGCTGCTTTCAGACTATCCCGAATCACTTTCACTTTCTGTTCAGTCTCTTTAATCAAATCGACCCCGTGAATCTTATTCTCATTAAGCTCTGACCAATTCAATGATGTACAACATTTTTTTCCGTATAAGGCTTCGTACGGTGCCATTCTAATGCTCGATTGAAAATAATTATTATACGCAAATTCAATCAATGCCAGATATTGTTCCCACGTACCTTCAAACTCAAGAATGCAACATCTCAACATATTCTCAAGAATCTGAATAATCCGCTAGACCATCCGTTTACAGGTGAAAAGCAGTACTGAAGTGCAATTTCGTACCTAAAGCATTTAGCAGTTTCTTCCAAAACCTCAGAGCGAATCTTCGATCTCTATCTGACACGATAGACAATGCACCCCGTGTAATCTCACATTATCAGAAATATATAACTTAGCTAATTTATCAAGCGAGTAGTCAGATCGTACCGGAATAAAATGAGCTGATTTTGTCAATCGATTAACCACAACCCAAATCGCATCTTTCTTTCTCGGAGATAGGGGCAAACCCGAAACAAAATCCATCATTATTTTATCCTATTTCCACTCCAGAATCATAATCGGTTGTAACAAACCAGATGGCACCTGATGTTCAGCTTTAACTTGCTGACAAATCAAACATTTTGAAACAAAGTCAGAAATATCTCTTTTCATTCCAGGCACCAGTATAGCTGTTTCAAATCATTATACATTTTTGTACTCCCCAGATGAACAGATAAATGACTATTATGAGCTTTGCTCAAAATCATCTAAATTAACTCTGGATTTCTCGGAATACAAATTATATCTTAGAATCTCAAACAATCATCATTATCAACTTGAAATTCTGAATCAGGGTTCAAAAACACATTGAGCTCATTTTGCTATAATCTCATTATCAACCATCTAAGCTACACGAATCTGTTGAATAAATAACGATCTCGCTTTCAATTTAGCTAAAAACGAACCATCATCAGACAGAACCAAATAAGTACTCGTTGCATGCAAAGCAAACAAAGATTTCCTGCTTCAAGCATCAGCAACAACATTTGCTTTTCACAGATGATAATATATAACAAGCTCGTAGTCTTTTAGCAATTCTAGCCATCTTTTCTGTCGCAAATTCAAGTATTTCCGAGTCATCAGATTTTTCAGGCTTTTATGATCTGAAAACACGTGACATTTTTCACCAAACAGATAGTGACGCCAAATCTTCAAAGCAAACACAATCGCAGCTAACTCAAGGTCGTGCGTCGGATAATTCTTTTCATGTAGCTTTAACTGTCTCGAGGTATAAGCTATGACTTTTCCTTCTTGCATCAAAACACAGCCCAGATGGTTCAATGAAGCATCACTATAAATGACAAATTCTTTACCTGATTCTGGCTATACTAACACTTGAGCTTTAGTCAATAAGGTTTTCAACTGATCAAAATTTTTTTGACACTTTTCAGACCATTCAAATTTCACATCTTTCTGCAGCAATTTCGTCAACGGAGTCGTGATCATAGAAAAGCCTTTTACGAACCGTCGTTAATAACCAGAAAGTCCTAGAAAACTGGGACTTCAGAAACATTTCTCAGAGGCTTCCAATCCAAGATAGCTAAAATTTTGTTCAGATCAACTCGGATACCTGACGCTGATGCAATATGTCCTAGAAAACTGACTTCACGCAACTAGAATTCACATTTACTGAACTTTGCAAATAACTGTTTATCACACAAAGTCTATAGCACTATTATCAAATGCTCAGTATGCTCAGATTCATTAAGGAATATATCAAGATGTCATGAATGAATACGAAAACAAATCGATCTAAATACGATCTGAAAATTTTGTTCATCAAATCCATAAAAATAGTAGGTGCATTCGTTAATCCGAAAGGCATAACTAAAAATTCATAATATTCGTAACTCGTTTAAAAAACAGTTTTCGAAATGTTTGAATCGTTTACTCTAAATTGATAATAACCCGATCTCAAATTTATCTTTGAAAACACGGTAACTCCTTTCAACTGATCAAACAAATAATCAATTCTAGCCAGAGGATATTTGTTCTTGATAGTCACTTTGTTCAATTGACGATAATCAATGCACATTCTTATCGTGTCGTCCTTCTTTTTCACAAACAGAATAGGAGCACCCCAAGGTGAGAAACTCGGTCTTCTGAATCCTCTATCAGTCAACTCCAGCAACTAAGACTTTAATTCTTTTAACTCGGTCGGAGCCATTCTATACCGAGCTATCGAAATCGGAGTAGTCCCTGACACTAATTCAATGCCAAACTTAGCCTTTCGGATCAGTGGTAAACCCGATAACTCATCAGGAAACACATCAAGGAATTCACAGACAACAGGCACTGATTCAATTTTCTTTTCTATCACTTTCGAATCAATCACATAGGCAAAGTAGGCTTCACAACCCTTTTTCACATATTTCTGTGCTAACATTGAAGAAATCACTGCCGACAAACCATTTAGATCCTTAGACTCAGTCCGAATAATCTCATCATTCTGACATCTCAAATCGATCGTCTTTCTTTTGTAGTTCACAATGGCATCATGCAATGTTAGCCAATCCATACCCAGAATTATATCGAACTCGTTGAATGGTAATAACATCAAATCAGTCGAAAAACATGAATCTAGAATCATCAACTGACAATTCTTACACACTTTTTCAACCATAACACATCGGCCTAAGGGGTTCGACACTCTAATTACGAATTCAGTAGACTCTACAGGCAAAGTCTTACTGCGCACTAAGTTCATACATAAATAAGAATGAGTTGATCCTAGATCTATCAATGCATTTACAGAAGTATCATAAAGAGTGAAAGTACCTGTGATAAGATTTGGAGATGAAGCCTCTTCGTGAGTGCGAATAGTATAAGCTCTAGAAGGTGCACGAGCCTCAGATCTAATAGCTGTGTCTTTAGTCATTCTCTAGCTACCACTCACATTACCCATGTTTCTGGGTGGTTTACCTCGAGCTGAAGTGTTACTCGGTCTCGAATTTTGTGTAATCTCTTGTTCAACAAACTCAGGACAATCTCGGATAAAGTGATCTAAAGATCCACATTTAAAACAAGCTCGATTGTACAGTCTAAAATTGTCGGGATGTTTTTTACCATAATGTCTACACTCGGGTCGATCAGATCTGACATTTTCGACACTAGCAATCGAAGTAGCTGGAGCTCTAAAGCTTGAATGTGATCTAGTACTTTGACCGGGAGCAGGCGCATTACTCGTAATATCGTCAGCTACGGCTCGTTCAGGATCCATTTCCTATACAAAAATACATTTTCATTGTCAGGAATTGATAACAAAAACTTGATCGCAAGGTTTCGTGATAGGTTTTAAATATTTATAATTACTCGTTCTTGGACTAACTATTATCGCGATGTAGGCAAGTGTACCTATCAAATAGTAGTATAGTTTTAGCAAGACCAGATTGTCGAACCCAAAGGAACTAAAAGTACTAGTAATGACTGTCTTTTTATTATCTAACCTAAGAATAAAGAGGTTTTGTTTTAATTAACTAATTATCTAAACTAAGAACTCACAGAGAAAAGAATTGGGGAATTGCTTTTGGGAAAATTGATTGAATGAAGAGAATACCTAAGGAAAAATCCACCTAGACTTTACTTGTTATTCTGGCTCCGAATCGGACGATTTATTCATTCAAATTGTTCCGTAGAGATCCCTAAGTTATGTTATTATCCCTATTCAAGACTAATAACGTCTAATCCCTAGATTGAATAACCGAGACTTTTCTCTAATTAACACTCTAGGTTTGCATTAACTCGATCTATGGATCCCCTTATTAGGTTTCACCCTAATCCGGTAAAATCTTGTCACCCTATTTCTAGGCGCGCAATCAACTCCGCTTAATTATGACAAAAGTACTCTTAGACAGGGTCTATTCCTCATCTGAATAAGAGCATGTATTGAATCAGTATCCTGGGATATCAAAACAAGAATTAAGAACACATAATTAAGAACAAGTTAAATATTTATCATACGATTCAGAAAATAATAACAAGATTCGTCTTAGATTTCATTTCCCCTTAGGTATTTAGGGGTTTTAGATCATAACTAAATAAGAAAACATCTCAGAAGAATAAAGAATACAAAACATAAAGAAAACCCAAAACTCCTGAAGGAAAATTTAGGAGAGATCTTCAGTCTTGATGATGAATCCGGCTTCTAAGATGGATCAATCGGCTTCCTTGGAGTAATTCCTTACCCCTTATTCTCCGCCTCATTTTTCTTCCTCCTCTAGGGTGTATTTATAGGCTTTGGAATGCCTAGAAGCCCCCAAAATTAACCTTTTCCGAATTAGACTCAACTTGGGCTCGACAGGGACACGCCCGTGTGCGATTACTTCAGGCCGTGTTTGAGCCTATTAAAATGGCACGGACGTGTGCTATACCGGTGTGAATTGTGCTTCAATTCTGCCAGATTGACACAGCCGTGTGGTCTGCCCGTGTGAAGAGGTCCAGGCCGTGTTGATTTCGTACTTTGGCCCATTTTCTCTATTTTTTCTCCGTTTCTCGTTCCTTTCACTCTCCTATGCTCTCCTAAGTATAAAACATGAAATTAAAGCATTAGGAGCATGGAATTTACCAATTCTAATGAGAAATCATCCATAAAATGCATTAAACATGGGGTCAAAATATGTATAATTTACGGTTTATCAGGAATCATCACACTATCGCAGTTCATATATCTGGGTATGCTATGTTAGTCCTAGAATTGACTATACCGTAGCTGTTTTACCAATAAAATATAACACCCCTAACCCGTAACCATCACTCGACCAGGGTTAAGAGGTATTACCGAACGAATCCGAACATTTTGTAGTCAAATCACAGTCATCATTCAAACCTCATAGCATAACAATCAAACATCCTCACAGAGTCCCTTACTTAGGTCAACGAGACCTTAAACATGCTTTGGAGAAAGTTCGGAACAAAATCGATCTCATATAAAATTTCTAGAAAACTTAACAATTTTTTTTCTAAGTTACAAAGGTCATACGCCCGTGTGAACAGGCCGTGTGCTTCACACGGCATTAGACACGCCCATGTTTCTAAGGCATGGCAAAATAGAGCATACATACTAACTTGTTCACACGGCCACAAGACACACCCGTGTGCTTTGGCCATGGTCGGAATTGACTTGGGTTACACGGCTAACCACACACCCATGTGTCTAGGCCATGCTCGAATTGATCGTAATTCAATTACATATATCATATGTCCATAAATGTACATATACTTACCTTTTAATCTCAAACATAATATACATTTCAAACGTACTTGAATTGGATACATATTCACGTATTCATTCGTTTCTAGGAATGCCCGTTGAATTGTATAGAATCAAATAGGATACGCGGATAGCTCAGAAAGCTCGTACAATGCCAACGTCCTAGACGTGGTCATACATGTAATCCAATATTGATGCCACTGTCTCAGACAGGGTCTTACACGAAATCAAATACGATGCCGATGTCCCAGACATGGTCTTACACGTAAATCTCAAATCGATGCCAACATCCCAGACGTAGTCTTACACAAAATCACATATCGAAAATCCTATGTCATGACATATGTATCCTAACTATTCCTATAGTTCGTACGGGACTTTTCGGGCGTTGCCACATTATCAAAACTTTCTCGGATTTCTTATGTTCAACTCAAATAGCCATTCATAAAAATTCATTAACATATAAGCAAAAATAATTCAATTCAAACACATTTATTTGTATATCGACTTACCTCGTACGAAAATAAACAGAAACGAACGGCTATTCAACGACTTTCGACTTTCTCCGATCTAATTCTTTTTCTTTGGTTCTTGATCTAAACACATTCAAATTTGAATTATTCAATTTTACATTCATTCAAATCAATCCATATACACATATTTAGGGCATTTTAAAAATTAGCCCTCATATTTTCACATTTTAACACATTGGTCCCTAATTCATAAACACAAAATATGCATAATTTCCTTTCACACATGTCTAACTGAATTTTCCTTTAGCTCATATAAGCCCACATATTTCATTTATTTCACATTTTAGCCCCTCAATTTTTCATTTTTGCAATTTAGCCTAATATACTCAAATTCATCAAAATTCAAAGACAAAACATATTAACCCAACACATATTTTTCATTTTCCATGAACTAACATCACAAAGCTCACAATTTCATCAATGGCATAATTCAAATTCATCATCAAATTTAGAAATTGAGACATGGGCTTGATAGATTACTAAGTAACAATCTCAAAAACATAAAAATTATCGAAAATGATCAAAACACATAACTAAATTCAAGCTCAAAGTGCTGAAACCCTAAAACAAGAATATGGCTTCTTCTTTCTTTGTAAATTCGGCAAAATGGTGTAAAATGACAACCAAAATCCATTTTGTTTTTTTAATCAACATTATTACTTAATTTACTATTTTAACCTTTGTTTAAAACATTATAATTCATCCATTTTAAGGTCATTTATGATCAATCCAACTAACCATGGTCAAATTACATAATAAGGACCTCAAAAATAATAAACCATAACAAATAGGTACTTTTAACAAATAGAAAATCACTTTTGCATTTTACGTGATTAAGTCATTTTATCAAATCGGGCACACAAACGATAAAATTTTCACACAAAATTTTCACAGATATCAATTCACACATTATAAGCAAGGAAAATAATATTAAAATATTTTTTGACTTAAATTTGTGGTCCCGACACCACTATTCCAACTAGGGTCTAAATTGGGCTGTTACAAAAGTACATGAATGGTTGAGATTAAATGCTATCTACAAATCAAATCTTTAATATTACAAAATCATATCTTTTAAAGATTACATATTATATCTAGGATTACATATCTTTAAAGATCACATTCAATATTTGCCAAGCTTTGTAGATGGGACCTCACTCTCTCTAAGCAACGAGCTAGTCTGGTTGGGCCAAATGACCTCCTTTGAACATGATGGATCACACAAGTGTGCTATGATTGCGGGTTCCAATGTGCAACCCATGACATTCTCCCCCACCTGTTCTAGCGATGCCCTTATTGCGTCCTCCTCATGCAACTGTTCTATATTTCCTTGGAACTGCCACAATGCTTCAGCAAGTCCCTAACTCGCTTCACTGTCGGGAAGTCCCTTCTATCGAACTAAGTATTCATGCCGTGATTGATAGTACTTTCTTTTGATCATACGATCTACCTCGATGTTTTCAACTTCATGATCGTAAGAGACCTTTACCCTAGTTGATGCTTGTTTGGACTTGCCTAATTTGGATCCTCTTGATCCTCATAGAATGGCTTAAGCATGCTCACATGAAACACTAGGTGGGCTTTGAGCTTTTCTGGAAACTCAAGCTTGTAGGCCACATTGCCTACTCTCTTCACAACTCGAAAGGGTCCCTCATACCATCACACAAGCCCCTTGTGCAAACCATTTTGTCACAAAATCAAGTGTAGTTTAGCAAGGACTAAATCACGCACCTAAAATTGCACATCTCTTTGATTCTGATCCGCCCATTTCTTGTTGCACTTACTTGCCTTGTGTAGACAAGCTATAGCTAAGTCATTCTTCTCTTACCAATCCTTCGCAAATCGATAAGCTATTGGATTCGGTCCTGTATACCCTGTCATAATAGCGTTGAGTGTGAGTGGTTGTTGTCCCGTCATTATCTTGAATAGACTTTGATTTGTGGCCTTACTTCACTGAAAGTTGTATGAAAATTGGGTCACATTCAACAACTTTGGCCAGTCCCTTTTTGTGGCATTCACCTAGTGTCGAAGATATGTCTCCAACAACGCATTCACTCATTCAGTTTGCCCACTGTTTTGCATGCGAATGCTAGTGGAAAAGTTCAAGTCTGACCCCATCGACTTGAACAACTCCGTCTAGAACCGACCCGTTAATCGCCCATCTCGATCATTGATAATAGACACTGGTACTCCTCAATATTTCATCACATGTCTAAGGAAAAAATGAGCTGCCTCCTTAGCAAGGAACTCCTTGGTAGCTAAAATAAATGTTGCATAATTTGAAAACCTGTCCACCACAACAAGAATACTTGCAAACCCATCAGACTTAGGCAAACCAACAACAAAATCCATGGATACAGTCTCCTATGGTCTTTCCGGAATGGGCAAGGCTTGTAGCAAAGCGACCGAAATCTTTAACTCAACATTGTCTTGTTGGCATACTAGACAAGTTTTTACATAGGTCTCCATATCATCATCCATGTGAGGCCAATAGTAACAGTCCTCCAAAAGGGCTAAAGTGCAGTGCATTCCTGGATGGCCTACCCATATCAAGTCATGACACCCCTTCATGACTTCCTTGCGCAATTTCCCATACTAAGGTACATAAAAACGGTGCCCATGAGTGTATAAACACTCCCCCTCAAGCCAAAATCTTATTGTCTTCCCTTCCTTTGCAAGCTCAATAAAGTTTTTAGATATAGGATCATGGAACAATCCCTCTCGAATGCACTCCAATAAGGAACCATCTAGTTACTTGATTGTCACAAACTCTATTTTTCAGCTTAGTGCATCAGCCACAGCGTTGGCACTCCCCGGCTTATACTTCATCGTGAAATCAAACTCATCTAGGAAAACCTACTAACGAGCCTATTTGGGAGACAACTTTTTTAGATTAGAAAGTAACTATTGGCAACATGATTGATAAAGACCATGAATCTAGAACCCAGTAAATAATGCTTCCATGTACACAAGCAATGCACCACAGCGATTATATCCTTTTCTTAGACCGTATACCTCCACTCCATGTCATTAAGCTTTTGACTCTCAAAAGCAATTGGATGCCTATCTTGCATCAGTACTCCCCCAATGACATAATCTGATGCATCTGTGCATACCTCATATGGCTTCGAATAATTTAGCAAAGGAAGTACGGGCTCCCTCTTCATCACTTTCTTCAATTGGTTAAAGGCCTTCTCACATTGTGGATCCCAATCCAATGCCTTACACTATTTCAACATGTTCGTCAAGGGTACGGTAATTTTAGAGTAGCACTCGATGAAGCGTTGATAGAAACTTGCCTACTCAAGAAAAGATCTCAACTCCGTCACTTTGGTTGATGGCTACCACTCAACAATGGCCCAAATTTTTCTTTCATCCATCCGAATGTTGCCACCTCCAACAATGTGGCCTAGAAATGGTACCTCTCGTTGGGCAAATGAGCACTTCTCCTCTTTGACGAACAACTCATTTTCCCTAAAAGTTTGGAACAACTTCCTCAAATATTCGACATACTCCTTGAGTGACTTACTATACACCACAATATCATTAAGCTAAACAGCCACAAAACAATGTAGGAAAAGTTGAAGTACCTTATTCATTAGGGTGCAGTGTAACACTCCAAACTCGGCCTAGACGTTATGACTGAATTTGGCGATGTTACATGGAATGGGATTGAAATTGAATTTGTCAAGTTAAAACTATTCCGTTTATTAGCTTTTATTTACCTCTCGTCAACTTCAAAATTATTTTCTCTTTAATTTGATTCCTTTAAAAATATATACTGTAGCAGAAGCTTTTAAAATCGTGATGTTTAAAAAAAATCGTTCGCGTTTAGAAAAAACATTGTTTTAAATTAAACTGAGTTTTCGTTGAGTTTTGCATTTTAAAAGTCCATGAAAAATAGTTAAATCCAAAATAAAGGCAAACAGTCCAAAAGTCACAAATTACATTAAAAATAGAAAATAGAAACCATAATAAAATTAAAGTAGTTCAATAGACATGTGGTCACCGTTGAGTCCTCTGTCACACCGAACTGTCTAAGTCTAGGGATCACCTGTACAGATAAAATAGAAAGGGGTGAGTTTACGTAAACTCAGTGTGTAATCCCCACAGAAGACATGCATACAGTCAAAAAACAGTTATAGTCAAATGCTGTCTGGGGGCTAAACCCATCACATATTCAGATACAGTTTAGGCCTTAGCCCATTTAAATATATTTTCAGATATAAATTTGGCCTTAGCCCATCTCAGATACAGTATGCATACAGTAACATAAAATTAGTATCCTACCCATCAGCCTCTACACACCATCTCCGACCATCCCTACACACCAGGTGGGGTTTAAAACACCCACCCAGCCCTACACAACAAGTCGTACCGAATACGGTACATATCAATAATATTGTAGCTGAGCTGCTAGATAATAGGCATGAAAGTCTTTCAATACACTTCCTCCAGTAATCAATCATCCCACCCCAATGCAGATGCAACTAAACATGTTCAATGCAGACATATAGAAATACGTGCTCAAATGCTAGAATTAAGTTATCAATCATACATGCGGATTAGCAAACATGCATAAATTTTTCACATGTTCAATACATACATTATATGTTTAGGTCACACGATTTAGGGTCTAAGTAGTGGTTACCGACTCTACAGTAGGTTCACAGTCGACTTGGGTGACTCATGCAACCCTACAAAACATTTTATCTAAATGGGTCCATACGCCCATGTGGTTTGCCCGTGTGGCCCACACACAAAAACTGGCTTTGCCCATGTATATCACACAGCTTGGCCCAGTTATCACACACCCGTGTGGTCCACACGCCCAATTCAGTTTAGCCTATGTGGCCCACACGGCCACACCTCGACCATCACACGGCCGTGTCTTGTGTACGATCTGGCCTTTTTAGATCACACGGCCGTGTTGTTGTATACGGCCTACCACACGGGTAACCACACGCTCGTGTGGCATTGATAGTAGCTTTTTTTTAGCTTTTGCCGAAAGCTCCATTTCTGTGTTTCGAGTACACACCTAGTATCGTTTTGAAGTAAAAACACTCCCAGGGTCACTAGAACCTAAAATTGACCAATGAAATCTCGAATTAATCTCTCAAAACTACATTAAACTGAACTATCTAGTAAAAAGACTAGCCTTTGATTTACCAAAAACTCTTTCCTTAAAGCGAACAACGATGCTTACGAGAAATCTAGGCGCCGATGGAAAGCCTCTAGCCCTTAAACCTCTACTAAATATAAAACGAATTCCATTAAACCAAGATTCATTAACTAATGCAGGAAATGCACTCACCAACCTATTGATAACGCACCAAAAACGCCGAAATAACGAGACACGAAATATTGATCCAAAAAAATAAAAACCAGCAACGAAGGGAGGAAAAGAAGAATGAAAGAGAAAAGGAAAAGAAAAAGAATAATAGTAGGGAAACAAAAACTAACGTTAGAAGACTTGGGAAAAGATAAACAAATTTTTTTTTGAGATATCTTGATAACTCCCCACTACTTCACATCCTAACCACCCACTCTCAGTCTTTAAATCAATTGGAACTTTTTCAGTTGGACGAGCAAACTTAACTACCCACGCTCGCGCAGGGATTCGAACACAGGACCTTCAGCAACCTAACACTCAGCTTAACCACCAGATCAGCAAGCCCATTCTGATATGGTTTTATAAATAATTTAATATATGCCCACTGAGCAGAGATAGGGCTTAAATCCAAAAAAAAGACCCAAAAATTTGCTTAAGCTAAGGCTTGAACTTGGGACCTTACACACACACACAGAACACTTAACCACTAAAGTAGATAAACAGTTGTGTCACATTTCCACAAAAGCCAAAATAAAAATTTTGAGGCGTTACAACTCTACCCCTTAAAAGAAAGTTCGACCTCGAAATTTACCTGATCAGAATAGATGAGGATATTGCTGACACATTGAGTCCTCAGGTTCCCACGAGGCCTCTTCAACGCTATGATTCTGCCACATCACCTTCACTAATGGAATAGACTTCTTTTGAAGAACCTTTACATCGCGATCAAGAATCTGAATTGGCTCCTTCTCGAAGGTCAAATATGGCCAAACCTCAACCTCCTCAAAAGGGATAACATGAGTAGGATAAGAGCGGTAACGCCTCAACATCGAGATGTAAAATACGTCACAAATACGGTCTAGCTCTAGAGGTAAATCCAACTAATAAAAGACCGGCCTTCTTGTTTCAGAATTCGATACGACTCAGTAAACCTAGGGCTCAACTTGCCCTTGGGTCCAAATCTTAGAACTTTTTTTCCATGGAGAGACCTTGAGAAACACAAAGTCCCCACAGAATACTCAATCTCACACCTCTACAGATCTGCATAAGATTTCTGTCTATCAGAAGCTGCCTTCATTCGATCCCTAATCAGCTAAACCTTATCCTTAGTCTCGGAAACCAACTTAGGACCCAAACTCGACGTTTGCCCAGCTTAGTCTAACATAAAGAAGTATGACACTTACGACCATACAGAGCCTCATAAGGTGCCATCTGAATATTAGCTTGGAAACTGTTATTGTAGGTGAATTCGGCTAACCGCAGATAATCTTCCCAACTGTCTTGAGAATCGATAATACAACTCCTCAACATATCCTCCAGTATCTGAATCACCCTCTCAGATTGACCATCGGTCTGAGGATAGAATGCAATACTGGAGTCCAATCTTGAACCCAGAGCTTCATGTAATTTTTTGCAGAACTGAGACGTGAAGCGAGGATCCCTATAAAAAATGATTGAGGCCGGTACCTCATGCAGTCTCACTATCTCATAAATATAGAACTTCGCCAACTTCTGAAGTGAATAGTCGGTCCTTATTGGAATGAAGTGCACAGACTTGGTTAATTGATCCACGATGACCCAAACTGAATCCTTCTTTATGCGTGTTAGAGGCAACCCACTAACGAAGTCCATCGTTACTCGCTCCCACTTTCATAGCGGAATCTTAAACAGTTGCAGCAAACCTAAAGGTAATTGATGCTCCGCCTTAACTTACTGGCATGTCAGACATCGTACCACAAAATCAGTAACCTCCCATTTCAATCTCGGCCACCAGTACAGTTCCCAAAGATCCCGATGCATTTTATTCCCACTGGGATGCATAGCATAAGGGCTACTATGCGCCTCTCTCAGAATAGACTGCCTCAGATTAATATCATTCGATATACAAATCTGACTACGTAAATAGAGTACCCCATCAATATTCAGCCTAAAATCCGTAGTGCTGCCACTCTCCACTAGATGGAACCGAAAACCCAATGATTTATCCTTTAACTGCCTATCTCGAATCTGCTCTATCCATATCGGTTTAACCTGTAGCTCAGCCAACAAACTTCAATCGTCGAACAAATTAATTCAAGCGAGCATCGCTCTCAGATCAGTCATCACCCTATGGCTCAACGCATCGGCCACCACACTGGCCTTGCCAGGATGGAACTCAATAGTACAATCATAATCCTTAAGTAGCTCAATCTATCTACGCTACCTAAGATTCAACTCCTTCTGCGTCAAGAGGTACATAAGGCTTTTGTGATTAGTGTAGATAATACACCTCTCACCATATAGATAGTGCCTCTAGATTTTCAAAGCAAAGACTACGACGACCAATTCCAAATCATGCGTCAGATTGTTTCCCTCATACGTCTTGAGCTGACGAGACGCATATGTTACAACTTTATCATCCTGCATCAGAACACAACCCAAACCCACATGCGACGTGTCACTGTAAACCCCAAACTCCTTTCTAAGTTCATGCTGTATTAGAATAGGAGCCTCAGCTAGAATAGTCTTGAGCTTCTTGAAGCTCTCCTGCTGCAAATTAGTCCAGACAAACAAAATACCCTTACGTAGAAGCTTCGGAATGAGTCTGTTAGTGTTTGGGTCACGATATCCTCCCAACGAACGATAAAATATCCAGCATTCAGAGTGAGTTTGACAATACATGCCCGAGATGCGGTTTGGAGAAGAAGACTCTGATTCATGCTTTAAAGAACTATCCGATAGCTCGGGCGGTGTTGGAATATAGTGGCCTTAGTAATAACCTGCTGGAAGGGGATTATAATCAATGCATTGATTGGATTGAAGGTGCGGCGCGTCTGCTAGATAATAAGGCTTTGCCAGATATTATACTGTTCTTTGGAATGTTTAGAACAGTAAAAACAACCGTATCTTTAGTGGTGTAGATGAGGAGGCCAAGATGATTTGGGAGAGAGCTGCTTCTTTGAGCCATGATTTTCGCATCTTTAACCTGTTGGATAAACCAATGCTCCCTAGACTGGTTATGAAGAAAACCTGGCGAAAACCTCGACAAAGGGTGATAAAAGTTAATTTTGATGCCACTGTTAATGGGACAAAAACGTGTTACGATCTCGTAGCCAGATATCACGATGGCTTTGTCCTTGGCAGAAGGTTCGACACCATGGATAAAGATATACAAATCGAGTGGGCTGAGATGTTGGTGCTTGAAGAAAGTATTAGTTTTGCGCGGTCTAAAAGTTGGTCAAAGCTGGAGTTTGAAACAGATGATGTCAGCCTTGTTAACCATTTTAAAAATAAGAAGTTTGATTTAACGACTATAAGCCACTAGATCCAGGAATTGTTTAAATTGATGGATTTCTTTTGTTGTTTTAATTTTAGTTGTGCCCCTAGATGTTGTAACCAAGTTGACTTTCTTTGTAATTGGGCCATGACAAAAAATTGTACCATGGATTTTAATATAGATTATCCGACGGATATCCATAATCTTTTTTTTAAATGATGCAATAAATTGATTGTTGACCCTCGGGTCTTTTTATCAAAAAAAAAGTTAAAGACGCTACAATCAGTGAGAAACCTTCCACAAATCGCTGATAATAACTCACTAGACCCAGAAAACTACGAATCTCAGATACATTCTTAGGTTGTTTTTAATCCAGTACAGCTTCAATCTTCCTAGGATCGACTTAGATCCCCTCAGCAGACACTACATGCCCCAAAAAAGTGACTTCACAAAGCTATAACTCACACTTAGTTAATTTAGTGTACAGTTGCTTCTCACGCAGAATCTGAAGCACAATTCTAAGATGCTTATCATGCTCATCTTCAGTCTTAGAGTATACCAAAATGTCATCGATGAAGACCACGATGAACTGATCCAGATAAGGCTAAAATACTCGGTTCATCAGATCCATAAATGCAGCCGGAGCACTAGTCAACCTGAAAGGTATGACTAAGAACTCGTAATGCCCATAATGAGTCCTAAATGACGTCTTATGGACATTCACTTCCTTAACCTTCAACTGATGAAACCCTGGACGGAGATCGATCTTAGAGAACACAGAAGCCCCTCGGAACTTATCAAATCAGTCATCACTTCTCGGAAGTGGATACTAATTCTTAATAGTCAACTTATTCAACTGTCGATAATCAATATACATCCTCATGGCCCCATCATTCTTCTTAACAAACAGAACTAGTGCTCCTCACGGAGAAACAGTAGGACGAATGAAACCTCAGTCCAACAACTCTTGAATTTGAGCCTTAAGCTCTATAAGCTCCTTCGGTGTCATTTGGTAGGGGGCGAGACACACTGGAGCTATACCAGGAAAAATGTCATTCCCAAATTTCACTTTTCGATTCAGAGGTAAGCCCGGTAGCTCATCAGAAAAGACTTCTGAAAAGTCTCTTACAGTTCTGATATCCTTTACTGAAGAACCCCCAGAAACAAAAACACTAATATAGGCCAAGAATGCCTCACATCCCTTACGAACTAGTTTATTAGCCACCAGTGCAGAGATCACATTAGCCAAATAATTTCGACGTTCTCCAATCATGACTACTTCATTATCCTCCTCAATTCTCAAAACAACCCTTTTGGTCGCATAGTCCAGACGGATACGGTGCTTGACTAACTAGTTCATACCCAGAATCAGGTCGAACACCCCAAACGGAAGCTCCATCAGATTAGCCAAAAATATCAACCCTTGAACCTCTAGCGGAACATCTTTATACAATTTGCCAACCCGAACCAATTGCCCCAGTGAACTCAGTACAATCACCTTACTAGAATTACTCTCAACCAAAAACCCCAAGTTTTCAGACACAGTGCTAGCTACATAGGAATGTAGGAAACCGATGTCTATCAAAGCAAAGTAAGGTACATCATAAATTAAGAACATACAGGTAATGACATCTGGAGCATCTCTGTCCTCATGCGACAATTAGCATAAACAAGAGCAGGCTGCTTCATCTCAGTCTGTCCAGTATTTCTGCCTAGTGTTCTTTGTCCACGACCCATATCGCTACCACATTTAGCCTGACCACGGCCCCTCAGTGACTGCTGAACTACCCTATGTGGCTGTACAGTACCAGAACCCAAAGCTTGCACCTGATCGGCCCTCAGCGGACACTCCCGAATGCGGAGCTCTAATGACCCACACCTCAAACATGCCCCAGTCCTCTCCCAATACTTGCCTTGATGGTGTCTACCACAATCTCCACACGGCTGTAATCCAGTAGGAGTAACAGGGGGCCCAGCTCTAACCGGCCCATCAGTCCTGGCATTTTTCTTAGGCTTCTGTACCAAACTCAAGGGCTCTGAATCTCTCTGATTTTTACCCCTCTCACAATCTCTATTTTGGCGCTCAGCGCGCTTAACCTCTTCGGAGATTTTTTCCTTCTCTACTAGAAAGGAGAACTCTCACTCCTTCTACGGAGCTATCAGCACCCTCAAATTATCCCTAAGGTCGTCCTTAAAACGGACACATCTCTCATATTCAGACATCACCATACCTAGCGTATAACGGCCTAATCTAAAAAATTCAGCCTTATACTCGACCATTGATCAGTCCCCCTGAGTGAGGTTCAGAAACTTACGCCTACAAGTATCAATGTAACTTGCCCCCATATACTTCCCTTGGAAGGCAGACTTAAAGAACTCTCAAGACAGACGACCGGCTAAGTGCCCTCCTTAACGGTCAGCCACCATTGATAGCCTCATCGCGAAGCAATGAGACTGCACCCTTCAATTTCTGCTCAGGGGTACAGTCTAAATCATCCATTATCCTCTCAGTAGCCTTCATCCAGTATTCAACCACATTAGGGGCAACTCCAGTGGCACCCCTAAAAAGTTTAACTCCATTGCACCGAAGTATTTCGTAACGACCTTCGGCCCCCAGATCTAGTGTTGGGCCTAGCGACCCTCTCCAGTAACCTTAACATAGCCTGGGACAATATGTCATCCCCAGCCATGCAATCTTAAGACCCAGTCTCAGTAATAGGTGACACCGGCGTCTCACTCGTATCTAGGTTTGGCATGCTGCCTAGAAAAGAGGACTCAGCTCTAGTACCACGTCCTCAGATACCTCGTGCACTCATATCTATTCGGATTTATCTGTATTACGAATTTTATGAATCAGTTACAGTTTTAATATTTATTAACAGATGTTTTATGTGGAGCTGTATCATACATTTAGAGATTGATTTTCGCAAATGCAGTCTCTATCAGTTTTAGTATTCACTAACTAGAGTGTTTTCAGAATAAACTATCTATAATATCATAATAGTTTATTAGAATACTTACAGGATTGGCGCCGGAGACTCGGTGTACCACATTCTCAGTCAAATCATTTTAAATTATTTGAAAATCAGTTCTTAAATACCAAGTTTTAAAACCCAAAATCCACAGCCGAGTTTTGCAACCTAGCTCTGATCCACTAAATATAACACCCAAAACCCGGCCTAGACATTATGATCAAATCTGGTGATGTCACATGGAATGAGATTGAAATTGAATTTCTTAAGTTAAAACCGTTTCTGTTTATTAGCTTCTATTTACCTCTCATCAACTTCAAAATTATTTTCTCGTTAATTTGGTTCGTTTAGAAACATATACTGTAGCAGAAGCTTTTAAAACTGTGATATTTAAAGAAAATCATTCACATTTAGGAAAAACGTTGTTTTAAATTAAACTGAGTTTTTGTTGAGTTTTTCAGTTTAAAAGTCCATGAAAAACAGTTAAATCCAAAATAAAGGTAAACAGTCCAAAAGTCCTAAATTACATCAAAAATAGAAAATAAAAACCATAATAAAATTAAAGTAGTTCAATAGACATGTGGTTACCATTGAGTCCTCCACCGTATCGAACCGTCTAAGTCTGAGGATTACCTGTACAGATAAAACAGAAAGGGGTAAGTTTACGTAAACTCAGTGTGTAATCCCCACAGAAGATATGCATACAGTCAAACAACAGTTATCAGTCAAATGCAGTCTGGGACCTGAGCCCATTACAGATTTAGATACAACTTTAGGCCTTAATCCATTCAAATACAGTTTCAGATATAAATTAAAGCCATAGCCCATCTCAGATACAGTATGCATATAGTAACAGAAAATCAGTATCCTACCCACCAGCCTCTACATACTATCTCCAACCATCCTTACATACTATGTAGGGTTTAAAACACCCACCTAGCCCTACATACCAAGTCGTACTGAATGCGGCACATATCAATAATATTGCAGCTGAGCTGCCAGATAATGGCATGAAAGACTTTCAGTACACATCCTCCAGTAATCAATCATCCCACCCTAATGTAGATGTAACTAAACATGTTTAATGCAGACATACAGAAATATATGCTCACATGCTAGAATTCAGTTATCAATCATACATACGGATTAGTAAACATGCATAAATTTTTAACATGCTCAATACATACATTATATGTTCAGGTCACACGATTTAGGGTCTAAGTAGCACTTACTGACCTTATAGTAAGTTCACAATCGACTTGGGTGACCCGTACAACCCTAGAAAACATTTTATCCAAATGGGTCCACACGCTCATGTAGTTTACCTGTGTGGTACACATGCCCATGTGGCCCACACGTCCAACTTGGCATTGCCCATTTGGACACATGGCCTGACCCAATTATCACACGTCCGTGTGGCCCACATGACCACACTCCAACCATCACAGGGCCTTATCTTGCGCACGGCCTGGCCTTCATCGATAAGACGGCTGTGTTGTCGCACACGGCCTGCCACACGGGTGACCACACGCCCATGTAAAGAATGGCCTTTTTTCGCTTTTTCTGAAAGCTCGATTTCTGTGTTTCGGATACATACCTAGTATCGTTTTGATGCAAAAACATTCCCTGGATCACCAAAACCTAAAATTCACCAATAAAAGCCCGAATTAATATCTTAAAACTACAATAAACTGAACTATCTCGTAAAGAAAAGCCATTGATTTACCAAAAACTCTTACCTTAGAGTAAACAACGATGCTTACGAGAAATCTAGGCACCAATTGAAAGCCTCCAGCCCTTAAACCTCTCCTAAACAAAAAATGAATTCCATCAAACCAAGATTCATTAACCAATGTAGAAAACGCACTCACCAACCTATCGATAACGCACCAAAAACGCCAGAATAACAGGGCACGGAATATTGATCCAAAAGAAAGAAAAAACAACAACGAAGGGAGGAAAAGAAGAATAAAAGAGAAAATGAAAAGAAAAAGAATAATAACAGGGAAACAAAAATAACTTTAGAAGACTTAGGGAAAGAGAAACAAAATTTGCTTTGAGATATCCTAATAACTCCCCACTACTTCACATCCTAACCACCCACTCTTAGTCTTTCAATACAGTCGAAACTATTTCAATTGGACAAGCAAAAATTACTACCCACGCTCGCACAAGGATTCGAACACAGGACCTTCAGCAACCTAACACTCAGCTTAACTACCAGACCAGCAGGCCCATCTGATATGGTTTTATACATAATCTAATATAAGCCCACTGAGCAGAGATGGGGATTAAATTCAAAAAAATACCCAAAAATTTACCTAAGCTAAGGCTTGAACTAGGGACCTCTCACACACACCCAGAACACCTAACTACTGAAGTAAATAAAGAGTTGTGTCATATTTCCACAAAAGCTAAAATAAGAAATTTAGGGCGTCATATGCAGAATGTAGCTGGGGCATTTGTGAGTCCAAAGAGTATCACAAAGAATTCATACAAACCATACCACGCTGTACAAGCTTCTTTCGGCTCGTCCCCCTCGGCAACTCGAACTTGATGGTACTCCAATCTCAAATCCAACTTGGTAAACCATTTCGCATTACCAAGTTGATCAAACAAATCCACAATAAGGGGAATAGGGTACCTGTTCTGCACAGTAATCTTGTTTAAGGCCTGTTAATCAATGCACATCTTCAATGACCCATCATGTTTCTTTTGAAACAACACTAGTGTGCCATACGGAGATTTAGATGGCTTAATGAATCCCGCATCTAAAAGCACCTTTCGATTATTTCCGTAGATTTTCTTATTCCGACAGAGACATATGATATGGGGACTTGCTGGTGGCTCCATGTTGGGTACTAACTCGATCTTGTGGTCCACCTCTCTCTTTGGTGGAAACTTCTTGGGAAACTCGGTAAACATCACATCTTAAAAAACAACAATAACTAGCCCACTCCCTTCGGGATCTCACCAACAGGCTTAACAACCTCCTCGACCTTCAAAATGGCTAAGTAGGAGACTTCATCTCTTCATACCCCTTTAACAAATTAGATTACCGATAGTGTTTTTACCTCCAAGCTTCCTTTCCTTGTCATTCTCACCAAGCATTGATGGTTCGAATTCGAAATTACTATGTAATTAGTAGAAGAAAAAATAGACGCATTAACCCGGTTAAGAAAACTTAATCCAACCACAAAATCATAGTCATTAAATGGTATTCCCTTAATAGATGACTTACCGGTCCAATCACCAAGTTGGAGATCCATTCCCTTTGCAACCCCTTTTATTGAAATACTTTCTGAGTTTACTGTCTTGATCTAATCCGACTCATTCTAGATATTGAGACCAAGTTTACGAGCAGCCTCTTTGGACATGAACAAATCAGACGCACTTGTGTCGACAAGCACATTCAATGCACTATGATGTCTACAAAAATTAGTCTATGACTCGTCATGTCTTCGACACTCTTTAGTATCAAACTAAGATTGTTGTCTGCCTTATTTGCCTCCTCATTTATTTTCATAGCAGAAAGTGCGGCCTTCTTCAGACAATCCTTGATCATATGTGGACCATCACAATGGAAGAAACTTAAAGGCTCAATCTTCTTTTTATCTCAAGGCTTCTTACCATTACCATTTTTAGCGGGCTTGTCTTTTTCTCCCTCGCCATTGCCCTTTGATTTGAATTTGGGCTTGGAAGACTCAAACTTTCTTTCTTTCCACCAAACTCGACAAGTAATTTTACTACGACCATGACCTAGGTAAGCTATTGGACTCCTCGACAATGCAATTCGTGCTTCGCCCATGGTTTCAACCCATCTATGAAGGAAAAGAACGCCTCTTTCTCACCTATATCTGATATCTGAAGCATGAGTTCACTAAACGCCCGTATATACTCCCTCACAGTGCCTTATTGCATAAGCTGACGCAACTTTGACTGATCTTCATCCTCGACATACTCTAGATAAAATTATGCTTTGAACTCACTTTGGAACTCCTCCAAGTCCTAATTTCGATCCCACCATGTCTTACATTTGTGGACCTAAAACGCCACAACAACAAAGCAAGATCAGTCAAATACATAGCAGCAGTAATTACCTTAGTGGCATTGTCCGTGATGCCTTTAGCACGTAAGTATTGCTTTATTTCCCATAAAAAGTTGTCAACATCTCTCGCGGACCTTGTTCCCTTGAACTCCTTAGGCTTGGGAAAATCCACACTTGGCTTGGGAACTCCTATCATCGATATCATCGACCCTCTCCTTGACATCCCACATGGGCTCCTCGAGAGTGATGACTCGATCCTCCAAAGCCAACAATATGTCCCTCGAACGACTAGCTTTTATAGCTCTCCCACAGGTCTCCATTAGCTCAACATGCTCAAAAATTTCTTTCGACATCTTTCGACGATGCCTTTGAACTCTAGCTCAGATACCAACTGTCACGGACTTAGATTTTTCCCACGCAATCCGTGTGGCCTTAGGCAGTTTCTTCACTCCAGAAACGCCTAAATTAGCTTAACTCCCAACAATTAAGGATTCAATAGAATTCCTCTAAGGCACCCATGAAGAACAAGCGGAAGAATGAAAAGTGAAAGAACTCGAAAGATGAACAAAGCCACAAAAAAGCAAGAACACTAGAGAGAAAGTTTTGAGTGAATGCTCTCAAAATTCTATTACTCACTAAACGAAATACAATAAGGGGAAAATGCCTCTATTTATATTTAAGTCTTCCCAAAATTAACGGTACAAATCAAAATACATCAATGGCTGAGACTAAAAGCTATCTACAAATCAAATCTCCAAGCTTACAGAATTGTATCTTCTAACTATTACATATCATATCTAGGATTACATATCTTTGAAGATCATGTTCCATATTTTTCAAGCTTTGTAGATGGGCCTTCACTCTCTCTAAGCAACGGGTCAGTCCGATTGGGCCAAATGACCTCCTTTGAACATGATGGATCACACAAGTGTGTCATGGTTGCGGGCTCCCATGCGCAACCCATGACACTAGCAGCCACTCAACTACAAATGGATTCGGCCATGTTAACTTTCAACCAAGTTTGCATTGATTTGGGAACGAAAATAGATTGAGGTGCATTGATTTGGGAACGAAAATAGATTGAGGTGGGCTCTCTTATTGCTGTAACTGGTTTATTTAAATATTCCCTGCATAATTATTACTACCTCCAAGGTTATTGAGTTTACCCAATTTCAAATAGTTACATAATTATAATTAAATTATTCAAAATTTTTCATTCAAGTTATTAGAATGTTAAAATCGTTGTTGAATAACCTTCTCCATTCTCTCCATTGGCACCAATCGAAAGGCTAAACTTTAGAGGTGAAGCAATGAGGATCGATAAGGGCCTTGCCCCACCTAAAAATGAAAAGTTGTAGTTTAGTCCTTTTATAAATAGTAAAGTTATAAATTAATTTTTCATAAAATTACACTTTGGCCCTCTTAAATATGAAAAAGAAAATCTATTTAGTCCCTTAAAAAATAATGGAATTATAAGTTAGTATATGGTAAAATTATATTTTAATCTCTTAAAATTTTATAATTCAATTCCAGCCCCCTAAAAAAATTTTGGCTTTGCCGCTAGTAAACTTCCCTTTTTCTTCTACAATTTAACTTTTTTTATGAAAAAATTTTAGACTTTGCAAATTTGCGAATCAAAATACTAATAGTTACCCAAAAACTTCCCTTGTACATTACCCAAAATCTTTACAATAAAAAGATATTTTTTATGCACTGATTTTTTATAATGACAATTTTTAATTTTATAACCAACATTAAAATATATATGTAAGGTGAGCAAAATTCAATTCGATCCGAAAAAGTTTCGAATTTTGAATTTTGAATTATTTAAATCGAGACAACTCGATTTTTTTTAATTCTAGTTTAAATCAAATTGAATTTTCAAATTTAAATAACTTAAATGATTTCAAATGGTTCAAACCTTTAAATATAATACAGATATCATGTTTTACTTTTTCAAATGTTTTAAATTTAAGAATTTATCTAAAAAGTGTACTAAAAACAAAGGATTCAACCAAACAAAGGAAAAACAAGCTAAGGAGAACCTAAGAGAAAGGCAGCAGCATATATACACAGTTTTCCAGTTTCCATTTTCTTGTAAGTCCATATTTCGCTCTTCACTCCAAACACATGGAGCTCTCTAGAAGCCTCACCCAACCCATTTCCCTGCTCCCTACCATCAGCTTCTTCACCCCACATCCCTCTTTCCGTCCCCATCTCCGCCCACTCCCGCCGTCTCGCACCACCGCCTACTGCCTCCATTCACGTACGATATCCAAAACCCTACCTCATTTTCATTGTTTATTTTCTTTTTGAGTTACTTGTTGTTTTCATTTACTTCTTCACTTATAATCGTCGGTTCATGTTATCTACTTCATTGTTAAACAGTAGAAACTTTTCTTTTCTTTGTAGGGGTTTTGTGTTTTAATAATAACCCGTTGCTTAAAGCAAAAGCATCGGAAGAAACCTCGGACGGGGAGGCCGCAGTTGAAGAAGTTGCAGCGGTTGAAATGAATGTGTACGATGAAAAGCTGACAGTGGAAAAACTTAAAGAAGAGCCTTTGGCGTTTCAGTTTTCAGAGAAACTGAATATAAAGGTTGATTTCAGTTATTTTCTGTTCCCTTAATTTTATTCCTATAGGTTTTATTGATGTGTTTTTGCTGCACTTATTCGACTAAAATAATAATGGCTACTATGACAAGTATCAGACTTGGTGAAAGTGGTCGATCATAAATTCTTGAGGAACCATATTGACAAATATAATCTGAGCGGTTGCCTAAGCTACATGATTTGCTAATACCCTTTTATCATACCATGTACAAATATATATATCCGATCACAATCATAAAGGTATTTGATCAATTAAAATTTGGTTAAAAGTCTTTTACAAAACAGTGGCAACTATTGTACACCTCAGTTATTGCGGTGGTGAGGAAATGAATGATTTGAAACTCAGTGTTGGTCACATGCAATGGTCATTTGTACAATGAGAATTGTTTTATAGTTCGCATTTGTGTACTAAATAATCAGGGGGAAGCCAAGGGATTGTATGTGCCCGGCCCCAAAAAAATTAGGAAAGATAAAATTATACTTTAATTTCCTTAAAATTATAAAAATTTAATTTAATTATTTATAAATTATAAAGATATAAACCATAAAAAATTAAAATTTCATCTGGCCTCCCTAAAAATTTTTCTGACTTCGCCTCTATAAATAATAGCAGCTTGACCCTAAGGATGCATATTCAATTACCTTATATGGAAGTGTTACTGTGGTTGCTTTATGGCTAGCTTCAGCTCTTGTGGGTGCTGTTGATGCAATTCCATTGGTGAGTTTTGAATGTATAATCTGAGTTTTTTTGGACAATCACTTTATATTCCTTTGATTTGACGATTTCCATGGTAACATTCAGTTCCCAAAGTTGATGGAAATTGTGGGTCTTGGCTACATATGCTGGTTTAGCTCTCGTTATCTGTTATTCAAGGTAGCTAGCTAATTGAGTGTGATTTGAGATTCTAAATAATCGCCAAGGGCAAAAAAAAATACTTCTTCTTTTTACTTATTGCATTTGGCAGAAAAACAGGGAGGAGTTGGCTGCTCAAATTCAAGACCTTAAGCAACAGCTTGTTGCCTTAAATGATGAGCTTAGAGATCGTATTTCGTCTGGGTCTAATTTGGGCTTTTAAGTTCGGTTTTAATGGATTTATTTTTGGTTTGATTTCAATATTTAAGTTTCAGATGTTTTTAGTTATTATATTATTTATATCAGCTTTTATTATTATCTAAAAAGAATATAAAATAAAATAAAATTGGTATAGGGCTCCTTAGCCATTAGCATTCAAGTTGTTTCTTAGATAATCTAAATGTTCAAGATTCAAGTTACTTCTTAGACAATCTGAATGTTGTTTCAGAGTACAGTCCAAAGGTGCTCATGGTTAGAATGAGCTGGGTTGAAGTTGGATTAAAAAAAAAAATTCAAGCTGGACTTGAACTCAATTAACCCAAATAGTTCGTTTTATTATTTAAAAAATAATTAAATATTTTTATTTAAATTTAATTAAAAATATATTAATATAAAATTAGTTTTTCTGACTTTTTATTAGTATAATAAATGACCCGACAAGCTTCCAATGCTAAATGCTTTTAAAAACATTGAAAGGCTCGTCATTTCAAATTGTTAAGTATGACTCTTATTTCAGTTAAATTTGAGAAATAATCTTCTAGTTAAACTCTGTTTATTTGTTTCAGTCAAATACTGATTTGTTTAGATTATTTTATTATTATTTGACCTATAACTTTAGAAATTACACCAATTAGATATTAGAACTCATAACACATTTAGAGAATTTTGTGTTTACGTTTTGAGGGTTCTTTGTTTTCTAGTTTTCAAGATTTAGTTTTTATCTTCATCTTTTGTACTCTTCGTTCTTTTGCTATTATAGTAAAATTATCTTTTTTCGTAGTTTTTTATCCTCTTTGGAGGGGTTTTTCCACGTCAAATTTGTGTGTTCCATTTCTCAATTTATTCCGCT
This sequence comes from Gossypium arboreum, assembly GCF_025698485.1. NCBI lineage: Eukaryota > Viridiplantae > Streptophyta > Magnoliopsida > Malvales > Malvaceae > Gossypium > Gossypium arboreum. Next base: position 6,846,542 of record NC_069071.1, read on the forward strand.
ATTTTTTTACTTGTTACTTAATCAAGTCGATCCTAACAAGTGGTATCAGAGCTAGTTCAATTTTCATAGATCAGCCTATTCAGAGATGGCAGCAACAAGGTTTGAAATTGAAAAGTTCGATGGTGAAACAAATTTCAATATGTGGCAAGTTTGAATGACGGCAATTCTAGTTCAATCCGGCTTGAAAAAGGTTGTTACTAGGAAAAGCCTGAGAATCTAAATAAAACAGAATGGGAAGAGCTTGGTGAAAAGGCTTTGTCTGCAACCCAGTTGTGCCTCGTGAGTACGGTATTGCAGGAGGTATTGATGGAGAAGACCTTTCTGCCTTGTGGAGAAGGTTAGAAACTCCTTATGCGACTAAGTCTCTAGCTAACCGTTTAATGTTGAAACAAAGCCTATTTACGTTTCGCATGAACGAATGTGAGCTTCTTAGAGATCACATCAGTTAATTCATTACTTTTTTAAATGATTTAAAGAATGCTGAGGTTCATATTGACGATGAAGAACAAGCTATGCTATTATTGTACTCTTTACCCCTTTTATACAAGTTTTTTAGGGGGACCTTGATTTATGGCAGAGACAAACACTCGTTCGAATAAGTGAAGGGTCATTTTTTGAGTAGAGACAAACTCGACAATGAGTTTGGTTTGGATAGCAAGGCAAATAAGTAAGCTTCCATGTTGGTAGCATCAAAGAAACGAGACAAAATGTGTCGCTATTGTAAAAAGTTAGGTCACGTCAAAGCAGATTGTTATAAACTACAAAATAAAAGAGCTGCTGAGAGTAACGAGAAAGATGTAGCTGGTGCTAATTTGGCCAATGAAAGCGGTGATGGTTTCTTGTTAGTCTCAACAAGGGATAACTCCAAGCTCACGTCTGAGTGGATCCTAGATTCGGGATGTTCTTTCCATATGTGTCCCAATAGAGAATGGTTCTCCACATACAATTTGGTTGAAGGTGGAGTTGTGCGCATGGGAAACAATTCATCTAGTAAGGTAATTGGTATTTGTACTGTTAAAATTAGGATACATGATGAGACTATTAGGACACTCTCAGATGTCAGGTATGTACCTGATTTATGAAAGAATTTCATCTCATTGAGTATTTTAGACTTTAAAGGATGCAGAATCAACGTCGAGTTGAGCGGCATTAAAGTATCTCATGGAGCTCTCGTTTTGTTAAAAGATATAAAATTTGGCAGTCTTTATATTCTGGAAGGTTCTACAATGACAGGTGAAATCGGACGTCCCTCGTCCATTACAGAGTCGAAGTCAACTAGTTTGGAGTGAAGGCAACTTAGTCATAGGTGGGAAAAAGGTATGACCATTTCTTTGAAGAGAGGTTCTTTTTTGGATGCAGGTTTTGAAAAGTTAGGGCACTGTGTTCGTGAAAATCAAAACTGGGTTAGTTTTGATTTGGCAGTGTACAAGTCAAAGGCTTGAAGTCTTCCAATTTCTAAGCACAGCTTCGACTCAATTAATTCCCTACATAGTTCAAGATAGGCTCGTGGCAGGCTTTGGCAAAGATGGCGTTGTGAAAATATGAGTCAAGGTGAAGATTTGATAAGTATGACTCCTATTTCAGTCAAATGTGAGAAATAATCTTTTAGTTAAACTCTGTTTATTTGTTTCAATCAAACACTGATATGTTTATATTATTTTATTATTATTTGACCTATGAATTTAGCCTATAAATAGGCTATTTTACAACCTTAAAAAATACACCCATTAAAGATTAGAACTCATAACACATTTAGAGAATTTTGTGTTTACGTTTTGAGGGTTCTTTGTTTTCGAGTTTTCAGGGTTTAGTTTTTATATCCATCTTTTGTACTCTTCGTTCTTTTGCCATTATAGTAAAATTATCTTTTCCTATGGTTTTTTATCCTTTTTGGAGGGGTTTTTCCACGTTAAATTTGTGTGTTCAATTTCTTAATTTATTTCGCTATTTTTTTACTTGTTGCTTAATCGAGTCGATCCCAACAGAGCAAAAAAAAGAAGCATGGATGACTAAATTACTTTTTCAAGATTTTGTTCGCTGCTTTGATGCTAGAATGACTAGTAGAAAGGTGTTTCTTATAGTAGACAATTTCCCAGCCCATCCCAAGGTTATTGAAGGCTTGAGAAACGTTGAATTATTTTTTTGACTCCAAATTCAACATGAAAAATTCAACCATAAGATGCTGGAATTATTAGAGCAGTTAAGATTTATTATCAGTGCCACTTTTATTTTAGCAACTTGGAAGGTTACAAGAAAGGAGAAATAAATCCTAAAAAGATTAATGTATTGGATGCAATCCATTTTATTATTGCTACTTGGAATATTGACGTGAATCTTACAACTATTGCAAATTGTTTCCAACATTGAAAAATTTGATCCGAGGAGGATATGCCTCTCGAATAAGAAATTTGTGATGTTGAAAGCATTCATAAATTAAAAGAAGTAATTTCTTATTTACACTATAGAAATACCATGGATGTTGAGCAGATTTTGAATTATCCAAGTGAAAATGAATCTTTAATGGAGTCACCTATGGATGAAGAAATTATTCAAGGAGTAATGGATGAACCAGCTGATGACAGGCAAGATCCAGATAACAGTAGTGTTTTACCACATGTTTCTCTAAAAGAGGTTTTTCTTGCTGTGGATACCTTGAAGAATTATTTAATACAACACAAGAAGAATATACTAGATCTGGTTTATGCCCTTCTAAAAGTTAAAGATGAAATTGTATTTGGTACACATGCAAAGAATCAAATTGAGAAAAATAAGAGATCTAGAAAGCACTTTAGTTTTATGTATTGTATATAAAATTTTCAGTACATTTAATGAATTATTATTTTATATTTTCATTGGGCCCTTCAGGATTTTTCTAAAAATTGTTATCTTATGCATTTAGCGAGGTTATTATTTTATCCCCTTGGCCTAAGTTGGGACTGAAAAAATTTATTATTTAATCGAGATTATTAACTTATTGAATATTTAATTATCGAGGTTTTACTATATAAATTTTGATTAATTAACTTTAACTAAATTATATATATTAAAATAAAGAAAAAAAAATAAACATTCCTTCATCTTTTCTTCCAAAGGTTGGTTGTAAAGTAGAAGAAAACCCTCCAACATCTAAGCTTTGTTGTTCAAAATTGGTAAGCTGAATTTAGTTCATTTCCTGTAAATTTTATGTTTTTAGAGTCTCGGGAGTTTGATTTAGCTAACCCAAGGATTAATTTGTGAAACTATTAAAATTTCTGAAAGTTATCATTGTTAAATCTTGAAGCCTTTGGTACTAAATTGTTAGATTTTTAGCTTATAAATGAAAATGAACTAATTTGTGAAGTAAAATTTGTTAGTTTAAGAGTTAGGGACTAAAGTGCAATAATTTCGAATTTGATATGAATTTTATGTAATTATAGGTTTTTATGGTCTGTAGAAGGATGAAATTAAGGTCGATTTCGAAACCAAATCTCAAATTTGAAAGTTATGGCATTTTCGGTTTTAGGGACTAAATTGAATCAAATGTAAAACTTTAGAGAACATTCAAAAATCAAAATTAAAATTTCATATGCATATATCTAAATGTTATAAGATATTTGGAATTGATAAATTGAAATTAAATTATCGTATAAATCAAGATTTGAATTGAGTCTAAGATAACCGAGAAAAAGGGAAAATTGTTGACTAGTCCCTACGATTCAACTTTTTTTCTGAGTTTTTTAAGGAAATTTCATATGGTAAATTGTATTTAATTGTTTTATGTACTTAAATTATAATATTTGTGTAAGTGTGTGTGTAATTTGAGTTATTTACAAATTGGTACAAAAAGGTGAGATAAGGACTAAATTGTAAAGAAATGGCTAAAAGAGTTAATTGTGCCCAAGTGAACGTATTAGAGGATAGGATATGATATGACAATAGGGTTAGTTGTGCACTTGTATAGGATTTCACTTCGGTGCCTTTGTTTGCACTTTGGTGCTCTCTAGTGTAGTGTAATTACATGTATTTGAATCCATTTATTATAGTTCCTCAGACTCTTGGATTAAATGTTTAAAAGGAAATGATGGATAAGTGTTACAAGTTTGTACTCAAATGACTATATGTAAATAGAATGAAGTAAATGATATATGTATGCTCAATGATTCTGATGGAAGGCACTGAATTGAATTTGTATTATTCAAATAGAAATGTTTTATGATTCGTATTTGATGATCTCATCTTATTGTTGTGAAATGTGATTACAGAAAATTTGTATAGTTAGTTAATTCATTATGTTAATAGTGAATTAAGGTAAGTTGTAATGGCCTAAATTCAAGGTTATCGGAACAATGGTTTCGTAACCATAGATCCGATTTAAAGAGAAATTTATTTTAATATTTTTGCTTGAAAATTTATATTATAGGAAAATCGTATGAAAATATTGATAGGAAAATTTTATCGATTTAGTGATTAGTTAGAAAAAGAAATTATTGAAGAAATTGGGTAAAATAAGGTATCGGGACCTCTATCTCGTAAAACCGAGTCGAAAATAATTTTATAAATATTTATGAAATGTTATTAATGTGGTATTAAAATTTCGTTAGGAAATTTTAATGTTTGGGTAGTCAATTAAATGAAAAGGACTGAATTGTAATAGGTGTAAAAGTTGTTAGAGTGATTAAATAGCTTATTAGTCTAATGAGAAAGGATTTAAAAGGCAATTAGACCCAAAAGTTATTTGGGCTGGACAGCAAGGGTATGAAATCAGCAGAAAAATTGATAAATTAAGGGTAAAATTGGAATATTGCAAAATTAACTAAATAAAACTAGGACTAAATAGGAAATATCTAGATTTCTCTTCATTTCTCTTCAATTCCAGCAGCTAAAAACGCCATAGGAGGGTTCTCTAAGCTGGTATTTCATAATTTTTGCACCAAGTGAGTTAATCCTTGCCTTTTTCTTGTAATTTTTGTGTTTCTAAGACTTTTACAACTAGATCCTACTATTAAATTCATTAGTTTTTGATTTCATGGATGAAATTTAAGGTCACCATGGTTGAGTGCTGTAAGTTTATGATGAAATCGAATGAAATTAAAGCTTTAATTTGTTTATGAGATGATTTTATTAGGCAATTTCAATGGAAATTGATTTTTGGGACCTAATTGTGAAAATGTTTGGAATTAAAGTCTATTGCTGAAATTCTGATTCCTAAAGGTTGTAAACTAGTTTAAGGTGATAGAATAAAATGTTAATTGAGAAAAATCAGCTCAATTGAGAGGCTAATTGAGTAGGGACGAAATTATCATTTATTAAAAGCTTAGGGGAAAAATGGTAATAAACAGCTTGCACTAAAACAGTTTGGACAGCAGCAGTAGACTAACTTTGAAAAATCACCAAAAATTGTAGGAATCGAATTAGAAGATGAACAAAATATGGAATTAAATATTATTGAGTCTAGTTTCTCATAGAAGAAATATTGTAAGCAATGGATTTGTAAATTTTGAGTTATAATGAATTTTGTGAGACAAGGTCAGAATGAATTCGGGTTCCCCTATTCTGAATTTGAAAAATTATAAAAAATTGAATAAAAATAATTAGGGACTTAAATTTATATTTCTAGAATTCTGAATGAGTCTATTTTTAATATAAACAAACAAGAACATCATTTGAATTCTTTATAAAGAGATAATTTATTTTTAGTGAAGAAGGGTCAGAACTGTTAGACAACAGAACAGGGGTGACTTTGAAGAATAAACTGTACTGATTGGCTAAACCAAAAATTCTGAAAATTTTACGGTAAAAATATATATGAGTCTAGTTTCAGGGAAAATTAACAGATCTTAATTTGGAGTTCCGTAGCTCAAGTTATGAATAATTTAGTGACTATGACTCAAGTAGACAGCTTTAAATGAACTATAAATAATAGTTGAATTATAGAGAATGTTGCATATGAACATGAAATGTATTAAATTGATAATTAAATTTATTTATTTAGATCCGGAAGATTCACATACGAAGCTAGATCGAGGAAAGGAAAAAGTTCGGGATTAATAGATTTTTACTGTTTACAAACAAGTATCAAGGTAAGTTCGTGTAACTTGAATTATATTCATAAATTGCTTGAGATTGTATGTTATTGATGTGAATATGATTTGAATGTTCATTGTATGAAAATTTATGAAACGTTGATATATTTGATAAAATGGGAAGAAATCCCGTTTGAATGAAAGGAAAATTCGATGGATCTCTGAAAAGGAATTGACGGTGTAATTTGAGTTATTTACAAATTGGTACAAAAGGTGAGATAAGGACTAAATTGTAAAGAAATGGCTAAAAGAGTTAATTGTGCCCAAGTGAACGTATTAGAGGATAGGATATGATATGACAATAGGGTTAGTTGTGCACTTGTATAGGATTTCACTTCGGTGCCTTTGTTTGCACTTTGGTGCTCTCTAGTGTAGTGTAATTACCTGTGTATTTGAATCCATTTATTATAGTTCCTCGGGCTACTGGATTAAATGTTTAAAAAGGAAATGATGGATAAGTGTTACAAGTTTGTACTCAAATGACTATATGTAAATAGAATGAAGTAAATGATATATGTATGCTCAATGATTCTGATGGAAGGCACTGAATTGAATTTGTATTATTCAAATAGAAATGTTTTATGATTCGTATTTGATGATCTCATCTTATTGTTGTGAAATGTGATTACAGAAAATTTGTATAGTTAGTTAATTCATTATGTTAATAGTGAATTAAGGTAAGTTGTAATGGCCTAAATTAAGGTTATCGAACAATGGTTTCGTAACCATAGATCCGATTTAAAGAGAAATTTATTTTAATATTTTTGCTTGAAAATTTATATTATAGGAAAATCGTATGAAAATATTGATAGGAAAATTTTATCGATTTAGTGATTAGTTAGAAAAAGAAATTATTGAAGAAATTGGGTAAAATAAGGTATCGGGACCTCTATCTCGTAAAACCGAGTCGAAAATAATTTTATAAATATTTATGAAATGTTATTAATGTGGTATTAAAATTTCGTTAGGAAATTTTAATGTTTGGGTAGTCAATTAAATGAAAAGGACTGAATTGTAATAGGTGTAAAAGTTGTTAGAGTGATTAAATAGCTTATTAGTCTAATGAGAAAGGATTTAAAAGGCAATTAGACCCAAAAGTTATTTGGGCTGGACAGCAAGGGTATGAAATCAGCAGAAAATTGATAAATTAAGGGTAAAATTGGAATATTGCAAAATTAACTAAATAAAACTAGGACTAAATAGGAAATATCTAGATTTCTCTTCATTTCTCTTCAATTCCAGCAGCTAAAAACGCCATAGGAGGGTTCTCTAAGCTGGTATTTCATAATTTTTGCACCAAGTGAGTTAATCCTTGCCTTTTCTTGTAATTTTGTGTTTCTAAGACTTTTACAACTAGATCCTACTATTAAATTCATTAGTTTTTGATTTCATGGATGAAATTTAAGGTCACCATGGTTGAGTGCTGTAAGTTTATGATGAAATCGAATGAAATTAAAGCTTTAATTTGTTTATGAGATGATTTTATTAGGCAATTTCAATGGAAATTGATTTTGGGACCTAATTGTGAAAATGTTTGGAATTAAAGTCTATTGCTGAAATTCTGATTCCTAAAGGTTGTAAACTAGTTTAAGGTGATAGAATAAAATGTTAATTGAGAAAAATCAGCTCAATTGAGAGGCTAATTGAGTAGGGACGAAATTATCATTTATTAAAAGCTTAGGGGAAAAATGGTAATAAACAGCTTGCACTAAAACAGTTTGGACAGCAGCAGTAGACTAACTTTGAAAAATCACCAAAAATTGTAGGAATCGAATTAGAAGATGAACAAAATATGGAATTAAATATTATTGAGTCTAGTTTCTCATAGAAGAAATATTGTAAGCAATGGATTTGTAAATTTTGAGTTATAATGAATTTTGTGAGACAAGGTCAGAATGAATTCGGGTTCCCTATTCTGAATTTGAAAAATTATAAAAATTGAATAAAAATAATTAGGGACTTAAATTTATATTTCTAGAATTCTGAATGAGTCTATTTTAATATAAACAAACAAGAACATCATTTGAATTCTTTATAAAGAGATAATTTATTTTTAGTGAAGAAGGGTCAGAACTGTTAGACAACAGAACAGGGGTGACTTTGAAGAATAAACTGTACTGATTGGCTAAACCAAAATTCTGAAAATTTTACGGTAAAAATATATATGAGTCTAGTTTCAGGAAAATTAACAGATCTTAATTTGGAGTTCCGTAGCTCAAGTTATGAATAATTTAGTGACTATGACTCAAGTAGACAGCTTTAAATGAACTATAAATAATAGTTGAATTATAGAGAATGTTGCATATGAACATGAAATGTATTAAATTGATAATTAAATTTATTTATTTAGATCCGGAAGATTCACATACGAAGCTAGATCGAGGAAAGGAAAAAGTTCGGGATTAATAGATTTTTACTGTTTACAAACAAGTATCAAGGTAAGTTCGTGTAACTTGAATTATATTCATAAATTGCTTGAGATTGTATGTTATTGATGTGAATATGATTTGAATGTTCATTGTATGAAAATTTATGAAACGTTGATATATTTGATAAAATGGGAAGAAATCCCGCTTGAATGAAAGGAAAATTCGATGGATCTCTGAAAAGGAATTGACGGTAAAAGGATCTAGCCTGGACGGGTGATCCTATCTGATATAGCCCTCCCGAAGAATATGTGTAAAATGGATTTAGCCGGACGGGTAATCCGAATTAGGGTCTGAATTTAGCTCGACTGGTAATTCAGATCCAAGCTCATTAGAGTAATTGTCGCTGCGAGGATTTAGCCTCGATGGTAATCCCGAAAATACTCTATGAGTTTATATTGCGGATTTAGCCCGACCGGTAATCCGTTGCAAGGTTGAGGTTCATGGAGTGTGCTCTCGAAATGGAAATGTGCGACATGAATATGAATTGACGGACCTGAATTGTACACTAAAAGTGTACCTCTGAAAATCCATCGAAATTTCGATAAATTCAACGGGATAAATATGGAAAAATAACAAGGAAGTGGAAATCATGGCATTGACGAGCTCATCAATCATGGTATATATATTATTGGTACATGGAAATTATTGTACTAACTTGAATGTTGAGTTTGTGCATATTAGGGTAATAATGCATTGAATGGATATATGAATGTTTATTATATTGTATTGAAAATATTAGGTAAGTATAATTCTTGTTACATGAGCTTACTAAGCACAAAGTGCTTACCCGCTTCCTTTTTCCTGTTTTGTAGTGTTAAGAGCTCTGAGGTCGGATTTGGTAGGAGACACATCACATCGTCAACCTCGGGATTTCGGTATATAAAGAAACTTTATTTTGGAAATCAATGGCATGTATAAGCTAACAAAGTAAATGTTAACGTGAAATGAATGTAAAGTTAGCCATTAGTATGGTTAACAAACCTGGTTATAGATATGTGATGACGTTATCTTATATAAATGCATGAATCTATCATGAAAATATGTTGAATTGAAAAAAAAAAATAATTCGTAAACTCCTGTAATGCCTCGTACCCTATTTCAGCAATGAATACGGGTAGGGGTATTACATAAGTTCCCATTTTAAAAGCTATAATCTTACTAAGCATTTGAAATGCTTACTCTGTTTTTGTTTTCTTTCTGTAGATTGTCGGTTTGCGAAATTCGTTAGCCGGATCAGCTCAAACATCACACTATCCCTCTATTGACTCGGTAGAATTTTGTTCATTTTAAGCTCTGTTATGTGGCAAGGACATAGTTGTTCTAACTATATAAGTTACTTTGGCTACATAATTGTTTTGAACTTAGTTAATATTCGAATCATGATGTGATAATGTTCAAGTATATTGATGTATGTTTTGGTAACATATGTGACTTTGTGGTTGATAGCTAAAATGGCATGATATGTACGAAATAAGGTGGTAAATGTAATGGTATGAAATGCTGATATGCTTGGATGATTATGTTGGATTGATTAAGCCATTTTGATATATTTTGATGTTCAAATGATGACATGTTGTGTAGAATAAATTGAAAAGATGTTCTGAGGTATTTAGTAAATATTATAGAATGTTTTGTGCAATTATAGATGTGCTAATAAGCACCAAATGTGCTAATGGTGTTGCTTGGCATGGAGTAGGTACCAAATGATCTATTTTTGCACCAAACTGAATTCTTGTCCCGACGTCAACTTCTCTCGTCACAATGATAGGCAACAGTTTGTGATGTCTCAATGTTGAGTGGCTCGAAATTATGATGTGACACACTATTTTGGTGATGCCACGACATGGAAGAAGTGACGCCATGACGTCGGGTCCATATTTTAAAAAATTTTCAATTTGGTCTTAAAACATACCCATGTCACCAAATGAGCTTTCGTAAGTTCGATTAAGGCTCGAATTTAATTATGTGTCATATTGTAAATGTGTTTATGACATGTTTGTATGTTTGAATGATCATTTTACTAAATAATTGATTGTAGTTGCTCCGGTAACAACTATAACATCCCATAACTCGGACCCGACGATTGGGTCAGGCTAGGGGTGTTACACCACTAATAAAGCTACTTAGAGATTTTTTATTATTATTCTTTTGCTGTGGTTGCATTCTTTTTCTGTACTTTCTAATTTTTTTTACGAATGTATGAAGTGGAACTTTATTTACTCTGTGTACTTTTTCGAGTTATTTTAATTTCTTTGCAAAAATAATTTGTGTGATGTGTTGTAAAGTACCATTTTCATAATTATTGTGTTGATAATACCAATTTGGCATCATAATCCAAAATTCATACGCAGTAAACTTCAAACTTTGTTGACTTATGTTGTCTACATTACTTATAAGGCGAGAAGGTTATAGTGCTTGGAAGGTGGGGTAACAAGGTTATGCTACTTGGAAATCTATATTGCCTGAAAGGTGAGGTAACTTGAAAGGCTAGGTAAAACATATATCAATGGTGAGAGTCTTTGACAGATAATTATGATATCATATCATTTATTTAAACACATAAAATTTACTAGTACTTGAAGGGTAGAATTCATACAAAATTTTTTCATAAGTGTCAAGCATTCTACATTTTATGTATAAGTTGTCCATCTAGGCAAGCCAATATGCACCAAAGCCAATTTTTTTAACCAGCTTGTAGGGGCCTTCTGAATTAGGAACCATTTTGCCTCATTGTGCTGCTAACAAGATGACCTATTTATTTTTCATAACATTGTTGAAAACTTTAAAATTGTTTGTAGTACACATACACATATTGTTAAAGTTTACCACCAACTCAATTAGTGGCCTAAAGTCTTGGGCATATCAGCATATGAGATCTTCAAATTAGTTTCAATAAAGTTGTTAAATGGTTAGCTAAAATCATGGTTTAATATTTGATTGTGATTTTTCTTCTAAGTTATCTTACTTTAAAGTTGTTGTAGTTTTAGCTTATATAAAGGATATAAATCAATGAATAAAAAATGTCTTGAGTTCTTTTTTTTGATTGAGTCTTTTGTATACAATTCATAAAGTGTTATTGAGTGAGTTTCTTTTGGTTTTTTTTATAGCAAATCTTCCAATTTAATCTAACAGTATGGTATCCAACCCTGGTTCATGAAGATAATCATGGTTGATTTTTCAGTTGTTGCAGCAGTAAAAAAGCTTAATAACCAAAATTACAACACATGGGCAATATGTATGAAGTCTTACTTGCAGGCTCAAGATGTGTGAGACATTGTTAGCAAAGATGAGCCTTGACCATTTCCTCAAGAAGCTAACAGCTTAAAGAAGTGGAAGGCTAGTGCAGGCAAGGCTATGTTTGCAATTAAAACCACTGTAGAGGAAGAAATGTTAGAGCATATCAGAGACGCTGACACACCAAAACAGGCGTGGGACACGTTACAAGAACTTTTCTCACAAAAAAATGACATAAGGCTGCAACTTTTAGAGAATGAATTGTTATCAATGAAACAAGGAGATTTGGCAATCAACCAGTACTTCACTAAGGTAAAAACCTTATACCGTGAGATTTTTAAACTTAATTCTAGTTTTCGTATTGCGGATTCTAGAATAAAAAGAATCATCAGTCATGGATTGAAACCAGAGTACAGGAGTTTTGTTGCTGCAATTTAAGGATGGCCAACACAACCATCGCTTGTAGATTTGGAGAATCTGTTGATGGGTCAAGAGGCTTTGGCAAAACAAATGGGTGGAGTCTCAATCAAAACTGAGGATATGGCGCTTTTTAGTGGAAAGAGCAAAGAAAAACACAGGTATAATGTCAAAAACAGACCAAGAAAAGATGATGGAAAATCAGAAAGCCGTCATGGGAGTTCTCAATTTGGAGAAACTCAAAAGCGTAACAACTATAACAACTGGTTCAACCAGAGGAAGAAGTTTGGTGGTGATTGCAATAGTAGTGGCAAAAAGGGTCACATGGCCAAAGACTGTTGGTCCAAGAAGAAAGTTGTTGAGAGTAATGCAATGACATCTAAAGAAGCTGTTCAGAGTGATGATGAGTGGGATGCCGAAGCATCCTTTGCTGTGGAAGAAGAAGATTTGGGGCTCGCGATGACAACTTTCCAGAAGATTGACTACAAGAACGATTGGATTGTTGACATTGGTTGTTCTAATCACATGATTGGTGATCAAGAAAAGCTTCAAGATGTTGCAGGGTACAAAGGAAATCGTGTTGTAGTAACGGTTAACAACTCAAGGTTACCTATCACCCATGTTAGTACGACGACTATCGCATCTTGATTTAGTTCTAATCCAATGTCAATTCCAGCTGTTTATCATGTGCCTGGCATGAAGAAAAATTTGTTATCTATGGCACAATTAACATCTACATGCCACCATGTTTTGTTTAGTCCACAGGGTGTAAAGGTATTCGAAAATGTTAAAGTCTCAGGAACACCAACCATGAAAGGGAAGAGAATGGAATCTGTCTATGTGATGTCGGCAGAAACTACTTAAGTGGACAAAATAAAGAAGAATGAGACAACAGATTTGTGGCACGCAAAGCTTGGACACGTCATCTATCACAAGCTAAAAGTTATGATGAAGAATTCAATGCTAAAGGGTCTTCCTCAACTTGAAGTGCGAGACGATACTGTTTGTGCAGGATGTCAATTTGGTAAGGCACATCAGCTGCCATATGAAGAATCTAAGTACAAAGCAAAGGCTCCTTTAAAGCTAGTTCATTCTGATGTATTTGGTTTTTTTGTGTCAAGCAACCTTCAATTAGTGCGATGTACTATATGGTGAGTTTTATTGATGATTTCTCAAGGTATGTGTGGGTTTTCTTTATGAAAGAAAAATCAGAGACATTTGCCAAGTTTAAAGAATTTAAAGAAGTAGCTAAAGCAGAGGTTGGTAGAAAAATTCAATGCTTATGCACAGATAATGGCGAGGAATACATATCAGATAAGTTCTCTACCTATGTAAGAAATAACAAGAATCATCATCAATTTACATGTGCCAACATGCCACAGCAAAACTGTAACACCCCTTAACCCCAACCCGTCGCTGGAACAGGGTTACGAGGCATTATCAAAATTAAACGCTGATAATGAACAACACCGAGTCATAAATCTATATTTCAATTTAAAATTTCTTAAATTCCACTTTTAAGACCCTAATATGGACCTACGAGGCCCAAAATATACTTAGGAAGTGTTTTGGGATTAAACCGGGAACTTCGAAAACTTTTCCTTGAGAATAGGGGCACACGCTCGTGTGGCCTGGGACATGCCCATGTGGCCTGCCCGTGGGCAGATTTGACTTACTCACACGGTCGTGGGACTAACCTGTGGGCAAGTCTGACTTTGCCACAATGCCTGGGCACACGCCCATGTGGCTAGGCCGTGTGAAAACCTAATTTTTCGACATTTTTAAACTATTTTCACATACAAAACACACCTAATTCATGCCTAAAACATTTACTTATAAATCTTGATCAAATAACATTCATCAAACCTATTCAAACTTAGCAAATTTTCATTCATTCATTTCATTACCTCTTAAGGATTATGTACCACATTTACATTCAAAATATAAAACATTTACAAGTGACAAACACCAAACCTAGTACATGCCACATTTTTTAAAAGATAGATGCATCACCAAAATTGAGCTGAGGTCGAGATTGACTCGAATGCTTGACTAGACTTCAACTTTACCTAACCTGCGCATGGGAAACAACCGTACGCTGAGTATTGGAAATACTGAGTGGTATTATCATAATTCAAATTATAACAACAATAAAATATCATAACATACATAAATAATTAGCAAATCATACATACAAATCATATATATATATATATATATATATATTCATACCAAACTATCATATTTCCATTATATCATTTCCAATGATAGATCTAATAAATCATCAATGAGATTTCAAATAATTCATGAACCTTTGATTCATCTCTCAACCACATATAATTATTCAATTCACATTTCAAATATGAACACTTCATGAACCTTTAGTTCATACCTTCAATCTCTTTACAAATTTCATCTCACATTCCATCTTACAATCTCACTTTCTCATTTCATTCAATAGCTCAATTAATCAAATTCATTTGATTTTATTATTTCACTTTTTTTCCCCTATTAACATGACTCGGACTTTGGCGGATACACGGATCCAACCAAACACACCAGGATGGCGACCAACGCCTCATCCGATAGTTCGAAGCAAATAAGTGATTACCAATGTCTCATCGGCTAAGCCGAAGCAAAGTGGCGACCAACGCCTCATCAAATCTATCCGAAGCAATAATGACACACCAAGTGTCTCATCGATTCGAAGTCGAAGTATCCCTGAACCTTTCTAATCCTATGGCATGCCAACTATATCCACTAAGCCCGACTAGTTAATAGGGTATCGGATTACTTCCTCTATTTCAGTCAATTCACATCAATTGCACTTTGACCACATTTTCTCACATATTTCTCAATTCAAATTCATATGCATACCAACATTACTCAATTCAATCATACAATTCAATTTCACATACATATATTTATTCATTAAATAAATCTAATTCACATTCAACTTAAATATCAATATTTACCTCACATTCAAATTCCATACACATATATTAAAATTAAACATTTAATAAGAAATAACTTGAATTATGATAATACAAACCGATATTTCTTTCTCGAGCTATTCCTCGATCACTTTTTCCTTTCCTTTGTATTTGACGTCTCGGTTTCCTTGTTTGCTACGAAAATTAGCATAAGTACAATTAATTAATAACACATATTTTATATAAAATAATAACTTTTCATGTAACTTTTACCTAAATCCCAAATTTGTCCTAACCATTTTCATCTTCTTCCTTTTTACAATTCACATCATTTTCTTATTCAATTTCCATCAAAACTTCAATATAATCATCAAATTTTCATCATTTTACCATAATTTCAAACTTCTTTCAATTTAGCCCATAAACTCAAAACTTATAGCCTAGTTTACAATTTAGTCCTCTAATTAATTCTAATCAATGATTCTATCAATTTAATCTATAATTTCATCATTTTCTCAACGTAAACCCTTTTCAAAAATCTATTAATTTTCAATATTTCCACATAAACTCAAAAGTATTCAACTCTAGGACTTCAAAAACATCAAAATCACAAGAAAAGGGCTTAATTAAACTTACCAATTAAAACTTCAAGCATTAAAACCCTAATTTCTCCTTTTTCTTTTATTTTCTTCTTTCTTTCTTTCTATTTCGTTTCTTCTCTGTAACTATTTCTATTCTTTTTCTTTTATCCTTTATTTTATTACATTATTTACTTAATTAATATTTAATTATAAAATATCTATATAATAACAAATAAAAATAATACATGTGTATTTATACACACATGTACCCATGTGTTAATTTTTCACCATACAATTGTCACCATTTGTAAATTATAATAATAATAATAATAATAATAATAATAATAATAATAATAATAAGTAAATATCTTTTACTTAATTTATAAGTAAATATATATATAACATACATTTGTACTAATAATTTAAATACACATGTATTTATTCTCTATCTTACACATGTCACTAATTTGGTTTAATTATTTGTAACACCCCTAACCCGTATCCGCTGCCAGAACAGGGTTTTGGAGCATTACTACCATTTGCAGATCACTTAAAAAAAATTTTAAATACTTACAGATTCAATTCATCATATAAATAAATATATTACCATTCAATCAACAGTTTGGCACTTGTATAAGCATCAGACAGCAACATTGTTAGTATACTTGCACATATCTCATATAAATTCAACATTGATATATCTATTTTCTCGACATATCGCACTTGAGTTTAATAATAGTCTCAACTTACATAATTTCCTTGTATCAAGATATCAAAGATAATCATATATGTACATGTCATGAAACATATCATGCTCTTACCGCTTTCTTCATAAGCATATATCATTCATTTCATTATATCAATATTTCATGCTCCATCATTTCCATATATTTTATGTATATTTATTCCGGTAATAGCTTATATCTTAACATAAATTATATTCCATGTACTTATACTTATTTCGTTTATCTATCTTCATGATTATTTTATACAACTATTTTGTACATATATTTCCATATAACCAGTTCTTGTGAACATTTCACACAACCATTTCATATAAGCATTCGTCATCTGATACATATTACCTGAATATCAATTGTTCAACAGATGTCATAGCGTCTCCCATCCATGGTCTTATTTATCTTTGACATGATGCCATAGTATCTTTCAACTATGGTCTTACTTATTTTCTGTCATGTTGCCATGGTATCTTTCAACCATGGTCTTGTTCATTTCATATCACGTTGCCATGGTATCTTTCAACCATGGTCTTACACATTTCATATCAGGTTACCATGGTATCTTTCAACCATGGTCTTACACATTTCATATCAGAGAGCACAATCCCGTGAACCTCATCCTTACAGTGGGATTACCAGTCCAGGCCAAATCCCCTGCAACGACAATTACTCTAATGAGCTTGAATCTGAATTACCAGTCCAGGCTAAATTCAGACCCTAATTCGGATTACCCGTCCGGGCTAAATCCATTTTACGTGTATTCTTCGGGAGGACTATATCAGAATAAGATCACCCGTCCGGGCTAGATCCTTTTTACCGTCAATTCCTTTTCAGAGATCCATCGAATTTTCTTTTCATTCAACCGGGATTTCTTCCCCTTTTTTATCAAATATATCAATGTTTCATCAATTTTCATACAATGAACATTCAAATTATTTTCACATCAATAACATACATTTCAGGCATTTAAGAATATAATTCAAGTTACACGAACTTACCTAATTGCTTGTTTGTGTTTATAATTTCATTAATTCGATATCTTTTCTTTTCCACGATCAAGTCTCATATTTGAGTCGTCTGGATCTTTATAAATAAATTTGATCATCATTTTCATTCATTTCATATTCTAATGCATTTAATTAATGCTCTAGGTAAAATTACCATTTTGCCCCTAAACTTTTAATTAATGACGATTTCATCCTTAGGGTTAGAAAAATAAAATTCTTGCAATTTAATCCTTATTTCCAACTATTATTCTAATATGTATTGATAACAGTCCATGAATTCTATAAAATATCAAAATTTTCCATAATTTCAACACTTTTCAATTTAATCCCTAAAACATGTTTTCCCCCGATCTTGAACTAAATTAATAATCAATTTTGTAATTTAAATAATAAAATAATCCATTTCATGCAATTTGGTCATTTCTGACATTTTTTACAAAATTGCCCATAAAGTTTTACTTTTATTCAATTTAGTCCCTGAGCCTAAAATATACAAATTAGCCATGCTAGATGAATATTCATACATATTTTTTCTCCTCCTCCTCTCCATTCCACATCCTTAATGTAGATAACACACTTGTAAGTAACATTATCCATAATTTTTATTATTTACTTTTATGAATATTCAAGCTGTCTATCTGCATCATAGTCACTAAATTATTTATATATGGATCTATAGAACTCAAAATTAAGATCCGTTAATTTTTCATGAAACTAGACTTATATATATTCTTACCATAAAATTTTCAGAATTTTTGGTTTAGCCAATGAGTACAGTTTATTCTTTAAAGTTACCCTTGTTCTGCTGTCTGATAGTTCTGGCCCTTCTTCACTAAAAATTAATTATCTCTTTGTAAAGAATTCGAATGATGTTACTGTTTGTTTCTATTGAAAATAGACTCATTCAGAATTCTAAACATATAAATTTAAGCCCCTAATTATTTTTATCCAATTTTTTATGATTTTACAAAGTCAGAACAGGGGAACCTAAAATCATTCTGACCTTGTCTCACAAAATTCATCATATCTCATGACTTACAATTCCATTGCTTACATAATTTATTCTATAAGAAACTAGACTTAATAAGATTTAATTTAATATTTTATTCATTCTATAATTATATTTATACAATTTTTATGATTTTTAAAATTTAAACTACTGCTGCTGTCCAAAACTATTTTAGTACAAGATATTAATTACCATGTTATAACACCCTTATTTTCTTTTTCTATACCATTTCTCATCACTTTCTCTTATTTTCTCTTCACTAACATATCAAGAACATAGGACCTTATGTAATAAAACTCTACTATAACATTATTTCCATGCTTTGTCAATAATAACAAACTTAAAAACATATTGAAATCTTGATATACTTACCTTGTTCTATTGATACTAATCTTTAACTTGATTTTCTCTCTCCTCCAGCTTCTATTTCTTGAATACAACTTGATATTCTAACTCCCCATGGTCTCCTTAACATTTTTCTCTCTTAGTAGCTATGGAAATTCTTTTGATTTCTAGGTGAAAATGGTGAATTTTTGGTGGAAGGACCAAATTGTAAAGAAAAGAAAATTTCTTTCTTTTCCTTCTCTTCTAACGTTGGTTGCATGCATGGAAAAATGATGATAATTCTTCATCTTTCCTTCCTTTTATACTAAATAATTAATAATAAAATAATAATGAAATAATAATAAAATAATAAAATATCTCATTAAAATAATATATATCTAATTAAATAATCATAAATTATCATCAACATATCATTACTTTCTAGATTTTTCTCTCTTCTAATTGACCATTTTGCCCTTTATTATCTTTTAAAATTCCATCCTTGAGTCATCATTTAATTTGGCTAAATTGTAATTTAGTCCCTCATAGTTTTTCACCTATTCAATTTGGTCCTAATTCATCCATTTTCCTTAGTTTCTAGATCATTCCACTCTTAAAATATTTACACTATTGGTCCTTCAACTTTTTCATATTTACACTTTAACCCCTCAAATTTTGAGTATTTACTCTTGTGCAACAAAATTTTTCTCACTTTTACAATTTAGTCCTTTCTTGAATTAATATATCATAATATACTTCTCAATATTGACATAACTCAAAATTTCCTTTTGTCACTTTATTTCCTTATTTTACTATATCAAGGATAATATCTTACTGTAAAAATTTTCAGGGTATTACATTACTAATTTAGTCTCTTGTCATTTTTCTCTATTTTAAAATTAATCTTTTACGCTCTATTCAATTTAATCCTTTCTACTAATTACTTCTAATTAAACTAATTTCACCTAATCAAAATCTAATTCAACCCATAACTAACTTCGTAAATATTTTTTAATAAATATTTACGGACTCGTTTTCCTAAGACGGAGGCTCTAAATTCACTTTTTCGGTGCCCATGAAATATGGGTCGTTACAAAAATGGAGTTGCCGAGAGGAAGAATCGACATCTTGCTGAGACGTGCTGGATTATGCTTCATGCAAAAAATATGCCTGGAAAATTTTTGGCAGAATGTATAAAAACCACTGCTCATGTCATTAATAAACTCCTAACACCAAAGCTTGGTTTCATCTCACCCTTTGAGGTACTATGGGATACTAAACTTGCTGTTGGTCATTTTTGAGTTTTTGGGTGTATTTGCTATGTATTTGTTCCAGGTCATTTAAGGAGTAAGTTCGACAAAAAAGCAATTCGGTGTATCTTCGTTGGATATGATAACCAAAGGAAAGGATGGAAGTGTTGTGACCCTGTGACTGACAAATGCTACACATCACGCAATGTAGTGTTTGATGAAACTTCTTCTTGGAGGACTCCACAACAAGTGAAGTTGCCAGATTTTGAAGTAAAAGAAGATCAACCCCAAGGGAAAATAGAGGACTAGTTTCTTAAGATACAACCAAGTTCTGTAGGTAATGAAGAAATTGGAGATAATGAAGTTGTTGAGACAACAAGAAATCCTTGGTGAAATGGTGTTCATCAGAGGCAGGAGGCCGAAATCAATCCAGAGGGTGAAGAAACTTCGCAGCCACAACTTAAAAGATCAACCAGATTTCGTAGGCAAAATCCAAAGTATGCTAATGTAGCTGTAGCGGAGGAAAAACCTTTGGTCGAGCCAACAACTTTTAAAGAAGCGTCTCAAGATTCTAAGTGGGTAAAAGCAATGGAGGAAGACATTGCTGCATTGGAACAAAACCAGACTTAGGAGCTTGTGCCATGTCCACCAGATGTGAAACCCATATCTTGTAAATGGGTTTATAAAATAAAGTATTGTCCTGATAGATCAGTTGAGAGGTACAAGGCTCGATTAGTTGCAAGGGGATTTTCACAACAATATGGATTGGACTATGAAGAGACGTTTTGTCCGGTGGCAAAGATTGTTACTGCTTGAGTTCTTTTGGCTCTTACTGCTAACAAAGATTAGAAGCTGTGGCAAATGGATGTGAAGAGAGCTTTTTTATAAGAGAGCTAGATCGTGAAATTTACATGAATCAGCCTATTGGATTTGAGAGTGAAAGTCATCCTAGTTATGTTTGCAAGTTAAAGAATGCGTTATATGGGTTAAAGCAATCATCGAGAGCACGGTACAGTAAGATTGTTGAATTTTTAACTCAAGCTGGTTATGTTATGGCTCATGCAGATTCTAGTCTGTCTGTCAAAGTTAGTGAAGAGAAGTTGGCAAAAGTGTTGGTGTATGTGCGCGATTTGATAATAACTGGAGATGATAGTAAAGCAATCCTCCAAGTTCGACAAAACTTGTCAGTCTGCTTTCAAATGAAGGAACTTGGCCAACTTAGACACTTCTTGGGGCTAGAAATTAATCATACAAAAGAAGGCATGTTTCTTTGTCAAGAAAAATATGCAAAAGATTTGTTGCAAAAATTTGGAATGCTCAATTGCGAGACCCTCACTATATCAGTGGAACCAAACACCAAGTTTTGTACTCATGAAGGAAAAGACTTGGAAGATAGGTTGATGTAATAGCAACTTGTAGGTAGTCTCATTTACCTAACTTTGATTCGACCTGATATTTCTTATATTGTTGGGGTAGCAAGTTGATATATGCAGAACCCCAAGAAACGACACTTGGAAGCAGTTCAACGAGTTCTAAGATATGCAAAGGCTATTCTTGATTATGGTCTTCTATATAAGAAAGGTGAGGTTTGCAAATAGTTGGTTATTATGATGCTGACTATGCAGGGGATCACGATACACGTCGATCAACCACTGGCTATGTATTCAAGTTTGGTTCAGGAACAATTTATTGGTGTAGTAAAAGATAGCCAACTGTGTCCTTATCGACAACAGAGGCAAAATATAGAGCAGTAGCTATGGTAGCCCAAGAAAGTACATGGTTAGTGCAACTTGTGGAAGATTTGCACCAAAAATTTGATTATGCAATACCCCTCTATTGTGACAATCAGTTAGCTATCCGTTTAGCAGAAAATCCTGTGTTTCATGCAAGGACCAAACATGTGGAGGTGCACTACCATTTTGTTAGGGAGAAGGTGTTACAAGGAGAAATTGAGTTGTCCTATGTCAAGATTGATAACCAGGTTGCAGACTTGTTCACGAAAGGCTCGAGTACAACTAAGTTGGAAAAGTTTTGCTCACAACTTGGGATTGTGAAAAGGTTTGGAGTTGGCGTTGAGGGGGAGTGTTAAAGTTCACCACCAACTCAATTAGTGGCCTAAAATCTTGGGCATATTAGCAGATGAGATCTTCAAATTAGTTTCAATAAAGTTGTTAAATGGTTAGCTAAAATCATGGTTTAATATTTGATTCTAATTTTGCTTCTGAGTTATCCTATTTTAAAGTTGTTGTAGTTTCAGCTTATATAAAGGATATAAATTAGTGAATAAAAAGTGTCTTGAGTTCTTGTTTTTCATTGAGTCTTTTATATGCAATTCATAAAGTGTTATTGAGTGAGTTTCTTTTGTTTGTTCTTTTTTTTTATAGCAAATCTTCCCATTTAATCTAACACATATGTATTGGTGAATCATATGGTTTTGTTTTTTTACCTTTAGCTCACCACTTTCTTTCTCAAACTTTGTTGGTATGTGTTTTTCCATCTCATCTTATAGGGGATAACATAAACTGCACGCCCACACTATGCATCGAAATGGTCGGTTCGCATACGCCAAATTCCACTAAACAATACAGGCCACCTAACGTAACCATTCTAATCCTTCAATTATATATTCTTCTACACCATCCAAGTTCCTATTTTTTATAACACGAAAGTTGAAACTATTTTATTAAGATAAAAAGAGATTCGAATCTGAGTACATCATTCTATTTTGTAGTGAAACGTGTTTGAAAAGAATGATATATAAGAATCTTTAAATGTTTAATATTATTATGAATTGAAATGTAAACTATATATAACAGGAGTTTAGAGATAAACAGTTCTTGATTAAAAGCATCATTTCTTGAATTTCCATTTTAATCCAATATAAATATCAAATCAACATATGATAGTTATTTATTAAATTAAATTAAACAAATACTCTTAATTATATTTTATAATTGGTTTTTAATATGTTTAATTGAGTTAATGTATTTGATTCATAACCTTAAACTCATTCAAAATATTATAATAATATGCTAGATAATTGCATACAAAAAAAAATTGTTAAAAATAAAATCTGATTAGTGGATAGTGTTTTTAATATAAAAATACTTAAATAGCTTTGAATTTATATAATTGTTTGTACTAATTGAGCTGATGTTTGATTAATTAGTAATATCATTTCATTAAAACCTTTTAATGTTAGCATAAATATAATTTTAATTTAAGAAATGGGGAGAGCTCAAGAGAAGAAATTCTAAAACCTCATGTCATAATCAATATGTAGTCATACTGCCTAAAACAGATTACAAAAATCATATGGCACTAAACACATTATATCCATAGGACAAAAAGGTAGGTTAATATGTGACTGGGAAATTCAAAGAGAAAAATACGTAATACGCAAGAAAATTGTAATAAAATAAGCATATTATAAGAGGAGATAATATTGTTAGTCCCATTATTTAAATTATCAAATTTTGTTTATAATCATTTTAAAAATTTATGATATTTATGTTTTGTTTTTTATTGAAATTAAAGTAAATATTCTTAAGAAAAAATAAACAGCTTACCATTAAATATATTTCAGTTTTATAAACAGACTTAAATCTCCCAACCTCGTAATTAAAAAATAAGAATGAACAATCATCACGTGTATATTATCTTTTAACTCACCTGAAAAAGCCTTAAATGTATTTTGACCCTTAATAACTAAATTAGTGAGTTTGGCACTGAATCGTAGAAAAACTAGAAGGACAGGTTCATGTGCAGACAATGCTCAGTCACGAGCCTCAATTCGAAACCTTGTATCCTAGAAAAACCTAGAATCTTTTCTGAGCTTTTGTTTTGTTGTGTCGGTATTTGGAATAATTGTGGAGTTTTTCGAGAGCCTGTGTGACTTTGACATTTGGCCTTTTTCTTTTCCCTCCAAGTTCCTGGTGAAATTATACTCCAAATCAAAAGAGAATGTTTTAGATATTTTTTTATAACTCGGTTTGAATTATTTTTCAAGCTACGTATTAAATTTAACAATTATTTTTATATTTTGGTTTAAAATTTTATTTTATCTAAATTAAGTTTTAAATTCACAATTATTCTTATATTGAAGTTTATTTTATCCAAGTTAGATTTTTATATTTGTAATAAATAAGTTTAAAAGTGTAAAAATCCTCAAACTTCTATAAAAAAATTAATTAAGTTCTTGCATTTTTTTCACTAAATTAGGTAATTAAATTTTCAAATTGCATCAAAAAACCCTCAAAACTTAAAAAAAAAGGTAATTAAGTCCTTACTCTTTTTTTTACTCAAATTGGGTACTTAAACTTTCAAAATGCATCAAAAAGACCCTCAAATTTAAAAAATAATAATTTAAGCCCCTTTTCTTTTTCACCCAATTGGATACTTAAACTACAAAAATGCATAAAAAAGGCCCTTTAGGCATTAACTTTAACAGTTGACTATTAAAGTTAATTGCTCTTAATTTTTTCTAGTTGAAGCTACCACGTGTCACAACCACAAGATGACATGTGGCAAAAAAAGATAAAAATAAAAATAAATAAATGTTATAAATTATTAAATTTTAATAAAAATATAATTTTTATAATTTATTAATTAGAAATGAATTTATAAAAATCGTAAAAAATATAAAATATATAGAAATATAGAAAAATTATAAAATTTATGAAGTCGTAATAAAATTATAAAAATGTAAAGAAATATAAAATTTGTAAAAAAAAATTATAAAAATTATCGTAAGAAATATTTTATAATTTTTCTATAAATTTTATTGATTTTATTTTTATCATTTTTCGCCACATTTCACGTTGTATTGCGACACGTGGTGACTTTAACTAAAAAAATTTGGGGTCGTTAACTTTAACGGTCAACAGTTCGTTAAAGTTAACTTTAACGGTCAACAGTTCGTTAAAGTTAACAATTAAAGGAGCTATTGGATGCATTTTATAATTTTCTAATGATTTTTACAAAATTTTACAATTTTTATATTTTTTCTAATTTTTAATAAATTTTATTTTTATTAAAATTTAATAATTTTTATATATTTTATTGATTTTTATAGTTTATAATTTTTTACTACATATCACACCGTGGTTGTGACGTGGGATGACTTTAATTGAAAAAATTAGGGACAGTTACTTTAACGGTCAACTGCTAAAGTTAAAAGTCATAAGGTCTTTTTGATTTATTTTGACAGTTCAAGTAACCAATTAAGTGAAAAAAAAAAAAAGCAGAAACTTAATTACTTTTTTAAAATTTTTGAAAAGTTTGAAGACATTTTTATACATTTTAAAATTTAAATACTCTAAAAATTATTTTCTTTTTAATTTAAGGACTTTCCAAATAAATAACACATAATAAAATATAAACTCAAAACAATCCTATTACAAACAAAGAAGGAATGAGATATAGATTAAAAGTGAAAGTGTTATGATAAAGATGTTTTGTTGGTTAAAAACAAATAGTTCCATTCATTCACGTCTTCCGCTGCGTAATGACTAATCAGCAGCAATCGCCATGGATTTAATTTACACACATAACCAAGCTGTACGTACGTCTGTAAACCCTTCCTTATTTCCTCCAAACTTAAATTGGAATAAATATCAACATACACAAATAGAATAAATTGAAAGTATTGAGTGGTGCATTGGAATTATTTGGTGATATATAATAGAGAAAATAATATATGATGATGAAAATTGCAGATATCAAAATTTTCTTACAATCAGAAGCGAAGACACAAACTCTTGCTTCCAGATTCCATGGAAAACTTTATTATTTTCATTCCTATGACGTTTATAAAAAACTGAAACTTAAAACATTGTCGTCGTAAAATAGTTTAGAAATTCTTAAGCAACTTTCGTACCTGTTCCAACGTAACGAAGAGCACCACCGTGAACGGCCCTTGTCTGGAGATGGTAGGTATAAACCCTTTATACAAAGCCATCGGCCCTTCCGCCTTCACTGTTTTCATAGCACAATCCAGAGCTCCGGTATAAGGTGGCCTTTGCCCAAGCACCACCTTCATGTTCATTACCCTTGTCTTGATTACGTCAACGGGATTCGATACCACCGCCGCCACAAATCCAGCCGAGAAACTCGCCACCACGTGTGTACAGATCCCATCTTTCATCCACCCTTTTGCCAAAATCGTTTCCTTGATTTGATCGTAGGAAGCCAACTGCGACGCCGTCACCAGCATGGCTCGGTTCACCGTCATCGATGAGCCACGCCACAAGGAAGTAACGCCTTCTTGTTTGGTCATGCGAGCGAGGGCGTCAACGACGCTGGTGTAGTTACGGCGTTGAGATAAAGGGAGGCGTCCGTCAGCTTGCATACGAACCATTGCAACATCGGCTGGGTTCCCGACGGCAGCGCCGATACCCCCGGCTATTAACCCAGCGAGGATTTTGCTGGCGAGAGGCATGGTATTCGTTTCCTTATCGGTCCATTTATGCTTCAGGATGTCATAGATTCCCATCCGGGTGGTGGAATAAAGGGTCTGGCGGAGTACGGTAGCGGAAACACCTGAGAAAAGAGCTCTGAAGCCTTCGGTTTTAAAGATCCGAATCCCAGTAGCCACAGGTCCAATACGCGCCGCCGTGGCTTGTCTGAGGTGTACAGTAGAGGAGGGGGTGCTGTTGGTCTGAAAAGCTAAAGAAGGGCGGAGATTTTGAGCAGCCGCGTTAGGGCCCTGGGCTTCACCTTGAAGCTGCATTCGAACTTTGATTAAATCCAGTGGGTGTGTTGAACAACCGGCAACAATTGATGCAATGCCTCCTTCAATGAAACCTTTGACTCCTCCCATTTTTTTTCTAATTCTCTCAAGAACAAAAATCTAAAAACTTTCAAAGAATGAACAAAATTGATCAAGAAAAAAAATAAGGACTGAAATATAACTAAAGACTCCAAATGGAATTAGGGTTCATATCACTAGAAACCAGGAAATGGGAATGAAGATCAAAAGCTAATGAACAAGAGTGAGGAACGGTAGGCCTTTGAGACATATGCTGGGGAGATTTACAAGCTTCTTTTTTTGGTAAATATAGCAAAGCAAATGTATGGATGATTTATTTGCCATACGAGGGAATGAGTCTTTATAGCAGCGCACGAGCTTGGTCGCGTGGGGGATTCACCTAATGCCAATTCTTCATCGCTTAATCAATAGTGGTTTTTTTTTTCTTTAATTTTGCTTTCCATCCTTTGTATATAGTTCAATAATTAAAATCCAGTGAATTTAGACTGTCAAAATAATTTTATTAAATTGGAATATTTATTATTTTTAATATTTTTAAATTTAAAAAATTATTTATGTGACCAATAATTACATAAGTGGAAAACAAAATAAACAAATAAAATGTTCAATGTAGAGCTATAAGGTTTCGAGTTTTGAATATGGAGTTATAAGGTTTCTAACTCTAAATCATAGATTATAAACTTTTTTAATAATATTTTTAGAGAAAAGAGGGAAGTTGGTATTTTTTCTTACATAACTTTTTAAGAAATTTTAAATTGACAACCTCCGTAAATTTTTTATTGTAAAATGTCACATAATAAAAAAATTTAAAATTCTATCACATTCGTATCCATTGAACTTTAGTTATTAAATCAAAATAGTAGAGAGATTTTAATCTCTTGAAATTAAAATAAATAGATTAAATTTTAAGTATAAAATAAGTATAGGGATTAGAAAAAATTAGACCTTTCTTTCTTTATTTAACGTAGGCTCAAGCCTGCCATGTGTCTACTAGGTACAGGTGGGTCTGAGGACAAAACAAGAAGTTTCGTTTAAAATTGAAATGTATGGACTATGTGATCATGGTGGAGACGATCTGGGTTAAGGTTGAGCCAATCTAATGTATTTAGATAAATTTTTAAGTTTGGGTCTAATTTAATTTTAAAATAAGTTTACTTTTTTTTTTTAAACTAAGTTCGATTTAATTTAAGAAGGGTATATTTAAGTCCGATCCAATCCGTTTATATTTAATTTTTTAGATTAATTTTTATTTGAAAATATAATATACTAAATGCACTAAAAAGACTAAAATAAAAATTTTCTAACACATTAAAAATATTAATATTAAAAACCACTACTATAAATATATTAAATATTTTATTATATTAAAAAATAAATAAAATAGATGTTTTATTGTATTAAATATAATATTTAAAATTTTATATTTTGGGTTGGGTTATTTCGTTGGGTAATTTTTTTTGGGTACAAGGTTTAATTGTTATTGGGTTAGTGATTTAATATAAATATAAATATAATTATTATTTAACATATATAATTAATATAATTGTTTTTAAAATATAATATTCGGCCAAGCTCGGGCCAAAAATCTTGCTCAAGGCCCAACCCATATAAAAGCCGAGTCTTAAATTTTACTAACTCCATTTTTCAGGTCTCATATTTTGTCCAAACCCTCTCCTTTTTCAGGCGAGATTTTGGACCTAGGTGGGTGGCTCGACCCATTAGCAGGTCTAGTATGGACCGTTTTCATTTTTGGTTTTATATATATACACACGTATATGCCTTGTAAATATTTTTCTGGTATTGTTGATTTATATTTACTATATTAATGTTGGTAAAAGTACAATGGAGACCTTTGTAGTAGGAGTCAGATTGCATTTTGCTCCTCTACTTAAAAAATGGGCAATTAGTCCCAATTCATCATATCAAATAGTAAATTGATCATTCTATTAAAATTTTCATCTATTCCTATTGTTAAAAACTAGTCCCTATAAATAGGAATAAGGCATACGTGGCATGCCAAATGTAATAATTGGTTATTCCATCAACTACACTAGTATTTAACAGTAGAAATTGATGAAAATTTTAACAAAAAGGATCAATTTGCTTTTTGATCTAATGTACAGGGACTAATTTTGTAACAACCCAGTTTCCAGTGGTGTCGGAAAATGAGGTTTTGAGACCTTATTTCCATATATCGACGGAGTTGTTATAAAAATATATTGAAACTCGGTTAAGCAATTTAGTCGAAAAAGTGCTTAATTAAGGCTCAGGGACTAAATTATAAAAGTCCAATCACTATATAGAGTTTTAATTAAGAAAAGGCTTGAGAATCTAGATAACAATTATCTAAGGGACTAAAATGATTAGTAAACCAATTTGAAATAGATGTTAATGGAATGTGACAATGGATTTTGTAACACCCTAAAAATTGGGTTAGAAGAAATTGAGTTTTGAAATCAAGAGTGCTCATCCCTCAATTTTGAGCTTAGACTTTGGAAATTTTTGTTAAGTAAATTAATATGGTTCAGTAGTTAAGTATTCTGCTTATGTGAGTGAGGTTTTGGGTTCGAATCATATTTTTGGAAACTTTGTTATTTTGCTTAAACCCTTACCCCGGAATGTGTGGTTTATAAGTTAATTGTGTGTAATTTATATAAAAAATGAGCCTATTGGTTAAGTGGTAAGACCTCAACTTACCTTTTGGTCTTGTGTTCAAGTCTCAGTAAAAGTTATGGAGATATTTTTATTTAACTGCCTTGTGGGGTAGTTTATTTTAGTTAAAATTTCCCCCAAACAAAACCTTCATTTGCTGTTCATGGTTTACATTTTGTTATTTTATTTTATTTTCTAACGTTACTTTTGGCTTCTTTCTTCACTGTTTCGATTTCACCATTTCAAGTTCATTTCTTTTTGCTATGTTACATTACCTTGATTCTGTACGGGATATGACTTCTCCTTTTAGTTCAATTCGCTGGCTGGTAAGTTTGATTTAAGTTCTGGCGTCGAAAGTTCTTCGATGTAACTTCGATTTTAGAATGTTAGTTTTTAGCGATTTGACTGTGACTTAACTGTTTGTTAGACAATTGCTTGTTGTTTAAGGATGAGAAATCATCTTTTTTACTCCTGCATCAAGTCCGTATTAGGAGGGCATTGAAACCCCTCTTTTTCTACATTTTCAGTCGTAAAAAAAGAGACTATCGACGCCACGCGGCCAGGGCATGGGCGTGTGCCCAGGCCATGTGAGCCACATGAGCAAGGACATAAACGTGTGACCAGGCCGTGTGAGCCTCACGGGTAAGGACAAGGATGTCTGCCCAGGCTGTGTGAGCCACATGGGTAAGGACATGGGCGTGTGGCTAGGCCATGTAACTCACTATTTATGCTTTAGAACCACACAGCCAAAGACATGAGTATAGAGGTTGGGAAAAAAATTAGACCTTTATTTATTTATTTAATGTAGGCTCAAGCCTACCACGAGTCTACTAGGTATAGATGGGTCTGAGGACCAAACAAGAAGTTTCATTTAAAATTGAAATGTAAGGACTATGTGATCATGGTGGAACCGAGGTTGGGCCAATCCAATCTATTTAGATCAATTCTTTAAGTTAAAATAAGCTTACTTTTTTTTGTCTAAATCAAGTTCAATTTAAGAAAGATAAATCTAAGTCTGACCCAACCCGCTTTATATTTGATTTTATTAGATTATTTTTATATTTGAAAATTTAAAACATTAAATGCACTAAAAAGACTAAAATAAAAGTTTTCTAACACATTAAAAATATTAATATTAAAAAACACCGCCATAAATATACTAAATATTTTATTATATGAAAAAAACAAATAAATAAATAAAATAAAATATTTTATTGTATTAAATATGATATTTAAAATTTTATATTTTGGGTTGGCTTATCTAGTTGGGTAATTTTTTTATTTTTTTTTGGTCTTGGGTAATGGGTTTAATTGTTATTGGGTTAGTGATGTAATATAAATATATATAATTATTATTTAACATATATATTTAAAATAATTGTTTTTATAATATAATATATTCGAGTCGGGCTCGAGCCAAAAAACTTGCCCAAGGCTTGACCCATATAGAAAAATGGGCATTAAATTTTTCCAAGTCCATTTTTTAGGTCTCAAGGATGGGGTTGTGATTGGCGGGGTTGCGTGGGGTCAGTTAGGAATGTGGATGGCATGTTCATAGAGGAAGGGAAACTGAAAGGAGGAAGTGGGATTAAAAGAGGTTGGGTGGTAAAGGAAAGAGGAGATCAGGGGAGAAGAGAGACGGCGAATGGTGGTGTGATGGGAACAACGGTCAAGTCGAAAGAAAAAAAGAGAGAAGGGGGATCAGGGAAAGGCAGAGAGTTGTTGGCGTGGGTAGATCGATGGAAAAGAAACGATGGTTGAATGAAGGAGAAAGGGGGAGGTTTGTAGTTGCATGATGGTCAAACCGACGAGGGGAGTTGCAGAACGGGGGCTAGGGTTTTGGGAAAGGGATGAACAATGGTGGGGGTAGGAAAAGAAAGGAGGAGTGGTGGCTAGGTAAAAAAAATGAAAAGGAAATGTGAAAACCCTAGGGTGAAAACAAAGACACGATCATGTAAAGGCTCGTGTTGGACAATACTGCTGTGTCGCGCGCCCGTGTGTACGCTTCCAGGCTGTGTGTCCATTTAAAAAAAATTGCCCAAGTTTCACAAGGCCTAGGACACGCCCGTTTGTACAAACCATGTAACACACATGGCCCTGTGTCAGGATGAGTGTGATGATCCTTCACTACTCCCACATTCGTGTGAGAGGCCGTGTAGGTCACACGGTCTACCACAAGCCTGTGTGTTAGGCCGTGTGTCACACACGACAATGTCTCCAAACCATGTATCCACATAACTAGGCCGTGTATGTCGAAATAAAATTGGAAAAATTAGCTCCAGTATCTACACGGCCTAGGACACGCCAATGTGTCTAGGCCGTGTGCCCTACACGGCTATGTCGACCCCCTTTTTTTAAATTTTTTAAGTAATAAAAATAAAAATGAATGTAATTTTTTTGAATTTTTTTTCAAGAAAGTAAAATAAATAAATAATACAAAAACACTCGGGTTGCCTCCTAAGTCGAGCTTAGACTCTAAATAATACTCCAACATGTTTTCATGAGGGATTTCCTACAAATAATTTTGAGCCACGTGATTATTAACATTAACAGAAAAATTAGAGTCATCTCGCTCACTAGGGACTCACAAAATCACATGCTTGAAGAGTAATCTTTTCATCACCTACATGAAGCACAAGTTCACCAGTACCCACATCAATAACAGTTCTAGCAGAGGCTAAAAAAGGTCGACCTAATATCATAGGTACCTCAATATCCTCATTCATGTGCAATACAACAAAATCAACAGGGAATATAAATTTATTGACTTTCATAAGTACATCCTCAATAATACCCCTAGGATATCTATTTGATCTATTTGCTAATTGAATACTCATCTTAATGGATTTGGGTTCCCCAAGACCAAGTTGTTTGAACATCTTATAAGGCATGACATTTATACTAGCCCTCAGATCAGCCATAGCTTTTCAACATTTAAACTGCCAATGAGACAAGGAATAGTAAAACTCCCTGGATCTTTAAGTTTGTTGGGTAGCTTGTTTTGGAGAATTTTCGAGTAAACTGCATTGAGCTCCATAGTCGACAAGTCATCTAACTTCCTTTTATTTGTTAACAGCACATTTAAGAATTTTACATACTTTGGCATTTGTGAAAGGGCTTAAACAAACAGCAAGTTAATATGCAATTTCTTAAGAGTTCAAGAAATTTACCATATTGTTCTTTTGTGTGATCTCTCTTCAATGCTGTTGGATAAGGGATTTGTTGTTTGTATTCTCTAATTACTGGTTTATGCTCTTTCTTACATTCCTCAACCTCATCACCTTTCACAACAGTTTTTGGCTTTGACTTCTTTTCAAGCCCAACTAACCCTTTTCACGTTTCTAACAGTGATTGTGTGGATTTGCTCATTTGGGTTAGTTTCAATGTTGCTAGGTAAGCTACATTGTGATATTTCTGAAACAAGTTTGGTAAGCTATCCAATTTGATTTTCAAGTTTGAAATTGAGTTTTCGACACCAAAAAAATTTGGAAACATCTCCTCAAGGTTCGGTTTCTTCTTTAGCTGATAAGGCTATTGAAAACCCGGACGGGGTTGTGACCTTTGATTCCCTTAAGCACCCTAAGAAAAAATTGGATGGTTC
Source organism: Gossypium arboreum (assembly GCF_025698485.1). Taxonomy (NCBI): domain Eukaryota; kingdom Viridiplantae; phylum Streptophyta; class Magnoliopsida; order Malvales; family Malvaceae; genus Gossypium; species Gossypium arboreum. The sequence continues at coordinate 6,879,550 of NC_069071.1, forward strand.
GTTCAACCTGCATTATAGTTATTGCTATATGAGTTATTTTGAGGTCTAGAATTGTTACCCATAAAGTTGATTTGCTTATGCTTTATGTTAGGACTGAAAGGTAAACATTCTAGATTGATCATCCCCTATCCATTCGCATCATATTGCCCTACCGGATTCACCTTCTTAGAAAAATTGAAACCATCAATTTTCTTACCAATAACTTTAACCTAATTTGCTAAAATAGAAATTATATCAATATTAAAAACATCGGCTGCTTTAATCGGTTTCTTTCTCATGACTTGTCACTATAGTTATTCAGTTCCATCTCCTCAATAAACTTTTAGGCTACCTCGGTTGTTTTATTATTCAGTGTTCCACCAGCTGCTGCATCAATTAGTTGCCTAGTCAAGAGATTCAAACCATTATAGAAGGTTTGAACTTGCAACCACAAAGGTAATCCATGATGAGGACACCTTCTCAAAAGATCCTTAAATCTCTCTCATGTATCATATAATGTCTCCAAATCGATTTGAGCAAAAGAAGAGATGTCGTTCTTCAACTTAGCTATTTTAACCGGTGGGAAGTACTTTAACAGAAACTTCTCAATCATCTGATCCCAAGTCGTGATAGAACCTCGTAGCAATGAATTCAACCACTATTTTATCTTGTTGTAATATCCCTAAATCAGGTCTAATAGTTATGGGTATATTTTTCGGGTTTCAATTTTTAAACTAGGAATTTATAAGGTTTCGAGTAATTTTTAATTTAATTTAGGAGGTTAATTTTGTAACATTCCTTACCCGTATCCAACGCCGAAATAGTGTCTAGACTGTGTGTGACATGCGATCTACCTCGTGGGCATGTGTTCTGGTCGTGTATCCCCTGCAACTTAATTTTGAGAAACAGAATGCTCAGAATTGAGCACACAGACAAAGACACGAGTGTGTGTCTCATCCGTGTGGATGACACGGTCTCAGGCACGAGCATGTGTCCTTGGCGTGTGAAATCTGCACCTATTTTGTGAAAATTTAATTATCCACACAGCCTAGCACATGGGCGTGTGACTTGGCTGTGTGACATCAATTTGTTCATGTATTGCAAAACAGAGAGTTACACAAGTTAGGGACATAGACATGTGCGACAACACGGCCTACCCACATGGGCGTGTCCCAAGCCATACGAGCTTGTGACCCCTGTTCATAGCAAAAATTTTCTAAGTTTGGTGAAAATTTCTAAAGTTCTCGATTTAGTCCCGAATCATATCCACAGCATGTTTAGGGCCTCGTAGGCTCATATTAGGGACTTTATGTTTAAATGTGCATGGTTTTAATCTAGACAAAAATTTAACGGTGGCTGAGTATACTGGCATATGTTGTGGTTACTTCACGGGTTGTGTGAGCAGCACATCATAGCTACGTCTTGACTGACAGCTTATGTAAGCAGGCCCATCAATAGCTCGAGAGCGAACAATTATGTGATATGAGATTGAGGTAGCATTGGCTACGTATGTGGCACTTATTGTGCAAAAATCCCGAGTATCCGACATTATTATTCCAAGTGGTTCATAGGTATTTCAAAGATGAGAATATGTGTAAGCTCATTTCGAGATGGTTCAAGTATGTACGTAAAGCTCATGTTTATTAAATGCTTGAAATGATTAAAATGAGGTAAGTTTTGTGATGGAATGAATTATGATACTATGGTAAATTTACATTTAATTATGTTATATTATTCGAATGTTATAAGCATGGTAAGGTTGCTTATTTCTTGCATACGAGCTTACTAAGCTATATAGCTTACTTTGTTTATTTTTCATGTTTTATAGTGTCGCCAAGCTAACTCGGATCGAAGATCGTCAGAGATTCGAATCACACTATCAAACTCTTTTTTTTGGGCGGGGGAGGGGTATTGATGATCTTAGTATTTTGAAACTATGGCATGTATAGGGACTTGGTCATTTTGTTATATGTGTCATTTGATTTGGCCAAATGTATTGGCTTATATTTGTTTAAGGTGATTTGATATTTAGCCATGTAAATTGGCTTATTTTGGCTAATATGGTTGTAAGCCTAAGTATATTCATATATGTGCCAATGTCTTTGGTGATATGGTAATGGTATGCTTGGTGAATGATGGAATGTGATTCATAGCATGGATGTGAAATGTTTGGAAATGTGATATATTGATGAGATAATAAATTTGTGCACAATTAAGTGTTTTAAAAGTAGTTAATTGAGGCATAATGAATGTGAAATTTTCATGATTGATTTAGGACATAATAAATGTAGCACCCCTTACCCGAGTTCAAGGCTAGGACTGGGCATGAGGTATTACCATACTTAACCACATGCAAACAATCATTTCTGAGTCACCAAGACTCAACCAAATTTAAAACTTTTTCTAACCTTACTTAGAACTCCTTAATGTAAGCCTACGATACCTCAAACTCTCATTGGAAACCATTCAAAACTAACTCAGGTCCTTAAATCGACTTAATAAAAATAACCATTAAAACAGGGCACATGCCCTTGTGGAAGGGTAACACGCCCATGTGCAATTAAAATCTAAATTCGAACCTACAAGGGTTTTCACACGGCCTAACACACGCCCGTGTCTATGGCCCGTGTCTCTCACACGGCTATGACACGCTCGTGTCCTAGCTCGTGTCTAAAAACCTTGACATTCTATTTTTGACGTCAGCAATCCTTAAGGGTCACACGGCCAATGCACACGCCCGTGTGCTAGGCTGTGTCCTTCACACGGCTGGACAACACGCCCATGGGGCTGGCCGTATGTCATACAGTGCCTAGACACACGCTCGTGTGTCTACCCGTGTGGGCAACATAGGGCTATTTACCAAGCCCTTTGCCACCCTGAATCACAAAACAACAACAACCATCATGCTAAAAAAAATCATAGTATGATTCCTCAATCCCAACAACCACATCTAAGGCCTTTACACATTTCATATTTACTAAAACAACTAACAAATTACCCATTCATGAAATAACTTATTGTTTTCGTATAACAACTTTCAACTTTATCCATTTCCATGGCCTTGTACAAAATGAATCAAAATGCTACAGTAAGCCAACACATTTGGCCAATTAACAAAGACACAAAATTCTAAAGTCAGGGTCCTATACATGCCATAATCAAAATAAATAGATCTAACTATACCAAGTGCTTCAATTGATAGTGTGATTGATGCCTCCGACAATCGATGATCCACGAGCTAATTAGACGACACTATAAGAAAATGGAAAGAAATAGGGTAAGCATAAAGCTTAGTAAGTTGCAAGCAATAAATATAACAACAACTTTACCATTTATCATTATGCTCATAGTACATAAGTAGGCATAAGCACAACTTACTCATCACTAGCCAATACATTTCACATAGCATATATTGAGCTCACATCTCATACATTTCAAATAGGTACCTGTACCACCAATAACATGATCATACTTTTCTCATTTAACTTAAAATTGTAACTCTCACCGTTGAACCATTTGAAATACTATCGGGTATTCACTAAGCCTCAAACATAGGGTGTAATACCGATTCCATGTCCCAGACATGGTCTTACACTAGCTCTCACATATCCGTGCCGATGCTATGTCCCAGACAGGGTCTTACGCTGACACATCTCGTAGCCGATGCATGTCCTAAACATGTCTTACACTGGCTTACGTCACGAGGCCGATGCATGTCCCAAACATGTCTCACACTAGCTCTCATTTCAATGCCGATACCATGTCCCAGACATGGTCTTACACAGGCTCTCATAATGTGGCCGATGCATGTCCCAGACATGTCTTACACTAGCACACAAATGACCTGAGTGTCATGGCACGAATAACCGAATTATTTCCTAAGGTTCAACGGGAGTTCTACTATATCAATATTCATCATACATAATTATTTCCACAAACAAACGATTTATGCTATATCAATTTAAATACTTATAATAACCATGTAGTTGTACTATTTACATATAACTTACATCGATATGCAAAAATGCAGGCTACTCGTCCGGCTTAGTCCACTTGTGTTGCTTTTTCCTGGTCTAGGCCCGGATTTTGCAATTATTGATCTAAAATTATAAAAATTCACAAATTTAATCCTTTTAATGATCTAGTTACTCAAAAATTTATAATTGAGCAAAATGACCATTTTGCCCCTATACTTTTGCAAAGTAACCATTTTACCCCTAACTCTGAAAATCGATTTTTATCAAATTTATTCATATTAAGCCTAGCCAAACCCTTTTTACTCTTATAGAAACCCAAAATTCCTATTATTTCTCATATTTACCATCTAATTTTTCAACTTATGTAAAAAAGGTCCCTAGTTAGGGCTTCTATGAAAATTTATTCACAAAAGTTGTTTATTTCTCAACCATAACTCATATTATTCCATAAAATTTTAGAAATCAACATGTCTAATATCATGGAAAAACTCTAGACTTTCAACCATTTTATAAAATAGTCCCCTTGTTAGAAAGTTCATGTTACAAGGGGTCCAAAAATGCAAAAATCATTAAGGAAACTATCAAAATCACTTACCTATGAGAATAGAGAGTGGCTGAAATTTTTCAAGCTCTCAAAACCTCCTATGGCTGATATTTTTGGCACTAGATAAGATGGGAAAGGGATGATATCATCCTTTGTTTATTTTGTTTTCTTTTTAGTCAAATAAGCTACCAAACCCACCTAATTTGACTTTTTTGACCATTCTTGTCCCCATGGCCAGCCTAGCACCCTTTATAGGGTATATTTCCCTTTAAATACCCCTAATTTAAGTTCCATAGAAATTTAACACCCTTAGCTATCAATTTAAGACTTCTGAAGTTAATGCGATTTAGTCATTTTTCGCAATTAAGCTCACAAACGCTAAAATTACCTCACCAAATTTTTTATGTACTCATATAATAACTCCAAAACACATAAAAATAATATCAAAAATAATTTCTCTAACCTCGGGTTGGTGGTCCCAAAACCACCATTCCAACTAGGCCCAAAAATCGGGCTGTTACAATAAATGTTGTAAGAATGATAGATGTTACTATTGTTTTGGCATGGATTGGCCATATTTATAGGTTTTTTGGTTGCCTAAGTATATTATGTTTTGTGCCATTGAGTTGGTGTATGTGTATGTATGAATAAATGTGGCAAATGGCTTGGCAAATAGCTTTTATTTTATCCATACGGGTAGACACACGGGCGTGTGTATAGGCCGTATGTGACACATAGCCTCTCCCATGAGCATGTGTTTTGGCCGTGTGTCCCCTGCACATTAATTTTAAGAAACTGAATGATCAGAATTGAGCACACGGGCAGAGACACGGGTTTGTGTCTCAGTCGTGTGAGGGACACGGCCTCAGGCACGGATGTGTGTCCTGGGCGTGTAAAGTTTACACCTATTTTATGAAAATTTATTTTTTCACACGGGCATGTGATTTGGCCATGTGATTCTAATTTTTTTATGAGTTATAAGTCAGAGAGTTACACGGGGTTGGGACACGAGCGTATGTGACCACACCGCCTGCCCACACGGGCGTGTCTCATATCCACATGGAATTGTGACCCCTGTTTAGTGGAAAAATTTTCTAAGTTTTGTAAAAATTTCTAAAGTTCTTGTTTTAGTCCCAGACCACTCCAAAAGCATGTTTAGGGCCTCGTAGGCTTGTATTAGGGACTTTATGATTAATTGCAAATGGCTTTAATTAGGACGAAAATGTATGGCTCGAAATTTTATGATTATTTGTGTAGTAAGTCATGTAATGCCTCGGACCCTATTTCGGCGTTGAATAAATGAAAAATGTGGGTCATCCTTAGCAAGGAATAGGTTTGGCTAGGCTTGGGTGTGATGAAATTGATTGAATATCACTTTACGAGCCTAGTGACTAAAATGTAAAAAGTTAAAAGTTATGGGAAAATTGTAATTTTTGTCATAAGGTTTTTTTAGGATTAAATTGAATAATATGATGATTGAATAAGTTAAATTTGATATTATAGATCAAGAAAGAAGAGGTTTTGGCCTAGAACGAGGAAAGAACAAGGTTGTGGATTAAATCGAACTAATAGCCATTTTGTTCTAAGGTAAGTTCGTATGTTAAAAATAAGGTCTAGAATAATTGTATTTAAATGCTTTAATATTGTATGAATTGTATGTTTGATTATGTGAATGAGTATGATTCTACGAACGAGTTTGGCGATGATTCGGCAAGTGAGAAGTCCCGTTGAACCTTAGGAGTAGATTAGGATACAAGTGGCATGTCACTAGAGTCACTATGTGTTATGTGATTATGTGATCCGGGTGCTGATCTTGTACGTCTTACCGGTGGTTGAGCATACCGGCATATGTTGCGGATACTTGACAGCTTGTGTGCGCAGAGTACCACATAGCTATGTCTTGACTGACAGCTTGTGTGAGTAGGCTCGTCAATAAGTTGAGAGCGAGCGATTATGTGATATGAGATTGATGTAGCATTGGCTACGTATGTGGCACTTAGTATGCAAAAATCCTGAGTATCCAACATTATTATTTCGAGTGGTTCACGGGTATGTCAAAGATACGAATATGTGTAAGTTCATTTCAAGATGTTCAGGTATGTACGTAAAGCTCATGTTTTATTAAATGCTTGAAATGATGAAAATGAGGTAAATTTTGTGATGGAATGAATTATGATACTATGGTAAATTTACATTTAATTATGTTATATTATTCGAATGTTATATGCATGGTAAGGTTGTTTATTTCTTGCATACGAGCTTACTAAGCTATATAGCTTACTTTGTTTATTTTCCATGTTTTATAGTGTCGCCAAGCTAACTCAGATTGGAGATCGTTGAAGATTCGAATCACACTATCAAACTCTTAGTTTGGGTATTGATGATCTTAGTATTTGAAAGTATGACATGTATAGGGACTTGGTCATTTTGTTATATGTGTTATTATGATTTTAGCCAATGTATTGGCTTGTAATCAGTCAAAGGCTTGATTTGATATTTGGCCATGTAAATTGGCTTATTTTGGCCAACATGATTGTAAGCCTACGTATATTCATATATGTGCCAATGTCTTTAGTGATATGGTCATGGTGTGCTTGGTGAATGATGGAATGTGATTCATAGCATGAATGTGAAATTTGCATGATTAATTTAGAGCATAATAAATGTTGTGAGTATAGTAGATGTTGCTATTGTATTAGCATGTGTTGGTCATAATTGTGGGTGTTTTGGTTGCCTAAGTATATCATGTTTTGTGCCATTGAATTGGTGTATGTGTAAGTGTGAATAAAGGTGGCAAATGACTTAGCAAATAGCCTTTATTTTGTCCACACGAGTAGACAGACGCCTTGGGTGGCATTGGCTACATATGTGGCACTTAGTGTGAAAAATTTCCAGAGTATCTGACATTATTATTCCTGGTGGTTCACGGGTATGTTAAAAATGAGAATATGTGTAAGTTCATTTCAAGATGGTTCAGGTAAGTACGTAAGCTCATGTTTATTAAATGCTTGAAATGATGAAAATGAGGTAAGTTTCATGATGGAATGAAGTATGATACTTTGGTAAATTTACATTTAATTATGTTATATTATTCGAATGTTATACTCATGGTAAGGTTGCTTATTTCTTGCATACGAGCTTACTAAGCTATATATCTTACTCCATTTATTTTCCATGTTTTATAGTGTTACCAAGCTAACTCAGATCGGAGATTGTCGGAGATTCAAATAACACTATCAAACTCTCATTTTAGGTATTGATGATCTTAGTATTTGAAAGTATGGCATGTATAGGGATTTGAATTTGTGACAACAGAGATGGCTCGAAATTGTGTGATTGTTTGGATGGTAAGTCAGGTAATGCCTCGGACCCTATTCCGGTATTGAATATAGGTAAGGGGTGTTATAGCCTGTCACACGAGGGTGTATAGCCATTTTTAGGGTACACGGGCTAGGCACACTGGTGTGTGTGTTAGCCATATGACCAAGTCAGAGAGTTACACGGGGTCGGACATGGGCTTGGACACAGCTATGTGCTTCTATTTCGAATGTTAGGCAGCCAGATTTGTCTAAACGACCACTCATTCATCCTTTGAGGAAGGCTTCTCTAGCCTCTCCTCCTTGACTAATTGTCACTAGTCTACTTTCAGATGGCGCGGTCCTTTGAGCCGGAGCTGACGCAATACTTTCTACATCATCAGCCACTTCTTGGTCGGGATCCATTTACTATATGAAAACACAGTTTAATTTGTCAGGAGTCGTCACACTATCAAAATTTATATATGGTATGTATAGCTAAACTCTTACACACGCTTATTCACACATACACATACACCAATTCAATGGTACAAACATAATATTCTTGGGCAACCAAAACACCCACAATTATGACCAACACATGCCAATACAATAGCAACATCTAGCATACTCACAACATTTATTATGCCTTAAATCAATCATGCACATTTCACATTCATTAAGCCTCAATTTACTACTGTCAAGACACATAATTGTGCACAAATTTATCATCTCATCAATATATCACATTTCCAAACATTTCACATTCATGCTCTAAATCACATTCTATCATCCACTAAGCATACAATGACCATATCACGAAAGACATTGGCACATATATCCAAGACCGTTCAATTGTATCGATTATCATCAACTCAACAAGGTTACGATAAAGAACAAGTATCCTTTACCGAGGATTGATGATTTGTTTGATCAGTTGAAAGGTGTAACAATATTCTCGAAGATAGATTTGAGATCTGGTTATTATTAGCTGAAAGTTAAAGACTCGGATGTTTCAAAAACTGCATTCAGGACGAGGTAAGGGCACTATGAATTTCTTGTTATGCCTTTTGGATTAACTAATGCTCCTGGTATTTTTATGGATTTGATGAATCGAATCTTTAGACCGTATTGGACAAGTTTTTAGTTGTATTCATTAATGACATTTTGATTTATTCTCGGGATGAGTCTAAACATGCCGAACATTTAAGAATTGTATTGCAGACTTTGAGAGATAAGAAGTTATTTGTTAAATTCAACAAAAGTGAGTTTTGGCTCTAAGAAGTCAGATTTTTGGGGAATATTGTCTAAACGGAAGGTATAAGAGCTGATCTGAGTAAGATTTTGGCAATTATTGATTAGAACTGCCAAAAAATGTATCTGAGCTTAGAAGCTTTTTGGGCTTAGCCGGGTATTATCGACGTTTGGTTAAAGGATTTTTGATGATTGCTACACCTATGACAAAATTGTTACAGAAAAATGTTAAGTTCGAGTGGTCAGAGAAATGCCAAAAGATTTTTGAACAGTTGAAAGCGTTGTTAACTGAGGCACCGGTATTAGTAAAACCTGAGTCGGGAAAAGAGTTTGTGATTTTCAACAGACCGTCACTGAATGGTCTTGGATGTATGTTGATGCAAGAGGGTAAAGTGATAGCTTATGCCTCGGGACAGTTGAAACCGCACGAAAAGAATTATCCGACGCACGACTTGGAATTGGCTGACATTGTGTTTACTTTAAAGATTTGGTGACACCATTTATTCGGTGAGAAGTGCCACATCTTTACCGATCACAAGAGTTTAAAGTACTTGATGACTCAAAAGGATTTTAATTTGTGACAATGGGGATGACTCGAGTTGTTGAAAGACTATGAGTTAGTAATCGATTATCATTCGGGAAAGGCGAATGTAGTCGTTGATGCTTTGAGTAGAAAATCTTTGTTTACTTTGAGAGCAATGAATACGCAACTGACTTTATCTAATGATGGTTCGATTCTATCCGAGTTAAAAAGGCTAGACAGGTATTTCTTAAGCAAATTTTCGAAGCTTGGAAATGTGACAAAGAACTTCAAGCTAAAAGAGTTCAGTGCAAATCGACTAATGACTCAGATTTTCAAATTGGGGCCGATGATTATTCAAAAAATTCTTCACGAAGCACACAGTGGTTGTCTGTCTGTTCACCCAAGATGTACGAAGATGTACAATGATTTGAAGAAATTGTATTGGTAGTCAGGTATGGAAAGAGATATTTCTGAATTCGTAGCGAGATGTTTGATTTGTCAACAAGTAATGGCTGAACATCAAGTACCTGCGGGTTTACTTCAGCCTGTGATAATTCCCAAATGGAAGTGGGACAAAATTATGATAGATTTCGTAATCGAATTACCTTTGACTCTGAAGAAGAAATATGTCATTTGGGTAGTTGTTGATAGATTGACGAAATCGACTCATTTTATTCTGGTACATACCGACTATTCACTTGATAAGCTAGTTGAATTTTACATTGCTGAAATTGTTAAATTGCACGGAGTGCCTATTTCTATCATTTCAAATAGAGATCCGAGGATTACATCTCTATTTTGGAAGAATTTGCAAGAAGCTTTAGGCACAAAGTTGAATTTTAGTACAGCATTTCATCCGCAGACCGATGGTCAATCTGAAAGGACGATTCAGGTTCTCGAAGATATGCTTCGCTGTTGTGTTTTAAAGTTCGAAGGTAGTTGGGAAAAGTATCTACCTTTAGTCGAATTTGCTTATAACAATAGTTTTCAGTCGAGTATAAAGATGGAATCATATGAGGCATTGTATGGTTGCAAGTGTCAAACTCCGTTGTACTGGACTGAGCTCAATGAAAGACAGATTTACAGGGCTGATTTGGTTAGAGAAACTGAAGAAAAAGTGAAAGTAATTCGTGACTATTTGAAAGCAGCTTCGGATAGACAGAAATCATACGCGGATCTAAAATGAAAAGAAATTGAATTTCAAGTCGGTGATAAGGTATTTCTAAAAGTGTCTCCGTGGAAGAAAATTCTTAGATTTGGTCGCAAAGGCAAGCTGAGCCCGTGCTTTATTGGTCCGTATAAGGTTATAGAAAGGATAGGACCAGTGGCTTATCATCTAGCTTTACTATCGGAATTAGAGAAAATCCACAATATGTTTCATGTGTCTATGTTGTGACGATATCAATCAAATCTATCTCATGTGATTTCACTAATTGAGGTTGAGATTCGACCTGACATGACTTATGGTAAAGAACCGATCAAGATCCTAGCCAGGAAAGTTAAACAGTTGAGAAATAAAAATATAGCCCTCGTGAAAGTTTTGTGGCAAAGACATGGGGTTGAAGAAACTACATGGGAAACTGAGGAAGCTATAAGAAAATAGTACCCAAACCTCTTTTTTGGTAAGATTTTCGGGGACGAAAATCCCTAAAGGGAGAGAGTTGTAACAGCCTGTTTTTGGGTCAAATCAGAACAGTGGTTTCGGGACCACAAATTCGAAGTAGAGATATTAATTTTATTATTACTTTAAGGTCTACAGTATGATTGAATAATTGTGTGAAAATTTCGTTAAGAAATTTTATCGATAAAATGTCCAATTTGACTAATAGGACTAAATTGCAATAGTGCAAAATCTGTGTTCTAGAAGCTAGAGGTGTCTAATTGTTATGAAATTTTAAATTATAGGTCCTTAAATGGTAATTAGACCATTATATTTTAGTATGGACAAAAATGGACATGGTTAAATAAAATTTCAAAATTTTAAGTGAAGGGTATTTTAGTCATTTGGTAAATAAAGACAAAATAACTAAAATAAAAGTGCTCATCATCTCAAATTAGTCCCTCCATAGCCAAAAATTTCAAGGAGTCCATATCTAGGGTTTTGGCCATTTCCAAGCTCGATTGTAAGTCCATCCTTACCTCGTTTTTCATGATTTTTATGTTTTTGAAGTGGTTTCAACCTAATCTAACTATTACAATGACTAATTTGAAAGAAAGATGAAGTCTACAATTTTACCCATGTTGAATATTTGTGTATTTTGATGTTTAATGGTAGAAAATGCATGTTTGGTGTTAGATAAACAACATTTACCAAGTGATTTTTGATGAAAATGTCAAATAAGGACCTATTTGTAAAAGTTGTAAAATGTGTGTAAAATGTGAATAAATGAAAATTTTGGGCTGTAATGAGCAAGGAATAGGTTCAGCTAGGCTTGCGTGTGATGAAATTGAATGAAAATCATTTTACGAGCCTAGGGACTAAAATGTAAAAAGTTAAAAATTTAGAGGCAAAAATGTAATTTTTGCCATAAGATGTTTTTGGGATTAAATTGAATAATTTGATGATTGAATGAGTTAAATGTGGTATTATAGATCAAGAAAGATAAGGTTCTAACCTAGACCGGGGAAAGGACAAGGTTGTGGACTAAATTAAACTATTAGCCATTTTTTACCGAGGTAAGTTCGTATGTTAAAAATAAGCTTTAGAATAATTGTATTTAAATGTTTTAATATTGCATGAATTGTATGTTTGATTATGTGAATGAATATGATTCTACGAACGAGTTCGGCGATGATTCGGCAAGTGAGAAGTGCCGTTGAACCTCAGGAATAGATTAGGATACAAGTGATATGGCACTAGGGTCATTATGTGTTATGTAATTATGTGATCTGGGTGATGGTCTTGTACGTCCTACCGGTGGCTGAGTATACCGACATATGTTGCAGTTACTTTACGACTTGTGTGAGCAGCACCGCGTAGCTACGTCTTGACTGACAGCTTGTGTAAACAGGCCCGTCGATAGCTCGAGAGCGAACAATTATGTGATATGAGATTGAGGTAGCATTGGCTACGTATGTGGCACTTACTGTGCAAAAATCCCGAGTATCTAACATTAATATTCTGAGTGGTTCACGGGTATGTCAAAGATGAGAATATATGTAAGTTCATTTCGAGATGGTTCAGGTATGTACGTAAAGCTCATGTTTATTAAATGTTTGAAATGATGAAAATGAGGTAAGTTCTGTGATGGAATGAATTATGATACTATGGTAAATTTACATTTAATTATGTTATATTATTCGAATGTTATATGCTTGGTAAGGTTGCTTTTTTCTTGCATACAAGCTGACTAAGCTATATAGCTTACTCTTTTTATTTTCCATGTTTTATAGTGTCGCTAAGCTAACTCGGATCAAAGATCGTCGGAGATTCGAATCACACTATCAAACTCTTATTTTTGGGTATTGATGATCTTAGTATTTTGAAAGTATGACATGTATAAGGACTTGGCCATTTTGTTATATGTGTCATTTGATTTGGCCAAATGTATTGGCTTATATTTGTTTAAGGTGATTTGATATTTAGCCATGTAAATTGGCTTATTTTGGCTAATATGGTTGTAAGCCTAAGTATATTCACATATGCGCCACTATCTTTGGTGATATGGTCATGGTATGCATCGTGAATGATGGAATGTGATTCATAGCATGAATGTGAAATGTCTCGGATCACTCCCAAAGCATGTTTAGGGCCTCGTAGGCTTGTATTAGGGACTTTATGATTAATTGCAAATGGTTTTAATTTGGACGAAAATTTTATGGCTTGGAATTGTATGATTGTTTGTGTGGTAAGTCAGGTAACGCCTCGGACCCTATTCCGGCGTTGAATACGAGTAAGGAGTGTTAGAAATTTCTTCTAAAATCGATTAAACAATAATCCAAAAATTTTAAAAATAAAATATTTTGAAAAATTAATTTTAAAGATTTTAATAATTATTGATGAAAATAATCAATTTGGGTTGAAAAGAATTTTAAGATAATTTTTATTGGGGTAATTTGATTAAAATTTAAATATTAATTAAATAGGATTTAATTGTAAAACAAGGGAAAATTTAGAGTATTTATATGGCAAATAAACCTTAAAATTCAAAATTTTGGAGGGAAATGATTAAATGGTAAAGTAAAAGAAATGTGGGAGTAGCCATTAGGCAAATTTCTCAATTTTTGAATTTCTAGTGGTTGGTTTCAGTTTTAAAACTAATGTATCTAGCCCACTTTTCACATATTTTACATCATATTAGAGAGCTTTAACATTCGTTTTGTTTGCATGATTTTAAAGATCCATCATCACATAATAGATTCAACCAATTTCCTTCTCAAAATAATCTCTCAATTTACCCGAAATTATTCACAAAAGTAGCCAAAAATATTCTGAAATTTCTCAAGTTTTTTGAATCAAGATTTTTCAATCAACAAATATAGAGTGAATCAAAGGTAATCTTCAATTCTAAATTTGTTTTTATGATGATTAGAAACACTTACATGATTTGGGAGTCATTTAAAGGATTTTTATCAATGTTATCTTCTTCCAAGAACACATGGTTCTTTAATGGTGGATCTTGAATTTTGAGAGGAAATCCACAAATCAATGGATGTTCCAACTCAAAATGGATCTATTAAAAGGTTTTTTATTTTATTTATCAAGATTAAACATGATTTGTGAGGTAATTTAAACAAATTTGAATTTCATCATCTTCATGATTCGATTTTCTGGAATTTTGTCTAATTGATTTAAAGATGAATTTGATGCTTAGTATAAGTGTATTTGGTCTAATATTGATGATTGAAAGTGTTTAGGAGGGCTGGAGAGATCAATTTTGTGAGGAATCGAGTTTTCGACTTGATGTAACAAATCCGGTAAGGTATCTTTGTGAGAGGATTTCGATAAGTATAGTTAATTAAAATTTGTGTTTACTATAGCATTGGAGAGGTGATAATATCTACTTTATCTCTGTTGAAGTTTCGAATCTTGAAGAAGACCGAGCTAACCGAAATTGAAGTCTGGATTTGCTTGGTTGATCACTTGTATGTGGTAGAATAAATTATGTGGTGAGTGTTTCTAAGGGCGATTTGGTAAATTGACCCTTATTAATGTTTACTTAGTAGCTTAATTGATTATTTCAATTGATTAACTATGGTTGAATGGCTGATTTTTGCAAGATTGATATTATATGTACAAGAGCTGAATTTTTATTGAATAATGGTAAGTAAGCATTAAGGTGGTTTTACGCAATTTAATTAGGTTATTTATATTGATGATTAAAGCATGTTTATTGGAGTTTTTGATCATGATATATTAGTGTTACAATTGGTAATTGAACATTGGAAAATGGAAAATGAAATGCTTAATTTAATTGGATGTTAAATGGCTATGTTACATGTTATACATAAGCATTTTGTCACATTAAATTGAGCACAATAATAACTGATTTATATGCTATGTTTGACTGAATATATTGGCAACATGCATAGTGGATTTATTGGATATAATTGGCATGCCATAGGATTTGTGAGTACTCACATTTATTTGTGACATTGTGAGCATATGGCTCTAGGTGGACTGATTTGTTTGGAGTAGATAAGGGAGTGTTGAGCATGAGTCTCCACTCATTAGGGAGACTCATTGGGTTATTTGAGGCATGTTTGAGTTTAATTATTGAATGATTTGTGGTGTATTGTTGCTTGATAACATGGTGGTTGATAACAAGGTGTGAGAGGCATGAAATTTATACTAACGATTGTTTAAATGAAGCTTCCATGAAGTGGGTTACTAGTGACTAAGGTACACCACTTGTTTGATTTATTCAGTGTAAGTTATGCATGAAATTGATTGCCTAATTCTATATAATTGAGGCTTAATTGATGTCAATAAATTCAATTGAAAGTGTATATATATATATATATATATATTAATTAATCGTAGTTAAATTAGGTTTAATTGGCCATTAAAATATACAAAATTGGGTTTTAAAATGAGTTTTTTGCAAAAATAGGTGCAATAGTTTTTGCACGAGCGTGTGCCTGTCCACACAGGTGTGTGGGGGGTTGCACACGGGCGTATGCGATCGGCCTAAAAGTTTTTCATGACATGAACATGGTTGTTTAATGACACATGGTTTGGGGGACACTGTCGTGTGGGTTTTGGGGGGGAGTCTGAATTTTTGTCTTTTTAAATTGGTATTCTAATTTGTTTAAGTTACAATTTAGTCCCTAGTAATAAAACTTGAATTAGACATAGTAAACGAACTCAAATTAAGCTGAAATTTTTGGGCTTGTATAATTTGAGTAAAAGAAGGTCAGTAAACACTTAGATCTAAAATCGGGTTAGTTTTAACATAGGTGGTAAAATGACAAAAATACCCTTAGGTTAAATTACCTAGGAAATGTTTAAAATTGGCTCATAGTTTGCTTCCATATTAATAAATAACTAATAATTTGATAAGATTGAGGTGTTATAAAGTCGGGGAGTGTCTTGAGTGGTCGTTAGCCAGAGAGTCACTTAGTTGGCTAATGTAATGCTTCGAATTGGGGTGGGTCCGTCTCGGACGGGTTTGGGGTGTCACACTTGTTCCTCAATAAGAATGGGAACAACCGTCAGCATATGGCATCATCAATAATGCCATTGATCTTGAAAGTGTCACAAATCTCTAAAAATTTAGCCAAATGAGTATTTGAATCTTCATCTTGCAAACCAAAACTGAACATACTATTGTACCATTTGAATTGTGTTTGGCTTTAGCTCAAACTTTTTTTCACTAATGGTGTGTCTCACAATACTCAATTCAACCCCAACCAGAGTGGGCTTAGTATAATCATACATAGCCCGAGGAGTAGGACCTGTAGGAAGTTGCTAATTATTTTGATTATCACCCATCTCCATAGTAATATCCTTTTCCTCTTGATCGTTTACTATATTTTATTGACATTTCCTTGCTTCTCTAACTCTCTATGATTTCTACAAGCAGTCTTTTCAATCTCACTGTCAAAAGGTAATGGATCCAATGAGTTTCTTCTAGTCATAAGCCAAAAGAACCTGTCAGAAACAAACAAATGAAAAATTAGAATATAAAATTTAAATTAAATACAAAAAAAGTATTAAAGTAAAAACAAAATGGGATAAATTAATAGCAATAAAGTTTTCCTAAAATTTTATTCCCCGACAACGATGCCAAAAACTTAATGTCCATGAAACCAACTAAAATTTTGACAAAAGCAAGTGCACCTATCAATTAATAGTATAGTTACAGTGAGCACCCCACGAAGACTAAAAGTACTAGTAATTACCGTCTTTCTATTATTTAACCGACAAATTGGAGTGATTGATTTAAAAACTAAAATTAACTAATTAAAGTAACTAAAGAACACCACAAAGAAAAAATCAAAAAAAAAATCAAGTAAACAATCAAGAAGCGGAACAATATCTAGGAAAGAATTCACATAGACTTCATCTGTCATTATCTATCTAAATTACGCATTTTCTTCACTCAGTATCTTGATCCATAGAAATCCCTAAATTATGCTAATATCTCTCTTCAAGACTAAGAGCAACTGACTCTAGGTTGATTAGTTGAAATTTCTTTCTAATTGAAACCTATGTTATTGCATTAACTCGATCTATGGATCCCTTTTTTAGATTTGACTCTAATCCGATAGATTTATGTAACGACCTTATAGTCAAGGGTGTCAAAAAGTGTATTTCCAAGACTCCGTTTCCGTAAATTAGACTCGTAAGTTTTGTAGTTAATTTGATTTTAGTTAAGTGAATTTACATGAATTAAGAATTATTATAGTATAAGGACTAAATCACGTATAGAGTAAAAGTTGAATTATAAAATTAAAATTAATAGAGGGATTAAAGTAGTAATTACCCAATTACCTTGTTTAGTGGTCGGTATTAATGAAGTATATATATTATATGTAAACTTATTATATATATTATAATAAATTAAAAGTATGTATATGTATTATATAATATATAATATATAATAAATGAAATTATATTAGAGAATAAGTGGAGAAATGTGAAAGAAGACATGCAAATTAAATAGAAAATAAAAGAAAATAAAAGAAAGAAAAGAAGGAAGAACGTCGACACATAAGGTTTTCTAAGTTTCAACTTTAATTGGTTAGTTAATTTAGTCCATTTTCTTGTAATTTTTATATTTTTGGAATCTCAGTGTTAACTACTACCTGACCCTTGTTGAAATTTTAGCATTTATTAAGATTTTAAATGTTAGTGTTGAATAATTTTAGTATTAGGGATTAAATTGATATATTTTTAAGCTGGAAATGGAAAAGGATTAAATTGTAGAAAAAATTGTAAATTTTGAGTAATAGGGACTAAATTGTAAAAATTTTAAATTAAGGGTTTAATTGAAAATAGGGAGATAAATTTAGTTTAAAGTGAAATTTGTATGAAAATATAAAGTTAATTATGAAGAATAAAAATTAGTCTCGGTTTAGGGACTAAATTGGAATTTAAGAAAATATGGAGTAAATTTTGAAATATTCAATGTGAAGTTGAATTGTGTTGTATTGATGTATTTTAATTGTTTTAATTCCATAGCTAACGTTGTACAAGAATCCTTGACTAAAAAGGGGAAGGATAAAATCGACGTCGAATAGCTTAGAATCTACAGTTTGTATTTCTATAAATCTGAACCTAGTTAATTGTTGTAATTCGATTTAATGCATATGGTA
Source organism: Gossypium arboreum (assembly GCF_025698485.1). Classification (NCBI taxonomy): domain Eukaryota; kingdom Viridiplantae; phylum Streptophyta; class Magnoliopsida; order Malvales; family Malvaceae; genus Gossypium; species Gossypium arboreum. The sequence goes on from NC_069071.1 coordinate 6,897,883, forward strand.
AGTGGTTGAGGTGAGTATTTGACATTTTGATAGTAAATTGAAATTATAGTTGATTGAAATGAATTGAATTGGTATATACATTTTGAATGTATTGATTATTTGAATTGAAATGAATATATGTGTAAATGTGATAATGTGCAAATATGAGAATTGGATATTGGTTTTATTTGAAAAGTGAAATGAAACCCTATTAACTGTATCAGGCTGATTCAGATATAAATGGCATGCCATAGGATAGGAAAAGTTTAGGGATTTCTTCGACTTCAAGTCGATGAGGCACCAAGTGCCAATTTGCTTCAGTTTAATTGATAAGACATTGGATGTCAATTTATATAGTGCTGGGCACAATTATTACTTCAGATTTATCCGATGAGGCACTGGGTGCCAAACTGGTGTGTTGGTCGGATCTGTGTCTCCGTCCAAGTCTGAGTCGTGTTAATAGGGGTAATTAAATAATAAAGTTCTATGTGGATATTGAATGACATGGTATGTGAAATGGAAATGAGATAGTGAATCGAAACATGAAAAATGAGATATGTTGTGATTAAATGAAATATATGATTTATGTACTCATGAATTAAATATGGAATAGATAATGCCATTGTATAAAAAAATGTGGATTGGTATGTGAAAAGCTATTTATATAGCAAGTGATGTGAATTAAGATATTTGTTAAACAAACTAAATATGATAGCATGTGAAAATTGAGTATAGTATGAAATGATATGGTAATATCTTGAACTTGAAATGATGGTATATGGTAGTTGTGAGCTTAGACAATAGTATGATTTTATAGTTCAAATTATGCATTTTTGTATCATTATGTCTTTAATTGTTCACATTATAGGAATATCACTAAGTTTTACTTAGCGTACGGTTTTGTTTTCTGTGCGCAGGTTAGGTACTTCTCTTTTGATCTCCGACTCAGCATCCAACAACTATCCCGATCTCAAATGTGGTGATGTTTACCTTTTGTAATGGCATGTACCTAGAATGTCTTAAATTAATAATTATTTTGTGAATGGTTTGTAATAGAGTTATAAGTATAATGTTGGGTTGAACATATGTTTGTGTTTGGAGCCATAATTTGGCATGTTATTTTGAACCAATGGTTTTTAGGTGTATGTGAATTTAAGTTGATGTTTTAAGTAGTTATCAGCTAGGCTAAAATGATTGATTCTAGCATGTTTAAAACTTTGATTTGAATGATGCATGGATGAAAAGTTTTGATGGTATAACTTGCGGTACCACTGAGGGTACATTGGTTAGGCACCTAGGATGATTTTTTTGGCATGTTTTGAGCATGTTTGATTGTGTTTTGAATAGTTTAAATGATTGGTAATTGAGTTGCTTAGTGCCTAAGTAAGTAGGAAATGGTAAACTTGAGTTTTAAAGTACTTTTAGGTGCACACGGCCTGGCCACACAGGCGTATGTCACACACGGGTAACACACATGGGCGTGTGACCTAAGTTAGAGAGTTATACGACCTGAGACACTGGCGTATGTCTCAGCCGTGTGAGGCACATGGCCTAGCCACACGAATGTGTGACCCCTGCAGTTGAAAATTTTCTAACTTTTTCCTAAGTTTTTCAAATGTTCTCGATTTAGTCCCAAATCATTTCTAAAGTGATTCTAAGGCCTCGAGAGCTTGAATAAGGGACGATATGCATGTTTAATGACATATTTTGTTATGATTATTGAAATGTTTTGAAATGAATGATTTATATTACGTTTATTCGGTAATGCTCCGAAACCCTATTCTGGCAAAGAATATGGGTTAGGGGCGTTTACAATTAATGTCGTCCTATTTCTAGGATTGCATGTAATTCCACTCAATTATGCTAGATCTACTCTTAAACAAGGTCACATCAAATATGGATTAATAATCTATAAATATTAAACCAAGAATTAAGCACACATAATTGAGAATAAGATCCAAGTATTTATTGCATAAAAATAGAAATCAAATAACAAAAACCATCCTAGGGTTCATATCCTTAGGTATTTGAAAAATTAGTTCATAATCATAAATAAAAACATCTTAAAGACAATATAACCACAAGAAATAAAGAAATTCATAATAAACTTCAAAGAACTCAAAAGGAGATCTTCAATCTTGATGGAAATCTGCTTCAGAGTCGACTTCAATGGTGTTTTTCGAGTTGTTTTCTTCAATATTCTCTGATGGTTTTCTCTCCTATTCTTATATTTGTCATATATAGGTCTTAAAATGCCCGAAAAACCTTTTCACGTGTTAGGAGTGCAAATCATGAAATCCACATGGTCTGGCACATGGCCGTGTGGCACCTGTGTGGCTCACACGATTGTGTGTCTTGCCCGTATCGCTCCTAAAACTTGTTCCTATTTTCGCTCTTTTTGCTCCTAAATGCTCTCCTAAGTATATAAACATGAATTTAAAGGATTAAATGCGTAAAATTCACCATTTTACATTGAATAATCATCCAAAAACGTGTCAAGAACATGATTAAAACATGTTACTTTTATCACTTATCAGGTCTCATATTTTGTCCAAACCATCTCTTTTTTTCTAGTATTATTGATTTATATTTATTGTATTAATATTGGTAAAAGTACAGTGGAGACCTTTGTAGAAGGAGTCAGATTGCATTTTTCCTTTTTACTTAAAAAATGGGCAATTAGTCACTGTACATCAAATCAAATAGTAAACTAATCATTTTGTTAAAATTTTCATCTATTCCTACTATTAAAAACTAGTCCCTATACATCAGAATAAGGTACACGTGGCATGCCACATGTAACTAATTGGTTATTCCATCAACCACACTTGTATTTAACAGTGGAAATTAATGAAACTTTTAACAAAAATGATCAATTTGTTTTTTGATCTAATGTATAGAGACTAATTTTGTAATGAATCAATTTCCAATGGTGTCGAAAAATGTAGTTTCAAGACCTTATTTCCATAAATGGACAGAGTTTTTATAAAAATATATTGAAATTCAGTTAAGCAATTTAGCTGAAAAAGTGATTAATTAAGGCTCAGAGACTAAATTGTAAAAGTCCAATTGCTATAGAGTTTTAATTAGAAAAAGGTGTGGGAACCTAGATAACAATTATATAAGGGACTAAAATGATTAATAAACTAATTTGAAATAAATGCTAACGAAATGTGACTATGGATTTCACTTAAACTACATTAATAACTAATTAAAAATGAATTAATTAATGACTTAATTAAAATAAAGTACGGTTAATAAACCATTAATCTACCTATATATAAAAAAAGTAGTAGAAGATGATAAAAACTCATCTTCTTCCCAAAAGTTGACCATCCATTGAAGGTGAAAAAGAAAGAAAACACCATTTTTTACTTAACATTCGGCCACCAATTGTAAGTAAGTCCCTAAGCTATTTTTTTTTAGTTTTATAGATTTATAATCATGTGAGCTTAATTTAGCTAGCCCATGTCTCAATTTGTTCAATTTTTGGAATTTTGATAAGTTGTCATTATTGAGAAATTGAAGAATTAGGCTTGAAATTGATAGAAATTAAGGTTAATAAGCTTAGTTGTTAACTTTGTTACGTTAGGGACCAAATTGAATAAAATAAAAATATATTATGAAATTATGGTAGGAATAGAAAGTATAGGATCTCTAATGAGTATATATGAAATTAGATTTTAATCGGAAGTTATTTATCGAAAGTTATGCTTGTCCCGAGTTTAGGGACTAAAGTGAATAACATGTAAAATATGCTTGACTTTGTATTCAAATGTGAATTGGATGAAAATTGATATTGCTTATCTATTGTATGATTGTATGTAGCTAAAGACGATGCTGGACCATCGAGAGGGAAAGGAAAAAAAGGGTTGTCAATGAGTGACGCGAGATTTCAGTTTGTACTTTTATGATTAGAGATTGATTTATTTTCTTACATATAAATGTTAATTATTTGGTTGAATATCAAGGTAAGTATATAATGGTCATATGAATTGATTCGTTGAGATTGATATAGAATATCGAGATAGTAAACTAAAATGAATAAAATAGAAAATAACGTGAATTAGTTGGAATATGATATGTGATATGGAAAAAGGATAGATATATGCTATATGATATGAGATACATGTGTATCAATAATGCATTGGATTGTGAATATGAATTTGAATGAGAAATTATATATATGTATTTGATTGTAAAATGTAATTGAACATTGGTATCTTATTAATTATCCGGGCTGAGTCAAATATAATTGACATGCCATAGAATGGGATTGTGTACAGGTTATGCACTTCACGTGTCATGATGCACTTTATGCGCCAATATGCACTATATGTGCCGGTTTCCTTTACTTTGATTTATCCGGTGATGCATTTCAGTGCCAATCTGGTGTATTTGTTGGACGATTCATGTATCTGTCCAAGTCCAAGTTAGGTTAATAGGAAGTATAAATTGTAAACTTGATTAATGATATTGAAATGAAATGGTATAATTCCATGGAATCATTTGTGTTTATATATGGATCATAATAAAGAATAGCATGTAAATGCCTATACAAATAAATTGAAAACGAGCCTTGGGGTCAAAACGAACACGAATGGGTTGACAGACTCCAGAAAGAGATTTGAATGATATATTAAATGGTTTATTGATTTTTGAATGAACATGGAACTAAATGACATAATGTCAAGGTTATAAATACTTAATTCATGAATGGTATTGAAATGTTTAAGTGGTTTAAAGATGGGTATTTGACAAGTAATTTGAATTGATCAATTATTTTGCAATGTTGAATGGATTTGTTTGTCATTGTTATATGTATACTCATATGCATATATGATAATAGGATTGATTGATATTATAGGACATAAATTGATTAGCTATTGAAAATATATGCATTGTGACATGCTACTAATGTTTATGTTATATTATATTGAATCGTGAAAGTACCACTGAGTTTTATCGCTCAACATACGGTTTGTTTATTCCATGCGCAGGTATAGATAATAGCTCTTTTCATTCTGTCAAATGGCATGTACCTAGGATTGATCTAGTTATAAGTTGAAAATGGTCGAGTTTTTGTATTTTAGTTGTGAACATATGAAAGTGATAATGGTTTATGCGTGAAAATGGTTTTTGATGATTTGGAGTTGAATACTGAACTTGCCATATATGTTGAATTGGTCATTGGGGGTCTTAGGACCAATTATTGTTGTTATGTTAGTTTGAAAACAAATGGAAATTGGCATTGTGGTATTTTGCCAGGGAAGTCACGGAGCTATCCTTTGGATGTCGTGACGCCAGCCATCATCGTCGCGACGTCTCCTATTTGATGTTATAACACCAACTCGAGAAAGTTTTGAGAACTTTACAATTTGGTCCTTAGGTTGGAAAGGTTGGTTACTGGTTTGGGGGTTGCAACACCACAACCTTGATGTTGTGACACCAACTTGAAACATTTAAAACCTTGCAATTTGGTCCCAATGCGACTTCAGGTTAGCAAGTGAGCTTTCGTAAGCTTGTATATGGCCCAAAAATGATTATATACCATTTTATTGATTTATAATATTCATATTTGAATGATTAATGATTGAACTTGTTTACAACCAATCATAATTGCTCCAGCAACAAATGTGGCATTTTGTAGCTCGGACCTTGCGATTAGGTCGGGTATGGGGTGGTACAAATTTGCCTATTTTTTTAGTAAATAGGGCAAAATGCAATCTAACTCCTAGTACTTTTACCTATTAATATCTACCAAAAAATTAAATTAAGGATTTATACTTACTGTATTAATCATGTATAAATGATTTTATTTTAAATAAAATAATATTATTTGGCATTAAATACAAATTTTAAAATTAAAGTATTCTAATTTTGTGAAATAAAAATATTATATTTTAAACTTTTATTATTAAAATAATGAAAATAAGAAGGGTATACTTTTTAAAGTTATAAATATTAGTTTAAAATTTTTAAAATCAAATTCTAAAAAATTGAATTAAACTAAATTATAAAACTATTTAAATTTAATACAAAGATAATTATTTTCGTAATACTAAAAATTTGTTTATATGAGTTTGTCATGATCAAGGATGGATTCAGGGGGCGCGGGAGACGATTGGCCCTCTTGGAATTTTCAAAATTTTGAATTTTATATATAAATTACCATGTATTTTAGATTTGGTGTCCACATTGTATAACATTCACCCCCTTCAGTCAAATTGTATTTTTGCCCCATTAAGCCATAAGGTTATACTTTATATTAACAAATTATTTTTCAGTTTTTAATTATATAAATTTAATAATAACCATATATTAATGTATGATGGACCTTGAAAGTCTAAACTTAGAGGCCTAATATGGACTTTAAAGTCAAATTCTAGAATTAATTGATTTGACCCATACTCATATGAGGTTAGTGACTTTCTTTTATTTTGATTTTTATGTCTTACTAAGTAATTATCTTCCTCTAGTAAAGTGTCGACACTTCCGAGAGAAAAAGAAAGGAGTTTGATGCCAAGATTGAGAGCGCAGAGTAAAAAAATACAAATTATCTTCCTCTCGGCTCCTTACGCAAAAGACCTCTCAGTAAATATTTTTGCATAAATTATGTTCTTTCTTTATTTGACTTATTATTTTTTCTTTTTCCTAATATGTTATTGCTTAATATATTATTACAATATTCAGGTTTTTTGATTAAATTATGATCAATAAAAAGATCAATTCTCTTTTCAAGAAAAGGGTGTCAGAAAGCAATAATGATCAATCGATTCCTCAACCTTCTGTTATTAGTAGAGAAAAATAAAATATTGGATCTTCTCAAGCTCCTGAACGCGATACCAAGTCTTCCTAAGCTCCTGAATGAGATATCAGGTCTTCTCAATCCCAAAATCCTGAACGAGATATCGAGTCTTCCTAAGCTCTTAAACTAGAAATCGACTTCTCAAGTTCCTGAACATCCTCGTAAGGTGCCGAGAGTCGAAACAGAGGCGTTTGATGCTTCTTCTTTAAAGCATGATCCGAGACTTTAAAAATCTTGGGATTACATCCAAAATCAACAGGACGAGGTTCATCGAGCTAACATTAAGTTTGGGTCATACCAACCGATTCCTCCAAGTGAGGCTCGAACATCTCCTCAGTATATTGACAAGAATGGACACTAATTTCTCCCATCTTGGTACAAGTTATTCAAAGTTTTGCATCATAATGGTTGAAGCTCGTGATGAGTTAAAGAAAGAACAAATGGCAATTGTATTGCGGTTTGTTGATAAAGAAGGTTTTATACGTAAATGATTCTTTGATTTGGTTCATGTGAAAGACACCACATCGTTAGCTTTTGAAGAAGGCAATTTGTAAAGGTTTTTTATGTCATTACCTTAATGTGGATGATATTCGTGGTCAAGGATATAATGTGCAAGTAATATGCGTGGTGAATGGAACGAATTTTAAGCCCTATTTGCTAAAAAGTGTCGATTTGCATACTATGTTCACTGCACAGCTCATAGTCTCCAATTAACTTTAATAGCTGCATCCAATGAGGTTATTCCTATTTGTTATTTTTTTCATACTTGACTAGTATAATAAATTTGGTTGCTTCTTCGAGCAAGCGACGTGATCAATTAAGAGACATTGAGGCATCTCATATCGTAGAGTTGATTGATAATGGTGAGCTTGAAACTGGTAAAGGGAAAAAATCAAGTCGGTACTCTCCAATGTCCAAGTGATACCCGATGAGGATCTCATTTAGCTTCTCTCAATTGCTTGATAAGGATGTTTGATTTTGTCTGTGTTGTTTTGCAAGATATCATCAAGTCCAACAACCTTACTCAAAGTTGTGAAACTGATGGAATATATGATGCAATGACATCCGTTGAATTTGTTTTCATCTTGCATTTCATGATTGTGATGCTTGGAATAACTGATGAACTCTATTAAGCATTACAATATAAATCGCAGGATATACTAAACGCGATGCAGTTGGTGTCATCAACTAAAATGCTTTTCCAAAAATTCAGAGAACATGGTTGGGATCATTTATTTAAGGTAGTGAATTTATTTTGTAAAGATCATGAGATAGAAGTCTCAAATTTAAGTTCTTCGTACAAAGCTAGTCAAGGTCGGTCTCGCATCCAGAGAGATAACCTCACGATTGAGTATCACTATTGGTTTGATATATTCATTGCTGGTATCGATTTATTGCTAACAGAAATTAATTCTCGCTTTAATGATGAGGTAGTGGAATTACTTGTTATTAGCTTCGCTTTGGATCTACGTGATAATTACAAAGCTTTTTGGGTAGTAGATATCTGCAAGCTTATGAATGATTTTTTTATCCAGATGATTTTATGGAGCAAGAAAAGCTACACATGACTATTCAATTAGAGCATTTTCAACTTGATGCTCATCAAAACAAGAAATTGCAGAAAACTTCTATAGTTGCTGAGTTGTGTCAAATGCTAGATAAGACAAATAAGTCAAGTATTTATCCTCTTCATGGTTGAATTATTTGTCTTGTGCTAACTCTTTCTGTGTCTACTGCAACAACTGAATAAGCATTTTCAACCATGAAATTTGTGAAGATAAGGCTTCGCAACAAAATGGAAAATAATTTTCTTTCAACTTACTTGGTGACATACATCGAAAAAGAGATAGCTTGAGAATTTTCAACATATTCTATCTTTGATAAGTTCGATCTTATAAAAAAACGGATGGTACAATTTAGTATGCCTAGTATTGAGAAATAGGATTAACGCCAAGTTTTTTAAATTTAATTTTGGAATTATAATGATATTTATGAATTTTTAGTAGAGTATTAGTTATTCTTTATTGCATATTGGAAAGAAATATTTAATTTTATATAGTGTGATTTTTTATTTTAATATTTTTATAGTTAAATCATTCATGCTTTGTAAAAATTAAATTAAATTAATTTGTTTGATAAGATAAAAAGTATTTGAGAAGAATTCGCACTTTTATATTAAAAAATATTGTTCGGATTGATAAGTTTCGCTCCATTTAAATTAAAATCATGGATCTCCTGGTCATGATTATATAAAATATTATAAAAAAAATCATATGAAGAAGTTGAGCAAACTACATAAATTATTATTAACACTAAAAATAAAAATAAAAATTTTATTGTATTGATAGTTAGCTACGAAAGATAATCATAACTGTAAAAACTTGAGATATTTTATAGAAAAACACTTCAGATTCTGTACTATTTTCACCGATCTGTATTTTCCTTGTATTGGATCAAGTTTTGAAGTATTTATTAAAATATGAAGAAATATTACACACAAATTATTAAAATGTGATAAATCAAGTAGAACAAAAACCCTAACATAATGTTAGGGTGAAAGAATCAAACCTTGTTAAGTTTCTTCCTTCATTGCCGGTAAATCGATCACGGTAAATAATAAACTAATTTTAATGCTAATAATATTGGAAAAATATTTCATTAATGTAAAATAAACTGAAACAGAATAGAGTTAGATGTAAAGAGATGAAAATACTGAAAATATAATTTTCGATTATGATAAAAATAAATAAAGCCTATCCTACGTAACGTGTTGGTTCTTTTACTCAAATTAAAAGCATATTTATATTTAAATTAATTGCATTAATCATTAAAAACATATGTTATGGGTAACATTTTACATTTGGATATTACCGACGGTAATATTATCAGAAACTTCGCCATAAAAAAATTACATGCAATTATAAACTTTTCCAACAACATCTATTATGGTAAGATTTTTTTGTTCAATATTATACTATGAGCAAGATTTACCCTTGAAGATTACATGCATTATATTTTAATAGCATAGTCGATAATTGTCTTATTTACTATTACGGGACAAAAATTAATGGGTGAAAACTATTTAACTGTGTTGTTCATTTATAAGAATTTAAATTAAGAGTAGGGAAAAATAATAGCGTTGCTCTAATTTTTGTGGTTTTATATATATATATATATATATATATATATATATATATATATTTATTAAGGTTTTATTTATAAATGTAATTTTAATGTAACTCTTATTGATAATTGTTAGAAATTGTATTTTTATATTCATTAAATGTTTACTTAAATTATGATATGATATATATTTTCAATATATCACATAATATGTATATTATACTTAAAAAACTTAAATATAGGGCAATAAATCGATTAAATTTATAATTTTAATAACTATTGAAGAAATATTATTGTTATTGTTATTTATCATTATTAACGAGAAGAAATTAATTTTAAAATATTAATATAGCTAAAAAAGGTATTTTGAAGCTATATTGTTTGGTATGGGTATTTAATATTTTCAGGTCTAGAATTTATTGCAAAATTTGAAGGGAGAAATGCTAAGCTGACTGGTGGCCTTTGGGTGGGGTCAGTTTATGGGCCCACTGTACATAAAAATTGACCGTCCCCTGATAAATTCGAACTAACGGTTTACGGAGTATAAGCTTTTTAGGGTTTATATTATCTTTCCGTAAGTTCTGTGCATGAAATGCAATGTGCTTTACCTAACGTTTATGGGAAGATAGTTATTAGGTAAAATGGATTGGATGAAGTTTTTAGTTGGAATATAAATAAGATATGAAAAAGAAAAAGAAAAAGAAAAGGGAATTGAGACATTACTGAGCACTTATATGAAAAAATGGTGCTTTCTGGCTTGCAAAAACTAATTTTAGGATTATATTATTCTCAATTCTTTAAATTTTATTATATTTTATAGATTTCAAATCTTATAACACTTTACACTTCAGTATTAAATCTAGGTAAAAACAAATATTATAAAAAAATAAAATAAAAAATGAGGCAGTAAACTAATCCTTAAAAAGAGCGCAAGGCAGTGAACCTGCAGAGGAATAAAGAATGAGAATTTCTTTACATTCAAAAAAGGGAATGGCAGTGGTGCGCTTTTGTAGACGCTCTTTCCTGGCCAAGATGCTAGGAGACTAGTGTGGACCGCTCTTGGAATTGTCCCATGCCCATGCCCCAGTTGCTACCATCTACCTACACTTTGGCTTAATCGATTTTAAATTAAAATGGATCTTTTATAATCTAATTATTATCTTTGGTTTCTAACTAAATGTGAAATCAGAGTTATTTCTAAATAAGAGATAACTTATACTAATTTTTTTTTAGATAAATTACACCAATACTTATTTAACTTTAATCTCAATGACAAAATAGTCATTCAACTTTCAATTCAATCACTAAATTTTTAAAAAATAACAAATCTATCACCACTAACTATTTTTTATTACAGATTTCATGGACCTGTCATTTTCCATCCTTTTCATGTACAGTGAGGAAGAGGGAGAGAATCAGAGTAGGGGGATGATGGTGGGGAAAAGGGAGAGGGATAGTAAAGGGAGGGGAGGAGGAGAGAAGAATGGAAAATGACGGCTTCGTTAAGTTTATAGTAACTAAAAATAGTTAGTGGTGACTGTTTTATTATTTTTTTTAAAATTTAGTAATTGAATTAAAAGTTGAGTGACTATTTTGTTCTTGAAACTAAAATTGAGTAATTTTTGTATAATTTACTTTATTCTTTTTATTCACAAAATTTAAATCTAAAATCTTATGTAGGATTTGAAATTATTAAATTTTTAAGTAAATTTTTCTTGATAAGCTATAATAAAAGGTAAATGATGAATTTATTTTATTTTATTTTTTAACATTATCCTTTAATCTTTAATATTTCAAAATTACATTCATCAAACAATTTAATCATATAATATACTAAACAAATTCGTTAATTAATTATTTAATTTATTGAAGTCTTGGGTAAGAAAGAAAACGCATGGGCTTTGGCTACAGGAAAAATGGGGAAGGTGATGAAGTTAATGTGAGATTGGACATTTGAAATGATTCTCCCAGTCCCATTGGCCTTTGCTTTTCATGGTTGGATTTCGCAGGCAACTAAATTCAGTGTGTGTTCTAACTAAAATTCAACTCTCATTATACATAAAAATGGTCCTTTTAGCTGTTTCAACTAATATATGAGTTTTTTAAGTTGAAAGTATCTTGTCATCATCATTCTTCATCTTCCGTTTTCCAAAGTTACAAATATGATGAGAGCTTTAAATAAATATCATTATAAATTAATATTTGAAATGCTTAAGAATATGATGACTTTTTCATTTTTATTTGATTAAAATTTTTATTAGAAATCAATGTGGCGTAAGTTTAAACTGTATTACGATAATATTTATATTTTATATTTTATATTTGGAGTGAATGTTAAAATTTTTAATTGAAAAATATTCTATAATTAATCCTTAAAACATTATTTTTTTCCTTGTCTAATTAAGTAAATATTATATAGTTTTGATTTTACTCTTAGAGTTAGCTTAGCTTGAAAGAAGGAAAACGGAAGTATAGGCATCAAAATCCATGGTGAAGTGATAGAAACAGTTTTGTCCTTTTAACACAAGAGAAAAGAACAAAAAAAAAAAAAGCCTCCGTAAAAAAAAAAAAAAAAGTAATAATAGCCAAACCTCTGATTTCCTTTTCTCTATTTCAGATCCTCCCAGATGCTCAAATCCTCTTCTCACCTCAACTACTTTCTCAATTTCCCTTTTTGCCATTCCAACCACCACCACCGTCATCGCTACCGTCGTCGTCGTCGCAGATTTCTATGTATAACCAAGCCCTTTTCATCTTAGGTTTTTCTGGTTCGGACCTCATCCTCGGCGCCGGCTAATTTTAAGTGGAGTACAATAGAATAAAAGTTATTGGGTAAGAAATGCTGGTTTCTGGTTCTCTAGGGTTCGACGTCGTCGTTTTGGTGTCCCTTCTTGTTGTCTTTTTGATAATCCGGCATAAATTGAAGAATGCGGCGGCGAGGAAAGAGGAAGTTACGAGGTTACTCGAGATGGTCTCTCATGAAACCGCCTATGTGGAAGCTCAAGCCACCGTGGAGTACGGTTACTATCCCAAGTTCCAGTGTGCTGTTTGCTTTGCCCCTACCACCACCCGCTGTTCTCAGTGTAAATCTGTCCGTTACTGGTTCGTTTCTATTTTTTCCCCTCTTATAGATAGATTTGATTTTTTTACCTAATATGTGCAAATAGAAATGTAAATTTGGGGGTTTTTCTTTATGGTGGTTGTTAGAGAGTAGGAGCAACTGAATTAGTTTTGAGAATTTATAGTTAAGAGTCATTGCAGCTGTTGAAGATGAATTGATTGGTGAAGATAAAAAGTTACTTCGGCTTTGAAGGGGGAATGGTGGGATAAATATTTCAAGGGAGATGTTTAAAGCCTTGAATTTTGATGGAAAATGATTGGGTTTTCACACTGTAGTTGTCTTTTTCTAAGCTTTATTGTCAGGATTGGTACTTGGTTTTAGTGAAGTTTTGGTCTTCAGCCTCTCAATAAGTTCTTTTGGGGCAATGATTGTATGTTCGTGTTCTTATAAAATTGATTGTTCTGTTAACTAAAATTTTGGGAAAAGACTAAGCTGAATACAATTTCCCAAGAAATGGTCATTATAATTTTATTTCATTTATGACCCGGATATTGTTGTGGTGGCATTCTATGTTCATGGTGTTTTTTATTGGGATTGTTTTATGGAGAAAGTGGAGCTCTCTAAACCTGGTGTTTAGATAACCCGGTGAGAAAAGAAATTCTACCTTTCCCAGGATGTACTTTTTGTAGATTCATCTCAGAAATGTACATTGAATGATTTTGTCAGCAGCCACTTCTGGGCTATTTATTGGAATGCTGTTTTTTTGTCCTTATACTTAATCTGTGCTTGCTGATTGGGTTCTCTGGTAAATGGTAGCCTTCATTGCCCTTATATGCATATCTATTTCAACTTTGAATAATAAAATTTTATCACATAGCTCCATGATAGGAGTGCCATACAATTTAAAGACGTAGAAGAGAAAGCCTGGAAGTCATTTTTGGTTTATCTTAATTAAATTTCCATTCAACTAGTGGTTGGTGATATGAATCTTTTTGCTCTTCATAATCAAAATTTCTTCTTCCATTCTCTTTAGAGGTTTTGGCTATGCTTTGTTGTATTGTGGTAAATATTTTGTTTAACAAATAGCTCATGTTTAGATTGCCACACCCTTCTCTTTGTGCAGGTGTTGTGTGTCATGGTGGCTTGAAAAGTAAGATTATATTGTTTTTCATTCTTTTCTTGGATTTATTTGCAAAATAAAATAGAAGATACATGCCTTTTCTAGTGGTTGGCTATATAAATCCCTTTGCTTTTCTTAATAAAAATTTCTTCTACTACTCTTTCTAAAGGTTTTGGCTGTGCTTTGGTGTGTTAATATTTTGTATATAATTTGTTTACAACTTATAGCTCATGTTAGAACATTTCTCTTTTACAAGTGGGAGGTGAGTGGTGGCGTAAATCATGGTGGCTTGAAAGAAAGATTACATTGTCATTTTTTTCTCAGATTGCTTTGCAACATAAAATAGAAGATGTGTGCCTTTTCTTGTAAATGTCTAATTGCATTGGATAGCCAGCTATGTTTTTCGTGCTATTTTCATCATTTGGTATTGAATTCTTTGTTATCCTCGTATAGTTCTGGCAAGTGTCAAATAGTTCACTGGAGACAAGGGCACAAAGGTGAATGTCACCCTGCAACTGATTTTGCTGCTAAAAAAAGGTCTGGAATTCAGAGCTATGGTTGTGAGGTGGAATTTGCATTTAAGAAATCTTTCGACCCTTCATCAGTGGTTGAAAATGGTGATGGTAATCTTAAGCCTCGTGTAGATGCCATAGCAACACATAGTGCTTTTGCTCCATCCAGTTCCTCATCATTAGCTGGTGTGAGCCCATCTTGTACGAGTAGTGAGTCATTGGTTGATGTTTCTCCCAGCAGGACTCTTATGTCTGGCCATAATGACAAGTTAGGTAGGCAGCTTTCTGATGATATCGCCAATGGTATACCTAAAAGCAGGGCATCTGCTAAGAACATGAAAGAAGCTATCTCACCTTCATCAGAGTCTAATAATCTGAGTAAATTAAATAAGAAGAAATCCAGTCATGAAGAAGTTGAATTCAGGAGGCAGTTGACTAAGAGCAATAATCTCATGCATGATGGTGCCCATCCTACAAAAGCTGCCTATAACAAGTCAACCGGTGCTGTTTCATCTGAATTCTTAGTTACTGATGCATCCAAGAAAAGTAACTTGACATCTCTGAGCGCTTCGAGGCCTAGAACTGTAATTAGTGATAGAGAAGATGACCTGCTACTTAATGAAAGTAAACACTTCACAACTTCTTCATGTAGTACTTCTGGTAATCATTCATCTTCTGCTGCTGGAGGGCATTCTGTTCACAGTTCCAACTCAGGCTTGCCTGCAAAAAGTAATGGTGCCCCTACCTTGCCACAGACTACAAGTAATGGCTTGAAAATGTCCTTGCGGAAGGTTGTACAGCAGATTAAAACCTCCAAACAGTCTAAATCCCATCTTTTTGGTTTTGGTAATGAGGGTGACAAAAAACACAATTACAAGGTAAGTTTTCAATTGACAATGTGTTTTTTTTTTTGTTGATGCTCTCATAGTATTGTTATGCATATTCTGACATTTGAGCAATTTTTGTTGTGACTTAACAGATAATCTTTCCATATGAACTATTCATGGAACTGTACTCTTATGATGCAGTGGAACTATGTCCATTTGGACTTAATAATTGTGGAAACAGGTAATCTTCGTACTTAAACTTATTTTAGCTCACAAAATAATGGTTTCAATTAGTTTGCATTACTGGTGCTAATATGGTATGCTGGAACTTGTGCATATCTCTTTACCTCTTCACCCTCGAAATAATTACCTATGTTTGAATTATTATTATCTCCTCTGCTATGATTAATAAGGTGTGCTTTTGAGTTGCTGATTTATATTTTTCCTTTGAAATTTTCTGCAGTTGTTATGCTAATGCTGTCCTTCAGTGTTTGGCTTTTACTCGGCCACTTACCTCATACCTTGTCAAAGGACTCCACTCCAAAGCATGCAAGTTTCTGGTCATAACTTTTTCATGATTTCGCTCCTTGTCCATGCCACTCCTTTAATATGAGGTTTATTATTAATGCACAGGTCGAAAAAAGGAGTGGTGCTTCATCTGTGAGTTTGAATGTTTAATTTTGAAGGCAAAAGAAGGGGAGTCCCCTTTGTCCCCAATCCGGATATTATCCAAAATACAAAAAATTGGAAGCAATCTTGGTCCTGGGAAGGAAGAGGACGCCCATGAATTTTTGAGGTGAACCAACCGTTAAAACTACTTTCTTTTTGTATGCTACTTTGGTATAAGCATCTCAACTGGGAATTAGACTTCACATCAGTGAGATGACAGGTATGCAGTTGATGCAATGCAATCTGTTTGCCTCAAGGAAGCAAGGGCTGCAGGTCCACTGGCTGAAGAAACGAGTCTAATCGGACTAACTTTTGGAGGTTACCTTCATTCGAAGGTTCTTTTTCCACAATTTTGGTTATTCCATATGTTTGTGTATTCATTGATCTTGTTCTTATTCTACAGACACATAGTAATTATATTTTTTGCTTTGTTGTTATGGTATTATCATGATTGGGTTGTCAGATAAAGTGCATGAAGTGTCTTGGTAAATCTGAGCTGTATGAGAGGATGATGGATCTAACTGTTGAGATTGATGGGGACATCGGAAGTCTGGAGGAGGCACTTGCACAGTTTACAGCTAGAGAAATCTTGGATGGAGAGAACAAATATCATTGCATTAGGTTTGTTGCCTTTTAACTGCCATTTCATTAATGTTGTTACGATTCTGGATATAACCATGCTTCTTGGCCATTATGGCTTATTGTTAGATATCTATTAATGTGCATCATTGCTTTCTCATCCCACTTTCGATGTTAATGAACTCTAACTTCGGCTATTTTATTGTGATACTATTACGGTAACTATTCAAATCTCACTTTTTTGGCATATTTGTTCCTATTGTAACATTTTTACTTGGATTGGCATGTAAGTACTGCCGTATGTTCAAAGGAAATATCTATGGAGTCATAACTGTTTTGAGTTTCTCATTGGTAAATTCTCCCTTTTTTAATCAGGTGCAAATCTTATGTAAAAGCAAGCAAGAAGTTGACGGTATTAGAGTCACCGAATATTCTTACCATTGTTTTAAAGAGGTTCCAGGTAATTCCAAGCTGTCTGGTTTCTATTTTTATGCTTCCATGTGCTTATTTGAATGCCGACTCGCGCTTTACTGTCTGTACTTTTGCAGTCCGGTAATTTTGGGAAGTTAAATAAGTCAGTTCAATTTCCTGAGGTCCTTGATTTGGCCCCATATATGAGCGGATCAAGTTCGAAGGCGGTCATATACAATCTCTATGCTGTGGTGGTTCACTTGGATGTAATGGATACTGCCTTTTCAGGCCATTACGTATGTTACGTGAAGAATTTCCGAGGGGAATGGTTCAGGATTGATGACAGCACGGTATGCTGTTTTCTGCTTAGTATATATTGAGATCAGATGTACTACTTACTGTACATAAACCTGACACATGCAGCGCCATTTGTAGGTAATACCAGTGTCATTGGAGAGGGTCTTGCTCGAAAGGGCATACATGCTCCTCTATGCGAGGTAAATGTGACTTCAAAAGCTTTGGTTTCATGAAAATTTGGTTTATATATATTCAGCACAAATAACTATGGTTCTCGAAAATTTCAGGCGCTCCCCAATAGCACCAGCTTTGGTGAGAAAAAATCTTGACTCTCATGGTTTTAAACACAGGAATTTGGAAGCTGTTCCTTGTAGCCAAAAAACATCTAAGTCGGGATCCGACTCTAATTTTTCAAAGTTGGATCCCTCAATATCACAACGTAAACATAAGTATCATCCTCCAATGCAAAGAATTTCTTCAGCTGATTCATCGAGTGAGAGTTCTTCCATTTTCAGCGGCTCTGATGCAAGCTCGTGCAGCACTACAAGCACTAAGGACTCTTCCAGGAGTGAAGACTTCTCAGATTATTTATTTGGTGAAACGGGACCTGAATGGTACAACCAAAATGGAATTTCGTCAGAAACAGCTGCCTCGTCCTCCTATCATGGTTTTGACACAGATTTGGGGGCGGAGATGGATGGCCGTTCACGGTCACTGACATTTTTGTACACTGACTCAATTAGACAGCATTGGAATAGTAATGTTAGAGCCTCGGACTTTGAGCAAGGAGGCTGGTCTAACCCATTTGATGTAAGATCATCGGGTATTTCATATAGAAGAGCAAGCGTCGACGGATCGACTCAAACGTTTTATTGAGGTTTGAGTTGAACCCATAATATATAAAATAAGATCCATCTTTCAGTTATTAACTTTATGATTATGATTCAGTAAAATGAGTAATCATCATTCTTTGGCTTTGCCCCATAAAATTACCTTCTAAGCTAGGAAGCTTGCTGGGTTGCATTGAGTAACAGTTAATAATCGGTCTGTAAATCAGGCCAGTGCCTCGTATGTGGACCTGATCACGATTTCTTAGACGTTTTACAGACCCGTACACGATTTCTTAGATGTTTTAGATTTGGGCTGCCATTTCCATCATATTATTCGCCCAAGTTATTTTTATTTTTTTGTTTCTATCAAATATATTATGGTTAAAATGTATTCGATAGAAACAAATATAAACATGGCGAATAATATGATGGAAGTGGCAGCCCAAATATAAAACATCTCAGAAATCATGTAATGATCCTCGATTTCAAGAACCCAGAATAAGTAGAACAGCCATTTCCAATAGAGAAGACAGACCAGATAAAAATAATTCGACCCAATTTTCCTAAATGAAGCTGAAAAGATGCCAGCTGGAAACCAAATCAATCCCGTGGAAGCCAAACCAGTGAAAAAAATGGGAGGAAAAAGGAGATTCCTGACCTGAGTTGGGTTCGGGTTCTCAGTCCTGCTGCAACAGTGGTGAACGACGATGGACCAGTGGGTGAGTGGTGGAAGAACGCTGGCGACAGAGGTGGTGATTGGCAAGCCGCCATGCAGTTAGTGTCTTTTTTTTGGAATCGATTTGGGAATTGGGAGTGAGGGTAAGGGCTAAGGGGTGGGGAGGACGGGAAGGTTATTAAGTTAGTATGGAAATTAAAAATAATTAAAAATATTCAGTATTAAAATTTCGCCCGATTCGGGAAAAAAAAAATCATACCTAAGATGGGTTTAGTTTTTGTCTGAGTTCATTTTTTGAACCTAAAAAGTTCGAGCAAATTTGATCAAATGATTCAAGCCGTGATCAAGTTTAATGGTTGACCTTATTTAACATTAAAATAATAATTTCTTGAGTGTGTCTTTTATAACATGGTTGTGTAAATTTTAAAAATAGTATCAATATTGGGTTTTTTTTAATTATCATGGGTTGGTTATTGTTATTATTAACCATCTTATCTAAATCAAGAACCAGCCATCCAGTGCTTTTGCAAGAAACGTTCAAAAAATTCACCTCTTCATTTGACCCAAACATGATTCTTTCCCCTGTAAAGTTACATTCTAGCAGACATTGCTTCCAGTATCCTATGCAAGCAAGATTACATCCAAGAAGTTAAAAGAATCAAATATAAAAGAAATTAACTGAAACCTACAAGGATTAACTCAACTTCAATCACTGCCGTTCGTTTGGAAGAATGCAAAATCAGTTTGCTAGTTGCTGCATTCGCTATTGACTATTTAGTAGTGTTGGCTTGTTGCTAACAATGAGTATGGTTTCTGCTTCCGCATGTCCAGTACAAAATAAGCATAAAATCCAGTTGTGGCAACGATAAAGACGCCAATATAAGTGCACACGCTTGTAGCACAAACATACAAGTACCTGGAAGAATTAGCAAACATTAGTTTTACCACAAGGTAATTGGAATTCTGATGAATCAAATACTTTGATGTTTTTTTTCATGAAATAGGTACGATGTTTTGGAAGAACAAGAACACCAGTTATTCATGCAATTTGTCATCAGTGCAATATACGAGCATGCATAGGCGCATATCAGTCACCTAGGATTTTTGGATGAGACTCAGAACTTACTTGGGTGAGAAAACACTCCAAACAAATAAGTGATTCTGCATTAACAGCAATACAACCGTGTATGAAGTCAAGAGAATTGAATTTATGACCAGCGGTACGAGGCATGAAAAACCCAGCATCATCATGAGATGATCTCCAGGACCTGCTTTCTCAGGAATTACAAGATGGGCCATGTTTTTCATAGAGATGTATATTACAAGGCTAAGAAGAATAAACATGGGTGACGCGTAGGTGATAATAAACATTAGAATGCCAGAAAGCAATGTCGAGTGACTTGAGATACCCTTGCAACAAGTAAAACAATGTTGAGAAAGTTAGATAAGTAACGTCAGTATCTTAAACTTCATATGAAAAGAAAACATCAAGTTTGCATATAAGCCTTCCATTAAAAAAGGAAACGAAAGAAAAAAAGGTCTTGCATTCAAGCATATGTATTAAAAGTGAGCAAGTAAAAGAATACATACAATGAAAGCTCCAGCAACATCAATAGTAGCTAGTGTGTTGGTATTTCCTAGAGCAAAATGGCCAGCCATTCCCAAGTAGTAAAATGCTGCAATCTAAGGAAACAAAATACCGACATTAGTACAAGAAAGTTGTTGCTCATTTAACTTCTTAAAAATGCTTTCAAGACAATATTTGCACTGTGTCCATGTATGTAGAAGTTTAATTTCTAAGGTTTCGTTTTTGACAAATTTAAAAGTCCCTTTTGCGGAGAAAACTGGAAAAACACAAACTAGAGCAACAAAGGGAGAAGGTAGAGGAAAAGGTGGCATGGGGGTTGAAGAGATGAAAATGAAGAAAAGTCAAGGATGGCATTGCGCTCGCTGAGAAGAACGTGTATCTTTATGAATTCAATAATGACACAACAAACCAGAAAACCTATGTGCACAAACGAACTAATAATCTAAACTGAAACTAAAAATTCAGGAGCTTCTCAACCTTAGCATGCCGCTTCCTAAATATCCCACTTCAAAAAAGTTCAACACGACTGCTATCTGTGTTTAGGGACCATACCACTCAAAATTACTTGCCTTTAACATTTAAGGAAGAGGTAAAAATCAGTCAGAAAAGTATCAGGTAGCAACTGACCTCTACCCATTCTTTATGATGTGTTCCACTTCTAGCAAAATAGAGTGTGCCGGCCAGAATTTGCAAAAGAAGCAATAATATGGGTGTTGTGTTGATTGGTTGTTGAAGTAAAAGCTGCAGAAGACACCAACATAGTACGTATGCCCATCCAATCACATATAAAGAATCCCTTAATTCCACTAATGGGAATTTCTCATGAATGCTAAGAAAAAGAGGTGAAATGGTATTATCAGTTGGGCAAATCTTGGAGGTTGAGAAAGGAATAACCCATGGCAAGGCTACAACAGTCCCGATAGTTGCGACACCAAGAATTGCATAGATTATTTGTACCAATAAGGTAGCACCATAATTAGTGGATGAAAATGTATAATCCTGGTATTTTGTGATATGCAGCAAAACCAACAATCCAGATATCAGAAAGCTAAGTCTGACCATCTGGAAACATTTTCCCTTGGATTCTATTGAAAATAAAGCAAATAAACCTATACTAATCACCAGAAAGGCAGATATTAGCTGAAGTGATTTCACATGTTGGCTCCCAGCCTGTTCAAGCCATTTAGAAATGTCAGGAAGACTAGTCCAGTTTACGCCACCTTGATGCCAGCCTCTCAAAACCCTTCCGGAGGTAAGCAGCAGGAAGACGAAACACATTCTAAAGTAACCTTCTCTACTTTGTCCATTTTGTGTGAAAAAAGAACTCTGAAAACGAACAGCACAAAGGGACTGTGCTGTTTTACGGAGTAATAAGAGATAGAATGTGGATATCAGAAAATACCATATGTAATGCTCTTCCTCTACCATAGAACTTGATGTCATACTTGAAACAAGGATCAAGATAACACTGAGAATGAATGTCTCATCCAAAGACCAACCATTCATGCTATCATTTAAGTTCAAAGACTGTTGCCTTCCTCCATGGTAAATTTCTCTGAGCCGACAAAACATCAGGCTTGATAATATAACAGTTGAGACGAACATTGTAGCCAGTCCAAGTGCAAGTAGTTTAACAGGTTTCTGCCCCCATTAAAAGGAAGAAAATGAAGAAAAAAACTGTTAAAAATAAAAAGAAAATTTAATATATTTGGAAAAAAAAAAAAGAAAAAAAAGAAAGTCTATTTGTCCACACCATATTGAATATCACCAATTAGTTTCAGTTAGCTCAGAAACCTGTCGAAAAAGAATATACATACATCAGTAGATCTTCGTGATAACCACTCACTTGCAGATTTGAGAAACTTGTAATATGCTGCTGCAGCGCTGCTGTAATCTTTGGTGCTAGCAGACCTACAAATTATAAAACGACAAATTGAATTAGGAATTTTAATGGGATATTGTTTCATGATTGGGATGTTAAAATAGTCTGACACATAGAAAACCCACTCAAAGCCTCTCTTAGACTTCCAGGAGGTGTATAGAGTTGTCGCTTCTATATACAAGCAACAAAGCATATCTTCTGCCTCATGATTGCAGTCAGTAGAACCTGAACTCTGATGATCATAAAATGCATCACAGGGGAAATTTCTGCACGGTAAACCTGATAACTGAGCTTGCAACAATCTCAGCAACTGCCAAGAATTCAACTCCAGGGCCCTCAGATGTTTGTCCTCTGAATTCATCAAACAAGGAACGGAATTAGATAATCACATCAGGTTCAGATATTTATTTTCAAAATTGAAGCATCCTTCATTTCCTCCCTATTTATCACCTAGGACTAGAGGATAACAATTTAGCACAAACTCCACAAGTTCCAAATACAGACATAATTACACTTTTCCCTCTTTCATTGCACACTTTGCATAGCTGTAAATGTGCGATTCCCTGAGTCTTCTAATGATGGCATCTTAGGGAAGTTGAATAGGACAATGCATATTAGAAAAGCATTATCACACTCCAGACAATAAAGAGGAAAATTCATTCCACACTGTTATCATCTAGGAGCAAGGCTGAAACAATCTCTAGAAGAATTATATTTTTCCTTTTGGAAAATAATATCCACCTTTCCCCCAGTTCTTTCATGAAATATCAAGATACTATCATTAGCACATGGACAGTTAGATATTCACCCCGTAAAAAAGAGCAAAGCTCTATCAACTGAGGAAAGAAGAGATAAACCTTTTAGAGAATCAAAAGCCTCTCTAATAAGAACACCAACATTGTTTTTAGGAATTGGCACGCCAAACAAAAGAGCCAAGGTTGGTGCAATGTCAATCTACATAAAAAAATCATGTATATTAGACAACCCTATTACAAACTAAAGCACAAAAACTATAATAGCATAGTAAACCAAGCTCTTGAACCCTATTCTCATATCTGGAAATCCTTGACACTGCTAAAGCCAAAAACATATTGTTCACCTATTTAGAGTTTCCATTAAGATACAAAGACTATATAGCAAAGGAGAAAGTTGTAAATGCTCAACTTCCCCCAAATGAAGGATAAAAGAAAGAAAATGTAATAGGAAAATAAATGAAAATGAAAAACTTCAGCACAGTTTAGTATGGCATTTAGCACTGTCAACTTTCAGTGAAAAGAAAATCATGTTCAAGTCCCCTTTTAAGTCGCTGAAGAAAATAAAAGGTGGTGCACTGAAACACCTATGCGCTCAGCAATAGATAAGAAGTTTGTGATACAGCTTGGTAAAAAAAATAGAACTACCAGAAACTACTAACAGCTACAATAAAATGCTGTGAAGTTCCATTAGTTCAATTACCTGGTTGATGACTGATGCATAGTCAAAGACATGATTCCTCAGACCAATAAAAAGAGCTAATGTGTCAGTTTCTTCATATGTAGAACCGCCATGATTACCATTTTCTGTCATGCCATGATCACTTACTATCATCTACATGCGGAATAAAATGAAGATATATCAGATAAATCCAAAATATCAGTTGATTGAATTCAACTCATAATGGCAACAATAGATCTAAATAAGGCCAAGTCATTGCATCATATAAAAGCAAGATGCATAGTGCCGGTGCAAATAGCTTATTGAAACAACCCAAATGCACCAGAGGTTCAAACCAAATCAGAATTTTGCCAAATATGGAAGGACATAGCTCTGCTTTTGGAAAGCTTACATGACACTGGAAGCTGCTAAAATGAGAAGGCTTGAAAAATAAAAAGACCCAAGTCCCTTTGTCATTTCACAACACAAGGTATAGATTTAATAAAGAAGTCTTGACTTCTTGAAAAAGTCAAACTCTTAGATCCCATAGATAGAAAGTTCTCCAAATCAAAGCTCTACAGGGATCCACGTGAAGAAGTGTTTGAACGCTTAGTTTGAAGATCAAGAGCTAATGATATACCAAAATGGACCAATATTTCTATTCAAAGTTGATAAAGGATATTGATAGCTTGCTAATCACTACTGTCAGATTTCAGTTTCCTAATTAAGGAATATTTGAGTGTATCAAACAGGATTCTGTAAATATTTTATCCCTAACTTTAAGGCTGTTTTTAGGTACAGCATCCCTAGAATTAGTCTGTTTCCTAGTGTAAAGTTTCCTAAGTTAGGCTCACTATGTGTATAAATATTTAGATTCCTATGTATTGAAGTGGCAAACTCTCGGGAAGGAATATTCATATCTCAGCAAAAACACATAGTTGGTTTGTTGACAGAGACGGCAAGTTGGGCTGTAAACCAGTAGAGACACCCATAGAGGTGAACCACAGACTTGGAAATGCACTAGAAGATGCAGCAGTTGATAAAAGGTCATATCAAAGACTTGTGGGGAAGCTCATTTACTTGTCTCATACCAGACCAGATATTGCCTATGCAGTAGGTGTTGTAAGTCAGTTTATGCACAATCCCAAAGAATCACATCTTAGAGCCATATATCAGATTCTACAGTACTTAAAGGGCACGCCAGGCAAAGGAATCCTATTGAAAAAGGCGGAGAATTTAACCCTTGAAGCCTATACTGATGCAGATTATGCAGGATCTATGGTTGATAGAAGATCAACCTCGGGCTATTGTACTTTCCTAGGAGGCAACCTTGTGACTTGGAGGAGTAAAAAACAAAATGTTGTGGCTAGATCTAGTGCAGAAGCTGAATTTAGGGCGATGGCTCTTGGAGTTTGTGAGTTGTTATGGCTAAAAATTATTTTGGAAGATTTGAAGATCAAGTGGGAAGGTCCAATGAAGTTGTATTGCGATAATAAGTCTGCTATCAATATTGCACATAATCCAGTTCAACATGATCGAACGAAGCACGTTGAGGTTGACAGACATTTTATAAAGGAAAAACTGGACAGTGGCTTAATTTGCACTCCATTTGTGTCCACTGATGGTCAACTAGCAGACATACTTACCAAAGGATTGTCTGGGAAGTTGTTTCAGAAATTAGTAAGCAAGCTGAGAATGGATGATATCCACTTCCCAGCTTGAGGGGGAGTGTCAGATTTCAGTTTCCTAATTAAGGAATATTTGAGTGTATCAAATAGGATTCTGTAAATATTTTATCCCTAACTTTAAGGCTGTTTTAGGTACAGCATCCCTAGAATTAGTCTGTTTCCTAGTGTAAAGTTTCCTAAGTTAGGCTCACTAAGTGTATAAATATTTATGTAATTTCTTGTGAAAAATATAATCGAAATAGCCTGTTTTTAACAACTACATTCCCATCAACAATTGCCCTGTAAAAGCTTGCATATCATCCCCTTTTCTGGAACTGTTAAAGACTATTATGAACTATAACTTGCACGCATGCATATGAGCACACACATTCCCTTTAGCAATTGGATTGCAGAAGCTTCAGTATGTAATCCCCTTCGGTCTTTCCCACAAACATCATGACTGACAAGAACAAGAATTTTTATAGGCACATATATGCATGTATAAGCATTGAAATACCACATTTGTCAAGTGTTAGGTTTCTTGTGGTCATATCTTAAAATTGAGCCACTCCACCTATTACAAATTACTTTAGGTTGCTTAACATGTTATCAGATCCCAGGTTTTGTTTTGTGTTCTTCCTAACCCCAAAGTGAGGCTAACCACCACACCTTGTGAGGTTGTCCATTCATAGGCTGCTGTTGAGCTACAAACGAAAGGCAGCACTAAAGTGGTACCCAAAATCTGTTAAGTGTATGGTTTCTTATGGTCTTATATTAAATGTGGGCCTCTCCACTTATAATCAACTGATTTTAGGCAGCATGCTTAACAATAAACAAGCATGCTCAAGCACGCATCATTCAATGCCACTCATCGCTATCTAGCATGTATATCATTACCCAAAATATTTATTGGCACCTCATATATCTTGCCACCAGGTATATAGAGTTTATTTCATAAAACAATAATCACAATGTGTGAATCCAGGTGCAATTGTCAAATAACAAGCATAAAAAGTAGTGGAGCTAAATCAATGACTGATGAGCCAATTTTACTATTTAAGTCTTCCAATTTATCCCTACATTTTAGGATGCTCCCAGATCACACATCAAATTCATGATTAAGATTTTCTAAAAGTAAGGATGCAATTGTCTAGAGTTGTTTTATCAGTTTGAAATCAATAATTCAAGAAGCACTAAATAGCACAAACCAAAAGTGTCCGCCCTTGGCCATTTCCTTGGGATTGATTAATACTTGAATGGATCAACTTCACCACCTCATCCATCTCCTTCATTTTTGGGGCCATCAATGCACTAAGAAAGATGAGTGAACATGTAAATGAGGTCTGTTGATGTTATAAATCTTTTCCCACTATGGGAACCAATATGAAGATCAAGTAACAAAATAAGGAAAAGTCATATAAAAAAGAAGGGTAAATTCTACAAGCATCTTTGAGTTTTGATCACATTTAGGGATTGCAATCGAGCAGGACGATAACATCCACCACTTGCATAGATATTGAAAACATCCATTTCCATGGATGTTGGTTACATCCACAACCCACTCGACACAGCTCCGTTGCACTTTTTTACTTATGATTTTTATATTTATATTAGTATATAATATAATTTATTCATAAACATAATTTCAATATATATAATTATTTAGTATAAATATGATGTATGTGTATTCTTGTATATATATTATTCTAGTACATATATCTAGCACATATTTAAAATATATACAGGGTACATAGAATATTTTAAGGGGTAAAATAGTAAATTTAAAAGGTGGGGCCAGGCAGTGCAAAGTAAGAATTTACCAAAACTGCCCCGCTCCACTGCCTGTCTCCATGACTAAAAAATAAAAATAAAAAGTAAAAACCTCACCATTTGGAGCAGATTGAGTTTTACCATCCTTAATCACATTACACCTCAATCATGCATTTTGCTCCAAATGGTGATTTAAGGATACTGCATTGACAATTACACATCATCCGATCCAAGACATATAAAATATTTTACACCACAGACACAAAGCATCCTGAAAATAGAATTAATAGGAAAAGTGGAGATTGGTTTTTTGAATTATCCAACATGCAGTGCTACTGGGGGAAGAGTAAATGACAAATAATGTAAAAAAAAAAGGAAGAAGAAGCAGAAAAAGCTGCACTGATGGAAGGCATAAATTAGACGAATACATAAATCTTATATTTACACTTCTTAGTATTTTCTAAATATATATATATATATATATATATATTTACACTTCTTAGTAAATAAAATTCGCCAATATGTTGACAAGCTCACATTGTAGATCATTTAATAACCCATTTCTATATTTTTAGTTCTATTTCTCTTTACTGTATGCGTCATTACTTTATCCCGCAAATTTGCATGTCATCTAGACCCATAAATACAATTTGATCCAAGTCAAACAAAGACGAGAACTTTGAAAAGGAATTAATCTGCATAGGGGAAAAATTAGAGAAAAGGATATATTTATCTATTTATCCCATAACAAAACAGGCAAAATAAAACAATATATTGATCATCGTGTAAAACAACTCATGCCAAGAAGCTGCATTTTCATAATTAAATGTAGGTAGTGTAACATAACTAGTTATACATGTATAGATAGCAACAAATATCATTCATTTAGGTTTTAATGACATGTTTCTCTATGCATGTGTCTGTTGCAACAAACATCACTCCTTTTGGTTTAACTGCTGAGAATGAAAATGCATATCAAGAATATATTGCCTTAGAATCCAGTTGTAGCCTAAATTGAAGAATAAAACTGCAATTTAGTCAAATGAAGATAAAGGTAAAATCATATAATGTAATACCTGTTCCGCCCACCGATATGTCCAACATGATCCAATCCTAAATAGTGCAGAATCTGCAAACAGCACCAATTAAATTGTGCTACAATGGAGGTAAAAGTAGACCACCAAGAAAACCACAATTCAACAATCCAATTTTCAACTTAGCTTTCAGAATATCTAAATATAGCTAATTATGCAATTTGAGAAACTTTCACATGACAAATAGCAGCTTCTAATTCTCAGAATACAAAGAGTTTAACAAGAATATTAATTTAGCAGAAAAAACAGAGAAGGCTGAAAACAAAGGCACAATCAGGCTGATGCTTAACATCATAATAACTTAATAGGTCTGAATCAAGGTGAGCAATGGAAGTAAAAATAATGAAGAGAATGCAACAATAAGCAGGCCCAACCTAACATAATAAATCCTATCAAATTAAAAACAGAAAACCATACAAACAGGAAATCTACTCTCATTCTTGCTCAATCTAGAGCCATTTCTTTTATGGCATTGTGAAGCCTATTTTACTGTTGTCAATATAGAATGCACCGGAACTGATGTGTGTTATTGGCGTACTTTCATGACATCATACTACATTCATGCCCCTCTTACTCTGCATAACATAATTAATGGTTTTCAACTATGACGTTTGATCATATTGAACTCCAACATAGCACCTAAGATTGGTATGTTAAGTTAACCTTCAAAGCAGTCAATGAATAGTTTATTAATTATATTGGATTTATAACAAAGACAGCTCAGCAAACAGGATGGAGACAAATAAGAAAAAGAAAATCACAGAAACTAACCAGCACAATAGCATGAATGTAACAGTGGTAACCACGAACAACTTAACTTAGACAGGTAGAAACTAGAGAGTACCTAAGTTGGCAACCTTTGGTGTCTTTAGTATTATGTTTCTCCAATTATAATAATAATAAAGTAAAAAAAAAAACTGAGATGGGGACAAACATCAATATAACAATATTACAAGATATTTCCTTTTAGATCATGGAAAATAAAAAATGCTAACCAAAAGATCCCAGTCATCTTTACTAAGTTCATCTCCCAAATGTTGCGAAACATTTTGATCTACTTGCACAGTATCCTTCACCTGTATCAATAACAAATTATGTAAAGTCAGGAATCTGCTCACATAATTTTTATAGATAAAGACAAAACATTGCATGCCAAGAATGAGAAATACATAGAAGCTGCTAACACCATCATGCCTTTTGAATAACCCAGGAAACAACTTAAGCCATGTTTCATCACCGAGCATCACCATTTTCCAGCCAATCTTGAAAAACTGACCTGCGATATGAGTGAATAATGAAGCCCCTCAATAGATCCATTAAAAGTAAAGTGTACTCCTGCATTACAGAACATCAAGGTAACTTTAAATCTAACCAAGAAGATTGTCATCTGTCATAGCCTGTGTGTTAAAATTGAATGCTACATCCAAGAATCCACCAATTGCACCAGAGACCATAGCCTACAATCACAAGCTAACACCATGAAGCCAAAACCATATTCCAGAAAAACATATACCTTCATATATTTTTAAAAGGAGTCAGATTAGTTGTTTCCATATCAGTTGCAAACCAAACAATTCAGGATGCTGGCATGGCTTGTTCAAGCAAATGAAATTTTTTGGCCCCACGCATGCTGCACAACAGCTAATGTGATGGGATGGATATATGTAACAATTTCTCCTTTAGGAACAATCAGAAATGTCCACACCTTTAATCGAGGCATTGTTACAGTAGGAGGGGCAGCCTTAGCATGGTAACCAATAGCCGATCCACTGGCTAGCAACGACTGAGTATAAGGCATTGCCTCCTTAAATTGCTTTTTAGGCGGTTTCCCATCTTTTCCAAGCACGAATTCTGCTGGAAGACCGTCTACAATCTACACTAAACTAAACTCCTTGTAAATTATACAACAAAAACTCAAATTAACCCTTTACAAAGAAACAAACTAAGCAAATAACTAACTAAAACTAACTTACCATTAAAATAAGTCTATCAAACGAAGGAGGAATCCCCGACAATTCCTAAGTCACAGAAAAAAAGAATGGTCTTCAGAATTTCAAAGCAATTGGAAAGGCATAGTTCGTTTATTTATTTATTTTCATTTAATTTAGATTAAAAACTCTGTTAGAACGAACTTGATATGATGATTTGAGTTTATCGGACGGCAAGGTCGTGTCGCTTTGATTGCTAACGAAGTCGCATGCCGGCACGTAAAAACTCTCCGAACCACTGAAGATAAAGCAAAACATTTAAAACAAAAAAAAATTTGAATTGTTTAGAATTGTGATCTGATTTCAAATTGAAAATGAGATATTCTTTCGTTTTCGAATGAAACAAAGTGTTTACCTGGTGCCGGGAAGAGCCGGTTTCACCGGGAAAAAGCCGAAGACGAAAAAGGAAAGGCCGATGATTTGAGTTACGACTCCGGCTATGGTGATTAAAGACAGTTTGGTGCAAGTCAGAGGCGCCATCTTTTAGGATTTTGAATTAGGAAACGTTCAAAAACCCTAATTTCCTTAAATCAATAGAGTGGAATTCAGAATCGGAAAGGGGGAGGGACAGATTTGCATTAGCTGAGCCTGAGAGCCAATGCAAGATTTGAATATACTTTTCGATTTTAAAAGGGTTAATTCCAACTGATATCCTCAAATTATGGTCCCGATTGTAAATTGGTATACAAACTCTGAAACGTTTTGATTGAATCATTAAGGTATTAATAATGAATCAACTTAAACAATCCTTATATTATATCTTGAATTACATTTTGATCCCTATATTGAAAAATAAGTAAATTAATCTATGTGCATTAGAGGAAGGGTAAACTACAACACATATCATCCTAAAATAGCCCCATTCTTATTTTGGTCACCTTAATATTTTTTGTCAATTTAATCACTCTAATTAAAATAATTGCTCGAATTAATCATCCTGTAAAAATTCCTTTAATTCCCTAAACAAACTATTGATGTGATATTTACTTTTGACTAAATTTAGGGATCTCTTAATAATTAATCTGAAACTCTTTTTTTTCTCTCTAATGCTTAACTTTTCCTAGTTTAGGACATTCATCTTTTGGGGAAGATTTAGATCATCTTTTGGAGTTTCATGTGAATCTAAACCAGCCACCACCACACTACCATCATCAATCTAAAAAAGGAAACAATGAAAGAAAACTATAAACTTCTACAAAAATGGCCGTCATAGGAATAAAAAATAGTAACAAAAGGAAGAAACACAAAGAAGAATAGCTTGAAAAGGTGACAAAAAGCTATAAGCTTAAATGAAAGCCACCATCACCGTCATTGGAACACAAAAAGAAGATCGCAAAACCCAGAAGAAGAAGAGCTTGAAAAGGTATCAAAAAAATATAAACTTAAACGAAAACGACCATCGTCTTCATCGGAACCCGAATAAGAGCTTGAAAAGGTGACAGAAAGCAATCACCTTTTACGAGAGAATCCATTAGGAGTTTACAATACTGGGATTAATGAAGTTGGGAAACAAGTGTTGGCTTTTAGTTATTTTTCTAATAGTTCATATGATACCAAACAAAAACAAAAAAAAAATTGTCCAAAGATTATCAAACAAGTAATGAAAACTAATTAAAAATAGTGTTTTTGACTGGTTGTAGGGGTACTTAACTTTAATCAAAAGTAATAACAAAAATGTCATGTTAGCAATTTATCCATAGATTAATGAAAATTTTAATGGCAGTAACCAATTCGAGCAATTATTATAATTAGAGTGATTAAATTGACAAAAAAAATTAAAGGGACCAATATAGAAATAACATTATTTTAGAATGACCTGCGGTATAATTATTAGATGAATAAGCAAAATAATCTCTATTAAACTCCCTAAATGCTTATATGTTAGAAAAATAACAAATTATCCTTAGACTTTTATGCTTTTATTACATTTAACTTTTTTTATCCGAAGTAAATTGAGAATCAACCTTCCATCACTAATGTAACACCATTTCATTATATACCACCTCAGTAAATAATCACTAATATATAAAAAATTACTCTATTCTTTTCTTATATCAATAGATGGAAACAATATTAAAAGAAGAGTAATAAATAAGAAAAGATGTCTTATGCTCAATCATTGCTAGCAGTGAATTGGCTATTGGTTACCATGCTAAGGTGTGGACTTTTCTTGTTATTCTTAAAGGAGAAATTGTTATATTCATCCACCTATTACACTAGCCGTTGCCCAACATACATTGGACTAAAATGTTTCATTTGCTAGAGCAAGTCATGCTAGCATCCTGAATTGTGGGGTTTAAAACTGATATGGGAACGTGTTGAACTTTAGCCTGCAATGCAACAATAGAGAAGTTTTGTAGCTCAACCAGTGCAACAGTTATGTTTTGTTAAATATATAACTAGCTTACTTCATTTTGTAATTTGTCTATTTGAAACACTAATACTAGTTTTCTGATTCGAGTGATGTTTAAGTGATGTTTTGGCTGATAAGTCAGCTTTACTTTGTGTGCAAGATAAGTTATGTATTTTATCAATGTAATTAGTGGGAGTAGTTATATATCATGTAATTACTTTTTAACTTATATTTGACTTAATGAAATAAGTAATGCAATTCAGTTTTTTGATCAATTTTTGCATTTGTTTCTCTTTGCTTTATTTTTCTTTCTTGTTTTGGCTAATATCCCCAAAAAATAGTATCGAGATCCTGTCATCTTTGAGGGCATCTATTGTTCGTTGTTGTTTTTGATGAAAGTCTTTGAAGAGAAAGAAACTAAAGCTTTTTTTTTTATTACTGCAACACGAGACCACCGCTAGCACCTATCTTTGTTGGTGAAAACTACCATATATAGATGGTGAAAATGATGACTTACCTGCAAGCATACGACCTGTGGAATGTGGTGGAGACTGACACAAAACCACCTCTATTGAGGGCCAACCCTATCATAGCACAAATCAAACAACATAGTGAGGACTGTGCTAAAAAGCACAAAGCAATGTCATGCTTGAAAAATGAAGTTTTTGATGTGATTTTCACTCAGATAATGGCCTGTAACACTTCAAAGCAAGCCTAGGAGAGGCTAAAGGAAGAGTTTCTAGGGTCTAATAAAACCAAGCAGTAGCAGATGATCAACCTGAGAAAGGTCTTTTAGAATCTGAAGTTAATAGAGTCTGAAACCATTAAGCAATACTCTGACAAAATAATAGCCACAGTCAACAACATTAGGCTCACTGGAGTGATTTCAGTGACAGAAGAATTGTTGAAAAGGTCATTACAACCCTTCCTAAAAAATATAAGTCAAAGATCTCCTCATTGGAGGACTCGAGAGATTTAACAACCATTTCATTATCAGAGTTGATAAATTTTATGTATGCACAAGAGTAAAAAAAGCCTAATAGGCTAGGGGAGTATCCTAAAGGAGCTTTTCAAGCAAAAAACAAAGAAAGCTTAGGTTCGAGCAATAAGGGAAAGAAACATTGGCTTGACAAAAAGGAGAAACCAAATAGGGATGCTGGGAAGAAAAGGTTCCCACCATGCATTCACTACAAGAAATCCACACACTTGGAGAGGTACTGCTGGTACAGACCTAACATTTAGTGCAGGAGCTGTAAGCAGTTTGGTTACATTGAAAAGGTTTGCAAAAACAAAGGAAGGGCACAAACTCAGCAGCAGAACCAAGCTCAAGCTGCTGAGGACATTCAAGCTTAGGAAGAACATGTTTTCACTAAATCTTGTTTTGCAACCTCGAGTAAGGTAGGAAGGGTTTGTTTGATAGATAGTAGCTACACTCATCATATGAAATCTAATGAAGGGTCATTCAAAAACTTTTACAGCAACTTTGTCTCCAAACTCAGAATAAGGAATAGAAACTTAATTAAGGTCAAAGGTAGATGCAATGTTGTAATTAGTACACATTCACGTAAGAAAACAATTTTAGATGTTCTTTTTGTACCTGATATAGGCCAAAATCTGCTTAGTGTTGGTCAGTTAATAAATAAGGGTTACTCTCTTACTTTTAGGAATAAGTCATGTGTTATTGAGAACTTACTTGGTTAAGAACTAGTGACAGTAGCTATGACTAAGAGATGTTTTATGTTGGATGTGAATCAGTTAGAAATGAAGGCTTATACTAGTTTGGCTGATAAGGTTATTTATGGCACAAAAGGTTAGGTTATGTTAACTAGAGGTCACTTGGTTTGCTGCATAAACTGGATCTGGTTGAAGATATGTCTAGGGTTGAAGTCAAAGATAGAGTTTGTGAGGTTTGTCAGCTTGGGCAGCAAGTGAGACTGCCATTTCCAGTTAACAAGGTATGAAGAGCTTGAGACAATCTTGAATTGGTTCATACTGACATTTGTGGACCAATGAATACCTCTTCTCTAAGTGACAGTAGATACTTTGTGTTGTTTATAGATGATTACACAAGGTTCTACTGGGTGAATTTTTTGAAACAAAAATTAGAAATACTTGAAGTATTTAGCAAGTTCAGAGCCTTAGCTAAGAATCAAGCAAGTTACAAGCTAAAGGCCCTGATATCAAACAATGGCACCAAGTATTTATCAGAAAGGTTTTCGAAGCTATGTGAGCAGGCTAGAATTCAACATCAGTTAACAACTATCTATATACCTCAGCAGAATGGTGACTCTGAGAACAGTACTTGACATGGCTAGATGACGACTGTTTGAAAGCAAATTGCTAAGCAATTTTTGGGCTGATGCAGTGAACACCTCAGTGTACTTGCTTAACAGATTACCAACAAATGCAGTCAAAGATAAGACTTCTTTTGAAGCTTAGTTTAGACACAAGCCAACTGTTTCTCACCTAAAGGTGTTTGGTTATGTCTGCTACACACTTAATCCAACTAAGAAGATAACCAAACTGAAAAGAAGGTCTGTGCCAGGAATCTTTTTTGGTTATAACAACACAAAGAAGGGTTATAGGGTCTTTGATCCCTCCCTCAAAAAAATCCTGGTGAGCAAGGATGTGAAGTTTGATGAAGGAAATGTATGGAACTGAAATGGTACAGATACAAACTTGTATGAATAAAGTTAACAAGATAGTAATCAACAACCAGTTGAATAAGAATAACAGATTGATGATGGATTCAATGATATACCTATTAGAGGAACAAGAACCATCACTGACATCTATCAAAGATATGATGTGGCAATGCTGGAGCCTACAAACTTTGATGAGGCTGTTAAAGAAGATTGTTGGAAAAGAGCAACGGAAGCTAAAATAGAGATGATACATAAGAACAATACATGGGAACTGGTTGATAGGCCAGTCCAAAAGAGAATCATTGGTGTGAAATAGGTGTTCAGGATCAAGTATAATGCTGATGGATTTTTGAACAAGCATAAGGCAAGACTTGTAGTGAAAAAATATAGCCAACAATATGGTACTGGCTTCTCAGAGACCTTTGCTCCAGTTGTAAGGTTAGATACTATAGGGCTTTTGTTTGCCTTGGCTGTTCAAAAGTAATAGAGAGTGTACCAATTGGATGTCAAGTCTGCTTTTCTGAATGGTTTCCTCAAAGAAGAAATCTTTATTAAACAACCAGATGAGTTCAAAGTTTCTGGTGAATAACATTAGGTTTACAGGTTAAAGAAAGTGTTGTATGGTATGAAGCAGCACCAAGGGCCTGGTATAACAGAATCGATGCATATTTGTCTAGGTTTGGGTTTGAGAAGAAGATCAGTGAGCCTACTCTTTATGTGAAGAAATCAGAGAGTGAAACCCTACTAATTGTGTCACTATATGTTGATGATCTGTTGGTAACTAGTAGCAAAAGGAAGCTGATTGAAGAGTTCAAAAGGCAGATGCAGGATGTGTTCGAAATGATTGACTTAGAGGAGATGACCTATTTTCTTGGCATGAAAATAAAACAGTTTAATCATGCTATCTCTGTAACACCCCCTACCCGTATCCATTGCCGAAATAGGTACAAGGCATTATCGGAGTTTACTGAACATTTTCAGATAATTCTGAGTCATTTATTATTCATATTTTGAAAATAATCATAATGTCTCTTTATTGGGCCCTCGAAGGCCCAAACATACATTAAAAACCAACCAGAATTAAATCGGGGTCATAAAAAAATTTCGCAAAATCTTAAATTTTATTTTCATCTAAGTACTTACTATTTCAATGCTTCTTATAATTAAACATGTTACCATTCAATCAATAGCTTGACACTTGTCTAAGCGTCAAACAACATCATTGTTAGTATACTTGCACATATTTCATCTAAATTCAACATTGATATACTTATTTTCTCGACATATCGCACTTGAGTTTAATAATCGTCTCAACTTACATAATTCCCTTGTATCAACATATCAAAGATAATCATATATGTACATGTCATGAAACATATCATGCTCTTACCGTTTCTTCATAAGCATATATCATTCATTTCATTATATCAATATTTCATGCTCCATCATTTCCATATATTTTATGTATATTTATTCCGGTAATAGTTTATATCAAACTTAACATAAATTATATTCCATGTACTTATACTTATTTCGTTTATCTATCTTCATAATTATTTCATACAACTATTTTGTACATATATTTCCATATGACCAGTTCTTGTAAACATTTCACACAACCATTTCATATAACCATTCGTCATCTGATACGTATTACCTGAATATTAATTGTTCAATAGATGTCATAGCGTCTTCCATCCACGGTCTTATTTATCTTTGACATGATGCCATAGTGTCTTTCAACTATGGTCTTACTCATTTTCTGTCATGTTGCCATGGTATCTTTCAACCATGGTCTTATTCATTTCATATCACGTTGCCATGGTATCTTTCAACCATGGTCTTATTCATTTTCTGTCATGTTGCCATGGTATCTTTCAACCATGGTCTTATTCATTTCATATCATGTTGCCATGGTATCTTTCAACCATGGTCTTATTCATTTTCTGTCATGTTGCCATGGTATCTTTCAACCATGGTCTTACTCATTTCATATCATGTTGCCATGGCATCTTTCACCATGGTCTTACACATTTCATATCAGATTGCCATGGTATCTTTCAACCATGGTCTTACACATTTCATATCAGGTTGCCATGGTATCTTTTAACCATGGTCTTACACATTTCATATCAGGTTGCCATGGTATCTTTCAACCATGGTCTTACACATTTCATATCAGAGAGCACACTCCCACGAACCTCATCCTTACAGTGGGATTACCAGTCCAAAGCTAAATCCTCAGTAATATAAACTTATAGAGTATTGTCGGGATTACCACCAAAGCTAAATTCCTGCAACGACAATTACTCTAATGAGCTTGGTCCGAATTACAGTCCAAAGCTAAATTGAGACCCTAATTCGGATTACCCGTCCGGCTAAATCCATTTTACACGTATTCTTCGGGAGGGCTATATCAGAATAGGATCACCCGTCCGGGCTAGATCCTTTTTACCGTCAGTTCTTTTTCAGAGATCCATCGAATTTTCCTTTCATTCAACCGGGATTTATTTTCAATTTATAACGAGTATTAGTAATATTTCATCAATTATCATGAATTGAACATTCAAATCATATTTTTATCGCATAACCACATTTTTCAAGTATTTAAAATACAATTCAGGTTACATAAACTTACCTCATTACTTGTTTGTGTTTATAATTTCATTAATCCGATATCTTTTCTTTTCCACGATCAAGTCTCATATTTGAGTCGTCCGGATCTTTATAAATAAATTTGATCATCATTTTCATTCATTTCATATTCTAATGCATTTAATTAATGCTCTAGGAAAAATTACCATTTTGCCCCTAAACTTTTAATTAATGACGATTTCATCCTTAGGGTCAGGAAAATAAAATTCTTGCAATTTAATCCTTATTTCCAGCTATTATTCTCATACATATTGATAACAATCCATGAATTCTATAAAATATCAGAATTTTCCATAATTTCAACACTTTTCAATTTAATCCCTAAAACATGTTTTCCCCCTATCTTGAACTAAATTAATAATTTTATTCAATTTTGTAATTTAAATAATAAAATAATCCATTTCATGCAATTTGGTCATTTCTGACATTTTTACAAAATTACCCATAAAGTTTTACTTTTATTCAATTTAGTCCCTGAGCCTAAAATATGCAAATTAGCCATGCTAAATGAATATTCATTTATGTTTTCCTCCTCCTCCACTCCATTCCAGATCCTTAATGTATATAACACACTTGTAAGTAACATTATCTATATTTTTTTATTATTATTTACTTTTATGAATATTCAAGCTGTCCATCTGTGTCATAGTCACTAAATTATTCATATCTGGAGATATAGAACTCCAAATTAAGATACGCTAATTTTCCCTAAAACTAGACTCATATATCTTCTTACCATAAAATTTTCAGAATTTTTGGTTTAGCCAATAAGTATATTTTATTCTTTAAAGTTACCCCTATTCTGTTGTCTGACAGTTCTGACCCTTCTTCACTAAAAATTAATTATCTCCTTGTACAGAATTCAAATGATATTATTGTTTATTTATATTGAAAATAGACTCATTCAAGATTCTAAAAATATAAATTTAATCCCCTATATATTTCTATCCAATTTTTTATGATTTTCCAAATTCAGAATAGGGGAACTCGAATTCATTCTGACCTTGTATCACAAAATTCATTATATCTCTTGATTTACAAATCTATTACTTACACCGTTTATTCTATAAGAAACTAGACTCAATAAGATTTAATCTCATATTTTATTCATCCTATAATTCGATTTATAAAATTTTTGGTGATTTTTCAAAGTTAGACTACTGCTGCTGTCCAGAACTGTTTTAGTGCAACATATTAATTACCATGTTATAACACCCTTATTTTCTTTTTCTACACCATTTCTCATCACTTTCTCTTATTTTCTCTTCACTAACATATCAAGAACATAGGACCTTATGTAAGAAAACTCTACTATAACCTTATTTCCATGCTTTGTCAATAATAACAAACTTAAAAACATATTGAAATCTTGATATACTTACCTTGTTCTATTGATACTAATCTTTAACTTGATTTTCTCTTTCCTCCAGCTTCTATTTCTTGAATCCAACTTGATATTCTTGCTCCCCATCATCTCTTTGCTATCTTTGTTTCTTGATGGCTATGGAAATTCTTTCAATTTTTAGGTGAAAATAATGAATTTTTGGAGGAAGGACTAAATTGTAAGAAAAGGAAAACTTTCTTTCTTCTTCTTTTTCTCACGTTAGTTGCATGAGAAAGGTGGTCATATCATCCTCCCCTTTCTTTCCTTACATATATATATTAAATAAAATAATAATAAAATAATAAAATATCATTTAAAAATCAATTTTAAAGTATTAATAAATTAATATTTATTTATTTAATTTATCTAAAATATCTCCAACATCATCATTGTCTCTAGATTTCTCTCTCTTCCAATTGACCATTTTGCCCTTTGTGATCTTTTAAAATTCCATTCTTGAGTCATCACTTAATTTGGTAAAATTGCAATTTAGTCCCTCATAATTCTTCACCTATTCAATTTGGTCCTAATTCATCAATTTTCCTTGGTTTCTAGATCATTCCACCCTTAAAATATTTGCACTATTAGTCCTTTAACTTTTCATATTTACACTTTAATCCTTCAAATTTTGAGTATTTACTCTTGAGCCACAAAACTTTTCTCACTTTTACAATTTAATCCTTTCTTGAATCAATATGTCATAATATACTTCCCAATATTGACATAACTCAAAATTTCCCTTTTTGTCACTTTATTTCCTTATTTTACTATATCACGGATAATATTTTACTATAAAAATTTTCGGGGTATTGCAATCTCCATAAGTCAGCAAGCCTTTGCTTCAAAGATTTTAAACAAATTTTGCATGACAAACTACAAAATTGTTAGCACACTAATGACTTAAGGTGAAAAGCTAACCAGTAATGGCAACTATGAAAAGCTTAATGAAAAAGGGTATAGAAGCCTTGTAGGTTGTCTACTCTATTTGACAGTTAGGCCTGATATCATGTTTGCTGTTAGCTTTCTGTCTAGGTTCATGCATTGCTGCAATGTTGTTCACTTTAAGACATCCAAAAGAGTCCTTAGATATGTGAAAGGAACTTAGACTATGGGGTTAAATTTTTGAAGACTGAAGAACTCAAGTGGATAGGCTACTTTGATAATGACTGGACAGGGTCCATTGATGATATGAAGAGCACATCGAGCTACTTTTTCACTCTAGGCTCAGGGGTCTTCTGTTGGAGTTCAAATAAACAACAAACGGTGGCTCAATTAACAGCAGAAACAGAGTATATTACAGTTCCTACTGCTGTCAATCAAGCCATTTGGCTAAGAAAGCTCTTATGTCATTTAAATGAGAACCAATAGAAAGCCATTAAAATTAAAGTTGACAATTAGTCAGCTATTGCCAGAGAAAAAAATCTTGTGTTTCATGGCAAAACGAAGTACTTTAAGATTAAATATCATTTTGTTAGATAGGCTAAACAATCAAAAGAAGTTAATTTGATCTATTGCAGCTCCAAAAATCAGTCTGTTGATATCTTGACTAAGCCTCTTAGTACTTCAAAGTTTGACAATTTAAGAAGAAATATTGGTGTTTGTTGCATACAGCCTAAGGAAGAGTGTTGAACTTTGGCCTACAATGCAACAACAGAGAAGTTTTGAAGCTCAAACAGTGCAGCAGCTATATTTTGTTTTATATGTAACTAGCTTAGTTCATTTTGTAATTTGTCTATTTGAAACACTAAGACTAGTTTGCTGATTTAAGTAATGTTTAAGTGATGTTTTGGCTGATAAATCAACTTTACTTTATGTGTAAGATAAGCTATGTATTTACTCCATATAGTTAATGGGAGTAGTTATACATTAGGTAACTGCTTATATTTGACTTAATGAAATCAATAATGCAATTCAATTTTTGGATCAATTTTTGCATCCATTTCTCTTTGCTTCATTTTTCTTTCTTGCTTTGGCTGATATCCCCAACAAAACGACTAATCTAACTCCTTTGAAAAATATACGAAGGTGTTTAGCTTTTTGGGTTATGATTTTGGCCTCATAGCTTTAGCTTGTGATTGTAGGCTATGGTCTCTAGTACAGTTGGTGGATTCTTGGATGTGGCATTCAATTTTAACACACAGGCTATGACGGATGACAACCTTCTTGGTTAGATTTAAAGTTACCTTGATGTTTTGTAATGCATGAGTACTTTTTACTTTTAATGAATCTATTGAGAGACTTTACTATTCACTCATATGGGAGGTTCATTTCCGGGATTGGCTAGAAAATGGTAATGTTTGGTGATGAAACATGGCTTAAGTTGTTTCTTGGGTTATTCAAAAGGCATGACGGTGTTAGCAGCTTCTATATATTTCTCATTCTCGGCATGCAGGGTTTTATCTTCACCTATAAAAATTATGTGAGTAGATTCTTGACTTTACATAATTTGTTATTGATATAAGTACTGTGCAAGTAGATCAAAATGTTTTCCTAACATTTGGGAGATGAACTTAGTAAAGATGACTAGAATGTTTTGGTTAGCGTTTTTTATTTTCCATGATCTAAAAGAAAATATCTTGTAATATTGTTATTTTGATGTTTGTCCCCATCTCATTTTATTTACTTTGTTATTATAATTGGAAAAACATAATACTAAAAACACCAAAGGTTGCCAGCTTAAGTACTCTCTAGTTTCTACTTGATAAGATTCAGGTAATCTTGAGATTGACTTTGAAAAATAGAAGGCTAAACTATTTAGAAGGAAACAACTCTCTATTTGGACTTTAAAACCTACCTCTGTACACTTAGAGCATAATATTTATATAGAGCTTAGAAGTAATTGCTCTATGACAAACTTGCTAATATTCTTAGCTAAACACTAACAATTTGGATAACAACTTCAACTAATGCTCATATCCTTAACATTCATCCATCTTCTCCACGGGTAAAACCTGAATAAAATTTTGAAATCGAGTACAAGTCGATACTGACAGTGGCTTGGTGAGAACATCAACAACTTGATCACACGCAGGAACCTCACCAACCATAACTGAGCCATCAACGACCTTTTTGCGAACAAAACACGGATCTAGCTCGACGTGTTTAAACTTAGAGTGTAACACAGGATTGGCCACGATTGCAACCGCACTGGAACTATCACACCAAATATTAGGAATATCATCAGACATAAGTGAAGTTCTTTGAGTAACGACAGTAACCAAATAACATCACTAGTAGCCTCAGCAAAACTCTTATACTCAGCTTCAGCCGTGGACCGGGAAACCACTTGTTGTTTCTTGGAACACCAATACACGAGTATGTGACCAAAATAGACATAATATCCTGATGTGGATTGCCGATCGTCAAAATCCAACCCTCAGTTGGCATCAGCATACCCAACTAAAGACAACCGAGCTGATGGGCGAACAACAATCCCAAAATCAAGTGTACCACATAAGTATCATAAAATCCTTTTTAATGCAATCATATGAACAGTAGTAGGATTATGCATGAACTGACAGACCTGGTTTACCGCATACACAATATTGGGTCGAGTAAGAACAATATACTGTAGGGCACCAGCAAGACTCCTATACTCAGTCGGATCCGTCAGACGATCTCTGTCATCTTTAGACATAGTAGACGAGCTAACCATCAGTGTATAAATACTCTTTGCATTATACATTAAGCTTCGGTCAAGAAGATCGCATATATACTTTTTCTGACAAAGATGAAGACACCCTGAGGAAGAACAAGTAACTTCAATACCAAGGAAATAGTGGAGATCACCCATATCCTTAAGTGAGAACTCATCATTTAACGACCAAACAAACCAGTCAACGGAGGTAGACAAGCTTCCAGTTATGATAATATCATCTACGTGTATAAGAACATAAAAAGTGGAATCAGACCTAACCCGGACAAATAAAGAGGCATCAGATTTTGAAACGATAAAGCCAACCGAGACAAGAAACTGCTTCAGCTTCTCAAACCAGGCGTGAAGAGCCTGACGAAGACCATAAAGAGCTTTCTTTAGACGACACACAAGGGGTTTGCTAGTGGAATCATACTGAAGATACCTCAGAGGTTGCTGCATGAACACTTCACTATCAAGATCACCAGTCAAGAAGGCATTGTTCACATCGACCTGACAAAGCGGCCAACCTTTGAAGACCGCAACAGACAAAATAACCTGGATAGTGACAGGTTTTACCATTGGACTAAACATTTCCTGAAGTCACACTCAGGAACCTGAGAACACCCTTTGGCAACTAACCGAGCTTTACATTGACCCAGAGTGCCATCAGGATTTTTCTTGACTTTGAAAAACCATTTACACCCAATAATCTTGCGAT
The DNA here is from genome assembly GCF_025698485.1 of Gossypium arboreum. Taxonomy (NCBI): domain Eukaryota; kingdom Viridiplantae; phylum Streptophyta; class Magnoliopsida; order Malvales; family Malvaceae; genus Gossypium; species Gossypium arboreum. The sequence continues at coordinate 6,941,569 of NC_069071.1, forward strand.
TTGGTGGTAGCGGAACAAGCTTCTAAGTAAAATTGCGAATAAGGGCATCATATTCAACTTGAGCTATTGCATGTCATTCTGAAGTAGCAAATGCTTCCTTAATTGTAGAAGGTTCCACAGCTTCAACATTCATGACTTTAGGTTTAAAAACACCAGCTTTTACCCGAGTCATCATGGGATGAGTATTGGCCATAGGTAGAGAAGGCGTTTGACCATCAGACACACATTCAACACCTTCATTAGACTTGGAACCAACATTATCACTGGGCAGAGAAAAATGACATGGCTCACGATTAGACCCAACCCTAGGCTGAGCTGTGCCAGAAGTCGAAACTGACAGACAATCACCATGTTGGAAAACCGACGGAGAAGATTGAGCAGGCAAGGGTTCCACAGGTCGAGTAGTACCAGTCTGAAGTAGTGGAACAAACGTCGAGACAGGCTGACTATGTTACAACAAACGTCCCTCAGGGGTAGACTCAGAGGACAGAAATCTATTCTCATCAAACACAACATGCCATGAGACCACAACCTTGCCAAAAGGTAGAAGACACTGGTACCTATTATGTTGAGCACTATAACCCAAGAAAATAGACGATTGAGAATGAAAATCCAACTTATATGCCATAAACAGACGTAAATAAGGGAAGCAACAACACCCAAATACCCTCAGATGATCATAGGTGGGTTCTTTCCCATAAAGAGCTTTAAACAAAGTTTGTCCCTTCAAAACTGGAGTAGGAGTACGATTGATGAGGTGAAATGCACAGCAAAATGCATAGCCCCAGTATTCCATAGATAGATTTGCTTGAGCCAAAATAGTGATGCCTATGTCAACAACGTGGCGATGTTTGTGCTTAGCCACTTTATTTTGTTCGGAAGTATGCGAACAAGTCAATCGATGAACGATCCCGTGGAAAGCTAGGACAGATGCAAAGGCCCGATAATCCCCACCCCAATCACTCTGAAACTACTTAATATCCTTCCCAATTTGAGTTTGAATAAGTCGTTAAAACTGAACAAAGCATTGCACAGCTTGAGACTTTTGACGAATGAGATAAATCTACGTAATGTGAGTACAGACATCAATAAACGATATATAATACCAATTATTCCCACATGCAATAGACGCAGGACCCCAGAGATCAGAGACAACCAAGTCAAATGGATTACTATATTCAGTAGTGGAGAGTGGAAATGGTAATTTACAGGACTTCCCTTTTTAACATGCAGTACATATACCATCAAGACAATTTTTATTTGAGACAATACTACATTTGTTTAAAACACTTTTAACAACATTAGCAGATGGATGACCAAGGCATTTATGCCACAAAAAAATATTACAGTCTTCAGACTTCTGCTGGAGTACAATGGAAGCAGCAACTAGAGGTTCAACAGACCGAGTAGGCAAAACTGGTAGAGAAAAAGGATATAGCTCATCACGAATGTGGCCCTTCAACAGTGTTTCCCTAGTCTTGATGTCCTTAATAACATAATATGTCGGGTGAAATTAAAAAAACATAGCATTATCATTAGCAAACTGGGATACAGACAACAGATTCTTTCGTATTCTTGGTACACACAAAACATCAGACAACCGAATTAATTTAGAACGTGTAGGTAAAACACCATTACCAATAGACGAGATTTGAGCAGGAGTTTCATCACCCATCAAAAGAAAAGACGTACCTAAATATGGAGTGGAGTCATGCAGTACCGACGCATCACGATAGACATGATTGTTAGCACCCGAGTCTGGATACCACGATGCAGTACCAAAAGACATGGGTATATACGAATCAGTGCCACCACCATTCGACCCGAATTGAGTGATATAAAAAAAAAGACGTACCTAAATACGGAGTGGAGTCATGCAGTACAGACGCATCACAACAGACATGATTGCTAGCACTCGAGTTTGGATACCACGATACAGTACCAACAGACATGGGTATATACAAATCAGTGCCACCACCATTTGACCCGAATTGAGTGATATTAATATACAAACTGGAAGAATCAGAATAATCAGAAGTATGCAAATCGCCCACCCGAGAAAGTCTAATACACGGGTCAGAACTGGTGTAGACACGGGCTCGTGGTGTGGTTCTCTAAGGAACAGGTGGGGCAGACACATCGCACACGTCATTGTTCGATGGCCTAACATTATAATCACGACCGAATGGATAACCAAGTTGAACACAATTGTTTGTTGGCCTAGCACCACTGAAATTTCCAGGCCCAAATACACTTGAATTACCAGGTGGCCTAGAGAGTCTATTAGGAGTATCACCCAAATTAGGCCTACTTGGCCCAATTGAAGTAAGTCTAGGCGCATACCCATCCATGTAGGTATGATTCGACCCAGCATAAAAACCACCATGCCCATGAGCATTAGGATAATTCAGCCCACAATAAAATTCATCATTTTATCCAGTAGGAACCCAATTTTGACCAGGGGCAAGTCGATTTTGACCGAATGGGCATGTGAACCTCATTCGTTGAGCAGAAGACCACCCACCTTCATCAACAAAATTTTCATGTGGCATATTCAATTTATTAGAAAATCCCAACACCGGCGACTGACGAGAAACCGTAGGAGCAGGCTGATCACCAATACTCAGCGCTCGGGCCATCGCCGTCGACCCATCAAAGTCGCGATTAAATTGATAAAAACACCTTTGAGCAAGATGCCCGAATCGGTTACAAATATGACATTGAATGTACAGCCAGAAACCTTTCCCATGGCCACTGGACGGAGGGTGACCACCACGGACGGAACCCTCCGGTGCCTGCGACGGAGTTTCTTCCACGAGGTTGGCATGCAAGGCCACTTCCTGAACCGCTCGTAACTGATAGTTTTCACACTCGAGAAAAGCATCGACAAGGTGTTGAAACGGCACCAGTTCCGATGAAAGGGACGCCGAGGAGACAATGGCATCAAATTCAGACAGTAAACCTGCGAGCATTACCTACGCCTTCTCCGCCTCTGGAATTCTAGTGCCGGAGGCTTCTAAAAGGGCACACAAGTTATTAATTCGAGCAACATAGTTCTTAATGAGAGTGTACCTTTCTTTAATGAGTGTAGTTCGTGACGAATCCAGGACTGTTTAGCACCAATGTCGACCGCGAAGAGACTCGCCGCCGTAGTCCACACGTCGCAGGCTGTTCGAGCATCCGTGAAGGAAGACAAGCATGAAGTACTAATCGTGGATAGTAGCCATGAGGTAAGTAATTGATCTTGTTGCGCAAACACCTGTGCGGACAGATTAGGAATGAGAGAAACGTCCGGTGATTGAACGAACCGCGACGGCGGAGGCAAAGTTCCATTTATAAATCCTATCAAACTATAACCATCGAGTATTAAACGCACCTGTTGTTGCCGTTGGATGAAGGTGCCTTCATCAAGCTTCACAACTTTATGCCGAGGAAAAGAATTCACAACTCTATCACCACTAAAGGCGGCGCAACCACCGCCAACAGAGGCGAAATCAGCGGAGTTCGGGATAGCCATAGGACCGAGGATCAACTGGCGACTGATACCATGATAAGGTTCAGATAATATTGAGATTGACTTTGAGAAATAGAAGGCTAAACTATTTAGAAGGAAACAATTATGTATTTGGACTTCAAAACTTACCTCTTTACACTTAGAGCAGAATATTTATATAGAGCTTAGAAGTAACTGCTCTATAACAAACTTGCTAACAGTCTTAGCTAAACGCTAACAACTTGGATAACAACTTCAACTAATGCTCATATCCTTAACACTACCTTTCGAAGTTCAGAGGTTCGTAGTTACCACTGTTCACATTCATACTATCATGTTGGTGCTGGCTAGATTGGTTTCTGTGTTTCTTTTTCTTATTTGTCTCCATCCCGTTTGCCAAGCTGTCTTATTTATAAATCCATTATAATTAATAAATTATTCTTTGATTGCTGTGATTAGCTTAATATACCAATCTTAGGTGCTATGTTGGAGTTCAATATGATCAAACGTCATAGTTGAAAACCATTAATCATGTTATGCAGAGTAAGAGGGGCATGAATGTAGTATGATGTCATGAAAGTACTCAATAACTACAAATCAGTTCCAGTACATTCTATATTGACAACAGTAAAATAGGGTTCACTATGCAGTAAAAGAAATGGCTCTAGATTGAGTAGAGTGAGAGTAGATTTCCTGTTTGCATGGTTTTCTCTTTTTTATTTGATAGGATTTAGTATGTTAGGTTGGGCCTGCTTATTGTTGCATTCCCTTCATTATTTTCACTTCCGTACTGCATCAGCCTGATTGTGCCTTTGTTTTCAGCCTTTTCTGTTTCTTCTGCTAAAGATTAATGCTCTTGTTAAACTCTTTGTATTCTGAGAATTAGAAGTTTCTCGAGTTGCATTTTTTATTATATTTTGTTATTCTGAAAGCTAAGTTGAACATTTGATTGTCGAATTATGGTTTTCTTGGTGGTATACTTTACCCCCATCGTAGTACAATTTAATTGGCACTGTTTGCAGATTCTGCGTCATCTAGGATTGGATCGTGTTAAGAAATATAGGCGGGCGGAGCAGGTATTACATTATATGATTTTACCTTTCACCTTCATTTGAGCTAAATTGCAGTTTTATTCTTCAATTTAGAATACAACTGGATTCTGAGGCAATATGTTCCTGAAATGCATTTTCATTCTCAGCAGTAACATGAAACATTTAATCAAACCAAAAGGAGTGATGTTTGATGCAACAGACACATGCATAGAGAAGCATGTCATTAAAACCTAAATGACTGATATTTGCTGCTATATGTATAACTAGTTATGTTTTACACGATGATCAATATGTTGTTTTCTTTTGCCTCCTCTGTTATGGGATAAATAGGTAAATATATCCTTCTCTCAAATCTTTTCCCTATGCAGCTAATTCCTTTTCAAAGTTCTCTTCTTTGTTTGACTTGGATCAAATTGTACTTATGGATCTAGATGACATGCAAACTTGCTGGATAAAGTAATAATGCATACAGTAGAGAGCAATATAATTAAGTTGCTTTTGCTTTAAGAAAACTACAAAAAGTCGGCCAGTCATTTACAAAATGTTAGCTTCCCTAAAAATCCCGCTAAGTTAATCACAACTCACATGAAAATGATGTCTGGATTATTACAGTGTACTGTTAAAAGTTCCTTTCATGTTTTAACTTGATTGACATGTTCTTTTCCATTGAATGCAGTTAGATATGGAGAGAGAAGCCGGAAGAGTATTCAACCGTTTCAAAGAGAAACAGATACTATGGCGCGGTTCCGGCATTGAGCAATTATCCTATAATCGTGGAGAATAAAGATTTTTTTATCACAGACTTGTTTCTGCTCTCTTTTCTGTTTGAGGTAGGAGTAAAAAAGAAATACGATGAGAAATTCAGGAAAGGTTATTCCTGCGATGTAAGAAGATTCGAGTACGACAAATGCATATCTCGAAGGCATAGTTTCTATGATTACCAACTGAAATGTTTAATTTGCTTATTTTGATTTAGATCATTTAGTTCTTCACTTGTATTTGTTTTCCTCTAAAATACATACATTATACATATATATCTATTGATGTATGGTAGCTTCCTAATACAACACAGGGGAGAAGTAATATTGGCGAAAAAAACATGATTATGAATAAAACCTGAAAAGCTTTTTTACATAAAGAGACTGTTTCTAGTAAATAAAAAGACTTCATTGAGCATATTTGCCGTTGGAAGTGAATCCCCTGCAGCATTTAAAATTTCAAAGTGTGGAACAAACTTGAGCTTGTAGTTGTCCAGCTTACTCAATCTTTCAGTCTTTGCTCGACTTATGATTCCGATATTCCATCAAATCCCATATCCCAAATTGAAGTTAATCCTTGCTCTTGGATGTTCTCTAGCAATAATGGAAGAGATGGGTCTAAGTCCATATCTCCTAATTGAAGTAGAAATTCTGCTGGTACTGGTAGATCTTCAATTGCACCACCCAAATAGTTTATATAATCTTGCGAAACCGTGCCAGATATATCCCCTACTTCATCTGATTGCATATTTCTATGTTGGTCATTAGCCTTTGCTAGCTCCATATCGAGCCAATCCGTGACAGCAAGTACTTTCTGGGCATCGCCCAAGCTATCTGTGTTCAATTTGGCCTGAGGACCAAAAGAGTGATGATCATATGGAGCAAGATTTCTATTGGAAAATTCCGATTCCTCACTGCTTTCTTGGCTAACATCGCTTTCTTTAGACCGATAGGAACAACTGGATTCATGGTCACTCCTTGTGTTCTTGCCTGTAAAACCTAGTTCCAGTGCACTCCGCGGGCACATGGAATTCTGGCAAGCATATATCGTATTCGGGGTAACCTGTCGCTTGAAAAGACACTTCCTTTTCTCTCCAGATACGGTAATCTTCTCACCATGCTTGCCTTCGTCAGCTGCAAGGCTATACTCAGAATCCTGTTCTTCCTCATCATCTTTTGTAGGTGAGATTTTGAGACATTTCTCAGTAAGCTTTAAAAGAGCTTCTTCTTGGTTAACCACTTTAGACCAAGTGACGGTGTCTCTGGCTGTCATCTTGTCTTGCAAACATTTAGATTGAGTCACCAGCCTTCTTATCCTATCTATATTTGGGGACATGTGCTTGATCACAGCAGCCAATACACTAACTTTCCAAGCCTTTTTAAGATCATGAGGCTTCCTATAAGGAGGAGGGCCTTGTTCTTGAGACATCCCTTGTTCGCCCCACCAAAGCTCGTTTCCGGTTGGCCACCAAGGTGGGGCTAAACCTCTTTCCAACGGAAACCTACGTTGAGGAGGCGCGCAGTGTTGCATCAAAGCAGAAAGAAGTGATCCCAAAGTAGTATCCTGCAAGTCATGAAGGAGATGCATACAAGAAACAGGGTCCAATTCGCCTTGTTCCGCAATTATCGGCAAGAATTCATCGACTGCAAGCGGAGCACTCTTGTCGAACTGAACCTTCTCCTTCCACCACTTGCGTAAGCTATCTGATGAGCCGGTAACAGGCTTGCCTTTCTCCGGAACTATCCCGTAGACGAACCCTTGCGCTTTGCAGACTTCCATGATTTTCACCATGTACTTGAGGATGGAATCTTGAGCACGAGACATCTTCTTGCGGCGAGACGCTTCTTGCCTCACCCCCGACTGATGATCGGACCTTGAACTCTCTCGTGTCTCCTTCAATCTCTGCATCCGCAACCGATCCTTCCACATCCGCTTCTTCAGCTCTTCGTAGCTGATCTCCTCCTCTTGTTCTTCATCCTCCTCCGGTAGCTCCGCCTCATAAACAGGGCTAGGAGGCTCAATCTCACCAAGAATCTCAACCATATCTAATCAAATTCCTCCAAATAAAAAATAAAAGCACAGCTTTTTCTCCTTTTCCTTTTTTTTCTCTCTAAGCAAACACTATCAGTCAATACTCTACTCGTGAATCAGTGATCAAAAGCAAAATTACACTTATATATATTATCAATGGCGGTGTAAAAATAATACATAATAAATTGTAGGAGATGAGAGGAAATTGAGGAAAACGATACAAGTGTTTCATAGTCGATTCAGAACTTATGCTACAAGTATTAATAACCAAGTCATTGCCATCCATGCATTGCTGCTTGTATTAATTATATACATGCAAGCAGGACAACCTACATATTACATAATACACAGATGATTGTTTTAGTTTTTATTGTGGATATAGTGGACCCAGAAAACCGGATCTCCTCTGACTGAAGAGTTTGCATGTCGGTTCATGTTTTTTTGATATATTATAATATATTATACAATTAACATTACATCATGTCCTGCGTAAGTAAAAAGAGCAGCATGAGGCTAGCAACCTGAAATCTCGCAGGATTGTCCATTTCTAATTTCAGGGTTTCTCCGAAAAGAAAAAATAATTAATTTACTTTTTCTTTGTGGATATAAGTTCCAATTTACATGGACAACTTTTCCGCAACATCGAAAGGCAAAAGCTCTCTAAATTTGAAGTTGTTGACGATTTACAAGTTCTTTTTTACTTTCTTTTCTCTCATTGTATTCACTCCAACGAATTTAGTAATATTCATTCTAACGAAATGATTAATCCTTTACTTTCTATATACTTATTAAGAGGTAGATGTTAGTAACAAATTTTAAATTTGCTACATATTTAAAATTTAAAATTTATGTATATCATAATTAATATTTAGGGAACCTTTAGATTCATTTTGTTGCAAAATAAGCGTATTTATGTATTTTTTAGTATTTTGACGATCTGTTAAGTCAACTCGAGCCTCGAGAACAACTAATAGGTTATTTGAGTGTGTATGATGTCAATTCAAGTCAAAGAACACAAAGGATGACACCAATGTCACGACACCAAACATCGAAGCATCCAGGGCTAAAATAAGACCGACGTTGCAACATGGGGTTCCTTGACATCACGATGAAAATCTAGATATGTTCAACTGCGTTTTGGCAACCGTTGGGGGCATATTTTTCCCATTAAAATCCTAATTAATTTAAGGACATTTTAGGCACATTAAACCCTCAATTAGAGCCTATATAAACCCCATTATAATCACATTAGAGGGGAGTCGACCTAGGGATTTGCCTTAGGTAGCCGTCGAAACAATATTTCATATTTTTATTTTTTGTTTTCTTTCATTATTCTTTAGTTTTTATTTTAGTTTTTCTTATGTTTGCTTAGTAGGAATCTTTCTATTCCGATGTGAAGACGATTAAGAGTAAAGATTGTTCCGAAACTGCGCTTCAATTATTTATCAATGAGCATTCTCTTTTCCTTTATTCTTCTATTTCGTTATTTATCTTTTTGTTAACTTAATCAACTAACTTTTATATAAATATCGAGATAAATTCTTTTGCATATTTTATATCTTGCATGATCTGGTTATGGAGCTAATTTATTAATTAAGTCATTATTTATCTAAAACTGGGTGTTTGTTCAAGAGTACTTAGTATATTAAGGAGTGACAACCCTAGTAGAATATCTAGATAGGTGAGACCGAGAGGGTATCCTATCGAGTATAACTTGTGCCAAGTGGTGAGACCAAAAGGGTATCCGTATGCCAAGAAAGAAACCGAAAGGGTAACGTAAGTGGTAATCCTTAGTGAAGATGAGATTAAGAAGGTATTCTTAAGTAAATGTGGTAAATAACTCTGTTGAGGGTAATTAGCGACTTAATTGATAATTAGGAATTTAATCGATCATAAGTCGGGAACTCGCATCGTTGACACTAGGAATAAGAAATTCTTAGGATCTCTTAGGTTAATTAAATTCTACTAAGTTATTTTAGGTTAATTAATTTAATTAGTTTAATTAATATTTTAGTTCTACATCAACACTACTAATTCATGACTCAATAGATTAGTAATTATTTTCGGTAATTAATTTAATAATAAAATTCTCCAATTTGCAATCCTTTGGGTACGATCCTCGGAATTCTTTCCAAGTGTTTCGTTGCAAATAAACTATATTATAGTCTGATCCGTATACTTGCGGGCACCACTGCTTAATTAATTTTCTTTTTCCTGCAGTATTTCCAGTTCAGACACTCATACGTCTGGCGACGGTCACTAAAAAACTTAAATTGACTAAATTGGCAAGACTTATTAAAAATATCTATCATCTAGTCCTTTGATCTGCAATTAACCAACTTCACTTCACCTGTCTTCTGCACTTCCCTCAACACGTATTACCAAATTTAAAATGCTTTGTTATTCCATGAAATACAAGATTAAGTGAAATAGCTAGAGTAGCTTGATTATCTACAAACACCTTTATACTTCCATCTTTCCTCAAATGTAGATTATCCATTAGCTTTTTTAGCCATAAAGCTTGATTCACAGCAGTTGTAGCTGCAATAAATTCAGCTTCTGCAGTTGATTGAGCACCATCTCTTGCTTTCTTGAACAACAAGAGAAGTAACCTGACCCAAATGTGAAGCAACAGCCTCAGGTGTTTCTCACATCATATTGCGATCTAGCCCAATAACTATTAAAATAGCCCTGCAACTTTAACTTCTCAAATTTGCTAAAATTGATTCCATATGCAAGTGTCTCATTCAAATATCTTAATACCCTCTTTGAAGCAATCATATGAATTTCACTTGCACAATGGAGAAATCTAGACAAAACACTTAGAACTAAATGTAACATCCCAAACCTGGCCTAGAAGTTATGATTGAATTTGGAGAAATTACCTTGGCTCGTTTGGAAAATTGATTTCAGTAAGTGTTTAGTAAATATGAATTTTGCAAATAGTAATTAGAAATCTATTTATCCGCTTTCAGAAAATGCTTGAGGATTTACTTAACTTGCAACAGAAAACCTTTTTTGGAGATTGAGTTTTAAAAACCAAAATCCGTTTTGTTGACTTAAGTGATTTTGCAGTGTCACGTTTGAAATGTCAATTACTAACGAGTTAAGCAAAAACCCAAAACGAGTTTAGAACATATTACAAACTCAAAAGATCAAAACTAATAATTATGAAATTCACAATATTTACATTAAGTGCAAAATAATTTGAGCTCCCATACGTTGTCCGGTCATATGTCAGAGGTTTACCTAAACAGACAAAGATAAAACAAGGAGGTGAGCTATGAAGCTCAATGTATAACTAGGCTCAAACAAAGATCAATAGAACACAATATACAAATTAGTGTAACGCATGAATTTCATAACGATCATATAACCAGAGCGGAACAAATCAGAGTATCACAGAGGTTTTCATAACAATGTGTAAATAGATGGAGAATGTTTGATTATGTCAATGTTGTGTTTTTAGAAAATCAGAATGCAGATTTTTCAGAAATATCCTACCCACCTTCGCTACACACCAAAATAGAGTTCTCCAGAACTCTTCCAACCAAATTACACCAACAGATAATTGTAGACATTGCCACCAGATTTGCAGTTAAAACTGCCAAATCAGATATATGTGGTCAAGCCACCATAATTGCAGACAAACTGCCAAACATAATTATGGATAAACCACCAAATAATGCAGATTATTATACTACTAGAAACTTTCTTCTTTCACATCATCCCAAACCCTATACAATATATCATGGCATGCATATTTAGAATTAGAGTGCTGAACATGTAGGACATGCTGCCATACAATAACAGAACAACAGGCATGGTAATCTATGCTATACAGAATAGATTTTCAAATCTCAATGAATCATATTAGATTTGCCATGAAATCACACTCATGGTTATTTATACCTGAATTAGTATAAAACCAATCAACATATTTGAATGTCACATGTTCTCAATCAACAAAGTACACAGAGATGTACTATTAAAATTAACAGAAAACAGATCATATTAGGATAAATCACATACCTTATCCACATCCCAAATAAGAGAACACCATATACTAACAGATCATACTTACTTAACTTATATCGTATCAGACATATATACAAATAACGAATTATACACTAAAAAATCACCATATATCAAACTTTGTAGCATGATTCAGACCATACAGACCCTTCAGAAGGCCCATGTTTGATTGGAACAATGTTTACGGTCTTAGGAAAAAATTTCAGTTTTAGGCTCACACACCCGTGTAGATTCACACGGCTTACAAGGCTGGCCCGTGTGGCTCATTTAAATACCTCACATGATTTGACATACGACCGTGTGACCCAAGTCAAAGAATTACATGGTCTGGTACAAGACCAAGCACATGCCCGTGTGATTTAAGACCCAAAACGTACCTCACTTGGCCTGGACACATGCCTATGTCTCCGGCCTGTGTGTCTCGGCCTCTATCATTCGCAAGATTTCTAGTTTTTGTTACACACCTGATACGGTTTTAACGTCGAAACAATAGAGATGATCCCGATATCTAAAAAATGACATTCAATTGATTATTCAGACGAATTAATCGAACCAAATTACTAACTAGCATTCAAAACCTGAAACTACGTTAGAAAACTACGACACAAAACCCTAAATCAGACCACACACTTACTGATAACCGAACTACAATTACGCAGACCTTAAGCAGTTGGAAGAATGTTAAACTCAAGACTTTTGCCTAACAAAGATTTACGCAAGTTAAATTTTACGTTACACAAAACGAAATACAATTTTGTCCAACAAAAACTCATGCATGAACTTGACATAAAATACTTACACGATTGTTTGACAGACTAACGGCGCAGAGAAGTTAGAGTAACAGATGCCACAAAGATTCAATAGGAAAATTGATGAAGGAAAAAGATGAAAAATAAAAAAGAAGAAGAAACAGTAGTCATAAGGAATAGAGTAATCGTAAAAGGAAAAGAAAAAGAAGTTGGAAAGTTTTTAATTAATTTTAAAAACAAAAACGACTTCACAAGGAAACAAAATAAAAACATTTTCTTATTGCTTTCACAGGGACTCGAACATGAGATGATAAACCGTAAGATATACATCTTTTTACCCCATGCTTGACATATTTATGGATGATTTTTCCTTGGTTTTATTGAATTCAATCCTCCTAATCCTTTAATTTCATGTTTTATACTCAGGAGAGCTTAGGATAGCAAAAAGAGCAAGAAACGGGCTAAAAATGAACAAATTGGGCCTAAATCAGTGTTGCACACGGCCTAGGCACTTTCACACGGGTAATCCACACGCCCGTGTGTGACACACGGGTAGACTACATGCCCTTGTGTAGTGGCCGTGTCGACTAAGAACCAACTCAATATTGTACACGGCCTGAGCACATTCACACGGACGTGGCATACGACCGTGTCCCTGCTGAACCCAAGCCTAGTTCTATTCAGAAAAGGGCACTTTTGAGAATTTAAAGCCTATATAAACATTTTAGAAGAGGATTAGAGGGGACACACAGAGTTGGAGGCAGAAAATACTCGTGAATAGCCATCGAAATCACCTCGGAGCCAGGATCTACATCAAGACTGAAGATTTTCATCCAATTTCCTAGAAGTTCTTTGGGTTTTCTTTATATTTTATTGTTTTCCAAACTTTGAGATGTTTTCCATTATTATTACGAACTAAACTCTCTAAATACCTAAGGGAGATGAACCCTATGACGAATCTTATTACTATTCGAATTATATGATAAAAACTTATTCTTATTCTTATTCTTAATTGTGAGTTCTCAATTCTTGTTTTAATATTCCAGGGTATAAATTCAGGTTTTGATGTGCTTAATCAGTGGAGCAAAAGTCTCTGTTTAAGAGTAGATCATCCATAATTAAGTAGAGTTGAATGCGCTCATAGAGATAGGACAATATAAATCTGTCAAATTAGAGTCAAATCTAATAAGGGAATCCATAGATCTAGTTAATTCAGCAATAGGGGTTTTAATTAGAAAGAGATTTCAATTAATCAACCTAGAGTTAGTTGTTCTTAGCCTCGAAAGGGATAATAACATAAATCAGGGATTTCTACAGAATAAGTCAAGTGAATAAATCATCTAAGTTAAAGGTAATAAGTGAAGTCTAGGTGGATTCTTTCTTGGGTATTGTCTTCTCTATTGTTTTTTTTCTAAAGTATTTTTCAACTTTCATCTCTGTCATGATCTTAGTTAAATTAGAAAATTAGTTTAGTTTAAAAACACACTTTAATTTTTAGGCTAGATAATAAAAAATAGTAATTATTAGTACTTTTTGTCCTCATGATACGATATTTTCAGTCTTACCATAACTATACTACTATTTGATAGGTGCGCTTGCCTTAAGTTGAATCTTTAGTTAGTTACACTACCATCAAGTTTTTGGCACCGTTGGCGGGGACTAAAATATTAGGAACGCTTGATTTTTATTACTTTAGCCATATATTTTATTGCAATTTAATTTTTTTAAAATTACTAAATATTTCTTTTATTTACTTTTGGTAGGTTTTAGTAGTTTATGACTAGAAGAAACCCGTCGGGACCTCTACTTTTTGATAGTGAGATCATAAGCACAGCTCGCAGAAACCGAAGAGAAATAAGGCGAAGCCTACGATACATAGAGGAAGGATAAGAGGACGATATTCAAACCACAACCGAGAAGATGGCTGATAATCAAATAATCAGTTACCTCCTGTAGCTATTGCAGACCCAGTAAATCAGAATCCTGCTCCTCGTACTATGTTTAATTATGCTAAACCTAGTTTAACAGGAGATGAATCGAGTATAGATAGACCTACTATGGCTGCAAATAATTTTGAACTGAAACCTAACATGATTCAAATGATACAACGGTTTGTTTAGTTTGATGGTTTGCAGGACGAGGATCCAAACACTCATTTACCAAAATTTCTAGAATTCTACGACACCTTTAAGATCAATGGCATTTCTGACGATTCCATTCGCCTTCGGTTTTTTCCCTTTTCATTGAGGACTAAGGCTAAACAGTGGTTAAACTCATTACCACGAGGATCAATCACCACTTGGGAATAAATGATCGAAAAGTTTTTGCTTAAATATTTCCCGCCGGCTAAAATAGCTAAACTAAGGAATGATATTTCTTCTTTTGTGCAGATAGATTTAGAAACACTCTATAATGCATGGGAGAGATACAATGATCTATTGAGAAGGTGCCCTCACCATGGGTTACCACTTTGGCTATAGGTTCAAACTTTTCACAACGACCGGGATCCTTCAACTAGACAGATGATTAACGTAGCTGCTGGTGGGACTATTAATAATAAGACACCTGAAGAGGCCTATGAATTTATAGAACAGATGTCATTGAATAATTATCAATGGCAAGTCATGAGGACAAAGCCGACGAGAGCGGCTGGCGTGTTTAACGTCGATTCGGTTACTATGCTCTCTAATCAGGTAGAACTTTTGAATAGAAAGATTGATGGTTTACTTGGTTCTTCACAGGTTCATCCAGTAATGCAGTGCGATGCAAGTGGAGGTGGAACAAGTAATTCAGAATACCCACCCTATGGCCACAACATGGAGAACGAACAAATGAATTATATGGGTAATAATCCTCGACCTCAAAATAATCCTTATAGTAATACTTATAATGCAGGATGGAGGAACCACCTAAATTTCTAATGGGGAGGCCAAGGGAATCAGAGACCACTACCCCCTCCAGGCTTCCAACAACAACCTTACCAGCAAGAGAAAAAGCCGAACCTTGAGGAGATGATGATAAAATTTATTTCAGTAGCGGAAACCCATTTTCAGAACACTGAAACTGCACTTAAAAATTAGCAAGCATCGATTCAAGGGCTTGAGAATCAAATTGGACAGTTGGCTAAGATGATTTCAAAGAGACCACCAGGAAGTCTACCTAGTAACACCGAACCCAATCCAAAAGAACATGTGAAAGCAGTTACATTAAGGAGTGGGAAAGTGTTAGCTAAATCTGAAAAGAAGCCACCACAAGAAGCTGACAGAACTGATGGAGAGGAGGGAAAACCCGAAAACAATAACAATCCAATGCCAAATGAATACAAACCACCAATCCCATATCCAGCAAAGTTGAAGAAAGACCGCATGGATGTACAATTCAGTAAATTTCTAGAACTTTTTTAATAACTGCATATTAACCTGCCTTTTGTTAAAGTTATATCGCAGATGCCTACATATGAAAAATTTTTAAAGGAGCTTCTAACAAATAAAATAAAGTTTGAAGACTTATCTACAGTGGAACTTAACGAGTAGTACTTGGCCATACTCCAAAATAAACTACCAACCAAACTGAAAGATCCAGGAAGTTTTACTATTCCCTGCTTAATTTGTAGTTTGAATGTTGATAAGGCACTAGCTGATTTAGGCGCTAGCATTAATCTGATGCCATATAAAATGTTTAAACAACTTGGTCTTGGGGAACCTAAACCCACTAGGATGAGTATTCAACTAGCTGATAGATCTGTTAAATATTTTAGGGGTATTATAGAGGACATACTTGTAAAAGTAGATAAATTTATATTCCCTGTTAATTTCGTTGTGCTTGACATGGATGAAGATGTTGAAGTGACTTTAATCTTAGGTCGTCCATTTTTAGCCACTTCTAAGGCTATTATTAATGTGGGTGATGGTAAACTTGTGCTTAGAGTAGGTGATGAAGAGATTATTTTTAAAATTTATGATGCCATGAGATTTTCTAAGGAACAGGATGATTCATGTTATTGACTCTATTGATCATGATACTCAAGATTCTTTTCAGGAAATCGTACATAAGGACACGTTGGAACTGTGTCTTACTCAAGGAGAGGAGGTAGATGATGATGATCCTGAGATAGGTAAGATAAAAGCTAAACTAAATTCTAATAAGCCCTTCCCAAGACAAGCGGAATATGAGGGTATTAAGGAAAACGATGAACTTAAGCAAAAACCCTCTATTGAAGAACTTCCTAAATTAGAACTTAAATAATTGCCAAATCACTTAGAATATGCATTACTTGGAAATAATTCTACATTCCCAAGGAGAAAGAGGAATTACTCCAAGTATTAAGAGAGCATAAAAGGGCCATAGCTTGGAAAATTTCTGACATTAAAGGGATCAGCCCTTCTTTTTGCACCCACAAAATTTTAATGGAAGATGAATATAAGCCATGTGTACAAGCTCAAAGACGACTGAACCCCAACATGAAAGAAGTTGTTAAAGCTGAGGTAATTAAACTCCTAGATGCTGGAATTATTTATCCTATTTCTGACAGTTCTTGGGTAAGTCCAGTGCAGGTTGCTCGTAAGAAAGGAGGCATGACTGTTGTAGCCAATGAGAAGAATGAATTAATCCCAACAAAGACAGTCACATGTTGGAGAGTTTGCATTGACTATAGGAAGCTGAATGATGCCACAAGAAAAAATCACTTCCCCCTGTCATTCATTGACCAAATGTTGGAAAGATTATCAGGGTACATGTACTACTGCTTTTTAGACGAACTCTCTGGTTATTTTCAAATCCCAATAGCTCCTGAAGATCAAGAAAAAATGACATTTACATATCCATACGATACATTTTCTTATCGTATAATGCCTTTTAGATTATGCAATGCTCCTGCTACTTTTCAGTGCTGCATGATGGGTATTTTTTATGAACTCGTAGAAGACATCATGGAGGTATTTATGGATGACTTCTCGGTATTCGATAACTCTTTCCATCTTTGCCTTAAAAATTTAGAGCGAGTTCTAATAAGATGTGAGGAAACGAACCTTGTACTTAACTGGGAAAAATATCACTTTATGGTTCAAGAAAGTATTGTGTTAGGACATAAAATTTCTAGTAAAGGGATTGAGGTTGATAAATCTAAAATTAAAACCATTAAAAAACTATCTCCCCCTAGTTCGGTTAAGGCTATTAGAAGCTTTTTAGGACATGTTGGGTTTTATAGAAGATTTATTAAAGACTTTTCTAAAATAGCTAAGCCTTTGACTAAATTACTAGAAAAAGATGTGCCTTTTAATTTCGATCAGGAATGTTTAGAAGCGTTTAATACTTTAAAGAATAAATTGATTAATGCTCCAATTATAATCGCACCTGATTGAAATTTACCCTTCGAACTAATGTGCGATGCGAGTGATTTTGCAGTAGGTGCAGTTTTGAGGCTGCGAAGAGACAAGCATTTTCAGCCTATCTATTATGCTAGCAAAACTTTGACAGCAACACAAGAAAACTACACCACCACAGAGAAAGAGCTGCTAGCTGTGGTTTTTGCATTCGATAAATTTAGGCTATATCTAATATTGTCTAGAGTTTTCGTTTATACTGACCATTCTGCTCTTCGCTACCTTTTAACTAAGACTGATGCAAAACCTCGACTCATTCGATAGATTCTGTTATTTTAGGAATTTGACTTGGAGATTCAGGATAAGAAAGAAGCTGAAAATCTTACGGCTGATCATCTTTCCAGGCTTGAAAATTCAAGTACCAAAGAGCTAGATGAAGTTGAAATAAATGATTCGTTCCCTGAAGAATAGTTCTTTGCTATATCTGATTTTGAAGTACCTTGGTTTGCAGACATTGCGAATTTTTTAGCCGCTAACGTTATCCCAAAAGGGTTGACACATCAACAAAAGAAGCGATTCCTTACTGATGTGAAAAACTACTTTTGGGAAAACCCTTTTCTTTTCTGTGTATGTACAGATCAAGTCATTAAGAGATGCGTTACAAGGTCAGAAGCATTTAAAATATTAGAGCATTGCCACTCAGTACCGACTGTGGGACATTACAATGGAAATAAGACCGCACATAAAACACTGGAATCAGGTTTTTATTGGCCTACACTTTTCAAAGACGCCAACAGGTATGTTGCTAATTGCGATAAATGCCAACGAACAGGTAATATCTCTAAACGTGATGAAATGCCCCAAACATACATGCTTTCATGTGAAATATTTGACATTTGGGGTATCGACTTTATGGGTCCATTCCCTAGTTCATTTGGGAATAAATACATCTTAGTAGCCGTCAATTATATGTCCAAATGGGTGGAAGCCCAAGCTTTACGTACTAATGATGCTAGAGTGGTAGTACGATTCTTTAAAAAACTCTTTTCTTGATTTGGAACACCTAGAGCAATTATTAGTGATAGTGGTACTCATTTTTGTAAAGCCCAATTTGATAAGACCCTTAAGAAATACGGAGTTCACCACAGAATAGCTACACCTTACCATCCTCAAACTAGTGGACAAGTCGAAGTAGCAAACTGAGAACTTAAACGTATCCTAAAAAAGACAGTAGAATCAAACAGGAAGGATTGGGTGATGAAAGTAGATGATGCTTTATGGGCTTATAGAACTACTTTTAAAACCCCCATAGGAACATCCCCTTACAGACTTGTTTATGGAAAAAGTTGTCATCTACCGTTTAAGTTAGAACACAAGGCATTCTGGGCCATAAAATTTCTAAACTTCGATCTCAAACTTTCAGGTGAAAATAGGTTGATGTAGTTGAACGAGTTAGATGAGTGGCGAACTAATGCATATGAGAATTCACGCCTATATAAGGAAGCCACGAAACGCCACCATGATGCTCGTTTAAAGTAACACAAGCAATTTGAAGCTGGAGATCTTGTCTTGCTATACAACTCAAGGCTCAAATTGTTTCCTGAGAAGCTAAAATCACAATGGTTAGGTCCATTCATCGTCTAAACTGTATTTCCATATGGCACAGTAGAGGTAAGTCATCCAACTCACGGCACCTTCAAGGTAAATGGACATCGTTTTAAACTTTATAACGGTGAGGATTTTAAGGATAATAGAGAGGAGCTACGGCTCCACAAACCTGTCTAAATATGTCACAGGGTAAAGTCGAGCTTAGACTTTAAATAAGTGCTTCTTGGGAGGCAACCCAAGGACTAACCTCACTAAATAGGGTTTACTTTTTCTTTAACTGTTCATAGTTCAACTGCAGGTAATTTTGACATTTGACAGGGGTGAACTCGGCCTGGACCCATAGGCGTGTCCTAAGCCGTGTTACTCTCATGGGATGGAGACATGGGCATGCTTGGAACCGTGTAAACCTTGAGCACTTTAATGAGATAATCGACAGTATTGAACACGACCTGGACCCACGGGCGTGGCCAAGGCTGTGCTGAAACAGGACTCACATTTTTCCCAAAACAGAGGCACACGGACTGCAACAAGGGAGCCACGACCTTGAGATACGGTCGTGTGAAGCCCACGGTTAAGGGACACAGGCGTATCTCAGATCATGGTAAAACTGCACCTTAATTTTCACAAAAATTCAGCAGAGACACGACCTACGATAAAACACCACGGCCGTGCGAGTCAGCCGTGGGAGCCACACGGCTTGATACACGGGCATGTATGAGGCTGTGTGAGGATTTGCCCAAAATTGAAACAATATACAAAGTCAGGATAGAACACGGATGAAATCCATGGCCGTGCTTAAGGGTCGTGCACAATCTTGACTAATGGACATGGGCGTGTTGGATGGGACACTAGCGTGGGAAAAACAAAGAGAGCACTACATAGCCATGTGATATGGCCGTGTGGGTCACACGGCCTAGAGACACGGACGTAGTTGTTGGCCGTGTGTGATACTGACTTGAAACATCAACTCATAAACCATGAACACAGGCCTGGAGAATCCAGCACGGGCGTGTGAGAAGCGAACGAACGTGCACACGGCCGTGCGATCCAGTCATGTGAACCACATGATCCGAAAACACGTGCACAGTGAAAAGCCCATGTATGAACCTGAACACGATTTCAAGAAAAACATGGGCTGAGAGACTACTACAGGGGCGTGGGCACGACCATATGATCCAAAACGGGGCTTACACGACCGTGGCCTTTTTTAAATTACCCCTAACCCTAATTTTTCCCTATCCCATTTACTATTCATCATCTTCTTCCTCCAGCCACCCTTTTTCCTCATTTCTTTTTCTTCATCTTTCTTTCCCTTTTTCCTCCATTTTTCACCATTTAAACTTTTTCCCTTCACCTACAAAACCCCTTCTCCTTCTCCCTTCTTCTCTCCACTACTCCCTCATTTTCTTCACCCCCATCCTTTCTTTTCCACTTTTCTTTCTCTTCTCTTTCCCTTTCTATTCTATTCTTCTACTCTCTTCCTCATCCACCTCCGACCATTACGCACACGCCGCCACGCACCATCGCACCTTATCGCCGACCACTACTCTTGGTTTTCTTCTTGCATCCTTAGCTCCGTTTTACTATTTTAATATTAATTTTCTTAGTTCATTAGTAATTCTTTATTTCATGTTCTATATGACTGTATTATTATTATTACTACTATTCTTGCTTTGATATTTTTGAGGTTTCTTCTTTGTCATTGTTTCAAATCGAACGTAGGAATATACTATATAGATATTAGGACCATGCGTTTTAAATAAGATTCGTAGTAACTTATACTGAGTGATTCATTAGTTAGTTTCTATTTCTTTAGCTTTTTGTTTCATATGCAGTATTACCATTTGGTTTTGACATGCTTGAATATTCGTTCATAATTATCTTACGAGCAAGTTAGTATTTTGGACTATTAAGATGACTACTTGATTTGGGGATTATTTTGATAATTAAAACTCATCTTTGCAGATATCATGACAAACCCAAAAGGTAAGAAAATTGAGGTTCCTGCATCGAAAAAATGAAAATGAGCGACATCTTCCTCTGGCTCCACCGGTGAGATACGACACCCATTCCTTCAATTTTCACCGGGACCCCAGGAGGAACTATTCCAGATACTATGGGCCCAACCCCTAGGTGTGGGCCGTTGTATTGATTGGACCGCACTAGAGCAGGTCTATCTAGCTGATTCGGTTCGAGCCCTCTTAGCCATCGCTCCATCTAATTCTTTGACATCATCGAGCCGACGTACCTAGAGCTCACTTTGGAATTATGCTTGACATTTCACATGCAAACAGTTATGGCAGAGCATGATGACCCAAGAACAGTCCAATTCCACCTTGTCGGTCTAGTACGGCAGCTGAGTGTCCCAGAATTTGGAGTTACTTTGGGACTATAAACGAACGAGTTCATAGAGGCCGAAAACTTTCCTCACCTCCATCGCCATATCCACTATGTGCCTTCATCATGTTGGAATGCCATGATACCTGCTACAGGCATCTATTGTCGTTCCAAGGCATCGGCGCTAGCTCTAGCTCTGCGATATCTCCATGCTCTTTTGGCACACACTTTAACAGGGAGATGAGAGAGCACTGGTGTAGTGAACACTCAAGATGCATACTTCCTGTGGAGCATGAGGCAGAAGTACATTTTTTACCTCACCTACTTCATTGCCCTTGCCTTTCGCCATCAAACCGAGTGACACAGGAAGGGAGTCATCAGCCTAGGCCCATATATGACTCATCTAGCATGCTACTTC
Organism: Gossypium arboreum; assembly: GCF_025698485.1. NCBI lineage: Eukaryota > Viridiplantae > Streptophyta > Magnoliopsida > Malvales > Malvaceae > Gossypium > Gossypium arboreum. The sequence continues at coordinate 6,963,372 of NC_069071.1, forward strand.
GGGCTCCTGAATACAGTGGCACAGTCCTCATCGCTCACTCTCATTCGTCAGATGTCCCCACAGGGCATCCAAAGTATGCTCCACATGCGAATGATTGAGCATCGTTGTGGGTTTGACCCTCCTTAGTACTGACTTGCACGAGCTACTGATGAGGATGACGCTGAGGATATTCCTGATGATATCCCTGCATTTCAGGAGGACCCACCTTCACAGCCACCGCAGAGTCACTGACCAGTTCATGTGGCTACTTTAATATCTGAAGTTTCTGACCACCTTTATCGTTTTGAGCAGTATTGCATTCAGCGATTCGACAGCATCAGGCGACACTACAACAAATCTGCCAACATTTTCACATATCACCTCTAGCACCACCATCTCAAGATCCAGCTGTCGACGAGGACTATTAAGTCCATCTAATTTTTAAATTTCTTTTTATTTTATTTTATTTTTATTTTGGCATTTCTTTTGCACTTTTATTATCCATTACTTACAAGACTGTTATTAGTATAATTTGAATTTTACTTTATCTAGTTATTTCATTATTACTAATCCTAATAGCTATATACATATAAATCCCTTAAATATTATCAATGGCATCGCAGTTTCAAAAGGTTCAGTCGATGGGTACTACTAAGGCATACACATACAATCATCCACGACTGCCATGTCCTGCTTGACCACGACTATAGCCACCACGACACTGACCACCATGATAACCTCTTCGCTGAGCACTGTAATTATGGAACCCAACCTCTACCACCACCTTCATCTCTATCTACATGTCCCATACACATCACTGTCAATGCTTTTAAACCTGTTTCCACTCTTCCAAGGATTACATCCAAATTCAGGGCAGTTTCTATTCTCTCCCACTCTTCTAATCTTATGCTTATATTGCTATTATCTATCTCTGTACATTGAGGACAATGTACACCTTAAGTGTGGGGAGGATATTTATGTGATTATCAGAAAATCCCTGAATTTTTATCTTATCTTGTTCTTAAATAATTTTCTCATATCATTATTAGAGTAAATTCTGGTTGATCTATGATTTTTATTGATATGTTTTGAATTAAACCATAGGTAATTATGCATTAATTGTTTAAACTTTAAGAAATTAAGAAATCAAGCATGATGAGTTGGCTTTTGAGAAATAAAATTGCTAGGTTGTTTCCCTGAATTGAGGTATTATCTTGAAGTTTTGAATTTATAGGATTGACATCAAATACCCATAATTTTCGTGAGATTTTGAGCCTTTTAGAGCATATATCTTTCTTGCTCACTGATTTTATTAGTTATGAGTGTGTCAATAGTGATTTGTTATTCTAGAACTTGCATTGATTACACATGTCGAGACCACACCTTTGATTTGATATACGAAAATGATAAAGGCACCTAGGTTGTAACCCATCTACCCCATAAAAAGCCTACCCACATAATTGACCCCTAGTGAACCCCTTTGAGCCTTAACTATTATTTGTTGAATTCTTCCTTTAAAATTAACCCATAACTTAACACTTTTTGATTCATTAAGAATTTTTCCCTTTTTATTGACTCATTTTTTTATCGAGATTTAATTTGATTAGTTACCTATTTCTTTTTTATTCATTCTAGTTGTTGAATTAATTCTTATTATGTATGTTCCATTATTTATTCTTATTCTTAAAAAATGTATATTTATATTCATACAGTTACATATTGTTCTAAAGAGCTTGGATGAGTTAAAGTTGTTATGTTATGAAAAAGAAGTTCACATTTTTTACTTTAGATAGTCCAAATTCTGGCACTCTCTTATAATTCAGCACTTAGCCTCACTTTTATAAATTTGGTAATTTAGTTAAATTAATCTCGATTCTAACCCTCTTTTTCAGCCTTTATCCACACCTTTAACCCAAGCCCCAGTACAACCCTATTAAAGACCTTTTGATTTGTGTATCATTTCATTATAGTGGTGGAGATTTGATTTTCATGCAAGCCTATGGTAATAACTTTTCATGTTTGACTATTGAGTGCTTAATTATTAAACCCTAAACACTTTGAGTGATTTGAGTGAATCAATAGTGAGGATGTCAACCTTGTCGATTTGGAATTAAAGGTGACTACTTAAATAAAGGGGGATACCTATAATTTTATGATTGAAATGCTCGATTTAGATTGTTTGAAACCTTAATGTTATTATAGTTAAGCTCTTAACGTATGATTACTTTTGGATTATTTCGAACATTATTAGTAAGAATTATAAGTTGAGAAGAACTTATTTTAATTCTTAGGATGTTGCTTGAGGACAAGCAAATGCTTAAGTGTAGGGATATTTGATAAATCATAAGATATACATATTTTTACCCCATGCTCGACATATTTATGGATGATTTTTCCTTGGTTTTATTGACTTCGATGCTCTTAATCCTTTAATTTCATGTTTTATCCTAAGGAGAGCTTAGGCACTTTCACAAATTGGGCCTAAATCAGTGTTGCACACGGCCTAGGCACTTTCACACGGGTAATCCACATGCCTGTGTGTGACACACGGGTAGACTACACGCCCGTGTGTCATGGCCGTATCGACTAAGAACCAACTCAGTATTGCACACGGCCTGAGCACCTTCATACGAGCGTAGCACACGGCCGTGTCCCTGTCGAGCCCAAGCCTAGTTTTATTCTGAAAAGGGCATTTTTGAGAGTTTTGAAGCATTTTAAAGCCTATATAAACACCTTAGAAGAGGATTAGATGGACACACAGAGTTGGAGGTAGAAAATACTCGTGAATAGCCATTGGAATCACCTCGGAGCCAGGATCTACATCAAGACTGAAGATTTCCATCCAATTTCCTAGAAGTTCTTTGGGTTTTCTTTATGTTTTGTTGTTTTCCAAACTTTGAGATGTTTTCCACTATTATTATGAACTAAACTCCCTAAATACCTAAGGGAGATGAACCCTATGACGAATCTTATTACTATTCGAATTATATGATAAAGACTTATTCTTATTCTTATTCTTAATTGTGAGTTCTCAATTCTTGTTTTAATATTCCAGGGTATAAATTCAGGTTTTGATGTGCTTAATCAGTGGAGCAAAAGTTTCTGTTTAAGAGTAGATCATCCATAATTAAGTAGAGTTGAATACGCTCATAGAGATAGGACAACATAAATCTGTCGGATCAGAGTCAAATCTAATAAAGGAATCCATAGATCGAGTTAATGCGATAATAGAGGTTTTAATTAGAAAGAGATTTCAATTAATCAACCTAGAGTCAGCTGTTTTTAGTCTCGAAAGGGATAATAACATAAATCAGGGATTTCTACGGAATAAGTCAAGTGAATAAATCATCTAAGTCAAAGGTAATAAGTGAAGTCTAGGTGGATTCTTTCTTGGGTATTGTCTTCTCCATTAGTTTTTTCTAAAGCATTTTCCAACTTTCATCTCTGTCATAATCTTAGTTAAATTAGAAAATTAGTTTAGTTTAAAAACACACTTTAATTCTTAGGCTAGATATTAAAAAGATAGTAATTACTAGTACTTTTAGTCCTCCTGGATACGATATTTCCTGTCTCACCATAACTATACTACTGTTCAATAGGTGCGCTTGCCTTAAGTCGAATTTTTAGTTAGTTACACGACCATCATGACACGAAAAGGTATACAGAAGCTTAACCATAGAACCAGCAGGCTCATTATTGACAACAATTGAGAGAAAAATAATATTTATGGCAGGCGCTCAAGAATAGGGGTTTAGACAATAGTAGAAAAAATTCAAAGAGAGGGTTCGAACCGAAAACTTCACACATACAAACACAGCACTTAGGTACTGAACCGGAACAAATCACCTATCGTAGATTCAAAATATCAACTCAAACTCAGGACGCAACCACTATTAGTTTCACTAACCCAATTTTTTCAAACCCGATTTTTAAGATGTTACACACTTACAGTGTACATCATGTCTAACCTAGTGGATGTGAGGTACATGAGACACCCAACAATACTCCTTTACACCTTATCATTTACAGGATCTGCTCCATCTATCTTCTAAAAATTTTCTTTCTAATTCGTTTGAGTGTTCTCGCTCTTACACTTCTCTATATTGAACCTCTTTAGAATCTCTTTCATATACTTCTTCTGGAAGAGGAACACCTCATTCTGATCTTGCTTGATCTCCATTCCTAGAAAGTAATTCACCTTACCAAGATCATGTTGAATCTGGTACTCTAAGTGTAGTATATTCATTTATAAACTTATATTTTTTTTGAACAATTGGTTAATAAAACAAATTCATTGATTACATTAATATACTTTGTATAATTGTCCTCACATAGTTTTTGCTTGCAAAGCAAAATGGAAACAAATGTTACTCATTGGTTGTCTAAATGTTTAACTAATACTAAGTGGTATTACGTGGTCGGATCATAGTATGGAAAGAAAAATTGTATTAATAGACAAACCTAAACATGTCCTTATTCTAATCGAAAATGACCAAATCGATTAAAAGACTAAAACGTAGCTTATCAAGTCCAATTGAGGAGATGCCTTGTCTTGGGCTTTGGAGCAGATGACTTCAGAAGATAGAGACATAAATGTGACTGACTGGACTGATAGTACATCGAACAAGATCCAAGTAGAATAGATGTTGAATCCATTTATGGATTTATTCACTTGTGAAAATTTATAGTGTGGCATTCCTAAATCCTAAGTGGATGGCGAACTATGTATGCATGACTCATACACATTGATGTAAATAAAAGCCTAAGTTTAAATAAATAAGAAAATTGGTGCATTAGGCGTACCACTCTGTACTATGTAACGTCATTCAAAACAGTGGAATTCATAGCCCAAAATATAGGTAAATGATATCCTCTCATTGGCATTATATGGTTGATGAAAAGTAAACATTGCCACGGGTCGTTTGTTTTTGTGATGGATGACTTGATCTCTATTTGATAGTGATTGACTTTTCATGAAGGAAGATTTAATGGTTACCATGAGATAAAATATAATCATATTGGAAGAACGTATATTATCCCAAAGAGATCAAAGATATCCTATGAGGGTAACACACTTATGACAAGGTAATTGGATGAGCACTAAATAGTTATTTTCATAATGGTATTTTGTTGAGGAGAGCTCAGTCATGATACTATAGTGGAATAACTTCATGAGTAAATAAGTTTATAATTAATAGGCGAAAATTCAGAACTTAATTATAAATCATTTGAGCCTCAACTCTATATGTCCAATCAATCCCTCCACTACTTCGTTGAAACTAAAAATGAATTGTGTATTTGAATAGAAATGAATAAAATGAATAGAAAAAAAGAAATGGGAAACATTCAAAAATGATTATGGTTTTCTCTGAAATGGAGAAATGGAATCATTTATAAATGAATGTAGGTTTCTAAAAATGAAAATGGAAATGACCCATTTACAGTTCTATATGGATTAGTTAAAAAATGATTGGAAGAATGAGTTTATATATTTTTAAACCGTTTTGAAGCCCAAAACGAAAATAAATCGTTCAGTCATAGTGAACATATTGAGTTGTGAAATATTGAAAATATTTTCTCAAAATTTTGCAAGGAGCAAAATTGTCAAAATTTTACTAAGAGTAAAATTGTCAAAATTTTACTAGGGGTAAAATAGGGATGAGAAAATGTTTTATATATAAATATTAAAATTTATTTTAGGAAATAGAAAAACTGAATCGGGTTGGATCGTATTACAAATTACTAGGTCAAAAAGGCCCATGAAGTACTCATAATTGGACTTGATGTGAGAGGGGCCCAAAAATCTCTCATGGACATGAAGGGGGCAACAACCCTAATTTGAATACTAAGGTGTGCCATCCACCTAGTCTTATTCTAAGTAGGATGTTTTTTTTTTCTATTTGAAATTAACCACTACAACTCAACAAAAGTTCTACCTTCTCTTTCTATAAATAGATACCACAGGTAGAGTTATTAACACACAACTTTAAGAGATTGTTATTCTACCAAATAACAGAGAGAATTTATTCTCAACTACTACATATATTTTTCTGGAATAACAATTTTTCCATTTTCTATTAAGAAGAGAATTTTCATTTTCACCCTAAAAGGAGAGAAAACTTTTTCTAGTTATGTGTTTCGATTCAATTGGTTCAAGCTCACACTCGAAATAGTTTGTGGTGCGAGAAGATCGAAGAAGATCGTTTGGTTGAAATCTGAGAACAACGAATGTCTGCTAAGCTGAAAACACAAGTACGAATTTAGTGAAGGTTTATTGCTATAAATATCACAAACCGGGTTGGTTTCCAAAATTTTAATTCCCACTATGTAAGAAAATCATTTTCAAACCGGGGTTATTTTTCCAACAGATTAGTCATATAAAATACCTCTATCATATCCTTCTTGAATGCTTCAATCTGAGTTGCATCACTTTCTATCACCAACATGTCATCTACATAGAGATATACAATGAGCAGGTCTACTCCTTACTTCTTCACATAGAAAATGGATTCATTCAGGCTCTTTATAAAGCCTAAGTTCAACAAATTTTCATCTGTCTTGTTGTACCATGCTTTGGGAACTTGTTTCAACCCATAGAGAGTCTTCTTTAACATATAAACCTTCTCTTCTTGACTTGGTGTGATGAAGCCTTCTAGTTGCTCAGTATAGATTTCTTCCTCTAATACTTCATTCAAAAATGTTTACTTCACATCCAACTGATACACCCTCCAACCTTGTTAAGTTGACATAGCTTGAAGCATTCTAATTGTGTCCATCATTACCATAGAAGCAAAAGTTTTAGAAAAATCGACTCCCCAAACCTATGCATGTCTTTTCACCACCAACCCGGCCTTGTACTTGTTCACTAACTCATCAGGATTAAGCTTGATACTGAAAACCCACTTCACTCCAACCACCTTTCTCTTTACAGGCCTCTCAACTAGCTCTCACTCTGGTTTTTCTCTATCATACCCAACTTTCGCTTCATTGCCTCCATCCACTCCTAATAACATCTGGCTTCCTCATACTCTGCAGGTTTAAGAATAACCACATTCCCTACTTGTGGTTGATAGATTCTATAGGCTTTTGACACCAAGTTATAACCAACAAATATTCCATGCTTAGATTTCTCCTAACTTGTCCCTCTTAACCTATGGAACATGATTGATGTTGGAAAATATCCTGTTCGAAAAATAGTTTTCTTGTTCAGCGAAAAAATAAAATTTTAAAAATCGAGCCAGTTTTTGATATTTATAGCAATAAAATTTTCTTGAAATTGCATCTATATTTTTGGCTAGACGGATCCTTTTCGTTCTCAAATTTCAATCAAACAGTCTTCTCAGCTATTCTCAAACGAATTTGAATCAAACATAAAATCAGAAATTATTTGTTTTACTTTTAGTGGGAAAGTAAAAATCTCTCTTTAATAGAAAAAAATAGAATTGTTACTCCAAAAATTAGAACTTATACTTAGAAATAAATTCTCACTATTTTTGGGCAGAATAACAATATCTCAAAGTTGTGTAAAACTTATAGTATATTTAGCCCTACTAGTGCTATCTATTTATCGGGAGAAGAAGTAAAAAACCTTTTTTGAATTAGTAGAAGTTTATTTAAAAGAAAATTTTCCTAGTTGAACTAGGAGAGAGAGGGGTGGCAACCCTAGTTAAATATACTAGGATTTTTGGTCCCTTGTAATTAACATGAGGGTCTTTTGGGCTTCTCCCGTATCAAGTCAAATTATATGTGCATCATGGACTTTAACCTAACACTTTGCAATTCAATTCAACCCAATACATGTTTTTCTATTTTCCAAAATAAACATCATAAATTAATTTCTCAATTAAATGATTTTCTCAACTGAATCTTAATTTCATTAAAATCATGACAACTTTAATGTAAAAGAATCTATGAGAAAATATATTTATTTTTCTACATTCAACGGATTCACAATTACTAATTAATTTAATTTAATTTTTGAACTTCAATTAATTAATTAATTAACAATTTAAGAAAACTTAAATTAATTCTTAGGTTATTTCCATACTTAGTCAGAAAACTACATCTATTTTCAAATGTTTCCCATTTCTCTAACTTTACCATTTTTTGTTCATTTAATTCAACATATAGTTCATTTCCAGTTTCAACGAGCTAGTAGAGGGACCGATTGGAAATAAGTGATTAAGGCTTAAATGATTTATAATTCGCTCTTCCAATATGATCTTATTTTATCTCATGGTAACCATTATATCTTCATTCATGAAAAGTCAATTACTATCAAATAGTAACTAAGTCATTCATCACAAAGACGAACGACCTGTGGCCATGTTTACTTTTCATCTATCATGTAATAACAATGAGAGGATATCATTTACCCATGTTTTGAGCTATGAATTTCACTGTAATGAATGACGCTACATACTGCAGAATTCATATACCCAACACACCAACTTTTGGTTCTTTATCTATTCAAACTCAAGCTTTCACTTACATCAAAGTGTACAAGTCACGCATACATAGTTCATCATCTAGTCAGGAGTAAGGTATGTTATACTATGAACGTCACAAGTGAATAAATCTATAAACGAGTTCAAAAGCTATTCTGTCTGGGTCTTGTCCAATGTACTGTCAATCTAGTTAGTTACATCTATATCTCTATTTTTTGAAAGCCATTTGCTTCAATGCCCAAGATAAAACATCTCCCCAATAGGACGTGATAAATGACATATTAGTCTTTCAATCGGTTTACTCATTTTCGACTAGACTAAGAACATGTTTAGGTTCGTTTACTAATATAAGTTTTCTTTTTGTATTACGATCTGACTTTATAATACCGCTTGGTATTAGTTTAAACATTTGACAAATGAGCTAATATTGTCTTCTTTTTTACTTTGTATGCAAAAACCACATGAGGACATTATTGATCTATCATAATTTAATTAATCAAATTAGGCTATCCATTACACTTGAAGAGCTTATTCTCGAGCAATTTGGATGTCTTTTTTGTATTTTTATTTCGTTTTAGCTTTTCACTTGAATAAGTGATTTTGTGTGATTTCTGTTATTTTTGAGAATTGAGTTGGCCAAATGTACCATAGGGAACCTAACGAGTTGACTAAGTGTTGTAGGGAGTCGATGATGGCTCGAATATGAAGAAAACATCACTAGAATAGGGTATCATAACATCGAAGCATAGAAGTCATGATACCCCTAACAATATTGAAATGAAGAGAATTGAAGCCATCTTTAGTGGTATCACGATGCCAACCATGGGTATTGTGATACCGAGACACCCAAGGACCCCTTATTTAAAGACTGTCATGGATATCACGATACTAGAGCTTGGGTATCGTGATACACTTATCAAGCAGAGACAAAAGGTTATTAAAGGGGTAGTCCTTGTCCAACCTTAACACCAACCAAAATTAGATGTTGAGGGGCATTTTAGTCACAAAAACTAGGTTGCAATAAGATGAAAAGCCACCTTTTGGTTTAGAGAACTAGACACTTTTCACAATTTTCAACTTTTACAACTTTTTAGCTTAGGTTTTAGTTACTTTTTTCATCTTTGTAGGGTTTAAGCTTCAACATTTTTTATTTTTGGTTAAGCAGTTAGTTAGTTAGTCAAGTTTACTATAGCATGGTGCTAATTGTTATTTAGTGCCTTAAATATTCTTTGTATTTTCACTTTAATCGTTAGTTTTAATATAAATCAAACTTGTTTTATGTACCTTATAAAATTATTATCTTTTGTGTTTTTACTTGCTATCATTGTTGCCATTGTTGTTTTCTTCAAGCTTTTGCAAGAAAGCTTAAGTTTTTCTTCTTAACTTTTTCTTAACTTTACTTTCATGCATATTTTGCTCGAACGTTGGATGTTTACCTATTTAGAAAAGAACATGAGTAGCTAAACCCTAGGTGGTTGGTTGATGAAAATGTTGTTTAGTTAATTTTTGGTTCAAGAACTAAATCATAAAATCTAAACTAAATCGAATAGACTACGAAACTTAGAATTGATGCCCCTAAGGGAAAATTTAGATGACTGAAACTGAAAGGAGATCTCATTGAGCACCGATTTGATAGTTTCAAATTAGTTTGGTGAGGTCGAGAGATAAACCAAATTAATTTTTCTGACTTGGTAAAATTGAGACTGAGAGGTAAAATTAAGCCAATTTAGAAGTGCAAGTGATTTAGATCCCTAGTTCGAAGGTTAATTAATAATATGGAGGGCAACAAACTATTTTCTGTTATTGATTTGTTAATTTCATAGATTTGGTTGTTTTACAATTTAGTCCTAGTTTGTTTTAGGTTATTAATTTAGCATAATCAACCTTGACCATGATTTGTCGTAATATAAAACTTAGTGAGTAGTTAGCTAGCTTCCACAATTGTATGCTAATTGTATAGGAATCACTTAATCTCAGAACTCTCTTAGGTTCAATCTTTGGAATACTTGGGTGTTCTATTGAAACACTACAAATATTACAATTGACCTGTCACACTTACAATACATCACACATATATTGATTTTTTGGTGTTGATTCTCAGCCCTAGTGCACGCACGCTAGTGGCAGGCAATCAATTATATAAAGAATATTAATGTAATCCATAAATAATTTTATCAATAAATTTGTTCGAAAAATTACAAGTATACAAACGAATATACTATATGTAGGGCATAAGATCCAACAATAGAAACATAAACAACCAAACACCTTCAGATTCTTCAAAGTTGGCTTTATCTTAAACCAAGCTTCATAGGGTGTTTTCTTCTCCAATACCCTTGTTATAATAGCCTATTTTTAGTGGCACCAGAAATAGTGGTTTCGAGATCACAATTTCGATGTAAAAGTCCATAAATATTATTTATTTAATATTTTAAAATTTATGTAAGTGTCATATTAAAATTTGGTTTGGTAATTTTGACGTTTAGTTAGTTAATTAAAGAAAAAATGATTGAATTGTAAAAGTCACAAAAGTCTATCACTATTAATTGTTAGTGATTAAAATGGTTAATTAGTATAAAACCAAGATTTAAAGTTGAAAATTTACCAAATTATAAGTGACTGGACGATTTTGACGATAATTACATTATAAAAATATGTTAAATAAAAGAAATTAAAACATTTTATATGTATATTAGTTAATAAAATAAAGAAACAAAAGGAAAACATTTCATTTCCTTTATTTTGTTTCATCTTCTTCTCACAAAAGGAGGAGCTAGGGTTTGACTTCAAACTTTTGATCCTTGATTGGTAAGCAAATTTTAGTTCATTTCTTGTATTTTTTATGTTTTCAAAATCTCGGGAGCTTGATTTAGATAACCCAAGGACTATTTCACAAAACTATTAAATTTTTTTAAAGTTGTCATTGATGTTTTCTTGAAGCTTTTGTGGTTATTTGGTTAGTTTTGAAACTTAATTATGTTAATGGACTAGTTTGTACCATAAAAGTTGTTATTTTTGTACTTAGGGACTAAAATGAAATAAGTTCAAAATGTGTATAAAAATTATAAAATTTATGTGTTGTAGTCGATTGTTGGAGGACTAAATTGATATTGATTTTGAAATCGAAACTCAAATGGGAGAATTATAATAGTTTTGGTTTTATGGATTAAAGTGTGATAAATGTAAATGTTGAGGAATTTTGGTATAGATGAAATTGAGTTAGAACATGATTCTTATATGTTGTTTTATGTTGTCTGGATTGATTAATTAAATCAAATTATACTTTAGATCAAGAATCTCAACAACCGAAGGACGTACGAGGAAAACGAAAAATTATCAACTAGTTCCTGAAAGTCAAATCGTTACGATTTCGACAAGTAAGTTCATACGATATAAATGATTTCAAGTTGCTGTCAAGTTATGTTTAAATACTTATATATGTTCTATTGAAAGTTTGGATGGTTTATGAATTAGTATACAAGTTGGAATTTGACTTAATGGTAATGAAATCGTATTGAATTGAAGTGTTGAGATAATTCAAATGAACTTAGTAAAAGTCTCATACACGAGGTTATAGGTTGATTTTCGATGATACCGAGCTCCAGCATTTGTTGTGGATTTGAAGATACATGTGACACAGGTTTAGCTCAGATGAGTAACCTAATGTCGTTTTATAGGTTTAGCCCGGACGAATAACCTTACATGTATATACAACGCTGGCTAGGCTATTTACTGTGTCGTTAAAGGTTTAGCTTGGACGGGTAACTTGACACTGATGTATATAATTAGCTTGGACGAGCATCAGGTGTTATTTGCACCTGTGTATCGAGTTATTTTACAAGGTTTCATTGGATAAAACAAAAGATGAGAAATGTGAATTTGTGAAATTAATGTGGGCAAAAGATGAACATAGAATACATGTATTTATGTTGTATATTGATTTGGAGTTGTTATATTGTTATTTGAGATTATAAGTACGATTAGGGGTGAGAAAAATTCGATTCGATTTGAAAAATTCAATAAAAAATTCAAATTTTGAATTAAATAGTTCGAGTTATTTGAGTTAATCAAGTTATTCAGGTCAACTCGAATAAAAAATCAAGTTTTTTGGTTTAATTTGAATATGAATTACACAATTCGAGTTATCCAAAAATCTGAATAAGAAAAGGCAAAACTACGTTATTTTGAGAAATGTTTACTTTTTTTAAAAGTTAAAAGTCAAAATCATTAAATTAAAAGGCAAAACTACATCGTTTTGATAAATGCTTACCTATTAAGTTAAAAGATAAAATCATTATATTGTTTATGTAGTTAAATAATCTTGTACTTCGTCTATTAGTTAAATAATCGGTCCATGTAAACGCTACATTGAGTATAAATAATAGGATTCATTAACTCGACTCGACTCGACGTGACTTGAAATTTTTTTTACTCGATTCGATCCGATTCGAAAAAAATTCAAATTAAGTTCGGTTGCTAAAATAGGATTCATCAACTCGACTAGCTCAAATTTTTTTGACTTGCTTTGACTCGACTCGATCGAATACTCACCCCTAAGTATGATCATAAATTAAAATCTCACTTATTCGGTATTGTTGTGTTATATCATGATAGGGAAATTATTTTGAATAATGAATTGTATATATACTAGATAAGGTAAGTTGCTGGTCTAAATTGTATGAGCTTACTAAGTATTTTATACACTTACTCATGTTACTACTTTTCTGTAGATTCTGGATGTTCGAAACATGTCGATTGGATCAATAAGAAGTGTAATAGCCTATTTTCAATGGTATCAGAAACAGTGGTTTCGAGACCACAAATTCGATGAGTAAGTCCGTATTGTTATTTAATATTTATGAGTCAATTACAATATTATATTGAATTCTGGTTTAATAATTTTTATAAATTAAATGAATAGATAAGTATAAGTGATTTAGTTCAAAAGTCAGGTGGTTTTTGAAAATGAGGTTTTGAGACCTCGTTTCAGTAATTTAATGTTGTAAGTATTTTATAAAATATTTACAAGAGTTGTATTATAGGTGAATTGAAGTTTGGTTCGATAATTTTGACGATTGATTGCTTAATTAAGGTAAAAGGATTAAATTGTAAAAGATATAAAAGTTAATTGCTATAGATTTAAAATACTAAAAGGACCAAAATGGTGATTAGACCATGGTTAAAAATTCCAAGCGGTGGTGGATATGATTAATCCACTAACTTTTGAGCTATTTTCTTATTAATTCATAATTAGTTTAGGATTAAATTAAAATTAAGCTTGTTTAGTTCAAAATTTGAAACAATTGAAGGACCAATTGTGCAATTAAACCTTCCTTAAATGGTAATTATACCACATACTTATCAGACATTTATGGGCATGTTTTAGAAATTATATATGTTATAATTAAAAGGTTGTAACGGTAATTTTGTAAATGAGTAAATTATAATTAAAATAAAAGCCAAATTGAAATGTCATCTTCTTGATTCTCCTACCAAAAGGCTGAAACACCATTGTTAAGGGGAGAGCAAGCTTTAGTCAAGCTTTGGATTTGATCAGGAATGGGTTGGAAACCGAGGTATAAAGAAGTTGTTGAATAATCCCTATACCTTTTTCACCGTTGCAGTTTAGTCTAGTAAGTTCGTTTGGTTCATTCTAATACGTTTTAAATATATAGTAAATGAAACTTATCTATTGATTGCTAATTAATGTATTGATATCGTGTAAATGAGAACTGAAACAACAATTTGATAAAACTCTAGTTATTGTTGATATCTCCTGAGTCGATGAATGTAGGATAGAGTACGATTGGCATGCCAATAGGTTATTTCACGCGCAACATGGGATTGGTATGAGATGTGACGATGATTTTTGTATATCCTTTGTTTGCTGAATATACTGAGGTCCTGCATTTGTTGCGAACTATCATGTTATATTACAACATTTTCTGGTGTGTTACGGGGTGAATGTTAGCCTACGGGCTAGGCACTTGGTGCCAAGGTGTGTTATCGGTTGGTCTGGCTCATATAAGCGCCTGGTGTTTCTGGTGGTTAACCATATACTTGTATTCGTATATCATTCATCGGCATCATTTTATCGATCTCTAAATGTTATTGATATGTAGATAAATGATTTGTACTATTGGTGAGCATTATTCACCTGTTGTGAGCTGTGATTGACAAGAATTCTATTAATAACTTTGTTGACAGGAACCCTATTCATTAATATTTTTATTTGAATTATTATGTTTGATTCGATAAGCCTTATCATTAATTGACGAACTTACTAAGCTTTATGTAAGCTTACTCGTGTCCTTGTCTTTTTCTTTGTAGATTACGTTTTGTGGAAATTGGGAGATCGAATCAACTTGAAGAATCACACTATCCAAGGACATCTTTGGTAGATTTTGAATTTAACTTGGCTTATATGGCATGTAATAGGACCATTTGTTCATGACTATAATGGTTCATAAGAACTTTGTAATGTGTATGTGTTATGTTTTTGATGTTGTGGAATGAGTAATTAATGTGGTAAACATATTAAGTTCCAAGTTTAAGTATGAGTGGTCAAGTATGGTATGGTAAGTTTGATATGAATTAAGCAAGGCATGTTAGAATTGAATGCAAGTTATTTTGAATGAGTTAAGGCTTGTGTAATATAATTCTAGGTAGAAGAAATGTTAGGTGTTTGAAATGTAGCGTCATTGATGACACGTTGCTTAGGCCTTAGATTGATTGTTTGGCATTGAAATGCATCTTGAAGTCTTATAATCATGTGTTGAGAGTTGGTTTAGGTACTTAAGCATTTGGAATTGAAATGAGCACATTTTGGGTCATTTTAGGGAGCACATGGGTGTGTGCCTCTAGTGTGTTATGGTGCAGGTTGTTCCATACGGGCACAGAGAGTTACACGGCCTGGTGACACAGTCATGTGACCTTATATTACAAGGGCACAATGAGTTACATTGTCTGTGTACACGGGCGTGTGGAGTAGTCACACTAGAGTGTGGAAAGCCATACCATCTGGGCTCTATCACACGACCTGGACACACGATCGTATGACCCCGGTTTTGAAAATTTTTAATTTTTCCTAAATGTTTTGATTTGCTTCGAATTGGTCCCTCATTATTTCTAAACTATTTTTAAAGCCACGTAGGCTCGATTTAAGGGCCATAACTGTATGTTCTACTCCAATCTGATTATTTATGAATTTGTTAATTAAATTTGTTAAACTTGATGTTATCTATTATTAATTGTTTTGAATTGTACGATAATACTTCGTAATCCTAATCCAGCGACCGGTACGGGCTATGAGTGTTATAAGAAGCTCACACCTACTGTCACCTGATTTGCTATATTTTTGAAGTTTGAAAATGGTTACTTGTGGCATGTATATAGGATGTCTATTTTGCAAGTTAATCATCATGTTTTGGTACTTTGGTTGTGAATGAGATTATATGTAACTTTGATGTATTAAGTGCTTAATACCTATTTGGTACTTAGTAGTTTGATGATGTTAGTCAAGTTTTGAATGGCATCATATGTGTTAGGTAATAACATGAGTTGATAATGAATATATCTTTGGAGTGATTGATTTGAATGAGATGAAATGTTTAAAGTCATGGTTAAATAATGTATGTTTAATTTGTGATAATAGGTGCTTGTATTTTAGGTTACTTATTGAACTTTACTTATTGTTATCTTAATTAAAGGAATGGTCATTGTATGAGCAAGTTTTGGTATGAATGGTAATGAATGGTTGTTATTTCATGTTTGAATTGTGGTTCCATTTGTGGCATATTGGTTAGGCACTTAGGTTTATTGAAATAAGTTGAATTTGGTATATTTTGGCATGTTTTGGTGTATTTTAGAAAGGTTTAAGTTATGGTAATTGCATAGCTTGGGACTTAATGAATTGTAGGTGAATTGCCTTGGTTTTGAATGCACTTTTAGGTGTACACGACCTTTGACATGATCTGCCACACGGCCGTGTGCCACACACAGTTGCATAACATGATCATATAACCTGTTTAATTTTGGTGTAGATTTGTCCACACAGTTATAGTGAGTTAAACGGTCTGGGACACGACCGTGTGGCCTTGGAGTATACTACTTAAATTTTATTACACGATTTGACACACAGCCATGTTTAGGAGCCACACGGTCTAAGCTCTGTCATATGGCCTGGCCATACAGCCGTGTGACCCTTGTTTTCACCTTTTACTTGAATTTTTGTAAAAGTTTCAGTTTAGTTTATATTTATCCTCAGGTTGTTTTTAATGCGTCATATGTTTGATTTAAGCGCAGATTTGATCGAATAGCATGGAAATGATTATAAATTTTATTTTAAAATGGATTATTTGGTTATTTATGACAAAATAGTGGAAAATGTTAATGTTTTACTATTGTAATAGCTCATAGCTCAGGTTGGGTGACCAGGCCAGGTATAGAGTGTTACACTTGTAGGCAATCTATTTAGCAAAAATATAGTTGTGTTAGTTGCCTTAGCCCAAAACTATTTAGGTAGGCACTTATCATATAACATGCACCTATTCATCTCCATAATGATCTTGTTTTCCCTTTCACTAACTCCATTCTGTTATGGAAACTAAGGATCAG
Organism: Gossypium arboreum; assembly: GCF_025698485.1. Lineage (NCBI taxonomy): Eukaryota > Viridiplantae > Streptophyta > Magnoliopsida > Malvales > Malvaceae > Gossypium > Gossypium arboreum. The sequence continues at coordinate 6,980,414 of NC_069071.1, forward strand.
TGAGTTGATGTTCTACATTAACCTCCTCATAGAAAGCACTGAACCTTTGTAAGGCATATTCAATCTTATTATCAAGTCTAACAACTTGAATCTTGCAGGCACTTTGATTCTCAACCTATCTCTTATACTTCAAAAACATTTCAGCAACCTTAGATTTTTGCTTCATGAAACAAATCCAGCACATTCAGGTAAAATCATCAATAAAGATAATGAAATACCTGCTACCGTTCAATAAATGAGTTGCTTGTGGACCATACAGATTAGTGTGGTTCAGCTGCAACTTCTTTTTGGCTCTTCAAGTTGAGTTTTTAGAAGGTAACCTTATTTGCTTTCCAATCAAGCAAGCTTTGCACCTCGAGTTCAACTCCTCCAAAATTGGTAGCCCAATTACCATATCATTCTTCTACATAAACTACAGACCTTTGTCATGAAATTGTCCTAACCTCTTATGCCACAATTTAGAGTCACTAACCTAACACTTGAATGCTACTTGCTCCTCCTCAATTGAACTCAATGAGAAACTCTTCTTCTGAATCTTGATCCTAAACAATTCATTACCACTAGAGTCAAGGATTAGACACCTTCCCTCTTCAAACATCACCTTGAATCCCTTCTCTACCGATTACCCCCACACTCAGTAAGTTTTTATCAATCTCAGGTTAGTTCTAGCACAACTCTCTATTTCCACTGTACTTCTTCTCTTCACTTCTAGGTATTCTCCATTTCCAATTTTCACTCTCGACTTCAATGACATGTCAAGGTTTTTAAACAGCTTCTCATCACAAGTCAAGTGATTGGTGCAACCACTATCAGCTAACCATCTGTCACTTAGAGTACTTGACTAGAAACAAGAGGCAACAAATAATTGGTCCTCTGCTTCTTTAACTACAAAATTTGATCCACCTTGCTGTTAATTTCTTGTTTCCTTCCAGAACCTCTCAATGTGCCCTATCAAGTTACACTTTTTACATTTCACATTTGGCCTTCTCTAACACCTAAAATTGGGACAGTTCTGCTGTCTACAGTACTTACATAAATAGTACTTATTGGAATTTCCAACACCACTACCTTTTGCAGTAGCTTCTGAACCACTACTACTACCACTCTTTTTCCCTTTCCACTTCTTGTCCTTTCCTCCTTCAGCCTGCTACATCTTAGCCTTCAATGCTTCTTTTATGCTTCCTCCACGCCTCATTAGCCTCCTTTGCTGTTATGCTTGTAAAGCACTGATCAACTTCACTACTTTTAGCTGAGTCAAGTCTTGGTTGTAACACCCTGTACCCGATATCGTCGCCGGAGTCGGACACGAGGGGTTCACAGACTAAATTCACTTGTCACACAAACCATTTTAACGTTTCCAGACAAGCTGGCTGACTGCGTCACTGTTACCTTAAAAATCATATCTCGAGTTCCAGAACTCGAAAACCAGTTCCGTAAATTTTCCCCGAATTTAGACTCATAGATCCATCCATGGATATATTTCTAGAATTTTTGGTTGAGCCAATTAGTACAGTTTATTAGTTAAAGTCACCCCTATTTCAGGGTTCGACTACACTGACCTTTGCGCATTATGTCTTGGATATCTTTCTGTACAGGGCTCCAACCCTTATGCTGTTTGTTTCTAAAGAAACTAGACTCACAAAGAAATCTGTATATATAGAGCATGAATTCTAATTCTCTCTGGTTAATTTATAGTGAATTTTCAAAGTCGGAACAGGGGATCCAGAAACCGTTCTGGTCCCGTTTCGCGAAAACCTGAATATCTCTTAAAATCCGACTTATATGACCGTTTCGTTTCTTCCATATGAAAGTAGATTCATCAGGGTTAAATTTCATAATTTATTCACTATTTAATTCTACTCCTACTATTTTTAGTGATTTTTCAATCTCACATCACTGCTACTGTCAGCATCTGTTACTAAGGCAAACAATGCCTATTTCATAATTCCTCCATGACCCAACTAATCATCCATCATTCATATCACAAATTATGACCACCTTATCAAAATTAAGATTTTTAAGACTCATGAATAAGTGTTTTGGAACCAAATCCAACCAACCATATGGGCCATTTTCGCATGGCTAAAGTTTACAACCCAAATTTCAACAAAACAAAATAGCCTATACATGCCAAATGTTCTCCTAGATCGACTAAGAAGACAATACCAAAGATTGCTTGCGGTGAGATGACTTGATGACGGTTCCGAGCACACAAAAGAGACGAGTCCAAGAGACCTAAAATGGGTGACAAGAAAACACCGAGTGAGTATCTAACTCGATAAGTCATAAGCATTTCACAACCATCCTTTAACCAAATTATCACTAAACGAAACAATGAAAACGAGGCTAAGTACTCCATCCATACCGCTATACCATGGATTCCTTAGGCCTATCGGTTCGATCTCATACCAAGTCATACATTCACATTTCATATTCTATTTAATAGGATAATTGAGGCATTTCCATACATCATCTCATTTCCGCAACAATCATGCAATCAAATGAACTTTCATCTATTCCACGATACCTTATTTACGGAATGCAATTTAAATCATCACATAGATTTAAAACTTACCAACTCAACCCCGAGCATGAACATAGCGCCTATTCGCCGTGAGCTCAAGGTACTTACCCTTTCCGCTGTCCATGATCAACTCGATAAGGTCACACCCTCCATATGAGTAACCGATCGAACATATATATATATTAAATTCGCACACGTAGTGCTTAATAATCGATCACGCACACTTAGTGCCATGTGATTTAAGCTCGCACACATAGTGCCGTATAATTTAAATTCGCACACTTAGTGCCATACTTTTCAAGCTTGCACACTTAGTGCCATACTTTTCAAGCTTGCACACTTAGTGCCAATCTTGTCACCATGCCCATTTATTGCCCGCACACTTAGTGCCAAGACCAAACGCTCTCGCATTTTACTACCTTTATACATTCAACAATGTCATCATTCCATACACATACATTTTCATTTATATATCATCTCATTAAACACAATTGCATAGATATTATGATCATTTAAATCAATACCAAATATATGCTTAATGACTTACCTCGGATGTTGTCGAATGTCTTCAACGGCTATTCAATTACTTTTTCTTTCCCCTTGTCCAACTTCGATCCTCTAAGCTCTTGGGCTAATTCAAACAAATTTATCTTATTAAAGTCCCATCATGCTAGCTTATGGCTGAATACCCATATCAAATAAGCAATTTACCTTAACTCGTAACCCACATAGCCAAGTTACACATATAACCCTTATGACCGAATATGAATATCACCAAAATCTCTATGACTTAACCTTCAGCCTTCATAGCCGAATATATATATAGCTTATCAAATAGACATTTATTCACTTTCCTTAACACATATTAATCAATTAGTCCATGCATTATCCCTTGACACACTCGGTCATTAAAGCAATAACCTATTAACATCCAAGCATATTATACTAAAATTTCTTCTAAGGTCGAATTCATGTACCATCCTTAATACTCACACAATTATTTTATTTTAAATAATTTACACACATCATTTACCCAACATCAATTAACTAGACACTTTAAGAATTTCTTCTTTGACTATACACACATTCGGCAACTATCCATACACACACAAGCCGATTTTTCCCTATCACCCAAACCATCTACATGAACACTTAACTAACTCAAACTTCACCCATCCACAAATATTCATTACAACACAAAGACAACAATCATTTTCCTCAATTTCTTCCATGGCCGATTACCCAATATTACCACACAACCAAGATTTTGACATGGCTAAGTAGGAAATTTTAGTAGCTAGCTTAAAGTATGCTAACCTTTCAAGAACCAACATGAACTCACTTACCTTAATTCAAGCTCAAGGGTGACCAAACCTTCTCTTGCTTTCTTCTTCAATTTGGCCAAGCATGTTCAAAGATGAACACTTTTTTTTGTTTTTCTATGTTCACTTCACGGCAAAATGGGGGAGACATCCACACACTTTTTTTTGCTATCATCATTTTCCTTTTTTTTCATTTCTTTATTTTCCTTCCATAATGCACTAGGCCAACATGTCTAGGACATGTTTTCTTTGCCCATCATCATGTCATGGCCGGCCACTAACCTTAGGAAATGGGTTATTTGACATGCAACTCCACCTTTGTGTTAACATGCACTAATAAGCCATTTAAAATTAGCCTATCATATTTCACCATGTTTCACATTGATCCCTATTTAATAATTTCTCATAAAATTGGTAAAAATTAGAGAATGAAACTTCCACATATGCATGCACACACATAGTAAGCATAGAATATAACAATTAATTATTTTTATGACTCGGTTTAGTGGTCCCGAAACCGCTTTCCGACTAGGGTCACTTTAGGGATGTCACAACTCTCCCCCACTTAAGAAATTTTCGTCCCCGAAAATCTTACCGATAAATAGGTTTGGGTATCGCTCTTTCATAGAGTTCTCGGGTTCCCAAGTGGCTTCTTCAATTCCGTGTTTATGCCACAACACCTTCACTAATGGGATTTTCTTATTTCGCAACTCTTTTACTTCACGCATCAGAATGCGAACCGGCTCTTCTTCATAACTCAAATTAGGCTGAATCTCAATCTCGGATGGAGTGATTACGTCGACGAATTGGATCTATATCGTCGAAGCATCGAGACATGGAAAACGTTGTGAATCTTTTCGAGCTCGAGGCGGGATTAATCGGTATCTGATCGGTCCGACTCGTTCGGATACTTCATCGACCGATGAACCTTGGACCCAATTTGCCCTTACGACCAAATCTAAGCACCTTCTTCCGGGTGAAACTTTGAGAAATACATTGTCCCCAACCCGATATTCAATGTCTTTTCTTTTCAAATTCGCATACGACTTTTGGCGATCCGGCGACTTTCAAACTTTCACGAATTACTCGAACTTTACGCGGCATCCTTAATCAAATCAACCTCAAGATTTTACTTTCACTAAGTTCACCCGAATAATGGGTACGGCATTTACGACCGTATAAAGCCTCGTAAGGCGCCATCTTAATACTTGATTGAAAGCTATTGTTGTAAGCGAATTCAACCAAAGGTAAATACTGCTCCCATGAACCACTAAACTCAAGGGTGCAACATCTCAACATATCCTCGAGTATTTGAATTATCCGTTCGGATTGACCATTGGTTTGGGGGTGAAAGCGATTGCTAAAATGCGACTTGGTACCCAAAGCCTCTTGCAATTTCTTCCAAAATCGCGATGTAAATCTTGGGTCTCTATCCGACACGATAGAAATAGGCACCCCATGCAATCGAACAATTTGGGAGATGTATAATTCGCCAATTTATCGGCGAAAAATCCGTGCGACGGGATAAAATGAGCGGACTTGGTCGGTCTATCAACAATGACCCAAACCGAGTCTTTCTTATTCTCGAGTCAATGGTAACCTGCACACAAAGTCCATTGTTACTCGATCCCATTTCCATTCGGTATCATGATTGGTCAAGTAATCCCGATGGCACTTGATGTTCGCTTTCACTTGTTGACATATCAAACACTTTGAAACAAATTAAAATGTCCCGTTTCATAACGGGCCACCAAAATTGACGTTTGAGTTATTGTACATTTTAGTACTACCCCGGGTGGACTGACATTCGACTACTGTGAGCCTCGTTCAAAATCATCGAAACAAGTTTCGAATTCCTTGGAATACATAATCGACCTTTGAATGTCAAGCAATCATTGTCATCAATCTGAAATTCCGATTCCTCATTCGAAACACATTCATCTCGTTTAGCGACCAATTCAGCGTCGACCTTCTGAGATTCAAATATTTGATGAATCAATGACGGTTTGGCCTCTAATTCAACTACTAGCACCTCATCGGGTGAAACGGATAGGTGAGCATCCATCGCTCTCAAAGCAAACAGTGCTTTACGACTTAAAGCATCAACCACCACGTTGGCCTTTCCCTGGTGATAATCAATGACAAGTTCATAATCTTTCAACAACTCAAGCCAACGTCTTTGTCGCAGATTTATATCTCTTCGAGTCATCAAATATTTAAGACTTTTGTGGTCCGAATAAATATAACACCTTTCTCCAAACAAGTAATGTCGCCATATTTTCAAGGCGAACACTATGGCTGCTAGTTCAAGGTCATGGGTCAGATAGTTTCTCTCATGTGGCTTTAGTTGTCTCGACGCGTAAGCCACAACTCGACCTTCTTGCATCAACACACAACCTAACCCAAGCAAGGATGCGTCACCGTATATGACAAACTCTTTACCGGACTCACTTTGTACTAATCTTGGGGCCTCGGTTAAGCAGGTTTTTAGTCGATCGAAACTTTCTTGACAACATTCACCACTCGAACTTAACATCTTTTGGAGTAGTTTCGTCATCGGTGCAACTATCATCGAAAAGCCCTTTACAAACCGTCGATAGTATCCGGCAAGCCCCAAAAAGCTCCTAACTTCGGTAATATTCCTTGGCGGTTTCCAATCAACTATGGCTGAAATTTGGTTCGGGTCCACTCTGACACCCGATGCGGATACCACGTGCCCCAAAAAGCTAACCTCTCTCAACCAAAATTCACATTTACTGAACTTTACGTATAACTGCTTATCTCGTAAGATTTGCAACACTAGCCTCAGGTGTTTAGCATGTTCAGTTTCATCTCTCGAATAGACCAAAATGTCATCGATAAATACAACTACGAATCGATCCAAGTATGGCCTAAAAATTCTATTCATTACATCCATAAATACCGAAGGGGCATTAGTGAGCCCAAACGGCATCACTAAGAATTCGTAGTGACCGTACCTCGTTCTAAAAGCAGTTTTGGGTATGTCCGATTCTCGGACCCTCAACCGATAGTACCCCGACCTCAAATCTATCTTTGAAAACACTGAGGCTCCCTTTAATTGATCAAACAAATCATCAATTCGTGGCAACGGATATTTGTTCTTTATCGTCACTTTATTCAACTGGCGATAGTTGATGCACAATCTCATAGTTCCATCCTTCTTCTTCACAAACAATCTTGGTGCGCCCATGGAGAAAAACTCGGTCGTGTGAAACCTCTTTCCGTCAATTCTTGCAATTGAACCTTCAATTCCTTTAATTCCGTTAATGCCATACGATACGGGCTATTGAGATCGGCGTAGTACCGGTACAACCGATGCCAAATTCCACTTCTCGAACCGGTGGCAATCCGGTAACTCCTCGGGAAAAACATCCGAATACTCACGGACCAATCGGTACCGATTCAAGTTTCCTTTTCGTCTCTTTGCTATCAAGCGGATCGCAAGGTATGTTTCACACCCTTTTTCACATGTTTACGGCGGTCATTGAAGATATTATCACCGACGCTCCTTTAAATAGGTAGACTCAACTCGGACTATCTCATTATTTGCACTCTTCAAATCAATGGTTTTCTTTTTGCAGTTCACCTCTGCCTCATGTACGGTCAGCCAATCCATACCAAGAATGACATCAAATTCGTCAAATGGTAGAAGCATCAGATCAGCCGGAAAACAGGATTCTCGAATTATTAGGGGGCATCTCTTGCACACTTTATCAATGAGTACGTATCGACCCAAAGGGTTTGACACTCGAATTACGAACTCAATAGACTCAACAGGTTAGAGTCTTACTGGATGCTAAGGTTTCACATACGTATGAATGAGTACAGCCAGGGTCAATCAATGCAATCACACTAGTATCAAAGAGAGTGAAAGTACCAGTGATAACGTCAGGGGAGGATGCCTCCTCTCGCGCGCGGATGGCATATGCTCTAGCAGAGCACGAGTCTCGAGATCAAACCACCATATCGAGGCCCCTTTCGATTACCACCCCTACCTCCACGAAATTCTCGGGGTCTACCTCTAGCCGTCGTTCCACTAGGTCTTGCACCTTGCATCTTATTTTTCTCATCGCTCCGTGCAATCTCTAATGAAGTAGTCCTTGAACCACATCCGTAATGAGGCACATTAGCGGACTTACCCTAACATTCACCCATGTGTCGTCTTCCACATTGGGGGCATTCGGGCTTTTCTTGACGATTATTGCCCACACTAGCAACCGAAGTAGCTCGTGAGTCCATCGATGGTCGTACTCTAATGGAAACTCCCGCAGTCGTCCTTGACTTATTTGTGTCCTCCCTGAACTTTTTACAGCCGAAAATAGAGCTTTACCGTCGATCTCTTCTGACGGTCTTTAGCTTCAAATTCACCTTCTTCTTCTCCTTTCCAAGTTCTTCCGCCTTACGTGGCTCGTTCAACTAGTGTTACAAATTCCTTTATCTCCAAAATACCCACCAGCAGACTTTAAATCTTCATTCAATCCTTCTTCAAATCTTTTGCACATAGCAACCTCATCACCACACACTCCGAGCATACCGACTAAGTCTTACGAACTCATGTTCGTATTCAGATACTATCATACGGCCTTGCTTGAGTTCCAAGAATTCCTTGCGCTTTTGATCGATGAACCGTTGACTAATATATTTCTTTCGAAACTCTGATTGAAAGAAATCCCAAGTAACTTGTTCCTTTGGGACTATGGAAATCAAGGTCCTCCACCAATAATAGGCTGAGTCTCGCAACAAGGATATAGCACACTTAAGACATTCTTCGGGTGTGCATGACAGTTCATCAAACACCCGAATGGTATTATCAAGCCAGAACTCGGCCCTTTCGGCATCGTCAGTAACTATGGCCTTGAACTCCTCGGCCCCGCACTTCCTAATCAAGTCCACAGGTGGTTTACTCACCTCACGGGATCGATGGCAGATGGCATTACGGGCTCTTGGGGTGGGGTATTTAAATTCGGGAATGGTTGGACAGCCGGATTGGTTCGGGCATATTGCGCGACCCACTCATTCATCATGGTAAAGAAGGCTTGTTTCGCCCCTTCACCTTGATTATCCGCAGATGACTGAGGCTCAACAGGCAGTGTCCCTTGCGCAGGAGCAGCCGCTACACTTTCAACGTCATCCGCTAAGGGTCTCTCAACCCCGGGTTCCATTTGCTAACCAAAACAAAATTTCAACCGTCCGAAGTCATCACATTATTAAGCATTAACAATTTGGCATGTATAGCTAAACTCACACGCGCTATGGTAGTCCTAGAACTGACTAAACCATAGCTCTGATACCAATAAAATGTAACACCCGTGCATCGATATCGTCATGGGAGTCGGACACGAGGGTTCACAGACTAAATTCACTTGTCACACAAGACCATTTTAACGTTTCCAGACAAGCTGGCTGACTGCGTCACTGTTACCTTAAAAATCATATCTCGAGTTCCAGAACTCGAAAACCAGTTCCGCAAATTTTTCCCGAATTTAGACTCATATATCCATCCATGGATTTATTTCTAGAATTTTTGGTTGAGCCAATTAGTACAGTTTATTAGTTAAAGTCACCCCTGTTTCAGGGTTCGACTACACTGACCTTTGCACATTATGTCTTGGATATCTTTCTGTACAGGGCTCCAACCCTTATGCCGTTTGTTTCTAAAGAAACTAGACTCACAAAGAAATCTGTATATATAGAGCATGAATTCTAATTCTCTCTGGTTAATTTATAGTGAATTTTCAAAGTCGGAAAATGGGATCCAGAAACCGTTCTGGCCCGGTTTCGCGAAAACCTGAATATCTCTTAAAATCCGACTCATATGATAGTTTCGTTTCTTCCATATGAAAGTAGATTCATCAGGGTTAAATTTCATAATTTATTCACTATTTAATTCTACTCCTACTATTTTTAGTGATTTTTCAATCTCACATCACTGCTGCTGTCAGCATCTGTTACTAAGGCAAACAATGCCTATTTCATAATTCCTCCATGACCCAACTAATCATCCATCATTCATATCACAAATTATGACCACCTTATCAAAATTAAGATTTTTAAGACTCATGAATAAGTGTTTTGGAACCAAATCCAACCAACCATATGGGCCATTTTCGCATGGCTAAAGTTTACAACCCAAATTTCAACAAAACAAAATAGCCTATACATGCCAAATGTTCTCCTAGATCGACTAAGAAGACAATACCAAAGATTGCTTGCGGTGTGATGACTTCGATGACGGTTCCGAGCACACAAAAGAGACGAGTCCAAGAGACCTAAAATGGGTGACAAGAAAACACCGAGTGAGTATATAACTCGATGAAGTCATAAGCATTTCACAACCATCCTTTAACCAAATTATCACTAAACGAAACAATGAAAAGCGAGGCTAAGTACTCCATCCATACCGCTATACCATGGATTCCTTAGGCCTATCGGTTCGATCTCATACCAAGTCATACATTCACATTTCATATTCTATTTAATAGGATAATTGAGGCATTTCCATACATCATCTCATTTCCGCAACAATCATGCAATCAAATGAACTTTCATCTATTCCACGATACCTTATTTACGGGAATGCAATTTAAATCATCACATAGATTTAAAACTTACCAACTCAACCCCGAGCATGAACATAGCGCCTATTCGCCGTGAGCTCAAGGTACTTACCCTTTCCGCTGTCCATGATCAACTCGATAAGGTCACACCCTCCATATGAGTAACCGATCGAACATATATATATATTAAATTCGCACACGTAGTGCTTAATAATCGATCACGCACACTTAGTGCCATGTGATTTAAGCTCGCACACATAGTGCCGTATAATTTAAATTCGCACACTTAGTGCCATACTTTTCAAGCTTGCACACTTAGTGCCAATCTTGTCACCATGCCCATTTATTGCCCGCACACTTAGTGCCGAGACCAAACGCTCTCGCATTTTACTACCTTTATACATTCAACAATGTCATCATTCCATACACATACATTTTCATTTATATATCATCTCATTAAACACAATTGCATAGATATTATGATCATTTAAATCAATACCAAATATATGCTTAATGACTTACCTCGGATGTTGTCGAATGTCTTCAACGGCTATTCAATTACTTTTCTTTCCCTTGTCCAACTTGATCCTCTAAGCTCTTGGGCTAATTCAAACAAATTTATCTTATTAAAGTCCCATCATGCTAGCTTATGGCTGAATACCCATATCAAATAAGCAATTTACCTTAACTCAGTAACCCACATAGCCAAGTTACACATATAACCCTTATGACCGAATATGAATATCACCAAAATCTCTATGACTTAACCTTCAGCCTTCATAGCGAATATATATATAGCTTATCAAATAGACATTTATTCACTTTCCCTTAACACATATTAATCAATTAGTCCATGCATTATCCCTTGACACACTCGGTCATTAAAGCAATAACCTATTAACATCCAAGCATATTATACTAAAATTTCTTCTAAGGTCGAATTCATGTACCATCCTTAATACTCATACAATTATTTTATTTTAAATAATTTACACACATCATTTACCCAACATCAATTAACTAGACACTTTAAGAATTTCTTCTTTGACTATACACACATTCGGCAACTATCCATACACACACAAGCCGATTTTTCCTATCACCCAAACCATCTACATGAACACTTAACTAACTCAAACTTCACCCATCCACAAATATTCATTACAACACAAAGACAACAATCATTTTCCTCAATTTCTTCCATGGCCGATTACCCAATATTACCACACAACCAAGATTTTGACATGGCTAAGTAGGAAATTTTAGTAGCTAGCTTAAAGTATGCTAACCTTTCAAGAACCAACATGAACTCACTTACCTTAATTCAAGCTCAAGGGTGACCAAACCTTCTCTTGCTTTCTTCTTCAATTTGGCCAAGCATGTTCAAAGATGAACACTTTTTTTTTTTTTCTATGTTCACTTCACGGCAAAATGGGGGAGACATCCACACACTTTTTTTTGCTATCATCATTTTCTTTTTTTTCATTTCTTTATTTTCCTTCCATAATGCACTAGGCCAACATGTCTAGGACATGTTTTCTTTGCCCATCATCATGTCATGGCCGGCCACTAACCTTAGGAAATGGGTTATTTGACATGCAACTCCACCTTTGTGTTAACATGCACTAATAAGCCATTTAAAATTAGCCTATCATATTTCACCATGTTTCACATTGATCCCTATTTAATAATTTCTCATAAAATTGGTAAAAATTAGAGAATGAAACTTCCACATATGCATGCACACACATAGTAAGCATAGAATATAACAATTAATTATTTTTATGACTCGGTTTAGTGGTCCCGAAACCGCTTTCCGACTAGGGTCACTTTAGGGATGTCACATTGGTGTTCTCCAAAGAAGCAAATTTTGCTTCATACTTCTCAGGCACAGAACTAGTATTTTCTGCAGTAATCTACCATCAGAGAGATCAGTCTCGAGAACCGTTACCTTATTAGTAATCTCTATAAGCTTGTCTGATTAATCTTTGATTGATTCAGACTCCTTCATCTGTAGCCTCTCGAATTCTTTGATCAAGTTTAACACGTTCATACTTTTGATCTTCTCATCTCCTTGATTGTCAGACTTAAGGTAGTTCCATATCTCCTTTGCTGATCCAAAAACTATAATTTTATTGAATATGGCTGGTGGAACAGTAGCATAAAGGCAAGCCATTGCCATTACCTTCCTGATGATTCTTTCATTGTGTAGTTTGATCTGGTTAACAGTTAGGGTAAATAGGCCAATTTGCCCGGCCCCCTTGAAACCCAAAAATAAATAAATAATAATTAAATATAAATATTAACAGTCCAAAGTCCAAATAATTACAATAGTCCACGGGCCAATAACCAATCAAAGCCCAAACTAATTACAAGCCCAAACCTAGACCCAAATACCCTATAGCCCCAAAAAACAAAAATCAAGGCAAATCCTAGCCCTAGCAGCAAATGCGCCGTAGCCAGACGAGCCCCCTCCCCCCGCGCGTACGGTCACCGTACACTCAAAGACTGGCTCCGTACGCTCCAGCGCTCCAGCAGCCACGCCATGCCCAAGCCTCCATACCCGAGCGCCAGCGCACCAGTACCTGCAAACCAAAAAACAATCAATAGCATCAAAAAACGACAACAGAACAACAAAGGGAGATGAATGAAAATTGTATTTCAATTTTTCTTTTTTTGGTTTTGTCTCTTTTCTTTTCGACTATAAAGCCTTTGCTTCAATTGTAAAAGGGCTCTCTTTTTTTGGGGGGGGAACACACACGAAAAACAGTGGCGATATACGCACACAGTCAATACATTTGAAATACAAAACACAAAAGAAATAAAAGGTGAGATTCAGATTCTGGGTTCCTTTTGTTCTTTTTTCGTTTCCCCCTATTTTCTTGTTTCCTAAGATTTACACATTGCGCATTTTGAACAAAGAAAAATCAAAGAGAAAGAAAACAGAAACTTTACCTTCGTGAATGTGCTTTGAAGATCTCTATCCCTTTCGTCAAAATCGAAGGCGGAGAGAGGACTTCGTGGCTGAAATCATCAAACCTTGAAGTCGAGTAAAAAGGAGGCTCCACCATAGGCTATTATCCGTTGATTGTCGTGGTGGATTAATGGTCGATCGACGGTTGAATGGGGGCAAGCATCTAGGGTTTCGGTTTCCCCTATTTGCTTTGCCAAAGCACTCTGATTTTTGGGCCGACTTCCCTTTTAATTGAGGGTATGGAGTGATGTCGTTTCAGGCTAAGTTCAATAGCCTTTGAAACGACGCCGTGTGGACCCATTTGACATGACCCGCACGCGTGTGACCCGACCCGGGGAGGATCCGCGTGCTTCCCATTAATGTGAAATTTGTGATTTAGGTCCCTCCCCTTTTGCGCCACGTTTAAACCAGCCCATCTGCGCGTCTTTTTGTTTTTTTAATTTTCTCCTATAATTTGTGCCATTTTGCAATCTAACCCGGGCCTAAACGCAGCGTTTTGGGATCTGGTATATTGCCAGTTTTAGTCCCTAGCTATTTTCGCGCATTGATTATTGGTCCTTTTCATTGTTTTTGTTTATTTTCAAATTTACCCCGTGTGTTTCAGTTTAATTCTAATTAAGGTTTTTTATTTTATAACTTTATTACCTTTTATTTGTTTACTTGTACATTTTAAGCAACCTTGATAATTATTTCTTCATTGTTGTAGATTCGTTTTTGTTTTATTATTATCATGCTTTGTATACCTAAGATGTTTATTTCTTTCATGTTATTATGCATATATATGTTTTATAATAAAGCTAATGCTTCATACATATAATGTTTCTATTCTAACTATGTATTTTAGCATATATTTTGCCACGATAATATATTTTGTTTATATATATATATATATATATATATATATATTTTGCATAAAATTATTTTTCTATTTGCTTATATTAGTGCATATATTCGGTTTATATAGTATTAAATCTATACACATTATCATTTCTTTATAAGCTTGCATGTGTTCTCTTTAAAATTTATATATATATATATATATATATATATATATATATATATACACATTAATACACTTATTACTTTAATAGATCTTTATTTTAAAACACCTTTCACTTTGTAATTTACTAAATATTTTCTTTATGTATATATGAAATGATTTTAAAAGCTTTTTAATTATAAAATTATTATTGTTATCTTTTTTGAATATTTCTTTATATTACATTGCTTTTGTGTTTTATATAGCCCATTATTTAAATGTTTTGATATAAGGATATGTATGGTTCTTAGACCAACTAAAATTATACATATATTATTATTAATCTCATTCTTTTATAAATTCATATGTACGTTTTTTTACAAGTCTATTTTGGGCATTATGTTTTGCCATGTATTTTTTGTATCATATTTTTTTTATCATATATATTGTTAACTTCTAAATAAATTCGTGTTTAAAATATTTTTCGTGTAATTTGATTCAAATTTTTATTCTATAATATCTATTCCAAAAATCATATAGCTACCTATAGTTTTCATGCAAATTTGCCATCCTATGTATGGGTCCATTTATTCGTTATTATTTTAAAACCGTTTTATAGCACATTGGCTTCTAATTGCTATGTTGTTTTTATATCTTGTATTGGATATTCTATATCATGCTATGTATATCATTGTGGCATATTATTGTATGTATTGTTTTGTTTATATGACTGTTATATTATCATTTTCGTCATTGTATTATTATATCAATTATCCTCCATGCACTATTGTAATCGGGTTGCATTTTTTAGATTAGCTATATTTAACTATTAGTTTGTTAATTGATTGCATCTCGTATGTGCCGGTTATCCCATATCATCATTTTTCACTCGGTTTGCGAAATGTGGTTTTTATAAAATTCAAACATTTATGATTAACTTCGTTTCATTTCAAAAAATGCATTAATACGTTTTAAGATAGTTTTATAAGTATTCATTTAAAAATTCTCTAAAGCGAAGACGAGATTCGATATTTGGCAATTCGTGGAATAGTGCCTAACGTGTTGGGTTGCAATTTCGCGTTTGCTCAAAATAATCGAATTTCCCTTAAAAATTTCACCCATGCCTTTTAAAAAAAAATTCTTTAAAACGAAGGTGATGTGCGATATTTGGCAATTCGCGAAATCGTGCCCTAACGTGCTGGGTTGCAATTTCTTGTTTGCTTAAAATAATCAAATATCCCTTCAAAATTTCATTCACGTCTTCTAAAAATCATTTAAAACGAAGGCAATATTCGGCGCTTGACAATTCGGGAATCGTGCCCTATCGTACTGGGTTACAATTTCTTGTTTGTTCAAAACAATCGAATAATCCTTTGAAATTTCACTCATGTCTTCTAAAAATCCTTTAAAATGAAGGCAATACTCGATGTTTGACAATTCGGGAGTCATGTCCTATCGTGCTGGGTTGTGATTTCTCGTTTATTCAAAACAATCGAATATTCCTTTAGGTTTTCACTCATGTTTATTAAAAACCTCTCAAAACGAAGGCGATGTTCGATGTTTGGTGATTTGAGAATCGTGCCCTATCGTGCTGGGTTGCGCTTTTTCATATTATTCAAAACAATCGAAGATCCCTTCGAAATCTCGCTCGCATTTTTTAAGGCGAGGCAATGGTCAATATTTGGAAATTCGAAGAATCGTGCTCTACTGCGCTGGGTTTCGATTTTTCGTTGGACTAAATAGTTGAGCATCCTCTTGTGATTTTTGAATTAAAAATTTTCGGACATCGAAACAAGAAAATTTTTTGGCAACCGACTCGGGTTATTCAAATGTTATTAAAAAAGAACCACATTTCAAAAACATTTTTAATTTTAGACATAAGGACAGTATTCAATCGATTTGTACCAATTTTGGGCGTAGTGAGGGTGCTAATCCTTCCTCATACGTAATCGACTCCCCAGCCCATTTTCTCATATTTCCGTAGACCAGAATCATTGTTTTAGTGAATAAAAAATGCTTTATTAAAATAACCAAATCCTTAGGTGATCTGATCACACCAAAACAAAAGATCGGTGGCGACTCCATTTCCGTTTTTCAAAAATCGATTCCCCCATTTCATCAAATTTAAAATTTTAAAATATTTGAAAGAGAGGGTGGTTTCGACAGCTTGGCGACTCCACTGGGGACAAAGAGAGTCTAGCCATAAAATTGATTATTTGTTGTCCTTTGGTCAAAGAAATTGAAAATTTGTTTTTATCATGATTGCATTTGACTGTATGATCGTTTTGGTGCGAGTCTTGTAGAATACTATTGCATTTCATTGCATGACCACTGTGGTCACACCTCTTAAGTGGGAGTAAGAAACTACGCTTTCGTGAGGTTTTCACCTCCACATGGGCTAGTGGATTGCTTTCGGGGTACATCCGTACCTATGATTTCGTGAGATTTTCATCTCTGCATGGTTATAGGGAAATGTATCCCCCCAAACCCAACTCGATCTATATGAGCCTATAATGGGTGAGGATTGAGGAATCTACTGGTTCAGATACCTTATCCCTAGAACTAAACCACATATGGTGAACCTTAGGAGCTATCCTTGGGTGGAGCCGCGTCGAGCCTTAGTACTTACCCGTATATGCATTGTAATTATCGTTTATGTGCTTGCATTTTATCGATATTATCCGATACTAACCTGTGTTTTGTGTTGATTGTCTTTTTACATGACATTGCATATTAAAGGAGGTGTTAATCCGTATTCAATTACTAAGTTAGAAAGTTTGACATGGAGAATGAATTTCTTAGTAAAGTCGAGGATAATACGGCCATTCGTGCATGGTTAGAGAGGCTACAGTCAGAGAGAGGGGATAGCTTGGCATAAGGGTATGTATCGGAGCTGTAAGATTTCACTCACGTCAATGTAGTACAGAATGAGCTGCAAGAGTTGAAAGACATTTAGGCTAGTTGGGATGAAGGGATCAAGCAGTTGTTTTACCAAAGCTATGGTGACATATCCTACTTGCTAGACATTAGAGTGGATAAACATTTGTTCCGAGCCTTGGTGAAGTTTTGGAATTCCGCATACAAGTGTTTCACTTTTGGAGAAGTGGATTTGGTACCTACCATGGAGGAATACACTACTTTGTCCAGGTGTCTAAAAATTCAGGTCTGGAAGACTTATGCCCGGGTTTTTAGTAGTCAGACTTTCGTGAAGAAACTAATGAGCATTTCTGGGATGAGCGAGCCTTGGGTAATTGCTCGGTTCAGCAAAAATGAGATAGCAAATGTATCCCTTGGGAGAATTTACGAGATTTGATCTTGACGCATCCAGACAAAAGAAAAAGGGTCGATATCTTTACCTTAAGCATCTATGGATTGGTGATTTTTCCTAAGGCTTTGAGGTACGTGGACGAGGCAGTCATTGATTTAGTCGACCGCCTTGAGAAGGGAATCACACTGGTATCAGTGATATTGGTAGAAACGTTCAGATCTTTGAGCTCATGTCGAAAAACGGGCGAGAGACGATTCATTGGATGTGCACAATTATTGATGGCATGGTTTCACGGGCACTTTTGGAAGATAGACAAGGTTTCCTATCGGGTCTTTTCCGAAGGTTATTCCCTATTAAAAGAAGAGGCAGCTATAAAAAGGAGAGAGGATATCTCGGAGGAGAAGTGGATGGACATTCTTCAGGACCTCAAGGAGGGGGATATCGAGTGGAGAGCCTATTGAATGGTTCCTAATGAGATCATGTACCGATGTGGTAACTTTGATTGGGTGCCGTTGTTAGGAATTTGGGGAGCTACCGGGTATACTCTATTACTTGCGTTAAGGCAATATAAATCGAGGCAGTTTGTACCCACAACCTACGGACTAGCTCAGAGTGAATTCTCTTTTAAGGGTGCTCACTATAAGAAGAAAGTTCGGGAGTTATTGGATGCCTGGAAGCAAACTTGTTGGATGAAGAGGTTAGCCGTCGGTTCCATGGTAACGCCTGAGTATAATGAGTGGTTTAAGAAGAGGGCTAATGATAATGTTCCTAGGATAAGCTTGGAGAATGCTCGACCTATCGGGGAACAATTACAAGTCGCCCCGTCAGAATTGGAGATTATAAGGCAAGATTTCAAGAAGAAGAGTTCGGAGCTTGGGAAGAAGATCGAACAATTGGAGGAAAAAAAGATGCACCTGAGATTAGATGCTGATGTCCAGAGGTCAGAGGCTGAAAAGTGGAGAAAAGGAAAAACTAAGGCCGAAGAAGACCTAGACAGCTTGAAGACAGACTACAAGAAGCTGCGACTATCTATGAGGACTGAAAAACTAAGGCCGAAGAAGACCTAGACAGCTTGAAGACAGACTACAAGAAGCTGCGACTATCTATGAGGACTGCGGGTTTGGGTAAGACTTCCGAACAGTGGCACCATGAAATTCGAGAAGAAAAAGCCAATACCGACTGGTGGGAAAGGAAATTTCGAGAAGCTCAAACATGAAACGAAGATTTAGAGAAGAGTCTGTTGGAAAGCAGAAATGAGCGAGGTGAATTAAGGGCTAGAGTGGCAGAACTCGAGAAATCTCTGCATCAGTACCGAAACCGCAACACCGCAATGGAATTGAGGGCAAGCTTGAGCAAGATAGAAGAAATGAAAGGAAAAATAGAAGAGTTAGAGGCGTCACTATAAAACTGTAAGATGTGGATCTAGTTTTTCGAGGCAAACGAGGATCGTTAGAAAGAGCAGCTTCACCATGCGCAAGACCACGTCAGAAACAGAGATTACCTTATCGAGGAGGCCATAACCCAGATTAAAGAGGTAGCCGACTACTTGCAAACTCTAGCGGTACAAGCAGACACACTTAGCGTGAAGTATAAGTTGGAGTCAGATCGCGGACAAGAACTGGCCTCGTTGCTTAGAAAAATTAGGTCTTTGAGTGTTAGAGCGAAATTTTATTTGTAACTCAACTTTATGTAAAAGATTTTATTTTCAAGTGAATTTTCTAAGGGGAATTGAATCAAAATTGATGCCTCCTTTGCATTCATGCATTTGTATTACATCATATCATTATGCATTAAAGGCCATAAGAGGTTTCTAATTAATTAAAAATTATTTTAGTAACCTGGAAACCAACGAAAACCAACCAACCACGCACCTCTACGGTACAAGGAAAAAATTAATGGATAAGAGACTCGAGAAATTGGAGCAGATGTAAAAAGACATGCAAGAAAAAATACAGTCTCAGATGCAAGAGCAGCTAGCCAAGATTCAGCGAGAGATGAAAGAGCAAATGATGGAGTCCCAGAGGGAAATGATGAGTCAGTTATCCCAATTGTTGTTGGAAGGAACGGATAAGGGAAAGGGCCCCATGGACAAAGCTGAGGAAACTAATGAGGATCCTCAATAACCCCTGGCTTCACTCTGACACATGTACCGATGAAGCTCAAGATTAATTTACCGAAACCATCTCTCACGATCATGCCTCAGCAGGTTTAGGCCAGAGCTTCAATACCGATGAATTTCCAAACCGGCTCAAGCTCTAACTTTGTCAACAACCCAAACTATCTGCTCGTTCTCGATTTGGATAAAGTTGCCGACGAAGAAAATACGAGGATAGATTCGTAAAAACAATTATAAGAACGGTGTAGATGGCTCGAGGAGAAATTCAAAGCTATGGAAAGTACGGATCATCATCAAGGGATTGATGCCAAAGACCTGAGTCTAGTCCCAAATTTAGTCCTTCCCCCTAAATTTAAAATGCCCGAATTCGAGAAATACAATGGAGCAAGTTGCCCTGAAGCCCACATCACTATGTTTTGCAGGAAAATAACGGGTTACATTAACAATGACCAGCTATTAATCCACTGCTTTCAAGATAGTCTGGTTGGGGCAGCATCTAAGTGGTACAACCAATTAAGCCGCTCTAAATTAATTCGTGGAAGGACCTGGCTCAGGCCTTTATGAAGCAATACAATCATGTGACAGATATGACCCTTGACAGAATCACTATCCAGAACATGGAGAAGAAATTGAATAAAAGCTTCAGACAGTACGCACAAAGATGGAGAGAGGTGGCCATACAAGTTCAGCCCCCACTTCTAGAAAAGGAGACGACGATGCTCTTTATAAACACCTTGAAGGCCCTATTTATCACTCATATGTTGGGAAGCGCCACCAATAGCTTCTCCAACATAGTGATGATAAGGGAAATGATCGAAAATGCCGTGAGAATCGGTAAGATAGAAGCCGGAGAAAGAACCAGAAAGTCAGCCCCGAGGAAAAGAGATAATGAAGTGAACAACACGAGTACATTCAACAATGGGCAATCTAAGTTGTTTACCGTAAATCAACCCAAGACGGTGACCGCCAATCAACAAAGCTCTGTAAGACAAGAATCCAACGCAAGGGAGAACACGGAAAGGCCACAATTCACCCCTATACCCATGACGTATAGGGAGTTGTACCAGAACCTGTTCAATGCTCATGTAGTGTCCCCTTTCTACCTGAAACCACTACAGCGCCTGTATCCCAAATGGTATGACACAAACGCCCAATGTGAATACCACGCGGGAATCACTGGGCACTCAATTGAAAATTGCATTACTTTCAAGAAAGTAGTCGAAAGACTCATTAAGATGGGAATCGTGAGATTTAACGACCCAGCCATACCCAATGTAGCAGGAAACCCACTCCCTAATCATTCTGACCAATGAGTGAATGGGATAAGTGGAGGTAGGAATAAGAAAATCAAGAATAAGGTGGCAGAAGTCAGGACCCTATTGAGGCAGGTATGGAAGGAGATGGCCAAGAGAGGATTGATTGCGTTGGATTCGAGGGACGAATCTGAAGAAGAAAGGAACTGCTGTGAGTTCTACAATGAGGTGGGGCATGAAATCCAAGAGTGTGTGGAATTTAGGGCCCTAGTACAGAACATGATGGATAATAAGGAAATGGAGTTTTATGAAGAGATCGAAGACCCCGTAGAAGGAGATATATGTGTATCGGAAGGAGAATCGACGGTATAGAATCAAACAGCTAACTATCCTGTAGTTATCGTATTGAGACCCAAAAATAATGAAGCCAGAGTACAGATGCCACCGAGTGTCATAATTCAAAGACCTGCAGTCTTCCCCTGCAAAGACAGCAAAAAGGTCCCATGGAATTATGATTGTAATGTGATGATTCTGGAGAAGGAAAGCCTTGTGGATGCTTCAAAAGAGGGCCAAGACAAGGGCTCCTATACACGTAGCGGGAGACATTACAATGCAGCAAATGAGGAGGTACAACCCGTAAAAGGAAAAGCCCCAATGGCTGAGGAAATGAAAGAAAAAGCAACCAAGCCTGTTAACGAGCCAGTTAACGAAAAGGAGGCCAAGGAGTTTTTAAAATTCCTAAAACATAGCGAATATAGTGTGGTGGAATAGCTACGTAAACAACCAGCCCGTATCTCGGTGCTGGCCTTACTTCTAAGCTCGGAAGTTCATCGCAGCGCGCTGATGAAGGTCTTGAATGAAACATACGTTGCCAATGATATCTCTGTTAACAAGCTAGACCGTTTGGTTAGCAACATAAGTGTCGATAATTATATTTTCTTTAATGACGATGAGATACCACCCGGTGGCATGGGGTCGACTAAAGCTTTGCATATCACCACACGCTGTAAAGGATATACGCTGTCGGGCGTACTGATTGACAATGGTTTAGCCTTGAACGTCTTGCCCTTGACTACACTTAACAGATTACCTATAGACAGCTCTCACATGAAGGCGTGCCAGAATATAGTGAAAGCATTTGACGGCACGGAGAGAAAGGTGATGGGCAGAATCGAGGTACCTCTTCAGATTGGGCCAAACACGTATGAGGTGGATTTCCTAGTAATGGATATCAAGCCCTCATACAATTGCTTATTGGGGAGGCCCTGAATACATTCAGCTGGAGCGGTGCCTTCCTCGTTGCATCAAAAATTGAAGCTGGTATCGGAGGGGAGGTTGATAACGATCAAGGCTGAAGAGGATATTATTGTAACTGTGAGCAATAATGTGCCCTATTTGGAGACAGATGACGAGGCAATCGAATGTACATTTCAATCTTTGGAATTTGTTAATGCAACATTCATCACCGAGGGAAGCAAGATTCTGGTGCCAAGATTGTCCAAAACCACGAGGATGAGCCTACAGTTGACGATTGGAAAAGGGGCCTACCCGGAAGAGGACTTGGGAGGCATCTACAAGGAAGGATTGAGACGCTAATACTGAAGGACAAGAGAGACTGCTTCGGCTTGGGATTTAAGTCGGATACGAAACAAATGAGAAGGGAGCTAGAAAAGAAGTAAGAAAGAAGGAGAGCACGGTTAACGGGGGAGGAAATCAAGTGGGAGCCAATGATATTCCCCTATATATCGAAAACGTTTGTGTCCGGGGGAATCATTCATCTCGAGAGAAATACGACAATGAAGGGAGCCATAGAAAAAATGCTAGAAAGCTTGGACATCAACGCCACATACAAAGAGGAGATTGGAAGAGAAAATTTGTCGGGCATTTGCCCTTACCTACCTGAAAGTGTTCTGGATAATTGGACTGCGGAAGAGATTCCTGTAGTTTTTAGAACTGATTCAGAGTAATGTCCAAAACACACTTATTGCTCTAGGCCTAGGAGTAATAAGAATCTTTTGTGAAATAGGTTGATGTTTAAAAACGTTATTTCAATAAAATGTACGGTTATTATCATTTTTGAGCAACGCATTCTTTCAATTTCATTCATAATCATACAAATGATTACTTTCATATTCTTTTATTCTTGAAACATTCTTCTAAATATTCTTTCATTCGTCATTCATAATCATACCACAAATAAACGTATCAAATTATTTTGATCCTTTGTGTCTGCATTCATCCTCATAACAGGTCCCCAGATATTAATGATACGAGTGACACTGCTAGCGACTCAAAATTTCCTTTTGAGCAAGATGTGTGTATGGAGGATTCTCAGGATTTTGAAGATGACCAAGGCTGTAACTTATCTCCTAATTTGTTGAGAATGGTAGAACAAGACGAGAAACAAATCCTACCTTACAAAGAATCAGTAGAAATTGTGAGCTTAGGAGAAGCACAAGAGGTGAAGATCGAAACTTGTATCACAATGGAGATGAAGCGAGACCTGATTGAATTACTTCAAGAATTCAAATATGTCTTCGCGTGGTCATACCAAGACATGCCCGGGTTGGACACTAACATCATGGTGCACCGACTCCCCATAAAGGAAGAATGTAAGCCAGTTCAGCAAAAACTCCGAAGAATGAGGCCCGATGTCTTGCTAAAAATAAAAGAAGAGGTTCGAAAGCAGTTCGACGTTGGATTCCTGAAGGTGCTAAAATACTCAGATTGGGTAGCCAACATCTTCCCCGTCCCTAAGAAAGATGGAAAAGTGCGAATGTGTGTGGACTACAGAGATTTAAATAAAGCCAGCCCAAAGGATAATTTCCCACTGCCTCATATCGACACCCTAGTTGACAACACAGCAGGACATTCCTTGTTTTCATTCATGGACAGTTTCTCTGGATATAACCAGATCAAGATACATCCTAGAGACATGGAGAAGACCACATTTGTAACCATGTGGGGCACGTTCTGCTACAAGGCGATGCCGTTTGGACTAAAGGATGCGGGGGCAACTTATCAAAGAGCCATGGTAACCCTGTTCCACGACATGATGCATAAAGAAATCGAGGTTTATGTTGATGATATGATCACAAAGTCTCGAACAGAGAAGCATATACAAGTCCTAAGAAAATTGTTTTTGAGGTTGATGAAGTTTCAGTTAAAACTCAACCCAGCCAAATGTACATTCGGAGTCAAGTCTGGAAAGCTTCTCGAATTCGTAGTTAGCGAGAAAGGGATTGAGATCGATCCAGACAAAGTCAAATCCATACAAGAGCTATCTCCGCCACGTACCCAGAAAGAGTTTCGAGGCTTTCTAGGAAGATTAAACTACATTGCTCGGTTCATTTCTGGCCCGGCGAGAAATGTGACCTATCTTTCACCTCCTCAAGAAACACAACCCAGGGGAATAGGATGAAGAATGCCAAAGGGCTTTTGACAAGGTCAAACAGTACTTATCCAATGCTCCGGTGCTAACACCACCTAACCCCGATAAGCCATTGATACTGTATTTGGCAATATTTGAGAATTCCATAGGGTGCGTATTAGGTCAGCACGATGAGTCAGGAAGGAAAGAAAGAGCTATTTACTACCTTAGTAAGAAGTTCACTGACTGTGAAACAAGGTACCCACCGATAGAGAAGTTGTGTTGTGCCCTAATTTGGACAACCCGAAGGCTGAGGCAGTATATGTTGTATCACACTACTTGGCTCATCTCAAAATTAGATCCTTTAAAATTAGATTATGCTCTTTGAATTTGACATAGTCTATGTGAATCAGAAAGCCGTAAAAGGTAGCGCAATAGCAAATTTTCTGGCTAGTAGAGCTTTGGAAGATTACGAGCCTTTAAACTTCAACTTTTCGAATGAAGACCTAATGTGTGTTGCTACCACTGAAGAAGGTACTCTGGAAGAACTTCCTTGGAAACTAAACTTCGATGGGGCATCAAACGCCGTGGGTAATGGAATCGGGGCAGTCTTGGTATCCCCAAATGGAGATCATTATCCATTCACTAGTAAATTGGATTTTGATTGTACGAATAACATGTCAGAATATGAGGCGTGTATCATGGGAGTTCGTGCAGCCATAGAACGCAAGATTAAAGTGCTAGAGGTGTATGAAGATTCTGCACTAGTGATTTATCAACTCAAGGGAGAATAGGAGACCAGAGACCCCAAGTTAATCGATTATCGGAAGCTGGTCCTGGAATTGGTTAAAGAGTTTGATGACATTACCTTCCACTACCTTCCACGAGACGAAAATCAGATGGCTGATGCTTTGGCTACCTTAGCCTCCCTGATCAAGGTGAACAAACAAGAAGATGTCAAACCCATCTGGATGAGCATTTATGAAACACCGGCCCACTGTTATAATATTGAAGAGGATGACGAAAAAGATGATCACCTTTGGTATCACGATATATTGCAATACGTGAGGAATCGTGAATACCCCGACTAGGCAAGCGAGAATGACAAAAGGACGCTGAGAAGATTGGCCATCGACTATGTTTTAGATGGGGATATCCTATACAAAAGAAGAAAGGATCAAGTACTACTAAGATGTGTAGACTGTAACAGCCCTAATTTGACCTTAGTCGGAATGTGGTTTCGAGACCACAAAACCGAGTCATAAAATTTAGTTAAAATTTTATTTGCATACCTTATATGTGTGGTAGTACTTGTATAAAAATTTGATGTTTTAATTTTTATATTAGGAATGTGAATCTTGCTCGAAAGGATTTAGTTGAGAGACTTAAAAAATTTGATAGGTAAATAAGTGAGGACCAAATAGTATTGAAATATGAAAAGTTGGGTTTGCATGTCAAAATGCCCCAAACTATGTTGAGTGGCCGGCCAAGCATGGCTTCATTCTTCCAAGATTATGTTGTTATTATTATTTAATGTTGGTAAGCAATTAAAATAGAGGAAAAATAAAGATTAATGATAAGAAAATGAACAAAAAAAAAAAGGGTGTTCATCCTTGCTACCCTTTAGCCGAAAAACCAAGTGAAAGAAAAAGAGAAAAGCTTTGGAGAAGTCAGCCATACTAGTATCTAAGTTGAGGTATGTTGAAGTTATTCCTTTAAATTCATGTATATTTTTGGTTGTTAGTTTGAATTCTATCTATCCCATGGTTGGATTTGGGGTTGTTGGAGAGTTGGAATTTGACAAGAAGCTTAAAAATTTTAGTTGATACCTTGATGCTATTAACATGTTAGTTGTATGGATGAACTAAGTTGCTTGTTATGTTAGCATGAAAGTGAAGATGTTAAGTCATTTTGTTGGAGGTGCCGAAGTTGGGACTAAGAAGGGGATGAGTATTCGGCTAACATAGTTGAAAGGGGATGTTGCCGATTTTTAGAATTTGATTATGGGAGTGGTTATAATGGGCATAAAGATGTTGAACTTAAGAAATGTAGCAACATGCAAATTTATATGATATCACAAATGGAGGTGAAGCTATGCTAGATTGGGAAAAAGTTGATCAAGTGTGCATGAGAAGAATTTAGGTGTTTAGATGATGTTACAGATGACACTATACATGTATATATATATTCGGCCATCAAAGTGAGTATGTAGGTGATGTTGAGTCAAATTTTTGGTGCACATTCGGGTATGTATATATATATAAGTATGCCCATTCGTGATGTTACCTTTAATCATGTATATAATCGACTAAATGGGTAATTAGTAAGAGGGGTTGCCGAATATACAAATATACATATGCATGTGTAATTGAATTATAAATGTATAGCAAGATGATTAAACTAGTTTATTTATTTATTAAGCCGAGAAGTTAAAGAAGGGAAACAAGCAAGGGCAAAGCCAAGGACATCGAGTAGCCGGTCGGAACCGTTATACTCAACGCAAGGTAAGTCCTTAAGCACTTGTTGTGAGAACTCCTTGGATAGATATTTTTGGAGTGATTCTCCTACTTATTAATATGACCATATGTACAATTTGAATTTAGTAAATTGCTTTACCATGATGAATCGACATAGGGCACAATGTGTGCAAAATTATGTGGCACTATGTGTGCCGATTGGGAGGTTGAAGCATGAGGAATCTCAAATGCACTATGTGTGTGATTTACTATGGCACTATGTGTGCGATTTACTATAGCACTATGTGTGCGAACATAATAAGCACTATGTGTGCAACGTTTGGTTGTTGGTATAAATTGTGATGAATGAGGTAAGTGATTGAGCTATTAACTAAATATCGAATTTGAGGTTGTGCGGTGTATGCATAAATTTATCTAGTGCATCGTTGTTCCAAACTTGAGGAAATGGGTCTACATTGATTGGGCTGACTTGGCATTGATTTAATTGAAGGACTTGGCATGAGATCGAACCAAGAATTTAAGAAATTGTAGCATAGTTGTTATGATTTGGAAAAAATGATTTTGTGTTATTTGTTTTTCACTTATGATTATTATTGTTGGACGGTAGAGTAGTGCTTATGACTTACTGAGTTATGTACTCATTTGGTGTGCTTGTTTGTTGCTTATCTAGGTTCTTGATCCATTTTGGTGTGCTCGGGACCGTCGTCAAAGTCATCACATCGGCTAACAACTTTTGGTATTTTCTTCGTAGTTGGTCTAGGAGTACATTTCGGCATGTATAGGCTGTTATGCTTTGTTGAAATTTGGTATGTAAACTTTTAGCCATGCGAAATTGGTGTAAATGTTCGGTTGGAATTGGTTTTGTGATGTTTGGACACAAATCATGGTTATAATTTGGGACATGCATGATGAATTATTAGTTAAATTAAGGGAAAGTCATGAAATAGGCATGGTTTGTTTTAGTAATAGATGCTGACAGCAGTAGTGGTATGGATGTGAAAAATCACTAAAAATAGCAGGAGTGGAATTAAATAGTGAATAAATTATGTAAATGAGCCTTGATGAATCTACTTTCATATGGAAGAAACGAAACGGTCATATGAGTTGTATATTGAGAGATATTTAAGTATTCGTGAAACAGAGCCAGAACGGTTTCTGGATTCCCTGTTCCGAATTTATAAATTCATTATAAATTAACCAGAGATAATTAGGAGTCATACCATATATTTATAGATTCCTCTTTGAGTCTAGTTTCTATAGAAATAAACGGTATCAGTATTTAAGCCCTTCACAGGGAGATATTCAAGTTGTAACGCACAAAGGTCAGTGTAGTCGACCCCTGTAACATGGGAGACTTTAACTAATAAACTGTACTAATTGGCTTGACCAAAAATTTTAGAAAAAAATCTGTAGATGGACATATGAGTCTAGTTTTAGGGAAAAATTACGAAACTGATTTTTGAGTTTTGAAACTCCAGATATGATTTTTAAGGCGACAGTGACGCAGTAACCAGCTTGTCTGGAAATTTTTTATGGACTGTGAAAACAATTAAGTTAAGTCTGTGTGCACCTTGTATTCGACTCCGGTAACGGACTCGGGTACGGGGTGTTACATAGACGTTGTAGAGGCTAAGAAAATCTTAGAAGAAGTCCATGAAAGCATCTGTGGGACACACGCTAATGATTTTACAATGGCCAGGCAAATTATGAGATTCGGGTACTATTGGTCCACCATGGAAGGAGACTGTGTCAATTACGCCAAGAGATACCATAAGTACCAAATCTACGGAGACAAAATTTATGTACCTCATTCACCGCTGCATGTCATGGTTTCCCCATGGCCATTCTCTATGTGGGTCATGGATGTGATTGGACCAATATCACCGAAAGCTTCTAATGGGCATCAGTTCATTTTTGTGGTTATCGACTACTTCACCAAATGGGTAGAAGCCGCCTCGTATACTACTGTTACAAAGTCAGCAGTGGGCAGGTTCCTGAAAAAGAGATCATATGTCGATATGGAATGCCGGAGAGGATCATATCTGACAACTCATTAAACTTGAACAACAGTACAATAGCGGAAGTTTACCGCCAATTTAAGATCAGACATCACAACTCGTCACCATATCGCCCAAAAATGAATGGGGTAGTGGAAGCAGCCAATAAAAATATTAAGAAAATCATGGGGAAGATGACCGAGACCTGTAGAGATTGGCATGAGAAGTTACCGTTTGCCCTCTTTGCTTATCGAACGTCAGTCAGAACCTCAACCGGGGCAACCCCTTTCTCTTTGGTCTACGGAATGGAAGCGGTGTTGCCGATCGAAGTCGAGATCCCGTCCCTTCGAGTGTTGTTAGAGTAAAAGTTGGAAAAAGCTGAATGGATCCAGTCTCGATACGATTAAGTGAACCTAATTGAGGAAAAGAGGCTAAGAGCTATCCGTCATGGTCAGATGTACCAAAAGCGAATGATGCGGGTTTATGATAAAAAGGTTCGCCCTAGAGAATTCCACGAAGGAAACCTGGTTTTGAAAACGATCCTTCCCATACAGAAGGATTTTCGAGGGAAATGAATGCCTAATTGGGAAGGGCCTTACGTGGTAAAGAAAACTTTCTCCGGAAGAGCATTGATTCTAGCCGAGATGGACGGTAGAAACTTGTCCAATCCTGTAAACCCGGATTCGGTCAAGAAGTATTTTACCTGAAAAAAGAGAGGCCAGAGTGAAAACCCACAAAGGGCGTTCTGAAATCTGGAAAAAAGATTCAAAAAAAATAAAGAGGCCAATGTGAAAACCTGCAAAAGGCACTTTGAGACCAAAGGGGCTTTTGAGTTGAAAACCCGAAAATGGGCAGCTCAAATTTTGAATATGGGACATATGGTAGTATTGTCCTCCCGAAATCAGCAAGACAGAAGAACAGTACACCTTAGAGCATCAACAAAATACGCAGAATCTCCTAAATACACATTTGGTTCGAAGGAGCCTTTGAGAAATTGGAATAGTGAAACTCGTGCTGCAATATCTGGGCACCTCTTTTTTCATTTTTATTTTGTGCTTTAGCAGATTTGCTATCCTGTTTGATGTATTCACTTCGAGTTTTACTCAATAAAATTTCATTTTGTCCATTATGATAATCTCTTTCGAGCATTTTGTTGAAATTGTAATTTTTGGACATGTAATATTCACACAAAAGATGTTATGCATATTACTTTGGAAAGTCTCTAAACAGTACGAGGACCTGAAACAGGGCCACTAGTTAGGACTAATCAGGTTCAAAATTGGAAACATTCGAAAAAGAAGAGTCCTAATTGTGACTATTTCTTCAAATTTTCTATCAAATATAACGGCTAAGCAAGAGGACGTGATAGCACATCAATGATAGAACCCGGATGAGCAATGAGCAACGATACTTTAAGCGTAAAAAAAAAAATCACTCTCCTGACATTTCTACATTCATAATCATTTATTTAGTTAGGAGCACTTGATTCATTTCGATCATAGTATTTTAATTATTTGACATAAACACCACATCTAGTTAGGGACATTTGGTTAATCTCGATCATAGCATTCTAATTATTTGACATAGAAGATACAGGAAACTAATTCTACAAATCATGTCTTTAGAAGACAGTGTAATGACATCGGTGAATCCTATAGATCCTGTTTCCTTGAAGTTGCAGTGAAGCAGATCAAAGACGACGAATCTTGGCTTCCTGAAGTTGCAGTGAAGCAGATTTAAGCCACCAACCTAGCTCCCTAAAGTTGTAGTGGAGTAGGCTGAAATTTTAGATCTTGTTTCCCTGAAGTTGCAGTGAAGCAGATCGAAGACGACGAACCTTGGCTTCCTGAAGTTGCAGTGAAGCAGATTTAAGCCACCATCCTAGCTCCCTAAAGTTGTAGTGGAGTAGGCTAAATTCTGTAGATCCTATCTCCCTGAAGTTGCAGTAAAGCAGATCAAAGACGACGAATCTTGGCTTCCTGAAGTTGCAGTGAAGCAGATTTAAGCCACCAACCTAGTTCCCTAAAGTTGTAGTGGAGTAGGCTGAAATTTTAGATCTTGTTTCCCTGAAGTTACAGTGAAGCAGATCGAAGACGACGAACCTTGGCTTCCTGAAGTTGCAGTGAAGCAGATTTAAGCCACCATCCTAGCTCCCTAAAGTTGTAGTGGAGTAGGCTAAATTTTGTAGATCCTATCTCCCTGAAGTTGCAGTAGAGCAGATCAAAGACGACGAATCTTGGCTTCCTGAAGTTGCAGTGAAGCAGATTTAAGCCACCAACCTAGCTCCCTAAAGTTGTAGTGGAGTAGGCTGAAATTTTAGATCTTGTTTCCCTGAAGTTGCAGTGAAGCAGATCAAAGACGACGAACCTTGGCTTCCTGAAGTTGCAGTGAAGCAGATTTAAGCCACCATCCTAGCTCCCTAAAGTTGTAGTGGAATAGGCTAAATTCTGTAGATCCTATCTCCCTGAAGTTGCAGTAGAGCAGATCAAAGACGGTGAATCTGGTCTTCCTGAAGTCGCAGTGAAGCAGATTCAAGCCACTATCCTAGCTCCCTAAAGTTGTAGTGGAGTAGGCCGAAGATTGCAGATCTCGTCTCCAGTGGAGTAGATCAAAGAAAAAGAGCCTTCACCCCCTAAGTAGTAGGGAAACAGGCCGAAATTGCAAGATCTTGTCTCCCTGAAGTTGCAGTGGAGCAAAATCGAAGTCACAATCCTTATCTCTCTGAAGTTGCAGTAGAGCAGGATAAAAACACGTGAACTATGTCTCCCTGAAGTTGCAGTGGAGCATATTGGGGCCACTTGAAGAAAAAGAGTACCAAGAAGAACCAAGACTCAGCCAGCACGGGCAAAACTGGCCTTTTTATAGTCTTCGCTTTATTCTCGTTACACGACAATGAGCAAAGAGGGGCAGCTGTAAATAGGCCAATTTGCCCGGCCTCCTTGAAACCCAAAAATAAATAAATAAAAATTAAATATAAACATTAACAGTCCAAAGTCCAAATAATTACAATAGTCCACGGGCCAATAACCAATCAAAGCCCAAACTAATTACAAGCCCAAACCTAGACCCAAATACCCTATAGCCCAAAAAAAACAAAAATCAACGCAAACCCTAGCCCTAGCAGCAGATGCGCCGCAGCCAGACGAGCCCCCCCGCGCGTACGGCCGCCGTACACCCAAAGACTGGCTCCATACGCTCCAGCGCTCCAGCAGCCACACTATGCCCAAGCCTCCGTACTCGAGTGCCAGCGCACCAGTACCTGCAAAACAAAAAACAAGCAACAGCAGCAAAAAGCGACAATAAAACAGCAAAGGGAGACGAATGAAAATTGTATTTCGTTTTTCCTTTTTTTGGTTTTCTCTCTTTTCTTTTCGACTATAAAGCCTTTGCTTCAATTGTAAAAGGGTTCTCTTTTTTTTGGGGGGAGAAAGACACATGAAAAACAGTGGCGATATACGCACACAATCAATACATTTGAAATACAAAACGCAAAATAAATAAAAGGTGAGATTCAGATTCTGGGTTCCTTTTTTTCTTTTTTCGTTTCCCCCTATTTTCTTGTTTCCTCAGATTTACACATTGTGCATTTTGAACAAAGAAAAATCAAAGAGAAAGAAAACAGAAACTTTACCTTCGTGAATGCGCCTTGGAGATCTCTATCCCTTTCGTCAAAATCGAAGGCGGAGAGAGGACTTCGTGGCTGAAATCATCAAACCTTGAAGTCGAGTAGAAAGAAGGCCCCACCGCAGGCTATTATCCGTCGATTGTCATGGTGGATTAAGGGTCGATCGATGGTTAAATGGGGGCAAGCATCTAGGGTTTCGGTTTCCCCTGTTTGCTTTGCCAAAACACTCTGATTTTTGGGCCTATTTCCCTTTTAATTGAGGGCATGGAGTGATGTCATTTCAGGCTAAGTTCAATAGCGTTTGAAACGACACCATGTGGACCCATTTGGCACGACCCGCACACGTGTGACCCGACCCAGGGAGGATCCGCGTGCTTCCCATTAATGGGAAATTTGTGATTTAGGTCCCTCCCGTTTTGCGCCACGTTTAAACCAGTCCATCTGCGCGTCTTTTTGTTTTTTTAATTTTCTCCTGTAATTTGCGCTATTTTGCAATCTAACCCGTGCCTAAACGCAACGTTTTGGGATCTGGTATATTGCCAGTTTTAGTCCCTAGCTGTTTTCGCGCATTGATTATTGGTCCTTTTCATTGTTTTTTGTTTATTTTCAAATTTACCCCGTGTGTTTCAGTTTAATTCTAATTAAGGTTTTTTATTTTATAACTTTATTACCTTTTATTTGTTTACTTGTACATTTTAAGCAACCTTGATAATTATTTCTTCATTGTTGTAGATTCGTTTTTGTTTTATTATTATCATGCTTTGTATACCTAAGATGTGTATTTCTTTCATGTTATTATGCATATATATGTTTTATAATAAAGCTAATGCTTCATACATATAATGTTTCTATTCTAACTATGTATTTTAGCATATATTTTGCCACGATAATATATTTTGTTTATATATATATATATATATATATATATATATATTTTGCATAAAATTATTTTTCTATTTGCTTATATTAGTGCATATATTAGGTTTATATAGTATTAAATCTATACACATTATCATTTCTTTATAAGCTTGCATGTGTTCTCTTTAAAATTTATATATATATATATATATATATACACATTAATACACTTATTACTTTAATAGATCTTTATTTTAAAACACCTTTCACTTTGTAATTTACAAATATTTTCTTTATGTATATATGAAATGAAAAGCTTTTAATTATAAAATTATTATTGTTATCTTTTTTGAATATTTCTTTATATTACATTGCTTTTGTGTTTTATATAGCCCATTATTTAAATGTTTTGATATAAGGATATGTATAGTTCTTAGACCAACTAAAATTATACATATATTATTATTAATCTCATTCTTTTATAAATTCATATGTACGTTTTTTTACAAGTCTGCTTTTGGGCATTATGTTTTGCCATGTATTTTTGTATCATATATTTTTTATTATTATCATATATTTTGTTAACTTCTAAATAAATTCGTGTTTAAAATATTTTACGTGTAATTTGATTCAAATTTTTATTCTATAATATCTATTCCAAAATCATATAGCTACCCATAGTTTTCATGCAAATTTGTCATCCTATGTATGGGTCCATTTATTCGTTATTATTTTAAAACCGTTTTATAGCGCATTGGCTTCTAATTGCTATGTTGTTTTTATATCTTGTATTGGTTATTCTATATCATGCTATGTATATCATTGTGGCATATTATTGTACGTATTGTTTTGTTTATATGACTGTTATATTATCATTTTCGTCATTGTATTATTGTATCAATTATCCTCCATGCACTATTGTAATCGGGTTGCATTTTTTAGGTTAGCTATATTTAATTATTAGTTTGTTAATTGATTGCATCTCGTATGTGCCGGTTATCCCATATCATCATTTTTCACTCGGTTTGCGAAATGTGGTTTTTATAAAATTCAAACATTTATGATTAACTTCGTCTCATTTCAAAAAATGCATTAATACGTTTTAAGCTAGTTTTATAAGTATTCATTTAAAAATTCTCTAAAGCGAAGACGAGATTCGATATTTGGCAATTCGCGGAATAGTGCCCTAACGTGTTGGGTTGCAATTTCGCATTTGCTCAAAATAATCGAATATCCCTTCAAAATTTCACCCATGCCTTTTGAAAAAAAATTCTTTAAAACGAAGCTGATGTGCGATATTTGGCAATTCGCGAAATCGTGCCCTAACGTGCTGGGTTGCAATTTCTTGTTTGCTTAAAATAATCAAATATCCCTTCAAAATTTCATTCACGTCTTCTAAAAATCATTTAAAACGAAGGCAATATTCGGCGCTTGACAATTCGGGAATCGTGCCCTATCGTGCTGGGTTGCAATTTCTTGTTTGTTCAAAACAATCGAATATTCCTTTGAAATTTCACTCATGTCTTCTAAAAATCCTTTAAAATGAAAACAATACTCGGTGTTTGACAATTCGGGAGTCATGCCCTATCGTGCTGGGTTGTGATTTCTCGTTTGTTCAAAACAATCGAATATTCCTTTAGGTTTTCGCTCATGTTTATTAAAAACCTCTCAAAATGAAGGCAATGTTCGATGTTTGGCGATTTGAGAATCGTACCCTATCGTGCTGGGTTGCACTTTTTCATATTATTCAAAACAATCAAAGATCCCTTCGGAATCTCGCTCGTATTTTCTAAGGCGAGGCAATGGTCAAAGTTTTGAAATTCAAAGAATCGTGCTCTACTGCGCTGGGTTTCGATTTTTTGTTGGACTAAATAGTTGAGCATCCTCTTGTGATTTTCGAATTAAAAATTTTCGGACGTCGAAACAAGAAAATTTTTTGGCAACCGACTCGGGTTATTCAAATTTTATTAAAAAAGAACCACATTGTAAAAACATTTTTAATTTTAAACATAAGGACAGTATTCAATCGATTTGGTACCAATTTTGGGCGTAGTAAGGGTGCTAATCCTTCCTCATACGTAACCGACTCCCGAGCCCGTTTTCTCATATTTCCGTAGACCAGAATCATTGTTTTAGTGAATCAAAAATGCTTTATTAAAATAGCCAAATCCTTAAGTGATCCGATCACAGCAAAACAAAAGATCGGTGGCGACTCCATTTCCGTTTTTCAAAAATCGATTCCCCTATTTCATCAAATTTAAAATTTTAAAATATTTGAAAGAGAAGGTGGTTTCGACAGTTAGATTGTTGGGAAGTGGATCCACCTCATAGTTTTGCTCGACAACTTCCCAATAATCATAACATTTCATTTATGCTTGCGTCTTATAGCCTATGCTTGATAGCTCTCCATCAAACATAGGTGGGGCTAAGACAAACAGGTAGCTTGATCCTAATTCCATTTTTCTCAACTCCTCACAAGTGTATTTCTTGATTTTTCTCTTAGAATTCTCACAGGGCTTCTCTTATAGGTTCCTTAAGAAAAATGACTCTTGATACCAATATTGTTTCAATAGAGAGTTAATTGAAGCATAAAATCTAAAATGAGGAAGGATAAAAAATTTATTAACCAACTGCAATGATTATATACATGACTAAAAAACAAGCTAATAAATTTAGCTTCTTACTCCCACTAACAAGCTAATAAATTTAGCTTTCTACTTTCATTAATAAGTTAGAAACTTCCTAGAATCTAGGGCTTCGACTAAGGGCCCCTTTGGATGAGTGGTGTATTTATTTGCGATTAGTATAAAAATAGTGGTGGCTGTGAGATTAGATATTGTAGCGATAATATAGCATGAGACAAAAAGAAAACTAAATACACCACACTAGAAGTAAACATCTATCCAAAGAAACCCTAAGACTAACTTAATGACAAAAAAAAAATACTTTACAGGCATTAAGGCACTAACAATAATGTTTATTGTGTAGAAGATATACCGAATTTTAGGAGACGTATAGAGAAACTCAAGTGGCAAAAGGATAAAATGGAAGATGGTTTGGGAGGGAGAAATACGCATAGAAAAAAAGTAAAGGGATGACAGCCAGCACTAAATGTTTGAATGTTTCTAGGCCTTTCTTTATTATTAGTATTTCTTTTTTCAATTTTCAAGCCTTTTGTTTTTAATATCAATTTTTAATCTTTTGATTCTAATAATGCTGATGAGTATATTAATTGCTTTTATTGGTAGGTGGAAATTAGAAAGTGCCGTTAGAATTTAGAAAACCAAAGAAATTGTCTTATTATTGAGATGGTGAGATATTTAATGAATCCTAATTGGCGGTTTCATCATCGAAAAATAGTTACAATCCAAGTCTATTTCAGTTTTTTTTTAAATCTAATTTAATCCTTAAAAAAGAAAATAAAGAATTAAAGATAATGAAAAATAATATTAACTTTACCGATTGATTATTAATTCGATTGACATAAATATTATTATTAATGTAGGAGGATATGGTTTAAGTGCATTGATGCATATTATCATCTTATTTATGGGTTGAGAAAGAGTTATGAATAGTTCTCGACAGTGCGTAAAAAATAACGACATAATCAGAACCTATAATGAGATTGTTAAAAAAATTAACTTTTTCCTTAAAAGGAGTTATTTAACTCATTAATATAGTCCGTTTATTATTCATGAAAGCTTACGTAGTTGGGAGAATATATAAATACAATATAAAATATATGAATACATGTTAATCTATATTTAGGTGTTGTTTTGTAATTGAAATTTTAAGTATTAAATTTATATTAAAAATATTTAGTAAATTAGTAAAATATAAGTATTAAATACAATTATTTTACATGATAAAAATAAATGCATATTTTTAAAAAATGTTTATTCATCATTTTTTTTGGTTATTTTGTAGTCAGATAGCGTAAAAATTTTTTGCTTTCGATTAGCTAATTGAGGCGATTAAAAATTTTGAAAATAGAATTTCGATTTTAAAGAAAGAGGGAGTCGCCACCGATCTTTTTCTAGGTGTGATCGGACACTTAATAAATCATCTTTTCTAGAAAAGAAAATTTATTCTTGAACAAAAATGAAGGCCGAATTTAGGTCTACGTCAAAAGCCAGAGAAAAAAAATAGGGTTCGGGAGTCGGTTACGAGCGAAGAAGGTATTAGCACCCTCGCGACGCCCAAAATTGGTATCTTTATTAAACATGTGTTGTCTTGATTTTTGAAAATATGAATTCAATGTAACATTTAATTATGATCCGATCAAAACATGAGAATTTTTATAATAATTTTTTTGGTTTCTTTTGAGAAGGATGTTCCGTTTTTAACATGAGCCGATTAATATTCACCCAACATAGCGATGAAATCGACGACTTAATGTTAAATCGGTGCGTTGCCTTATTTGTTGAAATTAATTAAGAAGTATGAGTAAAACATTATTATAATAAGAATTAGTAAATAATGCAAACAATGATGCAATTAATAATAAAAATATTAAAAACTGAGAATATTAAAACAACAATAACAATATTTACAAGAAAATAAATATAATGTACTACTAATATAATAAGAAAAATAATGTATTTATAATAATAATAGAAAATAACGATATATACATAAAATATATATATATATATATATATATATATGTATATACATGTTAATAATGATAAAAGAATAATAATTATACTAATAATAGTGGTAATGGTGATGATCAAGGAGTAATAAAGTAAGTATAAGTATGTACAAAAGATATATGTATACATAATAATATTAAAATAAAATAATAAGCAACAATAGTGAAAATAATAAGTATGAATATAATGATATATATAAAAATAATATTATATATAAAAAGTATATTATACACATATAATAAAATATATACTAATATTAATAATAAATATAATAGGGGTAAAATAGATATAATAATAACATGTACATAATACGGTATTAAAATATATATATAATATATAAAAATATAATATTTTAAAAATAATATACATAATATAAGAGTATTTAAAATAATAAATAAAAAATTATGAAGAAACAGTAAAAATAATATACATAATAATATAGTAAGAAATTAATCTATTTATAATAAGTACTTAAAACATCTATATGTATATACATATAATAATGATAAAAAATAATAATAGTGAAAATAATAAATATAATAATAGAAACGATAATACTATATAAAAAGTATATATGTACATATATAATAAAATATATACTAATATTAATAATAAATATAATATTATAATACTAATAATAACAATATGAAATTAAAGTAACTAAAAATAATACCATATATAAATATATATATGCATGCATGTATAATGAAAACATACACTAATATATAAAAAAATTAATAATATTGATAATATTAATAATATTAGATAATACTAATAATATTTAATAAAGAAATAAAAATAAATAAGAAAGGACTAAAATTGAACTAATAACAAAGTTTTAGGTCAAATTTAAAAGGAAATAAAGGGGAAAGGACTAAATTGCATGCGCAAACAAATAAGAGGGACTAGATTGGGCAATAAACCATTCGGTCTAAAACTCACAGCAGCAGAGGGACCAAAATGAAACAAAAACAAAATTTCTAAGCAAAATTAAAAATATGAAAAAATTGAATTATAAAGCTATAAAAAAGCAAAAGGGCTAAAAGTGCAATTAGCCCTTTCGTCAAAAACACGCGGATCCTAAGCGGGTATGGGTCGGGTCGGACCGGGTCGCATCAAAACGACGTCGTTTTGGGGTTTAATGGCCAACCCCAAAACGACGTCGTTTTGGGGGCTATAAAAGGCCCTTTTTCTTCAAAAAAAAAATCATTTCTACACTTGAAAGGAAAAAAAAGAGAGAGAGGAGAGGTGGGTGATTTAGGCCACAAGGCGGTCACCGTCGATCATGGGACCGTCACGCCGCCGCCATGCCGCCACCTTACAGTGGTCGAAAAATTGAAAAATGTATTTTTTATTTTTTGTATTTTTTAGTTTAATAATATGTATATTTTATATGTATATTAATAGAAAAATAAAAAAATATGTATGTATATGTATGCAAAAAATCAAAAAAGATGAAATAAAAATAAAAAAGTACCCTTTAGCTCGTTGTTTTTTCCTTCTTCGAATGCTTACTACTATTTTTATATTTTTTTGGGACTGTTTTTTTTTTTGTTTGAGTATATGATTTTTTTATTTCATGAATTTGCCGAATCCCGTTTACAATCTTCGATTTGGCTTTTATAGCCATATTACAAACTGATTTCTTCTTTCTCTCTGTCTTTTCTTGTTTTAATGCTTTGCAGGTGCTGAGGCGATGCTTGGGAGGTGGATTTGACCCGAGTTGGTGGCCGGTGCATAGGAGGTGTCAGGGACAAGTGGGGAGGTTCAGTGGCTAACAGCTTTAGGGGGGCTAGGGTTTCTTGTTGTTTGTTTTGTTTTTTCTGATGTTGGGCTAGGTCTAGGTTTAGTTGGGTGTTGGGCTGGTGGTATTTGGGCTAGGTTTAGTTATTGTAATTGTGGGTCAAAATTGGCCTGTAACAGCTGCCCCTCTTTGCTCATTGTCGTGTAACGAGAATAGAGCAAAGACAAAAAGAAAGGCCAATTTTGCCTAGTCTTGCCGAGTCTTGACTTCTTTGATGCTCTTCTTGTTCAGGTAGTCTCCTTTCAGTCCACCACATCTTGTAGCTTTGGTTCAACCCACTGCATCTTCTGATATATGCCTTGTAGCTTCAATCTACTCCACTGTAACTTCAAGGATATGAGATTTGTGGCTTCGATCTGCTTCCATGTAACTTCAGAAAGATAAGATCTACAGCTTCAATCTGCTCTTCTACCGCTTCAGTGAGATAAAGTTTGTGGTCTTCTCTTCTGCAACTTTAGAAAGGCAAGATCTGATATCCACAATCAGCTCTACTGCAACTTTAGGGAGGCAAAATCTGGTGTCTTCAATCAACTCCAATCTTTATCCTCAGCGTGTGACCCGAGGCTCAACTCACCTCAGTGTATAACCTGAAGCTCAACTCATCTCTCGCAATATGAGTTGATTTTTTGAAACATAAATTGAAAAACAAAAATTGAGAATACCTCAATGTGTGACCTGAGGCTCAACTCGCCTCTTGCAATACGAATTGACTTTTAAAAAAATAGGAATTGAAAATACCTTAGCGTGTGACCTGAGGCTCAATTCACCTATCGCAATATGAGTTGATTTTTTTTGAAATAGGAATTGAAAATACCTCAGCGCGTGAGCTGAGGCTCAACTCGCCTCTCGCAATACGAGTTGACTTTTAAAAAAAACAAGAATTAAAAATACCTCCACATGTGAGCCGAGACTCAACTCACCTCTCGCAATATGAGCTGATTTTTTGAAACATAAATTGAAGAACAGAAATTGAAAATACCTCAACATGTGAGCCGAGGCTCAACTCACCTCTCGCAATATGAGCTGATTTTTTTGAAACATAAATTGAAGAACATAAGTTGAAAATACCTCGACATGTAACCCGAGGCTCAACTCACCTCTCGCAATATGAGTTTATTTTTTTGAAACATAAATTGAAAAACAGAAATTGAAAATATCTCAGTATGTGGCCCGAGGGTCAACTCACCTTTCTCAATATGAGTTGATTTTTGAAAAACAGAAATTAAGAATATTGAAAATACCTCAACGTGTCCTAAGGCTCAACTCACCTCTCGCAATATGAGTTGATTAAAACATTAGAGTACCAAAACATGTCATCTGGTGCAACTCAGGTGTCTTTTCCTTGATTCAGTACAACTATCATCACACCCTCTTGCTCTACTGGAGTACCTGTATATGTCATGCATGATGTTATCATGATATGTACATGTTTGTCTTAAATGCCTTTATGTCTATATGATTATGCTATGCGTCTTAGGCATGTTTATCATATGTCCTTTTTCTTCACGATTTTTGTGACGATCTACACTCATTATTTCGGCTCTTGACTTTCTCTTTAGGCCCTGTACCCGTCCTCAAGCTTCACGAGTAATCAACATTTCTCAAATATCACTCTTTTGTCCTTGGTTGAACTTTGTCCTTACTTTGAGACTCATGTAATTATCAAATTCTTATCCGAGTAATGCTCAACATTTCTTTTGTCCAGAGTATGTCATTTTATTATTTATTATTTAAATAAACCACATAATGAGATGCATGAGAATGGTCAGGTAGGGACACAAGGGATATCTCACATTTATTTATTTCAAAGGTAACAAACAAAGAAAGTTAACCAAGGATAGTAAAAAGTATCATAAAGAGGGAGGGGATCGCATTCAACGGATACAAATGCTCTAGATATTCAACACATGAACTCTTCCACGTTTCTTAATCAAAAATCTTTTCAAGCATGGCTTCTTGCGTAGAAGATCTCGAGTTTTTCAGAAATGCTTCAAATACTGTAGTCTCGCTCTTTGACCTACCGTTCAAAACACCTTGCTTTTTAAGCCCAGTGTTTGCTTCATTAGAACGCCTTTTCTGGTTTTCATCCTAATCCTTTGTGTTAATCAAGACGCCCTTTTCGGGTTTTCATCCTGATCATTTTTTTTAGATATAATATTTCTTTACAGCATCTGAATTCACTGGGTTAGGCAACTCTTTCCCATTCATCTCAGTGAGAATCAAAGCTCCACCCGAGAATGCCTTCTTTACGACGTATGGTCCTTCCCAATTTGGTGCCCATTTTCCTCGCAGGTCCTTTTGTATTGGGAGAATTTTTCTCAGCACGAGTTCTCCTTCGTGGAATTCTCTCGGCTGTACTTTCTTGTTATGGGCCACGATTATTCTCTTCTGATACATCTGTCTGTGACAAATTGCTTTTAAATGTTTTTCTTCAATGAGGTTTAACTGGTTATATCGAGCTCGAACCCATTCTGCTTCCTCTAATTTTGACTCTATTAAAACTCGTAGAGAAGCGATCTCAACTTTGATTGGTAAACAGCTTCCATTCCATACACCAGAGAGAAAGGAGTTGCTCCCGTAGATGTCTGCACAGATGTGTGATATGCATACAAAGAAAATGGTAGTTTCTCGTACCAGTCTTTATATGTCTCGGTCATTTTCCTAATAATCTTCTTAATATTCTTGTTGGCCGCTTCAACAGCTCCATTCATTTTCGGGCGATAGGATGATGAGTTATGATGCTTTATTTGAAATTGCCCATCCACTTCTTTCATCATCTTGTTGTTCAAATTCAAGGCGTTATCTGAAATGATTCTTTCAGGCAAACCATATCGACAAATGATTTCCTTTTTTAAAAACCTGCAAACTGCAGTCTTCGTCACATTGGCAAACGAAGCGGCTTCTATCCATTTTATGAAGTAATCAATAACCACAAAAATTAACCGGTGTCCATTAGAAGCTTTTGGGGAAATTGGCCCTATAACATCCATGCCCCACATAGAAAAAAGGCCATGGAAAAGTCATGACATGAAGGGGCGAAGGGGCTACATGAATCTTATCGCCATAAATTTGACATTTGTGGCATTTTCTTGCATAGCTAATACAGTCGCTTTCCATCGTCAGCCAGTAGTAACTGAGTCTCATAATCTTCCTGACCATAGTGAAACCATTGGCATGCGTCCCACAAATTCCTTCATGGACATCTTCAAGTATTTTTCTGGCTTCAACAGCATCTACGCATCTCAAGAGCACTTGATCTTTTCCTCTTTTGTACAGAATGTCCCCATTAAGAACAAATCCCGCTACCATTCTTCTGATTGTTCTTTTGTCGTTCTCATTTGCTTGTTCGGGATACCTTTGATTCTTAATATATTCTAAGATGTCATAGAACCATGGTCGTCCGTCTGCCTCTTTTTCAATGCTAAAACAGTGTGCAGAGACCTCATATATGCTCATTTGGAGAGACATTATTTCTGTTTCTCTATTCACTTTGAACATTGAAGCCAAAGTGGCCAGGGCATCAGCCAATTGGTTTTCTTCTCATGGGAAGTAATTAAAAGTTATTTCTTTGAATTCTTTAATCAGTCCTCCCACTAGATCACTGTATTTGACTAATTTCGAATCTCTTACTTCCCAATCTCTACGAATTTGGTATATCACCAACGTTGAGTCCCCGTACACCTCTAAGATTTCGACGTTTCATTCAATAGTTGCACAAAGTCCCATGATACAAGCCTCATATTCCGCTATGTTATTGGTACAGAAGAAATTCAGCCTGGCAGTGAACGGATAATGGTTCCCTTCTGGTGATATCAAGACTGCTCCAATCCCATGCCTCAAGGCAT
This sequence comes from Gossypium arboreum, assembly GCF_025698485.1. Lineage (NCBI taxonomy): Eukaryota > Viridiplantae > Streptophyta > Magnoliopsida > Malvales > Malvaceae > Gossypium > Gossypium arboreum. The sequence goes on from NC_069071.1 coordinate 7,024,059, forward strand.
TTGATGCGCCATCAAAGCTCATTTTCCATGACTTTCCTTTTGATGACTCGTACTCTTTTTCTGTAACGCACATCAAGTCTTCTTCCGGGAAATCAAATCTCAATTGCTCATATTCCTCCGTTGTTCGAGTTGCTAAGAAATCAGCTATTGCACTCCCTTTTATTGACTTTTGGCTCATATAGACGATGTCGTATTTTGATAGTAGGATCTGCCATTGTGCCATTCTTTCTGAAAGTGCAGGTGATTCAATTATGTACATTATTGGGTCAATCTTTGAAATTAACCATGTTGTATGATACAACATATATTGCCTGAGCCTCCGAACTACCCAAACCAAAGCACAACAGAATTTTTCAATTGACGAATACTTTGCCTCATACTCTGTGAACTTTTTGCTAAGATAGTAAATCACCTTTTCTCTTTTCCCTGACTCATCATGTTGCCCCAGCACGTAACCCATTGAATTTTTTAACACAGTCAGATACAATATTAACGGTCTTCCTAGAGTCCGGAGTACTAGTACTGGGTGACTAGACAAATACTGTTTTATCTTGTCAAAAGCCTCTTGGCACTCCTCGTTCCATTCTCCCGGATTATGTTTTCGAATGAGTCAAAAAATTGGGTCACACTGGTTGGTAAGTTGAGTAATGAACCGAGCTATGTAGTTCAACCTCCCTAAAAATCCTCTGGCTTCTTTTTGCTTGCGCGGAGGTGGTAGTTCTTGTATGGCTTTTATCTTATCTAGATCAACTTCAATGCCTCTCTCGCTGATGATGAAGCCTAGCAATTTTCCCGAGATAGCCCCAAACGTACACTTGGCTGGATTAAGCTTCAGCTGGAACTTTCACAGTCTTTCGAACAACTTCCTGAAGTTCCCAACATGCTCTCTTTCCCCCTTGGATTTGGCAATCATATCATAGATGTAGACTTCTATTTCTTTGTGCATCATGTCATGAAACAACATCACTATGGCCCTCTGATATGTTGCCCCAGCGTTCTTTAATCCGAACAGCATCACCTTATAATAGAATGTTCCCCACATCGTTACGAAAGTAGTTTTCTCCATATCCTCAGGAGCCATTTTTATTTGATTATAACCTGAGAATCCATCCATGAACGAAAACAATGAATGTTTGGTTGTGTTATCTACCAAGGTATCGATGTGTGGCAAAGGAAAATTATCTTTAGGACTTGCTCGATTCAGATCGCGTTAATCCACACACATTCGTACATTGCCGTCTTTTTTCGGTACTGGGACTATATTAGCTACCCATTGTGGATACTTGGAGACTTGTAGGAGCCAGCATTGAATTGTTTTTTGACTTCTTCTTTTATTTTTAATAGCATTTCAGGTCTCATTCGTCTTAGCTTCTGTTGAATGGGTTTGCATTCTGGTTTCAGTGGGAGTTTATGGACCATTACATCCTCATCCAATCCTGGCATATCCTGATACGACCATGCAAATACATCTTTGTACTTACGAAGCAAAGCGATCAAATCATGTTTGGTGTTATCTGAAATGGAGGTCTCAATCTTCACTTCTTGCCTCTTTTCTTCATTTCCCAAGTTTACTATCTCAACAAATTCTTGATGAGGTAGAATCTGTTTATCTTCTTGTTCTACCATTCTTAGTAAATCAGGAGACGAGACATAGTCTTCAACATTTTCCTCAACTTCAAACTCTCCTAAGCAAATAGCCTTTTCGAAATCGATTTCAAGATTTGTAACGAGTTTGTTCATATCGTTGATATCTGAACACCTGAAAGTTGAATGGAAAAAAAACTATAGAGGAGCATCAAAGTATTAGGACCAACAAGAATGGCATGATGTGAGATATATACAATGACAGGCTGTGAGAAGAGGAAAAAAATTGTGAATTTAATGAGAATGAAAAGACCATGACAAAATGCATCTTCATTAATGTTCATTCAAATGATAAAGAGCAAACATAAGCTCTTACAAAAGAATCCCACTATTACTTAGGGACACACAAAAAGAAGAGTGTTAATATTTAGCATTACTCTGGAGAAGACTTAGAGACTACAGGGAGATCCACAACAGTCCAATTGTTCAAAACGAATCCAGGAGGACAAGGGCGTATCATTGAAACATCTTTAATTGTACAATCTCCTTTGTCAATTACATTTATACTAACATTCTGAAGACCCCTTTCAATCAATACCAGTTTGCTTCGTGGATTATCTTACCCGGGGTATATCATTCCTGCAGATGTAAATGTTTTTGACAAAGGAGGGTATGTTATGGGCACCCATTCCAATTCTCGTCCTAAGACTCTTGCAATCTGCCTTTCTCGATCTTTCTTCAATTGTTTTCTTCTCTGTCGTATATCCGACTGGAACCCTAAACCATATCGAGCTTTGTAGGGTACAAGTTTGAGAGCTCTAACTATCCCTTGCTGAACCTTTCCCCGCTCGGGCTCTCTTTCCCACAGTTAGCTTGATTCCCATCTTAGTATTCCTTGATAGCTTAGGCATGGGAATTCTATTTCCTTCAACAACGAACGTAGCATTGATAAATTCGAGGGATCGGAAGAAACATTTTACTGCATTTTTGCTTACTTCGAGGTATGGTGCATCAGCAGAGATAGATGCGACAATGTCTTCTTCTGATAAACTTTACTTTTTGATGGAGAGATAAAGGAACTGCCCCAACAGAATGGATCCAGGGCCTTCCTAAAAGGCAATTATATGAGGGCATAATGTCCATGACCTGGAACTCGACATCATATATGTAGGGGCCCACTTCTAGAGGGATATCGATCTTTTCTATGACTTCTCCTCTTGTCCCATCGAATACCCTTACTGTGGAGTGACAAGGCCTTAAATAAGACAGATCAATTGGAATTCTAGAAAGTGTGACCAAAGGCATAACATTGAGTGCAGATTCATTATCAATGAGTACATTTGGTATTATGTAACCCTTACAATGGGTTGTGATGTGCAATGCTTTTACGGAGCCCCTACCATTTGGCGGTATTTCGTCATCACTAAAAGAAATAAAATTATCTGCATTTAGGTTAGTCACCCACCTATCCAGCTTTTCGATAGATATATTGCTTGCCACGTAAGCTTGATTTAACACTTTCAGCAAAGCATTCCGATGTGGTTCTGAATTCAACAGTAGGGATAATACCGAGATTCGGCCAATTGTTTGCTTAACTATTCCACGACGTTATATTCACTATGCTTCATGAACTTCAAGAATTCATGTACTTCCTTTTCATTCACAGGTCTTTTAATTTTTTGCTCGGAAGGAGTCTCAAGTTCAACCTCGGCCTCCTGCATCGGTACCTTTCCTTTCTGCTTCAAGTCATTAGTCTTCTTCATTGGTTCGACCACTTTAGAATAACACCTCTCGCTGCGGGTGAAGTGTCCTACTTCGCCAACATTTTCGGTCATGATTTTGGATTTTTCACCTTTAGTATGATAATGTTGACATCATATTTCCATGGTATTGCCTTGTTATCTTTGTAAGGGAAAGGAGATGGTACTTCAATTATCATCTTTGGTTTCATTTGCTTCTTTTTTGTGTCGTAATAACACTATAAGGGAAACTTGATGATTGATTGTCAGAAGCGCATACGTCTCCCTCATCGACCTCTTTGTTAAAGATCCCAATCTCCTTGTTGTCCATCATGTCTTGAAGTAACTTTCTAAATTCCTCACAAGACTGGATGTCATGCCCTTCAATATCATGGAAGTCATAAAAACATTGACCTTTTATACTTCCTTCTTTAAAAAATCTGTAGGGGTGACAGAACAGCCCCTTTTCAACCATCACCCTCCATATCTTCTGTAAAGGTGTCTTTATTTTAGAAACGCAGCTTTTGGTTCGCCACTTTTCTTCTTTAGTTGCCGCGCTCACATTCGCTTCAGTATGGTTAGGGAGCAGATTTCCAGTTGTATTGCTAGTATCATCAAATCGTAAGATGCCTGCATCAATGAGACCTTGAACCCTCCTTTTAAAGGCCAGACAATTTTTCGTAGAATGTCCCTGGTTTCCGGCGTGGTACATGCAACTGGCATTAGAATCGTACCATTTTGGGTATGGAGGCTTCAGGGGTGCCATATAATGTGGGGATATTAATTGTTTTTCCAACAGTTTTGGGTACAGCTCTCCGTATGACATGGGAATTGGGGTGAACTGGGGTTTTTCAGGATTGGATCTTGTTTGTCTTTGTTCATCTTTAGGTTGGCTTTGAGCTGGCATGGTATTCTGTGGGAACGTAGTGACTGGTCTTTGGTTATTTGTGGCATAGACGGAGTGGGAAGCGTAATGAGGTGGTGTTTGATAGTAAGGGCTTTGGGGAGGATAATAGAAGTTTGGAGGTGGGCGATATCGAGGTCATGACTTGGTTGGATATGGATTAGAAGTATAATGATTCTCAGTTCCCACCATATAGGCTTCTGCCTCTTTTTTCTTTACATGTGCTGCCCTTTTCGAGCTCTCGAAACCTTCCATCCTTCAACTTTTGATGGCATTTTCTATAACTTCCCCAGATATTACAATATCTGCGAAGTCTTTTGTGGTACTTCCTACCAACTTATCATAAAACGGTGCTTTCAAAGTGTTGATGAAGAGGACTGTTATTTCAGTTTTGGTCAATGGGAGTTCTACTTGGGCCGAGATATCCCTCCATCTTTGCGTGTATTGCCTAAAAGTCTCCGTTGGCTTCTTTTCCATTATCTGCAGAGTTAGTCGATCAGGCACCATGTCGGATACATGCTTGTATTGTTCGCAAAATACTGATGCCAAGTCTTTCCATGATCGGATTCTTTCTCTACTAAGTTGATTATACCATCGAAGGGCAGATCCGACTAAGCTGTCCTGGAAACAGTGTATTAACAATTTATCTTCATTCACGTAACCAGTCATCTCCCGGCAAAACATGACAAGATGCGCCTTTGGACATATCGTGCCATCGTATTTTTTGAAATCTGGTACTTTGAATTTCGGAGGTAGAACCATATCGGGCACCAAACTGAGCTCTTTGGCACTCAATGCAGAGAAGGCTTCAGTACCTTCTATCGCTTTGGTCTTTCTTCCAAACTCCTATACTTATCCTGCACATCATGATCATCCATTTTCAACCTAGCTATTTCTGCCGGATCATCCAAATCTGGAATATTGGGATCGACAGGATTAGCTCCGGGGTTCGATACGAATATACCTTGCCCTAGATGAACAGGGGGTACGGGTCGTTACTCCAAGCTTGCAGATTCTCCTCGAGGACATTCTCTTTGCATTATATGTGCATGAGGTGGAGTGAATCCTGGGGGATAGAGTGGATCCTGATCACGAGTAGTTCTTGGCTGAGGCTCCATAATGTCAGGGCTCTGCATAGGTCCTTTTCCTTTAACCAAAGCTGTCATCATCTCCATTATTTTGGCCATCTGATCTCTTTTCTCAAGCGATTCCTCTCAAGATCTTAACATCAAATCTCTTGCTTCCTGTTGTGACTTGGTCAACTGCTCTTACAACTCTCTTTGAGCCCTTTCCATCATTTCAATTCTCTCATTGAACTCGGCTTCCATAATTCTAGCTTTTCGGCGCGTCCTATAAGAATGGCATGATTCCAGACTTGGAGTGTCGCAACTGTGGATTATACGGTTTTAGCCTTAGTGAATGATTATGGTGATATGTACATGCAATGAATGAATAAATGAATGTCAAGTGAATGTTAGTTATGAATGAATGTGCAAGAATTTGGTGTTGATTTCAAGATGGCCCCTACTTAGGCATTTCATTAATCAAAAGAGCCTATTACAAAACGTTTCACTATCTTTGATTCAACAGTTACATAAATTTTCTAGCCACATCGCCTTGTTTCTTTACTCGTTCTAAGAATTCTGATATGCTTGATCTTTGGCTCAGAGGGAATTGGTAGCTGAAAGCTTCGGCTTCATCTGATAATTGCACAACTTGCATAGCTGCCTTGCGAATTTCATTGATCAAAAAGTCGAGTTGTATTTTTTTTCTTGGAGAGCTCTTTCATAAGTGCGAGTGTCTCTGTCGTACTAATCATTCTTTTCTTCTAGAGCTTTTAGAAGAGTATCTAATTGTTGCTGAGAGATTGCAGCATATTTTCTAGATCTCGTATTTTCCTTCTTAGCTCTTGACGTTTGAACTGACTAGTCACAAATTTTGCAGTCACCGTTTCATACTCAGCATTCTTTTTTCTTAATTCTATCATAGCATAAGCAGCTTTTTCCTCTTCTTTCTTTGCTTTCCCTTTCTAGAATTCCATCTCTCCTTTGATGTTGCTAATTTCTTCCTTCTATTCTGCTGACGATTTGCCCAACCCACTATTTTTTATAGTGTTTCTTAATTTCTTATTTTCCAAATGAAGGTCCCTTAAGTCGTTTCTCATGATCTCAGCTTCTCTTTGGATTTTCATGGTTTGGGACTTTTCAATCTGAACATCGATCTTTAGCTGGTAGTTTTTCTCTTGAAGAGAACTAATATCCCGTAACAGCTTGGCCTTTTCACGTTCGAATTTATGTCTCGCTACTTCCAGCTCGGATGGCATTTCTTCTGAGAAAGGATTCCGAAAAGTGTAACTCGTCGATGAGACTTGTTGACTATTCACTCATCGTTTTCTCCATATGTCATAATCTTGAGTGACGGTATCAGCGTAGAGAGCTAACTCCATTAGGTGAATTTCCTTCAAGACTTTGCAGTATCCCAGACTCTTTTCATGTAACCTTCACCTGTAAAGCAAACTCTGACTGTGCCAACCCTCCAGTGGCGGGTATGAATTGTCGTGAAGCAAACTGCCTTTGAACCATTAACGGAGCATATCCAATTCCTCCCCATAGTCCTAGTAAAGGCACCCAATCTTGGCTTCCACAATTGTATAATAGAACTGAAAGACGGATCCATGGTGCTCTCCAGGTTATATTTTCTGTACGAAGGTTCTGAAAAACTAAAACCCAATGCTGTTCGGTGACATCTTTTGGCCAATCTTTCTCAAGGTAAGCTTTTAATGGGGCGAATGTTTTTGAAAACATGTGGAAAGGTATGCGCTCCACTTTCCAGAAATGGCTTAGAGTCCAGACATTAAGTAACTGTGCGCATCCGATAAAATGTCCTTCCCCTTTCCTCCTACAACAACTCAGAGATCTAAAAGTCTCAACCAAGATAGTTGGGACGGGGTTGATCCCTTGCCCCAACCTTTCGAAGAAATCCACTACCGCGACTTCTATATGCCCCAAGACCTTTGGGAAGACGATCAATCCGTAAATGGCCAAAGCAAACAGATCCATTCTCTTCGCAATATCTGGATGGTTTTGAATTAAGTCTCGCAGAGAAAACCATGGAACACAACTAACTTCATTCTTTTTCTTTATCTATTTTTCAGCCCATATATCGGTCATTCCGGTCAACCTCACTAGCTTTTTCTTAAAGGTCATTGGTTTAGGCTCTTTCACATATATCTTGTTGAATTGTACATTGTCAACACGAAGCAAAACAGCATATTCTTCTATGGTCGGGGTCATATCTTCCTGATTGAAAGTCAAGCACTGGTAAACTGAGTCCCAGAATCAAACCATGGCTTGAATCAACTGTTCGTCTACATTGATGGCGATCAAGTGAGCTATATCCCCGTATTTTTCAGTGAAGGTGCCCCTAGTATCTGAGTCCCACTATTTCCAAATTTGAGTCAAATCTTCGAGGTTATTCTGACGAGCATTCGAAGTTACATGCTCGGGAAGATTAAAGATACATCCTTCCGTTAGACTGTCCCCTTTTACTTTCTGAATTTTCAAAGACCAATCTCGAACCATGACATTTTTCTCGATCACTTGTGTAATTGACTCCTCCACCAGAAACTCGTTTTTGGCAACCAATCTCTAATCAACACCTTCGTAATCAAGATGCCTATGATGCATGATGCAAAATAAAAACAAAGACAAATACCTTGGTTAGTACAACAAATATGAACAGAGGAAAATTATAGAAAATCCAAATAAAAAGTGTAAATGTCAAAGAAATAAAAAGTAAGAGGCGTTTCTCCCATGTACTTATTTTGGTGACTATTAACAGACAGAGGTTCGGTATGGCTCTAGTTAGGTGGCTTGTACGGTTCACTATATGCGGTTTCGGTTCTAGACAGGTACTCGAATTGTTTGTACTATCATCTACTAAGACTAGTACGAAGCCTCGGTCGTAGCCCATCACCAGCTCACGAGTTCAATTCGAGGGATTACATTTACTTATGCCTATGCGGAGGGACAAGTTAACTCACGAAAGCATAAGTTGTATGTAACCCGAAAGTATTCACTAGCCTGTGCGGAGGGACGAGTTAACTCACGAAGGCATAGCGTTTACTTCCACTTAAGCGGACGGAGCCCGGGTAGAGAGCTCATGTTATGCAAAAATGCAAGTGCGCGGTGTGTGGGGAGAAACTCACAAACTTTTACATTTTATTTAAAAACTAAACTAAAAACTAAAACCATAAAAACTTAAAACTAAAAAATAACGAGATAAAATAAGTTAGAAGAATATTTACAACATGATGCAAATGCATGACTTTTCAAGAACAAAATTTAAGAGTCACGACTAAATATTAATTTGAACAAGGAATTTTGAAAATTTTGACAACACGTGTTTAATTCTAGATTCGACCCTCAAAATTAATATCCCCAGTGGGGTCGCCAGCTGTAGCGACGTAAAATTTTTTTTTGCTTTCGGTCGCTAATTGAGGCGATTAAAAAAATTTGAAAATGGAATTTCGATTTTAAAGAAAGAGGGAGTCGCCACCGATCTTTTTCTAGGTGTGATCGGACACCTAATAAATCATCTTTTCTAGAAAAGAAAATTTATTCTTGAACAAAAATGAAGGCCGAATTTAGGTCTACGTCAAAAGCCAGAGAAAAAATGGGGTTTGGGAGTCGGTTACGTGCGAAGAAAGTATTAGCACCCTCGCGACGCCCAAAATTGGTATCTTTATTAAACATGTGTTGTCTTGATTTTCGAAAATACGAATTCAATGTAACATTTAATCATGATCCGATCAAAACATGAGAATTTTTATAATAATTTTTTTGGTTTCTTTTGAGAAGGATGTTCCGTTTTTAACATGAGCTGATTAATATTCACCCAACATAACGATGAAATCGACGACTTAATGTTAAATCGGTGCGTTGCCTTATTTGTTGAAATTAATTAAAAAGTATGAGTAAAACATTATTATAATAAGAATTCATAAATAATGCAAACAATGATGCAATTAATAATAAAAATATTAAAAAGCGAGAATATTAAAACAACAATAACAATATTTACAAGAAAATAAAAATAATGTACTACTAATATAATAAGAAAAATAATGTATTTATAATAATAATAGAAAATAACGATATATACATAAAATATATATACATATATATATATGTATATACATGTTAATAATGATGAAAAGAATAATAATTATACTAATAATAGTGGTAACGGTGATGATCAAGGAGTAATAAAGTAAGTATAAGTATGTACAAAAGATATATGTATACATAATAATATTAAAATAAAATAATAAGCAACAATAGTGAAAATAATAAGTATGAATATAATGATATATATAAAATAATATGATATATAAAAGTATATCATATACACGTATAATAAAATATATACTAATATTAATAATAAATATAATAGGGGTAAAAATAGATATAATAATAACATGTACATAATACGGTATTAAAAAATATATATATAATATATAAAATATATAATATTTTAAAAATAATATACATAATATAAGAGTATTTAAAATAATAAATAAAAAATTATGAAGAAACAAGTAAAAATAATATACATAATAATATAGTAAGAAATTAATCTATTTATAATAAGTACTTAAAACATCTATATGTATATACGTATAATAATGATAAAATAATAATAATAATGAAAATAATAAATATAATAATGAAACGATAATACTATATAAAAAGTATATATGTACATATATAATAAAATATATACTAATATTAATAATAAATATAATATTATAATACTAATAATAACAATATGAAATTAAAGTAACTAAAAATAATACCATATATAAATATATATACGCATGCATGTATAATGAAAACATACACCAATATATAAAAAAATAATATTAATAATATTTAATAAAGAAACAAAAATAAATAAGAAAGGACTAAAATTGAACTAATAACAAAGTTTTGGGGCAAATTTAAAAGGAAATAAAGGGGAAAGGACTAAATTGCATGCTCAAACAAATAAGAGGGACTAGATCGGGCAATAAACCATTCGGTCTAAAACTCACAGCAGTAGAGGGACCAAAATGAAACAAAAACAAAATTTTTGGGTAAAATTAAAAATACGAAAAAATTGAATTATAAAGCTATAAAAAAGCGGAAGGGCTAAAAGTGCAATTAGCCCTTCCGTCAAAAACACGCGGATCCTAAGCTGGTATGGGTCAGGTAGAATCGGGTCACATCAAAACGACGTCGTTTTGGGGTTTAATGGCCAACCCCAAAACGACGTCGTTTTGGGGGCTATAAAAGGCCCTTTTTCTTCAAAAAAAATTCATTTTTATACTTGAAAGGAAAAAAAAAAAGAGAGAGAAGGAGAGGGTGGATGATTTCCGGCCACAAGGTCGGTCACTATCCGGTCGTCGGACCGTCGTACGGTGGTCGAAAAATTGAAAAAATGTATTTATTTATTTTTTTGTATTTTTTTAGTTTAATAATATGTATATTTTATATGTATATTAATAGAAAAATAAAAAAAATATATGTATGTGTATGTATGCGAAAAATCAAAAAAGATGAAATAAAAAAAAAAAAAGTACCCTTTAGCCCGTTGTTTTTTCCTTCTTCGAATGCTTGCTACTATTTTTGTATTTTTTTGGGACTGTTTTTTTGTTGTTTGAGTATATGATTTTTTTTATTTTATGAATTTGCCGAATCCCATTTACAATCTTCGATTTGGCTTTTATAGCCATATTACAAATTATTTTCTTCTTTCTCTCTGTCTTTTCTTGTTTTAATGCTTTGCAGGTGCTAAGGTGATGCTTGGGCGGTGGATTTGACCCGAGTTGGTGGCCGGTGCACAGGAGGTGTCAGGGGCAAGTGGGGAGGTTCGATGGCTGGCAGCTTTAGGGGGGCTAGGGTTTCTTGTTGTTTGTTTTGTTTTTTCTGATGTTGGGCTAGGTCTAGGTTTAGTTAGGTGTTGGGCTGGTGGTATTTGGGCTAGGTTTAGTTATTGTAATTGTGAGTCAAAATTGGCCTGTAACATAGTCCAATTAATTTTATTAATATAATATTTTATATTGTTTTAGATAATCTTAAATAAGAATTAATTAGGATAAATTAAATATTTCATTATTTTAACAATAATTTATTTTATTTTTTAATAAAATAAATTTTAACTAAATATTTTTTACTTAAAGTAGTCATTAACCAACTTGTTTATTCAACACTTATGTTGAAATTTTTTATTAAACAGAAAAGATTTAAAATGTTCTATATTAAAATATTTTTAATTAATGAAATAAAAGTATAGATAAATCCAATATTTTTCAAATTGAATTAAAATCAAACTGATTAAACCTTTGGTCACCAGTTCAATCGACCAGCTTAATTATAAAAATTAATTATATTCTTTTTCAACTATTAATATGGTAAATTGAGTGCAATTTTCAAATTATTTGATCTCAATTAGGGGTGAGCATTCGGTCAAATTGAATTAAAAAATTTCGAGTTAATCAAGTTGACAAATCCTATTTTATCATCCTATCTCGATTTTAAATTTTCTCGAATCAAGTCGAGTGAGATAGAATTCGAATAGAATATATTTGTTCAAGTTAAATTAAAAAAATTACTTTGGGTCCTTGTAGCCACTATCACCCACTGTAATTAAATTTGCCTACAGTAATTAAATTTGTTATTAACTTTCATATCTCATAGTTTATTCATTAATCTTTTATATACGGATTAGCTTATTTGCTTCAATTATCTTCTTATTATTATCTGCATATATTTTGAAATTAAAAAATAGGCTTAAGGGTATAAAAAGTCCTCCAACTTTTTCTAAAAAAGTAATTAAGCCCCTACTCTTTTTTTTTCACTCAATTGGGTAATTAAATTTTCAAAATGCATCAAAAAGGCCTCAAACTTTTTCAAAAAAAAAGCAATTAAGCCTCTACTCTTTTTTTTTTTACACTCAATTGGATACTTGAATTTTCAAAATGCATAAAAAATGCCTCAAATTTAAACAAAAAAAAATTTAAGTCCCTACTTTTTTTTTTCACTAAATTGGATACTTGAATTGCCAAAATGCATCAAAAATATCATTTGACCATTAACTTTAATGGTTATAGTTGACCATTAAAGTTAATTGTCCCAAATTTTTTCAGTTAAAGCCACCACATATCGCAACCACGACGTGACATGTGGCAAAAATATAAAAATAAAAATTAATAAAAGTCATAAGAATTATTAAATTTTAATAAAATTATAAAAATTTGTAAACATTTATAAAAAGCGTAAAAATTATAAAATACATAGAAATACATAAAATTTTATAAAGTCGTAAGAAAATTATAAAAATGTAAAAAAATATAAAATTAAGTAAAAAAATTATAAAATTTATCATACCAAAATAAGCATTTTATAATTTTTTTATAACTTTTATTTTTTTTATTTTTATTATCATTTTTCACAACATGCCACGCTGTGTTGCGACACGTAATGGTTTTAATTGGAAAAAAAAATTGGGGGTCGTTAACTTTAACGACCAACGGTTAAAATTAATGGTTAAATGGTCTTTTTGATGCATTTTATAAAATTTGATTTTTAATAAATGTTAAATATTTTTTATATTTTATTAAAATTTAATTTTTTATAACTTTCATTTATTTTTATTTATTTTATATTTTTTGCCACATGTCATGCTGTGGTTGTGACACGATATGACTTTAACTGAAAAAAATTAGGAGCAGTTAACTTTAACAATCAATTGTTAAAGTTAACGGTCGAAGGAGCTTTTTGATTCATTTTGACAGTTTAAGTACCCAATTAGGTGTTAAAAAAAAAGCAGGGGCTTAATTACTTTTTGTAAAAAAGTTTGATGGCCTTTTTGATGTATTTTAAAAGTTCAAGTATCCAATTGAGTGCAAAAAAAAGTAAGGGCTTAATTGTTTTTTTCGAAAAAGTTTGAGGGCTTATTTTTTTTATGTATTTTGAAAGTTCAAGTGCATAATTGAGTGAAAAAAAAAAGGACTTAATTGCTTTTTTTGAAAAATTTGTTCACTGTAATCAAATTTGTTATTAACTTTCATCCCTTCATAATTTATTTATTAATATTTTATATCTGAGTTAGTTTTTTTGCTTGCTTAGTTGCTTTAACCGTTTTCTTATTCTTGTCACTATGTATTTTGCAATTAAAAATATATTAAATGTAACAAATTGTGATTATTTAATAAAAGTTATTTTAAAAATAAAATATGAAATTGATACCAATAGAAAATTTTAATACGAATATTTATGGAATCGTCAATAATTCAATTTTAACAGAAATTGATAAAGATTCAACATAATTAAATAATTCAATAATACAAATAGTACAAAATGTGAAATTAATTCAATAATATAAATAGTAGATATAAATTCAAAAAAAATTAGGGTTTAAGGAAAATAAAAGTTTTAAGGAAAAGCAAAATGACAAAAGTTTTGGGGGTTCGAGGGAAGTAATTTTTTGGGGAAAAGTAATAGGGTTTGAAGGGAGAGATTAGGAGGAAGAGAAGTAAGATGGTTTGATATTTAGTTTATTCGAATTCGAAAATTTAATTTAATTTGAATTTAAAATTTAAAAAAAATTGAGTTGATTTGATTAACTCGCTTCGAATAATTCAAAATTTAAATTCTTTTAATCGAATCAAATTTTGTTCAGCCTTAATCTTAACTATTGAAGTACTTTTATTAGAATACTTTACTACTTTTAGCCTTTCAAAACAGCTTTTTGTATTTTAAAATCAAGACTACTGTAAATACATTTTGTTTTTCAAGTTAAGTATTTATAATTTTCAAAATTAAGAATTTATTTTTATACTTGTATTTTTAATAATATTATCTATTTTATTTTTAAAATTCAGGTTTAATCATTAACACGTAATTATTTACTTTTTTGTTAAATTTATTGTTGTGATATTTTGAAATAAAAAAAAAAAAGCTATTACTCAGTAGTAGAGGTGTGCATGGGCTGGGCTACCCGGCCTAGCCCGAAGGCCCGCCCGAAAAATGGGAGGTTCGGGTAAAAATATAGGCCCGAAATATGGGTTTGGGCAAAAAAATGAGGCCCGTTTAGAAAATGGGCCGGGCTCGGGTAAAATTTTTTTTGCCTGGGTCCAGCCTGGCCCGAATTATATACTAAATATACATATTTTTTATTTTTAATCATATTTACATTTTATCTTTAATTTTATATAATAACTTTTTATTATATTTTCAACTTGTATTGTTTTAAGAATTGTTTTAATATATTTTTATTTGTTTCTTGTTTTAATATTTATTTTAAATGTATTTGATGATTTAATATATTTTAAAATTTTTTATTTAATGAAATAAGTTAAAAAAATTAATATGGGCCGGGCCGGGCGGGCTCAGGCTTAATAATTTTATTTCGGGCCTGGCTTGAACAAATTTTTAGGCCCATATTTCGGGCCAGCCCGGGTCCGGGGCTAGGAAACGGGCCTAAAATTTTGTGTGGGACCCGGCCCAAACCCGGCCCGGCCCGGCCCATGCACACCTCTACTCAGTAGTCATATAATAAAAAAATGATGTTGTAATTAAAATTTTAACAAAAAAATTAACAGCATTAACAATTGGACCTGAATTTTAAAATATGAAAAGTAAAAAATTAAATTCTAAAAATAAAAATATTAAAACTAAATTCCAAATTTTTAAAAAGTATGGGGATTATAGGCATATTTTAACCTATTTTAAAATCTTTGCTGCAGTAGAAACAAAACCATGAGCTTATACGTGGTTGACATGCAGCACCTCAAGCAAGTAATTTAAAATTTTATGCTTAAATAATTCAAGTGAATAGAAAATACTTAAAATTTTCCTCCTCCTTTTTTTTACTTCTTAATTTGTATATGTTGATTTTTGAGATAACTTTTAGAATAATTTAAAAGTTTTATTCAATATATTTTGGTTCTTAAGATAAGATAACCTTTTAAAGTAATTTAAAAATATAATTAATAAAAATAAAAATATCAAAATTAAGAGATAAACGGGTGAAAATTTTCTAATAAAATAAAAACCGGTTCTGTATTACTCCTAAATTTCGGTTTCTAAAAAGGAAAAAGTATTTTAAAGTGAATTAAGTATTTAGAGAAAAGTATTAATAGTGAAATTTTAGTAAAAATTAAATTAAAAATTTGTGAAAGATGGTTTAAATGTGTAAGTTTATTATTCTAGAAAAATGGGCAAAATTTTAATAAATATTTTTTATGTGGAGTTGGAAAATTTAGATAGAGATTAAATTGAATAAAGTAGAAACGCATACATGGACTAAAGTGTAATTTTCTATTTTTAGGAGAGACCTAAATTTAATTTTTTATATTTAATTGATATTTAGAGACATAATGATGGATTAAAATCCCATAGCTTATGAGGTGGAAAATTTATGGAAATTAAAATTGAAAAGTGTTGAAATATGATTAGATAATGGAATAAATGCACTAAACTGAAAAAAAAGGAAAAAAAGGGGGAGGGAAAAAAGCAAGAAAGAGAGAAAAAATAAAATCTTCCATGCATTTTTCTTGAGTTTTTTTTCTTCTTAAAATCATAGTTTAATTTCATATCCTAGAGTGCTATAGAAATATTTTTAATCAAGAAAACAACTTAGATGAAGATGAAAGTGAAGTGATGATATGTGCTAAAAGAAATACATTTTAACCTCATTTCTTAATGTATTTTTTGGTGATTATTTGATATTAATTGTAAATTTTATACTTCTAATCATTTAAATGCTTAATAGAGTACTTGGGAGCAACATGAGTGAAAACTGGAGCGTCGGAGCAAGTTGCAGGAGCCACACAAGCTGAAACATTTCATATGATACCACAACCGTGTGACTGACACAAGCGTGTGGTAGACTGTGTCAATTTCACGGAATTGCATACTGAATAGCAGAAAATCACGATTTTAAATTTTTTAGGTATTCCAAGACATATATATGACAAAAATAAGAAGATAGGAGTGAATCGTTAGAAAATATTCAAGAAAATAACTCGAAAAATACCATTGAAGTCCACTTGGAAGCAAATTTCTTTCAAGATTAAAGATTCCCAATTAATTTCTTAGGAAGTTATTAAAAGTTTCTTTATTTCTTCCGATTGTACTATATATGGAATGTTGTATTTTCAAACATGAATTAATTTACTCTATGATGGATTCCATCGTTTGATTTTTATTTTACGCAATAAATTTTAGTTTCTTGTTCTTAATTATGTGTGTTTAATTATTGGTTTGATATTTTAGATTATTAATTTATATTTGATGTGCTTAAATTGATAGTTGAATAGATCATTTTTAAGAGTAGATCTTACATAGTTGAGTGGAGTTACACGTAATCCTAAAAATAAGATGACATAAATCTACTGAATTAGAATCAAATCTAAGATGACATAATTATAGCATGAGTTAATGCAATAATAAGGGTTTTAATTATAAAGAAATTTCAATTAATTAATCTAGAGTCAGTTACTTTTATGATCGAAAGAGATATTAACATAATTTAAGGATTTCTACGGATTAATGTGCTAAGTAAAGAAATTGAGTAATTTAGAGTGGTAGTGACAAGTGAAATCTAGGTGGATTCTTCCCTAGGTATTATTTCACTTCTTGGTTATTATTCGATTATTTTCGTGATTTGTTCTTTGTTGTATTCGTTAATTAATAAAATTAGTTAATTTTAGTTTTAATCAATCATTCGAATTATTCAGTTAAATAATAGAAAGACAGCAATTATTAGTACTTTTAGTCTTTGTGGGACCTATATCTTTATTCACCGTAACTATACTATTAATTGATAAGTGCACTTGACTTAGTTAGATTTTTAGTTAATTTTGTGACACATCAAGTTTTTGGCTTCATTACTGAAGATTAAAATATTAGAAAAACTTTATTTTTATTAATTTATAAATTTTTATTTTAATTTCAATATTTTTGTTTTAAATTTAATTGTTACCTTCTAATTTTTATTTTATTTGATTCTTATAGGTTCTTTTGATTTATTACTAGAAGCAACTCATTAGAACCATTAATTTTTTATAATGAGATAAAAAAAATTGCTCGTAAAAATCAGACAAAGGTTAAGAAAGAGATTAAGGTCAACAGATTTTAATAGACGATCAAGAGCAAAAAGGCATTACTGTGGAGATGGATAATAATCCTGGTAATCAACAATTTCCTCTATGTCATGCTTCTCAGACTATGTATGACTACTAAACCTACTCTAATTGAAGCTGAATCGAGTATTGTCAGACTAACTATTGCAGTAAATTTTTTTAAGATTAAGCTGAACACAAGTTTGATGGTGCAACAGTATGTTCAATTTGATGGGTTGCAAGAAGAAGATTTGAATGGGTTTTGTTTTTCCCTTTCCCCCTATGCTGTATTAGGAAGCTGCTTTACATCAATAGATGTATGTAATGCATGTATGTATGTATTTTAGAGGAAAACAAATACAAGTGAAAAACTTAATGATCTATAAATCAAAATAAGCAAATTGAAGGTTTTCAGTTAGTAATCATAGAAACTATGCCTTCGAGGTATACATGCGTCGTACTCGAATCTCCTGACACCACAGGAATAACCTTTCCTGAACCTGGTATCATGTTTCCTTTTTACTTGTACCTCGACAGAAAAGAGAGAAGAAACAGGTCTGTGATCAGAAAATCTTGTTTCTCCACGAATATAAGATAATTGCTCGATGCCAGAACCGCGCCATAGTATCCTATCACACCTGAAGAAACATATCAAGTTTATCCAAGGAATCCATGTATTTCCATTTAGCATTGTGATGTAAGAAGATGAAAATACCATGCAGGCGTTCGGCGTTTCTTCTTGGATTTGCCATTTTCTCCGGCGTATGAATCCGAATTTTGTGAATACTTGTAAGTAGGAGCAAAGAGTATCCGTCCCTCTTTGAAACCATCGAATACTCTCCCAGCTTCTCTCTCCATATTTAACTGCACTTAATGGAAAAGAACCGGTCAGTGGAGTTAACATCTTGAAAGTCGAAAGGAACTTAACAGTTCACTGTTATAATCCAGACATCATTTTCAAGGAAGCTAACATCTTGACAATGACTGGCCGACTTTTTGACTTTTTGTAGTTTCTTAAAGCAAAAGCAACTTGTTATTGACCTGTGCTCATGTTCATGCAAAGGGCTGACATTGTTATCTCAATTTTGTATGCAAATTTCTGATATTACTGTCTGTTGATCTTTAGAAGTAGAAAGTGATAAACCTGATCTTTCTCCAGAAGGGTGTCCCAGTTATTATCCTCCAACAGGCTCTTGGTTGTTTCATAGCTTAACGCTACCCGATAATTCAAATCCCCGAGCCATATTACTCGGCTGCAATATTCACAATTTCTAAATCAATGACATAGCAACATTTTCTTTTAAATAAAAAGGGTCAATGTTGTGTAGAAATGGTTATATCAAAGCAAACATACTCATGCTCAATAATTTTCTCTGGGGCTAAATGATTCGGAGTTTTGCAAATGATGGGAAACTGTATGCCTTTGAGGATCTCAGAAACATCAGCATTCCTCTTGATCTCATCGCCTTCTTTCTCACCGGAAGCTAAGTGACTGCACACGAAGCAAAAGCTCGTTTGGTGCAACGATATGCTTACCGCTATACATCCCTGCAAAACTGTGGTATTAATTCTCAAAACAAAATATTGCCAATCAGGTTTCCTGAAATGCAATCATTGATTAAAGCAACATTAATATGCTAACCTTGTTACCAAGGCGTTTCATTATTCCTCTTCCTACAGAGCATACTCTGACATGAGCAATGTACGGTACCAACTCCTTTCGAGCCCACACCGACAGGAACAGTCCAACCATCTGTTTGCTCGCTATAAGGCGGTAATTCATCTCCTCAATTGAACAAAGTGGGAACATATCAGAGAGCGAAACCAACTCACCGATATTATATCTCGAACCAAGGTCTAGTTCATTTGCTAAATCTTGAACCGTCTTTTTCCTTCGATTCTCCCCACTTGTGGAATCAGTAGGACAGTTGCAAGTCTTGAGAAGGCTACTCCCAGCCCTGAAATTCTTATTCAGGACTTTGAGCACAGGTTTGTCAAAAATATGAGCATTGGTCGGAGATTTCGACTCCTTGGAGACATTAGTATTGAAGTTTTTCAAATCATTGCCAGAGTCCGGAGTCGAATTACTAGAACTGTGATGTGGCTTGTTAAGTGCTTGGTTTATAAGGGCCAACCATTTTGCAGCAGGCTCATTGTCTTCACTTACTAGAATGTTTCCAGCATTGAGTGGAACAATTTCCTGAAACCTGGGAAATCAATATTCTAAGTAAAACATGCTTCAAAACAACTCATTACAGAAGCCAGAAAGATACATGAATTTGGAAACAAAGTCGAAAAAACTCATGACGAGTTAACACTTTCGTTCTTATCATCTTGCTAAAGCTATCTCCAGGTTAATTGAGCTTAAGCTATCGTGTTCGTGTGATAGTAACCAATGCTTAAACAGACCAGAAACTTAAGAATAAAAAATAACACAATCCTGAGTCAACCATACCCACAAACATATATATCTGCAGAGTGCTCCATTAGCAAGAAATCTTCCAAGTTCATGTCACTGTTGGGTGTCCTCCCTCCCACATTCCAGGTTGCAACAAATATCCTGCAAGCTCAACAATGACATTTTCCTGCTGTAAGAAATAACATAGGCCTCATCAGATGCACCAAAAACAATTTCAAACCACAACACGGAATCCATACCGGAAATCTCGAATTTCAGTCATTGATGCCATGGAACACTCGAAATTCGAGAGATTCAGCCCTTCGAGCAGCCCACCACTTTCCTTTCTTTCTGAGAGTAGACAAGAATTAGCAACAGGATGTTCACTTTTTTTGTTTTCACTCTCCCAATTTTGGATTCTAATACCAACAAATTTGTCAATGATAAAGGCCATGAGGTCAACATCAGAACTGAAACTTACACTGGTTCATTTAGATCTTCCCACATGTAAGTAACTAATATCTGGCTTATAAATCAAACATTTTCCTGTTAGGTAAGCTACCAAAATTTTACACTTGATAAGAACAACTTAAGTCTCTTTTGATGATGGGATACCTTGCTTTATACATATAATAAATGAAAGTTGTCATGCACTATTATTATTTTCATTATCTATGTTGTTTATTTCTCTTAATGCACTCATGTCCGACACATTTTCAAACAATATAACCTTCACAAACTCTCCAAATACATGAAAAGAAAAAAACATAAAACCAAATGAATATACCCACGCTAATCACACAAACACGTATATATCAACATTTTCATAACCACATACTGAAAGGAAAATAGGGTTCATTGCACCTAATACACTAACCATACCCATGAAACTCCTCCTTATGTAAGAAGAGGCTTCTAAAAGGTCCTTGTTCCTTGATGCAATCTTCTTCTCCAAATCTATCAAACATATCCCACAAACGACTTAAGAAAAAAAAACCAAAGGAAAATTAATAAAGTATTTTGAATTAATAGTCAGATAAGGGCTGATACCAGCAGAAATTGTATCACACTCTGATGATGCAAAATCATCGTCTGAGCCTCCTCTACCTCGTCTCTTAGAAGAAAAAATCTTTGGAATATTGAACTTGATGCCCAGCAAAATCAAACAAATCAAATCAAATAAAAATCAAACAAAATATGGGAACAATTGTTTTCCCAGGATCAAAGATCAAGTACCTTCTTTTTCTTGTCATTCTTAACGGAGTTGTCAGGAGAGGTGGCACCGCTACGATCATCCCCAAGTTGGCTTTCATTCATTAGGTTACTTATAAATTAAGTAAGAAAATAAATGTCAAAAATTTTCCCCAATGTACTCTTAAATTAAACTGTCAAAATGACAATGATTCATAACAAAAACACAAAAACAAAATCTGGGTCTTCGAGTTTAATTCAAAACAAAAACTGGGTGTTTGAGTTTAAAATTTTTTTTTTCATATGATTTTCTTTAATTTTTGTTTTAGGAAACATAATGGAATGAAAACATTTTTGTGATGTGTTTCAAAAGGATGAGACATAAGCGCCAATTGTTTCGGAGAGTATAAGACTTATTATAAGAGGGTAAGCAAAGAAACCGTTGAGTTGCAGTTAAAAAAAAAAAAAAGAAAAAAAAATGTGTATATCTTTTGCTATATAACATTTGCTTTGTCTACGTAAATTCATAACACATCATCTTTAATTTTATCCATTCGATTCCCTTTTAATCTCTATATTTTAAAATAGTTCTAATTATAAATTATTTCTTTTAACTTTAAAAGTTACAAAATAGTCATTTAATTATTTGAAAGTTTTCATTTAAGTCATTCAACTATTTGAAAGCTTTTATTTAAGTTTTTTTCTTTTTAAAGTTCGGCCAGTAAACTTCAAATAATGATTTGACGATTGATATGATAGATCAATACTCATTGAGGAGTAGAAGAATATACCTTAGATTCAAGTCGATTTGATGGTCGGTGTTGGAGATTAGAGAATAAAGATGTTTAAATTTTGGTTTGCAAATTCGTAACATTCAAAGTTGTTTTATGAAAAAAATAAACTTAATTGCAGAAGAGAACGAGAATGAGAGCTTTCTTTTGGTACAAATAGTGTGAACAGAGAAAGTCATATAACAACGGTTTTAACAGCTTAATGACTTAAATAAAAACTTTCAAATAGTTCAGTGATCATTTTATAATATTTTAAAGTTAAATAACCAAAACAAAAACTTACTAATAGTTTAGTAACCTCAAATGTAATTTACCCTATTAAATTTCCTACATCAATTTCCAAGAATAAAATGATTAAACTTAAAAGACATTGATGAAAGCCTAGGTTTTAGTATAGTTAGTATAATGGGTGAGGTCCCATAACTTCAACGTTTGGGTTTGAATTCCATTATTTGTAATAATGATATATGGATTTTATTCGAGTTAATTCGGATTTTGTTTGGCTCTTTATCTATTGTATATTATATTGATTCTATATTATAATTAGTCAGACATAGAGAAGACAAAATTTGAACCGTTTCATAGATTTTGAATCGATTTGCTTCATATGAAGTAGTTTTTTTTTTTTCTGAAAAGTGGTTATAGGGTGGGGAGGATTTTTTTTCTTTTAGATTGCGGGTATGGAGCGGTTATAGTAATTGCTTGTTCCGCCTCGTCTTGCTTCACTATATAAAATTTTCATTTAATCTTGTATATATATAATTATTAAAAGAGTAAAAATGTAATAATGTATTATAAAATATTCATATATTTTATGTTTAAATTTTTCTAAAAATTATGTTCAAATATTTACTTGACTCTACAAATATTAAAAATAAGTAGCAAAAATTAAATTGAAATGGAGTAGGGTGAAGCGGGGATGGATGCATCCAACATTCATGGAGGTGGTAGTGAATTTCAAGATTATACATTAATAGTGGAACGAGGAGTGGAGCAAAGCGTGCCAATTATTGAATTTTATTATATACACTTTATTACTTCCATCAATAGCATATAATGACAACTGATAATTTTATTGATTGAGTTTGTGTCACAAGTTAACAACAAACCAACGTAAGATCGATGACAACATCATGATAAACTAAACAATTGTAGTACATTTAGCATTTTTAATCTGATGTATTTACATGTTTAAATTTCATTTTATTTACAATTGAATCTAATTTTTTTATTTATTGTACATATTGCATGTGTTATTATTAATTCGTTTTAAACTACGTTTCATTATTTATTTTGTATGTTGTTTTGAAACACACCACTGTGTATCCCGACATTAACAAAGTTAACATTTGTTAAATTTTCCAATCAATTCTTAGATGATTTGATAAAGAACGCAAATTTAAGTATTAAAAGAGACAAAAATAAATAAATAACTAAAATAATTTTTCTATAAAATTAAAAGGTCAAATAAATTATTATACCATTACAATGAATTCTCGTATTTTATAAAAGTTTCCAAATAAATTCTAAAAAGAAAAAGAAATTAAAATTAAAATTAAAAACATTTAGATATGAGTTATGAGTTAATCCAAGAAAAGAACAATCAACTTAAAATTCAAATTCTTTAACTATACTTTTATTTTATAAAAGTGATTATTGGTAAAATATAATTATTTCTCAAATATCAAATTTATTTGTATTACTTCTCCCTTTCATAATGTAATATTTATTTTGTTGGAAACTAGGCACTCTACTTCCATTGTCTTAAAATATTCACATAAATTATTAAAACTACAACTAAAATAATTTTAGCCTCTTATTAAGATTATTTAATTTGAATATTAAATATTTATTTTCTTGAACGAAAAATTTAACCGATTATTTCATTCAAATAATTTCAAATATATATAAAAGATGAAATAATTCGAATATTCAAATAATTTATTTTGATCTAATGAATATTTTCATTTTAAAAATTCTTATTATAATTGTCACCCATAATTATTTTGCAAAAAGTAATCACAAATATATATATTAAAAATACATTAATTAGAGTTCGAGAGTTTATATGTAATTAAATCTAAAATCTTTTAATCAAAATTCAGGTTGAGAATGGCTGCTGCGGCAAACCCTAAAGAAGCTGTGTGCGTGACCGGAGCTAATGGATTTATAGGGTCATGGCTGGTCCGCACCCTCCTTGAAGACGGCTATACCCGGGTCCACGCAGCGATTTACCCAGGCTCAGACCCCAACCATCTGTTGTCTCTCCCCGGCGCCACTTCCCGAGGCGTGGTGCTGCAGGTGTACGAGGCCGACGTCTTGGACTACCCAGCCGTCCTCAAAGCGGTGGAGGGCTGCCAGGGTGTATTCCACGTGGCCTCTCCTTGCAGTCTGGAAGATCCCAAAGACCCAGACAAGGAACTGGTGAGACCAGCGGTGCAGGGCACACTCAACGTACTCGAAGCCGCTAGATCAGCCAAGGTCAGACGGGTGGTGCTGACTTCCTCTATATCAGCCATGGTTCCAAACCCCAATTGGGACCCTAAAACCCAAGGACCCTTCAACGAATCATCCTGGACAGACCTGGAATACTGCAAGGCACGACATAAATGGTATCCAGTGTCAAAGACCCTAGCTGAGAAAGCGGCATGGGAATATGCAGAGAAACATGGACTTGATGTAGTGGCTATAAATCCAGCAACATGTTTAGGTCCTATGTTGCAACCCAACTTGAATGCAAGTTGCGCGGTGCTGCTACAATTGTTACAAGGCTCTAAAGATACCCAGGAGTACCACTGGTTAGGGGCAGTCCATGTTAAAGATGTTGCCAAAGCACAGATATTATTGTTCCAGTCACCTGTTGCTTCTGGTAGATATCTTTGCACTAATGGTATCTATCAGTTCTCTCAGTTTGCTCAAACTGTGTCCAAACTTTTCCCTCATTATCCTGTCCACAGGTTTTGTTTTATTTTGTTTTGTTTTCCCTCTTTAATTCTTTTTTACCTGTAATAGTGTTTTTTGCTAGTGTAGTAGTGCAAGTTTTAACATTGTTGAAACAACATTTGAACATTCAGGTTTGCAGAGGAAACGCAACCGGGGTTAGTTCCTTGCAAAGAGGCAGCCAAGCGATTAATTGATTTGGGTCTAGTTTTCACACCAGTTGAAGATGCTGTTCGTGAGACCGTGGACTCTTTGGTAACCAAAGGCTTCCTGAAATCGCACTAGCAGATGTTACAATCAGAAATTAGGAAACAAAACCTGTTATGATTTTTTTCTTTTTCCTTTGTTTTAAATTTTCCGTCTACGTAAGTCTGAAGTAAAAAGGTGGACAAAGTTTGTTGACTTTTCTTTTAAATTATATATTTTATTTGGATAAAGCATTAAGAAGAGACGTGTTACCTTAATCACTTTGAGTCGACCAACAGTTCATGGAATGAAAAACATGAATCTTGCAGCTTTTTCAGACTTGAAAATTGTGCAATTTAAACTATAGATGCTTCCTTGCTTTAATGAACAGCTTATTATCTAATTAATTAACCTTGAACCTATGCACTTCAATTTGTTTTTTTCATAGTTCAAAGAGAACAACCAGAAGGGCCATCGAGGCTCCTAGCACAAGGAGACTCGAGTCCTGTAGAGGTAAAGCCCCGAAAGGCGAGTGTGTCTAACAATCTTGAATAGAAAAAGATCATCATTGCTCGAGTCAGGCTTCCCTCTCTAATGGAAGCAAGGAAGAGACTTTGGCACAAACGCGACTGGTACAAACAAAAGCCATTGAGGCCACCAACTCAAGCTAAACAAGGCATTTACTCGAGTCTTATAGAGGCAAAGCTCCAGAAGGCGAGTAAATCTAACAATCTAGATAATAAAAAAAATCATCATTGCTTGAATCAAGCCTCCTTGTCTAATGGAAGCAAGGAAGAGACTTTGACACAAACGTGAGATTCTGTACCTTGATGCAGTAAGTCTTTAAGCGGTCATTGCCTCCGGTAGTGGATGCGACTATTGACTTGAAACAATAGTAGTAACGAGATCCCAAAAGGCCTAACTCTTGAGGGGACTTGACAGACCAAATTCACCAAGGAATTAGTGAATTGAGTCCTGTGCGGGACTCAAGTGCCACAACCCAACCGAGAGCCACAAAAAATTATTATTCTGACATGACCTTATCCTACCAAAAAAGTGGTTTGAGTCCAGAAATGGGACAAGGCCAGGGGTGGAATTGGGACGGGTGGCTGGCTATTCCATGGCCAAACAGCTGGTCACATTACAACACCAAAAACCTTAAAGACTAAAAAAACAACAGTCACTCAGGATCTCCTGCCAGAGATCCAAGCGAACCAATGGCTGAGGCGAAGAGACTGCTAGGCTGAGTGGCGCATGGAGGAAACTGCCAGTGATGGTTTGAAGCAATAGACGGATCAGTCAAGTCGAGGTTGGATGCAGCATTCACCTCTAATTGGATGGGGCTGGAAGCCAGAATAGTGACGACGATGATGCTCTAGAGATGAAACAGTAGGCCGCCAGCGAAGAACCAAACCAGAGAAGGCAACAACAAGGAAGTTGTGGAAGCTATAGGGCCAACCAAACATATAGGATTGAAGAGGAGAGAAAGAGCTTTCGATCGTCTACAGCCTTGGCCGGAAGACACAAAAGGCACCGGCGGCAGGGAGAGCAAAATGAGAGACTTCAACCATTCATGTGAAAGTTTTCATTAACAGCAAGCTTTAGCAACAAAGTTCATTTTTCGACGTGGAATAAGAAATGTTCATTACATTAGTATTCCATCATTCCTTTCAAAAGAAATCTTAGATTCAAAACAACCTTGGAAACGCCCAAAAGATACATTAATGATTCATTCATTTATTTATTTTACAGGAAAAAATATCTACCTTCACCATATGAATGTAATCTTCCCATTGTACCTCCAAAATACTCGAGAATGTAGATGTGCAACTGAGAAAACTCTACCAATTCGCATAAAGATCGGCAAGAGCTCTGTACATTGCAAGGAACCCTACTACTACTCGGCGGTTGGTTGTCTCCTGCAAAAGCGTAAAGCATATCAACATCTTAGAGCAATCTGATTGAACATTTCACATTGCAGATAGTTTAAAAGTACAAAAGTTTATGAAAGAACCAACATGAAACTTACCTTCCTGCATGTGTTACTGAAACAGTGCATCCAGTGTCTCCCTGTAAAAGGCAAGACTCTGCATGTAGCAAAATACAGCGATCTGTTAAGCTGCATTTTCTGAAAAGGGAACAGAAAAAAGCTAACTAACATGCAAGAATAAGTACTAAAATGTTCATTTTCCATGTGTCTGCATCGACTTTCCAAAATTATGGAAGTTGGAACCTGGTGGCTAAGTTCATATAGGTTTTAGATAGTGATAATTGATTGAGTTCGTACTTTGGAGTAGGCATAAACACCAGCCTCTTTAGATCCCACAGGACTTCCTCTTCTAAGAAATTCACCTTCTTTATGTATGTATAGTAAGGGAATCCCAGTTGACAATTCTAAGCTAGTAACCTGTTTACTCATAAGAAATAGAGGTTATTTGCTCGTACAAAGTACAATACATATTCTATAGGAATATGAGTACTACAAAATATTGTCTTTGCTACCTCCTGTGTAGCTAATTTGTCAAGATACATGATAATAGACTTCAGGGAATTCGCATGTGAAGCAACCATCACATGTTTTCAGGATCAAAGTTGGGGTTCAATCTGCAATGAAAATCTTACTAGTTAATTGGATTCTACATGTTAAGCTGTTTTAAACCTTCAACATAATAAGAAAGAACATTAGCCTTAAACCAGGGTGGTGCACTTACATGTTCTCTAAAATAGGCTACAGCCCTTTGAGAACACATTTTCAAGCTCTCGCCATTGGCTGGAGGACTATTGCAACTTCGTCGCCACTCATGAACTTTCTCTTTTCCGTATTTTTCAGCCGTTTCCAGCTTGTTATGGCCCTGTAACTCCCCATACTTAAAGAGTAAAAAAGCTTGTTTCAAGATCAAGCTCAACCAAGAAAATAGTAAAGCTAAGAAAACCAGAGAAAAATGAAATTTAATGTACATTCTTTCATTCAACTCCCAAGCTGTTATAACTGGAATAGATTGCCTTTTAGTCTCTTCACTGAAAACCTGACTCCATTCTTTTGCCCGATCACTTTCCTTACGTATTATGATAGGTACCTGAGAAACATACATGGAACTAAAGGAATCTCTATGTTGCAAGCAATTTGACAGCATGACCAAAAGAAAATCAAGACAAGTTATATTACTGCTGCTTTGAAATTCAATTGAAGTTTAATATCTTCAAGTACATTGCATTGAGAAGAAAAAAATATTTTACATAATTAGAAAAGAAAATCGGAACATTGTTTTGGATTGACCTTTTTATGGCGGTGTTTGTCATGACAAGCATAGCTGTCATCTGTAGACGAATCAATAACGACGTATAAATCATGTCTACAGGTATATTGCTTATTCTCCTGCAAGCTTCGACAGCTTCCTCTATGCCTTTCTTGGTTAATGGCACATCGACACAACCAGTGAACAAATTGTTTTCGTTCCATAGAGAATCACCGTGTCGAATTAGTATCAAAGCAGATCCCACCAGAACAAAACTTACAAACAACACATATCCTCATCTCCTAACAGAGGGCAACATATATATACATATATAATTGGTTCAGGATAAGATGAACTCACCTGATGTATTGTTTTTGTAATCATTTGTATTTTGTGAGAAAGATGAAACAAGATCCATCAGTGGTGACTGAGAAGACAATGCATGAACACCATGTAACTTTGATTGGCCATAGATAAAACTCCCTCCAACATCAACTACAAAGGCCTTTGAGATAATCTTTAATGGATACTTCCCGAGTTTCTTACAAGTGCTCCATTCATTACCACTGGAATTCAGCTGAATTGTTGCTATTGATTTGTGGAACATGGCAGTAGCCATTCTGATAGTCCAATATAACCTATCTCACCATCAGCACATTAATATTACTACTTACAAGATATACACCCAAGGAGCAGATAATTCAGCAGAACAGGATATGTTTAATAAACATGAAAATTAGAGGAATAAACAAGACATGGCATCAACACTATTGACATGACTAGTTTAATAATATATCATATTAATATTCAACAGTACTGTCACGTAACTTCCAAAAAAAGAAAACAAAAACTAGGACTGTCATGTAATGTCAAGCTTCCTTTTAAAAGACAAAACCCACAGAGATTCTGGGAATACAGGTATAATTTTCTTTTGACATTTTTTTCCCATTAGATAAAATTTATAACGTATAAAAAAGAATGAAAATAAATTAATCAAAGCAAAGCCATTGCAAAACTGAAAAAAAGGGAAAGTAAAAGAGAAGTGTAACATACTTGAGAGGCCAAATGGGTATGAATAGAAATTGACAAAATAAAATTAGAGAATTCAGGCGAAGGAAGTGACAGTATAAATATAGCGGGCCAAAAACGAGAGGAAGAGAAAGTGGCGCAAGAGTCTCATTTTAAGGGTTAATTCGATTTTTGCCCCCTAAATTTGTTAACTATGTTCACTTTTATGTCAATATTTTTCTTAATCCACTTTGGTATCTAAATTCGATAACTAAGTCTATTTTGATATTTGAACTTGGAAAAATAGAAAAGTTTGATGAGGTGATACTCTTAAATTATACCATGTCATTAGATTTACATTTTTCTAGGTGATGACTTTGTACAATTCTAAAATATCATGTCATTAAACTTCTACATTTTCAAGTTTGAAGATCAAAATAGAACAATTGTCAAGTCCAGGTACTAAAATGGACCAAAAAAGTAAGGTTAATATACTATTGGTATCTAAGTTGGGCTTCAATGTTCAATTTGGTACTTGAGTTTTTTTCCTAATTTGGTACTTAAGTTTAACTTCAATGTTCACTTTGGGACCTGAATTTTTTCAACTTGATACTTGAGGTTTGTGTACTTAAGTTTGAGTTTAACATTCAATTTGGTACCTAAGCTTTTTCTTTCTCTCAATTAAGTACTTATTTTTTTACTAGAGCACACATGTCAAATATTCATTGGGTCACATAATGTCGTTCGGTATGTATACCAAATTAAATCTTGAAGTCAAACTCAAGTATCTAACTGGGGCCGAAAAACTTAGGTGCCAAATGATACATAATCCAAAAATATATAAATATAAAATAAATCTAGTTGTCAAGTTCATAAACCAAAAATATATTAACCCTACATTGTAATATAAATTTTAATGTTGTAGTTATTTAATTAAAAAAAGTTATAGAATTATTTGTTGTTTTAAATGATCTTCCTTTTAGAAGAGTGTTTCACCAGGTTAACTTATGATATTAAGTAAAAGAGTTTATAAGTA
The DNA here is from genome assembly GCF_025698485.1 of Gossypium arboreum. Lineage (NCBI taxonomy): Eukaryota > Viridiplantae > Streptophyta > Magnoliopsida > Malvales > Malvaceae > Gossypium > Gossypium arboreum. The sequence continues at coordinate 7,054,240 of NC_069071.1, forward strand.
CAATAGATATAGATTGTAGTTTAAAAATTATTTGTGTATTGACATTATATTCAAATTATCAAATAAAAGTTTATATTATTCAGATTAAATTATGGCATACATAATATATTTCTTAAAAAAATATATAAAGTTATTATTAAAGTGATAAAGTTGATGGTTTAGAAACCATAAATACCATTGTGTACCACAAAATCTAAACCAACTAATATCGATTTGGAAGCAAAAGTCATGGATTAATGGTAACAATGTTGCTGAGTTGCAAGCGCAAAGTTGATGGATTGATTCTAAGTTCTAACTTCAGCTAATCTTACGCTCTGAGCCCTAAATATGACCGAAAAATAGATAATAATGTATGTTAGGATACAATTCATTATTTTTACTCATTAAATATAAAATTCAACTTATAATCATAGTTAAACATGTAGACAGTAGGAAAGCCAAATTCCTTTATAAAATGATATCGGATTTATTATTACTTTTAAAGGTCACTTAAAAATAAAATAAAATAAAATAAATTAATTACCCCATCAATTAAGACATTGGACATTAAAAATTCATGAATTAAGTCTTTTTATTATGCTAGCCATTGTCATTATGAATTCCAACCCATAACCATGTGATTAAAATTTTTATGCTACACTATTGTGCTTAACAAATTACACATTATGTCTCATTTTATTTATATGTTGGATCATAATAATGTGTTTTTTTGTTAGCTCGATGGAATAAACTGAAGATCTCAAGAAGGGTGAATTGGCCTTTAAAAATATTGGTGAAAGCAAAGACAAAAAAATGAAACAATTAACACAAAGAATTTAGAGTGGTTCGGTTCCAATTACCTATTCCACTACCTTAGCTTTCCACCACTAAGGATTTTCTTAAGTTCACTAATTTGTTCAACCTTTGAGGACAATGTTCAACCTTACTACTCCTTAAGATTTCTACCCCAAATCTTAAGTTACAAACCCTCTCAAAGAGATACAAATAAGCAAACAAAGAAACAATCCTTACAAGATTAAGTTGTTTGCAAAATGAAGCTCAAATACAATAAAATACACTTGAGAAAGAGAATAGAGATAAAACTCACAAGTGTATGGAAGAAGAATGTGAAAGTATTAAGCTCTAAGATTGTTTGATTGATGACTTTTGCTTGAAAGTGTTTTTCTTGATGTTGTAAGTCTTTGGAGGATGGTATTTATACCCCTTAATAGATTTCCAACCGTTAAAGTTGTTTGGTGTAGTGAATATGGTCATTGGAGATGTAAAACCAGAGCATTTATTTCGCCTGCAACTGCGATTATCGATACCAAAGAAAAGGGTATCGATAATTTTTGTAATAAATGTTGATTCAGTGACCGTTGGGATTTATTAATCGATACCAAAAAATATTTTATCAAATCTTTTTGAAATAGATATCGATACCGAATCGATACTTTGTAGGGTTTATAAGAAACAAAATGCTATTTTGATGTTGTTTTTAAAAATGTATCAATTATTTTCAAAAAGTATCGATACCAGAAAAATAGTATCAATAATTTTTAAGGTTCCTGAAAATAGAATGCATGTTTGGTCTCGATTTTTCTAAGGGTATCGATAATTCCTAAAATATCAATACTTGACCAAATGGTATCGATACTTTTTGGCATGGAGCAATCCTGACTTGTTTGAAAATCATTTTTGATGTGTTAAAATGATTTTAACTTGATTGGAATCATTTTAACTTGGTTAAAATCATTTTCGCTTGGTTTTAAAATTGTTTCAAAATTTTCTAGGAGTTTAATAATGCTTGGTTTAACAATCTCTCCCTTTTTGATATAACAAAACATTTGGTAAATTTATTTTTGAATAATTGCTCTCCTTAATAAAAAAATTAAAATTTTAGGCCAAAATAAAATTTTTCATTCAAGTTGACATTCATTTTTACTTTAAGAAAAATATGTCACAAAAATTTGCTTTAGTTATTATCAAAGAATAATAAATTAATTTACCTTAATTTACCTTTTCTTCTCTCCTTTTTTTATATAAAAATCAAATAAAGCTAAAGGAGAAAAGAAGTTAGTTAATCACAAGAGAGAGATAAAATTGAATGAGCAATGAACTAAAGGAAAATTGTATCTCAAAATACAAAGAAAGCGATAAAATGCAATAAAAACAATGACATAGGCATAAACATAGAAATGAAGGTGCAAATGCTATGAAAATGAAATGTACGTCCTAGAGCTACTCTAATCATCATGAGGAGGGGAGAAAATAGGTGTCGAAGGAAAACATGCAAGGAGAGACGTCATTTGAGACTTTAAAGTAGATAGCTTAAAGTTAATGTCTTCCCTATGGGATCGAACCTCTTGTTGAAGACCTTGAACATCATTGCTCAAGGAATTGATAGCATCAAGTATGGCACTATTAACCTCGGAAGAGGATTGAGTAGCATGTGAAGAAGAAGTCGGTGGAAGAGCAGGCTTGGGTGTCGAAACATCTTCAAAAGCAGCGTCGATGTCGTCATCTTCATTATCTGTCGGATGATCGCTCTTAATTCACGTACCGGAGTTGGCATCAAAATGATATCTTGCATAATGAATACCCCCATAACTAATTGGTTAGTTTGAGGAAACAGCGGTGTCTCCATGGGTATTAATACCTAATTGCCTAAAAAGGTATGACAAATAAGTGCCATGAGGAAGAGTGACATTTGTATTCAGCCTCCTTCCAATATCTTTATTAATGTCATTAAACATTATTAGAGCAAGGCCGGGACGCCTATTGAGCCACCAATAATCGGTGTTTCGAAGCTTGGCATGCTTTTTTATAGGTCTAAGGTTCCAAGTGAGAATTAAATGGAGGAAATGACCATGAAGATTAAGTTTGGATGTTGATCCAGACTGAATAAAAAGTGCGAGATTAAAATGACATTTTTCATCGGAGTTACTTCCAGGAGGCAAATGAAGATAATTGCCAAAATTTTCGACAATAAGGCGTATAGAGGTTTTCATTAAAAATAAAGTGATGGCTAAAACGGTATCGTCGGACTCATCATGCTCAAGTTTGACATTTAAAAAGAAAGCACAAAAAAGATTAAGGTAAGTCGGCGAAGAAATATTTAAAAATCCCATCCAACCCTAATTTTGTAAAATAGGGAAATGAACAAAATTAATAGCCTCTAACATGGCTAAATCCACTTTCCTAGACTCTCAAACCCAATTTGAAGCAAAATGTGAGTTAAACGAGATAAAGAGTTTGAGTTTTGAAAACATTCGTTAAAGGACGACTCCAACTCACTAGATGTATGAGAAGATGATGTATCGATTCTAGGTCTTTTCATAGGGGCCATACTAGCTAAAAAGACACATAGAAGCACTAAAACTCAATGGAAAACGCTTCAGGGAATTTTAACAAACACTTGATGGGCAAGGGTTTGAGGTAAAAAAGTTAAGAAAACCTTTAAAAATAGGTGACCTCCTGCAATAAAACACGATATTTGGAGTCCAAAACAACTCAATAATCCATCAAAAAGCACCATTTCAACCTACATTTTATAAAATTAACAAATTGAAAATGTTAAATTTTTACCTCAAAAGTGTTGAAATAGGCAAAATCTTCAAATAATGTTGAACAAATATTGAGGAAATGAGGTTTGAAGATGTTAAAAGACCAAGATTTGTCAAAAAAATGAAGAAATATAAAAAAAAAATTGGAGAGGATTTGAGAGGATTTCGGTGGGGGGAAAATTTTAGGTTTTGAATGTGTTAGAAAACTAGTGCAGGTACCTAAAAACAGCTTGTGGTATCAATATTTTTCACGAGTATCGATATTTTTATAAAAGTATCGATATTTTCAAAATGATTTTGCGATTCTGTTTTCCAAGTGCAGTGAAATTTGTAAAATCAAGAGTTTTGAGTTTTTAAAAGTTCTAAGAGTCCTAAAATGACTTTAAAGACATCCCTACATATTTCAAATGCATGAAAGTACAATATACAAGAATAACGCATATAATTTATAATTCAATGAGTGCAAAAACAACATAAAAGCAATTTAAGCTAGATAAATAAGGTTAAAATAGATCAACTTCTCATATAAAACTCCCCTTATCTTTTTGCATATAACAACCATGAATATCATACTTATCAAGCTTTTTGCAAAAAATAAAAATAAGATAATGTACATGGAGAAAAAAAATTAATACAAAGTCAAGGCAAGGTGGTCAAACTAATTCTCTCCTGAGTGTCCAGAATCTTTCATTATCTAAAGGTTTTGTAAAAATATCAGCTAATTGATTTAAGGTGTCTACATATTCTAGAACAATTTCACTGTTTTGGACATGATTTCTAATGAAATGATGTCTAATTTCAATGTGTTTAGTTCTCAATTGTTGGATGAGATTTTTAATAAGACAAATAACACTAGTATTGTCACACTTGATAGGAACGATATCTACATAAATTTCATAGTCCTTAAGTTTTTGGTTTATCCATAAAACTTGAGCACAACAACTACCGGCAAAAATATATTCCGCTTTGGTGGTGGACAATACAACACTATTTTGTTTCTTTGGAAACCATGAAATTAGCATGTTGCCTAAAAATTGACAAGTACTGAAGATGCTTTTCCTATCTAATTTGTAACCTCCAAAATCTGCATTCTAGAAAGCATGCAAGCTAAAGGATGAGTCTCTAGAATACCAAATACCTAAATTTGAAGTGTCTCTAAGGTATCTAAAGATTCTTTTCAGGGCTTGTAAATGTGATCCCTTAGGACAAAATTGATATTTAACACACAAGCATACACTAAACATAATGTCGAGTCTACTTGCGGTAAGGTAAAGCAAAGAACCAATCAAATGACCTATATAATTTTAAATCAACACATTTATCTTTATCATCTTTATCAAGCTTTGTAGACAGACTTATAGAAGTAGCTTGCGGTTTGAGAGTGTCTATCCCAAACTTCTTGAGCATTTCCTTTTTGTATTTACTTGATTTATAAAGATGTCATCCTTTCTTTGCTTGATTTGGAGTCCTAAAAAGAAATTTAGTTCTTCCATCATGCTCATCTCAAATTCACCTTGCACTAGCTTAGAAAATTCTTAACAAAGAATATTATTAGTAGAACCAAAAATAAAATCATCAACATAAATGTGAACTACCAATAGATCTGTCTTTTCTTTTAATAAAAAGTGTTGTGTCAACATTCCCTTTATAAAAAAAATTTAATAAGAAAATTTGATAATATTTCATAGGAAACTCTAGGAGCTTATTTCAAACCATATAAAGCTTTTAAAAGTTTGAAAACATGATTTGGAAATTTTTGATCTTCAAAATTAGGTGGTGGTTCAATATACACTTCTTTATTTATAAAACAATTTAGAAAAGTACTTTTTACTTCCATTTGATGTAATTTGAAATCATTAAAGCATGCAAAAGCTAAAAGCATTCTACTGGCTTCCATCCTAGCTACGGGAGCATAAGTTTCATCATAATCTATTCCTTCCTCTTAAGTGTAACCTTGAGCAACAAGTCTAGCCTTGTTCCTCACTATGTTACCACTCTCATCTAGCTTGTTCCTAAAAACCCAGTACCTATAGTAGATTTATCACTAGGTTTATTAACTAGGGTCCATAATTTGCTTCTCTCAAATTGATTTAACTCTTCTTGCATGACCAATATCCAATTGATGGTCGCTAAACTAATTAAAAATTTCGACTAAGGCAAACGCACCTATCGAACAGTAGTATAGTTATGGTGAGACTGGATATATCGTATCCATAAGGACTAAAAGTACTAGTAATTACTATCTTTTTATTATCTAGCCTAAAAATTAAAGGGATGTTTTTAAACTAAGATTAACTATCTAATTAACTAAGAACACGACAGAGATAAAAGTTGGAAAATACTTTTGGAAAACCGATGGAGAAGACAATACCCAAGGAAGAATCCACCTAAACTTCACTTACTACTTCTAAACTAGACAATTTATTCACTTGACTTAATCCGTAGAAATCCCTAGTTCATGTTAATATCTCTCTTGAGACTAAAAACAACTGACTCTAGGTTGATTAATTGAAATCTCTTTCTAATTAAAACCCCTATTGTCACATTAACTCGATCTATGGATTCCCTTATTAGATTTGACTCTAATCTGACAGATTTACGTCATCCTATGTCTAGGATTGCATTCAACTCTGCTTAATTATGCTAGATCTACTTTTAAACAGGGACTTTTGCTCCACTAAATAAGCACATCAGACTTGAATTAATATCCTGAAATATTAAAACAATAATTAAGAACATATAATTAAGAATAAGAACAAGTATTTATCATATAATTCAAATAGTAATGAGATCTGTCTTAGGTTTCATCTCCCTTAGGTATTTAGGGAGTTTAGTTCATAATGACAGGGGAAAACATCTCAAAATTGGGAAAATAAAAAAACGTAAAGAAACCCAAAGAACTTCTAAGGAAATTGAATGGAGATTTTCAGTCTTGAAGTAGATCCTGCGTCCGAGCTGATTTTGATGGCTATTTTCAAGTATCCTCTGCCTTCTATTCTACCTGTCCCCTTTTGATCCTCTTCTAGGGTGTTTATATAGACTTTGGAAAGCCTAAAATAGCCCAAAATTAGCCTTTTCTGAATAGAATTAGACTTGGGCTCGACAGGGACACGCCCGTATGAGGGTGCTCAGGCAATGTAAAATTCTGAGTTGGTTTAAGTCGACACAGCCATAACATACGGGCGTGTGGCCTGCCCGTGTGTCTAACACGGGCATGTGGATTACTGAAATCAACCTATTTTGTCCGTTTTTGGCTCGTTTCTTGCTCTTTTCACTTTCCTATGCTCTCCTGAATATAAAACATGAAATTAAAAGATTAGGAGCATCGAATTCAATAAAACTAATGATAAATCATCCATAAATATGCCAAGCATGGGATAACAATATGTATATATTATGGTTTACCAAATATCCTCACACTTAAGCATTTGCTTATCCTCAAGCAAAATCCTCAACTCACAATTAAAATAAATTCTTCTCAACTTATAATTCTCATCAATAATGTTTCAAAGTAATCCACAAGTAACCATACATTGAGAGTCATCAAATTTTTAAACAATCCAATTTAAGCATTTTATCACGAAAACATAGGTTTTTCCCTTTATCTAAGTACTTAAAACATAGGTTTTTCCCTTTATCTAAGTACTTACCTTTAATTCAAAATCACACAAAGTTGGCATCCTCACTAAAGATTCGCTCAAATCACTCAAGGTGTTTAAGGTTCAAAAATAAACGCTCAATTAGTCAAACATGAAAAGTTATTACCATAGGCTTGCATGAAAATTAAATCTCCACCACTTTAAATGAGATGATACACAAATCAAAAGGTTTTTAATAAGGTTGTAATGGGGCTTGGGTTAAAGATGTGGATAAAGGCTGAAAAAGAAGGTTAGAATCAAGATTAAATTGATAAATTACCTAGCTAAAAACACTAACACTAAATAATTACATCAATCGAATTTATTAAAGAGAAACATGAGCTTCTTCTCAGAATATGGAATTAAATACTTAGCTCATAACAAAGAACTAATAAGAATCAACATATATATATATATACATTTATTATTATTATTATTTTTTTAAGAATAAGAACAAGTCAAATATTTAGAACTACTAATTGAATAGGAAAACATAGCAAGGCAATTATTCAAATCAAATCTCGACAAAATGAGGATCAAATTAAATAGGGAAAATTCTCAAGGAATCAAAAAGAGATTAATGGGTTAATGTTAATGGTGAATTAAGAGGGAGGTTTTAAGCTCAAGGGGGTTCACTAAGAGTTAATTATGAAGGTAGGCCTTTTAGGGAGTGAGTAGGTTAAAACCTAATGCCTTTATCATCTCAGTATATCAAATCAAAGGTGTGGTCTCGACATGTATAATCGAAGCAAGTTCTAGAATAAAAAATCAGTATTGACACACTCATAAGCAAAAATAGAAGTGAGCAAGAAGGGATATATGCTCTAAAGGCTCAAAATCGCACAAAAATTATGGCTTTTGATGTCAATCTTGTGAATTTCAAATGTCAAGATAATACTTAAATTTGGGGAAACAACCTAAAAAATTTTAATTCTCAAAAATCAACTTATCATGCTTGATTCTCTAATGTCTTAAAGTTTAAACAATCAATGCACGATTACCTATGATTTAATACAAAATATATAAATAAAAATAATAAGTCAATCAAAATTCATTCTAATAGTAATATGAGAAAATTACTTAAAAACGAGATAGAAATTCAGGGATTTTTTATAATCATATAAATAAACTCCCCACACTTAAGATGTACATTGTCCTCAATGTACAAAGATAAATAATAACAATATAAGCATAATATCAGAAGAGAGGGGGAGAAGCGAAACAGCCCTGAATTTTTGAATGAAATCCTTAGAATAACGAAAGCTAGAATTGTAGATAAGGCCAATGAAAGGCATGATTTTGAGTTACTAATAAGAAAATAAACAACTGTATTAAAGGGTTACTAGATAATAACCACAAAGATAAACATAAAATATAAAACATAAGTCTTCAAAAATAAATAAAAGAAAATTAAAATTAAAATTAATAATAATAAAAAAATAGACTCAAAGGTCCTCATTATTGGATGCCTCATGGGTCGACGGTGCCGAAGGAGAGATGTGAAGGTGGTTGCAAATCTGTCGAAGAGTGGTATCGATGCTGTCGAACTGCTCAAAACACTGCTGCTCAAAGCGAGTGAGTCGCTCGAATATATCTGTCAAGATGGCAGCAGTGGGGCGGTAACTCTATGATGGTGGTGGAGGTGGGTCCTCATGAAGGGGAGGAACATCATCAGTAATGTCCTATGGATCATCTTGATCATCAGAACGAGCTAACCGGTACTGAGGGGGATCGAATCCATGACGTCACTCGATCATGCTCATGTGAATCATACTAGAAATTCCTTGAGGAGACATCTGGCCTACTAGTGTGAGTGTCGATGACATCTCTGGCGTGTCGAGGAGATTGAAGTGTCGAGTGAGACGAGTCACGTAAAGGCTGAGAAAGATGGGCCCTTCTTATGGCGTTCAGTTTGGTTGCGACAAGCGAGTGCGATGAAATACGCCAAATCAAACACATGTCCGGTAGTCATGCTCCACAGGAAATAGGCGTCATAATTACTAACCACTCCTATGCTCTCTCTCCAACCTGTCAAAGTGTGAGCTAATAGGGCGTGAATATACCGTAGGGCCGGAGAGAGGTGCGTCGCCTTCGAGGCCGCCCGTGAGCTCAGTCCAACATCACGAAAGTGAGTAATGAATATGTCTATGAAGTTGAAGAAAGTCCTCGGCGCTCATGAACTCCTCTGTGTAAAGTCTCAAAGCAGCACCGAACTCTAAGACGCTCATATGTTGCACTAGCCCACCAAGGCAAAAGGTAATAGTGCCGGGCTCTTCATGGACTGACATAACCTACTGGACTGAAAATGTGGCACCAAACTCTAAGGTGAGCTTCGAGTAGGTAGACTTGATGTTAGTGAAGAATCTATCCCACAGGGTTGTGGTAATAATCATGCGCATATCATCAACCAAAGTGACCTGCTCTAGCGTGGCCCAATCAATGCAACGACCCACACCGAGGGGTCGTACGCTGAGAAGCTGATATAAATCCTCCTGGTTGCTCGATGGAAATTGGAGCAAAGGGTGGCGAGTTGTGGCCGGAGCGCTCGAGGAGGATGTGCCAGGACCCTTCCACTTTTTCGAAGCGGAGACGGCCACTTTTAACTTGCCTCGCGTGTTCGTCATAATAGGCCTAAAAAATATTTTAGAATGACTGAACACACTTAATAGCTGTATGTAAGGAGAGAATAAAAATTTAAACGAAGCTCCAAAATTGGATAAAAATAAACATAGAATATAATAGGGCTAAGAAACAACATGCTTATTAAAAGAAACCTAAGACCAATCCATGAAGCAACAGAGCAAAAAAATGAAAGTATAAAACTAAGAACAACAATGAAAATAGAAGATATGTGGAAGACTATTGGAATTAGTAGAAGTAACAAATGAAATCAAATGACTGAAAATAATGTTCAGAATGTAATGAAGCAAACACATAAGATTATCATCAAGGAATTAACTAACTAATCAAGAACAAAGGAGTAAATAAAATCAATAGTGAAAAAGAGAAATAAAATAAAATATAGAAACAAAATACAAAATAATAATTAAGCTAATAATAATAAAGGAAGACAAGAACAAAGTTTGAGAAGGCGTGACCGACGGTAGGGTTAGTAGTCGGCGGAGTCGTACGGACGTCGAAGCGGGGCTAGATGGTGCGAGCGGTGGTAGCCGTGGCGAGAGGAAGGGATAGCCGTGCGGCGGTGGGGCTGGGTTGTAGGGATAGAAGCTTGAGGCGATGTTGGTCGGTGGTGAAAGGATAAGTGAGGAATGGGAAAAAAAAGGATGAAAGTGTATGCGCAAAGGGTTGAGGAGTACACGGTGAGGCTAGATGGCTCGAACGGTGGTCGGACGGAGGGGGAATGAAGCTGTGGCGGCTAGGGTTTAGGGAAATTTGGGGGAGAAGAGAAAAGAATGAAGAAATAGGCTATTTTTTATGGTGACACGGTAATGTAACGGCCTCGTGTTGGGCCACACGGGTGTGTCACATGCCCGTGTGGCTCGAAACTAGCCCGTGTTCATCAGAACATTGAATGCCCATTCGTTACACGGCGTAGGACACACCAGTAATTTTAGGTCGTGTGGTTCTCACGGCCATGTCGTACGGCCGTGTTCTATGTCCTTCGCTTCTCCCACGCCCGTGTGGCTCGCCTACACGCCCGTGTGGTCCAGTCGTGTCTCGCACACCACTGATGGGCCTTTTTCGTACGGCTCTCTGATCTGTTTAAATTTTGAAAAACTAAGCTCCAGGTTTCATACAGCCAAGGACATGTCCGTGTGTCCTGGACGTGTGCTTCACACGGCCGTGTGGCTCTCGTTTATGGCCATGTGTATGTCGATACTTGTGAATTTTTAGCCCTGTTTCTACACGACCAAGGACACGTCCGTGTGTCCTGGCTGTGTGGATCACTGTACTTGTATTAAAATATGAAAAATAGATAAAATAAACTAATTAGTGGTGTTAGTGCTTAGGTTGCCTCTTGAGAAGCGCTTATTTAGAGTTTAAGCTCAACTCACCTCATATTTGCACGGTCATGGTGGTTCAAGGAGTTGAAACTCCTCATTCCTACTATCAATCTTATCAAAATAAGGTTTTAGACGAGTACTTTTTACCTTAAAAGTGCCAAATTTGGAATGAGTTACCTTGACTGTACCGTATAAGAAAACGTTGAGTACCGCAAAAGGTATTGCTCCATTAGGTTCAGAAGTGGCAATAGGAGGGTCTGCTTCATCTAACAGTACTTTGTCTCCAACCTTAAGTTGATTCAATTCACCTTTAAGTTTGTCATGGCACTGCCTTGATTCATCGTATATTCTCGGTTTCTCCTTAACCTATGTTTGCCATTCATCTAGTTCCTCGATCTGTAACCTTCGCTCTTCACGGATAGTCTTGTCATTACATGGACTAGAACGTGGCTCATTTGAACTTCTCAGAAGTTTTTCCTGCAAAGAGGGTTGAACAACAAGGTTATCACATTAAAAGAACTTGTGTAATCATCTCGATCACTAGTCTTTCTATCAGAATCACGAGCTTGGAGTTTAATCATGTCATCGCCTACCCGAAGTGTGAGTTCACCTATTCCAACATCAATGATAGATCTAGCAGTTGCTAAAAAAGGTTTACCTAGAATTAAAGGTGCGTCACTGTCCTCATCCATGTCTAAGACAACGAAATCGACTGGGAATATGAATTTGTCAATTTTAACAAGCACATCTTCAATGATACCCCTAGGAAATCTAATAGTTGTATCTGCTAATTATATGCTCATCCTCGTTTGTTTGAGTTTCCCTAGTCCTAGTTGCTTAAACATCTTGTAGGGCATGACATTAATACTTGCCCCTAAATCAGCTAAAACATTATTAACATTCAAACTACCAATTAGGCAAGGAATCATAAAACTCCCTGGATCTTTTAGTTTGTTGGGTAGCTTGTTTTACAAAATAGCTAAGCAAACTGCATTTAACTCCACATGCGATGACTCATCTAACTTTCGTTTGTTTGCTAAAAGCTCCTTTAAAAATTTAACTGTGTTTGGCATCTGTGAAAGAGCTTTAATAAATGGTAAGTTAATATGTAATTTTTTAAGTAGTTTAAGGAATTTACCGAATTGTTTGTCTGTGTGGTCTTTCCTTGTCACATTAGGGTATGGCACACGAGGTATATATTCTTTGCTTACCGAATTTTGTGTACCATAGCTCACCTTAACCTTACCATTGCCTACAATAGCTTCTTGCCTCGTTTCAAATTTAGATTCAGCTAACCTTTCTTTTTCATGCACAGTGATGGCATGGAGTTGCTCCCTTGAGTTAGTTTCTATATTACTAGGCAAGCCACCTTGCGGTCGTTCAAAGATCAACTTAGCAAGCTGACCTATTTAAGTTTGAAGCCCTTGGATCGGCGCTTGCTGATTTTCAGGTGTTGTCTCAGTATTCTGAAAATGAGTTTCTGACACTGAGATAAATTTTGTAAGCATCTCCTCAAGGTTCAGGTTTTTCTCCTATTGGTACGGTGGTTGTTGAAAACTTGGAGGGTATTATAGCCTTTGATTCCCTTGACCACCCCATGAAAAATTGGGATGGTTCCTCCAACCTGTATTGTAAGTGTTACTATAAGGGTTATTTTGAGATCTAGAATTGTTACCCATATAGTGGACCTGTTCTCCCTCGATGCTAGGGTTGAAGGATGGATAGCCTGTGTTGTGCATCCCTCCTCCATTTGAATCACACCTCATCACTGAATATACCTGAGTAGAATCATACAAACCATCAATCTTTGTATTCAATAGTTCTACCTGGTTAGATAGCATAGTGACCGTGTCGAAGTTTAAAACACCAGCTGCTTTTGTCGGCTTCATTCTCATGACTTGCTACTGATAGTTGTTTAGTGACATCTCTTCAATAAATTCGTAAGCCTCTTCAGGTGTTTTGTTGTTCAAGGTTCCATTGGTGGATGTATCAATCAGTTGCCTTGTTGATGGGTTTACACCGTTGTAAAAGGTCTGAACCTGTAACCATAAAGGTAACCCATGGTGATGGCACTTTCTCAATAAATCTTTTTATCTTTCCCATGCATCATAAAGTGTTTCTAAATCCATCTGTACAAAAGAAGAGATATCATTCCTCAATTTAGCCGTTTTAGTAGGCAGAAAATATGTAAGCAAAAATTTCTCGGTCATTTGTTCCCAAGTAGTGATTGACCCTCGTGGTAACGAGTTCAACCACTATTATTCCGTAATGAAAAGGGAAATAACCAAAGACGAATGGCATTGTCTGAAACGCCATTTATTTTGAAAGTATCAAAGAACTCTAAGAAGTTGGCCAAATGAGTATTTGGGTCTTCATCCTGCAAACCGTCAAACTGAACAGATTGTTGAATCATTTGTATAGTGTTAGGTTTTAGTTCAAAATTATTTGCAGCAATTGCAGGTCTAACAATACTCGATTCAGCCCCCGCTAAATTAGGCTTAGCATAGTCATACATAGTACGAGGAGCAGGATTCTGATTCACAAGATTTGTGACAACCACAGGAGGCAGCGGATTGTTTTTATTTCCAGCCATCTCCTCGGTATTATTGGTGTCGTCCTCATACTCTTCCTTTATATACTGTAGATTTCGCCTTATTTCTCTACGATTTCTACAAGTCGTACTTTCAATTTCACTGTCAAAAAGTAGAGGTCCTGACGGGTTTCTTCTAGTTATAAACTATAAAAACCTGCCAGAAGCAAATAAAAGAAAAATTAGTAATTAAAATAAAAACAAAATTAAATTGCAATAACAATAAAAATTGTTAAAGTAATAAAAATTAAGCGTTCCTAATATCTTAGTCCCCAGCAACGGTGCCAAAAACTTGATGATCACTAAACTAACTAAAAATTTCGACTAAGGCAAGCGCACCTTTCGAACAGTAGTATATTTATGGTGAGACCGGAAATATCATATCCACAAGGACTAAAAGTACTAGTAATTACTATCTTTTTATTATCTAGCCTAAAAATTAAAGGGATGTTTTTAAACTAAGATTAACTATCTAATTAACTAAGAACACGATAGAGATAAAAGTAGGAAAATACTTTTGGAAAACCGATGGAGAAGACAATACTCAAGAAAGAATCCACCTAGACTTCGCTTACTACTTTTGAACTAGATGATTTATTCATTTAACTTAATCCGTAGAAATCCCTAGTTTATGTTAATATCTCTCTCGAGACTAAAAACAACTGACTCTAGGTTGATTAATTGGATTCTCTTTCTAATTAAAACCCCTATTGTCGTATTAACTCGATCTATAGATTCCCTTATTAGATTTAACTCTAATCCAGTAGATTTACGTCGTCCTATGTCTAGGATTGCATTCAACTCTGCTTAATTATGCTAGATTTACTCTTAAACAGGGACTTTTGCTCCACTGAATAAGCAGATCAGACTTGAATTAATATCCTGAAACATTAAAGTAAGAATTAAGAACACATAATTAAGAATAAGAACAAGTATTTATCATATAATTCAAATAGTAATAAGATTTGTCTTAGGTTTCATCTCACTTAGGTATTTAGGGAGTTTAGTCCATAATGATGGGGGAAAACATCTCAAAATTGGGAAAACAACAAAACATAAAGAAACCCAAAGAACTTTTAAGGAAATTGAATGGAGATATTCAGTCTTGAAGTAGATCCTGCGTCCAAGCTGATTCCGATGGCTGTCTTCGAGTATCCTCTGCGTTCTATTCTGCCTGTCCCCTTTTGATCCTCTTCTAGAGTGTTTATATAGACTTTGGAAAGCCCAAAATTAGCCTTTCCGAATAGAATTAGACTTGGGCTCGACTGGGAACGGCCGTGTAAGGGTGCTCAGGCCGTGTGAAATTCTAAGTTGGTTTAAGTCGACACAGCCATGACACACAGGCGCGTGGCCTGCCCGTGTGTCTAACATGGGTGTGTGGATTACTGAAATCAGTTTATTTTGTCCATTTTTGGCTCATTTCTTGCTCTTTTCACTTTCCTATGCTCTCCTGAATATAAAACATGAAATTAAAGGATTAGGAGCATCGAATTCAATAAAATTAATGATAAATCTCCATAAATATACCAAGCATGGGATAAAAATATGTATATATTATGGTTGAATGCTTCTTTGATATTTTTAGGCTCAATGCATGAGATAAATGCAACGTACTTACAAGTATTTCTAAGAGAAGATCTAGTAATTACCCTTTGAGATGGATCTCCCAAAATCATACTATCCTTCACATAGTTGAACTCTCTTGGATAAGTGACTTCCCTTTCCTCAATTGAAAGTTCTTCTATAGCATCTTGTGTTTGTTCTTGAATTTTTTTCATTTGATGATTGATCATCTTTATTATTGTTAAAAAATTTTCTATTATCATTATCAACACTAGAATTCTTTCTAGAAGGAATATTAGAGTCATAAAAAATAACATATATAGACTATTCTACTACTAAAGTTCTTTTGTTAAAAACTTGATAAGCTTTAGAATTTAAAGAATAACCAAGAAAGATTTATTCATCACTTTTTGTATCAAATTTGCCAAGATTATCTTTGCCACTGTTTAAAACAAAATATTTACATCTAAAGGGATGAAAATAGCTAATGTTAGGCATTTTATTTTTGAAAAGTTCATATAGAGTTTTCTTTAAAATAGGCCTAATCATCACTCTATTAACAGTATAACAAGCGGTGTTTGGGCTTCCGTGTAACAGCCCGATTTTGGGCCTAGTCGGAATAGTAGTTTCGGGACCACTATTTCGAGGCTAGAGAAAATTATTTTAGTATTATTTTGTGTTATAATATAATTTTATAAGTGCATGTAAATTTTGGTAAGTTAATTTTAGCAATTTCTAGTCCAATTTCGAAAAAGGACTAAATCGCGTAAAAGGTAAAAGTTGAGTTTTAATACCTAAAGGTGTTAAATTGCCTTGTATTTTAAATTGGGGGTCTTTAAAGTGAAATTAGGCCATTTAAAGAGTGATGGCCGGCCATGAGACAAGGAATGAAATGGTCAAACATGTTAGGTAAGTGTTGGGGTGACTTATTGGACAAATAAGTAATAAAATAAAGAAAAGAAAATATCATCTTTTCTTCATCTTCTCTCCACCGAAAAAAATGGCAGCAAAGAAAGGGTTTAGAAGATGGAAACTTTCAGCAAAGAAACTCCCTTTATAGTAAGTGATTTTAATGCTTTTTCTTGATGATTTTTACATTTTTTGAACCCCTAAAGCATGAGCTTTCATATGAGGGGTCTATTTTGCAAAATGATGAAGAGTCTAGGGTTTTTCCATGAGAGTAAATGTGTTGTTTTCTGTGTTGTTATGG
Source organism: Gossypium arboreum (assembly GCF_025698485.1). Taxonomy (NCBI): domain Eukaryota; kingdom Viridiplantae; phylum Streptophyta; class Magnoliopsida; order Malvales; family Malvaceae; genus Gossypium; species Gossypium arboreum. The sequence continues at coordinate 7,070,751 of NC_069071.1, forward strand.
AAGATTATGAGTCCTAGTTGTCTAATAAACAACTTTTGTGAAAGAAATTACATGAAAACACCTTGAAAAGGGCTAGATTGCTAAGTTGTAAAATGAGTTGTAAATGTGTGAAATAGTTGAAATTATGAGTTGCTATAGTTATGAAAATGGTTCATCTAGACTCAAGGAGTAAAGAAATGTGATGAAAATTATTTTACGAGCCTAGGGGTAATTTGGTAATTTTGGCAAAATATAGGGGCAAAATTGTAAAAATTGCCCAAGTGTGTCAATGGACTAATTTGATCAGTACATTGTTTTAATAAGTTGAATGTGATATTTTAGATGATGAAAATTGATATTTGGACCTAGAACGGAAAGAAATCGATTAAGGGATAATTACGTCTTTTTTTTCACCTTTGTGGTATCGAGGTAAGTTCATGTGTAAATAATGTAGCATAATTGTTATTTTTAAGTTATTGATGTTAAATATATGATATGCTGATTTTTATCATGAAATATATGCTTTGTGGTTATTTTCGAATAAAATGCAAGTTATGTGTATTATCTGTTAAATATAAAGTGCTATCGAGTATTGGTTTCGGTATTTTACGGAAGATGGCAAGGATATGTGTTCGAGGAAAATCCCGTTTGAACCTTAGGAATAGATTAGGATACAAGTGACATGTCACTAGGATGGTTGAGCATCCGAACTCGTTGAGTTGAGTCCGAGTTCACTTATGGATGCGAATGTTCGAACTCGTTGAGTTGAGTCCGAGTTCGTGAGATGTAACTAGGCATCCGAGCTCGTTGAGTTGAGTCCGAGTTCACTTATGGGCGGGTTACATGGTAGCTTGGCTACATATTTGGCACTTATGTGCAAACTTTCCATGTATCCAAATTATATTACGATGTGTTCAACGGGTAAAATTCTACTCAAATGGAGGAATACTCGAGATGAGAGGGACGTATTGGTAAACGTTGTGAAATGGATACTTTGAACAGGTATGTACTTAACCCTCGGGTTGAAAACTCGACATAACAACAATATGATAAGATGGTAAATAAAAATGTGATATAAATGTCTCGGTGATGATTATACAAACGATGTTGTATTAATTTTGTGAACAATGATCATGAATGAGTAATTTAGCCTTGACAGATTTGAGTTACTGCAGTAGTGTAACTTTGAAAATACACTAAAAATAGTGGAAAATGAGTTACAGGCAGAATAAAATATGGGATTAAAGCTTAATGAGTCTATTTTCACATGAAAGAAACAGGGGAAGAAAAAGAATTCCATATTGTGTGATATTTGAATTCTTGTAAAACAGGGTCTGAATGAATTCGAGATCCCCTGTTCTGACTTTAGAAATTCACAAAAAAAATTGTAAAAAATTATTAAGAGTCATACCTTACATGCATGGATTCCTTATTGAGTCTATTTTTAGGGGAAATAAACACCATGGTCGTTGGAATTTTGTACAGGGAGAAATTCAGTTTGTAGTGCACAGGGGTTAGAGTGGTCATACCCTGAAACATGGGAGACTTTAACCAATAAACTGTACTAATTGGCCCAACCAAAAATTCTAGAAAAAAATCAATAAGTATACATATGAGCCTAGTTTCAATAGAAATAGACGAGAACATTATTTGAGTCTTGTACTATGAGATAATTGAACTTTAGTATAGAAGGGTCGGAACTGTCAGACAGTGAATCAGGGGTAACTTTGAGGAATAAACTGTACTATTTGGCTTAACCAAAAATTCTGAAAATTTTATGAAAGAAAGGAAAATAAGTCTAGTTTCAGGGAAAATTAACAGAACTTAATTCGGAGTTTTGTAGCTCCAGATATAAATAATTTAGTGACCATTGCTCAGAAAGATAGCTTGTAGTGAACTTGAGAATATGTTGTAAACATTGATAACACAAGTTAATGAGTTCTTATTGTTTTCATATGAACTTACTAAGCGAAAGCTTACCCCCCTCTTCTTTTCTATGTTTTCTAGAGTTTCCAGGTTAGCTCGGGTTGGAGGCCGTCAGAGATATTATCACACTGTCAAGCTAACGCTATTGGTGTAGTGATTTCAAGTACTTTGAGCCTATGGCATGTATAGGAGTTTAAATATTAGAGTATGTGATATGGCTTTAACCATATGTGTTGGCCTATTTTGATTATGGGGTTGTAAATCTATTTTAATTATGCATGCATGTGCTATGGTATTATGTGATGAGTTTATAATGATTATAGTATGAATGTGGTAAAGATGTGAGTAAAATCTATGATATCTATTGCATGTGAAATTGCCATAATCATGACATGTTAGGAATGTTTAAGTACCTAATTTTGCCATGTTGTATGTTATTGTATAAGTATGCGTGTATTTATTGTGAGTGTGACAAAATGGCTTGGAAAATAGCCTTGTATTTGTCCAGGTTTTTGGACACGGGTTTAGGACATGGGCGTGTCCCTAGCACACGGGCGTGTGCTCTATACCCACACTGGCGTATGAAGCCTTGATGCAAGAGATTTTCTAAGTTTTTCATGAGTTCTCGGTTGGGTCCCGAACCACTCCGGATATATGTTTTGGGCCTCGTAAGCCCGTATATGGGACAGATTGTATGTGAAAATAAAAGTTTTTAATTATTTGAGATTTCATGGCCCTGTTTAGTATGGAAGTGTTAGTAAAAGTCAGGTAGCACCTCGAACCCCGTCCCGGCGTCGGATGCGGGCGAGGGGTGTTACATTCTGCTCAATAATATTTTAGTAAGTTATTTTCATAAAGTATGGTTCTAGCCATTTCTTCTAAAGTTTTATTTTTTCCTCTCAACAACTGTATTTTGTTGAGGAGTTCTAAGTGCAAAAAAAAAATTATGACTAATTCCATTTGTATTGCAAAAATTTCAAAACCAAGATTTTAAAATTCGGTTCCATGGTCACTTCTAACACTAGTGATAAAGTAACAATTTTCATTTTGATTTATTTTTGAAAAGGTGATGAATTTTTCTAAAGCTTCATCTGTAGTATTTAAGAAAAGGACCCAAGTAAATCTAGAATAGTCGTCAACAAGTACAAAAATATATTATCAACAAGCACAAAAATATATTGTTTTCCACCCAAGCTAGTTGTCCTAATTGGACTAAACAAGTCTATGTGAATTAGTTGAAGCACTCTACTAGCTGATACATCATTAATAGGTTTAAAAGAAAATCTTTTATGTTTACCATTAACACATGCATCACAAATTTTATTCACATTAAAATCAATTCTAGATAATTTTCTTACTAAGTAATTTTTAACTAATTTATGCAATATGCTCATGCTAGCATGTCCTAGTTTTCTATGCCATAACAAAGAGCTATTATCATTTTTAGCAACAATGCATAAGTTAGAGTTATGCATATCATCTAAATGCACCATATATTCCTTTCCTATCCTACGTCCTACAAGTACAATCTTATTAGAAGCAATGACAATAACTTTATAACCTTTAGACTCAAATATGACATTGAAACCTTTATCACATAGTTGACTAATACTTAAAAGATTATGCTTAAGACCTTTGACATACAAGACATTTTCAATAATAATTGAAGAGTTTTTATCAATAGAGTCTATTCCTTCAATTTGTTTTGTAGAGTTGTCACCAAATCTAACTTCTCTTCCCTTTTTTGGCTTCAAATTGATAAAGTGACTCTTGTCACCGGTCATGTGTCTTGAGTATCCACTATCGAGGTACCATAAGTTTTTCCTTGAATAATCCACCTCAAAGCAATGCTCATTTTCCTACAAATATAGAATTAAAGTTTGATTTTTGGTACCCAAATACTTTTGGGTCCATAAGCATTAGTTCCTATAATTTTAGTCCATTTAGGTATCCATTTTGAAATCAAGTTTTTATCTTGTGAAGTTATGATTCCTTTAGGGACCCATATACTTTTAATGATTTTTCTCTTGTAAAAGTTTTGGGGACCTCTATGTTTATAAAAATTAAAACTATTTTTAACAAAATTCTATTTTGAATTTTCTTATTTTTCTAAAACTTTGTTAGATTAAGCAACTCAAGTTGCTTTTCATGATCATCATGAACTTTAGAAAGTAAATTATGCAAGTTTAAATTCTTCTTCTCAAGATCATTAATTATTTCTTGCATCTTGTTTACTTTCTCCTCAAGTTCATGATTGGTTTTGGAAAGCAAGTCATTTTCATTTTTCAAATTTGAAATATTTTTCTTATGTTTTGAATTCATGACTTCAAATTCCGAACCCAATTCATCATAGGCATTTTGTAACTCATCAAAAGAATAAAAATTTGAAATTGATGAGTTAGAAGTTACTTTAGAATCATCTATGTCCATGAGACACAAATTGGATACTTCTTGAGTTTCTTTATTGGATGAATCCTTATCACTCCAAGTAGCAACATTGGCCTTGTGTTTTTGTTTGCTAGACCCTTTTTTCCTCCATTGAGGACAATCAAACTTGATGGTCCCAATTTCTTGCACTTATAACAAATGATGGGATCTTTTTCCTTGGTTGATTCAATTTTGAGTCATTCCTTCTTTTGGAATTGTCTTCCTTTGTTGGACCTCATGAACCTTTTGAATCTTCTTGCAAACATTTTCATTTCTTCATCATCATCATAATTACTAGAGTCTTCATCCTATTCACAAGTTTTTGATTTGAAGGCAACTCCCACTTTCTTTGGAGCTTCTTTGATTTCTTATGCGTTGTGGTTGATCTTCATTTCATATGTTAACGAGGAACTATTGAGCTCATTGAGGGAGAGTGAGTTAAGATCCTTTGATTCTTCTATTGTCGTCACTTTAGCTTCCCAAGATGCTAGGAGACTATTCAACATCTTTTTCACCATATCCTTGTTGGGATAGGTCTTTCTAAGGGCTTTGAGACAATTGATGATGTAGGTGAAGCGATCAAACATCTCCTTAATTCCTTCTTCTAGTTTTGCCTTAAACAACTCATAATCAAGTGTGAGAAAACTTATCTTGGACTCCTTAAATCTGCTTGTCCTTTCATGGGTAACTTCAGGCTTGTCCCATATTTCTTTTACATTGTCACACAAGGCGACTCTAATGTACTCATTTGAACTAAGAGCACAGAATAAAGTGTGCATAGCTTTTGCATTTAATTTCACCTTCTTGATATCATTATCATCCCATTCACTTTCTTCCTTTCGGACAATAACACCTTCAACCCTCTTTATTGGAATGGATGACCCATTAGTAATTATCCTCCAAACTTCATAGTCTTTACCTTGGATGAATAGCTTTATTCTTATTCTCCAATATGAATAGTTGGTGCTAATGAATAAAAGAGGCCTCATGGTAGAATGCCCTTCACCTAATATCGTGGAATTTTTCTCCAATGTCAGGAAGCAAATTTCTTGACTTGTAGCTTCCATCTTGGATATCTTGAGGATCTTCTCTCTTGGCAGTAAAACCATCTCTAGAGTTTTAGCCCTAATACCAATTGTTAGCTCAATAAAACAAACCGAAAATGCCAAGAGGGGGTGAATAGACCTTTAAAAATTTTAGTGAAAGCAAAGACAAAAAATGAAACAATGAACACAAATAATTTAGAGTGGTTCAGTCTCAATTGCCTACTCTACTACCTTAGCTTTCCACCACTAAGGATTTTCCCAAATTCACTAATTTGTTCAACCTTTGAGGACAAGGTTCAACTTTACAACTCCTTAAGATTTCTACCCCAAATCTTAATTTACAAACCCTCTCAAACTGATACAAATAAGCAAACAAAGAAACAATCCTTATAAGATTAAGTTTTTTGCAAAATGAAGCTCAAATACAATAAAATAATCCTGAGAAAGAGAAAGAGATAAAACTCATAAATGTATGGAAGAAGAATGTGAAAGTATTAAGCTCTAAGGTTGTTTGATTGATGATTTTTGCTTGAAAGAGCTTTTCTTGATGTTGTAAGTTTTTGGAGGATGGTATTTATACCCCCTAATAGGTTTCCAGTCGTTGAGGTTGTTGGTGTAGTGAATATGGCCGTTGGGGATGTAAAACTGGAGTATTTATTTCACCTGCAACTGCGAGTATCGATACCAAATAAAAGGGTATCGATAATTTTTTGTGATAAATGCTGATTTAGTGACTGGTGGGTTTTATTAATCGATACCAAAAAATACTTTATTGATTCTTTTTGAAATAGGTATGATACCGGATCGATACTTTGTAGGGTTTATAAGAAACAAAATGCTATTTTGGTATTGTTTTTAAGAAAGTTATCGATTATTTTCAAAAAGTATCTATACTGGGAAAATGGTATCGATAATTTTTAGGGTTCCTGAAAACAGAATGCATATTTGGTCTCCATTTTTCTAAGCGTATCGATAATTCAAAAAATATCAATACCTAGCCAAATGGTATCGATACTATTGGGCCTGGAGCAATTCTGACTTGTTCGAAAATCATTTTTGATGTGTTAAAATGATTTTAACTTAGTTGGAATATTTTGACTTGGTTAAAATTATTTTCACTTGATTTTAAAATTGTTTCAAAATTTTCTAAGAGTTTAATGTAAATATTCAAAGCTTTATTTCTTAGACTTCAAACTTAAAAGTCATTTGTCAATTTTAACTAATATTGAAAAATAATTCAATTTGTTATATCAAAATCTTTTATTAAATAAAACTTGGTTTAACATTCTCAATATTACAATTTTGCATTTTGCATTAAAGTTAATTAGTTAAAAGAAAAAATTACCCTAAAAATATATCAAACGCCAATGACACAGTTAAGAAATCAGCAACGAAAACTTCAGTAACTTATAAAAAGATTGAATTTACCTATTGTGAGATAGTAAGAATAGCAAGAACCATCATTTCTTTTCTTCTTCTTTTTTGTTCTTTTTAAAATTATAATGTTTTACAATTTTTTAATATTTTATAACAAAATGTATCTTTTTATAATTCTAAAAACTATGTCCAAAATGAATTTGGACAAATGGATGTCTAGACTGAAATGAACCTGGATGTTCATTTGTCCAAGTTCATTTTGAACTTACAATTTTAATTTTAAATTTTAAATTTTTTATTTTTTTGTCGATATGGACCATCATGTCAGCATCATGACAATTGACTCAGCTGTTTTTAATGGGTACATCATCACAATAATCGTTAACAACAAAAACTACTGATCAAAGGGTTTAATTGATAATTTTTTTAACGTTTGATGCTTAATTGAGTGTGTTTTTCACGGAGGGGCTTAATTGATTTTTTTAGAAAAATTTAAAAGCTTTGTGAACCTTTAAACAATTTTTTTTACATGGTTTATTTATGTTCTTAGTTCCTATACTCTCTACATATTTAAAATTTAGTTTCTTTAATTTTAATTTCAAGATTTCTCACTCTTCTTTATTAAGTTAATTATTAAACCCCATTTGATAATATTGTTGAAGGAAATTTGTTACATTATTTTATGCAACATTTTTAATTAAAGTCGCGTGGAAATCATACAAGTGAATAAAAGTATCGACTTTTACTCCGCTTATTTGAAACAATATTAAAGAATCATACTAGCTAAGATTCAAATTCAAAACCTCATAGTTCCAAATATAATATTTCTATTTGGAGCAATATTAATCATATAAGTAATTTTTATTTTAAAAATGACATATAATCTAATTTAATGGAATTTCTTTGACATATGTTTAATTAGACTTTTATATTATTTTTGGTAAAGGTAAACAACAGATTACATGGGTGTATTCATAGTTAGATTGCTTCTAGTGTTTTCTTCTTGTAGGACTTCTCAAATCTCTATAGAGGGTCATCGAACATGTGCAAAACTTCATCATTCGAGAGGGCCATTTTTACTAGTGCATATGTGATCTTGTTAACCTCCCTAGGAACATGCCTCAGCAACCACATATCTTTTTTAGCTAGAATCTCCTAAATCCTCCTAATTAAAGTAGAGTTTGATCCTTCAAAATTTCTAGCGCTAATAGCTATAACGATCTCAAGATTATCAAAATGGATGGTGACATCGTCATATCCTTGTTTTTACAGAAGAAGTAAGTCATCCAATATGCCCCAAAGCTTAGCAACAGCGACCGGACACTTTCTCAAGAAGCATTATTGCCAAAGATCCAATTCCTCTTCCTATCACGAGTTACTCCACCTGTAGCAGAAAAACCAAAAACAAAATTAACAACACCATCAATATTGAGCGAAAAGCATATACCTGAATCCGCATGTTTAAAATTATGTTGCATCTCTATCACCACAGCTTCACTATGGGCTGAGGAGTATTGTTTCCCCAACTGTAGGAAACCTTAATAATTTCCTTTGGATTCATTGATTTTCCTTGGAAGATGAATAAGTTACAGTTCTTCCAAATACGCCACATAATTAAGCCAAAAAAATAAGCCCATTCTCTTGTACTATGGTTTGATTGGTCTTAAAAATTTGAGAGAAGCCACTCCAAAATATTGCCCACATAGAACTGTCTTAATTGAAAAAAAGGAATGACTTGGTTCCAAATGGTCTCACCCATGAGCAATGTAACGCCCCTTGTGTACATTTTAGGGAAACAATTTTGCTTTCTTGTTTTAGTTTTAGAATAGGCCTACTGGTCTGGTGGTATGTGTGTTAGTTTGTCTCTAGGTCATTGGTTCGAGTCTTCTTGTGTGCATTTTAGGGAAACAATTTTGCTTTAGTATTGTTTTTAAGTATAGAAGATTTTGTTTATTATTTTATTTCTGGTTTATTTTTATTTTAGTGGTGGGAGAAAGAAAAAAAATGAGGGGACCTTAATTTATTTTACATGTTCCCACATTTCTTTGTTTCTTCTTCAATTTTTTTTTATTTTCATTTTCTCTCTTTTCCCAATTTTATTTTGTTGTTTATTTCTAGTGCCTTGATCTTGTGTTTCGAGTCTCCAAGCGTTTTTGTTAGAGAAATTATCCGCTTCGTCAGGTGTGAATCGGAATTGGCGGGTTTGAGGCGTCGGTCGTTTTGGGCATTTTGATCATGAATTAAGGTGTGGGTTTTGAACTCTTCTTTTCATTATCGAAATACTGAGTTGATTCAGCAAAATTTAACATAATGTGTGTGTTCTGAACTGTGTAACTCGGTACCGAATTGATATGGAATTCGACAACATTTAAGGTGATTTGGTAGTTGAGCAATTGAAGGTCAAATCGGTGTTAAGTTGCATGAAATTCAGTTTGTTATATTATCTTCTGAAATACTTTGATTGGGGGTCGAGTTAGCATCGGAAAGCTTGATTTTCAGGCTAGTTTTGGGTGGTTTCGTGACCACACGGGTGTGTGCCCCCACATGGGTTGTTCATATTGTCGTGTGCAATTGGGATTTAGGGTTCCCTGGCTAATTTAGATGCCACATGGCCATGCGGCTGATTTGTGGATTTTAGTCAACTTCTACATGGTTGTGTCCTTTCCACACATGGGCATGTGTGTTTGAGAATTAGGGTTATGTATTTTGATGCCACACGGCTGTGTGGCCAATTTGGGGATTTAGGGATCCCACACAGACGTGTGTTTTGGACACATGGCCATGTTTTGTGGGCACACGGTCGTGTCTACTCTGTACCCTATTTTAGAACAAACAGACAGTGAGTTACACAACTGGATCACACGACCATGTCCTTAAGTCACACGGGCATGTACCTTAGCCCCACGGCCGTGTGTCTACTTTCACATGGGCATATGCCTCTCCACATGAGCATGATGACCCTCACACAACCTATGCACTTCCACACGGCCTTATGGCCCTGTTTTGCAAATTTTTGTTCTATAGCATAACTTATCCGTTCTGTTTCTTTTGTCTTCCAACAGTTCTTGGGGCCTCTGTATAAGTATTAAGGACTTTGGTACGACTTAGGGTCTTGTAATTAACTGTAAGCGTGGTGCTAAACTTTCGATTTGATAGTTTATGTTTGTAATGTGCTTTGCAAAATGAAACCGTGTCCGATAACTGTGAAGAAATTTGACATTGAGTTTGTATGTATAAAGGCATTCTGATTATGTACTCTGATTCTGTGTGCCTAACTCCAAAAAGTGTATTTTTGTAATCACATAGAATTCTGTATTTGACCGAATTTTTATGACCTTCTGTGTTTCTGTGACTATTCAAGTTTAGTGTGTATTATTGCATTGTATCATGATTTGGGGTTTGGTTGTTAAGAGAAGGAAGACTGATTGTGATATGATCTAGCAGTTTAACTACAGCATATCTGTACAGCGGTTTACCGCAATACACTGTATTGTATACACATTAGCTTTGTTGCGTTCTATTATGTAATACCCCTAACCCATGTCTGTCGCCAGCATAGGGTTATGAAGCATTAACAGGATTTACAGATCAAATACAGACATTTCATATCATTTATTATTCACATCATAAATCAATCATATACAATTATATTGTCCCTTATATGAGCCCTCGAAGCCCAAAATTATACGTTAGAAACAAGTCGAGACTAAATTGGGAACTCAAAGAATTTTTCTCAAAATATCAAAATTTTTCCAAAGTGCAGGGGACACACGCACGTGTGGCTAGGCCATGTGTCTCACATGATCAAGAGATATGCCCGTGTCTCAAGCCGTGTGGGCATTCAAAATAGGGACACACGGTCGTGTCCCAACCAGTGTCCAAATTAGGGTGCTCTCTGACTTGGGGTCACACGGTCAAGCCACACACCCGTGTGCTAGGCCGTGTGATCATACTGACTTATAATTAAATAGGTGCAGAGGTCACACGGCCAAGTCACACGCCCGTGTAATAGGCCGTGTGAAAATACCTGATCATTCTATTTTGGAATTTTAAAGATGCAGGGGACATGCGGCCAAAACACACGCCCGTGCGTGAGGTTGTGTGTCACACACGGTTGAGACACACGTCGATGTCTTTATCCGTGTAGATGAAAATAGGTCATTTTCCAATGCCACATTTCTCACCCAAACTTGGCACCAGCCTAACCAAACATTTTTGGACATCAACAGACTATAATAAGACATTCAACCAACCCAAAATCAAGCTTTATACTTAACATCTTACCACAACCATTCAAGAATCTTTACTTACTGACTTGACCATATACATATATAAGCTCATTTGTACTTAAATTACCAATTTCAAACTATCCATCAACATGTTTATAAATTTCCATCATTCAACTATACTAACACACATTAAACATGATAAGACCATTTACATACCCATCAAATTATATTTATCACAAGCCATTTCAATGGCTAGCTACAACCAAAGCATCTTTATGTCAACATTGGCTAGTTAACCTATACATGCCATTATAACAAAAAAATAATTTACTATTTATACCGAAATGAGCCGAAGGATAGTGTTATGTTGCTCTGACCAACTTCTTAACCAAATCGAGCTGCTAAATTACTATAAAACAGGGAAAATAAAACAAAGTAAGCTTTAAAGCTTAGTAAGTTTGTATAACGTGGAATTGAACTTACCATTTAATCATAATTAAGATAAGCATATAAGGTATACTCGAGCAAGATGGCCAAAATCCCTAGCACATATCCTCATCACTCATGTTAGATATGTATTTCATATAAATGTCAATGAACATGTGAAAGCTCAACAATATCAAGTTTCCATGTTCATAACTTTCCACTTCTTGTATTCATATATCAATTCCATATATTTCATGTATATACAGGTAATGATTCATTTTGAACTCATATTTTCTCATGTCAGAATTGTGCCTGTTGAATTATTGAAAATATCGATGGATACATAGGTAGTACACACAAGGTGTACAAAACTATAATCCGTCAATTCATATACATGAATGCTCATGCAAACATGTAAACGGGAAGCTCTTTCGAACTATATAACGGGAAGCTCTTTCGAGCCATATAATGGGAAGCTCATGTGAGCCACGTAACGGGATGCTCCCGGTAGCCATTAACGGGAAGCTCATACGAGCTAATATCGAGAAATTCAAGTAAGCCAATATCGGGAAGCTCTAGAGAGCCATATATCTGGACGTTCATAAGAGCTGCGATGTGTCCACAACACATGCAAGTTCACAACCAATCAGGATGCTCCGAAGAGCTATTAACGGGAAACTTGCAAGAACCATATAACAGAAAGCTCATGAGAGCTAATAACGGGACGCTCTTTCGAGCTATGGTATGTCCGCAACACATGCAGGACCACAACCAATTTGGGAACCTTAGTCCATCGAATTTTATTTATTCAAACGAGACTTAATCTGATATGTGATTATTTTCATACATGGAAATTACACAATTCACATACATGACATTCAATTCAAACATATAAATATACAATTTAGTTACACGAACTTATCTCGATAAATATTCGTAAACTTGTAAGCTACTAATCTAATACTTTTTCTTTTCCTCGTTCTAACTCCATATTTGGTCTATCCGGATCTATACGAGTAAATTTAGCTCAATTTAATACAATTCATATTCAATTCAATCCAATTCATATCTTAGGAAAAATTACCATTTTACCGCTATACTTTTGATTAATTACAATTTCATCTTTATGCTCGGAAAATGAAATTCATACAGTTTAATCCTTATTCCAAGCCTAGCCAATTTTTACATATAACATTAGCAGCCCTTGTATTTCATAAAATTTATAATTTTTCCATGAATTTTACATATTTTCAATTTAATCCCTAAATCATAATTTCATCAAATTTCTCTTTACAAAAGTTGCTTATCTATCAACAACCTTTCATTTTCTACCATAAAACTTCATAATTCATGCATACCCATCCATGTAAAAACCCTAACACTTTGATAACTTTACAAATTAGTCCCTGAGATAGCTAGATTAAGTTAATACAATCTCGGAAATATAAAAATTATTAAAAACGGGACAAGAATGCTTACCTAATTAAGCAAAATAAGTTAGCTTGAGCTTAAGTTTCCACGGCTAGGGTTTCTATGTTTTAATTTTGGGAAAAATAATGAAAATGATGATATTTTTTTTATTTAATTAATTTATCATTTTTATTTTTATCATCTTTCCAATTTAATCCTTTTCTTTTCTTAAATTTCCAATGGTGAATCATCATACTTATCTACTAACTCCATTAATTGGTTGATTTTCCATATAAAGACCTCTAATTTTGAATTTTATAGCTATTTGATCCCCTTAGCTACTAGAATTCAACTTTTGCATTCTATGCAATTTGGTCCTTTTTATCAAATTAAACATGTAATCGGTAAAAATTTCCTAACGAAATTTTTATACGATATCTCGATCATAATGTAGACCATGAAATAATATTAAAATAAATTTTCTTTATGACTCAGATTTGTGGTCTTGAAACCACTGTTCCGATTTCACTGAAAACGGGCTGTTACATATTATCTGAGTGGCTTACTCCACATACATGGTGTGTAGGGTTGGATGGGCCTTTCGAGGTCTTATGTGGTGTTTCTGGTTGGATGAGCTTAAACAACTCTATTGGGGTGTGATCGGGGGATGGAGAGGTGTTTTGGCTAGATGGGTGGGTTTTCACTACTTGACTGCATTCATAAGCATCTGATTAAGTGATTGGGTGTAAGTTTATTTGTCTGCATTCTGTCTGAGTGACCTATCATTTGTGATTGTTCTTGCATGTAATGAGGTTCTGTAACATTGTGTGTATTGATAAGTGCTTTGCTTGAGTACGTTCGTTTGGGACTTTGGCTTCGTGTATAGCATCTGCTTCTGTATATCTCTGTAAGTATGTTTCACTGTTGTACTGCTATCTGGAATTCCAGTCTGTAATTTTGTTGATAGTCATGTCTCGAACTCACACTAAGCTCGTGTAGCTCATCCTCTTAGTGTTTCCCCTTACAAGTACATTTTCCAAATTCTGATGCTGGACTCGGTATGCAGAGGTCTCGAAAAGTGACGGTTAGAAACAAGCTTTAATAGTATTTTAATAATTTCTGAGTTTATAATTAAACACCTTGAATTGCAAGTATTTTTTTAAAAACTGTGGTATGAATTTTTGTATTAAATACACGTAAGTGCTATTTGGACTGAGGTTTTTGTAATTCTGGATTTTATGTCTGAAAGTATTTACGGAACTTAAATATTGTAATGTTTTTCAATTTGTTAAACTAAAATTTCCCACAATCACTTCAGATATCAATGTGACCTCTGAAATTCGGTCTAAACTCCTAGGTCGGGTATTAGGGTGTCACAAGCAATCCCTTCTAACCCTCTTAATTGAAAACGTCCTTAGTATTATGACTATAGAGTTGGCATGATTCATCGTGTCCAATTCCCCTTCAAACCCATTCGGAGTTGGTTAAAAATCTTTGATATAGGATTAACCAGATGAATTGATTAGAATTTTATTATTAAATCAATAGAATAGAAGGATTAAATCTTGCGATTAAAACTAAAATTACTTGTAAAATTATAATTAGATTTTTTTTTTTTGCTTTACTAAATTAAAGCAAGGAAAACATTGTAATGAGGGGTGGGTAAATGGAAGGAAACAATTGGGCAAATAGAGTTTGGTGAAAAGACACTTTTGTTTTGTGTAACAAGAGATTAGATGATTGTACACCTGTCAAATGGCCCGGTCGAAAAGTGAGAAAGTTTGGGTAAAATTATAGGCTCGAAAAATGGGATTGGGTAAAAAATAAAGTCCGTTTAGAAAACAGGCCGAACCTCGAGTAAGATTTTTTTTCTTAAGCCCGACCCGAATATGAAAAAAAATTGCTATTTTGTTTAGTGTTTTCTTGCTATTTTTTTTTTATTTTTTGCTATTTTGCTACCATTTCATTATTATTTTGTTGCTATTTTATTGTTATTGTTTGTATATTGTATAACTCTTATTTTATTGTTAATTTTATTACTATTTTAGAAGCATTTACCTGTTAAGTTGCACCTATCTTAATGTTATTTTTAATTTATTGAGAAACATTTATTTTAATGTTTTTAGTATTTTTGATGTATTATATATTTTTAAAAAATTTAATACGATCAAGCCAGGCCGAGTCAAACCCAAATTTTAACATTTTTTATCCAAACCAATCTTGAGCAAAGTTTTAAGCCCATAACAAACGAAACTAAAATTTTAAGTGAACCTGACCTAAATCCAGTCTATAGACACTTAGATAATTGCAATCATTTTTCCTTCATTTAATGACTTCTCCATTCAATATCTTGCCTAATTCGCCTTTGTCTAAACAAGTTAAACAATTAAACTGATTAATTCCAAATGTTTAGGTCCATTCAATTCAAAGTCCCTTTGCATATAAATTTATTTTTCATCAAAATTAGTCACAGAATATAAATAAGTTTTTTTTATAAAAAAATAATTAGGGAGTAATTCTTTTACGTAAATGAATAAAAGAAAAAATTAAAAAACCTAAAGCACAAAGCACTTAGATGGTTAGGGACAAGGTTTAGGGAGTTAGGATTGAACACTTAAACCAAGGCTGGTGAGTCATCATGCACATGGTTGGGGACTTTGGGCTCTCAATTAGTGGTCATACAGATTTGGTCTAGAAAATAGTGGTCCCAAAATATTGAATGTGATGATAAAATATGTATTTTAAAGGAAATATATAAATTTAAATTTTAAAAATGATATTATTAGGGAAATAACTATAAATATTAAATATAAATTGTAAAATGAATATGAGAAATATTTAGAAAGATGAAGATAATAATTTTTTTTTTAAAAATAGAGAGGTTAATTAAAATGTTTGAAGATTTTTGTATGTTTTAATTATATTTTCTTTTAAATTTTAAAAGACTTTAAACAAATATTTCAAAATTTTTATAAAACTTGAAAATAATTGTTGGAATTTTTTGTGAGGGCCAAGATTGCTTTTTGACTCATGTTACGATCCGCCGGTTCAGAGAGGAAATTTAGTAGCTGGTGATTTTCAACGTTTGCGTTGATTTCAAAGAGTTACGATTTGAAGCTTTTTGCATACCTATTTATTTTGGTAAACTAAACATCACCAATTATGGATTCTTTTTCTACTTAATTATAAAAATTATAAAATGGTTATTTAATTATAATTTATTTTTTCTTTTTATCACATAGTTATGAAAAATTATAAAATGAGTATCTAACTATTAATTATTTTTTTGGTCACCAACTGACTAACATAAAAATGAAAATACTCAAAAATCTAATATAGTTGGGTGACCACAAAATACAAAATTGAATAATCGAATGAAGTATAAGAACTAAATTATGTCAAATTAAATTATGAATACTAAATCTTAAATTGAAGCATTGCAGAGGGATTATAATTGTATTTTACCTATATTCTATGTATAAATGGCATTCCTTATCTGACACACGTCCATCACTTTCTTTTACATTATTAACACAATGGTTAAATTTTAATTCTGACCCCTCTATTTTTTAGACATGTAAAAGTAATTCAATTTCAATTTCAATTATTATGCTACACTCAAATTTGAAATTTGATCTTTATATTTTAATTTTTGACATAATTTAGTACTTCAACGTTTATAATGATATTAGTTATTCTAAATACTTTACTTTGATTACAATCTTGACTTGAATTTTAAGAGTTATTAACACTATTAAAATTCTTTATTAAATTGAGATCCATTACAATGCCATTCTTTTTTGTCACATAGTTATGTAATGAGTATTTTTTAAAAATTTAAAATATCACGTCAACAAATTTAACAAAAGAATTTTAATGGCGTTAACAACTAAATGAAAACTGAATTCCAAATATATAGAGTATAGAAACTTGGCCAACACGAAATGTTACATATTAGAATAAAATATGTCATAACTCCTTGCGTTCTTCGTAAATTTAAATCATAGTCTCTATACTTTTATTTTAATAATTTAGTATTACTTTTAAATTTTAAAATTCAGATCCAACTATTAACACAGCTTAAAACTAATTTGTTACATTTAGGCTTATTATAATATCAATTCTTTTAGTTACATGACTACTAAGTAAGTATTTTTTTACCTTAAAATATCACATCAACAAATATAACAAAAAAAAAGTAACAATATTAACACTTGAAGCTAAAGGCTAAATTCTGAAAATAAAAGTATAAGGACTAATTCTAAATTTATGAAAAGTAGATAGACTTATTAGACATTTTAACCTTGATGAGCGGTTGATAAGACACGAATCTTTCGAACAAAAGAAAAAAGACGAGACACGAATCTGATACCATTCCATTTACATCAAAAGTGATTAAAAAGTGTGAAAGGATGGACTTTGACGCCTTAACCATTTCCACTAAATAAATAAAAAGGAAAGTACGATTCTTCTATGCTGTAGGGGCAACTAAAGTTTGCCTTAACCCCTTCATGCTTGACAAATATCACATTTCCATTCCATAATTTGCTTAAACATCTCCAAATCTCAATAGTAAAAAACCCATGTGAAATTGCTATAAGATGATAAGGACTAAAAGGCAAAAGCAAATTAGTCTGTGTGAACACATTTAATGTCATTATTATGAGAATGTTGCTTTTCCAGATAATGGATTTACTTGTATAATTTGCAGCTGTCATACAATTTCAGAACAGAGAGGGAAGGCTAAACATGGTTTACTTACCTTTTCTCTTGATTTTCAACTTGATTTCATATTTTCCCTCTTCTTCACATGCACAAAATGCAGACCTTATTCTGCCATTGAAGGCTGTAAACCTTGGTAACTGGCTTGTTACTGAAGGATGGATGAAACCTTCTCGTTTTGATGGCATCATTAACAAAGATCTTTTGGTATATACATAGCTTTCCCTTTTCTTTAGCTATGGTTTCACTCATTTAATCATGAATTTCCAATTTTTTTTGTGTATTTATTTGGTATAGGATGGAACCCAAGTTCAGTTTCGTTCAACAAAGCTAAACAAGTATTTGTGTGCTGAAAATGGCGGTGGAACCGTCGTTGTAGCCAACCGTCCCTCACCTTCTGGTTGGGAAACCTTCAGGGTTTGTTCTTTCATCAGCTTTTTTGTTTAAACTACAACATAATACTTGAAGTCTTTCCAATTTTTTTGCTTGGTTGGATGCAGTTATGGAGGGTGAGTGAATCATGCTTTAACTTGAGAGTGTTCAACAAGCAGTTTGTGGGATTAGGAAGTCAAGGTGTACAAGCAGTTTCAGATACACCTACTGATACAGAAACGTTTGAGATTGTAAGGAAAGATGATGATCGTAACCGAGTTCGATTCAAAGCATCAAATGGTTTGTTCCTACAGGTACTTTTGCTGCACTCACTACAATTTGCAATGACTTTCATAGTAATGATTTTCCATTTTTAAGGAACAAAACTTTTCATAATTAGGCACAATCGGAGACACTGGTAACTGCAGATTATGCAGAGTCTAGTTGGGATGATAGCGATCCATCTGTGTTCATAATGACAATCGTAAACACCATACAAGGTGAATTTCAAATCACTAATGGTTATGGCCCTGATAAAGCCCCTCAAGTCATGCAGGTAAGGGCTCTTTTTTTACTCTTTAAACAAGCAAGTTATAGCAATAGTATCCGAATTGACTTTGTACGAAACCATGGTTATTTAGGATCATTGGAATTCTTACATCACTGAGGAAGATTTCAATTTCATGTCTGCAAATGGACTGAGTGCCGTGAGGATACCTGTAGGGTGGTGGATAGCGCAGGATCCAACTCCCCCTAAGCCTTTTGTTGGAGGCTCTTCAATAGCCCTCGACAATGCTTTCACATGGGCAGAGT
Organism: Gossypium arboreum; assembly: GCF_025698485.1. Taxonomy (NCBI): domain Eukaryota; kingdom Viridiplantae; phylum Streptophyta; class Magnoliopsida; order Malvales; family Malvaceae; genus Gossypium; species Gossypium arboreum. The sequence goes on from NC_069071.1 coordinate 7,089,478, forward strand.
AAGTAAAGGAAATCTTCTAGGATGAAGACAAAACAAGACTTATTTAATTTAAAGTTCTAAACAATCTTCTGGTTCATGTGTGAAATTGATGCAGGAAATATGGGATGGAGGTAATTATTGATTTGCACGCAGTCAAAGCCTCACAGAACGGTGACGAACACAGCGGAGCAAGAGATGGTTTTCTAGAATGGGGCGATTCCAACATTGACGAGACTGTGGCGGTAATAGAGTTTCTTGCAGCAAGGTTAAAGATGACACTAACCATTTCTATGTCATGCCATGTTCTATTGTATCCTTTTCCTTCTTTCAATTGAATTTAAAGGTTCAATATAATTGTTGGACAGATATGGTGTAAGACCAAATTTGGCTGCGATTGCATTAATGAATGAGCCTAGAGCACCGGGTGTAACATTAGATGCACTTACAAAGTATTACAAAGCTGGATACGATGCCATAAGGAAGTACACAAATGCGTATGTGATCCTATCAGCTCGTTTAGGACCAGCTGATCCAAAGGAGCTCTTCTCATTGGCCAGTACTATGAATCGAGTAGCCATCGATGTGCATTACTACAACCTCTTTTCAGACTCCTTTACTGGCATGACTGTCCAACAAAACATCGATTTTGTCAACAATCAACGAGCCTCCGATCTTGGCAGCTTGACCTCGGCTAACGGTCCCCTGGTTTTAGTTGGTAATTTAAGTTTTGGAACAGGTTTAGTTTTAGCTGTATGCAAATGTAGTAGGAATGAATTTCAAAGTGGTGTTTTTTTTGCAGGGGAATGGACTGCAGAATTTGCTCGAAACGATGCATCAATGGAAGATTACCAGAGATTTGCTAAAGCACAGCTAGATGTTTATGGTCGTGCAACATTTGGATGGGCATATTGGGCTTATAATTGTGACAGAAACCATTGGAGTCTCAAGTGGATGATTGAGAACAACTTTATTCAGCTTAAGTGACCAACTATTTGATTATCAAGCTTTAAAATTACAATAAATGAGGTTGGCATTTAGTTCTCCTGTTAAAAAAGTTGATGCAGGGGAAACCAAGAAACTCTTTTCTTTTTTTTTTCCTTAAAATGATAATAGTAAATTTAAATCTAAAGTTTAGCTCATTCTTTTCAGATTCAATCATACCTATGATAAAGGAATAAATAATTGTGGTCGATAAATACTTGATCAAAAAAATTAAATTAAATATTGAATGTACTATTAACTCAACCATACAAATTTTTAATGTCAAACTCCAACATGCACAATTTTGCACCATTTTCTTCTTCAAGAGATATACTTTCATTTTTAATTTTTTATAATTATTAGTCTTTCGTCAAAGTTTCTTATCGATGTAGTTTTCCTCCAAACTGTCATACTTGAAATAGTACCTTTAAAATTCAAAATGCTTAGCTATTTTTCAATAACAAATAAAAATTATTTTCTTGATGATGAGATTACATTAAGTTTTTAAGAAAATTATATGCTATTGTTTTTATTTGATATTTAAAGAAGAATTTAATGAATTTTTACTAAGTTTATCAAAAAATTATATAAGTAATATACATTTTATAACAAAGTAAGATCTTTGTTAGTAATTTGATATATTTGGAGAGAGAAAAAATTGTTAGGATTCAAATATTACCACATGTCTTATTTTATTATTAAATCTTTGGGTTCATCTTGTGAACCATCATATCACTTCGCACCTACTTCGTAAGTCCGCCTCGTAAACCATCACTCCATCATTTCATAGGATGCATTTCACCGCCTTATGAAAATGTCCTTACCGTTAAGGTCTTGCTCACCATCCTATGAGATGCAACCATCTAGTCATTTCTCCATCACCACCTCGTAAGGTCACAAGTCATTTATCACTAGTATAATGTGAGGTGTGATCATCTCACCACCTCACCAAGTACATACGAAGGAGATCACATGTGAGCACTTTACATATTACCGATATCTCGTGATGTGAGATCACCTCACCTCTTTGCGAGTCTGCCTTGCCAAATAAGTATAGGAGAGATCATGTGTCAGCACCACACATACCACTGATACCTCGCGAGGTAGTCTATATGCGATTTGACCCCATCAAGCCTCACCACCTTGCATGGTGGAGCATGGGCACTGTCCACTCCTTACGATGACACCTTCTTACCAAATAGACACGTCTAAGGGAATGTGTCCAACCTAAAAGGGAGAATGTGTCATTTGCATGGCGTATAATTAGCTCCTAGCACATCATATCAGGGAATCATACCTTATAAATATGAAAGAATTTCTCCCAAGAGAGGGGGGATGGGGAGAACACCTCAATAGACTTCAAGCCAACTCAAAGTAACCTAACAAGTCTTTTAATAAGTAAATTTCATTTCATCTGATAAAGTAAAACTTTGCTAAAAAATGAACTCACAAAGTAACTTAACATTGTTTAATAAGAAAATTAAAAAAGAAATGTGTTGAAATGGCTCTGGGTAAGAACAGGGATAGAGATAAAAGGGGCTATTTTACCCAAATGATTCAAAAAAATAATTATTTAGTAAACGATCCTGGTTCAAAAACAATCACCTAAATGACCTAAAATGAATAATAAAATTGAGTTATGGGTATTAGATGGTCGACACTGCTATTTTTCTGTTAAAAATTTAATTTTTGGGGTTTTGAACACTTGACTACTGACACCCATGCATTTGTTTCAAACCGTATCATACTATATATTTATAATAGTATTTTTAAAAAAATTAGGGTGTTGATACACTAATAGTCGGCACCCCTTTATCTGATTAAAAAAGATATTTTGGGCATGTCAAGTGTTGGCCAACAAAAGCCCACACTGACCCAACAAAAAGGAGATGGAAATATTGCAACATTAATCCCTCTTTGTTGTCCCACCTTTTTTATTTCCCAAGTTTGATTACAAATTTTATATTTTAAAATAATATTGGACTACTTATCATGTTGTTAATTAATATTTCATCATTCATATTATTATTAAATTTAACAATTTATTTAAATTTAATATGCAAAATTAAATTAATTTTTTCCTAAAATTAGAACATGCGTTAATGATTTTCATTTTTACAATAATTCAAATAAACATTGCTAAATTATTGTTTCTTTTATTTTAAAAATAACGTGTAATATATTTATAAATTTAGAAACAATTAAATAGTATAATTTTAAATAGACTTAAAAATTTTAAATTTAGAAATAAGGTGTAATATATTTATAAAAGACACTTAACTTAAGTTAAATTAATTTATAACAAAATAATTTGAAAATATTTACATTATTTTTATATTTTAAAATTTAATTTATAAATAAATTTATCTTGTATATTTCGAAAGAAAATAAATTATAATCTATAATTTAAAGTTACAAAATCATAATCTATAAGGTAAGTTTTATCAACAATAAGAAAAATAAATTTATCTTGTATATTTTATATTTTAAACCTAAAACCCTAAAAATATACCAGATAAATTTATTTATAAATAAACTATTTTGTGCTCACTTAGCTCAATCATTAGATTGAAGAATGAAGCTTTCTATTTCAAAGCAGAATGCTTGTCCATCATTTCAATTTTTTGAACTGACCTTTTCTCTAATCACAACAATATACTCTTTATAACTTTAATCATGTGAAATTTTCCATAGCATTTTAATTTGAATTTAAATTTAAAATTGATGGTTAAAATATTCTTAAAATTGAAATTTTCGACAAATATTAGGAAGTGAAAATATTTTTCTTTAGTTTTGTATGACTTATGATGATGGTGAATAACATGTAAGTTCAATAGTCATGAAAATAGTGTTCCACGCGATGAGATTAAGGACAACTATCATAACGTGAACATTTATTTAAAAGGTAAATTACATAAATGATGCTCCAATTATTAATTTTTTATTAAAACATTTAACTTAAAAATTACCAAATAATTATTTAATTTATCAATATATTTACTTTAAGTCTAAAACCGTTAAAATGCTAATAATAGACTGACGTGAATGGCATGAATTTTAATCATTAAAATTTTCAAATAATTTCCATGTCATTTTATATTTAAAAAAAACTATTTTTAAATCCAAAACTTATTTCAACCACCTTCAACCTCACATCCCCGCCATTATCAGCAATACCTGTGATCTTTACCACCTGAAGAGAGGGAGGTGAACCTGAAGCATCAACAAGGTAACTATAATGTTGTTTAGATTTGGCTGGACCTTTGAGCAGCGTAACAAGCCAACTTCCAACTGATTTAAAAGGGTGAGTAAAGCCATTTTTAAGCTGGAGGAGTGATGCCTCAAAGACTTGCCAGAATAAAGTGACGACAATCATCGCCGAAAGAAGGCAATGGGTTATAGTATTCTGCTTCGTTATTGCTTTAAGCTCTTTCACCAACTCTTCAACAACAATTCCCCCAGACCCACTTCCATTTTCACTTTTTTGTATTTGCTTTATCAGCATCATTATCATCATCCTTTTGAAAGTTTTAACTCCTAAACTTCAGATATTGCTTCAGGGTGTTATCTTCTTTTAACGATTCTAGCTGTCCAATAATAATAAGACGGCATTTTTTTTTTCTGATGATGTTTAAATCAGTTCTTCAAGATGAAGAAAAACCCATTTTGTTTGGGGGGAATCAAAACAATGGGGTTGGTGATTCCAAGGGCATCTTAAATGGGGATTTTGAAGAGTAGGTCTGGTTAGTTCATATGGAGTTGCTATGAATGGCTTGTTTGGTTTTAGATTAAGATTTGGATTTTGTTATGTATTGTACATACCTGAGAGAACAATGGGGCGAGGAGGTGATCATCATCGTTTCTGTTGTTCTGTTATCTTGAGTTGATTTCAGGATTGCCTGATTGACAAGCTCAATATCTTGAGTTGATTTCGATATTGGGCATGGAGGGTAGTACATATATCTTCTCCACGCGTTATTGGAATGTGGGATTGGGAAGCCTTCGACGGTAAAAATCATAGGTATTGTTGAAGATGGCGGGGGATGTGAGGTTGAAGATGGTTGAAATAAGTTTTGGATTTAGAAGTATAGTATTTTTAATTATAAACTGACATGGAAATTATTTGAAATTTTTAATGATTAAAAATATAAATTGAGCGATGATTTCGTAAATTTTTCCTAGTTAAAATGATTATTTATGTAATTTACATTTATTTAAATTTTAATATGGAAATTTTGAGTTTCTCCTATTGGTGGAGATCCAATAATATAAAATATATATAAAAAAATAAAAGTAAATTAAAAGCATACCGAAACAAACTTTCAAAACCCTTAAATTAATCTTCAATTTGCTTCAAAATTTAAAAACAAAACAATTTTTTATTAGAAACACATTAAAAATCAATTAAAAGAGTTTAATTTGCTTTCGACGGAAATAAAGGAATACGGCTGTTTGTAAAGAGTCCACTGAATATTACTAGTTAATAGTGTTTAATTCATTTGTTTGTTTTACATTAAAAAAATCATAAAGTTTAAAAATAAAAGAAAATACAAATCACCAGAATAAGGTGAGATGGCAAAAATCGCTCTTAACTTAACTAGTGGTTAAAGGTTTGATCTTAACTCCGAGTTTGAAGCAGCTTTAAAACTCGTGTCTAATATCTACCGTTTAATATTCCTACATAATACGAGTAGAAACGTAAATAATCCTATTAGTTGAAAGATATAAAAAAAACAAAATCACATTAAAACTCTTAAAATTTTGTTAGTTTAAATTATGTTTTATATAATAAAAAAACAGTCTAAATTATGTTTTAATAAAAGAAGAAACAAAATTGTTGTTAAATTTCATTGTTAATTTGTCCAATCTAAACCATAAAATTAGCTTTTAAGTGAATAGGATATAGATTTGATTTTAGTCAACAATGTTAAATGGAGCAGTTTTGAGAATTTAAGAATTTGGTTGAAAATCTTTAAGAATTGATTGAGAATCTTAATAAAAAAATGTTAAATGGATTACTTTTGAGAATTTAGGGGTCGAAAATCTTTAAGATTTGATTGCAAATTTTAATCAACAATGTTAAATGGAGCACTTTTGAGAATTTAGGTATTTGGTTAAAAATCTTTAAGATACGATTGGGAATCTTAATCAACAATATTAAATGGAGCACTTTTGAGAATTTAGGGATTTGGTTGAAAATCAATAATGTTAATGGAGCACTTTTTAGAAATTAGAGATTTAATTGAAAATCTTTTAAGATTTGATTGACAATCTTAAGTAGATAACTTTTAGTTTGTATCTTTACATATATAGTGTAGCAATATCACCTTAAATTTTTTTATGTGATATAATTTAAAAATTGACATTTTCATGATAATAATTTATCACGTGTAATTATTAATTATATTGAAAAAATTTATTCAATACAAATTTCTTATAAAAATATAGTGACAAATTTGGAATAAAAACAAGTCCATATATTTTGTTAATATCTCCAATATTCCTATTGTACAATAAAAAGTATTAGACTGTATTTAGTATAAAAATCTATTACAATAATAAAAATTTTAAATTTCAAATTTAATTTTTTTAAAATGTAAAATCTAAAATGGAAACTATATAATTTTAATAATTATAATAATACAAGATAACATAATATTATTCGATATATTTAATTTATTAATTAATTTTAAATATATTTATATTTATTATTCACAATATATACTTATAAATAGCATGACATAATAAGTTTTTATTGAAAACTTTCTAAGTGGTAGAAAAACTTTAGATAGAAGATAGTATAAACTGAAAACTCAAATTAATTACTAATTGTTTGAAATTGTAGAATATCAATATGAACATTCAAGGCAAACGTGGAAAGGGTAGACCTCGTAGAGTTGTACTCTGGAACAACTCATAGTTTAGGGAGAAAACCCAACTAAGGAATATATAAAAAACTTTACTGCCAATGATGGCAGAGGCCATGAGAACAGAGATATGGGAATGAGAAATCAGAACAATGGAATCGTGGGAGACGATGTTGTGACTCAATCTATGTTGAGAGCACTCCAAAGAGTCGCTGGATCGAGTAATAGAAATGAAAACGGAAAGATGATGGCCGAAAAGCTCAAATCAAAGGGGGTCAAACTGTTTAAAGGAGTCACTCATACAACTCCCACCACAGCCGAATATTGGATGGAAACGACAGAAAGAATTCTATAGGATCTTCAATGTACTTCTGAGCAAAAATTACAAGGAGTCGTATCCCTATTAAGGGACGAGACTTATAGGTGGCGGCAAGCAATTGTTAGGGGAACATTAACGAATAACTTGGAATTATTTCCAAGATACTTTTAAGAAAAAGTATGTGGGTCCTTTTTACGTGGAAACTCACAGGTGAGAATTCATCGGACTTAAATAGGGAGATATATCGGTTTTGGAGTACGAGGTAGAATTTTTGAGATTAAGTTGCACTCGAATTAGTAGCAACGAAGGAAGGCAAGAGTGCGAGGTTTGAAGAAGGGCTAAGAAATGACCTGAAAGTATAGGTGGCACTCCTCCAGGAAATGAATTTCGAAAATTTGGTTGAAAAGACTAAAATCTTAAAAGAAAATTAAGCGCATGAAACGAGAAAAGAGACAGAAATTTCCAAATAAAAGAGATTCAAGTTCAAATGATTCAAACCGCATACCTATAAAAAAGGCTAGGCCACAACCCGAATCCAATGACGAACGTGCTCCAAAGTGCTAATATTGTGAAAAACACCACAAAGGTGAATGTTGGAGAAAGATCGGTGCTTGTTTTAAGTGTGGATCAAAGGAGCGCAAAATAAAAGATAGTCCTCATTGGAATAATTCCACTCAATCACAAAATCAACACCAAAACTAAACTCAAACACAAGAAAACTGTGGTCTTAACCAAAACGAAAAAAATAGAGGCCAGAGAGCACTAGCACGAGGTGTAAACCGTGCAGAAGCGAGACAACCAACTTTAGTTTATACGACAAGAGGACGGGAGGATAAAGATGTCGTCGATGACATCATAGGTTCTTAAAAATCTCACCTTAAAAAGAAATCAGAGTGGCGCAGCAGAAGCAGATCAACCTAATATCTTATCAACTTGAACTATCTCCTGAGCTAGATCGAATCCACAATGTGGTCCACGTATCTATGTTACGACACTATCGTTCTAGCCCTTTTCATATCGTTCTCGTTAAAGAGATCGGGCTCTAACCAGACTTTTCGGAATAAGGTAAGTTAAAATTCGAGGACGAATTTTCTTAAGGGAGGGAGATTTGTCACATCCCAAAAATAGGGATAAAATTTAGAATTATTTTTAAGCAAATGGTAAGAGAATTTAGTATGCCTTCAAAAAATTTTTGTTAAAAGTTGTCAAAACATTTTTTGTTAAAAGTTGTCAAGCATGAACTTCCTGATTCAGTGGTAAAACCTAAGCTTACCCATAGATCTCAAGTTTGAAACCCCTTGTGTACATTCAACCAAAATATTTTATTTTTACCCCATAAAAGTGTTGAATTTGCAAAATAGTCTAGCCAATTTTTTTTTCAATATAGTCTTAATTTCACATGAATTCCCAAATATCTATTTCAATTAGGGAAAAAGAGTTTATAAATAGCCAACCCTTTTCAAACCTATAATTGATATCTAGAGAATTTTTCAAGAAAACTCCCAAAGTTCCTTCTTTGCCAAAACAATTTCCAACTGAGGAATTCAAAGTTTTCAAAATCATCCCTCTCCTCCTAAGTAGATCATCAATCTCCTCATCCGATTAAGGTTTTTGTGCCTCCAAATCAGGTGTGGGATCTAAGCTTAAAATTATTGTGTACAGTTAATTGGTGTACTAGAAAGTAAGAAATCAATATAGGTGAACCCCATTAGAATTGTTATACAAACCTATAGGAAATAACATGCAAACCCTATAAGAATTATAATACAAACCCCATAGAAATATTATGCGGACCCTTAAAAAATTGCATGTGAACCCTTAAGTAGATGCTAGGCGAACCCATATATACGAACCTGTATGTGAACCCTGGATACTATGTGAGTTACACAGGACATGTGAACCCTAGGCACATGTGAGCTACATAAGATGAGCGAACCCTATATAGTATGCGAATTATACATGTTTAGTTATGTGAAACATACTTGTTTATTATGTGAACCTTACATCATACAATATGTGAACCATTTATTCATGCGAGCCTATTAAACATGTGAATCTTCAAGTAAGTACTTGTATGAGAATTGTATGTGTGAGCATGTGTGTAAAACCTATGTATGAACCCCTGTGTACGAGACCCCGTGTGCGAACCCCTATAAGCAAACCCTAGGTGTGAACTCATCTGTGTGAACCCTAGGTACGAACCCATCCATATGAACCCCTAGGTGTGTGAACCCTAGGTGTGTAAATCCTAATGTGAAAACCCGTAGGTGTAATCCCTAATGAGCGAACCCCTAGGTGTGACCCCTAAAGTGTGAACCCACATGTTCGAACCCCTCAGGTGTTAATCTATAGGTATGTGAACCCATATGTGCAACCTTATATGTGTGACCCTTGTGTGCACAAACCCGACTTATGTATGTGTTAACCAAACCAAGTGTGTTAGATCACACGAAACCACTATATATGTGAAACTGTTTTAGTTCTAAAATTAATTATATATATGAAACTGATGAGAATGAACGCATGTTCACATGTCATTAAATATGGGTATGAAATACTGAATGTAAGCATCGAAAGATGATAAATAGCATGATATGCTAAGAATATGTGCATAATTATATTAAAAATGTGTATAGAGGACAGAAGAGTTCCTTAGAAGATAGTGGCAATTTAAGTCCACACCGAAAGTCAGTACTGCACAAACAAGACAATGTCATCAAAACCGGATAAGTCAGAATGGTAGTTTAAAAATCCATCAAAATCGAGTAGATCGGTATGATAGTTTATTACAGTAAAAAGCTATCAAAATCGGGCAATCGGGATGGTAAGTTATTGTAGGAAAAATCATCGTCACAAATGAAAAGTAAATGATCATCTTCACCGGGAAATCTAGGATGGTTAATTTTTTATATGTGTTTTGGTATGTCGAGCGATCCTCAAGGGCAGTTAGGATGGACGGGTGGGAAATTTGCATTTGCATTGCATCATACATAAACAATATATACATTGATATACTATATGTTCCATATGTTATGCTTAACTCGTTATTATTTCTAGGTTTTTTTGTTTGTGGAGTTATATATATTGATTTATAAGTTAGTCTCACACTGAGCCGTTGTAAGCTCATTCCCCCTTTTCCTTTACCTCTCAAGTAACGTAGAAAATTAGGACTTGATATGGCATCGGAGGACTCTTTGATTAGCAGCTTGTTTTATTATTTAAAAATATTTCATTTATCATTTATTTTCGGGATTGTAATTATTAATTTCTTGCTTTTATATCTTAAAGTTTGGGATTGATTAGTTATCTATTTTAAAGTATGAAACTTAGTTAATACTCGATATTTGCATGTTTTTCAGTTTAGAAAATCCTTACTTTAAATATTTTTCACTGCTTTGCAAAATACTTAAAGTTTTGATAAAGTCTTTTCTTAAATACCTAAAATTATTGTCCTAAAACTTCACATTAATAATATTGTAATCAATTTATTAAGTAAAGTCGGTTTAAATTAATGAACATCTTTCTTAAAAACAAAAGAGTGTTTTACATACAAACCAACCCTTAAAAAAGAATGATATTGTAGGATCACTTCGGTGGTTGAATGTAACGCCTTTGACTTAGTTGAAACTCCTAGGTCGAGTTGGGGGTGTTACAATATCCATTAAAAAAATTATAGTCAATAATAAATCACCATACCACATAAACTTAAAAAATATTTTTTTTAAAAATAATTTTATTTGTATTTTTTTCTTTTACATTATTTCTCTCTTTATTTTTTCTATATTTCCTCTCTTTTTCTTTCTTATTCCTTTATAATGTATGAAAATACCAACAATGCTAAAAAACTATCCTTTCAAAATCGAGACGTTGGCGATTAATTCTGTTTTTGAACTTTTTCATTTACTTACTCTACTTGACGGGATCACAAAAGTTATTTCATCGATCAAAACTAGTGTTTTTAAAATCAAACTGGTTGGATTAGGGTACTGGTCCAAAGATAGGGGTTGAATTAATTAACTCATGAATTGATACACACCGATTGAACCATGCTAAAAAAACCAGTTGAACCATTTTCTCTATTTTTTAAATTTTTTTATTTTTATGAATTTTTTAATAATTTATTTGATTGAACCATACGAATTGATCAAACCAAGAATTGGTGGCCTGACTAGTTCAACCATCGGTATAGTTTTAAAGAAAGAAAAAAAATACATAAAAGAGAAAATAATTGCCACATGTCAATTTTTAATTGGTTATTTTTTTAAATATATTTAATGGTTTATGTAAAGATTGAACTAAAAAGTGTACCAATTTGGAAAAAAAAATAGGTACTATTTATGACCAAAATATGTTTAGGTACCAAAATGGGAAAAAGAGACATAGTTTAGGTATCAAATTGTGAGTTAAGGCTCTTTTGAAATAGACTTAACAATTCGACTAACGAATGTACCACTTGTGACAAAAAAAAGTTTAGGTACCAATGTAACACCCTATACCCGGCCTAGATGACAAAGGCCAAGTCTGGGAAGCTACTTCGAATATTTCTCAAGCACATTATTCTGAAATTTAGTCTTAAGCAACACCAAAAGAGTTTAATAACTGTAAAACATAATACGACAATTTTTATCTTAAAACATCACATGTCTTGAAATTTCTAGAAATAAGCTAATGATACTAATAATAATAAAGTGGCTAAACAATATGATTGTGTAACACCCTTAACCCGTATCCCTCGCCGGAATAGAGTTATGGAGTATTACCGGACAAACGGAATATTAAACCATTCAATTCATACATCAAAAATTAAGACTAATTATATAAATCGTAACATGTTAGACTACTCATTAATTTATTTTGATATTAAATTCTAAACCGTACGAATTTACCTGGACCAAATTGTAGAAGTTACATAAGTGTAGGGACTATTTCGTAATTTTTCCTTTTCCTCAAGTATCTATAGGATCTTGATCTAAAATGTAAAATTCTTTATTTATCAACATATATTTCATTTCCATCCATTTTACAATTAATACTCTTTTATTTTAAAAATTACACAATTACAGAAACTTTTATAATTTTTGTAATTTAGTCTTTTAACCCCAAATTCATCAAATTAACCATTTTTTTCTCAAATAAATATTTATCCAAATATACTAGGCCCTCAACAGCCCATAACAAATATCAAATTCACTATCAAATCCTAATATTTTGACATTTTCACAATTTAATCCTAAAATCAAAATTAAACAAAAATCACTTTACAAAATCATCAAATAATATAATCAAAATTCCAAATACATGGTATTCATCAAAAATCATCAATGGAAACTTTCAAAATTTTTAACAAAATAAAAAACAAAGGTACTGACTAGCTGGGCCTAGTTGCAATAATCTCAAAAACATAAAAATTACAAGAATACGAGTAAATTTACATACCATGCAAAGCAAAGAAGCAACCGAAACTTCCTAGGTCAAAAATGGTGGTTTCGGCCAAAAGTTGAAGAAGAATGAAGAGAAATGATTTAATGTTTCAATTTGTTTTAATTAATTTTAACTTATTTACCATTTTGCAATTAAACATGCCATTTTTTTATCATATTTTTTCTAATTGCCGTAAAAAATATAACTAGGGTTTAATTATCACTTAAGTCCTTCCTTAATTATTAATTAACCTATTTAATCACCTAAATGCATTAATTAACAAGTTTTACACCTTTTTTAGCTTAGTCCTTTTTCTTTAATTAACTATCTAAACATTAATACTTCTAAACCAAATTTTAATACAACTATATTGACTCCATAAATATTCTAAAAATAATATTTACGAGTCGATATGACAAAAATTTATGGTCCCGAAACTACTATTCTGTCACCACTGAAAATCAGGCTGTTACAGACCGGGTTCCCGATCCGTTGACCCGATATAGGTTATTTGTAATTCAGTCAACATAAGAAATAAATTAATAATCCTAAAAAGAAATAATTATATATTCAACAGGTTTAAGATAACAACGGTAAAGTCTCAAATTCGAATTCAGAATCAGATTTAGAAGGTAAATTATTCAGTTTAACAAATCGAAACAACTCAGACCAATAGTATGTTAAATTATTCTCAGATATAGAACAGATCAAAGTAGATGCAGTTTCCCTATCCCCTATCCCCTACCCGCTACACACCATCTCCGATCAACCCAACACACCAAATAGGGTATTGAATACCTATCCAACCCTACACACTAAACAGGATCGGTATGACACGTTCCGATAATTGCAAACTAGTTGCTTGATCAGAATACAAGTACCAATTGTTTAGCCATTGTCTTATAATAGAATACTTCCTCATTTACTCAATTCCTACCCAATGCAGATGCAGATTTCAAATGCCAGTTAATACAGAGGCCTATACGACTATTTAGATACAGTTCATACTTGTAAAGAATAAATCAATATCATTAACAATTTTCACACACAATACACATACAGATTTTCAGTACTCAGTCTTAAATCACAGAATAATAGTTTTTATAGTTTAATTCAGTTCATACGGCCCCCATAAAAGGCCTAATTCATGTTAAACGATGCTTGTGACCCGAGGGAAAAATTTCAAATATTGGGCCACACACCCATATGGTTTTACACAACCTAAATAACTGATCCATGTGGTTCCACGCGGCTTAGCACATGCTCGTGTCACTTTCTCATATGGTCCTAATGTACAAATAGAGTGTTACACGGCCAGGACACGGACATGTGTGACACGGACCTGGACACATGTCCGTGTCCTTGGCCCATGTGAACCCTGCACAAAATATTCTCACACAATGTTTGGACACACACTCGTATCCTCAGCCCGTGTGTCTTTAATTCGTGAACAGTGAGTTACACAACCTGCCACATGGCTTAGCACACAACCTTGTGGTTTACACGCCTACCACACGACCATGTGGCATTGATAACCATGTTTTCCAGCGTTTGAAATTCACAGAAAGTCAGGTTTTTGGTACGCACCTGAAATAGCTTTGAAGTAGGAACCATGTAGAAGACTCCCGAGACCTAAAACAATCATTCAATAACTAATTAAGCGGTAGTTCGCAACAAACGTTAGGATTAACTTACAACCAAGTTCATCAAAATGTTTCGACATAAAATCTTAATTCAAACCACAATTACTGTAGCACCAAATCGAAATTCACGAATCTAGAACGTTAAGGAGACTGTTATCCTCGAGACCTTCTTTAAAAGACAATAATCAAACATATAATCAAAGGATTCGAATGGTTTAAGCAAAAAACCAATTTGGAAAAAGTGACAACAACCAACGATTCCAGAAATTGAACAACTAAACTCACGAACTATCGGAAACGAACTTACTAGACAATAGTAGTAGATAAGAAGTACGAATCTAAACGACAATAAACCGAAAAAGATGAGGGAAGAAAAGGGAAAATAACGAAAAGAAGAAAAATGAAAATGAAAGAAAATGAAAAGGAAGAGGGAAAAGAAGAACGTTTAATTCTAAACTACTGATTAGAATTCTAACATTTAGTAAAAATAAAATATATTCCTTAATGTATGCACTGAAACTCAAACACAGGATCAAGTAGAATACAACTTAACTATCGGACCAACTGACTTATTCTTGACGCAAATTACACAGAATTAATCTTAAGTCAACAATTCAAGGAAAGAGGTTAATTTAGAACAAAATAACAAAATTTTCTAAAAAGGTGACTCAAATCCTCAACCTCAAACTTATAAACAAATCACATAGTATCGAATTCCACAATTAAAATATTCATATTTTTGGGGCGTTACAACTCTTTCCCCCTAAAAGAAATTTTGACCTCGAAATTTACCTAACTCAAATAGATACAAGTATTGCTGACGAATCAAATCTTTGAGTTCCCAATTGGGTTCTTCAGTACCATGGTTCTGCCACAGAACCTTAAACAGAGGGACAATTTTCTTTCTCAATACGTTGACATCTCGATCTAGAATCTGAACAAGTTTCTCCTCAAAATTCAGATCCATTTGTACCTCAATTTCTTCAATAAGGACAATGTGCAACAGATTAGACCAATACCGCCTCAACGTCGAGACGTGAAACACATTATGAATCCGATCTAACTCAAGGAGTAATTCTAGCTGATAAGCAACATGTTCAACACGCTTTAGAATATGGTAAGGTTTAATGAACATTGGGTTCAACTTGCCCTTACGTCCAAACCGATGAATATTTTTTCCACACGGACACTTTCAGAAACAACCGATCATTTACAGAAAACTCGATAACTTTTTTCTTTAAATTTGTATATGATTTCTGTCGGTCAGGAACCACTTTAAGATGATCTCAAATCAATTTATCTGTATTCTTAGTCTCAAAAACTAGCTCAGGGCCTAAAACTCGATGTTCACCTAAGACAGTCTAACACAATAGTGTACGAAACTTAAGACCATACAGAGTTTCGTAAGTTGCCATCTGAATACTAGACTGAAAATTGTTATTATATATAAACTTAGCCAGCAGTAGATAATCTTCCCAACTACCCCGGAAATCGATTATACAACTTTGAAACATATCCTTCAGAATTTAAAAAACTCGCTCAGACTGTCCATCAGTATGAGGGTGATACGCGGTACTAAAATCTAATCGAGTGCCTAATTCCTTATGAGGCTTCTTCTAAAATCGATACGTAAAACACATATCTTTATCTGAGATGATTGAGATCGAAACCCCATGCAGTCTCTCGATTTCAGAAACTTACAGCTTAGTGAGCTTCTACAATGAATAATCTGTCATGATAGGAAGAAAATGAGCGAACTTGGTCAATCTATCAACGATAACCCAAATTGAATATTTTTTAGTGGGTGTTAAAGGCAACCCACTAACAAAATCTATCGTTACGTGCTCCCACTTCCATAAAGAAATCTAACCAGCTGAAGTAATCCAGAAGGAAAATGATGTTTAGCTGTAACACCCAAAACCTGACCCAGACGTTATGACCGAATCTGGCGATGTCACATGATATGGAGTTTCAAATCGGATTTGACGAGTTAAAACCATTCTAGTTACTTAGTCTTTGTTGTGATTAAAACGTATCTCTTTTACTCGGAAGCTTTAGAAATATTCTATTTTAGAAAAATCGTTTTTATTTACGAAAACCTTAGTTTTTAGGAAAACTGAGTTTTTGAGGAGTTGCAGTTCAAATAATCATAAAACCATATGAAGTTCCAAGTTAAAACCAAATAGTCCAAGTCCAAAATTACATCCAAAACCCTAAAAAAGTAATAAAAACTAGAAGTAAATGAAAAGTCAGTCTAAAGTTTTACGTGTGGCCACCATCGAGTCCTCCGCTACACCGATCCGTCAAGACTGGGGATTACCTACACAGATTAAACAGAAAAAGGTGAGTTTTCACAAACTCAGTGTGTAATCCCCATAGAAAACACACATAATAATCATTAGAAGTCAGAAATAAACAGTCTGGGGTCGGAGCCCATTACAGAAATTAGTTCGGGCCTTAGCCCATTCAGATGCAGAATCAGATATAAATTAGGGCTTTAGCCCAATCAAATACAGATGCTGAACAAAATATCAGAATCCTACCCACTAGCCTCTACACACCATCTCCATCCAGCCCTACACACCATGTGGGGATAAAATTGACCCACCCATCCCTACACACCATGTTGTACCGAAACGCGGCACATAAACAGATATTTGCAGCTGAGTTGCCAGATAATAGGCTTAAGAGCCTTTTGACACTTCCTCTAGTAAATCATTAACCTACCCCGATGCAATACAACATACAATGAATGACATGCTAATATGTAATAATCATTCACACAATCAGTTCAGTATTGTCAGACTCAGTACATATATCACACAATAGATCACATATTTAGGGGTCCAGATAATGCTTACCGACCCTACAATAAGTCACAGTCGACTTGGGCGACCCGTACAATCTTACATAACAGTTTCAGAAAATAAGGCTCACATGCCCATGTGTCCTGCCCGTGTGGGCCAACACGCCCGTATGGCCCACATGGCCCAAAATAGCCTTGGTCGTATAGATCACACGGCTTGGCCCAGAATTCCACACACCAGTGTGGTTCACCAGTGTGGGCTCACACGTCCGTGTGGCCCACACAGCCCAATAGGTTAAGCCCGTATGTCGCACACAGCCTCACCGACCAACACATACCTGTGTCATACGCTTGTGTCTTGGGCGCATGGCCTGGCTCGTCAATCACACGCCTATGTATTGCCATACGTCTTACCGTACTAGTAATCACACGCCCGTGTGACGTCGACAGAATCATTTTTTGATTTTCGCCATTTCTCGTTTTCTGTGTAATTGAGTACACACCTGGTTCGATTTCGTTCCTAACTCAACCACAAGCACTCCAAAACCTAAAACCGACAATTTCGAGTCCACAATCAATCCTACTTGCGATTAATTAAAATTCTGAAACCAAAAATATTCATCCAACAAGCGATGAACACTTACCGCAGAACTTCGAATTGACTCTATAAATATGGTGCGACGGAAACCTTAAACCCCATGACTTGCTGCTATTAAACCCCGAAGATCAGTCCAAACGGTCAAAGAAATAGATTATCAAAGCATTAAACTCCACTTACCGGACCACAAAAACAGGAATTGTGTATAAAGAATACGAATTGAAATAAGAAATTCCAACCAAGAAGAAGAAAGAGGGCAGGATTTCGGCAGTGAAGAAAGAAAAAGAAAGGAACACAGAGAGAAAAGAAAAACGTCAGATTGGAAAAATTTTGGAAAAAGAATTCAATTAACAGAATCGGCAATCCTGTGACCACCCTAATTTTCCTCCCACTAATCCACTAACAACCCACAACTCAGGTTTTCAGTACGACTCAAACTCTCAGCCACCAAACCGAGCAAAAACTATTCCCCCTTGCCCACGCAAGGATTCGAACACTAGACCTCTAGCATGCTAATACTCCACTTAACTACTAGACCAGTAGGCCCATTCTGATATGAAATTACAAATAGTTTAATATAAGCCTGTTGACTAGAAGTTAAGGCTTAATTCAAGAAAAAGCTAAAATTTTCCAAATACAAGGTTTGAACTTGGGACTTCCCACACACATCTAGAACACTTAATCACTCAAGCAGACAAATATTTGTGCCAATAAATAGCAAAAGCTGAAACATAAAATTTGGGGCGTTTACATCAGCCTTAACCTTTTGACACATTAAACAATGCGACACAAAGGCAGTCACTTCCCGTTTCAGACCAGGCCACCAGTAAAGTTCTTTGGAAGTCTCGATACATTTTATTCCCACCAGGATGCATAACATAATGACTACTATGCACTTCCTGTAGAATTTATATCCTCAACTCTTTGTCGTTAGGTACACGAATCTGACTTTGAAACACAAAACATTTTCATGGTTCAAACTAAAATCAGAAGTTTCACTTGAATCAATTTGACGCAGACATTGAACTAAAGACTCATCACTTAGTTGTTTGGCTCGAATCTGATCAACCCAAACTAGTTTAACCTGCAACTTAGCTAGCAGACTTTCGTTCCAAATAAACTCAAACGATCAAACATCGCTCTCAGATTGGTCATCACTCACGGCTAAGGGCATCAGCTACAATATTAGCCTTAACAGTATGGTACTTTATTGTAAAATCATAATCCTTAAGCAACTCAATCCATCTGCACTGCTTAAGTTTTAACTCCTTTTAAGTTAACAGATATTTGAGGCTCTTATGGTCGGTGTAAATAATACACCTTTCACCATACAGGTAGTACCTTTAGATTTTCAAAGCAGATAAAATTGCAACTAGCTCAAAATCATGTGTAGGATAGTTACTCCCGTGCATCTTAAGTTCTCGTAATGCATAAGCTACCATTTTACCATCCTGCATCAGAACACACCCCAGACCGATGTACAACGCATCACTATAAACCATAAACTCCCAATCCGATTTAGGCTGAACCAAAATAGGAGCTTGTGTCAGAGCTGACTTGAACTTTTCAAAGCTCGACTATTGTTCGCTAAACCACACAAATAGGGTGTTCTTATGCAATAACTTAGTCAGAGGAGACACAATCAGAGAAAATCTCTGAACAAACCTCCGGTAGTAACTTGCTAAACCCAAGAAACTCTGAAGTTCAGACACATTCTTCGGCTGTTTCCACTCAATTACAGCCTCAATTTTCTTGGGATCAACTTGAATCCCTTCGACAGCTACTACATACCTAGAAAGGAAACCTCTTGCAACTAGAATTCACACTTACTAAACTTAGCATCACATTACATTGGCACATGTGAGAAAATGATAGTGGGTGATTGTTTTGTTATTTTCCTAAAGTTTAGTGACTGAGTTAAAAGTTGAGTGACTGTTTTGTTATTTTCTCAAAGTTGAGTGACTGTGGGTATAGTTTTCCCTTCATAATATTATAAGACTATATTCTTTTTTTTAAAGAAATAATTTTTCTTTATACATGAAATAGCTTCTTTTTGAAGTGACCTTCGTTGAAAAAACATTAATTTTTATACAATATTAAGGGTGAAGAGATTAATGTTTGACAAAAATTTTAACCACCGTTCCATAAAAATCAAGATAAAAATATTAAAGTTTAAATCAATATAATATACTAAATATATTTTTTACATAATAAAATAAATTCATATCTTAATTTTTATTTAATTATATAAATTTTATTTTAAAAATTTTAGGAAAGAAATTGATTAAAGGTTAAAAGTACCATATAACTTAAAAGTTTAGATATATTTAATATAATTAATTTGATTTTCCATGGGAGGACTAAAATTCGCCTCCGTATGCAAATAAGTTGATTTTGCATCAAAATTAGGCATTCCTACAAACGTCCCTTTGTTTTCTTTTAATGTTGAGTTGAGTTGAGTTGATTTCATTAGAAATGAAAAAAAAATCTAAATTTAACGGGTTTTGATCTTATCTCGATTTTATAAATTTTTCTAAAATTTTTTAATTAAAATATTTGGGTTCGGAATCAAATTAAGGTAAAATTCGGTTCGATGTATTAAATTTCTTTTTGAAAGGTAATGGAACTTCTATAATGCAACAAAACCAATTTTACAGGATAAACGTGTTTAAAAAAAAAAAAACAAACAGGGACAAGCAACACAACTTCTATGCTACACTAACCCCCTGCTTTAATACAACTAGAACAGAGGCATGAAACCTCAAAAAATAAGAAACTTTAACGGGAAACTTGACCCAGCTCACTATAATATAAAATTTGCAATAGATCCCTGCTTTTCTTCACCCAGCTAGAGCACGGCTCGATGTATTATTAATTTAAATTATGATATGTGGCATATTCTGTTAGTTTAATAAAGTCTAATGATTGGATTTAATCTAATTTAATTTCATTTTATAGTCATTGTTTAAATGTATATATATTTGCTTAATTTATGAGGCTTTCTTGACAGTATATATATTTGCTTATAATTTGAAAGTGTTCACCACTGTCATGAACAAAGGAGGGCTAAACATGGTTTACTTAGCTTTTCTCTTGTTTTTCAACTTGATTTCATGTTTTCCCTCTTCTTCACATGCACAAAATGCTAACCTTAACCTGCCATTGAAGTCTGTAAACCTAGGCAACTGGCTTGTCACTGAAGGATGGATGCAACCTTCTCGTTTTGATGGAATAGTTAACAAAGATCTTTTGGTATATTTTACTATACACATATCTTTCCCTCTTCTTTACTCTATAGTCTCAATCATTCAATTCACTGAATTTCCATGTTTTTTATTATGTTTTAATTGGTATAGGATGGAACCCAAGTTCAATTCCTCTCAACAAGGCTGAACAAGTATCTGTGCGCTGAAAGTGGTGGTGGAACCATCATCGTAGCCAACCGTGCCTCGGCTTCCGGTTGGGAAACCTTCAGGGTTTGCTCTTCTATCAGCTTTATTGTTTAATGAGTTTGCAACACTTTTGTTCAGATCCATCCTCCTAATATTTATTAATTATTCATCCCGTTTGCATGTGAGAAGCGTATTGGAACTTAAATATAATAATCGTAACGCAGTTATGGAGGGTGAATGCATCATACTTTAACTTTAGAGTGTTCTTCAAGCAATTTGTGGGATTAGGAAATCAAGGTGTTGTACAAGCTGTTTTGAATGGACCTACCAATTCAGCTACATTTGAGATTGTAAGGAGAAATGGTGATCCCAATAAAGTTCGCCTCAGAGCATCTAACGGTTTGTTCCTACAGGTACTTTTATTTGTTGCACTGACCTCGATTTTGCAATAACTTTCGATCCAAGTCATTGACTATTTTGGTTTTGAGATTAGGCATAATCGGAGACAAGAGTAACTGCAGATTGTAGAGGCTCTAGTTGGGACGATTGGGATCCATCTGTGTTCAGAATGACAATTGTAACCACCTTACAAGGTGAATATCAAATCACAAATGGTTATGGACCTGATAGAGCCCCTCAAGTCATGCAGGTAATTAAGCCTCTTTTTGTACTCCTTAAACAAGTTAAAGCAAAGGGTACTTAACCATGGTTTTTCCAGGATCATTGGAATTCTTACATAACAGAACAAGATTTCAATTTCATGTCTTCAAATGGACTTGATGCCGTGAGGGTACCTGTAGGGTGGTGGATAGCACAGGATCCAAATCCCCCTAGGCCTTTTGTTGGAGGCTCTTCAAGAGCCCTCGACAATGCTTTCACATGGGCAGAGTAAGTAAAATAAATCTTCTAGGATCGAAACAAAAAGAAGACCCTTATTTACGTGCGAATTTGGTACAGGAAATATGGGATGAAGGTCATTATTGATTTACATGCAGTTAAAGACTCCCAAAACGGTAATGATCACAGTGGGACGAGAGATGGTTTTCAGGAATGGGGAGATTCCAACATTGGTGAGACTGTGGCAGTCATAGAGTACCTTGCAGCAAGGTTAATTAAGATCAGACTATGTCGAACCATGTTCTATTATATACTTTTCCTTATTTCACTTCATTTTGAAGGTTTAATTGTTGGACAGATACGGTGGAAGACTAGGCTTGGCTGCAATTGAATTGATGAACGAGCCACTAGCACCTGGTGTAACTTTCGATGCACTTGCGAAGTATTATAGAGCTGGATACGATGCCGTAAGGAAGCACACATATGCATATGTGATCCTATCAGCACGTTTAGGACCAGCTGATCCACAGGAGTTCTTCTTGTTGGCTAGTAGCATGAATCGAGTAGTCATCGATGTGCATAACTACAACCTGTTTTCAGATATGTTCAGCAGCATGTCCGTGCAACAGAACATCGATTATATCTATAATCAACGAGCTTCTGATCTCGGACGCTTGATCTCGGCTAATGGTCCCCGGGTTTTTATCGGTAAATTTGAGTGAAAAAACAGTTTAGTTTTAGGTATGCAAATGTAATAGGAATATGCATTTGAAAGATTTTTTTTTTTTTTTTTTGCAGGAGAATTTGGTCGAAACGATGCATCAATGGATGATTATAAGAGATTTGCGAGAGCTCAGCTAGATGTATATGATCCTGCAACATTTGGATGGGCATATTGGACTTATAAATGTGTGTACAACCATTGGAGCCTCAAGTGGATGATTGAGAATAACTATATAAACCTTAATTGACCACTATGATGCTGTTTTCTTTTCTAAGAAAGATTAGAATAAGATGTAACCTTTAGCATTTAAAAATGCTAATTTATATTTTATGCGTATTTTAACTAAGTTTATTTATTTTTGTTTTCTAATTGTTAGAAAATGATTTATGCAATCATAATTAACAATATTAAATTAAAATTTTACACTTGAATTTAATTAAATAGGTAATTTTAACTGAATGAAAATAATTTTGTTGTAACGATGACAATCATTATAACAAAAAGAAGAGGATGGAAAATTTCAAACTCTCAAACAATTTTTGTTTGCAAATGGCTATGATTGTAACGATATTATTATTTTTCGCTTGCTCAAATAATTTTTTTAAAAATAAGATAAACAAAACAATGTTTGCAATTACAATAATACATCGCAATAACAATTAATTTTAAACCATAAACATAATGTTTTTACATCAATTATTATTTGTTTGGTTCGATTCTTAATTTATTCATATTAAATTTTTATTTTGAATTTTTTATTTGTTTTGACAAAATAAACATGAACTTTTCTTTAATTTTGTTTTTGAAAAAATATTTTGTATATGTAATTTTTAAATTATTTTCACTATTTTAAATATAAAATATTTATTTTACATCACAAAATTAAAATTAATTATAAATTAAATTAAATTAAGTTCGGATAACCACAATTTTAAATTAATTTTTTTTTTTTTAAGTTTTTCTTGCCCAGCCCTAACCCCGTGAGGCAACTTATCACATTGCCATTGCATAATTGCTTGAACATCTCTAGAAATCAAGAGTAAAACCTCAGAGGCCCCCATGTGCAATGCTATAAGTTATTTAGACCCATGTGCGATGCTATAAGTTATTTAGACTCATGTGCAATGCTATAAGTTATTTAGAAAGTGCTTTTATATATGGTAAAGTGACGAAGGAAGAAAAAAAGCAGATGGCTTACTTATAATTTGACATTATGTATTTACTTATATAATCTGGAAGTGTGCCCCAAAATGTCGTAAACTTTCAAAGCAAAGGAAGGCTGAACATGGTTTACTTAGCTTTTCTCTTGTTTTTCAACCTTATGTCATGTTTTCCCTCTTCCCATGCACAAAATACAGACCTTAAGCTGCCATTGAGGGCTGTAAACCTAGGCAACTGGCTTGTCACTGAAGGATGGATGAAACCTTCGCGTTTTGATGGAATCATTAACAAAGATCTTTTGGTATATTTTACTATATGCAGACCTTTCCCTTTTCATTACTTTATAGTCAATTCAGTGAATTCCCATGTTTTTATTATGTTTAATTGATATAGGATGGAGCTCATGTTCAATTTCTCTCAACAAAGCTAAACAAGTATTTGTGCGCAGAAAATGGAGGTGGAACCGTCCTAGTAGCCAACCGCATCTCACCTTCTGACTGGGAAACCTTCCGTGTCTGTTCTCTCATCAGCTTTATGTTGTATATAACTTACATTTATATAGTTATTAAATAACTACAATTCTTAGATTCATTCTAATTTAGAACAATTCAAAAAATGCACCTTATGTTTGATGCAGTTGTGGAGGGTGAATGAGTCGTACTTCAACTTGAGAGTGTTGAACAAGCAGTTCGTGGGATTAGGAAATCAAGGTGTAAAAGCTGTTTCAAATACACCTACCCATTCAGAAACATTTCAGATTGTAAGGAAAGATGATGCTCCCAATCGAGTTCGCCTTAAAGCATCCAATGGTTTCTTCCTACAGGTACTCTCTTGCACGGACTCCAATACGTAAATAGCTTTGATTAGTAAACCATGGATATATGTATTTGATAACATACATAATAAAGAATAAATGTTAGTTGAAGTCATTGACTATTTTGCTTTTTTCATATTGTAATTAGGTACAGTCGGAGACACTAGTAACTGCAGATTATACAGGGTCTAGTTGGGACGATAGCGATCCATCTGTGTTTAACATTGCAATCGTAAACACCTTACAGGGTGAATATCAAATCACAAATGGTTATGGCCCTGTTAAAGCCCCTCAAGTCATGCAGGTATGGCTCTTTTAACTCCTCAAACAACAAGTTATAGCCATGGTATTCGAAATGATTCTTTATGAAAACCATGGTTTCTTAGGCTCACTGGGATTCTTACATCACTGAGCAAGATTTCAAATTCATCTCTGCAAATGGACTGAGTGCCGTGAGGATACCTGTAGGGTGGTGGATAGCACAGGATCCAAATCCCCCTAAGCCTTTTGTAGGAGGCTCTTTAAAAGCCCTCGACAATGCTTTCACATGGGCCGAGTAAGTCAATGAAACCTTCTGGGATTGAGACAAAACAAGACTCTTGTTCTAAACAATCTAATGTTTTCGATGTCTGAAATTAATGCAGGAAATATGGGATGAAGGTAGTTGTAGATTTGCATGCAGCTAAAGCCTCACAGAACAGATTTGAACACAGTGGAGCAAGAGATGGTTTTCTAGAATGGGGCGATTCGAACATCGACGAGACCGTAGCTGTAATAGAGTTCCTTGCAGCAAGGTTAAAGATGACACTAACCACTTCCATGCCATGCCATTATCTATTACGTACTTATATATAATTGTTAGACAGATATGGTGGAAGTCCAAGTTTGGGTGCAATTGAATTGATGAACGAGCCTTGGGCACCGGATGTAACATTAGATGCACTTACGAAGTACTACAAAGCTGGATACGATGCCATAAGGAAGCACACAAATGCATATGTGATCCTATCAGCTCGTTTAGGACCTGCTAATCCAAAAGAGCTCTTCCCGCTTGCCCGTAGCTTGAATCGAGTAGCCATCGATGTGCATTGGTACAACCTCTTTACAGATATGTTCATCACCATGACTGTGCAACAGAACATCGATTATATCTATAATCAACGATCTTCCGACCTTGACAGCTGGATCTCGGCTGACGGTCCCCCGATTTTAATTGGTAACTTTAAGTTTTAAAAGGGTTTAGTTTTAAGTATACAAATATAATAGGAATGAATTTGAATGGTGGTGAAAAACTGTTTCTTTGCAGGGGAGTGGACAGGAGAATTTGGTGCAAAAAATGGATCAATGGAAGATTATAAGAGATATACAAAGGCTGAGCTAGATGTATTTGGGGGTGCAACTTTTGGTTGGGCCTATTGGTCATATAAATGTGAGGAAAACCATTGGAGCCTCAAGTGGATGATTGACAACAACTTTATACAGCTTAATATGAGATGATTAAACACTTGACTAATTTATAATATAGTTATTTCTGTTTATGAACTATCAATATATTAAATAGACATTATGTTGAATTTAATTTTCTATCTATACCATAATATTGAAGTTGTCCCAAACTTTCATATGCTTCAATTGGAAATTTCATTTCGCAAATGTCGTTCAAGGTAATTCCATCATTAGCAAATAATGAAATAGGAAATATTTATATTAGTGTTGGTATTTTTAAAACTTAATTTGTATTAAAAATTATAAAATTTTATATATTAATAATTAATTTTCATGTATGCTAGATTATAACACATCTATAAACAAATTATTTGCATGTAAAATTATATACCAATTTTGATACACAACAATATAAACACCAATATAATTATTTGTTTTACATATATATTGATGTTCAAAAACATTAACTTAATTTCTGCAAATATAGTGAGGCCATATTGTAATACTATTTAATTACCTATTTACAAACATTTTTCTTTACAACTCAACATGGTTGAACAATTTACTTAAAGGCTATTTTTGATAAATTAAATATTAAAAATTAAATGTTGAATTTAAATTATAAAATTTATTTGGTGTATTATTAAAATTAAATATTAAATATAAATTAAATTTTTGATAATAAATAATATAATCTTAGAATAAAATAAAATAAAGTAACTAAATTTATTCTTTATTAAGTGATAAAAAGTCTCCATCTACTTATTATTTTTCATACTTTTTAGTTAAAAGAAATTCTATCAAATAATTTTCATCAAATGTACTTAAAAATTAAATTGTTGAAAATATTAATCTTCAGTCTAACCCTTCATAAAAAGGGCCTAAAAATTACATCATTTGTTTTAAGAAAAGAGTGGCATAAAAGCATGCGTGAATGATTTTTGAATTGCTATTTCATTGGTAATATATACTAATTTTTAATGTTATGTATTAATTTTATGATTTGTATAATTTATTATTTAATTTAAAAATTTATGTGTTGGTCTTAATTCTTAAACATAATGATTCATTTGACTCTCTAATTTTATAAAATAAAATCATTTTACCTTTTGATTAATTTTTATCTCAACCCTTGAACTTGCGTTGTTTGTCAAATCACCTCAAAATAGATGAAAAATTAACATTTGTTAACTTTGCTGATGTGGCATATATATAGAATTCCATGTGGATGTCATGTCAACAATTAATTAATTTTAAAATTTTAAAAACTATAAAATTATTAAAATTATTAAAATATTTTTAATATTTAAAAAATTAATTAATTGCTAATGGTATACATATGGACTACCATGTGAATGCTATGTCAACAAAGTTAACAAATTTTAACTTTTCATTTATTTTGGGGTGAATTAACAAACAATACAAGTTCAAGAGTTAAAAGAGGTAAAGAATTTAAATGGAGGGCTAAAATAATTTTTAGTAAAATTAGAGAGCAAAATAAATTATTATGCCTTCAATTTATTACATGTTTATTACAATTTGTCACAGTACTTCAATTTTTTTAAATATCTATGTGGATATTTTAAATTTATATAATTTTTTTATAATTAAGAGTAGGGATTAAATCCAAATTCTCGTGTTACAATACAAATACTCTTATCGTTAGACAAAAGATTATTGGTAAATTTATATAAATTTTTATACATAAGTTCCATATATTCATGTTATTTTCATTTTATTTTTTATTTTGTGTCGCAACATAAATCATCTTATATTTTGTAAAGTCTAGTAAATGATATGTTTAAACCGGGTGGTTCACATGCTGAGTTACCAATCAATTTAGAATATTATTTAACCAGTTAAAAAAAAAGTTAGTGTATGTATGATAAATTGAAAAATTTAAGTAATGAATTTTATTATTAAATTTTATAAGTGATTTAAGTAAATAAGTAAATATAAGTAATGAATATAATTACGTTGTTTGATAAAAGTAAATATTAATTTTTAAAAAGTCTTTATTTTTAATTTTAACCTTATTTTAGATAATTTTGATTAAAGATAAATATAGTAATTTAAATATTATTTTTAAATAATAAAGTAATTACTTACTTACTTATTTTATTTTATTCGAACACTTCAATTAATAAATATTTATATTAAATAAAAGTTAAAATAATTATCAAACACATTATATTGTTGAAAATTTTTACTTGGATTAAAATAAATTTTTTAATAATTTATGAAAATTATTTTATTTTAATTCTAAATGATGTATTAATTAAGTTGATTTTCACTGTTTATTGAGAAGTTAATTTAGAATTCATATCAATTTGGTGTAGGAAAACATTTAATTTTTAATATTTT
Organism: Gossypium arboreum; assembly: GCF_025698485.1. Taxonomy (NCBI): domain Eukaryota; kingdom Viridiplantae; phylum Streptophyta; class Magnoliopsida; order Malvales; family Malvaceae; genus Gossypium; species Gossypium arboreum. The sequence goes on from NC_069071.1 coordinate 7,117,830, forward strand.
GAAGGGAAAAAAAAGACAACTCCTAATATATAAAAGTAATACAAATTTTAGTATTCATAGGTCGTCTCTGTGTAATTTGATCGTAGCATCTTGCTCGATTATTTGTCAACAAAAATGTTATGAAATAAAAAATAATTTGGTTAGAACGATGACGATGATTACAATGGCGATGACTATAATGAATTTTATTTGGTACCCGACCATTGAATAAAGTACTACAGGCAAGCATAAATAACATGGTCTAACCAAAGCCCTTTACAGTTTCACTTGATTTCAAACTCGAAGTCTCCGCCACTACTACCAGCTTTCTATTCATCGCTCAACCCAATGGCAGTCGCTTCCAACTCGCTCGTTTCTTTCATCCACGGCTCATTGAGTCAACCCGGAAGGACCTCCCACTTTCTTCCTTCACCTTCTCTTTCTTTCCCCGGATCTCGCTCGCTCTCTCTGAAACTCACCCGCCGCTCCAACTCGCCCCTTCTTTGCTCTTTAGATGCAACCAACGCCACAGATAAGGACACCCCAATCGAAACAAGTAATCTCTTTTTTTTTTTCCCCCTTTTTTACTCTCAATTTTCAGTTTTTGAAATCTTTATGTTCTAAATAAAATCTGGGTTTTTTTTGCCCCTTGATTTTTCAGGGTTCCCAGCTTATCCAACTGTGATGGACATCAATCAAATAAGAGAGATATTACCACACAGGTGAACTAATTTTATTATTTTTTAAGCTTTTCTTTTGCTTGTTATTGATATATGTTTATTGGGTTCTTTTTATTTGGCTTGTAGATTCCCATTCTTGTTAGTGGATAGAGTGATAGAATATAATCCAGGGGTATCGGCTGTTGGTATAAAGAACGTGACCATAAATGATAACTTTTTCCCTGGACATTTCCCTGAGAGGCCCATAATGCCTGGTGTTCTCATGGTTGAGGTATTTCTTTTTCTCCTTTTTTTTCTGAATTATTGGAAATTTAATCACTTTGTTTATGATTTAAATTTTGACTTTTTTTTATATTAGGAACTGGATATAGGATGTATGTAAAATGTTGTTTAATTTTTATCTGATAACTTTTTAATTATTAATCTAACAAAGGAGGTGGTAGGCTGGTCCTGCTTTGTGATTACCTAAGTTGTAATTTTTAATATCAACAGTATTAATAATGGTGAGGGTGTGTAATCAAATCCCGGGATGAGCTATGCTCAGAAGCTGGCACTTGACTTAAAATCCGAGGCTCAAATCTCAGCTCAGTTTGGATTGAATCTCAGTTTTAAGCTCCAGCTCTATTAACATTGAACTGCTTGAGCTTGTTCGATTAAGCTTATTTACTTGGTAAAAGTTGATCTCAATTCCCTTGCTCTACTTCAAGCTTGATTATTATACATTTGTTCCAAATTTACTTAACTAATCAAAGCTTCATTAATCAATTAATGTTTCTCAAAACATAATCTAGCATCTTTCTATAATTGGATTTTTAGGAATGTGCAATGTTTCTCTCCCTTTTTCTTATATATATATATAGAGAGAGAGAGAGTTTCTTTTACATTATTCACTGGATAACTAGTTCTGCATTCTGAATGTCAGCAAGTTTTGACCTTAAAGATGCTATTTTTGCTATGTAAATAGGTTCTTGGATTATTCAGTTTCCAAAAATTAACTCATTAAGATCTCTATGAACTATGATCAAAGATATTGCTATTGCTACCTGCATGCATGAAACCGCAGATGTATAATTCTAGCCAGTTTGGTTTTTGGTCAATACTCCATAGCTCTGCACATAGTAACTTTCACCCTTTTTTTTTTCTTTTTTGGTCATACCTCATTTTTCAATCACATAAATAGAGTAGGTTATAGATAATCTTAGTGCTGAGGTAAAATATGGTTGCATGAAGCCTTGGTAGCAGTTTATGACGACATAGATGTAAAACTAGGGGCTTGACTACATAGATTTGTTAGGGAATTAGCTGTGAAGTCTCACCCCTGAGGCGCTATTGGCAGCTGACATGAACTTGCGTAGAATATGTTAGCATTAATAAGTACTATCAATATATTTTGATTCTTTTCTTATTCAATGCATTTTTTTCTTGTTGAAAGTCAAGCTTAATTAAGCTCATTGCACATGTTCTGAAAATTGTGGCTTGATTTTATGCCATTTGAGATCCTTGTTTCTTCATATAATGTCTCGCTTTTTGGCTACTATGTACTTTTATGCATTTACATCCTTTGATATACTGTGTTATTATTTTTTCAATTTTATACTTTTTGCACCTCCTGATAGGAATTCTGTCTGAGCAAACTTTGAGTTACATGATTGGTAATCCCCCTCAATGCAATGTTTTATTCTGGCTGTGCTTGGGAGCCACTCCTTTAACTTGAATGATAATGCAAAGGAACTAAGAATGATGTTTTACACCACTTGTTTATGGCCTTTTTTGCATCGGTTTTGTTCCAAATTAGTAATGGTGTCATAATGTCACCTCATTTCAGGAGATTTACTGTTCAATATATATTTTTTTTTATTCTCGAAATCAACATTAAATTGGCTTGATTTGATTGTCTGCTACTTTGCCTCTTTGTTTTATGCAAGTATTGTGGTATGGTCTTTGACTACTGCTGTATATCTTCTTTCATTCTTCTGTTTATTTCTAAAATTAGCTATTCTATATTTGTAACCAAAGTTTTGACCATTACCAAAGCCTCCTCTGCCAGTGCTACTTATTTACATCAAAGTCATCTTTATAGTTGCTTAGGGTACGCTTTACCTTTTAGCATTCTTTATCCTGAATACAAAGGCAATTAGAGAAACCACGTGGAGCATGGAACAAATGTGTTGATGGAGATGATCTTGGTGTTTCTACTATTGTTGGCTCATTCACGATCAGAATGATTAACTTTGTCAATCTAGTAACCTAGAAAAGAGATGAATGCTCTGTTAGCACCCACAATCTTTTAATCCAATAATTCTTGAACTCTATTTCTTCTTGGTTTCTTACCTCTCTCTGTCCACCACATGTTTTGGTGGACCTTAAAGGTTGGCGGGTTCATGTTACCATGAAGATACCCCAAGGCGGCCTAGGTTACCAAAACATGTAGACTCTTGTTGCAGGGGTACTAAAAATTCGAATTGATAAAGATGTTTGTTATTTAGATGACCAATTTCCTGAATACCACACTGATAATTTCATTTTTAGTATTAGTAAGTACTAACAGAAAACAATTGCTTGGTCTAGGCGATGGCCCAAGTTGGAGGTCTAGTTATGCTGCAACCTGAGGTGGGAGGTTCTCGGGAAAACTTCTTTTTTGCTGGAGTTGACAAAGTAAGATTTAGGAAACCAGTCATTGCAGGAGATACTTTGGTTATGAGGATGACACTTATTAAGCTGCAAAAGCGGTTTGGAATCGCAAAGATGGAAGGGAAAGCATACGTTGGAACTGACTTGGTATGCGAAGGTGAGTTCTTGATGGCTACTGGTAGTACTTGATTGTCTCAGTATTTTATACTTTGTGTATCCACTAATTTTCGGGGAAATCACCAGCCGTGTTGTACCCGACGCTTTTGTTCTGTATGCATCCCTTTTTAGTGAGATTTTCATTGGGGTTTTTTTCGACGACAGTATGTTTGTAAGTTTCATTGTACTTTGCAGACAAAGAAAAAGGTTTTCTTGAAGTTTCTTCTATATGTTTGTAAGTTTCTTTGTACTTTGCAGACAATGAAAAAGGTTTTCTTGAAGTTTCTTCTATCATTTCATGTAGACTGAAATCAGTTATCAGTTATGAAAAAAAGAGGTTTAACAATTTGCAGTGACCATTTGGTACCATCAACTATGATGTGGAATATATGCAGTGTTCAATTAATTTTATCATACATGTAAACTATTGGGTTATTTCTTGAGAACTAGGTACAGATGAGGAGAAATAAATGCCTAACCCTTTTCCATAAATTCACTGCTATGGAATTATAAGTAATAATGCTGAAAGGACTATAATTGCAGGGGTGAGACATTTTTTATTTGGAATAGAACCTGAACTCGGCTCAATTATTATTTAGTCTAGTTATCAAATGATCCGAATTTAATGCTTGATTCGAGTAGTGGGTAATTCCATTTGAGTATTTTTTTTTTTTAGTATTTAAATTTTGGTAAAAAATCTTTTCAGTCCATGCAATTTTGAAATTGGGTAAATTGGTCCCTCTTAAAAAATTAGAATTTATTAATTTTGAAAGTAAGCAATTAAGGATAATTAATTACAATATTAATGTGTTCCATGAGTTGTATATAATTTTGATTGGTATTGTAGCAAATTTAGTCTTCTATGTTTATATATTTTGTCATTTTGACCTTAATTTTAAAATTTTCAACAAATTCAACCTTAATATTTACACAAATATTGTTAGATAAATTTGTTAAATTAGGACCAAATTGACAAAATATGTAAACTTTGAGGGCTAAAATTATTATTATATCAATTAAAATTATGTACAATTAATTATTCTTAGTTGTTCACTCTCAAAATTGATAAAAATTAAATTATTTTAATTTTTTAGAGTTCAATTTACTAAAGAAATCTTTCCACCTAAAATTTTTAATTAAAGTTGATATACAAAAAATATACAAAAATTAAGTTTGAAATCAAATAAGAGAATGTAGCTCATTTTTTTATTATAAACCAACAAGTACACACTTCATTGTTGGACTTGACTGCTACATTTTTGGATTGACCTATAGGTATATTTGATGAAATTTTTTAACATATATGGATTTTGTTTTAAATTCTATATAGTTTCTTGAAATAAACACTTTATCAAATATTATTTTATAGCTTTTAAGTACAAATTTATTAATAATCTCAACATTTGTAATCCTAAATTTATTTCTAAAAAAAAAAAAAAAACCCAAAGAAGGGGTTATCACAGATGTTGTGAGGGTGTCCTAATGTTGGCTCCCAATGATGTAGCTGATGAATGCATTTAACCATTTTTTTTTTTAACTTTTTTGCACACAAAATGTAGTGGGACTTAGTGGTAGGAATAGACTATGTCTTTCATACACCCATTGAGGCCGCTTTACCTTTATTTTGCTTTTAAGTTGGTAGGAAACATCAATTATCACATCTTTTGTTATAATGGAATCTCTTGCTCTACACCCATTCACTTGTTTACATGTGTTAACATCCCCCCATCTTTGTATCACTGAATGACCCTACTGCAACAAGTATTGCTCACCACTGCCAATATTTTATGTAGTCAAGTTTAATATCTTTCTGTTTTAAGAAAAAAGAATGTATCCCCCTGGATTTTGATTAACTGTGGTGAAAGTTAATAGCATTTCATATCAAATTTCTTCACCTTGGACCCCCCATTTTTATTTTTTCTTCAATCAGTGAGAAAATTTCATTTTCATTCAATAAAATTTCACTTCCATTATGATTCACACTTCATTGTTTTTAGTCAATGGACATAAAGATTTCACACTCAGCCCTCAAATGTCAATCACTAGAAATTGACATGCATTTGTGTTCATTATTACCCGGTTTTCGTCTCGAAAGTTGTTAATAAGAATGTGATAGGTGATACATTGGGTAAAATAAGATGAAATTATGAAAAAAAAAATTGTAATTTAAAGAGAAATACTAAAATAAAAAGGAAAGTGAGTTGGCAAATGGAGGTAGGAGATTGGTCACCACCTGGAACCTTTGAAATCTGCCCTTAGAGCCATAATAATGGCAGGTCCATTTCATGTGACCACACTACAGCTTGATTGCTTGTTTTATTTAGGTTCCTAAATTTGCTATTTTATTTGGTACGAGTATTTTAAAGATATTTATTTATGGTAAAAATATAAAATCAAATATATATTGATAATTCTGTTTATCTTTTTAATACATTAAATATTACATATAATAAGATTAAAAATGCTAATACACTTCTTGAAAATTATGTGTTCTTGAAAATTATGTGTTCAAAAGAATTTAAGTGGGTAATATTATTTATATGAAGTAATTAGATGTGAATGTTAAATGTATGAACTTAAAAAAGTCATTAATAAAATCGTTATTTATTTATGTTTTTTTAATATAATTTCATCATATATGTACTTTTAACACAATATCTAGAATTATACAACCTTTCCTCAACTCATAAATGATAGAATAATGTGCTTCAACACACTTAAACTCATGTCTTCTTACATAGATAATAATACACATGTCAATCGAACTAATGCTTAATCCACGTTTATTTACATTTTTACATATTTGGCTTTTATGAGAACAAAACTGTGGGCTAGACCTAGGGAAGTCCAATAATTGACTAATAATTGCTAAAATAAATTTTGAATAATATATTGATTGATCAATATTCATACAATATTAATAAAATTTTGCTTCAAGCAGTGATTATAATTTTTAATACTAAAATTGATATAATTTTATAATGATAAAAATTTAGTCCTATAATCCTACACAAAGCCAAGAAAACATCTCATTAGAGTTCTTAGTTTTCTTTTCATTAGGAGGAAAAAAATATAAAGATAACATAGGATTTAAATTCAAAGAATTAAATTCAGATTTTCTGGATATTACATATTAAAAATAGTTTGGGGAATTAATTAAATTAAACTTAGAATCATATATATTTATAAATATAGTTTTAGAAAAACATTATAAATATTTTATTAATAAATAAAATACCTATTTTTTCTTTGTCTCTTTTTTTTTCTTTATTTTTATTATTTTATAATAAGTTATTAGCACGGTCTTGCTCAGAAGTAATAGTTTTTTCGTATCGCTAATCAAAATTATAATCCCTGATTTCCAATCTTAAACGGTAAGATGTAAAGTATTACAGGAAATTTCATTTTTAATATTTCATATCGATTAATTTTTTATTTAGCTAATTAGTGATTAATTATAATTATTTTGATTAATTTATTTTATTTTTATATTTTAAAGTGATAAAAGATTTGATCTCAATATAAATCTTACTCAGAAGTTATAGTTGTTAAGTATCAAAGATTATATTTATTCATCTAAGGCCCTAGACGAATGATGAAAATTTTAATAGCAGTATTGTAACGCCTCAAAAATTTGAACTTTTGTTTGATAAATTCTATCATTAAATATATGTTTGCTTTAGTGATTTAGAGCCTAAATTGTATGTGTGAGATTTGTCAAATCTTCATCACTGAGCTTTCATCTTAAATTTAATTTTGTGTAAATTTATATCAATAATGAGTATGTTAGTTCAATAATTAAGCTTAGTTCAATAATTAAGCTTCTATATACTTTTTTGGTCTTGTGTTCGAGTTCTTGTGCAAACAGTAGGAAAATATTTTATACTATTTTTTGGAATCAGATTTATAATTCTTTTTATTGATTGATTTTGCTTTTTCCCCAAAATCCTTATTTTTTTACGTTTTGAAATTTTCTTTTCTTTCTTTTTCCGTTACTGTCATCCATTCTTCCTCCTTTTTTTTTCTTATTATTTCTTTTATTAATTTTTTGGTTGGGTTGTCGAGGAATAAGGTTGTTTCTTGTTCGATTGAAAGGCTAATAGCATAAGTTCTGTTGTTGTTTTCTTCTGTTTTCGCCCGACTTTGTCTATTCTTGTTGAGGTTAAACATTACTGCCATTTCGTTTTGAACTTCCTGTTAAGTAACATTCCCTCATCGAATTAGGTTTATGTGTTGTTGTTACGTGCGAGGGTAAGCGTATAGTTTTTTATTTGGGCTTCCGTGTTGAAGTTATTTGAAGTAATTTCAGTTTGGATGTGAATTTAGCATATTTGGTTGCGAATAAATTGTTTGATTGGGCAATTGAATGTCATTTTTAGGTTCTGGAATCAACACTGTTCTTCTGTACCGAAATCGAATCAGGTGTGTAACGAAAACTTGAGAATTTTGCAATCGAAGAAAGCTGAAATTCACGGCTACCGACACCACACGATCGTGTGGTAAGCCGTGTAAGACATTGACATAGGTCACACGGGCGTGTGACACGACCGTATGCCCAGACCGTGTTAGAGATTGTTTTGATTTCTGAGTTACACGGGCGCGTGTCTAGATCATATAACTCTTTGACTTAAATCACAATGCCATGTACCAGGATGTGTGACTGTAACAGCCCGATTTTAGTTAAATCAGAATAGTGGTTTTGAAACCACAAATCTGAGGTCAAAAAATTCTTTTAATATTATTTTATGTGTTTACAGCATTTGATTATATATGTGTGAAAGTTTAGTGTGCTAATTTTATCGTTTAATAACTCAATTTGAGAAAAAGGACTTAATCGCGTAAAATATAAAAGTAGCATACTATAAGTTAAAAATGTTTATTTGCTATGAGGCATTAAATGAAAGATCCTTATATTGATATTAAACCATTGAATGTGACAATGGACAATTATGGACATTCATTATAAGTTTGATTAATGTTTTAATTAAGAGCATTTTTGTAATTGTGAAAATAAAGGTTAATTAAATAAAACAAAATGGATTTTGGTTGTCATTTTTCACCATATTTCCGAATTTACAAAGAAAAAGAAGGTTTCTATATTCATCTAGGGTCCAACCACATAGATCATTGATTTAAAGTATGTTTTTGCTCGGTTTTTGATGATTTTTACATTTTTTTTATCGTTGTTTTAGGCACTAGCTAGCCCATGGCTCAATTTTTAAAAGTGTTGATGATTTTTTAAAGTTCCATTGATGAATCCATGAGTTTTATGATGTTTGATAATGAATTTTGCAAGCTTGGTGTTTGATATACATGTTTTGTAAAGTGATTTTTGACAAAAATGTCTAAATAGAATTAAATTGTGAAATTTGCAAATTGAGGGGTCAAAATGTGAAATAAGTGAAAGATATGGGCTTATATGAACTAAGGGAATATTTGGCCAAGCATGTGTATAAGGAAATTATGTATATTTTGTGTTTTGTGAAATAAGGACTAAAATGTTAAAGTGTGAAAATATAAGGGCCAAAGTATAAAAGGGCCTAATTTTGTTATTGTGGATTGAATTGATTAAATGTGTGATTAAATTAGTGAAATCTGAATTTATTTAGATCAAGAACGAAAGAAAACAAAATTAGATTGGGGGAAATCGAAAGTGGTTAATTAGTAGTTCAGAACTGTTCGTATCCGTACGAGGTAAGTTCATATGCAAATAAATGCTTTTTGTAACAACCCGTTTTTAGGGGTAATTGGAATAGTGGTTTTGGGACCACAATCCGAAGTCAAAATATTTATTTTATTACTTTAATAAGGTTTACAGCATGATAGAATTATTATGTGAAAGTTTCGTAAAGAAATTTTACCGTTTAAATACTTAATTTGATAAAAAGGACTAAATCGCGTAAAACGTAAAAGTTAAGATTTATTAGTTAAATGCACTAAATCATTATGAAATAAATTATTTAAGGTTTTTATGCTACAATTAACCTTTTTATAATGCAAGTGGACGGTTTCATGCATGAATTAGTGAGATTTTAATGTTTTAAACAAAGGGCAGTTTGGTAATTTAGGTAAAAAATAAAGATTTAATGAAACAAGCCAAAGTTCTTTCTAATTGTCATCTTCATAACCGAAATGGAGAAAGCAGAACACCATTTTTGTTCATTCAAGGTTTGGCCAAGCTCCATTTATGCATGTAAGCCCGTTTTTATTTGGTTTTTAATAATTTCTATATTTTTGAGCTCGTTGCAGCTTAATCTAATTAGCCCGTATCTCCGTTTTCGAAACTTCTATAGATTTTGAATGATGCCATGGTTGAATGCTTGGTTTTTTAGATGTTTCATGATAGAATATTAATGTTTGAAGCTAGATTAACAAGTTTTATAAAGTGATTTTTGACAGAAATGTCAATTAAGGACTAAATTGAGAAAAGTATAAATTGAGGGGCTAAAATTTAAAATAAATTGAAAATATGGATGGAAAATTCGGCTAGCTTGGGTTTTTGCTTAATTTCATGAAATTGTGATTTAATGTGATAAGGATTAAATTGCAAAAATATGGAATAATAGGGTCAAAAGTGTAATTTTTGCCAAAATTTGTAAATTGTGTTAAATTGAATGAATTAATGATGAAATAAGTAAATTTTGTTATTATATAGATTGAGAAAAATGAGATTTGGATCTAGAACGGGAGAAAATAAAGTATCAGACTAGCCAATCTGTTCCGTCATATTAACAATCGAGGTAAGTTCGTATGCAATAAGCATTGTTATATTTATGCTTTTAATGCTTTGATATCATATAAATTTTATATACATGACTATTATTATGTTTGATGACATATCGGCTAAATATGACACTTAGTGTGCAGTTTGGTATAACTTCGTCTAAATTTGGCACTTAATGTGTGATTTGAGATAGCTTCGGCTATGTACAGCACTTAGTATGCAGGACATCAAATATGACACTTAGTGTGCGAAATATTGAGAATGGAACTTAGTGTGCGAGATATTGAGAATAGCACTTAGTGTGCAAAATATCGAATGATTCAACGGGCATAGTCAAGAGAGAATTAAAGTACGGATGGAATAAGTAATACAGGTACGTACAGAACTTACATGAAAATCGAATGAAAGTAAATTGGTGAGTTCATATTGTATTATGTATATTAAAAAAGAAAGAATTAAGTATAAGTATGTTTCATGTTAAAATGTGTTTATTTGACTATAATGAAGTATATATTGAATGTTATGCGATATATGAATAATAGTTGTTTAAACTAAATATATACAAATGGCAATCGACTAATAAGACCATAATCATGTTATGACACGTGAAAGAAGCATGGCAGGGTTTTGGCAATGTATGTGTAAGACCATAGTTGGACTATGGTATCGGGAAATCGATGAAATTGTAAATAGAAAGGTATCAGTACAGGTATGTATGGAAAACTACTCAAGTATTAAGTTATATGAAGTTAAGAACTTGTGAATGAAGATATGAATAATCTAATGTTAGCTCATGAATTATTTCTTTAAATCTTAATGATTTATCTATTTCAAATTTCTATATGAAGGTTGTGATCATTTTAGGATCACGTACGAACTTACTAAGCTGTGAAGCTTACTTTGTGTTATTTTTTTATGTTTTGTATTGTTTTGGACGTTCGCTCGGGTTGGAAGTCGGCGGAGATCGCATCACACTATCTGAATTTTAATTTCGGTATTTATATACTGGTGACTTGGTTATATGGCATGTATAGGCTTGAGTCTTTATGATAAAGGTGTTAGTTATTCATTTGGTTATTTTATATGGCTTATTAATGACTTATGTTTGATGTGTAATTTGCCTTGTGTAATGGCATAATTTGGTATGGTTGGTGATGGTTTAAGATGATTATTTGGTTAATTGGTTTATGATAAGTATTTACTTATGAAAACCATGAATTTGGACTTAATAAATGAAGGGCTAACAGATGATTTATGAGTCAAGCTTCGTGTATGATTGATGGTAGTAAAAATACATATTGAAATAAGTTGTATTGATAAGCATGATATGTGTTTTGGTATATGAGGGAATAGGTGTGAAATGAGAAATGAATCATGCTAGTTTTAGTATGTGTTTTGTACAGGAAATGGTATTGATTTGAGTATATGAATGTTTGATTTTGAAATGGTTTATAATGTGTATTGAAATTGATGTTTATGCTGCCTAATTGTATGATAAAATGGTATCATTGTGGTTGTTTAGGTGTGCATGAGAAAAGGATGGCAAGTTGGTTTTGCAATTAGCCTATTTTTGTCCACACAGGCAGAGACACAGGCGTGTGTCTTAGCCGTGTGCGACACACAGTCATGTTACACAGCCATGTGTCCCCTGGGATAGTCCTTCGAATTTAAGTCAGTATACCCTACAGGTTTGGCATGGCTTAAACACACGGGCGTGTCTATTGGCCGTGTGGCCGGCTGTGTGACCAAGTCAATAAAATCCTTAATTTTCCCACAGTCATGGCACACGGGGTGTCTCCGGCTGTGTGTGACAAGTCAGTATGTATGCCCTGTTTTCACACGGCTTGTGACACGGGCGTGTCTGGTGATCGTGTGAGGCACACGACCTGTTCACACGAGCGTGTGACCCTTATATGTTTGAAAATTTTCTAAGTTATTCCAAAGTTTGCAAATGTTACTGGTTTAGTCCCGAACCACTTCTAAGCATGTTTCAAGGTCTCGTAGAGCCTTACAAGGGACATTGTGAATGTTTTGAATGGATCTCGATTATGAATGCTTAAATGTATGTGAACGAGATGTGTTATCCGGTAATGCCTCGTAACCCTATTCTGGCGACGTATACGGGTTAGCGGTTGAATTATATGTGTTCACTTACCATTGAGATATTATGAATGTTGAATGAGCTATTACGAGTAAGAATCTACTAAGTTTTTGCATCCGAATGTCCCGTACGAACCTTAGGAATAGCATAGGATACGAATGTCATGACATTAGGTTATCGAGATGTGATTACATGTAAGATCATGTTTGGGACATTGGCATTGTATTGAGATTACGTGTAAGACCATGTCTGGGACATTGACATCTTATTGTGATTTCGCGTAAGACCCTGTCTGGGATAGTGGCATCGATATGTATTTACATGTAAGACCATATTTGGGATATGGCATTGTACGAGCTTGTGTGATTTCTGAGTATCCTTACCGATTCCGAATGGTTTAACAAGCAAAGTCAAGTTGAGAAAGATTATGTGAATGAGCTAAGTGGTTCAAATACGTATGAGATTCATACGAGCATTGAGATGAGAAGCAATTGATGAATTTACATGTAAATGTGAATAACTATGCACTGAGAAAGGTTTGTGTATCTATATGTGCTTATACATGAATTACAATTACTTATTGATGGATTCAAATATGATATTGTATATGACTTACTAAGCTTTTAAAACTTACGTTGTGTGTTCTTTCCATGTTTTTATAGATCATCGAAGCTAGCTTGAACTCTGAGATTGTCGGGAAACGTCATCGTATTATCGATCATCTCGTTGGTATTTTTGGAAGCTTTCTATATATGGTATATGACATGTATAAGCTAGTGTCATTTTGATATGTTTTGTGATAAGATTTTAGCCATGAGATTTGGTTTGCTTTTGGTTGGAAATATTGGTATGTATTTGGCCATTTAAGTTGGCCTAAGTGATGAGTTTGATAAGTTGATTATGTGATGAATATGATGCCTTATGTATGGCTTGATTATGTGATGTTGAAATGGTAAGTTATGTGGCATGAAATAGGTAAAAATGTGATGATAGAATGCATATGATGTTATGCAAGTTTAATGATCTTGGCATAATGATTTGGTAGGTTTTGGTCGTGGAATTGGACAGTTGAAATGGTTGTATATCGATGGCATGATATGTATATGAATTGGTATGTTTTGGCTGCCTATTTATGTGTTGTGATGGTTTCGAATTGGTTGCTAAGTGTGCATGAAATTAGGGTGGCAAATTGGCTTTGCAAATGGCTTATTTTTGTCCACACAGGTAGAGACACAGGCGTGTGTCTCAATCGTGTGTGACACACGGTCATGTTACACGACTGTGTGTCCCCTAGGGTACCCTTCGAATTAAAGTCAGTATACGCTACAGTTTTGACACAGCCTTGACACACGGGCGTGTCTATTGGCCGTGGGTGGCACATGGGCTAGCACATGGGTGTGTGGTTGGTCGTGTAACTCAAGTCAGTAAACCCCTTAGGTTTCACATGGCCGGGCACACGGGCTTGTCCTCGGCCATGTGATGCAAGTCAGTATGTATGCCCTGTTTTCACACGGTCTGTGACACGGGCGTGTGACCCTTATATCTTTGAAAATTTTCTATGTTTCTCAAAGTTTGCAATTGTTATCAGTTTAGTCCTGAACCTCTTTTAAGCATGTTTTAAGGTCTTATTGACCTAAATAAGAGACGTTGTGAATGATTAGTATGGACTTTGATCATGATGGCGTAAATAGATGTGTATGACGTGAATTATCCGGTAATGCCTCATAACCCTATTTCGATGACAGATACGGGTTAGGGGTGTTACAGTGACAGTCCGTGTGAGGCACTGATATGAGCTACACAACCATGTACCAGGCTGTGTGGGCCACACGGGCTAGTCATGTAAGCCGTGTGAATCTACATGGGCGTATGGACCTAAAATTTAAATATTTTCCTATGACCGTTAACGTTAGTCGAATCAAACGTAGGCCTTCTGTGGGGTCCGTATGATCTAAATTAGGCTATATAACTTGGGATCTGATGACATGGTGATGAAAATCCGTTATCTATATGTATATTTGATGTGATATCTACTATATGAGTATGATTTGCACTATCTGAATATAATATGAATTTATATCATTATATGCGTGTCTTCAATCTCTGGTAGCTCTGCATTTGCATTGGGTTGGGATTTTTTTAAAGGAGGAAGTGTGGCAGTTTAATAATCAGCCGATTTTGGTGGCTAAGCCACACACACACACAGACACACACACACACACATATATATATGATTTTGACAATTTATTGCACTTTAATCTGGCAACTAGTTTGTAATTATTCTAAAACGTGACATATAGTCACTATGCGATATGTAGGGATGGATGGGTACTTGATACCCTATATGGCGTGTAAGGATGGATGGATACAGTGTATAGCAGATAGGAGTAGGTTTATGCATTTGTATCTGATAACCTCTATATATGTATTTATATTTGATAAGCTCTATATATGTATTTATATCTCTTCTAACATACTTTGTTTCTGTTTCCGTTCCTGAATCAAAAAATTGCCTGAATAATAATATCCTGAAGCATGTTTGTTATTATTCCGCTTAATTGATTAGATAGGTTACACATTAAGTTTGTAAACTCATTTTGTCTGTTTGCTTGAATTTCAAGAAATCCTTAAGCTTAGGCGGGTTGGTATTTCAGGAGTTCGATCATTCCATTTAGACTTTCTATTATTTCTATTCTAGCTTTATACTTTTGCAAACTTTGTTTCTAACATACTTTGTTTCTGTTTCCGTTCCTGAATAAAAAAACTGCCTGAATAATAATATCCTGAAGCATGTTTGTTATTATTCTGCTTAATTGATTAAATAGGTTACACATTAAGTTTGTAACCTCATTTTGTCTGTTTGCTTAAATTTCAAGAAATCCTTAAGCTTAGGCGGGTTGGTATTTCAGGAGTTCGATCATTCCATTTAGACTTTCTATTATTTCTATTCTAGCTTTATACTTTTGCAAACTTTTCAGGTTGTTATTTTAAAGATGAGATTTTTTGTTATGGTTTACTTGTGTCTGTTTAAATGAATTGGATTTTTTGAATTTTAATTTCAAAAGGTTGGAATTTTCAAAGTAGTTATTATAACTCTCTAGATTTGGCATAACATCTAGATTTAGTGGTATCAGAGCCAGATTGCTAAAATTAGGTTGTGATTTTTGGGCTCTCGTTTTTATGAAAAGTGTTTTTGAATAAAATATTTATCGAATTAACTCTGAAAACTGATTTTATAAAAGACTGAGTCTCTGGCGTCAAACCTGTACGTACTTCTGCTTTAGCTATGCTATTTAGCTAGAAAACACTGTAGTGATTAAATTTACTTGCTTTAGTTAAAGACCGTAGCAATATTGGAAAGTATTCTAATATGAATTGCCATAAGACATCTTGTAACGACCCGAAATTTACGGTTATCGGAAAGTGCATTTTTTTGGTCTCCGTTTTCAAAAAATAGATTCGTAAATATTTATTAAAAATATTTACGAAGTTAGTTATGTGGTTAATTAGGTTTTAATTAGGTTAATTTGTTTAAATTAAGAGTAATTATCTATAAGGATTAGATTACATAAAGGGTAAAAGTTGAATTATAGGCTAAAGAAAATTGAAAAGACTAAATTAGCAATTAAGCCATGAGTGACAAGTGTGTGGTAATAGTGAAATACATGTGGTAAAATAATATATATATATTTAAATAATAATCTATTTACTTATTATTTAAGTAAATGTTATATTATATTATATTAACATATTATATTATAATAAAAGAATAAAACAAATAAATGAAACAAAAAGAAAAGAAAGAAACAATAACAGAATAGAAAACGAAATATGGGAGAAAAAGGAAAGAAAGAAAAAGGAGAAAAGCTTAGGGTTTTAAAGTTCAAACTCAAATTGGTAAGTCAATTTAATCCATTTTCTTATAATTTTGATGTTTTTAGAATCCTAGAACAAAATACTACTTGATTTATGTTGAAATTTTAGAAGTTAGTGAATTTTTAGATGTTGTTCATGTTGAACAAATATCAAGGATTAAATTGATAGAATTTCAAGTTAGAAATGAAAAAGGGATTGAGTTGTAAAATAAATCCTAAGTTTTGAGTAATAAGGACTAAATTGAGAGAATTTTGAAATTAGGATTATTGGTGAAATTTTAAAGTTGAAATTAGTCTAAAGTAGGATTTGAATGAAAATATGAAACTAGTTTTAAATAAAATAAAGTTAGTTTTGATTAGGGACTAAATTGAAATGTGAGAAAAAAATTGAATAATAATTGAAATATTTAATGTGAAATTGTGTGTATTAATGATTTTAAGTTGTTTTAATTTACGTAGGTAACGTTGAGTCGGAGACCTCGGCTAGGAAAGGAAAAGACAAGGTTAACGAGGAGTAGCTAGGGAATTACGATTTGTATTTCTATAATCCTAATTTAGTATTTTTTATTTGTAATATTTTAAATTAATGTGTATGGTAAGTAATTAAGGTGGGTGTTGATTATTATTATTTGGATAATGAGTTGAGATTATATGAATTTGTGATTGATGAAATTATTAATTAATAATTGAAATGTCAATATTGTGGCAATTGAATATTGAATATTGGTTGTGTTGAAAAGTGAATTGAAAATCCTATTAACTGTATCGGGCTGAGTCGGATATAGTTGGCATGTCATAGGATTGGAAGAGTTCAGGGATACTTCAACCATAAGTCGATGAGACACTGGGTGTCAAATTATTACTTTGGATAAATTCAATGAGGTACTGGGTACCAACTTACTTCAGATTGGCCGATGAGACACTGGGTGTCAATCTATTACTTCAAATTATCTGATGAGGCACTGGGTGCCAAACTGGTGTGTTTTGGTTGGATCCGTGTATCCTTTTGAGTCCGAGTCGTGTTAATAGGGGTAAATGAATAATAAAGTCTTACAATTGATATTGAAATGAAATTATATGAGAAATGAAAGTGATATAGTAAATTGAAAATATAATGTGAAATATGTTGACAATACATGGAATATATGGGTTATATACTCATGAATTGAGTATGGTATGAAATGATGTATTCATGAATTAAGTCTTGCATGAGTGATACCATTGTACAAATAAATATGGTTGATATGTGAATAAATATTTATATAATAATTGTGTGAATTAGGATAATGTTTAATAAAAAATGATAGTTATGATATGATACTAGACATTAATGAGAATTGAGTATGGTATGAAATGATGTATCCATGAATTGAGTATTGCATGACTAATGCCATTGTATGAATAATATGGTTTGATATGTGAATAACCATTTATATAACAATTGTGTGAATTAGGATATTGTTTAAATAAATAAAAATAATAGTCATTATACTAGACATTAATATGTCCTTATAATTTAATTGTGCCTATTATATTATTTTGTTTTTAAATATTGATTATAGAAATACCACTGAGTTTTTATTCGGATTATAAAAATACCACTGAGTTTTTACTCAGCATACGATTTTGTTTTATGTGCACAGATCAGGTACAGTGATTTTGAAGAGTTGTAATTGAGGTTGTGAGTATCCATCTCATCACATCTCCAAGTGCCAAGAGGGTATGTTTCAAATTTTGAATAGAATGACATGTACTTAAGAAGATCAAGTATGTTCCAAGTAGTAGGGACAAATATATAAGTTGTAATTTTTTTTTAATGTCCAAATATATTAGTGATTAGCCAAAATATCTTTGGCACCAAATGTAATATTCCTATATTAGGTTCCTTAGGTCAAACCGAGTATAAGGGTGTTACATTTAGTGGTATCAGAGCTTTATTTTTCTGATTTTTGGGTAAAGAACAAGTCTAGAAGTACATGCTATATAGGATATATCAATGTGATGAGATGTGATATGTATATTAGAAGTATTGATAAGTTTGAAAATCTAAATTGTTACTGATAAGGAAATAATTTTGAATTAGTTAGTAATGACTTAAGAGGGAAATAGATAAATACTGAAATTTGATAAAAACTCATTTTCTGTCATAGATATTGGAAGAAATGACAATAAATCTGATATTGCCTGATGATATAACAACTTCAGCACAAAAGGAGAAAGTTGATAGGATGATGAGAGAAATGCAAGATTATAGAATGAAACCAAAAGAAGACATTGTTTAACACCTTATTACTGTAAACTGAAAGATGCAAGAAGTGTTATGGAAGGGTCATGAACTGATTAGAAAGAATAAGGTACAATACTTGACCTTTAGAGGGACATTAATAAAACGAGAGCATCAAATGATTTTAGACCAACTTTGGAAGATATTGATAACACAAACTTATTGGAATATAGTTATATACTACGTGAAGTTTATAATCTCTCATAGAGCAAGGAAAATAACGAGACAAAGTGTAGGTTCGTGAAAATTGACTAGGAAGCAAAATGTCTTTGACATGCCATGGATGAAAAAATTAGTTGTTAGAAAATTACCAAGAGAATTTATATATTCAATACCCGTTATAAAGATGGAAGAGGAAGAAGATCTTGAGGAATTTCCAAATTGGATCGTAGAAGATGAGTTTGAAGAGAATTTAGAATTTAATATAGGAAATTTTCTAGGGGAAGATACAGAATCAGAGATGGAAGAAGACGTAGAAATGGATTTAAGTGGTTAAAAGTAAAAGTTAGGGACTAGTGAATGTGAAGGAAAATGAGTATATATGTATATATAGTTGTACATGTACAAAATGAGAACTTGGAAAGTCAAAGCTTTTAAATGAAAAGTTTGGTATATTAATATAAGGTTAGTTTTTTGGAAATAGGAGAGACAATAGAAATATGAGAAGTGGAATAGAATAGTAATATTTTTCAATTTTAAAGATTAGAAAATGAGAGAAAATAGAGGTTCTTGAATGAAGAGAATATAATAAGTCTAAGAGATTGATGGTATATAATATTATAATGTATTAATAAAGATAAAATATAGTTAAGAAGTATAATATTTTTTTTTAAAAAAATGTGAAAATTATCAATGGTATATTTTTAAGATATAAATTCTAGTGAGAAGATGAATTGGAGATTTTCTTGAAAAAGTACGGAAAGAAGAGAAGAGAAAAGAGTTAGGCAAAAGAGTGATGACAAGTTCAATTCTATCACGATCAACTAAGAAAGGTAAAGAAGCTTGAGAATTTGTACTCGTATATGAATATGAAGAGCAAGATAAAATAAGGTCTCAGGTTATCTCCAAGGCAAGTATTAAAGGTTTAAGGAAAAGAACTATTCGACCTTGTGATAAATGCGAAAAAGAAAATCTCATTTAGGTGAATATTGGATATTTTCTGAAAGATACTTTTAAGTATGGCTCTAAAAGACATGGAACAAAAGATTGATCAAAATTGTTGAGAAAACTAAGAAATAGTCTATAATGGGCATTAGTAAAAGGATAAATTGAATATAAAAGAGAATTCAAAATAGATTATAGAATATAAGAATAGAATTGACCATGAAAAACAGTGTTAGTACTTTAGAGAGCATAAAAAAATAGCAAAAAGATTTTAAGGATTAGTGAATAAAGAGCGATTTAAAGTGTGAAAAGAAGAAGAAGAAGAAGAAAAAGAAATATCAAAGTTGTAAATTGTGTAATAAAAGAGGCAAACCTTGGAAGGAACAGTTGCCTTGAGGAGATTGTAGGCAGCTACCGGGCCAATAGATTTCTAAAAGGTTTGGATTAAAAGTAATAACTCTGATCTATAACTGGGATAATCATTGTTTGCTTCGAAAAAAGAAAGGAAAAAAAGGAAATGAAAATGAGAATATAAAAGTATAACAAAGTAGAGCCTAAAAAAATGTTAAAAAGAATAGTGTCGTGATTTGTATGAGATAGTTGTGATAAGAATAATAATAAAAATAAATGAAAAAAAAGGATAAAGAATGAATATAAATGATAAGCTAGGTAAATATGTGCAGAAAGAAACTATAGAATTATAGAGATGATTTTAGGAAAACTAAATGAAGAAAAGACTTCTGGTTAAGTGGAAAGAAAAGAAATAAGAGACCAATTGAGTAAAAAGGAAATATAGGATTATAAGAATAACTCCAAAGGTAATCTACTAAAGGTCTTCGATTCTTATGGAAAGGATTATGTCGTTTATAGTGATGCTTCCTTGAGCGGTCTTAGTTGTATTTTGATACAAGACAGGAAAGTGATTGCTTATGCATTTCGTCAGCTAAAAATACATGAACATAATTATCTGACATACGATTTAGAGCTACTTGCTATGGTATTTGCTCTAAAGATTTGGAGATACTATCTATATGGTGAAAAGTGCTATATATATACTAATCATAAGAGTCTTAAATACCTCTTATCTCAAAAGGAATTGAATTTGAGATAGCGTCATTGGGTAGAACTTCTAAGAAATTTTGATTGTGTTATAGATTACCACTCTGGTAAAGTTAAAGTTGTAGCTGATGCGTTGAGTAGGAAAGTGGCAATTGAATTACGGGTAATGTTTTCTCAGTTTAATATCAATGACGATGGAAGCCTATTAGCTGAACTAAAAATCAAACTGGTGGTATTTGATTGAATCAAGTCAGCACAATTAGAAAATGACAAGTTGGTGCAGAAAAGAGAAATGGTTCAAAATGGTATATTAGAAAATTTCAGCATTGATGATTATGGTTGTTTGAGATTTCATAACTAATTTGCGTTCCGGATGTTTTAAATTGAAAGAGTTGATATTTAGCGAAGCTCATGATAGTCCTTTTGCTTTGCATCCTGGATGATCGAAAATGTATTGTAATCTGTGAGAATCTTATTGGTGGCTGGGAATGAAACAAGATGTTGTTGAATATGTGGTTAAATGTTTAACTTGTCAACGCGTTAATGCAGAACATCAGGTTCCTGCTGGACTACTTCAGCCTAATAATATTCCTAAATGAAAGTGGATTGTATCACGATGGATTTTGTAACGGGGTTACCATTATTGGCAAGTAAGAAGAATGCTATTTGGTAATTGTTAATCGACTTATGAAATCGAATTATTTTATAGTAGTCAGAACTAATTGGTAACTTCAAAAACTTACTGAAGTTTATATTCAAGAAATTGTGAGATTGCATGGTGTTCCTATGTCGATAATTTCTGATCTAGATCTGTGGTTTACTTTGAGGTTTTGGAAACAGTTGCATGAATCTCTTGGTACGTGACTTAATTTTAGTACAGCTTTTCATCTGCAAATTGACGGGCAATCTGAACATGTTATTTAGATTTTGGAAGACATGCTTTAGGTAATTTATTGAGAGTATTGCTAGAGAGGTTTCTGTGATTAGTCCCCTAGGTCAATAGGTTCGAGTTAGTAAAATTTATAAGAGGGTCCCGTTAGAGATTTAGAGTGTTGTGTTTCCAACTAATCTGATGGAATTAACGTTTGGAGAGTTTAATCTAATTCTGGGAATGGATTGGCTCCTGGAACATCGAGTAAGTTTAAAATGTGCCTCTAAGAGGGTAATTCTTATATCTGATAATGACACTGAGATTGTTGTGATCAGTGAGCATCGAGATTACCTCTTTATCATGATCTCTTCTCTAGTAGCCGAAAAGTTAGTTTGGAAAGGTTGTGAGGCATATCTAACCTTTGTGCTTGATTTCGGTTTTGCGAAACCTTCTGTAAAAATATTCGAACTATAAAATACTTCCTGGATATTTTTCCTGAGGAATTACCAAGGTTACCTCCGGACAGAGAGGTTGAGTTTGGTATTGAACTCCTGCTATGTACAACTCCTATGTCCATTGCCCCTTATTGTATGGCACCACAAGAGCTTATGGAATTAAAAGCTCAACTTTAGGAACTTCTTGATCGAGGGTTCATCAGGTCGAGTGTGTCCTTGTAGAGAGTATCGATTCTGTTTGTAAAGAAGAATGACGAAACGATAAGAATGTTGCGAATTATTGTCAATTGAAAAAGTTGACGTAAAGAATAAATATCCACTTCTGAGAATTGGCGACCTATTTGATCAATTTCGTGGGGGCATCCGTATTCTCCAAAATCAACCTCCATTTTGGGTACCATCAGCTAAATGTTAAAGAGGTTGATGTGTATAAGACTGCTTTTAAGACTCGTTATGGGCATTACGAATTTCTAGTCATGTCATTCGGTTTGACGAACACTCCAGCTGCATTTATGGATTTAATGAATCGGGAATTTCAATCGTATTTGGATCAGTTTGCTGTGGTTTTTAACGATGATGTTTTGATTTATTTTAAAAGTAATAATGAGCATGATGAGAACCTTAATACTCTGTGAAAAACAACTCTAAGTTGAGTAAATAGGAGTTTTGGCTGCGAAAGATTACCTTTCTGGGGCATGTTGCTTCTGCTGAGGGGATCCAAGTTGACTCTAAAAAGATTGAGGTTGTGATTAAGTGGAAACAATATAGGAATGTGTTTGAGATCCGCATCTTCCTTGGTTTGATAGGTTACTATTAGAGATTTGTTGAGGGGTTTTTGCTTATCGTAACTCTTCTGACTAAGTTGTTGTGTAAAAACATGCCTTTTGTTGGTCTGATGAGCAGTAAACAAGCTTTGAGAAGCTCAAGTCCGTTTTGACTTAGGTACCTATTCTGGTACAACCTAAATTTGGTAAGAAATTCATAGTCTACAGTAATGCGTTGTACGTCGAATTGGGCAGCCTATTGATGCAGGATAGTAAGGTTGTGGCTTAAGCGTCCCGATAGCTTAAGTCACACGAAGGCAAGTATCCCATACATAATCTTGAGTTGGCTACAGTTGTCTTCGCTTTGAAAATCTGGAGGCATTATTAGTATGGTAAGTGGTGTAGTATTTACACCAGTCACTAGAGCCTCAAGTATCTGTTGACTTAGAAAAAGTTTAATCTTAGGCAACGTAGATGGATTAAGTTGCTTAAGGATTACGATTGTACTATGAATTACCATCTAGGTAAGGCTAATGCAGTAAGTGATGCTCTTATTAGTAAAGCAATAACTGATTTGGGGGCGATGTTGGCTCGCCTAAGTCTATTTGATGATGGTAGTTTTTTGGCTGAGCTGCAAGTTAAGCCGACTTGAACTAATCAAATTCAGGTTAAACAGTTGACTGATAAATATCTGATTTTACAATTTTGAAAGGTTAAAGCAAGTGAAACTTTTGATTTTGGGCTTAATAGCAATTGGGTTTTGTGTTTCAAAGGTTGGGTTTGCGTGCCTAACGATTCAAAGTTGAGGCAATCGATTCTGCGAGAGGGGCATAATAACTATTATGCTATCCATCCCGGTAGAAATAAGATTTATAAGGATCTCTGAGAGTTGTACTAGTGGCCTAGTTTGAAACAGGATGTCACTGTTTTTGTCTTCTATTGTTTGATGTGCCAACAAGTTAAGGCTGAGCACCAACTGCCTTCAGGTTTGCTACAACCAATTAAGATTCCCATTTGGAAGTGAGAATGTGTGACTATAGACTTCGTTAGTGGGTTACCCTTGACACCTATTAAGAAGGATTTGGTTTGGGTCATCGTAGATCGATTGACTAGGTCTACTCAATTTCTTCTTGTTAGGACTGACTATTCATTACAGAAGCTAGGTAAACTATATGTCTACGAGATTGTGAGGTTGCATGGGCTCCAGTTTGAATCATCTCTAACAGAGACCCACGTTTTACTTTATGGTTTTAGAAGAAACTTCACCAAGCACTGGCACTCGATTGGATTTCAGCACTACGTATCATTCTCAGAATGATGGACAGTCTAAGAGAGTTATTCAGATTCTGGAGGCTCTGTTGCGAAGTTGCGTGATTGACTTCCGAAATAGTTGGAAGGAGTTTACTTATAATTAAAGCTTTCAGTTCAGTATACAGATGACACCTTACAAGGCACTGTATGGTCATAAGTTTCGTATCCCTTTGGTGACAGTCAGATTTTGGGTCCTAAGTTGGTTTTTAAGATTGAAGAGAAAGTTAGGCTAATTCGGGGTCATCTCAAGGTAGCTTCTGATCAACAGAAATCGTATTCGAATTTGAAGAGGCGAGATATTGAGTATTCTGTGGGTGATCAAGTTTTACTTAAGGTATCTCCTTGGAAAAAAGTTCTTCGGTTCAGACGTAAAGGCAAGTTGAGCCCAAGATTAATTTGACCCTATCGAATTCTAAAATGTGTATGACGGGTCGCCTGTTAGTTAGAGCTATCTCTGAAATTTGATCGTATTCATGACATGTTTCATGTCTCTATGTTGATATGGTATCAGTCTGACCTGTCTCACATTGTTACTATTGAGGAGATACAGGTAAGACTGGATATGACTTTTGAGGAGGAACATGTTCAGATTCTAGATCGAGACGTTAAGGTCTTGATAAGGAAAATTGTCCCTTTAGTTAAGGTTCTATGATAGAATCATGGCACTGAGACAGCCACTTAGGAACGTGAGGATTCAATTCAAAAACAATATCCTCATCTGTTTGAATCGGGTAAATTTCGAGGCCGAAATTTCTTTTAGGAGGAAAGAGTTGTAACATCCCAAAAATTTGAAATTTGATATTTTGTTTGATAAATTTTGCCATTAAATTTATGCTTGCTTCAGTGGTTTAAAGCCTAAATTGTATGTTGCTATTTCTTTTAACTTAATCTTTATCACTGAGCTTTCAACTTAAATTTAATTCTGTGTAAACTTGTGTCAAGAATGAGCCTACTAGTTCTATGGTTAAGCTTCTGTATACTCTTTTGGTTTTGTGTTTGAGTCCCTATGTAAACAGTAGGAAAATATTTTATACTATTTTGTGGAATCAGTTTTGATTTTGCTTTTTCCCAAAAATCCCTCTTTTCTTACGTTTTGAAATTTTCTTTTCTTTCTTTTTCCATTAATGTTGTTCATTATTCCTCTTCATTTTTTATTTCTTTCTTTTATTAATTTTGTTGCCTGGATTGTTGAGGAATTGGGTAGTTTCTTGTTCGATTGAAAGGCTAATAGCGTAAGTTCCAACATTGTTTTCTTTTCTTTCCGCCTGACTTTGTCTATTCTTGTCGAGGTTAAATATTACTGCCACTTCGTTATGAACTTCCTGTTAAGTAATTAACTGGTCTTTTTTTTAGGTGAAGATTTTGAAAGTAGCATTCCCTCATCGAGTTAGGTTTTTGTGTTGCTGTTACATATGAGGGTAAGTGTATAATTTCTGATTTGGGCTTTCGTGTTAAAGTTATTTGAAGTAATTTTGGCTTGGATGTGAATTTAGGGTTTTGGTTGTGAATAAATCGTTTGATTGGCAATTGAATGTCATGTTTAGGTTCCAAAATCAACGTTATTTCTTTTGCTCCGAAATCAAATTAGGTGTGTAATGAAAACTCGAGAATTTCACAATTAAAGAAAGCCAAAATTCATGGTTGTCAACGCCACACAGCCGTGTGGTAGGCCATGTGAGCCACAGGACCGTGTGGTAAGCCGTGTAAAACAATGACATGTTTTACACAGGTGTGTGACACGACCATGTGCCCAGACCTTGTTAGAGACTGTTTTGATTTTTGAATCACACGGGCGAATGACATGTGTATTTGTGTAAACCATGTAACTCTCTCACTTGAGTCACATAGACGTGTGCCAGGCCGTGTGACTCTCTAACTTGGCTCACACGGTCGTGTGTCAGTCCGTGTGAAGTACTGGTATGAGCTATACAACCATGCGGCAAGCCATGTGGGCCATACGGGGCAGTCATGTAGGCCGTGTGAATCCACACGGGCGTATGGACCAAAAATCTAAATTTTCCCCTAGGGCTAGAAACGACATTCAAATTAAACGTAGGCCTTCCATATGGTTTGTATAATCTGAATTAGGCTATATAACTTGGTATCTAATGACATGATGATGAAAATTTGTTATTTGTATGTATATCTAATATGATATCTACTATATAAGTATGATTTGCACTATCTAAATATGATCTGGGTCTATATTATTGTATGCACATCTCTGATATCTGATAGCTCTATATTTGTATTGGGTTAGGATTTTTGTAAATGAGGAAGTGTGACAGTTTAATAATCTACCGATTCTGGGGCTAAGCCACATATATATCTTAATTTGGTGTTTATCACACTTTAATGTGACAACTAGTTTGTAATTATTCTGAAATGTGACATACAATCACTATGCAGTGTGTAGGGATGTATGGGTACTTGATACCCTATATGGTGTGTAGGGATAGATAGAGACGGTGTGTAGCGGATGGGGGTGGGTTTATGTTTTTGTATCTGATAAGCTCTATATATGTATTTATATCTGCCTCTAACATACTCTATTTCTTTTTTCGTTCCTGAATCGAGAAACTACCTAAATAATAATATCCGGAAGCATGTTTATTATTATTCTTCTTAATTTATTAGATAAGTTACACACTGAGTTTGTAAACTCATTTTGTCTGTTTGCTTGAATTTCAGGAAATCCTCAAGCTTAGGTGGGTTGGCGTTTCAAGAGCTCGGTCATTCCATTTAGACTTCTATTATTTCTATTTGGGCTTTATACTTTTGCAAACTTTTAAGGTTGTTGCTTTGAAGATGAGATTTTTTTTATGGTTTATTTATGCCTGTTTAAATGAATTGGATTGTTTGAATTTTCATTACAAAAGGTTGGAATTTTCAAAGTAGTTATTTTAATTCTCTAGATTTGACCATAGCGTCTAAGCCGAGTTTGGGGTGTTGCAAGTATGGATATTCTTGTTGATTTTGAGATTTGTCATCGTATATTTGAAGTACATTCATAAAATTCTCGCCTTATTTCGACATTCAGGCAAAATTTTAGGTTGGACTCTGTCACAATATTTTTTTCCATCACCAAATCATCAGAAGTAAAAATATAGAAACACAAAAAGAGTAACAAAAAAATTAAATATAACTATTCAAAGGGGAAAGATTAACTCATGTTCTAAATGCATGATGGTCATTGGTTACGTTAAAAAGAAGGAAAACATATAACTCGCAAACAACAAGATAATGCATATGAAAAGTGTTTTTCTTATTTGATAATAAAGCAAACAAATATCAATGCAATATTTAGCAGTACAAAATTAGTTGAAAGTTTCAAAAGAGCTAATATATCAATATTCAAAAGAACATGATTTGTGATAGTTAATACATTATATTCTAGTTAGAGTCATGTAAATTATTAAGTGTCAAAATATATTCGTTGTAATAGATATCTTATTGCAACCGTGAATGAGGAAAAAATTAATTTCTATTACACTATTATATTAGGTAAGAATGTGTAGTGATTACATTTTCCTCTAGTAAGCCAGAAGTTTACTCGTTCAAAGACTTTAATTAGTCGGCAAGATTGATTAAGCCATCCCAATCAATAGTGACACAAAAAATGAGACTTTATATAAATATTTATTAAAGAACCAAAAGATTCTTCCATTTAACGAGTTTTCATGTCATTGTTCTCGAAAAAGATTGATATTGTAACAACTCGATTGTGGGCAGTGTCAAAAATTGCAGTTTTGGAACCCCATTTCTATAAACTGAGTACGTAATGATAAAATAGGAATAATTATAAAGTTAGTATGAAAATATATTAAAGACCGGTTAAGTAATTTAACCAAGAAAATCATTAATTAAAGTTTAAAGACTAAATTGTAAAAATCAAACCACTATTAAATTTTAAATTAAAAAAATACTTAAGGACCTAATTAACAATTGTTATTTAACCATTATTTGAAATGAGCTAGTGGACATTAGTGAACATCCAATTTCCTTTAATTAACTAAGGTTAATCATTAAGTAAACATGATTACTAAATAATAGAATTAATTAATTAAACTTAAGGAGAAACTAATATAGTAAATGTTAGTGGGAAAAGATGAGGTGATCATCTTCTCCCAATTTTTGGATGTTCAAGTGAAGATAAAAAGAAAGAAAGAAAGTTTTTACTATTTAGTAATTTAGTCTAAAACCCCTAAAGTACTCATGTTTTTCCTTTGCATTTTTCTATGTTTTCATGATCGTCTAAGTTTGATTAAGCTTGCACATGCCTTGGATTTTTCAATTGTTACATGTTTATCAAATTTTCATTAATGGGTATTTAACGAAATTGAGTTGTATTTTGATAAAAAAAAATAAAGTAGGAGTTTTGAACATGTTAGGACAAAGTTGCAAAGTAGAGAAAAGATGTTGGAATTGATTTGAAATTTAACTAGGTTTGATAATTAGTTTTGTCACATTAGGGACTAAATTGAATAAATTGAAAGTTGTCAAGAAATTATGCTACATATTAGAAGTACAAAATCCCTAATGATTTTGATTCGATGCTACATAATGAAAAATGTGAGTATTTCATATATAGAGGCTAAAATGAATGAAATGCAAAATATGCTTAGTTATATGTTTTATGTAAATGAGTGGAATCTAATATTGTTTTTATAATTGAATTATTGAACGTTGCTAAAGACGACGTTGAGCCATCTCGAGAGAAAGGAAAGGCAAGAGTTGTATATGAGTAATGAATACGGTTTGTACTTACATGATTTGAGTTCAATGTATACAAATATACATACATGATTTGTTTACAAACTAGCTTATTTTAGTTAAACATTCTACTTGTCTCATGATTCGATTTATGTGAAATGTTAAGAAATATTGTGGTTTGAATAGTGACGAGCAAGGTAAAAACAAGTATTATATGAAATTACAATATATGATCAAGAATATGTGTGTGTAGAGGGATGAATAATTGGTTACCCTTTTAACTGTCTCAGATAGAGCCAGGTATAGTTGACATGCCATACAATTAGTGTACAGAATTATATTTCTGTTTATACTAATGAAACGCAGAGTACATATTATACTTTGGATGTTTCGATGAGGCATTAGGTGCTAGATATGTTGGTGTGATGGTTGAATGATCCATATATACATCTCGAGTTTGAGTCCGTTTAGTAGGGATCATCAAACATAGAATTTGATAAATTCTAATTGATACAAAATGTTAATAGAAAATAGTGTATCACATATATAAATGTTAAAGTGACAAAGGATAACATGTGAAAGATCATGTGAATTGGTTAAACGAGCCCTAGGAGTTGATATGGGTATGAAAGGAATCAATAGATTCAAGAAAGAAATGAGAGAATGAAATGAATAAGTGAATGTGATGTAATGATAAAAAAACATAGTATGATAAATTCATATGTGTTTGTCAAATAAGATAAGGCATGAATTTTGATACTTAAGATATGAATGGTGTATTGGAATTGTTGAAAACTAAATCATGTTTTAATTGTATTCTTGACATGATATCTTTATTGTATTATTGATGTGAATCATGAAAGTATCATTCTGCTCTATCGCTTAGCATAAGATTTGTTTATTCCCCTGCAAAGGTATTGTAAGATCTTAAGGTCCCGATGAGTGAAACAACATCTAGAATCAGCAAATTTGTATAGTCTCATTATGTTATCAAAAGTGGCATGTACCTAAGGTTGATGTAGCACCCCAAAATTTGAATTTTTTTTTTTGTTAAATTCTGTCATCATTAAGTATCTGCTTTAATGGTTTAGAGCCTAGATTGCGTGTTCGAGATCAGGGTTTCAAATTTAACTCTTGGAGAATTTTGTTATCTTTTTTTTACTTTACCTTGGTTTTGAACTCTCGACTTAAGTTTAATTCTATGTAAGTTTATCTATATGTTGAGCCTAGTGGTTCAGTGGTTAAACTTTGATGTACCATTTGGTATTTTCTTTTTCCCAAAATTGGTTTTCTTCTTCAGTTCTCTGTTTTTTTACGTTCTATATTTTTTTCTTTCTTCTTTTGTTTTCTTGACTTAATTCTTGACTCGGGTGTGGTGAATTTTTTCTTGATATCTTGTTAGGTGTTCTAATTCAGTCGAGTAAGAGTGTGATTTTGTATATATCACTAGTTGGTGGTTATTTTTTTTGGTTTGGTTCTTCAGATGCTATGTAAAGGTTGTTTCTTTGTTAGATATTGTTTTAACTGGTTTTTTTGAATTAGGAGAAGAGCGAGTGGCATCTAACGTTCCTCTGTCAAATTAAGATTTGTGTAATTTTTGCTTGTTCAACAGTTCTACAATCACCATGGTTACTTTTACATCAAAATCGTATCAGGTGTGTAACGAAAATCCAAGAAATTAGTGAATGGCGAAAGTTGAAATTGGGGTTGTCGATGCCACACTGTCCTGTGCCAAGTCGTATGGTAAGTCATGTGTGGCACTGACTTGAGTCATATAGGCGTGTGCTAGGCTGTGTGCCATGACGTGCAACTCTCTGACTTGGGCCATAGGGGTATGTGTTAGGCCGTGTTCTAGACCTATAACTTTTTTACTTGAGTCACACAGGTGTGTGCCAAGCCGGGTGCCTGACTGTGTAACTCTCCGACTTGAGTCACATGGCTGTGTGACAAACAGTTTGAGGCACTGATATAAGCCACATGAGCGTGTGCCAAGCCATGTGGAGCACAGGGGCCAACCAGGTAGGCCATGTGAATCCACACGGGCATGTGGGCCAAAATTCTGAAACTTTCCTTAGGGCCGTAAACGTCATTCGAATCGAACGTAGACCTTTCGTAGGGTTCGTATGATTTGGATTTAACTATGAAACTTGATATCTAATGATTTGTTGGTGTATAATCTATTTTCTTTACATATGTCTGATATGATATCTGCTTAATAAGTATGATCTGTATCATTTGGATTTGATTTGAATCTGTATCGTTGTATATGCATATCTGTCATCTGTTAGTTCTACATTTGCATTAGGATGGGGTTTGTGATAAGGGAGGAAGTGTAGGCAGTTTAATTAGCTACCGATTTTGGTGGCTAAGCTACATACATATTTGATTCTAGTGGTTTATCATAATATGATCTAGCAGCTAGTCTACAATTATTCTAAAACGTGACATATAGTCACTATGCGGTGTGTAGGGATGGATTGGTACTTAATACCCTATATGGTGTGTAAGGATGGACGGAGATGGTGTGTAGAGGATAGGGTAGGACTTTGAATCTGTATCTGATATGCTCTGTATGGATACTTGATATACTTTGTTTCTGTTTTTGTTTCTGATTCTGAAAACTGTCTGATTTTAGAAAACCCGAAAGTATGTCTGATATTGTTTTGTTTTAATTGATTACATATGTTACACCCTGAACCCGTAAACTCATTTTGTCCGTATGTTTGGATTTTAGGTAACCTTTAGACCTAGGCCAAATAGTACAATAGGAGCTCGGTCAATCAGATTTCCGTAAACTTACCATTTTATTTGAAATTATATTGTTTTGGTTTATTGGGATTGTTTACCTTAAATATGGATTGTTATTTCTTTCAAGTTTGGATTCCTATATTTGTTTATGTTCAGTTAAATACTTCTGATGGTTTTAAATTTGATTCACAAAATACTAGACTTTTTCCATATGGGTCATAGTAACTCTCCAAATCTGACCATAACATTTAAGCTAGGTTTGGGGGTGTTACAGTTGAGTTGGTCTTAAATTATGATTTGTCATTTTGGCATGTTAGATAGAAAAATGTTAACATGAATATGAACATATAAATTGAAAGTATATATGTATGAAGTATAATACTAAAATGGATGTAGATATACTTAAGATCATATGTATTAAGTTGTTGTGAATATCAATAAAGTTGATTAGACATTTGAATTAGTGCTTATGATGAGTTGAATTGGATTTTTAGGTCACATTAGAACATTTGAGTTGTATTATTGATGAGTTTGAGTTAAATGAGGCAAAGTTTGAAGGAATTTTGTTTTAGAATCGCAAAACCACCCTATTGATCTCGCAATATCGAGCTTCTGTCCCCATAGTTGTGATTCCCCCTTTGAGGTCACGACATTAAATTCTCATGTTCTCATGGTTGCAATGTTCCTTTGTTGAAGTCGTGACATCGAGATTCTGCCTTCAATGTCGCGACATGATTCCCACATGGTCAAGACATCATCCTAATACTTTAAAAATTTTACATTTTAATCCTTTATTTAACATCGATTTTTTAGAAGAGCTTTTTTACGCTCGTTTATAACTTGATCTCGATTTGGGCTACCGGGCCCAATTTACGATCCCAGGTTTAATTTTCAAGTTCAATTACCTATTGGGCCAATTGTTTGACTTGAAAATTAACTTCTAAAAATATCATATTAACTTTAATTAATTTGATTAATTTAATTTTACTTGATCAAAATTAACTTTTCCAAAAATTATTTAAAATTTCCAAATTAAATTTTCAAGAAAATTTTTTAATCAAATTCTCTAGTTGAACAATTCTTACGACCATATAATTTAATTCCACATTGAATAAATCGACTCAATTAAATTATTCCCAAAGTTGTAGAATTTCTTTCTGATTCAAATGCAGTCAAATCGAGCTTTTGTTGACTAGTGGAGGGACAAAACGGACATATACATTTAGGCTTTAGTGATTGCAATCATGTCCAAAAGCATCGTTTCGATAATTCATAATTACTTAATCATGGAGTTAGTCCACAAGAAGTATCATGATTGAAAACTCCTTATTGTATACTCTTTACAAAAGCAATTCATCCAACTGCTTTGTCCAATGACCTCGTCATATGTGTGTTACCCTTATATGATATCCATGATTCCTTTGAGTTATATCCATTCACTCAATACAATCCTATTTTAACTCATTGTCACCATTATGTCTTCTTAATGATTAATATGATCAGTGTCAACAAATGACTATGATAGATTGCTCGTTCCAGAACTAACAACTCGTGGCCACGTTCCATATTTATCAATACACACATTATCAATTAGAGGATATCATTAACTTTTTAATTAAGCTATGAATTCTACTGCTTCTAGTAAAGTCATGTCATACACAAGTCATGCACCCAATATATCGGCTATGGGCTCGATCATCTTTACAGTATAAACCTCCATTTATATCAAAACACATGAGTTGTATATGCATGGTCTGTGTTTAACTTAATATTTAGGTAAATCACACCATGAACGTCACAAATGAATTAATTTACAAACGGATTCAGAATTAATTCATCTTAGGTCTAGTTCAATGTATCATTCTACCAATGAATACATCTATGTCTCTACTCGTGGAGTCAACTGCTTCGATAGCCAAGACTAGCCATCTCCCCAATTAGAATTGTAGACAACATAATAATCCTTCTCAGTATTTGAATCAAATGCTCACTTTGATTCTTTTACAAGATTACGAACTTATTTAGATTATCTACTGAAGTAAGTTGTCTTTCTCACAATGTAAAAGTTCTTACAATGCCATTTATCTTTAGTTTGTACTTAGACAATCAATGAGCTAATATTTTTTTGTCACAATTTCGCTATGCATGCAAAATATAAAAGACATAATTACAAAAGGCACAATAGTGAAATGTGAAATTAACTTTATTTATTTATTCATTATTCAAATAAATAGAAAACATTTACATGTTTACTACAATATGGGCACATTTCCCAACTTTTCATCCTTAGACTGATGGAAAATCTGAGAGGGTGATTCAGATTTTGGAGGACATGTTATGGATTTGAGTGATCGATTTCTGAGGTAGATGTGAGGAGTTTCTGCCACTGGCTAAGTTTGCATATAATAACAGCTTCCAGTTCAGTATTTAGATGGCACCTTATGAGGCTCTGTATAGTTGTAAGTGTTGTACCCCTCTATGTTGGATTGAATTAGGTGAGCATTGGGTTTTGGTTCTGGAGTTGGTTTCTAATATTGAAAACAAGATTAGACTAAATTGAGACCATCATAAAGCAGCTTTTGATAGACAGAAATCATATTCGGATCTGAGGAGGAGAAACACTAAGTATTTTGTAGGTGGTTAGGTTTTTCTTAAAGTATCTCCGTGGAAGAAGGTTCTCCGACTTCAATGCAAGAGCAAGTTGAGCTCTAGGTTTATTGGGCCTTATCGAATTTTGAAACATGTTGGACCGATCATCTGTCAATTAGGGCTACCTCTAGAATTAGATCGTATTCATGATGTGTCTAATGCCTCTATGTTAAGATAGTTATATTGTTCTTGTTGAAGATATAGAGGAAAGACAGGATCTAACTTTCGAGAAGGAGGGTATTCAGATTCTGGATCGAGACGTTAAGGTCTTGAGGAGGAAAAATTTCCCTTTAGTTAAGGTCTTATGGCGGAATCATGGCACTGAAGAAGCCACGTAAGAATCTGAGGATTCAATTTGATAACAATACCATCATCTGTTTGAATCAAGTAAATTTTGAGGCTGAAATTTCTTTTAGGGGGAGAGTTGTATTGCCCCAAAATTTGAATATTTGTTGGTTAAATTTTATTATCATTAAGTATCTACTTCAGTGGTTTAGAGCCTTGATTGTGTATTTAAGATTAGAGGATCAAGTCTAACTCTTGGAAAATTTTGTTATTTTTTTTGACTCTACATTTGTCTTTGAACTCTCGACTTAATCTTAATTCTATATAAGTTTATTTCAACATTGAGCCTAGTGATTTAGTAGTTAAGCTTCGGTGTATTGCTTGATCTTGTGTTTGAATATTTGCGAAAGCAATAAGGAAATATTTTACATTTTTATGGAAATAAATGAGTTTTATTTAAAATTATTTAATTAATTACTTTCACACGTTTTCTTTTATTTTTCCCAATTTTTTCTTTAGTTTTCTATTTCTTTACGTTCTCTATTTTTTCCTTTTTTTCTTTTGTTTTCTTGACTCAATTCTTGACACGGTGTGGTGAATTTTTGCTCGATATCTTATTAGGTGTTCTAATTCAGTTGGGTAAGAGTATGATTTTGCATATATCGCTAGTTGGTGATTTGTTTTTGGTTTGGTTCTTAAGATGCTTTGTAAAAGTCGTTTCTTCATTGGGTTTTGGTTTAACTGGTTTGTTTGAATCAGGAGAGGAGTAAGTGGCATCTAATGTTACTATATCGATTTAAGCTTTGTGTAATTGTTGTTTGCTTAGTTGTTTCGGAATCACCGTTATTACTTTTACATCGAAATTATATAAGGTGTGTAACAGAAACCCGAGAAATCAACGAACAAAGAAAGTTGAAATTAGGGTTGTCAATGCCACACGGCCGTGTGCCACGTCGTGTGGTAGGCCGTGTGTGACACACGACCGTGTGACATGTCGTGTGTGGCACTGACCTGAGTCACACAGGTGTGTGCTAGGCCGTCTTCCAGATTGTGTAACTCTCTGACTTGGGTCACACGACCATGTGTTAGGCAGTGTAACTCTCTAACTTGAGTCACATGGGGATGTGCTAGGCCGAGTGCCTGACCGTGTGACTCTCTGACTCGAGTCATACGATCGTGTGCCAGGCTGTAAGGTAGACTGTGTGAGGCACTGATATGAGCCATACGGACATGTGGGTAAAATTTTGAAACTTTCTTTAAGGTTGTAAACATTGTTCGAATCGAACATAAGCCTTTTGTAGGGTTAGTGATCTGGATTTAGCTATGAAACTTGATATTCGATGATCTATTAGTTTATAATCTATTTTCTGTACATATGTCTGATATGATATCAGATTAATAAGTATGATCTGTGTCATTTGGATTTGATCAGACTCTATATCACTGCATATGCATATATGTTATCTGTTAGTTCTGCATCTATATTGGGATGGGGTTTGCGATAAAGGAAGAAGTGTGAGAAGTTTAATTATCTTTCGATTCTGGTGGCTAAGCCACATACATATCTGATTCTGGCGATTTATCGCAATATGATCTGGCAGCTAGTCTACAATTATTTCGGAACGTGACATACAGTAACTACGCAGTGTGTAGGGATGGATGGGTGCTTGATACCCTTAATGGTGTCTAGGGATGGATAGAGATGGTGTGTAACGGATACGGGTAGGACTCTAAATCTGTATATGTTATGCTCTGCATTGTACTTGATATACTTTTTTTCTGTTTCCGTTTCCATTTCTGATTTTGAAAACTATCTGATTATAGAAAACCCAAAAGTATGTTCCGTTTAATTGATTACATATGTTACACAATGAGCCGGTAAGCTCATTTTGTCTGTATGTTTGGATTTCAGGTAACCCTCAAACCTAAACAGGACAATGCAATAAGAGCTCGATTAATCAGATTTCTGTAAACTTACTATTTTATTTGGATTTTTTACCTTAAATTTGGATTGTTATTTCTTTTAAGTTTGGATTCCTATACTTGTTTATGTTATGTTAAATACTTCTGGACAGTTTTAAATTTGATTTACAAAATACTGGACTTTTTCCATATGAATCATGGTAACTATCCAGATCTGGCTATAACGTTTAGGCTGGGTTTAGGGTGTTACAGTTGAGTTGGTCTTAAATTATTATTTTTCATTTTGGCACGTTGGATAGAAAAATGTTTAACTTGAATATGAACATATGAAGTGAAAGTATATATGTATGAAGTATATTACTCAAATGGATGTAGATATATTTAAATCCATATGTATTAAGTTGTTGTGAATATCAATAAAGTTGATTAGACATTTGAATTAATGCCTAAGATGAGTTGAATTGAAATTTTAGGTCACTTAGAACATTTCAGTTGTATGACTGATAAGTTTAAGTTAAATGATGCAAAGTTTGAAGGAATTTGCCTTTAGAGTCACAAAACCACCCTATTGATGTCACGACATTGAGCTTCTATCCCCATAGTCGCGATTCCCCCTTTTGAGGTCACGACATCAAATTCTCATGTTCTCATAGTTGTAATGTTCCCCTATTAAATCGAGACATCAAGATTCTGCCTTCAATGTCGCAACATGATTCCTACATGGTCAAGACATCATCCTAGTACTTTGAAAATTATACATCTTAATCCTTCAATTAACATCAATTTTTTAGAAGAGCTTTCTTACGCTCGTTTATAACTTGGATTTGATTAAATAACATATTATAATTAAGTATTGAACCTAATGGCTTGTGTAAATTATTTATTTGATATGCAAATAAAGTTGTAGTTTCTCCAACAACGAA
Organism: Gossypium arboreum; assembly: GCF_025698485.1. Classification (NCBI taxonomy): domain Eukaryota; kingdom Viridiplantae; phylum Streptophyta; class Magnoliopsida; order Malvales; family Malvaceae; genus Gossypium; species Gossypium arboreum. The sequence goes on from NC_069071.1 coordinate 7,155,065, forward strand.
TGTTGCATCTCACATCCCGGATCTGACGATCAGGTCAGGTGGGGGTGTTACAAATATTTAGAACCTCACTAGCTAAAGTTGAGATTGAATGTCTTATATTTCTGAAAGAAATATGAGTTCATTTATCTAGCAAGTGGGTGTTTTGATACAATTTTAGTAGATGAGTCTACAAGATATTTGCATATAAGTTATCAACTCACAACCTATCATTTGCGAGATTTTTTGTTAAATGATAATTAAGAGTAAAAACTTTTAGATTATACAATTAAGACAATCTTGTTAATGTTAGTAGCTTATTACTCAAACTTTCAATGATTATTGTATCCTAGATTAATACTGCAAATAACTATTGCAAAATTTGTTATTTAAACATATAAAATGGTTTAGCATTATTATGACTAGATGCCTCCCCTTAATAACTAAATCATTACTTTTGAGAATAAAACTTTTAGTATATGTATAAGGATGAGAAAGGATTGTATGAAACAGAGATATTATCCCTTTCCAATAGTTTAATGCCACATCAAAAGTTTCATCTTAAATTTTAGGATTTTTATTTGGATTTAAATTTTTTAGGATGAAAATCCTGAAATTCAGGATGAAAATACTGATGTGGCATTAAACTATTGGAAAATGGATAAAGATGATGTGGCATCACTATTTCATACAATCCTTTCCCGTATAAGGATATAATATTTTACATCCATCAGCACTTGTATGCATCATGCCAATAAGCAATGACTACTCTCGATTACAATTGACTTTTGTGATATATGTTCAAATTGCTCCACCACAATGCATAAAATTGGTATTTAAATAAAGTTGGGAATATATATTAATAATGAGTTTCATTTTATTACTAGATATTTTGAATAAATTGGAGATTCAATTATGACATGATTTGATGATTACTATTTTTATTTGACAATATTTCCAACATTAGAGGGGGAGAAATATTAATAGTTGGATGAAATAATTAATTGGAATGAATTATCATTATCTAGATGCATGTTGAAAGTAATTTGAACCAAAAGTTCAAAAAATAATTTACTTTATTGCAAGTTAACTATCAGATGCATTTATTGACCTAGTGAGAAAAATTAAGTGTTATATACCAGTTAATGTTTTAATTTGAATTGAAGCCACAGTAGGACAACTTGTTAGAATAAAGAAAAGTAATACGCGCCGAAGTATAGTAAATCGATTGATTCCAAAGATGAAAATTCTCGTAAAAAATAATAAATCTAGACATTCATATATTGGAGGCGGGTGCTCTAGAAGACACTCAAGACACAACTAATCATTAGAACTCCAAAAGAGATTCAAGTATTTGAAGTTGAAAATAATGAAAATTAAGATATCTTAATAAGTTATGTCAATACGAGAAAATATGAAATCAAAATGAAAAGTTTTCAACAACGGTTTTGCATGTAATAATATTGTTGAAATAATAAAAAGAATTGAGGATCTTGAATAAATCTATCAATAAATAGAGATATGAAATAGATTGATCAAAAATAAAAATAGAAAAAGAAGCAATTCAAGTATAATTAAATTCGTGAAGTTTTGGACCAATAGTCTAAACATTTAAAGGGGAAAGCCATTGTGGTACAAATAATTAGTTTTGCAAAAACAAAATAAGAAAAATGAAGTTTTTCGCAAGTCCTGATATTGATTATGAAAATATTTAATATTCTTTTTAGGTGGATGCAATGACCTTTAAATATCTTATTAGTTCTGCAATTCATGAAAGATTTTGATATGTGTCTAATATTTGTTATTACAACCTTTTGTTTAAGTCACTATACAGTGAAGTTCGTATTAAAATTGTAACGCCCCAAAATTTTTGGTTTTAATTTGTGTAAACATGTTGAATAATTTGATTTGGTGTGTTGGTTAAGTGCCTTGGAAGTATGCTTAAGGTCTTAAGTTCAATTCTCTTATTTTGAATTTTTCTTATCAATTCTAGCTTTATGTTAAGCTTGAGCATTAGGGCTTAAATAAATTTCTTTATTAGGTTATGATAAGAATGAATTTGCTAATTTAGTGGTAAGACTTTAGTTTATCTTTTGGTATTGAGTTCGAACCTTATGTTGGGTGCATTGGAATTATTTTTGCTTCTACTTTTGTTTTGTGGGAAGTTGAATTCTATTGGAATTTTACAAAAAAGACCTCATGGATAAATCTTCAATTATTTTATTTTGTGTTTTCCCCCAAATCCCTATTTTTCCTTAACCCAAATAATCGTCCATTGCTTCCGTTCCCGTTCATGTTTGTTTCTTCTTCCCTCTTTCTTCTCTACTATTATTTTTCTTTTCTTTGGTTCTTCTTTCTTTGTTTTCTTTTCATTATTTTGAGATTTTTTTTTCTTTTTCCATTGGATATTCTTTACTTCCGTTGTTCTTGCGTGATTTTGGTGATCCTCTGTATTCAAATATAATCAAGGATAGTGTAAGTTTTCAGTTATTTTGGCTGTGATTTTAGGTTCTATTTTGTTCATCGTGTAAGGATGAAATTTTTGGTACTATTCTCGAAGTTGATTGATGAATATTTATTGGCTTCTTTTTAGGCGAATGTAGTGTGAATCAACACCCTCCGGCGATGTAATCGTTGTATTTTTTCGCTGTTTGTGAAGAGTAAGTATTTGAATTTTACTTTGGGACTGTTCTTTATGGAAAAAGGCGTTGTTTTGGAGTAAGATTTTCAAATTTAATTGAGTTGTACTTAGTTCGTTTTAACGATGTATGTAGGGTTCGGAATGTGTTAATTTTGGGTTTCATCGTTTCAGCAATCATGTGTGTGAAATCAACCCAAAAATTCAATTGAGACTCGATTAAATCATGAAACTGGCTATTTTTTTAAACTACCCGATGTCACATAGCCATGTGTGCAAGTCATGTGACTAACTGTGTGTTGCCACACGGCTTTGTGGTAGGTCGTGTAGGGCACACAGCCGTGTGGTAGGCTATATAGGGCACACGACAGTGTGGGCCTTTTTGGTCAAATTTTAGGCTCGATTTAGGGCCATGTAAGGAACTCAAAATTTGGGACCATAGGCATCGTATAGGGCCAGAAAAGCGTAAGTTCTAATATGTAAAAATACATAGGTAAGTTTAAGAGGTATGCTAAGTAGGATATGTTACAATTTAACCATATGTTATGCTATGATTTGTATAAAAGTATGCGAGTATGTACGCCCTATGATTCATGATATATGTATGTATGATATATGAATATAATATGCTTGTGATTTGGGGTGGGTTATGGTATGATGGAGGAAGTGTTATATGGCAGTTTATACTGCAATTATAGCGGCTAGATCGTAAATTTTTGTTTGGCGACTCAGTTGTATATATATATATATGAATGACACATCGCCACATTTTGGTCTGATTGGTTAGATGGACTCTTGTAGTCCTATACGATGTGATTGGCTAGTCAGAGATGGTGTGTAGCAAATAGGGGTAGGATATGATTTGATATAATGTGATAAGCTATGATTTGATATGATATGATACATTATGATATGATAAGATAGGATATAATTTGTATGAAATATGATATGATATGATATGAAATATTAAGAGATATGCTATGAGACGTTTTGCTACTTATGTATAATTGTACTGAGATTACGGGCGAAATCACACATCGGGCTTAAAGCTCAAGCCTTTGTCTGTTCGTTTCAGGTGATCCTCCGACTTAGGATTGGACGGTGACACTAGAGCTTGGATTTCGTATTTTTAGCTTAAGTATTATGGACTTTCTTTTTGTTTAATATAGACATTTTGGACTTTTCTTTTGGGTTTTATAGGCTTACGGACATTTTAAGTTTTGTTTAGAATCATTAGGATTATTTTGGTATTTATTCCGCAAAGGTTTTTAACTTTTAATGATACTTAACATAAGATAACTAAAAACGAACCACGACTTTAGAATCGATATGCTATAAGGTTTTCTGTTACATGATTAATGGATTCTTTAAAGAGGGTTATCACGCAAACACTTAAGTAAATTGGATTTGATTTTAGTAAATTTATTTAAGCTGCGGTTTCGGAAATTGCTACGATTTTCAAAGGGCTATTCAAATTGAATTTTTTTCTCTTCACAGAAAATTGGTTTTCTTCAAAACTAAACATTTGTTTCTTTTGCAAGTACGATGTAACCTTCATGCCCTGACCATAGCGTCTAGGCCGGGTATGAGGTGTTGCAAAAATCCTAAGAGGATTTAAATGTCAAAAGCATATAGAAATTTTTGGAAAATTTTTCAATTCATATGAATTGAGTTGATTTGAACATATGTATTTTTATAGTAGGATAAAATAAAAATTCCTATGATTATTATAAAATAAAAAATTTCTATGATTATTATAGGAACTCCTGAAGAGATAATAATATATTTTTTTCAAAAACTAATTTCACTCGTGATTTTCAAAAGAAGAATAATACAAATACTTAGCAAACTCATTCAAGTGATCATTTGAAAAGCTAGTACTCGAGATTGAAATATATATGTACTCAAGATTGATACAAGTACATGTTGTACTTTTTTCCCTTAATGGAGATTTTGCCCCCACTAGATTTTTTGGTAAGGTTTTTAATGCTATAGCATGTTATACATATTATAAATATATGTACTCTTTTTCCTTCATTAAGAATTTTTTTCCATAATTTTTATTTTAACGAGACACATTATCTATCGATTGACATCCAACAGAGAGTTATAAATATTTTATTACTATATAGTAGATGCCTATTAGGACAAGAAGTTTGGTATACTTTAGGACTCTAATGTCCATTAGAGTATAATTTTATATCATTTATACTTCTTATATTTATAAATATATACTTTGGAGAAACACAATAAATATTCTATTGATGAATGAAATACATATTTATTTCTTTGTTCTCTTTTCTTTTACTTTCTTTGTTCTTTATTTTATAAAATTTTTAAATTTGATAAATTCATTTTTATACTTTTCAATTATATATTATTAAAATCTTATTATATGATATGCGTGTGGAAATCGGTGTTTAGAACACAATATATATTTATTACAATTTCATTTAAAAACTAGAAATTGCTTTAGTTCAAATGGTAAATGAAAAAGTTTTATATAAATGGTATCTTTAGTTTAAGTAGGGGTGTTCAATTAGTTAACTGACCCGAACTACCATTAATCGAATTAACTGACCCTTTTAAACCCTTAACCGAACCAAAATTTTTTCAAAAAAATTAACTGAATCAGACTTTTTCGGTTAATTCGGTCGGTTAACCGAATTAGTCAAAATTTACATCTTTTTTTATTTTTTTTGGTTAAAACAAGTGTAAAACATATAAAAAATTTAACCGTATTAACCAAAATAATCGAATTTAATATATGTAAAATGTATATAAAAATTTATAAATTTTTGATTAATTTGATTAATTAACTAATTTTGAACCGAATTAATCGTTAACTGAACTTTCAAAAAATTATTAAACGACCCCGACCAAATTAATTCGGTTAACCGACTAATTACGGTTAATCGATCGGTTAACCGAATTAATTTAGATTTTACTCAAAATTTGCACACCCCTAAGTTTAAGTCCTATTATGGACAGTTTTTTATTGATTTATAAAAATGGCTTTTTGGTAATTCCCTTATTAGAAGTTTTATCCAAAAATTTTAACACCCTTGGAATTTTATGTAATTTGTATAAAATTTAATAAATTTAAGTATTAAATTGAACCTTAAAAAAGCTTAGGTATTAAATTAAAAAAAGACTAAGTTTATGTATCAAATTGAGCTCAAAAAAAAATTTAGATACTAAACTAATAAAAAGTGTCAAGTTTAGGGTCAAATTAGATTAAAAAATTTAGATACCAAATTAAATATATATATTAAATTTAAGTAACAAATGTTATATTAAGATTACTAACTTAAACCAAAGTCCTTGAAGAAAATTCAGAGTTGACCGTGAGGCTATCACTAGGCCCAGTCCCCCAGTGGCCACTGATTTTCTTTAAGAATGAGAGGGCTACAGTTCTAGAAGTTTCACAACTGGCAATGTCTCCATTCCCTTACTAAACTAATATATATTTTTTCCCTTCTTAATTTCACATTATTTATCAATATTTATTTATTTATCTGCTCTCCCACCTCGCCTCACCTTTCTTTCCATTTCCACTCCCTTTCTCTATCTTTACAATTCACTAGAGAAAGAAAGCAGGATGATGCTCGGAAAACGCTCACGTCAGCCAATCAAGAGGACCACAAGCATGACGGGTATCACCGTCGATGTCTCCGACGCGGAGGATGTCATCGACCACCACCACCAAGACCCAATCATATCTCATCTTCCTCCACCTCAAATCCACCCTATGCATGAATCCCCCGACGGTAACTCCCGTTACGATCACCGTTTCTTGGCCATGGTGTCGCCCAGAAACCCAGCTTCTTTCACTAACCGTATCGTCGACAGTAGCACCACAGACACTGCTTCTTTTTTGCGAGCTTGTTGGCTTTGTAATCGCCGCTTAGCTCCTGGTCGTGACATATATATGTATAGGTATTTTTTCCCTTCCTTTTCAAATTATCTTTTTCATATTAAGATTGAAACTAAAGCTCTATGAACAAGAAAAGAAAGGGAAAAATATATATATATCTCTTTCTTTCCATCCAAACAACAGTTTAACCTCTCTTAGAACTCAGTCTTTGCTTCTTGGTTTTCAGATTAAAGCCAATACCTTAAAATAAATTTGGGTTGAATTATTTACGAAATAAGGTTTATTGCAGAGGGGATACATCGTTTTGTAGTCAAGAGTGCAGAGAAAAACAGATGAAGCAAGATGAAAGAAAAGAAAAGCTAAACATTAATTCTTCAAAGAAAGAAGACCGCCATGCCCATTCCTCTTCAACCACCACCTCCTCCAAGACTTCTAAAGCGAAGCCTGTGGTTGCTGCTTGAACTTTGAAGAAAGTAAATCGATGAGTAATTTCCATAGGAATTAAGCCAAAATCCAAACCCAGCCTGGAAACCAATGGGCTTTCGTCATATATAATAGGGGGTGCAGTTAAATTATTATAAAGACGTGGATGGTGATGCAAATAACCAAAGCTCTGAGCTTCAGATTATATCAGCACTTATATATGGATTCCAATGCTATAACTCCTTTTTCCATAGTTTCCTTTTTATACTACTACTACTACCATCATCACTATATATTCAAGCTATCAATCATTACAGTAAACCATAAACTCATCTTTAAATTACAATTGGAACATGATGTTAATATATCTGTCATTTTAACTTGGTTCTAACTTTGAGGTATGATATTTTACTTTTATTTTTATAAATATATATTTTAATCATGCGAAAAAATGGTATTTAATGGATTTAAATTTTGGAGAGAATTTTAACAATATTTCAGTAATTTAATCAGAATAAAATATTAGATAAATAAATGATATTATAATCATTGAATATTAAATTAAATTATAAGACTAAAATGAAATTTTTATAATCTAGAAAAAAACCCTGAAATTTCTTCATTATGTTAATAATGTAAAAGAAAAATCATAAAAGGAAGGCCCTTCTGGATAACTATTACAAACCATTTTTACCAAATAAAATGTATTCAAAAATTATTACAAATGGATTTTATAACAGTATGACAAAATAAAAAGTTTTGAGGTTAGAAAACAGATATTTCTGTATTTGATTCGACATTAGGTGAGCGTTTGGTTTATAATATTATTTCAAGTAATAAGATTATCATACAATAAGTATGAGTATTATTTTTAATATAAGAGGATGTGAGTTTAAATGCGTTGAAATATACTATTCTCTTATTGATAGATTGAGGAAGAAAATGGGTAGTTTTAAATATTATATAAGAAATGACCATACATAATCAAAACTTATCTTAAAGATTATCGGGATATATTATCTTTTTAGTCCCTCTTAATTTTGAGTTGAAATTTTTTATCATTTTAAGAATAAAATAAATAATTTAATTTCTATCAATTTTAAAAATAAGTGATTAAAGACAATTAATAATTGTGTTACTATTTTGCATCTATTTTACATAATATTAAATAATATAATAACAAATTTAATTTTTAATATTTACATATTTTATCAAATTAATCTGATTCTAAAAAATATGAAAAAGTATTTTTTAAAAATCTAAAAAATAAAAAGAATATATAAAATAATTTAAACTTCAGAAAATATATAAAAATGTATTAAAGGACCAATCATATCATGTCATGAGTATTAAAATATTTAATTTAAAACTATTTTTATTAATTAAAATAAATAAGTTTAATTAATTAACCTTTTCAATTTCATTTCTTTTTATCTTTCTCCCTTCTTCTCCTAGCTTCATCACCATCACCATCACCATCGCCGAACTCCATTCAAACAGTCGCCGCCTTCGCTGAAGCTCTGACCCAGCGCCGTTCACACGCCTCCACCATCATCATTTGCCAACTGAAGCATTTTAATATTTTCAAAACCCATACATCGCCCCTTAGGAATTGATGTCTTCTCTTTCTCTCTCTCTGTTACTTTCTCATCTTATTTTTTAACATTTACTTTTTAGTGTCTTATCTTGTTTTTTTGCTATTGTTATCGCTCTCTTCATCTTAAAATCATCATTGTTAAAAACAAAGACCCCTCTTCTGTACTCTCTCTTCTCTTGTGATGTTTTGTCTATTTGTTAGTTATTGAACAATAATAGAACCCATCATCCCTTTTGATCTTTCTATCTTCTCAGATCCAAATTTTTACCTTATCTTCCTACTTGGTAAGCTTATCTTTTTATTGTTTTTTGTTATATCACACAATTTTTTTTTATCTCAGAGTACAATTTTCTTTTTTGCTAATGGGTATTTGGATCCTTTTGGGGATTCTTTGTCTTAATCAGCAGAGTCAAAATATTCGTACTTGTTATGTTCTTAATTTGTTTTTTGCATGTTTCCGTAGATGATTTGAGCTGGATTTTTTTTTCATTTTTTACTGCTTTATTTGAAATTTGTATCGATGGGTTTGCCTCTGTCCTTGCTATTTTACCATTTGGTGAGATTTGGTGTTAATGGAGCTTCAGTTGGAAAATGATGATGGTGGGGGGCGTGTGAACGGTGCTAGTTCGGAGCTTGAGCAGAGGTGGCGGCGGCCTGAACTGAGTTTGGCGGTGGTGATGGTGATGAAGCTAGGAGAAGAAGGACGAAGGAAGAAAGATTAAAACTGAAAAGGTTAACTAATTAATTAATTAAAGTTCTTTATTTTTTAATTAATAAAAGAATTTAAAATAAATATTTTTAATACACGTGGCACAAGTTGGTTGGCCCTTTAATCCACGTGGCATAATTAATATGTTGAGATTAAAAATTTAACTGTATTAATCAGATATTTAAAAATTAAGTTGGGTTTTCAAATTTAAGTATGAATTAAATCTAAAAAATAGATACCTAATCGATACAAATCATCAATTTTGAATAATGTATTAACCCATAAATTATCACTAAGTCATTGAAGAATTGCAACATATATAATAACAAGATGCCAATTATTAAAAATAAAAATACCTTCAAACTCTAAAGTTAATAAAAGTTGAAGCCTTGATGGATAAACTCATAGAGAAATTATTATTTTTTATATATTTTTGAATTTTAAATTATTTTTATATTTTTTTGAATTTTTAGATTTTTTAAAAATAATTTTATTTTATTTTCATATGTTTTTCTTTAGAATTAAGATCAATTTAATAAAATGTGTAAATATTGAGGACTAAACTAATTTAATTTGTTAGAATCGGGACTAAATTAACAAAATATGTAAAGGTTAATGGCCAAATTTATTATTATACCAACCAATATTATGTAAAATGGATGGAAAACAATTACTCCTTATTAATTGTCCTTAATAGCTCATTTTCGAAATTGATAGATATTAAATTGCTTATTTTTTATAAGGGCAATTTACTAAAAAAAACTCTTTTATATCATTATTTACCGAAATGGCCTGACTTTTTGATAATTTACCGGAAAGGGCCATTTTTCTCAAAAACGCATCCACGTCAGCACGAAGTCAGGGGACGTGTCAGCAAAACGCTTCCCTGAGGGAGCGTTTTGCCCTATTTTTTTAAGGTTAAGGTTATTGATTGGTTTAGGGTTAGGGTTTAGTAGTTTAAGGTTTTTAGGGTTTAGGATTTTAGTGTTTTTTAAGGAAAAATTAATTAAACTAGAGTTGAGGTTAATTAATTAAATTAACTATGAAATTAAAAAAATCAATTAAATTAGGGTTTAAAGTTTTTAGGGTTTATTAATTAAATTAACTATTAATTACGGAAAAAAGCTCCCACGTGGACGCTCTTTTGCTACAGTAGTATCTGTAAAAATAATTTTGAAAAGATGTTTCTGAACAAATAGTGTCAAAAATGCTTTAAGAAGGATGCACTGTCAGTAAAATTACGGAAAAAAGCTTCTACGTGGACACTCTTTTGTTACAGTAGTATCTGAAAAAGCCTTAAACTTAAATGAGCAAAATTTCATTCTCAGGTTGCATAAGTTACAGCAAGAGAAATTGAGGCTAAAGTAAAATAAAAATTGAAGATGAGTGAACATATTAGTGCTATTATTTACTATGATGGCGAGGTCCGTGACACCAAGAACGGCGTTGTTTTTTTATCGGAGAACACAACACGATTGGTTTTTAACCAGAACATAGATTTGATAGAACTTCGTACAAGAGTTAGGCGTAAAATCTTCGGAACGACGCCAATGAAAGTTTTGTCTATTAAGTATCGATTTTTTACTTCGATTGATCCCGTGAGATATGACTCATTCGTTATCAAAGGTCCTTATAGCTTGGAGGCAATGGTGCAGACTCATCTTGCTAGTGGATCACCTTATCTTGAGTTATATGTACAATTTTCATCGCCAAATGATGCATTTGCGACTTCAACATCTAATGTTGTTCTAGAGGAATACACGACCCCTGCCCGACACTCTGTTAGTGGGTGGCAAAACACGGAAGTGCCCGTGTTTGGTAGCAGTATGGAATACATAACCCCTGCACGACATTCCGTTGGTGGATGGGACATGCACCTCGGTGGGTTGATGTTTGGTACTTGAAATACGTATTGGGGAATAACATCAACTTCTAGTGGTTGACAATCCACATCAGATTGGGGACGTTATAAAACATCCAGAAGAAGGGATGATGTACTCCCTACGACATCCACAGGTGAGGGAACCTCGTTCGTTGCAGATGATGGTGGGTCAGATGATGAGTCCGATGTGGATCCACCTCGAGAGCCCGGCCCTGATGGTGCAGAAGTTTTATTATTTTCTGAACCGGAGCCTGTTCCAACCATACCTGAAGATGTTGAAAGGGGTTCAGATGAAAAAGAGGAAAATTCGTGATTTAGGGCGTACTCGCCTTCAGCCCACATGCATAATGTCAATCTATCTCAAGATGATGCGTTGGAGTTTTCAGATCTACCACACAGAAGACGTGACCGAACAAGTTCATCATTGAATTCGAGTGAAATGGAAGTTGGTAGGGAGTTTTCCAATAAGGATAGTTTTCTTGATGTATTGAAACAACATAGCATCATGAAAGGGGTTAACTACAACGTGGTTAAATCCAAATTCGATAAGTTTGGGGCTAATTGTGCAATGCAAGATGGTACATACTCATGGAAAATCATGGCATCATTGAGGAAAAGGACAGGCTTGTGGGAGATAAAAAAGTACAAAGGTTCACATACATGTGTTGGTGGTAAAGTATCACTAGGTGTTTAGGGTTTTTGAATAATACTATTATTATGTAATGTTGCATTATTTAACATACTTCGTTGACAGGTGTTTCACAAGTTCATCCCAAGATGGATTCAGATATGTTAGCTAGCTTAATACTACTGACGGTGAAGACGGATCTGAAGACTTTAGTGCCGGTCTTAATTGCCAATATTTTTAGCCAATTGAAGTATACGCCCTCTTACCGCAAGGTTTGGATAGCTAAGCAGAAAGCATGGGAAAATATGCATAGTAGGTGGTACACTTCATATAATGAAGTGTGGCAGTGGTGTCACGTGCTGGAGAGATATGTCCCAGGTTACATAACAGACCTTGAAACGACACCTGCGTACTACAACGACCGATTGCTCCGTCGATGCCAAGTTTTCAAGCATTTGTTCTGGAGTTTCAAGCAATGTCGGAATGCATTTATATACTGCAAGCTATTGGTACAAATTGACGGTACCTTTATGTATGGTAGATATACCCATCGGCTATTGCTAGCTATGACACAGGATGGCAGTGGGAGAATCATTCCAATTGCGTTTGCAATAACACTGGGGGAGTCAGTTGATGACTGAGATTTTTTTCTTTCTAGGTTAAGGAGGCATTTCTACCCCCAACCTAATATATGCATTATATCGGATCGGGACATTGGAATACTCGTATTCATAGTTTTTTATTTTTCTCAGTAAATATCTCATTGAAGTTAAATTTGCTAGAAGCATCCCAATTTAAATAATTTTGTTCTTGAAAAATCTCTTTTTATTGTTGAGTCCTTATTTGTGATAATCTTACTAGATACAGTACCTTTGAATTTCTCTTAACATTTTTCATGATCATCAAACACATGCGATTTAACATAAGAAGTGAATTAATAATTGCAGTTATGTAATAATAGTTTTTTTTTTTTTGGTGAATTACAATAACAGGGCAAAACCTGAACAACAAACACGACTCGAACCCAGGCCACACTTGGTGCAATGAATACCTTTAACTATAAAACAAAACAAACTCACATAAAAATATAAAACAAAATTAATTAACAAATTTGAATAAAGGTAAACTTCATCTCAAGATATTAAACCTTCAATTAATACTTATTTTTATCAAAATATTAACTTATAGATATTATTTTAATGTAGTAATCAAACACCGACCATATGAATATGTCAAACAATAAATATTCTTTTGAGACATTTTCTTAATCATATATAAAATCAAATAATCATCACCTATATAATTTGTTAAATATTAACGTTGCTTTAGCACTATGGATAAAAGTCCCGCATAATAGGGGATACGTGGAGTTTAAATATGTGAAGTCTTGGATACCATTAGAGGTGATCATGGGCGGGCCGGGCAAATTGGCCGGGCCCAAATAAAATTTTAGGCCTGTCTACTAGGCCGGCCCGCCCATTACCAAATATGGGCCTAAAATTTTGCCCAAGCCCGCCCGAAATGAAATTACTAAGCTCGAGCCCGCCCGCCCACCCCATATTAATTTTTTTCCTTATTTCATTAAATAAAAAATTTAAAATATAATAAATCAAATATATTTAAAACATAAAAATAAATATTAAAACAAATAAAAATAATACTAAAACAATTCTTAAAACAATACACAAATTAACAATATAATAAAAATAGTTATATTAAAATTTAAAATAATTAAAAATAAAATAAAAAATATATTAATATATAATTGGTTGGTTGGGTGGACTCAGCCAAAAAACTCTTACTCGAGGCTGCCCGCTTTTTAAACGGGCCTCGCTTTTTTGCCCAAGCCCATTTTTCGGACCTATATTTTTACCCAAACCTCCTATTTTTCTAAGGGGGCCTTGGTCGGGCAGCCGCCCAACCATGATCAGCTCTAGATACCATCATATTCTTGAGATGCTACCTAGTGTTAGCTTGCATATAATTGTTATATATATATAGTGTAAACTAGCTATCCATTGAATCTGCTAAAGTACGGGATAACATCCAATTAAGCAAAAGGACGAAATTATAATGGCCATTTAATATTGTAGGTAATTACCAAAATAACTGGTAGTTGCCCAATAGGTGAACACAATGATGGACAAAGATATTAAAAAACGATATTTGCTTATATTTTGATGTCTAAAAAATTATAATATATAAAACTTGTAGTTGAGTGTGTGATTTGAGTTTTGTATGATGTAATTATTGATATAATGATAGGTTATTAAAAATGAAAGAGATGATGGTGGTTGATTGGAATGATATCATTGGCTTGTAAATATAAGCTATCCATTTAAATTTCGAAAAAAAGAAATAAATTTAAGTGTGAGAAACGTTGGTTGATGTTCTAGAATAAACATTGTAAGCTATGACGACAGGAAGTTAATGAAAGGTTTGATTATGCATATACTAAATAGTTTAGAATTATTGGATATTGACAAAAGTGTTATGGGCTTTTGCCTTTTTGCAGTGCCCTTGGAGTTGGAACATTGCGACAGGGACAGGGATTTGACCATTTTATAGCCGATCTTGTCATTTGTTATTTACCCCCCAAATTTTGCTTTTCTTATTTCTTTTTATTCCATTTATATTAGTCTTTGTTGTAGTATATGCCATCAGTTTTATTTAAAATATCTACTTGCACATATAGTTAGAAATAACAATCATGTAATCACGAAAATTAGGTAAGATGATAAAAGTTTCTCTTATCTTAACTAGTGGTTGAGGGTTTGATTCTCGTCTTGGGTATAGAGCAGCTTTAAAACTCGTAGCTAGCATCTATCCCTTTAATGGGCCTTGTTAGCTCGATAATTTAACTCAAAATCACCAAGAGGGAGGTGAATTGACCTCTTAAAAATTTGTGGTTGCTAAGAAAAGGGTAAAGATAATGAACACTTCAATTTATAGTGGTTCGGCCCCAATTGCTTACTCCGCTACATTAGCTTTCCACAATTAAGGATTTTCCCAAATTCATTTATTTGATAACCTTTGAGGACAAGGTTTAACCTTACAATCTCCCTTAAGATTTTTACCCATCAAGGTTTCTAACCAAACCTTAAGACTCAAACCCTCTTAAAGAGTAAATAAAAATAGTAAACTAACAAGTAATCATTACTAGATCAGAATGTTTGCCAATTAAGCACAAATAAACAAGAATACACTTGAACTAAAGACTAATAATGACGGCTCACAAATGTGTATGAGCAAAGTATGAAAGAATTAAGCACTAAGGTTGTATTGATTGATCTTTAGGTTTAATGATCTCTCTTGTTGTTATAGGACCTTTGAAAGATGATATTTGTACCCTCTCATCCATTTCCAACCCGTTGTGGTTGTTGGTAACATGAATAAAGTCGTTGGGGATGAAAATATCATATCATTAAATTCACCTGAAGGTATGGATACAATTAGCATTTAATGCCTAATTCAGTGATTGTTAAAGTTAGTTTACAATGAGACCAAAGACAATTTATCAATACCTAATAAAATGTATCGATACTTTCTGTAATTGATTGAAAACAAAATGTCAATTCGGTATCGATTTTAGAATGGGTATCGATATTTTGAAAACTATCGATTCTTGGCCAAAATGTATCGATACTTTTTGACTTGGAGTAATACTAACTTGTTTTAAAACTCTTTTAACATGACGGAAAATGTTTAACTCAATTAAAACCATTTTAACTTTATTTTATCATTTTGCTAATTTTTTATGAAATAAATTTATTATTTTATTATGTTAACAACAAATTTAAACTCTAAAGATAAGATTATTTATTAATTTATCACCAAATAAATATATTAATAAATTGAATTTTCATTATTGTAGCAAAAAGAAGTTGTGGTTAAGTTGCTTTTCCTTTTTTTTGAAAAATGATTAAGCTACTTGTTAACACTATTATAACTTTTGACTGTCACGTATCTTGTTCAAACATATTTTAGAATCTGATGTTACCTTTCTCTATTTTATGAGTTATTTGAACAAATTTTTGAATAAAGTAGTGCTCCAATCAAACAATTGTTATTTTTTTTTTTTTGCATTTTTGACAAAATTGGATTATGTTTCGTGTGGGCCATATTAGTTGGTTATTTCCTTAAATAAAGCTTTGTTTCTATACCTTCTTAGACAAATGAATGGTGGTTGACCTTGAGCTAGTGTAATGGTATAAGGATAGTTGCTCAATCCTTATTGGCTATTTTTTAATCTGGAGGACCGCTCAGAAGACTTATCTACTATTCCAAAAGACTTAATGATTACTTTAGTAGACTTATCAAGCTAGTATTCCTTGTTGATTGCTCTTATTTATAACTAGTGTATTACCATGATGAGGTGAGACTTATGTGTTGGAAGATTAGATCATTCTGATAGAAGTATTATTTTATTTTTCAGCCTTTTTATTTATTATCTATGTTGAACTATATTTGTGGTGGGTTGGTGTTTTAAATATTCATGTGTTAAGTGGAGAGTTATATTGGGAGTGTGATAGAGTATAATTCAGTACTCTATTGCGATTGCATACATCCTAGTTGTAATAGGGTGTTTGAGCTTTAGCAGTACAGACTTTTTGATTGGATTTATCAAATAACAGTACACTCTAAGCAAGGCTCCAAAGATGTATGATAATTGTATCCAAACCACGTTATCATAGCTTGGTTTTGCATTTCTCCTTAACACTATATTACTTTCTATTTGTTTATTATTCTTGTTCAATTCTTTTTTGCAGCCCTTTAGAATGGTGGACTATTCCATTTTTGTTTATTAATTTCTTTTTCATTTGGTATCAGATTAATACTTCATAAGGTGTTTGAAAATGATTTGGTGAAGTGCTTGCAGATATGGAACCTATGAAAGAAGGAAGTTCAGTATCACGTGCTCCGCTTCTGGTAGGTTCATCAAATTATACCTACTGGAAAGCCTATATGAAAGCGTTTATTATGTCAATTGATGTTGTTGCTTGGGAGGTCATTGAAGAAGGTTGGACTCGACTGACTGCCACTAGAGCTGATGGAACTATACAACCAAAAGGAAAGGCACAATAAACTACTGAAGAAAGAAAAACGTCTAGAAATTTTAAGGCATTAAATGTTATTTTCAGTGGTGTGGATATGAAACAATTCAAGGTTATATCTATGTGTGAAACTACCAAGAAAGCCTGGATAATTCTTCAGAATCAACATAAGGGAAATGTTGCCGTAAGGATATCAAAACTACAAATTTTGAAAACTAGGTTTGAGAATTTAAAGATGAATAAGGAAGAAAAAATATTTGAATTCCATGGCAGTCTCTATGATATCTCGAACAAGGCCTTTTGTCTTGGCGAACACTTCTCTAAGGTAAAGTTGGTGCAGAAAGTTCTACGATTGCTGTTGGAATTATGAAATTGGCTTTAAATTGTGATGACTCATGTTATACAATATGCATATTGATGAATTGGTTGATGAATTTGGAATATAAAATACAAAGTTAAGTTATATTATGAATGGGATGAACTGTTACCCTATTAACTATTCGGGCAAAGTTAGATATAGTTAACATGTCATATGATAGATTGAGTACGAGTTACTTCGACCATATGTTAATGAGTGCTAGGCACAATTTTCATTTCAATCATACCGATGAGCGCTGGGCGCAATATATTTACTTCATATTTCTTAATGAGGCAATGAGTGCCAAATTTGCTTGTTGGTTGGATTCGTGTATCCATCCAAGTCCGAGTTAAGTTAGTAAGGATTTAAAATGGAAAATTGATAATGTTATATGAATTGAATTACTTCTGAAAATGATTATGTGAATTGGATTTATAAGTCCGGGAAAATCGATATGAAAATGGGATGAAACAATTGATTCAATACTAGAATTAATATGTTAATACGATGTATTCTCATACCGATTGGTTGAATATGTAAAGATTGAAATATATGACATAAATAGTTTTCTATAGTATGGTGTTGATATTTGGTTAGGTGACATATTGGTTTAAATGTGTTAATTGACATATTTTGCATTTTACTTCTTGAATTATAGAAATACCAGTGAGTTTTACTGCTCAATGTATAGTTTATTTTTCATGCGTAGGTTAGGTTTAAGGCTAGATCCCGAGCATCAACTTCAGCATCCAGACAGAACCCCAAACTCAACAATGTTTTTGTACCCCTTTTTTGTTAGTTAAATGGCATGTATCTAGTTAAGTCATTTTGATATTTAGGTAGATGATGTTGAATTATATGTTTGGCATTTGGATTTAATCATATGAATGCTAAGTTAGTATGTAAATTATCATATGTATGTATATAATAAAATGTACTTTTGCAAATGGTAGTTGTGAATGTAACATGTATATAAGTGATTGAATGAATTAAGCTAAATAGGTAATTAAATAAATGGATTAATAGAAATGTATTAGGTAAAGTATAATGTGTAATAGCTTGCCCAGTGAAGTCTTTATTTATGGTTTTTTTTGTGCTAATTGTAATTTTGAGTAAGTAAAGTATTAGTTGTGGTTAAGTATGAGATTTTGTGTATATGCTGATTGGTGAAATCTATATTTTGGCAAGATCTGTGGTTTGGCAGATTCTTCTATTGAGTATACACCACCCCAAATTTTTTGGCGAAGTTCCCAAATTTGTAGTTTCATAAATTTGTTTATTATTTTTATAAGACTATTTAGTTAGTCCAGTGAGGACTGGTTAGAGTGGAACTAAGATACTGTAGTTGATAAGACTTAAATTATGATAAGCGCACTTAATCACGAAAATCAAGACTTTTAGTGGAATAATTTGATCCTTCCACTAAATCTTATCTTCGTGCTTGGGTATATAAGGATATCAATATCTTTACTAATAAAATTTTGTGTTTTCTTTGCATTTATCTTTTTCTTGATTTTATTTGCATTCTCTATCAAAGCTTAAGTCCAAAAACCTTACTGAGGTTGAGTTCACTGTATTTAACCAACTTCTACATATGTTTTAACTCTTTGGTAAATACTAATGAAACCTAGATTATTTTCATAGTTATTTACGTATTTTTAGCTCTACATTCATAAGTGTTAGAATTATATATAAGGAAGGAAACTTCCTGATTCTAGTTTATGTGTTAGTGTTTCTCACATGCATGTTTGGATTCAATAGAGTAATGATCTGATAAGTGTAATTATCCACATTTTAGCTCAAGACGCTATTGAAGGGCCGATTGACAAAGGAAAAGGTCTTACTTTATAGGCTTTGCTGTTTTTTTTTTTTGGTAAGTTCCATCTTACTTCCATATGTGTAGTATTCCTGCTTTATTTTTCATATAAGGTAAGTACTTATACTCTGCAAAAATGAAATGTGTGTAAATGAAATATGGTTGTTTGGAGTTGTTAGTTGGAGTCTATAAGGTTTGTGTTAAAGTGTAAGAACCATTTTTCATACTTAAGCCACTACCTTCTATTTTTAAATCATGGAAATGATGTTAAGGAAGTATATTCATAGTGTTGTCTTCGATGGAATGTACATTGAACTGACATATCACAATATATGAAAATGGTTGTGTAACCTCTAGTAGGGCAAAAGTATGTTGCAAACTAGAATGGAAAATCACGACAAATGATACAAACCAAAGGAATATGAATGGAATTTATGATATGAATTTGACTAAGGATTTGGGTATGTGGCTGACATGAAGAAGGTTTGTTTGTATGGTCATATGGGCTTATTGTATACGCCAAAGAAAAGGTAAACCAATGTATAGGTTGTCTGTCTATGGTACTCGCCATCTGGTGAATTTTTATGATTGTTTTTGAATCTTTGAAAAGATCTGCTTAAAGTATTAGTAACTATTGATATGTTTTCTGCTAGAACTTAATAAGTTCTTTTGAACTTACTTAGTTACCTTTTCTTCTCAGGCTTGCTGTTGAAGAAAAGGAAATTTTGTTAGACTACACTAGAGGACCTCTACTGTTGTGAGACTTCTATTATTTTGTACTATGCATGACATGATGAGGTGATGTTAAGATGTTTATTTTTTAGAAAAAAAATGTATTTAAAACTTATGTTTGATAAACTACGTTTCTAATAAAGTTACAGTAAAGTTTTAAGTGTTTTAAAGTGTATTATATTATTACGTCTTATACGCCAATTGGTTGGTACTTTACTTTCTTTTTACTATATTAGCCATAATTAAAACTATGGTTTTATAAAGTTTACGCTAGAAACAGTTTAAGATAATGATTTCTAAGTAGTGACACGGCATACTCGAATAATTAAAACTAAGTTCAATTTTATTTTATAGTAAGATAAGAAAATGTTTGACGGTTCTAGAGGAGCCACGAGTGAGGAAATGGAAAATCATATGATTACACAAGAACAAGCTACTAGTACTAATAATATAGGAAATACAGGGAATGCATTCAGGAATGTGTTTTTCACTATGATGACACAATTATTCGATTAGTTTATGGGAAACAATCAAGAGCCTCAACCATAATAGCCACAGCAAACACAGTCTGAGGTGGTTCGTCCAGCACACCTTACTCCTTCAATACCTATTGTGGTTTCACCTAAGGTTGACCCTGTAAGAGAAACCTGAAAGAAAGGTGCCAAAAAGTTTCTTGGAGACAAATGTGATGATCCTACTATGGCTAAGCAGTGGTTATTTCATTTGTGTGGGGTAATAAAAGAACTAGAATGTACTTCTAAGATAGTCCTCGATGTGTTATATCATTTTTAAAAGAAGAAGAAGCTTACCAATGGTGGGAAGCCTTGGTTAGTGTGACTCCTAAGAAAATGATTGGCTAAACCTTCTTTCTGGAGAGAAAGATAAGTTAATCAAATGTATGCTGAACAAATGAAGAAGGATTTCTTGTTTTTGAGGCAAGGAAGAATGATAATTATGAAATATGATAGGGAATTTCTCAGACTTAGTCGCTAAATAATGAGCATGTTTCAGATTGAAAAAAGAAATGTGTGATAAATTTGAATGGGAACTGAAGGATGAGATTCATGCATTGGTTACAGTAGCTAAATGTAAAACTATTGTAGTAATGACAGCAAAGGCCCAGAAAAAACCTAGATATCAAACTTTTTTAGCTTCTAGAAAAGGTTCACAGTTTACAAGTTTCAAACGTGAATGATTCAATAGACCATTTACTTCTATGGCAAGTTCTGGTGGTTCTAGAATGATGAAAAGTGAATGTGAATCATGGTGGTGAATGTAGGAAACATTTAGGGGCATGTTTTGGATGTAAGTCCAAATATCATATGGTTAAAGATTGTCCATCTAAGATTGAAGTAAGCATTGAACAATCGATTAAAAGCCCTCAAAAGATTCAACATGAGAGTAGATCTAGAATGACAGCTAAATCTAGTTTGGTATTGGGAGGAAAGAGGAGAAATCTTAATAAGCCAAGTTTTGGAGTATTAGCAAGAGCTTATGTGATGAAAGCTAAGAGGGATGTTGATCTGCCTGAAGTAATAATTGATAAAATTTATTTTTTTAGAAACAATATTTATGCTTTGATATATCTGTTCTAAGGTTATAAAAGGTTTTAATATTGAGGTAGTATACTCTAAAATGAATGTACTAGTAACAAATCCTTGGGTCAGAGTCCTGTGGTGAATAAATTGATAATAAATTGTCTTTTAGTTTTCAGTGAGCATACATTTCTGGTAGATTTGTTGTTGTTAAGTTTTCATGAGTTTGATGCAATTTTGGGGTTAGATTGGTTGACAAGACACAATGATATGGTTGATTATCGAACTAGAAGTGTACGTCTGAGAAATGCTGAGGGTAAAGAAGTGATGATGCCTAGTTTACAGACTGGATTGGCGAACAAGATAATTACTGTAGTGTTCACCAGAAAATGATTATTCAGGGTGCAGATGCTTATTTGGCTTATGTCATGGATTCATCTAAATCAATAAAAGAGGTTAGCCAAGTTCATGTAATAAGAGAATTTGTAGATGTGTTTCCTAGGGAACTTCCTAGAATGCCTCATGAGAGAGTGGTGAAGTTTTTGATTGAACTGGATTCTCGAACAACACCTATTTCTTATACTCCATATAGGATGACACCATTAGAGCTTAATGAGTTAAAAGAGCATTTAAAAGATCTTTTGAATAAGGGCTTTATTATACCAAGTGTGT
Organism: Gossypium arboreum; assembly: GCF_025698485.1. Lineage (NCBI taxonomy): Eukaryota > Viridiplantae > Streptophyta > Magnoliopsida > Malvales > Malvaceae > Gossypium > Gossypium arboreum. The sequence continues at coordinate 7,176,962 of NC_069071.1, forward strand.
TATCGTAAGATGCACCAATTCTGTTTGTAAAGAAGAAAGATAGAATTATGCGCCTATGTATAGATTACTACGAATTGAATAAAGCTACATTAAAGAATAAGTATCATTTGCCAAGGATTGAAGATTTATTTGATCAGTTAAGTAGGGCTAATGTTTTCTTCAAAATTGATTTGAGGTTTGGATATTACTAAGTAAGGATTAAGGGTGATGATGTACCTAAGATAGCTTTTCGATCGAAGTATGGTCACTATGAATTTTTTGTAATGCCTTTTGGATTAACAAATGCGCCGGTTTTATTTATGGAGATGAACAAGGTGTTCCAATCGTATTTAGATAAGTTTGTTGTGTTTTTTTATCTATGACATAATAGTTTACTCTAAGAATAAGATTGGTCACTAGGAATGGAATTAAATTTCACCTCGTTAAGAACTCTACATGATAAATAATTTTATGCTAATTTCAGTAAATGCGAGTTTGGCTTAGAGAGGTAAATTTTCTAGGACATGTTGTCTCTACTGATGGTATTAAATTTCACCTTGCCAAGATAAAAACAGTGCTTCAATGGAATGCGCCCAAAAATGTATCTGTAGTTCATAGCTTTTTGGGATTAGATGGTTACTGTGTACACCTTAAAACTTGAACGTTTGTTTGTTAATTCTATCAATAGATATGTATCTATTTTAGTGGTTTAGGGCCTTGATTATGTGATTGAGATCGAGGGTTCAAGCCTCCATTTTTAAAAGTTTTACTATTTGTTTTGGCTTAACCCTTATCCATGAACTTTTGACTTAAGTTTATTTCTACGTTAACTTGTGTCAATAATGAGCCTGGTGGGTCAATGGTTAAGCTTCAGTGTACTCTTTGGTTTTGTGTTCGAGTCTTTGAGTAAGCGAAGAGAGAATATATTTGTTTTTCTACTCCCAACAAAATTAGTTATTTTAAATTTATTAAATTGTTTCCTTCTTTCCGTTTTTCCATTTACGTTTTTTTTCTCTTGTTCTTTCTTCTATTGTTTTTGCTTCTTGTTGTTCCTCTCCATTGCTTGATCATTGATTTCTTTCCGTTAAATTTTTGTTGCTGTTTGTCAGGGAAGTTGCGTAGTTCGTTGTCTTTCGATTGAAAAGTTAATTGCATAAGTTTTGTGGTTGAATTTCTGTAACGTTCGCTCTCATTCGTTTAGGTCAAAATTGGTTTTCTGCTTAATTTGCTTGAATTATCTATTAAAGTGTTCGATTGGTCTTCTTTTAGGCAAATATCTTGAGGATAACAATCCTCCAACACATTAGGTCTGTCAATTTGTTGTATCATGCGCAAGTATGTGTTGATTTTTGAGTTTAAGGTTTTTGCGTCGAAGCTTTTTAACATAACTCAGTTTTGTGCATTAATTCGAGTGTTTCGTTTGGGGAATAATTGTTTACTTGGTCATTGGTTTATTGTGTTTAGTTCTAGAGTCTTTTTTGTTGCTTCTATGTCGAATCTATACCAGGTGTGTAACAAAAATTCATGGCTGTCGACACCACACGGTCGTGTGTTAGGCTGTATGAGCCATACGACCTTGTGGCAGGCCGAGCTAAAGACTGTTTTGATATTGAATCACATGGGAAAGAGACATGAATGTATGTCTAGGCCGTGTGAGATACTTTGAATTTGGGTCACACGGGCGTGTGCTTGAACGTGTGCTAGACCGTGTAACTCTCTGTTTTGGGTCACACGGGTGTGTTCTCAGCCATGTGCTAGACCGTGAACTCTTTGAGTTACCCTACACAGCCATGTAACAATCCATGTGTTACGCCATGTAACTCATTAACTGGAAACCTAAGTAAATCATCAGATGACACACGGCTATGTCGCCAGGCCGTGTGCCTCACATAGTTGAGTTACAAGCCCATGTCTCAGGCTATGTGGACCCAAAATTACCTAAAATCAAACCATTTCCAAAACCATTCCATGCAAAAATATTTAGACCAAACATACACATTTTCAAAGCACCAAAGTATCATCTAGACACATATATGTTTGCCACATCAAAACCCTAAGTTAACTAACTAATATTCCATTCAAAGGTACCACAAACAACAACCAAACATCACCTACTTAGACATGTTTTTAAGCTTAATTCCATGCATACAATTTTAGACCATTTAGGTATTAAAACATACCTCAATTAGCCATTCCCAAAACATCCAAAACATACCATGAAAGATCATTATCAAGCCATTACAAACTATTCAAAGAACCTTATATAGATGTACTTATAAGTGACCAAAATGACTTACCTAAGCAAGCATTGTAAGTCCATCAACAATCCACAAACATCCAAACACAAACATACCAAGTTACCATTTTACATATTCATCAAAAACACCATTATAAACCATCATGTACATGTCATTATAAACCTTGACCAAAATGCATAAAAACTATCGAATTGACTTCTGGATAATGTGATAGATCTCCGAAAAGCTTCCAACCAATAAAGCTTCCTACAATCTATAAAACATAGAAAAGAAACTACGTAAGCAATTAATGTTTAGTAAGCTCGTATAAACTAAACACAACTTACCAATGCATTTGCATAATATAGAGCATAAGTATAATGTCAACCAAAACCACAAGCTTGATATTATCATATACATCACCATCAAATACACAAGTTAGCTCACTTGTACATAATTCAAATGTATTAACCATAAGATAAGTCAATTTCCATACGAAATTCATCATCTATTTCATGTATTCTTTTCATAAAATTATACTCAATTCCATTTGAATACTTACCATTTCATTCCCTTTTCTTACCCGTTGAACTATCTAGAATTTCATTGGATACTGGGGAAAGCTCAAACAAAGTGTGCATTTACAAATAACCATAACCTTTCCTTTACGTCATTACTCACACGAGCTATGAAATGGGACTACTCACACAAGTTGTGGGTCAAAATGTAAGCTACACGATGCTACTCACACGAGCTGTGGAGCATCCGTAACAAATGCAGGACCTCAGACATTGGTAGGACACTTAAGACCAGCACTAAAAATATGAAATCCCTAATGACATGTCATTTGTATCCCACGAATTCCTAAGATTCAACCGGGACTTAATATTTGTCAATTCATCATAGCATTGATATGATTATACAATAATCTATTTACATTAAAAATAACATAGTAAACATTCAAATTAAACATCATTAATTCGATAATCGTTCATACGAACTTACCTTGATGACTAGGGGCGTAGAAGTTAAATCGAGATAATCTGAAGCTTTTGCTTTGCCTCGATCTAGAACCGTACATAGTTTATCTTGATCTAAATAGACAATTTCTATCAATTTAATACTTCTAGTATTCGATTTAATCCATATTTCATATTTATGCAAAATTACCATTTTGACCTCTAATATTTTAACTTTTCACAATTTAGTCCTTAAGCTCGTAATTTGAAATCTAATCATTTTAATCCCTCTTATAGGCTAATCAAATTCTTTCACCTTTTTAACATTTTGACACTATATGCTTTCGTCTATAGTTGACAACAGGATCATGTATAGTTAACCAGTCCATTCACAAAATCGCGTCAAACTCATCAAATTGCAGCAACATCAAATCAGCCGGAAAGTTAAAACCCCTAACCATTAAAGGACAATTTTTACAGACTTTATCAATTAACGTATGCTAACCTAAAGGGTTCGTTACTTTAACCACAAATTTTGTAGCCTCAAATGGTATTTTCTGATTTAACACTAAAGTTGTGCATACATATGAGTGTGTTGACCCCAGGTCAATCAAAGCAATAACATTAGTATCAAAGATAGAAAATATACCAGTGATCACATCAAGTTCTAAAGCTTCCTCTCGAGCACAAATTGCCTAAGCCCTAGTTGGTGCCCGTGCCTCAGATCTAACAGCAGAATCCTTTGTTCCACTTTGACTGTTACTCATATTGCCAGTGTTTCGGAGTGGTCTCCCTCTTGCAGCCGTATTACACGAACGAGTATTCTGAGCCTTCTCTTTATCTGATCTCTCAGGGAAATCTCTAAGAAAATGATCATAGGAACCACATTTAAAACACAACCCATCTTTCAATTTGCATTCACCGAAGTGTTGCCTACTACATTGCTGACATTCAGGCTTGTTGTTCCTAACACTACCCACACTCGTTACAGATATAGCTTGAGGTTTTGAGGTTGAATGCTTCTTTCCTTTATCTCTCTAAGAATAACCTCCCAAAGTTGATGAACAACTGTGAAATTCTTTTGTTTTATTTGATGGAGATGAGAATGATTTTCCCATAAGTCATTTTCCCATATCACGAGCATCAGAATCTGCTTTTCTTTTAACTTTGCTAAGCTCATCGGCCTTGTGTGCTCTATAAACCAGAACTACGAATTCTTTTACCTCAAGAATCTTGACAAGAAACTTAATATCTTCATTTAGACCGTCTTCAAAATGTGTGCACATGACAACTTTAGATGGTATGCATTCCCGAGCATATTTACTGAGTCAATCAAATTCTTTCTCATACTCAGCCACTGATATACGACCCTATTTCAATTCCAAAAATTCTTTACATTTCTTGTCAAGAAATCACTCGCTAACATATTTCTTCTGAAACTCTGTTTAAAAGGATTTCCAGTTTACACAATCCCTCGGTACTATCATAATCAATGTATTCCACCACTAATATGTTGAGCCTTTTAATAATAATACAACACATTCCAGGCATTCAACCGGTGTATAAGATAATTTATCAAAAATCCTCATTATGTTTTCTAACCAGAACTCAGATTTCTCTTGATCGTCTTTGACTATACCACGGATCTCTTCAGCCCCATACTTTCAAATTTTATCATTTGGTGGCTTACTTGTACGTGTTTGTTCCAAACCCTAAGAAATTATGGGGACAAGTTGGGGTACCGGTGGGGTGGAGGTCGTTAAGCCATTAGGTTTGTTTTTACAAACTCTGTAAACCATTCGAACATCATCTAGAGGAAGGCTTCTTTATCCTCTCCTCCTCAAACCTCAGACGCGGGCCTACTACCACTAGAAGCTGCTTTGTGAACAGAGGCTTATGCATTACTTTCAACTTCATCGGAATTGGCTTGGTTGGATGACGTTTTATCCATATGAAAACATAGTTCACTTTGAGCTAGGAGTTATCACACTATCATAGTTTATATAATGACATATATTTCTAGACTCCATACATGCTATGTTCAGTCCGAGAACCGACTAAACAGTAGCTCTGATACCATTAAATGTAAATTTAATAAAAATCACTTTACAAACTTATTTATTTCCAAAAAAAGATCATAATCTACCATTTAACATCAAAAACCATTCAAAAACATTCATTACATAACCTTCAACCTTTAACAATTTTATAAATTGATCCCTAGGCTAGCTAGATAAAGCTAAAACGAACTCAAAAATATAAATTTCATTAAAAATGGAGCTTGAATACATACCATGCAAGAAGAAATAAGCTTTTCCAAATTCTCTTCCTTCTTTAATGGCTAAAATCAATTTAGGGTATTGAATGGGGAAGATGAAATAATTTTGTTTTATTTAGTTTAAGCTTAATTTACTGAATTACCATTTTAACCTTTAAAAACTTTAATAATTTCATCAAAACCACGTCCATAAACATCCACTATCACCTTAATTGGTATATTTACCATTCAAGCCCTTTAGGTTAAGGTTTCACATCCATTTGACCCTTTTAACTTATAGAACTCCACTTTTAAACTTTTTACGATTTAGTCCTTTTTTACTTAACTAATCATGCAAATATCAAAATTTCTTAATGAAATTTTAATACAACCTTAGTAAAATCTCGTAGACACTAAATAAAAATAAAATAATAATTTACTCGTCGAACTTGTGGTCCCAAAACCACTATTTTGATTTCATTGAAAACGGTCTGTTATAGCATCTTTGTAGGATAATTAATAGTCATGCTTATAGAGTATACAATACTCGAACTAATACTGTTTTGGAATCAATAAATATGATTATTGATGATTCACTTGTCCCTAAAGAAGATCAACTAGAAGATGATTTAGTAGAGAATCCAACAACTAGTCCAATAATAGGTAGAACAAAGACAATCTTCTCTAATAAGCAAGAAGTCAAGAAAGAATGCAAGATTAACCCTCCAACCAAATTTTTCAAGAATCATCCTTTTGAGAATGTCATTGGAAACATTACTGATGAAAAGAGAACAATAGGGAACAAATAAACTTTGGAGATATAATCAATATTGAATGTTATGTTTCAATCTTTAAACCAAAAATAGTGGATGATGCCTTAAGAAATGAGCATAGGTTGGGAGCAATGCAAGAAAATTTACAATAATCATTCAAAATGAGGTTTGGAAACTTATTCCTCGTCCATATGGATGCAACATAATAGGCATTGAATGAATTTTTAAGAATAAAAGTGACGAGCATTGAAACATTACGAGGAACAAGGCTCGCTTAATGGCTCAAGGGTATACACAGGCCGAGAGATGGATTTTGACGAAAAATTTACTCCAATAACAAGGTTAAAATTTATTCAGATTTTAGTGGTTGATAATTTTATCTTGATATAAAACTATTTCAAATGGACATCAAAAGTGTTTTCCTAAATGAATGGCTTAATGAAGAAGTCTATGTCGAATAATCAAAAGGGTTCATCGATCCACGCTATTTAGATAATGTTTTCTAGTTGTCTAAAGCATTGTACAAACTTAAACAAGCTCCGAAAGCATAGTACAAATGCTTGTCTATATATCTATTACAACAGGGGTATGTTCGGGGTAGTGCTTATAAGACACTATTTGTAAAGAAAGGTGAACATAGTATTACTTACGTTCAAATTTATGTTGACGATATTATTTTGGGTCAACCTCTAAAATAGCCAAAGATGAATTTGTTTGACTCATGAAATTGGAGTTTGAAATGATTATGGTCAAGGAATTCACATACTTTCTTGGGTTAAAAGTCAAACAACTTGGAGGCATTTTTATTAGTCAAGAAAAGTATGTTTCAAACATGGTTAAGAAGTTCAATCTTGGCCAAGCCAAAAATGCTAAAACTCTAATGAGCTTTAGTTATAAACTCGAAATGGACAAGGTAGGAGTTTCGGTTGATAGCACAATGTATATTATTATTATTTGGAGTATTATATATTTGAAAACAAGTAAGCTTGACATTTGTCAAATTGTAGGTGTTTGCACATGTTAACAAGTTTACCCAAAGGAGTCGCATCTTAAAGAAACAAAACATATTATTAAATGTGTGAAAGGTATGGTTGAATATGGTTTATGGTTTAAAAAATCTTAGCATGGCATTTGTAGGATATAGTGATGTGACTTGGGCTAAAAGTGTATATGATTGTAAAAGTCTTGTAATAACCCACCCAACGTAGTCTTATTGATGAACTGTATGAGCTAAAGTTAAGTTAAGATTTATGTTAAAGTAACACTGGTTTATGTTTTATACGTCAGTGTGGTGTTTGTATTAGTTATGCGCCATGAGTGGTGGACTGTATGATTTTAAAGCAAGCTTGTTAAGATATGGTGTTTGGGCGAAGTCTAAGTTATAATTTTTATGGTTTGGCGTGGTCATAGTGAGGAACTCGCCAATCAGTGTTTCTTTTGGAAAGACTGTGTGTTAAGACCTTTTGTTTGTGTACGAGAGTAAAATATTGTAGGATTGTAGATTTGAATGTTATCTGTTTGTGTACGTGTGAATTCTGTTTAGTTTTAGTTGTGCTTTAACTGGGATTCAGTTAGAAATATACCAAAATGTATGTATTATAGCCTATAATGATTATGTTGACCATGAAAGAATGGAGTTAGCTTTGCATGTTAGTTATGTATTATGTTATTCTTGAGAGAGAAAGTTGTAAGGTATAAATATCGGTGAAAACCTTCATAGTGTGAGGTTTTTCCCTTCTCTTTTATTTTGCTTTGTTACATTTTAAAAATCCTATTGAGAGGATTTCGTTGGAGAAGAAGCAACAAGTGATCGATTAGAAAGAAAGAGTTGTGCATGCAGTAGTAGTGATATAATAACTTCATTGGAATCATCTATGAGAATCCATACTATATGATTTCTCTCTCTGTTATATTTTTTCTTGTGTAACCTTAAAGTATTGTTGTCATAGATAAAGTCCAGGTGAGGATCTGAACTTGAAACTTTGGAATTTGTTATATGTAATTGTTTGTGTGTGTATGTGTGCATGTTCATGGCATAAAACATATACGACTTTCTTTGGGGTATGAACTTGGTATCCAAATAAGATGAGCCACTGGTAGGGCATGTTAATTTCAAATCAGAATGGCAGATATGTGTGTCCACTAGTAGGGCATGCTAATTGCTAACCAAATGGGGATATATGATAGGCAGCTGGTCGGACATGATAGTTGTTGGTAACCAGTTTGGCGGCCACTGGTATAGTATGTTAGTATTACGTTTTGGTAGGGCACACTTGTTGCTAACCAACCTAACATTATGAGTTTTGGCTATGGTAGGACATGCTAGTTGATAACTATGGAAAAGAGTCTTGTACTCACAGGAACACATAGGTGTTCAAAATGATATGATACAAAAGATCTATTTTGATATGTGGAATCCAAGGTTCAACCTAAAGAAGGTTATGAAAGAGTAAGTTAATCTGTTTATGTATGTGTTATATGATGTGTTATGTATTGAAAGGAATAAACTAATACGATACAATGTGTGTTGTGTGATATGTATATCAGTTAATAAAAAAGAAAGGGTAAATGTTAAGAAAATATGTTTTGATTCTTGTTGACGCGTTAAGATCGTAGTGTATTTGTTAAGAGTTGATAATTGAAATATTGAATCTGCCCTAGTAAGTTTTGAAAGTATGTATGAGTTCGCCTGAAGAAATGAGAAAAGACTGTAATAATGGAAAAGCATAAGTTCTGTTAAGGTTATAGTGATAGGTGGAGGAAATGATAAAAGTATATGCCCAATGTTATGAAAGATGGTATGCGCAAGATGTGGGAGACCACCCAAAAGGTTAAGTGTTCACTTATGAGATAAAAGTGTTCGCCTGTATGTCTCGACGTATGAAGGCTAGTATATTAGTCTGTGTTATAAACATGCAATGTATCTGTTCTTATTTAAGTGTTGAGTTTTTCTTGTTAGAACTCACTAAGCTCTTTTGAACTTACTCTATTTTCTTTCCCTCCTTCCAGATGATCTTCATTACAGGATTGTTGAATGGACTAAGCCAGAATAATCATTCTCTATAGTAAGCTTCTATTTTTGTTTTGTAACATGCATATTTTTTGGGGGTGACGTGTAATTTTATTTTGAAAATGAATCTATATTAAATAGTTTTCTTATTCAGTTACCGCTTTATAAGAATGTTACCCCTTTAAGGGATTTGTTAAAGTTTGTTAAGTCTTAATTTATTAAATGATTTCTACTAGTATACGCCAGCTGTTTATAAGTAAGCATTACTACTAGTATTGTATTTTAAAGAAGAATTTCAACCAAAAAGATTTTAAATCCATTAACTTTTATTCTATTGCGTATACTATTAAATAAACTTGTGTTTTGAATAAGTTTTCGGAGGTTCCTCCTAGTTAAGTTAATATGTATCATAGTTGAACTAAAAATCAAATTAGGCGTATATTTGTTTTCTGTCTGAGTAACACTTCAATCGACCTTCGGGGATTGGGGTGTTACAGTACCTCTGAGAGGTGTTTCTTTCTAAAGAATAATCTAGTGTCTTATTACAACAAGAAAGAAAACCCCATCTCCCTATTAACAATTAAGGTTAAATATATTGTGGTAGGTAGTTGTTTTACACAACTTATTTGGATGAAACAAATTTTTTAAGACTATAATATTTCAACTCATGTTCTAACTATATATTGCAACAGTACAAGCACCATCAATGTATCAAGAAATCTAGTATTGCATTTACACACAAAGCACATTGATATACACCACCACTTTATTCATGAGTTAGTGGAGAATAAAACAGTTGAACTCAAGTACATTCCAACTGAAAAATGACTTGTTGATATTTTTACCAAAAGTTTGGGTGTTGGACATTCCGAGAGCTTGAGGAATTCTCTCGACTTGTGTCGTTTGTGACTAAACATCAATTTTTTATTTTTTATTTTTTATTTTTTCCCTTCTTGATTTTTCGCCCTTGGGATTATTTTTTAGAGGAACTTATTGTTGATTTAAACTCCACTCTTTGCTGATAAGATTTGGATTTTATGAGTCATTAAAGGAATTTAAGAGCTATCTAACTGTTGTTTTATATAAGATAAGGCTCATTCTATTTTAGTGTTAGGATTTTTTTCTCTTTTATTTTGGGTATTCATTTTTGATTATTTTGCTTTAAGATAACTTTTAATACTTGATTAATGGCAAGGTTCAAATGGACTGCTCAAAAGAAAACAGGGAGTTTGTTCGACTCCCCAACCAAAGTTGCTGAAGATCTTTAACTCAAACATAAACTTGAAGAGTCTTCTAAACAACCACATTCTTTTACTAATGTGATCGAGAAGATAGATGAGATATTTTTCCAACTACAATAGACTTTCGATTATCTAAAAGGACTTGAGCTTGTTGCAAAATCTTTTAAAGGATCAAAAGAAAATCTTGCCGACTCCGATCAAGACACGATTTGAATTAAAAAAGATTAATTAGTTCCATTTGAAATTCTAACTAACTTTTGAACAATGAGTAGAGGTGAGGGAGATTAAGAATCCAACAGGCATTCTGGTTCTTTTAAGCGTAGTGATAGTTTTCAAATAAAGAATGTTAGTGAGGCTCTGGCTCAAATGCTCAACTTAAAGCCAAGAGAAAATGGAAGATAGGAGACTTGGCTCCTGGTTCGATAAATTGTTCCAAAAGAAAAATAGATGTTTGCTTGAAAAATGATGGGGACTTTGTTTAGATAACTCTTCTCGATTTTGTGGATATCTTGGCTAAAAAATGTCAAGAGAAGGTGTCTGAATAAAAGTGTGTTGATGAGAGAAATATTTTAGTGGATCATTTTGAGAAATACTCACTATTTTATCTTTTAGAAAAACATGGACTTTCTTAAATTTGTGACTTACGTTCAGCCATGTATGAAGGAAATTATCCAAGAATTTTACTGCAATTTGCAATGTGATATGGATATTGAGGGCTTATCAAATTTCCATCATGTTAAAGTCCAGGGAAAATATGTATACCTTTACTCCTGATATCATCAATAAATTTTTGGAGAATCCAGGTATTCATTATGGTTGTACTAATGACTATAACAAGAATTTGAATATTATTACAAGCGGGTTTGTTCGAGCATAGCTTGCTATTAATATCTTATCACCTATCTGGTTGACTTCAAAGTATTGCGTGCTACACAAAATTGCTATTAACAACTGGCTTTTGGCAGTTCACAAGTCATCTATCAATAAGCCTTTAACATGTCTTCTTAACAAAGTTGGTCAGGAAAGTTGGTTTGATATCGGAAAATTTATTTTTGATCAGATTGTTAAACATATAGAATCTATTTCTACTTGTGAGTTCCTTCCTTTCTCGTCTTTAATCTATCAAATTTTTCTTCGACAACTTAATATTAGATTGAAGAATAATGTAGTGACTGAAGATACAAAGAATTCAAGACTTTGAGCAAGTTTTCTAAAGTGAGTCATGTAAATGACTTTTTCCCTATTACATTTTTTTCCGCCAATCCAACAAGCAAAGGATTAGGTGCTCCGAAAAGTGTAGATGTGGTGTAAAAAGCCTAAGTGTTGATTGTGTTGAGGACTTAAATTGATATTATCAACATTGAGATTTAATGGTTACATACTTACAAGGCTTAGTTTGTTGATTTGATTCGAGACTTGAAATCATCGAATTGGTGATGGGGGGAAAGGATCTGACATTTTGGATAAAAAGGGGAGATCGAACTTTTTCCAAATGCATGGTCGGTTGTAGCTAGAGGTTTTAGTTGTTTTTATGTTGTTCTTATTACTATTTATATTTGTTTTCTTGTTTGTTGCTTTTATTCGGTTTTGTTATGCCGAACTCGATTGTTAAATGTTCTTTTCTTTACTTATATGCACAAGTTTATTAGGCTTTTGGATTTTCGTTTATATTGTTATTGGCTTTATAAATATTTCTCATGTTCTCTTTATTCCTTACTTGTTCTCAAGGGGAGTTGTGATGCTTTTGTTGTTTTGGTTTTTTCAAAATGCCAAAGGGGAGATTGTTGGAACCTTTAAATGTCACATGTCTTGTTAAAATGTATTTTGGAACCAACTGTTACCTTCTTCTATTCTATGAGTTATTTAAATAGGTTTTTAAATAAAGTCTTGCTCTAGTAAAATAGTTTTTTTTAACATCTTTGAAAAATTAAGATTATGTTTCTTATGAGCCATATAAGTCGGTATTTGGTTAAATAAATCTTTTTCAATACCTCATTGGACGAATAAATAATGGTTGACCTTGAGTTGATTTAATGGGACAAGGATAGTTGCTCAATCCTTATCGGTTTTTTTTGAATTTGGAGGATTGCATCAAAAGACTTATTGATTGCTCTAAAAGATATATTGACTATTTCATAATACTTATCAAGCTGCTATTTCTTATTGATTGGCCATATTTATAATCGATATATTACCATCATGAGGTCCTATTTATAGCCAGTATGGATGTTTTGATTGGATCTATCGAATAACAATACACTTTGAGTAAGGCTCTGTAGACGTATTGTTGTATCTAAACTGTGTTAACAAAGCTTGGTTTTGCATTACTTTCTCTCCAACACTATAATGATTTCTATTTGTTTATTATTCTCGTACAATTCCTCGTTGGTAAGACTTCAACTTACCCTTTGGTCTTGTGTTTGAATCCCCGCGAGTGCAAATGAGAATATTTTTTCTATTTCCTGGTGGTGCCACCCATGTGGTGGAGTTTGGATAAAATTTTAACTTTAAGGGAAAATCTAATAGGATAACTAATCAAATTTAGTGGAGGTAATAAGTAGTTTTTTTTAAAATTAATTATCCTAAATTTCTCCCCAATTTCCTCACACGTCTCTCACATTCCCTCTTTTTTTCCATGTACTATTTTCCATTTGTTTTTGATGACTAACTTTCTGTCATTTCTCTCTTTTGGATTTTCCTTTCTTGTCGTCCATCCTTTTACTATTTCTTTCCTTCTTTCATTCTTTGCTCTATTTACTTGTTGCCTTTTGTGTTGCTAGATGTTTTTAATTAGAGATCCTTCGCTTGGTACAGTATTTATCTCCGTAAGTAGTTTCTGTTAAATTTTAGATAATATTATTGTTTTCGTTTCGTGGGAAAGGTTTGGAAGAGTATTTGTGTTTGTGAGATTTGATCTAATTGTTGGTCTTGGTGTACTATTAAAGAAGTTCGTGAATCATACGAAATTCTTCTAGCGAGATAGGAGAGTTTTTGGGGTTATTGTTACTGTTTGGGTAAGTAATTGTATGCCGAAGGGCTGGTTTTAGGAGTTAGGGGCGAATGTTCAATCATTCGTAGTTGAATTGGTGACTCGATTTTGTTATTTATTTCTAATTAGTCCATCTTAAACAATGATTTTAGGTACTGGAATTACGACTGTTGGTTTTGCATCGAAAAATGACAAGGTGTGTAATGGAAACCTCGAAAAACAATAACAACGCGATGTCGAAAAACTCATTATCGGCGTCACACAACTGTGTGTCAGGATGTGTGGGTCACATGGGTTGGGTCATTTAGGTCGTATGGGCCACATAGGCGTGTGTTAAGCTGTGTGGAACATAGGGGCTGGGCCAATTAGGTCGTGTGGTCCACACGGGTGTGTGGGCACAATTTTCGTAAAATTTAGGTAAGACCATATTAAAAGTGCGATTTGAGATTAGTCACTCCGTAGGCTCCGAAATGTATTATGTATGATTTATAGTTATAAAATCTGATATTCTACCTCTGTTTATATGATTTCTGATACATGATTTTATAATATGATGTGTTAGCATGTATGACATATGTATTTGATATCTGATTAGTATTGCTTAAGCTATGTGGGACATTGATAAGATAGATGAAGTGTTGGCAGTTCAATAATCTACCTTATCTTGTGGCTAAGACCACATATCTGTTATGGTGGCATTGCCATACTTATCTATATATGGCAGCTTGACTGCACTGTTCTAAAAAGTGACATATGCTCACTTATAGGTGTGTGGGGTTGGATGAGTATTTATTACCCTAACTTAGGATCAGATGGCGTACGGGAACTGGGACTAGATTTTCTATAAAAAAGACTTTGTGTTTAAATGGACTTTTTGGAATTGTAATTGTTTTCAGACTTTATTTTCGCTTTGATATGATTTTGGTTGGATTTAGTAATAGTTTATCTTAAAACTACAAAACTATCAGTTTTTACAACTAAAACACGATTTTCAAAGTTTATTAACACAGAAGTTTCCACTTTAAAATATAGTATTCATTTAAGTGTCTTTTTGAAGTAAAATAAATATTTTTAACGAGTATTTTCCTAAAAATCAAGAAATGATTTGTCAAAATTAATACTGTCAAAACACATAATTCTAAAATCAAGGTCTAAGTTTAAAGCAAGTTAAGATAATTCCCTAAAATTCGACCATAACGTCTATACCGAATATGGGTGTTACATTAATATTTCCATCCACTTCCTCAAATTTTAATATGAATTAAAAGAATTTTCAATATCGAAGTTACATGCAAACTTTAATAAAGGTTATTTTTTTTTATAAATTATATTTGATAGATTGACATAAATTTATGCTACGTAATTGAATTAAATGATGAAATTTAGTTAGTATTTCTTTAAAAATAAATATAAATATTTTTTTCCTTTTTTAGTAAAATGTTATAATTATATACAATAAGAGGGACAAACTCACATCACACACGCACACACTATGTTCAAAGGAAGTTGCTCAAACAAAAGTCTATCACTTATTTTGGAGGTTCGAAACACATATACACTTCTTATTGGCTAATTATTCACCTTCTTTGGTGTGTTTGATAAACCATTGAAAATAAAAATTTTCAATCATTTAATTTTTAATGTGTTTGATAACCGTATTAATTGTTCACTTCATATAAATTTTCAACAAAAGTTGTTGAATATGATAAGTAACTATCTAGTTACCTACCACTTAATGTAGAAAATATTAAATTGATTGTATTTTTAAAGTTTTATTTTTGAAATAACTTATTTCCTCATTTCATTAAAAAATAAAATATTCAAATATTATATTTTAATTTTTAACTAAAACTATTGAAGATACATTATTAGTAAGATTAAAATTATGAAATAATGATTTTTCAAAAATAACGATATACTATTATTAAGCAAAAATAATTATACTTAGTGTTTAATTTTAATGATATAAATTTAAGGATTATAAAATTGAATATTAAAATTCAGTACTTAATTTTCAATTCTCACACCTTTACTTTAATTTAATTTAATTTGGTAATGATAAAATGAAAAATAACAAAGAAAATATGCATGAGAAAGTTAAAGATATAAAATAGTTAAAAGTAAAAAAAAAAGGTGAAGTCCCAAGTTTGAGATTTTCTAATAATCCAATATTTTTTCTCAATGAAAATCTTTAACTTCGTTCATTGTACTAAAATGGCAACAATATGAATAGAATTAAGATGATAAATATAACCTTGGTTAAAATAAAGTTATGTTTGACATTAGATTTTGATAAAGAAAATTATAATTTAAAGATGGGATTTTCTTTTATTGTAATGATTCATTTGTTTGTGACATTAATAATTGATAGGTTGAATATATAGTGGAAGTAGTGATGATGGTAGTAAAAAAAGGAAACTATATTAGAAAGAGTTATAACATTGGAATCCATGTATAAGAAGCTTAAAGCTTTGCCTATTTGCATCACCATCCACATCTTTATAATAATTTAACTGCACCCACTATTATATATGACGAAAGCCCATTGGTTTCTACTCTTCTTCTTTTGAGGCTGGCTGGGTTTGGATTTTGGCTTAATTCCTATCGAAATTAATCATTCATCTACTTTCTTCAAAGTTCAAGCAGCAACCACGGGCTTCGCTTTAGAAGTCTTGGAGGAGGTGGTGGTTGAAGAGGAACGGGCATGGCGGTCTTCTTTCTTTGAAGCATTAATGTTTAGCTTTTCTTTTCTTTCATCTTGCTTCATCTGTTTTTCTCTGCACTCTTGACTACAAAACGCTGTATCCCCCCTGCAATAATGTTTCTCTTTTTCATTATTTGACAAATAATTCAACCCAAATATTGGCTTTAATTCTCTGTTAATAATTATAATTCTACATATAACTTCTAGATACCATATATTAATATAAATTAAAAAAAAAAAAAGTAAGAAGCAAAGACGGAGTTCTAAGGGAGGTTAAAATGTTGTTTGGATGGAAAGAAAGAGAATTTTTTTTTTCTCTTTCTTTTCTTGTTCATACAACTTTAGATCCAATCTTAATATATATGAACTGAATTTTCAATAAAATTTAAAAGAAAATAAATGAAACTGGATGAAAAGGAGAAAAATACCTATACATAAATATGTCACGACCAGGAGCTAAGCGGCGATTACAAAGCCAACAAGCTCGCAAAAAAGGAGCAGCGGCAGTGGTGCTGCTGCCGATGACATGGCTAGTAAAAGAAGCTGGGTTTCTGGGCGACACCATGGCCAAGAAGCGTTGATCGTAACGGGAGTTAACGTCGGGGGATTCATGCAAAGGGTGGATTTGAGGGGGAGGAGGATGGGATATGATTGGGTCTTGGTGATGGTCGACAACATCCTCTGCGTCGGAGACATCGACGGTGATACCCGTCATGCTTGTCGTCCTCTTGATCGGCTGACGTGAGCGTTTTCCGAGCATCATCCTGCTATATGTATGCGTATTGGCTTTCTCTCTTGTTTTTGCTCTAGTGAATAGCAAAGGGAGTGGGAATGGAAGGAAAAGCGAGGTGGGGGAGATAAATTAGGGGAGAGAGGATTGAAATGTAAAACATGGTTAATTATGTATATTTTAACCTTTAGGGAAGAATCAAGGGAATCTTTGGCACCCTCAGCTGGAAGTTTTTAAATACGAAAGAGATTCATTTGGAGTTTTGGGAAGGTTAATTATTTAATTATATAAAAGTCCATTATTGCTATGTGTTGGGTTGCTGGCATTGCTTTTACAAGCCTTGACATTTTGTTGCTAATGTCCCATCTTTCTTTTCTCACCTTTGGACCACCCCTATTCCTTTTTCATCTCTCTACCAAACTTAGGAATTCCAATTTCATAATAACACTTTTAAAAACTTTAATTTAAGTTTTAAATGTTTAATGTTGGTGTTAAAAATATTTTTGAGAAATAAAATATGTCGTGAGTGAAAAAAAGTATTTAAATGATATTTAAATTTGTTAATATTGTAATATTTTAATAAAAAATAATTTTGTTGATACATAGTATTAAAGAGGCAGATGAGGAGGAGGAGAGTGGGCAGTGTCGAAGAAGATCAGTTCATCCACTCTAAGTTTGAAACCCAAAAATAAAAAATAAAAATAAAGACTCTTCTCTTCTCTCTAAATTTTAATACGTTAAGCATTCATCCTAACTCTATTTACTTTTTTGGCTCTCAATCTTAGAGTGGGTGAACCGGCCTTCCTTGACACCGCCCCCTCTCCTCTTTCTTTGTCTCTGTTGATTTTATACATCAACAAATTCATTGTAACCCATTATTAATATTTTGATATATGAAATATAAAATTTAAATATTTTTAAAAAAATTAATTATTTGTAAAATTTAATGTAAATATATAAATTATGTTTTAAATATAAAATATATAATCTTTACAAATTTAAATATATAACATTGGTTTCTAAAATATACAAATTTCATTAACAATGGATTATAATTAGTTAAATATCTTAACTATAATTCATTCAACTCAATGCACTTTTGTTTCTTAGTATTAGGGATCTTTAATTACTTTTTCTTTAGAATTTTGAGGTACACCCACTACAGTCTATAATATATAACTTAGCCTTAAATCATGGCACAAATGCTACAATATTGACAACTTGGGAAATCACTACAAAAATCCTAGGATTTTAATATCAAATCTAACGTAATTTGAGTTTAATTAATCTGAAATTTCATTGAAATTAAATTTAAGTTTGGTTTTAGTTGTCACGATAATTTGAGTTTTCTTTATTTAATAGTACGATTCAATGTAGTTTCACTTAAATTGAGCTTAAATTATATCTTAATAGATGTTATAGTTATATAGATCTAATTCGATTGAAAAGAAAAAACAAAAATGATTTAATTTATAATTAATATATATATAAACGTTAAGCTAGAGAAACTTTTAAACAAATTAATCGTTTGTTGTTCATTGTATTAATGAATTTTACCATTTTAAAATTTTCTTTGCTATTCATAAGATTTATAACATTTATAAATAAAAAATTATTTTATTTAAATATTTAGTTAAATAAATTTATTTAAAAGGAAGGTTTGCCACTTATAGAGGAAAAACGTTAAAATTTATATTAATTTATTTTTATTTTTAAGTATTATTTTTTCATAAGCCAGAAGAGTAAAAGAAAATTATATAATTACTTTATTTTTAAATATTAAAATTTAGTTATGTATATCATAACTAACTCTTAACTTCTTATTTATTAAAGATACCATTTTTTAATTAAATTTATGTGAATGTTTTTAAATGCTAAATATTATTTTCAAAAAAAAATCTCTTTTTTCCTCCAAGTCTCGTTATTTTTTCTATTTTGTTTTGCATAACCGCAATGTTAACTTTTGGGCAGGCTATTACTCATCCTTTTTCTCTCCCTCCCATAAACTTTCTCTTTTTTTTTTCTTTCTTTTTTTTCATTCCCTCCATGTGTTTTCTCTCTTTTTAGTTTGTAAATCTATTTTATGGATGTCTCTAATGTCTTCACAAGTTGTGATGGACAAATGACGTTGCCTATTGTCGCTGAAACTCCACCGGCCATCAACAATTTCTCTTGGAGAGTGGGTGGTTTTTTATCAACTTCTTAATCTGTTTCTGTTTTGAGAGTGTTTCAAAATAATAAATGATTTCACGAGCCGATTTGGATCCGTCTTAAGTTTTATATGTTCTTTTGTTTATTTTTATTATTTAATAAGTTTTCACTTTTAGAAATTTTTATTTACTTTTGTAGCACGCTTTTAGTTGTGTTTATGCATGTAATCTTGCTTTTACAAGTGATTTCAGGGATGGTTTTGTCGTTGTCCTCTCTAATTTAATGGATGCTCAATTTTTACCCGTCACTTTGGACCATTCAAAGTTGATTCATTATCGTATTAAGTGGTTGCATTCACTTTAGATATATCATGCTTGAGTTGTGACAAAGCTAATTGTCAATGTGTCGTAATATTCTATAATACTGAGATTGAAGCCTTTATTGTATTAACGGAGCTTGTCATGTACCACCTACAACAAGTAATTATTTTTTTTCTTTAAATTATATGGTTCCATTCTTTCAATTTTTTCTTTTATTTGCGAAGGTTGCCTTTCAACTATATATGACTTGAAAAACTTTTCAGTCTACTGATATCAAATTTGAAAGATGAACTTTTAGTTTTGAACTCTTATATTTAGTTGGTAAAATGGGAATCTTTAGTTAATAAACTTTTATTTAATTTCAATGTAAAATAAGGAAGAAGAGAAAATAGAAAAGAAAGGAAAACATAAGCATATAATTTTATATGAAAATGATCAGAATTAAACGTAAACGCAAGGAAGAAGAGAGTTATGGTGACGTGATGACTAGAAATTAGTTGTATCTCTAAAATTCATACTAACTTCAATAAATAAAAAATTAAAATCAAGATATTTACTGACAATAATAATAATTAATTCTGTTGTCGTAATTACTCCCTAAAAGAATAAGTGATTGGTCATGAAATCTTGCTTCATTTTTATGAGCAGAGATCAAATCCCTTATCACATGGTTAAGAGATAAAGTAAACAACCACTATAAATAATAATGGTAAAATAGAAAAAATTATCTTTGACATACTTAACTTTTTAACTAAAATAGTATTTTAATTTTAGCTATAAATTTAATATTGATCAATAAAAAAAAGTAAAACTATTTAGTTTTACATTGGTAAGTATTATAATTACCAATCAAATACTTGAACTAAAAGCAAACAGATTAAATTTCAAGTATAAAGATTGGAGGAATAATTGAAAAAAAAAAAAAAAAAAGAAAGAAAAAGAAATCAAGTTGGTGGACATCCAAAGCCACTCCTTCCAAGTTCCAAGCACTATTTAACTATTAATAGGTCCATTCTTGCATATGCCACAGCCTATAAATTATCACATAATTTCGTTGTCAGGTTTAACAATAATTGTTATTTTAATGATTTTACATTTGATATATCATCATAGTCAATATCACTAAATATTTATTCTCAAAAATTATCACTAAATATTAATAAATATTTTATTATTTTATGCAATAATGCAACTAGATCTTGAACATGAAAGATGCAAAGATTTTGTGGGATTAATAAATGGAGCCGATGGCCCCTCTAAGTAGCAAATAGCTGGCCAATAATTATAGTATTTTGAAGTCTCTTTCTTCATAAAATAAAAGAAATCAATTAAGTAGTTTAAACCTTGCTTAATGCTTGTTAATAAAATCCTTTGTTTTAAATCTTTTTTTGTGTGTTAGGGTTTGAAAATCTCAAGGCTAATGTTGGAGTATTGGGTGTCAAGCCATCTCCATGCTTCCTGCCAGGGTTTAATAATAAAATTCTTTACGTTAAATAAAAAACACTATTTATGTAGACCGAAACTTGGACAAAGATTTCACAAATTTGGTCTTTCTTACTTCAAAATAACTATTTAATAATTACATTATTTTGAATGACTTAAGATTTTGACCGTCAACGGGTTTAACATTGAGTTACAGTATTTGTATTCGATTTTACCTTTGAATTTTATTTTTTAATTCTACTGAAAGTCCAAATAAATTTATAAAGTGTTAATAAAAACGACACTTCACAAACTTCTCTCTAAATGATCAAAATCACCTCAATAAACATATATACTTTTAGAGTTGAGTGACTCCAATCTTTATTAAAATAAAACACACTAATAAAATAAAATTAAATTAAAATTCATATAGAAGTATACTTCTTTTATTTTACATTTGTTAGAATAAGTTTTTTCAACCTTACTATACTTCATCTATTTGACATTGATTATAATAAAGTTTTTTATCCTATAAATAGATGTAGTTTAAACTCCTCTTGTATCATTCGAATTCAAAGTGAATTTTCTTCTCCCGTACCTGTGATTTTTTCTTGAAAGGGTTTCCACGTAAAATTTATGTGTTTTTATTTTTTCCTTCTTTTTACTTTGCAGTCGTTCTATATTGTCATTATCAATGTTAGTTTCTACAAACTGTTTTCAAGTTGCTTGTCTTGATCACGGTAATAGGGACATTGAAGTATGATATTTCGCTGTTGGATCGCAACACCAGATTCGCATTGTGGCAGATAAAGATGCAAGTAGTTCTTGCGCAAATGGATTTGGAGGATGCCTTGCTAAGGGTAGATAAGATGCCTTCGATATTGACGGAGAAAGAGAAGAAGCGTAAAGATCGAAAAGCTTTAAAGCAATTACATTTGTATTTTTCGAATGAAATTCTATAGGACGTGATGATGGAGAAGACTGTCGTTGCATTATGGGCAAAGCTGCAGCAGCTATACATGTTGAAAAACCTTACTAGCAAGTTGCATATGAAGCAGCATCTTTATGCTCATCATTTGGAGGAAGGTGCATCTGTGCGTGAATACATAACTGTGTTTAAAGAAATTCTCTTAAACCTAGAAGCCATAGAGGCTCAGTATGATACAGAAGATTTAGGGTTAATTTTATTTTTTCGTTGCCTCGGTCTTTTTCAACCTTTAGAGATATGATTTTGTATAGCCGCGAATCTCTCACAGTTGATGAAGTCTATGCTTCCTTAACCTCGTATGACAAGATGAAACATCTTGTGATTGGATCCGACTCTCAGTGAGAGGATATCATTGTTCGTGGAAGACAATAATGAAATACTGATGATAATCATGAGAGGACACAAGAACGAAATCCTCACAATAAATCTAAAAGTAGATCGAGATCTTCAAACGGAGGTAAAACCTGTAACTTTTGCAAGAAAAAAAGGGCACATTAAATCTGAGTGCTATAAGTTGCAGAACAAGATCAAAAGGGAGGTTACGAATCAAAAGGGAAAACAAATAAAACAATTCGGTGAAGCTGATGTTGTAGGAGACTACAACGATGGTAAACTCCTAGTTGCTTCTTCCGACAACTCTAAAGTGAGCGAGGAGTGGATCATCTATTCTAGTTGGACCTTCTATATGAGTCCCAATTAGGATTGGTTTAAAACATATAAAACAATATCTGAAGGTGTTGTTTTGATAAGAAATAATACTTCATGTAAAATCGCAGGTATTGGCACGATCAAAATTAAGATGTTCGATGGAGTCATCAAAACACTTGTAGCTACAACATGTACTATAATTGAAGATGAATTTAATTTCTTTGAATTTTATTTCGTTGAGTAATCTTAATTCAAAAAGGCACAAGTAAATAACTAAAAATGGGGTTTTAAAGATTAACAAGGGTTCCCTCGTTGTGATGAAAGGGTGGAGAAATACTGTCAAGTTATATGTTTTGCAATGTTCTATTGTTACAAGTGATGCAACTGTCGCTTCCTCTTCCTTGTTAGATAATGATGTTACTAAAATTTGGCATATGCATCTAGGGCATATAAGTAAGAATGACATGGCAGAATTAAGCCAAAGATGAATTCTTGATGAACAAGGCATTAGCAAATTGAAGTTCTGTGAACAATGCATTTTTGGGAAGCAAAAAAGAGTTCGATTCACTAAAGAAATCCATAACACGAAGGGAATGCTGGATTATATTCATTCTATCTTTGGGGACAATCTAGAGTGCCTTTGAGGGGTGGCGCTAATTATATGCTAATGACAATTGATGATATTTCCAGAAAAGTTTTGACATCCTTCCTGAAGCAGAAAAGTGATATGCTTTCCACGTTTAAGGCTTGAAAAACTATGATTGAGAAGCAAAAAGGAAAATAGATAAAACACCTCCGCACAGATAATGGCTTGGAATTATCTTCTAATGAGTTTAATAAATTGTGCAAATCAGAAGGAATCGTGAGACACTTGACAATTCGTCATACTCCACAGCAAAATGGCATTGCAGAACTGAAGAATAGAACAATCATAGAAAATGTAACGCCTCAAATTTTTGAACTATTGTTTGTTAATTTCTGTTAATAATTAAGTATCTACTTCGGTGGCTAAGTGTTTTGTTTGTGTGTTTGAGATCAGGGGTTTAAGTATCACTTTTGGATACTTTTGTTATTCTTTTGATTCAACACTTACTCTGGACTTTTGAATTAAGTTAAATTCTGTATAAATCTGTATCAAGAATGAGCCTATTGGTTCAATGATTAAGCTCCTGTATACCTTTGGTCTTGTGCTCGAGTCTTTACGAAAGCAATAAGAAAATATTTTATACTAATTCGTAAAATTTAAATTTTTTTAATTTATGAAATTATTTTTCTATTTTACCTCTTTATATGTTTTTATGTTTTTTTTTTGTTTTTCCTTTTTTCCTTTCTTATTACCATTTTCTTTTCTCCTCTATTTTGTTTTCGTTCCCTTTTATTTTTTTTCATTAATCTTGCTACTATTTTGTAGAAGGAATTGTGTAGTTGTCGTATTTGACTGAGAAGTTATCAGCATAAGTTGATTGTTGAAGTTCTGTTAACATTACTAGTTTGTTAATTGTCAAATCGGATTTTCCTGTTCGTTTTGTTAAATTGCTCTTTTTGAATGTTCAATTTGTTTTTGTTCTTAGGTGAAGGGACTACTTGTCAAGATCCTCCATTTTTTTAGGTGCTTAGGTTGATGTTTTTTGAACAAGGGTAAGCGATTTGTTGCATTTGGGATTTTTGGGTCGAAAGTTTGACAAAACTTTAATCGTGAATGCATTTGTTGTTGGATTAGTTTGGAAATTATTTGATTAAGCAACTGGCTGTTGTTTTTAGGTTCTAGTACTATTTGCGTTGCTTCCTTATTGAAACTGTATCAGGTGTTTAATGAAAACTCGAAGTTTAACGATTTCTGAATGTCGAAAAACATGACTATCGATGCCACACGGCCGTATGCCATGTAACTCACTGTTTAGAATTTAGAGTCACACGGACTACAGACACGGGCATGTGTCCAGGCTGTGTAACTCATTGTTTTGAATTTAGGGTCACACGGGCTAAAGAAACGGGCATGTGTCCAGGTCATGTAACTTACTGTTTATGAATTAGGGTCACACGGGCCAGAGACACGGGCGTATGTCCAAGCCGTGTAACTTACTGTTTTGGGAATTTGAGTCACACTGCCATGTGCTAGGCCGTGTGACAGGCCATATGTGTTAATGAGCTAGGCGACATGGACATGTGCTAGGCCGTGTAGACCACACGGGCCAGCCACCTTGGTCGTGTGAATCCACACGAGCATGTCGTTTGAATCAAACATAGGCCTTCCGTAGGGTTTGTAAGCTCTGAATTAGGCCATAAAACTTATTATCTGATGATTTGTTACTGGAAATCTATTTATATGAACATATATATGCCAGGTTAATTGATGAGCAAGCATGTTCTATATTGTCTGGATCTGTACCACTGTATACACATGTTTGATATCTATTAATTATGATTCCACATTGGGATGAGATATGTGATAAAAGAGAAAGTGTTAAGCCACATACACAAACACACACACACACACACACACACACACACACACACATATATATGTTTCTGATTCAGGCAAGTTATTACATTCGATCTGGCAGCTAGTCTGCAATGTTCTAAATGTGACTTACAGTCACTATGCGGTGTGTAGGGATGGATGTGTATTTGATACCCTATTTAGTGTGCAGGGGTGGTTGGAGATGGTGTGTAGTAGATGGGGGCAAGACTCTGTATTTGTATCTGAATTTGTAACCGTATCTAATATGTTTTGTATATGAATCTCTAAGTGTATCTAATATGTTCTGTATCCATTTCTAATTATGATATTTGTGACAGCCCTAATTAGACCCTAGTCGAAATGTGGTTTCGGGACCACAAAATCGAGTCACAAAAATTTATTTTTATTTTAATCGCATATATTTATGTGTGATAGTGTATGTGTGAAAAAAATTAATTAAATGTTTAAAAATTAATCTTAGGAATGTGAATTTTCTTGAAAGGACTTAGTTGAGAAACTTAGAAAAGATGATATGTAAATTGTAAGGATCAAATAACAACAAGGTGAGAAAGCATGGATTTGCATTTCAAAATACCCTTAATGCATGAAGTGGCCGGCCATGTGATGATGTTCCTCCACTAAGTCTAATTAAATATATATTATAATGGTAAATGACAAAATAATCTAAATAGAAAAATAGATTAATAAGAAAAAGATGAATAAAAGAAGAAATGGAAGGAGAGAGAAGTGTTCGTCTTCTTCTTGCAAAGCCGAACCTAAGTGAAGAAAGAAAGAAATATTGTTAAAAGCATTCGGTCAATTTAAGGGTTAATCAAGCTCAAGAACTTAAAGGAGGGGAATCAAGCAAGGGCAAAACGAGAAGCATCGAGTAGCCGATTTGGAACCGTTTTATCCAACACAAGATAAGTTCATAAGCATTTCTAAGGTTGATTAATTTATACATAAATGACTCTAGCGTATCATGAGAGAATTTCTTTTGTTAGGTATTCTTTTGGAGTGATATACATATTTATAATTGTGGCCGTATATGCCAATTGAATTAAGTAAATTGTCTTATTATAATGGGTCAACATTGGCACTAAGTGTGCGGATTTGAATGGCACTATGTGTGCGGAATTGAATGGCACTATGTGTGCTGATTTGGATGTCAATACATGAGTGAATCTTCAAGGCACTATGTGTGCGGTGTAGCATGGCACTATGTGCGCGAATTTGTTTAGCACTATGTGTGCGAAATCGGTTGATGATATAAGAAGTATAGGGAAAGAATAAAGTGCTAGAGCTATTACCTGAAATATCGAAGTTGAGACATGAAACTTATATGCATGGATACATCTAGTTCATCATTGTTTCATACATTAAAGAAAAAAAAGATTTAAACCATTTGGTTGTTTGATAGTCGATCGGATAGCAATATTTGGCTTGTGGTTGGATCGATAATCTAGTTAATTGTAGCATAGATCAGTATGGCTGAAATAGTTGATCTTACATTATTTCTCTTATGATCTCATGTTAATGGTCTGTATTAAATTGCTTATGACTTACTGAGTTGAATACTCATTTGGTGTGTTTGTTTGTCTCCTATTTAGATTTCCTTGACCCATTTTGCGTGCTTGGAATCATCGTCGAAGTCATCACACCAGCTTGCAACATTTTGGTACCCTCTTCTTAGTTGATCTAAATAAACATTTCGGCATGTATAGGCTAATATGTATTTTGTTTGAACTTTGATATGTATACTTCCAGCCATGTGAATATGGCTTAAATACTAAGTTTGAATTTGATTATGTTTAATCATGGTATAAATCGTCTTGGTTATAATGTGTAATTCTGTTAATGAATTATATATATATATATAAATCTATACATATGTTTGAGTGTTGAAATTGCTAAGAAATATTGATTATGTGTTTTTGGGGTAGTTCGATTATGACACATTTATATAGGTGATTAATTGCAATTTGGCTATTGTATATGATCTTAGTATTTAAATTGAGATTGCGTAATGGGTCGTCTGGTTATGTTTGAACATAACATAAAATCGTATGATATGGTTGTTATATGATGGAAACTTATGTAATGGTTTTGATTGAACTTGATAATGATTAATTATGTGTTCCGGCTATGTATGAATAAGGATCGTATATGGTAGTATAATAAATTATGCATTATTAAAGATGAACTTAACGAAATGAAGATGATAGAACAAGATGCATGAAAATTTTACGAATAAGTATTTGGTTCGGTAATATCTCGTAACCCATTCCAGCGATGGAAACGGGTTAGGGGTGTTACAATATTTGACTAAATAATATCTGAAAGTAAGATCAAGACTGTTTGTACTTAATTAGTTTATAAGTTCTACACTGAATATATAAACTCACTTCAACTGTTGTTTGGATTTCAGGTAATCCTTAGAGTTGATCGTTGGTGTGTTGGGAGCTTGGTCATATCGTTTAATTAACTTGTTATGTTATTTGGTTTTATGTTGTTACTATCTTACTGGGTTTGTGGATTTTAAATGTTGGGTTTTGTATTTTGGTTATAAACTTTTAAATTTCATAGGTTGATTGAACTCTAATTATTAAAGGTTGGATTTTTTTTGAAAGAGTTGATGTAGCTCTCTATACTGGGTCATATCGTCTAGGTCAGGTTTGGGGTGTTACATTTAGTGGTAGCAAAGCTAGGTTTACCAAAACTCGGGTTGTGTTTTCTGGGCACCCATTTTTATGAAAAGTATGGTTTTGAAT
This sequence comes from Gossypium arboreum, assembly GCF_025698485.1. NCBI lineage: Eukaryota > Viridiplantae > Streptophyta > Magnoliopsida > Malvales > Malvaceae > Gossypium > Gossypium arboreum. Next base: position 7,204,602 of record NC_069071.1, read on the forward strand.
AAAATGTTTGTTCGATTAAATCTGAAAACTTATTTTATAAAAGGCTGACTTTCCGGCACCGATCCTGTAAGTACTTCTACTTTAGCTATACTAATTAGCTAGAAAATATTGTAGTAACTAAACTTGTTGGCTTTAGTTAAAGATTGTGATATGAACTGTGAAATAAGATATTTGATAAGAATTTTGAACTAATCTGTGCACTTTTTACATTGTAGATAAGTTGATATAATGAGTTTGTGAAGTAGCCATAGACATGGTTCTCGTGGGCATCGATGAGGAGCTCAATCAAAGTCATCCTTTATGGGCAGTATGCTCAATCTAGAGACCAACGGGACTTTTGGTCTCCTACTACTGAGACTGGGTTTCAAACTTTGACAACCAGGGATGATGTATTGTTCCAAGCTATGCTTCATTTATTAGAGAGGGTCACTAGGATCCATTCTGGATCTAAGAGCCGAGGGTCAATTACTGAATGACTTTGATCGAATGGTGTTGAGTTATTTAAAGGTCTCACTGGAGTCGTCCCTATAGTGACCGAGTACTGGTTAAAGACCACCGAGTGTATTATGAATGGCATTAATTGTACTCTTGTACAGAAACTAAGGCGTGTCATATCTCTACTCCAATATAAGGCTTACCAGTGGTGGTTGACTGTTGAGCAGGGCGCCTAGTCTGAACAAATCACTTGAGATTTCTTCAAGAATGCCTTTCAGTGTAAGTATGTGGGGCAAGTTATGTGGAGGCTTGTAGACGCAAGTTTATGAACTTAGTTCAAGGTTAAAGGTTTGTGGCCGAGTACGAGGCTGAGTTTCTGAGATTTAGTAGGTATGCTTGCGGCCTGGTTCCGAACGACTCTGAGAGAAGTATTCTATTTGAAGAGGGACTGGGATATAGTTTGAGATTTTTGATAGCTCCTCAGAAGGAGTAAGTTTTTATGGCCTTGGTTCACAAGCCGAAGATAACAGAAAAGATGAAGTGCACTGAGTACAAGAGGAGAGACCAAGAGAGAGGTCAAAGTAAGCTCAAGAGGGATTTAGGTCATTATAGTTCTGTGCAATGCCCTAAGAAATGAGCTAGATTTGATGGGCCTTCGAGGACTAAGGCATCAGCTACAACGGTTGATATTCAAACCTGTAGTGATTATGGGAAACGCCATTCAGGCTAGTGCTGGAAGAAGTTGGGGGCTTCTCCTCAATGTGGGTCGATGGAGTATCGTGTTCGGAATTGTCCTTGCGATCTAATCAGGAGCAAGCTTCTGTACAGACTCTAGCTCTAGGTGTCGTTCAACCACTAAAAGCCGCTCAGCAACCACCTAGGGGTTATAGTACGGTTAGGGGTGGTAATGGCTCTGATCGAGGTTAGAGACCACCGAGCAGATGTTCAGGTCAGATTGAAGCATGATAGCCTGCCCTTCTGTATACGATAAGATGTCGTGAGGACAGAGACGACGCTGACATTATAGTGGGTACGTTCTTTATTCACTATGTTCTATATTTTGCTCTGATAGATATTGGATCCACTCACTCATATGTAGCTAGTATTGTTTCTGTGAATCTAGGTATATTTGCTGATAGTACTACTAAAGATATTCCTGTCATTAATCCCTTGGGTTAGGTGGTCCGAGTTAATAAAGTGTATAGACGGGTTTCGTTAGAGATTCAGAGTGTTGTGTTTTTGGCTAACTTGTTGGAATTGTTGTTTAAAGAGTTTGCTCTGATTCTATGAATGGATTGGCTTGTGGAACATTGAGTCGGTTTAGATTGTGCCTCTAAAATGGTAACTCTAAATCAAATAAGGATACCAAGATCGCTATAGTAAGTAACTGTTGAAATTATTTCTCTAATGTATTCTCCGCCCTTGTAGCTGAAAAAATAGTTTAGAAAGGTTGTAAAGCATACTTGGCCCTTGTGTCTGATTCTGGTTCTGTAAAACTTTCTATTAAAGACATTCGTATTGTAAAAGACTTTCTAGATGTTTTTCCTGAAGAGTTGTTGAGGATACCTCCGGATAGGGAGGTTGAGTTTGATATTGAATTGCTACCCAGTACTGCCCTCGTGTCTATTGCTCCTTACCACATGGCACCAAAGGAGCTTATGGAACTAAAAGTCCAGCTTCAAGAACTTTTTGATCGAGGGTTCATTAGGTAGAGTGTGAATTCGTGGGGAGCACTGATTCCATTTGTGAAAAAAATAGTAGCACGATAAGGATGTGTGTGGATTATTGTCAGCTGAATAAATTGACGGTAAAGAATATGTATCCACTTCTGAAGATTGATGACCTGTTTAATAAATTTTGAGGAGCATCTATGTTCTACAAAATCGATCTTCATTCTAAATTCAATCAGCTTAAGGTTAAGGAGACTGATGTATAAAGACTGCTTTTAGGACTCATTGGTTGAACTCTAATTATTGAAGGTTGGATTTTTTTAAAAGAGTTGATGTAACTCTTCATCCTTGGTCATGTCGTCTAGGTAGGGTTTTGGGTGTTACAGAAAAGGTTCAATGTATGTTATCGAATTTTTTTTACTGAAGTTCTTTTGGACTAAAACAGCTTCTACTAAATGTTTTTTTGATTAATTGGTCTCTATCTATTGCCATTAAAGAAAAGACTCCACAAAAGGTATGGTTTGGTAACCCTGGTAATTATTCTGATTTTAATATTTTTGGGTGTCCTGCGTATACTCATGTTGATAATGGGAAATTGGAACCTAGATTCATTAAATGTGTTTTTCTTGATTATAAGACTGGTGTTAAAGGGTATAACTTATGGTGCCTGAAAATAGAAAAGTTGTGATTAGTAGAGATGTTTTTCTTTATAATAGGAATTTGAGATGAATGGTTTTGGAGTAGTAAAGAAGATACTTAGGATAGAGATTCTCAGAGATAGAAAATCATGTAAATTGTATTTAAGTCAAAAAGGGTACATTGAGAAAGTTCTTTACGGGTTCAATATGCAGAATGCCAAGCCTATTAGTACTCCATTAGTAACCCACTTTAAACTTTCATCGGCTTTTTCTCCATAATCAGATGATGAAATTGACTACATGTTACATATTCCATATTCTAGTGCAGTGGGGTCTCTCATGTATACTATGGTTTACTCACGTCCAGATTTGTCATATGCAATAATGCAATTAGTAGATACATGGCAAATCTTAATAAAAAAACATTGGAAAATAGTTTAGTGGATTTTCATATACTTACGAGGTACTAATGATGTTTGCTTATAGTTTGGAAGAACTAGAGATGAAGTCATTAGGTATGTTGATTCTGATTTTGCTAGAGACCTTGATAAAAAAAGATATCTCACAGGGTATGTCTTTACTATTGGGGGTTGCACAATCAGTTGGAAAGTCACTTTACAAACTACAATTGCTTTGTCTACTATTGAAGTTGAGTACATGGCGATTACTAGGACTTGTAAAGAAGTTATTTGGTTAAAAGGACTCTTTGGTGAACTTAGTAAAGACCTTCAGATCAGTACAGTGTTTTGTGACAGTTAGAGTGCCATCTTCCTTATGAAGGATAAAATGTTTCATGAGAGAATCAAGCACATTGATGTTCGGTATCATTTTGTGTGTGATATTATTGCTTGTGGTGATATTGTTGTGAGCAAAATTAGTACTCATAAATATCCTATAGATATGATGACTAAGTCACTTTCTATAACCAAGTTTGAGCATTGCTTGGACTTGGTTGGTATTCGTCCTTGAAGAACACCCCTTAAGGGTTTCGTGGAAGAGGTGAAGAACTTGTTTGTTGAGAATTCGTGTAAATGTGGAGATTGTTAGAGTTGAATGACTCGAATCATTGTTAAAATAAAATATAGTAGTAAAATAAGATAAAATTAAAATCCATATAGAACTATACTTCTTATAATACCCCTAATCTGTATCCGTCGCAGAAAGTTACGGAGCATTACCGAAATAAACAAATCAAAAATAGACATTTCAAATTATTTAACATCCATGTCAGATATTATTCATAAAGTCTCTTATATGAGCTTTCGATGCCCAAAACATACATTAGAAACAAGTCGGGACTAAACAGGGTACTTAGAAAATTTTTCGCAAAATTTTAAAATTTTTCCTAGGTGCAGGGTACACACGCCCTTGTTGTCAAGCCGTGTAGGAATTTGAAATGGGGAACACAGTCGTGTCCCAGCCCGTATCTGTACTGGTGTAACTCTCTGACTTGGGTCACACGGCCAAATCACACTCCCATGTGCTAGGCTATGCGTAGGTGCGAATGTCAAATGGCCAAGTCACATGCCTATGTACCAGGCCATGTGATCAATTCTGAGCATTCTATTTTGAAATTTTAAAGATGCAGGGGACACACGGCCAAAACACACACCCATGGACTAGGCCATGTGTCACACATGACTGAGACACACATCCGTGTCTCTGCCCGTATGGACGAAAATATGTCATTTCTAATGCCACATTCCTCACCTAATTTGTCTTCCACCTACATTAACACTTAAATACATTCACCAACCAATTCAAGATATTCAAATCAAGTCAAAATCATGCCTTAAACATAACATATTACCACACACAACTAATATTCTCTTAGGCACCTTAAATGAGAATTTATTATCATGTCTACTTAATGTTCATATTTACTTAAATAATCAAATGCATATACGCAAAATCAAGCTCAATACTTCAAACATGATAAATCCACTTATATATATATCAAAACATATCAATCATAAGCCATTCAACTGGCTATTATAAATCAAACATTTACATGCCAACATTTTGGCTAATTAACCTATACATGCCATTATAACCAAAATAAGATTACTATTTATACCGAAATGAGCTGAGGGATAGTGTGATCATATCATCACCAAGCTTCCAACCCAACGAGCTTCCGAATTACTATAGAACAGAGGAAAATGAAATAGAGTAAGCATATTATGCTTAGTAAGTTCATATAACAAAAAATTAACTTACCATTTATTTACATTTAAAGTAAACATTAAAAATTCATCCAATGAAATTTGGCAATTTGCCTAAACACATATAATATCAAGAAACATGTTAATCATGTACTTCATGTGAATATCAAGAAACAAGGATGAGCTCATCATGTAAAATTTTTTATATACATATGTTTTCCACATCATATATTCATATAACATATACATTTCCATAATGATTCATCTCAAGTTCAAATTATTCCATGTCGGAACTTTGTCCATTGACTTTATTTGACATATCGATGGATAGATAGGTAGTACAGTCGAAGTGTATAAAACTGTAAGCCGTCAATTCATATTCAAGAATTCTCATACAAGCACATAAACAGGAAGCCCTCTCTCGAGCCATATAACAGGAAGCTCATGTGAACCATATAACGGGAAGCTTATCCAAGCTACATAACGGGAAGCTTATAAGAGCCATAATCAGGAAGCTCCGGATAGCCATCTATCGAGAAGTTCAAGCGAACTATATCGGGAAGCTCACAAAGAGCCATATATCGGGACGCTCATAAGAGCTACGGTGTGCCCACAACACATGCAAGATCACAACCAATCGGGATGCTCTGAAGAGCTATTAACAGAAAGCTCAAGAGGGCCAAATATCAGGATGCTCATGAGAGCTAAAAATGGGACTCGAAAAACCACAACCAATTCGGAAACCCTGTATCCATCGAATTTCATTTATCCAATCAGGACTTAATACTTATCAACCATTATCATATTTGACTGATTTTCATACATGTAAATTGTACAATACACATACATAACATTCAATTTAAACATATAAATATACATAATTTAGTTACACGAACTTACTTCAACAATTGTTCATGTACACAAAATCTATTGACCCAACACTTTTTCTTTTTCACAATCTAACTCCGTATTTACTCTATCCAGATCTATATGAATGAATTTAACATCAATTTAATACAATTCCTATTCAATTTAATCCAATTCACATCCTAAACAAAATTATCATTTTGCCCTTATACTTTTAATTAATGACGATTTCATTCTTAGGCTCAAAAAATTAAATTCATGCAATTTAATCCTTATTCCAAGCCTAGCCAATTTTTACATATCACAATAGCAGCGCATGTATTTCATAAAACTCAAAATTTTTCCATGAATTTTACAACGTTTTAATTTAGTTCTTAAATCATGATTTCATCAAAATTTCCTTAAAAAAAGTTGCTTATCTATCAACAACATTTTATTTTCTACCATAAAACCTCATAATTCATGCATACTCATCCATGGAAAAACCCTAGTACTTTGATAACTTTACAAACTAATCCCCGAAATTGCTAGATTAAGCTATTACAATATCGAAAACATAAAAATTACTAAAAATAGGACTTAATTGAGCCAAATAAGCTTGCTACTTTCAAGCTCTTCTAACTAGGGTTTCCATGTAAAAATATTTTGGAATGATGATGAAAAAGATGATATTTTTTTATTTAATCATTTATCATCTTTTATTATTTTTACTTTTCAATTTAGTCTTAATCTTTATTTAATTTTCCATGGAGAGCTAAGCATAATTATCTATTAACTCCTCTTAATGGTCTATTTTCCATATAAGGACCTCAAATTTTGAGTTCTATAGCTATTTGATAGTTATAGCTACTAGAACTCAAACTTTGCATTTCATGCAATTTGGTCCTTTTATCAATTAAACATGTAATCGGTAAAATTTTCCTAACAAAATTTTCATACGATATTTCTATCATAATTCAGACCATAAAATAATATTAAAATAAATTTTATTTTCGAACTTAGATTTGTGATCCCGAAACCACTGTTTCAATTTCACTGAAAACGAGCTGTTACAACTCTCCCCCCTTAAAAATTTGTCCTCAAGAATTTTACCAGTAAATAGATTCGGATATTGCTTTCTCATTGTTTGCTCCAATTCCCAGGTAGCTTCTTCTTATCGTGTCGTTGCCAGAGAACTTTCACTAAAGCTACCTTTTTATTTCTCAATTCTTTTACTTCACGTGCCAGAATTTTGATCGGTTCTTCACTATAAGTCATATCAAGCTGAATCTCAACATCTGTTAGAGTGATAACATGTGAAGGATCTGACCGATATCATCGTAACAGAGACACGTGAAAGACATTGTGAATCTTTTCTAGTTCTAGTGGTAAAGTCAATCGATATGCAACAGGTCTGATTCTTTCAATAACCTTATACAGCCTGATAAACTGCGAACTCAATTTTTCTTTACAACCAAACCAAAGAACTTTCTTCCAAGGCAATACTTTGAAAAATACCTTGTCACCAACTTGGAATTCTATTTCTTTTCGTTTAAGATCCGCATAGGATTTCTGACGATCAGAAGCTACTTTCAAGGTGTCTCGGATCACTTTCACTTTTTCTTCGGTTTCACGGATCAAATCAACTCTATGTATCTTTTTCTCACTGAGCTCAGTCCAATGCAACGGAGTTCTACGTTTACGACCATACAGAGCCTCATACGATTCCATCTTTATGCTTGACTGATAACTGTTATTATATACGAATTCGACTAACGGCAGCTATTTCTCCCAACTGCCTTCAAATTCTAAAATACAACATATCAAAGCATATCTTCTAGAATCTGAATCACACGTTCAATTGGACATTAGTCTGTGGATGGAATGCAGTACTGAAATGTAATTAAGTGCCCAGATCTTCTTGTAACTTGTTCTAGAATCGGGATGTAAATCGTGGATCTCTGCCTGAAATAATGGAAACTAGCACACCGTGTAATCTGAAAATCTTAGAAACATATAACTCAGCCAATCTATCTATGGAAAAACCATACATACCGAAATAAAATGTGCAGACTTTGTCAAACGATCAACGATTACCCAAAAAAACATTTTTCTTTTTTGGAGATAGGGTTAATCCTGACACAAAGTCCATGGTAACTCTTTCCCATTTTCATTCAGGTATTATCACTGGCTGTAATAATCTTGAAGGTACCTAATGTTCAGCTTTAACTTGCTGATATATCAAACATCTAAATATAAATTCAGAAATGTCACGTTTCATTCCCGGCCACCAGTACATCTTCTTCAAATCATTATAATTTTATTACTCCCCGAATAAACAGACAAAATACCACTATAAGCTTCGTGTAAAATCTTATGTATAAGCTCCAAATTTTTTGGTACATAGACTCTGCCTCGGAATAACAAACAATTATCGGGTCCAATCTGAAATTCTGAATCAGAAGTCGATTCACACTGTACCCATTTAGCTTGCAACTCATTATCACTTTTCTGAGCTTCACAGATCTGTTGCAGAAACGTCGGTTTAGATTTTACCTCAACTAAAATTAAACTATCATCTGCCAATGACAAACGAGTATTCATCGCTCGCAACACAAACAAAGATTTTCTGCTCAGAGCATCTGCAACCACATTGGCTTTTCCCGGATGATAATCGATAACCAGATCATAATCTTTTAATAATTCAAGCCACCTGCATTGCCTCAGATTCAAATCTTTTTGCTATATCAAATACTTTAAGCTTTTATGATCAGTAAATATATGACACTTTTCACAGAACAAATAGTGTAGCTAAATTTTTAACGTAAATACAATAGCTGTTAATTTAAGATAATGTATCAAGTAATTCTTTTCATGTGGCTTAAGTTGTCTATAAGCATAGGCTATTACTTTACCTTCTTGCATCAAAACACAGTTTAGACCATTCAACGATGTATCACTGTAAATTACAAATTCCTTACCCGATTCAGGCTGAACTAGAACGGGTGCTTCAGTCAACAGGGCTTTCAACTGATCAAAGCTCTTCTGGCATTTATCGATCCTTTCAAATTTCACATCTTTTTGTAATAGTCGTGTCATCGGCGAAGCTATCATCGAGAATCCTTGTACAAATCTCTGATAATAACCAGCTAATCCCAAAAAACTTCTTATTTAGACACATTTTTCGGTGGTTTCCAGTTAACAATTACTGAAATTTTATTCAGATCTACTCTGATGCCTTCAGCAGACACTATATGACCTAGAAAACCAACTTCTTGAAGGCAGAATTTACATTTACTGAATTTAGCATACAACCATTTCTCACGTAGTGTTTGCAGAACAATTCTCAAATGATCAGCATGCTCATTTTCATCTTAGGAATATACCAAAATATCATCAATGAATACAACAACAAATCTATCCAGATACAGTCTGAAAATTCTGTTCATCAAATCTATAAATACCGCAGGTGCATTTGTCAAGCCAAACAGCATCACAAGAAATTCATAATGCCCGTACCTGGTTCTGAAGGTTGTTTTGGGCACATCCGAGTCTTTCACTCGTAACTGATAATAACCAGAAAGAAGATCAATCTTTAAAAATACTGTGGCACCTTTTAACTGGTCAAACAAGTCATCAATACAAGGCAGTGAATATTTATTCTTGATTGTAACTTTGTTGAGCTTTTTGTAATTAATATATAATCTTAAGGATCTATCTTTCTTCTTAACAAATAGAACCGGTGCACCCCAAGGAGAATGACTGGGTCAAGTAAAGCCCTTGTCAGTTAGTTCTTGTAACCGAGCTTTTAACTCTTTTAATTCTGTAGGGTCCATTCTGTATGGTGCTATAGATATCAGTGTTGTCCCCAGAACAAGATCTATAGAAAATTTAACCTTTCTGTCCGGCGGTAATCCGGGTAACTCTTCTGGAAACACATCAGGATACTCACAGACAACTGACATTGACTTAATCTTCGATTCAAACACTTTGGTATCCAATAAATAAGCAAGATAAGCATCATAACCCTTTCTAACATATTTCTGTGTTGATATGGCTGATATCACATTAGACAACCCATCCAAATTATCAGATTCAATACAGATCATTTCATCATTCTGCCATTTCAATGCAATATAATTTCGTTTATAATTTACCATAGCATCATGCTGAGTTAACCAATCCATGCCCAAAATCACATCAAGCTCATCAAATGGTAATAACATCAAATCAGTCGAGAAATAGTAACCCCGTATCATTAATGGATAATTCTTGAAAATTTTATCCACCATCACATACTGGCCAAAGGGGTTTGATACTTTAACCACGAATTCAGTGGACTCGACAGGAAAATTTTTTTTAGACACTAAATTCATGCATATGTATGGATGTGTCGAATCAGGATCAAGAAGAGAAAATGTACCAGTTATAACATCGAGTGCGAAGGCATCCTTACATGCACGAATAGCATATGTCATGCCTGTGCTTCAGATTTAATAGTTGAATCTTTTGCCGTACCTCGGCTTCCACTTACATTTTTGGGGTTTCGAGGTGGTCTACCTCTTGTAGCGGAGTTACTTAGCTTTAAAGTCTGTATAGTATCTTTCTCAGGCTTTTCCGGGCAGTCTCTGAGATAGTGGTCAAAAGAACTAAATCTAAAACATGCTCCGCTTCTTATGTGACATTCACCAAAATGGAATTTATTACAGTATTTGCACTTGGGTTTAGTGTTTTTAACACTGCCTGCACTCGGTACAAATGTAGCCTGATATCTCAAATTAGAGCGTTGAATACTTTTGTCTTTCCCAGAATACCCTACAAAGGTAGTGTAACGATCATGATATTTCTTTGATTTCTTTGAGGAAGACTGATATGACTTTCCAATAAATCTTTTACTTGAAGTTCTGGTTTCCATTTCAGACTGTCTTTTCTCTTTACTATGCTCTTCGGCTTTGTATGCCCGGTCAACAAGAACACCAAATTCTTTTATTTCAAGAATCCCAACTAGCATTTTTATATCTTCATTCAAACCCTCTTCAAACCATTTACACATGGTGATTTCAGCCGGGATACACTCTCTGACATATTTACTCGGTCAGACAAATTCCCTTTCATATTCAGATACTATCCTATGCCCCTATTTGAGCTCTAAGAAATTCTTTTCTTTTTTGATCAAAGAATCTTTGACTGATGGACTTCTTTTTAAACTCAATTTGGAAGAATTCCCAGTGACCCTCTTTTTCGGTACAACAAAAGTCAGTGTATTCCACCATTGGTAAGTCGAATCTTTTAATAAAAATACAACACATTTTAGACATTCAGCTGGTGTACAAGATAATTTATCCAAAGCCCTGATAGTATCTTCCAACCAGAATTTAGATATCATCTTCAGCGGTAGCTCTAAATTCTTCTACCCCATATTTATGGATTTTATCTACAGGATGCTTACCAATTCTAAGAAGTTTTGTACCTTATGACATATCAGGAACCGGTTAAGAAACAAGGGGGGGTAGAGGTTGTTGTACAGTCGGGTTTTTTCTTATATATTCGGTAAATCATTCATTCATCATTTGGAAGAAGGCTTCTTTAGCCTCTCCCCTTTGGCCTTCAGATATGAGCCTTCTACTACTTAAGGGTGCTTTTTGAACTGAAGCTTGAGCATTACTCTCAGTTTCTTCGGATTCAGCTCGGTTGGACGACATTACTATATGAAAAACATATTTAAAATGGTCAGGAGATATCACACTATCATAGATTATATAATGACATGTATAGCTAAACTTGTACTAGCTACTTCAGTCTAAGAATCAGCTAAACCGTAGCTTTGATACCAATAAATATAATACCCCTAATCTGTATCCATCGCCGGAACAAGGTTACAGAGCATTACCAGAATAAAAGATCAAAAAGCAGATATTTCAAATTATTTAACATCCATGTCAGATATTATTCATAAATTCCCTTATATGAGCTCTCGGTGCCCAAAATATACATTAGAACCAAGTCGGGACTAAACCAAGTACTCAGAGAATTTTTCGCAAAATTTTAAAAATTTTCCTATGTGCAAGGTATACACGCTCGTGTTGTCAGACCCTGTGGGCATTCGAAATGGGGCACATAGCCGTCTCTTAACCTATGTTTGCATTGTGTAACTCTCTGACTTGAGTCACACGACCAAATCACACGCTCGTGTGCTAGGCCGTGTATACGTACAGGGGTCACATGGCCAAGTGATACGCCTGTGTGCCATGCCGTGTGATCAATTCTAAGCATTCTGTTTTGAAATTTTAAATATGCAGGGGACACATGGCCAAAACACATGTCCATGTGCTAGGCCGTGTGTCACACACGACTGGGACACACGCTCGTGTCTCTCCCCGTGTAAATGAAAATAAGCCATTTCCAAGGCCACATTTCTCACCCAATTTGTCTTCCACTTACATTAACATTTAAACACATTCACCAACCAATTCAAGACATTCAAATCAAGCCAAAATCATGCCTTAAACATAACATATTACCACACACAACCAATGTGCTCTTAGGCATCTCAAATAACAATTTATTATCATGTCTACTTAGTGACCAAATGCATACATGCAAAATCAAGCTCAATACTTCTAACATGATAAATTCACTTATATATATATCAAAGCATATCAATCATAAGTCATTCAAATGACTATTATAAATCAAACATTTACATGCCAACATTTTGGCTAATTAACCTATACATGCCATTATAACCAAAATGAGATTACTATTTATACCGAAATGAGCCGAGGGATAGTGTGATGATATCTTCGCCAAGCTTCCAACTCAACGTGCTTCCGAATTACCATAGAACAAAGGAAAATAAAACAGAATAAGCATATTATGCTTAGTAAGTTCGTATAACGGAAAATTAACTTATCATTCATTTACATTTAAAGTAAACATGCAAAATTCATCCAAAGAAATTTGGCGATTTGCCTAAACACATATAATCTCAAGAAACATGTTAGTCATGTACTTCATGTGAATATCAAGAAACAAGGATGAGCTCATCATGTAAAATTTTTCATATACATATGTTTTCCACATCATATATTCATATAACATATACATTTCCATAATAATTCATCTCAAGTTCAGATTATTCCATGTCAGAACTTTGCCCGTTGAATTTATTTGAATTATCGATGGATAAATAGGTAGTACACTCGAAGTGTACAAAACTATAATCCGTTAATTCATATTCAGGAATGCTCATCCGAGCACATAAACGGTAAGCCCTTTCTCGAGCCATATAACAGGAAGCTCATGTAAGCCATATAACGGGAAGCTTATCTATATAACGAGAAGCTCATAAGAGCCATAATCAGTAAGCTCCAAATAGCCATATATCGAGAAGTTCAAGCGATCTATATCGAGAAGCTCCGGAGAGCCATTAGTCAGGAAGTTCACAAAAAGCCTTTAATCCGAGAACTCACGAAGAGCCATATATCGGGACACTCATAAGAGTTGCTGTGCCAACAACATATGTAGGATCACAACCAATCGGGATGCTCCGAAGAGCTACTAACGGGAAGCTCGCAAGAACCATATAATGGAAAGCTCGAGAGGGTCATATCTTGGGATGCTCATGAGAGTTAATAACGGGACGCTATTCCGAGCTATGGTGTGTCCGCAACATATGCTGGACCACAACCAATTCGGAAACCCTATATCCATTGAATTTCATTTATCCGATCGGGACTTAATACTTATCAAGCATTATCGGATATGTGACCGATTTTCATATATGTAAATTATACAATACACATACATAACATTCAATTTAAACATATAAATATACATAATTTAGTTACACGAACTTACCTCGACAATTGTTCATGTACACAAAATCTACTGATCTGACACTTTTTCTTTTCCACGATCTAACTCCGTATTTAGTTTATCCGGATCTATATGAATGAATTTAATATAAATTTAATATAATTCATATTCAATTTAATCCAATTCATATCTTAGGCAAAATTACTATTTTGCCTCTATACTTTTAATTAATGATAATTTCGTCCCTAGGCTCGGAAAATGAAATTCATGCAATTTAATTCTTATTCCAAGCCTAGCTGATTTTTACGTATCACAATAGCAGCCCATGTATTTCATAAAATTTAGAATTTTTCCATGAATTTTACAACTTTTTAATTTAGTCCTAAATCATGATTTCATCAAAATTTTCTTAACAAAAATTGTTTATCTATCAACAACCTTTCATTTTCTACCATAAAACTTCATAATTCAAGCATACTCATCCATGGACAAACCCTTGTACTTTGATAACTTTACTAATTAATCCCCGAGATAGCTAGATTAAGCTATTATGATATCAGAAACATAAATATTACTAAAAACGGGACTTGAATACTCACCTAATTGAGCCAAATAAGCTTGCTACCTTCAAGCTCTTCTAACTAGGGTTTCCATGTAAAAATATTTGGGAAAGATGATGAAAAAGATGATATTTCTTTATTTAATCATTTATCATCATTTATTATTTTTACTTTCCAATTTAGTCATTTTCCTTATTTAATTTTCCATAGATGACTAAGCATACCTATCTACTAATCCTTTTAATGGTCTATTTGTCATATAAGGACCTCAAATTTTGAATTCCATAGCTATTTGTACTTATAGCTACTAGAACTCCACTTTTGCATTTCATGCAATTTGGTCCTTTTATCAATTAAACATGTAATCGGTAAAATTTTCCTAACGAAATTATCATACGATATTTCTATCATAATTCAGACCATAAAATAATATTAAAATAAATTTTCTTTTCGGACTCGAATTTGTGAGTCCTGAAATCACTGTTCTAATTTCACTGAAAACGGGTTGTTACACTTCTTTTATTTTACATTGATTAGAATAAGATTTTTCAACTTTACTAAACTTAATTTATCTATTTAACATTGATTAGAATAATATTTTTTCAACCTATAAATAGATTTAGTCTAAACTCCTCTTGTATCATTCGAATTTGACATTAGTGAATTTTCTTCTCCTTTACCCGTAATTTTTTTCGAAAGAATTTCCATGTAAAATCCGTGTGTTCTTATTTTTCTTTCTTTTTACTTTGCGATCGTTTTATATTGTTATTATCGACGTTAGTTTCTACATATACCATAATATTAAATTGTAGTTAAAAATAAAAGTTAAACGTTAAAGTGAATGACGCGATATTTGTTAAAAATAAAAGAGATTTATGAGTGAATTAAATTAAACAAAAATATATATTTACATGTAAAAGAAAAGTTTTGATAGTTTTGTTATAAAAGTTTTAAAAATTTCATAACCGAATTTATAAAGCTGTTATGTGCTTTTATTTATTAGTTATTATATTTTAATGTTTAATACTGTTCGTGAAATTTTTTAATTTTAGAGGCAGGTAATAGATAAAATAATTAACTTTATAAAATTTAATCTTAAAATATATAAAAATTAGCAGTACCAAGGAACGTGTAATACGATAAGCTAAAGCTGGTGGATTTTGTCTCGAAACTCACACACAAAATGGAAACACTGATGGGCTAATTATTTTTCCAGGCTAAAGACGGGCTAATTTCATTAAATGAAAATAATGGGCCAAGCTCTAATGTCAATTCTTTTGCCCATTGATTCACCCTATTGAGCTAGCAATACCAAGGAACCACATGTATTTGTCTTCTCCTGCATATATGATTAGGGATGCTGGTCTACATAATCATGACGGATGTATATAACAGCAAAATTAATGGTGTGGCACCTTGCATTCAACTTACCTAAATGTGAGATATTATATTTATTGTGAGAGCAATTCAAATTATTATCATCTCTATTTTCTTAAAGTTAAATAAATGAGCTTGACATAATTCATAAATATTATGTTGTGCACATGAATGAGGTTAAATGAAACTACATATAATGACTCACAATCATATGAGATTGAGTTTGGAGTTAAGATACGAATCCTAACTCAAATTTATCAAGACCTCTAGCTTTGAAGTATGATTTCTCGAAACAATATAGTTAATGTCTCAAGACAATGACCTTTATAATTTGAGATTTAATTCTTCTATTTTAGACTCTTAATTTTAATGTTGTCTATCTCGTGATAAAGTACTATATATGTTTTGAGATTTAATAATATGTGTCTCGAGATATGTTCATTATATATTGAGACTAGTGTCATATATGAAATGATAAAAATTATAAGAGTAATTAAATATATGAATGAAATAAAGAGTGAAATTAACATAAGTGTTTAAGTTTAATAACATTGATTTAGTATATCTACTATATGAAAGCTTGGATTTGATGTATTAAAAATAGTTTCAACAAAACTACAAATTAATAGGTCTGCTACCCTAGCACAAATGTGTCTGCCGCCGCTAGCATGAGTCATTTGGTTTTTTAAGTTTAATCTTAGTTTTTTTGTCTGTTTTTTTCTTGTTCAATTTAAGGGATTCTTCATCGCTTTATTTTTGCAAGTGGAGTCTGTCGTCTGAGTTCTGACCTTCAAACCTGCGTCCATGGAGACTGAATTAGCACAATTATCATTAAATGAGGAAGAGGAAGAAATACTGCAGATTTAGGTAGATCCAACCACAAAAAGAGGAGTAGAAGATTTTAGGCTTGTGGGGTGTTTTTTAACTGCCAGTATTATCCACTTCCCAGTTATGAAAAATACTATGGCTAATCTGTGGCATCCTGTTTGTGGGGTTCAAGTTAGAGATTTAGGAGAAAAAAGGTATCTCTTTCAATTTTTTCATGGTATAGATATGGAGAGGATTTTGAAAGGTTCTCCTTAGACTTTCAATAATCACTTGTTGATACTTTATAAATTGAAAAGGGAGGAAGATCCATTAAGAGTACCTTTAATTATTTCCCCTTTTTGGGTCCAAATTCATGACGTCCCAGTAAGGTATTTTTTTTGAAAATTTAGCAATGCAATTAGGAAACTTTGTTGGAACTTTCTTGGAGTATGATGGCTCAAATCTTGGGAAGGAAAGTCAAAATTACATGAGAGTAAGGGTATAGATTGACATTAGGAGGCCTCTAAAACGAAGGAAGAAGGTTATGTGGTGTAGGAGATGCTCGTTTGTTAAATATCAGTATGAACGTTTATCACTTTTTTGTTTCTACTGTGACCGACTGGGGCATAATGATTCATTCTGTGAGGAAAGAATGATGTTAAGGGTTGATTCTGGGGATTTGGATTGGGATTTATCTTTGCGAGCACAATCCCGAAGAACCGTATCTATGAATAGCATATGGCTTCGGGATGAAAGGAAAGGGAAACGAGAAGGAATTTAGGAGGATAATCGATCTTTGGGGTTTGATTTTTGGAATGGAGATACTAAGGGAAGATGTGGTAAATCTATTGATCCAATTCTGGGATTCAATATTGAAGGAGGAACATCATCTTTAGCTCACAGACAAGAGAGTTCTTGGGCTGATCAGATGCAAACGACCATGGAACATGATTTAGAAGATGGTATTTTAACAGAAGAGAAGGGGAAAAAGCAAACAAGAAGGAAAACGAGTGATCTAACGGGGAAAGAGGAGAGTGGGGCAATGTAATGACAATGAGTAAGCGTACGGTGGATTTTAATATTTTATCATCGGCGTTTGCCAAGAGGCAAGCCGACCAAACGCAATGAAAATCTTAAGTTGGAATGTTCGTGGTTTGGGGAGACCACGGACGATTAGAAGACTTCGACATTCACTGAAGATATATAATCCCCAAATAGTCCTCTTTATAGAGACAAAGCTTAGTAGATGACAGATGGAGTGAGTTCATAAAAGTTGTGGTTTTGTGAATGGTATTAAAGTTGACTCAGACGGTACACGAAGAGGTTTGTGTTTAGCATTGAGGCTAAATATAAATATAACACTCCGTAATTTTTCCAAGAGGCATATTGATGTGATTGTTACGGACAAGGAATACGGGACTAATTAGAGATTTACGAGATTCTATGGATCCCTTTATGCGTCCGATAGGGCTGATTCATGGGCTGTTCTGAAAAGGTTGGCATTTGACAGGAATATTCCTTGGTTAGTTTGTGAAGATTTCAATGAGATTATGTATGGTTTTGAGAAAAAAAGAGGATTGCCTAGAGATGAAAGACGAATGAAACTCTTCCGAAGAACACTGGAAAAATGTCATCTAAACGATGTGAGTTTTTGTGGGAATTGGTTCACTTGGGAGAGAGGTACCACAGACGAACATTCGAGAACGGTTAGACAGAGGGGTTGCCAACACAGAATGGATTGCTATGTTCCTGAAGGTGTAAATCCAACATTTAGTGCACACTTTTTCTGATCATTATCCCCTTCTCATTAATACAAGAATGGATCGCTTGAAGAATAAGGGTTTCAAATTTGAGGCCTGGTGGTCTTTGGAGGAATCTTTTATTAATGAAGTCAAACGTTTGTGGAAGGAGTCTTCAGGGGTTTTGTTGTAGAAGCTGGAAAATTTAAAAACAGGCTTGAAACAATTGGGGGGGAAAATTCATATGAATAGGATAAAGAAAAAACAAATCCTTATGGAAAAATTAGCAAAACAGTCTAAAGTAGAGAGAGATGATGAGAATTTAGCCTGATTGATACGAAAATTAATTTAAACTTGAATATTGATAAAGATGAATGTTATTGGGAACAGAGGGCTCGACTTAATTAGCTGAAATTTAGAGATATAAATACAGCGTTTTTTCATAGTCATGCATCACAACGGCGAAAGATGAACCTTATTCGTAGATTACAAAATGAAGATGGAAGCGAAATGGTAGAATTGCAAGAAATAGAGGGTAGTGCTAGATCTTATTTTCAAAGTTTATTTTCAGCAGGAGGTAGAGGTAGTTACGACTATTTGTTATCTGGGATTGAGCATTGTATATTCGATGAAGATGATCAAAAGCTTACTGCAAAATATACCAGGGAGGAGATTACAACAACAGTTTTTAAAATGGGACCCACAAAGGCACCAGGGGAGGACGACTTTTCACCTTTTTTTTATCATGAATATTGGCATATCGTTGGAGAAGATATCATTTCTTTTTGTCTTCAAATTCTTAATGGGAATATGGAGATTAGTGCTGTGAACTATACTAATATAGTACTTACTCCGAAAGTCAAATATAGTACTTATTCCGAAAGTCACCAGCCCCTCAAATATGACACGGTTTTGACCAATCAGTTTGTGTAATGTGCTCTATAAAATTCTGGCTACGATTTTAACTAATCGTTTACGAGGTGCCATTGGTAAATGTATTGATGAAGCACAACGTGCTTTTGTGCCAGGATGATTAATATCAGACAACGTGCTATTGGCATATGAAGTATTGCATAAGTTAAACACGAAGGGATCGGGGAAGACAGGGTATATGACAGTTAAACTGGACATGAGCATAACATAGGATAGAGTTGAATGAGCTTTTATGACAGAAGTCATACTACAAATGGGGTTTGATATGAAGTGGGTAGATGCCCTTATGAAATGTGTTTCAAAGGTCTCTTATTCAGTAGTTATAAATGGGCATATTAGGGAAAAAATTTTCCCAACCAGAGGACTTAGACAAGGTGATCCGTTAAACCCATTTTTATTCCTCCTATGTGGGGAGGGTCTGTCGAGCCTATTGAGGCTAGCAATGAATAGCAGGCTCTTTAAAGGTGTTAATGTTAGTAGAAGCGAGCCACAGGTATCACATCTTTTGTTTGCTGATGATTGTATTTTATTTGGGGAGGCCATAAGTAGGGTTGCAACGTTATTCAAAGACATTTTGTGGGAGTATAAATTTTGTTCAAGTCAGTGTGTTAATTGTTAATTTTGACAAATCAACAGTCTTTTTCAGTAAGAATACCTCGGAAGATGATAGGAGCTTGGTTCTTAATTTGCTAGGGGTCCGCAGTTCGAACGCACCAGAGCATTACCTGGGGTTGCTGAGTTTGGTGGGCAGGAGGAAAAAGGCATCCTTTCAAAACTTGAAGGACTGACTCCGAAAACGTACTGATAATTGGAGCAATCGGCTTTTATCTCAAGGGGGGAAGGAAGTATTTGTGAAGGCCATTTTACAGGCGATACCAATTTACACGATGACCTGTTTTTTATTGCCTAAGGCCCTATGTGATGAATTCAAAAGTAAGTATTGTCGCACGATTCTGGTGGCAGAAGGGCCACAGAAAAAGGGGTAATCATTGGTGCACTTGGAAAAACCTTTGTGATTTAAAAGAAAATGGTGGTTTAGGTTTTAGAAATTTTGGTATCCAAATTCTTTGTTAGCAAGAGTTTTAAAAGCTAAATACTATCCGAATTCAAATTTTTTAAGTGTAGAGTTGGGCAATTTACCTTCACTCACCTGGAAGAGTATTTGGACAGCAAGGGGACTACTCCTAAAAGGGCTGGGTTGGAGAGTGGGCAGAGGAGATAAGATCTCTATATGGGAAGATAGCTGGATTCTAGGGATTGACACAATCAATGAACATAGCAGACAGATCAAAGGAGATTTACAGTTAGTTTCGGAGCTTATTGACAGTGCAAATAGGAAGTGGAGAACAGATTTGATTAACCGTACCTTTTAAGAGGAAGCTGCTCAGAAGATTTTGCAGATCCCTCTCGCAGAGACCGATCATGAAGGCACGTAAGTTTGGCAAGGAGAGTTATCGGGTGAATTCACGGTACGCAGTGCTTATAATGCTAGCCTGGGTTCTAGGAATTATTTATTACAGACCGAAATGAAAGACTTTTACAGAAAGTTATGGAGCCTACAATTACCCCCTAAAATTACAATCACTATTTGGAGAATCTCCAGGGATTTTATCCCGAATTTTGCTAATCTCCAGTACAAAAGAGTAATTTCAAATGATGGATGCCGCCGAGGTTGTTCCTGGGTAGAAGATAGCCCCCATTTCTTCCGTGACTGTCCTGCAACTATAGCATGTATGGGGATTAATACATTTACAGTGGGTGGTTAATAATATGAATCAAAGTATGTGGGAGTGGCTAACCTGGGTTTTTAAGAGAGGAAACGACATCCAATGTAGAATTTTTTGTTATACTTTATGGCTAATATGGTTCTCCAGGAATCAGTTCGTGCATGAAAGGAAAAACACAACCAATAGAGAGTTAGCGCAAAGCATACAGAGGTCTCTGTCAGAACATGAAGTGGTCAGAAAAATGAAAAGACCTGTAAATATGAACAGACCTTTTAGAGTCTAAGAAGACATGCCGAGAACGAGGATCTATTTTGATGGAGCATTTGATAGTAGTAGCTTCACATCTGCGACGGGTCTGGTGGTTCGCGATATGACGGGGAATCTCATGGCCTTAAAGTCCATCATTCACAACAATATTTCCTCCTCATTTGCAGCAGAAGCACATGCATGTTTAGAGGGTATAAAATTAGGTATTTCACTAGGTTTACAATCGGCAACAATCATGGGAGACTCTAAAACAATTATTAAGAAATCCCAAACGACTTCACCGGATAAATCAGTGATTGGAGCCATTATCAATGACATCCAGAACAGAAAAAGGTGTTTTCAAGAGATTATTTTTCAGCATATTCACAGATCGGGGAACTCATAAGCACATAGAATAGCAAAAACTGCGCTTGTTGGAAGGGAGTCCACTTACCTGATGGGAGAAGATTTGAATCGGCACGAGTTTGCTTCTGGGAGGCACTGGCAAAGGAACCCAGACTGAAAGAGTTTTTGAGGGAAATAGATTATCAAAGGATGGTAGCAGGTATAGATTATTTTGGTTTTTGGAAACTGCTACTGATAAGAACGGATGGGATTTTGAAACGACAACTCAAGAATTTAGTGGTATCCAGCAGTTCTTACATTGACTGGGGTAGATATTTTTTAGGTTTCCTCTTTTTGGTTTGTTTTTTATTAATTTATGGTTTATCCATTTAGTCATGTTTAATTTGCTGGTTAGAAGACATTATTATCATGCCAGATAATGAGGCCGGCTTTTTGGTCTTCTTTAGTTTAGTGTTGTAATGGGCTTGGGTCTAAGGATCTCTTGGGTCTCAAGTTCTTTTCCTTTTCATTCTAATAAAATCCCCGGTCACTTAATATCAAAAAAAAAAAATAACATTGATTTAAAATTCGATCTCAAAACCATATTTTATTATTACTATAAAAGATTTGCAATATATTGAGAAGATTTAATTAACAGCCATCTATCAAAGCCTTTTAGTAATCATTGAAGTGTAGGCGCACAAGAAGCTTACAAATGAAAAAATATATTAATATTTTAAAAAATTGTACTTAGAAGAGTTTATGAAATTAATATGAAAAAGTAAAAAAAAAAATAAGCATGCTAAACTTTCTGCTGCTGGCATCGTCACTGTATTCATTTGAAATGATAACCCTGATAAATATTTTCCGACATAAATTATAAATTTTTAGGTATAAAATTTAATTTAATCATCGTATTAATAGGTTTAATTAGATGTTATTTAAATCAGATTAAAGTTCAGTATTTAAAGTATTGTATTTAATGGTGAAGTTAGGATTGGTAAGGGCATAACTTTAAAATAAAAAAATTTCATTTAAGTCTCTTTATAATCTATAAACTTTTAAATTAGTAATGATAAAATTATACTTTAACCCTCAAAATAATAAAAATTTGATTTAATCTCTTAAAATTATAAATATATACAATTTAATTTTCACCCAAAAATAATTTTCCACCCTGTCTGCATCCCTAATCATATATGCATGAGAACACAAATACATGTTCCTTGGTAATGCTAGTTCAATAGGGTATTGTTGCATTAGATTTTGTGAATCAATGGGCAAACAATTGACATTATATAGCCAGGCCCATTATTTTCTTTTAAATGAAATTAGCTTGCGCCATCTTTAGCCTTGAAAAATCATTAGCCCATCAGTGTTTCCGGTTGTTGTGTGTGTTTTGGAGACAAAATCCAGCAGCTCTAGCTTCATGTATTACATCTGTTCTTACCAAATGACTTTCAGTTTGTCATAATGTATCTTTAATCATAACAGTCATATGAATCTTTGTTTTGCCTGTTCATGGCAATTTATCTGGATTTAGAAGTTCAGATGGTAATGGAATTCCAGGGATATGTTTCCACATCAAGGAATGTCAAAAACTCAAAATTGATGGGAAAAGAAAAGAGCTGCAAAACCCAGATAATTTGCATGCAATTCCAACTTGTGCATCAATGGACATGCCGTGAGATCATTTGTTATACACAAAAGGCCATGGTGATGAGGCATGAAAACTTTAAAGTTGCTGTATGTTTGAGATTGTAAATTTGTTGGTAATCCCATGAAGTCTTCATGGATTCTGATTCTAGTACACCTCATAGTAACGATGAGTCTATTGGTTCTACCAAGTTTAATTCTATTACAGTGACTGTAACAAAGAAAATCGCAATACTCATTGATGAGAGCAATTATTTGTTGGAAAAATTCGGTTAAGAAAAAGGTTTGCAGTTATAGTTGAAATTTGAAAAGTTAAAAAATTGAATTGATTTGTGATATTTATAGCAAAACAACTTTTACTGAAAAGTACATGTGCTTTGTGCGAATTCATCATTGCTTTCAACCAAATGACATTTTCTACTATCCTTTGTGACAGCCTTAAAACGACCCTAGTCGGAATGTGGTTTCGGGACCACAAAACCGAGGCATAAAAATAATTTAAAATTTATTTTGATGCCTATAATGTGTGTTAACTCATGTGTGACATTTTTGATGTTTTGATTTAGAGTTATAAATGTGAATTTCACTAGAAAGGACCTAGTAGTAAACTTTGAAAGTATGATAGGGAAATGTGTGATGACTAGTTGATCATGCATGCAAAAAATGAGGGGTTTGCATGTCAAATTTCCCCATTTAAGAACAAGTGGCCGGCCATGACAAAGGGGGATGGGCAAAACATGTCATGAAACATGTTTTGTAAGTGGTTTATGTTGGAATAAATAAAATAAGTTGTATGGTAATAAAAAATGAAAAAAAAATGTGTGTGAAGGCTTCTCCCCCTCCCCTTTGCCGTGAGTTGAAGAAAAGCAAAGAAAAAGAAAATTGTTCATCCTTTTTCACTCCTTTTGGCCGAAAATACCAAGGAAGAAGGAAGGAGTTTTGCTTCATGCTTGGTTTGGAAGAGGATTAGGAGGAGGTTTGGCCATACTTGTATCTAGATTAAGGTATGTTTGAGGTTGTGCCATGAGATTCATGCATGTTTTTAGTTGATAGCTTGATGCTCTTATTAGCCCATGGTTCAAATCTTTGTTATATCATGGGGATGGTATTTGGCCAAGGTGGATTTTGTGTTAATGCCATTGCATGTTAAATATGAAGCTTGCTAATGATACATGTGATGGTGGATTGATGGCTCTTGGACTTTCTTTTTATTATTTTTGAGTAAGACATTAAGTTCTTTGTTTAATCATGACCAAAAATTATGGTGTTGTGATGTATTCGGCCATGGTACATCCATAAGTATGGTTTATGCTCATTGCATGGAAAGTAAGATTTGTGTTTTGGATTTATGTTCATGTTTAGTTACAATCAACTTGAGATTCGGCTCTAGCATATATATATGTATATATGTTTGCACATGATGTATTGGTATGACATATATACTATCTCAAGGTATATATTTACTTATGATGATGTTTGGTTATGAAGGAAATGATAGATGTGCATTGAGTTACAATATGGAATCGTTAGTTAGTAAAATGTATGCTGTTTTGTGTGGTATTAAGTGTATAATTGGCCTCAACATGGACATGCATATTCGGCCACATGAGGGGAATTGGTGTGCATGCATTCGGTTAGAGGCAAGCATATTGATGCCTATTCTTGGCTTAGAAAATTGACTAAGGAGAGTACTAACTAATGTGTTGAGTTGATTCATGATTTCCGTACATATGTGACTTTAATGTCTAATGAAAATATGTGGGCTAAGTACCTTGAATTCCTCTTCGATGCTCAAATGATTAAATCAATTTATTTGTTAAATTAAGCTCAAGAGCAAAGGGAGCTAAATCCGATAAAGGGAAGGAAAAAGTAGTCGAATAGCCGTCGAAATCGTTCGACCACGTCCGAGGTAAGTCTTCGAGTAACGACCCTACTTGAATTATATTGAAATGATTTGTCATATTATGGCGGACAGCCGAATGTGCGTAGGGACTAAGTTATAAAGTCAATTGAAATCATGCTCTTTGTGTGTGGCTATTGAGCCGAAATTGGAAAGGTTTGATAAATGTTTTGTGTTTGATACTTAATAACGAGAATGAAATATGGATGTGTCGTGATTATTGATATATGTGTACATGAGCATTTGAATGATACCCGGGCTAAGTCCCGAAGGCATTTATGCTAGTGATTATATCCGGGCTAAGACCCGAAGGCATTCGTGCGAGTTGTTATATCCGGGCTAAGACTCGAAAGCATTTGTGCAAGTTACCAAATCCGGGTTAAGACCCGAAGGCAATTGTGCTTGTGGTTATATCCGGCTAAATTCCGAAGAAGCTCGGTTGAAGGTGAGCGTTTTGGTGCTGTAATAAATTCAATTAATACGCTCGAAAAACCCATACGATAAGGTATGTTTACATGTGCATCGGAAAAGTTGATTCGTTTGAAATAGTGTTCGTTCGATCGACTAACGAACTTTCGGCTCTTAGATAGGTTGATACCTTGTGTGTGTATATGTTGATGAAGTGTGAAGTAAGTATGATTATGAGAATGTGTATTACTAAAGTGATTCATTTAGCTATGTGAATGTAATACTTTAGTCAAAGCTGATTTCATTACTTGAGACTTACTAAGCATTAAAATGCTTACCCCGTTGCTTTGGCTCTCTGTTTTATAGATTTTGCTCGTTAGCTATCGGATTCGGGATCATCGAAGTCGAAGTCATCCACACTATCAAAGCCCTTTGGTACTCTTTTAGTTGAACTCTGGATATGGCATGTATAGGACTACCCTTTGCTGTTTTTTTTCAAGTACATTTTGTGATGTATGTGTGTACAGCCATGCGAAAATGGCTCGTAAAAGTGGAGTATGGTATTAGACCATTTGTGTTTATGTATATATATAAGGTTTCATGATGTGACTATGGACTGGAATGGAAGTGTTGGCAATGATCAGCCCTTGGAATGGCTAAATATGATCATATGTGGACCTATGTATGACAAAACTCTAGTTGGTCCATGGAAACCACGAAATAGGTAAGGTTTACCTTGAAAACAGATGCTGACAGCAGCAGTGGTGTGGATTTGAAAAATCACTAAAAATTTTAGGAATGGAATTAAATAGTGAATAAATTATTTAAATGAACCTTGATGAATCTACTTTCATATGGAAGAAACGAAACAGTCATATGAGTTATATGTTAAGAGATATTAAAGTTCTCGTGAAACAGGGCTAGAACGGTTTCTGGATCCCCTGTTCCGACTTTGGAAATTCATTATAAATTAACCAGAGATAATTAGGAGTCATACCATATATGTATAGATTCCTCTCTGAGTCTAGTTTCTATAGAAACAAACGGCATCAGTATTGAAGCCCTGTACAGGGAGATATCCAATTCGTAATGCGTGAAGGTCAGTATAGTCGAACCCTGGATTAGGGGAGACTTTAACTAATAAACTGTACTAATTGGCCCAACCAAAAATTCTAGAAAAAAATATGTTAATGGACTTATGAGTCTAGTTTCAGAGAAAAATTACGAAACTGATTTTTGAGCTTTAAAACTCAAGATATGATTTTTAAGGCGACAGTGACGCAGTAACCAGCTAGTCTGGAAAATTTTTTTTATGGACTGTGAAAACAATTAAGTTAAGTCTGTGTGCACCTTGTGTTCGACTCCGGTAACGGACTCGGGTACGGGGTGTTACATCCTTGTTCTACGAATTACTTCAAGCGTGGGTTTGAGCAACATGAACTAAACATAGAATAAGTAATGATATTATTACTTTTAGTAGGAAAATGGAAATCGGTAAAGACCGTAATTCTCAAAAAATAGAATTTATTCTAAGTAAATAAATTACAACCATTTTTTGGCAGAATAATGTTATCTCTATAATCAAGAAGTGTATCTATTGGGTCAACCGATGTCATCTATTTATCGGAAGAGATAGAAGAATACTAGTTGATTAAGGTTTAAACAAAAAATATTATTTACACAGAAAACACACTCCAACTCCAATTGAAGCAGTGGTAGATGGCATACCCTAGAAACAACTACTAGGGTTGCCACCCTTATCATGTAATGTGAGGGGATTTAAGCTTATCATGTATTGAGTCCAATTATATGTGCTTCTTAGACTTTTGACCAAACATTTTATAATTTAATCCAACACAATATTCATTTTATATTTCTCAAAATAAATGTTAATTAATTAATTAATTAAATTAACTAAATTAATTTTCTAATTAAATTATTTTCTTAACCCAATTCTAATTTCGTTAAAGTCATAACAATTTTACCATAAAAAAAGACTATTTACTTTTCATTTATCATGTAATTCCACTAATGTAAATGATGCTACATACTGTAGAAGCTGTATACCCAACGCATCAACTTTCGATTCTTTATCTATTTGAATTTAGGCTTTTACTTACATCAAAATATACAAGTCACACATACATCGTCCATCATCCACTCAAGATTAAGGTATGCCACACTATGAACGTCACAAGTGAATAAATCCCTAAATGAATTTAGGATCTATTCAACTTCGGTCCTTGGGCAAGCTTTTAAACACCGTTTCAATTTGTGTTCTAGTCCAAATTGACCTCATTATTTGCAACCTCGACAAAGTAACTCATAAACGTAATCATGTGGTATTTGACCTAAGTATCGAGTTTTTGTTGGACATTAATCAAAGTAGTTATAATTGACTGTGAGCCAATACAGTTTAGCCTTCAAACATGTCCTCTAGTTTGACCAATATTGCTTTGGCAAAATCACAGCTCTCTAGTTGCTTATAAAGAGTACTAGTCACGCTTGCCAGCATATAGTAATGAGTTATCTTATTTAATTCTTTCTAGTGATTTCTAACCTCAGCTTGGTTAGCCGGAGGACATTTATTATCAAAAACTAGGGGTGTAAATGAACAGAATGTTCAATGAACTATTCGTGAACCATTAGTATAATGTTCGTTTAATAAACAAATGAACACGAACAGAGGTCTGTTCGGTTCGTTTATGTTCACGAACAAACTCGTTTATTGACTCATTTATTTATTAATGATATTTTTCTTATAAAAATTCCATTAGTATATATTAATAAAATTATCTTGGTTTGTCATTTTTTCATTTATAATATAATTATTAATATTTATATTTGACTATTTTATATCTAAACAACATATGTATGTATGTATGTATGTATTATTTGTCATTTGTTTGTTTATTATTTATTAACATTGTTCATGAACATGTTCGATTATATGTTCTTGAACATGTTCGTTTAATGTTCATGAACATATTCAATTAAGTTAAATGAACATGTTCGTGAACATTAAATAAATGAACATGAACACACATAATTTTAAATAAACAAACATGAACAAAAAATTGAAATTATTAACGAACACAAACTGAACACGAAAAAACTTAAAAATAAACAAACGAATATGAACAGAGGTTTGTTCATTCAAGTTCGGTTCAATTACAGCCCTATCAAGAACCGTATTGAGTTTCTCACAGCTTAAGACAATCATGAGATTCCTTTTCCATTCATTATAGTTACGTTCATTCCATTTTTTAATAAGGATATTCAATAAAAGTGTTGGTGTCATTTTCGAGCTGAAATTTAAAAACACATCAATTCGTTAATATCTTTGTATTAAACAAATATTTGAAAAAAAAATTGCAACATATAATATGCATTAAGATCAATGCACGCATCTTACATTAAACCTTGAAAAAGAGAAAAACAAAAACATAAAAGAGAGACTTGTGGGTTTGAAGATAGCCTTAGCAAACCCTAAAGCAGAAGAAGCATAGTTGAATGCATGATGGCATTCGCCATTGCTATATTTTCAAGGCTAATAAAAAATTTACGGGTAATCTACAAAAATAGTCACTTTTGTTTGGCTCAGATTATATTTTAATCATTTATGTTTAAAATGTTACGTTTTAGTCACTTATGTTATTATTTTGTTACGAAGTGATCACTCTACCATTAAGTTCCGTTATCTCTCTAATAGTAATCCTAGATGGCAGTCCAACTAGATTTTAGGTGCTAACTTGGATTTTTAAATGGGATGAAAATAGATTTTTCATTAAAATTTTTAATTAATTAAAATTTTCAAACCTAAACCTTAACTAAAAGAACTGTTCATCTCCTCTTTTTAATTTTTCTTCTGTCTGTTACTTTTTTCAATGGTTTTTTTTTTCATTTGACTGGAAAAACTATTATTACGATCAAAATAGTTTAAATCAGCAATAAGAAAGAATAATCTAGAATACCCACAAAGAGATTGTGAACATACAAGTTGATTCAGATCAGAAAAAATTTGATTGAGAAACCAATTATTTAAGAACTGTGAAAGAACTAGAAAATATAATAATTAGGAACATGAACTGTGAAAGTAACAACCCTTTTCTGAAAATTTTAAAATTAGCTTGAATGAAACATGTTCATGAAAACATGTTTCTGGTTGCATTTTATGGGATGTCTACTGACGTAAAATAAAATACATGTTTACAAACAATTTCAAAAAGTAGAAGAAAATATCAAGAATTTTAATTTAGGGTTTTCATTAAACAGTAAAAAATCCAATCTTTTGTTTTTCAGTATTGAATAAAAGAGATAGAGGAATGCAAATAAGACATACTTGAACCCTCCATTGAATCCATCTATATGAAGCAGTCAATTTGATTTCAACTATTTTGATCTTAATAATAATTTTTCCAGTCAAATGAGAAAAAAAAAACCATTGAAAAAAAAGAAGAGATGGAAGAAAAATTAAAAAGAGGAGATGAACAGTTTTTTTAGTTAAGATTTAGATTTAAAAATTTTAATTAATTAAATTTTTTAATTAAAAATCTATTTTCATCCTATTTAGAAATTCAAGTTGCACTTAAAATCTAGTTAGACTGCCACGTAGGATTACCGTTAGAGAGATAACGGAACTTAGCGGTAGAGTGATCACTTCGTAACAAAATAATAACATAAGTGACTAAAATGTAATCTTGAGGCAAATAAAACTGACTATTTTTATAGATTACCCAAAATTTACTAGTCTGGATTTTAGGAAGTGCTGTGATGGCTCTAACACCTATTCTCAGCACCCTTTTAATAGATAAATTACAGCTCAAGGTTGTCTGCTTTGGCAGGTCTCCATTACTTTATGGTACAGAAACTTGTTTACTGGGAATTTTAAGTACCCTGCCCCTTCCTTCTTGAGTCTCATAATGGCATTCTATCTCATTTTCGTAACTAGATTTAGACTCTTGCAATTACATTCATCCATGTTTTTTTTTTGGCCACTAGTTGACCCATGTTTGAATCGAAGATTTTTTTTAAATGTTGTAAAACTGATTGTATGATGTGATTTAAAAAAAAGGAAAAGATATATTTTATCTGATATATTTTTTAGAAAAATATTTTTGAAATTTCTAGAATTAGAATTAAATCTAAAAATTATATAAATGTTGAGCATTAAATTTGTTGAATTTTTAGAATTTAAACTAAAAGGAGATTTTGTAAACATTAAAAGCTAAAATTGTTGAATGTATTATATTTAAGATCAAATTGATAGAATGTGTAAACTTTGAAAGGCTAAATTTATTATTAGACCAATAAAAAAAGCTCATGTTAGCTTTTTATCACTTATCTAACGACAACTAACAGGAGAGTGACTAAAATGTTTAATTTCGAAAAGTTTAGTGACTAAATTGATAAAATTAATAGTTGAGTGACCAAAATAGAACCAAAGGCATAGTTGAGTGATTATTTTTGTAGTTTACCCTTCTTTTATTTTGGATTAGATTTTAGAATAATAATAGATATATTATTTGTGTTTGAGCTTATTATAATAAATTTTGGATTTAAAATAAATATTTTGGAACATGAGTGTTGAGTTTATAAAATTAATAAGAAAAACAAAAGTTAATCTATTGTCAATATAATATAACAATAAAAGATATTTTCATCAATTAATATATATTATATAATAAATTTTACACATGCAATGAGCAATTTAAATATATAATTTATATTTTTATAAGGTAAATCTGAATTGCATTGTCATCAAATAAAAATAAAATGAATTATTATCTTTAAAATTAAAATATTTATAATATGAAAATTTAAAATTATTTTAATCCATCAAAATCTGCTTGATCCGAGCCTAAATCTAAAAAAAAATAATCTCAAAAAAATCTGAATCCAAAGAAAGCCCGATCTGAGCCCGCCGAAGCCATCCCATTTGCCCCTACTTGAAATCTATTTAAGATTGGGGGACCCCATGGCTTAATTTTTGTGGTCCAACCAACAGAAACGTTATCATGCTGGCTAACCATGAGCATTGGTAACCATAGCCAATGGTTACTACAGTGGCACGTACTCCGGAAACACGCTTGCAAATTTACAAAGTCCTATAAACTGTATAAATAAGCAATCATTCAACTACTTTTTTAGATTCCTTGGTACTCGATTCTCAGAGACAGACGATCACATGTGAAATAGAACAGCTGCTGTTTGGCTAGGAGTTCTCACAAAATTTACCAATTATATAGCATAAGATCCTTATCAAAGGTTAAAATGTATAAGGGACCACTATCCTACATTGATAAGTGGCTAGTTGCGTGATCCATCCATGTTATAAATTCTCAATTTATGGACTTGAATGTGTGACAATCATGTCCCCCACTGTACCATAATCTCGAGAGCCCACCACATGTCAGGCATTGAGAGAACGGTGAGTGGCAGGGGGACCATACTCAAACATTGGTCCTTTTATTTTTGGCTAAAAAGACTAGGCCTTTTTAATGATGCATTGATTAATCCAATCAAATTATCAATGTCAATTTTCAATCCAAAGTGATTCTTGGCCTTGTATCAAACCATATGATAAGAGCAATAAAAGATTGTCCAGTTACGAAAATTCATACTATCATATCTATTTCCACAAAAGAGGTGCTTGGCTCAAGAGTGAGCTACAAACATGAGCGCCACTTGAAAATAAATGAGAAAAAAAGAAGCATAGCATAAACCATCATACAACCGTTACAATCTGTGACAACAGTAACCACAGCTTTTATGAAAACGACAGAGAAAGGGAAAATGGTCCTAAAGTTCTAAGAACCAAAGCTTTGTTCCACTTTTCTCTCAACTTTTTCACTTGTATTCCAAAATCATGTTGTTTTCAGGAGCCAAGCCAATGCTGGCCCTTAGTATGTTCTCCAGCATTGCACGCTGCTTGGACAGTGCGTTCACCACCGGTGTGCCTGGTGGAACCTGTTTTTTGCCAAAACAATGTCAGTTCTCAGTAAATTTCTTCACAATCACTTGACTTCTGATTCAAGTGATTCTCATGATTCTATTCACATTCTTGAACTGAAATTTGACATAAAAGTTCACAAACTTTAATTCAATATTGTGTCCCCCCTCACCAGTTGCTTCACGTGAAATAGACAGAAGCAGCTTTACATAAAATCATTGATGGTCACATGAAATATATCACAAAGAGGCACCATAAAGTGAATTTGCGATTCCTTGTTTCCCACTTAAACCATAAACAGTTGAGTTAACATTTAATTCAAGACAATAATATCAATGTTTTATTGGTGAAGGTGTCACCCCTCCCCACCCCCGTTTTATTATTAATTATTATTATATTTTTAGTAGGCCAGAGTTACAGGAAAAGACAAAGGGATGCTTTGGACTCACAAGAGGGGCTTTGGTGAGGTAACTGAGGATTGTAGCCACAGGATGGAAAGTGTGGAACTTGCCCTGCAAAACCAAAATTCAACATCAATGTTTTTGCATAAATATGTGTTAAGGGTCAACCCAGAAGAGTCCACAAAGTTCTAAGGGTCATACCTCTCCATCAGCCTTGAACTGGATCCTGGTGCTAAGTTCAGCAAGGAGAACCAAATCTAGGATAATGGGAGCAGCCAACAGGGAATCCTCACACGTGTTGTGCAACACAATGGTGTTCTTGCCTCCCATGAATATCTCTGATGTGTACTCATCCATGGCTCTCTTGCTGTCTCCCACATACGGCACATACTATAATACAAGGAAGACAAAGTACACATTTTAAGACCAATCAAGCAAAAAAGCTTTAAGGTCACCACTCACAAGTGCCGAAACAGACACAGATGGGTAAAAAAATATTTACCTTGATGACCACAACATGATCAGGATGTTCACCAGGCTCATAGAGGATTCCATTGCTTGAAACCATGTCATCAACAACATTGCTCTTTGAGATCTCCTTGGAACGGAAGGTTTGGGGTGCTGACAGATTCATGCCATCATTATTTCCCAGATGGTTGTAACTCACTATCGATGTTGGCTGTCAATTTATCATCACCATTAGTACAACCACCTATCAATGTCATATTATTTACATTTTATTGACACATAAGCTACCAAACACTTAAACTTTTTACTTCAATTATATTGGTACTAATTGCTTATTATAACAATTACGGTGATAGTGCCATAAAGTCAAAAGATTTATACCTTGATACCAGCCCCAACAAGGAAATCCACGAGGACAGATTTCATCTTGGTCTGGCCACTCTTGAAGTCATCTCCTCCAATCAGACAGTTCCTTTGAATAGCCAAATCAATCAACCCTGAATACAATAAGAGTCACTTGTAGAGGTTATTACATTTACTCGTCATTACAATTTATAAAATTAGGAAGACAGCTGAGCTAAATTAAGAACCTGGAACAAAGGTGTTTTGTGGGCTGCCATTGATGAAAGGAACATTTTCAAGAACACAAGCAATAGCATACAAAGTGGAAGGAGAAATCTCTGATTCATTCTTCTCCAAAGAAGCCATAAGGCTTTCCACGGTGTCATTTAGCCCCACAATGACATTGCTGTACCTCTCAGTGTTTGCAGTCCAGAGTACAACAACCTTGTCCACCTTGTTTTTCTCTTTGAACTCCCTGATTTACCCAATCAAATGTTAAAAAATTCAGCTACTTTTCCTGTTCTACAAGCTTAACAAATACAGTTTGGAGGGTTGGAGTTGATTATATACCTGATGTCTTTGATGACCTGCTGAACTTGTTCTTTCTTGGTCCCCTTCATGACATTATTGGCACGTTCACCTTGGTTAGCAGCAATGAAATCAGGATCGTAGATTCCAGGGAGTGGGACCATGGATTCCATGTAGGGTCTCAGTTGCTTTTGCAGATCAATGTCGAAAACCTTGGCCCTAGCCATTGCATCAGCTAGGTTCATGTCACTAATGTCCCATCCTCCAAACACAATATCATTTGGGTTCACCTTTATTCATTCATTTATCAAGCATTAAGCATTAAGTAGCAAACTAGTAAATTAAAAACTAAATCTGGGTTTATAATTCGTATACCATAGGAAGAAGACTCTTAAATGGAGCATAAATCTCTTCTCCATTGTAAGACCCAACTCGGATCGTTGATGCTTGAGTCAATGAACCAAAGTAATTAGCCTGTTGTACCTTGTCCTTAGTAGCCCAAGAGATACCCCTGAGAAAACCCATCATTACCCATATCTCAAAAATCCAAAAAAAAAAAAAAAAGGAGAAAAGAAAACAAATCAAAATTAATCAGATCTTTTATCTAGAAAGTACAAAACTCACTCTTTGTTAGCTATAACACCTCCGGTGAGGGTTGAACCATTGTTTCCTCCCCATCCCACAAGCATCACCCTAAAACATATAAATAAATAAAATCAAAATAATCAAAATCGAAATGGCAAAAAAACAAATGATGGGCAGATTTGGATTCTAACCCCAATTTAGGGACATGGATATCAGTCTTGAATTCATATTTGACAGTTTTGGGTTTAACAACCCATTGATAGGTTCCATTTTTGTTCTCATGAACAAGCTCTGTAGTTTCATAGTTGTAAACAGACTGAATTTCATTCTCCGTGTACTTCACATTGGGGCTCTCTACCTTAAAACTCTCAATAAACATTTTTGCTGAATTTTTTTTAAAAAAAACCCACAAAAGGCAAATCAAAAACACAAACTTAGAATGGAAATGAAACTGTTTTTATTTCTCTTTTGCCCCAGAATTTTGTGCTTCAAAGCTTGGGACTAGGAGGCTTATTTATAGAGGAAACATAAAATGAGAGGATACACGTGGCATCATCACAATGGTTGATGCCTTACGTTAAAATTTCGTCATTGAATCCCCTTCGGTTTTTCGATTCAAGAGAAGGTAGGCCATGCCTATGTTGTTTTGTGGTTTTTTTGCCCGTTCGTACGTGTGAAGAGGGGTGTCATTTTTGACACGTGTAATACACTTTACACGTGGCTTAACCTTGTGAAGGAAAATTTATTTTATTTTATTTTTATTGTGTTGCCATTGAGAAGGTACTCGAAGGGGTATATTGATTGAATGACTGGATCGTTTAGTAGGACCCATATCCACGCGCTGTATTTCCACGTGGATAAAACACCGGAATTTTAATGGTATAAGCCGAAGACTTGGCCGACGGTGAAGAATAGGTGTTTCTTACGCGCTTTAGTTGAGGTGTATTGTGCATCTCAACTATCAACTGAGTCCGTCCTTGCTTGTTTTCATGTGAGGCCAGAGTGGGAAGTAATAATAATAAAAAATACGGCTTTTCTTACATCAATAATATAAAAAAAATTAATAATTTAAATATATATCCATAAAATTATTTATCAAAATAGTACTTTTACTACAGTATTTTGTCAGTGTTGGGGTAAATTAGTGACACAAGATTAAAATATATTGACTTAAAATATGCAAGGATTTGATATGTAAATTTCTCATTTTGATTGGTTGTTAAAAAGAATTGTTAGGTCCGTTAATAGTGTGAGAGCATCAAACTTTAAATAAGTTAAACTGCTTCATAAACTTTCTCTATTTATTATTTTCTTTTATTTTCTTTTAATACAAAAAATAGAAGTTTCTTACCAATTACTCAAAAAATTTCTATCAAATTTTCTTTTTGTAAAAAATTGATTCCTATTGGAAATAAATTTTATTTATTTTTCAAAAATAATTTTGTTCAAATTCTTTTATTCTTGTCGGAATAATTTTTCAAAAATTATTTTAAAAAATTATTTGAACAAAAAATTATTTTTTAAAATAAATAAAATTTATTTCTAGTTGAAATCGATTTTTTACAAAAATACTCTTTAGTAAAAAAACTTTATAGACTAATTGATAAAAGTCTCTCTATTTTTTGTGTTAAAGAGAAATAAAAGAAATAATAAACAAAAAGAGTTTAGGAAACAATTTACTTTATTTAAAGTTTGGTGCCGACGCACTGTCAACTTATATATCAGGTTTTGAATATTTTAAGTCATCATGTTTCAGTATGATGTCGCCAATTTATTAGGTAACACCGGTAAAATATTGAAATAAACATATCATTTTGATAAATAATCTTAAGAGCATATTATTTAAGTTATTTTATTATTATTAGGATAAAAAAACCAAAATTTACAGTTTAACTATTAATCTGGCATGGTTAAAAAGATGAGATCCCGTACTTGTCAGCTAGAATCAGGGTCGTAAATAAATAAATGGATTTGACTGAGATTTTGACACTTAAAAATAAACCAGACTGAGATCAAGATTAGAGTTTTCTCAAATTGCTAATTTATAAAAATATTAAAATATTTTGTATTTTAGTTAACAATTTTTAATGCCACTAAGTGTATCTCGTGCTTTGGTAGAATATAATATATTGTTTTTCATGAAACTTTTATAATGTACTTTTTTCATATTAAAATATATTTTATTGTTCACAATAATTATGTTAGATATTTAAGCTAACTTTTCAAAATATTATTATTTTTAATCATTGTTAAAATAATAATCTCTTAAAACTTATTATTTAATTATGCTTAATTGTTTATAAATTAACATGTTTTTAAAAAGTTTAAATTTTATCTTTTCGATTGAGTCAAAAAGTTTATTAAATTAATTTCTTAACAAATTTTTGATAAATTTAAATGTGTTAGTTATAATTTTGATAAACATTATTAGAAATAAAAATCCTCTAAAGCACTTAAAATAAATATAATATGTAATGATTTTTTTAAAATATCTTTTTCTATTATCAAATTCAATTCATTAAAAAGCGTTTCGAAAAATTAAAATTTTTAGTTATACATTTGATAAATTTCAAATGTAATACAAACTATAATGGCAATTTTGAAGTATAATAAATAATAAAGAGCATTTATTTTTCAGTATATATATTAGTCTCTAATCTCATATGTATTGTATGTAATTTTATATATTAATTTATTTAAAATCTAAATAGTATAATAATAAATTGAAACAATAATTAAAATATTTTTAACATATTCAATTGATAGTGTTGTTTTACTTCATGTAATTTTTAAATTATAAAATTAATATAGTAAATTAAATTCTTAATTTTTAATTTTTATTTTTTTCTTAGCCGTTAATATATTCCCAAAACATTTTACAGATAATATATAATTAATATATTATATTATATTAAAATGTATTATTTATAAAATTTTATATATAAAATATTATTTTATAAATAATTAAAATTTACTATTTAAAAAGTAATATAATTTTTCACTTTTCACTGTTTGGTTAATGGAAGCAAAATAATTTAAATTTAAAAAATTCAATATAAATTTGACTTATTATTATTATTATTATTATTATATAAATTCCTTTAAAAGGTCATTTAAGAGAATTAAAATCTCATTTATAATTATAATAAATTTGATCAAGTAATTTTTAACTAATTATTTTAGTAAAACTAGAAATCTTATAAGTTTGTATATTTAGAATGGTAAAAAGAAAAACACAGTTATATTAGTCAGTTCAATTTGTTTCAGTAGAAAATAACAAGACAAAGTGATTACATTCTTAAAGTACTATCGACATAGAGAAATAGTATTGCACTCAGTTATCAGTATATTCTTTATTGAATCTAGATGCTCCCAAAACAGTTATGTGTTTCCCAATTCACTTGAAGCTATTTTTGCAATATGATCAACAACCTGATGTACTCTTATATTTGACACTTTTTGCTTGTTAATTCCTTTGTCTTATGAATTTTTCACTACTTAATTGGCTGTATTTGATTTATTTCTTGTGTAGTGAACCCAATATTGGAAATGGCAACAAAAGACGTGTCTGCAGTTTTTTTTCTTTTTATTACATCACGGTTGGAGTCGTGGGCACGGCGCTTATTCATCACACTACTGAGTCATGGGCACGACGCTGGGCATGACGCGGATCTGACGTGGCAAATCAGAAGTCAACACGGGGAATATTCTGGAAACAACTTATCTTGATCTATTGACGTGATTTGGGGGATTTTGGATTTCATTTTCATAATTTTATAGATATTATCTTATCTTTTTTTGATTAGTTTTCCTTGTTGATTTGGGAATTTGAAGCCTATAAATACCCACCTTTGGGTAAGGCTAAGTATCTCTTGTCTTTTGTTCTTATTGCTACTTTGTTTTCATTTTTAATAAAATTTTCTTCTTTGTTTTATTTCTACTTTACTTTATTTTATTTTATGTTTTTACATTATCAAAACATGTTAAGCATGATAATCAATATCATGCTTGGCTAATTTTTCTCAAGCCAAGAGCTAGTACGAATCAATTCCTCACGTGAGAATTGAATATTGCTTAAATCCCTTCGGGATACATTTTCGTCTTTCTGCTTAGATAGTTTGGCAATCGGCCTTACTAAAATTTTTAAACGCTTTTCAAATCAAAAAGGATCCATTGGTCTGAAATCGTTTAATTTTACAGTTGGGAGGAAGGATCGGCCTGTGGCATTTCGACTTCCTAGGAACACTCTTAGGGCGGTCCGCTAAGGAAAGACGAGATCGAAAATGATTCTTGATAAAACAACTTCCTAGTTGGGCTTTTCCTGTTTTAAAACTAAGTATTTTAACGGTGATAGACGTGGTTGATTTACTTAAGAATCGATTTTTGAAGATAGACTTGGGAAGATCGGTTACATGAGAGAAAAGCAAGTTACGATGGGTTGGGCCTCGTAGACTGTAACCGACATGAATCCCGGAGCAAAAATCTATTTTTGACGATCGTGGGAATTGACGAAACTAGCTCGAGACGATTCTTATACTCGTGTTTATTCAACTTAATCTTTCATCTTCTTTATTTTATTGCTTTTATTTTAATACATCTTTCTTTGCACTTTTACTTGTTTATTTTATTTTCTTGTTACTTCTCAAATCACCTTTTTTTTATTTTCCATTTCATCTCCTAGGTCGAGAACAAGAAATTTAATCAAAATTCCATTAAACTCCACATGGATCGACCCTCTTCCACTATTATACCTTTTTATTTATTTATTTTATTTTGAAGAGGTTTATTTTATTTTGATAGGCAAAAGCGACGCTTGTCAAAATTGGCGCCGTTCTTTGGGGAGTTTTATTTTCGGCAATTATTGATTATTTTGTTTGATTTTATGACCGGGAGAAACTTCGAGACTCTAGTTCAATATAACTTGGAAATTGAAGCAAGCGCTCGTAGAAACCATTTGTTAAACACTTGACGAAAAAAGCGGCAAGAGCAAAGAGAACGACAATCCAATCTGGAATCTACTTCTACGACACCACCACGTGAACCGGAACAAACTCCTAACGAAAGACCATCTCCCAACACCACTAATCCAATAACAAATCCTACGTTTGAACCGGAGCAAATGGCGAACCAAACCATTAGAGAGCTTACCGCCGCCCCCGCCATACAACAACCGCTCTGCATTACCTTTCCTCAA
Source organism: Gossypium arboreum (assembly GCF_025698485.1). Classification (NCBI taxonomy): domain Eukaryota; kingdom Viridiplantae; phylum Streptophyta; class Magnoliopsida; order Malvales; family Malvaceae; genus Gossypium; species Gossypium arboreum. Next base: position 7,244,342 of record NC_069071.1, read on the forward strand.
GGCACTACCCATTTTCAACTCAAAACAGGGTTAATTCATCTCCTCCCTACATTCAACGGTCTTCCTAGCGAAAGCCCACATAAACATCTCGCCGAATTCCACATGGTGTGTAGTAGTATGAAGCCGCAAGGAGTCTCGGAAGACCAAATCAAACTAAGGGCATTTCCTTTTTCTTTAGCCGGAATGGCTAAGGAATGGTTATTTTACCTTCTGCCTAACTCAATAACCACATGGGCTGAACTATCTCGTGTTTTCCTTGATAGGTATTTTCCAGTGGCAAAGGCGAGGGAGCTTAGGCGAAGCATTTTGGGAATCCAGCAAAGGAGCGATGAATCTCTCTACGACTATTGGGAGAGGTTCAAAAAGTTATGTGCAAGTTACCCGCAGCATGGCCTATCCGAGCAGACCCTTCTTTAGTATCTCTATGAAGGGATGCTTCCGATGGACAAAAAGATGGTGGATGCTGCAAGTGGTGGCGCACTCATCAATATGACGCCAGAAAATGCTAGAACTCTAATATCTACTATGGCCGCAAACTCGCAACAGTTCGGCTCTTCAAGTGAACCTAGCTGACGGGTTCACGAAGTAAGTACTGTTTCTTTGGAAAATAAAATAGACAAATTGACTGATATTGTCAATTCTCTTGTCACAGGTAAGATAGGAGCCGTGAAGGTTTGTGGAATCTGCATGATGCCGAACCACCCAACCGATTCATGTCCAATGCTACAAGATGAGACGGACGCCCAAGTCAATGCCATAAATAATTTTCCAGAACCTCCTCAAAGGCCATACAATCCCTACGGTAACACTTTCAATCCCGGTTGGAGAGATCATCCAAATATGAGCTATGGAAACAAAAACCAAAATTACCAACCGAGACCACCTCCTTTTCCAAATCAATTACCACAAAAAACCTCTCTTGAGACCATTGTTGAAAAGTTGGCCATTTCACAAGAGAAATTCCAAACCCAAACACAATCTCATCTCCAAGAAATTGATAAACAAATAAGCCAACTAGCCCAAACCGTTGGTCGCCTAGAGTCTCAAGGATGATTGCCCTCTCAAATTGAAACAAATCTGAGAGAAAATGTGAGCGCGATTACTTTACGAAGTGGTACCATAATTTCACCAGAGCCGACAAAGGAGCCCGAGAAAATTGAGAAAGACAAAGAAGACACTTCTTTGAAGAGTCAAGAAGAAAAATCCTCGCCTACCTCAGGTAAAGTCATTCCTAGTCCTTCTTTTTCTACTTACGAGACTCCTCCTCCCTTTCCAGGAAAGCTTGCAAGGCGTGACAAAAAGGAAGAGGAGAAGGAAATTTTGGATATATTCAAAAAAGTGGAAATCAATATTCCACTTCTTGATATCATTCGGAAGGTGCCAAAATATGCGAAGTTTTTGAAAGACTTATGCACAAATCGGAGGCGGTTATCCGGCAATGAAAGAGTTAACCTCAACGAGAATATTTTGGCCATTTTTCAAAGACACCTACCACCGAAATACAAGGACCAAGGGATATTTGCAATTCCGTGCAAAATAGGAAAAGTCAGAATAAAAAGGGCAATGTGTGATTTAGGCGCATCTATTAATGTCATACCGTTAAGCGTCTACAACAAAATTTTAACAGAACCATTAAAAGAGACGCGAGTGACGGTTCAATTAGCTGATCGGTCAGTTATCTACCCCGAAGGGGTACTAGAAAACGTGTTGGTAAAGGTAAACGATCTCATTTTCCCTGCTGATTTTTACATTATTGACATGGAAAATGACCGTAGCAACAACAGATCAGAAATCTTGCTTGGCGCCCTTTCTTGTCAGCAATAGCATACAAAGATCGATGTCAAATGCGGCATCTTAACCATGGAATTTGACGGGAAGTGGTTAAATTCGATGTGTACAAAGCTATGAAGTATCCTGATTCCATCGCAAGTTTAAATTTTGTTGATATTATAGATCCGTTAGCCGATGATTTTATCGAAACTGATTTGTTTTATGATTTTTATAGGAAATTGGAGGATCTCGATGATGAAAGTGAAATCATTTCAACTCTTTCCTCCATTTCTGATTCTCGATTAATTCCATCTAAACCCCTTCCCTCAATTTTGCAGGCGTCACAACTAGAATTAAAGCAACTTCCATCGCATCTCAAATACGAATTTTTGGGCGATAACCGAACCTTGCCAATTATCATTTCAAGTGAATTATCACGACAGGAAGAGGAAGAATTGATTGCTGTTTTGCGCACCTATAAAAATGCAATTGGATGGACATTAGCTGATATCCAAGGCTTAAGTCCATCCACTTGCATGCATAAAATTAAAATAGAGGAGAACGCAAAAAGAACGAGAGAAGGCCAGCGACGTTTAAACCCGCCAATGATGGAGGTTGTGAAGGAGGAGATTCAAAAGTTGCTAGATGCTGATATTATCTACCCCATTTCTGATAGCAAGTGGGTAAGTCCGGTCCATGTTGTGCCAAAGAAGACTGGAATTACAGTGGTCGAAAATGCCGAAGGAGAAATGATTCCAAAGAGAGTACAAAATGGTTGGAGAATGTGTATCAATTATAGGAAACTCAACTCACAAACCCGAAAAGACCATTTTCCTTTACCATTTATCGATCAAATAATCGAAAGACTTGCTGGAAAAACACATTACTGTTGTCTTGATGGATTTTCTGGATTTTTTCAGGCTCCGGTGGCACCTGAAGACCAAGGAAAAACAACATTCACTTGCCCTTTCGAAACTTTCGCCTATAGAAGAATGCCTTTCGGTCTTTGCAACGCTCCGGCCACATTCCAACGATGCATGTTAAGCATTTTCTCCCACATCGAGCGAAGAATAGAGGTATTTATGGATGATTGTACTGTTTACAGTAATTCATTCTCTCAATGCCTTTCCAATCTTTCTTATGTTCTTAATCGATGCATTGAATTTAAATTGGTTTTAAACTACGAGAAATGCCATTTCATGGTAAGTAAAGGATTGGTACTCGGTCATGTGATTTCGGCCCAAAGAATTGCCGTTGATAAGGGAAAGATTGATGTAATTCGCTCACTTCCATACCCCACTTCGGTGAGGGAAATTCGTAGTTTTCTTGGCCATGCAGGTTTCTACCGACGGTTCATAAAGGACTTCTCTAAGTTGGCGCAACCTTTTTGCCGATTACTACAAAAGGACGTGAATTTTACTTTTGATCAATCTTGCAAAGATTCATTCGATGAGCTTAAGGGAAGGCTTATATCCGCACCAATTGTACAACCACCAAATTGGACTTTACCATTTGAGATTATGTGTGACGCATCTAACCTTAGCGTGGGAGCCATTCTCGGCCAAAGGAGTAAAGAAGGACCACACGTGATAGCCTATGCCTCTAGGACTCTCGACTCGGCTCAACGCAACTACTCGACAACGGAAAAAGAGCTTTTTTCTGTCATTTTTGCATTAGAAAAATTTCGTTCTTATTTATTAAGAACTAAAATTTTTGTTTTTTCCGATCATGCAGCGCTGAAATACTTGATGAGCAAAAAAGAAGCAAAGCCGAGATTGATACGATGGATTCTCTTACTGCAGGAGTTCAATCTTGAAATCAAGGATAAAAAGGGAAGCGAAAACTTAGTAGCTGACCACCTAAGCCGTTTATCTACTTCACCAGTCGAACCTCCCCTACGAGAATAATTTCCAGACGAAACATTGATGGAAGCACACGCATCATTCCGATGGTTCGCCAATTTGGCGAATTTTCTAGCTACGGGTAAATTTCTGAACAATCTATCTTAATCTGAGATCAAACGCATAAAAAGAGAGTCTCGATACTACATTTGGGATGATATGGAAAAATTGCTCGGATCAAATAGTACAACGATGCGTAAGTAACAGCGAGGTAAAATCCATACTTAAGTTTTGTCATTCCTATGCTTGCGGTGAACATTTTGGCCCTAAACGAACCGCACACAAAATTCTTAAGTGCAGATTTTATTGGCCAACCTTGTTTAAGGACACTTACAACTTTTGCAAAGCATGTGACAAGTGCCAAAGAGTCGGAAATCTAAGTCGAAGGAGCGAGATGCCATTAAATCCTATATACATCTGTGAAATTTTCGATGTGTGGGGGCTCGATTATATGGGGCCATTTACCTCATCATTTGGAAATTTATACATTATTTTGGCCGTTGATTACGTTTCGAAATGGGTAGAGGCGAAAGCCACGAGAAAATGATCGAAAACCACAACTAATTTTTACGTGATTTTATTTTCTCAAGATTTGGAACTCTGAGAGCGATCATTTGCGACAGAGGAACACATTTCGTTAACCGAGTCGTCGAAGCTTTGATGAAGAAATATGGCGTGACTCAGCGGATAGCGACAGCTTATCATCCGCAAACCAACGGACAAGCAGAGGTTTCAAATCGAGAAATCAAGTCAATCCTAGAGAAGACTATTAAACCAAACTGAAAAGATTGGAACTTGAAGTTAGTTGATGCGTTGTAGGCATATCGCACGGTCTACAAAGGACCTATCAGGATGTCACCTTATCGAATTGTTTTCGGTAAACCTTGCCACTTGCCTGTCGAACTCGAGCATAGGGCATTTTGGGCGGTGAAGGAATGTAATATGGAGATGAACGCTGTTGGTGAAGCATGGAAACTTCATATCCAAGAGCTTGAGGAGATTCACCGCAACGCTTACGATAGCGCACAAAATTATAAAGAGCGAACAAAAGCATTTCATGACAAGTGCATTTCATTTAAATCATTTTCCGTTGGGCAGAAAGTTCTCCTATTTAACTCAAAATTAAAAATTTTTGCACGAAAACTTAAGTCCAAGTGGAGCGGACCATTTACCGTGATCAATGTTTTTCCTCATGGAGCCGTGGAAATTGAGGATAGCTCAGGTGCACGATTTAAAGTTAATGGAAAACGGCTAAAACCTTTCTTCGAGAGCACACCAATCGGACTAATTGAAGAAATCGGGTTGGAAGAGCCAAAAATCTGACAGGAAAATGTCGAGCTTAACGACGTTAAACAAAGCGCTAAATGGGAGGCAACTCATTTGTTTACTTTTCATCAATTTTAAAATTTTTTTATTTGTCGTTTGTTCAGACCCCTCCAGGCCCTAGAAAAGAACATCACAGAAATACTCTTCTTCCTTTACCTCAGCCGTGGCTGCCGTCGTCATTGATCACGGGGAGTATCCTTTACCTTTCTTTGTTCTTAAATGTACTTTACATTTATTTTTCCGTATTGGGACAATACAATTAAGTGAGGAGGAGGGTAAAGGATGACATTAATTTCGCCTTGCTTGTCATATTTGTTTGATGATATGTTTGTTTGAATTGATTAGAAGAACAACTCCTTTGCCGTTGCTTGCCGCTAAGCATGTTATGATTATTTTAGTTCATAAAAATACTTGAATTCTAGCATGCTTGATAATCGAATAATATGAGTAAGTCCAATTTGACAACCCTTACAATTTGTCTTGATGTTGTTAGTTGAATTTCTCACCTAGCTTAATTAATTAGCCCATTTTGTGAGAAATTGAGTCTTTAGCATGTATGATTATATTTTCATGCTCTTTTTTCTTGCCTGAGAGTGTCAATTTGGACTTTGGAATCTAGAACTTGTGGCTTGTATGCATTTTGAGATTACATTGGAATTTGATGCATTAATATGATTTAGGCATTAGGATTCACCCTTTCTTTTCCCTTAATGAACCAAGTTGAAGCCTAATCCTATTTTCTTTGTTTTCACCAAGATTTTAAACCCGAGCCTTTTCATTTATTCCTCTCTTCCACCCTTGACAAGACAAATAGCATAAGTTTAAGGTTGTGAGATAATGTTCAAAAAAAAAAAGAGACAAAAAAAAGCACAAAAAAAAGAAAAAATAATTCGAAAAAAAAGAAAAGTTAAAAAAAAAAAGTTTGATGATTTGTTCATTATAGCTACCTTTGTTTAGTTTGCTTATTCTTGTTGCCTATGTTTTCTAAGGTTGTGGACATAATACAGTTACTTGTTGGGAAACTCTTGTCTTGACTTTCTTTAGCCTCATTTTAGCCTTATTCCCTACCTTTACCTAAGCCCCATTACACCATTTATTAAAAGTCCTAATGATTTTTGCATCTCATTTCTTTAAAGTAGTGGAGAATTGATCTTGCCACAAGCCTATGGAGACTCTTATTCAAATCTTGACTTTAAGTGAATTTGATTTCTACACCCGAAACACTTTGAGTGATTTGAGTGCATCTTGGTAAGAATTAAGCTTAGGTTAGAATTTGATTGATAATTGATAGACAATGGTAAGGTTGAATAATTGTTCTTGCTTGCACCTATTCGTTTTTTTATTTATGTTTTATTCACGTCATTTTTTGTGCACTTGAACTCTCATAACTTTGTTTAAGACTTGCAACGGTTTAGGAGAAAGATAATGAAGCTTTTGATTAATTTATTTAAAACATACTTGAGGGCAAGTATGAGACAAGTGAGGGGGAATTTGATGTACTGTTATATTTGACACTTTTTACTTGTTAATTCCTTTGTCTTATGAATTTTTCGCTACTTAATTGGTTGTATTTGATTAATTTCTTGTGTAATGAACTCAATACTGGAAATGGCAACAAAAAGACGTAATCTGCAGTTTTTTTTTCTTTTTATTCTGTCACGGTTGGAGTCGTGGGCACGACGCGGATCTGACGTGGCAAATCAAAAGTCAACACGGGGTATATTCTAGAAACAACTTATCTTGATCTATTGACGTGATTTGGGGGATTTTGGATTTCATTTTCATAATTTTATAGATATTATCTTATCTTTTTTTGATTAGTTTTCCTTGTTAATTTGGGAATTTGAAGCCTATAAATACCCACATTTGGGTAAGGCTAAGTATCTCTTGTCTTTTGTTCTTATTGCTACTTTGTTTTCATTTTTAATAAATTTTTCTTCTTTGTTTTATTTCTACTTTACTTTATTTTATTTTATGTTTTTACATTATCAAAACATGTTAAGCATGATAATCAATATCATGCTTGGCTAATTTTTCTCAAGCCAAGAGCTAGTACAAATCAATTCCTCACGTGAGAATTGAATATTGCTTAAATCCCTTCGGGATACATTTTCGTCTTTCTGCTTAGATAGTTTGGCAATCGGCCTTACTAAGGTTTTTAAACGTTTTTCAAACCAAAAAGGCTTCGTTGGTCTGAAATCGTTTAATTTTACAGTTGGGAGGAAGGATCGGCCTGTGGCATTTCGACTTCCTATGAACACTCTTAGCAGTGGTCCGCTAAGGAAAGACGAGATCGGAAATGATTCTTGATAAAACAACTTCCGAGTTGGGCTTTTCCTGTTTTAAAACTAAGTATTTTAACGGCAATAGATATGGTTGATTTACTTAAGAATCGACTTTCGAAGATAGACTTGGGAAGATCGGCTACATGAGAGAAAAGCAAGTTACGATGGGTTGGGCCTCGTAGTATGTGAAACATGAATCCGGAGCAAAAATCTATTTTCGACGATCGTGGGAATTGACGAAACTAGCTCGAGGCGATTCTTATACTCGTGTTTATTCAACTTAATCTTTCATCTTATTTATTTTATTGCTTTTATTTTAATACATCTTTCTTTACACTTTTACTTGTTTATTTTATTTTCTTGTTACTTCTCAAATCACCTTTTTTTTATTTTCCATTTCAGCTCCTAGGTCGAGAACAAGAAATTTAATAAAAAATTCCATTAAACTCCCTGTGGATCGACCCTCTTCCACTATTCTACCTTTTTATTTATTTATTTTATTTTTGAAGAGGTTTATTTTATTTTGATAGGCAAAACGACGCTTGTCACAACCTTATTTTGAGATCTCGGAACGTGACGAAATATTACTTTCCAATCTCACTTGAGCAAACTATGCATTAAGTGTAACTTTCCTGATTTGCTATTGGCCGTTCCACTAGCTCAAGCTTTCTATATCAATTCTCCCATGCTATTTGAAGACATTGTAACACAACTCTTACTTCAACCTTAAAAATTGTGCCATTGCCTATCCATAATGAAAAGCCACACAGCCAGTTTACATCAGCATCTCTAAAAACACCACTAATAGAAGTTCCTTGTCTATATGAAGGCAATGCTCCATCCGTGTTGAGCTTAATCCAACCCCTATTCGGTGATGAGCGTCAAATCATAGCTCCTTACCCAAACAAATCTTGTGTCAACTATATTCTGTACACAGTTATGGCCATTAGAAAAAGCATAGAAATTACAACTTTTTCATAACAACCAGCATAAAGTAGAAAACAATATATGCCAATCAATATCACCCAACTGCATTCTGCATATTCCACAACAACCAATCCTTAAGATTCATCGAAAAGAAAGCCATTTGAGCATGTCTTGACACAACATAGGGACAAATTGATTTTGAGAAAGAGCAATCACGAATTACATGGATACTAGATTCATTTACATTACCGCACCGTGAACAATGGCTATAAAAACTAATTTTGATAATGAAAATATAAAACGATTGCAAAGCAAAAAAGAAAAAAAAAATAAGAACACACAGGTTTTACGTAGAAACTCTTTTGGAAAAAAACTAAGGACAAAGAAGAAGAAAATACACTAATGTTGAAATTCAAATGATACAAGAGGAGTTTAGACTACATCTATTTATAGGTTGAAAAACCTTATTCTAATTAATGTCAAATAAAATAAGTATAGTTCTATATGGATTTTACTTTTATTTTATTTTACCACTGTATTTTATTTTAACAATGATTCGAGTCACTTAACTCTAACAATCTCTACCTTGACACAAATTCTCAACGAACAAGTTCTCCACCTTTTTCACGAAACCCCCTTAAGGGGTACTCTTCAACAATGAAAACCAACTTCAACAATGAAAACCAACCAAATCTAAGCAATGCTCAAACTTGGTTATAGGAAGTCACTTAGTCATCATATCTATATGATTTTTATGAGTACTAACTTTGCTTACAACAATATCTCCACGAGCAATAATATCACGCACAAAATGATACCGAACATCAATATGCTTTGGTCTTTCATGAAACATTTGATCTTTCCTAAGGAAGATTTTTTTCTGACCACTGTACTAATCTGAAGATCTTTACTAAGTTCACCAAAGAGTCCCTTTAACCAAATAGCTTCTTTACAAGCCTTAGTAATCTCCATGTACTCAACTTTAGTAGTGAACAAAGCAACTGTAGTTTCCAAAGTGGCTTTCCAACTGATTGTGCAACCCCCAATAGTAAAGACATACCCTGTGAGTGATCTTCTTTTATCAAGGTCTCCAGCAAAATCAGAATCAACATACCCAATGACTTCATCTCTAATTCTTCCAAACTGTAAGCAAATATCAATAGTACCTCGTAAGTATCTGAGAATCTACTGAATTGCTTTTCATTTTTTTTACTAGGATTCGCCATTTATCTACTAACTGCATTAACTGCATATGAAAAATCTGGATGTGAGCAAACCATAACATATATGAGAGATCCCACTACACTAGAATATGAAACATGTGACATGTAATCAATCTCATCATCTAATTGTGGAGACAAAGCCAATGCAAATCTAAAGTGGGCTACTAATGGAATACTGACAAGCTTGACATTCTGCATATTAAGCTTGTAAAGAACTTTCTTAATGTACACTTTTTTATTTAGGTACAATTTACATGCTTTTCTATCTCTAGGAATCTCCATCTCAAGTATCTTATTTGTTGCTCCCAAATCCTTCATATCAAATTCTTTATTAAGATGGTCTTTGACATTTCTTATCTCTCCTTTATCTTTAGTTGTTATCAACATGTCATCAGCATAAAGGAGTAGATATACAAAAGAACCATCACAGTTTTTCTTAAAATAAACACAATGGTCAAAGTTGCTTCTTTTGAAATTATGAGTAGTCATAAAAGAATCAAACCTCTTGTATTACTCTCTTGTATTATTGCCTTAGTGATTATTTTATGCCATAAAGAGACTTTTCTAGCAAGCAAACATAGTCCTCCTTTTTCTGAGACTGTAAAACCCCTCGGTTGTTGTATGTAAATATATTCCTCAATTTCTCCATGTAAGAATGCTGTTTTTACATCTAACTGCTCAAATTCCAAATCATACATGGCCACAATACAAAGTAAGGCTCAAATCAAACTATGATTCACAACTAGAGAAAACACATATGTGCAGACTATATCTGGAATTAGACCGTAACTTTTTGCAATTAGCCTTGCTTTATATTTGGGTTTTTCAAATCCTGGAATTCCTTCTTTATTTTCGAACACCTGTTTACAACGAACAACCTTTTTACTTTTAGGAAGCTTCACTAGATCTCATGGTCTGTTCTTATGGAGCGATTTCATCTCTTCTTGCATGAAAATCATCCACTTTCCTGAATCTTCACAACTAACTTCCTCAGAATAAGTAGATGGCTCTTGATTTACATCTAGATTTTGGTGACCTACTTATACTCATGTTGATAATAGAAAATTAGAACCTAGATCTATTAAATGTGTTTTTCTCTGTTATAAGGCTGGTGTTAAATAGTATAAGTTACGGTGTCCTGAAAATAAAAAAGTTGTTATTAGCAAAGATGTTATTTTTTTATGAAACTGCTATGCTACCTAACTTATCTCTTAAAGACTCTTCCAATAAAGACTAGTTTGGAGCTTCAGATTAATCCAGGATTTACAATAGAGTCTACTCCTCAAGTTAGTATAGAAAGTTAGAATAGAGTTGCTTCTTCGCCACAATATTCTATTGCCAAGAACAGACCTAGAAGAGAAATTAAACCTCCAAAGAGGTACGACGAGGCTGATCTAGTTACTTATGCTTTAAATGTGGCTGAAGATCTAGATGTAAATCAAGAGCCATCTACTTATTCTGAGGAAGTTAGTTGTGAAGATTCAGGAAAGTGGATGATTTTCATGCAAGAAGAGATGAAATCGCTCCATAAGAACAGAACATGGGATCTGTTATAGATTTCTCTAGTGAATCGAACTCTCTTTTACTTTCAGAAAATGTAATGCTTACAGAACTTTAGTTTGTTAATGCCTTGTCAATCAAGAAGTCTTCTTTTGCTTAATTTTATCATGTTGTTCTCACTCATATGCCTTAGACGCATATGCCAAAGTCTAGTAACACCATTATCTGACAAAGAAGAGGAAATGATGATTGCATCACCAGTAACAGTAGAACCTTGCAAAACAAATAATTTGACAGTCTTTCTCTACCTTTTCATTATAATGAGGGAACCCTTACTAATCTTCAGAACCCCATTTTCAACTGTATACTTGTGCTCTTTTGAATTAAGAATACTCAACAAAATCAAATTCCTCTTCAATTTTAGTACATGTCGTACGCATTAAGTTTTCTAACAACTCCATCGAACATATTACTTTTGATTGTGCCAATACTTGCGATTTTATATGAAGCATTATTTCCCATCAAAATAACACCTTCAGACATTGTTTCATATGTTGTAAACTAATCCCGATTAGGACTTATATAGAACGTGCAACCAGAATCGAGGATCCACTCCTCGCTCACTTTAGAGTTGTCGGCAGAAGCAAGTAGAAGTTTACCATCATTGTAGTCTTCTACTACATCAGCTTCACCGGATTGTTTTGGTTGTTTCTCTTTTGATTTGCAACCTCCCTTTTGATCTTGTTCTGCAACTTGTAGAACTCAAACTTAATGCGTCATTTCTTCTTACAGAAGTTACAATTTTTATCTCTGTTTGAAGATCTCAATCTACCTTTAGATTTACTACAAGCATTTCGTTCTTGTTTCTTCCTCCGATTATTATCAGCATTTTTTTCTTGTCTCCCAAGAACAATGAGACCCTCTCTCTGAGAGTCGATCCAACTACAAGATGTTTCATCTTGTCATATGAGGTTAATGAAGTATAGACTTAATCAACTATGAGAGATTCGTGGCTATACAAAATCGTCTCTCTAAAGGTTGAATAAAACGGGGACAACGAACAAAGTAGAATTAACCTTAAATCTTTTTTATCATACTGAACCTCCAGGGCCTCTAGGTCTGAGAGAATTTCTTTAAACACAGTTAAGTGTTCGTGCACTGATGCACCTTCTTCTAAACAATGAGCATAAAGACACTGCTTCATATGCAACTTGCTAGTTAGAGTTTTCGACATGCATAGCTGCTGCAGCTTTACCCATAATGTAGTGGCGGTCTTCTCTTTCATCATGTCTTATAGAATTTCATTTGACAAATGCAGATGTAATTGTGTTAAAGCCTTTCGATCTTTACGCTTCTTCTCTTCCTTCGTCAATGTCAAAGACATCTTATCTATCCCTAGTAGGGCATTCTCTAAATCCATTTGCACAAGAACTCACTGTATCTTTATCTACCACAACGTGAATCTGGTGTTGCAATCCGACGACAAAATATCATATTTCAATGTCGCCATTACCATGATCGAGACAAGCAACTTGAAAAACTCTTGATACTAGTTTGTAGAAACTAGCGTCGATAATGGCAATATATAAACGATCGCAAAGTAAAAAAGAAATAAAAATAAGAACACATAGATTTTACGTAGGGGCAGAAGAGAAGAAAATTCACTAATGTTGAAATTCTAATTATACAAGAGGAGTTTAGACTGCATCTATTTATAGGTTGAAAGACCTTATTCTAATTAATGCAAAATAAAAGAAGTATAGTTCTATATGAATTTTTATTTTATTTTATTTTACCACTGTATTTTATTTTAACAAGGATTCAAGTCACTCAACTCTAACAATGGCTATAATCAGTTCAAATTTTTTTTTACAATATATGTAAAGAATTAACCAGTGTATGCAACAAACAAGGTGAAGAAACTAAAATCGAGAGGATCGACACACAAATACATGGAAAAACTTCTCAAATGAGGATAAAAACCATGAGTAAAAGGAGATTTCACTATAATAGAATAAAAGCACAAGAGATGGAGAGAATTAAAGCAAAACCCGAAACCTAAAAGAAAAACCCTTCAAATCAAATAATAGAATTCTCTCAATCTAAAATAAGTCTATTATATCTAATCTAGAGTAACTATGACTATTTATAGGCTAAAATTTATAGTACAGCATGACTAGAATACCTCTAGATTAATCAGAGTTTAAATAGGAGACTGGAACAAAGTTTAACCGGGATAAGAAAAGTCAAAAAGTTGAATTGCACGTCGCTTCGTCGAGGCGCTGCTTCTCTGCTTGTCAAGACGTCAAGATAGTCGCGTTATCAAGGCGAGCCTTTGTTTCTTGTCAAGACAAGACCCACTATTTGGGTTGAATAGAGGCATTCTCCCCCAATATATATATTATATTATAGATATTATGTATATATTTTTTAAAGATGTAATTAAATTCTATTACCCTACAAGAGAATATAATTAATATCCTAATATTCATATTTTTTAATTACCATATGATGTTCAATAACACATTTACACATATAAGTAAGACACATGTACTTAAAATTTACCCGATTCGGCTTAAAAAGTCAACTTCATCTTAGTCATTGCTGAATTGAGTATCTTGACCTATTGAATGAGTCCAATTTAAATATCTTAATACTTAATTAAATTAAATTATTTTTATTAAGTAAATAAGTTCTTAATTAATTAAAATTTAATAGCTTTAATGGGTTAAAGTACTATGTAAACTCTTGTATAATGAATCATATTGCATTTTGCTCACTCTACTCATAAAATAGATAAATTAATCTCCATATGTTATATAAAAAGAAAGTTTTATGAAAAAATCACTTAATTAAGCCCCTAGTAAAATAAAATAAAATAAAATGAACTTTTTCGTCAAATGAGAACCGTACTTATTAATGTGGAAATAAATATTAAAAATATAAAATTATAAAAAGATATTCGAATTGGGTTCACTCTACAAATCCAATTGAACTTATTCCTTTTAAAACCAAAACCAAACAGGCATTCGTATCTCATTTATAACTTTAAACAAAATCCAACTTATTTAATATTCCATACTAAAATGATTGTTCACTTCTTTACCTGTACTACATAACAATCAATCCGAGTAGACCCTACAAAACAAATTGTACCATAAAACTTGCATGCAAATTAAAGTTGTGATGGAATATTGTAAACCTTAATGGTTTTAACAGGGCACAGTTGATGGTAAGGACAAAGAGGGGGCGGTCTGTGACTGAAGAAGAGCCATCCACCACTCGATTGCTGTGTGGTAATGTGAACACCAACACCATGCACATGACGGGCCATCCTCCTTTCTGGCCTATCAAAGTACATCTCTCCTCCTAAGGCTAAGGTACATGTTTGCCCCTCCACCCCAGGCCCACCCCGCTCTCTGCTTTTTATGATTTAACTCTTGATTAATCTGATTATTTGAATCTAAGTTATAATTTATTGGTTGGGTATTTTTTTTTTAAAAGATTATTCAGATTTGAATCGTAAAAATATTGTTTGTTGTAATATGTATCGGTAATAATTTACCTATATTTGATTTATACAAGTAAGATTTGAATGTGTGCCATCTTTTTTAAATTTAGGTTTCGTTTGTTTGTATGTAAAAAATTTTACGGAAAATATTTTCTACATTTTTTATATTTGTTTCACATAAAATAGTTTTGTCAATCTAAAAATAACTTATAGGTCAAGGTAAAATTTTTATCTTTATATAAAAATTAAATTAAATTAAGCTTAATATTATTATATTGATAATAAATTTTATTTTAATTTTAAAAATATTTAAAATATTATATTTTTAATATTATTAAACATACATATTTAATTATTTTATTTATTCATATAATAAATTATTAATATAATAAATATAATTTATTATTTTAATAAATTATTAATATTTCAATTTTATTTTAATAATAAATTAATAATTTAAAATAATTATATTCACATATTATTAAAAATATTCAATATTAATATTTTAATAATAAATATTTATTACAATTATAAATATATTAATAATAAATGTTTTGTAGTATAAAGGTTAAAATATGTCATAAGTTTATGTACATTTCACAGATTTGTAATTTAGTCATTGTCTTTTATTTTCAAGAATTTAGTCCCTTTACTTTTCAAATTTGAAAGTCAAGTCTAATTATTAACATCGTTAATTTTTTTGGCCAATTTTGTTGATCTCACATTTTTAAATAAAAAATTCTCATTTAGTAGTCATGTAATTAAAAATGACGTTGTAATAAATTTAAATTTAACAAAATATTTTTATATCTGCAAAAACAATATAAAATATAAAAGTATAGATAAAAATAAATTCAATTAAACAATAAAAAATTAAAAAAATCTTAAAATATGTTTGTTTAATTGAAAACAACTTTTATGAAATATTTTAACAAATCTACCAAATAACAGAAAATATTTTACACAAATTCATTTAAATACCAGAAAATATTAATTTTTAAAAATTATTTTCATAATATCTTTTAAAAATTTTGCATGTTTACAAAATTTGGATTCTACCCATCAAAATTTTTATCCAATTCTTGAGGCAAAGAAACTGATGGACCCTAGTAATTAATTCATTCAACTTTAGCTTTCACTTCATCTGATTTCTCCTTTCATTCCTCTTTTGAAATCATTGTAAGGGTAGACATTAATTTCATAGTGGTCCATAGGTGAAAAGTTGTCGCTTTCGTTTTGGTAATATATAAAAAGCCCCCACTTTGCATAAAAAAACGTGAGTATAGTCACATGAACGGTTTTGCTTTTCTATTATTGGAACTTTTTTTTCCTATTCCGGACAATGTATAGTGCATGCATTTCTGTTTATATTCATATTCATATATTTTTTACCCCAATTGATATATATGTATATTATATTATATTCTTTCTTCAACTTATTTGTTTGTTTCCTGCTCTAGACCTTTCTTTCTTGGTTTAGAGCAGCAGTGAAAACTGCTTCAAGTTATATGTGTATATATATAATATACTAAAATATTTATAAAGTTAAATATGCTCATATTTCATATTCATTAGCATCACACCTCATGTCTTTTAAGTTAACATCACCAGAAACCTAGAAACTTCTACTAAAAATTTCATAATATGATGATACCTATGCTCATATTTCATATTCATTAGCATCACACCTCATACCTTTTAAGTTAACATCACCAGAAACCTAGAAACTTCTAATAAAAACTTCATAATATGATGATACCTACTAGTTACAGTGATACCAATTAATTAATCATTATCAACTCCTTACTCAACTATGGAGACTACCCATTGTTAAGCACAATGTTCAATATGCTTCTTAATAAAGTCTATGCATCACAGGACCTAACAATTCCTTTAACTTTTGGGTTCAGAGAATGATTATTATCTAGTAAAATTTCAAATGATGGAGGATTATACCAAAGTACTATATATAGGTCATTGGGTAGTTTTGAGTCAATACTTGATTGTGTAGTTGTAGTCATCATATTTTTCTACAAATCAACCTTACCCAACCAATGTCATTGAGTGGGTGAGATTATTGAGCCTCTCAGGCTTGATGTATAAGAGAAGTACTTTACGAGCAATTGGAGCTTTAATAAGAGAGGTGGTGAAAATTGATTACAATATTGATTGTGGTGTGAAGAGGTTTGCTAGACTTGTTAGAGTTGTGTGTCCTAAATTCTAAGAGATTGTTTGCAAGTCAAGTTAAACAAAATCTAAGAGATTGCTTGCAAGTCAAGTTAAACAAAATATATTTTCTTCTCATCTATTTATAGTTTTTTGGGTTGCTTATCTCAATCACAGTAATGACATCATTGAAGTATGAAATTCCGTTGTTGGATCACAACACCAGATTCGTATTATGGAAGATAAAGATGCAGACAGTTATTGTGCAAATGAATTTGGAGGATGCCCTGCTAGGGATAGATAAGATACCTTTGAAGTTGACGTAGGAAGAACAGAAGTGTAAAGATCGAAAAGATTTAACGCAATTACATTTGCATTTGTCTAACAAAATTCTGCAGGATGTGATGAAGGAGAAAACCGTCGTTACATTATGAGTGAACCTGCAGCAGCTATGCATGTTGAAAACCCTAATTAGTAAGTTACATATGAAGCAATTTCTTTATGCTCATCGTTTGGAGGAAGGTGTGTCTATGCACAAACACTTAACTGTGTTTAAAGAAATTCTCTTGAACCTGGAGGCCATGGAGGTTTAATATGATAAAGAAGATTTAGGGTTGATTCTACTTTGCTTGTTGCCCCGTCTTATTCAACCTTTAGAGACACGATTTTGTATAGCCACAAATCTCTCACAGTTGACGAAATCTATGCTTTTTTGACCTTGTATGACAAGATGAAACATTTTGTGGTTGGATCCGACTCTCAATTAAAGGGTCTCATTGTTCGTAGGAGACAAGAACAAAAAACTGATGATGATTATGGAAGGACATAGGAATGAAATCCTCGTAGTAAATTTAAGGGTAGGTCAAGATCTTCAAAAAGAGGTAAAAACTATAACTTCTGCAAGAAGAAATGACACATTAAATCTGAATGCTATAAGTTGCAGAAGAAGATCAAAAAGGAGGCTGAGAATCAAAAGGAAAAACAACCAGAAAAATCTGGTGAAGCTAATGTTGTAGAAGACTACAGCGATGGTGAACTCCTAGTTGCTTTTGCCAATAATTTTAAAGTGAGCGAGGAAAGAATTCTTGATTATGGCTGCACTTTTCATATGAGTGCCAATCGGAATTGGTTTACAACTTATGAAACATTGTCTGAAGGTGTTGTTTTGATGAGAAATAATGTTTCATGTAAAATCACAGGTGTTGGCACAATCAAAATCAATATGTTCGATGAAGTCGTTAGAACACTAGTAGTGTCTAACATGTACCAGAATTGAAGAGGAATTTGATTTCATTGAGTACTCTTGATTCAAAAGACGGTTGAAAGTGGGGTTCTGAATATTAGCAAGGGTTCCCTTGTTGTGATGAAAAAGCATAGAAAAACTACCAAGTTATATGTTTTGCAAGGTTCTATTGTTACTGGTGATGTAGTTGTCACTTCATTTTCCTTGTCAAATGATGATGTTACTAGAATTTGGCATAAGTGTCTAGGGCATATGAGTGAGAACGACATGGAAAAATTAAGCAAAAGAGAACTTCTTGATGGGCAAGGAATTTGCAAACTGAAGTTCAGTGAGCATTGTATTTTTGAAAAGCAAAAGAGAGTTCAATTCACTAGAGGAATCCATAACATGAAGGGAACTTTTGATTATATTCATTCTAATCTTTGGGGACCATTCATAGAGTCTTCGAGAGATGGAGCTAATTATATGTTAACATTTATTGATAATTTTTTTAGAAAAATTTGGGTGTTCTTCCTGAAGTAGAAAAGTGATGTGTTTTCTGCATTCAAGTCTTGGAAAACTATAGTTGAGAAATAGACAGGAAAATAGATAAAACACCTCTGCACAGATAATGGCTTGGAGTTTTTTTTTGATAAGTTTAACGAATTGTGCAAATTAGAAGGGATCGTGAGACACTTGACAGTTCGTCATACTCTACAGCAAAACAGCATTGCAGAACAAATGAACAAAACAATTATGAAGAAGGTTCAGTGTACATTGTCAAATTCTGATTTAACGAATTCGTTTTGGGTTGAAGTAACCTCTACTGCATGTTTTTTGATCAACCAATATCCATCTATTGCCATTGAGAAAAAGACTCCACAAGAGGTATGGTATGGTAATCTTGCTGATTATTCTGATTTAAAGATTTTTGGGTCCCTTGTGTATGCTTATATTGATAATGGAAAATTGAAACCGAGATCAATTAAATGTGTTTTCCTTAGTTATAAGCCTGGTGTAAAAGGGTATAAGTTATTATGTCCTGAAAATAGAAAAGTTGTGATTAGTAGAGATGTTATTTTTGATGAAATTGCTATGCTGCCTAACTTATCTCTTAAAGAGTCTTTAAATAAAGAACAACAAAAACATGTGGAACTTCAGATTGATCCAGTATCTACAACAGAGTCGACTCCTCAAGTTAGTATAGAAATTCAGAACAAAGTTATTTGTTCAGCACAATATTCTTTTACCAAAAATAAAACTAAAAGAGAAATTAAACCTCCGAAGAGATATGTCGAGGCTGATCTAGTTACTTATACTTTAAATGTGGCTAAAGATATATATGCCAATCAAGAGCCATCAACTTATTCCGAGACAGTTAGTTGTGAAGACTCAGAAAAGTGGATGTTTGCCATGCAAGAAGAGATGAAATCACTCCACAAGAACAAAACATGGAATCTTGTGAAGCTTTCTAAAGGTAAGAAGGTTGTTCGTTGTAAATGCGTGTTCAAGAGGAAAGAAGGGACTCTAGGATTTGAAGAACCCAAATATAAAGTAAGAATTGGTTATAGTTAGATTCCAAGTGTGGACTTCACAAATGTATTTTCTCCAATTGTGAAGCACAGTTCAATTCGAGCCTTGCTTGGTATTGTGGCCATGGATGATTAGGAGCTCGAATAGTAAGACTTCGATATGTTAAATGTGGAGGTTACCAAAGAAGAAGTTAAAGTAGTTTTATTCGATATGGCACCCATTAAGGCACCAGGCTATAATGATTTTTAAGCTCAGTTTTTATAGTCCTAATAGAATGCGGTTGGAGATTTAGCCTTCCAGTTGGTTAGGAAAATATTTAACGTGAATATTTTAGAGATATTTTTGAACAAAACACTTTTGATGTTAATCTCAAAGATTATGAGTTCTAAGATATTAACTCAATTCAAACCAATTAGTCTTTGTAGAGTCTTGTACAAGATAGTGACCAAGATAGTTGCCAACAGGTTGAGACAAATCTTACCAAAATTAATTTTTTTTAAATAAGTTAGTTTCATAGTGAGCCAACACATTATAGATGATATCATGATAGCTAAAGAGGTATTATACACAATGAGGACATGCATAGGGTTGATTGCTTGGATAGCTATCAATATAGACCTGGAAAAAATATATGATCGAGTAAGATGAGATTATTTAGAAGACTCGTTGTCTTATATTGAGCTTCCACTTAAACTCCATAGGGACATTAGGAGCTATATAATGAAAACAATGATGTAGATAGTTTTGAATAGGTGTGTTAGTGATGAAATTCAAACCTACTAGATGAATTTGCCAAAAAGACCCATTTTTCTTATACCTTTTTTCTTTTTGGGATGAAAAGATTTGGGCACAACATAAGTGAAGCAATAAGATGAAATGAATGGTAACTGACTGTCTTAGTCAGAATGGTTTGGCTATTTCACATCTTTTCTTTGCAAAAGATCTAGTGCTTTTTCAAAAACTTGAGATTAACTAAGTTGATATAATGAAGTGGTTCATTGACCAATTTTGTGCAAGTTTGAGGCATAAAGGAAACATGGAGGAAACCCAAATTTTCTTTTTTTAAGAATGCCCATGATATTTGAAAAGTTTGATAAATTCCAGAATAAGGGTTTTACAAGGTTATAAATCTTGGTGCATATTTGAGAATTCCCCTATTTCATTAAAGAGTTATAAATAGCACATTTCAGTTTATTCTAGCTTAAGTTTGGAGTTGATTAAATGGATGGGATTGTAAATTATTTCCAATGGTAGATAGAGTTATCGTTGCGAAATCTATCATGTTATTGGTTCATAATTATTTTATTCAAATCACTATGATTCCTAAAGGAATATGTAATGAAATAGAAAATATGGTTAGAGAATTCATTTAGGGATCATCTAGCAACAAGAGGTCACCAATTTCAATTAAATAGGAAGCATGCTCATGGTTGGTTATGGAAAGTGGTCCTAAGATTTGACAACTTCATGATCAGAACATTTCATTTTTGGTAAAGATGGGCCTTCAGATTTTGACAAAAGAAAGTCGAAGTACAAAAATGCAATGGGTAAAAATTTTACAAGCGAAGTATAAATGTAATGACCCAAAAGTTAGTGGAGTAGAAACATTGATTTTAGAATGTTGTTTTCCGATGATAGAATTTGTGAATATTGTTTATTAATATTTACGAGATATTACAATATTACATTGAGGTTTGGTCTAATCATTTTAATTATTTGGAAAGTTAGACAAAGTACAAGTGTATCGATTCTAAAGTCGGTGGTTTTGGAAACTGAGAATCGGGACCTCATTTCCATAAATTGAACTCGTAAATTTTCTATTTAATATTTACGATGTTAAGCTAATAGATAATTAAATTTTTTATAGGTAAATTTCTTTAATTAGGAGTTATTAAAGTACAAAAACCAAGTTGCGTAGGTGTTAAAAGTTGAATTATAGGTTTAAATGAATTAAATGGGACCAAAATAGCAATTATGTCTTTGTTCTTTTAAGTGGACGGTCATAAATGGAATTTATGATAAAATTATACATATATATATATGTTGTTTACATAATGTATATATGCATGTTGTTATAATTATAGTTATAATAAAATGAAAATAAAAAGGTAATGAATATTAAGGAAAGTGGAATTCAATTCTCTTTGGCATGCATTTGAAACATAGGGAGAAGAAAGAAAGAGTTTGAACGGCATTAGGGGTTTCAAGCATTTCAACTTCAAATTGGTTAGTGCAATTTAGTCATTTCCTTGTAATTTTTATGTTTTTGGAATCCCGGTACTTAATACTAGCCGACCCATGTTACAATTTTAATATTGTTCAAGATTGATAATGTTACTATTGTTAATTAGTTGGAGTTGCAGAGATTAAATTGATAGATTTTTAAGTTAGAAGTGGAAAAGGACTAAATTTTGGAATTAATTGTTGATTATGAGCAATAAGGACTAAATTGAAAAAAAATTGAAATTAAGAGGTAGAATTGAAAATAGAGAGCTAAATTTAGCTTAAAGTGAAATTAGCATAAAAATTAGAGGTTAAATGTGTAGATTAAAAATTAGTCTCGATTTAGGGACTAATTGTAGATTAAATAAAATGTAGTGGAAAATTTTAAAATTTCTCATGAATTGAGTTGTGTATCATTAACTTATTGTAATTATTTTATTCCGTAGTAAATGTCTTTCCAAAATCCTCGAGTAAGAAGGGGAAAGATAAGGTCAACATCGAGTAGCTTGGAAAATACGATTTGTGTTTTTATAATCTAAACTATTTAAAAATACTACTTTTATACATTACATTAATTGGTACGTATATATATAAGGTGAGTTATTCTTTGAAACAATTTCCGATATGTGAATTTGAATTGAATTATCACTAGTGACAAGGTATTAAATTGCATAGTTATGAAATAAAATATTGAATATTGAATATTGTATGAGATATTGGATTTGATTTGAAAATGACAATGCTATTGAATAGCAAGTGTGATAGAATGAAGTGAAATATAAAATGAAATGTGAATTGGAAACTAAAGTAGTGAATGTATATGTATTTAAGGAATGATGTTTAATTGTGTTTGAAATCAATTGAACTATGATTGAGATAATATTGCAGAACATCATTTACTATAACTTGAGCATGTAATTATATCATTTTTTTTATGTTCTGATTATAGAAACACATTGAGTTATACTCAGCAAATGGTTTTGTTTTCTGTGCCCAAGTTAGGTACTTTTCAGTTTGCCGCAGATTCAGCATCCAATAACGATCCCGGACTCAAGTGTGGTGAAGTTCTATTTTGCAATGGCATGTACCTAAGGAGTCCTTGGTTGATAGATGTTTTGTTAATGTGATGCTATTTTGGGTTTCAAGTACAATGATGGTCATTTATATATATATATATATATATATATATATATATATATATATGTTTGTGGATAAATATATATATTTGGTATGTTAGCTTGACATGAGATTTTGGTATGTGTAGTAGCTTTAAGCTTGAGATTCTACTTAGCTAAAATGTTAGACCAATATTAGTAAACTTGGTATAAATGAAGCTTTGAATGGTTAATTGATTTTCTAGTGTGTATTGATGGTATAAAATGTGGTACCAATGAGGGTACATTGGTTAGGCACCTAAGATAGTTGTTTTGGCATGTTTTGAGTATGTTTAATTGTGTTTTGAATAGGTCAAATGATTGATATTTGAGTTGCTTAATGCCCAAGCAAGTAGAAAATGATAAACTTGAGTTTTAAGGTTCATTTAGGTGCACACGCCCTGAGACACAGTCTGTTACACGACCGTGTGACACACACGAGCGTGTGCCCTGAGCGTGTTGAGAAATAGTATAGATTTAATTTTCACACAGGCTGATACATGACCTACGACACGACTATGTGATCCAAGTCAGATAGTTACACGGGCTGGGTCACGGCTGTATGTCTCAAGTTAGAGAGTTACAGGGACAGAGACACAGGCTGAGACACAGTCGTATGTTCCAACTTTGAGAGTCACACGGTCTAAGGCCATTTTACACGGCCTGGCCACACGATCGTGTGTTGCCTGTTTTTTGGTGTTTTAAAAAATGGCCCTAAACTTCCTGAATTGTTTCAAATTAATGCTGTTTGTTCTTAGTATACTTCTAGAGTCTTGTAAACTCGTATTTAAGACTATATGGGTAAATTTTACTGTGATTTTGAATCAAAAAGCATGATTCATAAATCAATTGTATATGATATGATTATGGAATTAAATATTTTGATTTGATTAGTAATGCCTATAACCCTTATCTGGCGACGGAAAGAGGTTAGAGGTTTTACAATAAAAGTGTGATGAGTGTCTTGAAAGTATTAATCAAAACAATTTTTCATTTGTATAGAGGTCATTATTGAAAGTATGGGAGGTATTGAAGAATAATGTATGGTGGTCTATAAGAAATATGGCAATAGTCATGTTTTGGTTAGATGCATGGTTACCTGATGTTTGAACTTTAATGGATCACTACTTGTAGTAGGATAAATTAATGAAGGGAATATATGTGCAAGACATTATTAATAATTGAGGGGATATGGATTACAGCAAGTTGGTCTATTGTATAAGCCATTCAAATATCTTGGAACTTGTGGGGGATTTTCCCACCTATAATCAGCCTACTAGTGATTAATGTACATAGAAATGGTCCAAGAATGGAAAATTAAAGTCTCAAAAAGTCTATAAATAACTAGCAAAAGGTAGTTGAAATCAAAGTGATTAGAAATTGCCTTTATTTTGGAAGAAAAAGGCACTACAGAGGGTTAAACACTTCTTATGCTTAGCTTTGAACAATCATCTATTAACCAATGAGGAGAGGTGTTAGATAGGGATAATAGATTCAACATTGTGTCTTATATGCAGTGGCAATAATGAAAATATTTTACATGTTCTTTGGGATTGCGCCATTGTTAAAATGACTCGGATCAAACTTATATTGGTGGTTAAACAGAACATGTTTTCCTCTTCTACTCTTGAGATATGGATTATTTCAAATTTGAAAAATGAATTTAATTTCAATTTTGAGGATATGGAGAGGGAGCCAATTTTAAAAGCTATGGAAGTAGAGGAATACTTTTAGTTTCAAGTGAGATAATTATTCTACTAATGCGTTATTGCTTCATTGTAAGAGTTGGGTAGTTAGCTTTAAATGATCAATTTAGAAACTTAAGAGTAAACTAGTGTGAGTGTATCAAAAGATAGCTTGACCTCCTAAATAATAGTGATGGGTTAAAATCAACTTAGATGAGGTTGTTAAATAGGACACGATAAGGTATATCCAAGAGGAGTACTTAGAGATAATAAGGGCAAACCACTACATAGATACATTAGGAGTATTAACAGTTGCTTAGTCGAGCATGCTAAGGTGTGGGTGATGTTGGATGGCTTATTGGTTGTGTAGGATAGTGGATTTCACAAGGTAATAGTATAATTTAATGATAAGAAGTTATTAAATAGATACCAGATAGAACAAATAGAAAATATGAAATTGAAATGGTGCATATGATCAATGAGTTATGCAATAGACATTGATCAATACAATTCCATCATATTTATTGTGAAGTTAAAAAATATATATTCAAATATGTATCTATAAATAGGAGTGGAATTAAGTAATATTAAGTCTATATGTACTAGCCTTGTGGTGGTTAATTGTAAACACATTTATAGGGATAGTAATTAACTAGGACATTGTTGGAACTATTCAAGTATATATCTATTGAATAGTTTAGTTTACTGGTTATAAATGTACCTAAATATGTTGGAATTATATTGTTCAATGGACATATATACTTGAATAGTTAACTTTTGGTGTGTTTTTGGTGTGAAATTTCACTCCTATAATTTGACTCCTGAACTTGTCCATTTTGTACCTAGTTGTTCCCTAATTTTTTTGGACCTAGTTGTTCCTTAAACTTGTCTTCCGTCAACCAAGTTGATACCTCCACACTAACACCGTTAGTTGTGCTAATGTGGCATTGTTAACCAATCTGATGGTGCCATACAGTAGTCTCTCAGTAGGCCACATAGAAAACATAAATTTAAAAATGAAAAATATAAATATATAAATTGTTTACCACGTGGTGTTATGAGAGATTATCACCTGGCACCACCAAATTTGCTAAAAATGCCACGTCATGACAAACAAACGGTGTTAGTGTAGAGGGGCCAACCTAGCTGACAGAATACAAGTTTAAGGACCAATTAAGTCCAAAACAAATTTAGGGACTAGCTAGGTACAAATAGACAAATTCTGGAGCTAATTTATATATTATCTCATTCTTTAATTGTCATAGAAAGTCCAAAGATTCAACATGTTATGAAATGCCTAAATTACTATAGAAACCTTTAAATCTCCATAGACCATAGGCATCTGCATTTAAAAATGACACATCATTATTGCGCTTTGAATAAGAAGCAATCATAAGAATACAATAAACACAAAAGTAACTTTAGAGTACCTTAAGTCGTTGTTGATCAAGAAAAATAATTTTACTACATGAACCTAAATTAACTTTCCTACACTTAGTATTTGTCTTCTAATCTATATATCTTTTATGTTAATTATCTTTGATGGTTTATAAGGGCAATGTATAAACTAAATTAGATACCTATACTATAGAACTTATTAGAACTTCTAACATCAATGAGACCTAATTTTGACTAATAAATTAGAGAAAATATTCTTTTTAACTTTTATGACGAGATTTTAACTTGAATAATAGTTACTAGAAAATATCATATTAATAGTAAATACCTATACTATAGAACTTATTAGAACTTCTAACATCAATGAAACCTAATTTTGACTAATAAATTAGATAGAAAATATTCTTTTAACTTTTATGACGAGATTTTAACTTGAATAATAGTTACTAGAAAATATCACATTAATAGTAAATAATTATATAATTTTTGGTATTTTTCATACTTGTTTAAGAGTCCATATTCGGGTTTCGTGGCTACCTTTCTCAACAATATCATCTTTAAGGTTTGAACTTGAGTTCTCTCTTGGAAGTGTAATATGCCCTACCATTGCACCCAACCTTTGTTGGTGTAAATAATTGTATTGATTGCTTTAATTTATTAGTAAATTATGACACACTAATGACGCGGTGAAAATTTTATGCATGTACCAAATATTAAATACAATACTCCAATTCAAATTCATATGAATATAAAAATATTTATTTTATTTCTCATATTTTATTATAGAAAGAAAGTTATTTTATTATTCAAACAATTTTTTATTTTATTTCTTACAGCATATTTTTAATTTAAAAAATAAAAAAGTTTTTTTAAAAAGTAAAAAGTAAAACTAATTTTAGAAGCTAAACGAAACCCAATCGTTTATATATTTGATTCTTATCAGACAATGTGAGACATCATTGAAAACCGAGCTGGCAAAGCTTTTATTTTAATAATCATAGTTAATTACGTAAATGCATGCTGTTAATTTGTCCTTGTTATTGATCTCAATCAAATCAGGTAATACAAACAAAAATAAAGAAATTCTCTCTCTTTTATGTATATATAATATTAATTTTGTTTATTGGTTAGATCAAATGTCCAAATTCAAATAATAAAAATCTATTGTTAAAATTTTAATCCAACTCGATACCTCTATCAAAAATCTCTTTTATTATTTCATAAGAAGAGATCATGAGATGTGATGTGATGATTGCTTACCTCATCCTTTAATTATGTAGTCGAGAGTTTAATCTCTACTCATAAGAATAAAGCACATTTCATGGTCAATCGTTTACCTCTTCGGAAAGCACTCACAGCGAGAGGAGTAATAATTGTTGTCGATGGTAGATACTTTGATCATGACGAAAAACAAAATCAGGATGATTAAAGGCATTGATTAGCTTCAATATGTTATATTATAGACATAATGGCAAATTTAGCTCTCAACGTCTACATCTTTTATAATTTTGGCCCTATTCTTTTTTTTTTGAGTTAAATTTAATTCTCAACCTTTTAAAAAGAGTTAAATTTAACCCCCAATCTTTTAAAAAAGAGCCAAACTATTATTTTTTTAATAAAAATAATGACTAAAACGTTAAATTTGTAAACATGACAACCTGTATGGCAATCGACATGTACTCTATATTAATGTCTTTCTGAATTTTCATAAAATTTTTATAATTTCTTTTGAATTTTGAATATTTTTAATACTTTTAAATTAATTGATGATGTAGGATATAAGACAAATAGTGCCATGATAGCATAAAGTATACATGGACTACTACGCCAACATTGTTAAAAAAATTAATGTTTTAGTCATTATTTCTATTAAAAAACAATGACTTTTTTTTTTTAAAGTTTAATGAGCAAATTTAGCTAAAAAAAATTGAATGAGGGCCAAAATGACAAAAAAAATATAAACGTTAAGATCTAAATTTAGCATTATGCCTATATTATACTATCTAAGTAACATATGGAAGGCTAGGGTTTCTTGACGTACGAAAAGTTTATTCTCTTGAGGAAGGTTAGTCAACATAATCCTATATATGATAGGTTTATAATAGGTAGGGGTTAGACCTTCATTGTGGAGTAGTGGAGAGCATTCGGTTTTTTCTGTCAGTTCGGTTGATATTTTTTATTAAATCGACATAACTGACCATAATCTACAAAAACTGATCTGACTGAATTAAAGTTCAAGAATTATCATAATTTAACCAACTTTAGGTTGATTGATTAGGTCAGTTAATTGACTTATCTGACCTTTGTTAATAAGCTTGGTTATTTGGCTTGAATAATATATATTTGCTTTATATATTATAAATAATTTAAAATATATTAAATTAAGTTGATTTTCTTGGTCAGTCAATTTACAATTTTAAAAATCGATAACCAACCGAAATAATCATTCAAATCGAAATTGACTAAACCAATTGAATTAATTTAGTTGGTTTTGTGAATTTCAATTGATTTAGTAGGCCTCACAAGGTGGAAAAAATATTTTTTAAATAGAATTTGGTAGTTTTAGCCTTATTTGATTCAGGGTTGGGGTTCAACGCTACTAATTAATTCAAAACTTATTTATTTTAGTAGTTAATAGAAAAAAGAACGCTTAGTTATCAGAATTTAAATCCTAAATCAAATATCACATGCTATAAGTCATTACATTAATTAAAGTTGATAATGTATCCTTGTTTGTGTGTTCTATTATGTCATAATTGGATTTAATATAAAAAATTAATATGCTATAATAAACTAACCATATTCATCATATACAAATAAAAGCTGAGATGAAGAAGAAATGAAAATAAAAATCATGTGAAAATAAGCTAACTATGTGCATCACTTTTCAATGAGAACAATGATGTGAATGAAGTGCTCTTAACAAAACTTTGGAAAAAAGTGGTACCCTAGGGTTAATCTTTTTAAAAAGTTCATTGGAAGTATACGTAAATATGGTGCATGGAAGTACTTGGATGATTCTACTTTATTCTTTTTCCATTACCTTTTCCACAAACTTTGGTTGAAAATGAAATCATGTTAATTCTTCTTGTCTTCTTCCTTAGGCAATTCTTTCTTTTTATTTATCATGATAATTTTTTTTCATAGCATGTCAAAACATGGTCTTCTTATAGATATGAAAATAATTTCTTCTTTTTCCGCAAGCATTCTTTGGAGTATTTTATTTTCCAAGATTCAATTCTTACACTCTTTTGATAATTTGTCACAAACTCTTATACAAATAAATTCATCTTCACTTGAATCTGTCTCGATGTTGCACGAGTGATTGGATCTTTAGGGAGACTAAGTCCAAAATTATGTTCAGCCCATTTGTTCGGCTCACAAATAGGCCTGTGAATAGGCCTTGGTGCTTTCATCAATGAGGAGATAAATGAAAGATCCATCTTGTAGCTTTCGCAAATACACAAAATGGTTATATTTACTTACTTCTGCATTCTCATAAAGCTATCAAATGGTTTGTTCCATTGCATTGAAGATTGCTCAACCTATATAGCGATTTGTTTAACTTACAAACCCAATTTTGTCTACCAATAACCGTCTATCCATCTAGTTAAGTAATATAGATTTTCACTTTTAAACTACTATGCAAGAAAGAAATCTTTAAATCAAGTTGAGCTAGCTCCAAATTCAATGATACAAAATTCAAATGGAGGAATGCTTCATAACAGGGGAAAATATTTCATTATAATCAATTCTTTCCTTTTGAGAATGGCCTTTAGCTTCTAACATTGTTTTGGAGATAACATTTTTATTCTAGGAAAGTTGTCTTCCTTTACATATATCCACTTGCACCCAATTACTTTCTTACCCATTGGTAATTGCGCCAACTCCCAAGTATTGTTCTTCCAAAAATATTGTATCTCCTAATTCATGACACATTTCCACTTGTTATTTTTAAAGCTTTGTTGTGCTTTATGATAAGTGACAAGAATATCATCATCTACAACTAAAAGTGCATAGGCCATTATATCAAAAAAATGATAAGGTTTACGAATTTATCTTATTAGCCTTGTAATTGCAAGTGGTTCAAGTGTATTTAGCAAATTTTGTGTTGGAACATATTCATTCACTGATTCTTTCATTGCGATTAGACAATTAGCTTTATCACTTGTCTTATTAACTAGGCTAATCACCATTTTTTCAAACTCCATCAGTTTTGGAGTACACTCCACCTACTGTGGAGTACCATTTGTTTGAACATATTCAAGTATTTCCTTTTTCAACATGGAAAACTTATCAAAGGTAACATCTCTACTAGAAATTATTTTCTTTGTGTCTATACGCCAAAGTCAAAATCTCTTTCCTCTAGAGACGATTCCTATAAAAAAAGCTTTCTTAGCTATCAGATCTAGTTTTGACATTTTTGTATGGTAATAACTAGGGGATCTAAATACATGTAAAGAATCATAATTAGTACTAGATTTTCTAGACCATACCTCTAAATGTGCTTTTCCTTCAATTGCAAATGATGGTAAAAAATTAATGAGATGACCATCATATGTCCTAGCCTTAGCCTAAAATTACTTGCCCAACCTAGCATTAAACACCACACATTGAACTTTCTAATAGGTTTCAATTCGTATGCTCTTCTGCCTTATTTTATTGTGGTGTATTTCTAACAATGAATAGTTAAACAATTCCATACCTTTGGAAAATGTTAAAGAAAAAATCACTTTTATTTTCCCTTCCATTGTTCGGTCTAAGTCGATTGATCTTTTTACTAGTTTGATTTTTTAACCATATTTTTCCATTCAAGGAAAATCCCAAGCACTTTATCTTTAATTTTCATTCTATGCACCTAAACCCCTCAGGATAAGTCATCAATAAAAGTTACAAAATAGTGTTTTCATCCCAATAAAGGTATCTTTGAGGGCCCCCACACTTTTGAGTGAACATAATCCAAAATACATTTTTTTTATCATAGATAGTGATGGCAAACTTCACTTTTTTTCTACTTTCCAGAACACAATATTTGCAAAACTTTAACTTGCAAGCCTTTGCACCTTTCAAAAATCTCTGCTTTGCTAGAATTTGCAAGGATTTCTCACTGGCATGACCTAATCACATATACCACAACTTGGTTGGATCTAGCTTGTCATCACTAGATGCTGCCCTAATAATTATTCTACCTTGAATGTAATACAAATTATCTTCCAAATGTCTTTCGTTTCCACTAGTGCTCCATATGTAACTTTCAAAATTCCATCTCTCATGGTGACAACTGAACTGTTGGATTCCAAAGCTCCTAAAGAGATGAAATTCTTCTTCCAACTAGGTACAGGTGTTGTTATTGTCCGTAAAAATAACTTCTCCATTTAATTCCACTAAATCAAAGAACCATTCTTGAATAAGGGACATATGATAGGTGTATCTTCAATCCAATATCCACTCGTCCAAATGGAATGATGGTGGTGATTTTAGATTTAGTGCCTTAAGTGTAGTATATTAATTTGTAAACTTGTAAATTTTTTGAACATATTGATTAATAAAATTATTCATGAATTACATTAATACACTTTTTATATTGTCCTTACGTGATTTTTGCATGTAAAGCAAAATAGAAGCAAATATTAGCTCACTGGTTGTCTAATATTTGGCTAATACTAAGCAGTATTACATGGTCGAATCGTAATACAGAAAGAAAACTTATATTAGTAGATGAACCTAAACATGTCATTAGTCTAACTGAAAATGAGTAAACTGATTAAAAGAATAATATGTCATCTATTAAGTCCAATTGGGGAGATGTTTTATCTTGGGCATCAGAGCAAATGACTCCTAGAAGATAAATACATAAATGTGACTGACTAGATTGACAACACATCGGATTGGACCCAAGTAGAATAGATTCTAAATCTGTTTATGGATTTATTCACTTGTGATGTTTATAGTGTAGCAGACCTTAATCTTGAGAGAATGATAATGTATGTGTGACTCGTATGCTTTTATGTAAGTAAAAGTTTGATTTCGAATAGATAAGGAACTAAAAGTTGATGTGTTGGGTATATGCAGTATGTAGCATCATTCACAATAGTGGAATTCATATTCCAAGACATGGGTAAATGATATCCTCTCATTAGCATTACATGATAGATGAGAAATAAACGTGGCCACGAGTCATTTCCCTTTGTGATGAATGACTTAATTACTATTTGATAGTAATTGACTTTTCATGAAGGAAGATATAATGGTTATCATGAGATAAAATAGGATCATATTAGGAGAGCGGTTTTATCTCAAAGAGATTAAGGATATCCTATAAGAGTAACACACTTATGACAAGGTCATTGGATGAGTACTGATCGAATAGCCTTCGCAATGGTACGTAATTAGAGAGAGCTTAGTCACGATACTATAGTAGAATAACTTTATGACTAAATGAATTTATAATTAATAGGCAAAAAGTTCGAACTTAAATATAAATCATTTGAGATGTAGTCACAATGTTCAATTAGTCCTTCTGCTAGCTCGTTGAAACTGGAATTGAATTACATGTTGAATCAAATAAACAGAAACAATAAAGTTAGAGAAATGAGAAGCATTCAAAAATGATTGTGGTTTTCTCACAAAGTATGAAAATTAACAGAGAATTAATTTATGGTTTTTCAAATTATTATTTAATTGATTAATTAAATAATTGAAGTTCAAAAATAGAATTAAATTAATTGGTTATTGTGAATCCGTTGAATGTAGAAAAATTAAATATATTTTCTCATATATATTTTTTACGGTAAATTTGTCATGATTTTAATGAAATTAGAATTGAGTTGAGAAAATTATTTAATTAGCAAATTAACTAATTTAAATTAATTTAATAAATAATGTATATTTTGAGAAATATAAAACATGTATTGGGTTGGATTAAATTATAAAGTATTGAGTTAAAAGTCTAGGAATCACATATAATTAGACTCAATACATGAGAAGTCTGAATTTTCAACATAATACATATGAGAGGAAACACACCCCATTAGCCCTTCTCTTTCATAGTTCCACTAGAAAGTTGTTTTACTATTGAAATAGACCTCTATTAATTCAACAAGGGTTTCACTTCTGCTTCCAATAAATAGATGATACTAGTAGGGATAAATACACAATAAGTTCTACACAACTTTGGATATTGTAACGCCCAAAAAATCTTATCTTTGATTTGATAAAATTCGTTATAATTAAGTCTTTGTATCTGTGGCTAAATGCTTTATTGGTGTGTTTGAATCCTTGAGAAAACATTTTTTGCGAATTTCTTTTTATGTTGTTCAGCTGATAGAAGTTGAGTTAAGATTTTGGGGTTAATAGGTAGTTGGATTTGATTTTGATTTAATAATAAATAGTTTTATAATAAAAATGGGATAATATTGTTATTATTATTATTTCTTTTGTTTTACTAAAAGATAAAGGGGTTGCTCCCAAATTTTTTTGTTTTCTCCCACGTTTGTTTCCCTTATTCCCCAAATCCACTCCGCCATTCTCAATTCCTCTTAATTGATCTTGTTTTGTTTCTCTTTTTCTTTCCTTTCCTTTCTTTTTCTTTTCGTTCATTCCTTGTCCCTTAATTTTTTTTCCTTTAATCATTTGGGTTGCTATTAATTCTTGAGGCAATAGTTCACATTTTTTTTACTGCAAATCTAAGGGTAAGATATTTAAGTTTAATATTTTTATGTGCTATTTGTAGTTGTGTTGGGTGTTGGGTTGCGTTAAATCAATATAGTGGGTATTGTTTTGATTCTGATACGTTTGTTTTAGGAGTAGTACAAGAAGCAATAAGTGACCCTCCAGCGACTTAAGATTTGCATATGAGTTGTTCGTTCTTTGAGTTGTCCAGCGACTTAACATTTTGGGACTATTTTGGTTTTGGTGTTTTAATTTTGATTTTTGCATGATATTGTTAAAATGATTCATCAAAAATATCTATTTTTTGACAAATAATCGATTTCGAGAAAACAAAATTAGTTTTCCAAAATATAATGATTTAAGAAATTTCGTTGCAAAGTATTTATTTTATTTAGAAAATATAAACAAACAACGTTTTCAATTAAATAGTTATGTCAAATACGTTTTCCAATAAAATGGGTTTTTAAGTAACAAAAATTTATGATTTTTTTTCAAAATATACAAAAATTGGATTTACAATTGTTTTACATAGCATCACCAGATCTAGCCATAATGTCTAGGCCGGGTTTGGGGTGTTACAAATATTGTTATCTTGCTCGAAAATAGTGAGAATTTATTCTCTAAGTATAAATTCTATTTTTTGAAATAATAATTCTATTGGTTTCTATTAAAGAGAGAATTTTGCTTTCCCACTGAAAGTAAAAAAAAATAGTTCTAGTCCCATGTTTGATTCAAATTCGTTTAAGCCTGCATTTGAAGTAGTTCATGGTATGAAAATAATGGAGAATGTCGTTCAGTTGAAATTCAGAAACAACAATGATTTGTCTACCTGAAAAATATGTGCGATTTCGGTAAAGGCTTTATTCCTATAAATATAAAAAATCGGCTCAATTTTTAAAATTTTAATTTTTTGCTATGCAAGAAAACCGTTTTCTAATCAGATTTTTTTCTAATAAGTGAAACTACCAATGATATTTTATAGTCACTAGTATCTCGTTTTGAACACATGAATGTAGTGTATTCATATTGTCGAAACCATTGTTTTATTTAAAATTTAAAATTTAATAAAAAAACGGGGAATTGACTTTTTGAAAATACAGAAATAGAGTCGCCACCAATCTTTTTTGTTTAGGTGTGATCGGGTCACCTAAGAATTTGGCTATTTTAATAAAACGTTTCTGGTTTATTAAAACAATGATTTTAGTCTACGAACTGTTGAGAAAATGGGTTCGGGAGTCAGTTACGCATGAGGAAGGATTAGCACCCTCACTACGCCCAAAATTGGTACCAAATCGATTAAATATTATCCTTATGTCTAAGATTAAAATGTTTTTGTAATGTGGTTCCCTTTTGATAATATTTGAATAACCCGAGTTGGTCATCAAAATTCTCTTGCTTAAGAGGAATATAGAACCACATCCAGCACGATACGACATGATAATTTATGCCTTCGAAAACATGACAAATTTTGACTTCCAAAAATTTATACGTTGAAAACCGCAAAAGGATGCCCAATTATTTAATCCAACGAGAAAATCGAAACCCAGCACAGTAGGGCACGACTCCTCGAATTTCTAGATATCAGACATTGCCTTATTTTAGAATTTAGAGAGTATGAGTGAAATTCTAAAGGAATCTTCGATCATTTTGGACAAACAGGAAATCGCAACCCAGCACGATAGGGCACAATTCCCCGAATTGCCAAACATCGAATATTACCTTTGTTTTAAAGAGTTTTTAGAAAACATGAGTGAAATTCAAAAGTGACCTTCGATTATTTTGAACAAACAAGAAATTGCAACCTAGCACGATAGGGCACGATTCCGCGAATTGCCAAATATCGAACATCGCGTTCGTTTTAAAGGATTTTTAGAAGACATAAGCGAAATTTTGAAGGGATATTCGATTATTTTGAACAAACGGAAAATTACAACCCAACACGTTAGGGCACAATTCCACGAATTGCCAAATATCAAATCTCACCTTCGTTTTAAAGAATTTTTAAACGAATAATTATAAAAATAGCTTAAAACATATTAATGCGACTCAAAATAAGACGAAATTAATCATAAAAATTTGGATTTTATAAAACCACATTTCATAAATCATGTGGAAAACGATGATTGGCGTAATATGTGTACGCATAAAATACGACAATGGAAGAGTGGAGGTAATACAATTTATTTAACCAACTAACAAGCACTTACAACTAAGTATAACTAACTTGGAAATATAGCTCAATCTCAATCATGCATGGAGAATAATTAACATGACAATATAAAACAATGAATAAATAAATAATGCAACGATAACATGCATGGCATAATGTAATATGACTACTACTAGATACACAAAACAAAATGCAAATCAAAGAAGTAATATGGTGTAAAACTATTTTAAAATAACGACGAAAAAATGGACACATAAAATGTAGGTTGACAAATTTGTATATAAAAAAAAATAGGATAGATATATAATTTTTCAAATAGATATTATAGAATGAAAGTTTGAATCAAATTGCATGTAAAATATTTTAAACACAAATATATTTAAAAGTTGACAAACTACATGCTAACTTTAATAATTTATAATGCAAAAGAATAATAAGGATACAAGACGTGACATAACACACAAAATAGATTTAAAAGACATATGTACATGTAAATCTATTGTAAAAAACATGAGATTAATAATAGTATATATGAAAATCTTAAGTTAGTCTAAAAATTATACACATACCCTTATATCCAAAATATTTAAATAAGAAGCTATATAAAACACAAGAGTAATATAATATAAAGAAATATTCAAAAATAATAATTTTATAATTACGAAGATGAAGTTTCTAAAAATAATTTTATACATACATAAAGAGAATATTTGATAGATCATAGATCATAAAGCAAAAAGTATTTTAAATAAAAATCTATTAAAGTAATAAGTGTATTAATATATATATATATATAAATTTAAAAGTGAGTACATGTAAATTTATATAGAAATGATAATATGTATAGGTTTAATAATATATATAAACCAAATATGTGTACTAATATAAGCAAGTAGAAAAATAATTTTATGCAAAAACATATATACCAAACATATTATCATAGCAAAAATATATGCTAAAATACATGGTCGAATAAAAAACATTATATGCATGAAAATACGTTAACTTTGTTATAAAATATGTATATGTATAATAATATAAAGGAGATAAACATTCAAAGTATACAAAGTATGATAATAACATTTCAAAAACGAATTTACAACAATGAAGAAACAATTACCAAAGTTGCTTAAAAATTAAAATAATTAATTAAGAACAAAAAGGACTATAAACTAACTTGCAAACACGCGTAGATTGACGAGCTAATTTAAGAAAACGAAGTGAAACAGCAAGGGCGCGATTGAATGCGCACGCGAAAGGGGAGGATTTTGCGCACAAATATCCCCTCACCGCAAAAACGCGTGGATCCCAGAGGCAAAGAACCCTAGTCGGGTCGAATAGGCTCATGCGACGCCGTTTTGAGACCACGGTAGTAAGCCTCAAACGATGTCGTTCCCACACATATAAAACCCCTTTTTTATGCCATATTTTCATTCCTCCGAACCCTAGCCCCTCTTATCTCCCTCTCGTTTGACCCTAGAACTCCCCCTTTAGTGCCGATCTGCATCTATCAGTAGAGACGAATAGATTCGGGCTTCAAAGGATGACTATTTCGGCCGTGGGATCCCTTCTATACTCCGATTTCAACGAAGCTGATGGAACCCGTGGCACTTTCGCAAGGTAAGGCTTCGTCTTCCCTCTTTCTTTTATTATTTTTTTTAAAAAAGGAACAATATTGAAATGAAATTGACGGAATATCTGTAAAAACTCAGAGAATGAAAGTGATAAAAGAAATCACCTTTCTTTGCTTTTTTTTATTCAATATGCGAATGATCTGTTTTTGTGTGCGTTCCTCCGAGAAGAAATTTACAACCGAAAAATACAAGGCTTTATAGCCGAGAGAAGAAAATAATAAAAATATACAATTTTTCTGCTATTTTCTTGCATCTGTTGTCTTTTTGTGTTTGGTGTGCAGGTACGGGATGCGTTGGCATCGTCTGAAGGTCTTGGCGTGGCGTCTGAGGGTGTGGCTTTGGTCGTCAGATCTTGAAGGCTTGGCGTGGTTTCTGAAGGCGTTGTACGGTGCTTGGAGGCTGCAGTACCTAGCAAAGGCTAGGGTTTCTGAAGTCTTTTGGGCCATTTAGGCCTCGTAATTTTGGGTCTAGGTTTAGCTATTGGACTTTAATTGGTTATTGGGCTGTTTTGTACTAAAGACTTGGACTGTGGACTATTGTTTTGGTTTATTTATTTATTTATTTATTTTGTATATATATTTTTAGGTTTCTAGTGGGCCCGGGATAAAATTGGTCATTACAACTGTAGCACCCCAAACCCGGCCCAGAAGTTATGGCCGGATCCGGCATGCCACATCAAAAACGTTAAAAAAAAATTCCATTCGAAGTCCAGAAAATCGTACTTGATGTTCAAAAGATTAATTCATTAAGGATTAAAGTGAATGGAAGCTGTGCACCAGGTAGGAAACCGGAAAAGAGGTGGTGAGTCCATTGAACTGCTTAAGTACCAAGCTCCCTTCGGATCTAATCCTAGACATGCATACCGCCATTGCCACACCTTAACGTCATGGATATTTCTAGGAAACCGATTTGATTAAGTCATTTTTAGAAAAAGTGATTAATTTTGGAAAATACTTTCATTGCGGAAGCTTTGCTTGTTGTCGTGTTATTTTGAAATCAACTGTTGTTTTTAAAAATGCGCCCTAAAGCTATCCAATTTCAACAGTTAAAATAAGTATTACCTATCTTAGTAATACATATTAAAACCATCAAAAATAGTTAAGCGGCCTTATTACATTTAAAAACCCAAAACTTCAATCGTAAATAAAAGGATGTCCAGTTCACCAGAAGAAAATCAAACTTTCAGAATGGGTGGCCACTCCGAATTCCCTCACAGCTCCAAGCCCACTATGGTTGGGGATTTCCTGCGTGGATGAAAATAAAAGGGGTGAGTTTGGGGAAACTCAGTGTGTAAATTAACCTAACCATAGCCTATATCAGCTCAAACCACAGAAATAGAATAAGTTGGCCTTAGCCTAGAACAGAATTCAGAATAAAGCCCATAGGCCCATAACAGAACAGAACAAATATTACATGTTTATGCAGAAACCCAACCATATCCAACCGTATACACCCCGTACCAACCTTACATCGTGTGGGAGACAACTCGACCCACCCAACCGCTACACACCACGAATTTGCAGCATGGCTGCGAGCAGAATAATGTTACAGAGTCACCAGATCTGAGATAATCGTGGCAGAGCCACCAGAACAGATATATGTGGCAGAGCCACCAGATCAGATATTTGTGGCAGAGCCACTAGATCAGATATTTGTGGCATAGCCACCGAACGCTTCCTCCATAATATAACCCATGTCCCCATGCAATGATATATAATCATGGCATACATCATACGTAATCGATCGTCATGCTTTTCACAAAATTAACCCTAGGGTATAACGGTAATTTTGCACCTAGGGGTATAACAGTAATTTTTCATACATAGGGGTATTATAGTAATTTAGCTACTTTTAGGGTTTTCATGCATATCCTAACTATTTACTACTATCGAACACTTACAGCAAGATACTTACGAATTGGGCCCGTTGGCCCATGAACCCGATCTTTGGCCCATTAAGCCCAAATTATCAAAATGTACGAAATCGCGCGTACTGCAGTTTATTACTTTAGATTACCAAATATACAAACCCAACTATCTTACGAGCATTCGCACACTCGCAAATTCCCAAAATACCGACTTTTCGGCATTTCGGCTTTTCGGCTTTTGCCAATCTAGTCTATGAGAGGGTGTCAGTTACACACCTGTTTGCGACGATATGCTGACGAGATCCACACACGAACCGCCTACAATTGGATTACTAACACGTTAATCTAACTATTCAAATACAAACTACGTATTAATCCCTTACAATATTCGGCCAACCACACCTACAGATCATAGTAAGCTTATAAGAAAACAATAAGCAACTCATTAACAAATTTTTGTCAATGTTTACCACATAATCATAATTTTACTGCAAGCTGTCTTCCTGAGTAACAGTCACTAAATTATTTATAACTGGAGCTACAAAACTCCAAATCAAGTGCCGTTAATTTTCCCTGAAAATAGACTCATATATCTTTTATGCATAAAATTTTCAGAATTTTTGGTATGGCCAATCAATACCAGATTTTTCTTAAAGTTTCCCATGTTTCACTGTTTGACTAATCTGACTACTCTTCATTACGAATCAAATTTCTCATTGTACAGAATTCAAAATATGTTCTCGTTTATTTCATTTGAAACTAGACTCAACAAGATTTAATTACATAATTTATACAGCTTCTAACTCATCTCCCACAATTTATGGTGATTTTCCAAAGTCACGTTACTGCTGCTATCCCAAGCAGATTTATCACCAAATCACTCTTTCACACCTAACTTGCATGCTTGTTATTTAAACATGTATATCACCAATCAATCATCACATATCTATGATTTTACTTAAGTATAATCTCCATTTCATCATTTTAAAGCACAACATGTTAGCTGATTTTTCCTTTAACATCTAAGGCACATGCATGTTCATTTGTTTGGCTCAACTTCACTGCCTTCCATTTTTCATCAAAAGAACATGAAACAACAACCATTTCCTTCATTTTAATTCATGACTAAATGCTCACAACACAATTAAAAATCAAAATATACTTCAAGAGTTAAGGTAGAATCAAGAAGAACTCATGAACCTCAAAATAGAAGCAAGGTACCAAGAACTTACCTTCAATTTTCCTCCTCCTAATGACCGAATACTCAAGAGCTTTCTCCTCTCCTTTCTCTTCTCTAACTTTCAGCTATGATGAACAAAGATGGACAAAACTTTGTTCTTTTCACCCCTTTTTCTTTTAATAAAACTTCATATTTCATCCATTTAATTCTTTAATACAAAAGACATGAAATTCTTATCATGAAACATTTACCTAACCCATTATCATGAAACATTTACCTAACCCATTATCATGGAACATTTACCTAACCTATTATCAATTTGTATCAATTTGTACCATAAATTATGGATATCAAGTGTACATTTTGTCTACAACAACATGATGGCTGGCCACTTCATGTAAAATGGGAGGTTTGTCATGCAAATCCTCCTATTTTGCACTCCTATTTATTTGGCCACTTCAATTTAGCCTATAGCATTTTCAAACATTTTCACATAGGTTCTATTTCATAATTTCACCCCCTTTTTCTTATGGAACAAAAATTAACTAAAATTGTCGGGTTCTATCTTAAGCTTGGGCTTTCTAAAGGCCCACTAACATAATTAAACCTATACCAACTTTCACAGGATTCCCGAAAATTGGGGCGTTACAACTGCCCCTCTTAGGTCATTATCGTATAACGAGAATGGAGCAAAGACTATCAAAAGGCCAATTTTGCCTGGGCTGGCTGAGTCTCGGCTCTTCTTGGCGCTTCTTTCCTTCAAGTATCTTCAATGTGCTCCACCACAACTTTAGAGAGGTATGGTTCGTGTATTTTCATCCTGCTCTATTGCAGCTTCAGAGAAGTGAGGATTGTGACTTCGATCTGCTCCACTGCAACTTCAGGGAGATAAGATTTGCAATCTTCGGCCTGTTGCCCTACTACTTAGGGGGTTAAGGCTTATCTTCTTCGATCTGCTCTACTGGAAATGAGATCCGCAATCTTCAGGCTATTCCACTACAACTTCAGTGAGATAGGATAGTGGCTTAAATCTGCTTCACTGCAACTTTAGGAAGACAAGATTCGTCGTTTTCGATCTGCTCCACTGCAACTTCAGGGGAACAAGATCTACAATCTTCAGCCTACTCCACTACAACTTTAGGGAGCTAGGATGGTGGCTTAAATCTGCTTCGCTGCAACTTTAGGAAGCCTAGATTCACCGTCTTCGATCTGTTCCACTGCAACTTCAGGGAAACAAGATCTACGATCTTCAGCCTACTCCACTACAACTTTAGGGAGCTAGGATGATGGCCTAAATCTGCTTCACTGCCACTTCAGGAAGACGAGATTCGCCGTCGTCGATCTGCTCCACTGTAACTTCAGGGAGACAAGATCGGTAGAATTCACCAATGTCGCTACACTGTCTTCTAAAGAAATGATTTGTAGAATTGGTTTCCTGTATCTGTGTTTATGTCAAATAATTAGGATGCCATGATCAAAATGAGTCAGATGCTCCTAACTAGATGAATGATTATGAATGTATAAATGCCATAAGAGTGATTCCTTTTTAAAAGGTTAAGGTATCATTGCTCATAATTCATCAAGGTTCTATCAAAGATGTGCTATCGTGTCTTCTTGCTTAGCCGTTATCTTTGACAGAAAATTTGAAGAAATAGTCACAATTTGGACTATTCTTTTTCCAAAGTTTCCCACTTTTGAGCCTGGTTAGTTCTAACTAGTGGCCTTGTTTCAGGTCCTTGTACTATTTATAGACCTTCTAGAGTAATGAGCATAATTTCTTTTGTGTGGATGTTATAAGTCCAAAAATCGTGATTTCAACGAGAATGCTCAAAAGAGATTATCATAATGGACAAGATGGAATTTTATTGATAAAAAACTCGAAGTGAATACATTAAACAGAATAGCGAATCTACTAAGGTACAAAATAAGATGAGAAAAAAAGGTGCCCCAGATATCGCAGCATGAGCTTCACTATTCCAATTTCTCAAAGGCTCTTTCGAACCAAATATGTGTTCAGGAGATCCCGCATATTTTGTTGATGCTCCAATATGTACTGTTCTTTCCTCTTATTAATTTTGAGAGGACAAGACTACCACATACCCCATATTCAAAATTTGAGCTCCCCATTTTCGGGTTTTCAACTCAAAAACCCCTTTGGTCTCAAAGTGCCCTTTGCGGGTTTTCACCTTGGCCTCTCTATTTTTTTTTTGAAAGCGCTCTTTGCGGGTTTTCGCCTTGGCCCTTCCTTCTTTAGGTAAAATACTTCTTAACGGAATCCGAATTTACGGGATAGGGCAGGTTTTTACTATCCATCTCGGCTAGAATCAATGCTCCTCCGGAGAAAGCTTTCTTCACCACGTAAGGCGCTTCCCAATTAGGCATCCATTTTTCTCGAAAATCCTTCTGTATGGGAAGGATCTTTTTCAAAACCATGTCTCCCTCGCGGAATTCTCTAGGGCGAACCTTTTTTTCATATGCCCGCATCATTCGTTTTTGGTACATCTGACCATGACAGATAGCTCTTAGCCTCTTTTCCTCAATTAAGTTCAATTGATCATATTGAGACTGGATCCATTCTGCTTCATCCAACTTTGTTTCTGACAACACTCGAAAGGAAGGGATCTTGACTTCAATTGGCAAGTCCGCTTCCATTCCGTAGACCAAAGAGAAAGGCGTTGCCCCAGTTGAGGTTCTGACTGATGTTCGATAAGCAAAGAGGGCAAATGGTAACTTCTTATGCCAATCTTTGTAGGTCTCAGTCATCTTCCTCACAATCTTCTTAATGTTTTTATTGGCTGCTTCCACTGCCCCATTCATTTTTGGGCGATATGGTGACGAATTGTGGTGTCTGATCTTGAATTGACTGCAGACTTCTGCCATCGTACTATTGTTCAAGTTTAATGCATTGTCTGATATGATCCTCTCCGGCATTCCATATCGACATATGATCTCTTTTTTTAGGAATTTGCTCACTGCCGACTTTGTAACATTGGCATATGAGGTGGCTTCTACCTATTTGGTGAAGAAGTCGATAACCACGAAGATGAACCGATGCCCATTGGAAGCTTTTGGCGATATTGATCCAATCACATCCATACCCCACATAGAGAAAGGCCATGGGGAAGTCATGACATGCAGCAGTGAAGGAGGCACATAAATTTTGTCTCCGTAGATTTGGCATTTATGACATCTCTTGGCGTAATTGACACAGTCTTCTTCCATAGTGGACCAATAGTACCCGAATCTCATGATTTTCCTGGCTATTGTAAAGCCATTAGCGTGTGTTCCACAGGCGCATTCGTGGACTTCTTCCAAGATTTTCTTAGCCTCTGCAGTGTCTACGCATCTTAATAGTACCTGATCTTTTCTTCTTTTGTATAGGAGCTCTCCATCTAAGACATAGTCAATGGCCAATCTTCTCAGCGTTCTTTTGTCATTCTCGCTTTTCTGGTCCGGGTACTCACGATTCTTCACGTATTGCAATATATCGTGATACCAAGGGTGATCATCTTTTTACTCATCTTCTTCAATGCTGTAACAATGGGCCGGAGTTTCATAAATGCTCATCCGGATGGGTTTGACATCTTCTTGTTTGTTCACCTTGATCATGGAAGCTAAGGTGGCCAAAGCATCGGCCATCTGATTTTCGTCTCGTAGAAGGTAGCAGAAGGTAATGTCATCGAACTCTCTAACCAATTCAAGGACCAGTTTCTGATAGTCGATCAACTTGGGGTCTCTGGTCTCTCATTCTCCCTTGAGTTGATAAATCACTAGCGCAGAATCCCCATATACCTCTAGCACTTTAATCTTCTGTTCTATGGCTACACGGATACCCATGATGCACGCTTCGTATTCTGCCATATTATTCATGCAATCAAAATCTAATTTACTAGTAAATGGATAATTATCTCCGTTTGGGGATACCAAGGCTGCCCCGATTCCATTACCCACAGCATTTGACGCCCCATCGAAGTTCAGTTTCCAGAGAAGTTCTTCCGGATCACCTTCTTCAGCGGTCGCAACACACATCAGGTCTTCATTCGGGAAATCGAAGTTCAAAGGCTCGTAGTCTTCCAAAGCTCTACTGGCCAGAAAATCTGCTATTGCACTCCCTTTTACTGCTTTCTAGTTCACATAAACTATGTCGAATTCAAAAAGTAGAATCTGCCATCGGGCCATCCTTCCATTCAAAGCTGTTGACTCCATCATGTACTTTAAAGGGTCTAGCTTTGAGATGAGCCAAGTAGTGTGATACAACATATACTGCCTCATCCTTCGGGTTGTCCAAATTAGGGCACAACACAACTTTTCTATCGGCGGGTACCTTGTCTCACATTCAGTGAACTTTTTACTGAGATAGTAAATATCTTTTTCTTTCCTCCCTGACTCATCATGCTGATCCAGTACGCATCCCATGGAATTCTCAAATACTGCCAGATACAGTATCAATGGCTTATTGGGGTTAGGCGGCATCAGTATCAGAGCGTTGGATA
The DNA here is from genome assembly GCF_025698485.1 of Gossypium arboreum. Classification (NCBI taxonomy): domain Eukaryota; kingdom Viridiplantae; phylum Streptophyta; class Magnoliopsida; order Malvales; family Malvaceae; genus Gossypium; species Gossypium arboreum. The sequence continues at coordinate 7,289,181 of NC_069071.1, forward strand.
AGTACTGTTTGACCTTGTTGAAAGCTCTTTGGCATTCTTCATCCCATACACCCAGGTTGTGTTTCTTGAGGAGGCAGAAAACAGGGTCACATTTCTCGGTTAATTGTAAAATGAATCAAGCGATGTAATTTAATCTACCTAGAAAGCCTTGAACCTCTTTCTGAGTACGCGGTGGAGATAGTTCTTGTATGGCTTTGACTTTGTCTAGATCGATCTCGATCCCTTTCTCACTGAACACGAATCCGAGAAGCTTTCCGGACTTAGCTCCGAAAGTACATTTGGCTGGGTTGAGTTTTAGCTGAAACTTCCTCAACCTCAAAAATATTTCCTCAGTACTTGTATGTACTCCTTCTCTGTTCAAGACTTTGCGATCATATCATTGACATAAACCTCAATCTCTTTATGCATCATGTCGTGAAATAGAGTTACCATGGCCCTTTGATATGTTGCCCCCGTATTTTTCAGTCCAAACGGTATCACTTTATAGCAGAATGTGCCTCACATCATTACAAATATGGTCTTCTCCATGTCCTCGGGATGCATCTTAATCTGGTTATATCCGGAGAAACCGTCCATGAATGAAAACAGTGAGCGTCTGGCCGTGTTGTTCACTAAGGTGTCAATATGAGGCAGTGGGAAATTATCTTTCGGGCTGGCTTTGCTCAAATCTCTGTAGTCTACACACATGCGTACTGTTCCATCTTTCTTAGGGACGGGTACGATGTTGGCTACCCAATCTGAGTATTTTACCACCTTTAGAAATCCAGCGTCAAACTACTTTCGAACCTTTTCTTTTTTTTTTGGCAAGACATCGGGCCTCATTCTTCGGAGTTTTTGTTGAACTGGCTTGCATTCTTCCTTTATGGGGAGTCGGTGCACCACGATATCAGTGTCCAACCTGGGCATATCTTGGTATGACCATGCGAAGACATCTTTGAATTCTTGAAGTAATTCAATGAGGTCTCACTTTATCTCCATGGTGATACACGTTCCGATCTTCACCTCTTGTCCCTCTCCTAAGCTCACAATTTCTACTGATTCTTTGTGAGGTAGAATTTGTTTCTCATCTTGTTCTACTATTCTTAACAAATCAGGAGATAGGTTACAGCCTTGGTCATCTTCGTAATCCTGAGAATCCTCTATACACACATATCGCTCAAAAGGAAATTCTGAGCCACTAGCAATATCACTCGTATCATTGATATCTGGGGACATATTATGAGGATGAAAGAAGATACAAAGAATCAAAAGGATTCAAGAACACTTATCTGTATGGTATGATTATGAATGACGAATGAAATAATATTTAGAAAAATGTTTAAAGAATAAAAGAATCCGAAAGTAATCGTTTGTATAATATGATTATGAGTGAAATTTAAAGAATGAGAGAACATCTGCTTAAAATGATAATAACCGTGCATTTCATTGAAATAACGTTTTTAAACATCAGCCAATTTCACAAAAGATTCTTATTACTCTTAGGCCTAAAGCAATAAGTGTGTTTTGGACATTACTCTGAGTCAGTTCTAAAAACTACAAGAATCTCTTCCGTAGTTCAGTTATCCAGAACACTTCCAGGTAAGTAGGGGCAAATGTCCGACAAATTTTCTCTTCCAGTCTCTTCTTCGTATGTGGCGTTGATGTCCAAGCTTTCCAACCTTTCCTCTATGTTTTCCTTTCTTGGCGTACCTCTCTCGGGATGAATGATTCCTCCGGACACAAAAGTTTTCGATATAACGGGGAATATCATCCCCCGTTAACCGTGCTCTTTTTCTTTCTTACTCCTTTTCTAGCTGCTTTCTCCTTTGTCTTGCATCTGGCTTAAATCCTAAGCCGAAGCGATCTCTCTTGTCCCTTAATACCGGTGTTTCAATCTTTCCCTAGAGATGTCTCCCAAGTCCTCTTTCGGGTAGGGCCCCTTTTCCAACCATTAACTGTAGACTCATCCTCGTAGTTTTGGACAATTTTGGCATCAGAATCTTGCTTCCCTTGGCGATGAACGTCGCATTAACAAATTTTAAAGACCGAAATGAGCATTCGATTGCTTCGTCATCTGTCTCCAAATAGGGTGCATTATTGCTTACAGTTACAATGATATCATCTTCAACATTGATCGTTATCAACCGCCCCTCTGATACCAGCTTCAAATTTTTGATGCAACGATGAAGGCACTGCCCTAGCTAAATGTATCCAGGGCCTCCTCAATAAGCAATTGTATGAAGGCTTGATATCCATAACTAGGAAATCCACCTCATATGTGTTTGGCCCGATCTACTTAGTGTAGTCAATGGCAGGACGTTCAAGGCCGATCCATTGTCAATCAGTACGCCTGGCAGCATATACCCCTTACAGCGCGTGGTAATGTGCAAAGCTTTAGTCAACCCCATGCCACCGGGTGGTATCTCATCATCATTGAAGAAGATATAGTTGTCGGCACTTATGTTGCTAACCAAATGGTCCAGCTTGTTGACGGAGATATCATTGGCAACATATGTTTCATTCAGGACCTTCATCAGCGCGCTGCGGTAGACTTCCGAACTCAGGAGTAAGGCCAGCACCGAAATACGAGCTGGTTGTTTACGTAGCTGTTCCACCACACTGTATTCGTTGTGTTTTAGGAATTTCAAAAACTCCTTAGCCTCCTCCTTGTTAACTGGTTCATTAACAGGAAGTTCAGATCCGGTCGCTTTTTCCTTCACCCCTTCGACCACTGGGTCTTTTCCTTTTACGGGTTGTGCCTTCTCATTTGTTGTATCGTAGCATCTCCCACTACGTGTATAAGAGCCCCTATCTTGATCCTCTTTTGACGCGTCAACCAGGCTTTCCTTCCCCGGAATCTTCACATTACAATCATAATTCCATGGGACCCTTTTGCTATCTTTGTAGGGGAAGAATGCAGGTCTCTGGATTATGACCCTCGGTGGCATTTGCACTCCAACTTCATTATTTTTGGGTCTCGATATGATAACCACGGGGTAGTTAACTGTTTTATTCTGCGTCATTAATTTTCCCTCCGATGCACATATATCTTCCTCTACGGGGTTTTTAGCTTCTTCATAAAACTCAATTTCCTTATTGTTTATCATGTCTTGCACGAGGGCCCTGAACTCCACACACTCTTGGATTTTATGCCCCACCTCATTGTGGAACTCGCAGTAATTCCTCTCTTCTTCGGATTCATTTCTCGAATCTAACGCGATCAATCCTTCCTTGATCATCTCCTCTCACACCCGTCTCAATGGTGTCCTGACTTCTGCAACCTCATTTTTGATCCTCTTATTCCTACCTTCGCTTATCCCGTTCACTCTTGGTCGGAATGATTGGGGAGCAGATTTCCTGCTACATTGGGCATGGCTGGGTCGTCAAACCTCACAATCCCCATTTTAATGAGTCTTTCGACTACTTTCTTGAACGCAGTGCAGTTTTCGATCGAGTGCCCAGTGATTCCCGCGTGATATTCACATTGGGCATTTTTGTCATACCATTTGGGATACGGGGGCTGCAGTGGCTTCAGGTAAAAAGGAGACACTACATGAGCGTTGAACAGGTTCTGGTACAGCTCCCTATACGTCATAGGTATAGGGGTGAACTGTGGCATTTCTGTGCTTTCCCTCCCGTTGGATTCTTATCTCACAGTGCTATGTTTATTGGTGGTCATCATCTTGGGTTGATTTATGGTGAATGACTTAGACTGGCCCTTACCGAATGCGCTCGTGTTGTTCACCTTGTTATCTCTTTTCCTCGGGGCCGACTTCCTGGTACTTTCTCTTGATTTTATCTTTCCACTCCTCACAGCATTTTCAATCATTTCACCAGTCATCACTATGTCTGAGAAGCTCTTGGTGGCGCTTCCCAACATCTGAGTGATAAAATGGGGCCTTCAAGGTGTTGATAAAGAGTATTGTCGTTTCCTTTTCTAGGAGCGGCAGCTGAACTTGTACGGTCACTTCTCTCCACCTTTGTGCGTACTGTCTGAAACTTTCATTTGATTTCTTCTCCATGTTTTGAAGAGTGATTCTGTCGGGGGTCATGTCTGTCACATGATTGTATTGTTTCATAAAGGCCTGAGCCAGATCCTTCAATGAGTTAATTTTAGTGCGGCTTAATTGGTTATGCTACTTAGATGCCGCCCCAACCAGACTATCTTGAAAACAGTGAATTAATAGTTGGTCATTGTGGACATATCCCGTTATTTGCCTGCAAAACATCGTGATGTGAGCTTCAGGGCAGCTCGTTCCATTGTATTTCTCAAATTTAGGCATTTTGAATTTAAGGGGAAGGACCAAATCTGGGACCAAACTCTGGTCCTTAGCATCAGTCCCTTGATGATGATCTGCGCTTTCCAGAGCTCTAAATTTTTCCTCTAGCCATTTACAATGTTCTTCTAATTATTTTTACAATTCTACCCTCGCATTCTCTTCTTCTGTAACTTCGTCCAAATTGGGAATAGACGAAAAATTCATGTTATTGACAAGGTTAGAGCCTGAGCTAGCTTGGAAATTCATCAGTATCGAAGCTCCGGCCTGAACTTGCTGAGGCATGATCGTAACAGATGGCCTTGGTAATTTAATTTCGGGCTTCATCGGTACATGTGTCAGAGTGAATCTAGGGGGGTATTGAGGATCTTCGTTAGTTTCCTCGACATTGTCCATGGGGCCCTTTCCCTTATCCGTTCTTCCAATCAGCAATTGGGATAGCTGACTCATCATTTCTCTTTGGGATTCCATCAATTGCTCCTTCATCTCTCACTGAATCTTGGCTAGCTGCTCTTGCATCTGAAACTGCATTTGTTCCTGCATGTCCTTTTGCATTTGCTCCAATTTCTCAAGTCTTTTATCTATTAACTTTTTCCTTGTACCGTAGGGGTACGTAGTCGGTTGGTTTTCGTTGGTTTCCAGGTTACTGAAATGATTTTTAATTAATTAAAAACCTTTTATGACCTTTAATGCATAATGATGTGATGTAATGCAAATGCATGATACAAATGAGGCATCAACTTTGATTTAATTCCCTTTAGAAAACTTCACTAGAAAATAAAAGTCTTTTACATAAAGTTGAGTTACAGATAAAATTTTGCTCTATCGCTTAACGTCTTGATTTTTCTAAGCAACGAGGCCAGCTCCTGTATGCGATCTGAATCCAACTCATACTTCATGCTCAGTGTGTCCGCCTGTACCGCTAAAGCTTGCAAGTAGTCAGCTACCTCCCGAATTTGGGTTATGGCTTCCCCCATAAGGTAATCCCTATTTCTAACTTGGTCTTGTGCATGGTGAAGCTGCTCTTTCCACCGGTCCTCATTTGTCTCGAAAAACTAAATCTGCATCTCACAGTTTTGCAGTGATGCCTCTAATTCTTCTATTTTTCCTTTTATTTCTTCTATCTTCCTCAAGCTTGCCCTTAATTCCATTGCGGTGTTGCGGTTTCGGTACTGATGAAGAGACTTTTCGAGTTCTGCCACTTTGGCCTTCAATTCACTTCGTTCATTTCTGTTTTCTAACAGACTATTCTCTAAATCTTCATTTCGTGCCTGAGCTTCTTAAAATTTCTTTTCCCATCGATCGGTTTTGGTTTTTCTTCTCGAATTTCATGGCGCTATTGTTCGGAAGTCTTACCTAACCCCGCAGTCCTCATAGACAGGCGTAACTTCTTGGAGTCAGTCTTCAAGTTGTCTAGATCTTCTTCGGCCTTAGTTTTCCCTTTTCTCCACTTCTCAGCCTCTGACCTCTGGACATCAGCGTCTAATCTTAAGTGCATCTTTTCTTCCTCCAATTGTTCAATCTTTTTCCGAAGCTCTGAACTCTTCTTCTTGAAGTCTTGCTTTATAATTTTCAACTCTGACGGGGCGACTTGTAATTGTTCCTCCATAAGTCGAGTATTTTCCAAGCTTGGCCTAGGAACATTATCATTAACCCTCTTCTTAAACCATCTATCATACTCGGGCGTCACTATAGAACTGACAGCCAATCTCTTCATCCAATGAGTTTGCTTCTAATCATCTGATAGCTCCCGAACTTTTTTCTTATAGTGGGCACCTTTAAAGGAGAACTTACACTGAGCAAGTCCGTATGTCGTGGGTATAAACTACCTCGATTTATATTACCTCAACGCAAGCAATGGAGTATACCCGGTAGCTCCCCAAATTCCTAACAATAGCACCTAATCAAAGTGACCATATTGATACATGATCCCATCAGGAACCATCCAATAAGCTCTCCACTCGATATCCCCCTCATTGAGGTTTTGAAGAATTTCCATCCACTTCTCTTCCGAGATATCCTCTCTCCTTTGTATGGCTGCCTCATCTTTTAACGGGGAATAACCTTCGGAAAAGACCCGATAAGAAACCTTGTCTACCTTCTAAAAGTTCTCATGAAACCACACCATCAATAGTTGTGCACATCCAATAAACGGCCCCTCGCCTGTCTTCCGACACGTGCTTAAGGATCTGAACGTCTCAGCTAATATTACCAGTACAGGTTTGATTCCCTTCTCAAGACGATCGAATAAGTCGATGACTGCCTCGTCCACATGCCTTAAAGCCTTAGGAAAAATTACTAATCCATAGATGCTTAAGGCGAAGATATCAACCCTCTTTCTTTCGTCTGGATGTGTTAAAATCAAATCTCGCAAGTTGTCCCAGGGGATACATTTACTATCTCTCTTTTGTTGAATCCGAGCAGTGACCCAAGGCTCACTCATCCCTGAAATGCTCATCAATTTCTTTACGAAAGTCTGACCACTAAAAACCCGGGCATAAGTCTTTCTGACTTGAATTTTTGGACACCTGAGCAGAGTAGTGTATTCCTCCATAGTAGGTACTAAGTCCACTTCTCCAAATGTGAAACACTTATAAGCAGGATTCCAAAACTGAACCATAACTCGGAATAGATGCTTGTCCACCCTAACGTCTAGCAAGTAGGATATATCACCATAGCTTTGATAAAACAATTGCTTGGTCCCTTGATCCCAACTAGCCCAAATATCTCTCAATTCTTGTAGCTCATTCTGTGTTACATTGACATGAGTGAATTCCTGCAACTCTGATATATATCCTTCTACCAAGCTATCCCCTTTCTCTGATTGTAACTTCTCTGACCACGCACGAATGGCCGCATTGTCCTCGACTTTACTAAGAAATTCATTCTCCATGTCAAACTTTCTAACTTAGTAATTGAATACGAATCAACACCTCTTTTAGTATGGAATGTAATGCAAAACATAATCAAAACAAAACACGGGTTAGTATCCAATAATAGTGATAAAATGCAAACGCATAAACGATAATTACAACACATATATGGGTAAATGCTAAGGTTTGATGCGGCTCCACCCAAGGATAGCTCCTAAGGTTCACTATATGTGGTTCGGTTCTAGAGATAAGGTACCTGAACCAGCAGATTCCTCAATCTTCACCCATTATAGGCTCATATAGATCGAGTTTGGTTTAGGGGGATACAATTCCCTATAACTAGGCGGAGATGAAAATCTCACGAAATCATAGGTATGGATGTACCCCGGAAGCGATCCACTATCCCATGCGGAGGTGAAAACCTCACGAAAGCGTAGTTTCTTAATCCCACTTAGAAGGTGTGACCACAACGGTCATGCAATGAAATGCAGCATTATTCTAAAAGCTCAAACCATAACAACCATACAAACAAATGCATTTGGAAGACACATGATTTTTAAAACAAATTTTCGATTTTTTGACAAAATGACAGCAAGCAATCAATTTTATGGCTTGACTCTCTCGGTCCCCAGCGAAGTCGTCAAGCTGTCGAAGCCATCTTTTTTTAAAATTTTAAATTTAATAAAAAAACAGGGAATCGACTTTTTAAAAATACAGAAATAGAGTCGCCACCAATCTTTTTTGTTTAGGTGTGATCGGGTCACCTAAGAATTTGGCTATTTTAATAAAACGTTTCTGGTTTATTAAAACAATGATTTTAGTCTACGAACTTTTGAGAAAATGGGTTCGGGAGTCGGTTACGCATGAGGAAGGATTAGCACCCTCACTACGCCCAAAATTGGTACCAAATCGATTAAATATTGTCCTTATGTCTAAGATTAAAATGTTTTTGTAATGTGGTTCCCTTTTGATAATATTTGAATAACCCGAGTTGGTCATCAAAATTCTCTTGCTTAAGAGGAATATAGAACCACATCCAGCACGATAGGACATGATAATTTATGCCCTCGAAAACAAGACAAATTTTGACTTCCAAAAATTTATACGTTGAAAACCGCAAAAGGATGCCCAATTATTTAATCCAACGAGAAAATCGAAACCCAGCACAGTAGGGCACGATTCCTCAAATTTCTAGATATCAGACATTGCCTTATTTTAGAATTTAGAGAGTATGAGTGAAATTCTAAAGGAATCTTCGATCATTTTGGACAAACAGGAAATCGCAACCCAGCACGATAGGGCACGATTCCCCGAATTGCCAAACATCGAATATTACCTTTGTTTTGAAGAGTTTTTAGAAAACATGAGTGAAATTCAAAAGGGACCTTCGATTATTTTAAACAAACGAGAAATTGCAACCCAGCACGATAGGGCACGATTCGGCGAATTGCCAAATATCGAACATCGCCTTCGTTTTAAAGGATTTTTAGAAGACATAAGCGAAATTTTGAAGGGATATTCGATTATTTTGAACAAACGGGAAATTGCAACCCAGCACGTTAGGGCACAATTCCGCGAATTGCCAAATATCAAATCTCACCTTCGTTTTAAAGAATTTTTAAACGAATAATTATAAAAATAGCTTAAAACATATTAATGCGACTCGAAATAAGACGAAATTAATCATAAAAATTTGGATTTTATAAAATCACATTTCATAAATCAAGTGGAAAACGATGATATGGGGTAATATGTGTACGCATAAAATACGACAATGGAAGAGTGGAGGCAATACAATTTATTTAACCAACTAACAAGCACTTACAATTAAGTATAACTAACTTGGAAATATAGCTCAATCTCAATCATGCATGGAGAATAATTAACATGACAATATAAAACAATGAATAAATAAATAATGCAACGATAACATGCATGGCATAATATAATATGACTACTACTAGATACACAAAACAAAATGCAAATAAAAGAAGTAATATGGTGTAAAACTATTTTAAAATAACGACGAAAAAATGGACACATAAAATGTAGGTTGACAAATTTGTATATAAAAAAACTAAGGATAGATATATAATTTTTGAAATAGATATTATAGAATGAAAGTTTGAATCAAATTGCATTTAAAATATTTTAAACACAAATATATTTAAAAGTTGACAAACTATATGCTAACTTTAATAATATATAATGCAAAAGAATAATAAGGATACAAGGCGTAACATAACACACAAAATAGATTTAAAAGACATATGTACATGTAAATCTATTGTAAAAAACATGAGATTAATAATAGTATATATGAAAATCTTAAGTTAGTCTAAAATTATACACATACCCTTATATCCAAAATATTTAAATAAGAAGCTATATAAAACACAAGAGTAATATAATATAAAGAAATATTCAAAAATAATAATTTTATAATTACGAAGATGAAGTTTCTAAAATAATTTCATACATACATAAAGAGAATACTTGATAGATCATAGATCATAAAGCAAAAAGTATTTTAAATAAAAATCTATTAAAGTAATAAGTGTATTAATATATATATATATATATATAAATTTAAAAGTGAGTACATGTAAATTTATATAGAAATGATAATATGTATAGGTTTAATAATATATATATAAACCAAACATGTGTACTACTATAAGCAAGTAGAAAAATAATTTTATGCAAAAACATATATACCAAACATGTAATAACCCAAAATTGGGTCTAGTTGGAACAGAGGTTTCGGGACCACAAAATCTAAGATATAAATAATTATTTTATGATTATTTTGAGGTCTATGATATGATTTCATGATTGTGTGAAAATTTCGTGAAGAAATTCTATGCATAAAGTGCTTAATTCGAAGTTAGGGACTAAATTGAATAAGTTGCAAAACTTGCATTCTAGGAGTTTCTAGTATGAAATTGATTTGAAATATTAATTATGAGGTCCTAAATAGAAATTTTACCAATTTCTAAGTTATGGACAAAAATTGGACATGGATGGAATTTTTGGAAAGTTTAGTAGTAAGGGTATTTTGGTCATTTAGGGGTAAAATGAATTAAAATACAAAATTAAAAGCCAATTTTGCTCATCTCCTTCACCATGGACGTGTATACCAAGGGAGACTCCATGGCTAGGGTTTTCAAGCTTCCCAAGCTCAATTGTAAGTCCGTTCTAACCCCGTTTTTCAAGTTCTTTACGTTTTTAGAGTCCTGGTAACTTGATTTAGCTTATGCTAGCAATAATTCAACTTAGGGTTCATATTTGGAAAAATACCCATAGGTAAAATTTGTGTATTCTGGTGTTTTATGATACAACATGAGGTTTTAAGTTATGTTAGACAACTTGTGCTACTCGGTTTTAAGTGAAAACGAGCAAAAGGGCTTAATCGGTAAAAATACCTAATAGTCATAAGTATATGTTAGAGTGAGAATTTGATGTTGCCATAGAAGGGAAAAGTGATCATCATGTCATAAAACATAAGAATAAGGGATGAAGTTTAATTCCCGAGCCTAGGGGCAAAAGTGTAAATATGCAAAAGTTTAGGGGCAAAATTGTAATTTTTCCAAAGTTTGAGTTAAGGACTGTTTTGAATAGTACATTAATTAAATAAGTAAAATATGATGTTTTAGATCCTGGAAAACAAGATTTGGACCTAGAATGAGAGAAAATTTGAAAATTGGGAAAGTTGGTAAAATGGCCGTTTTAATATCAAGGTAATTTCATATGTATAATAAGCATTAATTTATACATGTTTCAATGTAAAATTGATATATTTACTATGATCTCCGAGGTGTTGAAAGTATGTAAGTTGGTATGATAATAATACAACAATAATCTTTGTAATTTATATTTGAAAGTTAAATTTAGTGAATTAATTGAATTATGTTAAATTAAATGATTATGGTGCCAAGTTTATGAATTGATTTAAAAATGTCTATGGTACATGAAGTGCATTGAATTATCATACATAAATGTGATTTCTATGATTATGGATATTATGGGAAATTGTAAGTTCATATGATTTTTAATAAGACAATGTGTAATTTAATGTTATTGCGTTGATATTAAATGAGATGTAAGTTTATATGTAAGTAATACATCACTATTACTTGTATTATGATATTTTATAAAAATATTGGAAATATGTTTGTGGATAATTACTTGATTGGTGAAATTGTTGGGAAAGAGAGGAAATCCGGTTGAACCTTGGAAAGATTGGATGATCTGAGATGGTATGTAGCTAGGTCACATGTATAGTCCTGAGTGCACATCATGTGTACAAGAGAGCTACAAGACATTATGATGTAGCTAGGTCGCATGGGTGATACTATGTGTACACCATGTAGACAAGAGAGCTACGGGATATATGTAGCTAGGTCGCATGCGTGGTTCCAAGTGAAGGACACCATGTAGACAAGAGAGCTACGAGATAAATGGCTAGGTCACATGGGTGGTACTAAGTGTTCACCATGTGTACAAGAGAGCCAAACTATATGATGGGTGGAGCTATGTGCTGAAACCACCAAGTATCGAGGATTGATCCAAGTGTTCAATGGGAGACTCTCTATGTATTGCTTTGTGAGTTTTGTGATGAATAAGTGCAGAACTTGGTTATGTGAATGATGTGTTCATTAAGTGACCAGGATGTGGTAAGGTTATAAACAAGTAAGTTATACATGAGGATGATTTTATGGTGACCTTGTGATCATGGGCCTATACTTGTGATGTATGAAATGTGGTGAAAATGATTTGTGATATGTATGTTAAAATGAGGTTAATACAAAGAAAGTGTGAAAGAGTGAATTAGCAATAAAACTGTTTTGGACAGTGCAGTGACGTGATTTTGAAAAATCACCAAAAATAGTATAAATTGAATCAGAGACTGAATGAGATATCAGATTAAAGCTTAATGAGTCTATTTTCATATAAAAGAAACATACAAAGCAAAGGAGTTCTATATTGAGACTGATTCAGAATGATTACGTGATCCCCTGTTCTGACTTTGGAAAATCACAACGATTTGGAGAAAAATAATTAGAGTCTCAAAATTATATTTTTAAAATCTATAATGAGTCTATTTTCAAGATAAATTAACAAGAACATTATCCGAGTTCTGTACTGTGAGATAATTATTTTTAGTGAAGAGAGGTCGAATCATCGAGAAAGTGAAACAAGGGAAATTTTAATGAATAAACTGTACTAATTGGCTGAACCAAAAATTATGAAAATTTTATGGTGGAAATATATGTGAGTCTAGTTTTAGGAGAAATTTACGGATCTTAATTTAGAGCTCTGTAGCTCTAATTATAAATAATTAAGTGACTATGACTCGTGTGGACAGTTTGATGTGAACATTTATTAGTAAATTGTGAAATCGTACTTACAAGAATGCTATATACATTAAGGATGTGGAATGGAGAGGAGGAGGAGGAAAATAAATATATGTGGAATACATGGAAACTATGGTATATGAAATATTGATATAATGAAATAAATGATATGTGTTTATAAGAAAACAAAAGAGAATGTTATGTATCATGACATGTATATATATATATATATATATATATATATATATATGACTAGTCTCAATGTAATGCTTGTTGGGTATGGAATTGAATTGAAATGTTTCGAGCAAACATGTTATTCTGCATGATCTGGATCGTGGTATTTTATAAAGATATGATCTAGCTTTAAAAATGAATGCTTGATGATTAAGCTGAAGATATTTGGTAAGATGATAATATTGGTATAAATGTATAAGTGGTACTATAATAAACAAGGTAAAATGAGTATGAGAGACACATGTATGATAACATACAAATGCTATGTTTGTGGTTTAATTGAGGATGTTTAATCATTAAATGAATACCATGTTATATGCTTTTGATTTTGTATAAGTGTGTAAGAGATCAAGGTTGACCAAAGCTTGGAAAATAGCTTAGGTATATTCCACATAGGCAGAGACACGACCATGTGTCTCAGCCGTGTATGGAACACGACTTTGGGACACGGGCGTGTGGAGCCTTAAAGCATGAAATTTCCAAGATTTTTGTAAGTTCTCGGTTTAGCCCCAAACCCTTTCTAAAGTATGTTTTGGGCTCCGTAGACTCAAATAAGGGACTATGTGTAAGAGAATGAACGCTTTGAAATATGAATAAAATTTTATGGCTCGTATTTTAGTTTAATGTTTGTATGTTTGTGCAGTAGCATACTCATACCTTAGCCCGGCCTCGGATACGGGTAAGGGGTGTTACAAAACATATTATCATAGCAAAAATATATGCTAAAATACATGGTCAGAATAAAAAACATTATATGCATGAAAATACGTTAACTTTATTATAAAATATGTATATGTATAATAATATAAAGGAGATAAATATTCAAAGTATACAAAGTATGATAATAACATTTCAAAAACAAATTTACAACAATGAAGAAACAATTACCAAAGTTGCTTAAAAATTAAAATAATTAATTAAGAACAAAAAGGACTATAAACTAAAAGGATTTAATTAGAATCAATCCAAAACAAAAAGGGATTATTTGAAAACAAAGCAATAAAAAAAGGGACCAATGCATGATGCACGCAAATGCAGAAGGATCTAAACTGGAAACATACCAGTCCTCACAACGTAGCATCAAAACACGGACTAACTTGCAAACACGCGTAGATTGACGAGCTAATTTAAGAAAACGAAGTGAAACAGCAAGGGCGTGATTGATTGCACACGCAAAAGGGGAGGACTTTGAGCGCAAATATCCCTCACCACGAAAACGCGCGGATCCTAGGGGCAAAGAATCGGGTCGGGTCGAATAGTCTCATGCGACGCCGTTTTGAGACCACGGTAGTAAGCCTCAAACGATGTCGTTCCCACACATATAAAACCCCTTTTTTATGCTAGATTTTTATTCCTCCGAACCCTAGCCCCTCTTATCTCCCTCTCGTTTGACCTTAGAACTCCCCCTTTAGCGCTGATCTGCGTCTATCAGTAGAGACGAATAGATTCAGGCTTCAAAGGACGACTATTTAGGCCGTGGGATCCCTTCTATACTCCGATTTCAACGAAGCTGATGGAACCCGTGGCACTTTCGCAAGGTAAGGCTTCATCTTCCCTCTTTCTTTTATTTTTATTTTTAAAAACAAGGAACAATATTGAAACGAAATCGACGGAATATCTGTAAAAACTCAGAGAATGAAAGCAATAAAAGAAATCACCTTTCTTTGCTTTTTTTTTTATTCAATATGCAAATAATCTGTTTTTGTGTGCGTTCTTCCGAGAAAAAATTTACAATCGAAGAATAAAAGGCTTTATAGTCGAGAGAAGAAAATAGTAAAAATATACAATTTTTCTGCTATTTTCTTGCGTCTGTTGTCTCTTTGTGTTTGGTGTGCAGGTACGGGATGCGTTGGCATCGTACGGAGGTGTGGGCGTGGCGTACGAGGGCTGTGTGCTGGTTGTATGGTGCTGAAGGCTTGGCGTGGTTGCTGGAGGCGTTGTACGGCGCCTGAAGGCTGCAGTACCTAGCAAAGGCTAGGGTTTCTGAAGTCTTTTGGGCCATTTGGGCCTCGTAATTTTGGGTCTAGATTTAGCTATTGGACTTTAATTGGTTATTGGGCTGTTTTGTACTAAAGACTTGGACTGTGGACTATTGGTTTGGTTTATTTATTTATTTATTTATTTATTTTGTATATATATTTTTGGGTTTCTACTCGGCCCGGGCTAAAATTGGTCATTACACATATATTTCTTCTTTAGTTTGGGATAGTCTTTCTTCCAATAATCTTTCTTATGACAAAAGACACATTTATCTTTTTCAACTTTGGCTTTTGACCATGATCTACCTCTCTTTTTTAGATTTCGACTTTTCAAACAACCTCTTGCTGTAACTGCCTCTACTACATTGTTATAACTTCCTTTCTTATTTTCCTTATTGAGTTCATAATTATACAAAGCACCAGCTATTCCATTAAATGTTACCTTATCCTTTCCACGAATTAAATTTGTTTCAAAATATTTAAATTCATTAGGAAGAAGTGATATCAACATTAAAGGAAAATATTCATCTTTATGTTGGATCTAGTGCCCTAAGTGTAGTATATTCATTTTGTATACTTGTATTTTTTGAACAAATTGGTTTAATAATATCCATTAATTACAATAATACCATTTGATATTGTCCTCAATGTTTTTGCACGCAAAGCAAAAAAGAAGCAAATATTGGCTCACTGGTTATTTAATGTTTAACTAATAGTAAGCAATATTATGTGGTCGGATCGTAATACGAAAAGATAGCTTGTATTAGTAAATGAAACTAAACATGTTTTAGTCTAATTGGAAATGAGAAAACTGATTTAAAGACTAATATTTCATCTATGAGGTCCAATTGGGGAGATGCTTTATCTTGGGCATTGGAGCAGATGACTCCCAAAAGATATATACATGGATGTAACTAATTAGACTGACAACACATCGAACATGACTCAAGTAGAATAGATCTTAGATCCATTTATGGATTTATTTACTTGTGACATTCACAATGTGATATACCGTAATCCTGAACAGATGATGGAATATGTATGCGTAACTCTTATACTTCAATGTAAGTAAAAACTTAAGTTCAAATAGATAAGGAACCAAAAGCTAGTGCGTTGGGTATACAACTTTTGCAGTATGTAGCATGATTCACAATAGTGGAATTCATAGCCCAATTAATGGGTAAATGATATCCTCTAATCGGCATTACATGATAAATGAAATGTAAACATGGCCACGAGTCGTTTGTCTTTGTGATAAATAACTTAATTACTATTTGATAGCAATTGACTTTTTATGAAGGAACATATAATAGTTAACATGAGATAAAATAGGATCATATTGAGAGAACAGATTTATCCCAAAAAGATTAAAGGTATCCTATGAGAGTAACACACTGATGACAAGGTTATTGGACAAGCACTGATTGAGTAGCTTTCGTAATAGTATGTAACTAGGTAAATCTCATTCACAATACTATAGTGGAATGACTTCGTGACTAAATAAGTTTCTAATTAATAGGCGAAAAGCTAGAACTTAATTATAAATTATTTGATTCTTAATTACATATGTCCAATCGGTCCCTTCGCTAATTAGTTGAAACCAGAGATGTATTACATGTAGACCAAATGGATATAATTGGATGGAAATGATCAAATTAGAGAAATGAGTTACATTCACAAATGAATGTGTTTTCTCACTAATTATAAAATGTTTTGAGAATTAATTCAAGTTTTAAAATTATTATTTAATTAATTAAATAATTGAAGTTTGAAACTGGAATTAAATTAATTAGTCATTGTAAATCTGTTGAATATGGAAATTAAATATATTTTCTCATAGATTCTTTTACGGTAAAATTGTCATGACTTTAATGAAATTAGAATTGGGTTGAGAAAATTATTTTATTTAAAAACTAATTTATCTAATTAAATTATTAAACAAATAATATTTATTTTGAAAATAAAAACATGTATTGAGTTGAATTAAATTATAAAGTATTGGGTTAAAAGTTCAAGAACCAAATATAATTAAATCCAATACATGAGAGGCACAAATCCCCTCATCATAAGAGAGAAGTGTGGCATACCTAGTATTATTTACTAGGGTGTTCTACCCACTCTATTCTACTTAGAGTAGAATATTATTTTCTATTAAATAAATATTACTTGTATTTTTATTAATTCAACCAAGATTTTTCTATCTCTCCTTATAAATAAATGGTACTAGTAGAACTATTTTCATATGTTTAACATAAGTTTCAAATATTATTATTCTGCTAGAAAGTAGTGAGAATTCATTTCCTACTAAAAGTAATAAATTGTTTCTGATTTTGTGTTTGGTTTATGATTTTTCGGGTAAACACTCGAAGCAATTCGTGGTACAAGAATAGTAAAAAGGGTCGTTCAGTTAAAAGTCGAGAACGTCTAGGATTCGTCTCTCACAAAGCACAAGTATTTTTTGAGAAAAAAATTATTACTATAAATATCACAAACTAACTCAGTTTTCAAAATTTTAATTTTCTGCTGTGATAGAAAACCATTTTCTAAACCGAATTTTTCCAACACTTTAAAGGTTGCAGCTAAGCTCAATAAGTCTGGCACTAATTGATTAAAAGTTGTGATGGGTTCATTCATAATGATCCCTGGTTAATAATTAAACCCAAACAACCTTTTATTCATGTAAAGATTATTCTGAAAACTCTTTTTTTAAGAGTTTCTCCTCCAATGCTTTCCATAATGTATATGTTGAGGTTTCTTTCTTGAATCTATACTTCTGCTCTCTAGAAAGATAAGATCAAATCGTACCTCATGTCAAGCGATTGATGGTATTCCATTCTTTCTCCTCCATAGTTTTGAGTTTTTCTTCTTCAATGATGTTGTTTAAACTCTACTGAAACAAAGCATCTAGTACCTCACTTTGTCACATGTTGAAATGCTTGGTTCCATCTAACAACTTGATATTGGAATAGGTAAGTTCTCGAGACAGAGAGATAGGTCAAAAGACACTCTTAATTGTCAAGTCTTTCTTAGCCAGAACTTTTCCTAAACACGTGCGTTTACATAGCAACACTTCTATCTAGCAACAAAGCCATTAAGGATTATCTTCAATAATGAAAATTTTTTTTCTATATGTGAAAGATCGGATAATTGCAACATAAAGCATACTAGGAAAATTAAAACTTATTCTTCGAGGCTTTGATACCAATTGTTGGGAGATACCGAGTTATATCCCAGACAACTATAACTTTAATACTGAACACCAATATCAAATTAGAAATACTCAAATGTGACTAATTTTCAAATTTACTTGACAAATAACTATTAAATATTAAAATGTGATAAAAAAAATCAATTGATGCAAATGAAATAACTAAAGGTGAGAAACATAAAATTTATGAGGTTCAACAAATTATTTATGTCCTCAGGAACCATAATTAGATGATAACTTCACCATCTTAAAAAATGTACAAACTAATGGAAACATTAATTAAAGGTTTCCCAAAATATAATGAGAAGAGAGAACAAATTTAGAATGGTTCATAAGTGAAGGCCTAAAGCCTTCACATATACTAGGGTTATAGTGGATATTTTGATTTTTTTCATTATGGGATTTAACAAAACAAAAGTGATGTGCGTTTCATAAACTAGAAAGATCATTTGAACATTTGAAGAATAGAAGAAAAGAGTTTGGCGTATCATTGGTGAAGAGAATAGCTGATGAAGATACTGATCGAATAGTAAAGTAGTACATGGATGGAAAGGAACCAAAAGGTTAAGTTTAAGAACCTCCATCCCCATTTTGGTTTATACTGAATAAGGATGATTGTCTCTGACTCCATTTATATTCTTTTTAAGCATGTACAAAAAGTTAAGAGTTGTAGCTCAATTCTACTCTCGTAGATCTTTTGTAATTATCGTTTTTTTAGTGTGATACTACAACTTATAATAATTTTTTATACGAAATGAAATATTTTCTTTTTAAAAAAATAATCAGTTTGAATTTGAAATTAAATATAAATTTCTTATTCAAATATAAAAATCTAATTTATTCATTTGTGGTATGTAATAACTATAACTTAAGAAGTAGAAACTTCTTCAAAATACTTGAAGAATCCTATATGTGTTTCAATCAATCAAATTCTAGTTGGAAAAGTATAAAACTATGGAAAACTGGAAGATTTGAGAATACAGTAAATACAGCACGAGCTGATAAGGAAAGGTGTGGCCTTTTTCCATAAAACATTGTACATAGAGGTAGCAAAAGTAAATTGAAGCATGTGACTTTAGTAAGAAAATTTGGTGGTTGGTACATATTCACTTTAACAAAATTTCTGGACCCCATTCAATTTATGTGTATAAATTAATTAAAAGAAAAAGTTTTTTTGTTTTTACTTTAAATGACAATGGTCGCACGAAATAGAAGATTACAAGTGGTATACGTTTCCACATGGGATGGGAAGAGGTTGTCGCACTGTACACTCCCAAAGGTTGCTATCGAACATCAAAGAAGGATCCAGATGGGGTCGCCTTGCCTGCCCCCACATTTCCACTCCCGCTATTGCTTTGCTTTTGCTGTAACTTGGAAAGTAACATGGATTCTAGTTGACTCCAATTATATACTTATATCAAAGATGATAGGACACATTTAAATATGCTTACAATTGCTTATTGTTCATATTTTAATATTTAATAATGCTTATAACTAAACGTTGCATATTATGGTTAAAAAATTAAAATGTTTTAATTGAGTTTTTAAATTATCATTATGTTAATTAAGTTTTTGGTTAGAATTATTTATATTGATATTTAAACATTTAATTAAATTAGTATCATGGGTCAACTAATCATCAGCCCGTTTAATGAGCTTATAAAAATATCTTTCTATGTATAAAATAATTTATATTAGGATAAGCTATACCCAATGTCATTGAGCTATTAATAAGTTTACGTTTCGGTCACTCAATTTTAAAAAGTTACAAAATGGTCATTGAATTATTTAAAAGTTTTCATTTAAGTCACTGAACTATTCAAAAGTTTTTATTTAAGTCATTAGGCTATTAATTTTTTTTCTTAAAAACCTGGGTAGCAAGATCCAAGAGATGACTCAACACTCAGTCTAGTGGATTAGTACCCATCAATGAATAGAAGAACATATCTTAGATTCAAGTCGATCTAACAGTTAATGGTAGAGAATAGAGAAGAAAATTATTTTGGTTGTGGTTCATAGATTCGTAATGTGCAAAGATGTTTTATGAAAAAAAAATTGGGCTATAGAAGAGATAAGGAAATAAAGCTTTTGATTGTTGTAGGCAGTGCGAACAAAGAAAGTCGTACAATAACGATTTTAACAACTCAGTGACTTAAATGAATACTTTTGAATAGTTTAATGACCATTTTGTAACTTTTTGAAGTTGAGTGACCATAATATAAACTTATTAATAATTTTATGACTTTGGGTATAGTTTATCCTTTATATCACTACTCGTGTAGTTTTGTCTTCTTATATAGTTAACAAGACCAATATATATATATATATATATATATATATATATATATATTTGTTGCATGTGATGAGATTTGAGTCTTTGCCACTAGTATTTATAAAATCTTTTCTTTACTACTTCAACCAAAGGTTTATTTTAATAATTTTATACATTTCAATATTATTATACAAATTGTTTTACCCACATTGTTTGTATACATTGATAATATCGTAGATTGAGTTGATGTTACAAGTCAACTCAATACTAACTCAAGAAAAATTACAATACCATGATAAACAATTGAAGTGCATTTAATATTCTTAATATGATGTATTTACCTATTTAAATTTTATTTACTCACAATTTAAACTAATTTTTTATTTTACTTTTGTAAATATTGCATGTGTTGTTGTTACTATTATTTTCAAACCTTACGTTCCATTATTTATTTTATGTTATTTTCACACGTTTATGCATGTGATAGAATTTTTAGTATTAATTAGGTCGTATTAGCCTAGTTATCGATTTGGACGTTAAGGCTTTACTTGGTAGAGTGAAAAGAAAATTGGAAGGAAAGAAAATTAAAAGGGTAGAAAACTAAAAGGATAAAAAATATAAATTTTCTTTCCATAGGTGTACTTGGTAGGAAACATGGGAAAATAGAAAGAAAGAAGAAAAAAAAATTTTTTCTTCCCTTCCATTGCTTGGTAGAGTTGAAAAAATTAAAAGGAAAAAAAAAATTTTAAAAATGTATTATTTTGAACTAATATACACATCTTTCTTATTATCTCTCCTCTCATCATCTCAATTTGGAAGGATTAGTTTTTATGGATTAGGGTGAAAAATTATCTCTCCAATTTTCCTTCCCCTCATTTTTCTTTCTTACCAAGCACATTCAACTTTTATTTCTTTTCACTTTTTCACTCCCTCCTCTCATCCCTCCACTTTTCTACCTAAATGTCAACTTAAATATTATTTTAAAGCACATAGATTAAAACTTAAACATATTTATGCGTATGTGGTAGGTTTACATGTGTTTAAAATTGATTTATGTCTTTTAAATCAAATTTGAGTTAATATTTACCACCTTAGGTTAAAAGCTTAATTACTATGATATTGGTATTTGAAAGATTTAATTAAAATATTTTAAATTTTAAAATCAATTTAAAAGCTGAATATAATTTGAAGAGGTTGGGTAGAATTAACCCTACTTAATGAACAAATAGGAATAGTTAAACACTTATCATGCTTAAAATTTGATATTCTAAATATAATTGGTTAAATGCTCAAATTTTCAACTATTTAAGAGTTGTTTACATAAGGGTCAAAACATTTTAAAATGTTTATATAAGGGCCTAACCTTTATAAAAATGTTCAAGTAAAGATTTTCACGCACTTCAATCCAATTTAAGTAAAAACTAAATAAATTCTAACTTATTTAGAATAAAATACATAATAGTGGAATTAGATATTGCTTGAAGATAAAAGAAAATAATAAAAACATAATTTGTGACTTGATATACGATATTTGAGAAACCCTTATTTGAGTAGTTTAAAAAATGTTTAGTTTTTATTTGACCACTTAAAAAAAAAAATTAGCCTTATTCGAGTACTTTGAAAAGTTTAACTTTCATTTAAACACTTTTGTAAAGGATAAGCTTTTATATTAGTATTTTGAAAGATTTAACCGTTACGTGAACAACCCTTAAAAGGTTAGGCTCAATTTGAGTATTTAACCAATATAATTTATATAAATTTACATGAATTTAGTGGAATATTGAGACAAAGACTCGTGATGATCACAAGAATATTTTATCAAGTTGAAACTAAAAAGGAAAAGAAAAAAAGGTGAAATAGCGTGTTGGTGAAGCAGTTTAGAAATTTGCTAGAATTTATCTCCTTTCTGTGCAATTTGTAAGCTTTTCTCACTGATTTATGGAGCCTAAATATTGCTTTGGAAAAGCACATTGATTTCTTGTTGGCCCATTTGGCTCCTTGTAAAAGAGTGGACTGGAGAAGCCCATACAATTTCTCAATTTTGCACCACATAAAATTGGATGGATCCTTATGCTTAATTTGAGGCAAATACAAGTCATCAGAGAGAGCCTGCTTAAACCAAAGCCCAAGGCACAAAATTACAAGTTACAATTTTATTAGTATTTCCCCCCTAAATTAACTAGGGATTGGATATTGTAATTTTTTAATTTGAATTTATAATTGTTTGATATATTCAATTTATATATTTTTATTATGTTTTTTTTCTAAAAATTGCATCCATTTTAAAGAGTGGTATCTGTTAAATATTTGAATTTATTTCATTCAATAATTTTGAAAAATATAAAAATTAAAATAATCAAATATGTAAGTTTATATACATTCAAATTCATTATCTGTATAAATAAAGTTATATGAATAATGAATTTGGATAGAGGAACATAAATCAATATAAATTCAAATAATGAATAAATATCTAAAACCTACTATAAAATATATATTTTGAATTAAAATTATTTATATCAACAAATGTTGGGTATATTATATTTTCAAGGAGATATACAAATTTAAACATTAAAATAACATTGTTAGGAGAAAAATTACAAACCCAAAAATAATATAAAAAACTACTACAAATACTAAATTATATAATTAATTAGATATCACACACCTAATTTTTAAAAGGTAAACTCGAACCAAAACGGGATTTACCAATGCAAATGAAGCCTTGTTGAATAAGATTTAGACATTTACAAATTTAAATAAAATATTATATAATCAATTGAGTTTTAACTTGATTGACATTAAATTTAAAAGATGTAAATTTAAATATGTTAAAACATATTAATAAAAAAGAGAGTATATATAATAACAACTATTGTGAAATTAATGTTATAAAAAGTATTATATAAAATTTTACAATTCATTGCTATTTTCAAAATTTTAAATTTAGCAGCTATAATTTGGGTTGCCCAATCTGGCCCGCTGTACTTTTTCAACGACAAAATTGTTATTAAAAAAGATTGAATTAAACAAACAAATAGCATAATTTTTTTTATAGAATTGAAATAGCAAACAACCACTATTTAAATATCTAAATCTACATATATGTAAGCACGTGAAAATCAATTTAGATTGTAATCATGTGAAAAAACACAAGAAAAAGGCAAGATTTTCTCAACACAGTGCACGCTTTTAAATAAACCCTCAGTGCTCCTTGAAATCATACTCGAATAAAGTTAGTCTTAAATTGTAAAAATAGATGAAGGTGTTTTTTTTTTATATAAATAGATTGGCCTTTTTTGTTTTCTCATTGATCCGAAAACCAAACAAAAACTAAACAATACAGATACAGGTCCAAAAACACAGTCCAAAAATACAAAAAAGAAACAATAATTGAAAATACAAAAAACAAAAAGATTACGCAAAAACCAAAACAGGAAGAATCTAGAAGCAATAAGGCACCGACCCTTACACCCAATCAAATGCATTGCTTTTTTCTTCGTCTCAAAAATTCTTCAATGTTCATAATTGATGGTTTCACAAAAAACGAAGGAGCATCCAACAGATAGAATAAACTTCTGAAAAAAAAAAAAAAAACTCTTTACCCTCATTCAATTTCCTTCCCCTCTTCTTTCAATCTGATTCTCTTGGCCTCCCCCTCACCCTTCTGGTATCAACAGTCGAAAAAGCATTCCCCTCCAGGTAAATCAATTTCCCCCCTTTTAGCTTTTCTATTTCAAGAACATGAGCAAATTCATTTGCTAATCTTGGAACATGATTGAAACTGATTTCTTGAAAATTATTCTTCATTTGTTGAATATTTCTAATGTAAACACCAATCAGTGATTTATCAAATTCCAAAGACTTACATTTCTTAACTGCTGCTAATGAATCCCCTTCGATAATGACTTGGCTCCA
Source organism: Gossypium arboreum (assembly GCF_025698485.1). NCBI lineage: Eukaryota > Viridiplantae > Streptophyta > Magnoliopsida > Malvales > Malvaceae > Gossypium > Gossypium arboreum. The sequence continues at coordinate 7,313,278 of NC_069071.1, forward strand.
TTCCTTAATTTATCAACACCCACACTCACCACAAGTTGACATGCTAAAGCTTCAGCAGCGAAGGCAAACGCTACTCCCTCATGGAAACTCAAACAAGCGAAAAGTACTGTTCCACCCTCATCCCTAGCAACCACTACTGACGCTGATCAAAAACTCCGACCATCAAAAGCACCATCAAAGTTTATTTTGATGACTAAACTCGTCAGTGTTATCCAAGTAACAATCTCCTTACTCTTTGTATTGGTATATTTCTCCAACCCTTCAAGTTCTCCTATATAGCTAGAAATAAAATTTGCAGTGTCTTTACCTGTAATGACTTTCTTTTCATAAATCCTTCTGTTTCTATCCTTCCAAATAACCCAGAGTGCACAGTAGATTAACTTCCTCAGATGGGTAGTACAAGATTCAAAAATCCAAGTAAGCCATTGTTTAAACTCTAGACTATGGTTATTCAAAAATTGCTGACAGTTTAACTTTGACCAAACATCAACTGTTATAGAACATTGTCGGCATAGATGATCCATTGATTCGTCCACACCTAAACACCGAGGGCAGCAAGCATTTGCGATTAACTTCTTAGAGTTTAAGTTAGCAAACATAGGTAGATAGTTCCAAGAAATCCTTCAGAATGTAATTTTAATTTTTCTCGGAAGGACTAGTTTCCATAAGAGCTTATAGAAATCACTAGATCTGGTCTGTAATGAATAAGCACTAGGATCCTCCAAATTTTTTTGTAATAGTTTGTAGGCGCTACGAATCGAGAACTCCCTGAACGCTCCCCACCCCAGGTCAGAAAATCCTCATAGGCGTCCTGAGCAAGCAGAATCCGAAGAATATGATCAAACATCCAACTGCATGAATAAATCTCTTATTAACCCCTACTTCCAGTTTCGATCGCGACACCATTAAATTCTGCAAAATTCAACTATTACTAGACACTCTAAAATTTGCATTACCAAGAATCCATGCATCATCAAATACAGAGATTTTATTCACAAACCCGCACGCCAACATAAGCCGTCTTTTAAAACCCCTTTAGCTGCCCAAATACTTTTCCATGTGAATGACGGATTCGTCCCTAATTAAGCATCCATAAAATCAGGTATTGGGAAATATTTAACTTTCAACACCCGAGTAATAAGTGAATTTGGACGATTTATAATCCTCCACCCCTGTTTGGATAGTAAAGAAATATTAAACATTTCCAAGTCTCTAAAACCCATCCCTCTATCCTCCTTCAACTTACACATATGCCTCCATTCACACTAATGAATCCCACGCTTCCCTTGTCCTTTTTGCCACCAATATTTCTCTATAATACTTTCAATTTCACCACAAAAAGACTTAGGCAATAAGAAACACGACATTGTATAGGTGGGAATTGCTTGCAACACAAATTTAATAAAGATTTGCTTTCCCCCTTGTAACAATAGTCTTGTACTCCAATTCTCATTCTCACCTTAATCCTATCCTTTAGACTTTGGAAAGATGCTTTTCTATTTCTACCTACCATATTCAACAACCCCAAATACTTCTCAGCATTGCTTGAAAAATACACTCTCATAAAATTTAAAACTCGGTTCTTCTCCCTCTCAGGCACATTTGAGCTAAAGAAAATTGATGATTTATTTAAGTTCATACTTTGGCTAGTACAAATTTCATATTCCTTAAGAATATCTTTCAATAAGAGAGCATCTCTAGTTGTTGCCTCCCCAAAAAGGATACTATCATCTGCAAAAAAAAAAAAAAAAAATGTGAGATTCTAAGCCCTCCTTTACTAGCATGTACCCCTTTCAAAAACCTCTCCTCTATAGCCAGCCTCATCAAGGCTAAAAGTCTTTCATTGCAAATGAGAAATAAAAAAGGACTAAGAGGGTTCCCTTGATGAAGGCCTCTTGAAGGTTAAAAATGTCTTCCCATGCAACCATTCACCATTATTGAATAAAAAGCCGAAAAAATACACCTTAAAATGAGCCTTACCCAATCAGCAACAAAACCTATCTTTAACATTATAGCTTTTAAAAAAATCTATTCAACCCTGCCATAAACTTGACTCATATCTAACTTTACTGCCATATAGCCTTTCTTACCGGTACACTTTTGGCGAAAAGTATGTAGCAATTCATAAGCAGGTAAGATATTATCAAATATCAATCTCTTCGGTACAAAAGCGTTTTGAGCATAATCAACGTAGTTCTTAACAACACTCTAAAGTCTATTTGCTAAAACTTTTGCCACAATTTTATATAAAACAATACATAAGCTAATGGGTCTAAAAGTTGTTAAGTTTTTGGAATTTTGGGTTTTAGGAATAAGAATGATCTCAGTAACATTTGCAGTTCAAGATCATTACCTTCATTAGGAACACCCAAACAGTAAGCAAGAATATCATTCTTAACGATATGCTAGTACTTCTGGAAAACCATAGCTGGGAAACCATCAAACCTCGAAACTTTTGTGGGCCCCTTTCTTTGAAAGCTGTGTAAACTTCCCTTTCCATGAACTTTGCTAAAAGGAAGAGATTCTCTTCTTAAGAGATGCTTGTATTAACCCTTGATAAAATATGCGATAGATCCCCAATCCCATTCAAAGAAAATAGATTTTGAAAATAATCCGTAGCAAGCTCCCTAATCTCATCCTTCGTGCTTGCTAACGTACCATTTTCACGCTAAAAACTTCCAATAGTATTTTCATTTTTTGAAATGAAGTGTATCTATAGAAAAAGGTATTGTTTTTATCTCCCAAATGAAGCCAATTAGTTCTTGCATGCTGCTCCCGAAAAGTTTCATTCTTATCAAGTTCAAAGTTCTATCGAATCTTGACATCAGTGAGTGCCGCCAAATTATCATTATCATAATTCTCAATCATAAGATCATCCAATTTTTTAGAAAGGGCATACTTCAATTTATTACGATTCTCCTTCATCCTCTTTTATTTATTAATTAAATCGGTACTTAGATCTTTTAATTTTTCAAAGATAGAACCTCTGGCCAAATTTCAAAGTCTCGTAATTTCTCCTTCAAAAGGCTCTTCTAACGTCCACCCTTGTTTTTACTTGATTTTTTAACAATATTAAGAAGGGTTGGGTAATGATCCGAGACAGAATGCAGTAGATGTTTAATTGTCGCGTGAGGGAACATGCTCAACCCATTCTCATTAGCAACCATTTATCCAAACCTCTCACTAATATTAGTCTCAGGCAAGTTTCCACTCTCCCAAGTGAACCAATTTCCAAATACCCCACATCCCCTAATTTACAATCATCAAGTACTCTTCGAAAAGCTTCCATTCTATGTTCCTCCCTTGGTAGCCCACCAACCTTCTTAAAAGATTCCAAGTTTCTTCTCTAAAACAGGCATAAGGTCCACCATAGAAGCCAGTAAAGCGCCACAGCTTATCATTAACATTTTCTTTTATGAGTATAAAAGAATATAAAATTTCATTGAAATCTCCGTACACCATCCAAGGAAAATTCTTATCATTCTCTAACCTTCTTAAAAGATTCCAAGTTTCTTCTCTAAAACACGCATAAGGTCCACCATAGAAGCCAGTAAAGCGCCACAGCTTATCATTAACATTTTTTTTTATGAGTACATTAATGTGATTTTTTTGAATAATTCTTCAACTCAACATTAACGTCCTCTTTCCAAGCTAGACATAACCCATCCCTTGAACCAGTCGTTCCCACTTCAATCCCATAATTAAAATCACAACACCGTCTCACCTTCTCAATTCTATTTTCATCAATTTTAGTCTTAAAAAAAAAAACCAAACGGGGATAATAAGACTTCACCACTTGTCGAAGTCTTCGTACTATCCGTGGACTCCCCAATCCACAAACATTCCAACATAAGATTTTCATTGCTCCTGGTCGGCTTGCCAATTGGCAGTCGTCGATCCTTGTTGAAAAGAAACATCAATATGCTCTAACGAATTTGACTCCATTTTCAAAACCCCAAGAACATCAGAATTTCCTTCCATAATTCTCTATTTTTTATCATTTTCCCTTTTCAAAACTTGTCCCACGTTTTTAGGGTCCATTATTCCCACATTTCATTTTCCTATACCACTTGGTCATTCTTGAAACTTTCCTTTTTTAGTTTAGCGACATGTTTCCAACTAGTAATTTTTGTTTTATAACAAAATTCCACATATAGATTAATGGGGCCCAACTTTATTTGCATCTTATCTCATTCCCCTTGCATATCATCCTCAATTAACTCCTTAGACAACTCCCCTCTCAATGTATCCTCCAAAATTTTAGGGAGTGAATGAGGCATCAAATTCCCTAAATTCTAGTAATTAACAGCAGTTTCCAAAATTGAAGGATTTTTTGCTATAGCTGGTCGCTCTATCTCCAATGAGACCTGTAATACCTCTAACCCTTATCCGTCGCCAGAACAGGGTTACGGAGCATTACTGGATTTTATAGACTGATTTATAAATATTTCATTACCTTTATTATACAGATCAAGAATCACTCATATAATATTCATTTTTTTTCCTTAGATGGGCCTTCGAGACCTAAAATACACTTTAGAAGTGAATCAAGACTATACTGGACACTCAGGAAAATTTTCTCAAAATTTTTAAAATTTTTCTTAGGAATAGGGGACACACATCCGTGTGGTTAAGCCATGTAGATCACACGGCCAAGTAAAACACCTGTGTCTTAGGCCGTGTGGGCATTTGATGTGAGGTACACGGTCGTGTCTAAGCTCATGTTCAAATTAGGGTAGCTATTGACTTGGGTCACACGGTCAACCACACGTCCGTGTGCTCGACTGTGTACGAAGTGCAAGGGTCACATGGCCAAGCCACACGCTCATGTGCTAGGCCGTGTGTAAAAACCTGGGCATTCTGTATTAAAATTTTAACATGCAAGGGATATACGGCTAGACTACACGCCCATGTGTCACACAGGGCTGAGACACAGACCCGTGTCTCTGCCCTTGTGGACGAAAATAGGCCATTTTAAGGCTATTTTTCTCACCCTTTTTGATATCAACCTATACACAACATTATAATACATCAAATAGGCCCAAATCAAGCAATCAACACAAGCCAAAAATCATGTTTTAAACATAACTTAACATTACAAAACTCATTTACTTAACTTACCAATATAGCTCATTTCATTAATTTACCAAAATCTTCTACTAATTACTTGCATACAAATATATATGTATAAATATCATTCACAACCATACTTCAATTTAGTTCTTTTCTAATTCAACCCTATACATGCTATATAAACCATAAAGTGTATAACAAAATCTACAAAGAATATTACTGAACATACAACAACAATTCATTTAAGTAAACCATTCATTTCACATTTCCTACCAGCCATAACTTTAATTGATGAATTCACTTGTTTCATCTCAAATTCAATAATACCATTGAGTCTACAAACAATAATTCCATATGTCACTTACCAAATTACTACCCTTTATCAAATTGGTGAACGTCTTACTGATATGAGTAATTTACCGTCAAATCTTCTATTGCACTGAACGACTGTACTCAATCCTATGTTCTGTTCACTTCGAACACTCATTTAAATTTCATAATTTTAACAATAATTGTTATTTTCAACAAATGATATGAATAAATAAAATTACTATTCATCAAATTTAACAAATAATATTAAAGTTTAGCCATACGAACTTACTTGGGCTAAATTGTGGAATTTGTAGTAGTTAGGTATTATTATGCTAATTTTCTTTTTCTCGTTGATCTACTGCTCTTGATCTAAAATATAAAATTTATTTATTCATTAGAATATATTTCAATTCTAATTCACTTCACAATTTACACCTTTCAATTTTCAAAATTTACACAAATACCTTAACTTTTATAGTTTTTGCAATTTAGTCCCTTACCAATTAGCCTATCAAATAAACTAATTATTCTCAATTAACACTTTATATAAATATTATAAGCTATTATATAGCCTTTGATAAACATAATTTAATACTGAACCCTAAGTTTTAATCTTTTCACAATTTGATCCTAAAATCAATTTCTATTAAAATTACTTGATAAAATCATCATATAACCAAATTGAAGCTTCAATTCCATGTTAATTCCTCATAAACATCCAGCACTCATCAATGGTAACTTTCAAAATTAACCATAAAATAAAAAACTAATGAAATAGACAATTGGACCTAGTTATAAAAATCTTAAAAATACAAAAATTTCAAGAAAAGAGTAAGAATTGAACTCACTTGTAGAAAAATATGAAAAACCAGCTCTTAGAGACCTTCTATGGTGTTTTTGGCTGAAGAAATATGAAGAAATGTCTATATATTCCTTTAATTGCTATTTTATTTGTTTAATTTTGCAAAATTTCCAATTTTGTCCTTAGTTCACATTGTTTCTTTTTCATTTTCCACACTTATGCCGTTTAGCTGCTTAACTTAGGTTAAATTACTCATTAAGTCCTTTCTATTTACTTTTTAAGCCATTCAATTACTATTTCTTTAATTAGAAAGTTTTGCACATTTTTCAATTTAGTCCTTTTTATTTAATTAACTATCTAAACGTTAAAATTTTCTAACGAAATTTTAATAATAACTTAATAACACTTCGTAAATATTTATAAAAATATTTATGGCTCGGTTTATGAAATTAAGGTCTCGATACCTTGTTTTTCAAAATCACTTAACCTAATAATTCCTTCTAAAACACAAATCACTAATTCAAAAGTATTCCTAAAATCACATTTGACTTGTAAATAATAAATAACATAATTTTCGAACTTTCTCGTCAAATTTAGTGGTCTCGAACCACTATTTCTGACACCACTGAGAATTGGGATGTTATAAGACCTCCGCCATCTTCTGTTCCAAAAACTCACTAGTTTGCCTATTTCCTAATTCACATCATTTTTCCTCCCTGTATAGTTACACTGTTGCAGCATTTATTTCGAAAAGGACTAAAAATGTAAACATTCCTTTCCTACGAGCGACTATTCTGCCCTTAGCGCTGTAGAGTAAGAAAATTCATCAACTCCATTCTCTTTATATTTGGCTGAAATTTCCTCACAATCATTTAGTCCATGCCTCATTTTGCCACTGCCAAAACAAAATATTGGTAGCTTTTCATATTTGAAAGGCACTTAAAATTTTTTCCATACTTTCGTTGAAATGAAAATGCCTCTTCTTAAAGGTTTCTGTGCATCAAATTATGTCTTTAGGCGACAAAAATCTCATTGTATTTCTAATCAAATCACCCCCTGAAAGTCGACCCAATAGCATGCATAAGGTCCTTTTTATCACATTTAGGTAGGCAAGGACAAATCTTAAGCCAAAAAGGAGACCAAACCAAGCAAATGTGATCTCTATTAACATGTTTCGTTAACCTATAAAAAATAATAAGTTGATGTAAAAAAAACCATGGTCTACCCTCTAATATCCCATCCAAATCCTCTTCACTACCAAAAGGAATCAAGAAGGATTTTGACCTACCACTTTGATTTCAAATTTCCTCATCGTATTCCAAATGCTTTTTTTAATTGCGCCCTAAAACTATCAGGATTATAGGACTTTTTTGTCCAAACAGAATATATTAACGACAAATTTCCAACTGGGACCACCGATGAACTCTTCATTGATAGTTGAACAAATTCGTCCTTAAGAAGGGAAATCTCGTCCTTCATCATACTCCCTTATCAAAGTCATCACTCATATAACACCCCTAACCCGTATCTGTCGTCAGAACAAGGTTACGGAGCATTACCGGAGTTTTCAAATCAAACGGATATAAATATCAAACTTTCTAAATCATATCAATAAACACATTGAAACCAATTCAAAACATACATATTGTCCCTTAAACGAGCCATCGAGGCCCTAATTACATGTTAGAAACAAGTCGGGACTAAATCAGAAAGTCAGAGAATTTTTTAGAAAATCATGAAACGGCCGTGTGGGCATTCGAAGTAAGGACATACAGCCATGTCCCAGCCTGTGTAATTCACTGACTTGGGTCACACGGCCAAGCTACACGCTCGTGTGCTAGGCCGTGTACCCTTCAAAATAACCCCATACGCCTGTGTGCCAAGCCGTATGCTAGGCCGTGTAACAGCTTGACTTGCAACCTTTCAAAAGCTACAGGGGACACATGGCCATCCCACTTGGCCGTTTGTCACACACGCTGAGACATATGCCCGTGTTTTTACCCATGTGGACAAAAAAATAGGCCATTTTACAAGCCATTTTCTCACCCAAACTAACATGTATGTATAACCAAAATACACATATGCACATACCTTAATAAGGCACCAAAACCAAGCATAAACAAGTCATATGCATATGGTATAACATCATACAATTAATATGCCCTTAGGCACCTCAAAGTACAATATATAAACATGTTTAACCATGTATTCAAATTGGTTAAAATGACTATCTACTTTCAACTAAACTTGCATAAATTCAAACCATTGAATTACATTACCAAAGCCTATCAAATAGTATAAAATATGCCATTCATTCACTAACATCAATAGACACTTATATACCTTTCATAACAAGATACCAAACCACAACAAGTTATAAGGCTTATACAATATGCATATTTATCTATCATAATTCAAACATATTAACCCAAACATTGACCATAATAAGGTTAATATTTACATGTCATAAACTAAGCTCATCTCAACATCAAAATGCTAAGTCACAAGCCAAACCATATGGTTATTCCAACAACCAAAACAAATGGCCAACATTAGTCAAAATACCTATACATGCCATTATAACCAAAACATTCGCAAGTACCGAAAGAGCCGATAGATAGTGTGATAGATCTCCGATGACTTTCCAATTTGAATGAGCTTCCAACAACTACAAAACACAGAAAAATTAACACAAAGTAAGCATGTAATGCTTAGTAAGTTCGTAACACATACAGTCTAACATTGCCAATACAATATACAACCACAAAGCATGTAAACCCAATCCAACATGAGAATAACTAATTCAAAAACTTATATATGTACATTCATACTTTTAGCTTTTATAAGGTAGACATTACTTACCTTTTATCAAACTAATGTAATTTACATTGAAAGCTCTTACTGAAGTTCACACGAGGTAATAATACAATGGTTGACCCATCCCTTTTCGTAATTCGATAATCGAAGTTATCCCTTTTCATAATTCGACGGCCAAAGCTATCCCTTTTCATAGTCTGATGGTCGTCACCATCCATTTTCATTATTCGATGGTCGTCACCATCTTTTTCCATAATTTAATAGCCGAAGCTATCCTTTTTCGTAGTTCGATAGTCGAAATCATCCATTTTCATAGTTTAATAGTCGAAGCTATCTCTTGTCATAGTTCGATGATCGTCACCATCCTTTTCATAATCAATAGCCAAAGCTATCCCTTTTCTATTTGTCAATGATCGATGTTACGCCGTTGGATTTTTTCGTCAACACTCAATTTAATATTATACAATAATAGCATCCAATTCATAAAATAAAAACGAAACTTAAACGTATGAACTTACCTCGACGATAAACGTAGAAAAAATGAAGTCGACTAATCCGAAGCCTTTTCTTTGTCTCGATCTAAAGCTGTATGTGGTTTATCTTGATATAAATGAATAAATTCAGCTCAATTCAATAATCATTCTATTCAATTTAACTCAAATTCACATTTTAGAAAAATTACAATTTTACCCCTATAATTTAATTTCTTTACAAATTAGTCCTTAGGCTCGTAAAATGAAATTCATGCAATTTCATCCCTACCCAAGCCTAGCCAAATATCATACAATCTTATTGCAGCCCACACATTTCATTAATTCACAAATTACACCATGAATATTTCACATTTTTCAATTTAACCCTTAATTGACAAATTTATTAAAAATCACTTAACAAAAGTTATTTATCTAACAATAAGGATTCATTTTCTTCCATTAAACATCACAAAAAACTAAAATGCATTCATGGTAAAACCCTAGGCATTCAACAATTTTGTAAATTAGTCCTTGGGCTAGCTAGATTAAGCTACAATGACTCCAAAAACATAGAAATCATTAAAAACGAGACAAAAACGACTTACATTCAAGCTAGAATGCCATGGCCAAACCTAGCATGCTTCCATGATGTTTTTCTTCTTTGACTTTCAGTGGTGAAGATGGAAAAAAAATGATATCTTTCTTTTCTTTATCTTATTTTAATTACTTATTTACTAATTTACTTAATTAACCTTGATATATAACCTTTAAAATCACCTAATAAATGTCCATATTTGTCCACTCAACATGTCAATGGTTTAATTACAACATAAACCCTCTAACCATTTAATTTCATAGCTTTTAAATCCCTTTAGCTTATAGAACTCCAGGTTTGCACCTTTTACAATTTAGTCTTTTTTTTAATCAAATTAAGCATGCAAATAATAAAATTTTTTAACGAAATTTTTATACCATATTACTAACATGTTGTAGACATTAAAATAATACAAAAATATATATTTCAACGTCAGATTTATGGTCCCAAAATTACTATTTTGATTTCACTGAAAACAGGCTGTTACAACTCACCCTCAACCCAGACATAGTTACGAACTATTTCTCTGAATCACCAGAGAGAGCACTCTTGACTTTTTTTTTATCCATTAGACGAATATACTTAAATATGCATATATATATTTAAAAATAATATACAATAGATAATGAAATGTATGACTTAAAATTAATTAATAATATATGAAATATATATGATATTAATATTAAAAAATAGATTAAGTTGTTTATGAGTTAGTGTCGAATTAACTTGTGACGTCAATTTAATACATTATCAATATATACAATTGATGGAAGTAATAAAGTATGCATAATAAAATTAAAATATATAAAAACATTAAAATAAAGCTCTAATTGAGTGGTAAATTAAAGATTTTAATGTAATTGGTTTGGGTTCAAATTGTACAATATGTATTATTTTTATTGGTTTTAAATAAAAAGATTAAAGTACCATTAAATAATATAATTTATTTTAATTACGAAAGGACATTTCTATAGTTTTCATAATCGAATTGGTGACCCAGTTGAATGTGGCACAATTTAGTTAAGAACTTAAATAATAATATAAATATATATTATATATAGATCGATCAGGGCTTTTACTCAAGCCCAATTTTTTAGCTTCATATTTTTCTTCAAACATTTCTATATTTCAAGTGGGTTTTCAAACTTGGATGAGTCTCTTAATCCTTAGATAGATTTGTTGGAACATTTTTAAATATTTATAGTGTTCCAATAACTATAAATGAATGGGTGTAATGAATTAAAAAGTTATATTATTTAATTTTTGAAAAGAATTATAACTATTTAAATAGTATTATTTGAATAGTTATAATTAAATGAATAATTATGTGTTTATTTTAAAGATATTATTATTCGAAAGACACCTATTCATGAAAGATGTTTCTATGAAGAGACATGAAAATTTTTATGAATAGGAATGAGATTTCATTTGAAAATCATACCAACAAATTCTAATATTGTTTCTTTCCTTCTTTCATATTCTAATATTATTAGATTATTCTATAAAGTATTATTACAGAAATCCTTTATAGAAATTGAGTTCCTTGTCATACATTGCTCAGTGTGTAGTGACTATTCTCGTCAGTGCAAAATACAAATAGCCATTGGTTTCATTGTATCATCGAGGTTAATTTGCTTGAAACTCGTTTGCACACCGAAGATAGGTGGGGGCGAATATAACCTTAAAGATAGTGGTTTGATATTGCCTTGGAGTCTTGTCCTATTTCTTCTTCTGTTCGAGTTCCGTTCGTGTTCGAGATTTCCTCACCGAAGACTTATACTAACAAGATTTATTTATAAGATGAAAATGGACAGTATAAATTTAAATATTTACAAATTAACCTTTACATATTCATTATCCAAATTTATCATTTATCATTATACATTTTACATTTTAAAAAATTACAAGGAATGAATAATCAATGTTTTAGATTCTCGTAAAAAGAAAAACCAACATGAACACAAAGTACAAAAGATAATTCATTTTACAACATTTTTAAATAATCAGCAGTTGCATTTAATGACGTTAAGAAAGTTATAAAATCTTATATACTAACTAAAAATACTTCTATACAAATTCATGTCTTAATAAGACAAATTATTAGCTCAAAAGAAAATAATCCGTGCTCAGAGGTAGAAAGGCAATCAATTCCAAGATAAAAATAATGAAAAAATATTCAAAATGGTTAAATTATGGAGGCAACAACACTCAAGAAGAAGGTAAAGATATACATAATTTATAAAAAGAAAAAACTTTAGAGAATGTTCGAGTTTCTAAATAGAGATTTCAATAAATTATGTAATTATAGGAATGTTTTTTCAAAATAACAAAAGAAGATGAGAATATTGAATTCAAACTTGATTAGGAATGTAGAATTAAAGAAGATTTGTTGAATCAAAACAAAATAATCTCATAAATACTACATTGAAGAATGATAAATAGTTCATTTACTAAAATATATATTAATTTATTCTAAATATGAAATATGAAATGAACATATAATCTTAATATATATTAGATGGATACCGGTTCCTTCAAGGATCAATCTTGAAACTTAGTTTGAGGAGATGTTTTCTTGAGAAATTGATTTTATTTGGATTCATTAATCTTCAAGACTTTATCTTGAAAACAGGGTTTGGAGAGTGTTTAAATTCAAAAGTCTTTGAACCTTGATCTTGGATAGTTAAGACCGTTTCATGGATCCTTTAGACTTGATTTTGAAAGAAAATTTAGCATCTTTTTTTATCTGTTGAATATTCTTCCGAACCAATACGACATTCTTTAGATTTTCTTCAAGTTCTAATTCTAGTTTTCCAAGTTTTGATTTTTAAATTTCTAGATTAGTTAACGTTTGAACTTGTTTACAACAGATTGGAGGTGAACATTTTTGTACTGTTAATCAATAAAATATTTCTTTTGAGAGATAAACTTTTCAATTGGTGATCCACAAAGATTAAATCTTTTATTTATTATTTATTTCTTATCAATTTATCCCTTAATTAAAGAAAATAATTATAACATAATATGATGTTATCATTTTAACACAAGGTATATAGAAGAATTCTTCATTTACATTTAAATTTTAAATATAATTATTATAGACGAGTAAAATATATTATATTAATTATGAGTCAGACGTATTACGTTTATTACATTATTTTTAAGGTAAATTATAAAACAAATACTTTTATTTGTCTCAAATTATATTTTAGTCACTTATATTTGAAATTTTACATTTTAGTCACTACGTTATTGTTTTGTTACGAAGTGGTCACTCTACCATTAAGCTTCATTACCTCCCTAACAGCAGTCCTACGTGGCAATCCAACTAGGTTTTAAGCACCAACTTGGATGTCTTACGTAGCAGTCCAAATTAAATTTATTTAATTAAAAAATCTATTTTCGTCCCAGCAACTGAACATCTAAGTTGGCATTTAAAACTCATTTAAACTGTCACGTAGGATTGCTATTATGGAGGTAATGGAGTTTAACGGTAGAACGACCACTTTGTAACAAAACGATAACGTAAGTGACTAAAGCATAATATTTCAAACATAAATGACTAAAATGTAATATAAGACAAATAAAAATAACTATTTTTATAATTTACCTTTATTGTTAATTCATTAAACATATCATATTTATATTTTTATACAAAATTAAATAACTATATCTAACTTCTAGGGGATGGAAGAAATATCCTGATACTGTATGTGCTACTTTTGAAAATAATTTCCAATAATTTTGCAGCATGCTTCAAAAGTAAAAAAAAAAAGGTAGCACTACCAACTTATTATATTAAAATTTGATTGGCCGGCTCCTGAATATGGAGAAGAGTATAAACTATAACCCCAAGTGTTCAAATTTCCAAATTATTTTTGTATTTTTTTCATAGAGTAAAAGTTAATGTTTTATCTAAGTTTGACCACTTACAATAAACAACCCTTCATAAACTTTGTGTTTCAGCTAAATGTATTGTTATTAGGATTGGTTTTTGTTGTTTTTCTTTACAAGAAAAATATGTTAGCCTACTAAACACAGGTACCCCAATTGCAATAATTAGATTAGGCAATTAATATTTTAATTCGCATAATTGCATATAAATGTAATTGTTTGTAATTATTTATCTATTACAATAATTATCAGATGCAATTAGAACACTTTAATTACATTCTTCGATTCTGAAGGAGAAAGGAGAATTGTGGTAATTATGTGGGTAATTACAAACAATCATACTCAAATTCAATTACATTATTTGAGTTTAAAAAGTTATTTTATAAAATGATAATAGTACTTTAATTTTAGAACGTATATTTAAAAATATATATGTTATTTTACTAATTTCATTTAAATAATTTAAATTTTTATTGTTGAAAGATAATTTCGTTTGACTTATTAAAAAAAATAGTGTTTATTATAAATTATTTATAGTAAATTTAATTAAATTATATAGTATTTATTATTAATTTTAAACTATTTATATTTAATCAATGATCAATTGATGATAACAATAGGTATAAGTTTAATGTTAGAGAATAACTCAACAAAGATGAAATGCTAAACTAATTAGATAAAATTGCTTAGGACATTTAATTTCTTGTTAATTTTATTAGTAATTATATTGCCAAATATATTTTTAGACTATTGTATTATATACAATGTTTTGATTTAGGTTTTTTACTTGTTCAAAGAATTTTTCTCAAGTATTATTGATAACTTTTATAATAATTAATATCCTTTTAGAATTTAAAATTATATAATTGTGCAATAACAATTTATACTACTAAATATTACATAGGAAATTATGATGTAACTACACTTTATTAGTTAAACACGCTGCCTAGAGAATTAGAATTCTTGTAATTACAAGAGGGTGTAATTACTACAATAATAATTACACTTTTATCCAATTACTCTATGATGTTCGAACATGCCTTTAAATCTTAAAGAATGAAATGTTTCAATGCTTAATTTGCTACTGAATATTTTTAAAATTGATACTTGAGTTTTTCTTTGCCCCATACAAGCATCTAAGTTTTACTTTAATGTTCAAAGTGGTACTTGAGTTTTTCTTCTGTCCTAATTAAGTACCTATGTCTTTTTACTAGAATACACATATGATCAATGTAATCAAATTGAATATTAAAATAAAAAATTAGTAAAAATTATTAAATGCATTACGTTTATTACATTATTATTTTTGGGAATCATATTCATATTATACTTTTATACAAAATTAAAAACTTATTTTTGGAGACGAAATAATAAATCTCCTATAATTTAGCGGAATACTTCAAAAGTCAAAAGGTAACAATACCAACTTAGTTCTTCATTGCTTTTGAAAAGTGCTTTTAAAAAATACTTTTGAGAAGTACTTTTGAGAAGTGCTTTGGAAAAATTTAAATATTTGATATCGCTGTCAAAAAGTCTTTTGAAAAGTAAAATGTTCATTTTAGACATGATATTATAAAGTAACAAATATGTATTTAAATAATGTTCAAATTAGTTAATATTATGATATTTTAGTAAAAATATAAAAAATAATTTATTATAACTTATTGTTAATATTTTAATATATAATATTAATTTTAAATATTTCTAAGTAATTAATATTAATTATTTATTAAATTTAATTAGAATATATAAACTATATTTAAATATTTAAATATAATAATTAAATATTTGTAATTAGATATTGACACAATTGTATTATTTTAAAAATATTTTTATTTTTAATTAATGCTTTTAACACATTTGTAAAACTCATATTAAATAACCAAGAAAGAGAACACAAAATAATAACATTAAACACATTTTAAGTCAAAAAGTAAGGTTAAAAAGGTAAAATAACAGGTAAAAGTGCTTTTTGGCTGAAAAACTAAAATTTACTGTTTTTTCATCTCTAAAAAAGTTCATCCCAAAAGTTAAAAAAGTTATCCCAATGATATGTGTTCTTCATTGCTTTTAAGAGAAAAACACTTTTTTTAGAAAAAATTCATCCCAAAAGCAATGGAGAACACACCCTTACTTATATTAAAGTAGGCCGGTTGCTCAATATGGAGACTATAGCTCAAAGACTTAAAATTTCCAAATCAATTTTTGTATTTTTTTCATTGATTTATTACATAGACTAGAAATGAATGTTTTATCTAAGTTTTATAATATTAAATTTTTATAATTATAGATGTTTTTTTCGTTTCTGATTTTAGAGTTTAAAAAAGAATGATTTTTAGATAAATATTTTTAATTATAATAATTTCAAATTTCAAATTTAATTCAAATGTCACTACAACTTATTCCAATAATTTTTTATTTGTAATATTC
This sequence comes from Gossypium arboreum, assembly GCF_025698485.1. Taxonomy (NCBI): domain Eukaryota; kingdom Viridiplantae; phylum Streptophyta; class Magnoliopsida; order Malvales; family Malvaceae; genus Gossypium; species Gossypium arboreum. The sequence continues at coordinate 7,329,674 of NC_069071.1, forward strand.
TTGACCGCTTACCATAAATGACTTTTTTTTATTTAAAATTTCATTTTTTAAGTCGGTACCTATCTGCTATTTTGTTTCTTTATATCTTTGTTTATAGAAATCTGATTAGAGATCTAAAGGAAATTAAAATTCAATCATAAAAAGTTGGTATAAAGACAAAACCCTACTAGATTTTCTACGAACCCTTCGTGTTTCAGCTAATGTCTTGTTATTTGGATTTCTTGATGTTGATATTGTTGTTTTTCTTTATAACAAGAAAGTGTAAATTTCATCAAAGGTGACTAAATTATTAATAAGATATATTTTAGTCATTTAACTTTAAAAAGTTACAAAATAATCACCGATCTATTTGAAAAAATTTCATTCAAGTCAATACGCTATTAAAATCATTGTTGTATGCCCTTCTCTCTTCGCATTGCTTGTACCAATCAAAAACTTTCTGTAACACCTCAAACTTGGCCTAGACGATATGACTGAATATAGAGGAATTACATTAGTTAACTTTTAAAGAAAACCTAAAAGTTTAATCCTAGCTTTCGAAGTCGAGAATTCTCAAATTAATATTTTTAGCAAAACCATTACATGTTATTTTAGAAATTATACACAAAACTTATTTATTTTACAAAATAGCTCTTAACTTGGTCTCGTTTGAAAATTTTTGATTTCAATGAGTGTTTAGAAAATATAAATATGAAAAACATTAGTTAAAAACTATTTATTCATTTACATAAAAACACTTAAGAAATTACTTAATTTATAGAGGATTGAAAACCAAAATCCATTTTGTTAACTCGTGTGATTTTACAGTTTATGTTCGGAAATATCAAATACCGATGAATAAAAAAAACTAAAAAAAAAAGCCCAAAAACATATTACAATCCCAAAAGTCTAAAATAAATAATTACGAAAACCACCATATTTTAATTAACTAAGAAAATAATATAAGCTCATGCACGTCGTTCGGTCCTAAGTCAAAAGATTACCTAAAAAGCCAAAGATTAAACAAATGGGTGAGCTAATAAGCTCAGCGTGTAACAATCTCAAACCAAGAATTCAAAGAACACAACCAACAATTCATAAAATCGCAGAGAATTTCATAATGATCATTTGAGCAAAACTGAGAATGCATGCTTATGCCAATGCAGTATTTTTCAGAAAACGTCATGCAGGTTTTTTTTCCAGAAAACATCCTATCCAACTCCGCTACACACCAAATAGAGTTCCCCAAAGGTCAATGTCACTAGAGGTTGCAGTTAAAATTGCTAGATCGGTTATATGTGGACAAGCCACTATATTGTACCCAAGCTGCTAGAAGAACATATGTGTGTGGTTGAGCCACCATAAATGTAGACAAGCTGCCAGACAGAAATGTGGATAAGCCACCAGATAATGCATATCATTAAACTATCAGAACTTCTTCCATACCATGATATCTCAACCTCATGCAATGTGACATGGCATGCATAAACTGAAACAAAATGATAAGCATGTTGAACATGTATTCATCTTCTTAACAAAAACTAGTAAGCATGTGATTTCATGCTTCGCAAATAGATAAATCAAAATAACAAATCACCTTAACCAAAAAAGCCACAATGTCACATGCAAGGTCATATAGCCAATTCAAAAATACAAATTAACATAATCACACATCATACACACATATATAGACATAGCGAATCAGGACATACCATCAGAACTATCAGTATCAAATCATGCAAATATATTTCACATACCTTAAACATATCATACACAGAAGCATATTAACAGATACCTTGTTTCCAAGCCTTAATTAAGCAATATGGGCCCTATGGAAAGTCTAATTATGAATTTCAAAGTCCAACGAGCCTAGGTAAAATTTTCAGAAAGTAGGCCCAATCGGCCAGCCCGTGTGGCCTACATAGCCTCACACACACCTCCCATGACCCAATTAACCCAGACCGCGTGACATCGACAATGAGTTTTTCGACTTTCTGTTGTTCACTGTTTTTACAAGTTCGAGTCAAACACCTATTCATTTTTTATGTCGACACAACAATAGTAATTCCAACACCTAAAACGACACCCACAAAGCGAATTAGCATTATAAACGAGAATCAAACACAAGGAAACAACCTATACTCTCTAAAATTTCCTACCAAACAGTAGAGTACATAACCTTAACAACCCAAAACAACCCCAATTAACATCAAATCCATACCTTAGAGCAGAGATTCTTCCCAAACACACTTAGTTCATCGAAGAAGTACGCACCTCACGATCCTTGCCTTACAAAATAGAAAATTCTTCAAAATTGACCCCTTACCAACAATCAAATAAACCTTTTGAATAAAACATATCCATAAAAGAGGAACCATTGAAACTTACACGAAGAAGAATGATTGTTAAGCCACACGAAACGATAGAACCCGAAAAAGAAAATAGACAATAGAAGGAGAACGACAAAATAGAAAATGGATAAAAGAAAAACGGTGCCAGAGAAATTCATAAGCAGTCAAAGTTTTTAGAAAACAAAAATGGAAAAAAATGAGAGAGTGGGGGAGAACGTGAGAACGGATAACTAATTAGATTATCCACAATTTGAATTTGACCCAAACTCATCCACATGGTCTGCACAATGCATGGGAATAAAAATATTCCCACTTTACAAACACAGGGGTTCAAACACAAGACCAAAGCATGAGCTAAAGCCTTACTATTGAACTAACAAACTCATTCTTATCATCAATTAAGCGAAAATATTATTTATGCTATATGATTTAAGGAGAGGATTAGGACAAAAAATAATAAAAATTCAAAGGAAGGATTCAAACCCATAACCTCACACATACAAGCACAACACCTATCCACTGAACCACATTAATTCACTTGACAAAATTTTCACAATCCTTAAACCAAAAACAAGATGTGTCTACTTTTGGTTTCACCAACCCAATTTCTACTAACCCATTTTTTGGGATGTGACACTCTCCTTCCCTTTCTCTTCTAGAATTTAGCTTCTTTTTTTTTTTTTCATGGAAGAACTTTGAACATCATGGATCTATTAACCAAAATCCAAACAACTTTATTTTTTGATCTATAACACTGACCATCAGAACGACTTGGATCTAAAGTATATGCTTCTACTCATCGATGGGTGCTAATCCATTGTAACGATTGTCGAATTGTTGCTTAAAGCTCACTAACTAATTTTTTTTTTTAAAAAAGGAACATAGCAACTTAGTGATTTAAAGAAAACTTTCAAAAAATTCTGAAAACTTCCGAATAGTTTTATAACCATTATATAACTTTTTAAAATTGAATAATTAAAACGTAAACTTATTAATTATTTAGTGACATTGAGTGTAATTTAACTAAGAAAAAAAGAATATTAGGCTACCAAACACATGTAGCCGAACAGCTATAATTTGATTAAGGTAATTAATATTTTAATTGTTCCCTTAGAATTTTGTCTTGTTATATGTTTTCTGCTTTGGTTAAAATAATCAATTTCATGAAACAAACGGCTCCACTGGTGTTGACCTTATAACATTTTTCTGCATTTTCTTAGCTTATGATTGGTAAATTAAATGCAAGTTTATAATTAAGAAATATAATAATTAAATTTATATTGGTTTGGTGGGTTGAACCTCTTTAGTAAATAAAATATAAATGGTTGTCTGAAGGGCATAAAAAAAAAAAAAACCGAGCGTTAGGCAGGCGGAGGGCAAAACATATGTTTTCTCGAACAGAATTTGACGACCCAAAAAAGCCACAAAATAAATTTTGGCCAGCCTTTGATCACGTGGGATCACTATTTTCTTTTGCCAATTTTTATTTTATTGGACACGACAACTATTCCCATTTTTTTGATAAGGACTTTGATTTCATCGAATACTAAAATATAATTAGCTAAAAAAATTATAAAATTGTATTTTAATTTCTTAATTTCAATGTCTTAGTTATTTCAGATTTACTTTGTTCTTACAAAACCAATTTAATGACTATCATTTTTTCCTTAACTCCTTAAATGATTTTTATGAATTCTTAAATTTTATATAATGTCTTTAATTTATTTAATCTAATTTCATTGGATGTTCCATAAAATCTTGAAAATTTAATCCGTTAAACTTTAATTTTTAATTGTTCAAATGCAACTTTAATGTAACTTGACATATCAGTTTATATAAATAAATTTAAAATGAATTACTGAATTTCTAAATGTAAAAATTTCTTTTTTTTTATACTGCTAATTAGTAAATTTAGTTGCAAGTAAACGTATAACTGGAGCTGAAAATTAATTTAAAATCTACCCGATTAGATTATAAGTATTTAAAATTTTGATTGGTCTATATCATTCCAGACAAATTTTCTATTAGTTTATAAATTTTATATAGCAACACATAAAACATTTAGTTAATCAGTAAATATAATATTTTTAACAGAAAAATTAAACCAACGTGAGCCCTCAAATTGGTAAAAAAAAAAAATAGTAATAAAAGAATCATCCCACCAAGGACGACGCCTTCATGCCAAAATTGCGTTCAATTTTAGCCTTTTACCAAAACCAAGGCAAGTGGAGCCGAAACCGCGTTTTAATTCTATATATAAATATCCCGCAGCTGTTTTCTTAAACACACTTGACCCCCAATATATATTTTTAACTCTTCTATTCTCTCTCTCTCTCTCTCAAACTCAGAAAAGCATGCAAATGAATCTCAATACGACCAAAACAATGGCTTCAACAACAACAACATCGGATTTCATGTTCAGGATCAGGCAAAAGCCTTATAAGGTTCATGTTATATCATGTAGGGGAAGAGCTGATAAGTTATGCATGCAAAGAGGGAACACTAATTTTTACCAAGTGCTTTGTCTCGACCCTGTTGAGAATGTAGGTTTGGATGACATAAAGAAGGCTTATAGAAGCTTGGTTCTTCGATACCACCCTGACGTTTGTCCTGCTTCCTCCAAAGATGAATCCACAAAAAGGTTTTTGGAACTCCAAATGGCTTACGAGACGCTTTCGGATCCAATTTCTCGTAAACTGTATGATTACGAATTGGGTTTAGTTGGAGCTAGGAATTATTTTATGGAAGATAGAATATCGAAATGTCCGAGAGATGTTTGGGAAAAACAACTCGATGGATTAAAGAAACGGTCTCATGCTAGGATGCAGAGGAGGCAAAATATGTACAGGTAGAAATTGAAGGCTTTTGCGTTAATTTTCTTTTAGAAGAATAAAGCATAGATGTTGGATGTTTAAGTCAGATATTTGTATTAATCATATTGTTAATATACATTAATTTCCATTATTAGTTAATCGACAATTAAGAACCTATTTTTGTGCACTTATTGGCGCCTCACTAAGGGAGTGGGGGACTTGAAATTTAACGAACTTAATTTTATATTGAGCAAAGTGGCACTAAGACACCCAAATTGCTAATTCATGGGCCTCTCCCATAGATTTAATAATCTGAACTTCATTTTATTAGTATTATCTTTTTATCATTGGAGTAAAGGTTATAAGCTTTATCTGAAAGTTCATACTAATGGGTTGTTTCATGTTAATGTAATTCAGTGGGCGGTATATACCATAATAAATTTCAAATGTTCATCTAGTTAAAAGTACCTCATCTGGTACCTTCTAGATTTGGATCAATAATGTTTATCCAGTTAAAAATACCTCATCTGTTACCTTCTTGCATATACCGTAATAAATTTCAAATGTAACTCATCTGGTACCTTCTAGATTTGGTTCAATAATGTTTATCTAGTTAGGACCTGGTTGTTTTTCTTTTTATGGGTTTCACTCATATTTGATCGGTTTAAATCTTTCTAGAATGTATTAAATGACTTTTGTTAAAAGTGTTATAAAATTAGTCTTTATACATTAGAAGAGTGAGTAAAAAGCCTCTATATTAAAATTATACTTTTAAATATTTGTTTTGGTGTTTATATATAAGGTATAATAATATATTTAGCTCTTAACCTTTACACATTTATTCAATTTGACCCTTACATTTTTATTGGAAGTAATTTTTTTAAACTAATAAGCTAAATAGTCAAAAGGCTTTAATAACAAATTAAAAAAATTAATTAAGCCATTTTAAATTTTTAAAATTATGAACAAAATTTTAAAAAGTTATATATTTTTAAATTATATATTTTTATTAAAAATAATAGTACCGACTCAACAAAAGAGTAGGGTCAATTTTTAAAAGAAATCTTATAACCAATAGATTTTAATGGGTAGGTATTGTTTTTTTAACAAAAATTTTATAATTTTATATTTTTATAACTTTTTTTATAAATTTTGTTTATAATTTTTATGATCTTTTAAATAATTTTAAATTTTAAAAGGGTTTAATTGATTTTTTTAAAATTTGTTATCGAGGCCTTTTTACCCTTTAGCCTAATTAGTTTCATATTTTTCTAATTTACTTCCAATAAAGGAGTAGGGTCAAATTGAATAATTGTGTAAAGGTTGAGGACTAAATTTGTTATTATACCTTATATATAAATAACATATTTTAACAAAGGGATTATTTTGCTCACTTATCTAATATACAGGGACTAATTTGCCTATTTTTCAGTAGAAAGGCTAAAATACAATCCAAAGTTTAGTATAGGGGGTTTTGTGGTACTTTTACTTATGACTTTGTCATTGTTTTTTCTTATTTCACATAAAATCTTGGATTACTGCATTACTTTGTACTTGAGTTTGGATTCAATGTTTAATTTAAAACTTAGACCAAATGGTATTATGTGGCTCAATGAATGCTTTACACGTGCTCCAGTTAAAAAAAAAAAAGAAGCATAAGTACTTAATTGGGATACAAAAAAGCTCATGAACTGGATTGAAAAACACATAGGTATCAAGTATCAAATTGAACATCAAAGTCAAACTCAACTACTTAATTGAGATAAAAAAAAAACTCAAGTATCAAATTGAAAAACATATAGGTACCAAAGTCAACAATAAAGCCAAACTTAGATACTAAATTGGGATAAAAAAACTTAAATACCAAATTAAATATTGAAACTAAATTCAGTTACCAAATAGTATATTAATGCTAATATATTTTATTATGTTATTCTTTTTGGTTCTTTTTGTAGAAAGTTTGTTTTCTCTGCTGCTAGTTTTTCCTAACGGGAAACATTTCAATTTGGTTCATTAATTTGACTAAGTAAGGAAGTAATAGAAGGATAGTTTGTGGTATATATGATCTGGTTTAGATTGGTAATTATGATTTGGATTTGAAGAATTAACTGTTGAAAAAATAAACTGCAAAACAAAATCTATTAGCACTTATTAGAAAATAAATAAATAAATTAAGAAATAAAAAATTTACTATGCCGTGGTAAATCACTGCTTTAGAAACGAATTCACCTTGATTAGTGTAATCGTGTAGTGGACGTCGTCCCCCAAGGTTAACATAGTGCTTCGATATTTGTACACTCAAATAAGGAAGATGAAACTCGATTGGTGTTGCTCTTCTCAAGAAAACCACAGTATGATTAATTCTTACTCTTCTTAGGGAAACCACAATATGATTAATTCCTAGAAAAGTTTGGAGGGGTCATAGTCAGTTCTGCTTAAAACTCAAACTCCTAGACAGAATTTTCTTTAAAGTGATTTAGGGGAAAAACCGACAAAGTGTTTAAGAAAATCGGAAAAGAAGAAGAGGAAAGAGCTTTTCAAAGAGCGTTGTGTTTTCTTTCAGTGTGAAAAATGAGAAAATTAGCTCTCTATTTATACTAAAAATGGAAGGGCAAAATGGTAAATGGGGAGGGGAAAAAGAGTAAAAAATGCAAGAACGGTTTTGAAATTGTCCCACTATTTCTGCCCAACAGCCAAATTCTAGATTTTTCAAACTAGAAAAAATAAACTGTTTAAAGATTATTTTCTCAAAAAATAATAAAACTTTTATCCAAAAAGATATACACGCAATACGTGTCTAAGACATAGACAAGAATGGGCAAGCGACGACAAAACACAAGCGTGATAGGCCTTGTTAGAGATAGTTAGTCAATTTTAACTGATTTTGTTATTAGTTTATAGTAGATATTTCCCTCTGTATGTGTATAAATACACTATTTTTGTAATAATTCAATTCAAGCAATAATTTACAAAGTCCATTGTCAAAGTTAGTATAGTTAAGTTTTTACTATTCTTCACTATTCTTGTATACACTATTTCACGGTATCAGTCACTGGTTCTTTGGGCTGTGTTCCGCTGTGTTCAGTGACTTCTATTTCCCTCGAAATGTCAGCAAATAAAGTGACTCCGACGACCTCTACTCTTGTTCCTCGTTCTTCTTCACCGCGTGCTCTTAATGGTGATTGAATTTATCGAGTGGTGCAATTCTTTCCTAGACACGACACAGTCAAACTTAAAGAAGAAACCTTCATCTAATGGCAACATCAGTTGAAACTCATTATAGATGCATATAGTCTTACTAGTTAGATCCATGGAATGCTTTCGATTTCGCCTCAGTTCATACCATACCCTGAATGGAAGTTGCTTTCTAATCCCGATTTTATTTCTTTTCATCAACAAGACAAACTCCTTGCTCTGTGGCTCTTATCCATAATTAGTGACGAACAATTGTCCTCTTTTACGATGCCGCTACAGCTCATGATGTCTGGAGCAAGGCTTGTCAGGTGGTTGCAGCAACATCCGGTGTTAAGGTGTCTCAGCTGAAACATGCGTTACATTCGCTAAACAAATGACACTTATTTGTAAAAAATTACCTAACTCAGATCAAGATATTGTGTGATCTGCTTGTTGTTTTGGATCACCCTGTGTCGAATGATGAGTAAATAAATATTGTTATTGCGGGTCTTTTAATGGAGTTTGATTCGGTTATTATGGTTGCATCTTTCTCATCGGAACCTTTGGCATTGGATCGACTTATGGATATTCTGTTGGAGTGTGAAAGTTAGCAAAGAAGTTTTGTATCGAAGATCCCTCTTCAGTCTAATCTGGTGCAGCATTCCCAAGTGTTTGATTCAGTCTTGGCTCCTCCGATGGGTTCGATGTCTGATTCTCGAGTTATGGATTTATTTTCTCATAGTGGTCGCAGAGCTTATCGTGGTCATGGCCGAAGCAACTATGGTCGACTACAATGTCAGATCTGCGAGAGACTTGGGCATCTCACTCAAATGTGTTACTATCACTTTGACCACTCAATTGACGGTCTTTCGATGAACTCGTTCAGCCCTCTGGCGTTGATGTTTAGTCCTCTGTCATCATCCTATGACTTACCGGCTTCATTGCATATCTGGTCTTTTAAGAGGGTTTGGTGGCTAACCCTAGTTCATTTTTCCCTTATAGTGTTTCTACAAATGTTTCTTATGGGTCTTTGCCCACTGGGCCATCCGTGTATGCCAGTCTACCTCCTTATGTTCATTCATGTCCTTTAGGTATTTCTCCAAGTGGGCCACACAATTTTGGGTACCCAAGTGTTGGTGATATTGCCGGATATAGGCCTGCACATTTGGGTTCTAAGGTACTTGTTGTTCATAATGTTGTACGTGATGTTGGCCTAATTTTTGGACTTCTGCATCCCATCTGGTTAGGCCTGCTACTGGGTCTGATGGTAATTATGCTACAAGGCCTGTTTTGCAAGCTGAAAATTCTGCTGAGCTATATATTCTTATGTCAATTAGTTCTGGTGAGCCGACTATATGGTACCCTAACTCGGATGCCACTAATCACGTGTGTTAGGAAGCCACTACGTTGAATAAATCGATTGAATAATCAGGTAGTATTCTACTACTTATGGGTGATGGTATATGTGCTAATATTGAGCGTTTGAGCCATCGTAAAATTTTTACCTCTCCTAAATTGTTGCATTTTACTAATGTCTTACATGTGCCTAAAATTCGAAAAAAATTACTTTCGGTTTCACAATTTGCTCCAGATAATAACATATTTTTTGAGTGTCACCCATTTCATTGCCTTGTAAAGGATATACAGACCAAGAAATTTTGCTTCAAGGTTACACATATGAGGGGTTACACCGGTTCTCCCCGGTTGATGCAGGGTTCGTTTGAGGTGCTGACATGTCTGTCCTTAATACTGAGTTGGGCTCTAATTCCTTCATGTCTCCCAAAACCAAGTTACTTGAGTATGGCATCATCGACTTGGGTATCTATTTTCGAACATTGTCAACTTAATTTTAAAAGCTTGTAATGTGTTTGTTGATACTAAAACATTGCAACATGTATGTACAGTTTGTCAACAAGGAAAGTCACACAAATTATCGTTTTTAGATTCCATCATTGTATATCATCATCTGTTCGACTTAGTTGTTTTTGGTCTATGAGGACTCGCTGTTGTTAATTATGGAAATAGTTGGTATTACGTTTCTTTTGTTGATTTTTTAGCCAGTTTACTTAGTTGTTTCTTATTCAAAAGAAGTCTCAAGCTATTGACTATTTTATTCAGTTTCAAAAAATGGTTAAAGTTCAGTTTGGCAGAAACATCAAACAATTTTAGAGTGACTAGGGTGGTGAATTTCACTCTTTTACATCTCTGTTAGCTTAACATAGAATTCTGTATCATGTTACGTGCCCCCACACATCTGAGCAAAATAAAATTGTCGAAAGAAAGCATCATATAGTAGAAGTTGGGCTCACATTACTTGCTCAAGCCAATTTGTCAATGAAATATTGGGGCTATGCGTTTTTGTGTGCTGTCTATTTAATCAATCAGTTACCTACTTCGATTCTTAAATATCAGTCCCCATACTTAGTTCTTTATGGCACTCCTCCGATATATGATCACTTTCATATTTTTTAGTGTTGTTGCTATTCGTATCTCTGTCCATTTAATCACTACAAGTTAGAGTTTCACTCTCAACTGTGTACTTTCCTTGGCTATAGTTCCTAACACAAAGGTTATCAATACCTTGCTCCAGATGCCCAGATTTTTGTGTCTCGACATGTAGTATTTGATGAGGACTAGCTCTTGTTTCCTTCTAATGCTTCGTCTATTTCTCTAGTATCCGATCGGGTCACCACCTCTTTTCCTCTTATGCAATCTACTCCACCATGGACGATGAGCTCGAGTGATGTTCCGTTTAATTATTCACCAACCTCTATTCCCACATATGCTCTAGACTCCCCTCTTCTGAATAACAATGATATCACTAGCTTGAGTTGTGACTCCAACACTTCTCCCATACCGAAAATTCTTATTACTGTGGTTGGTTCTCCACCACATCTCGGCAATACTCATTCTATGGTCACTTGGTCGAAGGCCAAAATTTTTAAATCGTAGGTACTTACCATTGAACTTCATGAATGAGAGTTGCGTACTATTGACAAAGCTTTTGCTAGTAAGGAGTGGAAGGTGATTGCTTAAGAAGAGTATGATGCTTTGATTCACAATGACATTTGGACTTTAGCTCCCTTACCTCTGGGTTGAAAGGCGATTGGTTGCAAATGGTTATTTAAGATCAAAAAGAATCTTGATGGTACGGTCGCTCGTTGAAAAGGGCAGTTGGTTGAAAAAGGTTGTTCACAAGTTCCTAGGTGTGGCTTTCGTGAAACATTCAGTCCCATTGTTAAACCGGCTACAATTCGTACCATTCTGTCCATTGACTCTTCCCTCGAGATTGATATGTTTGTTCACCGACTTCACATTGAGTTTTCGTTCAAAGACATAAGGTCTCTCTTCACTATTTTTTGGGTGTTGAGGTGACTCTCTCATCAAACGGTAAACTCCATCTTTGTCAACAAAAGTACATTACTGACTTATTAAACCGTTGTCATATGGACAAGGCTAAAGGCGTCTATACACCCATGATTAGCTCGTGTCCTCTGTCTAAACATGTGGAAACCCTGCATGATAATCCTTATGAGTATTGAACTATTGCCAAAGTGTTACAATATGTGGTTCTCACTCAACCTAACATTGTATATGTTGTTACTCGTATTTTTCAGTTTATGCACACTTCGACCAATGTCCACTTTATAGCAATCAAACGCATTTTACGCTATCCCTGTACCACTGTTAACTATGGATTGCATATACGATCTTCCAATAGGTTGTCTCTAGTCAGATACGCAATGTAAATTAGGGATTAGACTTTGATTATCGTCGATCCACCATTAGGTATTGTGTGTATTTTGGCGGGAATCCCATCTCCTGGTGCCCTAAGAAACAAGAAGTTGTGTCCAAGTTAATAGCTGAAGCAGAGCATCAAGGGTTGGTTGTTACATCTACTGAAATTACGTAGTTGGAATCTTTACTACAGGAACTTCGATTTGATTCTGATGATGAACTGACCCTCTATGTAATAACTTCAATACAATGGCGGTTGCGGCCAATCCTGTTCTTTCATTCAAAGTTGAAACATGTTGAGCTCGATTTTTTTTGAGAGAAGGTTGTTAATGGGTTTCTCGTTTTTGGTGAGGTATCTGCATGTGATCAGGTTGTCGATATCCTTACCAAACCGTTGTCTTTTTATTTTTTTCGTCTCCGACAGCTTCTTCGGGTCTCAATGTTATAGTAGTTAGGTGAATGCTAGAGATAGTTATTCAATTTTAACTTATTATGTTATTAGTTTATAGCAGTTATTTCCTTCTATATGTGTATAAATACACTACTTTTATAATCATTCAATTCAAGCAATAAAGTTCTTTATCAAAGTTAGTATAATTAAGTTCTTATTCTTCTCAGTGTTCTAGAGAGTCACCTCCTCGGGTATGTTCAAACCAATGCAAATGGGCAACCTCTTCTCTGTCGGCTGAACAAAGTATTGTATGGCTTCCAACAAGCTCCGAGGGCATGGTTCGATAAGTTGAAGGCATTTTTTGTATCCATTGGTTTTATGCCATTTAAAGCTGACACCTCTTTATTCATCCGTATCACTAATAAGTCTTGTGTGTATGTCTTGGTTTATGTTGATGACATCATTATTACAGGTAACTCTTCCCTCGAGATTGATACGTTTGTTCACCGACTTTACATTGAGTTCTCACTCAAAGACATGGGGTCTCTTCACTATTTTTTAGGTCTTGAGGTGACATCTTGTCAAACAGTAAACTTTATCTTTGTCAACGGAAGTACATCCTTGACGTATTGGTTGAATTTTTGAATTATTGCAACATTTAGAGAATAGTAAATAACAGTAAGAACTTAACTATACTAACTTTGAGAAAGAACTTTGTGAATTATTACTTGAATTGAATGATTACAAGAGTAGTGTATTTATACACATACAGAGGGAAACAATTGTTGTAAACTAATAATAGAATCAGTTAAAATTGACTAACTATTTCTAACAGGCCTATGACCTAATTTCTCAATAAGAGCAAGAAGTAAAACTATATAAAAACTATCTTAATAGCTTATACCTAACTAATGTGAGATATACCCACTAACACCAACCCTCTACATTACCAACATTAACAATTTTTTTTTTGAAATAAAATTTGGGACATTGTTATAAAAAATAGACCTTGGCCCGATGTTAATTACAAAAATCAAATAAAAAAACAAAACACTTATTTGGGATCCCAAATCCTAAAAAAAACAAAAGCCTATATCACGCCCCAAAAAACTTAAAAGACTAAAGTCCACCAAGCCTATTTTGAAAACCTCCAATTCCTAGCATAGGTATCCAACCAGCCTCCGTCATTTTCAAAAAGTCTTTTATCATTTCCAGGGCTTTCTTATTGATTACCTGCACCATCTCTAGAAACTCTTTTCTAGGCTCCTTAATTTTCTTTTCATATGCCCTGTTCCCCTCATTACTCCTACTGTTTCCTCCTTTATCATCAAAATATTTACTTTAAGTACTTAATGGTGCTTCATTTCTAACATTATTCCCCATTTTTGTTTAGCTTCTCGTCTCATTGCAACATTAGTAAACTCCTTACGTCTTCCTCCAGTGCTATCATGGCCTTTCTCGGCAGTTGATATCCCAGGTCTGTACTCCTAAGACACTCAACTACTCCTTTTACAAGTTCATAAGCAACTCCATTGCTGGATCTAGATATTTTTTAAAAACGATATTCCTCAAAATCTCTGTTTAATATTTGAATATCATGTATGTACGAACATAGTACTGACCGATCCTTCTTTAGTGCCTTTACTCATCGTATAACATTGGGTGCATCTCCTTCAATGATAACATGTCAGAGTCCAATTTCTAACCCCACCTGAACTGCTTGTAGACAAGCTATTGCCTACGTCGTAAATGATGTAAGAACTCTCTCACTAACTAACATTTTAGCACCCAATTTTTCTCTTTTTGAATTCCTACAGATTATTCCTGTCACTAACTACTTCCTTTGTTTGTTGTAGGCCATAAAATTATTTTATATTGTATTTAAAAAGAATTTTTATTTTTTGAGCATTAAATATAAAAAAATATTTTTTATTAAAAAATGTAATAGTATTTGTTTGATTTGAAATTGTCATTTCACAATTAAAATAATAATATTATTTGAAAATATTTTAATTTTTTATTTAAAAACTCAATATGTTATTACCCTCTCTACAGTCTCTTCGATCACTTCCTTCTTCCTTCTTAAGAATATGACTAAGCTATGGAAATACATCAAAACGAACACCAGCAGGAAGATGAGGAGTTTCTTTTATTTTTTGCCAAAGAAGCAGAACAGCAGCCGCCTTGTTTCTATGTGGGAACCCATGAGTCCCTAGCAACGGATAGGCAAAAGGCTATGGAATGGATACTAGAAGTCAGTGCTATAAATAGATTCACCACTCTCACGGCTGTTCTTTCCATTAACTATTTGGACAGGTTATTAAGCATCTTTCAGCTTCAAAGAGGTAAGCCATGGATGGTCCAACTCCTGGCTATCATTTGCCCTTCTTCAGCAACAAAAGTTGAAGAAATACAACATGTGCCTCTCCTACAAGTATGTTTAAAACAACAACCTCCACCTTCAACACATCACACCCTTTAACATGTTTCTCTGTTTTAGGTGGACACAAAATATGTTTTCGAGGCCAAAACTATATGTAGAATGGAGCTTTTGGTGCTCTCCACACTAAAATGGAAGATGCATCTAGTTACACCCCTTTCATTTCTAGATCGCATTATCAGAAGACTTGGGTCGAAAACCCACCTCCATTGTGAGTTTTTAAGTGATGTGAACGTCTCCTCCTCTGTGTAATCTCTGGTAAGTTCCCACTTTCATTTCTGTGCCTGTTTTTGTCCTCACCATTTGCTCCATTTTTATGCTTCATTTTCAAGATCCACCCATTATCTTCCCTCTGTATTGGCTACTACAATCATGATGCACGCCTTAGACCAAGTTGATTTCAACTTTATTGACTACTAAAACTAGCTGTTGAGTGTTTTTAAAATTAGTAAGGTAGTTGATACGGTGCCTTGTTCATCATTGTTTATGCATCATTCCATTACACTAAATAGCTGTTGGGTTTGGGTAGGAAATAGGAAAAAGTAAACTACTGTTATAAGCTCATCCTTGATGTGTCAATAAGACTTCAACCCCAAAATGCATGCAAGAGAAAGGTGGAGGAGTTTTTACCTGAGCAACACCTACCTTTTAAGAAAAGTAGAGTACAAAAATAGAGCCCAAAAATAAGTAATAAGTTTGTTATCACTTATGCATCTTTCCATTGCACTAAATAGCTGCTGGGTTTGGGTGGGAAATTGGAAAAAGCAAACTACTGTTACAAGCTCATCCTTGATGTGTCAACATGACTTCAACCCCAAAATGCATGCAAAAGAAAGGTGGAGGAGTCTTTACCGCCTGATCCATACCTACCTTTTAATAAAAATAGAGCCCGAAAACAAGTAATAAGTTTGTTATTACTCAATTGAGTGTTTGTAGACATTGTTGGCTATAGCCCATGAAAATATATTTTAAAGAATTTTTTGAATTTTCTTCAATATGGTATCCAATTGTTCTAGTAGCTTTGTCATGAATGATTTTCTACAATTTTGGTTTATGATACATTGTTCGATGTATTCAGAGTTTTTCTTGGCATTCTGATTTACCAGAACCAGCATGCCCCTTTTGATATAAATTATATAAAGATAAGCAAATCTTGTCCTTTTGTTTGGTAAATTTATAATGCATATATCCCCATGCGTTGTTCTTTACTTTCCCCTAGCTCTTTGTTTGGGATCTCTAATATGAATTACATTCCATTCTTCTTTGGTATGAATAAGAGTTTTACAAAATTAACTTGCCTTTCGTAGACTGATTTCATTTCTGATCTACAGTGATGTGTGATGATTCTCTTAGGTGATGGCTCCAAGTCAACCTAAAACTAGTCTGTCTGTGGGCTTAAACAGAGGACATGTCATTACCAAGAAGGAACTGACCCTTGCCCTTCTAATCGAAAGGGGGTACATTTTTATTATTCTAGCATTTGATAATGTTGTACTCTCAATTTGCTGCTCCTTTTAAATCAATAATGAAGTCTTTTCAAGCTTATATCATTTTTTTTATAAGTGATGTACTATCGCTACATAAAATAGGTTTTTAGCGACATTTTTTAGGCCTATAGAGGCTTTTACCTAAAATAATTTGCGGCGTTTTGATAAACGTCTCAAAAAATGCCGCTATAGATAACGTCACTAAATTTGCAGCATTTTTATAGAACATGACCTTTAGCGACGCTTTCACTACAAACTCTGCTAAAGAACAAGACCTTTAGCGGCGCTTTTCTCACAAACGCCACTAAAGAACATAATCTTTAGCGACGCTTTCCCTACAAACGCCGCTAAAAACCATATCAAATTCAATTCTTTTTTAATCATCTCATTTACATTCTTACCTTAAATGATCATATAAAATTTAAATGACCTAACAATGGACACGTTTTAAATTGTTTGAGTTCAAAAACATTAACAAGAGCTATATCATTCTTCAATTAATTTATAATTTATCGTTGTGTAAACCCTAAGCTATAAGCACTTAAAGCATTCTAAATGGTATATGCTTGAAATTTCTTACTTCTATTATACATACTTAATGATGGTGCTCTTTATTTACCTTCTGGACTTGCATTTTGGGAATCCAATGTTTCTCTGTTTTGTTGCTCTTCATTTTGTTTTGTAGGCTGCAAAGGAAAAAATTAAAATCTCATATTCTTACATTTCTCTAATAGGTTCAACTTTAGGATGAAAATATAACTTTTGATTCTGGTCAACTAGCAATTCTGTTAGGAAAGGAATCTCCTCTAGGACATCTTCTTTTAAACCTTGCAAGTACTGTGAATAGAGGAGTCAGAGTAAAGAACTGAGGTTTCATTGCTTACTTTTACCCCCAAACAAATCATGGAACCATTTACTCAAATTTAAATATCTTTTAGCTAAAACATTTTCTTTAACAGCTTTAGGTCCTATCTGGATGATTTCCTCTAAAAATTTGCTTTCACTTATAGGTCACATCTTGAATCCCTTTTGCTTTTGTAATTTTTTCCCCCTGATACTGTAAACATGATTATAAATTGCCTATATATAGAGATAGATGAAGTTACTAATAATAATATTTCCATTTTCATTCTGTGCTTGAATTATTTGTTTGAAATGGTGATGACTTATCCGAACAATCTGGGAGAGCGTCTTCATTCTCACTGGAAAAGGTTGGGGAATATTGAAAATTACCCCAATTTCTCCTGCCATATATGCAGCTCCTAGTTTAATTCATCATGTGCATTTTTTAGGCTATTAGTAAAAGATGTCAATAATTGACTTGCTTTGTTTTTAGTTTCAGGTTGATATTAAAACAAAGCATCCTTCACTTTGTTCATCTTTCAACAATATCTCTGTTACATGTTGAAAATCGTACTTTGATAGAGCCTACCCCACTCCTGTCTCTAGAAACATTAGAAAGACCAAAAGGAAAAGGAAAATCTGTAATTGTAGTTCCCTTCACATTTTTTCTAAGCCAATAGGAATATTATTTGTTTCTTTGACTCTCCTTTTTTTTGGAAGTATTCATGTTCTACATCTTAAACAAGATACAAGAATATAGCCATTATGTAACAGCCCGATTTAGGGCCTAGTCGGAACAATGGTCTCGGGACCACAAATCTGAAGTTAAAAAAATTATTTTATTATTTTATTGATGTTATAGTATGATTTTATTAGTGCATGAAAAATTTGGTGAGCTAACTTTAATGTTTTCTAGCCCAATTTCGAAAAAAGACTAAATCGCATAAAAGGTAAAAGTTGCATTTTAGTACCCAAATGAGTTAAATAGCTAAAGAACTTTAATTGAGGGCTTTTAAAGGGCAATTACACCCTTTTATTAGTGTTGGCCAGCCATGTGATGGGTTTTAAGCAAATAGTCAAAGTATTAGGTGGATGATGTCATGATTTGGTGATAAAATAATGCCTAAAAGCCTAGCTATCATTTCTTTCTTCTCCATCTCTCTTCTCACATCCTTTGTTGATGATTTTTGCATTTTTGAGATCCTTGAAGCATGAGTTTTCAAATAAGGGTGATATCTTGCAAAATGGTCAAGATTTTAGAGTGTTGCCATGAAAGGATTTGTGATGTTTATTGAGTTTTTATGGAGGAATATGAGTCCTAGTTGTGTTATAAACAAATTTTGTAAAAGGTGTTAGCATGAAAACACCTAAAGTAATTATTTTGCATAAGTTGTAAAATAGTTAATAAGTATGTGAAATAGTGATAATTTGAAGTTGCTATAATAGTAAAAATAGTTCAGTTAGGCCTAAGATACAAATAAATTCGATGAAAATCGATTTTCGGGCATAGGGGTAAAATGGTCATTTTGCCAAAATCTAGGGGCAAAATGGTCATTTTACCAAAGATGTAAAATCCTAATTAGTGACTAAATGAGTGCATATTGTCATTATAGATCAAGATTTACCAAATCTGAACCTAGATCGGGGGAAGGCCAAGCAAACCGACTAAACTGAATAGCCAAGTACTTTTTGTAAACCGAGGTAAGTTGTATGTAAATGATACAACTACACTGTTAATGCTTGTATTCATATCGCCATTGAATTGATATTGTATGAGTTGTCAAGTTATGAGTTGAGAATGTCTAGTAATATTTGATATAATAGAAATATCCCGTTGAAACATTAGGATACAAACTGGATATTCGTGCCAAGGCATTGGGTGATTTGTGCGCCAGTGTAAGACATGTCTGGGACATGCTTCGGCTACATTATGAGAGCCAGTGTAAGACCATGTCTGGGACATGGCATCGGCATCCAAACGAGGGCTAGCGTAAGACATGTTTGGGACATGCATCAGCTATACTTTGATAGCCAGTGTAAGACCATGTCTGCGACATGGCATCGGCGTAGAGATGAGTGCCAGTGTAAGACATGTCTGGGACATGCATCGGCCTTGATAGAGACAGCCAGTGTAAGACGTGTCTAGGACACACATCAGCTAAGAGTTGTGCTAGTGTAAGACATGTCTGGGACATGCATCAGCACGCGTATATTAGAGCCAGTGTAAGACCATGTCTGGGACATGGCATTGGTAGTATATCCCATGTTGAAAGTTCATAGAATATCCAGTAGTATTCCAAACGTTTCAATGATGAGAGTTATAGATCAATTTTGATAAAGAAAGAATAATCATGTTGTGAGTGGTACAGGTACCCGTATGGTAAGCATGAGTAACGAGCTTAATTTAGAGAATGTGACTTGAGTAGATGATAATGAGTAAGTTAAATTATGTTTACCTTTGAGCTATAAGTATGATGACTAATGGTGAGATTGTTGTTGTTATTTATTTATATGCAACTTGCTAAGCTTTATGCTTACCCTCTTTCATTTCCCTCTTCTTTCAGTGTTATCAAGCTAACTTAAAGATCCCTTAAAGTCAGAGATATCGATCACACTATCGGCCGCAATACCTGGTATAGTTGGATTTATATTTTTGATGGTGGCATGTATAGGGCTTGACTAGTATGTTGTATTAAGAGAATGATTCATGTATTTTGGCTTAAATCAAAAGCCCTTCATTTTGTAATCAAGCCTGGAATAATCGCTATTATTCATTTTGATGAATGCATATAATGTTCTTTCTATGGATGAATTAGTGCCCATTGTGATGAGATTTATATATTGAAATGATCTCGTGTAGGTTGTGCAAAATGGGTGACAAAAAGGCTTAGGAAATAGCCTAGTTTGTCCACACGGGTAAGACACACGGGCGTGTGTCTAGGCCATGTGTGACACACTGTTCACACCCATGGGCGTGTGTCTAGGCCGTGTGTGACACACTGTTCACACCTATGGGCGTGTGTTATGGCCGTGTGTCCCCTGCACTTAAATTTTTAAAGTCAATTTAGCACACGAGTAGGCCACACGGGCGTGTGCCCAGGCCGTGTCATAAAGTCAACATGCATGCTTGTAGTACACGGGCAAGAGACACGGCTGTGTGTATCGGCCGTGTAAAGGACACGGTTATAGGGCACTAGTGTGTTCGTGGGTCGTGTGGTTTTGGCAGAATGCTTATGATTTCAAACACGGGTTCAGGACACGGGCATGTCCCTGGAACATGGTCGTGTATTCTATACCCACATAGACATGTGGAGTCTTGATGCACAAAAATTTTCTAAGTTTTCATGAGGTCTCGGTTGGGTTGCAAACAACCCTAGATATATGATTGGGCCTCGTAAGCCCATATACGAGATAGTTGCTTGTGAAAAGAGAAGTTTTTAAATTGTTTGAAATTTCACGGCCCAGTTTTATACAGTTGGTTGAGTTTTAAGTCAGGTAGCACCACAAACCCTATCCTAGCGTCGGATACGGGTAAGGGGTGTTACACATTAACCCTCTAATGACCTTCCAAATGCATGGAAAAACTTCAAAAAGAATTGAACATACTCATATTAGTTACATTCTTGTATTTAATATTTACACCCGAGTATGAGTAATATAGAGAATATTATGCTCCAAGTCTATAAATGCAATCCTTCTGAATTTATACACTTAGCGAAAGTCATACCTATTCCGTTCCGTTCTTGTATATGAGTAAGGCCTGTAGTTTCAGAAAGTTTAGGTTTTGCATCTTAGGTTAAATAGTAGGCATAAACATTCAAAAAATAATGATAATATACTACTGCTCTTGAGACTAGAATGTAGAAATATATAGGTATTTCATTTTTTAATATAATTTCCACATTTGGAGGAAAGTATTCTACTTTCATGTTAGACACCTGAAAGAAGAAAATGCCATGAAAACATTCAGCACACCCTTGCAGTTGCCTATTCATAGAAACAAAACAGCTTGTAAGAATGGTACAGGATCTAAGTTCTTTAGTATAGGTAAGATTGCACTTATCTCTACCTTAAAGAATAAATTAAAATTCATTCGCAAAAGGAAATGTCTAAGAAATGGAGCTCACGACTCAAAGAAGCCTGCTCATCTTTGCATAATATAGTGTATAAGGAGTTTGATTTCTTGTTAAATTCCTCAAAAAAAAATGGTTTGGATCAATTTCCTTTAAATACACAACCATATAAATAGTAACATGAATAACAAAGTCCTGACAATAAGTTAATCAAACAACATATATCTGTTACTTCCTTTGTGGAAATTTGATCTATCTCAAGTGTTAAAAAATTAGGCAAATTGTCAAAACCAACTAATGCCAAGTTGTAAATGATGTTGGAAATTCAAGGCACATATCCATAATATTCACTAACTCAAAATACTTATTCTTGCCATGTTAACTACATAAGCAAATAAAAGATGCCAGATATGGGTACCTCAGTTATACGTTCTAGTTCAGATGTATTTTGACTACTTTCTTGGTTCTCAATGTTCTAGCAAAACTGCAGGGAAAGTGTCAATGTTCTCAGTTAATTACTTTAAATTTACCTTTAGGTCTAAGGCTGTCTTCAAACAAATCATCCAACAAAACTAGGGTTCTTTCTATTATATTGTAGACTAGCAGAGAAATATTTTTATTATATTGGAAACTAGAAGAGAAAATTCAAATTAAACTCCAAATCTTAAAATCTATTTTTTTTTTTTTGCAATTCATTATTCTCAACAATGATACATTATTCCACTATCGGATTAGCACCAACTTAAAAAATCTATAGAAACCCAAGAAAAAAAAAAAGCCTAAAATTGAAAAAGAAATGGCAGATAGCTAAATGGACCCTAAAAGTACACCGGTATTAGCTAAGACATAAAGAAACCTCATATAACAGAGGGGCTAATGGTTTTGTCTACTTAAATTTTTGTCTCATCTTTCGGTGCTTCCTCTTCAAACTTCTTATGCACTTACCACTCTCACGGTAGTTTTTTCCATTAACTATTTGGATAGGTTATTAAGCACCTTTAAGCTTCAAATAGATAAGCCATGGATGGTCCAACTCTTGGCTATCACTTGCCTCACTTTAGCTGCAAAAGTTGAAGAAACACAACATGTGCCTCTCCTACAAGTACGTTCAAAACAACAACCTCCACCCTCAAAACCATCACACTAACATGTTTCTCTGTTTTATGTGGACATAAAGTATGTTTTCGAGGCCAAAAATATACGTAGAATGGAGCTTTTGGTGCTCTCGACACTCAAATGGAAGATGCATCTAGTTACACCCCTTTCATTTCTAGATCTCATCATCAGAAGACTTGGGTCGAAAACCCACCACCATTGCGAGTTTCTTAAGTGATGTAAATGTCTCCTCCCCTGTGTAATCTTTGGTAAGTCCCTATTTCCATTTCTGCGTCTGTTTTTCTCCTCACCATTTGCTCCATTTTTATGCTTCAGGTGTTTTTCTTTTTCAGATTCAAGATCCACCCATTATCTTCCCTCTGTATTGGCTACTTCCATCATGATGCACGCCTTAAACCAAGTTGATTTCAACCTCATTGACTACCAAAACTAGCTACTGAGTGTTTTTAAAATTAGTAAGGTAGTTGATACAGTGTCTTCTCCATCATTGTTTATGCATCTTTCCATTGCACTAAATAGCTACTGGGTTTGGGTGGGAAACAGGAAAAAGTAAACTACTGTTACAAGCTCATCCTTGATGTGTCAATAAGACTTCAACCCCAAAATGCATGTAAGAGAAATGTGGAAAAGTCTTTACCACCTGAACAACACCTACCTTTTAAGAAAAGTAGATCACAAAAATAGAGCCCGAAAAGAAGTAAAAGGTTTGTCATTACTTATGCATCTTTCCATTGCACTAAATAACTGTTGGTTTGGGTGGGAAACAGGAAAAAGTAAACTATTGTTACAAGCTCATCCTTGATGTGTCAACAAGACTTCAACCCCAAAATGCACGCAAGAGAAAGGTGGAAAAGTCTTTATCGTCTGAGCAACACCTACTTTTTAATAAAAATAGAGCTCGAAAATAAGTAATAAGTTTGTCATTACTCAATTGAGTGTTTGTAGACATTGTTGGCTGTAGCCCATGAAAATATATTAACTTTTTAAAGATTTTTTTGAATTTTCTTCAATGTGGTATCCAATTGTTCTAGTAGCTTTGACATGAATGATTTTCTACAATTTTGGTTTATGATACATTATTCGATGCTTATAGAGTTTTTCTTGGCATTCTGATTTACCAGAACTAGCATGCCCCTTTTGTTATAATAGTGCTTTCCTTACAAATGCCGCTAAAAATATGATCTTTAGTGACGCTTTCCCTACAAACGCCGTTAAAAACCATATAAAATTCAATTCTTTTTTAATCATCTCATTTACATTCTTACCTTAAATGATTATACAAAATTTAAATGACCTAACAGTGGACACATTTTAAATTGTTACAAAAACATTAACAAGAGAACTGTTCATAATGTTTGATCAAAATGTTAACATAATCATCTTTGAAAACCCAATCTGAAGACTACAGTACATACTTTCTTCTAAAACTAAAATCTTTGAAATTTCTTCTGAATAAACAACATGATGTTCACTATAAAAAACTTCAACTACAAGCATACTGCAATATGTTACTACAAAAAAGTTCTTTCAAAGCTGTTACCACTGCATTATAAATCTCTTCACCCCATTCCAACTTTAGATTTGTTAGTTTCTCTTGAAAATTGGATGCCAATCTGGATTCTACAGATTTTCCTGCCATGATGAGTATAGAGTAATGGCCTTTGGATTAAGCTCTCCCATTCTCTTTAATCTAATATTAGTGCGATTACCCAACAATTCTAGCAAACCCTGAATAAAAGCAAAAAAGAACATTGATTTTTTGACCAGTTTCTTGAGTCTACATAATAATCCAAGGCTTAGGAAAATGTAACTTAGTCTTAAGCCAAGATGTTTAGCGTTGAGATTGTAATTTGTCAATCAAATACTGTATTTTTAGATAGTCTCCTCTAATATTGACTTTTTGCTATGATCGCGTGATTCATAACAAGTAATAAATATTTATAATGAAGATCAGACTTAGACTAACTATTATCACGATGAAAAGGCAAGCGCACCTATCGAACAATAGTATAGTAATGGCAAGACCGGGATATCGTACCCAAGGGAACCAAAAGTATTAGTAATAACTATCTTTTTATTATCTAGCCTAAGAATAAAAGGGTTTGTTTTAATTAACTAAATATTTAAACTAAGAACATGAAGAGAAAAGAATTGGGGAATTGCTTTTGGGAAAATCGATTGACTTGAGACAATACCTAAGGAAAAATCCACCTAGACTTTACTTATTATTCTGGCTCCGAATCGGACAATTTATTCATTCAACTTGTTCGGTAGAGATCCCTAAGTTATGTTATTATCCCTATTCAAGACTAATAACGTCTAATCCCTAGATTGAATAACCGAGACTTTTCTCTAATTAACACTTTAGGGTCGCATTAACTCGATCTAAAGATCCCCTTATTAGGTTTCACCCTAATCCGGCAAAATCTTGTCACCCTATTTCTAGGCACGCAATCAACTCCGCTTAATTATGACAAATGTACTCTTAGACACGGTCTATTCCTCCTTTGAATAAGAGCGTGTCTTGAATCAGTATCCTAGGATATCAAAACAAGAATTAAGAACACATAATTAAGAACAAGTTAAATATTTATCATACGATTCAAAAAATAATAATAAGATCCGTCTTAGGTTTCACTCCCCTTATGTATTTAGGGGTTTAGTTCATAACTAAATAAGAAAACATCTCAGAAGAATAAAGAATACAAAGCATAAAGAAAACCCAAAACTCCTGCAGGGAAATTGAGGAGAGATCTTCAGTCCTGATGATGAATTTGGCTTCTGAGATGGATCAATCGGCTTCCTTGGGGTAATTCTTACCTCTCTTCTCTGTCTCCCCTTTTCTCCTCCTCTAGTGCGTATTTATAGGCTTTGGAATGCCTAGAAACCCTCCAAAGTGGCCTTTTCCGAATTGGACTTAACTTGGGCTCAGCAGGGACACACCCGTGTGACACGGCCGTGTGACGTGATTGCCAGGCCATGTTTGATCCGTTAAATTGCACACGGCCGTGTGGGTCAATGGTCAGGCCGTGTGAATCGTGAAAGCCTTGGTCGACACCCTTGAAAGACACGGGCATGTGAGCTGCCCGTGTGGCAAGGCTTAGGCCGTGTCATCTTCTCGATTTGGTCCGTTTTGTCCCTTTTTGTCTCGTTTTTGGCTCCTTTTGACTCTTGGTGCTCTCCTGAGTACAAAACATGAAATTAAAGCATTAGGAGCATCGAATTCACCAATTCTAATGAGAAATCATCTATAAAATGCATTAAACATGGGGTAAAAATATGTATAATTTACAGTTTATCAAATACCCCACACTTAAGCATTTGCTTGTCCTCAAACAAAACCCTCAACTCATAATCAAAATAAATTCTCCTCAACTTATAACTCTTATCGATAATATCTCAAAATAATCCATAGGTAATCATACATTGAGATTCTAACTAAAAGAACATAAAAGTTTCAAACATTCCAAGTTGAGTATTTAATCATGCAAACATAGGTGTCTCTCCGCATCTAAGTAATTTCCTTTGATTTAGAATATCACAAAGTTTCACATCCTCACTAAAGATTCACTCAAATCACTCGAGGTGTTTAAGGAGAATAAATGAAACACTCAATAGTCAATAATGAAAAGTCATTACCATAGGCTTGCATGAAAATCAAATCTCTACTACTGTAATTTAAGATGATACATCAATCAAAAGGTCTTTAAAAGGTTGTAATGAGGCTTGGTTAGGGGGTGTGGTCACAAGCTGAAAGAAAGGGTTAGAATCGATATTGACTAGAAAAGTTGCTTTAACTAGAAAAAAGAGTTAATCTTCACTTGCGTACAATAGAGCTTAGAATATGAAATTACAGATATATATACATAGTTTTTTTTTAAGAACAAGTTAAATAATACAGACTAAATATCAAGACAAAACATAGCTAGGCAATCCATTCAACTCAAATCTCGACAGAAATAGGGATTAATTTAAGGGATTTCAACAATAATGGCCTAAAGGTTAATATTAAGGGTAATGCAAGAATTGGTTTGTTGGGCTCAAGGGGGTTTACTAGGGGTTAATCGTGGAGGTAGGCTTTTCATGGCATGAGTGGGTTAATCCTAAGTGCCTTAATCATTTTGATATATCAAATCAAATGGTGTGGTCTCGACATGCATAATCAAGCAAGTTCTAGAATAACAGTTCAATATTGACACACTCAAAGCAATAATAAAAGTGAGCATGAAACGATGAATAGATGCTCAAAAGGCTAAAAAATCTCACAAAAATTATGGCTTTTTGATGTTTAGACTTGTGAATTCTAATTCAAAGTAATACCTAGACTTGGGGAAACAACATATAATTTTAATTTCTTAAAAATCAACTTATCATGATTGGTTCTCTAATGTCTTAAATTTTAAATAATCAATGCATAAATCCCTATGTTTTAATTCAAGATATATCAATCAAAATCATAAATCAATTAAAATTTTTCCTAAATATGATATGTGAGTTTTTCATGAGAACAATGTGATTATTCAGGGATCTTTTTCTGATAGTGAAATAAATACCCCCCCCCCACACTTAAGATGTACATTGCCCTTAATGTACAAAGATAGATGTTAGAGAATAAAAATAAGATAGGAAGAGAAGTGAAACTTCCTGTATGATGAATTCCTCGAATTTAGATTTTTGGAGAGTGATCGGTTTGAGAATGGAGGAGGATACTCTGGCAGTCGTAGAGGTTCATTAGGCCATAAGTCCTGCGCCAAAAGAATATTATATCTATTGGTAGCTATGGTCGTGGTCGAGTAGGACATGGCAGTCATGGAGAATCTTCCCTAGTGGAGTTGTAGTTCCTATGTGATGATGAGTTTAAGAGCTCTATATAACTGTGATAAAATCAGGAACTTATTTTAGGAGATATTAGGAAGAATAATGACTCGAGAAGAAATAACCGAGATTAATAATAAAAAAGAAATAAAATTATAAAATCTAATAAAATAAAAATTAGTTTCGATTAAAAATTAAAAACATAAAATAATAAATAAATAAATAAATATTTCTAAACATCTGCATCGCTGGATGGTTCATGAGGTGGGACTGGCGATGTGATATGGATGTGCTGACAAATCTACTGTAGAGTAGCATCATTGTTGTCAAATCATTGAAAGCACTGCTGCTCGACTCGGGTGAGGCGCTCAGAGATGTCAGCCTATGAAGCCGCCGCATGAACTGAACGAGAGGGTGGCTGGGATAGGGATTTGGAAGTGGAGAATGGTATATTTCGGCTAGGTTTTTGAAAAGGGGAAGAAGATGACCAGTGGTTTGCTTATATAGGGGAGGTTCGCACGGCCTAAGACCATGCCTGTGTACTTTGAGGGTGAGCCCGTGTTTTTCAAATTTTGCGAGTTGGGTCATGCCCGGCTACTATCCCACACCGGTGTATCTTGGGCGTGTGTCAAACACGACCATGTCGAGTGGCCGTGCCTAGCTTTGTTCACTTCTCCCACGCCCGTATGTTATGGTAGTGCGCCCGTGTAGTGTTGTACATAGCTGAACGGCACAGGCATGTCTCACGCCCGTGGTTTTCCAATCCCACGCCTGTGGTCACTTATGAAGTTCATCCACAACCATGTCATACGGCCGTGGGGAGGTATCGCATCCCGTGTTTTGGGGAAATCATGTACCCTGTTTTCACACGGCCGTATCGCACGGTCGTGTTTCCCTCCGTGTTGGGCACACGGCCTTAAGCACGACCGTGTTACCGGCCGTGTGGTGTTGGGAACCTGTGCTTCAAATACTCTGTTAGTGACCTAAATGTTTAAAACTTGAATTTAAAATAATTTAAAATTGTTAGTACTCGGGTTGCCTCCCGAGAAGTGCTTGTTTATAGTCTAAGCTCGACTGTTACCTTGTTAGTATACTCAGGGCGGTTTGTGGAGTCGTAGCTCCTCTCCATTGACTTTAAAATCCTCACCATTATAAAGTTCGAGACTTGTCCGTTCACTTTGAAAGTACCATATGATGGGTGACTTACCTCTATCGTGCCATATGGATGAACAGATTGAATTACGAAGGGTCCTGACCATCATGATTTTAGTTTCCCAAAAAATAATTTGAGTCTTGAGTTGTATAGTAAGACGAGATCTCTAACTTCAAATTGTTTCCGTTGCTTTAAACGAACGTCATGGCGCCGCTTTTTTGCTTCCTTGTATAGGCATGAATTGTCGTATGCATTGGCTCACCATTCATCTAGCTCGTTCAGCTGCATCAACCTGTTTTTTCTTGCAAGTTTGGGATCAAGGTTTAGAAATTTATAGCCCAAAAATCCTTATGCTCTAGTTCGAATGGGAGATGACAAATTTTTCCAAAAACAAGTCTGTAAGGTGATGTCCCTATAGGAGTATTAAAAGCGGTTCTGTAAGCCCATAAGGCATCATCTATTTTGTTGCCCAGTCTTTTCTGTTTGATTTTACCATTTTTTCAAGGATCCGTTTGAGTTTTCGGTTTGCTACTTCAACTTGTCCATTAGTTTGAAGATGGTATGGGGTGGCTGCTCTATGATGAACTCCGTATTTTTTAAGGATTTTGTCAAATTGGGTATTACAAAAATGAGTGCCCCTGTCACTGATAATTGCTCTAGGTGTTTCGAATCTCGAAAAGAGTTTTTTAAGAAAACGTACTACCACTCTAGCATCATTAGTAGGTAGAGCTTGGGCTTCTACCCATTTGGACATGTAGTCGACTGCTACTAAGACGTATTTATTTCCGAATGAACTGGGGAATGGGCCCATGAAATCGGTACCCTACACGTCAAATATTTCACAAGAAATCATATAGTTTTGAGGCATTTCATCGTGTTTAGATATGTTGCCTGTCCATTGGCATTTGTCACATAAAGTAACATACCTGATAGCGTCTTTGAATAATGAAGGCCAATAAAAACCTAATTCAAGTATTTTGTATGTGGTCTTAGTTCCACTATAGTGTCCTCTGGTTGGCCCTAAGTGGCAGTGTTCCAATATTTTTGATATTTCTTATCCTGTAATGCATCTTCTGATAACTTGATCTGCACATCTGTGAAATAGAAATGGATCGTCCCAAAAGTAGTTGTTTACATCATTAAAGAATCGCTTCTTTTGCTGGTGTGTTAACCATTTTGGGATAATGTTAGCAGCCAAAAAATTTGCGATGTCTACAAACTAAGGTACCTCGGAATTAGATTTAGCAAAAAATTATTCTTCAAGGAACGAATCATTTATTTCCACATCATCTAGTTCTCTTGTATTGGATTTCTCAAGCCTGGACAGATGATTAGCCGCTAAATTTTCAACTCTTTTCTTGTCTTGAATTTCCAATTCAAATTCCTGTAAAAAGAGAATCCATCGGATGAGTCGAGGTTTTGCATTGGTTTTAGTTAAAAGATAGCGAAGGGCGGAATGGTCAGTGTAAACAACAACTTAATACAATATGAGATATGATCGAAATTTATCAAAAGCAAAAACCATAGCTAGCAACTCTTTTTCCGTAGTAGTATAGTTTTCTTGTGCAGCTGTTAAGGTTTTTTTGGCATAATAGATAGGTTGAAAATGCTTGTCTCTTCACTGTCCCAGTACTGCACCTACTGCAAAATCACTCGCATCACACATTAGTTCAAATGGCAAGTTACAATCAGGTGCAATTATAATTGGAGCATTAATTAATTTATCCTTTAAAGTATGAAATGCTTCTAAACATTCCTGATCGAAGTTAAAAGGTATATCTTTTTCTAGCAATTTAGCTAAAGGCTTAGCTATTTTAGAAAAATCCTTAATGAATCTTCTATAAAAACCAGCATGTCCTAAAAAGCTTCTAACAGCCTTAACTGAACCAGGAGGTGGTAATTTCTTGATTGTATCTACTTTAGATTTATCCACCTCAATCCCTTTACTAGAAATTTTATGCCCTAGTATAATACCTTCTTGAACCATGAAGTGACATTTCTCCTAGTTAAGCACAAGGTTTATTTCTTCACATCTTATTAAAACTCGTTTTAAATTTTTAAGGCAGAAATGGAAAGAGTTGCTGAATACTGAAAAATCTTCCATGAAGACTTCCATGATATCTTCCACGAGTTCGTCAAATATAGCTATCATATAGCGCTGAAAAGTAGCAGGGGCATTACATAATCCAAAAGGCATTCTACGATAAGCGAACGTACCATATGGGCATGTAAATGTCGTCTTTTCTTGATCTTCAGGAGCTATTGGGATTTGGAAGTAACCAGAGAGTCCGTCTAGGAAGCAGTAATACATGTGTCCGGATAATTTTTCTAACATTTGGTCAATGAATGGCAAGGGGAAGTGATCTTTTCTTGTGGTGTCATTCAATTTCCTGTAGTCTATGCAAACTCTCCATCCTGTAACTGTTCTTGTTGGGATTAGTTCATTCTTCTCGTTGGTCACAACGTCATACCTCCTTTCTTGGGGACAACCTGCACTGGACTTACCCAAGAACTATCAGAAATAGGATAAATAATTCCAGCATCTCGAAGTTTAATTACCTCGGCTTTTACAACTTCCTTCATGTTGGGGTTCAGACGTCTTTGAGCTTGCACACATGGTTTGTATTCATCTTCCATTAAAATTTTGTGGGTGCAAAAAGAAGGACTGATTCATTTAATGTCAGAAGTTTTCCATGCTATGGCCTTCCTATGTTCTTTTAATACTTGGATTAATTCCTTTTTCTCCTTGGGTTGCAAATTAGAAGCAATAATAACTGGTAATGTAGAATTATTTCCAAGGAATTCATATTCTAAATGGTTTGGTAATTGTTTAAGTTCCAGTTTGGGAGGCTCTTCAATCGAGGGTTTTTGCTTAAGTTCATCGTTTATCTTAATACCCTCATATTCTACTCGTCTTGATGGATGGTTATTAGGTTTCACACCTATCTCTTCGTCTTGAGCTGGACACGGTTCTGTCGTCTCCTCTTGCACAATTTCCTGAAAAGAGTCTTGAGTAATATGATCAATAGAGTCAATGAAATAACATGAATCATCCTGTTCCCTAGAGAATCTCATAGCATCATAAATTTTAAAGATCATTTCCTCGTCACCTACTCTAAGTACCAATTTACCTTCTCCAACGTCAATCACGGCTCTAGCAGTAGCTAGGAATGGGCGCTCTAAAATTAAGGGTACTTCCACATCTTCTGTAACACCTCGTACCCGTATCCATTGCCGGAATAGGGTACAAGGCATTACCGGAGTTTACTGAACATTTTCAGATAATTCTGAGTCATTTATTATTCATATTTTAGAAATAATCATAACGTCTCTCTATTGGGCCCCCGAAGCCCCAAACATACATTAGAAACCAACCGGAATTAAATCAGGATTATAAAATTTTTTTTGCAAAATCTTAAATTTTATTTTCATCTAAGTACTTACTATTTCAATGCTCCTTATAATTAAACATGTTACCGTTCAATCAATAGTTTGGCACTTGTCTAAGCGTCAAACAACATCATTGTTAGTATACTTGTACACATTTCATCTAAATTCAACATTGATATACTTATTTTCTCTACATATCGCACTTGAGTTTAATAATAGTCTCAACTTACATAATTTCCTTGTATCAACATATCAAAGATAATCATATATGTACATGTCATGAAACATATCATGCTTTTACCGTTTCTTCATAAGCATATATCATTCATTTTATTATATCAATATTTCTTGCTCCATCATTTCCATATATTTTATGTATATTTATTCCTAGTAATAGTTTATATGAAACATGACATAAATTATATTCCATATACTTATACTTATTTTGTTTATTTATCTTCATAATTATTCCATACAACTATTTTGTACATATATTTCCATATGACCAGTTCTTGTAAACATTTCACACAACCATTTCATATAACCATTCGTCATCTGATAAGTATTACCTGAATATCAATTGTTCAATAGATGTCATAGCGTCTCCCATCCACGGTCTTATTTATCTTTGACATGATGCCATAGTGTCTTTCAACTATGGTCTTACTCATTCATTTTCTGTCATGTTGCCATGGTATCTTTCAACCATGGTCTTATTCTTTTCATGTCACGTTGCCATGGTATCTTTCAACCATGGTCTTATTTATTTCATATTAGGTTGCCATGGTATCTTTCAACCATGGTCTTATTCTTTTCATGTCACGTTGCCATGGTATCTTTCAACCATGGTCTTATTCATTTCATATCACGTTGCCATGGTATCTTTCAACCATGGTCTTACACATTTCATATTAGGTTGCCATGGTATCTTTCAACCATGGTCTTACACATTTCATATCAGGTTGCCATGGTATCTTTCAATCATGGTCTTACACATTTCATATCGAGAGCACACTCATGAACCTCATCCTTACAAAGGGATTACCGGTCGGCTAAATCCTCGTAATATAAACTCATAGAGTATTGTCGGGATTACCAGTCAAAGCTAAATCCCTGTAATGATAATTACTCTAATGAGCTTGGATCCAATTACCAGTCCGAAGCTAAATTCAGACCCTAATTCGGATTACCCGTCCGGCTAAATCCATTTTACACGTATTCTTCTGGAGAGTCAGATCGAATAGGATCACCCATCCAAGCTAGATCCTTTTCTTCAATTCCTTTTCGAGAGATCCATCAATTTTCCTTTCACTCAACCGGCTTTATTTTCAATTTATATCGAGTATTAGCAATATTTCATCAATTATCATGAATTGAACATTCAAATCATATTTTCATCACATAACCACATATTTCGTATTTAAAATACAATTCAAGTTACACAAACTTACCTCATTGCTTGTTTGTGTTTATAATTTCATTAATCCGATATCTTTTATTTTCCACGATCAAGTCTCATTTTTGAGTCGTCCGGATCTTTATAAATAAATTTGATTATCATTTTCATTCATTTCATATTCTAATGCATTTAATTAATGCTCTAGAAAAAATTACCATTTTGCCCCTAAACTTTTAATTAATGACGATTTCATCCTTAGGGTCAGGAAAATAAAATTCTTGCAATTTAATCCTTATTTCTAGATATTATTCTCATACATATTGATAACAATCAATGAATTTTATAAAATATCAGAATTTTCCATAATTTCAACACTTTTCAATTTAATCCCTAAAACATGTTTTCCCCTGATCTTGAACTAAATTAATAATTTCATTCAATTTTGTAATTTAAATAATAAAATAATCCATTTCATGCAATTTGGTCATTTCTGACATTTTTACAAAATTACCCATAAAGTTTTACTTTTATTCAATTTAGTTCCTGAGCCTAAAACATGCAAATTAGCCATGTTAGATGAATATTCATACATATTTTTCCTCCTCCTCCTCTCCATTCCACATCCTTAGTGTATATAACACACTTGTAAGTAATATAATCTATAATTTTGATTTACTTTTATGTGTTAAAAATAAAATAGAATAAAAATAAAGAACACATAAATTTTACGTGGAAACCCTTTCGGGAAAAAAACCACGGGCAGAGGAGAAGAAAATTCACTATGTCGAAAAATTTTTACTCAAATACAAGAGGAATAGACTATGTCTATTTATAGGCTTGCAAAGCCATATTCTAGTAGGATTGAAACACCTTATCCTAATCAATATAAAATAGATGGAGTTTAATAAGGTTTAAAAGCGTTATTCTAAAATAAAATAAAAGAAGTCTAGTTCTATATGGATTTTACTTTTATTTTATTTTCCATCGTATTTTATTTAAATAAGAATTTGGGTCACTTAATTCTAACAATCTCCACCTTGACACAAATTCTCAATGAACAAGTTCTTCATCGCGAACTTTCAATAAACAAGTTCTTCACCTCTTCCAAAAACCCCTTAAGGGTTTAACTTCAACAATGAACACCAACCAAGTCTAAGCAATGCTCAAACTTGGTTATAGGAAGTGACTTAGTCATCATATCTGCAGGATTTTCATGAGTGCTAATTTTGCTCACAACAATATCACCACGAGCAATAATATCACGAACAAAATGATACCGAATATCAATGTGTTTTGTTCTCTCATGAAACATTTGATCTTTTGTAAGAAAGATGGCACTCTGACGTCACAAAATCTTGTCTGATTTGAAGGTCTTCATTGAGTTCATTAAATAGTCCCTTCAACCAAATAGCTTCTTTACAAGCCTCAAGAATCGCCATGTACTCAGCTTCGATTGGTAGACAAAGCGATCGTAGTTTGCAAAGTGGCTTTCCAACTAATTGCACAACCTCCGATTGTAAAGACGTAACTCGTGAGAGATCTTCTTCTATCAAGGTCTCCAAAGAAAATCAGCATCAACATACCCTATAACTCCATCTTTAGTTCTTCCAAACTGTAAGCAAACATTAGTAGTGCCTCGTAAGTATCTTAAAATCCATCGAATCGCTTTCCGGTGTTCTTTACCAGATTCGCCATGTATCCGCTAATCGCTTGACCGATCGCATATGATAACGGGCGTGAACAAACCATAGCATACATGAGAGATCCTCTTGCACTAGAGTATGGAACATGTGACATGTACTCAATCTCATTATCGATTGAGGAGATAAGGCCGATGAAAGTCCGAAATGGTCGCTAAAGGAGTACTAACGTGCTTAGCACTCTGCATATTGAACACGCAAAGAACTTTCTCAATGTACCCTTCCGACTTAGGTACAATTTACTTGCTTTTCTATCTCGAGAATCTCCATACCAAGTATCTTCTTTGCTGGTCCTAAATCTTTCATCTCAAATTCTTCACTTAGTTGGGCTTTAACCTTTCTTATCTCTCTTTATCTTTTCTCGCTATCAACATGTCATCAACATAAAGAAGTAGATACACAAAAGAACCATCACTTGTTTTTCTTAAAGTAGACACAACTGTCAAAACTACTTCTTTTGAAATCATGAGAAGTCATAAAGGAATCAAACCTCTTGTACCATTGTCTTGGTGATTTGTTTCAAACCGTAAAGGGACTTTTTCAAAGAAGCAAACATAGTCCTCTTTTTCGAGACTATAAAACCCTCCGGTTGTTGCATGTAAATATCTTCCTCAAGTTCTCCATGCAAAATGCGCTTTTACATCTAACTGCTCAAGCTCCAAATCATGCATGGCCACAATACCAAGCAAAGCTCGAATCGAACTATGCTTAACAACCGGAGAGAACACATCTGTGAAGTCCACTCGAATTTGATCAGAACCCTTTGCAACAAGCCTTGCTTTATATCCGGTTCTTCAACTCCTGAGTCCTTCTTTCTTTTAAACACCCATTTACAACGAAATGACCTTTTTACCTTTAGGAAGTTTTACAAGATCCCATGTTCTGCTTTTGTGGAGTGATTCCATCTCCTCTTGCATAGCAAACATCCACTTTTCTCGAGTCTTCACACTAATCGCCTCGAATAATTAAATGGCTCTTGATTCGCATCTATATCTTCACCACATTTAAAGCATAAGCAACTAGATCAACCTCGGCATACTTCTTTGGAGGTTTAATTTCTCTTCTTCTCCTGTTTTTGGCGATAGAGTATTGCGGTGAAGAAGCAACTCTATTCTCAATTTTTGTACTTGGCTTGAGGAGTTGATTACGTATTAATCGATGCTCCACCGCTTTTGGTTTTCTTTATTGGAAGAGTCTTTAAGAGATAAGTTAGGTAGCATAGCGCTTTCATCAAAACAACATCTCTGCTAATCACAACTTTTCTATTTTCAGACACCATAACTTATAGCCTTTTACACCACTTTATAACCAAGAAAAACGCATTTAATGGATCTCGGTTCCAATTTTCCATTATCAACATGAGCATACGCAGACACCCAAAAATCTTTAAATCGTAATAATTAGCGGGATTACCGGACCATACCTCTTGTGAAGTCTTTTCTCAATGGCAACGGATGGAGATCGGTTGATCAAAAACATGCGCTTGAGGTCTTACGCCCAAAATGACTTGGTAAGTTGGCATTTGACAACATACATCGAACCTTCTCCATGATCGCTCGTTCATTCGCTCGCAACGCCGCTTTTGTTTGTGGAGTATGATGAATCGTCAAGTGTCTCATGATCCTTCCGACTTGCACAATCTATTAAACTCATCGAGCGTAACTCTAAGCCATTGTGCATGCGAGGTATTTTATCTGTTTTCCGTCTGTTTTTCAATCATAATTTTCCAAGACTTAAATGTGGAAAACACATCGCTTTTACGCTTCAGAAGAACGCCCAAACTTTTCTCGGAAAAATCATCAATAAAGGTTAGCATATAATTAGCTCCACCTCTCGAAGGCACTCTGGCGGCCCCCACAGATCGAAATGGATATACTCCAACGCTTCCTTCGTGTTATGGATTTCTCTAGTGAATCGAGCTCTCTTTTGCTTCCCAAAACACAAGGCTCACGAAATTCAGTTTGCAAATTCCTTGCCCATTAAGAAGTCCTCTTTGCTTAATTACGCCATGCCATTCTCACTCATATGCCCTAGGCGATATGCCAAAGTTTAGTAATATCATCATCCGACAAGGAAGAGGAAGCGACAATTGCATCACCAATAATATAGAACCACATAAAACATATAACTTGGCAATCTTTCTTTGCCCTTTCATCACAACAAGGGACCCTTTGAAATCTTTAAAACCCCACTTTCACCGTGTATCTCGCCCTTTTGAATCAAGAGTACTCAACGAAATTAAATTTCTTTTCAATTCGAACATGCCGCACGTCACCAAGTGTTCGACAACTCCATCAAACATCTTAACTTTAATTGTTCCAACACCGCGATTTTACATGAAGCATTATTTCCCATCAAAACAACACCTTCGATACTGCTTTCATAAGTTGTAAACCAATCCCGATTGGGACTCATGTGGAAGGTGCAACTGAATCAAGTATCCACTCCTCGCTTACTTTAGAATCATTGATGAAGCAACTAGAAGTTCACCATCGCTGTACTCTTCTACAACATCGCCACCACCGAATTTTTCGGTGTTTTTTTCCTTTTGATTCGCAGCCTCCTTTTAATCTTATTTTGTAGCTTATAGCACTCAGTTTAATGTGCCCTTTCTTCTTGCGAAGTTGCAAGTTTTACCTCTGTTTGAAGATTTCGATCTACCCTTAGATTTACCACGAGGATTCCGTTCCTGTATTCTACCACGATCATCATCAACATTCCGGTCTTGTCTCCCACGAACAATGAGACCCTCTCCCTGAGAGTTGGGTTTAACCACAAGATGCTTCATCTTATCATACGAGGTTAAAGAATCATAAACCTCATCAACCGTGAGAGACTCGCGGCTATATAAAATCGTGTCTCTAAAGGTTGAATAAGACGGGCAACGAACAAAGTAGAATCAACCCTAGATCTTCCTTATCATCTTGAACCTCCATGGCCTCCAAGTTTGAGAGAATTTCTTTAAACACCGTTAAGTGTTCGTGTACGACGCACCTTCCTCCAAACGATGAGCATAAAGACGCCGCTTCATATGCAACTTGCTTGTTAGAGTTTTCGACATACATATTTGTTCTAGCCTCTTCCATAATGCAATGCGGTTTTCTCTTTCATCACATCCCGCAAAATTTCGTTGGACAAATGCGATGTAATTGTGTTAATGCCTTCGATCCTTACGCTTCTTCTCTTCATCTGTTAATGTCAAGGCATCTTATCTATCCTAGCAGGGCATCCTCTAGATCCATCTGCAAGAACGCTTGCATCTTAATTTGCCACAACGCAAATCGGTGTTGCGATCCAACAATGAATTTCATACTTCAAAGACGCCATTACCGTGATCGAGATGAATAACCCTAAGCTCGATACCAATTTGTTAAAAATAAAATAGAATAAAAATAAAGAACACATAAATTTTACGTGGAAACCCTTTCGAAAAAACCACGGGCGAGGAGAAGAAAATTCACTATGTCGAAAAATTTTTACTCAAATACAAGAGGAATAGACTATGTCTATTTATAGGCTTGCAAAGCCATATTCTAGTAGGATTGAAACACCTTATCCTAATCAATATAAAATAGATGGAGTTTAATAAGGTTTAAAAACGTTATTCTAAAATAAAATAAAAGAAGTCTAGTTCTATATGGATTTTACTTTTATTTTATTTTCCATCGTATTTTATTTAAATAAGAATTTGGGTCACTTAATTCTAACATTATGAATATTCAAGCTGTCCATCTGTGTCATAGTCACTAAATTATTTATAACTCGAGCTACGGAACTCCAAATTAAGAAACTAGACTCAATAAGCTTTAATTACATATTTTATTAATCCTCTAATTCAATTTCTACAATTTTTGGTGATTTTTCAAACTTAGACTACTGCTGTTGTCTAAAATAGTCTTAGTGCAAAATGTTGATTTTCTACTTTTAATTTCAATTTAATCCTAACAAATTCACTTACTTTTCTATCTTAATTCATACTTTATTTCTACTCAATTTTTAACTAAACTCATATTTAACTATTAAATTTCCAGCATATTTTCCTAATTTCGAAATTTCATCAATTTAGTCCCTACAACATAAAACTTATGAATTAATTTACAATTCAATCCTTATTTCATTTCTAACTTGAATTCCTATCAATCTAACCCCTAATTCATCTTTTTATTCAACATGAACAATATTTAAAAATCTAATAAATTTCAAAATATTCACTTAATTTCATCAAAACCTTGTCCCAAAGCTTCCAAACATAAAAATTAAGTAAAAAGGGCTAAATTGACTTAGCTATTTAACTTTCAAGCCTTGAAATCCCAATTTTTCCCTTTTTCCTTCTTTCGTTTTTTCCTTCCTTCTTTCTTTCCCCTGCTCTCTGTTTCGTTTCATCCTTTCTTTCTTTTTCTATTCTTTTCTTCTTTTTTTCTTTTCTTTTATATATATATATATATATATATATATATATTATAATAATAATAACTTAATAATAGCTATAATAAAATATCAATTTAATATCCAATATCTATTTTACATTTGTATACACATATATTATTACATTTGTCTTTCTTTAATCTATTTATTATATAAATATCTTTTACTTAATAATAATATATAATTTAATAATATACTTATATAATAAGTAAATATACATGTATTTTACAAATGTATGTATATTAGTATCACACATGTCACTATACATACCATACATTTGTCAACTTTTTATTTATTTATCATATAATATTAATTTAAGAATAATAAATACGTTAATATTTACTTAAATATTTACAAATCTATCTTCTTGAAACGGAGACTCGAAAATGCACTTTTTTGATAACTGTAAAAATTCGGGTCATTACAATTCTTCCCCCCTTAATAAATTTCGTCCTCGAAATTTGCCTAAAAAGAAATGGGATACAGAAATCTCACTGTTTCTTTCGGTTCCTATGTTGCTTCTTCAGTATTATAACTTCATCTTTCAATCTAGTATCTCAATCGGTTCTTCTTTTTCATACAACAAATCAGGTCAAATTTCAATATCTTTTGAGTACCAAATCCTGAAAAAATCTCATAAAATTTTATGTAATTGCAGAAGTAAAACCAGTCAATTCATTACCAGTCCAACTCTTTCTATAATCACAGATAAAAAAAGAACGGAAATTCAATTTCCTTAAACAACAGTAATTCAAGTAACTCTTCTGGGAACATATCAAAATTTTCACATACTATTGCCACTGACTTAAATTTTAACTTAAATACTTTAATATCCAATACCTAAGCAAAGTAAGTACCATAACCCCTTTTTTGGCACATTTCTATGTTGACATTATTAATATCACAAAGACAAATCATTCAATCTCCTCTGATTCGAAACAAAACATTTCATCATTCCATTCTTGAAGTCACATCAAACAATAATAACATCAAATCGATTAAAAAACAGTAGTATCATTATCAAACAGTTCCTGCAGATCTCATCAGCCCATAAATACTGATCCAATAATTTAATGTTTCCATCCAAAAATTTCAGCAAACCCAACAGGCAAATCTTTAATGGATACTGAACTCATGTAATCATAGGAATAGTCAAACCAAGATCAATTTAAAATAATCATATTAGTGTCAATAAAGAAGAAAGTTCCTGTATAACATCCAGTAGAGATAAATCTTCTTATATGCAATTAACATATGCCCTGGTTGATGTTCATTCTTCAGATTTTGCAGTGAAGTCCTTTATCACATTTCGACTATCACTCATATTTCTGAGGTTACAGGATGATCTATCTCTGGTATGTAACACCCCAAACCCCGCCCAGACGTTATGGCCAAATCTGATGTGCCACATTGAAGTTAAAAACCCATGTTTCGTTTTAGTGCTTTAAAAATTGACTTTTGTTAAGCTAACAAAGTGAATAGGAGCTGGGCACCAGGTAGGAATCCGTAACAGAGGAGGTGAGCCATGAAGGCTGCTTAAGTACCAAGCTCTTCTAATGGATCCAATCCTAGACATGCCGACAACCATTGCCACACTTGGTTAAATTGAGTTGTAATTTATTTAAGTTGAAATCTTTGATAAATCGGATAATCGTGGCGTGGTGTTATTTTGAAAACAATTATCATTTTGAAAACACATCCTAAGTCTAGCCCATTTATTAACAAAGCAGATTAAAGTTATTAAAAATAAAATAATCCCAGAAAAATAATTAAAATAGCCTTATTACAACCCAAAACCAAACAATAATATTAATAAGATAAAACTTATAAAGAAATAAATCGGCTACTTATTGCAATTAAAAGAAACAAAAATAGTAGTGTGGCCATCTCCGAGTCCCTCATGACTCCAAACCATCTAAGCTTAGGGATTACCTCGCACATTAGAAACGGGTGAGTTTACAAAACTCAGTGTGTAATCCCAATAACAAACAAACAGTGAAAACACAAGATCGGTACAATCGAGGCGAACCCTATTTAGTCTTGACATATCTTTGGTCAAGCCTTTCATTTAACGTTCTTCGGGTCAAGCCTTTTCATAAATCATATCATTGGGCGAAGCCTTTCTCAGAAGCAGTATGGCCCTTAGGCCCATTTCAATATCACATGTAATGTCAATGGATGTATGCAAGCCCATTTCAATATCACATGAAATACCAATGAATGTATGCAAGCCCATTTGGGGAGACTACTCAACCCACCATCCGCTACTCTCCACCCGTACCAACCAACACACCATGTGGGGAATAACTCAACCCACCTATCCAACACACCACTGGCAACATAGCTGCTTTATCATATATCTAGAGGCCTAGTGTAACACCCCAAACTCGGCCCAGACATTATGGCTGGAACCGACATGCCACATCGAAGCGTTCAAAACATTTTATATTGTTGATCCAGAAAAACCTACTTAGTGTTTTAAAAGATAATTTCATTATAGGTTAAAGTGAATGGAAGTCAGGCACCGTAGGAAACCTAAAAGAGGAGGTGAGTCTATCGGACTACTTAAGTACCAAGCTCCCTTTGGATCCAATCCTAGACATGCACACCGCCATTGCCACACCTTAACGTCATGTATATTTCTAGGAAACCGATTTGATTAAATCATTTTTAGGAAAAGTGATTAATTTTGGAAAATACTTTTATTGCGGAAGCTTTGCTTGTTGTCGTGTTATTTTGAAATCAATTGTTGTTTTTTTGAAAATGCCCTAAAGCTATCCAATTTCAACAGTTAAAATAAGTAATACCTATCTTAGTAATACATATTAAAACCATCAAAAATAATTAAGCGGCCTTATTACATTTAAAACCCAAACCTCAACGTAAACAATAGGATGTCCAGTTCACGGAAGAAAACCAAACTTTCGAGCGGGTGGCCACTCAAATTCCCTCACGACTCCAAGCCCACTATGGTTGCAGATTTCTGCGTGGATGAAAATAAAAGGGTGAGTTTGGGGAAACTCAATGTGTAAGGAAAACCCATTCAAAGCCCAAGTCACTCAAGCCTATTGGGCCTAAGCCCATTCAAGTAATGATGGTAATCGGACCGAGCCCATTTCAGATTACAATAAATTGGGCCTTAGCCCCTGATTCAGGTAACAGTATGGCCTATAGGCCCATTTCAAATACATGCAACATCAATAACATATACAAGCCCATTTGGGAGACTACTCAACCCACCAACCACTACACTCCACCTGCATTCACCCTACACTCCATGTGGGAATAGCTCAACCCACCCAAATTTAACACTCCATGATTGGGCCTTACTTTGCTTAGTTAACAAAAATTGAGGCAAAGCCTCCAAGATGTGGACAAGCCACTTTCAAGATTTCCTCCGTCAATATCCCAATCCCATGCATCGATAATAACAATATGGCATGCAAGAAATAACAACAAATCAAACATGCATTTAGGTCAATTTAACCCTAGGGGTATTTCGGTAATTTATCTACTAACGGTAAAGCAGTAAATCCACTTTTAAAGGTATTTCAAGAATTTATCTATTTTAGGGTTTTTCATGCATATTCCTACTTTTCACGTACTAACGTAATCACGCATCGAGGGTTCTTACGAATTGGGCCGATTGGCCCATCATTCCAATTTTGGCCCATTAAGTCCAAAAATATCGAGGGCACGTAAATCATGCACTTTACGGTTCAAATTTTGCAGCTTACTAAAACATTAATCGATTTACCTCACGAGCATTCGCACACTCAAATCTACAAAATAACGGTTTTCGGCATTTCGACTTTTCGACTTTTGCCGATCCGCACTAAGAAAGAGGGTGTTAGTTACACACATTTGCTTATGATTTATATCTTGACGAGATCCACACACGAACCGCCTACAATTGGATTACTAACACGTTAATCTAACTATTTAAATATAAACTACGTATTAACCCCTTACAATATTCTACCAACCACACCTACAGATCATAGTAAGCTTATAAGAAAACAATAAGCAACTCATTAACAATTTTTGTCAATGTTTACCACATAATCATAATTTCACCGCAAGTCGCCTTCCCGAGCAACAAATACTAAATTATTTATAACTGGAGCTATGAAACTCCAAATCAAGTGCCGTTAATTTTCCCTGAAAATTTTCGAATTTTGGTTTGGCCAATCAATACCGATTTTTTTAAAGTTTCCCATGTTTCACTTTGTTTGACTAATCGACCACTCTTCATTACTGAATCAAATTTCTCATTGTACAGAATTTAAAATATGTTCTCGTTTATTTCATTTGAAACTAGACTTATTAAGCTTTAATTACATAATTTATTCAGCTTCTAATTCATCTCCCACAATTTATGGTGATTTTCCAAAGTCACATTATCATTCTTTGTCTCAAGCGATTTATTACCAATTTCACTCTTTCACACATAACTTGCATGCAAGTTATTTAAACATGTATATCATCAATAAATCATCATATATTTATGATTTTACTTAAGTATAATCTCCATTTCATCATTTTAAAGCACAACATGTTAGCCGATTTTTCCCTTTAGCATCTAAGGCACATGCATGCTCATTTGTTTGGCTCAACTTCACCTGTCTTCCATTTTTCATCAAAAGAACATGAAACAACAACCATTTCCTTCATTTTAATTCATGACTAAATGTTCACAACACAACTAAAAACCAAAATATGCTTCAAGAGTTAAGGTAGAATCAAGAAGAACTCATGAACATCAAGATAGAAGCAAACTACCATGAACTTACCTTCAATTTTCTTCCCCAAGTGACCGAACATTTAAGAGCTTTCTCCTCTCCTTTCTCTTCTCTAACTTTAGGCTATGATGAACAAAGATAGACAAAACTTTATTCTTTTCACCCCTTTTTCTTTTAATAAAATTTCATATTTCATCCATTTAATTCTTTAATACAAAAGACATGAAATGCCCATCATGGAACATTTACCTAAACCATTATCATGAAACATTTACCTAATCCATTATCATAGAACATTTACCTAACCCATTATCAATTTGTACCATGAATTTTGGATATCAAGTGCTCATATTGTCTACAACAACATGATGGCTGGCCACTTCATGTAAAATGGGAGGTTTGTCATGCAAATCCTCCTATTATGCACTCCTATTTATTTGGCCACTTCAATTTAGCCTATAGCATTTTCAAACATTTTCACATAGGTCCTATTTCATAATTTCACTCCCTTTTTCTTATGGAACAAAAATTAACTAAAATTACCGGGTTCTATCTTAGGCTTGGGCCTTCTAGAGGCCCACTAACATAATTAAACCTAT
The DNA here is from genome assembly GCF_025698485.1 of Gossypium arboreum. Lineage (NCBI taxonomy): Eukaryota > Viridiplantae > Streptophyta > Magnoliopsida > Malvales > Malvaceae > Gossypium > Gossypium arboreum. The sequence goes on from NC_069071.1 coordinate 7,374,302, forward strand.
GCCAACATTCACAGAATTCCTGAAAATTGGGGCGTTACAACTAGCCTCTTTAACAACTGGGGTAAAGCCCTTTTGATGGCCGGGCAAAGCCCTTTTCAATAAATCGGGCATAAGCCCTTTTGATGGCGGGGCATAAGCCCTTTTCAATAAACCGGGGCATAAGCCCTTTTAAATCGCGGGGCATAAGCCCTTTTCAACCCAATGTAACATGTCATGTATGCAGAATGTCATGCCCATATTTGAATAAACAATCACAGTCAAGCCATTCATATCACCAACATATATTCACAATCAATCCACAACCACACAAATCCAAGTCACCACTTGCCCACAAGGGCAAAACAGTCATTTTTCACATTATAAAGGTATTTTCATAATTTTACCAAATATCAGGGTTTTCTATGTTCATTACAATTATCAATATTTCCGAGTGTTTAAATAATGATCTTTAACTCACTTTATCAAATTCAGGCTTTTGGGCCCAAAACCTCTAATGGGCCCTACGAATGCTGATTTAGCTTACTTAACCCAAATTTTACAACAATACTAACCGTGTTAACGTGCAACTTTTCCAAAATTCCATTTTCTATCAATTCTACCCAAATGGGTCCGAAAGCCCATTGGGCCCAATTTCAGCCCATTGAGGCCCAACTTACCATCGTGCACAAAATTGAGTTCTTACATGTTCCATCGATCCAAACACCGATCTTATCGTATTTATTGCATCTATACCCAAACACAACATTACAAGTTCCCAAAATACCGGTATTTTAGCATTTCGACTTCTCAGCAAATATTAATCTAAGCTATTACGAGGGTTAGTACACACCTATTACGGGTTAAAGTTGAAACGTTTCCAAAATCAATCGCCTACGATAACCACCACCTGTCACTCAAACTTAACTAATCCAATATCAATATATGTAAATCCTAAGCACATCAGTCATACGGAACATAAGGGCAAATTCGTCATTTTACCATACAAGGGTATTACTGTCACTTTACCCTACAGGGGCTTTGCGGTCTTTTTACCTAGTAGGGATATTTTAGTCATTTCATCCTACAAGGGTGTTTTGGTAAATCTACAAATCAAGGGTATTTCAGTAATTTTGTAAACCAATGGTATTTCCATAATTTTTAGAAAGTCAAGGGTATTTCTGTAACTTTGAAAATCAGGGGTATTTTGGTAATTTTATAAATTGAAGGTATTTCGGTAATTTCACAAACCAGTGGTATTTTGGTAATTTTACAAACTAGGGGTATTTTGGTAATTTTACAAATTGAGGGTATTCCGGTAATTTTACAAACTAGGGGTATTTTAGCAATTTTACAGACTAGGGTATTTTGGTAATTTTACTGATCGAGGGTATTTTGGTAATTTTGTAAACCAAGGGTATTTTAGTAATTTTGTAAATCGAGGGTAACACAGTAATTTTGTAAATTAAGGGTAAAATAGTAATTTTATAAATCGAGGGTAAAACGGTAATTCTGTAAATCGAGGGTAAAACGATAATTCTGTAAATTGAGGGTAAAACGGTAATTCTATAAATCGAGGGTACTTTGGTAATTTTACAATTTGAGGGCATTTCAGTAATTTGGTAAACTAAAGTATTCTAAGCAGAGATAACAATACGAATAGGCCTAAAGCCTATTCTCGGCCCAAATGGGCCCACACGCTCGTGTGACCCTTTTAGCCCAAATCTAGCCACAGATATGAGATTCACCTAGCCTAGTATAATATTTACTACACAATCAAACAACTTATCCAATTGGGCTCGTAGGCCCATTGGGCCCACATGACCCCTTTCGGCCTATCGCGGCTCGAAGTAGCCATCCTACAGCTAGAGTAGCGAGAAATACACACCTGATTGGTGACTGGATTTAATCCAAGCTCCGAGCACTCTTAGCCGACGCCCAACCCAAACGAGCACGCCATGTAGCGAAAGGGATCAGCCAAGAAAGGTACATTTACTCTCCTCATGGTTCCCTCTATTTAAAGCCAGCTTCGCAACCACCCTTATGTTAGCTTCCCGATGTGGGATCCTTCCAACATCAGAGTTTAAATTCAACACCAACTCTTGCCGCCCCCTGTTAGCAAAATAAATGCTCCTTGCTTGCCATAGGATTCGAACCCATGCCTCCACTCAGATGCTCCACACGCTACTTGCCACTAAGCCACAAGGCTTTTTGTGTCATATTTTATCCCCAATTAATTATAAGGTCTAAAGGCCAAAGTCCGTGTTCCTTAAAAAACCAAAATAAATTGCAAGAGCCAAGGCTTGAACCCAGGCTCCCATACAACCTTAATGACGCCACAACCACTAGACTACAAGCTTCCTTGTGTCATTTATTTAACACAATAATTTAAAAGGCCCTCATCCAAGCATCCAAGTCTTTTTTTTCACTTAATACCAAAATTTTTGCTAAAGCCCAAGTTTAAACCCAAGATTTCTCCAACACTTCTCAAAGCCATTAACCACTAAAGCAAACATTTAATTGTTTCATTTCATTGCACAATTAAATACCTATATACAACCTCCTTACGGACCCCCACTCAAGGCCCAATACTTCTAGGCCCAAATTCGGGGTGTTACATGGTAGCTGTGTTACTCAGTCTTGAAGTTTGATTAATATTTTTTTTCAGCTTGCTTCGAGTAATCACTAAAATAATGATCAAAAGAATTATATCCAGTACATATTCCACTCTTTATTCTACATTTTTCAGCTTTATGTCTTTATTTAAATCATCTTCAAACCATTTATAACTTACAGTTTCTGTCAGAATACACTCTCTGATACATTTATTCATTTAACAAATTCCTTTCATACACAGTTTCAATCATATAACTTTGTTTAAGCTTCAAAAATTCTTCACATCCCTGATCAAGAAATCCCTGACCGAAGTATATATATATATTTCTGTTAGAACCCTTTTTAAAAAGTTTCCAAATAGTAAGCTGAATCCTTTAATAAAAATATTATACCTTTTTAACATCTAATCAGTGTACAAAACAATTCATTTATAATCCTGATAACATTCTCTAACCAGATTCCAATTCTTCCAAGATCATTTCCAATTAAAATTCTCAATTCTTCCACACTATGTTCACAGAGTATTAATAGCAGATGACTTACCCGTTCGGTCAATCCTTGTACCTTAAAGCACTTCGAGAACCGATTGAGAAACAGGAGGGGTAGATGTCGTAGCAAACACAGTTTCTTTTTACTCACTAAATGCATCAGTCATAACGCTAAATAATTATATATCATCTTTTCTCTATCATTTCATCAGTCAACATTTAGCAATTAATCACTTATTAAATTAATACTCACTATTACCAATTCAGTTTCCTTTTTAATTCACGAGACTACTCGTCTCTAGTATACATTTCGTAATCAATACCATTGATATGTTCATCTAACATTTTCAACTATAAAACAGTACCAAACAAATATATCAGCACTCGATCCCAACTCAATTTCGACTTAATTATGGCATGTACCTCTAGACTCCTTTTAGCACTCGACTTAATCCTAGAATCGGCTAAACCTGGTTAGCTCTAATACCACTAAATGTAACACCCCCTACCCGTAGCTAGGAATGGGCGCCCTAAAATTAAGGGTACTTCCACATCTTCTGTAACAGCCCTTACCCGTATCTATTGCCGGAATAGGGTACGAGGCATTACCGGAGTTTATTGAACATTTTTAGATAATTCTGAGTCATTTATTATTCATATTTTAGAAATAATCATAACGTCTCTCTATTGGGCCCTCGAAGCCCCAAACATACATTAGAAACCAACCGAAATTAAATCGGGATTATAAAAAAAATTTTGCAAAATCTTAAATTTTATTTTCATCTAAGTACTTACTATTTCAATGCTCCTTATAATTAAACATGTTACCGTTCAATCAATAGTTTGGCACTTGTCTAAGCGTCAAACAACATCATTGTTAGTATACTTGCACACATTTCATCTAAATTCAACATTGATATACTTATTTTCTCTACATATCGCACTTGAGTTTAATAATAGTCTCAACTTACATAATTTTCTTGTATCAACATATCAAAGATAATCATATATGTACATGTCATGAAACATATCATGCTCTTACCGTTTCTTCATAAGCATATATCATTCATTTCATTATATCAATATTTCATGCTCCATCATTTCCATATATTTTATGTATATTTATTCTGGTAATAGTTTATATCAAACATGACATAAATTATATTCCATGTACTTATACTTATTTTGTTTATTTATCTTCATAATTATTCCATACAACTATTTTTGTGCATATATTTCCATATGACCAGTTCTTGTAAACATTTCACACAACCATTTCATATAACCATTCGTCATCTGATAAGTATTACCTAAATATCAATTGTTCAACAGATGTCATAGCGTCTCCCATCCATAGTCTTATTTATCTTTGACATGATGCCATAGTGTCTTTCAACTATGGTCTTACTCTTTCATTTTCTGTCATGTTGCCATGGTATCTTTCAACCATGGTCTTATTCTTTTCATGTCACGTTGCCATGGTATCTTTCAACCATGGTCTTATTCATTTCATATTAGGTTGCCATGGTATCTTTCAACCATGGTCTTATTCTTTTCATGTCACGTTGCCATGGTATCTTTCAACCATGGTCTTATTCATTGGTATCTTTCAACCATGGTCTTATTCATTTCATATCATGTTGCCATGGTATCTTTCAACCATGGTCTTACACATTTCATGTTAGGTTGCCATGGTATCTTTCAACCATGGTCTTACACATTTCATATCAGGTTGCCATGGTATCTTTCAACCATGGTCTTACACATTTCATATCGAGAGCACACTCCCACGAACCTCATCCTTACAAAGGGATTACCACCAAGCTAAATCCTCAGAATATAAACTCATAGAGTATTGTCGGGATTACCACCCGTGCTAAATCCCTACAATGACAATTACTCTAATGAGCTTGGATCCAATTACCACCCAAGCTAAATTCAGACCCTAATTCGGATTACCCGTCCGGCTAAATCCATTTTACACGTATTCTTCGGGAGGGTCAGATCAAAATAGGATCACCCGTCCGTGCTAGATCCTTTTCTTGTCAATTCCTTTTCGAGATCCATCAATTTTCCTTTCACTCAACCGGCTTTATTTTCAATTTATATCGAGTATTAGCAATATTTCATCAATTATCATGAATTGAACATTCAAATCATATTTTCATCACATAACCACATATTTCAAGTATTTAAAATACAATTCAAGTTACACAAACTTACCTCATTGCTTGTTTGTGTTTATAATTTCATTAATCCGATATCTTTTATTTTCCACGATCAAGTCTCATTTTTGAGTCGTCCGGATCTTTATAAATAAATTTGATTATCATTTTCATTCATTTCATATTCTAATGCATTTAATTAATGCTCTAGGAAAAATTACCATTTTGCCCTTAAACTTTTAATTAATGACGATTTCATCCTTAGGGTCAGGAAAATAAAATTCTTTCAATTTAATCCTTATTTCTAGATATTATTCTCATACATATTGACAACAATCCATGAATTCTATAAAATATCAGAATTTTCCATAATTTCAACACTTTTCAATTTAATCCCTAAAACATGTTTTCCCCCGATCTTGAACTAAATTAATAATTTCATTCAATTTTGTAATTTAAATAATAAAATAATCCATTTCATGCAATTTGTTCATTTTTGACATTTTTACAAAATTACCCATAAAGTTTTACTTCTATTCAATTTAGTTCCTGAGCCTAAAACATGCAAATTTGCCATGCTAGATGAATATTCATACATATTTTTCCTCCTCCTCCTCTCCATTCCACATCCTTAGTGTATATAACACACTTGTAAGTAATATTATCTATAATTTTTATTATTACTTTTATGAATATTCCAGCTGTCCATCTGTGTCATAGTCACTAAATTATTTATAACTTGAGCTACGGAACTCCAAATTAAGATCCGTTAATTTTTCCTGTAACTAGACTCATATATATTCCTACCATAAAATTTTCAGAATTTTTATTTTATCCATTAGGTACATTTTATTCTTTAAATTCACCCCTATTCTGCTGTCTGACAGTTCCGACCCTTCTTCACTAAAAATTAAGTATATCACAGTACAGAACTCAGATAATATTCCCATTGATTTCTCCTAAAAATAGACTCATTATGAATTCTAAAAATATAAATTTAAGCCTCTAATTATTTTTATTCAATTTTTGGTGATTTTTCAAAGTCAAAATAGGGGAACCCGAATTCATTCTGACCTTGTCTCACAAAATTCATTATATCTCATAATTCACAATTCAATTGCTTACACTGTTTCTTTTATAAGAAACTAGACTCAATAAGATTTAATTACATGTTTTATTAATCCTCCAATTCAATTTCTACAATTTTTGGTGATTTTTCAAACTTAGACTACTGCTGCTGTCCAAAATACTCATAGTGCAAAATGTTGATTTTCTACTTTTAATTTCAATTTAATCCTAACTAAATTCACTTACTTTTCTATCTTAATTCATACTTTATTTCTACTCAATTTTTAACTAAACTCATATTTAACTATTAAATTTCCAGCATATTTTCCTAATTTCGAAATTTCATCAATTTAGTCCCTACAACATAAAACTTATGAATTAATTTACAATTCAATCCTTATTTCATTTCTAACTTGAATTCCTATCAATCTAACCCCTAATTCATCTTTTTATTCAACATGAACAATATTTAAAAATCTAAAAACTTTCAAAATATTCACTTAATTTCATCAAAACCTTGTCCCAAAGCTTCCAAAACATCAAAATTAAGTAAAAAGGGCTAAATTGACTTACCTATTTAACTTTCAAGCCTTGAAATCTCAATTTTTCCCTTTTTCCTTCTTTCTTTTTTTCCTTCCTTCTTTCTTTCCCCTACTCTCTGTTTCGTTTCATCCTTTCTTTCTTTTTCTATTCCTTTTCTTTTTTTTCTTTTACTTTATATATATATATATATATATATATATATATATATTAATAACTTAATAATAGCTATAATAAAATATCTATTTAATATCCAATATCTATTTTACATTTGTATACACATATATTATTACATTTGTCTTTCTTTAATCTATTTATTATATAAATATCTTTTACTTAATAATAATATATAATTTAATAATATACTTATATAATAAGTAAATATACATGTATTTTACAAATGTATGTATATTAGTATCACATATGTCACTATACATACCATACATTTGTCAACTTTTTATTTATTTATCATATAATATTAATTTAATAATAATAAATACATTAATATTTACTTAAATAATAAGCAAATAAATATATGTATTACAAATGTGTGTATTATATTTATTATACTTGTATTTTATTTTTACCATACACTTGGCACTCTTTTTGGTTTATTTACTTATTTAGTCCTTTTAATTTTCTTTATTCTATAATTAAACTTTCACACTTCATTCAATTTAATCCTTTTATCTAATTATCCTTTATTTAAGCTAATTTGCTTCATTAAACTTTAATTAATCACTCTCTTAACTTCGTAAATATTTTTAATAAATATTTACAAATCTATATTTTTGAAACGGAGACCCGAAAATGTACTTTTTTGATAACTGTAAAAATTCGGGTCATTACATCTTCATCCATGTCAAGCACAACAAAATCAACAGGGAATATAAATTTATCTACTTTTACGAGTACGTCTTCTATAATACCCTTGGGATATTTAATAGATCTATCGTCTAATTGAATACTCATCCTAGTGGGTTTAGGTTCCCCAAGACCAAGTTGTTTGAACATTTTATAGGGCATCAAATTAATACCACCGCCTAAATCAGCTAGTGCTTTTTCAATATTCAGATTACCAATTAAGCAAGGGATAGTAAAACTTTCTGGATCTTTTAGTTTGGTTGGGAGCTTATTTTGGAGTATGGCGGAGCACTCCTCGTTGAGTTCTACTGTAGATAAGTCCTCAAACTTCCTTTTATTTGTTAAAAGCTCCTTTAAAAATTTTGCGTATGTAAGCATCTGCGAGATAGCTTCAACAAAAGGTAAGTTGATATGTAATTGCTTAAAAAGTCCAAGAAACTTACCGAATTGTGCATCAATGCGATCTTTTTTTAATTTTGCTAGATATGGAACCGGTGGTGAATATTCCTCCGGTACTGGTTTGTCACTATTTTCGAGTTTTTCTTCCTTCCTTTCGCTTTCCACGACTTCTTGTGCTAACTTCTTTTCAGATTCCCCTAACTCTTTCCCACTCCTTAGTGTAACTGCTTTGACATGCTCTCTGGATTTGGTATTACTAAATAAATTTCCTGGTGGTCTTTCCGAGATTAGTTTAGAAAGCTGGCTTATCTGAGTTTCTAATCCTTGGATCGATACTTGTTGATTCTTAAGTGTTGTCTCGGTATTTTGGAAATGGGTTTCTGACACCGAGATGAATTTAGAAAGCATCTATTCAAGGTTTGGTTTCTTCTCTTGTTGATAAGGTGGCTGAGGATTTTGTGGCTTTTGATTCCCTTGACCACCCTAGGAGAAATTTGGGTGGTTCCTCCAACCTGCATTATAGGTATTACTATATGGGTTATTTTGAGATCGGAAGTTATTGTTACCCATATAGTTGACTTGTTCTTCTTCAGTTGTAGGATTGAAGGATTGGTATTCTGTATGCACACCTCAGCCACTTGAGTTACACCTCATTACTGGATGTACCTGCGTAGAACCAAGTAAGCCGTTAATCTTTTTATTGAGAAGTTCTACCTGATTAGAAAGCATGGTGACTGAATCGATGTTATAAACGCCGGTTATTTTTGTTGGCTTAGTCCTCATAACTTGCCACTGATAGTTATTCAGTGACATCTCCTCTATAAATTCATAGGCATCTTTCGGTGTTTTATTGTTGATGGTTCCGTCAGCAGCTGCGTAAACCATTTGCCGAGTCGAGGGATTCAAGCCATTGTGGAATGTTTGTACTTGAAGCCAAAGTGGTAACCCATGGTGAGGGCACCTTCTCAGTAAGTCCTTGTATCTCTCCCATGCATCGTAAAGTGTTTCTAAATCCATCTGCACAAAAGAAGAGATATCATTACGTAATTTAGCCGTTTTAGTCGGCGAAAAATATTTTAGTAAAAATTTCTCGGTCATTTGTTCCCAAGTTGTGATAGACCTTCGTGGTAACGAGTTCAACCACTGTATAGCTTTGTTTCTCAATGAAAAGGGAAATAACCGAAGACGAATGGCATCATCAGAAATGCCATTGATTTTGAATGTATCGCAAAATTCCAGGAAATTTGCTAAGTAAGCATTGGGATACTCATCCTGCAAACCATCAAACTGAACAAACTGCTGCATCATTTGAATAGTGTTAGGTTTTAATTCAAAAGTATTTGCAGCTACAGCAAGTCTAACTATGCTAGATTCAATTCCTGTTAAAGAAGGTTTAGCATAATCATACATAGTACGTGGAGCAGGATTTTGATTAGCAGCAATTGCAGGAGGTAGCTGATTGCCTTGGTTTTCAGCCATCTGGTCGGTTGGGGATTTAGTATCGTCTTCTCTCTCGTTCTCCGTGTATCTTAAGCTCCGCCTTATTTCTCTTTGATTTTTGCGAATTGTACGATCGAATTCTTCGTCAAAAAGTAATGGTCCCGACGGGTTTCTTCTAGTCATAAACTATAAAAACCTTTCAAGAGAGAGAAAAAGTGAATTAATAAATAATAAAATAAAAGAAAATTGAAAGAAAAATAAATGGCTAAAGTAATAAAAATTTAGTGTTCCTAATATTTCAGTTCCCCGGCAATGGCGCCAAAAACTTGATCGCGTGATTCGTAACAAGTAATAAATATTTATAATGAAGATCAGACCTAGACTAACTATTATCATGATGAAAAGGCAAGTGCACCTATCAAACAATAGTATAGTAATGACAAGACCGGGATATCGTACCCAAGGGAACCAAAAGTACTAGTAATAACTATCTTTTTATTATCTAGCCTAAGAATAAAAGGGTTTGTTTTAATTAACTAATTATTTAAACTAAAAACGCGTAGAGAAAAGAATTGGGGAATTGCTTTTGGGAAAATCGATTGACTTGAGACAATACCTAAGGAAAAATCCACCTAGACTTTACTTGTTATTCTGGCTCCGAACCGGACGATTTATTCATTCAACTTGTTCTGTAGAGATCCCTTAGTTATGTTATTAACCCTATTCAAGACTAATAACGTCTAATCCCTAGATTGAATAACCGAGACTTTTCTCTAATTAACACTCTAGGGTTGCATTAACTCGATCTAAGGATCCCCTTATTAGGTTTCACCCTAATCCGGCAAAATCTTGTTACCCTATTTCTAGGCGCGCAATCAACTCCGCTTAATTATGACAAATGTACTCTTAGACAGAGTCTATTTTTCCTCTGAATAAGAGCGTGTCTTGAATCAGTATCCTGGGATATCAAAACAAGAATTAAGAACACATAATTAAGAACAAGTTAAATATTTATCATATGATTCAGAAAATAATAACAATATTCATCTTAGGTTTCATTTCTTTAGGTATTTAGGGGTTTAGTTCATAACTAAATAGGAAAACATCTCAGAAGAATAAAGAATACAAAACATAAAGAAAACCCAAAGCTCCTGCAGGGAAATTGAGGAGAGATCTTCAGTCCTGATGATGAATTCGGCTTCTGAGATGGATCAATCGGCTTCCTTGGGGTAATTTTTACCCCTCTTCTCTGACTCTATTTTCTCCTCCTCTAGTGCGTATTTATAGGCTTTGGAATGCCTAGAAACCCTCCAAAGTGGCCTTTTCTGAATTGGACTTAACTTGGGCTTAGCAGGGACACACCCGTGTGACACGACCGTGTGACGTGATTGCCAGGCCGTGTTCAATCCGTTAAATTGCACACGGCCGTGTGGGTCAATGGCCAGGCCATGTGAATCGTGAAAACCTTGGTCGACACCCTCGAAAGACACGGACGTATGAGCTGCCCGTGTGGCAAGGCTTAGGTCGTGTCATCTTCTTGATTTGGTCCGTTTTGTCCCTTTTTGGCTCGTTTTTGGCTCCTTTTGACTCTTGGTGCTCTCCTGAGTACAAAATATGAAATTAAAGCATTAGGAGCATCAAATTCACCAATTCTAATGAGAACTCATCTATAAAATGCATTAAACATGGGGTAAAAATATGTATAATTTACGATTTATCATGCTAATATGTACTACGTGATACATGCAGCTTTTCTATTTCTATTTTTACATACTCTACTCTAACGTGAAGATGCAAAATGTTATGTTTGTCGAAGATCTAAAGGTAAAAGGCAAAAGCAATATAAGATAAAAGGTTAAAAATAATATATATATATAAGGAAAAAACTGAGTAAAACATTAAAATTACAGAATCACTCACAAGGACACAAGCTGATTCAAAGATGAAAGATTTGATTTTTTATATCTAAAATACTTAAAAACTTATATTAAATTATCTGGATATCATTCAAACAAACTAATATTTAATATTAATCTAGAATTAGCCTCAAATTTGTCCATTTGGTATGACATGCATAGCGATGCTCAATTTCTTTCAACTTACTAAACCCATGTTCTACCACCAAATTCCTAAACCTGCCACATATTTTTATGGAACAAACTAGAAAGCACCAAAATGACAAGATAAAGAATAAATTACTTAGGTCATCCCGACATGGATTTGATGCTTCTAATTACACATCAGTTTCTGAACATAGTCTAATTGAATAGTAACCACCTATGAACTTCAGCCTCAATTAGTATACACAAATGGCAAGCACTGAACTATATAATATGAACACTACACCAACTCCCAAATGATAATTAACTTGTTTTTACTTAAAAATTGCAGCTACATATTTCCAAAACCTCAACACTAATTCAAACAGTAGCCATCATCTATGTTGAATCAAGAACAAATTCATAAAAGAGCATAATTTTAAGTAAAAGCCTAACAAATTACAACTTGAGAAAATAGAGATTAAACAATATGACCATGTGATTCTTGTAAGATAATAAAATCCCTTATAGTAGCCAAACACGATAGAGAGGGAATTCTAAATTTAAAACATCACAACAAAAAATGCAGCCCAAACACAAAAGTAGGTAGTACCTGAATTAGCACTTTCCTTTCTGTATGTAGCTCATCATTGCTTTGACACTCTTTGTATATAAGAGGTTTTTTTGTTGACTCTAGATCTTGCAGATCATCAATCTTATCTTGCATCTTATTATTCATCTCTTCCATCTTCTTTTGTACAGCTGCATCATCTTGACCAAGATATTATTCGGATATCTGCTGAATGAAGTATATTAATAAATATGAAGAATTACTATCTGATTAGAAGAAGAAATTATTTGGATGTCGCACTTTCTTCTATGGATTAAGCTTTCAAAGCAAACAGCTTTTTCTTACAAGAAAAATTACAGGATCCCTCAACATGAAGAAAAATTCAGTGAACATGACATTCAAAGCAAAATATGTATTTGGTCCCTCTTTTTTTTTTTTGAAAGGGCTTGCACTACAACACTTATAAAAATGGCATATAAACATTTTTTTCCACATTTTCAAAATTTAGATTCATAAAAAAACAAAACTATTAGGCTAGTTTGCTCTCTACATTTATCCGCGTATAAAGAAAGGTGGCAGTTTTTAATCGTAAAGAGTCTATTTTCTTAGCACATAAAGAAAAACACAAAGCTACTAATAAATCGTAGGCCAACCTTATCCCTGAAGTGTAAAAAGAGTCAACGATAGAAAGCTTTGTTGAAGGTACTGTGACAGCCTTAAAACGACCCTAGTCGGAATGTGGTTTTGGGACCACAAAACCGAGGCATAAAAATAATTTAATATTCATTTTGATGTCTATAATATGTGTTAATTCGTGTGTGACATTTTTGATGTTTTGATTTAGGGTTATAAATGTGAATTTCACTAAAAAGGACCTAATAGTAAACTTTGAAAGTAGGATGGGGAAATGTGTAAGGACTAATTGAATCATGCATGCAAAACAATGGTTTTGCATGTCAAATACCCCTCTTTTTATAAGTGGTGGCCGGCCATGACAAGGGAGGATGGGCAAAACATGTCATAGACATGTTTTGTTGGTGCATTATGGAAAAAAAAACAATAAACTAAGGTTAGGAATAAAGAAGTGGAAAAAAAAAAAGAAAAGAGAGAAGGTGTGATTCCCCCCCATTGCCGTGAGTTGAGGGAGAGAAAGAAAGAAAAAAAAATGTTCGTCATTTTTGCTTCTCTTGGCCGAAAATTCTAAAGAAGAAGGAGGGAGTTCTTGCTTCATGCTTGGTTTGGAAGAGGATTAGGAGAAGGTTTGGCCATACCTGTGTCTAGATTAAGGTATGTTTGAGGTTGTGCCATGAGATTCATGCATGTTTTTAGTTGCTAGCTTGAGTTCTAATTAGCCCATGGTTCAAATCTTTGCTATGTCATGGGAATGATGTTCGGCCAAGGTGGATTTTGTGTTAATGCCATTGCATGCTAAATATGAAGCTTGATAATGATACATGTGATGGTGGATTGAGGACTCTTGGATTTTCTTTTAGCATTTTTGGAGTGAGACATTAAGTTCTTTGTTTAATCATGACCAAAATTGAAACGGTATGGTGTTGTGGTGTATTCGGCCATGGTATATCCATAAGTATGATTTATGCATATTGCATGGTAGGTAAGATTTGAGCTTTGGATATATGTTTATATTTGGTTATAAGCGACTTGAGATTCGGCCCTTGCACCTACATGTATATATGTTTGCACATGATGTATTGGTATGACATATATACTATCTCAAGGTATATATTTACTTATGATGATGTTTCGGTTATGAAGTAAATGATAGATGTGTATTGAACTACAATATGTAATACATTAGTTAGTAAAATGTATGCCGTTCATGTGTGGTATTAAACATGTAATTGGCCATGCATAATCGGCCACATGAATGAGTACATAGGTTGATGTGTTGTTCGGCCATAAGTAAGCATGTTGAAGGCTTTATCTCGACCTAGAAAATTCGGCTAAGGAGAGTACTAACTAATGTGTTGAGTTTGATGCATGATTTCACATGTATGTGACTTTAATGTCTAATGTATAAGTGTGGGCTAAGTGCCTTGTGTTCCTCTTTTCGATGCTCAAATGATTAAATCGATTTATTTATTTAATTAAGCTCAAGAGCAAAGGGGAGCTAAATCCGATAAAGGGAAGGAAAAAGTGGTCGAATAGCCATCGGAATCATTCGACAACATCCGAGGTAAGTTCTTGAGTAATAGAGCTTAAATTATGATTTGATTAGATCATGTCTCAAGTAAATCGAAATCATGCTCTTTGTGTGTGGATATTGAACCGAAATGTGCAAGAGTGATAAGTGTATTGTATTTGAGTTTTGCTAATGAAAATGAAATACTGAATGTGTCATGATTTAGTGTTAAATGTGCATGTTTATTCGAATGATGTCCTGCTAAGTCCCAAGGCTTTTGTGCTAAGTGACTAAATCCGGTCAATTCAGAAGGCATTTGTGCGAGTTACCAAAATCGGGTTAAGTCCAGAAGGCATTTGTGCGAGTTACCAAAACCGGGTTAAGTCCCAAGGCATTTGTGCGAGTTACTAAATCCGGGCTAATTCCCGAAGGCAATTGTGCGAATTACTATAACCGGGCTATGTCCCGAAGACAATCGAGCTAGTTGCTATATCCAGTTAAATTCCGAAGGTACGTGATTCAGGAATAAGCAATCTTGCTGTAAAAATTTCAGTTAATACACTTGCAAAAATTCCAGCAATGAGGTATGTTCGTATGTGCATTGGAATAGTTGAGTTCCTTTGAATAATATTCGCCAGCTTGAGTAATGAGCTTCCGTATTTGGCTAAGATGATCCCTTATGTATGAACATAGGGGTTGGAATGTAAAGTAGAAATGATTTGAATATATGAATACGCGGAATTATTCGTTTAATTATGTGAATGCTATACTTCAGTTGTGTTTAAATTCTTGCTCAAAACTTACTAAGCATAAATTGCTTACTCCGTTTCTTTGTTCTCTGTTTTATTTATTTTGCTCTTTAGCTATCGGATTCGGGATCATCGAAGTCGAAGTCATCCACACTATCAAAGCCCTTTTGGTACTCTTTTAGTTGAACTCTGGATATGGCATGTATAGGACTACCCTTTGTTGTTTTTCAAGTACTTTTTGTGATGTATGTGTGTACGGCCATGCGAAAATGGCTCGTAGAAGTGGAGTATGGCATTAGACCATTTGTGTTTATGTATATATGTATGGTTTCATGATGTGACTATGGACTGGAATGGAAGTGTTGGGCAAATGATCAGCCATTGGAATGGCTAAATATGATTATATGTGGACCTATGTATGACAAAACTCTAGTTGGTCCATGGAAACCACGAAATAGGTAAAGTTTACCTTGAAAACAGATGCTGACAGCAGCAGTGGTGTGGATTTGAAAAATCACTAAAATTTGTAGGAATGGAATTAAATGGGGAATAAATTATGTAAATTAACCTTGATGAATCTACTTTCATATGGAAGAAACGAAATTGTCATATGAGCTATATGATAAGAGATATTAAAGTTCTCGTGAAACAGGGCCAGAATAGTTTCTGGATCCCCTATTCCGACTTTGGAAATTCA
The DNA here is from genome assembly GCF_025698485.1 of Gossypium arboreum. Classification (NCBI taxonomy): domain Eukaryota; kingdom Viridiplantae; phylum Streptophyta; class Magnoliopsida; order Malvales; family Malvaceae; genus Gossypium; species Gossypium arboreum. The sequence continues at coordinate 7,390,057 of NC_069071.1, forward strand.
CTATAAATTAACCAGAGATAATTAGGAGTCATGCCATATATTTATAGATTCCTCTTTTAGTCTAATTTCTATAGAAACAAACTTCATCAGTATTGAAGCTCTGTACAGGGAGATATTCAAGTTGTAAATGGCGAAGGTCAGTGTAGTCGATCCCTGTAACATGGGAGATTTTAACTAATAAACTGTACTAATTGGCTCGACCAAAAATTCTAGAAAAAAATCTGTAGATGGAAATATGAGTCTAGTTTCAGGGAAAAATTACGAAACTGATTTTTGAGTTTTGAAACTCAAGATATGATTTTTAAGGCGACAGTGATGCAGTAACCAGCTTGTCTGGAAAAATTTTTAAATGGACTGTGAAAATAATTAAGTCTGTGTGCACCTTGTGTTCGACTCCGGTAACGGACTCGGATACGGGGTGTTACAATTTTATTGGTATCAGAGCTATGGATTAGTCGATTCTAGGACTACCGTAATGCGTTTGGGTCTAGCTATACATGCCATTTTATGTGATTATTTGATAGTGTGGTGATTTCTGACATTTGCAAATGTGTTTATTTATAGTAATGGATCCCGATCCCGACCGAGCAGTAGATGATGATCTTGAGAGTGTAGCGCCTGCTCCCGCACAAGGGACAGCGCCGGCGAACTCTCAACCTAATGCTAGTAATCTGAATGATGAGGCTAGGCAAGCTTTTTATAGCGTGATGAATGATTGGTTCAACCAATACATTCGAACTAATAAGGCTGTTCCATAACCTCCATTCCCGACAAATACCACCTCAAGACCTACAATACCTCCCAGAATCGACCAAATAAGGTCAAATAAGCCCCAGTTGATAGAATCCGAAAACATGGGGCTACTGAATTTAAAGCTACGGATAGCGGCGATGCCGAGCAAGCTGAATTTTGGTTGGACAACACTATCTGGTACTCGATGAGCTACCTTGTACACCGATAAATGCCTAAAGTGTACTATCTCCTTGCTACGCTAATACGCCTACTATTGGTGGAGTACTCGACTTGTTGTGCCCGAGAGCAAGTAACTTGGGAGTTTTTCCAAACCGAGTTTGGAAAAAGTATATCGATCGAGATTTGTTGATCAAAACGGAAGGAATTTCTTGAGCTTAAGCAAGGTTCTATGTCGATTCTCGATTCGAGCGAAAATTTGTTAGACTTAGTAGATACGCGGGAATGTATTTCGTCCGAGGCTATCATGTGTAAACGCTTGAGGATGGGCTGAATGAAGATATAAAAATGTTCGTTGGCATTCTTGAAATACGAGAGTTCGTAGTACTTGTCGAGCGAGCTTGTAAAGTCAAGAGCTTAGAAAAGAAAAACAAAAAGTGGATGTGAGAACGGAGAGTTTCAGTAAAGATCCTCGAGAAAGTCTCTTCAACAGCATCGAAGAAATTTCGTGATGATGTGGGCGGTCTAGAGGTACTTCGGCCTTTTAGAAGAGATCGTGATCGACCCCACAATGGTACGAGGAGGCACTTGATCGCCGGTGTTGGGAATGAACGTCGAGACGAATCGGAGTGTCGACATTATGGCAAATGGCATTCGGAAGTTGTAGATTCCGTGACCACTCCTGTTACAAGTGCGGATCAGTTGACCACTTCATTAAAGATTGCCCAAGGTTGTCTGAACAGAATGTAGATCAGAGTGGGAAACCGGGTGCTACCACTGCTCGAGGTAGACCATCTAGAAATACGGGCAATGCTAGTAGTGGTCGAGAGGATCTAGAGATGCTATGACCAGATCCGAGGCTCGCGCTCTGCTAGGGCTTATGCCATACGCCAGACGTGAGGATGCTTCCTCGCCGATGTTATTACCGTAGTACTTTCACTCTCTTTGATATTAATGTGATTGCTTTGATTGACCCTGGTTCTACTCATTCTTATATATGCGAAACCTTAGCATCCAGTAAGACTTTACCTATTGAGTCTACTGAGTTCGTAATTCGGGTGTCAAATCCTTTGGGTCGTTACGTGCTTGTCGACAAAGTGTGTAAGAAATGCCCCCTAGTAATTCGAGGTTCCTATTTTCGGCGGACTTGATGCTGTTGCCGTTTGACGAATTTGATATTATCCTCGGTTTAGATTGGTTGATCGTGCATGATGCGGTTGTGAATTGCAAAAGCAAGACTATGGATTTAAGGTGCGCAAATAACGAGATGATCCGAGTTGAGCCTACGGACTTAAAGGGGTTTCCAGCTGTAATATCATCAATGTTGGCCCAGAAATATGTAAGAAAGGGGTGCGAAGCATACCTTGCGTATGTACTTGATGATAAAGAGTTAGAAATAAAACCCGAATCTGTCTGGGTGGTTTGTGAATACCGGATGTTTTTCCAAGAATTACGGGTTTGCCACTGTTCGGAGATAGAGTTTGGTATTGAGCTTGTACGGGGACTACGCAAATTTTGATAGCTCAGTGTCGTATGGCACCAACCGAGTTAAAGGAGTTGAAAGCTCGGTTGCAAGAATTGACGAATAGAGGTTTCGCTCGACCAAGTTTCTCACCTTGGGTGCACCAAGATTGTTTGTGAAAAGAAGGACGGAACCATGAGGTTGTGCATTGACTATCGTCACCGAATAAAGTGACGATAAAGAATAAATATCCGTTACAGCGTATTGATGATTTGTTTGATCAACTAAAGGAGCCTCGGTGTTTTCAAAGATAGATTTGAGATCGGGTTATTATCGATTCTTGGATTCGAGATTCGGATGTACCCAAACCGCTTTCGAGCGAGGTACGGTCACTATGAGTTCTTAGTGATGCCGTTCGGGCTCACTAATGCCTACGGTATTTATGGATTTGATGAATCGGATCTTGAGCGATATTTGGACCGGTTCGTAGTTGTGTTCATTGATGACATCTTGGTCTATTCAAGAGATGAGACCGAACATCTTTGAACACCGAGATTAGTGTTGCAAATTTTACGGGATAAGCGATTATATGCTAAGTTCAAGAAGTGTGAGTTCGTTAAGAGAGGTTAGCTTCTTGGGTCATGTGGTATCTCAGACGGGTATTCGAGTCGACTGAGCAAAATTTCAGCCATACTTAACTGGAAGCCTCAGAAATATTACTAAGGTTCGAGCTTTTTGGGACTTGCTTACATTACCGACGGTTTGTAAAAGGATTCTCGATGATAGCCACACCCATGACGGCTACTTCAAAAAGATGTTAAGTTCGAATGGACGGAAAAATGTCGAAAAGTTTTGATCAACTGAAAACTTATTTGACTAAGCTCAATTTTAGTGCGGCCGAATCGTGCAAAGAGTTTGTCATCTATAGTGACGCCTCCCTACTTGGGTTAGGTTGCGTATTGATGCAAGAGGGTCGAGTTGTGGCCTATCGCGTCGAGACAATTAAAGCCACATGAGAAGAATTATCCGACCCATGATCTCGAATTAGTCGCCATCGTATTCGCCTTGAAAATATGGCGACATTACTTATTTGGTGAGAAGTGCCATGTATTTTCGGATCACAAAAGTCTCAAATATTTGATGACTCAAAGAGACTTGAATCTACGACAAAGGCATTGGCTTGAGTTGTTGAAAGATTATGAGCTGGTCATTGATTATCACCCGGAAAGGCTAATGTGGTTGCGACGCCTTAAGCCGAAATCACTTTTCGCTTAACGAAGCGATGAATGTACACTTGTCTCGTTTCTACCCGACAATGTGTTAGTGGTGAATTAAAAGCCAAACCATTATTGATTCATCAAATTCGTGAAGCTCGTAAAGTCGATGATGAATTGGTTGCAAAACGGGATGAGTGTGTTCGAACAAGGAATCGGGGTTTCAAATTGATGATGATGATTGTTTGAGGTTCAGAAGTCGTTTGTGTGTTCCAAGGAATTCGGAACTCATTTCGATGATTCTGAACGAAGCCCATTGTAGCCGAATGTCAATTCACCCGGAGTACGAAGATGTACAACGATTTGAAACGCTCGGTTTTGGTGGCATGGTATGAAACGAGACATCTCCGACTTTGTTTCGAGATGTTTAATATGTCAACTAGTGAAAGCGGAACATCAAGTGCCTTCAAGATTACTTCAGCCGATCAAGATACCCGAGTGGAAATGGGATTGAGTCACAATGGACTTTGTGTCCGGACTGCCATTGTCCGCAAGTAAGAAGGATGCGATTTGGGTTGTTGTTGATAGATCGACTAAGTCGGCTCACTTTATCCCCGTGTACGAATTTTTCATTGGATAAACTCATTTGAATTGTACGTTTCTCGATTGTGAGATTACACGGGTACCGATTTACATTGTGTCGGATAGAGATCCGAGATTCACCTCGCGATTTTGGAAGAAATTGCAAGAAGCTTTGGGTACCAAGCTACATTTTAGCACCGCTTTTAATCCACAAACCGATGGTCAATCCGGCGGATAATTCGGATACTTGAGGATATGTTGAGATGTTGCATCCTCGAGTTCGATGGTTCATGGAAGCGGTATTTACCTCGATTGAATTCGCACAACAATAGTTTTCAATCAAGTATTAAGATGGCACCTTACGAGGCTTTGTACGGTAGTAAATGCCGTACACCATTGTTTTGGACCGAGCTCGGTGAAAGTAAAATTTTGAGTTGATTTGATTAAAGATGTGAATGTAAAGTAAAGGTAATCCGTGAAAGTCTGAAGGCGGCCATAGATCGTCAGAAATCGTACACGGATTTGAAACGAAAAGACATTGAATATCAGGTGGGAGATAAAGTATTTCTTAAAGTTTCGCCTTGGAAAAAAATACTCAGATTTGGCCGTAAGGGCAAGTTGAGCCCGAGATTCATTGGGCCGTACGAAATCTTCGAACGAGTTGGTCTAGTTGCGTATCGTTTGATTTTGCCCCCTGAACTCGAAAAGATTCACAACGTCTTCCATGTTTCGATGCTTCGACACTATAGATCTGATCCATCGCACATAATTAGTCCATCAGAGGTCGAAATTCAAGTTGATATGAGTTATGAAGAAGAACCGATTCGTATCCTAGCTCGTGAAGTGAAGGAGTTGCGAAACAAAAGGGTTCCATTAGTAAAAGTGTTATGGCTCAAACACGGGATGGAAGAAGCTACTTGGGAACCGAGAACTCTATGAAAGAGCGATACCCAAACCTATTTACTGGGTAAGATTTTGGGGACGAAAATTTCTTAAGTGGGGGAGAGTTGTGACAGCCTTAAAACGACCCTAGTCGGAATGTGGTTTCGGGACCACAAAACTGAGGCATAAAAATAATTTAATATTCATTTTGATGTCTATAATATGTGTTAATTCGTGTGTGACATTTTTGACGTTTTGATTTAGGGTTATAAATGTGAATTTCACTAAAAAGGACCTAGTAGTAAACTTTGAAAGTAGGATGGGGAAATGTGTAAGGACTAATTGAATCATGCATGCAAAACAATGGTTTTGCATGTCAAATACCCCTCTTTTTATAAGTGGTGGCCGGCCATGACAAGGGAGGATGGGCAAAACATGTCATAGACATGTTTTGTTGGTGCATTATGGAAAAAAAACAATAAACTAAGGTTAGGAATAAAGAAATGGAAAAAAAAAAAAGAAAAGAGAGAAGGTGTGATTCCCCCCCATTGCCGTGAGTTGAGGGAGAGAAAGAAAGAAAAAAAAAGTGTTCGTCATTTTTGCTTCTCTTGGCCGAAAATTCTAAAGAAGAAGGAGGGAGTTCTTGCTTCATGCTTGGTTTGGAAGAGGATTAGGAGGAGGTTTGGCCATACTTGTGTCTAGATTAAGGTATGTTTGAGGTTGTGCCATGAGATTCATGCATGTTTTTAGTTGCTAGCTTGAGTTCTAATTAGCCCATAGTTCAAATCTTTGCTATGTCATGGGAATGATGTTCGGCCAAGGTGGATTTTGTGTTAATGCCATTGCATGCTAAATATGAAGCTTGATAATGATACATGTGATGGTGGATTGAGGACTCTTGGATTTTCTTTTAGCATTTTTGGAGTGAGACATTAAGTTCTTTGTTTAATCATGACCAAAATTGAAACGGTATGGTGTTGTGGTGTATTTGGCCATGGTATATCCATAAGTATGATTTATGCATATTGCATGGTAGGTAAGATTTGAGCTTTGGATATATGTTTATATTTGGTTATAAGCAACTTGAGATTCGGCCCTTGCACCTACATGTATATATGTTTGCACATGATGTATTGGTATGACATATATACTATCTCAAGGTATATATTTACTTATGATGATGTTTCGGTTATGAAGTAAATGATAGATGTGTATTGAACTACAATATGTAATGCATTAGTTAGTAAAATATATGCCGTTCATGTGTGGTATTAAACATGTAATTGGCCATGCATAATCGGCCACATGAATGAGTACATAGGTTGATGTGTTGTTCGGCCATAAGTAAGCATGTTGAAGGCTTTATCTCGACCTAGAAAATTCGGCTAAGGAGAGTACTAACTAATGTGTTGAGTTTGATGCATGATTTCACATGTATGTGACTTTAATGTCTAATGTATAAGTGTGGGCTAAGTGCCTTGTGTTCCTCTTTTCGATGCTCAAATGATTAAATCGATTTATTTATTTAATTAAGCTCAAGAGCAAAGGGGAGCTAAATCCGATAAAGGGAAGGAAAAAGTGGTCGAATAGCCATCGGAATCATTCGACAACATCCGAGGTAAGTTCTTGAGTAATAGAGCTTAAATTATGATTTGATTAGATCATGTCTCAAGTAAATCGAAATCATGCTCTTTGTGTGTGGATATTGAACCGAAATGTGCAAGAGTGATAGGTGTATTGTATTTGAGTTTTGCTAATGAAAATGAAATACGAATGTGTCATGATTTAGTGTTAAATGTGCATGTTTATTCGAATGATGTCCGGGCTAAGTCTCGAAGGCTTTTGTGCTAAGTGACTAAATCCGGGTCAATTCCCGAAGGCATTTGTGCGAGTTACCAAAATCGGGTTAAGTCCCGAAGGCATTTGTGTGAGTTACCAAAACCGGGTTAAGTCCCGAAGGCATTTGTGCGAGTTACTAAATCCGGGCTAATTCCCGAAGGCAATTGTGTGAATTACTATAACCGGGCTATGTCCCGAAGACAATCGAGCTAGTTGCTATATCCGGTTTAATTTCGAAGGTACGTGATTCGGGAATGAGCAATCTTGCTGTAAAAATTTCAGTTAATACACTTGCAAAAATTCCAACAATGAGGTATGTTCGTATGTGCATTAGAATAGTTGAGTTCCTTTGAATAATATTCGCTCAGTTGAGTAATGAGCTTCCGGTATTTGGCTAAGATGATCCCTTATGTATGAACATAGGGGTTGGAATGTAAAGTAGAAATGATTTGAATATATGAATACGCGGAATTATTCGTTTAATTATGTGAATGCTATACTTCAGTTGTGTTTAAATTCTTGCTCAAAACTTACTAAGCATAAATTGCTTACTCCGTTTCTTTGTTCTCTGTTTTATAGATTTTGCTCGTTAGCTATTGGATTCGGGATCATCGAAGTCGAAGTCATCCACACTATCAAAGCCCTTTTGGTACTCTTTTAGTTGAACTCTGGATATGGCATGTATAGGACTACCCTTTGTTGTTTTTCAAGTACTTTTTGTGATGTATGTGTGTACGGCCATGCGAAAATGGCTCCTAGAAGTGGAGTATGGCATTAGACCATTTGTGTTTATGTATATATGTATGGTTTCATGATGTGACTATGGACTGGAATGGAAGTGTTGGGCAAATGATCAGCCATTGGAATGGCTAAATATGATTATATGTGGACCTATGTATGACAAAACTCTAGTTGGTCCATGGAAACCACGAAATAGGTAAAGTTTACCTTGAAAACAGATGCTGACAGCAGCAGTGGTGTGGATTTGAAAAATCACTAAAATTTTTAGGAATGGAATTAAATGGGGAATAAATTATGTAAATTAACCTTGATGAATCTACTTTCATATGGAAGAAACGAAACTGTCATATGAGCTATATGTTAAGAGATATTAAAGTTCTCGTGAAACAGGGCCAGAACAGTTTCTGGATCCCCTGTTCCGACTTTGGAAATTCACTATAAATTAACCAGAGATAATTAGGAGTCATTCCATATATGTATAGATTCCTCTTTGAGTCTAGTTTCTATAGAAACAAACGGAATCAGTATTGAATCCCTTTACAGGGAGATATTCAAGTTGTAACGTGCGAAGATCAGTGTAGTTGATCCCTGTAACATGGGAGACTTTAACTAATAAACTGTACTAATTGGCTCAACCAAAAATTCTAGAAAACAATCTGTAGATGGACATATGAGTCTAGTTTCAGGAAAAAATTACGAAACTGATTTTTGAGTTTTGAAACTCAAGATATGATTTTTAAGGCGACAGTGATGCAGTAACCAGCTTGTCTGGAAAATTTTTTAAATGGACTGTGAAAATAATTAAGTTAAGTCTGTGTGCACCTTGTGTTCGACTCCGGTAACGGACTCGGGTACGGGGTGTTACAGATGGAAAATTTCTGGTTAAGAAAATTTCTGGTGAAGATGGAAAATTTCTTCAAAGCTTTTTATTAAGAAATAAAGTAAGATTCACTTAACAACTTAAAAATTAACCAGTATAAAACCATGTGATCCATTCTCCTTTACATTATTCATAGGGTTTGTTGTCTCACTGTTGATATTATTCATAGCCAAATGATTAAACTATCACTACATATCAAAATGTGAGAAAGCAATAGACATTGAATATTGCATTAATTATTTTTTAATGAGAACTTGACACACGTCTCATATGCTTCTTCAATTAATTTATAATTTATCGTTGTGTGAACCCTAAGCTAGAAGCACTTAGAACATTCTAGATGGTATATGCTTGAAATTTCTTAGTTCTATTATACATCCTTAATGATGGTGCTCTTTATTTACCTTCTAGATTTGCATATTGGGAATCTAATGTTTCTCTGTTTTTTGCTCCTCATTTTGTTTTGTAGGCTGTAATGGAACATAATAAAATCTCATCTTCTTACATTTCTCTAATAGGTTCAACTTTAGGATGAAAATATACCTTTTGATTCTGGTCTATCAGCAATTCTATTAGGAAAGGAATCTCCTATAGGACATCTTCTTTTAAACCTTCTAAGTACTGTGAATAGAGGAGTCAGAGTAATGAACTGAGGTTTTATTGCTTACTTTTACCCCCAAACTTTAAATATCACTTAGCTAAAACGTTTTCTTTAATAGCTTTAGGTACCATGTGGATGATTTCCTCTAAAAATTTACTTTCACTTATAGGTCACATCTTAAATCCCTTTGCTTATGTAATTTTTCCCCCTGATATTGTAAACCTGATTATAAACTGCCTATATATGGAGAGAGATGAAGTTTACAAACCTTCATGAAGTTAGCAATAATAATCTTTCCATCTTCACTCTATGCTTGAATCATTTGTTTGAAATGGTGATGACTTATCTGAACAACCTGGGAGAGCCTCTTCATTCTCACTGTAAAAGGTTGGGGAATATTGAAAATTACCCCAATTTCTCCTGCCATATCTGTAGCTCCTAGTTTAATTCATCATGTGCATTTTTTAGGCTATTAGTAAAAGATGCCGATAATTAACTTGCTTCGTTTCTGGTTTCAGGTTGTTATTAAAACAAAGCATCCTTCACTTTGTTCATCTTTCAACAATATCTCTGTTACATGCTGAAAATCATACTATGATAAAGCCTACCCCACTTCCGTAATGATGGTCGCTAAACTAACTAAAAATTTTACCAAGGCAAGCGCACCTATCGAACAATAGTATAGTTATGGTGAGACCAGAAATATCGTATCCAAAAGGACTAAAAGTACTAGTAATTACTATCTTTTTATTATCTAGCCTAATAATTAAAGGAATGTTTTAACTAAAACTAATTATCTAATTAACTAAGATTACAACAGAGATAAAAGTTGAAAAATACTGTTTAGAAAATCGATGGAGAAGACAATACCCAAGGAAGAATCCACCTAGACATCACTCATTATTTCTGAATTAGACGATTTATTCACTTGACTTAATCCGTAGAAATCCCTGATTTATGTTAATATCTCTCTCTAGACTAAAAACAACTGACTCTAGATTGATTAATCGAAATCTCTTTCTAATTAAAACCCTTATTGTCACATTAACTCAATCTATGGATTCCCTTATTAGATTTGACTCTAATCTGGCAGATTTATGTCCTCCTATCTTTAGGATTGCATGCAACTCTGCTTAATTATGGGAGATCTACTCTTAAACAGGGAATTTTGCTCCAATGAATAAGCACATCAAAACCTGAATTAATATCCTGGAATATTAAAGCAAGGATTAAAACTCACAATTAAGAATAAGAACAAGTATTTATCATATAATGCAAATAGTAATAAGATCCGTCTTAAGTTTCATCTCCCTTAGGTGTTTAGGGAGTTTAGTTCATAATAAGGGAAAACATCTCAAAATTGGAAAAACAACAAAACATAAAGAAACCCAAAGAACTTCTAAGGAAATTGAATGGAGATCTTCAGTCTTGAAGTAGATCCTGCTTCCAAGCTACTTCCAATGGCTATCTTTGAGTATTTTCTATCTTCTACCCTCTGTGTCCCTTTTAATCCTCTTCTAGGGTGTTTATATAGACTTTGGAATGTTTCAAAACCCTCCAAATTAGCCTTTTTTTAGTAGAATTAGACTTGGTTTCATAACAAATCTGCAAGAAAGCAATTGACGAAATTAAAATAGATATGAGCCCATAAGGAATCAAAATCTTAATTAAACCAAACAAGAGAAATATTAATGACATTGACCTATAAAAGAATCTAAAAAGTAAGTGATGCATAATAATGCACATAATGAAACCACTATCAAGAAATATTCAATAGCATCAAGATCCTAATATATATATATATAATAATAAGCTATGTGAATACATCTAAAAATAAATGCTAACTAATCTAGTTGTACCAAATTAATATCCTCTAAAATAATAAGAGAAATTTAAACTAAAACTAAAATAGAAAAATAATAAATAATAAATAAATAAATAAACGAAACTGAAATAACATAAAAGTGCGGGTAAAAGGAGGAACCACAGACGGAGGTGGGGACGAGGTGGGTCAAGGAGGCTTGCGGTGGTGCGTGGAGGTTGGCGCGAAGGGTGGACGGCGAGGAAACTGGCTGGTGGTCATACGAGAAAGGGGGAAAGAAAAAGAAAGTAGGGAGAAAGGAAAAAGTGAGGGGAAGAAGGGAAGAAAGGGAAAGGGGAGGTTGTGGCAGGTCGACGGCCGGGGAGAGGGAGGAAGGAGGTGGTTGGTAGTGAGGGGAAAGGGGGACTGCGGCGGTGGCTGGTTGAGAGGGTTTAAGGAAGAAGACAAAATAAAAATTATGTTTTGGGGGGTTAAAATAGGGGCACGGTAGTGTTAAAGCCCCATGTTGGCTGTGTTAATCTCAAATATTGAATGCCCATTCGTCACACTGCTTGGGACACGTCTGTGTGTCCAGGCCGTGTGGCTCCCACGGTCGTATCGCACGGTCGTGTGCTACGTTGTTCATTTCTCCCACACCCGTGTATCTCTTTTAGCCCGTGTTTGTCGAGTTTGGGTAATTTTAAGCCCTATTTCTACACGGCCAAGGACGCGTAAAAAATAGATAAAATAAATGGGTTAGTGGTGTTAATGCTCAAGTTACCTCTCGAAAAGCGCTTATTTATAGTCTAAGCTCAACTCACCTCATATTTGCACGGTCATGGTGGTTCGAGGAGTTGAAACTCCTCATCCCTGCTATCAATTTTATCAAAATAAGGTTTTAGACGAGTACTGTTTACCTTAAAAGTGTCAAATTTGGAATGAGTTACCTCTACTGTACCGTATGGGAAAACGTTGAGTACCATAAAATGGATTTCTCTATTAGGTTCAGAAGTGGCAACACGAGGGTCTGCTTCATCTAATAGTACTTTATCTCCAACCGTAAGTTGATTCGATTCACCTTTAAGTTTGTCATGGCACTACCTTGATTCATCGTGTATTCCCGGTTTCTCCTTAACCTGTGTTTGCCATTCATCTAGTTCCTCGATCTGTAGCCTTCGCTCTTTATGGATAGTCTTGTTATTACATGGACTGGAACGTGGCTCATTTGTACTTCTCAAAAGTTTTTGCTGTAAAGAGGGTTGAACAACAAGGTTACTCACATTAAAAGAAGTTGTGTAATCATCTCAATCACTAGTCTTTTTTACAGAATCACGTGCTTGGATTTTAATCATGTCGTCGCCTACCCGAAGTATTAACTCACCTGTACTGACATCAATAATAGTCCTAACAGTTGCTAAAAAGGGTCGTCCTAAAATTAAAGGAATGTCACTATCCTCATCCATGTCTAAAACAACAAAGTCTACTAGAAATATAAATTTGTCGATTTTAACGAGCACATCCTTAATTATACCCCTAGGAAATCTAATGGTTTTATCATCCAATTGAACACCAATCCTAGTTTGTTTGGGTTTCCCAAGACCTAGTTGTTTAAACATTTTATAAGACATAACATTAATACTTGCCCCTAAATCAGCTAAAACATTGTTAACATTCAAACTACCAATTAAACAAGGAATTGTAAAACTCCTTAGATCTTTCAGTTTGTTGGGTAGCTTATTTTGTAGAATAATTGAGCAGACTGCATTTAACTCCACATGTGATGACTCATCTAACTTTTGTTTTTGATAAGAGCTCCTTTAAAAATTTAACCAAGTTGGGCATCTGAGAAAGAGCTTCAATAAACGGTAAGTTAATATGTAACTTTTTAAGTAGTTTAAGAAATTTACCGAATTGTTAGTCTGTGCGGTCTTTCCTTTTTGCATTGGGATATGGTATACGAGGTTTATACTCTTTGCTTACCGGCTTCTGTGTACCATGATTCATCTCATCCTTACCATTACTTACCACAGCTTCGTGCCTTGTTTCAAATTTAGATTCAACTACCCCTTCTTCGTCGTGTACAGTGATGGCATGAAGTTGCTCCCTTGGGTTAGTTTCTGTGTTACTGGGCAAGCTACCTTGTGGTCTTTCAAAGATCAACTTATCCAACTGTCCTATTTGATTCTCGAGTCCTTGAATCGATGTTTGTTGATTTTTAATTACAGTTTCAGTGTTTTGAAAATGGGTTTCCTCTACTGAAATTAACTTCGTCATCATCTCTTCAAGGTTCGACTTTTTCTCTTGCTAGTAAGGTTGTTGTTGGAATCCTGGAGGTGGTGGTGGTCTCTGATTTCCTTGACCACCCTAAGAGAAGTTGGGATGGTTCCTCCAACCTGCATTGTAAGTATTACTATATGGATTATTCTGTGGTCTAGAATTGTTACCCACATAGTTGACTTGTTCGTTTGTAGTACTATGGTCGTAGGCTAGCCATTCTGGCTTTTTTATCCCTCCTCCATTTGTATCACACTGCATCACCGGATGCACCTGCGTAGAAATACATAAGCCATCAATCTTTTTATTTAAGAGCTCTACCTGGTTTGATAACATGGTGACTGCGTTGAGGTTGAAAACACTGACTTCTATATTAGGCTTTGTCCTCATGACTTGCCACTGATAATTATTCAGCGACATCTCTTCAATAAACTCATAAGCTTCCTCAGGTGTTTTATTATTTAAGGTTCCATCGGTCGCTGCATCGACCATCTGTCTCGTTGAGGGGTTCAAACCATTGTGGAAAGTTTGAACCTGCAGCCATAAAGGTAATCCATGGTGAGGGCGCATTCTCAATAAATCCTTGTATCTCTCCTATGCATCATATAGTGTTTCTAAATCCATTTGCACAAAAGAAGAGATATCATTCTTCAATTTAGTCGTTTTAGCCGGCAGAAAATATTTGAGTAAAAAGTTTTCCATTATTTGCTCCCAAGTAGTGATTGATCTCCGTGGTAACGAGTTCAACCACTGTTTAGCCTTATTCCTTAATGAAAAGGGAAACAACCAAAGGCGAATGGCATCGTCAGAAATGTCATTGATCTTAAAGGTGTCACAGAATTCCAGAAAATTTGCTAAATAAGTGCTTGGATCCTCGTCCTGCAAACCATCAAACTGAACAAACTGTTGTATCATTTGAATAGTGTTAGGTTTCAGTTCAAAATTATTTGAAGCAATAGCAGGTCTAACTATACTCGATTCAGTTCCTATTAAAGTAGGTTTAGCATAATCATACATAGTACGAGGAGTAGGATTCTGATTTACTAGATTTTCAGCAATCACAGGAGGTAACAGATTATTTTGATTATCAGCCATCTCCTCGGTTGTAGTATGGATATTGTTCTATCACTCTTCCTCTATGTATTGTAGACTTCGCCTAATTTCTCTTCGGTTTCTGCGAGATGTGCTCTCGATATCACTGTCAAAAGGCAAAAGTCCTAACGGGTTCCTCTTAGTCATAAACTAAAGACACCTTCCAGAAGCATTTAAAAAGAAAAATTTAGAAAAGAAAAATTAAACTAAAAACAAAGAGCAAATTGCAATAAAAGTAAAAATGGCTAAAGTAATAAAAATCAAGCGTTCCTAATATCTTAGTCCTCGTCAACGGCGCCAAAAAATTTGATGGTCGTTAAGCTAACTAAAAATTCGACTAAGTCAAGTGCATCTATCGAACAGTAGTATAGTTATGGTGAGACCGGAAATATCGTATCCACAAGGACTAAAAGTACTAGTAATTACTATCTGTTTATTATCTAGCCTAACAATTAAAGGAATGTTTTAACTAAGACTAATTATCTAATTAACTAAGATTACAACAGAGATAAAAGTTGAAAAATACTGTTTAGAAAACTGATGGAGAAGATAATACCCAAGGAAGAATCCACCTAGACTTCACTTATTATTTCTGAATTAGACGATTTATTCACTTGACTTAATTTGTAGAAATCCATGATTTATGTTAATATCTCTCTCGAGACTAAAAACAACTGACTCTAAGTTGATTAATTGAAATCTCTTTATAATTAAAACCCCTATTGTCACATTAATTCGATCTATAGATTCCCTTATTAGATTTGACTCTAAGCCGGCAAATTTATGTTGTCCTATATCTAGGATTGCATGTAACTCCACTTAATTATGGGAGATCTACTCTTAAACAGACTCTTTTGCTCCACTGAATAAGCACATCAAAACCTTAATTAATATCCCGAAATATTAAAGCAAGAATTAAAACTCACAATTAAGAATAAGAACAAGTATTTATCATATAATGCAAAAAGTAATAAGATCCGTCTTAGGTTTCATCTCCCTTAGGTATTTAGGGAGTTTGATTCATAATAAGGGAAAACATCTCAAATTTGGGAAAACAACAAAACATAAAGAAACCCAAAGAACTTCTAAGGAAATTGAATGGAGATCTTCAGTCTTGAAGTAGATCCTGCTTCCAAGCTGCTTCCAATGGCTATACTTGAGTATTTTCTGCCTTCTACTCTCTGTGTCCCTTTTGATCCTCTTCTAGGGTGTTTAAATAGACTTTCAAATGCTTTAAAACACTCCAAATTAGCCTTTTCCGAGTAGAATTAGACTTGGGCTCGATAGGGACACGGTCGTATGCCACGCCCGTGTGAAGGTGCTGAAATCGTGTATATTTCTGAGTTGGTTTTTAGTTGACACGACCATGACACACAGGCGTGTGGCCTGCCCGTGTGCCTCACACGGGCTTGTGGCTTACTCGTGTAGAAGTGCCTACGCCGTGTGAAATACTGAGATAAGCCCATTTTGTCTGTTTTTGGTCCGTTTCTTGCTCTTTTCACCTTCCTATGCTCACCTAAGTATAACACATGAATTTAAAGGATTAAGAGCATCAAATTCACTAAATCTTATGATAAATCATCCAAAAATATGCCAAGCATGGGATAAAAATATGTATATATTATGGTTTACCAAGAAACATTATGAACACCAAAAGTAAAAGGAAAATCTGTAATATAGTTCCTTTTACATTTTTCCTAAGTCAATAGGAATGTTATTTATTTTTCTGACTCTCCTTTTTTTGGAAGTATTCATGTTCTACATCTTAAACATAATACAGGAATATAACCATTAACCCTCCAATGACCTTCTAAATGTACGGAAAAACTTCAAAAAGAATTGAACATACTCGCATTAGTAACATTCTTGTATTATCATTTATACTCGAGTATGAGTAATATAGAGAATATTATGCTCCAAGTCTATAAATGCAATCCTTCTGAATTTATACACTTAGTAGAAGGCATACTTGTTATGTTCCATTCTTGTATGTCAGCAAATCCTGCAGTTTCAAAAAGTTTAGGTTTTTCATCTTAGGTTAAATAGTAGGCATAAACATTCAAAAAATAATGATAACATACCACTGCTCCTGAGACTAGAATGTAGAAATCTGTAGGTATTTCATTTTGTAATATAATTTCCACTTTTGGAGGAAAGTTTTCTACTTTCATGTCAGACAGCTGAAAGAAGAAAATGCCATGAAAACATTCAGCACACCCCTTGCAATTGCCTATTCATAGAAATAAAACAGTGTGTAAGAATGGTACAGGAACTAAGTTCTTTAATATATGTAAGACTGCACCTATCCCTACCTCAAAGAATGAATTAAAATTCATTCACAAAAGGAAACGTCTAAGAAATGGAGCTCGCTGACTCCCAGCAATCCTGCTCCTGCGCAATATAGTATATAAAGAGTTTGATTTCTTGTTAAATTTCTAGAAAAAATGGTTCGGATCAATATCCTTTAAATACATAACCATGCAAATAGTAACTTGAATAATAAATTCCTAACAACAAGTTAATCAAACAACTTATATCTATCATTTCCTTTATATAAATTTGATCTATCTCAAACGTTAAAAAATTAGGCAAATTGTCAAAACCACCTAATGCCAAGTTGTAAATGATGTTGGAAATTCAAGGCACATGTCCATAATATTCACTAAGTCAAAATACTTATTTTTGCCATGTTAACTACATAAGCAAAAAAAAGATTCCAGATATGGGTACCTTAGTTATACGTTTTAGTTCAGATGTATTTTGACTACTTTCTGGGTTCTCAATGTTCCAACAAAACTGTAGGCAAAGATTCACTCTCCTGTCCCTAACAGTTTATTTTTGTTATACTTTGGTCCGGTGGTGCCCAACGTTCATTGTTATCAACCCTCCTTGGTAAGTTATTTTTTTACAACTAACCATTCCTCTAAATTTTTCCTTAAAAAACAAACAGTTTTTGTGGTTGATTGTTGTATTTTTTCATGCAACTCTATTTTGTCCCATCCACATTGCCCATATAGTGGCAAACAATAGTTGTTTCTGTTGGTCGCTACTTCTAGTAAGATGTTCCCTTATCCATTCCTGTATAGTATCATTTGATATTATTTCCTGTTTCCCAAAGTTGAGTTCTGACCATACCTCTTGTATTGCAGGACAGTCCCTAATTGCATACTCCAAAGTCTCTAAACCCTCATTGCATCTTGGGCACGTCGCTGACTTACTAATTCTTTTGTTCCATAAATTTCTAAATGTTGGGATATAGTTGTTGTATACCCGCCAGTTTGTAATTCTAATTTTATTTGGGAGATATATATGCCAAAGGTTGTTGTAAAATTCTTTACCTGTAATGTTATTGTTAGCCATTTCTGGGTTTGAATTTTTCGTCAATAAGTTTCTATAGCTGCTCCTTATAGTAGGTTCCCCCTGTAAGTTCGCCACTCCAAACACTTCTGTCCTCTTGCAAGTGTTTCACCAACGGAATCTCCATGATAGCCTCTGCCTTTTTATTACTAAAAAGTCTAGTAATTACTTCCTCTTTACACTGTCTTAAATTTAAATCAATCAAGTTTGCCACTTTTGTTACACTATAATCACTAGCTGACTCTTGAATTCTTTGGTTTTCTAGTTTAGGAACCCAAGCATCTTGCCAAATAGAGATGTTATCACCATTACCAACTCTCCAAGCCATACCATATTGCAAGACTTTCCTTTTTCCCAAATGTTTTGCCAGGTATAAAAAGGGAAGTTTCCTAACTCTGCTTACATAAAGTCTGTTTGAGGATAATATTTAACCTTTAATGTCAATGCAAGTAACGAATCGGGATACTCTAATAATTTCCAGCCATGTTTTGCGAGAAGGGCCATATTAAACTCAGGCAAACTATGAAAACCCATCCCACCATCTAATTTTAACGCACATAACTTCAATTGCACCAATGCATTCACCGCTTCCCCTTCTATTTTTGCCATCAAAACTTGTAAATAATCTGCTCCATTTCATGGCATAAAGAATTTGGTAAAAGAAAACACAACATAGCATAGGTTGGGTTTGCTTGTAACACACTTTTAATAAAAACCTCTTTCCCACCTTGTGATAATGCCTTAATGCACCAATTATTAACATATTCTGCCATTCAATCCCTTAAGCCCTGAAAACTCCTCCTCTTCTATTTTTCAACCATATTCGACAAACCTAGATACTTTTCTAGTTCCTCCAAAAATCTTACTTGCAAAGTTCACGAAATCAAATCTCTGTCTTATATCGGACTATTAACACTAAAAAATAAAGCTTTTTTGTTTACTCCAGATCTTGCAGATCATCAATCTTCTCTTGCAACTCATCATTCATCTCTTCCATCTTCTTCTGTATAGCTGTATCATCTTGTCGTCCTGCAGGTGTTTCACCAACAGAATCTTCATGATCGCCTCTGCCTTTTCATTACTAAAAAGTCAAGTAATTACTTCCTCCTTATACTGTCTTGAATTTAAATCAATCAAGTTTGCCACTTTTGTTACACTGTAATCACTAGCTGACTCTTGAATTCTTTGGTTTTCCAATTCAGGAACCTAGGCATCCTGCCAAACTGAGATGTTATCACCATTACCAAATCTCCAGGTCATACTATATTGCAAGACTTTCCTTTTGCCCAAATGTTTCACCAGGTATAAGAAGGGAAGTTTCCTAACTTTGCTTACATAAAGTCTGTATGAGGATAATATTTAGCCTTTAATATCAGTGTAAGTAACGAATCGGGGTACTCTAATAATTGCCAGCCATATTTTACGAGAAGGGCCATATTAAACCCAAGTAAACTGCGAAAACCCATCCCACCATCTACTTTTAACGGACATAACTTACTCCAATTGCACCGATGCATTCCCCGCTTCCCCTTCTATTTTTTCCATCAAAACTTGTAAATAATCTGCTCCATTTCATGGCATAAAGAATGTGGTAAAAGAAAATACAACATAGCATAAGTTTTGGATTGTTTGTAACACACTTTGAATAAAAACCTCTTTCCCACCTTGTGATAATGCCTTAACGCACCAATTATTAACACATTTTGTCATTCTATCCCTTAAGCCCTGAAAACTCCCCCTCTTCTGTTTTTTGACCACATTCGAAAAACCTAGATACTTTTCTAGTTCTTTCAAACATCTTCCCTACAAAGTTCACGAAATCAAATCTCTGTCTTATCTCGGACTATTATAACTAAAAAATAAAACTTTTTTTGTTGACTTCAGATCTTGCAGATCATCAATCTTCTCTTGCAACTCAATATTTATCTCTTCCATCTTCTTCTGTACAGCTGCATCATCTTGTCCAAGATATTATTTAGATATCTACTGGATAAAGTATATTAATAAATATGAAGAATTACTATTTGATTAGAAGAAGAAATTATTTGGATGTCACACTTTCTTCTATGGATTAAGCTTTCAAAGCAAACAGCTTTTTCTTACAAGAAAAATTACAGGATCCCTCAACATGAAGAAAAATTCAATGAACACAACTCTCAAAGCAAAATATGTATTTGGTCCCTCTTTTGTTTTAAAAAGGCTTGCACTACAGCACTTATAAAAATGGCATATAAACATGTTTTTTCCACATTTTTAAAATTTAGATTCATAAAAAAACAAAACTATTAGACTAGTTTGCTCTCTACATTTATTCGCGTATAAAGAAAGGTGGCAATTTTTAATCGTAAAGAGCCTATTTTCTTACCACATAAAGAAAAACAGAAAGCTACTAATTAATCGTAGGCTAACCTTATCCCTGAAGCGTAAAATTAATCGTAGGCTAACCTTATCCCTGAAGCGTAAAAAGAGTCAACGATAGAACACTTCGTTGGAGGCATGTTAGATACTACTCTCCTGTCAATAACAATAGAAAACTTCTTCAAAGCTTTCTATTAAGAAATAGAGTAAGATTCACTTAATAGCTTAAAAATTAACCAGTATTAAAACATATGATCCATTCTCTTTTACATTATTCATAGGGTTTGTTGTCTCACTGTTGATATTATTCATAGCCAAGTGATGAAACTATCACTACATATCAAAATGTCAGAAAGCAATAGACATTGGATATTGCATTAATTGTTTTTTAATGAGAACTTGACATGCGTCTCATATCCTTCTTCAATTAATTTATAATTTATCGTTGTGTGAACCCTAAGCTATAAGCACTTAGAACATTCTAGATGGTATATGCTTGAAATTTTTTATTTCTATTATACATCCTTAATGATGGTGCTCTTTATTTACCTTCTCGATTTGCATCTTGGGAATCTAATGTTTCTCTGTTTTGTTGCTCCTCATTTTGTTTGTAGGCTGTAAAAGAACATAATAAAATATGATATTCTAACATTTCTCTAATAGGTTCAACATTAGGATGAAAATATACCTTTTTATTCTGGTCTACCAGTAATTCTGTTAGGAAAGGAATCTCCTGTAGGAAATCTTCTTTTAAACCTTGCAAGTACTATGAATAGAGAAGTCAGAGTAAAGAACTGAGGTTTCATTGCTTACTTTTATCCCCAAACTAATCATGGAACCATTTATTCAAATTTAAATATCTCTTAGCTAAAACGTTTTCTTTAACAGCTTTAGGTACTATGTGGCTGATTTCCTCTAAAAATTTACTTTCACTTATAGGTCACATCTTAAATCCCTTTTGCTTTTGTAGTTTTTTTCCCCTGATACTGTAAACCTGATTATAAACTACCTATATATGGAGAGAGATGAAGTTTACAAACCTTCATAAAGTTAGCAATAATAATCTTTCCATCTTTACTCTGTGCTTGAATCATTTGTTTGAAATGGTGATGACTTATCCGAACAACCAGGGAGAGCCTCTTCATTCTCTCTGTAAAAGGTTAGGGAATATTGAAAATTACCCCAATTTCTCCTGCCATATCTACAGCTCCTAGTTTAATTCATCATGTGCATTTTTTAGGCTATTAGTAAAAGATGTCGATAATTAACTTGCTTCGTTTCTAATTTCAGGTTGATATTAAAACAAAGCACCCTTCACTTTGTTCAACTTTCAACAATATCTCTGTTACAAGCTGAAAATCGTACTTTGATAGAGCCTACCCCACTTCCGTCTCTAGAAACATTAGGAAGACCAAAAGCAAAAGGAAAATATGTAATTGTAGTTCATTTAACATTTTTCCTAAGTCAATAAGAATACTATTTGTTTTTCTGACTCTTCTTTTTTCTGGAAGTATTCATGTTCTACATTTTAAACAGGATAAAGGAATATAACCATTAACCCTCCAATGACCTTCCAAATGTATGGAAAAACTTCAAAAATAATTAAACATACTCGCATTAGTTACATTCTTGTATTATCATTTACACCCGAGTGTGAGTAATATAGAGAATATTATGCTCCAAGTCTATAAATGCAATCCTTTTGAATTTATACACTTAGCAAAAGACATACTTGTTCCATTCTATTTTTGTATGTCATCAAATCCTACAATTTCAGAAAGTTTAGGTTTTGCATCTCAGGTTAAATAATACGCATAAACATTCAAAAAATAATGATAACCTACCACTGCTCCTGAGACTAGAATGTAGAAATCTGTAGGTATTTCATTTTGTAATATAATTTCCACCTTTGGAGGAAAGTATTCTACTTTTATGTCAGACAGTTGAAAGAAGAAAATGCCAGAAAACATTCAGCACACCCCTTGCAGTTGCCTATTCATAGAAATAAAACAGCGTGTAAGAATGGTACATGAACTAAATTCTTTAATATATGTAAGACTGCATTTATCCCTACCTCAAAGAATGAATTAAAATTCATTCGCAAAAGGAAACGTCTAAGAAATGGAGCTTATTGACTCCTAGCAATCCTGCTACTGCACAATATAGTGTATAAAGAGTTTGATTTCTTGTTAAATTTCTAGAAAAAATGGTTCGGATCAATAACCTTTAAATACACAACCATGCAAATAGTAACATGAATAATAAAGTCCTAACAACAAGTTAATCAAACAACATATATTTGTCATTTTCTTTGTGGAAATTTTATCTATCTCAAGCGTTAAAAAAATTAGGCAAATTGTCAGAACCAACTAATGCCAAGTTGTAAATGATGTTGGAAATTCAAGGCACATGCCCATAATATTCACTAACTCAAAATACTTATTCTTGCCATGTTAACAACATAAGCAAATAAAAGATGCCAGATATGGGTACCTCAGTTATACATTTTAGTTCAGATGTATTTTGACTACTTTCTTGGTTTTCAATGTTCCAGCTAAACTGTAGGCAAAGATTCAAATTCCTGTCCCTAACAGTTTATTTTTGTTATACTTTGGTCCGGTGGTGTCCAACGTTTATTGTTATCAACCCTTCTTGGTAAGTTGTTTTTTTACAACTAACCATTATTCTAAATATTTCCTTATAAAACAAACAGTTTTTGTGATTGATTGCTATATTTTTTTCATGCAACTCTATCTTGTCCCATCCACATTGCCCATATGGTGGCAAACAATAGTTGTTTCTGTTGGCTGCTACTTCTCGTAAGATGTTCCCTTATCCGTTCCTGTAGAGTATCATTTGATATTGTTCCAGGTTTCCGGAAGTTGAGTTCTGACCATACCTCTTGTATTGCAGGACAATCCCTAATTGCATGCTCCAAAGTCTTTAAACCCTCCTTGCATCTTGGGCACATCGTTGAGTTACTAATTCTTTTGTTGTATAAATTTCTAAATGTAGAGATATAATTGTTTTAAATTCGCCAGTTTGTAATTCTAATTTTATTTGGGAGATTTATATGCCAAAGTTTGTTGTAAAATTCTCTACATGTGATGTTATTGTTAGTCATTTCTGGGTTTGAATTTTTCGTCAATAAGTTTCTGTAGCTGCTCCTTACAGTAGATTCCCCTTGTAAGTTCGCCACTCCAAACACTTCTGTCCTCCTGTAGGTGTTTCACCAACGGAATCTCCATGATCGCCTGTGCCTTTTTATCACTAAAACATCTAGTAATTACTTCCTCCTTACACTGTCTTGAATTTAAATCAATCAAGTTTGCCACTTTTGTTACACTGTAATCATTAGCTGACTCTTAAATTCTCTGGTTTTCTAGTTCAAGAACCCAGGTATCTTGCCAAACTGAGATGTTATCACCATTATCAACTCTCCAGGTCATACCATATTGCAAGACTTTCCTTTTGCCCAAATGTTTCGCCAGGTATAAGAAGGGAAGTTTCCTAACTTTGCTTGCATAAAGTCTGTATGAGGATCATATTTAGCCTTTAATGTCAGTACAAGTAACTAATCACGCTACTCTAATAATTTCCAGCCATGTTTTGAGAGAAGGGCCACATTAGACTTAGGCAAACTACAAAAACCCATCCCACCATCTACTTTTAACGCACATAACTTCAATTGCACCAATACATTCCCCGCTTCCCCTTCTATGTTTGGCATCAAAACTTGTAAATAATCTGCTCCATTTCGTGGCATAAAGAATTTGGTAAAAGAAAACACAACATAGCATAGATTGGGTTTGCTTGTAACACACTTTTAATAAAAACCTCTTTCCCACCTTGTGATAATGCCTTAACGCACCAATTATTAACACATCCTGCCATTCTATCCCTTAAGCCCTAAAAACTCCTCCTCTTCTGTTTTTCGACCACATTCAACAAACCTAGATACTTTTCTAGTTCCTCTAAACATCTTACCTGCAAAGTTCACGAAATCAAATATCTGTCTTATCTAGGACTATTAGAACTAAAAACTAAAGTGGATTTATCCAAATTAACCTTCTGCCCTGACATGCACTCATAGTTCTTCAAAATGTCTTTCAACTCATTTACCCCTTGCGTTGTAGCCTCTCTAAACAAAATGCAATCATTTGCAAAAAGCATATGGGTAATCTACAGGCCCCTTCTACTTACCTTCACTCCTTTTTATTTTTCTTTCCTTTCTCGTCATTCCCATTAACGCTAAGAGCCGATCCACACATATTAAAATAAACAAGGGCTAAGAGGGTCGGCTTATCTTAGTCCTTTAGTCGGTTGAAATTTCTTTCCTCTTTCTCTATTTAAACGAACTGAATAAGAAACAAAATTTATACATCTCATTACGAAATTAATCCATCTTATATCAAAGCCTATTCTTACCATCATCTCTTGTAAAAATCCCCATACCATTATGTCATATGCTTTGCTTATATCGAGTTTAAGCTTAAATGAGCCTATTTTTCCCACTCTCTTTTACTTTAGTATATGCAGAATCTCATAAGCAAAGAGTACATTATCGGTAATCATTCTACCTGGTACAAACGCACTTTTTGCTTTATCAATACTAACATCAAGCATTTTTCGAAAACAATTAGCCGTTATTTTTTAGATGACTTTGTATAAAACAGAACAAAGGCTAATTGGTCGAAAGTCTCTTAAATTACCTGGTTTGGAAGTTTTTGATATTAGCACAATGAGTGTAAAGTTAATCTCTTCCAGAGGCTTTCCTGCGTTGAGAATGTTAAGACAAAACTCTCTCACTTTTTTACCTATAATATGCCAGAATTTCTAAAAAAATAGAGCAGGGAACCTATCCTTCCTTACTGCCTTCATCGGGTTCATCTCCTTTAATGCTAATATGATTTCATCTGTAGAATGTCTATTGTTAGCATCATATTCAAGTTCTTTGTTATGCACTTCTCAACTCCTTCAAGGCCCCAGATCACTTCTCCTTTCCCAACTAATATGAAAAGATCTGTGAAATATTCCTTCGTTATTCCAGCCATCTCCTCCATATTGGTTGCATGTATACCATTCTCTCTTTCAAGTTCCTTTAAATTATCTTTTCTTCGTTTCTGAAAGGCAAACCTGTGAAAAAAATTTGTATTTCAATCTCTATTTTTTAGCCAATTCACCTTTGCCCTTTGTTCCTAATATAATTCTGTCTTTTCAATTTCCATGTTAAAGTTCTAATTTTGTGTCAATAAGATCACCAAGAATAGTGTTCGTTCGGTCCTCTTCCCTAAGCTCCTCCATTCTTTCCTCAAGGTCCTTTATCTTTCTAACTTTCATACTGCTCAATTTACCCGCCCACTTCATTAAACCTTTTTCCTCCATCTCAAGACGCTTTGGAACATTCAAATTACACCCCTCTTATAGCTCTCTTATCTCCTTTTCACATGATTCCTCTAGTAACTATTACTGTT
The DNA here is from genome assembly GCF_025698485.1 of Gossypium arboreum. Lineage (NCBI taxonomy): Eukaryota > Viridiplantae > Streptophyta > Magnoliopsida > Malvales > Malvaceae > Gossypium > Gossypium arboreum. The sequence goes on from NC_069071.1 coordinate 7,415,523, forward strand.
CAAATCAAAAATAATGCACTCGAGATCTTTGATTATCAAGCTCTATTTCCAATAACAAAGGACAGTGATCCGAAATAGAGTGTCTCAAATGTTTGACCCTGTACTTAGGAAATACCTCTCACCATTCCATATTTGCCACAAAGCGATTAAGCCTTTCCCTTATATTGTTGTTCTCGAAGTTACCCCTTTCCCAGGAATACCAAGGACCGATAAACCCTATAACCTCCCATTGACATTGATCTAACGCTTCCCTGAATACTCTCATTCACTTCTAATCTCTTACCACGCCTTCTTTCTTCTCAAAATAATATAATATTTCATTAAAATCCGCCTCAAATTTTGCAGTAATGACTTTAATAGATTCTAAGTTGATTCCTTAAATCAAGTATCAAGAGACCCATAAAAACTTGTAAATCTCCATTGCCTTTCAATGGTCTCATCTTCCACTTCCACATTAATGTGATTTTTCGAAAAACTTTTTAAACTAACTTTACTTCCTTCCATCCATCCTAAACTCAACCCTCCTCTCGTACCCTCTGTCGGGACGTCAATCCCATTGTGATAATCACATCTTTGCCTAACTCGCTCTATTCTTTTGCTATCAAGTTTGGTCTCTATCAAATAGACCATGTGGGGACGCCAACAGTAACAATTTAAATTTGAATTCAATTGATTAATCCAAATGAATGTTACAAATAATAAATGAATAATCCATAAAAAAATGTGTCTTCCAAATTATTATATTAAATTATGAGATAAATTAATCAAGTCAATTCAATAAGCTAGGGAAAGACCCTTTTATTCTTCATGCTATATTCTCACCTTAAAGTTAGAAAGGATAATCGTCCTTTAATTTTTGTTCTTCCATATCAACAATAATGTAAATTTTGGCCTTTTGTCTTTTGATTCATCTAAGCACGAGAATGCTTAAGCAAGTTATTAATAAGCTAAATTCGACTAATGAATGTTTGATATGCATGCTTTAATTAAGGAAAGTTCATGAATGTTTGATGTACTTAATTGGAACACAAAAAAGTTCATGAATCAAATTGATCATTAAAGTCAAACTCAATCACTTAATTGAGATAAAAAAAAGACCTCAAGTATCAAATTAAAAAACCTTCAGGTACCAAAGTGAACATTAAAGCCAAACTTAGATACCAAATTGAGGAAAAAAATATTCAGGTATCAAATTGAATATTGAAAATAGACACAGGTATCAAATAATATATCAACCCTAAAAACTTTATCATTATTTTTCTTTGGCATAATAATAAATTTAGCTCTCAATGTTTACATTTTTTTTTGTAAATTTAGCTCTTATTATTTTTTAGCTAAATTTGACCCTTATCTTTCCAAAAAGAGTCAAATTACTTTTTTTTAAAACGAAAATGCTATCTAAAACATTAATTTTTTTACAATGTTAGTGTGACAACCCACGTGACAATCTACATGTACTTTACTAAAACATTAATTTTTTTACAATGTTAGTGTGACAACCCACGTGACAATCTACATGTACTTTATATTGACATGTCATTATTTGTCTTATATGCCACGTTGATGATCGTTTTATGAACCACTAAACTAGACTACGATCACGACTAAGACAAGCGCACCTATCGAATGGTAATATAGTTATGGGGATTCCAGAATATCGTATTCACAAGAACTAAAAATACTAGTATTAACTTTCTTTCTATTATTCAGCCTAAAATATAAGGGGTTTGTTTTAATTTGAAATTAACTAACTAATTAACTACTGCAAGCGATAGAGAGTGACGAAAATAATCGAATAAACCAATAATAAAGACAATACCCAAGGAAGAATCCACCTAGACTTCAGTTACTATTCTGACTCTGAATCAAACGATTTATTCACTTGTCTTGATCCGTAGAAATCCCTAAATTATGTTAATATCTCTTTTGAGACTAAGAACAACTGACTCTAGGTTGATTAATCGAAATCTCTTTCTAATTAAAACATCTATTGTCGCATTAACTCGATCTATGGATTCCCTTATTAGTTTGACTCTAATCCGGAAAATTTATGTCACCCTATTTCTAGGGTTGCATGCAACTCCACTTAATTATGTGAGATCTACTTTTAAATAAGGACTTTTGCTCCACTGAATAAGCACATCAAACTTGGAATAATATCTTGAAAATATTAAAGCAAGAATTAATAGCACATAATTAAGAATAATATCATTAAATTCAGAATATTAAATAATAAGATCCATCTTAGGTTTCATCCTCCCTGGGTATTTAAGAAGTTTAGTTCATAATGTAGTAGGAAAACATCTCAAAAATAGGAAAATAACTTCGAGAGAAATTGAAGGGAGATCTTCAGTCTTAAAGGAGATCCTACTTCCGAGCTGAATCCGCTGGTGTTCTTCAAGTAATTCCTGTGTTCTCCTCTGCGTCCCCCCTTAAGTCCTCTTCTAGTGTGTTTATATAGACTTTAGAATGCTCAAAAACCCTAAAATTTTGCTTTTTTCGCGTATTTGGGAAATAGGGAGCGATATCGACACGGGCCACCACATGGGCATGTGGCCAGCCCATGTGGATCACACGAGCGTGTGCTCAGCCCATGTGGAATTCGTCTTGGCCTTATGGACTTTCAATTAGCCCGTTTTGTCTGTTATTGGCCCATTTTATGCTCCTTTTGTTCCCCTATGCTCTCCTGAGTGTAAAACATGAAATTAAGGTATTAGTAACATCTAATTCACTAAATTATATGATAAACTATCCAACAATATGCTAAGTATGGGATTAAAATGTGTTACTTTTATGGTTTATCACACATCAACAAATAAATTAAAAATTATAAAATCTTCAAAAAATAAATAAATAATATATAAATAGTTCATAAAAATTCAAAAAATTAGCATGAAGTACACGTACATTACCATGCAAGCTAACATATTTAAAAATTTAATGCTTTAGTTAGTATTTCCATTAGAAAAACAACAATACGACCCTTTTTGAAAAATTGATAGTCAAAAAAGACTCTTTAAAATGATTGAAAGTGAAATTTAGTTCAAACAAAGAATAAGGGCCAAATTGACAAAAAATGTAAATGTTAAAGAGCGAAATTCATCATTATACCTTTTCCTTTCTGTAAAAGTTTGTTTTCTCTGCTAGTTTTTCCCTAACGGGGTAACTTTTCAATCTGATTTATTGATTTGGCTTAGTAAAAAAAAGTAATAGAGGGATAGTTTATGATATATATGGCCTGGTTTAAACGTGTTAATTGAATTCAAAAAATTCATTTAATAAAACTCAACTTGATTTTAAAAATTAAAAATTTAAATCTGAATTCAATTGATTAATTGAAATGAATGTTACAAATAATAAATGAATAACCCCCCAAAAAGGGTGTCCCCCAAATTCTCATATTGAATTATGAGATAAATTCATGAAATCAGTAAGCTAGGGAAAGACCCTTTTATGCTTCATGCTAATATTCCCTCATTGAAGATGGAAGGGATATCATCATTTAATCTTTGTTCTTCCAGATCAGCAATAATGTGAAATTTTGATTCATCTGAGCACTGAATGAGAATGCTTGAGCAAGTTGTTGATAGGCTGGCTTCCTTGTGCTTTACACAATAGATTCTTCACTCTTTCTGTCATCTGTTTCATTAAAATTCACTTCTCTTTGTCATTAATCAAAATTAAGAAACCATGTTACATAGCTAATTATTGACACATACAAACCTTTCCCAAACTTTCCCTTGTGTAGGGAACTGTTCTTTGATAAGTTGGTGATTTTCTGCTGGTTTCTTCCTTGCATGTCAATTTCCCTGCACTGCTTCTACTTCTTGTCGTTATTGTTGAGGGACTGTGCCAACTCCCATTCAATATGCTTGGGAGGCTTGACTCCTATACAAACTCAAAACCCTTTAAACATTTCTTCTTTCAAAACTGGGTGTTGAATTGAAATTGAGTAATGTTTGAGAACATACCAAAAATAGCACAGTTGCACAATGTTTTAGAACCTCTAAATTCATACGAACATCATCCAGGCTCCTGTGTTTTTGTTGCCCAAGCCCAAAGTAAGTAGCTAAGCTTGCCATCTGCATGAACATATGACAGGTTTATGATCATGTCTTAAAATTGCATGAATTTCAAGCTTGGATATATGAATGCTTTTTACCTTCATGTTACCAGCTCTTTTGCCAAACTTCTCAGTGAGGACACCTAAAGAATCAATGATCCCAACAGGTACAGGAGGTGGTCTACCAATGTCAGCAAAGGCCTCCCTAATACGAACACAATCGAATCTCTGAATGTTATGACCCCCCCAAACCCTACCATTCAAAAGGTTGAATATTTTGTCGGCAACTTCTTCAAATCCAGGTGCGTTTGCAACAGCATCTCTAGTTATCCCATCAGACCTGCCAGACCTCAATGCAACAACAGACAAGTCCTTGGGCTTTATCAAGGTACTATAACTCTCTAGCTCAACCAGGTTCCTTGGACATACTACAATGGCACCAAACTCCAATACACAGAACCTTTGTCCGGTTCTGTTGGGTACTGTAGTTTCTATGTCGAAAAACACAATTTCTGCTGACCCTTCTTGGCATGGAATAATACCCTCCATTTTTCTGCAAGTTTACTGGTTTTTGGTTTCAAGTTTTTTTTGGGTGATGTGGATTGAGATTGTGAATCCTGGTATAAATGGGGGATGGAAGATGGGAAAGAAAAGGAGATAATACAAGGGTGGAAGAAGAGAATTCTTGGCATTAGGGATTTGATTGTCTTGTAGTTCAAGTCTATAGTTTTTAGGCTTTGGAGGATTGCCTTATGCAAAGGGCTTTGGGTTGGTTTTCCTTCATTGTTATGTTACCATGTTGTTAGCCATTTCTGTTTGGAGCAGCAACCTTTTGGACAAGTTGACGCTTTTCTCTCCATTAAAATAATAAAGATGTAGAGAACATGATATTTACGTTGGAAGATATGAAGCAAGCTTGTTTGGAAAGGGAATTGATTCCTTAGAATTCTACATCTGCTTACCCTACAAACAAATATTCCTTGGGAACATTCACATCTCAGGGCTGGGAGAATTTTAGGATGAACATATACTATATTGACGTCATTGGAGGAAAATGGAAACTTTGGGATAAAGGCTCTCTTTTTCCATAATCCTAACCATACATGCATAAATGAAACAAAAATAAGGAAAATGAATATAAATTCTCTATTCTTTTGTATTGCAAGTTGCAACACACCTATTATGTGTTTGGTTGAAGACAGGAGCGGCCCAAGAAGCCCAAGGCAATTATATCAATTGGGCCAAAAAGTTCTCACTTCTACTTTATTCTGTAGATTTGTCCATAGTTGGATTGAATCCAGTCATTATCTAATTTATTTGGTAAAATACCCTTCTTAATGAGGAAATTCACCACTTTTAACGGTGTTAATATTTTCTGTTAATTATACATAATTTTGATTAGTTTGAAAATAATTTTAGTTCTCAATCTTTACATATTTTATGTAAATATTATGGCTAAATTTGTTAAATCAAAATTAAATTAACAAAATATTTAGATATTGCAAAAAAAAATTATTAAAACAAGACTAACTTGATAAAATGAATAAACATTTGAGTTAAATTTATTTAAAAAAAAAAACTCAATAACAGTGAGCTAAAATGAACAAAAATGAAAAGCTAGCAAAGCAAATATTGTGGAGATAAAACTCTATTATTTAATCAACTTAACGAGGAAACTATAGCTCCTAGCCATTTATAGCAGACTGTAGCAGCACACACATCACCATAGTGACCGTGCAACTGATTAATAACAGTTGTAACAGCTACAACAACTCATAACAAACTTACAACAAACTCAACCAGTCTAACAGACTATTAACAGCTTAAAAGAGACATTTAACATGTGCAATTGGCAACAAATTATTAGATAGTGATTAATTGTTTTTAGTTATTTATTTTTGAAGTTGACAATAATTAAATTAGTATGATTTTTAGAGATATCAATTTACTCAATATTAAATTAAGAGACATCAAAGAAATTTTTATTTATTTTAAAAAACTTGTAGACTGTTGAAGGTAATATTGATGTTAATATATTTATTTTAAAACTAAAATTAAATAAAATATTTATAATTATAATAAACATGATTCCAAGAGTCAATTTTAAACAAATGAAAACAAACCGACTAAAGTGTTAACAAAAACCAAATGGTTTGATCTGTTTTAAAAATGATTTAAGATTGTGTAGTTTGAGAGAAAATGAACGTGCAAGCATTTAGAAGCACAAATAAATTTTTAATTATTTTTGTATTTTGACAAAGTTAACAAAGTGAGTGGTGTTAGAGTGGTTGTGGCACGCATCAACTGTTAATTATTGTAAAGATAAGTGAATTTTGTAATGATCAGCCTTTAATCATGCGACATGCAAATCACTTACAGAGCTGCTCTACCAATATATGGTCCTGGCTGTTAGACGATCTCATCGTTTCATTTCATCCTCACATTTTTGTTTCTTTTCAATTCAATGGCACTTTCTACTTCGAAAATAGTTCCCACCACCAACAAAATTGCTCGAGAACTCGATGAAATTTACAAGGACCTTCATGAGCTTGACTTTGCTATTCAAGTGCCTAAGATCCTAGCCAAGAAGAATAGCCTGCAAAGGGAAAAACAAATATCCGTTGATCCAATTTCATTACGAGAATCATCCATGGGAGAAATAAGTTTCAACATGATGTTACCACCTCAAGCTGAAACTGATTACCCTCTTCCACCCCCTTTGCTCCCCGCAAAGCACAAGTTCTTAAGTTGCAGCCTTCCAAACTCCGCGACTTCTTCCCCTCGATTCGGCTCGAGGAAGAACTTGAAAAACGAAAGCCAAGCGTTGCCTCAACAGGTTGACAAGTTGGTCAATAAGAACCCATCACTTCAAAACACGACGTTTTGGAGAAGCAAGTCATGTGGAGATGGAAGAACATATGGACCACCAGATGAACTTGATGATCTATGGATGTACAAGCATCATAGGCATGGAGGTTTAATCTCCAAACCCAATGTTAACAATGAGGAAATGGATGGTAGTAATGAAGTTGACTTCAAATGCGGTGCCCTTTGCCTGTTGCTACCAGGATTTACCAAGGCAAAGCAAGTAAGGCCAAGAAAAAGAGAACCTATGGTGAAGGAGAATAATGTGAACGTGATATCCAGAACAGTTTCCCTTGAAAAGTTTGAATGTGGATCATGGGCTTCATCAACAATAATACCAGACCATGATGTTGGTGATCTATACTTTGATCTTCCATTGGAGTTGATCAATAACCTTGGGAATGATGCACATTTACCGGTTTCAACTGCTTTTGTGTTCGATAATAAAGATGTAAAAGGGGTATTGAAGAATGGTTCAAATCAAACAAGATCAACAACAACAGGAGGCAGGAAATCCCATGAATCATCATCTCGGCATGTTAGGTTTTCGACGTCATCCCCAACATCGTACCCTGCTTCACCGGCTTCTTGCATTACGCCTCGTTTACGTAAAGCTAGGGACGATTTTAATGCTTTCTTAGAGGCATGAAATTTTTCTATACTCGAATTTTGTTCTTTAACACTGTGTATGAATTTTTTTTTTCGGTCCCTCTTTTGTTTGCCGTTGAGGCATTGCCCCCCAAGAAAATAAAACTTTATGCAATAGGAACCCAATGATTTTAGAAGACGAGACCTACGCGATTGACGCAAATTTTTTTTCCTAGCTATAATATATACTGGTGTAATTTTCTTGCCAAATTAATATGTTGGATTTGCTTGATATAAAATGCAGAAAGCAAAATGGTGGAGTCCGTCAAGTAATCAAACACATTAGCACCTCCAAATAAATATCTAGCGTATTATGTGTCTAAAGTAAGCATTATTGATGGTATTAGAGTATCATTAGTCTCCCACGAGAATTCATCTTAATCTGCACATTTCTTTTTCTTTTTCTCTATTCTCGATCTACACAATCACATTCCATCTTTCTTACCACATCCACAATCAACACTCCCATTATCACAAATCTCAAATAATTTTATCGTCTCGAATTTGAATATTATGAATAAAAAATTAATATATCTTATTTTCAGCTCTGATTACAATTTTAATAAAGTCCCAATGTGCGCAATTTTAATAAAAATGCATTAAAAACAAAAAATAAAACATGTAACTAAGCCTATTCATAGGTTGGGTTAGTCATTTAAGTACAAAAGCTTATTTAAACTTTAGGAGAATTTGGGTAGAAATATTAAACTCTTTAAAATATAGACCAAGCTCAAGTTCAAACATTCGAGACACAATCCCGATCCATTTTATTGGTCTATAATATAATATATTATGTAATCTATAATGTAAACATTTAAAAAAGTTCATTGTTTATATTTTTTAATAAATGTAAAATATATATTATTTTTAAATAAAAATAATATAATATAAATATTTTTAAAAATAAAAATATAGTTGGACCTAAAATGAGTTTAATTTAGTCATTTACAAATATGAACAAACTTAAGCTAAATTTTAGACTCATATTTCAAATCAGTCGAGTTTAGACAAGAATAAAATGTGTTAGTATTATGATTAAACTGAACCTGATCTATAAGTACACCTTATGTAACTGAAAATTACTTGCATTAGAAACAAACTCTTAAAATTGCCTATTATTTTTATAAATATTTTGGAAGTTAGTTTCAATAATTTTTAGAATAATATCATAATAAATACAATAGTTGATATTTTTGTGATTATATATAACATTGTAGAATGTTGTTAGAACATTTGGCAGCAAAACCGAAAAGGAATTTTGGTTAGAACAAGTCAAGAATTAGGGGCCATTGGCTCATTTTAAAGAGCAAAATAAAAAATCTTTTTGATATTAAAATTTGCTGTGGTTGTACCAATTATGCAAGTGTTCACACATAAAAGAAAACAGTGCTTTAATACCATCGAGATTTTTGCTTAAAAAAAAGTGTTTGGAAGGTGGGAAAAAGTTGTAAAGGTTTTGAATTCAATATGAGAAAATGGGAGCGAATTATGGAGGATGGTGTGCTACAAATGCCACCACAGTTTCTTTTTGGGGGGCCAAAGATAAAAACCAACAGTTGACTCCTTTTTTAAGGTGACTTTGCAGTCAACTTTTTTTAGGAAAAAAATTTGTATTCAAAGGATATTATTAGTGAGAAGATAGACAATTACGCACAATGATACCCAAGTGAAGTTGAATTAACATATATATATCCAATGATCCTATCAACCTATATTGCTCTCCAGGTCATTGTTACAAGAAATTAGCTAGCTACTTAACAACTAAAGGACGTGCTCACTGAAAATATGACCATCTTTCTACGTAAGGTTGTTATTTTTGCTCCTTTTGATTTGGGTATTATGTAAAGACCCAAAACAAAAGGCCAGCATTGTTAATTCCCCCTCTCATTTTTCTAAAATTGTTGAAAAGGATCAAGTTTATGAAACTATAAAGTATATGTTGATGGAAGAGAGGGACAAAAACTCAATCGCAACTTAATCAACATCTGCCAGACCTTCCCAGGCTACTCGACAAGTCACTGCCTTAGGCACTTCTTTGAATAGAAAAGGGGAGGAAGATGGTGCGGTGTAGGGTTGATTGACGATGAGGGTGAAGTTTTGTTTTGCTTTGTTTTTGATTTATTTTTAATATGATAAAGTTTATGCCTCGTATTTAATTGTTAATGTGTATATTTCTTCGTATTAATGGTTGAAATCATGATTTAATTATATGGATTTAAGGAGTATTAAGTTAACTAATTCTGAAAGTGTTACTTGTCAGCTTCAATACTAATTGTAACTTAAAAAGAAAATTTGATAAAATGCTTTTAACCAAATCTGCTTAGACCTTGAAATTGGTAGTAAATGTTGTAAGATTAATTTAAGCAAGGATGGAATTAAAATTTTTGAATACAATTAAAGTGGAGTTTGATGACTAGAAGATCTTTGCTATTATGTCTATTATTGAAGATCATTTTACATGACTATTTTAAAGGAATAAGTGGTTGTAATTCAATAAGCCCTTTAATTTTATGTGTATATTGACATCTTATTTAAGTTGAAAGAATAGTTTATTGTTCAATTAATTAAGAACTATTTTATCTGAGTGCAAATATTGTAAGAAAATTAAATTTAGTCAAAATTTTGGTACCCATTTTCATTTATGCTATTAATATAACAAAGATGTGTCTATTGTTGTGCTTAGGATTTTGTAAGATTCTTAAGAAGAAAAGTCATTGTTGAAACATGAGTTAGTGAAGTGTTTAAAAGTATGGATTTGGCATTGGTATTGGTTAGGTTGGAATCTCTCTTTTTCTTTTACCCAAGACACAGAGTTTAATTAGTAAGTCCAAAATAGCAGAATTTAACTTGTTTCAAGAAACACGGTTTAAGCAACCACATACGCGGTCAAAAAAAAAAAAAAAAGAACAAATCATTGGGGGAAATTAAAATATCAAAAAGCAAAAGGAAACATATCAAGCCACGCGTTATTACAACCTGTTCTCACGTTTTTTGTCTTAAAAAAAAAAAACTGCTTATTCCCTAAAACCAATTCTGCATGTTATTTATGTTTTAGATACAGCGTTACGTAGTTTTTAATAGAAAATGAGACTCCAATTACTTGTAATTTGCCATTACAAACAGATTCTTCATTTAGCTTAGAATTGGATTTTTATTAATCACAACATTTTTTAATTTCTATTTCATTTAATTAAAGTCAATTGTTTTATTTTGAGTATTATTGTCCTGTTTCACATAATCACATTCAACAAAATCAAAATATTTATTTATTTTTACTTCATGATTTTCCTTTTTTTTCTTTACAAAGTTAATTTAAGACTAAAAGCTTAATTTTCATAATAATTTATTTGGCTCTCTACTCTTTCATTTTATTTTTGTTTTTAGTCTTTAAATTTATGTTTTTGTCAAATCATCTTAAAATAAATGAAAAAGTTAATATTTTTAACTTTGTTAACATTGCATGCACGTGAATTGCTACATGAATGAAATGTCAACATTTAATTAATTTTAAAATTTTAAAAATTCAAAAATATGAAACTATTTTTTAAAAATTAAAAATCATTAAAATTATTAAAATTAAAAAAATAGTTAAATGTTAACATGTCATTTAGATGGCAAGTATACCATATCAAGAAAGCTAATAAATATTAATTTTGTATCTATTTTAAGATAATTTGACAAAAAATAAATTTAAAAGTTAAAAGAAGTAAAATTAAATGAATAATTAAAATGATATTTTCTTTATAAAATTTGAAGGCAAAAATTCATTATACTTTTTGAAAATATAACTTTTTTTTCAAGGTATATAAATTTATTTATTTTATCTTTTTTATATGCCAATATATATTTTTTAATATAGTAAAAAATTAAAAGAAAAGTAAAAGCACGTGGACCTCAAAATTGAAACAACTTGTAAAGATACTTGCTTTATGTGGACCGTTGTTTTGTGGAAAATAAAGTTTTGTTTTACTTTTCTTTAACATGGAAAAAGGTTGACTGACAAATCAAAATTAGACGCGGTTTTCTTAAAAAATTCTCTTAATTTATAAATTAGCATTTAAATAATGCTTTTTTATTTTGGTATTTAAATTTTTTAGTAACAAAAGTATCTAAATTATTTTTCCCTAATTTGGTATATTGGTTAGTTAATCGTTAAATCTTTTTTATAAAAATATTCAATCCATAAATTAGTATCTAAATTATACCATTTTTTCTCAAATTGGTACCTAAATTTTTGGGGTTACAAGTGATACCTCAATTATTTCGTTACCCATTTTACACCAAAATGTTTAATCCATTAAAAGAATCTTAACCAATAATAAATTGTCACATCATATAAAATTTTAAAATTAATTATTATATTTTATACATTATTTTTCTCTTATTTTTTATTTGTTCTTCTTTTATAATATCAGACAATGCCAACAATACTTAAAATTGGCTCTCCTAAGGTCGAGATACTAGCAATTAATTTATTTTTGAACCTTACCACGTTCTTTCATTGATTAAAACTAATGTTTTTAGAACTGGACCAAACTTTCGATAGGAACTGGAATTGGTCAGGGTACTGATCTTGAGTTAGGGGTTAAATCAATTGACCTACTAACTAATACAAATCAAATGAACTGAGCTTAAAAAATCGGTTGAACCAATTGAATCGGTGTTTTGTATTTTTAAATTTTTATGTTTTATTTTTATGAATTTTAATAATTTTTAAATATATAAAGAAAATATTTTTTGTTTTTTACTACACGGTTATTTTTAATTTAATATCATTTTTTCAAAATAAACACAACATTTTGACTAACTATTAAACTAACATGGATATAAGCTACGGAAAAAAATGTAGTTTAAGTACCACTTATGAAAAAAAAATGTTTAGATACCAAAATGAGAAAAATGACATAATTTATTTATCAATTTGTGGGATAAGACTTCTTTTAAAATAGACTTAATAATTTAACTAGCGGGAATACTTGAAAAAAAAAAGACAATTTTACATGTTATAGTTTAAAATTTTCATTTACCTTTTTATTACTTACCTTGAGATTTAACAAAAAAATACACTAAGTGTTGTAAAGTCTAATTATTAAATGAATTTTAAATTAAAAAATAACTTTACGAGTTATTAATTATTATTCTATTTATATTTCTTACTATATATCTATCTTTATATTAATGATTTTTAATTCAAAATCTAATTAATTATAGCTTTTAATCGTTGTTAAATTAAACTATACATTGCTTTATATTCTAATATAATAACATGTATAATATGTTTTGTGATTAATATATAATTTTTAAGTTACAAGTATGGTAATTGCAAAATAAGTCCAAATAACTATAAATAAAAATAATTACTATGAAACATGACTGGATTAATAATTATAATATATTTAGACTTAGATCAAAATAAATCTATAAAAATACACATGATAAGACAAAATCATAATAAATATGAATTAAGAATTCAGGTATAGTTTACACAAAATGAGATCTAAAAGTTCTTGGGCCTTAAATTTGCAATTAACCCAAGATCTAATTGGATGTATTTTTAAAAAATTATTATCAATAATAATTATATTTTATTTTGTCTTGTCTTAGTTTTTATTTTTAGATAATTTTATGCAAATACATGTTAAATATTTAAAAGACATAATGATAAATTTAGATCTTAATGTTCACATCTTTTTCAAGTCATTTTTCTAATGAAAATGTTAATTAAAACATTTTTTAACAATGTTAGTGTGGTAACCCCTATAATAGTTCACATATACTTCATGTTAACATAACATAAACCTAAATGTACTAAATGTGTAAACCCAAACCCTGAAAATAAAACCTAACTCTCTTAAAGTTCTCTCAAAAGGGGTATAAAATTCTTCTTATAGTTACCACAAAAACTCTCACTAAAACTCATCTGCGACTACATTTTGTCGTCTCCAAAAGAAAAGCTCTGTTGTACTGCATTTTTAATTGCCTTATTGAAACAAGGATACAAGGCCCCTTTAAATAGGTTAAGTTTAAAAGGCTAAAACGACTAAATATCCTTGAAGTAATTAAAATTAGACTAGGAAAAGAGGTACGTCGAAAAAATTCTCCGATGAAGAGGATAAAAAATCACGAACAAAGAAAACTTCACTAAGCAGCAAACAAACATAAAATACAAGATGGAGAAAAATAAAAACAAACCCAAACCCCAAAAACAGAACCCTAATTCTCATAGAGTTATCTCAAAAGGGGTATAAAATTCTCTCTATAGTTATAAAGAAAACTCTTACCAAAACTCATTTGTGACTACATCTTACCCCCCCAAAAGAAAGGCCCTATAATACTACATCTTTAATTGACTTATCGAAACAGGGATACAAGACCCCTTTAAATAAACTAAGTTTAAATAGCTAAAATGACTAAAATATCTTTGAAGTAATCAGAGTTCAATTGAGAGAAGAAATCTTGTTTGACTGTCAAAATGTGGTTGTATTACTTGAGGAATACATCGTGTCGTCGTGACGTCCCATGCATGCTCGTCACGACTTCGCCCTCTCCGTCAATTGGAGAACTCGTTGCATTGTCACGATATCCCTCGTCGTGACGTCTCTCCTCGTCACGACGTTGGTGTCTTCCACGTCATGATGTCGTGCCTATTTCACCTCTGTCTTTTTTAAGTGCCTGCAAACTGTTCGATAAATGTGAGGCACACCTCACAAATAGTCTTTTTTTTTTCAAATTCAGTTTATTTAAGTTTTTATAATTAAAGTTAAAGGCTATTTGGAATGTGAACCCATATATTATAAGGCTAATGCTAATAATATAAATAGAAAAGATTTTCTTATATCATGCCGTAGGGTATGATACCATTAAGAGAATGGTGACCATAGACAACTTGCAAACTTTTTAATCTGAAACATTTAAGGCTTCAAAATGTAGTTAAGAAGACATTTATTATTCTAAAAAAATATTTCTTATATTAACAAGATCATGTTAGTATAACATAACAAAAATGTAAGATCGTACTAACATGTTGTTGAAAAAACGAGTTTGAAAAACGCAATGGAAAATAAGTTTAAGGAAAAAGTCAAAGTTTTAATTTTTTTTCAAAAAATAAAAACTTGGTTGTGATATCTAAAGTAATAAATACTTAATCAAAATTGTACTTTTTCAATTCGTCTAGAATGAATGCTTCGACCAAGTAGTCTTTTTTGCTATCTCAAGCTCACGTCTGCCGAGTATGAGCTCGCTTCAAATAAAAAAATTTTCACAAAATTACAAGTAGGGTAATTTCACAATTTTCTAAACAGCTAGGTTAAATTATAAATAAAAAAATATCTCTAAAAATCTTCTAAAATAATTTCTTCAAATAATTTTCTCTCTATAACTTTCTCTTGAAATCAAATGTGTGAAAATAAGTATTCATGGCTCTCTTTATATAGGAGAGCTTAAAAGTTCAATTATGATTAAACTTAATCACTTTAATATTAAATTAATATAATACTTATCAAGATAAATAGTAGATTAAATTTAATAATAAATCTATTAAATTAATAGAATATTTATCTATAAAATAAATATTAAATTTAATATTAATATAATAATTTTAATAATATATTATCAAGTATTAAATTAAATTTATTAAAATAATATTATTTTTGAAATATTTAATCCAAACAAATTATCCGATTAAGTCTCAGTGGGAGTGTAATTCTTCTACTGCTTAACCAGCGAAGAACCATTACTCACCACCGTAATGCTGCCATTTCCGCTACTGACACCGTCGTGTCCAGTTGTGCCATCATAAGTATAACACCCTCACGGCACCCCAAGCCTGCTCAGTCCAGGCCAGTGATGGCCCGACCGGTCCAATCCAGCCACCGGTTGAACCGTCGACCAATTTCACATATCAGGTTTGATTCAACCAATTTTTGAGTCTCAATCTCGGTTTTGGGTTCTTGGGCCCAATCTTCTATCTCAGGTCCAATTTTCAAGTTTAATTACCCATTGGGTCAATTTTCTAACTTGAAAATTAATTTCCAAAAAGTATCATATTTATTTTAATTAATTTAATTTTAGTTGATCAAAATTAATTTTCCCACAAATCACTAATATTTTCCAAAATTAATTTTTCAAGAAAATTCTTTAATCAAATTCTCTAGCTGAAAATTCTTACGACAACCCAATTTAATTCCACATCAAATAAACTGACTTAATTAAATTATTTCTAAAGTCGTAGAATTTTCTTACTTATTCAAATGCAGTGCGATCGAGCTTTTGTTGAGCTAGTGGAGGGACCAAATTGGACATATACAATTAGGCTCGAGTAATTGTAATTATATCCAAAAGCATTGTTCCAATAATTTACAATTTACTTAATTATGGGGTCAATCTACAAGAAGTACTATGATTGAATGCTCCTTATTGTATACTCTTTACAAAAGCAATTCATCCAACTGCTTTGTCCAATGACCTCATCATGTGTGTGTTACCCTCATATGATATCCTTGATTCCTTTGAGTTAAATCTGCTCACTCAATACAATTCCATTTTATCTCATTTTCACCACTATGTCTTTTTAATGATTAATACGATCATTGCCAACAAATGAATGTGATAAATTGGTTGCTTAAGAACGAGTAACCCGTTGCCACGTTCCATATTTATCAATCCACACAATGTCAATGAGAGGATATCATTAACTCTTTAATCGAGCTATGAATTCCATTATTGCTAGTAAAGCCATGTTATATACAAGTCATGTACCCAATATATCGGCTATGAGCTCGATCATCTTTAAAGCATAAGCCTCCACTTATATCAAAGCACACGAGTTACATACGCATGGTTAGTGACTAACTTAGGATTTAGATAAATCACGCCATGAATGTCACAAGTGAATTAGTTCATAAACAGATCCAGAATTAATTCAACTTGGGTCTAGTCCAATGTATCATTCTTCCAATGAATACATCTATACCTCTACCTATGGAGTCAACTACTCCGGTAGCCAAGACTAGCCATCTCCCCAATTGGAATTATAGACGACATAATAATCTTTTTAAGTATTTGAATCAAATGCTCACTTTGGTTCTTTTACGAGATTACAGACTCGTTTAGATTATCTACCGAAGTAAGTTGGCTTTCTCGCAATGTAAATGTTCTTATAGTGCCACTTAACATCAGTTTGAACTTAGACAATCAAATGAGCTAATATTTGTTTGTCACAATTTCTCTATGCATGCAAAACATGAAAAACGGAAACACAAAAGACACAATAGTAAAATGTGGAATTAACTTTATTTATTTATCATTCAAATGCATAGAAAACAATTACATGTTTACTGCAATATGGGCATGTAACACTCTAAAAATCATAGGGTTAGAATTAATAAAACCATCAAGAAAGAAGCCCTAGTTTAGATGGTAGAGAGCTTAATAAACTCCCTAAAGAGCTAACGTTCAAGTCCCCACTCTTTTCATTTTTCCTCTTTTATTTTTCAACATTTATGAAACAAACACAATCTAGTACATATATTAAATGTGGTAAAAAATGACTAAGTATGGTCAACAGACCAAGTGGTAAGGTTTCCAATCCCTTATTGTGTCCAAGTTTGATTCACGTCAAAACCACTCCCTTATTTCTTTTTCTTTTTTTCAATTTGGCAAAAAAGGGTCTTTTACCATTCAACTTTTTAAATTTTTGAAACCCTAACTATTTAATCCATTTTCTAATTACATGTGGATTTCTACTTCTTTTCAACCCTAATTGGAATTTATTTCTCTCTTCTTTAAATACATCTTTTTCTTTTATTCATTCATTTCATTTTCATAAAAATCTTCATCTTCTTTTGCAGGAAATTTTAATTTGATCCTGAGTTTGAAATCGAGTCCCGTTCAATCTGTTCTTTGTATAAATTTAGCGTAACACTGTCGACCTCGTTTCTAACATGCCAAGATCGATAAGCATTCTTGTTTCTAATTTCGTAGAACCTTAGAATATTTGAATAACACCATTCTTGATAATCTTTCAAACCGATTTTGAATCTTTTACAAGTTTTCGCGAAAATCTTTATAATTTCAATAAATCTTGAACATTGATATTAATTCTTGCATATTTTTCAATTGAAAGTCCCATTGTAGGTGTCCTGAGCCAAACTTGGATGTGAGGATCATCATGCGAAACCCTAAAATTAAGGGGGTGTGTGTGTGTTCTTTTATGAAAAATTGAGTCAAAATCAAACCTAGCCCAGACCACACGGTTTACTGGACAGGTATGTGGACTATACGGCCTCATACAGGGTCATGTCACCCTTAAAACACTAGAATGTTCAACTTTCACACGGTCTGTCGTACGGTCGTGTTTCTCTTGTAGGTTGAATTTTTGAATTACCACACAGCTGTGTACCCTTTCCACACAGCCCAAGGCTTCCCACACAGTCTAGTCAAACAGCCATGTGTCCCCTGTAACTTAGAAACTACAGTTTTATCTTAGAATTTTATGTTTTGAGCAGATTAGTCCCTAAATAGGTTTCAAACTATTTTTAGTGAATTAAATTATACAAATAAGTCTCTGATGAGATGAGATATGCTAGAATTCATGATTGATCGATTTAATGTGATATTTATTTATATTTATGAATAATTGCATGAATTATGAATAGTATATGTTACTTTTGTATATATATATACTTGTGATCTTATGAATGACATGTCTATATTATTATTCATATTGAATACATGAAAAGCTTGAATTACTACTGATTGGCCATAAGTTAGATTATTTAATATGCTTTAATGCATTACATGGGTTGGGTTGATATGAACGGAGGAAGATCAATCAATATATTTGCAAGAAAAATGACAAGTGCAGAGCATAACCATCCGACTATTCTTATTTGCAAATTTCTGTGTATTCACAGTTAAATGGAAAATTCCATCTGTAGGTACTGTTGTGAATCCACAGCCAAAGGCCGATTCCAACGACGAGTTTATGTTGTAGAATCTATAGCCAAAAAGTTGGTTTTATCTGTAGGAATTTTGTTGTGAACCCACAACCAAAAACAGATTCCAATTGCGATGACTTGTTGTGTGTCCACAACCAATATGACATTGTTATCTGTGAACCAGTAGTGGTTTATCCACAATGTGGCACAAAAGTAGAGGAGTTCTAGGCAGAAATTCTACTGTGGTGTGTAACAGTGGGGTAGGAATTATTCTATTTAAAACCCGAAACTGTATGGCATCATTTAAATCATGTGCATACAAATCTAAAAATTATGTTATGATACATATGCGTGAAACTATGTACATATGTCTATACATGCATGGAATATGATTATTGTGGCAATTCTGATGATTTGATTATTTTGAAAACTGTTATTTGATTTCTGATATATTAGTGATGGTTGCATTTGAAAAACCGATATTATGAACTGAATTGCTATCTTGATTATTCTATGCAATGTTAACAAATGTGTCCTAATGAGTGTCGCATTGGTTTTGTTGTAAATGGATTCACACTGAGCCTCAAAGCTCACTCCTCCTTTAATTTCATCCTTACAGATAACCCACTAGGTTAAGATGTGGCCAAGGCATTCGGAGGGTCTTGGCATAATCCAACTTATTTTCAATTTATTAAGACATATTCTTTTGATTTATTTTATTATTTGAGGTTTATAATATTTTATTTGAACTGTGGCATGGGATTTAGGACTTAGGATGTTTTTATTATCGCATGACATTTAATTGTGATTTTAATTAGAACATTAAATTTTTACTATTAATTGATGATGTATGAACCCCGATTTTTATTAAAAACTTAAGTAAAGACCCTCTTTTCCACTGCTAGAAGATAATTTAAACGTTAAGAAAATCATAATTGATATCATCCAAATTTCGAAGAGTATATGGAAGAATGAGATATAGATTATCTTAATGATGCGATTCAAATGCAAATGATGATGAACTTGATTAAGGACCAACAGATGATGATAAGGAGAGTATGTTAAATATTAAAAGAGAATATAACCCAATATATATGCACTAGATTAATTAGATAAAATTATGTATGATATTTATTTTTATTATATTTATTACTAATATAATACATATGATGATTTGATTTTAAATTTTTTTATAGAAATTATTATTATACTAATATTTTATAGTTTTTAAAATTTTTAAAATATAAATTATATAACTGTAATTACAGTTTGTACTACTAAACATGCACATGAAATTACACTATAATTACTCTATCAACCAAACACATTAAGGGAATTACAATTTTTATAATGACAAGATTGTAATTACACTTTCATTCAATTAATCTGTATTGTCTAAATAAATCCTATTATAATTATAAAATAGTAATAATTATACTTTTATTTAATTAGTGTTGACGAAATTTATGATTAATTTTTAAATTACCTTTTTAACATAATCTATTTATTCTTTTGGCATGCTAACATGTGCACTTGTCAACAAACTTGGAAGAAAATCCACGTTATTACTCGGCTTCTTCGTTTGAGGATACATATGCTTCTGTTCAACTTGTCTGACTGGTTTATTCGCCAAAAGTGGACTTTCTTAATTTCTTTATCTACAGGCATATATTTTGCCTTCATTTTATTAAAATTTAAAATTTAAATTTTTTATTTTTTAAAATTTAAAATTTAGGTCTAATTATTAATACTTTAAATTTTTTGGTGACATTTTCAAATAATTATGTAACTAAAAATTAATGTTGTAATGAATCTAAATTAAATAAAATAAATTTTAAAAATTTTAATAATGAAACTAAAATTTAAAATCTAAAATGTAGAAAGACTAAATTCTTAAAAATAAAAGTATAAAGACTAAATTTTAAATCTAAAAGAATACAGAAACTTATAATATATCTGAACCTTATATTTATTAAAAATAATTTATAAGTAATTAATTAAATTTAAATAAATTCAACTCAAATTAATTAACTAAAATAAATATAGAAAAGAAATCATATATTTATGCTTGATGAAACTTAAATATGAACTCTTAGTTTTCAAAATTTCAAACATGCTATTAAGCCAAAAATTCATTTGCCATAATTATACTTTTCTAATTTACTAAATATAAAAATATATTTCAGTTTTCACGCATTTATTATAATGATATTGTTGTTTTGACTAATAAATAAATAATTTATTATTTAATTTCTAAAAATCTTAGAAAAGGCAAGAAAATTCTAAAAGGGAAAGAAAAAGACGTGTTGATCTTCCCAACTAATTGACCACGTATGAAAGGCATAGATGCTAGTAAAATTATTATTGAAACTTTTATTAAAATAATAAGTATACATTAAAGTGTAAGTTAATTCTTTCTTTTAACAATTTCATTTTTTTATATTTTTAAAAATTAGTATGATTGATAGAATAATCTATAACATATTATATGTACTACGTAATTGATGAATTTTTAATAAAATAATTAATTATATAATTGACTAATTTATTTAATTTTAATTATAAAAATACAATACAATTTAACTGTTAATACAAAATTCCATTATACTTTTACCCTCTATCCCTCGACATACTATATATACTTTGCACGCCAAGGGTGTAACCACTCAAAATTTTTTTGTTGACTGAGTGGAAAGCTGAAAGCATGATCTTTAGCAATATGGTTTTGATACCAAAATGCAAAAGCAGAGTAATCTTATTTCTATGGTTATTAGGGATTATAGCTTTGTTAAATGGTTCGGCCGTTGAAGCTCGGATTCGTCGGTATAAATGGGAAGTGAAGTACGAATACAAGTCCCCTGATTGTTTAAAGAAACTGGTAATAACCATCAATGGCCGAACACCTGGTCCTACAATCACCGCACAGCAAAATGATACTATCATCGTTGAGCTCACCAACAGTTTGTTAACAGAGAATGTTGCAATTCACTGGCATGGAATTCGACAGATCGGAACACCCTGGTTCGATGGAACTGAAGGAGTGACTCAATGTCCGATTTTACCCGGAACCACTTTCAAGTATCAGTTTGTTGTCGACAGAGTAAGTTTGTGTTTCAAGTTTCAAGGCTTTTTTTTCTTTCTTCTAATTTGAGATTTATAAACTGAAATTCCAAAAAAATTTGTATTGGATTTAGGCTGGAACATACTTGTATCATGCACATTATGGGATGCAAAGAGAAGCTGGGTTATATGGATCAATCATTGTTGGACTTCCTGATGGAAAATCCGAACCTTTTACCTACGATTATGATCGGAATATTATACTCAATGATTGGTACCATAAAAGCACTTATGAACAAGCTGCTGGCTTGTCTGCTATTCCCTTCCAATGGGTTGGAGAGCCTGAGTCACTTTTGATCCATGGAAGAGGAAAGTTCAACTGCTCTACTTTAATTACTCCAAGTTTAGACGCTGGTATTTGCAATGCTACAAATCCAGATTGTGAGCCTTTCAGATTAATAGCAGTCCCTGGAAAAACTTATCGATTGAGAATCTCTAGTTTAACTGCTCTATCAGCCCTCAGCTTCCAAATTGAGGTATTTCTTAAGACTGTAAAATGGGTTCAAATTTTGCCTGTTTTTAAATCTGGAAGCTAATTTGTTTCTGTTTCAGGGTCATAATATGACAGTGGTTGAAGCTGATGGGCATTACGTTGAGCCATTTGTTGTACAAAACTTGTTCCTTTACTCGGGAGAGACATATTCGGTCCTAGTAAAAGCCGACCAAGATCCCACAAGGAATTATTGGATAACATCCAATATTGTTGGTCGATCAGCACCCAAAACTCCTCCTGGTCTCGGCGTTTTCGTTTACTATCCAAATCATCCAAGGAGATCTCCTCCCACAACTCCTCCACCTCCTCCTCTATGGAATAACACTGACCCTCGATTAGCTCAGAGTCACGCCATTAAAGCTCGCCAAGGTTACATTCACACTCCACCTTCACGTTCAGACAGGGTCATTGTGTTCCTCAACACACAAAACACGATCAATGGGAATGTTCGGTGGTCGGTCAACAATGTCTCTTTCGCACTTCCTCATACACCTTACTTGATCGCACTCAAGGAAAATCTAACCCATGTGTTCAATCAAAACCCACCTCCCGATGGGTACGATTTCCAGAATTATGATATCCGTATAGTACAAGAGAACAAAAATGCTACTTCGAGCAATGGGGTTTACAGGTTGAACTTCAACTCAACTGTGGATATTATACTTCAAAATGCCAACTCCATGATTCTTAATACCAGTGAGACGCATCCTTGGCATTTACATGGACATGATTTCTGGGTATTGGGGTATGGGGAAGGGAAGTTCGATATGTTCAATGATCCAATGAAGTATAATTTGGTGAACCCGATTATGAAGAACACAGTGCCGGTACATCCTTATGGATGGACTGCTTTGAGGTTTAGGGCTGATAACCCAGGAGCTTGGGCATTCCATTGCCATATAGAATCCCATTTCTATATGGGTATGGGCGTGGTATTTGCAGAAGGGATTGATAAGGTTGGCAAGTTACCATCTTCTATTATGGGCTGTGGTGAAACTCAAGGTCTTTACAGGCCCTAGTACATATCCTTACATCTTAATTCTTTCTTTCTTTTTTCTGTATTTTGGATTGTATAAAAGATTATATTCGTATTTATTTAAAAAAATAAAAATCATTTGTTTTATAAATTGAGTTATATTATTACGATTTTTTATAAATTAATAAAAAAATCGATTAAAGCTCAAATTAGGATAATTTTAGGAGTTGTTTGTATAAATGTCAAATCTTTAAAATGGTAATAAAAATAATATTTACAAAATATTCAAATAAAAGCTTTTATCCCATTAACTTTAGGTGAATTCTTACATGATTAAAATAGAACAAATGATATTATTTTGAAGCTTGATATATAACATTTGAAAAATTCTTATTTGAAGACTTTGAAAAAGGCGGTTATTTGATCATTTTGAATGATTTGACCTTCATTTAGGTCCCGTTTAGCAGTGCTTTTGAGATGAGTTTTTCCTTAAACAAGTACTTCTCACTTAAAAGTATTGCCAAACAAGTATCAATTGAATAAAAATTTTAAATTAAAAGAAGTGCGTTTTAACATATGAAAAAGTTGAAAATTTTAATTTTTTTTCTCAGTCAAAAGTGCTTTTGCTGCTATTTACATTTTTAATCTCAATTTATCTTCTCCAAAAGACACATTAGAATACCCATTTTTTCTTTCAAAGTTCTTTTAATTCCTCCACTGATGAGTTTCTTTTCTTCTTCTTCTCTTCAAGTTATTCATTTTTCTTCTCTTTCAGTTTAGTTATTTTCTGATTGTTTAAATTTAATAAATAATTAATATTAATTACTCAGAAATATTTAAAATTAATATTATATATTAAAATATTAACAATAAGTTATAATAAATTATTATTTATATTTTACTAAAATATCATAAAATTAACTAATTTGAACATTATTTAAATGTATATTTGTTACTTTATAATATAATGTCTAAAATGGACATTTTATTTCTCAAAAGTACTTTTTGACAGCAATACTAAACACTTAAATTTTAAACAAAACTTCCCAAAAGTAATTTTCAATAGTAATACTAAAGCACATTAGAAAATGTTTAACCCTTATGTCAACAACTCATAAAAGTTTAAACTCCAATTTAAACATTTAAAAATTACATGGAATGAAATTTTAAACTTATAATATTATAAAATTTAACTTTATCAATTTAATAAAAAATATTATATTTATTATATATAAAATTTTCAGTAATGTAATTTATTATAATAATTTGAAATTCAAGGGTAAGCTGGTTTCTTCTATAGCTTATTGTGTTTAGGGTTCAGAATATTTGACACTTACAGTATGTTACAAGACAAACCCTACCGACGGATTTATTTAATTTATACGTCAAGAGCAAACTTTCTGCCATGTGTTTTAGATTCCATTTTGTCAATTAATTCATGTTGAAATTTTGAATAAAAGGTGTGTATTTTCTAGGGAACAAAAGCCTTGTATTAATACAACTGTTTAATTGTAGATAAAAGTACGATGTCTGAGGCACGCTCTCTGTCTTCTCTACAGTCTAGCAATGATGTTGACGGAGATTCTCATTCAAGTGAGGATCGAACCACCAAGAAAGTGAGATTCAAGGATGGTTTCGATAATCTTTCCGATGATATGGCCGTAGATCACAATCTGCCTCCAAATCCTTCGTAGAAGGATAAGCTTTTGGGTGGCGCTCCCTCCGTGTCGGTGGTGAATCATAACGACACTTCCATTGAAAGTGACAGGGGAAGCGATGGAGAATTCGATCTATTAGATGAAGATGTGCAAACTACTATTATCAACGGGATTCCGGCCATTAATTTCTCTGATCGGATTAAAGAGATGCTTTTCAAAGAAATGGAACTAACAGTTGTCATTAAACTGTTAGGGAGGAATATTGGCTACAATACTTTGCACAATCGTTTAATAAATCTCTGGAAACCTATTTTTCATTTCACTCTCATGGACATTGAAAATGGATATTACCTGGTTCGTTTTTCTAACAAAACTGATTATGATTGTATTCTATCGCAGGGTCCATGGATTATTTTTGGGCAATACCTCACCGTTCAGCCTTGGACCAAAGAATTTAACCCAGCACAAACCTTATCCCATTGTAGTGTTGGCGTGGATTCCATTGCCAGGTCTGCCGAGTTTTTTGTTTCGACGAAAAATTGTGGAGGTGATTGGAGGTCTCATAGGGAAGGTGGTTAAACTTGACCTTCAGACGGACAACCGAACTTGAGGCCGATTTGCTTACCTTTCTGTTTTCCTTAACCTCGATAAGCCCTTAGTTTCCAAAGTGCTAGTTAATGGCGAAGTTCAAAGAGTAGAGTCTTTGGTTGCGGAAAATATAGGCACGTCAAAGACCTTTTCCCGATGGTGGTAGAAGATCGGGCCCCTGAGCGCCCTATGGAAGAGATGAATGTTGAATCGGCACCGGTCGCTGGTGAAAATGTTAAAGAAATGGGGTCGGATTTTGGTTCCTAGATGCTGGTCGAGAGACGATCTCAGCGTGGCCAAAGGAGTTTACGAGGAGACACCGGCGCAACTAACAGCGTGTAGGTTCTCGATACTCGACGTTGAATGAGGAAGGTGATTCGGTGTTGAATGAAGCTATTAATGGGGATCTGTCGGTGGATAGAGTTGATAAATATGCTGGGGGAAATGATGATAATATTAGGATTGTTGAAAAGCCTCCGAATGATATGAGGCCTCTTACTGATGCGGGTCTTAAGCCCAATTGGATGAAATTGTATGCTATAGGGGCTGTTGTGGTTGGAAAGGATTTAGCAGATTTGGGCTAGGAGGTTGGCGGGCCTGGTGTGGATATCAATATGGTAACACCAGTGGGTGCTAAGGAAGGCGCTCCTTCTGGCCAGCAAATCAAGGCCTAGAAAACGATGGAAAAACAACCTTTGATAGGCAGTGGAGTCAATCCAAGCTGCAGCGAGAAGTTCAATACTGGAATTTTTATTACTAATTCTAGTTCAAAATTTAATGTTTGCAGGATCTTCCAATTTTCATTCTTCGGGTAACGAAGCAAATTTGGAAGTTGAAAGTCTCAATGATTCTTCTACAGAAATTCGTGAGGGTTTAAATGCTAGAAATTTTACAAATATTACAGCCCATTTTAATCCTGCCTTTGAAGAATCTGGGGGTGTTAATATATCCATAACAAATAGTATGTTGGATCCCGGGAAACACTCGGCAATAAGTTTCAAAGGTATCACGCATAAAAAAGAGAAAGGTATTTTGGCTAATCCTGTTCGGGAAAGGCTTGGAGAAGGAATTCCTGTTTTAAAAGAAAAGCATGGAGGAAGGGATTCCAAAGGGCGTAGTAGTCGTAAATCTTCTAATCCGTTGCGTGGTCGAGGGAGTCGATTCAAATCTTCTGGAAACTCCAAAGTTCCGTTAGCCGAGTCCATGGAGGATATGGCTAAACTCATTTCCAATTCGAAGCTTAGTAGTAAGCTCAATGCTGAAATAGAATGTGTAGCCATGAGCAAAAATGAGGATATTGTCTCTCGACAGTAATGTATGTTTTTTTATATTGTGTTTATCATTATGAATTTTACTATTTTCTCTTGGAATTGTCAAGGCTGTGCTAGTGATAAATTCCCACGTATTTTTCGAGAATATAATCGGGAATTTAGTCTGGATATTATTAGTCTTCTTGAGACTAGAGTTAGTGGGGCTAAAGCAGATAGTATCATAGTAAAACTGGGTTTCCCACACTCACATCGTGTTGAAGCGATTGGTTTTTCGGGAGGTATTTGGGTGTGCTGAAAGAACACTGTTAGTGTTAAGATCATTTTTAATCATCCTCAATTCATTCTGGCTCGTGTTGGTTCTGCATCCTCTTCCATGTCGGTTTTTATCTCTTTCGTTTATGGCAGTCCGAACAAGCAGAAATGCAAAGATTTATGGGAAAAGTTGAATCTGTCAATCCCTCTTGGAAGCTCTCCATGGGTTGTAATAGGTGATTTCAATGCGATTCTCTCTTCCTCTGAGAAAGATGGGGGCATGTATACTGGTAGAAGATGCCCTAACTTTGGAAATTTTGTAGAGCAAGCAGAGCAACATGACTTAGGTTACAGAGGCCCTCCGTTCACTTGGCATAGGGGGTCGCTTTTTGAAAGACTTGATTGAGCATTGGGAAATAAAACCTGGGTTCAGTATTTCCCCAATTGTTCTGTTTCTCATCTTCCTAAAATAAAGTCTGACCATAGACCCATTCTCCTTACTTTAAATCCGGATTCTACTCTTCCCAAAGAAAGGCCCTTTTGTTTTCTGGCGGGATGGGTCGAGCACCCAAATTTTAGTGATTTTGTGAAAGATAAGTGAAGCTTTTCTGGCACACTATGACGGACACCTTAACTACGTTCACCCATGATCTTAAGGAGTGGAATAAATCAGTCTATGGTCACATCTCTGCCCCCAAAAAGATTCTTCTTAAAGAGCTCACTAAAATTCAGAGGATTATGGATTGTTCGGGTTCTAATAGTCTTGCTAAAGTAGAGTTAAAAATTTGGAAGGAGATGGAGAATGTCCTTTGACATAAAGAACTTCTTTAAAAACAAAAAGCCCACTGTGATTGGCTTCATTTTGGTGACTGTAATACAAAGTTTTTCCACGCTCGTACGTTGTGACAAAGGAAGCACAACCGGATCACTACTATTCAAAATGGGTTTGGAGATTGGCTGTATGATTCAGAAGCTGTTGAAGCTAAGGCCAATCATCCAAAAATTGTATGGGGAAAACCCTGGCCCTATGCAGAGTTTACCTCCGAGTAATTTTCTTCGTCTTGAACATGATGACATATCCTTCTTGGAGAAGCAGATCATTAATGAGGAAATCAAAGCAACTCTCTTTGATATGGTGCCACTCAAAGCTCCTGGTAGTGATGGGTTCCATGCTCTCTTTTTCTAAAACCAGTGGAATGTTGTTGGAGATATGGTGTGCAATTGGGTTAGAAGTATTTTCAATGGTGGTGCTATTGATTCTGAGCTTAACAATACACTTCTTATGCTAATCCCCAAGGTGACTAGTCCTGAAGATTTTACCTAGTATCGTCCAATTAGTCTCTGTCCTGTCTTATACAAGCTGGTGATGAAGATTATATCCAATCGCTTCAAGACCATTTTCCCGAACATTATTGGCCCAGAGCAAGCTGGATTCATTGCAGGAAGAAACATCATTGATAATGTTATTATTGTTCAAGAGGTTATCCATTCAATGCGAAGCTAACCTAAAAGAATGTGGATGACCATTAAAATTGATCTGGAGAAAGCTTATGACAGAGTGCGCTGGGATTTCATCAAGGCTTCTCTCCAAGCGACTGGTATCCCTACTTTCTCATTAATGTTATTATATCTGCTATCTCTAACTCCACAATGCAGGTTCTGTGGAATGGAGTTCCTCTGACTAAATTCAGGCTAGCTAGGGAGATACGCCAAGGTTGCCCACTCTCCCCTTATCTTTTCGTTCTATGCATGGACTGGCTTGGTCAAATGATTCATTCGAATATTTCAGAAGGTACTTGGAATCCTATTCGACTTTCTCGGTATGGTCCTTCTATTTCTCACCTTTTCTTTACAGATGATCTTGTCATTTTTAGCAAGGCTGATCTGAAGCATTGTAGGATTATAAAAGACATTTTGAGCAGGTTTTGCGATTTTTCTGGGCATAAAATTAATGCTAGGAAAACGAACATCTTCTTCTCTAAAGGAGTTGATACGACGATGGCGGATTCAATTAGCTCTCTGTTTGGATTCCAAAAGGTCTAAAATCTTGAGCATTATCTTGGAGTCTCACTCTTTCATCAGAGGGTTACCAATAGCACTTTGCAGTTCTTGGTTGAAAAGGTCAGGAATAAATTTCACAGTTGGGATACAAAAAGTCTTTCTATTGCTGGCCGTATCACTTTGGCCCAGTCCGTTCTCTTGTCTATTCTGAGCTATTTTATGCAATCCGTAATAATTCCTAGAAGAGTCTGCGAAGAAATTGAGAGTTTGGTAAAGTAGTTCATTTGGGGTTCTTTAAAAGTGAAGAAGAAGATGTCTCTTGTTCGGTGGGATTCGATTTGTCAACCTAAATGCTGTGGAGGTCTTGGCTTACGAAAATTAAGAGACCAGAATATCTCGTTTTTACTAAAGCTAGGATATAAAATTGTTGCTAACAAAGAGGTTCTTTGGTTTCGAGTTATCAGTGCTAAATACCATCTGACAGAAATATTTCCTGAGTCTCTTAAGCGAACAAGGAGTTCGTTTCTTTGGGGCGCTCTTTCTAAAATTTGGCCACTGCTTCGTGAGAATTTATACTGGTCGGTTGGAAATGGGCGCCAAATTCGATGCTGGGAAGATGTGTGGATTCCTAATGTGGGGCAATTGATCAAGTTCATCTCCCGAATGTCACCTTAGTGATATGGTTAATGAAGATGGCTCGTGGAATCTTGAGTTGTTCAGACTTTGGCTCCCAAAAGCGGTGATCGAGACGATTATGGGTATCCCTCCTCCTATTCCTTCTGAGGGACCGGATAAAATTATTTGGAGACATACTTCTTCTGGAAATTTTTCGGTTAAAAGTGCTTATAGGATTTGCAAGGGTGATACTTGGAATGAGATAGATGAAAAGTAGAAGAGTGTCTGGAAACTCCTAGGACCACAACGAGTCCGTTTCTTTATCTGGCTGGTCCTTAAAGTACGTCTCCTTAGTAATGTCGAAAGGGTTAAAAGGGGTTTAGTTGTGGATTCTTCTTGTTTGATATGTAGATACCATTCGGAAGATATTCTTCATATTCTCAGAAATTGTACTGCTGCCAAGGATATGTGGGACCAGGTTTTAACAGGTAATCGCTTAACAAATTTTTTTTCTCTTAACTTACAAGATTGATTCTTCGTAATGTGCAGGATGTCTCTGTGGTTTCGGAGAATGTAACGAGCTGGGCTTGCCTTTTTGGAATTCTTATTTGGTGTCTCTAGAAGAACCGTAACCTCTTTATTTTTCAAGGCCAAGCTTGGAGTGCGAGAGAAATCATCAATAACTCCCTTTGCTGGGCTAACTTGTGTCTTTCACCACCCAGAGCGACTACAGATGAAGACATGAGATCTCTTTTGACAGCGTAAGTTTCGGAGTCTAAGATTCTGCTCAATACTAATGGAGCAGTTTGTTTGGATACAGGATATGCTTCAGCTGGAGGGTTGCGAGTGATGAACACGGGCAATGGCTATTTGGTTTTAATTGTTATCTTAGGAAATACTCGATATTTGATGCTGAACTTTAGGCAATTTTTGAAGGAATTAAGATTGCTCCACGAAGAGGACATGATACTGTAATAATTCTCTCGGATTGCCTGGACGCTGTTCGGGCCTACAATGAAGTACTTTAGGAACATCAAACTCTGCGTTGATTCGACGAATCCAGAATATTTTAGCCCAGGAGAATTCATGGGTTCTGCGGTTCATTCCAAGAGAGCAAAATAAAGTAGCTGATTATTTGGCGAAAGCGACTGCTTATGATAATGTTGAGTTACAATTTTTTGAGTCTCCTCCTACCATGATCCAGAATTCCCTGGATTTGGATCAGTCTAGGGGGCTTTTCTCAAATTACTAGTTTGTAATCATTTAGTTATGTGCTTATGTTCTTATTCACCAAAAAAAAAAAAGCCTTGTATTAATCACTCAACATCTGACTCTTGATATTTACATTATTTTCGTAAGTTTTGATTGTAATAAAAGAATTTGAATGAAAGAAAAAAGTAAATTACAGATTCCCACCCAGAATTGGACCAATAAAATAATTATAATAAAATATATGGATTAAATTTAGAACAACTTAATTTAAATAATTACGTTAATTTGTGATTAAAACAAGTCTGCATTTGAGCGTGGATTTGAGGGAAAAATGTCTGCATTTAACCAAATTTTATTTTGATTTTAGCTTTCGTTTTTTCCATAAACATAAAATGTTTTAATAAATAGAAAAATAAAAAAATATATATGTTAAAAGAGATAGAGAAGGGAGACTATTTTATCTATAAAGGCCATTTTCCAAGTTTATTTATGGAAATGGGCCAATTTTTGTATTATTTACCAGAAATGGCCGAAAATGACAAAACGCGTCCACATAGAAGGCTTTTTGGGTGAAATTTCAGCAAAATGTGCCCCTTGGGAAGCGATTTTGCCATGTCAACACAAAATACGTTGACGTGGACGCGTTTTGCTGACATGGCAAAATCGCTCCCCTAGTGGCGCGTTTTGCTCCGTGTTTTTTTTCCCAATGGCTACTTAATTTTTTGATCATTGGGGGGCCCAACGGTTAAAAAAATCTGTAAAAACCCACACTTTATTTCTTCAAAATTTGACAAAAAACTCTAAAATTTCTCCCTAAATTTCTCAAAGCTCTCAAATTTCTCCTTAAATTTCTCAAAGCTTTCTTTAATTAATTATTTTCTTTTAATTTTTTCTAAATTAGTATTATTTTTTTTTTATAATTTCAAAAATATTTGATCATGTTAGTAATGGCCAGGGAATTAATTTGTCTCAATTATAAACATATCTCCGTCGAACAAATGAAAATGGTAAGGGTTAATTTTAATTTTTGAATATTATTTAATAATTTTTTTCTTTTATGTAATTTTAATTAATTTTTATTTTATAATTTTTTATAATAGTCTGTAGATAGGGTGTTACAATGTTATATTTGTAATATATCTGGTCCTCTACCACAGTTGATAGAAAATTACTTGAAGGAAACCAGTTTTTGGCACGTGGCCACTATAGGTCGGGGGTGCAAGTTGGACCCGAAACTCATTAGCGTGTTAATAGAGAGGTAAAGACTTAAGACGCACACATTCTATCTTCCATGCGGTGAGTGTACCATTACTTTGGAGGACGTGCAGTTACAATTGGGATTGCCGGTGGATGGGTTCGCACTCACTGGGTTTGTTCAATCTGCTAATTGGGGAGTCGTATGCTATGATCTTTTGGATGCGATTTCGGATAATATTTACGGAGGTCAGATCGAGATGGGTTGGTTACGAGACACATTTCCAGAGCTGGGGAATGATTCGATTGAAATAGAAAGAGTACGATATGTTCGAGCATACATCCTTGAGATGATTGGAGGTTATTTGATGCCGGACTTGTCACAAAACCTTGTACATCTGAGGTGGCTACTGAAACTCGTTGATTTTAGAGTAGCTGGCGAATTTAGGTGGGGGTCTGCCATGTTGGCAACATTGTACAGGGAGATGTGCGGAGCAACGCCACCAAATAAAGCTAAAATTAGAGGTTGCCTATCACTACTACAATTATAGGCTCGGTTTTACTTTCCATTTTTATGTTCTCGAGTGAACCACCCATATACATTCCCACTCATAACGAGGTAAAATTTATATTTTATTTTACAATTATTACATAAATTTAAAATATATTGTATGCTAAAAATTTATTTAATTAGGTGGAACCATTCAGCGAGTTATATTGGAATACCTACCATTTTTGAAAATATACGGCTTCTATTAGACCAACGGTCGGAAGCACAAGTAAGTATTAAATAAAATATATATACATAAAATAGTTGTTTCATATTTAGTATTTAGTATTATATATATAACTAATATTTTTATCACGT
Organism: Gossypium arboreum; assembly: GCF_025698485.1. NCBI lineage: Eukaryota > Viridiplantae > Streptophyta > Magnoliopsida > Malvales > Malvaceae > Gossypium > Gossypium arboreum. The sequence goes on from NC_069071.1 coordinate 7,448,284, forward strand.
TCATATAGTTTCAATGGACACCATACGAGGATCCGGCAATTTGGGTAGTAATTCCAAATGAATTTTTTCAAAATCCGAACATTTGGCATGTTAAGGTCCCATTGGTCAACTATGCTATCGTCGAGATGCACTAGACGTATAAAGTGTTGCGACAATTTAGATTCTGACAACTGATTACCGAGGCACCTAAGGTGTTGGATGATGAGCACAAAATCGACTTACGACAAACGAATGCGAACTGGCCAGTATTCTTCTCGGAATATATTAAAATTTGGGAAAATCGATATGATTATATACCTACTCACGAATCGATCATCATTTCAGAATTAGAGTGTGTGTCGGATTACATGCCATGGTTTAGAATTCATGGCAAACTATATTTGCTTTCGGAAGAGCAGAGGCGTCGGCAAATTCATGTCAAAAGGAAATGACGAAGCCCTTTAAATCCAAGGAGAAGGGATGATGGAATGGGCCCATCAAAAATGCCCACACAATCACTAAGCCCAACGCTTCAATCGACGACACCCACACCATAGCCCCTTCAGATTATGCCAAGTGCATATCCTAGCCCTTATATGTATCTAAACCCTTATATGTTTCCTTTTTCCAATCTTACACCAGGTTGGAATGCATGGCCTGGTGCATCTTCTTTCTTGATGACTCTGACTCAACCTCCGATATATAGGCCATCGTCGCCGGAGAGATCGTACGAGGCACTATCTAGGAGCTCATCTCATTACCAATCCCCATCGTCTTATAAGATTCAAACACCTCCGTCGTAGGTGATGCAAATACATCTACATTTTTTATTCTATCAAGGTGGGTCATCCTCCCAATACCTACAACCGGAGCAACCACAACCCCCGCCGGAAGCTAAACCAAGGAGAAATTCAGCACGTAATCGTCGACCAACCCCATGTGGCACCGATTCCGACTGGCACATACATTGATTTTTTTAAATATATTTGTATAAATTTTTTTATATTATTTCATTTAATAAAATAAAATTTGTTTTTAATATTTTAATAGTAAATTATTTTTATATTTTTATTTAATAAAATAGTATTTTTTTAATAAGGCAATAAAAATAATGCAACATAGTTTCATTACAGCAATTATCAACTATTTCAGTTTGGATATGATCGAATTGTATGACCCGGGTTCCTATACCATCCGCATAAGTTCTGTTGCTTCGTTCTTTTCCGGATATCTATATTATTACTTATTCTACTCAAGCAAGGTCGATCTTTTGGTTTGTGATGCAATTCTCTATTCGGTAACAACTTAAATGGAGCAAGTGATACAGATGGCCACTTACGTTTATCTAAGATCGGTGGGAATACGTGTTTCTACACATTCTACATGTATTCTATTTTGTACACTTCGTCAACATATCTCATGGGATCCAAATGGAGATTCTAACAAGTTGTAATTGCATGAGCGCATGGATAACGAAGTGCGTTAAATGTCCCACAGTCGCAAGTCTTATTTCCCAAGTGTACACGATATTGCCTGCCAGTAATACCTTGGTTCGGTCTGTCAAACTCAGTCACATGAAACTATAGGTTGTCGCAATTATGACACAATATGTGTATGGTGTTGGCTCGTGCCTTCGCGTTGTTAATTTCTTGCAATACCTTCCAGAACCATACATGACCTCACTGCATTTGGCCTTTATAACTAGGTGCTCGTTTTGGAAATAGTGCCGCCAAATGAAAATATGTCTCTCGCACAACCGAGGTTATCGAAAAATGACGTGTTCCTTTTAAAACATAATTTATGCATTCAGCCAGGTTTGAGGTCATATAACCATATCATAGGCTGTTGTCGTATGCTTGTGTCTAATGTTTGAAAGGTATGTTATAGAGGTAGTTTGCGCCTTTTTCGTTAACTGAACGCAAAATCACCAACATCTCATAAAAACGGTCCTTATTACGCTCGTAACTTGCCAATATAAGTTGATAATGAAAATTACATACCACTATTCCATTCAGAATAAATTGAATATTACAAATGAAATTATATTAATAGAGATTAAATACCCATGTTGGTCACTTGTCATTGTTCAGTGGTAGACCGATATTGTTCGTAGTAGTTGGACGTAACGTACCTTAGACAATACCGATGGAGTGTGTAATCCCATAGGCTTTTTTGTTACTCAATTACGGCTAGTATTCCAGTGCCCTGATCCAATATAATGTAGATATCATGTTGGGGGCATACATGTCTCCTTAACTTAGAAAGAAAGAAATCCCAGTCATCACCTGACTCTCCCAGTTTTATTACAAATACAATTGGAAGAATTCTCCCACCGCCATCCCACGTCACAACTAGCAATAGCCGGTAGGTATATCTACCATACATAAAGGTACCGTCAATTTGTACCAATGGCTTGTAGTACACAAATGCGTCCCGGTATTGCTTAAAGTTTCAAAACAGATGCTTGAACACTTGATATCCACGGAGTAATTGATCGTTGTAGTACACAAGGCACTTTTCAAGCTCTATTATGCAACCTGGGACGTATGTCTCTAGCACCTGACTCCACTGCCACACCTCATTATATAAAGCGTCCCACCCACTATACATATTTTCCAATGCCTTCTACTTAGCTATCCAAACTTAACGGTAAGAGGGTGTACACCTTAATTGGCTACAAATATTGGCAATTAAGACCGATACAAAAGTCTTGGGATCCGACTTCACCATCGGTAGTATTAAGCTAGCTATCATACCTGAATCCATCTTGGGATGATCTTGTGAAACACCTATCAACTAAGTACATTAAATAATGCAACATTAAGTAATAATGTTATTATTCAAAAACCCTAAACACTCAGTGATGCTGTACTAGCAACACATGTATGTGGACCTTTGTAGTTTTTTATCTCCTACAAGCTTGTCTTTTTCTTAACTGAAGCCATGATTTTCCATGAACATGTACTGTCTTTCACTACACACTTGGCCTCGAACTTCTCAGATTTGGATTTAACCACGTTGTAGTTAACCCCGCGCTTGATGCTATGTTGTTTCAATGCATCAAGAAAACTATCCTTACTGGAAAACTCTTTACCAACTTCCAATTCACCCGAATTTAATGACGAACTTATATGATTACGCCTTCTGTGTGGTAGATCTAAAAACTCCAACGCATCATCTGCCGATATATCAACATTATGCATGTAAGCTAGAGGCGAGTACGCCCTAAATTACAGATCTTTTTATTCTTCATCTGAACCCCCTTCAACGTCTTCAGGTTCAGATAGAACAAGCTCCGATTCAGAAAATAATGCAACTTCTACATTATCGAGGCTGAGCTCTCGAGGTGGATCCACATCAAACTCATCATCCAACCCTCCATTATCTGCAACATATGAGTTCCCCTTGCTGGTGGACGTCGTAGGGAGTATATTATCCCTTCTTGTAGACGTTTTATAACGTCCCCAATCAGATGTGGATTGCCAACCACTAGAAGTTGATGTCATTCCCTAATACGTATTTCCAGCAACGTACATCGACCCACCGATGTGCATGTCCCATCCACTAACCAAGTGTCATAAAGGAGTTGTCTATTCTACATTACAACCAAATATGGACGCTTCCATGTTCTGCCTCCCACTAACAAAGTGTCGGGTAAGGGTCGTGTATTCCTCTCGAACAGTAGTAGATGTTGAAGTCGCAAATGCTTCATTTGGTTATGAAAATTGTACATATAACTCAAGATAGGGTGATCCACTAGCGAGATGAGTCTGCACCATCACATTTAAGCTACGACCAACTTTGATATCAAATGAGTCATATGTCACGGGATCAATCGAAGCAAATAATCTATACTTAATAGAAGAAACCCTCATTGGCGTCGTTCCGAAGATTTTTGTGCCTAATTCTTTTACGAAGTTCTGTCAAATCTATGTTCTGGATAAAAACCAGTCGCGTTATGTTCTTTGATAAAAAAACAATGCCGTTCTCGGTGTCACAGACCTCACCATAATAGTAATTAATAACACTAATATGTTCACTCATCTTTAATTTCTATTCTGCTGAGACTCTCTAATTTTTCTTGTTGTAACTTATGCAACCTGATAATGAAATTTGGCTCATTTATAGCGTAAGTCCAAACAGGAACTACTGTAGAAAAAGAGCGTCCATGTGGAAACTTTTTTTTTTATCAATTTTGCTAACAATGCATCTTGCTTGAAGCTTTTTTAACACTATTTGTTAGAAACGTCTTCTTAAAATTATTTTTTCAGGAACTACTGTAGAAAAAAAGTGTCCACGTGGGAGCTTTTTTCATTAATTTTGCTGACAGTGCATCCTGCTTGAAGCGTTTTTCACACTATTTGTTTAGAACCGTATTCTCAAAATTATTTTTTCAAGAACTACTGCAGAAAAAAAAATCCTTATTGTCAATACAAATTTCCCTAAACCCTTAACCTAAACACAAAGTTATTTTGAAAAAATCTAAACCCTAATTTAATTAATTTTCTTAAAAACTCTAAACCCTAATTTAATTAATTTTAAAAAACACTAAACCCTAATTTATTTTTTAAAATCCTTAAACCTTAAACCTAAATAATTTTAACCCTAAACCTTACAACCACAACCCTAAATTAGTTTAACAAAATTCTAACCATAAAAACCCTAAACCAAAAAACTCTAGGGACTAAACATGCAAAAAGCCCTAATCTAGAAAAACACAGAACAAATTGCGCCCCTGGGGGAACGATTTTGCCATGTCAGCAAAACGCGTCCACATCAACACGTTTTGTGCTGACATGGCAAAATCGCTCCCTTAGGGGCACGTTTTGCTAAAATTTCACAAAAAAATGCTCCTACGTGGACGTGTTTTGTCATTTTCGGCCCTTTTCGGTAAATAATGCAAAAATTGGCCAATTTCCGTAAATAAACTTGGAAAAGGGCCTTTGTAGGTAAAATAGTCGAGAAGGGAGGAAAACAAAAGGAGAAACAAAAGATAATGAACAAAATTAAGAAAAAGGAAAAGAAAAAAAAACATAAAAGAAAAAATTAAATTTCTCAAAAAGAACAAATATGGGGACCAATTATATAATTTAACCTAAAATTTTTGTTTGAAATGATGATTTAACGTGCCACGTCAGCTTACTATTACACCGTTAATGAAAATTAACAACTCAATGACTAAAATGTTACAACACGTTAATGTAAGTGACTAAAATGTAATATTTCAAAGATAAGTGACTAAAATATAACCCGAGGTAAACAAAAGCTACTATTTTGACAATTTATTTAAAATTATTTTGAATTATTTTTATTTAAAATTTTAATGATATATCTATAATTTAATTTTATTAAAAAACAAATTTAATGAATAATTAAAAGCTAAAAAATAAAAATATAAAAAAAGGAAACGCTACTTGTTGTAAATTTAATATTAAATATATATCATCATACAAAATCAAAATTTACTTACCGCAGAACTTTATATACGGTTAACGTTGAATAATAATTTTATGCTTTATTCCTAAAACTATTATTAATCAAAATATATGAATTGACCTTTTTATCCTATTTTTTCAGCCATACATGAGCCGAGCTGTACACCGAAACTAGTACAATAGCGGTTTCAAAAGCACAATTGAAGAGTTTCTTTTCCTGCATTATTCTCTAATAAGGGCACTTGTATTTTTTATTTAGAAAAAAAAGTACTAGTAATTTTATTTAACAAAATAGGAAACTTTTTTTAAGTCTATTACCATTTTCTTACATCAAATTTGTATATCTTTCGATTCTTTTTTGTTTCTAATTTCCAAAAAAAATATCATAAATAGTCGTCTTGGAAAAAACTTCTAATCAAACGTAGTAAAAAACCATGAACATGGAAAGAAGAGAAATTCATCGCTTAAGGTTTTTCATTGCTTTCGTGCATAATCTAAGCAAGAGAGTTTCAAATTTAACTCATAGGTCATTGATATGGAAAATTCATTGATGTTTACGTGGCATATAAAATTCGTAAGAGGATTCAGAGTCTTTCCACTTTTGCTTTTGTTAAGTTCAAATTTGAATTAGACCTTAGGAAGATAGTGGTGGAAGGGTTGATGGTTTTGTTATCTATGTCTCTAAAGGTAGATATGAGAGAGATGTTGCGAATGTCGAGCTCGAGAAGAGTGACAGGGCAAGGGAGGTTTTGAGACCATTTTATTAGAGTTTTGGTAGAGATTCAAGATTGTATAAGTGTCATGGGGCTAGAACTTAAGTCTCATAAACCGTGTAGCCTTAAACATAAACTTAGCTTCAAATACGCTAAGTCAACTGGACTCTCAAAATATGTGAGTTCGAAAAGGAAATACTCAAAGGCACCAGAATAAAGTAGAAACAAACTCTTAACGAAGAAGCAAAAAGCAAACAGAAAAACCAGAAGGAAGCTAGCCACATCAAGCATTTGAGTAAATGCTCTCAAATGTACTGTATTACTCAAGAATGAGCTGATTACAAATGAAGGGAGAAGACTCTATTTATAGTCCCCATGATCCAATGATCTAGTTTAAAATACATTAATGGCCAAGATTGAAGGCAATCTACCCATATTCCCACCCTTCTCCTAGGGAGAAATTATTTTATGGATCCTTCCCACCACATCCTCCATGATCCCTTTTACATTATTTAATGGCATTTCAACAATTTTTTCTATATCATTGACACATAATTTTGGTAATTTTTTTCCCTAGACCCAAACCTCGAAATTAAACCCTAAATCTTAAACCCCGAACTTAGATTCAAGCTTTATGATTTAAGTTTAGGGTTCAAGCTTCAAATTTAAGGTTCAAGGTTTAAGGTTCGGGGTTCAAGGCAAAAAGAATTACCAAAATTATGTGTTAACGACATGGAGAAATTTGTTGAAAAGTCATTAAATAATTGGAAAAGGACCATGGATGATGTGGTGGGAAGGATCCATACAATAATTTATCCCTCCTAAGAATTGGAAAGAGTAATTGGGTGCTCCAATAAAATCCAATTCAATATGTGAGATCCACTAAATACAGTGGTTACCTGAATATGCTATAGATGTGTAATTACAAGTACATACATTCAAATTTAATTATAATGTAACTTTTCAAATGTGCCCTAAGTGAATAATAATATAGCAAAATGAAAACATGAGGAACAAGATAAATTCCTAGGAAAACATATACCAAGTAATCATTGGTTTCCTAAAGTGATGCTATTTATGAAATCAAACCCTAAGCATCGCTTGAGCCTTTTCTGCTTTTAATTAGCTTTTGATGACCAACCACCTATCATCGGTGGTTGGCTGTCCCCCATCCCTTCTCTTCCCTATCTTGTTTCTTTTATTCCCTCATCTCGGAATAGTAACCCCATGCGGGCCTTGCTGAGCCTTTGTGGTTGTTATCCTCTCTCTTCTAAATGGGCTTTTGTTCCAGAGGGCTTAGTGCGATGCTTCTGACGCTAGTGATATCCTGTTTTCAGGATGAGAGATTTCATTACGACTATGGATGGTGGATGCTTGGGTAACGCCAAAGCCTTCGAATGTTGCTATTTGGTTTTGTTTCCAATAGGCTCTAATATTGCCATCGTATGATTACTCAATGTAAGTTTGCTAATCTATGTTCAATGCCACTGGTGGCTTACCTCTAACTGTCGAGGCGGTTTCAAGTTTTTGGACTCAATTCGACATCTTTCAACTTCTTGTTGGTGATATTTGATTGCTTTTGAGATGTGCTTCATTGTTTTCTCCATTTCTTGTAAGCAAGGTTCACAGTGGAAATAGAGGTTGTTTAGTAATGGGGATCGTATGCACTAATGGTTTATATTAATGGTTAATGCCTAAGTGAATAGTGATGATCCCTCTTCTATTTCTCCTTTTAGAAGGGTTGACCTCTTCTTTTGGGGACTTGGTTGTTTGGAACCATTTTACCTTGGCTAAATGCCATTGTTTATATAACCTATTTGACTAAATTTTTCTATGAAATGAACCTTTTTTTTTTCATAAAAAAAGTAAAGATTGGTGTCGAGTTAATAAAAAAACAAATTGTTCTCTAAAAATTAGAGCAATAATTATATAATTTATATGAAAATCAAATTAAACTTTAGTTGAAATGATTAAATTGAAGTTTCAAAAATTATAGTATTCTAAATTTAAATCCAACCAAAATAATATATTTATGTGAAAATACGCAATTCGGAAAAAGCATAACAAAGATAGTAACTTACCTAAAATTCGTATGACTACTAGTCCGAGTTTTGTTGCAAGAAGGTCGGGGTTCAAGGACGATTAAAATTTATAAATGATCTATATCAACAGAACATATAAAATTATTTATTGGTATAAGGTATTTATAGAAAAATAAAATTTAAATTAAAAATAAAAATTATATTTTTTAATAAGTGATGGGATTTGGATTACACTACTCTAACAAATCTAAACATGAATTAGAAATTGATTAACAAATGGAGAAAGTGAAATCCTATGACGGAAATAAGTATATGTTTCCTTTTTTATTGTTTCTTCAATCTTTTTCGTTTTCATAATAAATAATATATGTTACAACTAATTTTTTTATATTTATAATTAATTATAATATAGTAAAAGCAACTCTCTTATCTCTCTTAATTTCAATATTGAGCAAATTATTCTCTCTAAAAAACTAGAATAATTTAGTCCCTATCAATTTTGAAAGTCAGCAACTATAGACAATTTAGTCCCCATCAATCTTGAAAGTCAACAACTATAGGCAATTGATCATAATGTTAATGTTGGCCGTCAATCATACATAATTTTTGTTCATATAATAACAAATTTAGCAATATGTCAATTTAGTCATTAATTTAAAATTTTTAATAAATTTAGCCTCAATATTTATGCAATTTAGTCCTAGTTCTAAAAAAATCTTTTGAAAATTAAAAATGAATATATTTTTAAAAAATTATATAAAAATCATATTAACGTTTCATGGTGCTAGCAACCTGAGTAATATACTATGTAGGCTTTAAGCATGAGTTTAGAAAGTACGAAGATCTAACATGAACTGTAATGAATTTACTACTTTTGCAATAAATGAAATAAATATCATTTGAGAGTCCATCACAATAAACAAATTGAATATTTTCATTTGAATTTTGAAGAATCAAACTTACACAAGGATGGTAGAATTATCTTTTCCTGACTTTTTTTTAATGAATTTGTATTCAATGTATGAGTTATATAATCTTTTAGAGATTCTCCAAATACACGACACATTCTTGAAAAAATTTATCATATTTGTGTTCAGTACTCACCTCCAAAATTGAATAAACATTATTAGATATTTTCTTAAATTTGTTGATTTTCACAAACCAACCTTAAATATGATTTTATTGATGATTGCAAGGAAGAAAACAAGAATATTAAAAGTTAAAAAAAAAAAACAATTTACCTTTCAAGTTAAAGTTTGTTCTAAAAGCTAAAAAAATTATTGAAAGAAATTGCAAAACTCAAACTATTAATATCACATCCTGAAATGAGGTTAGTAGAATCAGAGATTTGTGAACCTAGTGGTCATTGATAGACTTTTAAGTTCATCCTTGTGTTTTAGAGACAAGAATGAGTCTTGCTAGTTTAGTGGTAAGATTTTAATTTACCCTTAGGTCTTAAGTTCGAATGGTGCAAAGTGGAAATATAGTGCCATTTAGTGGAATTTTTGACTCGTTTATTTTTTTTTTTAATTTTGAAGCATCATCTCCTAAAATCACTCTTAGTGTCCTTCCCCTCTCCTTCACTCTCCCGTTTTCAGTTTGTCCCATTTTGGCCATTATATCATTTCTTCCCCCTTCCCCCACCCACCATTTCACGACTCGTTTAACCATAGTCTCCAAAGGATACTAAAAAAAAGAGAGAGAATGTAATAGAATCTATAGTTGCATTTTCAAGACATAGAAGCGTTCTCATTAGAAAAGCCAATGAACTTCCTATTTTCTGCAATGTTGATGTTGCACTAGTCACCTTTTCTCCTACTGGTCATGTTGTTACTAAAAATTTCACTAGGAAAAGGTAATTAAAATTTTAACATCTTTCACTTTTTTTCACACATGATGATTTTAAAGCGTTTAATTTTATCTCTATTTTTTTTTTGTGGTCATTTTTACTAGAATCAAAGCAATGCTTGATCGTTATATCAGGTTACTGCCAGAGAAAAGATATCAATATGAAATTTAATTGCATTTTAACATTTTTTTTTCACTATCATGTTGCTAATTAGTTTGAATTATGGGTAATTTTCAAAATTAATGGTGAAAACAAGCATGTAAGGTGCTTAGAGGTAATGTTTTCTAATTCTTTTATATAATTTTGTTTTATTTTTAGTTGATTTTGTGAATTTTTTGTTATTTTTTTCTTGAATTAATTATTTTGATTACATGCAGTGGAAGTTAAAAAAGATGAAGCAATTGGACTACACGAGTGGAGATGCAAAGAAGTTGTTTCATCTTGATAATCAGTTTGTCTATTTTCTATCGATTTTCTCTTTCCTTTTCCTTATTTTTTTCACACTTTTGCATTTCCTTTATATATATAACTATAAATCAGATAAAAAATTACTTTGCAGTCGAAATACTTATCCAAATCTAGATTGTTTCAGTTTTTATTCAAAACTTTAAACTGTTAAATCTGAGTATACTTATTTTTCAAAAATTTTAGAAAGGCAAGGGTCATTTTTCTTATCTATTTGCTAATTCGATTAAATTGGATGTCATTTTAGCTTGTAAATTTGTTGATGTTGGCATTGGAAAGCGACTAGGTGTGTGACGAAAATCTCAAAAAACTGTGAACGACGCTAAGTCGAAAAGTTCATTGTCAATGTAACACGACAGTGTGGGCACCACGAGCTAGGTTAAATGGGTCGTGTGGGTCACACGGGCGTGTGATAGGCCATGTGGGCCCAATTTTTGTAAATTTTGGTTAGGGCCATAGTTGAAGTGCGATTCGAGGTTATCTACTGTTGTGTGTTTTGTTTGACTTCTGTATGTGATATCTGTGGTATGAATAATCTATGTGTAATTACTTCAAGCATCCCAATAATGTGAAATTCATAAGTGATCAGTAATCTGATAATTCTGTTAGCATGTTCTGATTATTAAAAGCATGACTCATCTATATGCATTTGAGCATGTATTATGTTCCGCATATGCATTGGGGTGAGATAATGATGTGACGGAGGAAGTGTTGGCATTTTAATGATCTGCCTTATATGGTGGTTTAAACTACATATCTATTCTGGTGACTAGACCACACCTATCTGGTTTTGACGGATTGCCGCACTATTTCTAGCAGCTTGCCTACGCTATTCTAAAAAGGGACATACACTCACTTATAGATGTATGGGGTTGGTTAGGTATTTATTACCCTAATTGGTATGTAGGGAGAGATGGAGATGGTATGTAGTAGATGGAGGTAGGATTTGAATCTGTATCTGTATCTGTATCTGCATCTGCATCTGTAGGCGAATCTGAATCTGTATCTGCATCTATAATTAATATGTCTGTTATATTGATATATGTTCTGTTTATTTGGGCCAAGTTACACATTAAGCTCGTTAGCTCACCCTTTTATTTTTATCCTCGCAGGTAATCAGCAAAGTTAGGATCGGACGACGCGCGAGAGCTCAGGTTGGATTCTCAGTAATAAAACGGTTTTAAAAGGGACTAAATGTTTAATATGGACTTTTTCGGACTTTTTAGACTGTAAACTATTTTGGACATTTTTTTTTGTTTTTGATTTGTTTTTGCTAGATTTAGTAGTTAATATCTTTAAACTGCAAAATTATATATTTTACAAATTGAGTCACAGTTTTCAAAATTTAATAATTTAGAAACTTCCGTTGCAAAATGAAGTAATCACGAAAGTGTTTTTCTGTAAAAAATAAATAGTTTTTATTGAGTATTTTTCTTAAAATTGGAAAGTGATATGCCAAAATGATTCTGTCAAAACTTACGATTTCGAATTCAATTTCTGGGTTAAATACAAGTTATGTAATTCCTCAAGATTCGGCCAAAACATCTAGACTGGGTTTGGAGTGCTACATGAATTTTATATTGTTTTAGGTTTATATTTAAAATAAATTTAATTGTTTATGAAATTATAATCTAAATATGAATTGGAAATTGATAAACAAATGGAGAAAGTAAAATTGTATGATGGAAATAAGTTGAATATTGTTGAGTCTAATTGAATTGCAAGTATCTTTGTTTTATGATTAAGTTTAAAAGAACTTCATTAAAGTAATTAAATTTAAAAAGTACCTTAATTTGTTATAATAAAAAAAATCTGCATTTGAGCGTGGAAGAAATTTGAGGCAAATCTAAAAAAAATTATCTTAATTTAAGGGGAAAAAAGAGAAAGAAAGAGAAATTTTGAATTGAGCGTTAAAAAAAATTTATCCAAATATATCACATGAATGTAATTACAAGTAAATATAGTGAAATTTAATTATAAATGACTTTTAAAACATGCCCTTAGTGAATAACAATATAGCAAAATGAAAATACGAGAAACAATATAAATTCCTAGGAAAACATCTACCAAATAATCATTGGTTTTCTAAAGTGATGCTATTTATGAAACTGGTCCTGCTCTCAAACCTTTTTCTTAATTGGAGGGGAGAAAAAAGAAAATCTGCAATTGAGGGTTAAAGAAATTTCAGGCGTTACTGTTACAGAAATAAGATTAAACAAAATGTTGAGCTTCGACGTTAAAGCTTATCACCAACAATAGGGGGAATCTGCCCTGGACTATTTTTTTGCCTCAGCATTACTTACCAAAAGTAGTTTGGATTCCCTTATTTTTACTTCCAAACCCATTTGTAACACCTTTTGGATTAATTGCATTTATGTCCTTAGATTATGTCATATTCTCCAAAACATTTATCTACTTTCCATACTTCATTTTTCCTATTGTTTCTTTAATGTTTTTCGTTTTTCAATAATAAATCATCTATGTTACAACTAAATTCTTTTTAGATTTATAATTAATTATAATATAGTAAAAGCACCTCTCACGTCCCTCTTAATTTCAATTTTGAGCAAACTGTTATCTCTCAAAAATTTGGAGCAATTTAGTCCTCATCAATTTTGGAAGTCAACAACTATAGGCAATTAATCACAAAGTTAATGTTGCCCATCAATTGTACATAATTTTGATTCATATAATAACAAATTTAGTCATCAATATTTGTACAATTTAGTCCTAAATCTAAAAGAATCTTTTGAAAACTAAAAGGCATATTTTTAAAATGAATTATATAAAATCATACTAACATTTCATGGAACTAGCAACCTAAGTAATATACTATATAGGCTTTAAGCATGAATATAGAAAGAACGAAGATCTAACATGAACTTTAATGAATTTATTGCTTTTGCAATAAATGAAATAAATATCATTTGAGAGTCCATCACAATAAACAAATTGAATATTTTCAATTGAATTTTTAAGAATCAAACTTAAACCCAAAGAGGGTAGAATTATCTTTTCCTATTTTTTTTTTTTTAAGAATTTGTATTCAAGGTATGAGATACATAATCTCTTAGAGATCTTCAAAATACGTTACATTCTTGAAAATTTTCATCATATTTATGTTTAATGCTCACATCCGATTTCGAATAAATATAATTAGATGCTTTCTTAAATTTGTTTATCTTCACAAAAGAAACTTAAATATGAGTTTATTGATAATTGCAAGAAACAAAACATGAATATTAAAAGGTAAAAACAAATTTAGCTTGCAAGTTAAAGTTTATTCTAAAAGCTGAAAAATTTATTGAAAGAAACTGCAAAACTCAAACAATTAATGTCACATCTTGCAAATGAGGTTAGTAAAATTAGGGATTTGCGAAACAAGTTATTGATCACTATTAGATTTTTTAAGTTTATCCTCACACTTTAAAGTCAAGAATGAATTTGCTAGTTCAGTGATAAAGCTTCAATTTTATAACACCCCAAATTTAGTCTAGACAGTACAATCAAATCAAGAAGTGTTATATAATTGTTTGAAAATTCGGTTCTCATATGATTTTGAAATTAGTGTTGAATTCTTAAAATTTCAAATTATTTGAAAACATTCCTTGTGTAACTATTTTATTGAAAATATTATTTACTTATATTATAATACTCATAATTTTGCAGCGAAAAATTCTTACAACATTTTTTTAAACGCTTTCCTTATTACTTGAAATTCATCACTTTTTCAAGAAAAAAAAGGATTTTTATTGATTAAACATTTTAACGAAATTTTATGCAAAGCGAAAATAAAAACCTCAAAAACAAACCAAAACAGTCAAAAAGTGCAAAATTTGCAAAACACCAAAATTTCCAAAATTTAAATAATTAGAATAAATGCAAGATCTTTTATAACTGAGCTCCCGTCACACCAACCCGCCTAAGTCTGAGGATTACTTGAAAATATTAGTTAAACAAAAAGTGAGTTTTTGAAACTCAGTGTATAACGATTAACTTAAAATAGATAAAACATATCAAACATATTTAACAGTAACAAAGTCTTAATAGAATAGTACAGATACAAATATATTTTCCTACCCCCATCTGCTACACAATATCTCCGACCATCCCAACACACCATATGGGGTATAAAACACTCATCCAACCCTACACACCACTTAGTGTCGTTTAAGACACTTACAGAAGAATTGCAGCTGTGCTGCCAAATGAATAGGCAAATTATCACCTTTTCAAATATACTTTCTCCACATAGTAAAACCCATCCCAATAGCAGATACAGTACATATCAATAATCAGTCATAAGCATAGTACATACATATAGCATAACTGATGCAGAATGTATATTGTACTTTTATCGGTTTTCCTATAGCCCATTGCATATTTTACTCATCATATGATGTTTCAGATACAAAACAAATATTAGAATTCATGCAAACAATTGACTATATATATATTTTTATATTTTTAGTCTATTTAAGCAATAATGACCCTATGGAAGGCCCACGGTCGATCGGAACGACGTGAACAACCCTAGGGAAAATTTCAAAATTTTGGGCCCAATCACTTGTGTTGCCCACATGACCTTACAAGCACTCGTGTGGTCTACACAACCCAAATGGTCTAGACTGTGTGTCACACACAGTCCAACACACAATCTATCACAAGGTCGTGTGTCACACATGGTTGTGTGGCATCGACAGTGAACTTTTTTGGCTTTCGTCGATTTTTATTTTTCGGGTTTCTTATTACATACCTGGTCCGATTATGATGTAAAAACCCCCACAAAACTCCCAGAATCTAAATTCTGTCATTTAACATGCTTAAATCAGTAACAAATCAATAACGATTATACAAACTAAATCAAATATTCTACAAAATTTCCCAAAAATGCTAAAACACTTACACAACAATGAATGATAATAACTAGTCGTTTAAGTGGCTGAAGGAACACAAATTCCCTCTTGATCCTCTCCTGGCAGCGTGTAAAATAAACAATTAGAATTTTGACTTCATAACATAAATCCTAAACAAATCTCGAATCTATGAGTAATCATCATATTACTTGATAATATAATTGTGAAAAATGCAACCTCGAATACAAACCCAATACCACAAGAACAAAAAGGGAAGAATGTTGATAGGACTTAAGATAATAATGAATCTAAATATAATACCAAGGAAAGAACGAATACAATGGCAACCCACTTTGACGACAACCAATAAAGAACCAAAGCAAAGAAAATAATAAAAGGGAAAATAAATAGGAAAAAGAAAGAAAAAGAACAAGATACAATAGCATAAATTAGAAGTGGAGGCATGAACTTGGGGAATTAGGGAACAATCGTGAGAAATGGAAAAGAAACCCTTCTTCCTTTTAAAAAAATTAAAAGATAAAGCAAAATAATAATAATAATAACAGTTGAACAAATGAGAAACGTGAAGCAGAAAAAAAGGGGTATGGAGAGATATTTTAGGGATTTAATTCCCTAGAGATAAAACAAATTATACCAACCTTATCCCTATATCACTGGTCAAAGTGCAAAGCCCGTGACCATGACACAAGATGCGCTCCATAGAGGTCTTTCGATAAGATGTGGATCATTTCGCCCACAAGAACTGGCCCAATTCAAGGAACTATTGGAGAAGCCTGTCAGATTGAAGCCTGGTTAGCCCGATAATGAAAATATGACAACTTAGTCTATTGTGGTAACTAATCTTAGAAGATTGATAGGAATCATATCTTGTAAAGATTAGATTTGATTTGATTTGATATGACATATCTTGTAAATCCCTAAAATCAAGGGATATGGTTAATCTCGTCCGTCAATGTAACTTAATTTTATCCATCAGTTTTGGGGGAGCTCAACTTTAAATAGAAAGCCTCCCCTTCACTTGTAAATTATTCCATTGTATGTGAATTCTTAAGAGTAATAGAATTCTGAGAGCATTTACTCAAACACCTCGTATGCGTTCTTTTCTGTGGCTTTCTATTGTTCTTTGTTGCTTCTTTTGGCATAAGTTTGCTTCCGTTCTACAAATTGGTGCCTTGGAGGAGTTCTTAAGGAATCCTCACTTAAGCTAAGGCTGACTTAGGCAAGTTTGGAGGAACGAATCCCCTAAGGCTGCACGAATCGCAAGACAAAAGATCTATCCCCATGACACCTACATAAATACCAATCTAATTAAAACCCCAACTACATCTCAACTACTCTCATGCATAACACACGTAGAGAATAACAAAAGAAAATAAATACACCCAATTGCTCGCACAGGGGTTCAAACTCCAGACCTCGAACACCCATCAAAAAACATAATCACTGGAGCAATTCAGATTACTTGACAAAATGTAGCAAAACATATTCTTAAACCTTGGGGTGTTACAAATTTACCCTTAGGTCCCAAGTTTGAATCCTTTTGGGTGTAAAGTGGAAATCTTTTTCTATTTCCTATTTGTGCCATTAGCTGAAATTTTTTGCTCTTTTATTTTTTATTTTTAATTTTGAAGCACCAACTCCTAAAATCACTATTAGTGTCATTCCCCTTTTCTCCACTCTCTTATTTTCAATTTTGTCCCATTTTGGCCACTGTATCTTTTCTCCCCCCTCCTCTAGTTCACAACTCTTTTAACTATAGTTTCGACCCTTCCCCTCCCTCCAAAATGAAAAAACACTTTTTTAGTTTTTCAATTTCAGAAATCTTCTATCCATAGTTTCACCCTCCCCCCCCCCAAAAAAATAGGTCTTTAGCTTTCAAGTTTCACAAATCTTCTTTCTTTTTCTTGTTTAATCCCTATCATGTCAGAAACTGAAAAAAATAGAATGTAACAAAATCTAAAATTAAATTTCAAAACATAGAAGAATTCTCGTTAGAAAAGCTAACAAACTCTCAATTTTTTGCGATGTTGATGTTGCACTAGTCAACTTTTCTCCTACCGATCATTTTGTTACTAAAAATTTCACTAGGAAAAGGTAATTAAAATTTTAACATCTTTCACTTTTTTTCATACATGACAATTTTAAAGCACTTAATTTATCTCTCTTTTTTGTGGTCATTTTTACTAGAATCGGAGCAGTGCTTGATCGTTATATCAGGTTAATACTAGAGAAAAGAATATCAGTATGAAATTTAATTATATTTTAACATTTTTTTGGTTTTTCACTATCATGTTGTTAATTAGTTTGAATTATGGGTAATTTTCAAAATTAATGGTGAAAACAGGCATGTAAGGTGCTTAGAGGTAATGTTTTCTAATTCTTTTATATAATTTCGTTTTATTTTTTAGTTGATTTTGTAATTTTGTTGTTGATATTTCTTGAATTTATGATTTTGATTATATGCAGTGGAAGTTAAAAAGATGAAGCAATTGGACTACATTAGTAGAGATGAAAAGTAGTTGTTTCAATACTTATCCAGATCTAGATTGTTTAATTTTTTATTCAAAACTTTAAACTGTTAAGTCTTAATATACTTATTTTTTATTAATGGAATAACATCCAACTAAATCAATTCACTCAACTTATAAATTTACCATTTAAAACTTGATGTAAATTTTCATTGCTTAAGGTTTTTCATTACTTTTATGGATACTCTAAGGAAGAGAGTTTCAAATTTAACTCATAGGCCATCAATATGGAAGATTCATTGATGTTTTGTTATCCATGTCTCTAAAGGTAGATGCTAGAGAGATGTTGCGAATGTCGAGATGAAGAAGAATGGCAGTGCAAGGGAGGTTTGGAGGCCTTTTTATAGGAGTTTTGGTAGAGATCAAGACTGTATAAGTGTCACAGGGCTAGAACTTAAGTATCGCAAACTATGTGGCCTTAAACATAAACTTAATGTTGCTCAACAACTATAGGCAATTAATCACATTGTTAATGTTGGTCATCAATTGTACATAATTTTGATTCATATAATAACAAATTCAGCTTTCAATGTTCACATATTATTTCAATTTAGTCATCATTCTAAAAATTTTAAGAAATTTAACCTCAACATGTATGCAATTTGGTCCTAATTCTAAAAATTCTTTTGAAAATTAAAATTTATATTAAAAAAACTTTAAGAATCAAACATACACCAACTATCTTATCCTGACTTGTTTTTAAAGAATTTGTATTCAAGGCATGAGATATATAATTTTAAAGATCTTCTAAATACATGAAATTCTTGAAATTTTTATCATATTTATGTTAACTGTTCACGTCCTAATTCGAATAAATATAATGAGATGTTTTCTTAAATTTGTTGATCTTCACAAACGAATCTTGAATATAATTTTATTGATGATTGCAAGAATCAAAACAACAATATTAAAAGTTCAAAAAAAAATAGCTTCCAAGTTAAAGTTTGTTTTAAATGCTAAAAAAATAATTGAAAGAAATTGTTAAACTCAAACGAATAATGAATAGCCTTTTCACTTAAAAAAAGGTTTAAAATCTTGAAGCCAAAATTGACATCAATTGAAGCACGAACATCACTATTCTTTCAAACCCATGTGTTTTTTTTTCTTGCATAAGCAATTAATTGCCACCCTCGTCTCTTTCTTTCAAACCCATAGTCTCAAACCCTCCCCCTCAAAAAAAAAAAAAAAACTTTAACTTCTCAATTTCACAAATTTTCTACCATAGTTCTAAAAAAAATATAGTTGTTTAGTTTTTCAGTTTCACAATACTTCTGATCATAGTTTCACCTTCTACCCTTTCTCCCCCAAAAAAAAAAAAACACACACATGTCTTTAGCTTTTCAATTTCACAAATCTTCTTCCATTTTCTTGTTTAATTCTTATCATGTCTAAAAAGCCAACGAACTCTCTATTTTCTACGATGATGTTGCACTAGTCACATTTTCTCCTACTGGTCGTGTTGTTACTAAAAATTTCGCCAAGAAAAGGTAATTAAAATCTTAACATCTTTCATTTTTTTTCACACATGATAATGTTAAAAAGCTTAATTTTATATCTCTTTTTTTTTTGTTCATTTTTACTAGAATGGGAGTAGTGTTTGATCATTATATCAGGTTACTGCCAGAGAAAATATATCAGTATGAAATTTAAGTACATTTTAACATATTTTTTTTGTTTTTCACTATCATGTTGCTAATTAGTTTGAATTATGGGTATTTTTCAAAATTAATGGTGAAAACAAGCATGTAAGGTGCTTAGAGGTAATGTTTTCTAATTCCTTTATATAATTTTGTTATATTTCTTAGTTGATTTTGTGAATTAGTTGTTGATTTTTCTTGAATTTATGATTTTGATTACATGATGTGGAGGTTAAAAAAGATGAAGTAATTGGACTACATCAAAGGAGATGAAAACAAGTCTTTTCACCTTGATAATCAGTTCGTTTATTTTCTATCTATTTTCTCTTTCCTTCTCCATATTTTTTTTCACACTTTTCCATTTCTTTTATATATATAACCAGAAATTAGATAAAAATAATTCCTTTACAGTGGAAATACGTATCCAAATCTAGAGTGTTTAAATTTTTATTCAAAACTTTAAACTGTTAAGTCTGAATATACTTATTTTTTTATTAATTGAATAACATCCAACTAAATCAGTTCACTCAACTTATAAATTTACCATTTAAAACTTGATGTAGTTTAAACAATATTTGATAATAAATTTTCTGACAGTTTTAGTATTGGTAAAAATAGATTCTTGGAAGCTTTGAGATATATTCTCGATTAGTAAAGGTAGAGATTTGAATTATAAAATTATGGTCCTATATTCTATCCCATGAGACCTTTATAATGGTTTATCATATGTTCAAAATAGTTAAGTGATGAATGAGAAATTGATGCTCAAAGTAAGCCACTTGTGAATTATGATGAGAAAAACGAAAAGCTTAATCCCACATTGGTTAGATATTAAGTGTGGAATATGTTTATATATATGAACCAACATAATAGTTATTTGAGGACTAAGCTAATACTCTCCCTCATGTGCAAGGGGTGCAAATCCAAACTCGCACGTCGTGGGCGACGCAAAATGTTCGGTTTGGTCGGGCCTTTAGGCCTACGAATATTTTAGCCCAATATATGGTTAATCCATTAGTCAAAATTTCCAAAATTTCGAGAGATCGACCAATGTTTCTCCAGCAATAAAGGAGCGGCCGAATCTGTCTTAAGGAAACTGTGAAAACATGTCTCAACTACCAATCTGTTTTTCCTGCCTACCTACTAGTATAATATTTCAATCCAATCTTTATTTTCTGTTTTTCAGATTTTATATATATATATATATATATATATAAATTTATATTGTTCTTGTTAGATTTTGTGATTTAAATAAATATTTTATATTAATGTTTATTTCATTAACGTGTGCAACATTTACTTCCACAATTATATTATTGCATGTTCATCAATTTGATTACCATATTTCTTATAAAAGAAATTTGATTACTATATTAAGACATTTAACATATTTTGTTCTATATTTAGTTTATGTATTATTACCATATTAAAAGATAGCATCATAATTAACTATGAATAATAATTATAAAATTAATGGATGTTCACTTTTTTTTTTACAATAATAGTTTACTATCGTACAAATACTGAAAAAATTATCTATCCGGAAAAGGAAGATGAGAAAATTAATATTTTTATAACTAGTTCATGTACTTTTTAATTTCAATATTAAGCAAATTGTTCTCTCTAAAAAATTTGGAGCAGTTTAGTCTCCATCAATTTTGAAAGTTAGCAACTATAGGCAATTTAGTCCCTTTCAATTTTCAAAGTCAACAATTATAGGCAATTAATCACAATGTTAATGTTGCCCATCAATTGTACATAATTTTTATTCCACTAGGGTTATTAACAAACAATGAGTGAATATTGAAAGAAACGATTCTCTTTTGTGAGAACCTAGAGTAGCAGTTCATTATGATATAATAACAAATTTAGTAATATGTCAATTTAGTCATTATTCTAAAAAATTAATAAATTTAGCCTCAACATTTATGCAATTTAGTCTTAATTCTAAAAAATATTTTGAAAATTAAAATGTATATATTTTTAAAAATTTAAATAAAAATCATATAAACATTTCATGGAGATAGCAACCTAAGTAATATACTATATAGGCTTTAAGCATGAATTTAGAAGGAACAAAGATCTAACATAAACTATAATGAATTTACTTGATACGAGTAACTCAGCCCAATTTAAAGGCCATAATAGAGATGAGTTTAGTTTCCCTCAAGGCCCAATTACGAGATCCAAATCCAAATAGATAAAGTCAAAACTCAACTTAGTGGTTCAAGACTTTATCACAAAAAAATTTCGAGAAGAAGAGTTGAAGTTTCAAGACAATAAATTCTGGAGTAATGATGAATTAGAAGAGACTAATTATGTTCGTGGGCCTAAACTCTCAATCTATGACGACAAGCCCATATGGAAAATGCTAACAACCTTAAGCATTTCACTTCAAGAACCCCAATTGATCTTACAAGCTTAGACGTTTCATATTGGGTTTAAGTTTTAGGCTTAATTTTTATTATATATGAGCACAATATTTTATTTATTAGCTATTATTATTGTTTTATTATTTTATTCCAAATTTTTGATAATTATTAAGTATTTTAAGTTATTTAGGAATATTATGTTAGCAAGAAAGTTTAGTTTAAAACTACTTCTTATTTAGATTAAATTAGAGTTCTAGTATACTTAGGTGTTTTATTTAGATTTATTTATCTAGCCTATATATAGGCCTTTGCATTGTACACAAGGAAGACAATTCATTATTATTCTATTTCTCTTTTGAGTTAACAAATTCTCTCTAAGTTTTTCTTTTCAAGAATTTCTCTTGAGTTTCTTTTAGAAGAGTTTTAACAATCTTTTTAGATTGTGGGGATCATCTTCAAACTTTTTCTTGCCAAGGTTTTTATCTTGGAGGGGAAATTAGAGCCGCTTGAAGGGGGTTGTGGATTCTTCGTGTTTCCAAGGCTTCTTAGGACTTCTACACGCCACGTTCTATCTTTCCATTTATCTTCTTTATTCACTTCCTTAATATTTGATTTATTATTTGTTTTAATTATTTTATCTAACTTGGATTTAATTTCGTTTCAGGTTGTGTCAAAAATCCAAGTTTCTTTCCGAACGTCTAAAGCCCTAAGTCAAATCCGCGACTTCGACAAACTTTACGATCCGCTTTCGCTTTCATCCTTCTCACCCATTATCATTACTGCTTTTGCAATAAATGAAATAAATATCATTTGAGAGTTCATCACAAGAAACAAATTGAATATTTTCATTTGAAATTTTAATAATCAAACTTAAACCCACGGTAGAATTATCTTTTCCCTACTTTTTTTTTCTTTTTTTTTAAGAACTTGTATTCAAGGTTTTCGAAAATTTTTATCATATTTATTTTCAATGCTCATATCCGAATTTGAATAATGTTTTCTTAAATTTGTTTATCTTCACAAAAGAAACGTAAATATGATTTTTTTTTATGATAGCAAGAAACAAAACATGAATATTAAAAGCTAAAACAAATTTACCTTGCAAGTTAAAGTTTATTCTAAAAGTTGAAAATTTTATTGAAAGAAATTGTTAAACTCAAACAATTAATGTTACATCTAAAAAATGAGGTTAGTAAAATTAGGGATTTGCAAAATAAGTCAATGGTCACTGTTAGACTTTTAAAGTTTATCCTTGCGCTTTAAAGTTAAGAATGAATTTGCTAGTTAAGTGATAAGGCTTCAATTTTGTAACACTCCAAACTCAATCTAGATGTTATGACCAGATCAGGAAGTGTTACGTAATTGTTTGAAAATTCAGTTCTCATATAATTTTGAAATTCGTTTTGAATTCTTAAAATTTCAAATTATTTGAAAACATTCCTTGTCTAGCTATTTTACTGAAAACATTGTTTGCTTATATTATAAAACTTATAATTTTGCAGCGGAAAATTCTTATAACATTTTTTTAAACACTTTCCTTATTGCTTGAAATTCGTTACTTTTGCAGGAAAAAGACAATTTTTATCAATAAAACATTTTAACGACATTTTATGCAAAGTGAAAATAAAAACCTCAAAAACAAACCAAAACAGTCAAAATGTCCAAAATTTGCAAAACACCAAAATTCCTAAAATTTAAATAATTAGAATAAATGCAAGAACTTTTATAACCGAGCTCCTGTCGCACCAACCCACCTAAATCCGAGGATTACCTGAAAATATCAGTTAATCAAAAAGTGAGTTTTTGAAACTCAATGTATAACAATTAACTTAAAACAGATAAAGCATATCAAACATATTTAACAGTAACAGAGTCTTAACAGAACAATATAGATACAAACATATTTTCCTACCCCCATCTGTTACACACCATTTTCGACCATCCCAACACACAATATGAGGTATAAAACACTCATCCAACCCTACACACTACTTAGTGTCGTTTAAGACACTTACAGAAGAAATGCAGTTGCGCTGCAAGATAAATAGGCAAATTATCGCCATTTCGGATAAATTTCCTCCACACAGTAAACGCATCCCAATAGTAGATACAGTACATATCAGTAATCAGTCATAAGCACAGTACATCATACATATAGCACAACTGATGCAAAACATATATCGTACTTTTATTGGTTTTCTTATAGCCCATTACATATTTTACTCGTCATATGATGTAACACCCTTAACCCAGCCTAGACGTTATGGCCAAATCTGGGTGTGTTACGAAAAAAGGGTTTTAAAATATATCTTTTAAGTTAAAACGTACTGTTTTACTAGCTTACCAATCGGAGTCTTAATATCCCGAAAAAACTTGAGTTTATAATCTTATTTAAGACTATTTTAAGTTATCAAGAATTTGCAACGGAAGTTTGAAAATCGTTTTATTTGAAGCCAGGCTCGTGTTTCTAAAAACCATTTGTTTGCATAAATTGTTTTCATCAACCTTTCAGAAAAGAAAGCAAAACAAAATCCAAATCCAAACGTTAAAACCATGCAGTCTAGAGAGTCCCAAAAATTACAAACTCTTAAGAAAAACCAGATTTTAAAAAAAAATTGATATTACAAAATAAAAACAATTTTCTGTAGAGTGGTCACCACTGAGCCTTCGTCATACCGACCAGCCTAAGTTTGTGGATTACCTAAAAAAAACAGACAAACAGATGTTAGTTTTCGTAAACTCAGTGTGTAACACAACAAAAATAGTAATGCAACATAAATAGAATTTCATATACAGTCAGATACAGATTCGGACCTAAGTTCATAACAGATACAGATATCAGAATCAAATAAACAGAACAGATATACAAAACCCTACCCCCGTCCTCAACACACCATCTCCGACCATCCGATCACACCATGTGGGGTTAAAAACACTCACCTATCCCAACACACTATATGGTGTCGATGCAACACATAATAGAATAATAAGCAGTCAAGCTGCTAGAATATAGGCGAAAGGTCACCATACAGATCACTTCCTCCACATATACAAATCCTACCCCAACACAGATACAGAATACAAAATTAACAGAATTAGCATGCTTAACAGGCTTGTATATAGATAACATATATACTTAACCAGAACAGTCAGACATACATATCCGTGTCCTACTTAGATCAAACTATCAGAATTTCAAATCACATTAATTAGGGTTTGGTTAGCCCTTACCGACCCTATGATAGGCCCATAGTTGATCGGAACGACCCGTGTGACCCTAAGAAAAAATTCAGAATCTTAGGCCCAGATGCCCAAATTCACTTTGCCTATGTGACCTACACGGCCTGGCCCAAAATTCACACGCTTGTGTGGCAAGCCCGTATGGGCCCACACGCCCAACCTAGTCTAGCTCGTGTGTCCCACACGACCACACTCACGCCAACACATGGTCGTGTCAAACATAGGGCTGGACCTTTTTCAGTCACACAACTGGGTCTCGCACACGACCAGCCACATGGTAGGCCACACGCCCGTGTGGCGCTGACAGACCCAATTTTTGGCCTTCGTCGAACCTCATTTTCTCGCGTTAAGGGTATACACCTAGTTCATTTTTTACGAGTAAGTAATTCTGAGCCTATCAAACTTAAAAAACCATTCAATCGATCAATACCAAGTACTGAAATACCAATCTATCAAAACCCCACTCGATGTACTTGAAAATTTTACTCAATCGAAAGGCTTAATCACTTACCAAAACAGTTACGATAGCCTAAACATACTACACGATAGAAGATGAATTTCGATCCCCTTGATTAACACCTACACTAGAATTTACCACATTAACACACCCGAAAACGATTCCCAATTGCACAAAACTTCAAGAATACTTACCTACCATAGTCCGAGCAGAGATTACGAAACCTAAAACACATTGGTTGAGCAACAGTATAGCGAATAGAAATCAAAGATAAAAGAAATAAAAAAGAAAACATTTGGAAGAGGAATTTGGAAAAGAAACGTCAAAAGGTATTTGGGAAGAGAGAAAAATAAAATAATAAAAAAATAAGATAAAAAATAAATTTGATTAATTTGAACACAATCCCACTACATCCACTAACAACCCAACCAACTCAGAATTTCAAGTCCATTCAAACTCTTTAAGCTAATTGAAACAAAAATTATCGCCCCTGCTCATGTAGGGATTCGAATACAAGACCTCTAGCACACTAACTCCTTACCACTTGAAACAACAGGCTCATTCTAACGTGAGTTTACAAACATTTTTATATAAACCCACTCAACAAGGATAAGGTTTGGATCTAAAATAACAAAATTTCTAAATGTGGAACTTGAACCCAAGACTTTATACACACACCCAGGACACTTAACCGCTGAAGTAGATAAACATTTGTGTTAAGATTTACAGAAACAAAAATAAATTATTTAGGGCAATAGAACTCTACACGCTAAAAGAAATTTTGACCTCAAAATTTACCTGACCCAAAGAGATGAGGATATTGTTGACGCATCGAGTCCTTAGGTTCCTACGCGGCTTTCTCAATGTTATGATTCCACCACAGAACATTAACCAAAAGTATTGACTTCCTCTTCAGAACTATAATATCTCGATTCAAAATCTGAACCGGCTCTTCCTCAAATATCAAGTGCAGTCTAACCTCGATCTCCTCAATAGAGACAACGTGAGATGGATCAGACAGATACCGTTTCAACATCGAGACATGAAACACATCATGGATACAGTCCAATTTTGGAGGTAGCTCTGACTGATAAGCAATCAGTCTCACACGCTTTAGAATCCGATACGGCCTAATGAACCTAGAGCTTAACTTATTCTTACGATCGAACTGCAAAATTTTCTTCTACGGAGACACCGTAAGGAATACGAAGTCACCCACAACGTACTTAATATCCTTTCTTTTGAAATCCATATAATACTTCTATCTATCAAAAGCTGCCTTTAGACGATCCCGAATTAGTCTAACCTTATTTTCAGTCTCGAAAACCAACTCAGGACCCAAAATCTATTAATTACCCAACTCAGTCCAACATAGCAGAGTATGACACTTACAATCATACAAAGCTTCGTAAGGTGTCATCTGAATGTTAGACTCGAAACTATTGTTATAGGAGAACTTAGCTAACGGCAGAAAATCCTCCCAACTACCTCAAAAATCAATCACACAACTCCGAAGCATATCCTCCAGTATCTGAATCACCCTCTCAGATTGACCATCGGTCTGAGGATGGAACACAGTACTAAATTCCAATCTCAAACCCAAAGCTTCATGCAGTTTCTTCTAGAACCGAGAAGTGAAACGAGGATCCCTATCAGAGATTATCGAAACCGAAACCCTATGCAGTCTCACAATCTCAAAAATATAGAGCTTCGCTAAATTTTATAGAGAGTAGTCCGTCTGAATCAGAATAAAATGGGCGGACTTGGTCAATCGGTTCATGATGACCCAAACAAAATTCTTCTCAGTGGGTTTCAAAGGCAACCTACTAACAAAGTCCATCGTCACTCGTTCCAATTTCCATAAGGGAACTTTAACGAGTTGGAATAAATCCGAAGGCAACTGGTGCTCAGCCTTAACTTGCTCGCAAGTCAGACAACGAGAAACAAAATAAATTACCTCACGTTTCAAACCTCGCCACCAATACAGTTCACGAAGATCCCGATACATTTTATTACCACTAGGATGCATAGCATAAGGGCTACTCTGTACTTCCCTCAAAATCAACTGTCTCAGATCGGAATCGTTTGGTAAATAAACCCGCCTTTGGAAACACAGAACTCCATCCTTATCCAGTTCAAAATCAGATATGTTGATGAAACTGCAAACCCAGAGACTCATCCTCTAACTACTTTTCTTGAATTTGCCCAATCCAAGTCGACTTAACTTGCAACTCGGCTAATAGACCCCATCATCGAACAAACTAAGACGAGTGAAAATCACTCCCAAATCAGTCACCACTCTACGAATAAGAGCATCGGCCACCACATTGGCCTTGCTGGGATAATACTCTATCATACAGTCATAGTCCTTGAGCAGCTCAATCCAGCGATGCTGCCTGAGATTCAACTCCTTCTAAGTGAGGAGGTACTTGAAGCTCTTGTGATCGGTGTAGATGATATACCACTCACCATATTGATAGTGCTTTTAGATATTTAACACAAACACCACAACGGCTAACTCGAGATCGTGCGTCGGATAATTTTTTTGTGTAACTTAAGCTGACAGGACACATCAGTCACAACTTTACCATCTTGCATCAGTACATATCTTAAATCGACGAGTGACACATCACTGTACACTACAAACTCCTTACTAGATTCAAGCTGAATCAGAAAAGAAGCTTGAGTCAAAACAGACTTGAGCTTCTCAAATCTCGATTGTTGCGTATCTGTCCAGACGAAAGGAGCACTCTTATGCAGAAACTTAGTCAAAGGAGCTACAATCAATGAGAACCCCTCGATAAGCTTCCGGTAATATCTCGCCAAACCCAGAAAACTACAGATATCAGAAACATTCTTAGACTGTTTCCAATCAAGCACAACCTTTATCATTCTAAGATCAACACGGATCCCCTCAACAGAAACCACATGCCCTAGAAAAGTTACCTCTTGCAACCAAAACTCACATTTACTCAACTTAGCGTAGAGCTATTTCTCTCGGAGTATCTGAAGTACTACTCTAAGATACTCATCATGATCATCATGCTTATCATAAGTCTTAGAGTACACCAGAATATCATCAATTAAAACTATGACAAACTGGTCCAGATACGACTGAAAAACTCGATTCATTAGATCCATAAATGCAACCAGAGCATTCGTCAAACCAAAGGGCATAACTAAGAACTCGTAGTGCCCATAATGAATCCTAAATGTTGTCTTATGAATATCAGCTTCCTTAACCCTAAGCTGAGGATACCCAGAACGACGATCTATTTTTTAGAATACCACAGCCTCACGAAACTGATTAAACAGGTCATCAATCCTTAAAAGTGGATATTTATTCTTCACAGTTAGCTTATTCAATTATCGGTAGTCGATGCACATCCTCATGGTACCATCCTTTTTTTTCACAAACAGAACTAGTGCCCCCCGTAGAAACACATTAGGATAGATGAAACCACGATACAGAAGCTCTTGAAGTTACGTATTAAGCTCTGTAAGCTCTTTCGGTGCCATATGGTATCGGACACCAGAGTTGTACCTGATAGAAGCTCAATGCCAAACTTAACTTTTCGATTCGGAGGTAAATCCGGTAACTCCCCAAGAAAGACATCCGAGAATTCCCTCATTATTCTAATAACCCCGATAAAAAAGTTCCCAGATACTGAAACACTGACATAGGCCAAATATGCCTCACACCCTTTTTAAACCAATTTCTCAGCCAATAAAGCGGAGATTACATTAGACAGGTAATCTCGACGCTCACCAATCATAACCACCTCCTTATCATCCTCAGTCCTCAGAACGACTCTCTTAGTCGTGTAGTCTAAACTAACTTGGTGCTCAACTAACCAGTCCATACCTAAAATTAAGTCAAACTCCCCAAACGACAACTCCATCAAATTTGCCAGAAACACAACCCCTTGTACTTTAAAAGGAACATTCCTATAAAGTCTATTTACTCGAATAGACTGTTCCAAATGACTTTGTACAGTAATCTTATCGAAAGTACACTCAACAGAAATCCCCAAGTTCTCAAAAAAAGAACTAGTTAAATAAGAGTGTGTAGAACCTCTATCTATCAAAGCAGTATATGGAGCATAAAAAATAAAAAATGTAGTCGTGATCACATCAGGGGCGATTCTATCCTCTCAGTATCTAGCAGCATAAACCAGTGCAGGCTGCCTCGTCTCAGTCTAATTAGCACATCTGCCTGGTGCTTTGTGTCCTCGGCTCATACCATTACCACCCCTAGCTGGTCCACGGCCCCTAGGTGACTGCTGTACTATCCTTTGAGGCTGAACAAAACCCAGTCCTGAGGCTTGCATCTATTCAGCATGATATGGATACTTTTTAATCCGGTGCTCTAATGACCCACACCACAGACAAGCCCCTAATCTCCTCCAATATTCGCCCAGATGGCATCTACCATAATAACCATAAAGCTGAATACCAGTAGGAGCAACAGGAACTCCCACTCTAACAAGCCTATCAGGTTTGGCTCGTTCCTTAGGCCTCTGAACAAAACTAGAGGGCTCCAAATTCCTCTTACTTTTGCCTTTCTCACGGTCTCTATTCTGACCTCCACGCTTAACCTCTTCAGCGATCTTCACTTTATCTACCAGAACAGCAAACTCACGTTCTCTCTGCGGAGCAATCAGAACCCTCAGGCTATTCCTCAAACTGTTCTTAAAATGGACACATTTCTCATACTTGGATGCTACCATGCCTCTAGCGTAACGATTCAATCTTAGAAACTCGACCTTATACTCAGCCACAAATTTATCACCTTGCGTAAGATTCATGAACTCACGCTTACAAGTATCCACATAGCTCACATCCAAGTACTTCTTCTAGAAGAAAGTCTTAAAGTAGTCTCAGTTCAGACGATCCGGTTGAGTACCCTCTTCAACCGACAACCACCATTGATATGTCTCATCACAAAGTAAATAAATTGCATCCTTTAATTTCTTCTTAAAAGTGCAGTCAATGTCGTTCATAATCCTCTCAGTGGCCTCCAACCAA
Source organism: Gossypium arboreum (assembly GCF_025698485.1). Taxonomy (NCBI): domain Eukaryota; kingdom Viridiplantae; phylum Streptophyta; class Magnoliopsida; order Malvales; family Malvaceae; genus Gossypium; species Gossypium arboreum. The sequence continues at coordinate 7,478,906 of NC_069071.1, forward strand.
TACTCAGCCACAATAGGGGTGACCCCAATGACGCCCCTAAACAGCTCAGCTCTATTGGACCGGAGTTGTTTAGTTACTGACCCACGGCCCCCAAATTCAAAATAGGGTCTAGCAACCCTCTCCAACACTCTTAACATGGCTTGAGACAGTGCGTCGTCCTTAACCAAGCAGCTTTAAGACCCAGCCTCAATAGCAGGTGAAATTGATGTCTCACTCGTACCCAAATTTGGCATATTGCCTAAAGAGGAAGACTCAGCTCGAGCCTCCTACGACGCCTATCACGTCCACGAATTCCATGACTACGAGTTCTACTAGCGCTTATCGTTTTTTAGCTTTATCTATATTATAAAATTTTTTGCATCAGTTCTAGTGTTTATTAGCAGATATTTTATGCTCAAGTTATCAGAAGCTCAGAAATATTTCAGAGGTTTTTGTCCCTAACCAACTCAGTACAGTTTCAGAAAGTACTAACTATAGTGTTTTCTAAATTCAGAGATACTTACAGGACCAGCACCAGAGATTCGGTGTACCACGTACTTACTCAAAATTATCCAAATTATTTGAAAGCTAGTTCTTTTTCAAAACAAAATTTTAGAACCCACAATCCACTACCCGAGTTTTGTAACCTGGCTCTAATACCACTAAATGTAACTCCCCTAACCCGGTCTAGACGTTATAGCCGAATCTGGGTGTGCTACGAATAAGGGTTTTAAAATATATCTTTTAAGTTAAAACGTACCATTTTATTAGCTTACCAATCGGAGTCTTAATATCTGGAAAAAACTTGAGTTTATAATATGATTTGAGGTCATTTTAAGTTATCAAGAATTTGCAACGAAAGTTTGAAAATCGTTTTATTCGAAGCCAAGCTCATGTTTCCAAAAATCATTTGTTTGTGTAAAGTGCATTTATCAACGTTGTGGAAAAAAAAAAGCAAAACAAAATCCAAATCCAAAAGTTAAAACCATACAGTCTAGAGAGTCTAAAAAATTACAAACTCTCAAGAAAAATAAGATTTTAAAATAAAATTGATATAACTAAATAAAAACAGTCATCTATCGAGCGGTCACCGCTGAGCCTCCGTCCTACCGACCAGCCTAAGTCTGTGGATTACCTAAATAGAACAGACAAACATGTGTGAGTTTTCGTACACTTAACGTGTAACCCAATAAAAATATATGCAATATACACAAATTTCATATACAGTCAAATACTGATTCAGACCTAAGTCCATAATAGATACAGATATTAGAATCAGATAAACAGAACAGATGTACAGAATGCTACCACTATCCTTTACATACCATCTCTGACCATCCTATCACATCATTTAGGGTTAAAAACACCCATCCATCCCAACACACCATATAGTGTCGATGCGACACATAACAGGATAATAAGCAGTCAAGCTGCCAGAATATAGGCGAAAGGTTGCTGTACAGATCATTTCCTCCATATATGCAAATCCCACCCCAACACAGATATAGAATACAAAATTAACATAATTAACATGCTTAACATGCTCCTATACAGATAACATAAATACTCAACCAGAACAGTCAAACATACATATCAGTGTCCTACTCAGATCAAACTATCAGAATATCAGATCACATGAATTAGGGTTTGGTTAGCCCTTACTAACCCTGCAATAGGCCCACAGTCGATTGGAACGACCCGTGCGACCCTAAGAAAAATTTTAAAATCCTGGGCCCACATGCCCAGATTGGCCTTGCCTGTGTGGCCCATAAAGCCTGGCCCAAGACCCACACACCCGTGTAGCCCACACGGCCACACTCACACCAACACACGGTCATGTCAAACGTATGTGTAACACCCTTACCCGCATTCAACGTCGAAACGAGGTACGAGGCATTACCAAACTTATTACACGAACAACCATATAATTTTGAGTCATGAATTTGTGTCCAAATTAAAACCATTCATATTCAATCACAATGTCTCTATTACGAGCCTACGACGCCCTTAACATGCATTGGAGGTGGTTCAGGACTAAATCGAGAACTATAGAAATTTTTACAAAACTTAGAAAATTTTTGCCCTAAATAGAGGTCACACGCCCGTGTGGATATGGGATACGGCCGTGTGGTCACACAAGCCCGTGTCCTGACCCTGTGTAACTCACTGACTTGTAACTCATGAACACTTTAAGGTCATACGACCAAGTTATACGCCCGTATGCTAGGCCGTGTAGAAAATTAATTTTCATAAAATAGGTGCAGACTTCACACGGCCAGGGCACATGCCCGTGTTCAAAACCGTGTCGTCTACACGGCTAAGACACACACCCGTGTCTCTGCCCGTATACTCAATTATGAGCATTCTGTTTCTCAAAATTTAGGTACAAAGGACCACAAGGCCTAAACACATGCCCGTGAGGCAAGCCGTGTGTTGTATACGGTCTAGACACACGCCCGTGTGGACAAAAATAAGGCTATTTACCAAGTCATTTTGCCACCGTTTAATGCACACACCTACACAACATAACATAGCACCAATCCAAGCATACATATACAACCAAACATCCACGACCAAGACATCAACACATCATTCATGAAAGGCATCAATAAATGAATATACTTATAACCAATATTGGCTCATTTCAAATTGCCTTATACAAAATGAACTTCTAACCAAAATAAGCCAACACATTTGGCCAAAACGATTATGACACATAACAAAATAACCAAGTCCCCTATACATGCCATAACTTAAAATGTTGAATTCATTGATACCAAAATTATTGTTGATAGTGTGAGTTGGATCCCCGACGGTCTCTAAACCCCGAGCTAGCTTGGTGACACTATAAAACATTGAAAATAAAACGGAGTAAGTAATATAGCTTAGAAAGCTCGCACGAAAAAAAATAAGCAACCTTATCATACATTAATCATGCCAGTAATATAACATAAGATAACATAATTTACCATAATCTCATGATCATAATTCACTTCCATCACAACATACCTTGAAATCGTCATTTCACAAATTTATAATCATAAGCTTCGAGTACATACCTATACCATCTCGTAACAAATTTACATTTATTCTCATCTTTGACATACCCATGAACCACTCGGAATAATAATGTCGGATACTTGGGAATCTTGCACACTAAGTGCCACATATGTAGCCAATGCTACCTCAATCTCATATCATATAATTGCTCGCTCTTGAGCTAATCAACTGGCCTGCTTACACAAGCTATCAGTCAAGATGTAGCTACTCGGTGCTGCTCAAACAAGCTGCCAAGTGACTGTAACATATGTCAGTATACTCAGTCACAGGTAGGACGTACGAGACCAGCACCCAGATCACATAATCACATAACACATATTAACCCTAGTGACATGTCACTTGTATCTTAATCTATTCCTAAGGTTCAAATGAGATTTCTTGCTTATCGAACCATCGTCGAACTCATCCGTAAAGTTAAACTCGTCCACACAATCAATCATACAGTTCATGCAATATTAAAGCATTTAAATACAATTATATTAAAGCTTAATTAACATATGAACTTACCTCGGTTACAAAAAAGGCTATTAGTTCGATTTAGTCCACAACCTTTTTCTTTCCCCGGTTTAACCTCGAACTTCATTTTTCTTGATCTATAATATCAAATTTAACTTATTTAATCATCACATTATTCAATTCAACCCAAAAACACACTATAGAAAAAAAAATACATTTTTGCCCCTAAATCTTTACATTTTACATTTTAGTCCCTAGGCTCATAAAATGAATTTCTTTCAATTTCCTTACAACCTAAGCCTAGCCAAACCTTTTTCATGCTCATGAAAGCCCACATTTTTCATTTATTCACATTTCTCTACTCATTTTATAGACTTTTACAAATAAGTCCCTATTTGTCGTTTTTACCAAAAATCACTTTACAAAAATCGTTTAACAAACAAAAAATATGCATTTTGTAACACTAGACATCAAAATACACAAATATATAACATGGTTATAATTTTAAACTTTGAAAATAATTCAAAATAGTCCTTGAAAAAGCTAGTTTAGGTTACAAAGATTTCAAAAACATGAAAATCATTAAAAACGGGGCTAAAATAGACTTACAATTGAGCTTGAAAGTGGCCAAAACCCTAGCTATGTCTTCTCTTGCAATATTCAGCCATGGGGGACTCAATTGATGAAGATGACTTTTATTTAGTTATTTTGGCTTTATTTACTAGATTACTAAAATACCCTTCACCTAAACTTTAAAATTTTTTACTAACCATGTCCATTTTTGTTCATATTAAACTATAATGGTCTAATTACCATTTAAGGACCTCCAATTTAAAATTTCATAGCAATTAGACACCTCTAGCTTCTAGAACACATATTTTGCACCTATTGCAATTTAGTCCATTTAGCTAAATTAAGTGCCCAATCAATAAAATTTTTTAACGAAATTTTCACGAAACAATTTCATGAAACTGTAGATCATAAAAATATAATAAAAATAAATCTTTTTGCGTCAAATTTGTAGTCCCGAAACCACTGTTTCGACTAGACTCAACATCAAACTGTTACAGTATGGCCACACATTCGTCAGTCACATGGTCGTGTTTCACACACAGCCGGCCACATGCCAGTGTGGCATCGGCAAACCCAATTTTTAACTTTCGTCAAACCTCATTTTCTCGCATAAGGGTACACACCTAGTTCATTTTTTACGCGTAAGCAATTCTGAACCCTTCAAACCTAAAAAAACACCATTCAATTGATCAATTCCAAATACCGAAACACCAATCTATCAAAACCCCACTCGACATACTTGAAAATTTTACTCAATCGAAAGGCTCGATCACTTACCAAAACAGTTACGATGGCCCAATCATACTACACGATAGAAGATGAATTTTAATCCCCTTGATTAACACCTAGACAAGAATTCACCACATTAACACACCCGAAAACGATTCCCAATTACACAAAACTTCAAGAATACTTACCTACCACAATTCGAGCAGGGATTACGAAACCCAAAATATAGTGGTTGAACGATAGAATAGTGAACAAAAATCAAAGAAAGAAGAAATAAAAAGAAAATGTTTGGAAGAGGAATTTGGAGAAGAAACTTCAAAAGGCATTTAGGAAGAGAAAAAAATAAAATAAGATAAAAATAAAATTGATTAATTTGAACACAATCCTACTACATCCACTAACAACCCAACCAACTCAGAATTTCAAGTCCATCCACACTTTCTCAGCCAACCGAAGCAAAAATTATTATCCCTGCTTACGCATGGATTTAAACACAAAACCTCCAGTACACTAACTCCTTACCACTCGAACCAATAGGCTCATTTTGACATGAGTTTACAAACAATGTTGTATAAGCCCACCCAACAGGGACGAGGTTTGGATCTAAAATAAACAAATTTCCAAATGTGGGACTTGAACCCAAGACCTTATACACACACCCAGAACATTAACCACTGATGTAAATACAAATTTTTGCCAGGATTTACAGAAACAGAAATAAATTATTCAAGGCGTTACGTAAGACATTTCAAATACATAACAAATATTAGAATTCATACAAACAGTGGACTATATTTTTTTATATGTTCAATCTATTTAAGCTCATACTGACCCCACGAAAGGCCTATGGTTGATCAGAACGACATGAACAACCTTAGGGAAATTTTTAAAATTTTGGGCCCAAACACCTGTGTCGCTCACACGGCCTCACAAATGCTCGTGTGGTCTACACAACCCAAATGGCCTAGACCGTGTGTCATACAAGGTCCAGCACACAATCTGTTATATAATCATGTGTCACACACGGCCTACCACACAGTCATGTGACATCGACAGTGAACTTTTTTTGCTTTCGTCGATTGTTGTTTTTTGGGTTTCTCGTTACACACTTGATCCGATTATGATGTAAAAGCCACCATGAAACTCCCAAAACCTAAATTCTTCATTTAACACATTTAAACCAATAACAAATCAATAACGATTATACAATAACTAAATTGAATAGTCCACAAAATTTTCGAAAAATACTAAAACACTTACACAACAATGAACGACAATAACTAGTCGTTTAAGTGGCTGAAGGAACACAAATTCCCTCTTGATCCTCTCCTGGCAGTGCGTAAAATAAACAACTAAAATTTTGACTTCACAACATAAATCCTAAAATATACAAATCCCGACGTTATGAGTAATCATCATATTACTTGATAATATAATTGTAACAAACGTGACCCCGAATACAAACCCAATAGCACAAGAACAAAAAGGCAAGAACATTGATAGGACTTAAGATAATAATGAATCTAAATATAATACCAAGGAAACAACGAATATAACATAATCTAAAGTTACATTTTCAAAATATAGAATCATTCTCATTAGAAAAGCCAACGAACTCTCTATTTTCTATGATGTTGATGTTGCACTAGTCACATTTTCTCCTACAAGTTGTGTTGTTACTAAAAATTTCACCAAGAAAGGGTAATTAAAATTTTAACATCATTCACTTTTTTTACACATAATAATTTTAAAGTGCTTAATTTTATCTTTCTTTTTTGTGGTCATTTTTACTTGAATTGGAACAGTGCTTGATCGTTATATCAAGTTACTGCCAAAGAAAAGTTATCAATATGGAACTTAATTACATTTTAACAATTTTGTTTTTGTTTTTCACTATCATGTTGCTAATTTGTTTGAATCATGGGTACTTTTCAAAATTATATGGTGAAAACAGACATGTAAGATGCTTAGAGGTAATGTTTTCTAACTCTTTTATATAATTTTCTTTTATTTTTTTAGTTGATTTTGTGAATTTGTTGTTGATTTTTCTTGAATTTATGATTTTGATTACATGCAGTGGAAGTTAAAAAAGATGAAGGAATCAGACTACATCACTGGAGATGAAAAGAAGTTGTTTCACCATGATAATCACTTTGTTTATTTTCTATCTATTTTCTCTTTCTTTTTCACACTTTTTCATTTCCTTTATATATATGACTATAAGTCAGATAAAAAATATCTTTACAGTGGAAATACTTATCCAGATCTAGACTGTTTAAATTTTTATTTAAAACTTTAAATCGTTAAGTCTGAATATACTTATTGTTTATTAATGGAATAGCATCCAACTAAATCAATTCAATCAACTTATAAATTTACCATTTAAAACTTGATGTAGTTTTTCATTGCTTAAGGTTTTTCATTGCTTTTGTGGATACTCTAAGCAAGGTGGCATGTAACAACTGTAACAGGATTCATGGTCTTTCCACTTTTGCTTTTGTTAAGTTCAAATTTGAATCGAACTTTAGGAAGATAGTGGTGGAAGGGTTGATGGTTTTGTTATCCATGTCTATAAAGGTAGATATGAGAGAGACATTGCGAATGTCGAGCTCGAGAAGAGTGACAGGGCAAGGGAGGTTTTGAGGCCATTTTATAGGAGTTTTGGTAGAGATTTAAGATTGTATAAGTGTCATGGCGCTAGAACTTAAGTCTTGCAAACCATATAGCCTCAAGCATAAACTTAGCTACAAATACACTAAGTCAACCTAACTCTTGGAATATGTGAATTCAAAAAGGAAATACTCTAGGGCAGCAGAATAAATCAAAAACAAACTTTTAATGAAGAAGCAAAAAGCGAACAGAAAAACCACAACAAAACTAAGCAAATCAAGTGTTTGAGTAAATGCTTTCAAATGTAATGTATTACTCAAGAATGAAGTGATAACAAATGAAGGGAGAAGACTCTATTTATAGTCCTCATGATCTAATGATCTAGTTTAAAATACATTAAAGGATGAGATCGAAGGTAATTTACCCATATTCCCACCCTCCTCCTAGGAAGAAATTATTTAATGTCATTGACACGTAATTTTTGTAATTTGTTTACTATGAACCCTAAACCCCAAACACTAAACCTTGAACCCAAAACTCGAACTTGAATTTTGGATCCAAGTTTGGGGTTCAAGGTTCAAATTTACGATTCAAGGTTTGGGGTCCATAGTAAAAAAATTACCACAATTATGTGTTAATGACATGGAAAAAATTGTTGAAATGTCATTAAATAATTGGAAAAGGATCATGGATGATGTGGTGGAAAAGGTCCATAAAAATAATTTATCCCTCCTAAAAATTAGAAAGAATAATTGGGTTCTCCAATAAAATTCAATTTAATATGTGAGATTCACTAATTACAGTAATTACCTAAACATGCCATGGGTGTGTAATTACAAGTAAATACACTCAAATTTAATGATAATATGACTTTTCAAACGTGCTGCAAGTGAATAACAATATAGCAAAATGAAAGCATGAGAAACAATATAAACTCCTAGGAAAACATGTACCAAGTAATCATTGGTTTCCTAAAGTGATACTATTTATGAAACTGGTCTCATTGTCAAACCTTGAGTATCGCTTAAGCCTTTTCTGCTTTTGCTCACCTTTTGATGACCAACCACCTATTGTCGGTGGTTGGTTGTCCCTCATCCCTTCTCTTCCTTGGCTTTTTTCTTTTATTCCCTCCTCTCAGAATAATAATCCCATGCGAGCTTTACCTGAGCCTTTGTGGTTGTTTCCCTCTCTCTTCTAAAGGGGCTTTTGTTCTAGATGGCTTAGTGCGGTGCTTCTAACGCTAGTGATATCCCATTTTCAATATGAGAGATTTATTACGACTATGGATGAGGGATGCTTGGGCAACGCCAAAGCCTTCGAGTGTTGATATTTGGTTTTGCTTCCAATAGGCTCTAAGATTGCCGTTGTCTGATTTAATCTTGCTAATCTATGTTTGATGCCATTGGTGGCTTACCTCTAACTGTTGAGGTGGTTTCAAATTTTTATACGCAATTCAGCGACTTACAACTGGTGGTTAGTGATATTTGATTACTTTTGAGATGTGCTTTATTGTTTTCTCCATTTCTTGTAAGCAAAGTTCATAGTGGAAATAGAGGTTGTTCAATAATGGGAATCATACGCACTAATGGTTTACATTAGTGGTTAATGCCTATATAAATAGTGATGATCCCTCCTTTATTTCTCCTTTTAAAAGGTTAACTGTTTCTTTTGGGGACTAGGTTGTTTGGAACCATTTTGCTATGCCATTGTTAATTACATTTACTTTTTTAAATTAAGAGTTTTTTAATTTCATTTATGATTTTTATTTTATTATTTTTTACACATAATTATCTTATTGGATTACCTAAGTAATAAATTACATCTAATTAAAATATTCCACATCATCCTCATTAATTTTTTAACGGTACTTTCATAAAATCTGTTAGAAAAAGCAGTTTAAAAAAAAGGTTGATGGCAAAAAGAAACTCAAAAATACAATTAGGACTATTTTGATAAAATATGTAAACATTAGTGACTAAATTTATCATTAGACCTTAAAAATATTATCTTCTTTTGAGGGGGGAATCTGCAATTGAGCGTTAAAAATATTTGAGGCTTTACGATTACAGTAAAGTAGAAATAAGATTAAACAAAATGTTGACATTTAACATTAGAGCTTATCCAAAATCAATTGCAATTAATTTCAAGAAGAGGGAGAATCTGCCTTGTCACCCTAATTAAAGCAGCAATAAATTATTACTTACCAAAAGTAGTTTGGATTCCCACATTTTTACTTGCAAACCCTTTTGGATTATTCCATCGATGTCCTTAAATTATAAGTCATATTCCAAATTAGGTTAAATTTTAAAATATTTTAATTGATTACTCAAATAATCATTTTGTAACTTTTCCATTAAATGTCGTGCTCTACTTTCCATACTTCTTTTTTCTTTTCCTTTTGTTTTTCAATAATAAATAATATATGTTACAAGTAATTTCTTTTTAGATTTATAATTAATTATCGTTCAAAAATATTAATATTGAGCAAATTATTATCGTTCAAAAATTGAAGAAATTTAATCTCTATCAATTTTGCAAGTTAACAACTATAGGCAATTAATCACAGTGTAAATATTGCTCATCAATTGTCCATAATTTTGTTTCATATAATAACAAATTTAGCCTTCAATATTTATATATTTTATCAATTTAATCATTATTCTAGAAAATTTAATAAATTTAACCTCAAAATTTATGCAATTTGATCCTAATTCTAAAGAAATCCTTTGAAAATTAAAAATTATATAAAAAACTTTAAGAATCAAACATACACCCAAGGATGGTAGAACTATCTTTTCCCAACTTTTTTTAAAGAATTTTGTATTCAAGGCATAGGATATATAATTTTTAGAGATCTTCTAAATACATGAATTTTTTGAAAAATTTTATCATATTTGTGTTCAATGCTCACCCCCAAATTCGAATAAACATAATGGGATGTTTTCTTAAATTTGTTGATATCCACTAACAAACCTTTGAATATGATTTTATTGATGATTGCAAGAAACAAAACAACAATATTAAAAGCTAAAAAAAAAATGTAGCCTTACAAGTTAAAAGTTGTTTTAAATGCTGAAAAAATAATTGAAAGAAATTGCAAAACCCAATGGAATAATTAATAGCCTTTTCTCATAAAAAAAAGTTCAAGATCTTAGAAGTCCATATTGAGATCAATGGAAGCACCAACATGGGTTTTTTATTAAAGAAGTACAAAAAAATAAAAAAAATTCTAAAATAATACTACATAAAAAGTAATTACCAAAATAGTGTGTTCAGGGTGGTCATGCCACTGTGAGAGGTGGCACCACCTTGATTTCTGACGATGAACAGGAAAATAAAATGCTGAAAACAAAAAAAATAAAAAAAATAGGTGATGTGGGTGCCAGAGGCGGCACTGATGGTGTGGGTCCTAGAGGCGGCACCTAAGCACTATAAAAGCAAGTAGAAGCAGCAACTCCGGGAGCAAGAAGCAGCAGCAAGGAGGAGAAAATAAAGGGAAAGAAAGGAGAAGAGAAGAAGAAGAAGGAGAAGGAAAAAGAAAGAAAAGAAAAAGAAGGTATAATTTTCTTTAAATAATGGATTTTATATTGTTATTGTGTTTTTGTTGTTATTATTACTGTTGATTTTATTATTTTTGTTGTTAGTTATTATTATTGTTAGTAAAAACCCTTATTATTATTGTTAGTAAAAAACCCTAATTATTGTTAGTTATTATTATTGTTGATTTATATTAATTTTGTAAAAAAATCCTAAAAAGCCTATTTATGTTATGTAAAGAATGTATTTTTTTTATGTAACTTATTTGTTATATGTGTTTTAGATCGTTTTTACCTAATAATATAAAAATAAATAAAATAGCAAAATAGGTTATTTGAAAGATTAAGTACCATTTTTGGCACTTAATCTTTCAAACAACCTATTTTGCTATTTTATTTTATTTTTTATATTATTAGGTAAAAACCCGTTTTAGGTTGATTAGATAATATTTATAAAATTTATTTGACATGTTATAGATATTGTTAGAAATGACAACATATTTGGTATTGCCTGATGAAATAACAACTTCAGCACAAAGGGAGAAAGTTGATAAGATGATGAGAGAAGTGCAAGATTACAGAATGAAACCAAAAGAAGACATTGTTTAACATGTTATCACAGTAAATAAAAAGATGCAAGAAGTGTTGTGGAAAGCTCATGAAATGATTAGGAAGAATAAAGTTCAATACTTAACCCTTAGAGGGACATTAATAGAACGGGAACATCAAATCATTTTAGACCAACTTTGGAAGACATTGGTACCACGAACCTACTGTAATCTAGTTATATGCTTCGTAAAGTTTATAATCTCTTATGGAGTAAGGAAAATAGCGAGACAAAGTATAGGTTCACGAAAGTTGACTGGGAAGCAAAATGTGATTGACATACCATGGATGGATAAATTAGATGTTAGGAAATTACCAAGAGAATTTCTAATTTCAATACCCGTTATAAAAATTGAAGAGGAAGAAGATCCCGAGGAATTGTCAAATTGGATTGTAGAAGATGAATATGAAGAGAATTAAGAATATCTAAATTGGATTGTACAGTATTTCCCAGAGGAAGATACAGGGTCGGAGATGGAAGAAAACATAGAACTGAATTTAAATGGTTAAATGTAAAGATAAATGTTGTTTATGTATAAAATGAGAACTGAAAAACTATGAGCTTATGAATGAAAAAAATTGCATATTGATTAATTAATTTTTTTATTTAAGTAGTTTATTTGGTGTTCGAAATTATTTTGAGAAAGATTGTTTATTTTTTAATAGATTGAGCATTGAAGATGGATAATCAATTTTTCGTATGCGTTTATTTCGATAGAATTATCTTGACAACAACCGTTGGATGCATATTTGAATGTCGGCAATAAATAGCAATGAGATTTAATAGAAATGTCTCGTTGGATGATATGAAGGGAAGAATTAACACAAAAATTGTCGATGATGTGTACACACTCAATCGCACGTTACGTGTATGGGAAAATGAGTTCCTTATCCTGCCCGACCTGTCTACGTGGGAAGTGCCTCCGACGACTTTTGAACTTGTCCCAGACAGAGGGCTACGCAGGAATCCGAGAGGTCGTCTGCAATCAACTAGAATCTGTAATGAAATGGACATTAGGGAGAAATCCGACGGTACGCGTTGTGGATTATCTGAGTTAAGCGGTCATAATCGGAGTAAATGCCCGCAATGAAACTATCATGTCGGACAATCGTCACGATCGGTAGGAATTGAGCTTATGTTGTAATGTATTTATTTTATATGAAAAAAATTATATTGCAAATATTCTTCTATTTGTTCAAAATCCAGTCAAACTATCATAAATAACCCCGATTTTGGCACTTTCTTCATATTTTTTATTTTCGTATCTTATTTTTAAAATATATTATTTTCAGTATTTTATTTCTTTATATTATTTTAGTACATAATGTTTCAAATGTATTATTTAAGTGTTTTTTATAGTAATTTAATAAATAACCTTGATTTTAGCACTTTATTCGTATTTTTATTTTCATATATTATTTTTAAAATATATTATTTTCTTATTTTATTTTTTATATTATTTTAGCAAAGAATGTTTCAAATGTATTATTTAAATGTTTTTTTATTAATTTAATAAATAACCCTGATTTTGGCACTTTCTTCGTATTTTTTATTTTCATATCTTATTTTTAAAATATATTATTTTCGTATTTTATTTCTTTATATTATTTTAGTACATAATGTTTTAAATGTATTATTTAAGTTTTTATATTTTTAATAAATAACCCTGATTTTAGCACTTTATTCGTATTTTTTAGTTTCAGTATATTATTTTTAAAATATATTATTTTCTAAAATATATTATTTTCGTATTTTATTTTTATATTATTTTAGCAAAAATGTTTCAAATATATTATTTAAGTTTTTTATATTAATTTAATAAATAACCTGACTTTGGCACTTTGTTCGTATTTTTTATTTTCGGATTTTATTTTTAAAATATAAATTTTTCATATTTTATTTTTAAAATATAAATTTTTCATATTTTATTTCTTCTCGTATTTTATTTTTTCATTAACATATTTTTAGTATTTTATTTTTTATACTATTTTTTGTAAAAGGTTTAAAACCCCATCACATAAAAAATAAAAAATTAAAATAATCAGAATATAATAAGTCAAATAAATTTTATAAAAATATATTTAATTAACCTAAAACACACTTAACAAATAAGTTACATAAAATAATAACAATAAAACATTTTTTCACATAACATGCGTATTACTTCAATGAAAGTATAAAATAAATACAAACATACCTTAATATCTCTTCTTAACCAAATAACACCTTGCAAAGAAATAAAAATAAAATTATATCTGAATTAAATCCAAATCAATCAACGACAATAATAATAATAACTAAAATAAATAAATTATTTTACTTAAACTAACATTAATTACTCAAATTTATAAAAAAAAAATTACCTTTTTTTTTCCTTCTTTTTCCTTCCCTCTTCTTCTCCTTCTCTTTTTCTTTTTCTTTTTTCTTCTCTTAAGCGCCGACCGGCTCCTCCTCCTCCTCCTCCTCCTTCTTCTTCTTCTCTTCTTTCCTTCATCTCCTTCTTTTCTTTTTCTTCTTCTCCTTCTTTGTTCCCGAAATGAGCCTTGGGGACCATATATTATGGTCCCCCAAACAAAAAAACAAAACCCCTCTGCATGAGGGGTCAAATCGGTCTGAGGAGGGATCAGTAGCTGGGTGCCGCCTCTGGCACCCACATCACATATTTTTTTATTTTTTTTCGTTTTCAGCTTTTTTTCGTTTTTAGCATTTTTTTTACTGTTCATCGTTAGAAATCAAGGTGGTGCCGCCTCTCACAGTGGCGTGACCACCCTGAGCATACAATTTTGGTAATTACTTTTTATGTAGTATTATTTTAGAAATTTTTTTATTTTTTTTATACTTCTTTAGTAAAAAACCCCACCAATATCACTATTCTTTGAAACCCATGTGTTCTTTTCTTGCACAAATAATTAATTGCCACCCTCCTTTCTTTTTTTCTCAATTAGTAGAAGTAAAAGCCATAGTCTCAAACCCTCCCCAAAAAATAAAAAACAAAAAAAAAACTTCAACTTCTCAATTTCACAAATTTTCTACCATAATTTCAAAAAATATAGTTTTTTTTTTAGTTTTTTAACTTCACAATTCTTCATATCATAGTTTCACCCTCTCCCTACCCCTCCCCCCCAAAAAACATAGGTTTTTAGTTTCTTAATTTTACAAATCTTCTTTCTTTTTCTTGTTTAATCCTTATCATGTCTAATCTTGGACACTGAAAAAAAAAAGAGAATGTAACAAAATCTAAAGTTACATTTTCAAAACATAGAAGCACTCTCATTAGAAAAGCCAACGAACTCTCTATTTTCTGCGATTTTGATGTTGCACTAGTCACATTTTCTCCTACTGGTTGTGTTATTACTAAAAATTTCACTAGGAAATGGTAATTAAAATTTTAAATTCTTTCATTTTTTTCACAAATGATGATTTTAAAGCGGTTAATTTTATCTCTCTTTTTTTGTGGTCATTTTTACTAAAATCGGAGCAGTGCTTGATCGTTATATCAGATTACTGCCAGAAAAAAGATATCAGTATGAAATTTAATTATATTTTAACATTTTTTTGTTGTTTTTAACTATCATATTGCTAATTGATTTGAATTATGGGTATTTTTCAAAATTAATGGTGAAAATAGGCATGTAAGGTGCTTAGAAGTAATGTTTTCTAGTTCCTTTATATAATTTTGTTTTATTTTTTACTTGAATTTATAATTTTGATTGGAAGTTAAAAAAGATGAAGCAATTAGACTACATCAGTGGAGATGAAAAGAAGTTGTTTCACCTTGATAATCAGTCTGTTTATTTTCTATCTATTTTCACTTTCCTTTTCCTTTTTCTTTTCATGCTTTTGCATTTCTTTTATATATATAACTATAAATCAAATAAAAAATTTCCTTTACAGTGAAAATACTTATTCAGATCTAGATTATTTAAATTTTTATTCAAAACTTTAAACCGTTAAGCCCGAATATATTTATTTTTTAATAATTAAATAATATCTAATTAAATCAATTCACTTTTTAACTTATAAATTTACCATTTAAAACTTGATGCAGTTGAAACTATATTTGATAATAAATTTTCCATAGTTTTAGTTCCATAATTATATTATTGCATGTTCATCAATTTGATTACCACATTATGGGTATATTTAGTTCTATAACTAAGACATTTAACATATTTTGTTGTATATTTAATTTATGTATTATTGCCATATTAAAAATAAAATTCAGAAAGAAAGAAAATGACAAATTCAGAATCCTAATATGCGTTTCTTTCAAAAAACTTTTTTGTTTTCAACTAATTTATAGCATCATAATTATAAAATTAATGGATGTTCACACTATTTTACAATAATGATTTATAAAATTAATAAATTTTCACTATTTCCTACAATAATGATTTACTATAATACGTTTTCAACTAATTTATAACATCATAATTAAATATAATTATAAAAGTATCTAATTCAATCATTCGAAAATATTAAAAAAATAAAAATTTTGAAAAGTTAAAAAGATATGAAAGAAATAAAAAATTATAAACAACAATTAAATATTCCTTGAATAAAAACATTAACATTATAATTCCTGAATCATAAATTTATTTTTCATATATATAATTACATACATAATTATAAACATCAAATATTCCTAAATCACAACTTTGCATTTCCTTTATATATATAATAAAAATATTTTCCGTACTATATATTAATATTCTTATCCATGTCTAGACCGTTAAAATTCTTATCCAAGTGATCTCAACTATTATTAAACCCCACTTATCATTAATTGAATAGTATCTGGTTAGATCAATTACAAATCTACCATTTTAAACTCAATTTTGTTATAATCAATTTCAGATGGTTTTAGTTCTACAATTATTTTCTAATCATTACTATCTTTTCAATGATTAAAAATGGAATATATTATTTCATGCAACCATTAAATTTTTTTCACCCAGTCTAATAATCAAATCAATTAAGTTATCAATTTGTTGGTCTAATCAGTTCAATCAATCAGGCAATTTTATAATATAAATTATTAAAAATTATTAAAATCAATTCAATTAGTTTTTAACCTGGTTAAACTGGTTCATTTTTGTTCTAAATTCAATCGGTCTAAAATTATTCTCTGAACCGATGCCCTAGTTCAACTTATAAATTCAATCTGATTTAGATAACATCGGTGTTCATTTATTAATTTTAAAAAATAAAATAAAAATTATATTATTACATGTTCATCAATTTGGTTACCTTTTGTAGAGAAAATGATTACCATATTATCAATTTGTGGGTTCATGTGGTCGTAGTTTTTGGGGACATTTGTTCTATATTACATATTATTACTGATAAATTTTTTTTAAGCAAAAAAACAAAATTCAGAAAGGAAAAAGGAGACTACAAATTCAGATGACTTTTTTTTTTAAATCAGTTCAACTAGTTGATCTAGTTTAATTAAATAAATTATTAAAAATTATAAATAAAAAAATAATTTAATCGGTTCATACTGATTCTTGAATTAATTAATTTAATGTTTCTCTTTGAGTCAAGACCCCTGTTAGTTCCGATTACTAAACATGCTTCTTTTTATAATCGTGATATTATCATACAAATAGTTGAAAAGATTATCAATCTACAAAAAAATGATTTGAGCTCTCAAATTGCAGCCTCAGTTTGATACTTAACTATCAATATTATTCAAAACTATAAACTTTCTCAAAACAATTCCTAATGAACAGATTTTTCACTATTAATATCCTCTATAATATAAACGTTTTTCAACTCATTGTTATCTCTTTAGGGTGGTTAAATCATATATATACATGCATATATACAAGTAAATATATATTCATACAATGTCTTTAGGGTGATTATATTATATTCTAACAATAAATTTCACTCATCTTTTGATGTCTGCACCTATACCTTCTTTATGTGGTCCTCAATCCCTGGCTGATCAACAGCATGCAGAATCAAAGTAAATATATACATAATACTTCTTGTATTGAATCAATTTTATACATTTTATTGTTGGATAATCTAACCTTGACTGCTACCAATATAATATTTATCAGAACCTGGAGCTGCAACTCAAGAAAACTACAGTAGAGTTGGAAATCTTGCACACCAATCTCAAGTAACTCTCTAGAATGGCTAACCTCTATAATTTTCTAGTATTCCTCTTTATTTTATGTATTATTTGGCATTTTTATTCATGTAGAGAACATGAGGTGGAGGATGAAAAGAAAGCTTCACTTTCTCAAATCAAATGGTTTGAGACAAACCTGCAGAATACCCTACAAGAAATCAAGGATAGGAAAGTGAGTTCTTATATACTACATAATATGTAAGACGTATATATTATGTGTGTGTAGGTGTGTTATGTTTTTGGCTGCTGTTGCTTGTGTTCAAGAACCAGCAAGCTAGTAGCAACTGTTCATATTTTGTATTTGATTTTTGCAGGCAAAGTTGCTTAATGATTCTAATACATCAATCAGGAAAGCAAGGGCTCAGGTAATATAGTTTATAGCAAACCATTACCTTTTTTTTTGAACTTCTATTAATGAAATTAAAAATGGTAATGCAGAGGTCAGTAGGTCGACAAACACCATTGGCATACAACGGCACAACTGGGAACCGAGTGTTGAACCGGGGAAGCCAAAACCTGAATTCCAGCCGTCTGATGCAGCAACATGATCTTAGGACTTGCCCTTTCAGGTTAATCCAATATCAATTCATTGGAATTGATTTTATCATTGAATCCCATGTATATTGCTTAATTGTCTTTTTAATTATTGGTTGGAATAAATTTGCATATCTAATGATTAATACTATGATGTCTTTAAAAGCAGTAGAAATTAACAGCAATGAAGCATATAAATATTTGCAGTTCCATGGCTCATACTGTACTGCTAGACCACTTATATCAATCTAGAGGAGTATCAGCGGGTTATCGTGGTGCGTCCAGTAGTTCTGGCTTCAACCCTTTGGCTGCTGGGGCTGGTTTAACTCAGCATGCTGCAACCCCACCTGCTTACCCTCAAATCCAGGTATCAATTTCATGCTAACCCTTTATAACTATTTAAGTGCTAAACCGCTTACAAGTTTTTGTAACACAAGCTAATTTTTTTTGGGATTAGATTCATCCCGGTATCCGAAATTCGCAGAATGGGATGTCTGGAAACTCAGTAATGGTATTGGTAAGTGAACATTTTATAGAATCAACCAATCATGGGGGATCCCGCTATACCTTTTGCTCCAAGTCAGGCAGTGGAAGCATTAGGAGCCCCAAATATGGTATGTTATGGCACCCTATACTGTTGTGAGTCTACCAAAGAAGAACAGTCGAAAAAAATGTTTTATATCTGTAATTACTAATCACAAGCTTTCCTTTTTCTTGGAAAACCACAGTGCCAACCAATGCTGCATGGCATTATGGATCAGCAGCAGGAACTTGGAGGGTTAGGAAGCTCATCTACGGTATGTTATTGTCACAAAGTAAAAACTTTAGAGATTAGTTTATATACTGTAATGGAAGGGAATTAAATATTTTAAAATTTATAGCAGCAACCAGTGAGAGAGAATCTCATTAACACCTAGCATTCCTAATCAACAACTAGGAGCTTTAGCCGGCGGCTCATTTCTGGTATGCAACGGTAACATCAAAACTTCATTTATAATTTTTTATTTGCATTTTACTCTTTCCTTTACCATTGATATCACAATGAATTGTAGAATCAGTCCTTGCTGGGAAATGGCAACATGACATCTAATGTAAAGGTGTTCATGGCCGGGTTCAGGTCGGGCTCAACTAAAAAATCATGCCTATTTATTGGGCCAAGGCCAGGCTGGGCTTAAAAAATGAACCTAAAATTTTGCCCAAGCTCGACCCGGATAAAAATATTAAAATCCGGGCCCGGCCAGATTAATTTTTTATATTATTTTTAAATATATATAATACATCAAAAATACTAAAAACATCAAAATAAATATTTCCCAACAAATTGAAAATAAATTTTAAAAAATATGTAGACTTAAATAACACTAAGATAGATGCAACTTAACAAGTAAATGCCTCTAAAATAATAATAAAATTAACAAATGCCTTTAAAATAATAACAAAATTAACAAGAAAATAAGTTTTATACAATATCCAAATAATAACAACATAATAGTAAAATGGTAGCAAAATAGGAAGAAAACGAAAAGAAAATAACATTCAAAAATAAAAAAAAAAATACAGATTTTTTTTTGTCCTTTAGTGAATTCGGACCGGGCCGGGCCCGGGCTAAAAATACCTTACCCGAGGCCTGGCCTATTTTTTAAACGGGCCTTATTTTTTTGTCCAAACCCATTTTTCGGGCTTATGTTTTTGCCCAAACCCTCCCACATTTCGGGCGGGCCTTCGGACCGGGCCGGGTAACCCGGCCCATGAACAACTCTAATCTAATGTTCAGTTCGTGTAACACCCCTTACCCGTATTCATTGCCGGAATAGGGTAGGAGGCATTACCGGAGTTTACCAATTAATTTTTCGTTATCTGAGTTAAATACTATTTATTTACTAAAACATGTCATGGTGTCCTTTAGATGGGCCTCCAAAGCCCAAAACATACTTGAGACTAGACTAGAATTAAATCGAAACCATAGGGATTTTTCGCAAAATCCTAAAGTGTTTTTTTTTTTTTTTTTTGCTCAATATAACCCCTTTATAAATATCTAACCTTCCCTGCAATTTTTAAAACCGAGACCAATCCAACCAACCAATTCATTTCAATCAATTTAATACAAAATTATACTTCTATTATAATTATACTATTTAACTTACTCATCATTCTTTACTTTAATGTATATTCATTAAACAAGTCTTAATATTTATATAATCACCAAGCCTTATACATGCCATATAAATCAAAAAGGAAATTTACAAAAGCTACCGGAGATAATCTGGATAGTGTGATCCTCTGTGTTGATCCGATCCTCCGTATACTTCCACGTCAATCTACAAGAGACATTGAATACACTCAAATAAGTTTATAAAAGCTTAGTAAGTTCATAGGCATAAAACATAAATCTTACCAAATATTTATACACTTATACTATATACATAATTATTAAGTTCACCTGTCAATCACAGTCATTGGTGAGTTCCCTATATAAACTCACTACCACTTATCCATTTCCATTAATTCTTTTGGGCCCATTTGTCATATATCATTCTTTAACCAAATTAGGGAATGGTAAAGGAAAATTGAGTACTTCACTTTCACTTTGCCATAGTATAACTATGGGCTTGCATATGATCACTTATCACTTTTTAAAATTATAGTCCTGCCACGGTCTTACACTGATCACATTTATCACTTATCACTGATCAGATAAGTGTAGCTAAAGCTACCACTTATCACTTATCACTTGTTACTGATCAGATAAGAGTAGCTAAGCTACCACTTATCATTTGTCACTTATCACTGATCAAATAAGTGTAGCTGAGGCTACCACTTATCACTTGTCACTGATCAGAAGTACTCAAATCCGACATTCCACTCAATTTGATTATTTATTCGATTTTCAAGTTGTTATTTTATTTTCTATTCATCAATAAATATATTTCATCATACATTATATAATTCATAAAATTAACATATAATCATTAAACTTCAATCATATAAACTTACCTAGGTTGATTTGTAAAATTTGTGAAAATTCAGGGACTAATCAGCTACTTTTTCTTTTCCTCGACTTGCTTCGGGTTCTCGATCGATCATTGTAAAATCATTCATTTATCAGTATTGACTTCATCTTCAACCCGCTTATAAGTAATATTATCTATAATTTAATTGTTTACTTTTGTATTTTCCAATGTTGTCCATCGGTGTCATAGTCACTAGATTATTTTTATCTTTAGCTACAGAACTCTAAATTAGGATCCGCTAATTTTATCTAAAACTAGACTCATATATCTTCTTATCATAAAATTTTTAGAATTTTTGGTTTAGCCAATAAGTACAGTTTATTCTTTAAAGTCACCCCTGTTCTGCTGTCTGACAATTCCGACCCTTCTTCACTAAAAATTAATTATCTTTTCGTACAGAACTCGGATGATGTCCATGTTTGTTTCTATTGAAAATAGACTCATTAAGGATTTTAAAAATATAAATTTAATCCCCTAATTATTTTTCTCCAATTTTTTATGATTTTTCAAAGTCAGAACAGGGGATCCCGAAATCATTCTGATATTGTCTCACAAAATCTATTATATCTCATGATCTACAATTCCGTTACTTACACCGTTTCTTCAATGAGAAACTAGACTCAATAAGCTTTAATTTAATATTTTTTTCATCTTCTAATTCGATTTCTACAATTTATGGTAATTTTTCAAAGTTAGACTACTGCTACTGTCCAAAACTGTTTTAGTGCAAATGCTGATTTCGATTTTTGCCCCAAATTTCACAGTTCATACAATTCAGTCCTTGCTCAATTAATCCCTCAATGAAGCTAATTCTTCCCAATTAATGCTTTACCTTAACATTATAAGTTATTTCACAATTATTTAAATTCAGAATTTCCACATAAAACCCTAACTTCAAACTTTTCACCTTTAGATCCCAAACATTCACTTTCTATTCAATTCTTTCAATAAAATCAGCATATAAACAATTTAAAACTCTAATTCCATGCTAAATCATCATATAATTCCAGCACATATTCATATCAACTTTCAATTTCTTTCATAGAATCAAAATTAATAAATTCAACAAGTGGACCTAGTTGTAAAAGTCATAAAAACACAAAAATTTCAAGAAATAATCAAGAATTGAACTTACTTGCAGTAAAAATATGAAAAACCAGCTTAAGAAAACCCTTCTATGGTGTTTTTGCTGATGAGAATGCAGAAAAATAATGAGAATTCTAGATAATCCCACTTTAGTCCTAGTTTATTAAGTAAATTTTTGCAATATTCCAATTTTGCCCTTAATTCATCAATTTTCCTGCTGATTTCATGCACCTTGCCGTCCAGCCCAAATAGACCTGGGTCTATTTGCCTTTTAAACCCTCTTTCTTTTATCATTTAAGCTATTTAATCATTTCCCATAATTTTACATTTGTTACAATTTAATCCTTTTATTCAATTAACTATCGAAACTTTAAAATTTCTTGACGAAACTTTAATACTAACTTATTAACACTCCATAAATATTTATAAAAATATTTATGGCTCGTTTAAGAATTTTCAAACTCTTGATATCTAGTTTCGATTCTAATTTAAATTTTATTTATTTATTTCTAGTACACTATTCGCTATTTCAAAAATTTTCCTAACTTCACACTTAACTTATATTCACTAAATTATTAATATTTTCTACTCATTTGTCGGATTTAGTGATCTCGAATTACTATTCCGACACCACTGAAAATTCAGGCTATTACAATTCTCCCCCTCTTAAGAAATTTCGTCCTCGAAATTTGTCACCTGAAAATAGGTTCGGATATTGTGATCTCATTGATTCCTCTGTTTCCCAGGTTGCCTCCTCCACACCATGTCGATGCCACAACACTTTTACTAACGGTACCTGTTTGTTCCTTAACTCTTTAATTTTCGATAAAATTGGAACGATACAGAGAAGATTAGCATGGCCCCTGCGCAAGGATGACACGCACAAATCGAGAAATGGTTCAAATTTTTGATTTATGTTTTATGCCTATGAACTTACTAAGCTTTTATAAGCTTATTTGAGTGTATTCAATGTCTCTTGTAGATTGACGTGGAAGTATACGGAGGATCGGATCAACACAGAGGATCACACTATCCAGATTATCTCCGGTAGCTTTTGTAAATTTCCTTTTTGATTTATGTGGCATGTATAAGGCTTGGTGATTATATAAATATTAAGACTTGTTTAATGAATATACATTAAAGTAAAGAATGATGAGTAAGTTAAATAGTATAATTATAATAGAAGTATAATTTTGTATTAAATTGATTGAAATGAATTGGTTGGTTGGATTGGTCTCGGTTTTAAAATTGCGGGAAGGTTAGATATTTATAAAGGGGTAATATTGAGCAAAAAAAAAACACTTTGGGATTTTGCGAAAAATCCCTATGGTTTCGATTTAATTCTAGTCTAGTCTCGAAGTATGTTTTGGGCTTTGGAGGCCCATCTAAAGGACACCATGACATGTTTTAGTAAATAAATAGTATTTAACTCGTATTAACGAAAAATTAATTCGGTAAACTCCGGTAATGCCTCCTACCCTATTCTGGCAATGAATACAGGTAAGGGGTGTTACAGTTCGAGCCCCAGCAGCAAGGAGTTTTAGGCAGCACATCAGTGGTATATATGTGAAAACAGTCTAGATTTTTTTTTTCAGATTCTATGTGAAGCCTATGTTACTTGATAAACCCCTGAAATTTAATTTATGCTAAGTTTCAAGCTTTTGAATTTTCTTGATCCAGGGACAACCTGCAAATAATGTTCTTTCAAGAGGTCAAGCAAATCAAATGCCTGCTATTCAAAATGTTGTAAGTTTTTTATTTCCTTATTTTAACTATGAATTCACCTCAAGGTTCCAATCTACTTGCCTAGAAAATACTATGTACTTTTTCTGAATGCAGAACCCTCAGAATGGTGTGTCGCCAGTACTACTGACGTCTTAGGCTCAAGTCAATCCAAATGAAACGAACTTGTTATGCAATCCTATGTCCAACACAGGGCAGAATTTGGATGTTACATCCCCTGTCAACTCTGAAAGGTATGTATGCATGTCATCAAAACAAGAATCCATTGTTAGCATCAAAGGCAGTTCATTCAATGGTATTCATCTCCAGTTGTGTTTTTAGGGATCCCTCTGAGCCTATCATAATCACCCCCACCCTTGGAAATGGAAACAATGTGAACGATGGCAACATTAACAATAATAGCACCAATAAGAACATCAGTGCCACCATCCTTAAAAATGGGGACAATGTAAACAATGGCAACATCGGCGACAGCAGCACAAACACCATTAGCAACAATGAAACAAATCAGAAAGAGAAACCCTATCCAGAAACCCTCATACACTTGTCCTTTTTTGATAGCCTTTTCGACGAGGTAAGAACTTGGTTTACTTGGCACCATTACAATCTAAACCAGGGCGAATTTAAGGGCCGGATGAAATTTTAATCTTTTATAGTCTATATCTTTATAATTTTTAAAGGATTAAATTGAATTTTTATAATTTTAAGGGGCTAAAGTGTAATTTTACCTTTATTAATTTAAATTTTTAAAAAAATTAAAAGGACTAAATGATAATTTTTCATTTTAAGGGGGCCAGGGCTCCTGCCAGCCCCGTAGATTGCCCTCTGATCTAAACCCCATGCAAAACCATGAGTGAAATTCCTTATATAAAAAATAACATTTTTTCACAAACTGAGATGGAAGAAGGCACAGCTAAAAGTGAAAGCAACTCCATAGAATGGGAAGGCATTGTATTGCCAGACAACATGACCTTGGAAGACTTTGAAATGCTCTTTTGAACAATATATCGCATATCTAAGGTCTCAAGTTGCACTTGTTTTTCCTTTCGTTGTTTGCTTTGAAATTCCTTTCCCTAGTAAAATTTGGATGCCAGAAATAGGTGATGAAACCTATGAAATAAGATAAAGGTACTATATGTAACAATGAGGAAAACATGAAACTTGACATGCATGTGTGTGTGATGCTTGTTTCTAATTTGCTAATATAATATGTCAAAGCTTGAAATGGCTTTGGATTTGCTAAGAAAATTGAGTTGCAATGTTCTACATGATTAATTTGTTTGTATGTATGGGCACTATTGGGTGTAAAACTCGATTAGAGCTTGATGGGGTTTCACTTTTTAAAATTAATTGAAATTCAAACTCTATCAAATTAAAAGGTAATTTTTTAAGTAATTATCGAATTTATTAAAATGCATTGCTGAGTACAAAATAGAATTATACTCTTTGATTAAGTACAAGATCCTTAAGAATCTTCATCCTCAAATGCGTCTAGACAGATTAAAACTTAAAACCTTGTGAAAAACATAACCTTGTAAAAAGCATATGCTAATTAATTATGTTTATACTTTTTGTTCTTGGTTAGTTGCTTTTATTTTGTAAGTATTTTCTTAATTGATCATTTTTGTTGAGAACATTTTTATTTTCTTTAGCTTCTCAACTTTATAGTTCTTTTAAGTATAATTTCAACTCTCCCAAAAAAAACACTTTTTTAACCAAAAAAAAAAAAACTCTTCTTTAACTTTTAAATTTTATAAATATTTTAACCACAATTTCATCGCTAAAAAAACATTTCTTTAACTTCTCAATTCTCAACACTTTTAACAATAGTCTCCCCCCTCCCCCCCACACACAAAAAAAAAACTATTTTTCTAGCTTCTTAATTTCAGAAATCTTCTAATCATAGTTTCAACCCCCATCAAAAATAAAAAAACACTTCTTTAACTTTTCAATTTTACCATAGTTTCAACCCCCACCAAAAAAAAAAAACAATTCTTTAATTTCTCAATTTCACAACTCTTTTAATAATAGTTTCAACCCCCCAATAAAAGAGTTCTTTAGCTTCTCAATTTCACAAATCTTTTAACCATAGTTTCAACCCTTAAAAAAATACTTATTTAACTTCTCAATTTCATAAATCTTCTAACCATAATTTCACCAAAAAAAAAATTTCTTTAGCTTCTCAATTTCACAACACTTTTAGCCATAACTTCAACCTTCCCCCCTAAAAAAACACACTTCTTTAGCTTCTTACTTTCAATAAATCTTCTAACAATAGTTTCAAAAAAAAAAAAGAAAACTTTTTTAGCTTCTCAATTTCATAACTCTTTTAACCATATTTTCAACCTTCCTTATTAAAAAAAAAACACTTTTTTAGCTTCTTAATTTCACAAATATCTAACAATAGTTTCAACCCCAACAAAAAAAAAAAAGCAATTTTTTGCTTCCCAATTTCATAACTCTTTTAACAATAAATCCCCCCCCAAATCAACACTGTTGTTTCTGTTATCAATTTCACAACTCTTTTAACCATAGTTTTAACCCTCCCCCAAAAAAGACGCTTTTTAAGCTTCTAAATTTCATAAATCTTCTAATCATAGTTTCACCTCCAAAAACACTTATTTAGCTTCTTAATTTTATAAATCTTCTAACAATAGTTTCACCCCCACAAAAAAAAAACATTTTTTAGTTTCTCAATTTTACAATTTTTTTAACCATAGTTTCAACCCTAAAATAACACTTATCTGGATTCTCAATTTTACAAATATTCTAACCATAGTTTCAACTCTCACCAAAAAAAAAACGGTTCTTTAATTTCTTAATTTTACAAATCTTTTAACCACAGTTTCACCCCACTCCTCTAAAGAAAAACACTATTTTAGCTTCTTAATTTCAAAAATCTTCTAACAATAGTTTCAACCCAAATATATATAGTTCTTTCATCTCTCAACTTCACAATTCTTTTAACCATAATTTCAACTCCCAAAAAACACCTTTTTATCTTCTTAATTAAACAAATCTTCTAACCATAGTTTTATAACTATTTTAACCATAGTTTCAATCCCCTCTCCTAAAAAATAAAAACACTTTTTTAGTTTTTGAATTTCACAAATCTTCTAACCATAGTTTCAACCCCCCAAAAAACAAACACTTTTTTAGTTTCTGAATTTCACAAATCTTCTAACTATAGTTTCAACCCCCCTTCCAAAAAAAATTGTAGCGCCCTGAATAATTTATTTTTGTTTCTATAAATCGTGTCACAAAATATGTATCTGCTTCAGTGGTTAAGTGATTTGAGGGTGTGTTTGAGGTATTGGGTTCAAGTCCTACTTTTGAAAAATTTTGTTATTTTTTATCAAAGCCTTATTCCTGTTGGGCGGGCTTATATTATATTGTTTGTAAACTCATATTAGAATAAGCTTGTTGATTCAAGTGGTAAGAAGTTAGCCTGTTAGAGGTCTTGTGTTCAAATCCTTGTGTGAGCATGGGTGATAATTTTTGCTCCAGTTGCTGGAGAGAGTTTGGGTGGAGTTAAAAGTCTGAAGTAGTTGGATGGGGTTAGTGGTCAGATTTAGTGGGATTCGGTTGTGGTAGGGAGTTGAGGGAAAATAGTGATTTAATTATTTTAATTTTATCATTATCCTTTTCCCTAAAAATCAGCCACTGTGTTCACGTTTATTTTTTTCGTTTCTCATACGTTTTTCTTTTTTCTTTTTTTTTTGCTTTCTGATCCTCTTAGCTTTCCAATCCAAATGAAATTCAAGTGTTATTTGGTTGTCTCTATAGTTGAGTTTGGTGGTTGTTGTTTGGTAAGTGTGTAGTTGGCTTAAGTTTCTTTATGGATTAGATGAATGGTTGGGGATTTTTGATGGTGTTGAAGGGTTTCCTTTTAATTTTTCTTGGTTTGTGTTTACTGATATCTGGGTGTGAATTGTGCGTCAGTGGTGCTCATCTGGCAGAGTGATTGTGTGGATCGTTGTCTCGAGGGTAAGTGTTTATATCAATTAAGCATAGTTTTATTAGGTTTCGACATGTTAGGGTACTAAGTCATATGCCTTCGAATTGGACGAGTTCGTAGGGATTAATTTGTTGAATTCTATTAATTTTAGGTACTAAAATTTCATCAATTAGGCTGCTTTGAAAAACGAACAAGGTGTGTACCCTAAACACGAAAAATTAAAGTTCGACGAAAGCCAGAAAAGGGGTACTGTCGACGCCACATGGGCGTGTGCTCGGCCATGTGGCTGGCCATGTGCAAGGCACGACCATGTGACTGACAAAGGTGTGGCCGTACGCATGACACAGTCGTGTCCACACGGGCAAAGCCAATCCGGGCGTGTGGGCTCAGAATTCTAAAATTTTCCCTAGGGTTACATGGGTCATTCCAATCGACTGTGGGCCTACCATAGGGTTGGTAAGGGCTAATCAAACCCTTTTTCATGTGATCTGATATTCTGATAGTCTGATCTGAGTAGAAATTGATATGTATGTTTGACCATACTGTTTATGTATGTTATCTGTATACGAGTATGTTAAGCATGTTAAATCTTTTAATTCTGTATATGTATTCTGTATCTATGTTTGTGGTGGAATTTGCATATGTGGAGGAAGTGATCTGTACTACGACCTTTTGTCTATATTCTGGCAGTTTGGCTACATATTATTCTATTACGTGTCACATTAACACTATATAGTGTGTTGGGATGGGTAGGTGCTTTTAACCCCACATGGTGTGATAGGATGGTTGTGTGTAGAAGATGGGGGTAGGATTCCATGTATCTATTTTGCTTATCTGATTCTGATATCTGTATATGTAATAGACTTAGGTCTGAATCTATATCTGACTGTACATGAAATTTTGTGTATATTGCATGACGATTTTTGTTAGGTTACATACTGAGTTTATGAAAACTCACATTTGTTTGTCTGTTATGTTCAAGTAATCTACAGACATAGGCGGGTCAGTGCGACGGAGTCTCAACGTTGACCACTTTGACGGGATACTGTTTTTATTACTATAATTTAATGTTTTTTGCTAAAATTTTGATTTTCGTGAGAGTTTTGTAATTTTGGGACTCTCTGGACTTTCTGGATTGTTTGGTTTAAATTTTTGGTTAGAATGCGTTATGATTTTTAGATTGTGACAATTTGATAAAATATCGATTTTATGCAAAAAATGTTGTTTTTTTTTTAAAACATGAGCGTGATTTTGATTTAAATGGTTTTCAAACTTCTACTGCGAAATGATTTGGTTAACCTTAAGGGATAACATGTAACGACCAGTAATAAGTATATGAATGAATACGTTTTTATTAAACTTGGACGTTTTATCGAAGAATCATCGATTTCAAAACCCTTCTTCATAACACTCTCGGATTCAGCGACAAGATCTAGGTCGTATTTAGGGTGTTACATTTAGTGGTATCAGAGTCAAGCTACAAAACTCAGGTTATGAATTTTGGATTTCAAAATTGTGTTTTGAAAAAGAACTTGTTTTCAAATAATTTGGATCCTTTTGAGTAGGTATATGGTACACCGAGTCTCCGGCGCCTATCCTGTAAGTATCTCTGAATTTAGAAAACACTATAGTTAGTACTTTTTGAAACTGTACTAAGTTAGTTAGAGACTAAAACTTTTGAAATACTTTTGAACTTCTGATAATTTAAGCATAAAATATCTGTTAATAAACACTGAAACTGATGCATAAAATTTTATAATGTAGATAAAACTGAAAATACGATGAGCGCTCGTGGAATTCACAATCGTGGTATTCGTGGGCGCGGCGAGTGCCGTAGGAGGGTTCAAACTAAGTTTTCTTCTCTAGGCAGTATGCCGAATTTAGACATGAGTGAGACAAAGGTTTCACCTGTTACTGAGACTGGGTCTCAAAGCCGATCGGCTGGGGACGATACACTGTTCCAAGCTATGTTGAAGGTTTTGAAGAGGGTTGCTGGACCCCATTCTAGACCTGAGGGCTGTGGGTCGGTAACTGAACAACTTCGATTCAATGAAGCTGAGTTGTTTAGGGGCGTCACTGGAGCCGCCCCTACTGTAGCTAAGTATTGGTTGGAACCCATTGTTCCAAGCTATGTTGAGGATTATGAACAACATCTTATGTTGATGTTTGTAAGCGTGAGTTCATAAATCTCATGCAAGGTGATAAGTGTGTGGTTGAGTATGAGCTCGAGTTTCTAATATTCAGCCTCTACGCTTAAGGCATGGTGGCATCCGAGTATGAGAAATGTGTTCATTTTAAGAACAGTTTGAAGAATAGTCTGAGGGTTTTGATTGCTTCGCAGAGGGAGTGTGAGTTCATTGTTCTTGTGGATAAGGCGAATATCACCTAAGAGGTTAAGCGCGTTGAGTGCCAAAACAGAGGCTGAGAGAGAGGCAAGAATAAAAGGGATTCGAAGCCTTCTAATTCTATTCAGAGGCCTTAGAAATAGGCCAGACCTGATGGGCCTATTAGAGTGGGAGTTCCTATTGCTCCTATTGGTATTTAGCCATGTAGTGACTGTGGGTAGGTGCAATCCGGGCGAGTATTGGAAGAGATTAGGGGCTTTTCTGCAGTGTGGGTCTTTGGAGCACTAGATTATAGAGTGTCTACATCGTGCTGATCAGATGCAAGCTACAAAATTGGGTTCTGTTCAGCCTCAAAGAGTAGTGTAGCAGCTATTTAGAGGCTGTGGACCAGCTAAGGGTGGTAATGGTATGGGCCGAAGACAGAGAGCACTGGGTAGAGGTGCTAGTCAGACTGAGACGAGGCAACTTGCACTGGTTTATGCTACTCAACGCTGAGAGGACAGAGACGCTCCTGATGTAATCACGGGTATGTTTTTAATTTTTGATGACCCATATACTGCTTTGATATACATAGGTTTTACACACTCCTTTGTAGCTAGTTCCATTTCCAAAAACTTGGGGATTTTTGTTGAGTATACTTCTGGTGAGATTACCGTACTAAGTCTATTGGGACAGCCTATTCGGGTAAATAGACTTTATAGGAATGTTCCATTAGAAGTACAAGGGATTGTGTTTCTAGCAAATCTGATGGTGTTTAGGGAGTTTGACTTAATTTTAGTTAGTTTGGACTGTGCGACTAAGAGGGTTATTCTAAGGACTGAGGATGATAATGAAGTGGTTGTGATTAGTGAGCGTTGAGATTACCTGTCTAATGTAATCTTCGCACTTGTGGCTGAGAAATTGGTTTAGAAAGGGTGTGAAGCGTATTTAGCCTATGTCAGTGTTTCAGTTTTTAGGATCACTTCCCTCCGTACTCACGCCTAAGGGAACAAAACGACTAGTTATCACAGAGTTTAAGTAAAATAATCACAGAATTCCCAATTTAATAATGCAACAGAAATCTAACAAAACTTTGTAGAAGTTGAAGGATTCCGACAGAATTTACACAGAAGTCTTCCAATAACTTAAAGGTCTCACTAATTTCTGATATTCACTTGTTGAACACAATCGAAAAGGAGAAATCAAAGAAGTAAAAAGAGGAAAGAAAGGAAAAATAAAAAGAAAGAAAAGGAAAAGAAGAAAAAAGAGCACAGAACGTTAACAAAATTTTAATGATGTTTTTGTCTTAAAACGTACTTTCGACAATAAGCAAAAATTCTCCTAATGCATACAGTGGGATTCGAATTCGAGACCAAACAGAATACAGACAGATGCTTAACCAGTGAACCAGCAGGCTCATTCTTGACATAGATTCATACAGAATTACACTTAACCATATACCGCATGGATAGGGGTTGTTCTAAAAGGATAAAAATTTTAACAATACAACTCCAACTCCAGACCTTAAACACAAAAACAGAGCATATGACCACAGATATAGAAATTTAATTACTCCATATTCTCACAATTAAATTCCTAAAATTTTGAGGCATTACAGATAATTTCAGGTAACCCTTAGACTTAGGTGGGTCAGTGCGACGGGAGCTCGATTATGTCCACAATTTCATAAACTATGTTTGCTTAAATTTGACTTATTTAAAAATTCTGATTTGAGAGTTTTGTAAGTTTTGGACTCTCTGGACTTTTGGGAATATTTTTTGGATTTGGAATTTTATTTTGGGTTTTGGCATGACATTCGATAAAACGATTTTTTGAAAAATGTCTATGATTCTGCGATCAACTATTTTTAAGAAAATAAATTCTGTTTTCCACAATATAACGCCTTAAGAACTTCCGCTGCAACTTATTCGATTTATTTAGAAAATGCAATCAATTAACGATTTTTAAATATTAAGTATAACAAATATTTTCAATTAAAACGAGCTTTTAAATAGCGAAGGTTCACGATGTTTTTCAAAAAGCGAAGTCAGATTTATATTTAGTTCACGTAACATTTCCAGATTCAGTCATAATGTCTAGGCCGGGTTTGGGGTGTTACAAAAAATACGTAAGAGCTCGGTTTACAAAAACAAGGTCTCTATCCTAATTTTTTTAAAACCACTGAGTTTCAGTACAAACCACTTGTACCATAACTAATTATTCTATTAGTAGAATTTATCGGATCAAAATTCACTTACACACTATAGATGGGGCTAATAAGGGTGGCTTAAAGATGAGTTTAGGCCGGCACGTAGGGTTGTTCTATGGGGTTAAATCAACCAGCAAAGTGGCTGGAGAAACAAAAATAAAATATTTAGTAATGGGATGGCACAACTGTAGTGAAATCCCAGAGAAAAGTGAAAAATTTTAGATGAGGAAAAAGATAAGGGCGACAAGAAGAGTGATCAAATGAAGGAAAGATCTGAAAAAGCTAAGAAAAAAGTGATATAAATACCTAGGGTTACAAGGCTTGGACGGCACAAAAGTAGGATAGGGAGAAAAATTAGCAAAATTTAAGCTAATTTGCAAGGGAAAAGAATCAAACTCAGGTCCTTGAGCTAATTGCACTGTCTCCTTATTTTCTTTTGGCCACTAAACCAACTACTCATCCTTGAAACAATGCTACATTCTTTAAAAAAATTTAGGGTATTACAAGAAATCTTTAAATTACTAAACATATCTAAACCCTCTAATTCCTTGTTATTAAATTTATCAATGGCTTACGTATTAAGTGGGTATAATAGAATTGCGATGGGTCAACTAAATTCATTGAGAAGTTTATTAATATGACTTGTATACTAGTAATTCACTGCACTTCTTTATATATTTAATTGGATTGTTTATCTACATTGGTGCATGCATATCGAAGGGCAACCATTTTCCATAGCAATGAAGCATATCGCCATCGACCTCCACTTCATTCATGATCAAGTATAGGACAAGTTGGTTGTAGTCAAGCACCTTCATTCCGACCAGGTCGCCAACATTCTCACCAAATCATTTCCTCATACTTCTTTTGATTGCATAATCAACAAGTTGAGTGTTGCTGATGTAATCCCCAACTTGTAGGGGTGTAAAAAGATTCATGAAGAATTGATCTTCCTCCCTTAGTTGCAGCTTTATCTTTAGCATTAGTTTGTTATTTTGTTTATGTTTTTTGTTCCTAGTTTGTTGCCTTTATTCCGTTGACATTTCACAAATTGATTATTTTTGTTAAGAACATTATGGTAAGTAATTGAGTATATGCCTTTATATACTCACAAATATCATTGAATTAATCTAAATTCAAAATAAATTAAATCTAACTGTCTCCTTATTTTCTTTTGACCACTAAACCAACTACTCATCCTTGAAACAATGTTACATTCTTTAAAAAAATTAGGGTATTACAAGCAATCTTCAAATTACTAAACATCTCTAAACTCTCTAATTTCTTGTTATTAAATTTATCAATGACTTACGAACTAAGTGGGTATAATAGAATTGTGATGGGTCAACTAAATTCATTAAGAAGTTTATTAATATGACTTGTATACTCGCAATTCGCTGCACTTCTTTATATATTTAATTGCATTGTTTATCTACATTGGTGCACGCACATCGAAAGGCAATCATTTTCCATAGCAATGAAGCATATCGCCATCGACCTCCACTTCGTTCATGATCAAGTACAGGACAAGTTGGTTGTAGTCAAGCACCTTCACTCTGACCAGGTCGCTAACATTCTTACCAAATCATTTCCTCATACATCCTTTGATTGCATAATCAACAAGTTGAGTGTTGCGGATGTAATCCCCAACTTGTGAGGGTGTAAAAAGATGCATGAAGAATTGATCTTCCTCCCTTTGTTGCAGGCTTATCTTTAGCATTAGTTTGTTATTTTGTTTATGTTTTTTGTTCCTAGTTTGTTGCCTTTATTCCATAGACATTTCACAAATTGATTATTTTTGTTAAGAACATTATGGTAGGGAATTGAGTATATGCCTTTATATACTCACAAATACCATTGAATTAATCTGAATTCAAAATAAATTGAATCTAACATGATCTTCATAAATAATACAAAATTATTTGAATTTAAAATGATCAGAACCCAAAATAATCTAAAACCATAATGACCCAACTCAGAATACTTAAACCTCAAAAATAAATTATCAGAATCCAAAATAATTTGAAATTGAAATTGGGTTAAACCCAAAATAACTTGAATCCAAATTTAACTGAATGAGCATTATCCCTAAAATTTTAAATCAATTCAATAGAACAAAACTAACGCATCCTAGAATCAACCCAACCTGTTTAATTAACCCTAACTACCAACTTAAGCAACTTGCCCACTAAAAGACATTAAAAAGGAGTCCCTCCTATGCTGGTTGATACAATTGTGAAGGCAATGACTAATGACATTCAACTTAGGATTTATTGTTGTTATTTAGGACTAGACTTTTTTGGCCCAATTTGAGCTCATTGGTTAGAAATTTTGTATTTTCTTTCTAGGATTTGGTAGTACTTTTTTTGGTAAATTAAACCTAAAGTCATTAAGTTATTAATAAGTTTATATTTTGATCACTCAATTTCAAAAAGTTACAAAATGGTCATTAGCCTATTTGAAAGTTTTCATTTAAGTCACTGGGTTGTTAAAATCATTGCTATGTGGCTTTCTTTGTTCATACCACCACTTACACCAAACGAAAGCTCTCATTTTTCTTCTTTCTATAGTTCAATTTTTTTTCATGCAACAGTTTTAAACATCACGAATCTGTGAACCAAAATCCAAACAATTTTCTTCTACGATCTCCAACACTGATAGTCAAATCAACTTGAATCTAAGGTATGTTCTTCCACTTATCAATGGGTATTGATCTACCATACCGATTGTTGGATCGTCGCACAAAGCTCACTAGCTAGACTTTTGAAAAAAAAAACATAACAGCTCAATGACTTAAATAAAAACTTTCAAATAGTTCAGTAACTTAAATAAAAACTTTCGAATAGCTCCTTGACCATTTTATAATTTTTTGAAGTTGAATAATCAAAACGTAAACTTACTAATAGTTTAATGATCTTAAAGGTAATTTATCCATATTTTTCAAATGAATTTTTTTGAGACGTAATTAACTAATCCTCCATGTCTTTTTTATGGTACTTAAAGATTAATCATTTAAAATTTATGTTATCCCTCATATTAATTTAGTTCCCAATCATTTACTTAAGATGTGTTTTACTATTGGATAAAGTAAGATGAATTTTCACTATTATTTGAAAAAAGAGACCAATTATTGAAGCAGTCTAACATCAACCTTTGTATATTGATAGACAGTTAATTTTTTTTATCTTTATAGTTCAAGGGATGAGACTCAAGTCAGCATCAATAGGAAACATGTTAGGTAAATACTAGTACTAGGGCATGGTGCACATGCTACGAGTAAATGCTGGAAGAAGAAATGATATGATGGCCAGCTAGGTGGGAAATTGATCTTTTATAAGCTGCTGTAAATGAACTTTTCATTATCATCAAATTAAAAGCAAACACAGTATAACTTCAATAATTCTATTCACTTAAGCCTTTCTACTCATAGGAAGAAAATACCCAGCCTTTACGCTTCCTTTGGATCCGAGAGCGGGCTGAGCAAAACTGAAACCAAAAATTATAAAGAAAAGGAAAAAGGAAAAAGAAAAAAGTTTGATTCTCTTATTGGTTGTGTAGGGGAAAAGAAGGCACAAACACGTGCCTTCCTTGGGAATTTAGTTTCCTTTGTGTTTTCGTCAGGTGGAAATTCCCTTTTCCTTTCCCTTTGCTTCTTGCGAGCCATATTTATTTGAATGATTTTGAAGTTAAGCTAATTACATTCAATATTAATAATTAAGCGAGTTAAAATCACAAAATAAATTTAAAGTGTGGTAGATGTTTTTATATTAAAATTTAGATTGTATTTTATTTTTTACTTAAAAATAAGTAAATTAGCCCGTTAAAGAGTAAATTATTTTTTTAAAATATTTCATCTATTTTACTATTAAAATTAACATGATTGACAAAATAACAGACAGTTATATATAACATGTCACATGTACCTCGATATATATATACTAATTTTAATAGTAGAAATAAATAAAATTTTTATAAAAAATTAAATTTATCTTTGATTTAATTATTTTTAATAAAAATAAAACGGGACTCATAATATAAGTATTTCCATGTTATTTTTACCCACGAAATAACAATTATAAAGTGGAGTATGTTATTTCAATCCCTATAGAGTCCTTAGGAATGCTTGTCATGCTGCACTCAACATTCAATTTATGTCTTCTGTGTCCAATGGATAGCTTCTTAAGTGGAAGTGTAGGCATTGAAACTGGACGGACATGCAAGTTAAATTAGGTGGTCCACTTGCCATGTTTCATCTGCTGACGAAAGTGAAACCAACAAACAAGAAAATATATATTTTTTTCAATAATATCTAACCATAATATCCCAAAACAGCAGCCAGCTTGCTCCCATTTACAAAAGTTTACCTATCTCGTCCCAAACGGATATATTCAGACTATGTTTAAATTTTGAGAATTTTCATATCTTTAGAAGGTTTTTGGAGAATTCGCTCTTTATACACCTGAGCTTGCCAAGCCAAAACTAATTTCAGGGCATAAAATTCATAACATTAAATTACAGGCAGTAATAAGAACAAGAAAATAAAGTAAGGCTGCAAATACAATGGCTGTACCTCACTTCCCTAACCCACATTGACAAATTGTTATCATCATCACCCCACCCACCCAAAACTGCTCCTTACAAGACTACAAACAAACCAGGACCATTTTGAAAATTAAAAAGAAAAAGATGAACTCCCTTTGATTAGCAATAACTCAACAATCTTGTCATAATATCTACCAGGAAATCTAACAGAGAAAACCAAAAAGAAATAGTAATATGAAATTGCAGCTTCACATGACAGAACATGCATTTGGGTTTTCATCACTGAACATGGTGATGTAAGGATCTTCATATCTAGTGACGGTAGCAGTGCTGCTTACATTGTTGTCTACTTTCCTAACATAACCAGGAGGTGCCTTCTTGTCATAAGCAGTAACAGCGTAAGGTTGAGCCACCAGATTGTAAGGAACATAAGGCCAAATCTCAGCCTTTTTCCCTGTTGACTTAGCTTTCTTCAACACTTTGTTGGCTTCAACATATCCCGTTACAGTCACCTTCTGCTGTTTCCTGTTTATGTTCACCGATTTCACTCCTGCAAAAAAGGGAAAAAAAAAAAAACATTACATTTCAGTCCTCCACCCCCACCCCCCAAAAGGAAAGGAGATCAAAAGGAAGAAATATATGTATATACCATTCAATGAAGAGAGGGCCTTCTTGACCTTGAGTTCACAACCATCACAGTCCATCCTCACCTTCAGCTCTACTGTCTGCAATTGTTTTCTCTTCTTGTGTTTATGACCACTACTGCTCATTAAATCAGACAAATACTCCAAAGTGCCTGAAACTCCCATGTCTTTTTTTTTGGTTCAATTACTAATGAAGGATGTCTGGCTTCTGCCTTTTGAAATATGAGAATTTATGTATATTTATAAGCAAAGAAGAAAGAAGCTGCAAGGGAACTTCCCTGAAATATAATCATTTAAAGGGGGATTAGATTATAACATCATTTATTATTACTATTTTTATAATGCATAAAACTCATACTTATATAAACTTTGCTGTATCTAATATTTATATATAAGAAACACATACATACACAAATTATTGGTTCTTGCTTTTATATACCTTCAGTTTGATTTTTTACATTCATCAATAGTCAAAGAGAAAAAAGTTGTGGGTCCTTAGTGAAAGGAGCAGCAACAAAAGTTATTTTAGAAGGATCATTGCATGATTTTTTATTTATTTATTTTCCTGTTCATTGATATGTCTTTTTAATTACTGTCAAAAGCATGATTTGTTCTTAACAAGGACACCTCTTTGTGCTTAGCTTTGGAGGTAAGAAAATTTTAAGACATTTTGCAAAACTGCCCTTGGGCTGTTTGGTATTTACTAATTTTGGATAATGTTTATGGTAGTTATAATAATTGGTCGGAATTTGGATGTTTTAACTGATATAGGACAAGCAAAGACAATATGATCAATGACTCATGATTTGTCCCATTGAATAATATTGGTAAAACATCTCGGTCTCTTTCAATTTTGATATTAACCATATTGGTCCTTTTTAAAAAAAAATCATAACAATTTAATTCTATCAATTTTAAAAGTGAGCAACGAAGAACAATTAATTACAATACTAATATTTTTCATCAATTATACATATTTGTATTGGTATAATAATAAATTTAGCCCTCAAAATTTACATGTTCTATCAATTTGGTCTTGATTTAACAAATTTATCCTATAACATTTATAATTTTGTCAATTTAATCCTAATTTAACAAATTTAGCCCACAATATTTACACAAAATAATTAACATTAATGACTAAATTTATTACTATACCAATAAAAATATATACAAACACTATGATTAATTTTTTAGATGCTCCCTTTTTAAAAGATAAATATGGTGATGTGTGGAATATTTTAATTCAGCATTTTGATTGATTGTTGGTCAAATGATGCTTGCTCAAGTATAGTAAAAATATAGAAAGTTACTTTGTCTAAAAAAACGAGTT
The DNA here is from genome assembly GCF_025698485.1 of Gossypium arboreum. Classification (NCBI taxonomy): domain Eukaryota; kingdom Viridiplantae; phylum Streptophyta; class Magnoliopsida; order Malvales; family Malvaceae; genus Gossypium; species Gossypium arboreum. The sequence goes on from NC_069071.1 coordinate 7,517,985, forward strand.
AGCTTGTTTATTATTATTTTGACATGAGATGCAATATTTTATTTTTTTTTATTAAAGAGAGATTGAATCAATGTAAATTTATAGAAGATTAGACTACACTAGGAAGATTTTCATGTAGTACTTGAAGGATTTTATCCGGTGGTTGTTTGAATATATTTTTACTTAATGGTGTTGAAAGCGTCATTTTTGTCAAATCATCTGCCACTTTGTTGTCCTTTTTGAACACATGATCTTGCTAAAGTAGGTCCTTAATAGTGTGTATCACTACTGAGTAATTCTGTTTCTCTCCAATTGCTTGAATTTATCGAATAACTTCTCTATTATATGTCTCAAGGTTCACATTCTTCATATCAAGACTCCATGCAATTTGGAATATATCCAAAATACTCCATAGCTCCGCCATGATCGACGAACAATGCCCAATATTCTTTGTTAACCCCGCAATCTAAAATTTATCATAATCATGGATAATCCCACTTGCAACAGCATTTCCAAAATTTTGACACACAATAATTTTTAATTTTTAATTGTTATAATATGTAATAATTTTGAAAATCACAAAAGTTTTCTCTCTTTCGTAAGCATAAGTTGATAATTATGGAAGACACAATTACAAGATAAATCTTTAAATAATACAAATCAAAGAAAATGAAAAAATCCCTTTAAATTTTTAAGAAATTTAAATGAGAACAATGGTATCTCTATCTTAAACTTAAATAAAAAATTAAATTTAAATCTTTCGACTCCATTTTGATTTATAGACAACCCTAATTTCTTATTAATTAAAAAAAAAAAGGGTATTTGGTGAGGTAATAGTGAAATGTCTTCAAGGGCAAAACAATAAAAACAAGCGAATACTGGATAACAGGGAAACAGCTAACACAGCTTTGCTGTTAGATTATGGTGGCAAGGGTGAAATGCACGTTCAACGTCCCCTTAGATTTTTGTCATATAAAATAAAATAAAATAAAAATAAAGCATTGCAATGTAATGTCTCCCAACAACCAAATGATTTTGGCCTTTATTATTAGTTTTTGTCCTAATTACAAAATTTCGGATAAATTCATTTTGTCCTAATGCTACAAGAAAAGAAATTAAGAACTATTCCAAATAGAATTAATATTAGTTAAAAATGAATAAAAATATTTATATATGTGCATTCTATAATAACCAGGCTAGGTTTAAATTAGAGACATTAAAAATTAAATAAAATAATAGTATGATTAATCATTAATAATAGACTACAAATCATGCAGCTGTCTTTGTATTGTTTCCCCACCAATCTCTTGACAAACATAGATATATACTAATAATTAATGTTATTTATTTTATTTATTCAAAACCACCCAACAAAAATCAAATAATTGATGCAATTCCATGAAAATAAAATTGATTTGGTGGGGATCTCCAATGCTGGCATGCAATAAAATTCACATTTCTTCGTCAAACTGTGAAATTAATTTTGTCTTCTTTTTTTAATAATAATTATACTTGTTATATTGTTACCTCACCCTTTCTTATTAGATCAATACATCATCAATGCCTCACCAGAGAAATCCATTTTCATGCTCTCACCTTGTCACACAATTTGCAAAAAATGTATTTGAGAAGAGCCCTTGATGATACTTATCCATCTAACACTCTTTTTATTTAGTCTCTTCAAGTTGACACACGTTAATAAATTACTTACTTTCAGAAAATTTTAGTCACGTGTTGATGCAAAGATGATTAGAGTCATCTTCATAATTTTGCCATTTTAGAAAAGTAGCAAAATGAGGAGGGATATATATAACCTTCACTTTGTTATACCCCTAGGCTTGAACGTGTGGCAGCACAAAAGGTAGCTTAAAAGGCACTATTGGATGGCTCTTCGTTTTATTCTATCAGTAGTGGTTGTCCAATTGGTCACGAACTTGATTGGTCATTCATGATTAGCCATCTGCTACATACTGTTCATGGGGACTATTAAAGAATAACAACTTCGTACTACGTCAGCAAAAGAAATGTCAAAGCAAGACTACATAAGACTATGCTTGACAACAATAGATATATATAACGAACATGTCATCTAGCCAACCACACGAGCAGGCCACCATCTCTATTGTCGGTGACATGACAATATCAAACAAAGGGGCCTCCCCTATATATACCCCAACACACGAAGAGTAAAGAATCTTCTTCTCCTCTAAGGACTACACCTTAGAATTTAAACTTGCATGGCTCCCCCTTTCTCAAACCTTCCTAAGTTTTTCCCTCCTCCCTTGTTAACCTCATCTTTCAGCTCTCCACCTGTCAGAGGTGAACTGACCTCCAACCAACTACCACCACTTTTTTCTTTCAATCTCCTCCTTATTAAACATAAATATCAACATACTTTATGATGGTTTAATTTTTTATTTGTTGATGAAGAATCATTTTTTTCCTCAACCGTAGTACCATATGATATATCATCAGATTATTTGGTTGGCTAAGCATGTAAAGACATATACATTGTAAATGTATGAATTATAGTTAATGTTTTTCTTTTTTGTTTTGGGTGGTTAGATTGGAATTTTATTTTATTTTTGAAGGGGAAAAGAAACAAAGAAACTTGGGGAGAGGGGAAAGAAGTAGGAAAGGATACAAAAGGAGAACCAATCATGCTATTTCCTAAGTAATTATTAAAGTTGTATTTGATTTATTCTGTGAAAAATCCAAATTCTTTCCTACTTTCCCACTCAAACGCAATTAAAAATCAGTTATATAAATATGGTCGTGGATTGAAAGCTTACAAAAAATGAAACATAAATAAAAATAACATGCACACGAGTAGCAACATCATTATCTTAAAACACTACTTGTTTCTTTAATCTTAAAACACAAACTTTTCTTTGGGTTGGTTTATAATTTATTTATATATGCTTTACAAAAATTGCATACTTCTCTTTTCTTTCGTTTTATCAAATTATGGTAGCTCAGTGCACGAGCATTTGGGGTTTGGTATCACATAATTTTTGTATTATATTTTAGATTGCTTTAATTTCTCTATTAAAAATATTAAATTAGTTTCCGTATGTTAAATGAGTAAGTAAAACAGTCTCTTTGTTTAAATTGTATTGTTAAATGTATATTTTGATGTTTATATATAAGGTATAATAACAAATCAGTCCTCAACTTTTACACATTTTTAAAAAAATCAGTTGGTATTGTTATTTTTAATAAAAAATTATAATTTTAAAATTTTTATAACTTTTGTTTACAATTTTATGATTTTTAAATAATTTTTAAAATTTAAAAGGATTTAATTGATTTTTTTAATTTGTTACTAAGGCCTTTCAACTTTGACCCTTTAGTCTTATTAATTTTTAAAAAATTATTTTACTTCTAATAAAAGAGTAGGGATTAAATTAAATATACGTGGAAAGATTAAAAGCTAAATTTATTATTATACCTTATATATAAACACCAAAACATACATTTAATGGAGGGGTTATTTTGCTCCTCATCTAACCATTTTTTTCAATAAAAAGAGAATAAAATACAATCCAAGTTATAATATAAGAATTTTATAATACTTTTACCCCTTTTTCCTTTTAAAATTTTTATAATTTAAAAACACTTCACTAGTTTAAGTAGCTTTTTGGTTTGCTTATCTTCTACTATCGTGTGTATACATATTACTTGCAATTATTGAAATTTGTAGGTGTTTATGGAATTTGTGCTAGGTAATATTTGCTGCACTTGCGGTTACAAATTTGCTTCGATTTCTGCTCCAATTTGCACCTTTAATTGCCTTTGGCGGACTGCTATCTGCTCCTAGTTGTGGTTGCCATTTTCTTCAAATTATTGCTGCCATTGATGCTATTTTATTTCCTACCTAAACTCCTTTACTTTACTACTACCAATTATTTGCTTTAAGGTTAGTTTATTAATAGATTTTTTTTCTTTCTATTAAAAAAAATTGGATGTTTGTAAGGCCCAATTTTGACCCAGGCTAAATAGTCCCAAACAAAACAATTGTTAACTGTCCTTCTTACAACTTAAGACCCCAAAGTCATTACATCAATCCAAACCTCAAACTCAATTAAACTCAGCCAAATTTACAACCCAATAGACCCAAACTAAAAAACCCTCACCCAAAAATGGCCCAAAACCTAAAGCCAACTTAGAAACGAAACCCTAGAGGCTCCCATGTGCGCTGCTCATCCTCGAGCGTATCACCTGCCCCTCGTCCCAAGGTCCATCTGCGACCTTGCACCGAAGAGGAAAATTTCTTCGTCGTTGACCCCTCAAGAACCTACAAAGGAAGACCGAGAAAGCAAAAACAGGACAGAAGAACTGTAGCAGAAATAAAAAGAAAATAATAGTAGCGTAAAATCTTCTGTAAATCGGCTATAAAGCCAAAGAATCCATCGTATTGTTTTTTACACGAACACAAACTCTTGAATAGAAAAAAAGAAAGCAATCAAAAGCTAATACTTCAAAGGTGCCATTTTTATTTTTTTTGTATTACTTGGAATAAAAGTATGAATAATATATATATATATATATATATATATATATATATAAAAACCTCATAGATGGTTCGTTCTCCGTCGTGGTTGAGCACTTCCAATAACCCAAACTTCACAAGACCCACTCGGGTTCCGACGAGGGTTGGAAGAGAGTCGAGAATTGAGATCGTTTTTTTCGCTTTGCGATTCACCCTTTTTTTGTTTTTCTTTGATATTTTTTTTTAAAAAAAAAATCTAACCTAGATCTCTAAAAGGAAAGGGATACGAAAGGCCACGGCTGAGCCATGGTCGAGGCTCGCCGGAGCCAGGCTCGACGCTAGGCCAGAGCAATAGTCGGACCAGAGAGAAAAGAGTAAAAGCTTTTCTTTTTTTTGAAACTAAGGTTAAAATAAGGGTTTTAAAAAAAAAATAGCCTAAATAGGAATCACAAAACGGCACCATTTTGGGCCAGATGTTAAACGACCAAACGACGTCGTTTCATGGCCTTCAATCTGCGTTTTGACTCGACCCGACCTAGGGTCCTCACGTCTTTTGCCTAATGGCTTATTTATTTTATGGGTCCTTCCGCTTTTGAGGCTGTTTTAACATGGGCCTATTTTCCTTTTTGTTATTTTTTAATTTTACCTCGTGATTTTTGCTTTTATTTCACTTTAGTCCGGTACAAAGTGCAGCGTTTCGGGGACGGGGATATTTCTCCTCTTGGTCCCCCCATTTCACTTGCGTATCGCAATATGGCCCCCCTCCCTTGTTTCATTTTATTTTTTTAAACTCTATTCAAGTTGCAATTAAGCCCTTTTCAATTTAATTATTTTATTATCTTTCATCTATTTACTAGTTTGTTTATTTATTCATTTCATTTTACTAGATTGCCTGTTCTTTTATTTGTATATTGCATCTTGTTCATTCGTTTATTTATATTTGTATATATATACTTATTTTTTGTCCTCATACATGTTATTTATTAAATTTTTCTTTCTTTTAACTTTTATTTTCTTAATTCATTTATTTATTTGCGTATCCATTATTATTACTGTTTTATTATCATTGTATTTATTGCAATCACTATTGTCATTTTATTATGATACTAATACGTATATTTTATTATCATCAATTTTTTATACTTTATTCATTATAAGCTCATGTTGCATCATTATTAAATATTAGCTCATGTTTTAAGTCATATCCAAATGAGTTTAAGTATGTATAAATTTAAGTATTATATTAACTCTTACTCAAATTCGTAAAAGCTAATTCTTTTTTTTAAAATAATAATGAGGCAACGTTCGGTATTTGGAGACTCGAGAAGTCGTGCCCTAACTTACGGGGTTTCAAGTTTCTCGTTGAACCTAGATGACCGAATCTCCTTCTTAAAATACGCAAGACTCAAATAAAAATAATTAAAGGCAAACTTACTCTTGATAATATGAGATGTCGTGTCCTAATTTACGGGATATGACATTTTGTTACTTTGAGATAATGAGGCGTTTTATCCATTTTAATTTACTCGAGCATTTTTAATTAAAAACAACGTTAAAACAGAGAGGATCGCATTTTTAATTCTTTTCGGGTTTTCAAATTTCGACGTTTAGACATTAATTAATAAATTAAGTACCAATTTTGGGCGTTATGAGGGTGCTAATCCTACCTTGTACGTAACTGAATCCCGAACCCGTTTTTCTGAATTTCGTAGACCAAAATTGTTGTTTTAATAAATTAATCCGTTACGAGGTGACCCGATCACACCTCATAAAAATTATCGGTGGCAAATCCTATTTTTGTTTTCAATTTCAAAACCAAAATCGACCTTCTTTTAAAAAAAATGGTTTCGACAGCTTGACGACTCCACTGGGGACCAAAAGAGAGTCAAGCCGCAAATTGATTCATTTTTGTCTTTCGTCGAAAATTGAAAATCCCTTCGTTGGATTTCATTTTTTGGTTTTCGTCATTTTGTATGATTGGCTTTTGGTTCGAGTCTCGTAGTATACTTTTGCGCATCATATTGCATAATTGTTCGATTTTACCCCTCTTAAGTGGGAGTGAGAAGATATTCCTTCGTAAGGTCTTCACCTCCGTATAAGATAGTGGATCACTTTCGGGATACATTTCTACCTATGTCTTCGTGAGATTTTCATCTCCGTATAGCCATAGGGAAATGTATTCCCCTTAACTGAACTCGATTCATATGAGCCTATAATGGGTGAGAATCGAGGAATCTGCCGGTTCATGTACCCTTACTTTATAACCGAACCACATGTAATGAGCCATAGGAGCCTACCCTAGGTAGAACCACACCAAACCCTAGTGGTTACCCAAATAGGTGTTTGATCATTTCCTATTTGTTTTGAGTTCTATTTTTTGTATATAATACTGACTTGTTGTGTTTTGATGTTATTGTATGGCATTTCATCATAAAAAGGTATTGATTCACGTTCGGTTACTAGATAGAAAAGCTTAGCATGGAAAAGGAGTTTCTTGATAGAGTGGAAGATAATGCAGCCATCCGAATATGGTCCGAGAGGACGCAAAAAGAGAAAGGTGATAGTTTGACCAAGGGGTATGAATCAGAATTGTGGGATTTCACTCGCATTAGCGTGTCCCAAAATGATCTGCAATAATTGAAGGAGATATGGAACAGTTGGAATGACAAGATCAAGCAGCTATTTTACCATAATTATGGAGACTTGCCCTATTCACTTGAGGTGAAAGTAGAAAAGCTCTTATTCCGAGCTCTCACTCAGTACAGGAATCCCGTATACAGTTGCTTCACTTTTGGGAGGGTTGATTTTGTACCTACCGTGGAGGAGTATATGGCCTTACTTCGTTACCCGAGGATTAAAGTCGACAAGGCCTATTCCAGAGCTGCTAACGTCCCGACCTTTGTAAAGAAATTGATGAATATCACGGGGATGAGCGAGCAGTAGGTAGCAGCTCGAACTAAGCAAAAGGGAGACGGTAAGTGTATTCCTTGGAAGAACTTGAGAGATCTGATTCTAGCATATCAGGACATGAAGAAGGGTTGATATTTCACTTTGAGTATCTAAGGTTTGGTCGTCTTTCCCAAGGTATTAGGACACATAGATGAAGTAGTCTTAGACCTGTTTGATCGACTTGATAAAGGGGTTACACCTGTCCTTGCGATCTTGGCCAAAACATTTAGATCATTGAATGCTTGCCGGAGAGCAGGCGAGGGCAGATTTATAAGATGTGCGCAACTTTTGCTATCGTGGTTCCATAGCCACTTTTGGAAGGTAGAAAAATTCTCATATCTAGTGTTTTCCAAGAACTACTCTCCATTAAAGGAATTAGTGGCTACGCCGATGCGGGATGACCTTTCCAAAGAAAAATGGATTACAATTCTCCAGAATTTATATGTTGAAGATGTTGAATGGAGGGTTCCATGAATGATCCCCGACGAAATCTTATATTGGTGTGGTGACTTTGACTGGGTCCCTCTACTTGGGATATGAGGAGTCGTTGGATACGCTCCACTATTCATGTTAAGGTAGTATCGATCAAGGCAGTTCATACCAACGACACAAAGGTTGGCTCAGTACGAGTTCTCATAAAAAGGTGATAATTACAATAAGAGAGTCCGTGAGATATCGAATGTTTGGAACCAAACCCGTAGGATGAAAGGATTCACCGCGGGTCCAATGACGACCCCCGAGTATGATTAATGGTGGGGTAAAAGAATCAACGACAACATCCCAATGCCAAGTCAAGAAAATGCTCGGCCAATAGAGGAGCACTTACAAGCAGTCCTGTCAGAATTAGAAATCATCAAACAAGATTTTGAGAAAATGAGTCGGGAATTGGGCAACAAGATAGAGCAATTAAAGGAGGAAAAGATACGGCTAGGATTAGACGTCGACATCCATAAGCTAGAGGCCGAGAAACTAAGGCAAGGAAAGAATAAGGCCGAAGAAGCCTTGGGTAGTCTAAAGACGGATTACAAGAAGCTACGTATGTTAATAAGAACTACCGGTTTGGGTAAAACATCAGAACAGTGGCGGTAAGAAATCAATGAAGAAAGGACTAGAGCCGACCAATGGGAGAAGAAGTTTCAATATGCTCAAGCACGGGAAGACGCTTTAAAAAAGAGTTTGCTAGAGAGTCGAAAAGAAAAGGAGAGGTTAAGTGCTCGGGTGGTAGAGTTGAAAAAACCATTACATCAACATTGTAGTCGTAACTCCGTGATTGAATTAAGGGCCAACCTAAACAAGATTGAGGAATTGAAATGAAAGATATAAGAACTCGAGACCGCACTACGAAATGGTGAACTTCGAGTTGAACTTCTTGAAGCGAGTAAAGAACATTGCAAAGAACAGTTTCATCGCTTTCAAGATCAAATCGGAGATAGAGATTATGTCATGGGCGAAGCTGTGGCTCAAGTACGAGAAGTGGCTGACCATCTGCAAAACCTGGCAGTTCAGGCCGATGTACTAAGTGTAAAATATGAGTTGGAATCAGATCGGGGCCGAGAGTTAGCTTGGCTTCTTAGAAAGGTTAAGGCTTTGGGAATTAGGGAAAAGTCGTATATGTAATCCATCTTATGTAAAGAAATTTGTTTTCTAGCAAAGTTGTTCTAATGAAATTGAATCAAAATCAATGCCTCTTTTTGCATTCATTCATTTTCATTACATTTCATTATATGCATTAAGTTTCATAAAAAGACCCTAATTAAAAAAATTTATTTCAGTTAATCTGGAAACCAACAAGAGTCAACCAACCGAATATCGCTACAATACCCGTCGTAAAACCAAAGCAATGGATCAGAGATTAGAAAGATTAGAACAGATGCAGAAGGGAATGCAAGAATAGTTGGCAAAGATTCAACAGGATATGAGGGACCAGATGTATAATACCCCTAACCCGTAACCGTCACCGGAAAGGGTTACGAGGTATTACTAACTAAACACAACTTTCGGATAATTATAAATACACATAGAAATTATTCATCTTAAATTATCACAACCAAACATATATTAAATTAAACCAAATTTACAAGTTACACATAAATTAGATAACATACAACTATAGTCATTATCAAATGGTCGGATATAGGCACACGGAAATAAACATCTCGTTATTAATTACTTAGATCAGACATACATGCAACTTTATTAAAAACAAAGTTACTATTCATATGGTCATTTGTTAAATCTTTAACCAAACATATATATAACATGCAAACACATATGCCTTGTTTGTTGTCTACTCCTATTATGCTTTATCACTTTATATATAGGAAACATTTGCCAAATTACCTGACTGAATAATTAAACATTTTATTTTATCCTTCACACCAACACATCATTATATATATATATATATATATATATATATATATATATATATATATATTAATTATTCATCCAGCATATATATAGCATACCAACTCAACTTTTGACATGCTACTAGCACGTATCAATTAAATTAACAAATGTCATACTTAAACTAATTTAATAGCCATATTTTCGGCTAAGTATATATATAAATCCATATAACCAAAGCAATCCAACTTTTCATCAAATACATGATCCCTCAATTATTATACAACCACCGAAAGTTAATTCACCTTGTTTGCCAAATCTAAACATAGTCATTTCATAAGCTATTCATTATGCTTAACATTTTATTTATAAACAATGATTTAAGCTAATAAACTTATATTTATATATATTCCATTACACACCTAACATCCACTCTTCAAAAATATACATCTACAATTTCAATCAAACCAAATATACCATTTACATATTCTTTAGCATAACCTCATCCCATTACTATAGGTATCAATCATATTTCACACACACACACATATATATATATATATATATATATATATATATATATATATATATATATTGTTCTATATTATAGCATCCACACGGCATGTTAAATATACATTCATATTTATACCACATAACAAGCAATATATTAAAATCAAATATTCCTTTTACTCATCACAAATCTATACTCATATAATTATATCAATTTAAATCATACTCGAACAAACATATTAAATCTCACCGCATATACTTAACCCAACATTTCACCTATTTAATCATATTAAATCATATGACTATATCATCATCGATATGTCAAATATATCATTTGCATATAGCATGCTCGATGTTTTCAAAATATATTTAAACCAAAACCATACTTAAACAGCCCTTACCAAATGTGCCAGCCACTTCACACATATATATCAAAACCGAAACTTGTTTATACTTAAACATCTTACCTATCCATATCTATCAACCATATTAACCTCACTTAAGCCAAATTTTATAATCAATCACCTTATAAAATATACCACAAATCATACATCCAAAATGAGCTACTTTCATGGCCGATTATGATTCATCATTAACACATTTCCTTTCCAATCTTACAATCAGCATCACAAACATATCACCAAAACACAAACCATACATATCATAAAATTTGCATACCAAAATAAACTCCAACCACATCAATTATAATCAAAATTTGATCAAACCTTAAAATCAAACCTAATAAAATAAACAAGCCATATTCGCATGGCTTAATACATATTTAAATTCAAACTTAACTAAATATAATCTAGCCTATATATGCCATAGACCCAAGTTTAAACTCATAAAATACCAAAAACAGTCGATAGTGTGATGGACTTTGCTGACGATCCCCGAGCTCTTAATTAGATTCCAAAATCTATAAAACAAAGATAAACATAAACACACACAGTAAGCTTTCATAGCTTAGTAAGTCATAAGCAATTAAGTAACTCAATAACATTTATGTTTCATTATAACAAAATGAAATCATTATATTATATTCGTATACATTTTCAAACTTGCAAAAATATGCATTTATCAAACATATAACTATGCATCAAATCTAAATAGAATAAATACACATGTAGTTAATATCATAATTATTTTTCACTTCTAAGGTTACATATAAACCCTTGGCGAATATACTCATTCATATACTAATATACATAAATCACATTTACAAATTCACATATACTAAACATTTAACCATTTATAATTTTCATATACACATATACTTTTATTTGTATCATGAATACATTATTAAACCGAATGTATACTTTTACATATGCATATATGTAATTCACAATGACAAATAACATTTATATCATTGATTCAAGTATATAACTTACCATAATTTCATAACTTAGTATGAATATATACCTGAACCTTTTAACTCGATTTTTCATTCGATCTTAAATTAATATTACCCTTTGAACCATTCGAAATTGGATAGGACACTCGATAATCACATATATCGTACATTGCCAACGTCCCAGACGTGGTCTTACATGTAATCACATATCAATGCCACTGCCTCAGACAGGGTCTTACTCGTACACATATATCGGAGTCATATATCGATGCCAACGTATTAAACGTCGTCTTACTCGCACAGATATATCAGAGTCACATTTCGATGCCAACGTATTAAACGTGGTCTTACTCGCACACATATATCGGAGTCACATATCGATGCCAACGTATTAAACGTGGACTTATTCGTAAACATATATTAGATTCATATATCGATGCCACATATAATTCCAGGTATCAACTTTAAAATCGACCAAATTGTACATAAGTTCATTAGCAAAATTATCATTCATAACCAAAATCACATTATCATTAAATAATCAAATATATATATATATATACATTTAACCATGATTCACATTTAAATGTCACTTACATATTTCATTTAGCCGAATATAGGCTTGTAATTAATATACAAATAACTAACATTTTAACATATATATAATTCATGTCATCACATTTAATACTAAACTTATTCATCACTTATTATCAAACATAGTTTCATTTCCTATATAGATGTGTAATTTACTTTTGATAAATATAACTATCTATTAATCGCATATATTGAAATTTAACAACTTCTATTTACTTATAAACTTACCTCAGACGATATAAAACGGAACGAGACAGTTAATCGACGACTTTCGTTTTTCCCTGATCCAAATCCGATTTCTTTGATTCTTGATCTAAACATAATCAAATTAAGCTCATTCAAATATATTTTCATTCAATTTAGTCCAAAAACACATAAATGGGAAAATTACTATTTTACCCTTGACATTTACACTTTTTACAATTTAGTCCCTATTTCACAAAACACAAAATATTCAAAATTTCAAGATACCCATGTTTGGCCGAATACCCCTAGTGTTCATACAAGCCCATATTTTTCATTTATTTCACATTTTAGTCCCTCAAATTATTATTTTTGTGATTTAGTCCTAATTACTCAAAATCATAAAAAACTCCAATACAAAATATGCTAATCTAAAACATATCTTTCATATTTCATCATCAAACAACAAAAATCACAAGCTCTCAACAATGGCACAGCTCAAAATATTCATCAAAATTAAAAATTAAAGCATGGGTCTTGAAGATTACTAAGCAACGATCTCAAAAACGTAGAAATTATCAAAAACCGAGCTAAGCACGTACCTTAATCGAGCTTTAGAATGGCCAAACTAGGTTTTCTTTTCTTTTTTTTTCTTTCTTATTTTGGTTTCGGTCAAAGAACACATAATATGAATTTGGCTTTTTATTTTACTTTTATGATATATATTATATTATAATAGTTTATAATATTAATTTATTAAAGTAACCTTATTTAATTTATATCAAAACCTTATAATATAACCTATTGCCGTCCACTTTATAATTTATGGGCTAATTGCAACATCAAGGCTTCCATTTTAAAAGCCAATAGCATTTTGGCCCTTATAGATTAAACTACCTAATTTTTTAATTTACGCGATTATCAGACACTCAAAGGACAAAATTAAATCACGAAAATTTCACAGATATAAATTCACACAAAATAAACATAGAAAATAATTTTTAAATATTTTTCAGACTCGAATTCGTGGTCCCGAAACCATCATTTCGATTAGGGTCTAAATCGAGCTGTTACAAGATGCTGGAGTCCCAAAGGACCATGATGAACCAGTTGACTCAGTTGTTGACTGGGGGGCAAGAAAAAGGAAAAACCCTATGGTCAATCCTAGAAACGATAATGAAGACCCGCTTATCTTCCAGGCTTCACCCCAATGAGTGCCCAAGTGTAACCAAACTTATGTCCACTAAGGGTGACTGTCAACTTCAGGCCCCAACAATATCAGGCTGATGCCTTAGCACCGATGAATTTTCCAATAGGCTCGGGTTCTAATCCAGGGGATAACCCTACTAATCCCGTAGTCCCTAATTTGGATGACATGGTGGAGGCCGAAAGAGCAAAAACAGAACTTCTAAAACAATTGGAAGACCAATGAAAGTGGTTAGAGGAGAAGTTCAAAACAATGGAAAGTGCTGACTATCAGTGTGGGATCGATGCTAAAGATTTGAGCTTGGTTCCAAATTTGGTGCTTCCCCCCAAGTTCAAGACTCCTGAGTTCGAGAAGTATAACGGGACTAGCTACCCCGAGGCTCATATTACCATGTTTTGTAGAGAATAACTGGGTACGTCAACAATGACCAACTATTGATTCATTACTTCCAAGACAGTCTAGTTGGGGTAGCGTCCAAATGGCACAACCAATTGAGTTGTACCAAGATCAAGTCATGGAAGGACCTAGCTCAAGCTTTCATGAAACAGTATAGCCACGTGATGGATATGACTCCTAATTGGATCACTATGTAGAACATGGAAAAGAAACCGAATGAGAGTTTCTGGCAATACACCCAAAGGTGGAGGGAAGTTGCCATGCAAGTCCAACCACCTTTCCTAGAAAAAAAACCACCATGTTGTTTATCAATACCTTAAAGGCTCCATTCATCACTCATATGTTGGGAAGTGCCACTAAAAGCTTCTCAGATATAGTGATGATCGGCAAAATGATCAGAAACGCGGTAAGGAGCGGCAAAATAGAGGTAGGGGACCCCGAGAAAAAAGGAAAATGAGGTGAACAACGTGAGCACATACAACAAAGGTCATTCCAAGTCACTCACTGTAAACCAACCAAAGACGGTAACCACCAACCATCAGAGCACCCTAAGACAAGAATCCAATACGAGAACAAATACTGAAAGGCTACAGTTCACGCCTATACCCATGTCATATAGGGAGTTGTATCAAAACCTATTCGATGCACATGTAGTATCTCCTTTCTACTTAAAGTCGATGCAACCCCCATATCCCAAATGGTATGACGCAAATGCTCAGTGTGAATACCACGCTGGAATCACTAGACATTCAATTTAAAATTGCACTGCGTTCAAAAAGCTAATCAAAAGATTTATTAAAATGGGGATTGTAAAGTTTGACGACCCATCCGCGCCCAATGTAGCAGGAAACCCGTTACCCAATCATTCCGACCAATGGGTAAATAGAATAAATGAAGATGTGAGCAAGAAGGTCAAACATGAGGTTGCAGAAGTCAAAACCTCATTGAGACGGGTTTGGAAGGAGATGGTAAAGAGAGGATTAATCGTATTGGATTTAGAAGAAGGATTTGAAGAAAATAGGAACTATTGTAAGTTCCATGGTGAAGAGGGGCACGAGATCCAAGAATGTATCAAGTTCAGGATCTTAGTGCAGGACATGATGGACAATAAGGAAATAGAGTTTTATGAAGAGGTTAAAAGCCCCAATGAGGGAAATATATACACGTCAGAAGGAGAATCGACAGCGCAGGTCCAAATAGTCAACTACCCCATGGTCATCATTTCACGACCAAAAATAATAAAGCCAAAACGCAAATGGTGCCACGAGTCATAATCCAAAAACCCATATCATTTCCCTACAAAGATAGTAAAAGGGTTTCTTGGAATTATGACTGCAATGTGACAATCCCGGGAGAGGAGAACCCAGTTAATGCTTCGCAAGAAGGTTAAAATATGGGTTTTTACACACGTAGTAGGAAACGCTACGATCCAGCGAATTCAAGAATGGAGCCTATAAAAGGAAAAGTCTTAGTGGTAGAGCAAGAAAAAGAAAAGACGGACAGAGTTGAGTCGCCTATTAACGAGTCGGTGACTAAAAAAAAGGCTAGAGAATTCTTGAAATTTTTAAAGCACAGTGAGTACAGCATTGTAGAATAGCTACATAAGCAACTGACTCGCATCTCAGTGCTACCCTTACTTTTAAGCTCGGAGACATATCGGAGCTCGTTAATGAAAGTACTAAACGAAACTTATGTCGCGGACAATATCTCTATCAACAAGCTGGACCCTTGTCAATAATATAAGTACCAAAAATTTCATGTTCTTTAACGACGACGAAATACCGCTAGGAGGAATAGGATCGACTAAGGCTCTACACATCACCACCAGCTGCAAGGGGTATACACTACGAGGGGTATTGATTGACAACGGATTGGCCTTGAACGTCCTACCATTATCCACACTGAACAGGTTGTCTATAGATAGCTCTCACATAAAAGCCTACCAAATTATAGTAGTAAGGGCATTTGATGGCACAGAGAGAAGGGTAAGGGGCAGAATCAAAATACCTCTTTTGATCGGCCCAAACACATACGAGGTAGATTTCTTGGTAATAGATATTAGGCCCTCATATAACTGCTTATTGGGAAGGCCCTGGATACATTCAGCAGGGGCGGTGCCTTCATCACTGCACCAAAAGCTGAAATTGGTAACGAAAGGGCGGCTAGTGACGATAAATGCCGAAGAGAACATCATTGCAGCAGTGATCAGTAACACTCCGTATCTAGAGGCAAATGATAAGGCAACCGAATGCTCCTTTCAGTCTTTGGAATTTGTGAATGCAGTATTCGTTACAGAAGGGAATAGGATTCCAATGCCGAAGATATCCAGGACTACAAGAATGGGCTTGCAGCTGACTGTTGGGAAAGAGGCCTTACCGGAAAGAGGACTTGGGAGACACCTCCAAGGAAAGGTTGAGGCACCGATATTGAAGGACAAATAAGACCATTTTGACTTAAGATTTAAGCCGAACACAAGATAAAGAAAGAAGAAACTGGAAAAGAAGTAAGAGAGAAGGAAAGCACGATTGAATGGGGAGAAAATCAAATGGGAACCAATGATACTCCCCCATATATCGAAAACTTTTGTGTCCAGAGGAATCATTCACCCTGAGTGGGGCACGCCCAGAAAGGAAGCCATAGAAGGAATGTTGGAAAACTTGGACATCAACGACACATACGAAGAAGGGACTGGAGGAGAAAATTTATCAGGCATTAGCCCTTATGAGCCGAGAAGCGTTCTGAACAATTAGACTGCGGAAGAGATTCCTCTAGTCTTTAGAACTAACACAGATTAATATTCAAAATGCACTTATTGCTCTAGGCCTAGGAGTAATAAGAGTCCTTTTGTGAAATAGGCTTATGTTCAAAATCGTTATTTCAATAAAGTGTATTTTTGCTATCATTTTTGAGCAGATATTCTTTCATTCTTTTCATTTGTAACTACACTATGCAAATACTTTTTCTTAGACTCTTTTGTCCTTTGGACTTTCTCTCAAATATTCTTTATTTATGAGCATACCATGCAAATAATTATTCTTAGATTCTTTTGTTCTTTGAATTTTTCCTTCACCTCCATAATAGGTCCCCGGATATCAACGATATAGGCGACGATGCTAATGACTTAGAGTCTCCTTTTGAGCGAGATATGTGTATGGATGATTCTCAGGATTTTGAAGATGATCAAGATTATAACCTATCACTTGATTTGTTGAAGACAGTAGAACAAGATGAGAAACAAATCCTACCTCACAAAGAGTCGATAGAAATCGTGAGTTTGGGAGAAAAGAAAGAAGTGAAGATTGAATTCGGTATCGCCACGGAGATAAAGCGAGACCTCATTGAGTTACACCAAGAGTTCAGAGATGTTTTCGCATGGTCATACCAGGCCATGCCTGGGTTGAATACTGATATAGTGGTGTATTGACTTCCCATAAAAGAAGAATGTAAGCCAGTTCAGCAAAAACTTCGAAGGATGAGGCTCGACTCTTGTTAAAAATAAGAGAGGAAGTCAAAAAGTAGTTCGACACTGGATGGAAATGTACGAATGTACTCAGAATGGGTAGCCAACATCGTCCCCGTCCCTCAAAAGGATGAAAATGTACAAATGTGTGTAGACTACATATATTTGAATAAAGCCAGCCTAAAAGATAATTTCTCACTGCCTCATATTGACACCCTAGGGGACAACACCGTGGGTTACTCACTGTTCTTCTTCATGGATGGTTTCTCAGGATACAATCAGATAAAGATGCATCATGAAGACATGGAGAAGACCACATTTGTAACCACGTAGGGTACGTTCTGCTACAAGGTGATGCTGTTTGGACTGAAAAATACAAGAGCAACATATCAAAGGGCCATGGTAACCCTGTTTTACGACATGATGCACAAAGAAATCAAAGTTTATGTCGATGATACGATCGTAAAGTCCCGAACAGAGAATGAGCATGTACAAGTCTTGAGGAAATTATCCTTGAGATTGAGAAAATTTTAGCTGAACCTCAATCCATCATAATGTACTTTTGGGTTCAGGTTGGGAAAATTGCTAGGATTTGTAGTCAGTGAAAGAGGATCGAAATCGACCCAAATAAAGTGAAGGCTATACAAGAATTACCTCCGTTGCACACTCAAAAAGAAGTCTGAGGTGTCCTAAAAAGACTAAATTACATCGCACAGTTCATCTCACAACTAACTGAGAAATGCAACCCTATATTCCGTCTCCTTAAGAAACAAAATCCAGGAGTTTGGGATAAAGAGTGCTAGAAGACTTTTGACAAAGTCAAACATTATCTATCTAATGCCCTAGTACTGATGCCACCTAGCCAGATCGACCACTGATATTGTACTTAGCAGTATTTGGGAACACCATAGGATTTATGCTCGGTCAAAATGATGAGTCAGAAAGAAAAGAAAAGCCATATACTATCTCAGTAAGAAATTCACCGAATATGAGACAAGATATTCGCTGATCGAGAAGCTATGTTGCGCATTGATCTGGATAACTCGAAGGTTGAGATAGTATATGTTGTATCACACAACTTGGCTCATCTCAAAACTCGACCCTCTGAAGTACATGATGGAGTCGACCTCTTTGAATAGAAGAATGACCCAATGGAAAATTCTACTTTCTGAATTTGATATAGTTTATGTGAACCAGAAAGCTATAAAAAGGAGTGCAATAGTAGATTTTCTAGCCAGTAGAGCTCTAGAAGACTACGAGCCTCTGAACTTTGATTTCTCAAATGAAGATTTAATGTACGTGGCAACCACTGAAGAAGACTCTTAAGAAGGTCATCCCTGAAAGCTAAACTTCGACAGAGCATCAAATGCTGTGGGTAACGGAATCGGGGAAGTCTTAGTGTCCCCGAACGGTGATCATTATCCGTTCACTAGTAAATTGGATTTCGATTGCACAAATAATATAGCAGAATATGAAGCATGCATTATGGGCATTCGTGCGACCATAGAGCATAAGATCAAAGTGCTAGATGTGTATGGAAATTCTACACTAGTGATTTATCAACTCAAAGGTGAATGGGAGACGAGGGACCCCAAGTTGATCAATTATTGAAGGCTGGTTCTGGAACTAATTGAAGAGTTTGATGACATCACCTTCTACTATCTTCCACGAGATGAGAACCAGATGGTTGACGCTTTGGCTACCTTAGCTTCTATGATCAAAGTAAACAAACAAGAGGACATGGAGCCTATCCAAATGAGTGTTTATGAGGGTCTGGCTCATTGCTGCAATATTGACGAAGAAGAGGAAAAATATGAACACCTTTGGTATCACGATATATTGCGATATGTGAGGAATCGGGAGTACCCAAACCAGGCAACCAAGACTGATAAAAGGACGTTGAGAAGATTGGCCATTGACTATGTCTTGGATGGGGAGATCTTATACAAAAGAAGAAAAGATCAAGAACTACTGAGATGTGTGGACGCTGTAGAGCTAAGAAAATATTGAAAAAAGTCTATGAGGACGTCTGTGGGACACACGCTAATGGCTTTACAATGGCCAGGCAAATTATTAGATTTGGTTATTACTGGTCCACCATAGAAGGGGATTGTATTAACTATGCCAAAAGATGTCATAAGTGACAAATCTATGGAGACAAGATTCATGTGTCTCCTTCACCTCTTCACATTAAAACTTCCCTATGGTCTTTCTCAATGTGGAGCATAGATGTGATCGGACTGATATCGCTAAAAGCTTTCAATGGGCATCGATTCATCTTCATGGTCATCAATTACTTCACTAAATTGGTGGAAGCCGCTTCATATGCTAGTGTCACAAAGTCGACAGCCAGCAAGTTCTTGAAGAAAGAGATCATATGTCGATATGGAATGCCAAAAAGGATCATATCAGATAATGCTCTGAATTTGAACAACAGCACAAGAGCGGAGGTCTGTAGTCAATTCAAGATCAAACACTACAACTCGTCGCCATATCGCCCAAAAATAAACGGTGGGGTAGAAGCATCCAATAAGAACATCAAGAAGATCGTAGGGAAGATGACTGAAACTTATAGAGATTGGCATGAGAAGCTACCATTCGCTCTCTATACTTATCGAATGTTTGTCAAGACCTCTACCGGGGCAACACCTTTCTCACTGGTTTATGGAATGAATGCGGTGTTACCCATAGAGGTAGAGATTCTTTCCCTTAGAGTTTTGTCAGAAGTGAAGTTGGATGAAGCAGAATGGATCTAGTATCGATACGATCAGTTGAATTTGTTGAAGAAAAAAGGCTAAGGGCTATCCGTCATGGTCAGATATACCAAAAATGAATGGTGCGAGCTTATGACAAAAAGGTTCGCCCAAGAGAATTCCATGAGAGAGATCTAGTTTTGAAAAAGATCCTTCCAATACAAAAGGATTTTAGAGGGAAATGGATGCCAAACTGAGAAAGACCTTACGTAGTAAAGAAAGCCTTTTTCCGGAGGGGCATTGATTCTAGCCGAGATGGATGGTAAAAACTTGTCCAATCCTATAAATTTAGATTCCATCAAGAAATATTTCACCTAAAAAGGGGAGAAGCCAAGGCGAAAACCCGCAAAAGGGCACTTTGAGACCTAAAAAAAATGAAGAGGCCCAAGGCGAAAACCCGCAAAAGGCGTTTTGAAACCAAAAGGGTTTTGAGCTGAAAACCCAAAAACGGGAGGTTCAAATTTCAAAAATGGGGCATGTGGTAGTCTTATCCTTTCTGAATTAACAAGAAGGAGAAGCGTTACATCTTGAGGCATAAATAAATACTTTAGATCTCCTAAACACATATCTAACTCGAAATGGTCTTCGAGAAGTTTCAACAGAACAGCTTGTGCTGTGATATCTGGGGCACTTGTTTTCATCTTATTCATTTTTGTACTTTAGTAAAATTTGCTATCTTTATTAATTCATCCACTTCAAGCCTTGCTCTCAATAAAATTCTATCTTGTTCATAGTGATAGTCTTTTCAAGGATTTTTCATTGAAACAATAATTTTTGGACTCATAATATTCACATAAAAGAAGTTCTGTGTATTACCCTGAAAAGTTTCTAAATGGTACAAGAATCGGAAACAGAACCATTAGTCAAAACTAACCTAAATTCAAAAATGGAAACATTAGAGAAAGGATAGTCCAAATTAAAACTATCTCTTCAAATTTTTTGTTAGAGATACTAGCTGAGTAAGAAGGCACAGTAGCATATCAATGATAGATCTTTGACGAACGATGAGCAATGACAACCTAAGCATTTAAAAATGAAGCATTTTCAAAAATGACATTCTGCATATATCATGCATACACATCTAGTTAGGAGCATTTGATCATGACATCCTAATCATTTGGCATAAATAGGCCCATGAAATGGTTTCTACAGGTCATGTTCTCCAAGAAATGGTGTAACGGATCAAAAAAGCTATAAACCTTATCTCCTTGAAGTTGCAGTGTGGCAGGGTGAAGTTACGAGTCCTGTCTCTCTGAAGTTGCAGTGGAGCGGATTGAAGATAGCAAATCTTATCTTTCTGAAGTTACAGTAGAGTAGATTAAAGCTATCAACCTTATCCCCCTGAAGTTGCAGTGGGGCAGGGTGAAGTTACAAGTCCTATCTCCCTGAAGTTACAGTAGAGCAGACTGAAGATAACGCATCTTATTTTCCTAAAGTTGCAGTGGAGGAGATTGAAGCTACAAATTACAAACCTTATCTCCCTGAAGTTGCAGTGGAGTAGGTTGAAGTTACGAGTCTTATCTCCCTGAAGTTGCAGTGGAGCAAATTAAAGCTACAAGTTTTATCTTCCTAAAGTTGCAGCGAAGTGGATCAAAGCGGCAATTCCTATACCCCTGAAGATATAATGGGTTGGAATAAAGCTACTTGAAGAAGAGAAGCACCAACAGAAGACAAGACTCGACAAGACTAGGCAAAATTGGCCCTTTTTAATGTTTTTGCTTCGTTTTCGTTACACAACAACGAGCAAAGAAGGGCAGCTGTAAGGCCCAATTTTGGCCCGAGCTAAATAGTCCCAAACAAAACAATTGTTAACAGTTCTTCTTACAACTTAAGACCTCAAACCCATTACATCAACTCAAACATCAAACCGAATTAAACTCAGCCAAAATTACAACCCAATAGACCCAAACTAAAAAACCCTAACCTAAAAATGGTCTAAAACCTAAAGCCAACTCAGAAACAAAACCTTAGAGGCTCCTATGTGCGCCGCTCATCCTCAGGCATACCTGCCCTTCGTCCCAAGGTCCATCTGTGACCTTGCACCGAAGAGGAAAATTTCTTCGTCGTTGACCCCTCAAGAACCTGCAAAAGAAGACCGAGAGAGCAGAAACAGGACAAAAGAACCGTAACAGAAATAAAAAGAAAACAACAGTAGCGTAAAATCTTCTGTAAATCGGCTATAAAGCCAAAGAATCCATCGTATTATTTTTTACACGAACACAGACTCTTAAATAGAAAAAAGAAAGAAATCAGAAGCTAATACTTTAAAGTTGCCATTTTTATTTTTTTTTATTACTTGAAATAAAAGTATGAATAATATATATATATAGATATATATAACACCTCACCGTTGGTCTGTTCTCCGTCACAGTTGAGCACTTCCAATAACCCAAACGTCACAAGACCCATTCGGGTTCTCCGACAAGGGTTGGAAGAGAGTCGAGAACTGAGGTCGTTTTTTTTCGCTTTGCGATTCGCCCTTTTTTCATTTTTCTTTGTTTTTTTTTTAAAAAATCTGACCTAGATCTCTAAAAAGGAGGGGACACGAAAGGCAACGCTGAGCCATGGTCGAGGCTCGCCGGAGCCAGGCCCAACGCTAGGCCGAAGCAATAGTTGGACCAAAGAGAAAAGAGTAAAAGCTTTTTTTTTTTTTGAAACTAAGGTTAAAATGAGGGTTTTAAAAAATTTTAGCTTAAATAAGAATCACAAAACGGCACCATTTTGGGCCGGATGTTAAATGACCAAATGATGTCATTTCATGGCCTTCAACCCGCGTTTTGACCCGACTCGACCTAGGGTCCGCGCGTCTTTTGCCTAATGACTTATTTATTTTATGGGTCCTTCCGCTTTTGAGGCTGTTTTAATGTGGGCCTATTTTCCTTTTTGTTTCTTTTTTAATTTTACCCCGTATTTTTTGCTTCTATTTCACTTTAGTCCCATACAAAGTGCAGCATTTCGGGGACGGGGATATTTCTCCTCTTGGTCCCCCCATTTCACTTGCGTATCGCAATATGGCCCCCCTCCCTTGTTTCAATTTATTTTTTTAAATTCTATTCAAGTTGCAATTAAGCCCTTTTCAATTTAATTATTTTATTATCTTTCATCAATTTACTAGTTTGTTTATTTATTCATTTCATTTTACTAGTTTGTCTGTTCTTTTATTTGTATATTGCATCTTGTTTATTCGTTTTTTATATTTGTATATATATATGCTTATTTTTTGTCCTCATACATGTTATTTATTAAATTTTTCTTTCTTTTAACTTTTATTTTCTTAATTCATTTATTTATTTAGCATCTATGATTATTACTGTTTTATTATTATTGTATTTATTGCAATCACTATTGTCCTTTTATTATGATACTAATACGTATATTTTATTATCGTCAATTTTTTATACTTTATTCATTATAAGCTCATGTTGCATCATTATTAAATATTAGCTCCGCTTTTAAGCCATATTCAAATGAGTTTAAGTATGTATAAATTTAAGCATTATATTAACTCTTACTCAAATTCGTAAAAGCTAATTCTTTTTTTTTTTAAATAATAATAAGGCAACGTTTAGTATTTGGAGACTTGAGAAGTCGTGTCCTAATTTACGGGGTTTTGACTTTCTCGTTCAACCTAGATGACCGAATCTCCTTTTTAAAATACGCGAGACTCAAATAAAAATAATTAAAGGCAAACTTACTCTTGAGAATATGAGATGTCGTGTCCTAACTTATTGGATGAAACATTTTGTTACTTCGAGATAAGGAGGTGTTTTATACATTTTAATTTACTCAAGCATTTTTAATTAAAAACAACGTTAAAACAGAGAGGATCGTATTTTTAATTCTTTTCGGGTTTTTAAATTCCGACGTTTAGACATTAATTAATCAATTATGTACCAATTATGGGCATTACAAGGGTGCTAATCCTTCTTTGTACGTAACCGACTCCCGAACCCATTTTTCTGAATTTCGTAGACCAAAATTGTTGTTTTAATAAATTAATCAGTTACGAGGTGACCCGATCACACCTCATAAAAATGATCGGTGGCGAATCTCATTTTTGTTTTCAATTTCAAAACCAAAATCGACCTTCTTTTAAAAAAAAAGATTTCGACAATGTTGTTATTGATTAGTTCGGTTGGATTAGAATAATTAAAGTTACTGTCGACTAAGTCTTAGCTCAGTTAGTATTGATATTGTTGTCTATACAGAAAGATGTGGGTTCGAGCATGTTGAAGCGTATTTATCCTCTTATTTAAGGGTTGGGAGGAACTATAGATAGTTCTAGGCTTATTTATGAAAAAAATAAAGTTACATTTATTAGAACTAATTTAATTTAGATTAATTATATTGTTAAGGTTTATTCTATAGGAAATAGGATTTAGATTAGTCTAATGTTAGTTTTTGGGTCTTGTAAAATCCAATTAACACTAATTAGGTTAGATTGAATTAATTATGGACTTAAGTTAAAATAATTTGATGTAGTTGGATCTTAGAATAAAGTTAAGGTTTATTCGAAGGAAACATAATTTAGATTAGTTTCATTTTAGTTTTTAGTTCTAGTATAATTAACACTAATTAGGTTATATTCAATTAATTATGGGGTTAATTTAAAATAATTTAATTTAACTAATGTTGATTTTTCATTAATTTGGAATTAAGTAAACTAAGATTAGATTAATTTAAATTAGGATTAAGATTATACGATTTAATTTTATACTGGAATTAATAATTAAATAAATCGCAAAAATAGTCACTTTTGTTTGTCTCAAATTACATTTTAGTCAGTTATGTTTAAACTGTTACGTTTTAGTCACTTACGTTATCGTTTTGTTACGAAGTGGTCACTCTACCATTAAACTCCATTACTTTCCTGACGTTAGTCCTACGTGGTAGTCCAAATGAATTTCTAAATGCCAACTTGTATGTCTATTTGCTGGGATGAAAATAAGTTTT
Organism: Gossypium arboreum; assembly: GCF_025698485.1. NCBI lineage: Eukaryota > Viridiplantae > Streptophyta > Magnoliopsida > Malvales > Malvaceae > Gossypium > Gossypium arboreum. Next base: position 7,543,161 of record NC_069071.1, read on the forward strand.
TAATTAAATAAATTTAATTTGGACTATCATGTAGGACATCTAAGTTGGCATTTAAAATCCATTTGGACTACCACATAGGACCGCTGTTAGGGAGGTAACAAAGCTTAACGGTAGAGTGAACGCTTTGTAACAAAACGATAACGTAAGTGACTAAAATGTAACATTTCAAACATAAGTGACTAAATTGTAATCTGAAGTAAACAAAAGTGACTATTTTTATAGTTTACCCTTAATAATTTGTATTTAATAAATTTAATTTGAGTAGGAGGTAAGTTAATCATGGTTTAAAGTCTTTTGACATTTCAATTTATTCAATTTAGCCTTTAGACATATTTTCCAATTTATTTAATTTAGTTGTTGATTTTATTTTTGGTTTATTAATTTAATCTCCAAATATGTTTTCTGATTTATTAAACATGATTATTATGAGTATCTATTTATTTTGATTGAATTTTTATTTGGTTTACATTTTATAATTTTAGATATATTGGTGAAGGAAATTATGATTTGTGTAAATTTTTGAAAATTTATCAACTCTAAATTTTATTTATTTGGACAGCCCATGTATGTTTTTTTTTTTTGGTTAAAGGGTTGAAGTAATTTTTGGGAGCAATTATTTTGGAGTTTGAGTTTTTTTTTTATCTAAGTTAATCTCTAAACTTAGCAATCATTTTTATATCGGGGTTTGAACTTTTTGTTTGTCCAAGTTAATTCTGATCTGTATTTTAATAATTAATCTTTTTTTTTTGTGATAAAATTTTCAAGGAAATCTGCTTTTGTCATAACTCTTTGTTATTACAATGAACGTTTTGTCAAAGTTGTTAGACATTGTAGTTGCAAATGGATTGTTTCTTTTATCATCCAAAATGTAAGAAAATCAATCTTACACATCTATGCTTTGCAGATGGCTTGCTTATTTTTGTGGAAGGTAGGGAGGATTCTATTGTAGGAGCTAAGTGCATAACAGAGCAATTTTATAAAGTTTTTCAGATTGCAGTTAAATTCTTCAAAGAGTGAAGTGTTGTCGGCTGGAATGGTTGATTCACAATTGCAGGAAGTTAAAGAGAGGAGTGGATTTAGCTTGGGTCAGCTACCTGTGAGATATCTTGGAGTCCTTGTTACCGGGTAATTTACGGAGAAAGATTGTGCACCCCTTTTAGATACGATAAAAGTATGAATGAATTGTTCGGGGGGTAAAATTTCTTCCCTACGCAAGTAGCGTGCAACTTATTCAAGCTATACATTTTAATGTACAGAACTTTTGGGTTAGGCACTGTATCCTTGTCATAGCAATAATTAAGAAGACCAATCAATTGTGTTCGAAATTCTTATGGGAGAGGAATGGGAGTTAATACCCATATTATGGATTGGGCCGGATCGGGTTAGGCTCGAAGAAAAATTTTATGTTTGTTTTTTAGAATTAGGTTCTGTCCCAAAAATAAGTTTCAAATTCTGTCTAAGCTTGATATAAATTTAAGATGTTAAATTTGAGCCCGACCCAACCCGCCTGTAATAATTTTTTTAGTTTACTTTTTATATAAAAATATATTTAAAAAATATAATACACTAAATACACTAAAAATATTAAAATAATTTTTTTTCAACAAATTGAAAATACATTAAAAAAATTATACTTAAATAACACTAACATAGTTGTAACTTAGCAAACAAATTCTTTTAAAATAGTAGCAAAACAATAGGGAAAAAAAGTTTAGGCTTATTCAAGTTGGGCTAGGCCCAGGCCGAAAACATCCTACTCAAGGCCTAACTTATTTAAAAATAAACATTATTTTTCATCCAAACTTATTTTTTGAACTTATATTTTTGTTCAAACCCTCTGACTTTTCGAATAAATGGTCCAGGCTATGATCAAGTCTAGAATCAACTACTGAGTTGGTATATGGTTTGTAAACCAAAATGAGAGGGAGGTCTTGGACTTAAGGCCCTTCTAAGTTGGAATCAAGCCTGCATTATTCAACACATTTGGGCTATTCTAATGCAAGCGAGGTCTTTGTGGAAATGCTTGGATAAGGGCATATGTTTTGAAAGGGAGGAGTTTGATGCAAATATCTTGCACGCAAAATAGTAGTTGGAGCTGGAAGAAATTAATGAAACTAAGGCACTTGGTATAGGGAATGGAAAAATACAAAGGCATTATTTAGTTGGTAAACTGAAAAGAATTAAGGCCAAAAGCTAAGAAAGTTTTGTGGAGGAAGTTAATCTGGTTTCCACTTTACATCCTTAAACATTCAATGGTGGCTTGGATGACAATTCTAAATAAGTTGCCAACAAAGGAAGGGCTATTTGCATGGGGCTGGACAGTTGATGATAGGTGTCAACTATGTTTTGTGAAAAAAGAGACAAAGAATCATCATATTTTCTTTTTTGTGTGCTTATTCAAGAACAATATGACAGATGATTTTGCAGGTGTGTTCACTTCATTGACAAGTTATGAATTGGGATCAGGGGCTGCAATGGACTAGCACCGAACTTAAAGGTAAAGCATTCTTATTTCTTAGCCATATTATTGGGAATGGCATGGTCAACATACATTAATTCAATATGGAGGGAGAGGAACCAACGACAGTTTGGAAGTAAGCAGAGATCTAAGAATGCTCTGTTTGAGGAAATTAAAAAGGTTATAAGATTGAGACTAATTGGGGTAAGAATTAACATGAATAATCCTATTATTAGCCAGCTGTATATTGTATAAGTTTCTCTTCATTTTTTTTTTATTCTATAGAATGCTCTGTTTGTAACATGACGCTCTTTTTTGTTAATTAAAATTTCATTTAGCTACAACTTACTTAAAAATATATAGGGTAAATGTTTAGAGATCATCTTTGTTCTCGTAGAAAGCTAAACTTTTTAAAATGGTCAGCTAAGAGTTCAACCTTTATAGGAATAAAGTTTAGAGATTAACTTGGATAAAAAAAATTTAAGTTTTAACGTGAAAATAATTATCAAATTTAAGGATTAATTTAAATGAAAGAGTTCAAACTCTATCCTGAGAACAAGTATCATCAAAATATGGAGTTTCAACATTTATCCACCTTTGACAAATATTATTTCCATTGGAGTACATTACACCTACCAAAAGTTAAATCGTTACTAGAATGTAGAATTTTGACTAAATCTGTTCATGAGTCAGTTCACTCATCCATGCCTCCATCCAAAAAATATGTTTGAATAAATTTTAAGTCTTGTTTTTTATATGGATCGGGCTTTGGGTAAGGATTTTTTTGGTCAGAGCCGCCCAATCCAAAAATATTATGTAATAAAAATATTATATTAATTATATATGTTAAATAAAAATTATATATATTTATATTAAATCACTAATTCAATAACAATTAAACCTATTACCCAAAACTTTAAAAAAAAAATTACCCAACTAAATAGTCTATCCCAAAATATAAAATTTTAAAATTATATTTAATACAGTAAAAAAATATTATATTTATTTATGTATTTTAATATAAAAATTATTATATTTATAGTAGTGTTTTTTAATATAAATACTTTTCAATGTGTTAGAAAACTTTTATTTTAACATTTTTTAGTATCATGGAACAAATCCATTGGCACAAATAATGCATGGGAGAAAATTGTGTTATCTGGGCCCGAAGGATTATCGGGCAAACTACTAATTTTTGGATACGAGATATCCATCCTAATCACTATGGTTGCATTTGCCCAATTAACATGTTTGAAGGGATCAATGTTGAACTTATCGGATCCTTAACAATTCATGCTCGGATTAGTCATTGGGGGTCTCTAGAAAGTGTATTTTATAAAATCTTTGATAAAAAATTTATTATATTTAAAAAAATATTTTTAAATAAAAACTAATTAAAAAAATTAAATATAAACGAATCAAATCGAACTTGAATTTATAATTTTAAATTGAATCAAACTTGAAAAATAAAATAAAAAACTCAATTTTTAAATCAAGCCAAACTCAAATTTAAAAAATTGTTTAAATACCTTACATAATCTAAGCCCAATTCAAACTAAACTAAGTCCATAATCACCTCAAATTTTTAGATATCACACCATTAGCTGGGTATCTACTTCTGCTTTTTTCTTTTTGGGCCGAATCGGTTTAGGAACTAGTAGGAGCCGCTGCCGCCACCGACCCGCCTAGGCAAAACACAAAAGCAAAGCCCCCGTGATCACCACTCTTTTCTCGTCGAATTCCAGTTATTTCAGAGCTAAAATACGAAACAGAAAGGGAATGGGTCACAACAAGCCCCGGCGTTTCAAAACCCATAACTCTCATCGGGGACAGTCTAGCAGAAACCATCAATTCCAAAGGTTTTTTTTTTTTTTTTTTTCAATTCACTTTTAAACCTATCTAATTTCAAAATCAGTCTACTAAGCTTTTATTTTTCCTTTATTGCTGTACTTTTCCAGGGAAGATGAATCTCTCCCACATGATCAACGTACTAATTCCATAACCATATCTTCATTACTTCAACTGTTTTGTTTTTCTTAAAAGTTTGTTTGGATATATCATGTTTTTGATGTTTTGCCACTGTTAATTGCTTTTTTTCTATTTTCCTTCTCCATGCAGCTCCCGAAGAGGAACCCAATATTCCTAAAGTTCAACTTGCTATGTGGGTTTGTATTTTTCTCCTACTTCTTTTTTTGGTTAACTGTTATTGAAATTAATTTTTTTGGCTAGCTTTAATGGAGGTTTTTGTGTGTTCGTAGAATTTGTTATAGGGAACTTTTGTTTGATCAGAATGTGTTTGATAACTCATATTATCTATTAACAGGAAATTTTCACAAACAAGTTTTGAACGAGACTAATCAATTTAAATGCAGAACATGTTGCAGTTTTATATTTGAACTATATTTTTCCACTAAAGAAAAGATATTTAAATTACTCCTTTTAATTTTTATTTAGAACTATCCAAAATTAAAAAAAAATTAGGTTAATAAGGTCTAAATCGTGAAATGAATAGTTTCTCGAAATTACATATTTACAGCTACAAATAGTGTAATTATATTGAGTACTTAATTTTCAGTAATATACTAAACAATTTTTATAAAACAATTTTGATACTTAAATTTTAACACTTAAATTTTCAGTTTATCAAAGAACATCTTATTCTTTAATATCTTTTTTTTTTTTTTTGAAAAATGCCTTTTCCTTAAAAAGTGGCTTCTATGGATTGATGACTTCAAGCATATTGCTATCACAATGGTAATTGCCAGCAATGCCAAGTCATTGTCTTCTTTAGCTTTGCTTATTATTTTGAATTCGTGATCAAATCGTTCTTAAAATGGTGTTTGACAGTTGGCCTTTTGATTTTCTTTTTCTTTAATAATTGCTTGCATGGATTACCCTCATTGTTTTCTTCTTGTTGACTCAGGATTTTGGACAGTGTGATGCAAAAAGGTGCACTGGGCGCAAACTTGCAAGATTTGGGTTGTTGAAAGAAAGTATCTGCTAGACTAAATTTCCCTGAAATTTAATTTTGTTATGCATGTTTGAATTTATCTTATTTATGTCATATCAAATGTGCTTTGTGCTCCGTCGACATTACAGTGCATGGATTGTTTTGTAGTTGTTTTGCATGAGACATGTGTCATTGTGTTGGAGTCAAGACAAAGTTGCACCATACCTAAGGTTGGAATAAGTAAGAGTGAAGGATAACTAAGAGACTTATGGGTGGAAATTGGGTATGAATAGCCTGCCAATGGGTGTCTGGTGGCAGTAAATCAAATCTATTTTGAAATAAGATACGCATAATTTTACATGCAGAGAAGAGAAAGATTGAAATTCCTAGAAAACTTCTATGGGCTTTTAGAAAGGTAAAATGGAAAAGTTAACATTGAATTTTTGAAGTTGGCTCTTGGTTCCTGCTATAAATAAAGACTACTGTTTAGCATAGTCATCTGATACAAATAGATTCTGCCCTCATAAGCAATCACAAACTTAAGCTTTAGGAAATTGAAATTTCAGCTTTCACTTCCAGGGACTTGGAAATTGGTTCTAATATTCATAAATTGTCTTGTTGAGTTTAGGATCTTGCATTATTAGCCAGTCAAATGATTTGTCAATGGTCGATTTAGGGAATAGTAGTAACTTGTGAGTGCAATTAGTTTATGTAAGATCAATCGATTGATTCAGTCATTTTGACCTTAAGGTCATATTCACTTTCTACTAATCTGGAGCAATGAATGATTTCATGCAGGATTTGCGTGTAAATAGTGGTTTTGGTGGCATTGTTTTAAGGTACTTTCAATAAATCTTCTTTTTGTTTTGGGGAAAGGATGATTTGAACTCCCTTCTTTTAGTTAGCAGCATACGTGCACCTATTATCAGGCCAAATGCTTGGGATGCCACGTTGAACAACTTTGACATTTGCTTTTCCCAAGTTGATGGTGTTACTCATCATCATAGAATATCACCCGATATTTGTTCTTTTGTACAAATATATTCTCATGGCTGATATGAAAATCATTCATGCATCTAAGAATACTCCCGAGTCCAAACTAATGTTGAGAAGCAAGCTGCAAGAACCTCTTCTTCTAGTTTTACCTAACAGTTTTGGCAAGCTTGTATTATCTGCTTTTTAATCCTTTGCTTCGACTTTAATAATCTTTTACTTATTTGTTTTGAACCTCTGCTGGGCAGTCCTGTTGGTAGTCAATGTGTCTCAAAAGAAGATTACAACTTAATAAAGAGGAAAGGGTTAGCTGTTGTGGATTGCTCATGGGCTCGACTTAGTGATGTACCCTTTGTGAAGCTGCGGTGTGGTGCTCCTCGCTTGTGTATGAATATAAACTTTTCAAGTGTTTCCTATGTGAATGAACTTTCTGCGCATTTTGTCTAACATATTTGGGCATTTGGCTTTTTTTTTTTTTTTTTTTTGCCTCAACAATCTATTAGTACTTGCTTTATCCACAATTCCTCCTATAATGTCTTTCACAAATTATTGCTAGTACACAATTGTTACACATTATGGTTAAAGATGCATATGACGTCTTCACTGCTAAATTCATCAGATTTTAGTCTTTCAGTCAACATGTTGCAAACTTTTTCTTATCTCGTAGCATAATCATGACCTCCTTGTGGATGATTTCAACAGTTACAAGCCCCCATTAATACATATTCTTATCATATCAGTCCAACAAGCCAGGAATTCTTCCGTCCTTTATTTTTATATTGAATTGTATGATTCAAATAGGCTGCCTTTATATTTGACATGTATGGAACTTTGATGTCATTGTTGTTGCATCATTTTGAAATTTCAGTCCTTAAGGTGCTTGATGATGTTTTAATAGCAGTAATATCCGGGATGCTAGTAATAGTACCTGTATGTTTTCTTTCAGTTTGATTTCAATTATGTTTGGCCCAGATGTGATACTTTCTATTGACTTTTTGTGAAATCAGATGACAGGTTTTTTTTTTTTTTGTGTGTGTGTGTGTGTGTGGCATATTACAGTTATTACTTGTAACTGAACTCAATTACACTCCTCTTACGTCATATATGATGGAAAAAATTTAAATGACAATTCGAAAGTGAAACTTTTTCTTCCTACTCTTGTTGTTGTATACTTCTATATTCGTCTTAATCGACTTTATACATAGAACATCTAAATGAAAGCATAGTTGCATATTGTTTGGCATATGTACATCCCCATATCCTCGTTAAGAGTGATTCATATTTTACTGGTTTTCCATAATTTTGTCCTGTTTTCCAAATTTGATAAATTTCTTGGAATTGCAGTGCCATGGCTAGTGGCTGCAAACCCAGTAAATTATGGTCGCCCATGTGAGCTATCATGCGTAGAAGCATTATCTGCTGCTTTACTAATATGGTACTTATTTCCCTAATCAACATATATTTTCACAATCTAGCAGTTGTTTGGCTGAATTGAGGATATGGTTTCGATCACATTGTTTCTTTTTCTTCTGTATGGTACGTCACTCAGAGTCTGATATGTTAACTGAGTAAGTCTTCTGGGTTTTTGTTCCTTTGTGATGTTTCAACAGTGGGGAAGAGGAAACTGCAAATTTGCTGTTAGGCAAGTTCAAATGGGGTCATGCCTTCCTGTCCCTTAACAGGTACCTTATTATTATTGTTTTTCTAGTACAAAAAGTTTCAAATTGGTTGAAAGGTATGATCCATGTTCAAGTGGGGAAACATTCTTATTGGATTGGTGTAGGGAACTTTTGAAGGCATATTCTGAATGTGAAAATAGTGCTGACATCATATCAGTCCAAAATTCTTGGCTTTCCCAACAAAGGCAGGTCCCTAAGGTTCCACCAGATGCAGCAGAAGGTGCATCCAATGATTCAGAAGATGAGGAGGGTTCTTCCAATGATTCTGAAGATGGGCTACCTCCTCTAGAAAGGAACATGAACCATTTGAGTTTGCAGGAAAGTGATGATGAAAGTGAGTAAGTAGGATCCAGCAATAGTTTCATTCACAAGTAAGCACCATTAGTAAGTAGAAAGAGGGAAATATGTTATGGGGCCGTTTCATATATGCTGCACATCTCTTACCCTGATTCCTTCAGACTTCCATTTCCTATAGGTGAAATGAAATATTAAATCTAACGTAGGTAGAAAATGGTTTTTCCTACTTCTCAAGGATTACTATTTAACTGTTTTGTATCTGTTCGGAGGGAGGTGGGGCTGATTGGGCTTAACATATATTACTTTCTAATTGCTTAACATCTTATTTCAATGTTTCAAAAGATTATAAATTTATTTTTAGATTAAATATCTATATTTTTATGAAATTTGAATTGGCTCGGTGATTAAACGAGCTGGGTGAGTAGATTGGGTTTTGGGCTTATACTGTAGTAATTGAAAATTTGTAGTAAAGATCCCTTATTATAAAAAGGGTAATTTTATTTGACTCATTGAGGTGTTAAGTTTTTCTTTTTAAAGTTCGGTTAGCGAGTTCAAAGTAACAATTTGGTGATCAGCACGATGGATCAATATTCATTAATATGATGATAAATATACTTTAGATTTAAGTAAAAGTCTTGAAGATTAGAGTAGAAAGATATTTAGGTTTTTGGTTTGGAGGCGAAAGATATATGGATTTTGGTTTATAGGACTGTAATGTTTAAAGTTGTTTTATAAAAAAAAAATAAATAGTACAATAGAAAGGGAATGAGAGCTTCGAATTGATGTGTGTGGTATTAATATAGGTGGTTATACAACAGTTCGATGATTTAGATGAAAATTTTAAATAATTTAATGATTATTTTATAATTTTATAATTTTACCGATTTATTTTTAATTAATGCTTACCAAATAGATTAAGAAAATCATATATGTAAGATTTATGTTACATATTTAAGAATTAATTGTGAGTAAAAGAAAGGAGAAGTGGTAGTTGTTGGTTGAAAAGTAAATGGCACTTCCCACCTAGTGTTGCGTATAACTTCATATAAGTTTCATAATTAAAACTTAATTAATCATTGCCTGTTATAGTAATAAGATGGTGTCATATATTCTCTTCTCTCTCTCTCCTTGAAGCTTCCACAGTTGTTATTACGTTAAAAACATATAAATAAACGATAATTATTACGACAATTAATCTATAATATTTATAAAGATAATATATATATATATATATATATATAAAATTATGAGTTCGGACATTTTTTGAATCCACTAGAATACTATTTTCTTTTAATCATATTACTAAATTTATATCTAATTTTTTTGAAGTTTTGCTAATTAACATTTAAAAATAATTATAATTTAATTCATCATTATTAGTTAAAAGTTTGTGCTAATTTTAAAATAGAGATATTAATTCTTTAGAACTCTAAGCATAAAATATAAAAAATTTTGCAATTATAATTACAATTACTAATTAAAATTTTGATATAAAAAAAGTTATGCTAATTTTTTTATTATTATAAAATTTGTGCTAAATTATTGATGTAAAATTGAGTTATTACTTTAATAAAATTTTAAGCATATTAATTATAATTTAATTATTATTAGAATTAATTACGTTAATTAGTTATAGTTTTTGAATAATGTTATTTGCTTTAATTACATAAAATAAAATTATATTGTAGGTTGAATATGTTAAAAATATTTTAAATATGATTTGAAACTTTTTCATTATAATATTTGAATTAATAAGTTAATATATTTTAATTATATTTAATTTTTATGCTAATTACTACAATTGAAATATCATATTTAAAAATTAATTAAACAATTACCAACAAAAATCAATATTATAAAACTCAATATTTCAATAAAATATTGAACTTAAAAGCCAGATATTACAAAGTTTCAAGTACAAAAATATACAAATCCAAATAACGATCAGTAAAATTAATTATTATAAAACTCGAGCAGATCGATAATCAAAATAAGAATTAAACTTATATTAGAACAAATCTTGACATGGCCAACATATAATGGAATTTAAACTACACGGAATATTTACATATAGTAAAATTCAAATTATACAATAATAATGTAAATAATTTTCTAATTTTGGGAAAATTGAATTTCAATTTTTAAATACCTTATTTCATCTTGGTCATTGTAACAATTTATTAATAATTTATATGAATTTGCAAAATTAGGAGAGACAAAATAAATGTGTCAAAAGAGAAAAGTCAAAACTCAAAGGAGCCATTCATAAAAGCAAAACAAGTATAAGGAAAAATGTGTAATTTCGGTTAAAAACAAATCATCACGTGACTTAAGCATGACTGAATAGAAAGACGCTGAGGGGTAATTTAGGCATTTAATTGCCAACAAAAATCAATATTTCTACAACAATTGCCCTTGTCTCCTTGGATTCGATAATATGAGCAGAGGCACAAGCTTTTTAAAACCCTAATATCACCCTTGTCTTTAAGTTTCTTCCCATTTTCTCTCTCAAAATCCTAAAAGAAAAGACCAACCAGATTATATTATATAGAAAAAAGAATCAATTGCTCATCAACCACTCTCTCATAAAAAAGCGTTTTCTATTTTCCATTTACTTTTTTTTTTATTGTTTTTTCTTCTAATTTTTCCTTGTTTTCGATAACTTAGTCTTTGTTGAAAACTAGGGTTTGCGCTAATGGTGGGTTTTGTCTGTTGAAATTAGGGTATTTTTGGTTTTCGATTCTCCTGTAAGGGAAGTGTGGTTGTGGTGGCTTCCCAAATATATTGTCCTGTGAGTATTCTCTATTTCTTTTCTTTCTGCATGCATTTTTCTAATGGGTGTTATTGCATTTCTAAATACGATTAATTTTTGTGCGATAGTTTCAGTTCATTAGTTTCCTGTGAATTCGGCATTTTTTCTTTGCTAGTGAAGGAAATTTCTCATTTCCGAAGATAGGATATGGAAAATTTTGGGCTGGAAATGAATATATTACTGTTTTTTATTGCTTTTTTTTTTTTTTGCTCAGTAGCTTTTTGGGAGGAAGGGAACTTTTCTTGTATATATATTTTGTCCAGGCAAATAAGGTAAACCCCCCCCCCCCCCATTTTGTGGTGACTGGTTTTGTGTTAACTAAATACTTTATTGCTTTCCTTTTCTATATTTTACATGAAGATTTGCTATTCTTCTGGGTTAATTTCTTGGAATTATTTTATTGGCTTTGCTGTATTTATTCAAATTGTTTAAACAGCTAGATATCATGCCTTCGGCTCCTTTATTTCTTCTACCTTATAAGCATAATTTAACTTCATTTTTTAATATAACATGTTTTACTATAATCTTATCTGTTTGGGTTTTCTGGTGAAAGACTGAGGAATGTGCGTTTTCTGGTAGGTTTTGAAGGTGAGTTTGGGTTGGAAAAGATGTCATCAAATTATCAAATACTTGACAATAGACCAATTGATCAATGGAAGGTTACAGAGTTGAAAGAAGAACTTAAGAGGCGGAAACTGATAACTCGGGGCTTGAAAGAGGAGTTGGTAAGACGGTTGGATGAGGCCGTTAGATTGGAAAGGGAAAATGCTGAAACTGAGGAAGATAATGGTTTTAATTCTGATCCCCAGCCTACAGATGAGGGAGGGATTGAAAAGGCAATGCCAGTTACTTCTGAGACAGTTAAAGATGATGTGGATCATAGTGGCAGTAAGATCAAGGAGAGTGGGGTAAAGGTTCATGTTGACATTAATGAGAGTGCAGCTGCTTTAGGTCATGAAGGAGTTCAAGGAAGCGACAGCTTGGTGGAAAAGGAGCTTGTTTCTGAAACCACCACTATTCAGACTGAGATAACGGTTACCAAGAATGTGGTATCTGAGGTACCATCTACTGAGAAAGAGAGCTCAGGAAAAAATGAGAATGTGAATACTGATATCGAAGTGGAGAATGAGGATTCTAAGCTCCAGTTCAAGACTGATGATCCAAAGCCCAGGTTGGAGAATGAGGGTCCAAAGCCTGAGTTGGAGAATGAGGGTTCAAAGCCCGAGGTGGAGAGTGAGGGTCTAAAGCCTGAGGGGGAGAATGATGATCCAAAGGGCCAGCTGCAGTGTGTGGGTTCAAAGCCTCAGCTGGACCTTGAAGAGTCGAAGGTGCAGCTGGAGAACGAGGGTTTGAAGGCTCCCCACGAAGATGACGTGCGTGATTCGTCTGCTCCAAACATCCAGGTATCTGAGGTCAGCCCTGATTTAGGGTTTCAAGTAAAATCTGATTCTATTTCTACTGATTCTGTCTCAAATAATGAAAAGATTGAATTAAAGGATAATATACTTGCTGATAATGTCAAATTAGACCTAGATGTTGTAAAGCCAGAGATGGTGGAACCATCATCCAGCAATGTTGTTCCAATTAGTGGTGAATCACATCCAATGGATGTTGAAGATCCGCCTGAGAACAAGGCACCTGTTGATGAGAGAGATGACAAGAATGTTACAAATGTAGACATCGGTAATAAAAATGACAGTGCTGAGATGGCATACTCAGAAAAATTAAATTTGGATAGAAGTTCTGGTGATGACTCTATGGAGGAGGATGTGCTTGAGAGTAAACAAATTGATTCAAAATGTAGTACTGATGAAATGGGAGATAAGAGTGAGAAGAATAGAGCACCTATTGTCAAGGAGAAAAGTCCTGTTGGTGTTTTAAGAGATGATTTATCTATAGATAAAAAGGACACCTTGGTTGAGAATAAGAGCCGGTCTTTTGTTCCTGCTGAGAAAAGAAAGCTTCATGGTAAGTGAAAATGGCCTGCAATTGTTAGTGTCTTTCTTTGCATGTGTGCATACTTTTACCTTACTGATAACATTCTGAAGCTAAGGTGATTGGATAGTAGTTAACGCCAATTCTTAAGACAAATAATTTAAATTGGTTTTTTGAAACTTGATCTGCTTCAGTTGCACTTGTGGAATGTGATAATATTGTTTTAAATTCTTGTGTATTTGATAGTTTATACACTATTTTTCCATGGATGGTGCATGGTTTGGAAGCGCTTTACTTGTTAGAGTGCTGCAGCTTTGGTTTTGAAGATGATGTATATAGTTTTCGGCTAGAAATTGCTTTGGTGTTCATTTTTAATCCTTTTATTGGTTCCTGTGACTACCTGGAGCCTTAGACAACAAAATTATTGGTATTTTTAATATTGAGCTTTCTCTGTTACCAAGGGAATACATTTTAGAATTTTGATTAGTCGTGAGAATGAAATTAATAGTTCCCTTGTGGGTGAATGGTGATTCTCACCTGATGAGCTGTCTATACAGATCAGGAACCTGTTGGGAACAATGAGCTTTCTAAACGGCGTAAATGGAATTCTGACAATATAAAAGTTCCAGAACATCAAGGCAATCTTGCGCCCACCACAACACCTAAAGACACCGCTCAGCCTGCTGCTTTGAGACGTAACTTCTCTAGATCAGACTCAACGGCAAGTGAAGGTACACCAAAGGAACGTGTTGGTGAGTTGTCATCTCTCAGTCAGCTGATACGAATTGAATTCTACTGATTGTTGTTTTAACATCTGAATGGTTTACGTTTCATCTTATTTGGCAGTTCCCCCTTCACAAAATGCTCCAACCACTTCCCTCAGAATTGATCATTTTCTTCGCCCTTTTACCTTGAAAGCTGTACAAGAACTTCTAGGGAAAACTGGGACTGTAACAAGCTTCTGGATGGACCATATTAAGACCCATTGCTATGTTACAGTAAGACTTATTGCTTTGTTTCCATCTCCTCCGATGGGACTTTTGTGGTCTATGATCAATTATTCATTTTGGCTTTTTATTGTTGGGCTGATTCAATATATCTAATCAACTTTGGGAATTGCTTTATTGGTGCAGTATTCATCTGTAGAAGAAGCAATAGAGACACGAAATGCTGTTTACAACCTACAATGGCCACCTAATGGTGGACGCCTATTGGTGGCTGACTTTGTTGATCCCCAGGAAGTTAAAACCCGGCTTGATGCTCCACCACAGACTTCAACTACTCCTGGGACTTCTGGTTCTACTGCTCCTCAAGCTCAACCTGCTTCTCAGCCCCAGCCCTCTCCACGTCAGCAGGTTTCTAGACAGCAGCATCCACCGCCTTCTGTACTTCCTCCACCACCGCCTTTGTCTAACCCTCCACCAGTTAGAGAAAGGCTCCCTCTTCCTCCGCCACCTGCAGAGAAAGTAGATCCTCCTATTGTCACTCTGGATGATCTATTTTGGAAAACCAAAGCAATTCCTCGTATCTACTATTTGCCTTTGTCTGATGAACAAGTTGCAGCAAAGCAAGCAGCACATGGCAGAAACATCTAGCAGTAGAGCTGAGGCTATAGTTTTATCCCTGGCTGCTCTTCTGGTTTTCGTATCGGTTGGTCTGTACCTTAGATAATGGTAAGAAAACTGTCACATAATTGCATGTTTGCAGGTCTGCAGGTTTTGCTTTATAGGAAGGAATTGTTGCAGCCGTGCATAGGGAACTTGTCCAGTGATGGGTATTGGTTTTTCTGCCGGCTACTTGTGGGCTTGAGTTCAAGTTCCATTTAGCACTAAAATCCTTCAAAACTGAGATCTCTCTGTAGTAATGGATCGATTATCCTTTGTTCTAATTTGGTTTTCCTACAGAACAATAGCCTCAACTCTTATGAACCTGATTTTGTAGAATTTAACTTTTACTCTGGATGTTAATTTTACATAGATTTGTTAAAAGTGAATGTAGGCTTTACTCATTTGTATGTGTAGTTTCATCCAGGGTTTTTATCATTTATTTATGTATGTGCAACGTGCTTTGAACCTGATGATTGAGGTTCTTCCCTCCATCTCATACCTTGGATTGAGCTTCGTTTGAGATTAGATTTTATTTTATGGCAAAAACCAAAAACTATTAGATGAAGATTTTTAAAGTATTCACGGTTCACAATGTTAGTATTTTTAATTGATAAATACATTTATGAAAAATAAATTATTAAAATTTCACAAATTATAAAAATATTTAATATGGATGTAATTATATTTGTAAAATTTTATAAATACTCCTAATAGAATAAAAAATTTGAAATATATGCATCATAATGGTAAATTCGGTCCCACTTAAAGTTTTTGCACAAATAGGAGTTATTTTAAATGGGCTAAATTTGGTTAATATGCTGGGTTTTTTTTAACTAGGGGTTTAGGTCGGTTTTAAAATTAATTAAGGAAATAAGTCATTTTTAAGAGGGAGAAAGTGAAAGTATGTCCAGTTAGACGTGCTTTCCTTCAATGGTAAAATACAACAGCTTTTTGATCGTTGCTGAGCCAAACGGTAAAAAGAAATTGTCAAAAAAAATTTAAAATCTCCAAATGACAATTTTTTTTAACTTAAAAATACCTCCCATTTTTTTTTCATTCACATTCTTTTTCAATTCTCTCAAGCTTTTTATTCAATATTTATTTATATTTTTATTTAAAATATTATTTTTAATTATATTGTATTTTATTCACTCGGGTCAATTTTTAAAAAATAGACGCCTCTCTAATTTACTTTGACGACAACCATATTTCCACTGCCCAATTAGCAATGATAAGACGAAATTTAAAATGTTGCTTTTTTAATTATGTTAATTTTTTTTTGATAAGTCTAAATATTTTTTTATGTTATAAATAGGCGGAGAGCCTCCGATTCCTGAAATTCATGGATACAGACAAGAGGTCAGATTATTGCATGCCTCTCTCATATAAGGGGCTTGCTATCTTTGCAAAAAACGCATCTAGCTGGACATATTTTTACTTTCTCTCTCCTAAAAATAACATATTTCTCTAATCAATTTTAAAATTGACCTAAAGTTCAAATTGAAAAATAAAAGGGTATATTAATCAAATTTAGCCTATTAAATGTCATTTTAAATATTTTACATATATTTTAAATATTGATAATGTTCTTTTGAAAGAAATTGAGTTATTAAATTTTTTAAAATTATACATAAAATTTAAAATAATTACCAAAAAAGTAGATCCATTTTATAATTTTAAAAACCTTTATAGTTTATACCTCCTCAATTTCGATGAAAATACGATCAAGAAGGGCAATTTAGGCATTTGAATAAAACCAAAATGGGTTTTTCTAGAACAATTGGTCTCTGCCTTTTTGGATTCGATAATAATGGTTTTTTTTTTTTTTAAAACCCTAATTTCACCATTGTTTCCATTTTCTCCCCATTTTCTCTCTCAAAATCCTAAAAAGAAAAGAACAACCAGGTTATATTATATTCAAAACAGCCAAAAAATAAAAATCAATTGCTCATCAACCACTCTCTCATAAAATTCATTTTCTATTTTCCATTTACTTTTTTTTTTATTTTGTTTTTTCTTCTAATTTTTCCTTATTTTCAATAACTTTCTCTTTGTTGAAAACTAGGGTTTGCGCTAATGGTGGGTTTTGTCTGTTGAAATTAGGGTATTTTTGGGATAAATATTCAATTCTCCTGTAAGGGAAGTGTGGTTGTAGTGGCTTCCCAAATATATAGGCCTGTGAGTAATCTCTATTTCTTTCCTCTCTGCATGCATTTTTAATGGGTGTTATTGCAATTTTTTTTAAAAATACGATTAGTTTTTGGTATGATTGTTTCAGTTCATTAGTTTCTTGGTAAATCGGCATTTCGTTTCTTGCTGGTTATGATTTTTTTTTTCATTACCGAAGCTAGGATACGGAAAATTTTGGGCTGAAAATGTATTTACTGTTTTTTATGCCTTATTTTGTTCAGTATTTGTGCTTTTTGGGAGAAAGGGGAACTTTCTTGTATATATACTTTGTCCAGGCAAATAAGTTGTTTATTTTTTTTGAACCCTCGTTTTGTGGTGTCAGGTTTTGTGTTGACTAAATACTTCATTGCTTTCCTTTTATATATTTTACATGAAGATTTGCTATTCTTCTGGGTTAATTTCTTGTAATTATTTTCTTGGCTCTACTGCATTTATTCAAATTGTTTAAACAGCTATATATCATTCCTTCGGCTCCTTTATTTCTGCTACCTTATAAGCATGACTTAACTTTATTTTGCAGTATAACATGCTTTCTTTGGTCTTGTTGGCGCTTTCTTTCTACTGCACATGTTTTACTAGAATTTTTTTGTTTGGCTTTTTTTGTGAATGACTGAGAAATGTGACCTTTTCTAGTAGGTTTGAAGGTGAGTTTGGGTTGGAAAAGATGTCATCAAAATATCAAATACTTGACAATAGACCAATTGATCAATGGAAGGTTACAGAGTTGAAAGAAGAACTTAAGAGGCGGAAACTGACAACTCGGGGCTTGAAAGAGGAGTTGGTAAGACGTTTGGATGAGGCCCTTAGATTGGAAAGGGAAAATGCTGAAACTGAGGAAGATAATGGTTTTAATTCTGATCCCCAGCCTACAGATGAGGGAGGGATTGAAAAGGCAATGGCAGTTATTGTTGAGACAGTTAAAGATGATGTGGATCATAGTAGCAGTGAGATCAAGAAGGAGAGTGGGGTGAAGGTTCATGTTGACATTAATGAGAGTGCAGCTGCTTTGGGTCATGAAGGAGTTCAAGGAAGCGACAGCTTGGTGGAAAAGGAGCTTGTTTCTGAAACCACTACTATTCAGACTGAGATAATGGTTACCAAGAATGTGGTATCTGAGGTACCATCTACTGAGAAAGAGAGCTCAGGGCAAAATGAGAATGTGTATACTGATATCAAAGTGGAGAGTGAGGATCCTAAGCTCCAGTTCGAGACTGATGATCCAAAGCCTGAGGTGGAGAATGATGATCCAAAGGGCCAACTGCAGGGTTCAAATCCTCAGCTGGAGGGTGATGATGATTCGAAGCCTCAGCTGGACATTGAAGATTCGAAGGTGCAGCTGGAGAACGAGGGTTTGAAGGTTCTACACGAGGATGACGTGCATGATTCTTCTGCTCCGAACATCCAGGTATCTGAGGTCAGCCCTGATTTAGGGTTGCAAGTAAAATCTGATTCTATATCTACTGATTCTGTCTCAAATAATGAAAAGATTGAATTAAAGGATAATATACTTGCTGATAATGTCAAATTAGACTTAGATGTTGTAAAGCCAGAGATGGTGGAACCATCATCCAGCAATGTTGTCCCAATTAGTGGTGAATCACATCCAATGGATGTTGAAGATCTGCCTGAGAACAAGGCACCTGTTGATGGGAGAGATGGCAAGAATGTTACAAATGTAGACATGGGTAATAAAAATGACAGTGCTGAGACAACCTACTCGGAAAAATTAAATTTGGATAGAAGTTCTGGTGATGACTCTATGGAGGAGGATATGCTTGAGAGTAAACAAATTGATTCAAAATGTAGTGCTGATGAAATGGGAGATAAGAGTGAGAATAATGGAGCACCTATTATCAAGGAGAAAAGTCCTCTTGGTGATGTAAGAGATGATTTATCTGTAGATAAAAAGGACACCTTGGTTGAGAATAAGAGCCGGTCTTTTGTTCCTGCTGAGAAAAGAAAGCTTCATGGTAAGTGGCAACGGCCTGCAATTGTTAGTGTCTTTCTTTGCATGTGTGCATACTTTTACCTTACTGATAGCATTTTGAAGCTAAGGTGATTGGATAGTAGTGCTTGTACTTAATGGACGTTCTTAAGACAGATAACTTAAGGTGGTTTTTTGAAACATGATCTGCTTAAGTTGCAGTTCTGGAAGGTGATAATCTTGTTTTTAAGTTTTTATTTATTTGATAGTTAATACACTATTTTAGTTTTTTTTTTCCATGCTTTACATGTTCTAAAAGAGCTTTACGTGTTAGAGTGCTGCATCTTTGGTTTGAAGTTAATGTATATAGTTTTTGGCTAGAAATTGCTGTGATGTTCATTCTTAGTGCTTTTATTAGTTCCTATGACTGCCTGGAGCATTAGAAACAAAATTATAGATATATCTAATATTGAGCTTTCTCTGTTATCAAGAGAGTTCATTTTTAAAATTTGATCAGACATGAGAATGAAATTAATGTAGTTTCCTACTGGGTTAATGGGCAATTCTCACCTGATGAGCTGTCTTTACAGATCAGGAACCTGTTGGTAACAATGAGCTTGCAAAACGGCGCAAATGGAATTCTGACAATATAGAAGTTACAGAACATCAAGGCTCTAATCTTACAGCCATCAGCACACCTAAAGACACCCCTCAGCCTGCTGCTTTGAGACGTAACTTCTCTAGATCAGACTCAACAGCAAGTGAAGGTGCACAAAAGGAACGAGTTGGTGAGTTGTCATCTCTCAGTCAGCTGATACGAATTGAACTTTGCTGATTGTTGTTTTAACATCTAAATGGTTTCTGTTTCATCTTTATTTGGCAGTTCCCCCTTCTCAAAATGCTCCTACCACGTCCCTCAGAATTGATCATTTTCTGCGCCCTTTTACCTTGAAAGCTGTACAAGAACTTCTAGGGAAAACTGGGACTGTAACTAGCTTCTGGATGGACCACATTAAGACCCATTGCTATGTTACAGTAAGACTTATTGCTTTGTTTCCATCTCCTCCGATGGGACTTTCGTGGTCTATGATCAATTACTCATGTTGGCCTTTTATTGTTGGTCCGATTCAATATATCTAATCAACTTTGGGAATTGCTTTATTGGTGCAGTATTCATCTGTAGAAGAAGCAATAGAGACACGAAATGCTGTTTACAACCTTCAATGGCCACCTAATGGTGGCCGTCTATTGGTGGCCAACTTTGTTGATCCCCAGGAAGTTAAAACTCGGCTTGATGCTCCACCACAGACTCCAACTACTCCTGGGACTTCTGGTTCTACTGCTCCTCAAGCTCAACCTACTTCTCATCCCCAGCCATCTTTGCGTCAGCAGGTTTCTAGGCAGCAGTTTCCACCACCTTCTGCACTTCCTCCACCACCACCTTTGCCTAACCCTCCACCAGTTAGAGAACGTCTCCCTCTTCCGCCGCCACCTCCAGAGAAACCAGATCCTCCCATTGTCACTCTGGATGATCTATTTTGGAAAACCAAAGCAACTCCTCGGATCTACTATTTGCCTTTGTCAGATGAGCAAGTTGCAGCCAAGCAAGCAGCACATGGCAGAAACATCAAGCTGTAGAGATCAGGCTATAATTTATCCCTGGCTGCTCTTCCGGTTTTCTTATCGGTTGGTCTGTATGTTAGATAATGGTAAGAAAACTGTCACATAATTGCATGTTTGCAGGTCTGCAGGTTTTGCTTTATTGGAAGGAATAGTTCCAGCCATGCAGGGGGGAGTCCAGTGATGGCTATTGGTTTTCTGACAGCTACTTTGGGCTTGAGTTCAATTTTCATTTAGCACTAGAATCCTTCAAACGTTGAGCTCTCTTTAGTTATGGATTGATTCTCCTTTGTTCTAATTTGGTTTTCCTACAGAACAGTAGCTTCAACTTTTATGAACCTGATTTGGTAGAATCTTACTCACTCTAGATGTTGTTATTTTAATAGATTTGTCAAAAGGTTATGTAGACTCCTTGGTATCATGTTATTGAACTCGTTATATGTATGTGTAGGTTTTATCGTTCTGCTCTTCCTAACTTGATGAAACAATGACTAATGAGTAATAACAGAGATTCTTCTCTCCATCTCATAAGTTTCATGTTTTCACTTTTGAATCACCATTGTTATAGATGAGTTTTAAAGAGTGGGGGGCTCAGAGCATGAGCCAGAGATGAAGAGTCCATTGCCTAGAGGTTGTGAAAAGAGTTGATGAAGATCCTGGAAGGGTGTTATTGGTATCAGAATGGGGTTATCGCTTGCACCAAACTCTGTTCGTATTGGAATGGTTAGGATGAGATGACTTGAGAAGTGAGGAAGTCTGAAATTTTTATACATAATTCAATGTTACTCTGGAGGGATTTGGAAAACAAGGAACGTGATTGATAGATGTTGAATGCGTCGAAGGAATGTTAATGCTATATGGATGCAGTCCTTGGGATTAAACTAAATTTTCTAAATATTCAATATGTATTTGAATTCTAATAAAAACAAAATTTTAAATCTAAAGCTAATTAATATTTTATTATTTTTAATTATAAAAGTTATGGTCTAATTAAATTTTTTTTACCTCACGTTATAGTATTGTAACAGTTACAGTAACTGCAAGTAAATGTACTATCTATCAAAACTTACCTTTACTCTCACTTTTAACTTTAACATACAATTCTAAAGATTTTAACTTTAACATACAATTCTAAAGAATTTATTTCATTACAAGGTTATAAGTATAAATTATTTTCTTTTAATTACATGTAGGGGTGAGATAATAGCTCACTCAAAAAAAAATTATTCAATTTTGATTTAATTGAATTTTACAATTTGAATAACTCAAATAACATATTAGTGTAAATATTATTTCAATCTCTGTTGAAAATGAGTAAATTGGTATAGACAACTTATCGAAGTTAATTGGTTGTTGATCGATGTTGACCGGTCACGTGGCACTATTTGAATACACCACGTATTGTTTTTTAATATATATTATATTGATAAAATAAATATATAAAAATTTTAAAAATATTTTTTATAAAATTTTAAAATATATAATTTAAATTTTGAAAAATCAAAATAATATACAAAAATTTAAAATGTTATAGAAGTTAAAAAGAAAACTTGAAATTTAAATACATTTTAGAATTTTAGAATTATATATTTTAGATTTTTATAAAAAATATTTTTAATTTATTTTTATAATTTTAGAAAATTTTCATTTTCTATAATAATATAATTGATTTCAACTAATTTATTTTAAATTATCGTATTTTTTTTACAAGCCTAAAAGAAATGAGACATATGACAGTATTTTTTCTTTGAAAGTTTACAAATATAAATACAATACAAGCAAAGTACAATTATAATTACATGTTGGAGCAATTAAGTAGAACCAAAGTAATATAAATGACAAGCAATTTAAGAATCGGAATAATTCAAGCTAAAATCAATATACCGACCTAAAATTCATATATGACAATACCACATAATAAAATTAAAAACTCACAATAATAGTTACACATAATAAACTTCAAATATTAATACGTAAACACCCAAAACTTCAACTTCTACCATCAATATCAAGACCTCATCAACAGATAATATTCCAACTTTGTCTATGAAATTAAAAAAAAAACCACTAAAAAGTATAAAAAATAGTAACCCTTGGAAATATTTCTAGTGATATTCATTTTTTTGTTTTTTTCTTTCTTTTGCCGACAGGAAAATCAACATATATATATATATATATATATATATATATATATATTCTTTTACGAGACTTGTCTATTTATATATAAAAGATTCTCACCGATTTAGCAGACCGATCATAATCTCTAGAATATACATAAAGTGATGGACATAATCAATAGAAGCTGTAAATTAAGGTGCATTGGCATCTCCCGATCCCTGTTTTTCACTGACGCTAACACTAGCAGAGTCGGGCGCAGCCTGGCCAGGCTGAACCTTACTCCTCCCAACAACAACCGTATGAGGTTGAGGCTTTGTCGACTCTTCAATGCCTCTGCTTGCTTTCTCCTCTTCCATTCTCTTCATCTTCTCCTTCTGCCGCTTCTGCATCACATAAACCTCAGCACAGCTCGCTCCTACGGAAGACATTCTTAACTAATATGGCCCTTCACTGTGATACACGATAATGCATGTGATTTGGGAGATGAAGATGTAGGAGACTTGGGGAATATATAGAGGGGGTGGGGGTGTAAGAGGGGTGAGCTAGCCATCACTAATTCATTATTAATTTAAGTTCATGGCATTGCTGAAAAAGATAGAAATTAATAAAATATAATAAATATGAATTTTGAGGTAAAAGATTGCCCCTGCCGGATTGCATTTGCCGGATTGCATTTCTTCTTTGAATAAATTAGTCTTGTGGCTGAAAAATTGACTTTACTGTTAAAAGTTAAATCGACTATAAAGGTTATTTTAATAACAGTCTGATTATATTTTTCTCTTTTACTTAAAAAATAAAAAGATAAATTAATTTATTTACATTAAATTAATGAGCAAACTAACCCTTCAATTTCATTCATTTCTACTATTAAGTTACACATGGTTGATGGAGCAACCTTATAGCAACACAATAGTATGCCAGATGTACTTTATGTTGATGTCACATTTATCACGTAAGCAAATATTTTAAAATTTTAAAAATCCTAAAAATAAAAAATTTAATAATTATTTAAAAATCATGTTTCAGATGAACCTATACAAAATTATAAAAATATAAAAATTATTAAAATTATTAAAAATATATTAAAAATAACATTCAAAATGAACTTGGACAACATAACAATCATTTATTTAGATTCATTCTAGAGTGGTTTCTTAAAATTGTAATAATTTTTAAATAATTTTCTATAATTATTTAAGAAATCACATTAGCATGTGATTCCTTGTGGAGTGATTTTTTAAAATAATTACTAAAAATTTTATTCATTTTTATGATTTTTAAAAAAAATAAATATTGCCACATCAACATGAGGTACATGTTGTAAGCCATGTGCCACTGTCTGGTTGCTTTGTCAACCCCGTCAACTCTTAATAGTAAAAATAGATGGAACTTTTAATAGAATAATCAATTTGTTTTTTGATCTAATATATATGGACTAATTTGCGCATTTTTTGGTAGATGGGGCAAAATGTAATTCGATGCCTAGTATATGGGCCTCCCATGGTTCTTTTACCTAATCCTACTCATCCTTTAATTCCATATAGCTTATATTAAAAAAAAAAAGCCAAATCATCACCTAAGAGTACAAATAGATGGAATTTTTTGACAAAAGAATCAATTTGCACCCTTTTTTTTAACATATAGAGATTAATTTACCTATTTTTTGTGTTGAAGAAACAAAACGTAATCTAACCTGTAATATAAGGATATCAAATTTTCAATTTTTATATACGAGACAATCATAATCTAGTTGCTTCATTTTTCTTAACAAAAATACTAACTATTCAATAGGTTTAGGATTAGTAAGAACACAAGTATTTGCATTTTTTTTTTTGTATAACTACAAAGGGAAACCATGGAGAAAAGTAAGGGTAAACTATAAAAATAGTCACTTTTGTTTGCTTCAGATTATATTTTAGTCACTTATGTTTGAAATGTTACGTTTTAGTCACTTACGTTATCGTTTTGTTACAAAGTATTCACTCTACCATTAAGCTCCGTTATCTCTCTAATAGTGGTCCTACGTGGCAGTCTAAATGGGTTTTAAATGCCAACTTGGATGTCTTACATGGCAGTCCAGATTAAGTTTATTTAATTAAAACCTATTTTTATCTCAGCAATTGGACATCCAAATTGGCATTTAAAACCCATTTGGATTGCCACGTAAGACTGCAGTAGAGAGGTAACGGAGTAGAGTGACTACTTTGTAACAAAACGATAATGTAAATAATTAAAACGTAATATTTCAAACATAAATGACTAAAATGTAATTTAAAACAAATAAAAATGACTATTTTTATAATTTACCCGAAAATAATAGGTAAGCTTGACCCCGACCCTTTGAATTAAGTTAATTGAAGATAAGGAAAAGAAAAGGACGTGGAAGAAGTGGATGTTACATGAATAAATATATATATACGTGAATGGTGGGTTTTGCTTTTGGAGTGGCCAATTAAACTTAGTGCCCAAATCGAGAATCGGTTGCCCACTGTTATGATACAGAATTTATGCAAGTGACATTGTTGAGTGTGAATGTGGTGCTGCGTTGACTGTGTTAGATCGTTGATAGTGGGTGTGCTTTGTGTGTGGAGTATTGTTTTGGAAGGTTAGGGATATTGGGACTGACATTCATCAAGCGTACAGTCTGTGGATGGCGAATAAAGTGGAGATGGTAATCGGAGAATAAAAAATCATTAATACATTGTTTGATTGGTAGTATAATATCATAATCAAAACTTTTAGTTAATAAGTATGTATCAACATCACAAAAACTAATTGCTACATAAATTCAAATTTATATAATAAACTTACTATCTTTATTTGGTTAGCAAGTATTATTCTATAATTAAATTTATTAGATTATAATACACCCACGATTTGGATTAAAGAATATTATGTAAACATGTATATTTATTAAAGATTTAAGTAAAATTAAAAGATAATTTGGTTTAAATGGTAAAGTTAAATGTTTGTTATATTCAATATTTTAGGTTCAAATTTTAATATTATTGAATTTTTATTAATTTATAAAATATAAAAGGATAAAAAAATTACATAATAATATAATTTAATTTGTACATAAATAAGTTTTTAAATAAATTAATATCCAATTAACTTGTAATACTAATTCAATTATAGAATTAATATACATAAAGATGATAAAATGGGGCTTAAAATAATTAACATTGCCCCATTTGTGAGCATGGGGCATGCAACTTAGAAAACGGCAAATTATTGCTACCTTTCATGATTCATGCGGTAGTAGTAAATAGAAGTGATCTCTATTTCATTTTCGAATGAATCTATTTAATATGCATGAAGAGTTTTAATTTGTAAAAGCACAAACTAACCAATTTTGATATATCAGTATAAATATTTCAGATATAATTGATCAGACTTTGATTTAATATTAAGGTTGAAGTTTTTGATATTTTGCGATTCCAAGTTTAAGTTTTATTACGTGTATATGTTAAGTATGAGTTTTTATTTTATTTTAAGTCCCATTATATATAAATATATAGGTTATCTGTTTGTGAAATAAAATAGAAGTTGTGATAATTTTACATTTATATAAGTTAAAAAACTTTTTACTAATTTTAAAGAGTTATTACTTGAATCGAACTCTAACCATAAGATAAAAAAATGTTACTATAATTATAATTTAAATTACAATTATTAGTTAAAATTGGTTTTAAAAAGAAGTGATAATTTTTTTAATTTGTGTTAATTTTATTATTTTAAAATAGAGTTATTACTTGAATAGAATTTTAAGTATCTTAATTATCACTTAATTGATATTAGAGTTAATTATGCTAATTAACTATTGTTTTGAATAATGTTACGTATACTTTGCATTAATTAGATAAATTAAAATTATTTTGTAATGTTTTAATTATGATTTGAAAATTTTCTATAAATTAATATATTTTAATTGTATTTAATAATTTAAAAATAAATTTTAATTTACGTTAATTATTGCAATTAAAAATATAATAGTTAAAAAATTGATTAAATATTTAAATCATAAAATCGCATGTCATTAAAAGCTAATATATATAAAAGCACGAGTTTGAAGAAATTTTTAATGGATGAGAATACTCTTTATTGTTAATTATACTACTAAATTAACATTAGAATAATAAATTATTAATATTATTATGTGGTGATAATAATAAAAGTAATATAAATTAAATATTAATTAATATGATAGTATATTAATATGAAATTAATTAATTTTTCTATATCTTTTAAAAGTTGTTGAAAAAACAAATATATTATTAATGAAGAAAATTAAAATTTATATAATCCTATAATTGGATAAATTAAAAGTAAAAAAAAATTTAATTAGATAAATATAATTATATATATGATTTTATTTTAAATATGCTAATAGTTTATAATGTTAAAATCAAATTTTTATAATTAATAAAAATTAAACATGCAAGATTAACATTATATATAAAAAGATAATGTCAATATATGGGTAATTTAATTTGTAATGTGTAAATTTATTTATTTTTAATTTATATGTCAAAAATAAAAAATATTAAAAATATTTAGATTTAAATTAAATATTAATTTTTATAAATTAATTGTATCTAATCAAATTAGTTTGATTCAATACAAATCTCGATTTGACAAAATTGTGACTTATATCTGTTTGAGAAATTAAAATAATAAAAGAAATGATGAATTAAGAATTAAGAATTTATATTATATATATATTTCTAAATCTATAAAATCAAATGATAATAATACAATATAAAAATTATTTGCATGCAGGATTGCAAACGCTTCCATTATCCAAAACAAATAATCAAATTCAGAGGTCTGACTTGAGAATATTAAAATTAATACCATTAATTTTATATCATTTTCATGTAAAGAAATATTTTAATAAAATAAAGCTAGTGTTATGGCCAATTATTAGCTTGGTAGGCTACATTTATTGTCAGCATTTCCACCTCCCGAGACGCCCGACCCTACTCACCTAACCAACAATATCAGCTCTCTTGGTGTCTATACTTCGATGGAATCTGATGTTAATAAGCAGGCCATGCATGAAACTCACCTCAATGCATTTTACTATTTGATTGACTTTTTAAAGTTACAATTTATTAGTATATTAATACTTATAATCAGAAATGGTTGCATTCAAATTTTGGACGCAACTTTATTAGAAAAGGTAGATATAGAAACTTCAAAGCTGAATGTTGGTGCAATATTCTGACTATACCGTCGTCCAATTTGTAGATACATAAATATAGTTAGATAAGGGTTGTGCACATCATCTTGCCAATTTATCACAAAACGTGAATGTTGGTGTCAATATTCTGACTATACCGCCACCCAGTTTGCTCCCCTACTGCAGGTTGATGCTTGTGGTTGGGCTCCTTTACATTTATACTTTCATTTGCTTATCCTTTTGTACAAAAAAGAAAACTCACATAATAAATCTATATTCAATTTAAGGAGGTTGAAATTTTAAATTAAAAACTTTTTTCTTATCATTAAGCCAACAAGTTTATTACTTAGTGATATAACTAAATTTTGGGGCCTAGTAAAATTTTCAAAAATTTAAGAGTTTAAGGAAATAAAATTTAAAAATTGGGGATTAATTAAAATTTCAAATATTTTAAATGAGCTTAATTAAGATTTTCAAAACAAATTAAAAGGGATATTGAGAATTTTCAAAAATTGATGGGTCCAATTAAAATTTTCTAAAAAATTCAAGAGATACATGTAATTTTTCAAAAATTTTGGGGGCTTAAATAATTTTTTTTTAAAAATTTCAAGGGAAAATTCATAAATTTCCAAAAAAAAATAAAATTGGAGGGGGGTGGGTGGGGAAGGCCTAGGCAGTTTAAACAGTCCGCCTCTATATTATTTAAAAAAGACCCAGAGTACCAATTTAGTATTTTAATAATTTAATAAAATTATTTTTTTATATTTATATAATCGGTAAAATTATAACTCATATACATTTAAAACGTGTTTGGTATGATGGAAAGTTATCACTTTCCATAAAATTTAATTGGTTGATATGTGATTTTAATGTTTGGTATGTAAAAGTTAAATTACTTCTCTTGTGAGTTACTTTCTCACAAGTAATGAAAAATGATTCCTTTGATAATAGGTGAGAAAGTTAGTTTCCATGGGATGTAAAAAGAATTTGTTAAGGTAAAATTAATCTTTTATTTATTTATTTGTATTTAGGATAAACATTCAAAATGAATGTATTTTTTTGTTATAAATATTTTTAAAAATTATATTTTTTATGGATATCAAATTTTAGCATCAAGATAATTTCAAGTCATATATGAATACACTTGAATTTATCCTATAATGTAATGAGTAAAATTTTGTAAATTTTACATCTTCACGATCTTGAAATAGTTTACAAGTTATTTTATAATTGTATTCATATAATGGATTTGACCAAAACGTAAGCAAATAATATTTATTAAAGATTATCAAAAATATTATTATTAAATATTTTTAATTTATAATATATATATATATATATATATATATATATATATATAAAAGCACGAGTTTGAAAAAAATTTAAATGGATGAGAATATCTATTATTTTTATTTTTATCATATTACTAAATATAATTATAATTTAATTCATATATATTATAGTTACAATTTAAAATTATAAACATATAAATATTATTATAAAGTTATGGTAGTTTAGAAGGTGTGATAAGTTTTATATATATTTTAGTTTAAACATCTCTAACATAAATTTTAGTTTAATATTACAAATTACAAACATATCTAAATATTAGTAATAAGTTTTAGTTTAGATTTATTAGTCAGAAAGTAGAATGCTACTTCAATTTAATAACAATAATTACAAACTATATTCACATTTAAATATAGAGTAGTAGTAATGCTTGAAAATTGTATTTTCAATTATTTTATATATTATGTGATGAATTATTATTAAAATATATATGGTACGTTTTCTAAATTTTGTGTAAATTTTTATGATATTTAATTACTTTATAAATTATATTTATAATTATATTTTTATAATTGTTTAGGTAATTTATAACTCTAGCACAATTCAACTATTATTATGTAAATTAATTTGAATATATCAAAGTAGATGAGTTGAATAAGAGGTAAGTTTAAAAATCTATTTATTATATTTTGATAAATATTTTTATAAAATATTATTTAATTTAAATGTTATTTGCATAAGTATTTTATGTATTTTTATCTTTTAATTTTAAAAAGTAAACTTGTGTACTACATGCAATTGGTCTGCCATAATTTAATAAGTCAAATTACACTCTCTAGAACACTTGATGAGTTTGTTCTCAAGCAATTTACGAGTCTTTTCTATTCTTTTTGTTAATTTTTAATTTTTAGTATTTATGATCGTTCTTCTTAGTTTTGGTTTTTTTGAGACCTAATTGGGCAAAATGGTGTCATTAGGAGTCTATAGTGTAATTGAGTTTGTGTAGGGAGACGACGACAACTAAACCTTGAGGAGAACCTCATTTGATGTGGGTGTCGCGACACTAAGCCTCCATTACCTCAGGGGTCCAAGACTTCAACGAGAAATCAACTTGAAGTAGTATGCCAAGGGTATTGCGACACTAAGAGTGTTGTGTCACAACACCAAGCCTCCAAGGTTGCGATACCACTGCTGATTGTTGAAATGAAGAAACCAAGACCACTGCTGAGGATGTCGCAACACCAACCAGTTTGTAAATCCCCTTAACCCTTATCCATCACCGAAATAGGGTTACGGAGCATTACCAGACATTTCAGAACAAATATGAACAATTATATAATAATATAACATACACATCATAATTTAGTCATAGTGTCCCTTTATTGAGCCCTCGAGGCTTAAATCACGTGTTAGAAACAAATCGGGACTTAATCGAAAATCTAGAATTTTTTTTGTGAAATTTCAAAATTTTTCCTAGGTGCAGGGCACACACGCCTGTGTGGTCAAGGGACACACCCGTGTGACCCTAAACACATCTTTGCTTCAAGTCGTGTCTGGCCCCGTGTAATTCTTTGACTTAGGCCACACGGCTAGCCACACGCCCGTGTACTAGGCCATATGCCTCACACGGCTGAGACACACGGCCGTGTCTCTTCCCGTATGGTAATACCTAAGTATTCTGTTTTAAATTCTTAATATGCAGGGGACACACGGCCTATCCACACGCCTATGTGTAAGCCGTGTGTCTTACACAGTCTGGTCACACGCTATTGTGCCAAGCCGTGTGGACTCAAAATGAGCCTTAAACATCAAGTTTACCAACCCTGCAAATCTTTAACAACAAGAAACTCAAAATCTAATTGTTCAACCAATCCAAAACACATTCAAATACCACTAATACGTGCCAAATTCTTCAATCTAAGGACCTAATCAAAGTACCAACATAGATACTTTACAAATTCTAATCAATTCAATTCATTTAACTTCATTCAAACCCAACCAAATTTAATACTAAATATAAAAATGTTCATATAATAACTTTATTCATACTTTAATCAAAATATGCCATTTTATAACCTTGACATAACACATAAACTATGTTTAAGTATATAAGGAGTTAATACCATTCTTTTATCATTATTTACAATCATTTTCCTAAATAACAAACATATGACATCCTAGGTACATGCCATTACCAAAAAGAAATGTACTTCACCACAATAGGTTCGGGATCGGCTTTGGATGCTGATTCAACGAACTGACTTTAACCTAACCTACACACGGAAACAAACCGTACGCTGAGTATAAACTCAGTGGTATTTCTATAATCCAAATACTTATCAAATAAGAATTTACAATATTTATATCTATAAACACACATAACAAAAAAAAAATCATTCAAACAAATAATCAATTTCATAACATATCATTCATAACACTATCAATTCTTATCTCTTACTATTTCAATCTCATAATTGGTATTCAAAAAACTTTTCTCAATAGGATATACATGTAACAGCCCGTTTTTAGTCAAATTGGAATAGTGGTTTTGGGACCACAAATTCGAGGTCGTAAAATTATTTCTAATATTATTTTAAGTGTTTACAGCATGATAGTATGTATGTGTGAAAGTTTCATAAAGAAATTTTATCGCTTGATTGGTCAATTTGTTAAAACGGACTAAATCGCGTAAAATGTAAAATACATGTTCTATTAGTTTAAGGTGTCAAATAGCTTTGATTTTTAAATATGGTGGCCTTAAATGGTAATTAAACCATTTGAAAGATGAGTGGACAATTATGGACAACCATTAAATGATTTTAATAGTTTTATGCTAAGGTTAAATTTGGTATTTAATAATTTAAGGTTAGTAATAATAAAACAAAAATTTTTATGATCTTCTTTACACCATCTTTCTACCGAAAATTGAAGAAATAAAAAGCCTTAGATAGGTTTGAAGTTTGACCAAGCTTCCTAACTCATTTGGTGAGTAAATTTTGTCCAGTTTTTAATGATTTCTATGTTTTTGTGATCGTTGCATCTAGTACTAGCTAGCCTAGGGACTATTTTGCAAAATTGTTAGAGATTTTGAATGATGCCATTGATGAATACATGAGTATTTTGATGTTTGGTGATAGATTATGAATATTTGATGTTAGATAAACAAGTTTTGTAAAGTGACCTTTAGTGAAAATGCAAAATAGGGATTAAATTGAGAAATGTGCAAAGTTAGTGGGTATAATGTGAAATAAATGAAAATTATGGGCTTCTAGGGGCATTATTGTACTTCGGCTAGCATGGGTATAATTGAAATTTCATTAATTTGTGATTTTATGTAATAAGAACTAAATTGTGAAAAATGTGAAAGTTTAGGGGCAAATGTGTAAAATAGCCCTAATGTATATTTTGGATTGAATTAAATAAATAGTTTATTAAATAAGTTAATTTTGTATATATTTAGATCAAGAAAAACGGAATTCGGATCAGGATCGGGGAAAAATGAAAGTTATCGACTAATTGACTCAATTCATCGTTTTAATATCTGAGGTAAGTTCGTATGGAATAAACATTGTTATAATTATGCTTTTAAATGCTTTGATATTGCATAAATTGTGTATACGAGAATACAGTTATATTTGATGAAAATTCAGCTATGTATGGCACTTAATGTACGATTCGAGATAGCTTTGACTATGTATGGCACTTAGTGTGCGATTCGAGATAGCTTCGGCTAGGTATGGCACTTAGTGTGCGATTTGAGATAGCTTTGGCTATGTATGACACTTAGTGTACGAGATTAAAATAGCTTCGGCTATGTATTGGCACTTAGTGTGTGAGAATTCGAGTATTCTACATTTGTCCGTTTGGGTATGAGTTTATTATGGATAGGTTCAGGTATGTATATGAATCATACGAGCCTTAAATTGAGGAAGTTATGAAGTTTGCATATAAACATATGATTAAACATTTGAAAGGTTTGTTAGTATTTATGAATTAAGAATTAACAAGTTGAAATTGATGAATTGTGTATTTATGATTTGTTGAGTTTATTTTATACGAGCTTACTAAGCTATAAAGCTTACTTTGTTTATTTTTCTCATGTTTTATAGTGATTTCAAAGCTAGCTTGGATTTGAGGATTGTCAAACACTACGTCACACTATCCAATCGTCACCTTGGTACTTTTGAGCTTTTGATTTGCTCATATGGCATGTATAGGATTATGGTCATTTTGATATATATCTTGATAGTAAGTTTTGCCTTTTGAGATGGTTTATGAATGGTTATGTTTTTTTTGTACATATAGCCATGAGACTTGGCTTAATTTGGCTAGTTTGGTTATGTATATATATAAGTGTGCATACGGTTTATATTGAGTTATTGAGGTTAGTTTGCAATGTTATTGACAGTTGTTATTATAGATGTCAAATGGTTGGTAATTGAGAAGCTATGTGCTTGTGGATGATGTATGATGATGCATATTTGGAAAATATTTAATTAGATGATTTGAATATGTAAAGTTGGTATGATTTGAATAAGTAAAACATGATATAGTAAGCAAGCTAGTTGTTGGAATTGAAATGGTATGTTTTAGTCTTGATTTTTGGTTGAATTGGATGACTAATTATTCTATGAGTAAGTCTATTTGAATTGTATAGGTATGCATAAAAATTGGGTGGTAGATTGGCTTGGTAAATAGCCTATTTTTGTCAAAATGGGCAGAGACACAGGCGTGTCTCTCAGCTATGTGTGACGCACGGCCGTGTGTCCCCTGGTGTTGAAATTTAAATTAAGTCAGTATACTCCATACGGCCTCACACATGGGCGTGCGACTTGGCCATGTGGCATAAGTTAGTATACCCTACAAGTTTGGCATGGCCTAGCACACAGCCTGGCATACGAGCGTGTATGACTATTTTTAGGGTACACGGGCTAGCCACACGGGTGTGTGTGTTGGCCGTGTGACCAAAGTTAGAGAGTTACACGGGGTAGGACACGAGCTGGGACACGGCTATGTGCTCCCATTTCGAATGTCAACACGACTTGTGACACGGGGCCACACGGGCGTGTGTCCCCTATTTTGAGAAAAAAATTCTATGTGTTCCAAATGTTTTAAAAGTTATTAGTTTAGTCCTGAACCAATCCCAATGCATTTTAGGGTCTCGTAAGCTTGTATTATGGACATATTGAATGAGATTGAATGATGATTGTATAAATTGATTTAAATGTATGTGAAAAGTATGTATAAATGTGTTATAAGTTAGGTAATGCTCTATAACCCTATTCCAACATTGAATACGTGTGAGGGGTGTTACATTTACTAGTTTCAGAGCTACAGTTTAGTCGATTTTGGGACTAACGTAGTGTGAGAGTCTAGCTATACATGCTATATATAAACTGTGATAGTGTGATAACTCCTGACGTTTTAAAATGTGTTTTCATATATAAATGGATCCCAATCGAGCTATAGCTGATGAGGTTGAAAGTAATGTGCCTGCTCCCACTCAAGAGACAACGCCGTCTGATTCTAGACCCGTAACGAATAGCCAGGGAGGAAAGGCTAGAGAAGCCTTATTCCAAATGATGAACAAGTGGTTCACTCAATATATTCGTACGAACCCAACTGCTCAGCAACCTCCACCCCCTTCTAATCCCCAACCGGTTCCTGTAGCTCCTCAAGGAGTCGAGCTTTTAAGATTGAATAAGCCTCCAGTTGACAAGATTCGTAAACACGGGGCTTAAGAGTTCAGAGCTAATGTTGATAATGACCCTAAGAGAGCCTATTTTTGGCTTGAAATACAATTAGAGTGTTTGACGAGCTTTCTTGCACGCCAGATAAATGTTTAACGTGTGCTATATCCCTTCTGAGAGATACCACGTATCAGTGGTGGAATACATTAGTATCGGTGGTGCCGAGGGAGAGAGTCACTTGGGAATTCTTTCAGACCTAGTTTCGAAAGAAATACATCAGTCAACGGTTTTTGGGTCAAAAGCATAAAGAGTTTTCAGAACTGAAATAAGGCCTCATGACTGTAACCGAGTACGAGAGATAGTTTGTACGGTTGAGCAAGTATGATCGGGAGTATGTTTCTACTGAAGAGATTATATGCAAGCAGTTTGTTGACGGGTTAAATGAAGATATTAAACTTTTGGTCGGGATATTAGATTTGAAAGAATTTGTTGTGTTAGTTAATCGGGCTTGCAAAGCCAAAGACTTTAGTCGAGAAAATAAGAAAGCTGAATCAGAGGCTAGAGATTCAGCCCATGTGTCTAGCTCGTGTACCACACACGACCGATAGACACGCCTGTGTGTCTAGGCCGTGTCAAAACTGTAGGGTATACTGACTTAATTTGTAGGCCTTGTAACATGACCGTGTATCGTACACGACTAAGACACATGCCCGTGTCTCTGACTATATGGACAAAAATAAGCTATTTGAAAAGCCAAATTTGCCACCCTAAATCATAAGCATTTACATTCATATTTGACCACATTTATGCAACTCAATTGGCAACCAAATTAACCAATTTAATACACATTATAAGCCATATCCAAACTTACCATTTACATATCCAAATACTTATATAACCACATATACAATTCATTCATCTAACATTTATATATCAAGACTTCTTTTGCATAATTTCATTGAAATATTACAATACCATAACATACCATCATTAATCACATATATGCAATCCAAATATGATCCCAAAATAAGCCAAATCACATTGCTTAACTTATATACAAATTCATTCTCAAACCATGACTATTTTAACAGGCGTGTCTATCGGTCGTGTGTGGTACACGACCTTATCATTCTTCGTCAAAGAAATCAAGAGATTATTTTAACTGATCGACCACTTTAACGGGATATTCCAATAGAGATCGCGAAAAGCAATACACCAGTCCTAAAGCTCAAGCTACATCGGTATCGAGTGCTGGCAACGTGAAAGACACTAAACCTGAGTGTCAACAGTGTGGAAGATGGCATTTTGGAGATTGTTGGATGAAAAATAATAATAGAGCTTGTTACAATTTTGGTTCACGAGATCATTTTATCCGAGATTGTACTGAGTTAAATGAAAAAGACAAATCTCAGAATGTAAGATCAAGCAATATAACTACTAGAGGGATGTAACACCCCTAACCCGTAACCGTCGCCGAAATAGGTAAAAAGGTATTACCGGACTTGTAACTCAATTCAGAACAATCATATATCCAGTTTCATCTCATTTTAATAAAAATTATTCATTCACATTCAATAAGTACTTGAATCAAGCACACAAAGCTTTAGTCATACATTTGTGATTAAATCGTAACATATTAAAAATTTCAGAAACTTATAAAATTTTCAACATTTCAACTATCACACACCCGTGTGAACAGGCCATGTGCCTCACTCGGCTAGTAGACACGCTCGTGTCTTAGACCGTGTGAAAACAAGACACACATACTGACTTGCACCACACGGCTAGAGACACGCCCATGTGCCTTGGCCGTGGTCGAAACTGACTTGGGTCACACGGCCGACCACATGCCCATGTGTCTAGCCCGTGTACCATACACGACCGGTAGACACGCCTGTGTGTCTAGGCCGTGTCAAAACTATAGGGTATACTGACTTAATTCGTAGGCCGTGTAACATGACCGTGTATCGCATACGACTGAGACACATGCCCATGTCTCTGACCGTGTGGACAAAAATAAGCTATTTGAAAAGCCAAATTTGCCACCCTAAATCATAAGCATTTACATTCATATTTGACAACATTTATGCAACTCAATTGGCAACCAAATTAACCAATTTAATATACATTATAAGCCATATCCAAACTTACCATTTACATAACCAAATACTTATATAACCACATATACAGTTCATTCATCTAACATTTATATATCAAGACTTCTTTTGTATAATTTCATTCAAATATTACAATACTATAACATACCATCATTAATTACATATATGCAATCCAAATATGATCCTAAAATAAGCCAAATCACATTGCTTAACTTATATACAAATTCATTCTCAAACCATGATACCAAAACATAACTCTTACTATCAAACTAGCCTATACATGCCATATTTACATAAATTCACAAGTTCAAAAATACCAATCAGAAATTGGATAATGTGACGTGCAACTCCGACTAGTCCGAAACGAGCAAGCTAACGAACCTCTATAAACATAGAAAGAGAAACAGAGTAAGCTTATAGCTTAGTAAGCCCGTATAATTCAGAATTAAACTTACCATTATACATAATCAAAGCAATACAATTATGCAACCAATTCAATAAACCAACACCTAACCACATATATTCATTCAATGTTAGTCATTGTAAATATACATGAAATCATCCATTAATACAAGGCTTCATCATTTTAGATTCATAAATCATGTATAACTTTAATAACATTTATAAACCGTATCTCGTCAATATAATATTATTTAGGCCCGTTGAACCTATTAGAACCTTAAAGGATAGTCAAATGAACAATGTCAGTAATCCGTCAATTCATCATCATACATGCTCTTTCGAGACATGGTCGGTAAGCTCTTCATGAGCTGATAAACAGTAAGCTTTATTAAGCTGAAAACGGTAAGCTCTATTGAGCTTAACAGTAAGCTCTTTCGAGCTGAATCGATAAGCTTCAATGAGTTGAAACAGTAACCTCTTACAAGCTATGGTGAGTCCGCAACAAATGCAGGAGCTCGTCCATTATGGTAATTCCAGTAACTTGTCACTCGTATCCAATGAATTCAAATAGTTCAAACGGGACTCGGTAACACATACAATATAAGAATAAGACATTCATACTTCAAATATCTCAATTATACACATTCTTTTCAATAATCACAAGTATAAAAAAGTTTGATTCTAATTATACGAACTTACCTCGTATTTGCTCGTATAACCGTCGTCTACTCGTCTACCTTTTGTTTCCCTCGATCTAATTCCGGTATTTGTTTATCTTGATCTAAATGATATCAAATTAACTCATTCAAACTTTCATTCAATTCAATTTAGCCTAAAACATTTATTTTAGCTAAATTACAAATTTACCCAAGACTTTTGACTATTTTACAATTTAGTCATTAACACATAAAAAATGCGAAATTACACAATTTAATACAAACCCATGTCTATCTGAATTTCCTATATACTACTAGCAGCCCATATCTTTCATTATTTCACACTTTTAACCAAAAAATATTACAATTTCATAATTTAATCCTTAATTCTCATTTTTGTCAAAAACCACTTTATAAAACTTGTATAACTATTGACAACCATTAGTAATCTAACAAGAAACTTCAAAATACCTAAGTATTCAAAAATTGCATATCTCAAAATCTATAACAGTTTCAAAAACGAAGGTACGGGCTAGCTAGATTAAGCTGCAACAAGCTCAAAAACGTAAAAATCATTAAAAACTGAGTTAAATCGAACTTACATGCTTAAGGTGAAGTGACCAAATGTTTGAAGCTTTGAAAATGGATATTCCTTGCCCTTAATTCGGTTGAGAAGATGAATAAAGAATACAAATGCATTTTGTTTTATTAAATTAAACTTTATTAATCAAATTACCAATATAACTTTATAATAAATCATCCATATATCATGCAATTCATGGACATGAATGTCCAATAACATTAACAAGGGTATATTATCAAATTAAGGACTTCTAATATAAATTTCATAGCTATTTGAGTCATTTAACTAATAGATCTCATATTTTACGCATTACGCGATTTAGTCCTTTTTACTGAATTGAGCATTTAAACAATAAAATTTCTTTAAGAAAATTTCACATAATTAATCTATCATACTGTAAACCTTATTAAAATAATAAAATAAATATTTTGACTTTAGATTTATGGTCTCGAAACCACAATTCCAATTTGACTTAAAATCGGGCTTTTACAAGGGAGGTCGCCAAGAAATACGGGAAACGCAAGTGGTAATCGTGGTACAACGAAAGATTATATAGTGAGGTCTGTGGCCAGAATACCTGCTAAAGCTTACACTATTCGCGCTCGTGAAGATGCGTCATCACCAGATGTTATTACCGATACATTTTCTCTTTACTACATTAATGTTATTGCATTGATTGATCCTGGATCGGCTCATTCACATATATGTATAAATTTGATGTCTAATAAGAGTTTTCCTATTGAGTTTACTGAGTTTGTGATTAAAGTATCAAACCCCTTAGGCAAGTATGAACTAGTTGACAAAGTATGCAAGAACTGTCCTTTAATGACTCAAGGTTACTATTTTCCGGCTGATTTGATGTTTTTACCATTTGATGTGTTCGATGTGATTCTGGGTATGGATTGGTTGACTTTATATGATACTGTTGTGAACTATAGATAAATATTATATATAATTGAAGTGTCAGAATAATGAAATTCTTCGGATTAAATCAAATGAATCGAATGAATCGCCTGTTGAGATTTTGTCTATATCAATTCAGAGATGTGTGAGAAAAGGTTGCGAGGCTTATCTTGCCTATGTTTTAGATACCAAGGTGTCTAAAAATAAGATTAAATCAGTGCCTGTAGTTTGTGAATATCTAGATGTATTTCTAGAAGAATTACCGTGGTTGCCACCTATTAGAGAAGTTGAATTTGCTATTGAATTAGTGCCAGGAACTTCACCGATATCTATAGCTCTGCGTAGAATGGCTCCGACAGAGTTGAAAGAGTTGAAAGCTCAATTGCAAGAGTTAACAGATAGAGGTTTTGTACAATCGAGTTTTTCACCTTGGGGTGCACCAGTATTGTTTATTAAGAAGAAAGACGGGTCAATGAGATATGTATTGATTATCGTCAGCTCAACAAAGTTACGATAAAGAATAAGTATCCATTGCCAAGAATAGATGATTTGTTTGATCAATTTAAAGGTGCAATAGTGTTTTTGAAGATTAATTTGAGATCGGGTTATTATTAGTTGCAAGTTAAAGACTCAGATGTGCCTAAGATTGCGTACAGAACGAGGTACGAACATTATGAATTTCTTTTTATGCCTTTTGGACTAATTAATGCTACTTCCATTTTTATGGATTTGATGAATCAGATCTTTAGACCTTATTTAGACAGATTTGTTGTTGTGTTTATTGACGACAATCTGATCTATTCACAAGATGAGTCTGAACATGCTGAGCATTTGAGGATTGTGTGCAAACCTTGAGAGATAAGAAACTTTATTCAGCAAATATGAGTTTTGGCTCTGAGAATTCAGATTTTTGGGACATATTGTATCGGCAGATGACATTCAAGTTGATCCGAGCAAAATATCTACAGTTATTGACTGGAAACCACCTAGAAATGTATCTGAGGTTAGAAGTTTTTTGGGATTAGCTGGTTATTATAGACACTTTGTAAAAGGATTATCGATGATTACTACACCGATGACTAGACTACTACAGAAATATGTCAAGTTTGAATGGTCCGAGAAATGTCAACAAAGTTTCAATCAATTGAAAGCATTATTAATCGAGGTTCTAGTGTTGGTTCAACCTGAATTGGGTAAAGAACTTGTGATTTATAGCGACGCTTCATTGAACGGTTTGGGTTGCATATTGATGCAAGAGGAAAAAGTTGTAGCTTATGCCTCCAGACAGTTGAAACCGCATAAAAAGAATTATCCGACGCATGATTTAGAATTGGCTGCTATAGTTTTTGCATTAAAAATTTGGCGTCATCATTTGCACGGTGAAAAAGTCACATATTTATTGATCATAAAAGCTTAAAATATATTATAACTAAGAAAGATGTGAATTTGAGACAACGGAGATGACTCAAGTTATTAAAAGACTATGAGTTAGTAACTGATTATCACCCGGGGAAAGCAAATGTGGTCGCAGATGCTTTGAGTAGAAAGTCATTGTTTGCCTTGAGAGCAATGAATACACAGTTGACATTATCCGATAATGTTTTGATCTTAGCTGAGTTAAAAGCTAAACCGATTTTTCTTCAGCAAATTTGTGAAGTTCAGAAACGTGATAGTGAATTGCAAGCTAAAAGAGTGGAATGTGAGTCGACTAATGATTCAGAGTACCAAATTGGATCTGATGGTTTTTTTATGCTTCGAGATAGAATTTGCGTACCGAAAAATCTAGAGTTGATTCAAAAAATTTTATACAAGGCACATAATGGGTGCTTATTCGTTCATCCTAGGAGTACTAAAATGTACAATGATTTGAAGAAGTTGTATTGGTGGTCGGGTATGAAATGAGACATTTCTGAGTTTGTATTAAAGTGTTTGATTTGTCAACAAGTGAAAGCCAAACATCAAGTGCCATCAGGTTTGCTTCAGCCTATGATGATACCAGTGTGGAAATGGGATAGAGTAACCATGGATTTCGTATCGAGATTACCCCTGTCTCCGAATAAGAATGATGCAATTTGGGTTGTCGTTGATCGACTGACGAAATTTGTACATTTCATCCCGGTACGTACTAATTTTTCGCTTGATAAATTGGCTGAGTTATACATTTTTGAGATCGTTAGATTACACGGGGTGCCAATTTCGATTATTTTGGATAGGGATCTGAGGTTTACGTCGCGGTTTTGGAAGAAATTGCAAGAAGCTCTTGGTACGAAGTTCAATTTCAATATAGCTTTTCATTCGCAAACTGACAGTCAATCTGAATGAGTAATTCAGATTCTTGAAGATATGCTTCGATATTCTGTTTTAGAGTTCAAAGGTAATTGGGAGGAATATTTACCGTTGGTTGAATTTGCATATAATAACAGCTTTCAATCAAGCATAAAGATGGCTCTGTATGAAGCATTGTATGGTTGCAAATGCCGAACTCCGTTGTATTGGACCAAGTTGAGTGAGAAAAAGATTCACAAGATTGATTTGATTCGAGAAACCAAAGAAAAAGTGAAAGTAATTCGCGATTGTTTGAAAGTAGCTTTAAATCGTCAAAAATCGTGCGTTCAAAAGAAAAGATATTGAATTTCAGAGTGGTGGAAAAGTGTTATTGAAAGTATCTCCGTGGAAGAAAATACTTCGTTTTTGTCAAAAAGGAAAATTAAGTCTACGATTCATTGGGCCGTATGAGATTATTGAACAAATAGGGCCAATGGCATATCTACTAGCTTTACCGTATGAGTTAGAAAAGATTCATAATGTATTTCATGTGTCGATGTTGCATCGATATAAATTAAATCCATCACATGTGATTTCTCCATCTGAAATTGAAATTCAACCTAATATGACATACAATGAAGAACCGATCAAAATTCTAGCACGTGAGGTTAAACAGTTGAGAAATAAAAGCATAGCTCTCGTGAAATTGCTTTGGCAATGTCATGATGTTGAAGAGGCTATGTGGGAGCCCGAGGAAGCTATGAGAAAACAATACCCTAACCTATTCACTGGTAAGATTTTCGAGGACGAAAATCCCTAAGGGGGGAGAGTTGTAACAGCTTGTTTTTAGTTAAATTGGAATAGTGGTTTCAGGACCACAAATCCGAGGTTGTAAAATTATTTTTAATATTATTTTAAGTATTTACAGCATGATAGTATATATGTGTGAAAGTTTTGTGAGGAAATTTTTTCGTTTAATTGGTCAATTTGGTAAAAAGGACTAAATCGCGTAAAGTATAAAATGCATGTTCTATTAGTTTAAGGTGTCAAGTAGCTTTGATTTTTAAATATGGTGGCCTTAAATGGTAATTAAACCATTTGAAAGGTGAGTGGACAATTATGGACAACCATTAAATGATTTTAATAGTTTTATGCTAAGGTTAAATTTTGTATTTAATAATTTAAGGTTAGTAATAATAAAACAAAAATTTCTATGATCTTCTTTACACCATCTTTCCACCGAAAATTGAAGAAATAAAAAGCCTTAGATAGGGTTGAAGTTCGGCCAAGCATCCTAACTCATTTAGTGAGTAAATTTTGTCTCATTTTTAATGATCTTTATGTTTTTATGATCGTTGCATCTAGTACTAGCTTGCCCAGGGACTATTTTGCAAAAATTTTAGAGATTTTGAATGATTCCATTGATGAATACATGAGTATTTTGATGTTTGGTGATAGATTATGAATATTTGATGTTAGATAAACAAGTTTTGTAAAGTGACTTTTAGTGAAAATGCAATATAGGGATTAAATTGAGAAATATGCAAAGTTAGTGGGTAAAACATGAAATAAATGAAAATTATGGGCTGCTAGCGGTATTATGGTACTTCGGCTAGCATGGGTATAATTGGAATTTCATTAATTTATGATTTTATGTAATAAGGACTAAATTGTGAAAAA
Source organism: Gossypium arboreum (assembly GCF_025698485.1). Classification (NCBI taxonomy): domain Eukaryota; kingdom Viridiplantae; phylum Streptophyta; class Magnoliopsida; order Malvales; family Malvaceae; genus Gossypium; species Gossypium arboreum. Next base: position 7,586,515 of record NC_069071.1, read on the forward strand.
TATGAAAGTTTAGGGGCAAATGTGTAAAATAGCCCTAATGTATATTTTGGATTGAATTGAATAAATAGTTTATTAAATGAGTTAATTTTGTATATATTTAGATCAAGAAAAAAAATTCAAATTAGGATCGGGGAAAAACGAAAGTTATCGACTAATCAACTCGATTCATCGTTTTAATATTTGAGGTAAGTTCGTATGGAATAAGCATTGTTATAATTATGCTTTTAAATGCTTTGATATTGCATAAATTGTGTATACGAGATTACAGTTATATTTGACGACAATTCGACTATATATGACACTTAGTGTGCGATTAGAGATAGCTTCGGCCATGTATGGCACTTAATGTGCTATTTGAGATAGCTTCGGCTAGGTATGACACTTAGTGTGCGATTCGAGATAGCTTCGGCTATGTATGGCACTTAGTGTGCGTGATTAAAATAGCTTCGGCTATGTATTGGCATTTAGTATGCGAGAATTCGTGTATTCGACATTTGTCCGTTTGGGTATAAGTTTATGATAGACAGGTTCAGGTATGTATATGAATCATACGAGCCTTAAATTGAGGAAGTTATGAAGTTTCCATATAAGTATATGATTAAACATGTGAAAGGTATTTATAAATTAAGAATTAACAAGTTGAAATTGATGAATTGTGTATTGATGATTTCTTGAGTTTATTTTATACGAGCTTACTAAGCTATAAAGCTTACTTTGTTTATTTTTCTTATGTTTTATAGTGATTTCAAAGATAGCTCGGATTTAGGGATCGTCGAAGACTACGTCACACTGTCCAACCATCACTTTGGTACTTTTGAGCTTTTGGTTTGGTCATATGGCATGTATAGGATTATGGTCATTTTGATATGTATCTTGATAGTGAGTTTTGCCTTTTGAGATGGTTTATGAATGGTTATGTTTTGTTTGTACATATAGCCATGAGACTTGGATTAATTTGGCTAGTTTGGTTATGTATATATATAAGTGTGTATATGGTTTATATTGAGTGATTGAGGTTGGTTTGCAATGTTATTGATAGTTGTTATTATAGATGTCAAATTGTTGGTAATTGAGAAGTTATGTGCTTGTGAATGATTTATTATGATGCATATTTGGAAAATGTTTAATTAGATGATTTGAATATGTAAAGTTGGTATGATTTGAATGAGTAAAACATAAGATAGTAAGCAAGCTAGTTGTTGGAATTGAAATGGTATGTTTTAGTCTTGATTTTTGGTTGAATTGGATGACTAATTATTCTATGAGTGAGTAACATTTGAATTGTATAGGTATGCATAAAAATTGGGTGGCAAATTGGCTTGGTAAATAGCCTATTTTTGTCCACATGAGCAGAGACATGAGCGTGTGTCTCAGCCGTGTGTGACTCACAGTCATGTTACACGGCCGTGTGTCCCCTGGTGTTGAAATTTAAATCAAGTCAGTATGCTCCACACGACCTCACACACGGGCGCATGACTTGGCCATGTGGCATAAGTCAGTATGCCCTACAGGTTTGGCACGGCCTAGCACACGGCCTGGCACACGGGCGTGTATGGCCATTTTTAGGGCATACGGGATAGCCCCACGGGCATGTGTGTTGGCCGTGTGACCCAAGTAAAAGAGTTACACGGGGTAAGACACGAGCTGGGACACGGCCATGTGCTCCCATTTCGAATGTCCACACGGCCTGTGACACGGGTGCGTTACATGGCCTGGCCACATGGGCATGTGTCCCCTGTTTTTAGAAAAATGATTTCTATGTGTTCCAAATGTTTTAGAAGTTATTGGTTTAGTCCCGAACCAATCTCAATGCATGTTTAGGGCATCGTAGGCTTGTATTAAGGACACATTGAATGAGAATGAATGATGATTGTATAAATTGATTTAAATGTATGTGAAAAGTATGTATAAATGTGTTGTAAGTCAGGTAATGCTCCGTAACCCTATTCCGACGTTGAATACTGGTGAGGGGTGTTACAATACATATCATTTCACTATTACAATAATCATTTCATGAACCTATTGTTCAGATATTTCAATTTCATAACTCAATTCAATATCCCAATCCAATTCATGTTCAAAATCATCCAATATCGTTCATATTACCAAATAATTTACTTACCTCTATTAACAGGACTCGAATTTTGGCAGATACACGGATCCAACTAAAACACACCAGTATAGCACCCAGTGCCTCATCGGATAAGTCGAAGTAATAAGTTGTCACCCAGTGTCTCATCGGCCATGTTGAAGTAAGTTGGTACCCAGTACCTCATCGAATTTATCCGAAGAAATAGTTTGACACCTAGTGTCTCATCGACTCGTGGTCGAAGTATCCCTGAACACTTCCAATCCTATGGCATACCAACTATATTCGACTTAGCACGATACAGTTAATAGGGTTTCAATTCACTTTTCAATTTCAAACAATATTCATTCCAATTCAAATATTCACATATGCTCATAAAATCAATACAGTCCAATTCAATTTCACAATATCAATTACTCACCTCAATCCACTTACCATACACATCATGTAATAAATTCAACAATTAATTATTAAACTTGGATTATAGAAATACAAATCGTAATTCTCGAGCTACTCCTCGTTAATCTTGTCTTTTCCTTTCTTAATCGTTGTCACAGGCTCAACCTTAGCTATGAAATTAAAACAATTTAAAAATCATCAATAAACACAATTAAACATTGAATATTTTAATTTATACACAACTTTTGCCTAAATTCTAATTTAATCCTTAATCAAATCTAACCTTGTTTTCTTTACAATTTTATTCTTTATTTTCATTCAACTACCACTTAAAACTAAATTTAACTCTCTAATTTCCAATAAATCCCTAATTTGAAATTCTCTCAATTTAGTCCCTATTACTTAAAACTTATGATTTATTTTACAATGAAATCCCTTTTCAATTCTAACTTGAAATTCTATCAATTTAACCCCTAACACTTTAATTTATTCAACATAAACAACATCTAAAAATTCACTAACTTCTAAAATTTCAATATAAATCAAGTAGTATTTTGTTCTGGGATTCTAAAAACATCAAAATTTCAAGAAAATGGACTAAATGACTTATCAATTTGAGTTTGAACATTAAAATCCCTAATTCTCCTTCTTTTCTTTCTCCTTTCTTTTTCTTTCTATTCTTTCTCTATTTCGTTTCTTTGTTTCTTTCCCGTTTCTATTTTATTTCTTTTATTTCTTTCCCGTTTCTATTTTATTTCTTTTATTCTTTAATTATAATAATATAATATAATATAATATAATATAATATAATATAATATAATATAATATAATTATATTTTATAACATTTACTTAAATAATAAGTAAATAGATAATTATTATTTAAATATATGTATTTTATTTTACCACATGTATTTCACTACTACCACACACTTGGCACTTATGGCTTAATTGCTAATTTAATCTTTTCAATTTTCTCTACCCTATAATTCAACTTTCACCTTTTATTTAATTTAGTCCTTACTTTTAATTACTCTCAATTTAAACTAATTCACCTAACCAAAACCTAATTAACTACACAACTAACTTCGTAAATATTTTTAATAAATATTTATGAATCTGTTTTACGAAAACGGAGACTCAAAAATACATTTTCTGATAACCGTAAATTTCGGGTTGTTACACAGTTAGTGTTGCAACATTGAGAACCCCTTGTCACGACACCAAGCCTCCAAGGTCACAATACCACTGCTGATTGTTGAAGTGAAGAAGTCAGGACTACTGCTGAAGATGTCACAACACAAACCAGTTAGAATTGCAATATTGAGAACCCCAAAAGTCAAGAGTGTGCCACTATCAAGGGTGTCGTGACACCGATGCTTGATGGGGTGAAAACTATTCCAATGGTAGTTTTATGTCCAACCCAAACACAAATCAATCCATACACTCTAAGGGCATTTTTGTCAAGTTTTAGGGTTGAATTTTGGTTGTATTAAAGACACTTTTTGATGTCAAACTAAAGGAGCCAACTTTATCATTTTTTTTACTTAGTTTTTATTCTTTTCTTCATTTTTAAGTTTCAATTATTTACCTTTCTCAACTTGGTAGTTGTAGCTAGTAGTTTTTTTTAGTTTTACTATAGTTTTTACTTCTTTGCACTTAGATACAAAATCCTTACTTTGTATTTTGATTTTCCTTTAAGTCCTTTAATATATTTCAACTTTGTTAACTCTCAAAAGTGTAAAAATCCCATGTAACACCCCAAACCCGGCCTAGACGTTATGCCAAATCCAGTGGTGTCACAAGGTAGGGTTTTTAAAAACGGAGTCGTTTCGTCAAATCATTCCAGTTTCAAAACTCATATTCATTTATATCTAATTTCGAAAGCGTTCATTTAATTTATTTATTTTCCAAAATATAAGTACAGCGGAAGTCACAAAATGTTTAATTTGGTAATCTCGTTTGTGTTTTCAAAAAACTGTTGTTAGTAAAAACGATCGTAAATAAATAGTCAGGTCAAAATTCAAATGTCAAAAATAAAGTCAAACTGTTCGGAGAGCCCATAAATTACGAAACTCCAAAAAACCCTTAAAATCAATATAAAATCATAATCATTAACTGTTTATAAACTCGTGGTCACCAAGAGGCTCCGTCGCACTGATCCGTTTATGTCTGTGGATTACCTAAGCAGAACAGACAAATAGAAGTGAGTTTATGAGAACTTAGTGTGTAACCTAGTAGAGATAGACAAGCAAACATACAGAAGTCTCATACAAAATCAGATACAAGTTCGGACTTATGTCCTTTTTCAGATACAGAAATCAGAAATAGATATGCAAATCAGAAATACAGAGTCCTACCCCCATCCTCTACACACCATCTCTGACCTTCCATCACACCATATGAGGTTAAAAACACCCGCTCATCCCTACACACCACATCGTGCCATTATGACACATATCAGATAAAGTGCAGCCAAGCTGCCAGAATAAAGGCGAAGGTCGCCTTCTAGATCACTTCTTCCACTTATACAAATCCCACCCTAGTCAATGATACAGAATTATCAGATACAGTATAATAGATTAAATATGATCAGCATGCTTATATACAGATAACAGTACAAACAGGCATACATTTAATACACTACTCAGCTCAGTCTATCAGGATGTCTTAACACACAAATTAGGGTTTAGATAGCCCTTACTGATCCTACAGTAGGCCCATAGTCGATCGGAGCGACCCTAGGGAAAATTTCAATTATAGGCCTACATGTCCGCATGAGCCCACATTTCCGCGTGGGCTATGCCCGTGTGACCCATACGTCCAGATTGGCTTTTGTCCGTGTGGCTCACACGACCTGGCCCAAAATCCAAACGCCCGTGTGACATGCCTGTGTGGCTCACACGCCCAACTTGGCCATGCTCGTGTGGGCACACGCCCAACTTGGCCATGCTCGTGTAGCTCACACGGCCACACTCGAGCCACCACACGGCCTTGTGCTGTGCACGACCATGCTTTCATCGACCACACGGCCATGTCTCGCACACGGCCATCTACATAGGTGACCACACAGTCGTGTGGTGTCGACATATTCATTTTTTAGCTTTCGATAAAACCTCGTTTTCTGTGTTGCGGGTACACACCTGGTATCGTTTCAACGCTATTGCAAACACGAACCCTCTAAAACTTAAAAATCAACACCCGCACTTAAAATCAAACTTAATTCACGAATAAACCACAACTACGAAACTGACAACAATTCCAAACAAGCGTTCATCGCTTACCCCAGCACCCCGAACATCTTTGCCTACGATTCCGCAAGAGGGGAGTCACAATCTTCTCGATTTGTTGCTTCCAAAACATGAGTACAACATTAACAGAAAATTTGATAAGGCCAAACGGGTTAAACAGAGACTCCCTCATCGGCAAAACATACTACTAACCTACCAAACAAATAAACGCAACAATCTGGAATCCCACGACAAGGAAACACGATTTGTCAAAACGAGTAAAGAAAAGAGAAAATATTTTGTTTGAGAAGGGGAAAAGGGGGAAAATGGCAAAGAAGGAGGAAAAGAATGTCAGTTTTCCGAAAAGATAGAATTTTGAAAATAAAAAAAAATCTAAATAAAATTATCCTCAAATCCCCCCTCTTTCTCCCACTAATCCACTAACTCACAACTTCCTCACAATTCCAACTCCACCAAAACTCTTATCAGACGACTGAGCAAAAATAATACCCACACTCGCGTAAAGGTTCGAACATAAAACTTCCAACACACCAATTCCCTTACCACTCAAACCAACAGACTCATTTTGATATAAATTTACAAGCAATTTAATATAAGCCCACTGATTAAGGATAATGTTTGATCCAAAAATAACAAAATTAACAAAGGTGAGACTTGAACCCAAAACCTTTCAAGCACATCCAGAACACTTAGCCACCAAAGAAGATATAAATATTTGTCAAATATTCACAAAAGCAAAAATAATTTTTTTAAGGGTGTTACATCCCAACTTTAGTTGTGCTTTCTTCTTCATTGTTGCTACTGTCATCTTCTACAAAAGCTCCATCAAGAGTCTCAAAAATTTTCTCAACCTTGCTTTTTATGTTTTCGTTAATGAATCATTTGAGCGTATATTTAACTGATGTTTGTGTGTCGATGATGGGTAGTAACTAAGTCTCATGGTGGTTGGTTGATGAAAATGCTGCATAATTAATTTTTGGGTTAGAGATTAAATTATAAAATTAGACTAAATTGCATAGAAATCAAAACCTAGAATTAACGCCTCTATGTGAACAACTAGATAGATAAGATCGAGAGAAGAGCCTATTGAAATTAATTTGATTGTCCCGATTTAGTTTAGTAAGAGTGAGAGATAAATCAGACTAAATCATCTAATTTGGTAAAATAGTGACCAAAAGGTGAAATTGAATCAATTAGAAGTTTGAACGCTTTAGACCCTTAATCCAAGAATTGACAAGCAACATGGAAGTCAACTGACCACTTAAGCTCTTTGAATTGATATTTATGCACTTTTGATTGTTTTTCTATTTAGTCCATCTAGTAATAAAATTTATTGATAATGTTGAAATACATAAAAATTATTTTTATTTAATGAGGGTAATTTTATAAAATACTTAGAAAAGTGTTGAATATACCAAATGTGTTAATGTAACTTTATGATACTTTAATCAATACTTTTCAATATAAATCAAAGATTATAAAGTAACTCTTTTAACAAATATATTTCTATCAATCTCATTTCCAAAAATCATATTATGTTGAAATCATAATACAGAATTCCCCTACTCATAAATCTATTTCACTCTCATGTCTCCACTCGTTTGCAATTTATCGGTAGTGTGTTTGAGCTAATTATATAAACATGTTTGATTACTTCACTACAAATTAATTATTATAAAATCTTGATAATTTGTTGCAATATTCTGAGTTAATCCAAATTTTTTAAGTTAATTTTTAGAGGTTTTAAATTTTGAAAATCCATCTATTTTCATTTCATTATACGTATAAAAAGGCAAATTTGATGATTTATATATGGCTGGTTTCCTATACATTCTTTCCATGAAAGTTTGAATCCTTAAAATGGATTTCCATTTCTTGTCAGCCACAACATTGTTATTATAATTTTCCTTTTTCAATTTTTTGCCCAAAAGAAATTGTATTCCATTTTCTCAAAATCAATTATCACCATACAAATGTACAATTAAAGAGCTGAGATAACAAAACAAAAACTCAAGAAAATGTGTGCATTTGACGTTTGTATATTCCCCCACATGTGGTGTTGGTCCTTATCTAAGATGAAGATAAGTGATGATGGGTTCATGAACCTAATTTGATACAGAATCTCACAAAATTAGATTTAAAATAGAAGAGAAAATAAAAATATATAGAAAGAAAAAATTTCACCCTTAATTAAAAGTTCAATGTTTGGATGAAAATTTTCCAATAAACCCTAAAAGAAATATCTCTAGAAATATTGATGATCCATCTCCAACTTGAAGGTTTTACCAATTTTATATAACACTTCTAAAAACTAATTAAATATTTAGATTTACATAAATTCTCTTAAATAAATTTCTAAATAATAGAAAACTCTAAAACTTAGCTCTAAAAGATATCAATTACTAGTTAAAGAGACTTTCAAAGCCTTCAACTAAAAAATTTCGTATTGAACTTGTTAAGAAATTTCTACCTACGCAGTCTTCACTAAAATGACCATGACTTGAACTCCTCAACTTATATTGACGCATTTCAAAGTGTATTGCTAAATTAAGAGATAGATATTCAATCCATGAAAAGACAACTCAACTTAGAAATGTTTGAATCTTATCTAAAAATGTGTGACAAGTTTGTTGGTATTTTAAACTTGAATTCAAATGAGTTACCCCTCTTGAGTTTGTATCACAATTCTTGAGATACTATCGTTCGAGCTTATTCGCAATCTAATTGCACTATAATAAAAGCAATGCTTGTAAATTGTTGCTTAAACAAAAAAATTCGTTTCAATAAAGTTTATGCAACAATTTTATGATTGTTATGTAAGTGGTTGTTGTCTAAACACAAAAGTAGTATTTTTTTCCTTTTAAACAACGATTTATTCTAGTGTTGACATTGATGTTTTAGATAACAACTATTTACAATTATTATAACAATTTTATAACTATTATATATGCAATTGTTGTCTAAACTCAAAAGTTAAACAACAATATATTCTAATGTTATTTATATTTTAGGCCACAAGTATTTAGAATTAAATGCAACATCTAGTGGCATCAACCACCAAGAAAGCACTAGTGTGTTGAATCCAACACCAATAGTTTTCTTTTATCCTGATTAACTTGTAATATTTCACAAATTGTTAATTTCTACAAATCAAACATTGCCAAAAATAAGTCATCTCAAACTCAAGTAAATCAAGTCACCAAGTCCTTAATCACTTGTGAGAGCACTTATTATTTTAAAAAGCTCCTCATGCCAAAAATGAAAGAAGACAAAGGAACCCTAGTCCGAGGAGGAGGAGCCATCCAACAAGTCTGAAGGTTGGAGCAAATTATAATATCTGATATTAATATTTAAATATTTTGAAATTAAAATTAAAATTTTATTATTAATATAATAAAATTATGCTTAATTCAAGTTAATTTTTTATAAAAATAAAATTATTTATAAAAGAGATTTTTTTTTTTGAAAAATAATTTGCACTTTCTAGAAGAATAAGGTTTGTTTTCCGTCCACCTGCCGTAATTGATTTTCTATGAAACAAAGCCACCCTAAACTTGGTGTAACCATCTCGCCCATCTCGTTGGACCTTTATCAGTAAAAAGCTAGCTGCAGCGGGCAATATAATCCCACCATCCCATCCTCTTTTGTGGCTTTAGCCTATCAAAGTGATAGAAGCTTCACCAAGAACATGATCTCTTCCACTGTTCTGTTTATCTTGTTGAACACAACCTCATTTATAGCTAGCGAAATTGACCATAGAGCCATTATGCAACATAATAGCCACCATTTAAGGTATCTCAGCACCTCACCCCAAATTCCATACAAGTTCATCCCATCTAAATAATTCTTTTGGCTCTAATTTTTTGTAGCATGCTGGAAGAAACACATGTTATACTCCCTTTCTCGAATCCATTTGATACACGATTTTTATTTGTTCACAGTAATCATAAACATTCGAAATTATTACAGACTCATAAACCTTTCAGAACAGTAAATCTCTCTCCTTTACCACAGTTGCTCGAGCTTGGAAGCAACTTTTTCCTACATTACAATCAGTCCATCTGAATGCTCATCTTATTAAAAAAATCATTTTAAAATGATAAAAGAAGAAGAGAAATTCAAATTTTGTCATGGAAAAATAACTTAATTTGTTTTCAGTATAGCTCTTCCTAACTTCTTTGGAATCTTGGAATCAAATTGAATAAAAACAAAATCACTTAAAATACATGAGAAAGCTTATTAAGGCTGATGGCAGCATTGAATGAAAGTTATAGACCCATTGGCCAAATCCAACTACAAAAGTGTTCACCCAAAACATATAGATTGTCTTTGGGCTCTAAAATGTTAAATAAGGGATTGGGCCGTACACCATGAGTACTTATACACCAAATTTAAGTCTCAAAATTCCTTTCCAAAACCTTAAAATTGAATTTGGATTTCGAAAATACTAATAAACTATTTAAATATGAAATATTCATCATAATATTTAAATTTATATATTTATTTAGTGATAAATTTGAAATGCTTATTTTAATTTCGAAAAGTCTATGCTTTTATAACTTTCACTTATATATTATATTAAATTCCAACTAATTTATACATAATATATACATTTATATAATAAAATTAAAATATATATTCTCATATCCATTTCCCAAATAAAGCACAATTTCGGGGTTAAGATACTATTATATGCGAAATAGAGATTTTTAGATTTTTCTTTTGAAAGAAGTGTTATGATAATCGTTAATAATGACAGTAGAACGATCGTAAAAAAATAAAAAATAAGAACATACAAATTTTATGTAGAAATTTTTTCAGGAAAAAATCACGGGCAGAAGAGAAGAAATTCACTAATGTTGAAAACCGAATGATATAAGAGGAGTTTCGACTACATCTATTTAAAGGTTGAAAAATCCTATTCTAATCAAAGTTAGATAATAGAAGTGTAGTTTTATGCAGACTCAACTTGTGTGGTAGTTATGTTTGCAAGCAAGATAATTGTCTCTTAAACATAGTTGCATCTCTTTTTCCCCTTTATCTTTTGTTCTGTTCTCAAATTCTTGAACTTATGAAGCCTTGTTTCTGTAGTGAGATAATTTGTTAACATACCACCAACCATTTTTTATTAACATAATGACATCAAGCCCTTATTGCAGCCCGTGCCACCGAATCAACAGCTTTATTTTTTGTACCAACAATTAAGAATTGTTTTCTCTTACTTGTCGCATCAAAAATTAAATCACAAGATTCTAATAAAAAAAACGAGCGTTTCTAGTCAAATTTATAATATGAATATCCTTAAATTTTGCAAAGATATATGGCGCCACTCTAGGATTTCCTTATTGCAGCCCGTGCCACCGAATCAACAGCTTTATTTTTTGTACCAACAATTAAGAACTATTTTCTCTGACTTGTCGCATCAAAAACTAAATCACAAGATTCTAATAAAAAAAACGAGCGTTTCTAGTCAAATTTATAATATGAATATCCTTAAATTTTGCAAAGATATATGGCGTCACTCTAGGATTTCATTTCGTAGTACCATGACCAAAATTAACTTATGCTTCCAATATCTCTTCCAAATTTATGTTCCAATATCTTCTTACCGTTTCTCTTTGCACTCTCTCTCTCTCTCTCTCTCTCTCTCTCTCTCTCTCTCTCTCTCTCTCTCTCTCTTAATTAGTTAAATTTATAGCTTCCAGATATAATGTGAGCCAAAGAAAACTACTATCAATATTGTTAACTGTTATGTCAAACATAATTTGAACATAAAAATTATTTTTTCAAAAAATAAATAAAATTTATTTCCAGTTGGAATTACCTTTTTTACAAAAATACTTTTTGGTAGAAAAAACTATTCGGACTAATTAGTAAAAGACCTCTTTATTTTTTGTGTTAAAGGTGAATAAAAGAAAATAATAAACAATAAGGGTTTATAAAGCAATTTAACTTATTTAAAGTTTGTTGTCACCGTATTGTCTGGCACCATAAAAGCTGTTATTCAGCAGCCAATCCAAATGAGAAATTTACATATCAGGTCCCTACCCGCCAATATGTTAGGGGCACTGACAGAACACTATAACAAATGCCCTATTTTCATAATTAATCAGTTTCTCATACTGTTTTCGTAATTAATTATTATTTTTATATTATTTATGTAAAAGAGCTTCAAATTCTTATCATGTGTTTGTCAAAACTTTACTATTGGTTCTATACTTCCATCACACTTAAAAGTTATAATTTATAATATTCCCATTTTACTAATTAGTTTACTTCTCCGTAGATTTGATCATGAGCTAGGCCACTCACCTAGGTCTGAATGTGAGAGGGTTGGGTAAAAATAGGTCCAAAAATGGGTTTGGACAAAAAATAAGGTCCATTTTCTAAATTGGCCAAGCCTCTGGTAAAATTTTTTGGCTCGACATGGTCCGAATTTGCCAAAAAAATTTCGTTGTTGTTTACTGCTGTTTTGCTGCCATTTTACTATTATATTCAGGGGCGAAACTAGGGGCTTGGTAGGGGCCCCGGCCCTCTAAAATTTTTAAAATTTTAAATTAATAAAGGTAAAATTGCACTTTGTCCCCTAAAATATAAAAATTTGATTTAATCTTTTAAAAAAATTATAAAGATATAGGCTATTAAAACAGTGAAATTGCATTTTTGCTATCGCAAAAGTTACAATTTAATTTCCCTCCCCTAAAAAAGTTTTATGGTTTCAACCTTGATTCTACTGCTACTATTTTGTTGTTATTGTTTGGATATTTGTATAACTCTTGTTTTAATATTAATGTTGCTACTACTTTAGAGGCATTTGTTTACTCAATTGCAACTGTCTTAGTGTTATTTAAGTATAAAGACTTTTTAAAATTTATTTTCAATTTGTTGGGAAATATTTATTTTAATGTGTTTAAAATATAATATATTAAATTTTACTCTCCTTTTTTTTTTTGTCATCTATCACCTTGTGTTTTTTTTACAAATGTAAGCATTTTAGGCTTCATGGTTTTGATCAAGACTTTCAAATTTGGACTAAGGTTCAAACCGATCAGGCTACCAATTCTTGATTTGACCGGTTCATTTAGTTCAATCAAATTAATTACTTAAAAAATCATAAAAATAAAGAAAATTGGTTCAACCCCTATCCCTAGACTAGTACTCTGGCATGTTCAATTCAGTTCTAAAAACATTAGTTTTGATCAATGAAATAACTTTTTCGAACTTGCCAAGTTGACCAAGCATGTGGTGAAATTTGAAATCAAAATTAATCGTTAGCATCTTAACCTTGAGAGAATGAATTTTGAGCTTTACTAGCATTACCGATCATTATAAAAGATGAAAAAAATAAAAGGGGAGAGAGAAAAAAATGTCAAAGAAAAGAAAATAATCAAAGATTTTTTTTTTAAAAATTTAAATGACCAATGACATGGCAATTTAGGCTAGAACTTTTTAATGGATATAATATTTTTGGCGTAAAATGGATAACGGAAAAATAGTTTAGATACCACTTGTGATAAAAAAACTTAATTCACGATTTAGCTCTTGAAGTATACCTATTATTCTACTTTGGTACTTGAACTTTTTTTTATCCCAATTTGGTACCTAAAGTATCAATTTTCTCTATTTTTAGTCCATTTTGTAACGGCTAAAAAAAAATTTGTTAGGCCACTTTGGCCAATAAAAAAGTGCCATGTGGCTTTTTTTTTGCCAATGAAAAAATACCACACAATTAGATTTATTTAAATTAAAAATATGAAATTTAAATTAAAAATAGAAAAATTATAATATTAAATATTTAAATCTTAAAAAACACTGTCGACTTTGATCGACCATTGATCGGTGTTTTTCAGCGTTGACCAGTGTTTCTAAGCATTGACCAGGCATTGACCTACCACGTGGCACTATTAGAACACACCACATGTCCTCTTTAAAAAAAATTAATATTATATATATTATATTGATTAAAAATATAAAAATAACCATATATAATATATAAAAAGTTAAAAGTTTTTAATTTTTAACTTTTTATTTTTTATAAAATTATAAAATGTATAATCATAAATTTTAAATTTTCAAAATAATATATAAAATAGAAAATTGTTATAAAATTTTAAAAAATATTTAAATTTCAAGTAATTGCAAAAAAATTTCTTGAAATTTAAATATCTTTAGAATTTTATAAAAATATTTTTACTATACTTTATATTTTTGTAATAATATTATTAATTTCAACTAATTTCTTTTCAATTATTGTATTTTTGTAAACTTTATTTTAATATGTTTTTAATAATTAATATATTTCTTTCGAGATTTTATATATATTTCTAAAGTTTTATATATTTATTTTCATTTAATTTTTTAATGTGTATATAAATTTAATAAAAGAATATATTTATTTATTTTTACATTAAGTCGTCAAGTGGTGTTTTGTGATTGATTATAAGATTTTTTTAATGCTTGTCAAAAATGAACTCAAAAATACAATGGGTTACGTATCAAATTGGGACAAAATAATTTAGGTACCAAAATCGAAAATTGGATATAAGTCAGAGGACAAAATATACATAACAATTTAACTAATAAAAATAATTTATGTATCATTTATGATAAAAAATTTTAAATATGAAAAATCGTAATTTAATAATTAAGTTTTAAAAAAATCAATTTAATGTAATTTATTTTTCTTAGTATCGTCAAAACTTTTAGGTGACATAAACTTAGTAGATAAATTAAACGACCTATTTTACACATAAAATAATAATATTATAGGGTTATTTTGTTTTCAATTTTTACCCCATCTTTGCGTTGGATTGTTTATTTAAATTATAAAGAAAAATTTTAAAGATTAAAATATACTTTAAGTTTTTGTATATTTAGAATTTAGTTTATTATTTTTATCTTTAAGAATTTAATCTTTTACTTTATAAATTTAAAATTTAAGTCCAATTATTGCCGCCATTAAAATTATTCTATTAAATTCACTTATGTGACATTTTGAAATTTAAAATATATATTCACTTAATAATTATATAATAATAAAAATAATGTTGAAAATACTAATTAGGATTTTTAAATTATTCATTGTAGAAACATAGTTGGACTAATTAATAATATCATAAAAATAAAAAATATTAACTATTTTAATTAAAATAATTAACAATATTAACTATTTGGCTAATTAATAATATCATAAAAATAAAAATATATAAATTTGACTTCCATAATTTTGTGATTTTTTTACTACCTGTGGGGTTTAATTAGAAATCATGAAATCAATTTTTTTATTTAAAGATTCATCAAACCAAATATTATTTATTGTAGAAACATAGTTGAAATAATTGTGAAGCAAAAGTAGTATGTATAATTTATAACAGCAAAATGAAATTCTCCGTGAATTTATACCAGATTCATCGTTACATTGCCTGCAAAACAAACGTTCAAGTTTTCTTTTATAATATTTTTTAATTTTAAAAATTATATATTTTAATTGTTCGTATTTAGTGAATTTTATAATTTTAATTGTGTTTTGAATCTGCAAATTTGATATTAGATTAATAAATGTATAAATATGTAGAGTTAAATTTATTGATTAAATTGATAAAATGTAAAATATTAAAAATTAAATTTATTATTATATTAATTAAAAAAGATCACGTCAGTCTTTCGTTTAATAATACATTTTAGTGATGGAGCGATTACAATTTAAAATTGACGTTGCAGGGTGATGAAATTAACAAAAATAAATAAAATAGTTTACTGTAAATAGTTTACTGTAATAATATTCTAATAAATAAAATATATCCAAATAAATTGTAAGTTTATATAAAACAAGAAGAATCTTATTTATCTAAATGTTAATATATTATATATTATTTTTTTGGGTTCAAATGCTAAAACAGCCTTTATAAAATAACTCTTAATAAAAACACTCGGTTGGGATCTTAATAGAAAATTAACAATCAATTAAATTACTAAAATTAATTTTTCTGTGAAATATATAATGGCATTTTAAGTGATGACATGACAGTTGACATGAGAAATGACGATATTGTAGAAATTTATAATTTACTAATTGAATTTTTATTTTATTAGAATTTTTAGCATTTGAGAAAAAAATAAGAAAATCTAAAAATTCTTTAAAATACTAAAATAAAAATTCAAGCTCTCTAAGAATTTTTAAAAATAAAAATAAATAAAAATTCTTTCAAAAATTCTAAAATTTTCAATTAAAAAAGCTTTTAAAAATGGCATAAGAGTAACTTTAACCCTCAACATTTATATATTGTGTCAATTTAGTATTAATCCTAAAAAATCTAAACCTTAACATTTATACATTGTTAGGAAAAATTGAGGGAAAGGGATCGCAACAAATACACTTTTAAAATTGATAAGAACTAAATTGCTTCAATTTTTTTGAGAGGGACTAAATTTAATCAATTTTAAAATTGAGAAAAACTGAAAAAAGCCTTTTTACCAAAAGATTTTTAGTGTATTTATTTATTTATTTGGGCTAAACTGCGAAGATTTACGGGAAAGGGACCGCAACAAATTTTTCCAATGAATTCCAACACCGAATGCCGAAAGAAAGAAATAAACAACAGAAAAGCTAGCCTTTTAACCTGAAAAAAAGTACTAATAATAATAATAATAATAATAATAATAATAATAATAATAATAATGATGATGAAGGTGATGGTGATGGTGATGGTGATGATGATGATGATCATGATGATGATGATGAAGAAATATATTAATATTTCCAAAATTTTGATAGAACAGTATTTTAAAGAATTTTCAATAATTAAAAGATATTGGAGATTTTAAAGAACTTATTTTAAGGAAATTCTTAAAAGTAAAAGACTGAAAACATTCGCCAAAATATAATAATTAAAATTTTAAGATGTTAAAACTAAATTTAAGAAATTATAAGAAAAATTGAATAAATAATGATAAAGTTGAGATTCCATCAATTAGATTTTTGGTCACTGCATTTTATTATACTAATATTAAAGACTCGCTTACAAATTTATATAAAATGTATTTTGATATAATGATGTTTTTCGTCTATTAATTTTATAAAAATAAATTATTTTAGGCTTTCATTTAATTTTTACTTTTTTAAGTCTTTAAACTTACATCACTCTCAAAATGAATGGAAATGTGAACTTTTGTTAATTTTTTGAATTTTGTAAAATCCAAAAATATTTTTAAATTTTAGAAATGATTTATATATTTTTTGAATTTTTAATTTTAAAAATTAATTAATTAATTATTAGTGTGGCATCTACATTATAGTCCATGTGCATGTGAGGTCAATAAAATTAACACAGATTAATTTTTCCTTCTATTTTGGGCTAATTTGAAAAATAATATAAATTTAAGGGCTAAAAAGACGAAAAATTAAATCTAAGGCTACAAGAACTTTTTTTTGTAAAGTTAAAAAGCCAAATAAGTCATTATATTTTATATTTAAGAATGATAAATTATGGACGGAATTTTGATTTAATGGCAGGACCTAGACTTTGAGAACTTTGAGATATCAAGTTTGAGCCTTTTTTTTTTTTTTTTTTTTTTTTTAAATAATGTGTAGGTTCTTTTAGGTTAAAATATGCTATTAGTTTTCTACTCTTCAAAATTTAGAATTTAATCATTATACTTTTACTTATAAGAATTTAGTCCTTTTACTTTTAGATTTCAAAATTTAGGTCAAACTGTTAACAATGTTAAAATTATTTTGTTAAATTTAGATTCATTACAACGCCATTTTTATAGTTACATGACTATTAAGTGAGTTTTTTTTAAATTTCAAAATGGCACTCTAACAAATTTAACAAAAAAAAGTGTTAACAATTGAATCTAAAATTTGAAATCTGAAAAGTAAAATGATTAAATTTCTGAAAATAAAATATAAAAGTAAATTCTAAATTTATGAAGAGTAGAAAGACTTATGACATATTTTAACCTTATTTGAATTTGTTTTAATTATCAAATAAAAAATGATCACATGATAATTTATTATAATGGAAGTTATCATTTATACTCATAATTATAATTCTAGTAATAGATAAAAAAAATATAAAGTGTGATATAGTGGTTACTCACCTTGTCCATTAATCTTATGATTAGGGATTTAATTTCCACTTATTAAAATGGAAGACATTTCATACTCAATCACTTATTTTTCAAGAAAACACGGTGATGAAAGGATTAATATTTCGAGTAAAAATAGGAAAAAAAAAAGTAAGGAGAAAATTTTAAAGCATGAAAAAGATATAAATATAAAAGAAAAATATATATTAAAAAGAATATTTTAATTTAGCATAAAAAAATTAAAATAATAAGTTTTAATTACATTATCATTACAAAACAATGAAATGATAAAAAAATGTTTAGTACGGCTTTTAAGGCTTACGGGACAGAGGTGGGGTCATCTAGTAAAAGATAGGCTTTTCCCTACTTATTTCTACATCCATAAAATCCGAGTACTATTATTTTCTCCCCCTTCTTCTTTCGCCCACCACCACCACCACCATGGCTGCTCTCACTGAATTCTTCTCCCACCTCTACACCATGACCGTCGTCTTCTTCACCCTCTTACTCCTCGAAGTTGCTATCCTCATCAGGTCCCTCACCGGCAGCCTTTCCGATTCCGAGAAACGCCTCATCACAACTACCCAGTACCTGAAATTCATTGAAGAAAAGAACCCAACAATCATATACTCCACAAGATCATCATCCAGGGTGGATCTGTCATCGAACGAGTGCACCGTGTGTTTATCTGAGCTAGAAGAAGGTGAGAAAGTGAGGAAACTGAAATGTAAACACACTTTCCACAAGGATTGCCTCGATAGATGGCTCCAACAGTATTGGGCAACTTGCCCACTTTGTAGGACCAAAGTGTTGCCAGATGAGGTTGTGGCTAATTATCACAGGCTCCAAAATCAGGTAGAGTATGATGGAAGTGATGAAGAGATGATTTTCTTATTATCTGCACTACATGATAATAGCTTACACAGATTGTTCTGAAGTACTATACTTTTTTTTTTCCTTCTCTGGGTAAATTTTGATGTAGATTTTTAGTTGATCTATGTATATATATATATATATATATGATTCCTGTATTAGCTAAGGGGCTTCAAATACTTCTCTGTATTGTGTTTTTCTGGGCTAATTTATAATAAGTTTCTGGCCCCCAACTACAACAAATTCCTTGAATACCTTGTTTTGGGTATAAAATAAAAAAGTTTCTCAAATATAGCATTTGATGTGTTGTTTAAATCCAGGCAAAGTTCATCTTTTTTTTTCTTGAAAATTTAGATACAGGCTTGGTGATCTAATTTAATGAGACAGCTTCATGGTAGCTAGCAATGCTTAATTGCTGCTAAAAAGCACCATAGATGTTCCCCTTCATTATCAATATTAAAAAAAGAAGATTGGTAGGTAAACAGGTGAAAGCATTGGATAGGTTTCTTCTCTGTTACTTGGACTCTTCTAAGGATATCCATATCTAGATATCAGTAACAAGATTTCTTTTCTTAGGGTTACTGACATTGATAAATAAAAATGTACTGAGGATTTTGACAAATACAGAATCATATATTGCCCACCAACTCTAACACCATTTGCTTCAAATCAACTTGGGACAATAAACTAGCTGTGGGATTTTTCATTTTTACCAACTTTCTTTTAAAAATTGTTGAAAAGGGGAGGAAGCCATAGGTTTCTACCTAATTAAATGCCAGGTTCATGTTTGTGTGCCTTTGCAGCTTTGGGTATTCTTCCTTAAAGATTGCTTCGATGTGAAAACTTGTCTTTTATTTACCCCCCAAAAAAAAATCAATGATGACATACCTCATTGTGTTAGGAGAATGAGATCATCAGTTGCCCTTGAATTAAGCAAAATTTAAAATTTTTAAACCTAATAAAATAATAAAATATTAACCCCGAATTTTGAATTTCTAAATTAATGAACAACATTAAACTGGCTGACCCTTTTTTTTTCTTTAATAAATTTAAGCTGTAAAAGGTAATTTGCAGAGGATATTACTATATTCACTGCTGCATCTTTGTTTAATCTAGGATTTGCTTGTAAGGAATTATTTTTCATTAGTGCATATAAAATTTTTTTAACCAATAATTAACTACGACTTAAGTTTAAAAGGTGTATGTTCCCATGAAAATGAAAATACGATCCCTTCAATGGTGGCAGGTCAAGTGGAGAGGGCAACGTTATTTAATGCTCTAAGAGGTAGTGGATGAACAATTTAATATTTTTTCCTACGAATTCAAGCCACATTCATTATTAATAAATAATGGATGTCACGTTCGCCCGCATCTCTTCACCTCACTTTTTCTTGGACAACAGTAATTCCATTTTTAAACCATTTTTTTGCTGTTTTTATTTATATAAAATTAAGTAATGTTTTTCCTTTATCATGTTTTTTTGTGGGCTTTTTCGAGAAATTTACGTTACTTCTTTCTTATTCTTATCAATTTTATGATTGATTTTAAAAACCAACACTTAGTTATATAGGACTATTTTGAGCATAAACTCGTAACAAATCATCATTAGAATTCCTCTTGATGGCCTCCCTTCCAATCAAAAATCATTTTAGCTAGGTAATCGAAAATGTGATTCTCCTCACTAGGAACATGCCTTATAAACCACCGACTTTCATGTTTCAAGAACTGTTTAGTTCGCTTGAGCAAAGCAGAACTTGAAGCCTTCAACGATCTGTCTTGGATAACCTTAACCACTTCCAAGCTATCAGATTGAATCATCGTTGTTCTATATCCTCGTTCATGAAAAAGAGAAATGCCATCTATAATGCCCTATACTTCTACATAAAAACAGAACTATTGCCCAAGAACCGATTATAGCCTAGTATTTAGTCTCCATTGCTGTCGCGCACTTCTCCTCTAGCTATTGCCAGTCCTGTATCCATCTTAACTAAACCATCATTATGTAAATAGATCCAATTACCTGATAGTGAGTGACTAATGCCATTTTCTTGTCAACAATTTTGAACATCATTATGGACAGATAAAAACTACTTTACTAGACAATAGGAGACTTTGACAACATCATACAAACTCCGTGTGACACCTTGGAAGATAAAATAGATTTCTATTCTTCCAAATGCGCCAAGCTATAAGTCCAAAATGCAAATCCAACTCATCCCTCCTATAATGAAATTTGAATGGCTCTGAATGTTGGAAATTAGCCAATCATGTAAGTTTTCTAAGAAAAACCTCCTATGCTGATTAACTGGAAGAACTTGCAACCGTATTTCCTTCACTATCGAGCAATCTCTAAGAACATGTAAGACATCTTCAACATCATACCTGCAAAGTGGGCAAGATGTGCCATGGCCAATTCTCTTCCTGACCCGTTCGACGTTAGTGAGTAATCTTTGCTTATAGACCAACCAAAGAAAATAATGAATTCTTTGAGGGCCTAGGAATTTTCATAGTATCTTCCAAATCAGATCTCTAGGACTCCGAGAACTCTTCCTTATTAACTTATATGTACTTTTAACCGAGAAGACCCTGTCGAAGTACAAGCCCAATTAATTATATCCGTGCCCGCATCTAAATGGGGAAGACCAAAAAGAATTTCCTTCATACAAAAAGTTATTGTCCAATTATTAATAATACAAGTTATTTTCTCTTTTAAAATTAATCATTGGCTTAATATATGCTTAAGTCTAGTACATTTTTTTAGGTCTAATGTAATATTTATGTTTGACAAAAATATATTGTAACACATTTTACCCGTATTCAACATCGGAATAGGGTTATGGAGCATTACCAAACTTATAGCACAAATAATCATACATTTCGTATACATATTCCAATACCATGTAATCATCACTCAACATCAATCATATTGTCTCCAATACAAGCCTACAAGGCCCAAAACATACATTCAGGGAGGTTTGGGACTAAACCGATAACTTATGAAATTCCAGGAAAACTTAGAAAATTTTACAAAATACAAGGGACACACGACACACAGCCAAAGACACGCTTATGTCATAGGTCGTGTGGGCATTCGAAATGGAATCACATGGCCATGTCCCAGCCCGTGCCCTACCCTGTGTAACTTTCTGACTTGGGTCACACGGCCAACACACACGCCCGTGTGCCCTAGAAATGACCACACATGCCCGTGTACCAGGCCGTGTGTTAAGCTGTGCCAAACCTGTAGGGTATACTAACTTATGCCATAAGGCCAAGTCATACGCCCGTGTGCTCAGCCGTGTGGAACATACTGACTTGATTTTTAATTCAACACCAGGGGACACACAGCCGTGCAACATAACCGTGTGTCATACACGGCTGAGACACACGCCCGTGTAGACAAAAATAGGTTATTTACCAAGCCATTTTACCTCCCAATTTGCATTTACCTATATCAAACCAAATGGCACAATTCATAGCACAAAATAGGCATTCTAATAACCTCAATCAAACATAGTTCAACCCATTTCAATACCAATCAATTCAAAACACACCAATCCAACAATATGCTATTCAATTTCATACCAAAATTCCTAATCTCAAATCATTAATATGAACACTTCCAACTTTGCATCATTTAGCCTAATCTCATAAACATACCAAGTTCATTTCTCAACCATTTAGTACCCTTAATTACCAAACATCAACTAACGTCACATATCCAAATTCAGGGATATAATAAGAGCTATATACACAAATATATACACCACCAAACCAACCAAGTTAAGCCAACTTTCATGGCTATATATAAAACTAAACTCTCAATATTTACAAGCCATTTCAAATGACTAAATTCATTAACAACACATATACCAAAATGACCAAACTTCTATACATGTCATATACTCAAAATATTTAAGTTCAAAAGTACCAAGGTGATAGTTGGATAGTGTGATGAAGTCTCCGACAATCCCGAATCCGAGCTAGCTTTGGTTTCACTATAAAACACATAAAATTTAAACAAAGCAAGCTATAAAGTTTAGTAAGTTCGTATAGCATTTAAATAAACTTATCATATATGCTCAAATTAAGCAAACAAAACATAATATAACATATCTTATAATGAATCACCAACCTACCACATTTGCATTCACAAAGCTAGCTAGATGTAACTTTCATAATTTTCC
Source organism: Gossypium arboreum (assembly GCF_025698485.1). NCBI lineage: Eukaryota > Viridiplantae > Streptophyta > Magnoliopsida > Malvales > Malvaceae > Gossypium > Gossypium arboreum. Next base: position 7,609,402 of record NC_069071.1, read on the forward strand.
TTATTTCAAAGTATTGCTCGGTTCATGTATATACCTGTACCATCTCATAACAACTCATACTTATTCACATCTTTGACATACCCGTTGAACCATTCGGAATACTATCGAATACTCGGTAATATTGCACCCTAAGTGCCACATACATAGCCGAGGCTATCTCAATCTCGTATCGCATATAATGCTCACACTAAAGTTATCAACGGGTCTATTCACACAAGCTGATGGTCATGACAAAGCTATACGGTACTGCTCACACAAGCTGATGAGTATCCGCAACACATGCTGGATAACTCAACCACTGGTAGGACGTATGGACTAGCACCAAATCACTTAACCCTTAATGACATGTCATTTGTATCCTAAACTATTCCTAAGGTTCAATCGGGACTTCACACTTGCCAAATTATCATCGAACTTATCCGTAAGGTCGTATTTATAATTTATGCAATATTAAAGCATTTAAAATACAATTATAACAATGCTTATTACGTACGAACTTACCTCAGATGCAAAAACGGCGAAACGAGTCCATTAATCCAAAACCTTGTTCTTTCCCCGATCTAAGTCCGTATTTCACTTTTCTTGATCTATATAATATCAAATTTATCTTATTTAATAACCTCTCTATTCAATTTAGTCCAAAATACACTTTAAATTCACTTTACACTTTTGCCCCTAACATTTTACATTTTTACAATTCAGTCCTTATTTCATAAAATCACAAATTTATGCAATTCAAACACAACCCATGCTAGCCGAATTTCAATTAGGTCTTTAGAAGTCCATATTTTTTTAGTTATTTCACAATTTAACCATAAAATTTACACATTTCACAATTTAACCCCTAATTGGACATTTTACTAAAATCACTTAACAAATGTTGTTTATCTAAAAACAATCATGCATTTTCTAACATTAAACACCAAAATACTCATAGATTAATTAATGGAAAAACCCTAAACATTTAACAATTTTACAAATTAGTCCCTGGGCTAGCTAGATTAAGCTGCAACAACCTCAAAAACATAGAAATCATTAAAAAGGGAACAAAAAATACTCACATGCAAGGCTAGGAGTGAAGGCCGAACACTTAAGCTTTCATGGAGGTTTTCTCCTTCAAAATTTCAGTGGTATCATCCATTATGGAAGATGATACCTATTTTCTTCTTTTGTTTTAATTAGTTTAATTACTAAATTAACCTTATAATAAAACATTAAAATCCTACTTAACCATACACATAAATGTCCACTCATAATATTAATGGTTTAATTACCACATAAGGACCTCCACTTTAAGGTTCTATAGCTATTAGACACCTTTAGCTAATAGAACTCAAGTTTTATACTTTACGCGATTTAGTCCCATTTGTCAAATTAAGCACTCAAATGTTAAAATTTCTTAACGAAATTTTCACACAATCATATTATCATGCTATAAACATTAAAATAATAATAAAATAAATATTTTGACTTTGGATTTATGGTCCTAAAACCACTATTCCTGTTTGACTAAAAATGGCAATTACAACTCTCCCCCTAGGAATTTTCATCCCCGAAAATCTTACCAGAAAAAAGGTTAGGATACTGTTTTCTCATAGATTCCTCGGGTTTCGACGTGGCCTCTTTGACCCCATACCATTACCACAAAACCTTCACCAAAGCTATGCGTTTATTTCTTAATTCTTTGACCTCTCGAACTAAAATTTTGATCGGTTCTTCGTTATCTGTCATATCAGGTTGAATCTCAATCTCTATCGGAGAAATTACATGTGATGGATCTGATCGATATCGTCATAACATTGAAACATGAAACACATTGTGAATCTTTTCCAACTCGGATGGTAAAGCTAGCCGATATGCTACTGGCCCTATTCGTTCAATAATCTCATACGACTCGATGAATTGCGGACTCAATTTACCTTTGCGACCAAAACGAAGTATTTTTTCCACGAAGATACTTTCAAAAATACTCTATCGTCGATCTGAAATTCAATGTCTTTACGTTTCAAATCTGCTTACGATTTCTATTGATCTGAAGTTGCTTTCAAACTGTCATGAATTACTTTCACTTTTTCTTCAGTCTCTCTAATCAGATCAACCCTATGAATCGTTTTCTCACTAAGTTTGGTCCAGTACAATGGAGTTTGGCACTTGTGACCATACAAAGCTTCGTACGGTGCCATCTTTATACTCGATTCAAATTCAACCAATGATAAATATTTATCCCAGTTGCCTTCGAACTCTAAAACACAACAATGAAGCATATCTTCAAGAATTTGTATCACTCTCTCAAATTGACCATTGGTTTGTGGATGGGATGCGGTGCTAAAGTTCAATGCGTACCAGAGCTTTTTGCAATTTCTTCCAAAATCACGACGTAAACCTCAAGTCTCTATCGAAAATAATCGAACCTGGCACTCCATGCAATTTAACAATATTAGAAATGTACAATTCAACCAATTTATCAAGCGAATAGTCTGTACGTACCGGAATGAAATATGTAGACTTCGTTAGTCGAACAACGACAACCCAAATAACATCTTTCTTTTTCGGAGACAATGGTAGTCCCAATACAAAATCCATCGTAACTCTATCCCATTTCTACTCTGGTATCATCATAGGCAGTAGCAACCCCGAAGTCACCTGATGTTCAGCTTTAACTTGCTGACAAATCAAACATCTCGATACAAATTCTGAAATGTCTTGTTTCATACCCGACCACCAATACAACTGTTTCAAATCATTATACATTTTAGTACTCCTCTGGTGAACAGATCAACAACTACTGTATGCTTCGTGCAAAATTTTCTGAATGAGCTCAGAATTTTTTGGTACTCAAATTCTATCTCGGAACATTAAACAATCATCAGATCCGATCTGATAGTCTGAATCACTAGTCGACTCACATTGCACTCTTTTAGCTTGCAATTCATTATAATATTTCTGAACTTCACAAATTTGCTGAAGAAATACCGGTTTAGCTTTCAACTCTGCTAGAATCGAACCATCATCAAATAAGGTTAGTTAAGTATTCATTGCCCGCAAAGCAAATAATGATTTTCTACTCAGAGCATTCGTGACTATATTCGCTTTTCACAGATGATAATCAATCACCAGCTCATAATCTTTCAACAACTCAAGCCATCTTCGTTTTCGCAAATTCAGATCTTTCTAAGTCATTATATATTTCAAGCTCTTATGATCGGTAAATATATAGCATTTTTCACCGTACAAATAACATCGCCAAATTTTCAATGTGAAACAATAGCGGCCAACTCTAAATCGTACGCCAGATAATTCTTTTCATTCGGCTTCAACTGTCTAAAGACATAAGCTATTATTTTACCTTCTTGCATCAAAACACAACCCAAACTGTTCAATGATGTGTCGCTAAAAATCAAAAACTCTTTACCTGAATCAGGTTGAACCAACACTAGTGCCTCATTTAACAATGCTTTCAACTGTTTAAAACTTTGCTGAAAATTTTCAAACCACTCAAACTTCATATCTTTTTGTAGCAATCTGGTCATAGGTGTAGCAATTATTGAGAACCCTTTAACAAAACACCGATAGTAGCCAGCTAATCCCAGAAAGCTTCTAACTTCGGAAACATTTCTTGGTGGTTTCCAATCAACAACTACGAAAATCTTGCTCGGATCAACTCGTATGCCTTTAGCTGGAACAATATGTCCCAAAAATCTGACTTCTCGGAGCTAAAACTCACATTTGCTGAATTTAGCAAAAGTGGCTTAGCTCTCAAGGTTTGTAGTACAATCCTCAAATGCTCAGCATGCTCAGACTCATCTCGTGAATAGATCAGAATGTCGTCAATGAATACAACCACAAATTTATCTAAATACGGTCTAACAATCCATGAAAATTGCAGGAGCATTAGTTAATCCGAAAGGCATAACAAGAAATTCATAATGCCCGTACCTTGTTTTGAATACAGTTTTCGGCACATCTAAATCTTTTACTCGCAATTGATAATAACTAGACCTCAAATCAATCTTCGAGAACACTGTTACCCTTTTCAACTGATCGAACAAATCATCGATTCTTGACAATGGATACTTGTTATTTATCGTAACCTTTTTGAGCTGATGATAATCAATACAAAGTCTTATTGATCCGTCTTTCTTCTTTACGAACAACACTGGCACACCCAGGGTGAAAAACTAAGTCATGCAAAACCTCTATCTGTTAACTCTTGCAACTGAGCTTTCAATTCTTTCAATTCTGTTGAAGCCATTTTGTACGGAGCTATATATATCAGTAATGTTCCCGATACTAATTCAATAGCAAACTCGACTTCTATGATCGGTGGCAACCCCAGTAGCTCTTCTGGAAACACATCCAGGTACTCACAGACTACTGGTATTGATTCAATCTTTGATTATGATACGTTTGTATCTAGTACATAAGCAAGATAAGCTTTACAACCCTTCCTCACATATTCTGAGCTGACATAGATGAAATTACAACAGGCAATTCACTCAACTTATCTGATTCAATTCGAAGAATTTCACTGTTCTGGCATTTCAATTCAATAATCTTTCATCTAAAATTCACAACAGCATCATGTAGCGTAAAACAATCCATACCCAGAATTACATCAAAGTCATTAAACAGTAAAAGCATCAGATTTGCTAGAAAACAGTAACCCCGAATCATTAAAGGATAGTTTTTGCAAACTTTATCAACTAGAACATATTTGCCTAAGGGGTTCGACACTTTAACCACAAATTCAGTTAACTCAATAGGCAAACTCTTATTAGACACCAAATTTAATCAATGCAGTTACATTAGTGTCATAGAGAGGAAATGTACCGGTGATAACATCTGGTGATGAATAGCGTAAGCTCTAGCAGGTGCTTTGGCCTCTGATCTCACAGCAGTCTTTTGTCGTTCCTCTACTATTAATCACATTCCCCGCATTTTTATGTGGCCTCCCTCTAGTAGCTAGGTTGCTCGATCTTGCATTTTAGAACTTATCTCTCTCGGCTAACTCAAGGTAATCACTAATGAAATGATCTTACGAGCCATATTTAAAACAACCTCTATTATTTATCCAGCACTCACCAAAATATCGTCGACCACACTGTTGACTCTCGGGCTTATTGTTTCTCATGCTGCCAATACTCGATACTGATGTAGCCTGAGTTTTAGGACTTGAGTATTGCTTTCCACGATCTTTGTTTGGATACCCGATTGAAGCATTCGAACGAGGATACGAATCTCTTGATTTCTTTGATGAAGACTGATACGATTTATTCATCGATCTTTTTCTCGAATCTCTAGCCTCAAAATCCGCTTTTCTCTTTTCTTTGCCAAGTTCTTCGTCTTTATAGGCTCTGTTAACTAGTACTACGAATTCTTTCAATTCTAGAATCTCGACTAGGAATCTAATATCCTCGTTCAACCCATCCTCGAATCTTTTACACATAATGGCCTTAGTTGAAACACATTCCCGAGCATACTTATTGACTTTAAGAAACTCTCGCTCGTATCCGATCACAGACATATGACCCTGTTTTAGTTCAAGAAACTTTTTTCACTTTTGATCAATGAACCGTTGACTGAAGTATTTCTTTCTGAACTCAGCTTGAAAGAATTCTCAGCTAACTCTTTCCTTTGGCACCACCGATACTAGAGTATTCCACCACTGGTAAGTTGTGTCCCTCAGAAGTGTTACGACAGATTTTAAACACTCAGTTGGTGTGCAAGAAAGTTCATCAAAAACACTAATAGTGTTTTCAAGCCAAAACTTGGCTCTCTCAAGATCGTCGTCAACATTAGCTTTAAACTCTTCAGCTCCGTATTTTTGAATCTTATCAACTGGTGGCTTATTCAGTCATAAAAACTCTACATCTTGAGGAGCTATGGGAACCAGTTGGGGATTAGGTGGGGGTGGAGGTTGTTGAGCAGTCGGATTTGTTTGAACAAACTCCGTAAACCACTCATTCATTATTTAGAGGAAGGCTTCTTTAGCTTCTCCTCCCTGGCTACTCGATACGGGTCTCGACTCTTATTGTGCTACCCCGTGAAAGCAGACACATTACTTTCGACATCAGCAGCTACAGCTCAATTGGGATCTATTTACTATATGAAAATACGATTTAAACTGTCAGGAGATATCACATTATCACATGTTATATATATGACATGTATAGCTAGACTCTCACATACGCTACATTAATCCTAGAATCGACTAAACCGTAGCTCTGATACCAATAAATGTAACACCCTTTACCTATATTCAACATCAAAATAGGGTTTTGGAGCGTTACCAGACTTATAGCACAAATAATCATACATTTCATATATATATATATTCCAATACCATGTAATCATCACTCAACATCAATCATATTGTCCTTAATACGAGCCTACGAGGCCCAAAGCATACATTCGGGGAGGTTTGAGACTAAATCGATAACTTATGAAATTTTAAAAAAACTTAGAAAATTTTACAAAACACAGGGGACACACGCCCATGTGGCCCAACCGTGTGTCTTACACAACCAAAGACACGCCCGTGTCACAGGCCGTGTGGACATTCGAAATGGAATCACATGGCATGTCTCAGCCCGTGTCATACCCCGTGTAACTCTCTAACTTGGGTCACACAGCCAACACACACGCCCGTGTGACTAGCCCGTGTGCCCTAAAAATAGCCACAAATGCCCGTATGCCAGGCCGTGTGCTAGGCCGTACCAAACCTATAGGGTATACTAACTTATGCCGTATAAATAGCCACACGCCCTTCAGCTAAGTCGTGTGAAGCATACTGTCATGATTTTTAATTCAACACCAGGGGATATACGGCCGTGCAACATAATAGTGTGTCACACACGGCTGAGACACATGTCCGTGTCTCTGCCCGTGTGGACAAAAATAGGCTATTTACCAAGCCATTTTGCCACCCAATTTGCATTTACCTATATCAAACCAAAAGGTGAAGTTCATAGCATAAAAACAGGTATTCTAATAACCTCAATCAAACATAATTCAACCAATTTCAATACCAATCAATTTAGAACACACCAATCCAACAATATGCCATTCAATTTCATACCAAAATTCCTAATCTCAAATCATTAATATGAAATCTTCCAATTTTGCATCATTTAGCTTAATCTCATAAACATACCAAGTTCATTTCTCAACCATTTAGTACCCTTACTTACCAAACATCAACTAACATCACATATCCAAATTCAAGCACATAATAAGAGATATATACACAAATATATACACAACAAAACCAACCAAGTTAAGCCAACTTTCATGGCTATATACAAAACCAAAGTCTCAATATTTACAAGCCATTTGAAATCATATACCAAAATGACCAAACTTCTATACATGGTATATACTCAAAATACTTAAGTTCAAAAGTATCAATGTAACACCCCTAATATGTATCTCTCGTCGGAACAGGGTTTCAGAGCATTACCAAAACTTTCAGAATATTTTACAAATAATTCTCGTAAATTACTATTTATTAACCGAGATAATTGAAAACGTCCCTTAATTGGACCCTCGAGGCCCAATACGAGCATTAGAATTGAGTCAAGACTTAATTGGGAACTCAAAGAATTTTTTTCGTGAATTTTCAAAAATTTTCCAAGGTGCAGGGCTCACACGCCCATATGGTCCAAAGAACACGCCCATGTGACCATTAGACACGCCCGTGCTAGAGGCCGTGTTCGGCCTCATGTAACTCTTTAACTTATGTACATGGCCATACCACACGCTCGTGCTAGGCCATGTGGTTAATTAATTCAATTCGAAATTAGGTGCAGGTTTCACACGACCAAGACACACGTCTATTTTCTAGGTCGTGTAGCACACACGGCTAAGACACACGCCCTGTCTTTGCCCGTGTGCTTAATTATGAGCATTCTATTTTTCAAAATTAAGGTGCAGGGGACACACAGCTTAGCTACATACCCATGTACTCCACCGTGTGTCACACACGGTCTAGACACAGCCCATGTGTCTGCCCGTGTAGACAAAATAAAGCCATTTCTGGCTTCATTTCTCACCCAAAGTCACACCCATGACCTGCATTTAAACTCACATCTAAATACCAACCAATTCAAGCATTCAAATTAAGCAAATTCCATCATTCAACAAGGCATATCATTGCTTGCATACATGTTTATAATCTTACCTTGGTATATTCCATATGTTAGACATAATTTGATCAACTACTTAACATATACATACATATATATACAAGCTACCATAGCATGACAATACAAGTATATCAAAACAACCATTCCTAGCCATTCCATTAACTAGGTTACAAAACATCATTATCAAGCCACTAATGGTCAAGTTGACCTATACATGCTATTATACCAAAATGATTTTTCTAAGTATACCCAAAATAAGCTAGTTGATAGTATGATGATGCTCCAATGATTTCCAACCTTCGCGAGCTTCCGAGCACTATAAGACAGGGGAAATAAAATGGAGTAAGTATTACATGCTTAGTAAGTTCGAATAAAAAAAACTAAACTTACCAATCCCGTTTATTAAATCTAAGCATACATTATCATATTTTCCATCCATTAGCAAAGTTTGCCTAAACACATGCATTTAATCAAACAAGTTAGTCACCAAAATCTTCATATCAATCAAGTAAGCATAGGTGAGCTCTTCATACAATTTTCCTTCAAAACAACATTCATTTCATTCCATAATTCTCTTATCATACCAAGAGGTTTCGTGTCCGTTGAATCATTGAAATTCCAATGGATGCTCAAGTAGTACACTCGATGTGTACGATTCAATAATCCGTCAATTCTTATTCAAGAGTACCTATTAGGGAACTTAACCAAGGAACACACTCTCAAGCCAAATGTAGTATAACATGATTACCAGTCCAAGCTAAATCCTTTATATATAACGTATGCTTAGAGAAACTCAATTAGGATTACCAGTCCAGGCTAAACCCTTATCATAACGTATACTCAAGAGGTATTATATCAGGATTACTCATCTGGGATAAATCCTTTCTATAATGAGGTTATTCGGATTACTCTTCCGAGCTAAATCCCATCCACAACAAATGCAAGACCTTATCCGTTTTGGGAAAGCACGTGTATTCATCGGAATTCAATATTCAATTGGGACTTATCCCTTTTTCACCATTTCAAGCATGTATTAAATTTTCCATTATAGCTTTCCAGAATTACATTTTAATATAAGTCGCATTACATACAAACACAACATTCAATTAACATAATTACATGCTCGATTAAGTTACACGAACTTACCTCGACACTTGTTTGCGTAAGTAATCTACTAATCTGAAACCTTTTCTTTTCCTCGATCTAACCTCAAATTTGTGTTGTCCAGATCTATATAAATAGCTTTAATCATCAATTCCTCATATTTCATACTCATTTGGACTCAATTTACATCCTAGAAAAAATTACCATTTTACCCCTAATTTTCTATAAATTTCAATTTTGTCCTTAGACTCTGAAAATGAAACTTATGCGATTTACTCCCTATTCCAAGTCTAACCAAAATCCCATTACAAATTTACAGCACATGTGTTCATAAAAATTCAACATTTTTCTTCAATTTCCCAAGTTTTCATCAAAAATCACTTTGTAAAAGTTGTTTATCTATCAACAACTTTTCGTTTTCTACCATAAATTTCTAATTTTTAGCATATTCATATATGACTCAAATTTTATACCTTTTCAAATTAATCGCTCAAATAGATAGTTTAGATTATCCCGGTATAAAAAATATCAAAATTACTAAAAACAGAACAATGAAACTTATCCAATTAAGCCTTGAAAGTTTCTTCTCTCTTCTAAGGTTTCCATATAATTTTGGGGTTGAAGATGACAAAATAATAAGATGATATATTTTACTATCTTTTTAATTAATTAATTATTTTAATTTCCAATTTAGTCTCTACTCTTTTCTAATTTTTTCATGGATGAGTCACCAAAAATCAACATACTTTTCTTTAATGGTCTAATTACCATATAAGGACTTCTAGTTTTGAATTCCATATCTATTTAATCCTTATAGTAATTACAATTCAACTGTCGCATTTTATGCGATTTAGTCCTTCTCGTAATTAAACACTTAATCGATAAAATTTTCGTATCAAAATTTTCACTCGACATGTCTATCATAACACGGGCCATATAAAAGAATAAAAGTAAAATTTATTTTCGGATCGAATTTGTGGTCCCAAAACCACTGTTTCGATTTCTCTGAAAAATGGGCTATTACGACTCTCCCCCCTTAAGGATTTTCATCCTTGAAAATCTTACCAGTGAAAAGATTCAGGTATTGCTTCCTCGAAAATCTTTCATTTAAGATCAGCTTAGGACTTTTGATGATTAGTGGTTGTTTTCAATCTGTCTCGAATTACTTTCACTTTTTCCTCGGTCTCTCGGTCTAAGTCAACTCCATGTAACTTTTTCTCACTGAGTTCTTTCTAATACAATGGAGTTCTACATTTGTGACCATACAAAGCTTTATACGGTGCCATTTTGATGTTGGACTGATAATTTTATTGTATGCAAATTGAACTAAAGGCAAATACCTTTCCTAGTTACCTTCAAACTCAAGTATACAACATCGAAGCATATCTTCCAAGATCTGTATTACCTGTTCAGATTGACTATATGTCTAGGGATGAAATGCAGTGCTAAAATGTAACTGAGTACCCAGAGCTTCTTACAATTTGCTCTAGAATGAAGATGTAAACCGAAGGTCTCTATTTGAAATAATAGAAACATGCACTCCATGCAATTTGACGATCTCAGAAACTTATAATTCAGCCAATTTATCCAAGGAAAAATCCATACGTACTGGAATAAAGTGTACAGACTTTGTCAAGCGATCAAAAATTACCCAAATGACATCTTCCTTCTTTGGAGACAGGGGTAACCCCAATACAAAGTCCATAGTAATTCTTTCCTATTTCCATTTCGGTATTGTAATTGACTGTAATAGTCTAGAAGGCAACTGATGTTCAGCTTTTACTTGCTGACATATCAAACATTTAGATACAAACTCAAAAATATCTTGTTTCATTCCTGGCCATTAGTATATATATTTTAGATCATTATACATTTTATTACTACCAAGATGTATAGACATGTTATCATTATGAGCTTCATTCAAAATCTTCTGTACTAGTTCTGAACCTTTCGGTGCACATACTCTGCCTCTGAATAACAAACAACCACCAGTCTTAATCTGAAATTCTGAGTTAGGAGTTAATTCACTCTGTATCTATTTTTCTTGCAATTTACTATCATTTTTCTGAGCTTTAGAGATCTGATGCAAAAACGTTGCTCGTAAAATATACAGAGCTTTTCTGCTCAGAGTATCTGCCACTACATTGGCTTTTCCTAGATGATAATTAATAACAAGTTCATAATCTTTCAGTAATTCAAGCCATCTGCGTTGTCTCAAATTCAAATCTTTCTATGACATCAAATATTTCAGACTTTTATGATCAGTGAATATGTGACATTTTTCACCAAACAAGTAATGTCGCCAGATTTTCAATGCGAAAACAATAGCTGCCAGTTCAAGATCATGTGTCGGGTAGTTTCTTTCATGTGTTTTTAGCTATCTTGAAGCATAGGCTACTACTTTACCTTCTTGCATCAAAACAATGCCTAAACCATCTAATGACGCATCACTGGAGATTATAAATTCCTTACTCAATTCTGGCTGAACTAATACTGGTGCTTCTGTTAATAAAGATTTTAATCTGTTAAATCTTTGCTGGAATTGTCAGTCCACTCAAACTTTACATCTTTCTGTACCAAACGAGTTATTGGAGAAGCTATCATTGAAAAACTTTTTACAAATCTCCGATAGTAATCAGCTAGTCCAAGAAAACTTCAGACTTCAGACTCATTCTTTGGTGACTTCCAATTAACAATGGATAAAATTTTATTTGAGCCTACTCTGAAACCTTAAACAGATACTATATGCCCGAGAAAACTAACTTCCTATAGCCAAAATTCACATTTACTGAATTTGGTGTACAATTGTTTCTCTGGCAGGGTTTGCAACACTATTCTAAAATACCCAGCATGTTCGTTTTTATCTCGAGAGTAAACCAAAATATCATCTATAAATACCACCATAAATCTGTCCAAATACAGGCTGAAAATTCTGTTCATCAGATTTATAAATACTGCAGGTGCATTTGTCAAGCCGAATGGCATCACAAGAAACTTATAGTGTCTATACCTGGTCCTAAAAGTTGTCTTTGACACATCTAAATCTTTTACTTGTAATTGATAATAACCAGAACGGATATCAATCTTTGAAAATACAGTGGCACACTTTAACTGGTCAAACAATTCATCAATACGAGGCAATGGATACTTGTTCTTTACCGTAACCTTGTTGATCTATCTGTATTCAATGCACAGCCTCAACGATCCATCTTTCTTCTTTACAAACAGAACCGACGCACCTCAATGTGAGAAATTAGATCGAGCAAAACCTCTGTCAATAAATTCTTGCAATTGTACTTTCAGCTTTTTCAATTCAGTAGGAGCAATCCTGTAAGGTGCAATTCTTTTGGGAATACATCAGGGAATTCACATACAACCGGCACTAATTGAATCTTTGACTCAGATACTTTAATATCCAACACATATACAAGGTAAGTATCATTACCCTTTTTGACATATTTCGGTACTAATATTGCTAAAATTACACTAGGTAATCCATCCAGTTTATTAGATTCAACATGAAGTAATTCACCACTCTCACATTTCAATACAATATGTTTTTATTTACAATTCACCACTGTATCATATTAGGTTAATCAATCCATTCCCAAGATCACATCAAATTCATCAAATGGCAATAACATCAAGTTAACCGGAAAGCAATAACCTTTTACCATCAACAGGCAGTTCTTACAAACTTTATCCACCATAACACACTAGCCAAGGGGGTTTGAAACTTTAATCACAAATTCAGTGAATTCAATAGGTAAATTTTTAACAGTCACTAAGCTCGTGCATATGTATGAATGTGTGGAACCAGGATCAATCAATGCAGTAATATCAGTATCAAGTAGAGATAAAGTGGGAGTAATAACGTCTAGTGCAGAGGCATCTGCTTTAGCACGAATAGCATATGTTCTCGCAGGTGCTCGTGCCTCAGATCTAACTGCTGTATCCCTAGTAGTACCTCGATAACCACTAACATTATCGAGATGATGGAGTGGTTTGCCTCTCGAGACAAGATTACTAGGCTTTGGAGCTGGTTCTATCTCTTTTTCAACTCTTTCTGGACAATCTCTGAGAAAATGGTTAAGTGAACCACACCTAAAACAAGCTCCACTTCTAGATCGACATTCCCTATGATGAAATTTGTTACAATGTTTACATTTGGTTTGGGATTACCAACACTACCCATACTGGTTGTAGGTAGAGATGCAGACCTCGGGTTAGAATGTTAAGAGCCCCGCTCTCTTCCAGAATATCCCATAGAGGTGGTAACACGATCATAATACTTCTTTAATTTCTTAGAAGCAAATGATTGTGACTTACTCATAGTTCTTTTTCCAGAAATCTGAGCCTCTCTTTCAGCTTGTTTCTTTTCTTTACTCAATTCCTCAGCTTTGTGTGCTTGACCGGCTAACATCGTAAATTCCCTCATTTTGAGAATTCCAACCAATAACTTGATATCTTCATTTAAACCTTCTTCAAAGCGTTTATACATCTCAGCCTCGGTTAGAACCTATTCCCTGGCATATTTTCTCAACCGAACAAATTCTCGTTCATACTCGGACGCAGTCATATTTCCCTGCTTAAGTTTTAAAAATTCTTTCTTTTTCTGATCCATGAATCTTTGACTAACATATTTCTTTCTGAATTCAGGCTGAAAGAATTCCCATGTAACGGTTTCTCTCGGTACCATTGAAGTTATGGTATTCCACTAATGATAAGTTGTATCTTTCATTAGAGATATTGCACATTTCAGACATTCGACAGGTGTACAGGATAATTCATCAAAAACCCGGATAGTATTTTTTAGCCAAAACTTAGCCCTTTCTAGATTATCATCAGCGTTAGCTCTAAATTCTTCTACCTCATTCTTAAGGATTTTATCTATTAGAGGCTTACCTGTTTTGGCGAGTTCAGCACCCTGTGGTATCTCAGGAATCGATTGGGGAGCAGGTGGGGAAGGTCGTTGTACAGTAGGGTTTGTTTTTAAGTACTCAGTAAACCACTCATTCATCAATTGAAAGAAGGTCTGTTTTGCCTCCTCACCTTGGCCCTCTTACACGGGCCTTTCACTACTAGATGCAAACGCAACTCTTTGAACTGAGGCTCAAGGATTGCTTCCAGCTTCCTTAGATTCAGCTCTAGCTCGGTTGGATGACATTACTATATGTAATACATATCTAAAATAATCAGGAGTCATCACACTATCACGAATTATATATGGAATGTATAGCTAAACTCATGTTTGCTAAGTTAAATCCGAGAATCGGCTAAACCGTAGTTCTGATACCACTAAATGTAACACCTCTAACTCGTATCCTCGTTGGAACAAGGTTTCGGAGTACTACCGAAACTTTCAAAATATTTTACCAATAATTCACGTAAATTACTATTCATTAATCGAGATCCTCCAGAACGTACCTTAATTGGACACTCGAGGCCCAATACGAGCATTAGAATCGAGTCGGGACTTGTAACAACCCGTTTTTAGGGTTAATCAGAATAGTGGTTTTAGGACCACAATCTGAAGTCAAAATATTTATTTTATTATTTTATTAAGTATGATAGAATGTTTGTGTGAAAATTTCGTAAAGAAATTTTACCGTTTGAGTGGTTGATTCGGTAAAAAGGACTAAATCGAGTAAAGCGTAAAACTTATGTTCTATTAGCTAAAAGAGTGAAATAGCTATACAACGCTAAAGTAAAAGTTTTTATGTGGATATTAACCCACTAATTAGTTAGTGAAAGATTTGGTTTGACATTGTTGTAAATTGTTTTAAATTGAAAGGTTATTTAGGTAAATTTGGAAATAAGGTTAAATAAAAGAAAACTAAAATTTCCACTCATCTTCATCCTATATTTTCCACCAAAATTTAGAAACAAAGAAATTCATGGATGATCTTTGAAGTTTCGGCTAATACATGCTTAATTTGTAAGTGATTTTTGACCCAGTTTTTAATAATTTCTACGTTTTTGAGCTCGTTGCAGCTTAATCTAGCTAGCCCATATCTCCTTTTTTGAAACTATTATAGAATTTGAATAATTCCATTGTTGAATTCTTGAGTGTTTAAATGTTTAATGATAGATTATGAAGGTTAAATGATAGATATACAAGTTTTGTTAAGTGATTTTTGACAAAATTGTCAATTAGGGATTAATTTGTGAAATTGTAAAATTTTATGGTTAAATGTTTGAATAAAATGAAAATATGGGCTGTTATGAAGCTATAAAAAATTTCGGATAGCATGGGTTGTCCTTAAATTTCATGAATTTGCAATTTTACGAGATAAGGACTAAATTGAAAAAGTGTGAAACTTTAGAGGCAAAAGCGTAATTTTTCCAAAATGTGTATATAGTGTCAAATTGAATAGAAAGGAAAGTTAATATGCTGAATTTGATATTATATATAGATCAAGATAAGCAATTACCAGAACTAAATCGTGGAAAACGAAAAGTGAACGAATAGCCGATAGTTTTATTTGAGCAACACGAGGTATTCGTATAGCTAGAACCAAATTATTAAATACATGTAATTGTTTAAAATGTATGTGTATAAGTTGAATGAATTATCCATTTGAAATTCAAATTACTGATTATATGATTAAATTACTGTTTACATGAATGAAAGAGAAATGCTACAATTGTTATATATGTTACATGGATTCCGTATGATAATATGCATTAGGTATGCGAATTGAGTATTTAAATCTATACACTTAATTGAATTGAATCTATAGATGATTTGAGAAATTGAATTATTGATCATTGAATGCTTAACTGATGAAGTTGGATAATTACCGAGCCCCATTTGAACTGTAAGAATTTGTTAGATACGAGTGACATGTCACTAGGGTTACCGTTTTGGTCGAGCTCCTGCATTTGTTACGGACTCACCACAGCTCGTATGAGCTTACCGATATATCAGCTACTAAGAGCTTACTGTTTTTAGCTCATTGGAGCTTACCGATTTAACTCGTATGAGCTTACTGTTCAACTCGATAGAGCTTACCGTTTCAGCTCAATAAAGCTTACTGTTTATCAGCTCAGAAGGAGCTTACCGATCATGGCTCGAAAGAGTGAAAAGGATAGTAAATTGACGGATTACCGATAAATACACTTAGTGTGTATCACCCAAGTATCTATCCAAATTCAACGTAGTTCAACGAGCATAATTACTCTTGCTGATCATATGAATAAGCTATGTTGAAATGAATGAATTACTATAGATACGGATGAATTACTGTTGATACAGATAAATTACTGTTATTATTGATGAATTACTGGTTATACAGATGAACTACTAGTTATATGAATGAATTATAGTTTATACGAAAAAAAATGAATTGCCTTAATGTCATTTGAATTACATGGTATTGATGTTATTTGATGAATTAAATATGGAATGAAGTTATATGTACTTGAGACTGAATATTTATTGTTTTCACCTATGGTGACTTGATATTTACATTGATATAATGATAATAATCTATTAATGATTTTATATGCTTATGCATTGGGAAAATTTGGTTGGATTGTATTGAAGTGGTAATATAGGTTATAATGACGTATGAACAAATGTTATATGTGAATTGAGATATAGGTGGTTTAACCACATATATGCCCATTAGTGTGCAAAATACAAAATATTCAATGTTATTTCCATGGTTCAACGAACAAGTTAACTGTACAAGAATTGAAATGATAATATGAATCAGCTCAGGTATACGTGACACGCTCGACAAGTAAGTAATATTTAATAATTTCATATGATACGTAAGTGAAAACTAATGAATACATACAGGAATTATCAGGTTGTTATTGTAATACGTGTTAATTTCGATGGAGCTGATTTATATGTATTCATGCTTATCTAATTGTGAATTAATTGTTAAATTGTATATAATACATACTAGTCATACGAGCTTACTAAGCTTATTAGCTTACTCTGTTCATTTCTCTTTTTTTTATAGTGATTTGAAAGCTCGTTCGGGTGTGAAGTCATTGAAGATTTCATCACACTATCCAGGAGTTGAATTGGTATTTTTGAACTCTTTGAAATTGGTAATCTGGCATGTATAGGCTAGTTGATTTTATGAGATGTATAAGTTATTTTAGCTATTGAAGCTTATATGTATTGAAGTGTTTAAGCCATGTGATTTGGCTTAACTTGGTTAAATATTGGGTTATGTTTATGTGTACTAGATATGGCATGTTTTGGTAAGTAATTGATGGAATGAGGCTATGCAAATGGTATGGATATGTGATGGAAATATGGATCGAAACTGTTTGAATGATAGTTGGTACTTGGATGTTTAAGGTTGAACTATTGAATAGGTTATATATGTATATTGACTAATGAATCATATTGGTTTGGTATGTGTTTGAATGCACAAATAGTGTAACAGCCTAATTTTCAGTGGTGTCGGAACAGTGATTTGAGATCACTAAATCCGAAAAATGAGTAGGAAATATTATTAATTTAGTGAGTATAAGTTAAATGTGAAGTTAGAAAAATTTTGAAATAGTGAATAGTGTACTACAATAATATATATATTAAAATAATTAGAATTGAAAACGAGGTATCGAGACCTCGGGAATTTTAAATCGAGCCATAAATATTTTTATAAATATTTATGGAGTGTTAATAAGTTAGTATTAAAGTTTCAGTCAAGAAATTTTAAAGTCTTGATAGCTAATTGAACAAAAGGACTAAATTGTATCAAATGCAAAATTGTGGGAAATGATTAAATAGCTTAAATGATAAAAGAAAGAGGGTTTAAAAGGTAAATAGACCCAAGGTCTATTTGGGCTGGACGGCAAGGGCATGAAATCAGCAAGAAAATAAGGGGAATTAAGGGCAAAATTGCAAAATTGCAAAATTTACTTAATAAAGCTAGGACTAAAGTCGAATTATCCAGATTTCTCTTTATTTTTCTGCATTCTCATCAGTAAAAACACCATGGAAGAGTTCCCTTAAGATTTTTTTTCATATTTTTACTGCAAGTAAGTTCAATTCTTGATTATTTCTTGAAATTTTTGTGTTTTTGTGACTTTTACAACTAGGTCTACTTGTTGAATTCATTAGTTCTTGATCCTATGAAAGAAATTGAAAGTTTCTATGAATATGTGCTGAAAGTATATGATTATTTGGCATGGAATTAGAGCTTTAAATAGTTTATATGCTGATTTTATTGAAAGAATTGAATAGAAAGTGAATGTTTGGGACCTAAATTGTAAAAGAGTTTGAAGTTAGAGTTTTATGTGGAAATTCTGAATTTCAATAGTTATGAAATAACTTATAATGTATAGGAAAAGTATTAATTGAGAAAATTAGCTTAATTGAGGGGTTAATTAAGTAAGGACTGAATTGTATGAACTGTGAAATTTGGGGCAAAATGAAAATTAACATTTTGCACTAAAATAATTTTGGACAGCAGCAATAGTCTAACTTTGAAAAATCACCAAAAATTGTAGAAATATAATTAGAGGATGAATAAAATATTAAATTAAATATTATTGAGTCTAGTTTTTTATAGAAGAAACAGTGTAAGCAATGGAATTGTAAATCATGAGTTATAATAAATTTTGTGAGACAATGTCAGAATGATTTCGGGTTCCCCTGTTCTGAGTTTAGAAAATCATAAAAAATTGGAGAAAAATAATTAAGGGATTATATTTATATGTTTAAAATCCTTAAAGAGTCTATTTTCAATATAAATAAGCAGGAACATCATCTGAATCTCGTACGATGAGATAATTAATTCTTAGTGAAGAAGCGTCGGAACTGTCAGACAGCAGAATAGGGGTAACTTTAAAGAATAAACTGTACTTATTGGCTAAACCAAAAATTATGAAAATTTTATGGTGATAAGATATGTAAGTCTAGTTTCAGGAAAAATTAGCGGATCTTAATATCGAGTTCTGTATCTTAAGATATAAATAATTTAGTGACTATGACGCAAATGGACAGTTTTGAATATACATATAAGTAAATAGTGAAATTATTGATAATGTTACTTGTTGCATGTTATATAAATTAAGGATGTGGAATGGAGAGGAGGAGGAGAAAAATATGTATGAATATTCAGCTAGCATGGCTAATTTGCATGCTTTAGGCTCATGGACTAATTTGAATAAAAGTAAAATTTTATGGGAAATTTTGTAAAAAAAATGTTAGAAATGACCAATTTGCATGAAATGGATTATTTTATTATTTAAAAATATAAAATTGAATGAAATTATTAATTTAGCTCAAGATCAGGGAAAAACATGTTTTAAGGATTAAATTGAAAAGTGTTGAAATTATGGAAATTTATGATATTTTATAGAATTCATGGGTTGTTATCAATTTGTTTGAGAATAACGGCTGGAAATAAGATTAAATTGCAAGAATTTTATTTTATTTTAACCTAAGGATGAAATCGTCATTAATTAAAAGTTTAGGGGTAAAATGGTAATTTTGTTTAGAGCATTAGTTGAATGTATAACAACATGAAATAAATGAAAACGACAATCAAATTTCTTTATAAATATCTGGATGACTCGAATACGAGACTTGAACGTGGAATAGAAAAGATATCGGATTAATGAAATATCTGATAAATAAATCGGTAACTCTGGTAATGCTCCGTAACTCTATTCCGGTGACGGATTCGGGTTAGGGGCGTTACAAATGGAATTGATTTGAGTATATAAATGTTTGGTTTTGTAATGACATATAATGTGTATTTGAAATGGTTGTTTTGATTGCCAAATTGAATGAAAGTATGGTGTTTTATGTGAGCTTAAGTGATTGAAGTTTGGGTGAGGAAAAGTCGCTTAAAACAGGCCTATTTCTCATCCACACGGTTGAGCACACAGGCGTGTGACTCGACCGTGTGCTTGCTAAAGCTTAGTTAAAATAAGTCAGTGTGTGGCACACGGGCTGAGACATGGGCGTGTGGTCGGCCGTGTGAGTCAGTATATATGCCCTGTTTCTTACATGGCCTATGACACGGGCGTTTCTGGTGGCCGTGTGAGGCACATGGCCTGGGTACACGGGCGTGTGACCTCTGTATTCAAGAAAATTTTCTAAGTTTCCCAAAGTTTTCTAATGTTATCGATTTAGTTCTGAATGCATGTATTAAGCTATTTATGCTCGACTTAAGCATGTTACAAGTGCAAATGAATAACTTTGATTGAAATGAGTTAATTTAATGACAAATGAATGTTTTGAATTGTGCTATAAGTCCGGTAATACCTCATAACCTATTTTGGAGATGGATACAGGTTAGAGGTATTCCAGGACTTAATCGGGAACTCTAAGAATTTTTTTGCAAATTTTCAAAAATTTTCCAAGGTGCAGGGCTCATACGCCCATGTGGTCCAAGGGACACGCCCGTGCTAGAGGCTGTGTTCGACCCGGTGTAACTATCCAACTTATGCACACAGCCATGTCACACGCCCGTGTGTTAGGAAGTGTGGTTAATTAATTCAATTCGAAATTAGGTGTAGGTTTCACACAGCCAAGACACACGCCTGTTTTCTAGGTCGTGTAGCACATACGGCTGAGACACACGCTCGTGTGCTCAATTTGAGCATTCTGTTTCTCAAAATTATGGTGTAGGGGACACATGGCTTAACTACACGCCCATGTACTCGACCGTGTGTCACACATAGTCTAGACATACGCCCGTGTGTCTACCCGTGTGGACAAAATAAAGCCATTTCTGGCTTCATTTCTCACCCAAAGTCACTCCCATGAACTGCACTTAAACTCACATCCAAATACCAACCAATTCAAGCATTCAAATTAAGAAAATTCCATCATTCAACAAGGCATGTCATTGCTTGCATACATGTTTATAATCTTACCTTGGTATATTTCATATGTTAGACATAATTTGATCAACTACTTAACATATACATACATACATATATATATATAGCTACCATAACATGACAATACAAGCATATCAAAACAACCATTACTAGCCATTCCAATTACTTGGTTACAAAACATCATTATCAAGCCACTAATGGTCAAGTTGACCTATACATGCCTATAACGCCCCGAATTTTGGGCTTAAAAGTTCTGGGTTTTGAGTGCAGGGATAGTGGGAGGCTTGCACACATAAGTTAAGTTGTGCAGTTTAGTAGCAGAATGGGCCTGCTGGTCTAGTGGTTGTGAGTGTGTTGGTTTGCATTAGGGATCTGAGTTCGAGTCCCTGTGTGGGTGTTTTAGAAAACATTTTAGTTATTTCTGATTTCAGTTAAAATAATAATTTTATTTATTTGTCTTTAGTGTGATTATTAATTATTTTTATTTTTATTTGCTTTTACTTGGCACTTGATTTTTTGTTCTGTTTCTTCTTGGTTTTTGTTCTTGTGTTCTTCTTTTTGCTTTTTGGAATCGGTGGTGTTGTGGGGTCGAAAGACCTTGATTTTCTGCTCCTCTGTCGTCTTCTTCGTTATCAAAACAGGTGTGGAAGACAACTCTAACTAATCTACTTATCTTTTGTTTTTTACAAGAGTTGTTTTGGCTTTTCGTGACAATGCTTTGATTCTCTAGTTCAGAGCTTTGAATGCTGAAAGGGAGTGCGATACTCTATTTTTTGATGTGGTTTCGATAGTACCAAAGTTGGGGGATAGTTTGGTAGCCAAAATGGTGTTTTCAGGACTGTTCTGGGGTGGTTTCATGGCTTCCCCGACTGGCACACGCCCGTGTGGATTTGGGAAATCAAGGTTTGGACCAATTTGGAGCCATACGGCCTGGCCACACGGCCGTGTGGCTATTTTGGGGATTTTTATCGAAAATCACACGGTAGTGTCCCTTGGTCCACACGGGCGTGTGAGTTTGGGAATTAGGGATTGAGATTTGGGGTCATACGGCCTGGCCACACGGCCGTGTGACTGATTTGGGAATTAGGGATTCCATACGGCCGTGTCTGGTGGCCACACGGGCTTGTGAGACATTCACACGGTCGTGTCTACTCTGCACTTGAGCTTAATAGGATAGTGTCTTACATGGCCTGATCACACGGGCGTATGCCTCTATCACACGACCGTGTGCTACCCTTCACACTGGCGTTTGGACCCCCACACGGCTTGGAGTGCTCCATACAGCCAGAGCATACAGGCGTGTGGCCCTATCTTGCCAAACTTTGGGTTTTAGGTCAAATGCAAGGGCAAATGCGACTCGGTGTGTTCCAACTCCCAACTAAGCCTTACTGGGGGTAGTTATGACTTTGATTTGGGCTTGATATGTGTGCATTTGTGATTTTTTGTTAGATAAGTTGATATTGGATTCAAGACACGAAGGTACACATGTTTAATTCTGTAACTGATTGACCGGATGTGTGTGTCTCCTTTTGATTGTCTGTTTGAATTTATATTCTGAATTGTGTACATCTGACTGCATACATACATACATATGCATAAATCTTTTTGGGTGGGGTGTTGAAAAGAAAGGAGATTTACGATTTGACAGTTTGTCTGCATTCTGAAAGCCCTTAATAATACCCAGAGGGTCATGGGCGGTCCCAATACCCTGAGGGTCGTGGACATTACTGATAACGGTATAGTGGTTTACCGCCTTGCACTGTACCGCATGTACGTTAGCTATACTACGTACCATTATCTGATCTGGCAATTATACTACATGTCTGTACCGCGGTTCACTGAATTGCACAGTACAGTATATAAGATCTAATCTAGCAGTTATACTGCATGTCTATATCGCGGTCTTCCGCATGGCACCGTACAGCTTACTGATAGCCCTAATACCCAGAGGGTCGTGGGCGGTCCCAATTCCCTAAGGGTCAAGGACAATATTGATGATCATCGTTGCCGAGCAACCCGGGATGACGTTCTATGGAGTATAAGGTTAGATGGGCTTTTCGAGGTCCTACTCGGAGTACAGGGATGGGTAGGTTGATTAAATCCCCATAGGATGTGTCGGGTTGGATGAAGATGGTGTATTGGTTGGATGGGTGGGTTATTTTATAATTCATTTGCACTCATATGCATCTGTGTGATTCTGTGACTGCAATATCTATTTGATTGTCTGACTGAATTATTTGACTGTCTGATTGACTGAGAAGTCTGATTGTACTATTTGATTGAAAGGCACTCGTGTCTAAAGAAACCTTGTGTGATGGAATAAGGCCCAACCGATTCTGATTTTGGAAAAAGGGCTTAAGCCTGTTTGTGACTTCTGAGAATTTCTGATACTGTGTCTAACAGAGCCATATGACTGTAAAGTTACATATGGTCTGTTTTGTTATAGTCACTCTATAAGTGTGTTCTGCTACTGAACTATTTTCAGGTTTACTGTATCTATTTCTATTATGGTAGCAAGTTAGTTTGATCTCACACTAAGCTCGTATAGCTTACCCCCTCTTTTGTTTCCCCTTTCAGGTACATTTTGGGATTTTGGATGTTGGACTCGGTATGCGGAGGACTCAGATAGTTTTGAGGCTAATAAGTTATTAGTTTGTGGTTTCAAACTTTTATTGGTTATTTAGTTTTGAATATAAGGTTTTCAACACGGTGGTATAATTCTGTTTTACAGTTTAATCATTTTATTATTCTATTTTTTTTAATACTCGACATTAATTATTTCAGGAATCGAATTAAGAATGACTAGTTTTGTAAGATTTTCTCACGATCACTTCGATGGTCAATGTAGCATTTCGAATTAGGTCTAGACTTCTAGACCGAGTTTGGGGTGTTACAATGCCATTATACCAAAATGATTTTACTAAGTATACCCATAATAAGCTAGTTGATAGTGTGGCGATGCTCCAATGATCTCCAACCTTCACAAGCTTCCGAGCATTATAAGACAGGGGAAATAAAATAGAGTAAGCATTACATGCTTAGTAAGTTCGTATAATGAAAACTAAACTTACTAATCCCATTTATTAAATCTAAGCATACAATATCATATTTTCCATCCATTAGCAAAATTTGCCTAAACACATGCATTCAATCAAACATGTTAGTCACCAAAATCTTCATATCAATCAAGTAAACATAGGTGAGCTCTTCATACAATTTTCCTTCAAAACATCATTCATTTCATTCCATAATTCTCTTATCATACCAAGAGGTTTCGTGTCCGTTGAATCATTGAAATTCCAATGGATGCTCAAGTAATACACTCGAGGTGTACGATTCAATAATCAGTCAATTCTTATTCAAGAGTACCCATTAGGGCACTTAACCAAGGAACACACTCTCGAGCCACATATCGTATAACAAGATTACCAGTTCAGGCTAAATCCTTTATATATAACGTATGCTCAGAGAAACTCAATTAGGATTACCAGTCCAGGAAAAATCCTAATCATAACGTATACTCGAGAGGTATTATATCAGGATTACCCATTCAGGATAAATCCTTTCTATAATGAGGTTATTAGGATTAGTCGTCTGAGCTAAATCCCGTCCGTAACAAATGCAGGACCTCATTCGTTTTTGGAAAGCACATGTATTCATCATAATTCAATATTCAATCGAAACTTACCCCTTTTTCACCATTTCAAGCATGTATTAAATTTTCCATTATTGCATTCAAGAATTACATTTCAATATAAGTCACATTACATACAAACACAACATTCAATTAACATAATTACATGCTCGATTAAGTTACACGAACTTACCTTGACACTTGTTCGCGTAAGTAATCTACTAATCTAAAACCTTTTCTTTTCCTTGATCTAACCTCGAATTTGTGCTATCCATATCTATATAAATAAATTTAATCATCAATTCCTCATATTTCCTACTCAATTGGACTCAATTTACGTCTTAGGAAAAATTACCATTTTGCCCCTAACTTTTTCATAAATTCCAATTTTGTCCTTAGGCTCGGAAAATGAAACTTATGCAATTTACTCCCTATTCCAAGCCCAACTAAATTCCCATTATAGATTTACAACACATGTATTCATAAAAATTCAAGATTTTTCTTCAATTTCACAAGTTTACATTTTAGTTCTTAAATCATATTTTCATCAAAAATGATTTTGTAAAAGTTGTTTATCTATCAACAACCTGTCATTTTCTGCCATAAATTTCTAATTTTCAGCATATTCATCCATGACCCAAATTTCATACCTTGATAACTTTTCAAATTAATCCCCCAAATGGATGATTAGACTATCCTGGTTTTAAAAATGTCAAAATTACTAAAAACGGGACAAGGAAACTTAGCCAATTAAGCCTTGAAAGTTTCTTCTCTCTCTCCTAGGGTTTCCATATAATTTTGGGGTTGAAGATGACAAAATAATAAGACGATATCTTTTATCATCTTTTTAATTAATTAATTATTTCAATTTCCTACTCTTTTCTAAAATTTTCATGGATGAGTCACCAAAAATCTACATACTTTTCTTTAATGTTCTAATTACCATATAAGGACCTTTATTTTTGAATTCCATAGCTATTTAATCCTTATAGCTACTAGAATTTAACTTTCGCATTTTATGCGATTTAGTCCTTATCGTAATTAAACACTTAATTGATAAAATTTTCGTATCAAAATTTTCACACGACATGTCTATCATAATACAGACCATTTAATAAAATAAAAAATAAAAAATATTTTCGGACCAGATTTGTGGTTCAGAAATCACTGTTCTGATTACTCTAAAAAATGGGCTATTACAATCAAGGTGATAGATGGATAGTGTGATGAAGTCTCCGACAATCCCGAATCTGAGCTAGCTTTGATTTCACTATAAAACACAGAAAATTTAAACAAAGTAAGCTATAAAGCTTAGTAAGTTCGTATAGCATTTAAATAAACTTATCATATATGCTCAAATTAAGCAAACAAAACATAATATAACATATCTTATAATGAATCACCAACCTACCACATTTGCATTCACAAAGCTAGATGTAACTTTCATAATTTTCCTTATTTCAAAGTATTGCTCGGTTCATGTACATACTTGTACCATCACGTAACAACTCATACATCTTTGACATATCCATTGAACCATTCAGAATACTATCGGATACTCGGGAATCTCACACCCTAAGTGCCACATACATAGTCGAAGCTATCTCAATCTAGTATCCAATATAATGCAAACACTAGAGCTATCAACGGGTCTGCTCACACGAGTTGAAGGTCATGATGAAGCTACACGGTGCTGCTCACACAAGCTGACAAGTATCCGCAACAAATGCAGGATAACTCAGCCACTGGTAGGACGTACGGACCAGCACCCAAATCACATAACTCTTAATGACATGTCATTTGTATCCTAAACTATTCCTAAGGTTCAACTGGGACTTTACACTTGCCAAATTGTCATCGAACGTATCCATAAGGTCGTATTTACAATTTATGCAATATCAAAACATTTAGAACACAATTATAATAATGCTTATTACATAGAACTTACCTTGGATGGAAAAACGGCAAAATGAGTCTATTAATCCAAAACATTGTTCTTTCCCCAATCTAAGTCTGTATTTCACTTTTCTTGATCTATATAATATCAAATTTATCTTATTTAATAATCTCTCTATTCAATTTAGTCCAAAATACACTTTAAAGTTACTTTACACTTTTGCCTCTAACATTTCACATTTTTACAATTTAGTCCTTATTTCATAAAATCACAAATTTATGTAATTAAAACACAATCCATGCTAGAAAAATTTCAATTAGGTCCCTAGCAGTCCATATTTTCCATTTATTTCACAATTTAACCACAAAATTTACACATTTCACAATTTAACCCCTAATTTGACATTTTACTAAAAATCACTTAACAAATGTTGTTTATCTAACAACAATCATGCATTTTCTAACATTAAACACCAAAATACTCATAGGTTCATCAATGGAAAAACCCTAAAAAATTAATAATTTTTCAAATTAGTCCTTGGGCTAGCTAGATTAAGATGCAACGATCTCAAAAACATAGAAATCATTAAAAACATGATGAAAAATACTCACATGCAAGGCTAGGAGTGAAGGCCGAACACTTAAGCTTTCATGGAGGTTTTCTCCTTCAAAATTTCAGTGGTATCATCTATCAAGGAAGATGATACCTATATTCTTCTTTTGTTTTAATTAGTTTAATTACTAAATTACTAAATTAACCTTATAATAAAACATTAAAAATCTACTTAACCATGCACATAAATGTCCACTCATAATATTAATGGTTTAATTACCACATAAGGACCTCCACTTTAAGGTTCTATAGCTATTAGACACCTTTAGATAATAGAACTCAAATTTTACACTTTACGCGATTTAGTTCTTTGTATCAAATTAAGCACTCAAACGTTAAAATTTCTTAACGAGATTTTCACACAATCATATTGTAATGCTGTAAACATTAAAATAATAATAAAATAAATATTTTGACTTCCAGATTTGTGGTCTCGAAACTACTGTTTCGATTTAACTAAAATAGCTATTACATATATATTATTAATATTCATTTCGAGTTTTAGAGTTATTTTGATAAAAGTTAATTGTTAATATTATTATGCTTTAATTTTAATTATTTTCATAATAGTATAAAGTTAATACTAATTGTGAATTTGTTTTATCTTGTATTTAATTTTTCAAATACATTCTTATGGTTGTGATATTTTTGGGGTTTAAAATCAACTTGATAAAAATTAATTGATAGTAAATTTTCATCATATCAATCCTAAACCCTAAATTAAACATTAAAATTAACATACTTATTTTTAAATATTAAAATATATAACTTTTACTGAATATAACTACTATATTAAATAGAACACATAAATATCACATTTGCATACCATATAATACATTAATCCTTTATATATGTATTCGAAGTTCTGTGGTAAAAAGTTGAAAGTAACTATTAAGTCCTTTTATTATGAAAATTGATTTTAAATTAATTTCTATTTTTAATTTAATTTCTATATTAATAGAAAGAACTTTTAATATAATTAATATTTATTATTAAAAATTATATTTAAATTAATTTTTCTATCATGAATTGCAAATAAAAATACTTAAATATATTTTTAAACAGTAAATATTATATTATATTATCTTTTACTAATATAAAAATTAAATTAAACTATTTAATAGTAAAATGATTAATTTATATTGCTCCAGATTTGTCGACAACTTAACAAGAAAAATATCTATAAGAAGAGGAAGAAGAAAAAGGAAAGAAATTTCTTTTTATTTGTCATAATAGCAAGTGGAAAATAAATGCAAAATGAATTTTTTATTTCTGTATTCATAAAATCAAAATTGTTGCAAAAGATTAGTACAAAAATAATGAAAGAGACTCTGGGTGAGTTTGAATGGACAATGTGTTTGCCTACTATTAGTGTAAAAATAACAGTAGCGGTGAGACTAGATACTATAATAATACCGTAACGTAAAACAAAAAATAAGCTAAACACACAGTACTGCACCCTACCATCCATCCAAATTCATCCTCTCTATTTACATAATTGTCCAACATTTTTAAATATAAAATAAAAACTATTTTTCATTTTTAACTCTCTCCCTCAATAAAAGAAAATTAATATTTTCTTTCAATTTATTTCCACAATAGCACATATATATATTAATATATAAAATCTCTAGGTTCTCACTAGACTAGGTGGCCTGGCCCAAAATGTGGGAGGGTTTAGGAAAAAATATAGGTCCGAAAAATGGGCTTGGACAAAAAAATAAGGCCCATTTAAAAAAGGGTCGGGCCTCAGGTAAGATATTTTTAGTCCAGCCAGACCCAAATTCACTAAAAGTCAAAAAAATTACTCTTTTTTTTAATGTTATTTTCTTATTGTTTTCTCCTATTGCTATCATTTTACTATTATGTCGCTACTATTTTATTGTTATTGTTTGGACATTGTATAAAACTTAATTTATTGTTAATTTTGTTATTATTTTAATGGAATTTGTTAATTTTGTTATTATTTTAGAGGCATTTGCTTGTTAAGTTGTATTTATCTTTGTGTTATTTAGGTCTACATATTTTTAAAATTTATTTTCAATTTGTTGGGAAATATTTATTTTAATGTTTTTGGTATTTTGATGTATTATATAAATTTAAAATTATATAAAATAATATAAAACTTAATACGGGCGGGCCGGGTCGGGCTCGGGTTTTAGCATTTTTATCCGAGTCAGGTTTGGGCAAAATTTTAGGCCTATTTTTGGGGCTGGGCCCAGGCCTTGTAAATGGGCCTAAATTTTTAGTTGAGCTCAGCCCGAGTCTGGCTCGGCCCAATCCATGAGCACCTCTAGTTCTCACTATATCAATCATGATACTTGGTTATGCAATGGTTTGTGTTATATTTGTAACAGCCCAGTTTTAGCAAACTCGGAGCTGTAACGTCCCAAAAATCCCAAAATCTTGAATTTTTTTTTTGTACTTAGCAATTCCAGTTAAGTGTTAATTACACAAGGGTAGGTCTTGGTCAAGGTTTGAGTTCGAATTAAGGGGTAAAAGAAATTATAATTTAATTAGTAAAAGAATCAGGGTTGGCAAGTAGTTGGGCTTTTAAATAAAGATAGGGGAAAATAGCATCAAAAAGCCTTATGGAGGAGTGGCTAAGTGTCGCCACTTAGAGTGTAGGGAGGTGGCGTTAATAGCTAGCAAGGAGGTCTAAGGTTCGAATCCTAGCTTAGTGTTTTTAGAAGTTTAATTTTGGCCTTCTAGAAGGTTGGAAATGGAGTGGAAATGGACTCCAAGGGAAGTGTTCAAGAGAGAAATCTGAGGAAAATATCAAGAGGTTATCAAGGAAAAAAATGAGAAGATAAGAAGTGAGGAGCAAGTGGAGCCGAAATGGGAACTTGGGCTTGAGGAGTTCCGCCATAAGGGTTATAAATAGGTGTTGAATGCAAGAGTTTAAAGCTAATGCAGAAATCTTTTTCTCATCTTGTTGCCAGAAACCCTTTTCCCTAAAAGCCAAAAATCCTTGTTCTCCTTTTTATTTTCCTTGTGCCGATTTCTTTGTTTCACCTTTGGGTTTAGCCGATTCTTCTTCCTCTCTCCCTTGGTGCCAAATAAGCAATTGTTGCCATTTAAATCTCTAGAGCCAAATACTCTTTGACCGAATCTAGTGTAAGTGTACTCTTCCAATCGGTTTTCTTTGCTAAGTATCAAATATTGTCCCTCACTCTTTCTAATCAACTGTGGTAGGGAATTAGTATCAGATCTCGAATCTTAGCTCATTGCCGAATTGCTCCTTAGGTGTTGCGGTATTGGTAAGTATTCCTCTCCCATTGGCTAAAGTGGCCGAATGCTCATAGTTAAGGTAAGGGGACTTGTGTTGGATATGAGTCATCTATTATTCTAGTTTTAATGAGTAAGATTAATGCAGAGCTAGGGAGTACGTGATCAAGGAAAGCTATTAAGGATTGGTGTTCAAGGTAAGGTTAATATGACGTTTCGGTTCTTGGGTAGAATATGGATTAAGCATACGATTAATGGAAGGGTGATATCATTGTAGGTTGGTGACTAAGGGAATTGCGGCACGCTTGCTTACCAGGTGTGTACATACACTGCACAGACACTATGAATCGGCAAAAGCCGAAATGCCAAAATGCTGAAAAGCCGAAATGTCGAAAAGCCGAAAGTTTGGCTATGGTAGTCTTGTGAGTGCGCGAACACTCGTAAGGGGGAGACCTATAGGTTGCCTGAGAACCACGGGCGATTCTGTGGACTTGGGTGGTAATTTGGCCATACGGGCCAGAATGGGGTAAATGGGCTTGATGGGCTGTTGGGCCTATAATAGGCAAAAACTGAATATTGATGCTATGTGATAGGAATTTGTATGTAAGCATGAATATGAATGTGACTGGGCCTAACGGGCCATATAAATGTGATTTGGGCCTAATGGGCCATCTATAGGTGATTTGGGCCTAAAGGGGCCATATGAATATGATTAGGCTTAATGGGCCAGATACAGGTAGGTGAATTTTTTTGGGCGTTGTAAGGGGTTTTGGGCCTAGTATATGATAACATAAGACTTAATTAATATATTGCAACCGTGGACAAGTCGAAGGGTTAAGGTCTGGCAACGGGTATATGCATGTCAATGATTGGATCTAGGGAGAGCTTGGTACTTAAGCGGTCTTAATGACCAACATCCTCTTCTCTGGAATCCTACCTGGTGCATAGTATTCTTTCATCTTAGCTCGCAGGACTTGTTAACAGGTCAAGGTAAGTGAAAACCATAATTAAGGAAAAATTATCGAAATGCCCCTAAGGGAGAAAATGACCAAAATACCCTAGGTGTTGAATGTAAGTTTTATGGATGTGACATGCATACATATGACGTTCCGCTTAGGTTGCATATGGGGTGGGAACTAGGGAACGGAGGAAGTATATGAGGATCGCATGGTTGCCTGACAATCGTGGATCCACCGACGGCTTTTAAAGCCCAATATGTAAATGAAGGTAGTTTCGCAACCGGGCTGCCATTGGTGTGTGGGCTGGGTGGGTCGATATTTATATCCCCATATGGTGTGACGGGGGACGGAGCTGGTGTGTAGCGGATGAAAAATTTGGATGGGGTTGCATTGCATGTTTGATGATTTCTCTTTGAATGCTTGTTTTTCATCGAGAGTTGTACACACTGAGTTTGCAAAAACTCACCCCCTCTTTTATTTTATTTTTAGGTGATTCTCAGTAGAAGGTTCGATGTTTGGAGGGACTCTAGGTGGCCGGCTAGCAAGATAATCCGGACTTGGTTTTTTTTAAGCATTTAAGTTTTTATTTCTTTTTAAGTGTGTTCAGACCAGAATGTAATAAGGTTTTCATTATGTTATTATTACTTGAATTATTATTATTATTATTATTATTATTGTAATTATGAGAAGTTGAACATGGATTTCTTAAATTATAGTATGTTTTCTACGTTTCCGCAACTAAGTTTTTTTTTTAAAATCAAATGTTTTAAACAAGGCTTTTGTAACTGAAAGATTTTTTTTTTTTTGTTAATTAGGGTTCTTTTATTTTAAGAAGGGTTTTCAATGAAAACACGATTTTCGCTAAAATACTTCAATGTGACACTCCGAATTCGGCCATAACGTCCGGGCCGGGTTTGGTGTGTTACAGGAGCATTGATTTTGGAACCACAAATCTGAAGTCGTAAAAAAATATTTTAATATCATTTTTGGTGTTTACAGTATGTTAATTGATTTGTGTAAAAATTTTGTGATTTAATTTTACCAATTGGTTAGTTAATTTGGTAAAATAACTTAATCGCGTAAAATGCAAAAGTGGATTTCTATTTGTTAAAGTATTTATTTTTAATGGTTTATTAAATATGAGGTCCTTGAGATGTTATTAGACCATATATAGTGGAGTAGTACATAAATGGCCATCCATTATATGAATTTTAAATGTTTTCATTAATGGCAAATTAGTAATTTGTAAATAATGTTATTAAATTAAAATAAAACAACATTTTGTTCATCTTTTCTTCACTATTGCCGAAAGTTAAAGGTGAAAAACACCATTTTTGAGCAAGCTAGGTTCGGACTTTGTCTTCTCTAATTTAGGTATGTAATTTGTTCGATTTTTGATAATTTTTACGTTTTTTGAGATCGTTGCTTCGAATACTAGCTAGCCCATGCTTGAATTTTTGAATTGGTTGTGGATTTTGTGATTTTCCATTGTTGATAGCTTGATATTTTTGTTGTGTGATGATGAAAAATAATTATATGTTGTTAGATTATCATGTTTAATTAAGTGATTTTTGATAAAAATGTGTATTAAGGATTAAATCGAGGGGTCAAAATGTGAAGCAAATGAAATAAATGGGCTGCTAGGAACATAAGTAAAATTCAGCTATGCTTGGGTGTGGTGAAATTTTGAAAATTTTGTGTTTTGTGAAATAGAGACTAAATTGTAAAAAATGTGAAATGTTAGGGGCTAAAGTGCAATTTGCACATTTATGTGTTTTTGGATGAATTTGAATAAATATATGATTAAACAAGTCAAATTTGTATTAATTTAGATCAAGAAAAGAGGAAATCGGATTTAGATTGGGGGAAATCAAAAGTTGTCGAATAGTCGTCCCGGTCCGTTTGTCTCCGTACGAGGTAAGTTCGTAAGTGAATAAATGATGTTAAATTGAATGTATTATTTTTTACATAGCCGAATTGAATTGTATGTATGTATAACTACATTGCCAAATTGAATTTAGCAAGGAAAGATTTGTTACGGGCACGAATCGATCAAATTATGGCGTCCGAAAGTCCCGTACGAACGATAGGAATAGTTAGGATACATATGTCATGACATGGATTCCGGTATATGATTTCGTGTAAGACCACGTCTGGGATATTGGCATCGTATATGATTTCGTGTAAGACCCTCTCTTGGACAGTGGCATCGATATTTAATTACATGTAAGACCTCGTCTGGGACATTGGTATTGTACGAGCTTTTAGAGATATCCAAGTATCCTTATTGATTCCAAATGGTTCAGCGGGTAATATTAGGTTAAGATCGATTGTGAAATTGAGGTAAATGGTTCAGGTTTGTTGAAGTTAAATGTTTATGAAAATAAGGTAAGTATATTACTTGAGATGATGATATAATTATGCATGTTAAAGGAGTGATTTATGTGTGCATGAGATAGTTTATATTCGACCAAGTTGAAATTATAATGCTAATGTTCATTTGATGATTTATTTGCTTATGACTTACTAAGCTATCCAAGCTTACTCTGTGTGTGTTCGATTGATGTTTTATAGATTTTTGAAGCTAGCTATGAGCTCGGGGATCGTCAAGGAAATCTGTCACACTATCGATCACTATTTCAGTATTTTTAAAAGCTTGAACTTCGAACCTATGGTATGTATAGGCTAGCATTTGTTTTCGTTGGTCTTAAAATTTGTATATATTTAGACATGCGAAAATAGCTTGACCTTAATGCTAATGTTCTAATATTTAAGTAATTTTGGTCATGGTATATGTGTGTGTTAAACTTGATATATGGATGATGAATATGTTTCGATTGTGGCTTATTATTGATTTATTTAGGATGTATAATTTGTCTTGTGAATTGGCTTGGAGGTGGTAAATGATGTGCATTTATATTCGGCTAGTGATGGATAAAACATATACATATGCCTATGACATGTTTGCTTGTGGTTAAGTATTTAAAGGTCAAGTTGCTAGTGCAATGATTGATTACTAAATGTGCTATATATGTGGAGTAAATTCGGCTTTGGTATGTGGTTCATTTTGGTAAGCATGTGGTTTGATAACGGTGTGACCGATTGAGGTTAGATTTGATGACCGAATAAATGATTAGCTAATAGGTTGAAATAAGAAGTTCAGGCATATTATATATATATATATATATATATATGCAAATTAGGTGTACATTGATATGTTATTTGTGTTCAAAAGTTTAAATGTGCCTATAGTGAATTGCACATGAGTTGGTAATAATTACAATTGTGTGTGGTTATTTGGTGATGCTTGTTTATATTTTATATGTAAGAATGCCTATTAAGTCGTGTGCATAGTTTAACTTTGATCATTGTGTATAACATGTGAATTGGCATATTCATTAATTAGTTAATGGAATGGGATAGTATTGATTCAGTATTTGTGCTTAGAAATACATTTTGTTTTTAGCGTAATAAGCGCAATATATAATAGCATTATGGGTATGTTCAGGCATGTTGTAAGGTTAACTAATACTACACATGTGAAAGAATATTATGTCGTGTAAAATGGGTTGATATAGTTTAATACGAAATGGTGCATAGATGCGCAAAATGGTATGATTAGATTATTTTTTAAACCTAGGAAGGAAATTGTACTAAAAGATGTTTCAATGTATGTTTGGTATATGGAATAAAAAATGCTTGTTTATGAGTTGGGTATTCGAATATCATGAAATTGATGGTCATATGGTTCGAATGTTATAATTATAAAGCAAGTATAATATGGCCTTGATGTATGTTAGTTGGTTTGAAATTTGGATTTGATAATTATTTTGAGATGGTTGAGTTATGATACAGGGTTCTCATATGTGTGAAGTGGCTAGTGAAACATGACTTGATTTGGTTGGTTACGTAATTAATATGTGCAAATTTGATTTATATGATTGAGTTGCTGGTTACTATTCAAGTTTAAAATTCTCGTAATTGAGTAAAAAAAAAATTATGCTTGATTTTAATTGAAAGACTGTTCTTAACTGTGTCTTGGTTGGTAATACCTCGTAACCTTAATCCGGAGACGGATACAGGTTAGTGGTGTTAAATTTGATTGGTATTAGAGCTACAGTTTAGTCGGTTCTAGGACTAATGTAGCATGTGTGAGTCTAATTATACATGCCATATTTTTATACTGCGATAGCATGATGCTTCCTGACAATTAAAATGTTTTTTCGTATAGTAAATGGATCCCGATCGAGCCGTAGTAGATGACGTGGAAAATAATGCACCCACTCCCGCTCAAGAGACAGTGCAATCTGATTCTACCTATTACGAGTAGCCAAAAGGGAGAGGCTAAACAAGCTTTCTTCCAGATGATGAATGATTGGTTCATACAATATATCCGTACAAATCCGGCTGCTTAAAAACCTCCACCCCCGCCTAATCCTCCTCAGACACCTGTGATACTAAAGTTATTGATCCGGTGCAATTAAATAAGCCACCGATTAATAAAATCAGAAAATACAAGCCGAAGAGTTCAGAGCTACTATGGATGATGATGTTGAGTGAGCTAAATTCTGGCTTGATAATACGATCCGTGTGTTCGATGAGCTATCGTGTACCTCTGATGAGTGTATAAAATGTGTTGTATCCTTGTTACGAGGCACCGTAAATCTCTGGTGGAATACACTAGTATCGGTGGTTCCAAAAGAACGGGTTACCTAGGAGTTTTTTTAGATTGAATTCCGGAAGAAATATATCAGTCAGAGATTTATAG
Source organism: Gossypium arboreum (assembly GCF_025698485.1). Lineage (NCBI taxonomy): Eukaryota > Viridiplantae > Streptophyta > Magnoliopsida > Malvales > Malvaceae > Gossypium > Gossypium arboreum. The sequence goes on from NC_069071.1 coordinate 7,645,574, forward strand.
ATAAAAAACGCAAAGAATTCTTTGAGTTAAAACAAGGTCACGTGACAGTTACAAAATATGAACAGGAATTTGTGAGACTCAATAGATATGTACAGGAATGCGTATCAATCGAAGCAATAATGTGTAAAAGATTCGAAGACGATTTGAATGAAGACATTAAGCTGTTAGTCGGGATTCTTGAAATAAAAGAGTTTGTGGTACTAGTCGAGCGAGCATGCAAAGCTGAAGAACTCGGGAAAGAGAAAAGAAATGTTGAGTTTGAAGCTAGAGATTCACGAAAAAGATCATCGAGTAAGCCATTTCAGTCGGCATCAAAGAAATTTCAAAATGAATTTAGCCGTTCAAATGCTACTATGGGTTACTCTAGACGAGATCGAAACAGACCACCTGTGAGTTCGAAAGCTACCTCAGTAGCAAGTGTTGGAAACATCAGACCGAACCAACCTGAGTGCAAACATTACGGTCAACGACATCCCAGCAATTGTAGATTGAATGATCGGGCTTACTTTAAATGTGGATCACTAGATCTTTTCATTCGTGAATGCCCTGAGTTAGTTGAGCAAGACACGATGCAGAATACGAGGCTGAGTATTACGGTAGCTTGAGGTAGACCACCTAGAAACATGGGTAATGTGAGTGGTAGCCAGAGGGGAACTAAAAACACTGTTGTTAGATCTGAGGCTCGCGCACCTGCCAGAGCTTATGCCATTTGCGCTCGTGAAGAAGCTTCGTCTCCTGATGTTATTACCGATACTTTAGCTCTCTATGATACTACTGTAATTGCATTGATAGATCCAGGATCGACTCATTCTTATTTATGTGAAACTTTAGTATCCAGTAAGACTTTGCCTATAGAGTCTACTGAATTTGTGATTAGAGTATCAAACCCCTTAGGCAGATGTATCTTAGTTGATAAAGTATACAAGAATTGTCTGTTGATGATTCGATATTCCTATTTTTCAGCCGATCTTATGTTGTTGTCATTCGACGAATTTGATATAATTCTGGGCATGGATTGGTTAACACTGCATGATACGATAGTGAACTGCAAACGAAAGACGATAGATCTGAGATGTCAGAATGATGAGATAATTCGGATTGAGTCTAATGATCTGAATGGTTTACTGACAGTGATATGTTCGATGTTAGCTCAAAAATATGTGAAAAAGGGTTGTGAAGCTTACTTTGCCTATGTGCTCGATTCTAAAGTGACCGAAAAGAAGATTGAATCAGTACCAGGTGTGTGCGAGTATTCGGATGTGTTTCCTGAAGAATTATCGGGTGTGCCATCGATTCAAGAGGTAGAGTTTGGTATTGAGTTAGTGCCGGGGACGACTCCAATATCGATAGCTCCGTACAGAATGGCACCAACTGAATTAAAAGAATTAAAAGCTTAGTTGCAAGAATTGACAGATAGACGTTTTGCACGACCGAGTTTTTCTCTCTGGGGTTCACCAGTTTTGTTTGTGAAAAAGAAAGACGGAACTATAAGAATGTGCATCGACTATCGACAACTCAATAAAGTGACCATAAAGAATAAATATCCTTTGCCATGTATAGATGATTTGTCTGATCAGTTAAAAGGTGCTACAGTTTTTCAAAGATTGATTTGAGATCGGGTTACTATCAGCTACGAGTGAAAGATTTTGATGTGCCAAAAACTGCTTTTCGAACGAGGTACGAACATTATGAGTTTCTTGTTATGCCTTTCGAAGTAACAAATGCACCTGCTGCTTTTATAGATCTAATGAATCAGATCTTCAGACCATATTTGGATCGATTTGTAGTTGTGTTTATAGATGACATTTTGATATATTCCCATAATGAATCCGAGCATGCTGAACATCTGAGAGTAGTGCTACAGACTTTGCGTGATAAGCAGTTGTATGTGAAGTTCAGTAAATGTGAGTTTTGGTTACGAGAAGTCAGTTTTTTGGCACATATTGTGTCAGCATCGGGTATTCAAATGGATCCGAGCATGATTTCGGTAATATTAGATTGGAAGCCTCTGAGAAATGTATCTAAAGTTCGAGGCTTTCTGGGACTAGCTGGTTATTATAGACGATGCGTAAAAGGTTTTTCAATGATTGCAACCCCAATGACGAGACTAATTCAGAAAAATGTTAAGTTCGAGTGGTCAGAAAAGTGCTAGAAAAGTTTTGAGCAATTGAAAGCTTTGTTGACCGAAGCTCCAGTGCTAGTTAAGCTAGAATCGGGTAAAGAATTCATAATCTTTAATGATGCATCGTTGAATGGTCTAGGCTGTGTTCTAATGCAGGAAGGCAAAGTCATAGCTTATGCCTCGAGACAATTAAAGCCGTACGAAAAGAACTATCCGATACATGATTTGGAATTGGCAGCTATTGTGTTTGCGTTAAAGATTTGGCGCCACTATTTGTTCAGTGAGAAATGTCACGTCTATTCTGATCATAAAAGCTTAAAATATTTAATGACTCAAAAAGACCTGAATTTACGACAGCGAAGATGGCTAGAGTTGTTAAAACATTACGAGATAGTGATTGACTACCATCCGGGGAAAGCAAATATTGTCGCTGATGCTTTAAGTCAGAAATATTTGTTTTCCCTACGTGCGATGAATACTCAAATGACTCTAACTGATAATGGCTCAATTATAGCTGAGTTGAGAGCGAGATCTTTATTTATACAGCAGATTTGTAAAGCTCAGAAAGTTGATAATGAATTGTTAGCAAAACGGGCTCAATGTGATTTGAATACTGATTCAGAATTTCATATTGATGCTAATGATAGTTTGAGATTCAGAGGTCAAATTTATGTTCCGAGAAACTCAGAGTTGATTCGGATAATTTTAAATGAAGTTCATACCAGTCGGTTATCTATACATCCAAGAAGTACAAAAATTTATAACGATCTAAAACAACTTTATTGGTGGCCTGGTATGAAGCGCAATATCTCTGAATTTATTCTGAACTGTTTAATTTGTCAGAAAGTCAAAGCTGAGCATCAGGTACTGTCTAGGTTATTGCAGCCGATTATGATTCCCAAGTGGAAATGGGACAGAATCAAGATGGATTTTGTATCGAGTTTGCCTCTGTCATCAAGTAAGAAAGATGCAATCTGGGTAGTTGTTGATAGATTGACTAAATTAGCTCATTTCATTCCAGTACGCACGGATTATTCACTTGATAAGCTTGCTGAGTTGTACATATCTCAGATTGTGAGATTGCACCTATTTCTAATGTTTCAGATAGAGATCCGAGATTTATATTGCGGTTTTGGAATAAGCTGCAAGATACATTAGGTACGAAGCTACATTTCAGTACTACTTTTCATCTACAAAAAGATGGTCAATCCAAGCGGATTATTCAGATACTCGAGGATATGTTGAGATGTTGCATTCTTGAGTTCGAAGGTACGTGGGAACGATACTTTCCATTGATTGAAATTGCGTATAATAATAGCTTTCAATCAAGTATTAAAATGGCACATTACAAAGCTTTTTACAGTCATAAATGCCGAACACTTTTGTATTAGACTGAAATCAGCGAGAATAAGATTCATGGGGTTGATTTGATTAAAGAAACTGAACAGAAACTGAAAGTAATTCGCGATAGTCTGAAAGCAGCGTCAGATCGTCAGATCGTCAGAAATCGTATGCAGACTTGAAACGGAAAGATATTGAGTTTCAGATTGGAGACAAAGTGTTTTTGAAAGTTTCACCGTAGAACAAAATACTCTAATTTGGTCGTAAAGGCAAATTGAGTCCGAGATTCATTAGGCCGTATGAATCTCATAATGTATTTCATGAATCCATGCTTCGACATTATTGATCTGATCCTTCGCACGTGATCTCTCCGTTTGAGATTAAAATTAAGTTTGATATGACATATGAAGAGGAACCGATCCGGATTTTAGATCGCGAGGTTAAAGAATTAAGAAATAAGAAAATCTCTTTAGTGAAATTCTTATGGCATCGGCACGGGATTGAAGAAGCTATGTGGGAGCCCGAAGATGCGATGCAAGAATGTTACCTAAACCTAATTGCTGTAAGATTTTCAAGGACGAAAATCCCTAAAGGGGGAAAGTTGTAACAGCCCAGTTTTAGCAAAATCGAAAAAATGATTTTGGAACCACAAATCTGAAGTCGTAAAAAAAAATTTAATATTATTTTTGGTGTTTACAGCATGTTAATTGATTTGTGTGAAAATTTCGTGATTTAATTTTACCGATTGGTTAGTTAATTTGAAAAAGGACTTAATCGCGTAAAATGAAAAAGTGACTTTCTATTTGTTAAAGTATTTATTTGTAATGGCTTATTAAATATGAGGTCCTTGAGATGTTATTAGACCATAGTTAGTGGAGTAGTACATAAATGGCCATCCATTATATGAATTTTAAATGTTTTCATTAATGGCAAATTAGTAATTTGTAACGAATGTTATTAAATTAAAATAAAACAACATTTTGTTCATCTTTTCTTCACTATTGCCGAAAGTTAAAGGTGAAAAACACCATTGTTGAGCAAGCTAGGTTCGGCCTTTGTCTTCTTTGATTTAGGTATGTAATTTGTTCTGTTTTTGATAATTTTTACGTTTTTGAGATCGTTGCTTCGAATACTAGCTAGCCCATGCTTGAATTTTTGAATTGGTTGTGGATTTTTTAATTTTCCATTATTGATAGCTTGAGATTTTTTTTTTGTTTGATGATGAAAAATAATTATATGTTGTTAGATTATCATGTTTAATTAAGTGATTTTTGATAAAAATGTGTATTAAGGATTAAATTGAGAAATTTGTAAATCGAGGGGTCAAAATGTGAAACAAATGAAATAAATGGGCTTCTAGGGACCTAAGTAAAATTCGGCTATGCTTGGGTGTGGTGAAATTTTGAATATTTTGTATTTTGTGAAATAGGGACTAAATTGTGAAAAATGTGAAATGTTAGGGGATAAAGTACAATTTGCATATTTATGTGTTTTTGGATGAATTTGAATAAATATATGACTAAAAAAGTCAAATTTGTATTAATTTAGATCAAGAAAAGAGGAAATCAAATTTGGATTGGGGGAAATCAAAAGTTGTCAAATAGTCGTCCTGGTCCGTTTGTCTCCGTACGAGGTAAGTTCGTAAGTGAATAAATGATGTTAAATTGAATGTATTTATTTTTTACATAGCCAAATTGAATTGTATGTATGTATAACTATATTGCCGAATTGAATTTAGCATGGAAAGATTTGTTACGAGTATGAATCGATCAAATTATGGTGTCCAAAACCCCCGTACAAACAATAGGAATAGTTAGGATACATATGTCATGACATAGGATTCCGGTATGTAATTTCGTGTAAGACCATATTTGGGACATTGGCATCCATTTGAGATTTACGTGTAAGACCATGTCTGGGACATTGGCATCGTATATGATTTCGTGTAAGACCTTGTATGGGACAGTGGCATCGATATTTAATTACATGTAAGACCTCGTCTGGGACGTTGGCATTGTACGAGCTAAATTGTTCAGGTTAGTGTGAAGTTAAATGTTTATGAAAATAAGGTAAGTATAGTACTTGAGATGATGAGATAATTATGCATGTTAAAAGAGTGATTTATGTGAGCATGAGATAGTTTATATTTAGCCAAGTTGAAATTATAATGCTAATGTTCATTTGATGATTTATTTGCTTATGACTTACTAAGCTATCCAAGCTTACTCTGTGTATGTTCGATTGATGTTTTATAGATTTTGAAAGCTAGCTACGAGCTCAGGGATCGTCAAGGAAATCTGTCACACTATCGATCGCTATTTGGTATTTTTAAAAGCTTGAACTTCAAACCTATGGCGTGTATAGGCTAGCATTTGTTTTGGTTGGTCTTGAAATTTTTATATATTTAGCCATGCGAAAATGGCTTGATCTTAATGCTAATGTTCTAATGTTTAAGTAATTTTGGTCATGGGATATGTGTGTGTTAAACTTGATATATGGATGATGAATGTGTTTTGGTTGTGGCTTATTATTGATTTATTTAGGATGTATAATTTGTCTTGTAAATTGGTTTGGAGGTGGAAATGACGTGCATTTATATTCGACTAGTGATGGGTAAAACATATACATATACCTATGACATGTTTGCTTGTGGTTCGGTATTTAAAGGTCAAGTTGCTAGTGCAATGATTGATTACTAAACGTGTTATATATGTGCTATACATGTGATTTGATAATGGTGTGGCCGACTGAGGTTAGATTTGATGATTGAATAAATGATTAGTTAATAGGTTGAAATATGAAGTTTAGGCATATTATATATATATGCAAATTAGGTGTACATTGATATGTTATTTGTGTTCAAAAGTTTAAATGTGGCTATAGTGAATTGCGCATGAGTTGGTAATAATTACAATTGTGTGTGGTTATTTGGTGATGCTTGTTTATGTTTTATATGTAAGAATGGCTATTAAGCCGTGTGGATAGTTTAACTTTGATCATTGTGCATAACATGTGAATTGGCGTATTCATTAATTAGTTAATGGAATGGGATAGTATTGATTCGGTATTTGTGTTTAGAAATGGCTTTTGTTTTTAGGGTAATAAGCGCATAATATAATAGCATTATGGGTATGTTCGGGCATGTTGTAAGGTTAACTAATACCGCACATGTGAAAGAATATTATGTCGTGTAAAATGGGTTGATATAGTTTAATATGAAATGGTGCATAGATGTACAAAATGGTATGATTAGATTTTTTTTTTAAACCTAGGAAAGAAATTGTACTAAAAGATGTTTCAATGTATGTTTAGTATATGGAATCAAAAATGCTTGTTTATGAGTTGGGTATTCGAATGCCATGAAAATGATGGTCATATGGTTTGAATGATTTAATTATAAAGCAAGTATAATATGGCCTTGATGCATGTTAGTTGGTTCGAAATTTGGATTTGATAATTGATTTCGAGATGGTTGAGTTATGATGCAGGGTTCTCATATGTGTGAAGTGGCTAGTGAAACATGACTTGTTTTGGTTGGTTACATAATTAATATGTGCGAATTTGATTTATATGATTGAGCTGTGGTTACTATTCGAGTTTAAAATTCTCGTGATTGAGTAAAGAAAATTTTTGTGTTTGATTTTGATTGAAAGACTGTTCTGAACTGTGTCTTGGTTGGTAATACCTCGTAACCCTAATCCGGTGACGGATACAGGTTAGAGATGTTACAATATTAGTCGATGTGTACGTTCCAGGAACAAGTAATATCTTTTTCTGCATCAATTTTTTTTTTTGTCCATACTGATTGCACTGGATCGTTTCGGCCAATTCCGATCATATCGACTAAAGAATGATGCATCAGCCAGTGTATAAATAATATTAAAAAATATAAAATTTTAATTATTTAATATTATGCTAAAGACTTATTGAAATGTACAGACCAATTAAATAAAACTACACTGAAAATTTAAGATTTAATATTTTATACTTTAAAGTAATTTTTAAGGAAATACTTTCACATTTAAAATATATTAAAAAAACCCACTCATCCGATTATCAAAGAAAAATCTCTAGTCACCCTTCATCCTCATTTTGTTGGAAAAATTGAGATATTTCAAAAGAACCAAATCCTATATTACTAAAAATAAAGACCTTGAGACCTTTTATTAGCCATTATACTTTATTTGGTTAATAAATTAAGAACCAAGTTGAGAGGGTGAATTTGTGCATTGCGCCCAAAAAACTAGTGTAATGTACATTTGAGTCCCTTTTTATTTTTTTGTTTTTACTTATTTTTCATTGAATTTTTTAGATTCTAAGAAAATAAATTTCTTAACTAATAGCATCTATATTTAGTCAAACTAAAAATAACTACTAGTTTTAGTCAGGTCTAGATTCTTTAAACCATATTCAAACTATTCTTAGCCAGTAAAACTCCTATATATATTATGGTTCATTTTTACTTTCAACACATATAAAAAAAATCTATCATTCTTCTCTTCTCCTGTTGAGTTCGTTAAGTATTTTCTATTACAAGCTATTGTTAGATTCTTATTCCCATTTTATAACGAAAGAGCTTGTTGAATTTTAAGGGATACGCTATACGGTGAAATATCCTTGACAATTTTCAAAACACCTCAAGCTATTCAATTCGTATTCTTGGTTCCTTAAATTGATTAATATTTTCCAACACTTCTATAAAAAAAAACCCACTCATTGTTCAACTTTTTTTTCTTGTTAATTTTGAATTTATTAAATAGTGTATTGTTCAACTTTTTTTCTTGTTAATTTTGAATTTTTAAATAGTATATTTCTATTTATGGACTTTTGTTAATGAGTATTTTATATAATTAATGAATATTTTATATTTGAAATTATTTAATATTACTTATTTGATATTTATTATTATTTTTATATATATACATTAGATATTAATAAATTGAGATAGTACATTGAAATAGAATTATATCAATACATGTCAATTCTGGTAGAAAAACAATATACCCATCAATACAGTACTAACTACTTTGATATCAATTTAAATAGATTAGTCTAGACTTTTATTACATCCAAATAAATAAACCTTTAATTTTTAATTTATACCCAAAATAACCTCTATCATTTTATTTACACTTAAATAAACTATTAGCATAAATAAATTTTATTTAACTAATAGATTTTATCAAACTCTAACGTAAGTGAATGAAAATATTTTATATTAAAATATTTTAACAAATTATTATTGATGGAGTGGGAAGAAATTCCTATTTGAATTTATTTCTCTTATATTTCAGTTGTTTTATTGAAATATTAAATAGAAATATTTAAAGACAAAAATACATTTATACACTATTAATTACCCTTTAAAATAAGAGTATTTTAATAATTTTATAATTAAGTTGGTGTCGGCACCAACTCAGTCACCATTTTATATCTAATATAGATATTAAAGATAAAAATACCCTTACAATAATATTAGTTATCCTTTAAAATAAGGATATTGTAACGCCCCAATTTTCGGGAATCCTTTGAATGTTGGCATAGGTTTAATTATGTTAGTGGGCCTCTAGAAAGCCCAAACTTAAGATAGAACCCGACAATTTTAGTTAATTTTTGTTCCATAAGAAAAAGGGGGTGAAATTATGAAATAGAACCTATGTGAAAATGTTTGAAAATGCTATAGGCTAAATTGAAGTGGCCAAATAAATAGGAGTGCAAAATAGGAGGATTTGCATGACAAACCTCCCATTTTACATGAAGTGGTCAGCCATCATGTTGTTGTAGACAAAATGTACACTTGATATCCATAATTTATGGTACAAATTGATACAAATTGATAATAGGTTAGGTAAATGTTCCATGATAATGGGTTAGGTAAATGTTTCATGATAATGGGTTAGGTAAATGTTTCATGATAAGAATTTCATGTCTTTTGTATTAAAGAATTAAATGGATGAAATATGAAGTTTTATTAAAAGAAAAAGGGGTGAAAAGAACAAAGTTTTGTCCATCTTTGTTCATCATAGCTGAAAGTTAGAGAAGAGAAAGGAGAGGAGAAAGCTCTTGAGTGTTCGGTCACTTGGGAAGAAAATTGAAGGTAAGTTCATGGTAGTTGGCTTCTATCTTGATGTTCATGAGTTCTTCTTGATTCTACCTTAACTCTTGAAGCATATTTTGGTTTTTAGTTGTGTTGTGAGCATTTAGTCATGAATTAAAATGAAGGAAATGGTTGTTGTTTCATGTTCTTTTGATGAAAAAAATGGAAGATAGGTGAAGTTGAGCCAAACAAATGAGCATGCATATGCCTTAGATGTTAAAGGGAAAAATCAGCTAACATGTTGTGCTTTAAAATGATGAAATGGAGATTATTCTTAAGTAAAATCATAGATATGTGATGATTGATTGGTGATATACATGTTTAAATAACATGCATGCAAGGTATGTGTGAAAGAGTGATTTGGTAATAAATCTGCTTGGGACAGCAGCAGTAACGTGACTTTGGAAAATCACCATAAATTGTGGGAGATGAATTAGAAGCTGAATAAATTATGTAATTAAATCTTATTGAGTCTAGTTTCTAATGAAATAACCAAGAACATATTTTGAATTCTGTACAATGAGAAATTTGATTCGCAATGAAGAATGGTCAGATTAGTCAAACAGTGAAACATGGGAAACTTTGAGAAAAATCTGGTATTGATTGGCTAAACCAAAAATTCTGAAAATTTTATGGATAGAAGATATATGAGTCTATTTTCAGGAAAAATTAACGGAACTTGATTTGGAGTTTTGTAGCTCCAGTTATAAATAATTTAGTGACTGTTGCTCAGGAAGACAGCTTGCAGTGAAATTATGATTATGTGGTAAACATTGACAAAAATTTGTTAATGAGTTGCTTATTGATTTCTTATAAGTTTACTATGATCTGTAGGTGTGGTTGGCCGAATATTGTAAGGGGTTAATACGTAGTTTGTATTTGAATAGTTAGATTAACGTGTTAGTAATCCAATTGTAGGCGGTTCATGTGTGGATCTCGTCAACATATCGTCGCAAACAGGTGTGTAACTAACACCCTCTTTCTTAGTCTGGATCGGCAAAAGTCGAAAAGCCGAAATGCCAAAAATTGGTATTTTGTAGATTTGCGAGTGTCACGAATGCTCGTGAGGTAAATTGATTAATGTTTTGGTAAGCTGCAAAATTTGGACTGCAAAGTGCATGATTTACGTGCCCTCGATATTTTGGGCTTAATGGGCCAAAATTGGAATGATAGGCCAACGGCCCAATTCGTAAGAACCTTGATGCGTGATTACGTTAGTACGTGAAAAGTAGGAATATGCATGAAAACCCTAAAATAGATAAATTACTGAAATACCTTTAAAAGTGGAAAATTTACGTTTTACCCCTAGGAGATAAATTAAAAAATACCCCTAGGGTTAAATTGACCTAAATGCATGTTTGACTGTTGTTATTTACTGCATGCCATGTTATTATCTGATGCATGGGACTGGGATATTGACGGAGGAAGTACTGAAAGTGGCTTGTCCACGTACTGGAGGCTTTGCCTCAATTTACTGTTAACTGAGCAGCAAGGCTGCAACTGTGGAGTGTTGGGCTGGGTGGGTTGAGCTATTCCCCACATGGAGTGTATGGCTGGTACGGGTGGAGTGTAGTGGTTGGTGGGTTGAGTAGTCTCCCCAAATGGGCTTGCATATGTTTACTGATGTTGCATGTATTTTGAAATGGGCCTATAGGCCATACTGTTATCTGAATAAGGGGCTAAGGCCCAGTTTATTGTAATCTGAAAAGGGCTCGCCCAAGATATCCTTATTACTGAATGGGCTTAGGCCCAATGGGCTTGAGTGACTTGGGCTTTGAATGGGTTTTCCTTACATTGAGTTTCCCCAAACTCACCCATTTTATTTTCATCCACGCAGAAATCCCCAACCATAGTGGGCTTGGAGTCGTGAGGGAATTGGAGTGGCCACCGCTCAAAGTTTGATTTTCTTCCGTGAACTGGACATCCTTTTATTTACGTTTGAAGTTTTGGGTTTTAAATGTAATAATGGCCGCTTAATTATTTTTGATGGTTTTATATGTTTTATTAAGATAGGTAATATTTATATTTAACTGTTGAAATTGGATAGCTTTAGGTAGCGTTTTCAAAAAACAAGAATTGATTTCAAAATAACACGAAAATAAGCAAAGCTTCCGCAATGAAAGTATTTTCCAAAATTAATCACTTTTCCTAAAAATGACTTAATCAAATCGGTTTCCTAGAAATATACATGACGTTAAGGTGTGGCAATGGCGGTATGCATGTCTAGGATTGGATCCGAAGGAGCTTGGTACTTAGCGATTCGATGGACTCACCACCTCTTTTCCGCTTTCCTACCGGTGCACGACTTCCATTCACTTTAACCTATAATGAAATTATCTTTTAAAACACTAAGTAAGTTTTTCTGGATCAACAATATAAAATGTTTTGAACGCTTCGATGCGGCATGTCGGATCCGGTCATAACGTCTGGGCCGGATTTGGGGTGTTACAGATATTTTAATAATTTCACAACTAAATTGATGTAAATAATTCGTAACACTATCTCAATTAATCAATGTTTTTATATAATATAGATAGATCTTCATTTCACAAATTCCATCTTCTTTAAAAATAAGTACAAACAACATTTAATTTAATTTATTTATTTATTTATTTTGATGAAAAGGCGGAAACCTGAGCATAAATTTTATAAGCAACCAATAAATCTACTTAAAATAGTTTTCTCTACAAAATCAAAAGAGTTGAAAAAAAGAAAGAAAGAAAAAAACCCTCAATGAGTAAAAGGATAGACACAATAATGTTGGTTAACCTCTGAAAATAATCAAAACTTTTTATTTTAGTTACTCAAGAATTGTAAATAATTATTTTAAAATTAAAAATATATATATTTATCTGATATTAATTTTAAATAATTACATTGTAATCATTATAAAAAATTTATAAGAAGAAGGAAATATAATAATTTTATTGTAAGAAAGTAAACTAATAATAAAGCAAATCAACAAAATTCAATCTCATTAAGCGCATTGTATTGCCATTGGGCTGGGCTCTTATAAGTTCACTACACCTCATTTGGTATAGTGGATGCGCGTGTGGATTAGGTTTTCTTTTTTTTTTTTAAATAAAGAAAATCCTAAAATTTAAAATGATTTTTTCCTAAAATTTTTCAGCTAGTTAAATTAAAATCGATTATTTTACAATTTGAGTCTTAATTTAAAATTTTTCCATAGTTTTATATTTGTTCACCAGTGAAGAGAACAAGAGAGAAAGACGGTGGTTTGCGGAAATTAACACTGTTTAGGGAAGTTTTTTAGAGTGCTTCTAGTTGGTTTTTTGTGAGTCCTATGAGCCGTTTGTATGGTTCTTTTATAGTGAGAATAAGTTCAGTTACGTGTCTTGAGATCACTGATGTGGAAAGATGATTTAATATCCTTGACAGTGATGGTGATTTGACGTTTTAAAATGAAACGTGTTAGGGGAATTAGCAATCAATTACTCAGGGTCTCCACATCGTTTTCATTTGGCCTTAGTATAGGTGCGTAGTTTAAATGGTTCACCAGGTTACGGTTCATGAGCTAATTATGGGTTCGCGATGTCGTTAGTTCTATTGGGAGACACATGTGAAGCTCTCTATAGGTACCCTATGAGGTTTACAAGTTACATTGCAAGGTCCATGAGGTTCACTACATAGGGTATAATAATTGACCTCCAAGCGAGTGAAGGTTATAAAGTGACCTTCATGAGCCTGTTGGGAAGTTTGCAATACAGGTGTAAATAATTAAAGTTTACGCGGTTTAATTGTGATTTGTGGTGAAGTATCACATATTGTATGGGTGTTCTTATTTTGTGCATAAATATTTTCAAATTTAAAATTTCAATTATAAATAATCGAAACTTTTAATTAATTAAATTTATGGCGAGATAAATGATTCTCGTAAACACATTTATTTAAATTTTATAATGAAATTTATGAAATCTGTGGTGTCCTGTGGCACATTTATTGGTTCCCAATGTAACCGTTACTATTTTTTATATTTGAATACATGTGTCATGTTGCAATTGGAGTAACTTTGTACATATAAGTAACAATGTACGTGTAGGCACTTGATAGCTTACTTGATATGTTTCGAAGTAGTTGAAAGGTTTCGTTTTAACTTATAAATAGGGATAAAATTTTGGGATTTTATCATCTCTTTTTTTTTTTTTTTCTAATTTATGCAATTTGCATATGTTATTGCTTATTTTTTCCCATTTGTTTCCTCGAGTATTTCCCTTATTGAATTGCTAGTGTTAGGTCTTCTTTGTTTTTACTTTCTCTATACGATTCTTAGCTTTATTTCATCCTTATTGAAACATGGCCCCGAGATTGGTTAGTGTTCCAACTGAAAGCAAAGAATTTACGTGTTCTACATCGTTAGAGGAGATGTGGAAATTATTGGAGTGTAGGGGAATCATTTGCTTCGACAACTTTAAGTATAAATTTGAGATTGTGACAAGGAGACACCATTTGGGATTTCTCTTCATATCTCTTTTGCTGGGAAGACATTTGCTCCTCCATAACTCTTATTTTCTCTTGCATGTTTAGATATTGTTGACTACTGCACTGATGATGTTGAAACCCTTGGTTTATTGGTGATGCTCCGGTGAGGTGCTAATTTTTGGGGTTATAATACCATGAGAGAAATATGTTAGAAAAATCTAGCTTGAAAATAATTTTCTTGCACAACGGAAAATAAAAATTTTGAAAACTGAGCCAATTTGTGATTTTATAGCAATAAACCCTTTACCAAAATTGCACCTATGTTTTTGACTAGACGGTTCCTTGTCTTATTCTTGGCTTTCAACCGAACGGTCTTCTTCATTATTCTCGTACCACAAACTGTTTTGAGTGTGGGCTCGAACGATTCAAATCAAACATAGAACCAAAAATAGTTTTCTTGATTTTCAGTATGAGCAAAATCTCTTCTCAATAGAAATCGATAAAATTGTTATTCCAAAAAATATATTTAATACTTAGAGAATAAACTCTCACTATTTTTGGACAGAATAACAATATCTTCAAGTTGTGTTATTTTTTTCCCTATCGGTGCCATCTATTTATAGGGGGAAAAAATAAAACCCTTGTTCAATTGTAGAAGTCTATTCCAAATAGCAAAATGAACTCCTAGTCTAACTAGGAATATAGGGGGTGACAACCCTAGTTAAACAAACTAGGGTTTGTCATCCATCTCTTAAACATGAGGGGCTTTTGGGCCTCTCCCATATCAGATCCAATTACAAGTACTTATTGGACTTTTAGCCTACTTTTAATCTAGGACTTTATAATTCGGTCCAACTCGTTATTTATTTTTTTATTTCCCAAAATAAACATTTCAAAATAATTTAAATAAATTAATTTTTCAATTAAATAATTTTCTCAACTCAATTCTAATTTCATTAAAATTATGACAAATTTACCGTAAAAGAATCTATGAAAAAGTATATTTAATATTTCTACATTCAATTGATTTACTACAACGAAATCATTGATTTCCATTTTCGAACTTCATTTAATTCGAAACTCATAAATTCATTTACAAGTCATTTTTATTTTGGAGAAAACCACATTCATTTCTAAATGTTTCCCATTTCTCCATCTTTACCATTTCTATTAATTTGATTTAACGTGCAATTTATTTTTAGATTCAACGAGCAAGTGGAGAAACTAATTGGATATATGTGATTAGGGCTCAAATGATTTATAATTAAGTTTTAGCTTTTTGCCTATTAATTATAAACTCATTTAGACTCCGTTTATTTCACTGAATATGACTCTTATACAATGTTTTCTGTATTTTATTGTATTTGTTTTATGAAAAATAGTTTGGTCAACAAAAACTAACTTAAAGGTCAACGAAAAATAAACTATTTTTCCTGTAAAATGACTTACCATTTTGCAAAGCATAAGTCATTTTCCAGAAATGAGCTTTTATGGATGAATTTATTTTTATACAAAATTAACTTAAATCAAGCTTAATATTATTATATTAAGAATAAAATTTTATTTTTAAAATATATTAATAAATATATTAATAAATATATTAATAATAAATGTTTTGTAGTATAAAGGTTAAAATATGATATAAGCCTATGTACTCTTCACAAATTTAAAATTTAGTCTCTATAGTTTTATTTTCAAGAACTTAGCACATTTACTTTTCAAATTTGAAAATCAATTCCAATTGTTAACATTGTTAAATCTTTTTGTCAATTTTTTGATGTCACATTTTAAATAAAAATACTCGATATTCATGTAACTAAAAATGACAATTATAATGAACATGAATTTAACAAATTATTTTTAATAATGCTAACAATTGAACATGAATTTTGATATCTAAAAGTAGGACTAACCCAAAAATAAAAGTACATGGACTAAATTTCAAATTTATGAAGAGTAGAAGGCCTTATGAGATATTTTAACCTAGTATAAAAATATAAATATTTTAATTATATAAGTATGAATATTTGTTTAAACATTAGACAACTAGTGAGTCAATTTTTACTTCTATTTTGCTTTGCATGCAAAAACCACATGAGAACAATTATACAAAGTATATTAATGTAATCCATGAATTGTTTTATTAACCAATTTGCTCAAAAAAAATTTACAAGTTTAGAAATGAATATACTATACTTAGGGCATCAGATCCAACATGATATTGGTAGAACTATTTGTACAGGTTTTGCTACTAGGGATTTTGTTGCTTTTGATTTTGAGGGTTGGTTTGGTTTTGTGAGTTTGTGCTTTGGTTCCCATACAAGGAACCTGGGTGTTGGGTTGTTCTAGTTTGGTTATTATTTGGTCGTGTCATGACCAGTGAGATCTTTAACTTGATTATTGATGATATTAAAATCAGTGCTAGGAGGATCACTCCTACCTGGATGCGAGATGCTTGTTCACGCTCACCGCACTGATTGTTAACCAGTGAAGTGAATAAGGGAGAAAGATGATGGATTGGGTGAAAGAGGAAGAGGTGAAGCCCGATGAAATTAGTTGTGTTTAAGGAATGTTCTCTGGAGTGCTTCTAGTTGGTTTCTACGTGAGTCTATAAGCTGTTTGCATAACCCTTTTATATAGTGAGGACAAGCTCAACTTTGTGTCCTAAGATCATTGATGTGGAAAAATGATTTAATACCTTTGGTAGTGATTGTGATTTGAATACCTAGAAATCAACTATTTAGGGTCTCCATGTAGTCCTTATTTAGCCTTAATGAAGGTACGTAGTTTAAATAATTCACGAGCTAACTATAGATTTGTGGTATTGTTAATTCTATTAGAAAACATATGTTAAGCTCTCAATAAGTGTATTGTAAAATTCAAAAATTACGCTCTAAAATTCATAAGATTCACTACACAAAGTATAACAATATTCACAATATTTAATTTTTAAATCTCAAACAGAATCGAATACCAAACTCATAAAAAAATATAAATATATAAATATAAGAAAGATAAGATATTATAATGTAAAAATAAATAATACTAGACAATAGTCATGCTTCGAAAACTAGAAAGAGTTCAAACATACACTAGATTTTGCGCTAGCTTGGTAAGTTGAGCCGGATTCTGAGTCCGACTCAAGTAAACTAATAAAGGGTAAAATATGCCTATAGTCCCTGAAGTTCTAAAAATTAGGAATTAAATCCTTACATTAATATTTCTAAAATAAATTATTTTTAGTTTTCACATTTTAAAATTCAAGTTTAACTGTTAATACAGTTAAATTTTTATTAAATTTAACTATGTGACATTTTAAAATTTAATATTTAAAAATATTAATAGTTAAATTTAAATTTTAAAATTTAAAAATTAAAGAGATTAAATTGCTAAATTTCAAAAAGTAGAATAACTGTAGGCAAATTTCAACCAATAATAAAATATATTTTATCATTGTAGACTCGAACCGACCTAAAGATGGACATATTATTTTGATCAATCCTGACTTGAATAAAAATATTAATTTTCAGGCTCGACCTGAACATATTTTTCCACTCTTTTTTATTTTTGTTTTTGCATAATGTTTGAATCCGAAATGATTATTGGACTCCCCGTTATTTCTCATAATTTGATCTATAATATTGGAACCCCAGTTAAAACCCAGGATCATATCACCAACAGCAAAAATTATGCTTTAAAAAGAACCCAGAATTTACAAATCAAAGACAAAACGAAATGGGTTTTCATTTACTAGTATAAAAAAAGAAGGGTTTTTTTTTTTTAATTTACAACTGTTTCAGAGCAATGATTTAGAAAGAAAGAAAGAAAGAAAGTGAGAAGTTATCAAGCAGAGAAGGTTCCATTGAAAGCTGCAATACCAATCTGGGTCTTTGGTTCAAAAGCCAACTGGATAGCCTCAATTCTTTGCTGCCCAAATTTTATATTCACTTTCTGACCCAACTTTGCTACCCAAGAAACCAAGTCAATCTCTTCTTGCTTGTTCCTCGAAACCCTTACCCTCCTTTCGTAATCCTCAGCAACAAGCAAAGCAATATCTGCCATCTCTATAACTCTCTGATTATTGGTTAAGTTCAACTCTGAATAAAGAAAGTGGTGTGAGATGTTTGAATGGATATTGGAACTATGGAGAAAAAGACATTGATGATTGAAGTATTTATACGAGAAAAAGACCAAATGGATAAGAGTGGGAGGCACAGGTGGGTGGTTTAAGTGGGGAAGTAGTTTAAAATATTAGAACGTGGGGAAACTCGAGGATTGGCTTGTGTTGGTGGTTTTCAGGGATGGGTAAGTGGGCATAGTGGCAAATATAGTAAAGTCGGCTTTCAAAATCCTGTGGACTTAGGGAATGACATGTATGTAGTAGTTACATAGGCTTTTAAGGGACAAAAACAACGATCGCCCGCTGAAAGTTGAAAATCGACCGCTAAGAAAAACGTGAATTTCGGATATGCTCTAGAGTTGTCAATAGCGGGATCGGGTCGGTTCAATTAAAAAAATTAAGTCTATTTTTAAGTTTGGATTTAATTTAGACCAAAAAAAAAAATAAAATTTTGTTTAAATTTAACTTGAATAAAAATGTTAAAATTTAAGTTTGATTTGCTTCACCAATATTAAATTTTTATATTATTTTATTATATAAAAATAAGTTTTAAAAATATAATACATTAAATACACTAAAATATTAAAATAAATATTCCTCGAAAAATAGAAAAAATTAAAAAACTTAAATAACACTTTGATAAGTGCAGCTTAGCAAGCAAATACATCTATAATAATAACAAATTAATAATAAAATAAGAGTTATACAATACTTAAACAATAACAACAAAATAATAGCAATATAATAACGAAATGATATCAAAACAATAAAAAAGCAGTAGCAAAACAATAAAAAATAGCAAGAATTTTTTTTCTTTTATAAATTCAGACTAGGCTTGGGCCAAAAAAGCTTATTTGAAGTCCAGACTATTTATAAAATGGGTTTTATTTTTTGTTCAAACTTATTTTTTGAGCCTATATTTTTATTCAAACCCTTCTACTTTTCGTGCGAGCCTTCGTACCGGACCTATAGATAAGTATAATATGCTCAACCTTTTTCAAATGTTATTATCTATATATCTACACTAATAATAAAATTAATGAGTCGTAAAAGTTAATTGGATATCAAATTAGTTGGGGAAAATTAGAAAATTATATATGTTATTGAATGTTAGTGACTTTTATTTATATTATTTGTTAAGTTCTTAATTGAGTTGATGTTAGCTTTAACCTTCTTTTATCATTAAAAAGTGATATTATTCGAGAGTATTTTAATTTTTAATTTTAACTAAAATGAAATAAAATACGATATGGCATGATTTGAACTGCATCAATTGTTAGATTATTAAAACCTTAAATTTATCACTAAACTAAAGCTTCATTTTTATATATTGTAATACATTTCATTTCATCGTTTATTGTATATTACTTTTAAACAAGCATATGCGTTTTAAGTCTGTGATTTTCATACGCATACATGTGTGATAGAATTCTAGTATTATGTAATTTTTTTCAAAAGTGACCTTTAAAAAACTAATTCATAAAATCCTTTTAAAAAAAACCTCAAGTTTATTAAACTGTTAGTAAATTTATATTTTGGTCATTTAATTTTAAAAAATTATAAAATAGTCACTGAATTATTCGAATGTTTTCATTTAAATCACTAGATTATTAAGTCTTTTTTCTTAAAGTCCATCCGATAAGTTTCAAGTGATAATTCAATGATTGGTACAATGAATAGTACTCATTGACGAGTAGAAAAAGTATCTCAGATTGGTCGATGTTGGAGATTGAAGAAGAACGTTGTTCAGATTTTGGATTATAGATTGGTGGCATTCAAAGATGTTTCATGAAAAAAACTGAACTATAGAAGTGGAGAGGAAATTTACACCTTTCAATTGGTGTCAGAGGTGAGAATGAAGAAAGTCATACACCGATGATTTTAACAGTGCAATGACTTAAATGAAAATTTTCGAATAGTTTCATGTCGATTTTGTAACTTTTTGAAGTTGAGAAACCAAAACGTACACTTGCTAATAGTTCAATGACCATAAATGTAGTTTATCCTAAAAAATTACTCTTTTTTTAAATACATCTTTAAGTTTTTTTTAATATATTTTTTAACGAATAACATTTTTTTTATATATAAAAATTCATCTTTAATTTTGCATTATGTTTGGATTGGAGTAGGAGAGAGAAAGCAAAAGAAAGTAAGGGAAAAGGAGAATCTCTCCCTTGTTTGGATTGGTATTTTTATTTATGCAAGGCAAAATGAGAGAAATTATCTTTTACTTTCCTTTTAAATACTTAATTTTCACTTAACCCAATTTGGGGTACAATAGGGAAAAGAAAGAGAAAAAGATTTTTTAAGATATAAATAATTTTTTCTTATACTTCTGCCAACTTAAGAGACATGGCAATACGATAAGCCACCTGAGAGGTAACCACCTGCTGCAGGAAAAATTATTTTATAAACTCTCCTTATCACAACATCCATGGTCCCTACCAATTAAAAATAAATGCATCATCTATGATCTTTCCTTGCCAATTGTACATATAATGTGGAAAAAATATGATGTGTTTATTTTTAATTGGTAGGGACCATGGATGATGTAGTAAGGATTGTTCATAAAATAATTCCTCCCTGTTGCAGACCAGATGGTTAACAGAAGCTTAGCCTCCCGATTTGACTATCCGGCCAAGTAAGATGTAGCCGTCCAAGCTAGCCACCTACTTCTCAGAAGGATACCACCATTCGCTCCCCTAGCCATTCGATCACCTGTTAAGAACATGACTCTTTAAACCATTGTACCACAACTCAAAAGGAATGACAACGTGTCCCATCACAAGCATCCTCGTCTCATCACGAACATTCTTCCCAAACATCCCACAATGATGGCCAAGTAGTAATATGTCACGTTAATTCCACCTAACACGGGATCTCGCCTATAAATAACCCCTAAGAAATTGAAGAAGGGATCGACTCTTGCACATTCTTGCTTACACTTTACCACCTTGCTCTCAAAATTCTCTCCATCTTCTATATAAATTATTTTATAAAAATGCATACTTGTAAAAAAACCATCATATATCCTTTCATTTCCCCTGATTAACCAAAATTATTTCATTTTACTTTCTTTTATTAAGTTTAAATATCCAAATGAAATAATAAATAATTCTTTCCTCTTTTTTAACCTTTCTTTCTTTTCCTTTAATATTGTTAATCTAAGGTTAAAAGATATATTTTTTTCAATAAAAATTGATAAAGAAGTTGAGGGAAGTCTTTCACAATACCCATCCATCTTAGTACATTGAGCTAGAGGGAGAGACCTCTAAATTTTATAAATTTACTTCTATTCTTCGAATCATCATCAAATCAGGTGTATTTCTATTTGGTCTCTCGAATTGTCTTTAAAAATAAGATATTGATGTTTATGTTAGATTTGTAAAATAAATCTAAAATAAAACTTAATAAACCAAGATCTATCATGTCAAATCATCAAGAATAAATCAAGAACAAAACTAGATGCGGAAGCGTACCTGAATCCATGAATTTCTTGAAGTTTTATCGGATCTTAGGAATTTGATCTTCCAAATTAGTACACAAGAAATTCAGAGAATATCTGCTCTCTCTTTCCTAATGATGGGATATTAGAAAAGATATCTTGTGTATAATTTGGGGACCATAACCCTAATATTTATAACATTGGCATATTAGTTTTAATCAAATTCTAATTAGCCCATCATTAACTAGAGTATCTATACATATTTGACTCATACTTTATTTAATAATTAAAGTCCAATAAAACTTTAACCAAATTAGATCACTTTTAATTTGGGCTAGCCTATCATGATAGTAAATAATAACATGTAATTACCCTTATTATATATGTGATGTCTATATTTTCCAACAATCTCTCACTTGGACCACATATATATACTAATTACTCTATAATTACATGTCATTATATAACCTTATGAGCTCAAAATTTTACTATCATATCCAAAAGGTATTCCGAACAATCTCATCCATTAATTATGGTAACATAGAACCAAGGTGACTTTCGTTACATATATCGTAACAAAATCCATCCATGATCATGTATATTAACACAACCAAATGACATAGATCAAGTATGGATGTGTAACATGAAAATTATATGCAATATGATCTAAACATGTCTATTGCCAACTGGTCCTCTTAAACCTTAGTGAGATCAAACCTTATCAAAATCAGAGTGTAAATAAACCAAATAAACTTTATTTCTGTAGAAAATAAATTTAATATCTGTAAATTAAAATAACCAAAAATTTATCTATAATATAAAAGCATTTAAAAGTACAAACTCCTACTAAAACCAAATATCCTTAAATGACATTACACCTATATAAGCAGTGTGCTCTTATAAAACCTTAGGTGTAGTCTTTAGTAAGCGGATCCGCAATCATGAAATTTGTCCTAATATGCTTTATAGGCACCTAACCACTCTGAACTTTTACTTTAACAACCAGGAGCTTAAAGTCTATGTGTTTTTACTTTGATGTGCTCCTGTTGCTATTGGAATAAAATACTGCAATTTGCTTTCACAATTTGCACCTTAGTGACAAAATCTTGTATTCATATTCCATTAAAATCGGAGTCTGTATACCTGATGATCCCTAACTGATTAGACCTTTGATATATGAGCATGTAATCTTTTGTTCCCTGAACATACCTTATAACCCTCTTGAATGCTATCAAATGGTCCAAAGCAGGGTTGTTTAAAATATCTGCCTAACATCCCAACAGTGTACATAATATTCCAATGTATACAAACCTAAACATACATTAGACTTCCCACTACTAAAATGTAAACAATTTTATGCATTTTTGTAATCTTAAAATCATTCTTAGGGTATTGATTGATACTATATTTATTATTGACAAGCAGTATGTCATTAACATATAAACCCAAATATAGAACCTTACTCCCACTAAACTTATGGTATATACAATTATTGACAAAATTCATCTCTAAACCGAATGAGATAATCATTTCGTAAAATTTGTAATACTATTGATGAGAAGTATGCTTAAACCCATAGATAAAGTTCTTTAATTTGCAAATAATTAACTTTGCATCATTAGACACAAAGTTTTCTAGTTGCACCATATAAATGTATGATCAATGTTACCATTGGGAAACCATTAACTTAATATTCATCTGATGCAGCTTAAGGTCAAAATATTCCACTAAAGTCATTATAACCCTTCCTCTAGTAGACCTTTTTAATGGCATTCATTCTTGAGGTTGTTGAGTTTGTTCTTCTAGAACAATTACTTCATCTTGAATAGGGAGTTGTTCAACATTGTCTTATTGAGGTTCTAGATTCACTTCTTAATCAATAACAGGTATGAGAACCTAAACATCATCAAAAGTGATAGTAGGAACTGAGTTAGAATTCAATTCCTCCTTAAAAGTAATGTCTCTAACCTTATTTCTCCCTCCAAACTCAACATCCTAAAAGAATGTTGCAATTCTCATCTCAAAAATATTCCTAATTGTGATATCATAAAAGTAGGAACTGAGTTAGAATTCAATTCCTCCTTAAAAGTAATGTCTCTAACCTTATTTCTCCCTCCAAACTCAACATCCTAAAAGAATGTTGCAATTCTCATCTCAAAAATATTTCTAATTGTGATATCATAAAACTCATAGCCTTTAGATTACTCAGAATTTCCTTGATCCTTATACTTTATAGACATCAAAGAAGTCAGAAGTGATGTCATTTCAACATTATCGTTTTTAGCAAAACGTTTCTCAATTTTGTCAATAAAACTTTGGCTTGAGTAATCTTTTTAGATTTTTTGCCCCTAAAAGCTTCTAAAATGTTGTACTTCATTATCATTAGACTCATGCAATTTGAGCGATCCCACCTCTCAAAATCCCTTTTCCACAGTGAGAGGTGGGGGTTGTTCTCCCCTTAGTGCAATGTCTATGTTCATACAACCAAACACTATAAGTAAGTGCCTTTTTCATTCATTGAAATTAGTCTCATTAAGCATGGGTATAGAATTTATATTAGCAAACATTGTGGCAGTAGAAGATAAATTAGCTGAATATAAAACAAAAAATAAATAAGCTCACATCAATATTCATAAGTAAACAATAAATTTAAGATAATGACTAATCCTATCTCAAGATACCAAACACAACATTAATATCAAGTTTTTGGACAGTAATATTAACAGTAAGTGGTACTCTTGTTGTAACAATCAAACATTGACAATAAATTATGTCAAACAATGAATTAATCTTTGGACTAACATATTGCTAACATAAAGTACCTTGTAATTGTCATACATTTATCACCATATATGTCGTTGAAGTTTTGCCAAATATTAACTTACCTTTGGGTCAATTAATAAACGCATGAATCACAAAAACATATAATTATCTTGATATTTTAAATAAACTAATCTACACAAAAGAGGTCACTTTGGCGGTATTTTGTTTCAACTAATCTATTTAAAATATTAGACATCCTTAATAAAACCTAAAGCAAAAATCTGAATTTATTTGTTTCAAAATATTTCTCTTAATTTCATCTTTCAATCAAATTAAAAGATAATAGTATATATATGTATAAATTTATCCCAAAACAACATACAATGATGTTCGCAAATATAATAATAGTTGAATAAGTCATAAATCATAAGACTTCAAATTTAAACCAAAATAATTTGAATAAATGTAAACCTCATCATATCGGACACTCCATTAATATTTCATCTTTAGATAAAATATTAACTTGTAAGTAATATATTAATGTAATAATCAAACATTGACAATAAGAACATGTAGAACCATAAATTTTCCTTTGGACCAATTTATTGCTCAAATGTAAAACCGAAAAATTGTCACGTGTTTATTACTATAGTTGCACATGTAATATTATTAACTTTCATTTGGGCTAATCAATATTAACATAACTTAAGTTACATGCACACAACATTTTATATTTTAAAACAAAATAATTTATACAAAAAATCACTTTGGTGACTTTTTACTTCAATTAAGTTATTTTAAAATGTATATAAATATACAAATTTAAAATTTAAAATTTCCCCAATAGTCAAACGTCAAAACTATTTTTTATTGCTTTATAGAATCCGAAATAACCCAAAATAATGTTGTCTTAATAATGCAATAAAAAACCGAAAACCTTAATTTTTGACTATTTCCTTTTTGTTCCAAAACTATATATATCAAAACCAAACAGAAATAATGTAGTGGTTCAAAGCCAAATAATTAAAAAGCACATGTATTCATAATTTTGGCATGGATAAAAACACCAAAGCAATTCACGCATATACATGTATTCATAATCAAATAGAAAAACTTACCCTGAATTTACTATGTAAATCCAAAGTTGTATTTATGATTAAACAGATATTCACATAAATACTTGAAAAATATTTTCAAGCCAATAAATTTCAAAAACAAAAATCATAATAGTTGGCATATCCCTCAATTCATACAATAAACCATATCATCATAATTTAACCAAATATTTGGAATCATAAGATGCCAATGCCAAAACCTAAGATTATAGAACCAAACTTAAAACTAAATTATTTAAATATGTATATAGTTGACATGAATTTGAACCAAAGCACCCGTAAAATTGAATATATAACCATAACAAAAAAAAATTATAACAACTTCAACGATATCCATCAAAACTTAATTTCACCAATAAAACTATAAAAATATCTTATTGAATAATGGTTATAAACACCTATTCACACAAACTATAATCATGCATTAATTCTCAAAATCATTGATATGCATATAACATATATACACACAATTATAGTAATAGAAAAATAATATTGGCTTGCTTTACATATTTCATGTAAACTCAAATTTATATTAATAACTAAAGATATTATCATAAAACTTCTTTATACCCACAAATACTTAAAAAAAAATCCATAACCACCAAACATAAAAGAATCCCAAATTGTTTAAAAGCCTTCATATCCACAACCACTTATGAAAATTCATAGCCACCATATTTAGTCGGGTTCCATAAGGACTAAAACTTATATAAAATAATTATAGTAGGAACCAAAAGTAATCATTTGTATATATGAATTGAATTCAATGGTGAATATAATTCATCATGAATAAAGAAAAGATTATGATTTCATATACATTCAACCACAAATAGAAAATTTAAAACAAATAGTGAAAAAAAATCTTAACAACATTCATTTATTCAATTATCAAGTGAATTAACTTTCAAAACTAATTATACAACCCAATTGGAATTATTTAATTGCAAAAGTTGTAAGTCTGTAACTTTAATTTAATAATGATTTTAACCAAAATTTATAAAATAATTGTGTGAAAAGAAGAGAAAGAAATCTCAAAATTAATTTTTATTAATTGATTATAAATAAATAAATAAACCTTTACTTTTCGAATAGCATATGCAAATATTAAACTATATTATATTTATAAAACCTTAAAACTTTATTTAAAGAACCAAAACAAAAATTTATCAAGAATATCAAAGATTCAACATAATATATAATTAAAATATCAAATCCATAAAATTCAAAAAGAAAAATGAATCAATTCAAAATAATAAAAATCAATTCATTCTCAATGATTCAACATGACAAAGCTCGGATGCCACTTGTTAGATTTGTAAAAAAAATCTAAAAATAAAACTTAATAAACCAGGATCTACCATGTCAAATTATCAAGAATAAATCAAGAATAAAACTAAATGCGGAAGTGTACCTGAATCCATGAATTCCTTGAAGTTTTACCAGATTTTGGGGATTTGATCTTTCAAATTAGCAAACCAACACTCAACTTAACCACTAGACCGGTAGGCCCATACTGATATGAAATTACAAGTAATTAAATATGAGTCTGCTGAACTAGTATAAGGCTTAATTCTAAAATAACCAAAATTTACCGAAAGCAAAGCTTGAACTTGGGACCACTCACACTTATGGGACTTCACACAGACACTCAGAACACTTAACTACTGAAGCAGATACACAGTTGTGTCACTTTTTAACAGAAACAAAAATAAAAATCTTGGGGCTTTACAACTCTACACCCTAAAAGAAAATTTCGACCTTGAAATTTACTAGATCAAAATAGGTGAGGATACTGCTGATGCATCACATCCTTAGGCTTCTACGTGGCCTCAGCAATGCTATGATTCCGCCACAGCACATTCACTAAAGGGATAGGCTTATTCCGAAGAACCTTTATATCGTGATCTAGAATCTGAACCGGTTTCTCCTCAAAGGTCAAATATGGCCTAACCTCAATTTCCTCAACAGGGACAATATGAGTAGGATCAGAACAGTAACGCCTAAACATCGAGACGTGGAATACATCATGAATACGGTCTAGCTTTAGAGGTAATTCCAACTGATAAGCGACTGGTCCCACTTGTTTCAGAATTCGGTAAGGCTCAACAAACTTAGGGCTCAACTTGCCCTTAAGACCGAACCTTAGAACGTTCTTCTATGGAGAGTCCTTAAGAAACACGAAGTCCCCCACTGAATACTCAATCTCACACCTTTTTAGATCTGCATAAGACTTTTTTCTGTCAAAAGCCGCCTTTAGACGATCCCGAATCAGTCGAACCTTATCCTCAGTCTCAGAACCCAAAACTCGATGTTCACCCAGCTCAGTCCAACACAAAAAAGTACGGCACTTACGACCATACAGAGCCTCGTATAGTGCCATTTGAATAATCAACTGGAAACTGTTATTATAGGCGAACTCAGCTAGCGGCAGATAATCCTCCCAATTGCCTCGAAAATCGATAACACAACTCCTCAACATATCTTCCAGTATTTGAATCACCCTCTCAGATTGACCATCAGTCTGAGGATGGAATGCAGTACTGAAGTCTAATATCGAACCCAGAGCCTCATGTAACTTTTTCTAGAACCGAGACGTGAAGCAAGGATCTTTATCAGAAATGATCGACACTGAAACCCCATGCAATCTAACTATCTCCAAGATATACAGTTTCGCTAACTTCTGAAAAGAATAGTCGGTCCTAACCAGAATGAAGTGCGCAGACTTGGTCAATTGATGAACGATGACCCAAACAGAATCCTTCTCAGTGGGTGTCAATGCCAACCCACTAACGAAGTTCATAGTCACTCCCTATTTTTATAAGGGAATCTTAACCGGCTGTAGCAAACCCAAAGGTAACTAATGCTCAGCCTTAACGTGCTGGCATGTCAGACAACGTGCCACAGAATCAGTAACTTTTCGTTTCAATTTCGGCCACCATTATAACTCACAAAGGTCGCGATACATCTTATTACCGCTGGGTTGCATACCATAAGGACTATTATGCACCTCTCTCAGAATACACTATCTCAGATCAGTATTATTTGATATACAACTCTGACCACGAAAATAGAGTACTCCATCATTATTCAACCCAAAGTCCGTAGTGCTACCACTCTCAACCTGACGGAATTGAAGACACAACGATTCATCCTCTAACTGCCTTTTCCAAATCTATTCTATCCAAGTCAGTTTAACCGGTAGCTCAGCCAATAAACTTCTGTCGTAGAACAAACTAAGTCGAGCGAACATCGCTCTCAGATCAATTATAGCCCTACGGCTCAACGCATCAGCCACCACATTGGCATTGCCAGGATGAAACTCAATAGTACAGTCATAGTCCTTAAGCAGCTCAATACAACTACGCTGCCTAAGATTTAACTCCTTCTGAGTCAGAAGGTATCTAAGGTTTTTGTGATCAGTGTAGATAGTGCATTTCTCACTGTATAGATAGTTCCTCTAGATTTTCAAAGCAAAGATTACGGCGGCCAATTCCAAATCATGTGTTGGATAGTTTGCCTGATGCGTCTTGAGCTGACGAGACATAAATGCCACAACCTTACTATCCTACATCAGAACACAACCCAAACCTACATGCGACCGTCACTATAAACCACAAACTCCTTCCTAGGTTTAGACTATATCAAAACAGGAGCCTAGGTCAGAACAGTCTTGAGCGTCTCGAAGCTCCTCTGCTGCACATTAGTCCAGAAAAATGGAACACCCTTAGGTGGTAGCTTAGTTAAGAGTGCTGCAATCAGTGAGAAACCTTCTACAAACCGTCGATAATAACCTGCTAGAC
Source organism: Gossypium arboreum (assembly GCF_025698485.1). Classification (NCBI taxonomy): domain Eukaryota; kingdom Viridiplantae; phylum Streptophyta; class Magnoliopsida; order Malvales; family Malvaceae; genus Gossypium; species Gossypium arboreum. The sequence continues at coordinate 7,674,817 of NC_069071.1, forward strand.
CTAGAAAACTGCAGATCTTAGACACATTCTTAGTCTGTTTCCAATCTAGCATAGCCTCAATCTTTCGAGGATTGACATAGATCCCCTCAGCAGAAACCATGTGCCCCAAAAATGTTACCTCTCGTAACCAAAATTCGCACTTACTAAATTTAGCATAGAGTTGTTTTTCCCTCAAAATCTAAAGAACCACTCTAAGGTGCTCGTCATGCTCTTCCTCAGACTTAGAGTAAACCAATATATCATCGATGAATACCATAACAAATTGGTTTAGATAGGGCTGAAACACTCGGTTCATCATATTTATAAATGTGACCGGTGCATTCGTCAGTCCAAAAGGCATCACTAGGAACTCGTAGTGTCCATAACGAGTCCTAAATGTCGTCTTATGCATATCAGCTTCTTTAATCTTCAATTGATGATACCCAGAACACAGGTCAATCTTGGAGAACATAGAAGCCCCTTGGAACTGATAAAACAGATCATCATTCCTTGGAATTGGATACTTGTTTTTAATAGTCATCTTATTCAACTGTCGATAATCTATGCACATCCTTATAGTCTCATCCTTCTTCTTAACAAACAAAACCAGTATTCCCCATGGAAACACACTGGGACGGATGAAACCACGATCCAAAAGTTATTATAGTTGAGCCTTAAGCTTTGTAAGCTCCTTCGGTGCCATACAATAGGGAGCGATAGACACTGAAGCTACCGGAGTTGTACCAAGAAGAAGCTCAATCCAAAATTTCACTTCCCGATACAGAGGTAAACCCGGTAGCTCCTCAGGAAAGACGTCCAGAAATTTCTTACAGTTCGAATGTCTTTCACAGTAAAGTCTCCAGAAACGGAAACACTAATATAGGTCAAAAACGCCTCACATCCCTTACGAACTAGTTTCTCAGCCACTAGTGTAGAGATCATAATAGCCAAATAATTCCGACGTTTTCCAATCATGACCACCTCATTATCCTCCTCAGTTCTCAAGACGACCCTCTTAATCGCACTATCTAGACTAATATGGTGCTTGACCAACCAGTCCATACCCAGAATTAGGTTGAACTCCCCAAACGGTAGTTCTATCAGATCAGCCAAAAATATTGACCCTTGAACCTCTAACAAGACATCTCTATACAGTTTGCTAACCTGAACCAATTGGCCTAATGGACTTAGTACAGTCACCTCACTAGAAGTACTCTCAACCCAAAATCCCCAAGTTTCCAAACATAGTGCTAGCTATATAGGAACGTGTGGAACCTATGTCTATTAAAGTAAAATAACGTACATCATAAATTTAGAACGTACCGGTAATAACATCGAGAGCATCTCTGTCCTCTCGATGACGAGTAGCATAAACATGAGCAGGCTGCTTTGCCTCAGTTTAACCAGCACCTCTGCCTGATACTCCTTACCTAATGCCCATACCGCTACCACCTCTAGCCTGACCTCGGCCCATCGGTGGCTGCTAAACTACCCTCTATGGCTACGCAATACCAAAACCCAGAGCTTACATTTGATTGGCCTTTAACGGACATTCCCGAATGTGATGCTCGAATGACTCACACCTCAAACACGCCCCAGTCCTCCTCTAACACTCGCCTTGATTGCGTCTACCACAATCTCCACACAGCTGTAATCCAGTAGGAGCAGTAGAGGGCCTAGCTCTAACCGACCCATCAGTCCTCTGTATCGAACTCGAGGGCTCCGAATCCCTCTTGTTCTTACCCCTCTCACGATATCTATTTTGGCGCTCAGTACGTTTAACCTCTTCGGCAATCTTCACCTTCTCTACCAGGACATAGAACTTTTTCTTTTTCTACGGAGCTATCAGTACCCTCAGATGATCCCTAAGGCCGTCCTCAAATCGGACTCATCTCTCATACTCCAATGTCACCATACCTAGAGCATAGCGGTTTAGCCTCAGAAATTCGGCCTCATACTCGGCTACAGATCGTTCACCCTGAGTGAGGTTCAAAAATTCACGCTTATAAGCATCTATGTAATTTGCTCCCACATACTTCCCTTGGAAGGTAGATTTAAAGAACTCCCAAGACAGATGGTCGGGCTGAGTACCCTCCTTAACGGTTAGCCACCACTGATAGGCCTCATCGCAAAGCAACGAGACTGCACCCTTTAATTTCTGTTCAAAAGTACAGTCTAAATCATCCATTATCCTCTCAGTAGCCTCCATCCAGTACTCAGCCACATTAGGGGCGACTCTAGTGACACCCCTAAAAAGTTTAACTCCATTGGACTGGAGTCGTTCGGTAACCAATCCTCGGCTTCCAAATATAGTATTGGGCCCAGCGACCCTCTCCAGTATCTTAAACATAACTTGGGACAATGCGTCGTCCTCAGCCATGTGATCTTGAGACCCAACCTCAATAGTAGGTGACACCAATGTCTTATTAGTGTCTAGGTTCGGCATGCTGCCCAGAGAAGAGGATTCAGCTTGAGCCCCTCTACGGCCTTTATATCGGCCTCTAGTACCCCATCCATGGATACCTCGTGCGCTCATGTCTATTCAGATTTATCTGTATTACGAATTTTATAAATCATTTAAAGTTTCAATATTTATTAACAGATGTTTTATATAAAGCAGTATCATAAATTTAGAGTTTGTTTTTCACAAGTACAGTCTCTATCAGTTACGGTTTCACTACAATTTCAGTATACACTAACTAGAGTGTTTTCAGAACAAACATCTATAATATCATAGCATTTTATCAGAATACTTACAGGATCGGTGCCGGAGACTCGATGTACCATATTCTCCGTCAAATCATTTCAAATCATTTGAAAATCAGATATTTAAAAACCAAGCTTAAAGACCCAAAATCCACAGCCGAGTTTTGTAACCTGGCTCTAATACCACTAAATGTAACACCTTAGACTCAGCCTGGACGTTGTGGCTGAATCTAACGACGTCACATGGAATGAAGTTTGAAATCAAATTTATCAAGTTAAAATCGTTTCCGTTTATTAGCTTCTATTTATCCCTCATCAATCTCAAATTTTCATTCTCGTTAATTCGATTCATTTAAAAACATTTATTGTAGTAGAAGCTTTCAAAATTGTGATATTTAAAGAAAACCATTCACGTTTAAGAAAACATTATTTTAAATTAAACCAAGTTTTCGTTGAGTTTTGCAGTTTAAAAATCCATGAAAATAGTTAAAGCCTAAAATGAAAGCAACAGTCTAAAAGTCCCAACTTATAACTAAAATATCCCAAAAATAGGTAATTAAAACCATAAATTAAATTAAAGTAGTTTAATGCACATGTGGTCACTGTTGAGTTCTCCGCCCCACCTATCCGTCTAAGTCTGGGGATTACTTGTATAGATTAAACAGAAAGGGGTGAGTTTACGTAAAATCAGTATGTAATCCCCACATATATCATGTATACAGTCAACAACAATTATCAGTCACATACAGTCTGGGGCCTAAGCCCATTATATATTCAGATATAAATTAGGGCCTTAGCCCATCTTAGATACAGTATACATTCAGTAACATAAATTAGTATCCTACCCACCAGTCTCTACACACCATCTCCGACCATCCCTACACATCATGTGGGGTTTAAAATGCCCACCCGACCCTACACTCCAAGTCGTATTGAATGTGGCATATATTAGTAATATTGCAGCTGAGCTGTCAAATAATAGGCATGCAAGCCTTTCAGTACACTTCCTTCAATAATCAATCATCCCACCTAATGCAAATGCAACTAAACATGCTCAATGCTGACATACGAAGATACATGCTTACATGCTTACATGCTAAAATTTAGTCATTAGTCATACATACAGATCAGTAACATACATAAATCCAACATGCTCAATACACACATCATATATTCATATCACGCAATTTAAGGTCTAACTAGCACTTACCAACCTTACAGTAGGTTCACAGTCGACTTGAGCGACTCGTGCAATCCTAGGAAATAATTTAGCTAAATAGGCCCACAAGCCCATGTGGTTTGCCCGTGTAGGCCCACATGCTCAAATTGGGCTTAGCCCATGTGGCCCACACGCCTAGATTGGGCTTGGGGCGTGGGGATCACACAGCCTGGCCTAGATTTCCACACACTCGTGTGGACTACCCGTGTGGACCCACACGGCCCAATTCAGTTTAGTTCGTGTAGCCCACATGGCCACACCCCAGCCATCACATGGCCATGTCTTGCATAAGACGTGGCCTTCGTCGATTACACGCCCGTGCTGTTCCACGCGTCCTAGCACACGGCCTACCACATAGCCTTGTAGCGTCGACAATAAGGTTTTCGGCTTTTGTCGAAAACTCATTTGCTGGCATTTCCAGTACACACCTGTTATAAATTTGATGCAGAAATACTTTCAAGCCTTCCAAAACCCCGAACACTCCAAACGGTTGATTATGATTCCGTAAGAGTAAGGACACCCCCCTCTCTAATCGCAACGTACAAAAACGATGAGTAAAAAATAGTAATCAGGAGCAAAAAGATGACGCCGATTGGAGAGAAAACAACAGAAAGGAAGAAAAGGGAAGGAAACGAAAATGTACGTCAGAATTTCCAAGAGAAACCAAAATTTCGAAAAGAACAGAAACAAAATTGATTAAGAGATAATTAGGGAAATAACTATTCTGGTTACAATCCCTAAATTTCCTCCTACTATCCCACTACTCAGAATTCTATCACAACCGAAACTCTATCGCAAAGCTAAGTAAAAATAATTCCCACGCTTATGCAGGGATTCAAACACAAGACCTTCAGAAAACCAACACTCAACTTAACCACCAGACCAGTAGGCCCATACTAATATGAAATTACAAGTAATTAAATATGAGCCTGCTGAACTAGTATAAGGCTTAATTCTTAAATAACCAAAATTTACCAAAAGCAAGGCTTGAACTTGGGACCCCTCACACACACCCAGAACATTTAACCATTAAAGCAGATACACAGTTGTGTCACTTTTTAATAGAAACAAAAATAAAAATTTTGGGATGTTACAAATAACATATAATTACCCTTATTATATATGTGATGTCCATATTTTCCAACAATTTAACCCCTTAAAAAGTTTCTTAATTGAGTCCTTGAGAAAGGATTGTATGAAATTGTGAATCCATGTTATTCCTATTCCTTTCCATTAGGAGAATTACAAATCAAATTTTTTCTCTTGATTATAGCATTTTTAGTTGGATTTAGATTTTTTCAGGAAGAAAAATTTGATTTGTTATTCTCCTAATAGAAAGGGATAAAAATAGCGTGCAATCACAGTTTCATATAATCCCTTCTCGTGAGTCCCTTATAAAATATTTAGTTTGGAACTATAAATTTGGTAATACTTTCGATCCCAACCTCATTTATCAGTCTTCCTTTAATTCTTATTATCTTATTTTTTTAATCGATCAAGTGGTAAGTGTATTTATGTTAATTGCTAAGTTAACACTAAATAATTTTAAACATAATTTATTTTTTAATTAGATTGTAATCTTTTATTTAGGTTAGTTCAATATGAGTTACAACTTCACAAGTTTTTAATATTAAAATAGATAATACGATTGCATGATCTTAAATAAGGGTGTTAATGGAACGGAGCAGAAACGAATGTTACTAAATCCTTCATCGCTTTACAATTAGTATGTTCTACTCTATCATTTGTCTTATTCCACTATAAACATAAAATCTTGAAAAGTTGAAATTTATTATTACCTTCATAGATGTTAAATGCATTTATTCTGTCTCATCCCACTTTGTTGTGTGTTTTTCTTCTAAAACAGATTATTACATTTTAATTTTTAATACTTGTACATAAAATTAAATAGTAATTTCATATAATAAAACATGATAAACAATTATCACAATCATTCATATTCACTGTCCAAAAAAATACCACCTTGATTGAAGTCTCTAATCTTAAATTAATTTTGGGTAAATTTTTTTTCTAAAAATAGTTAATAGTACAAGTTGTAAATGCCTTTAATATTACCTCTTATTAGCAAAACTATTTACTTCTCGCACTCTTATAATTTGCGATAAGTTCATTAAGGTGTGAAAGAACTGATATATCCTTCTTTTTAATCACTTTAATCCATCCTTTCATTGAGCATTTAGATCATATATAACAATTTCAGGACACATGTTGATTGTTGTATTTATAATTTTGATAAGAGAGATATGTGAGGGAGGGCTAAAAGAGTATACTTTTTCTATTTAGTATTGATTACAATAAGATGTTTAAATCTTAATATATTGCTTTTATTTGACATTAATTAGAATAAAATTTTTCAACCTCTATAAATAGATGTAATCAAAATTACTTTTATACCATTCAAATTCGAAGTTAGTAAAATTTTTTTTTCTTTACCTGTGATTTCTTCTCAAAAAAATTTCCCCAAAAAAATTTCAGGCTTTATTTTTCTTTATGGTTATATATTGCTATTATTTTTAACAAATTTCATATTTTGCAGTACCTTTGTTATCCATCAAAGAATCTCCACCAAGACTTACCACTACTCCAAACTTGTTATCCAATCAAACAATTTCAATCATTTTTAATATTTCTTCCTCCAAACTTGTTTCTGCTAGTTTCATCTCTTTGTTCATTGCTTAATTATTTGAACAGAGGAATTAACCATCTTCAATCATTAAATAACTTGTAACACCTAATTCTAATATGCCTAATGACATCAATATACTGGTTTGCCTTTCCTCCTTTCCTCTCCTGGTAATTTCAAAATAATAATGATTCACATAACAGAAATCCTTCTAAGTGCAGATAATTAAGCCAGCAGCAGTAACATTAAGATCCCAGTTAAAACCCAGGATCATATCACCATTAGCAGAAAGTTTGCTTCTCAACCAAAAAAGACCAGAATTTACAAATCAAAAGACAGAATGAAATGAATTTTTAATTTACAGCTTTTTTTGGAGCAATGATTTTAAGGAAAGAAAGTGACAAGTTATCAAGCAGAGAAGGCTCCGTTGAAAGCTGCAACACCAATCTGGCTTTTTGGCTCTACAGCCAACTTGACAGTCTCAACCCTTGGATGCCCAAGTTTAGTCGTCGCCTTCTGACCCAAATTTGCTACAAAAGAAACCAAGTCAATCTCATGTCGCTTTTGAAGCTCCGAACCAACTAATTTGCTTCTCGAAACCCTTACCCTCCTTTCATACTCCTCAGCAACAAGCATAGCAATATCTGCCATCTCTAAACTCTTCTATTTAATTTAAACCCTGGAAAATGAAAAATTGTTATGAGAACTTTGAATGGATATTGAAAGTTGAAGCTATGGAGAAGCAGATATAGATGAGGGAAGTATTTATAAGAGAAAAGACCAATTGGATAAGGGCGACAGGCACAGGTGAGGAAAAGTTTTAAAGTATTAGAACGTGGGGAGTCTCAGGTTTGGTGGTTTTCAGACAAGGCGTAGTGGGTTTGTAAAATCCTTTGGATCCACATGGGAAATGACATGCAGATGGTTTAGGGCTTTAAAGGAGAAGAAAACAATGACCGGCCGCTGAAAGTTGGAAATGAAAAAGCCGAGAAAAATGTGGAAAATGGGGGATGCTCAGCCTTTTCCTGGGGTTAATTGTTTTGATTTTTAAACCCTCGTGACGGGTATTTTGGGTAAATGAGTAGGTACAGTACAACGTCTTCTTAACAATTCTGAATTCTAATTTTGCTTTTCATCTTTGTTAGTTATTAACTTTCGGTATTTTCTCAATAGGGAAAATAAACTCTCTATTTTCTTTGGAGTTGCTTGTAATTTCTGTTAAGGAGATCAGGAATTAATTATAAATTTTTATTGGTTAAAATATAATTTTATATTTTTTGGAAATTACCGTATTCCTTATTAGTAGTAGTGTTTAATCTCTTCTGTCATGGGCAGCAATGAAGTCAAAAGTTTATTTTTAGGAATCAAAATTAAATTATAAAACTTTAAAGAGGTTATAGTATGATTTTGTTTTTTATATGCTTTTTATTTTAGAATTTTAAAGGGATTAAATTGAAAATTTTTCATTTTAGGGCCAAAATGTATTTTCCCATTAAAACTTATATTTTAAAAACTTTAAGGGACTAAAATAATAATTTACCATTTGGAGAGTGTAAGGATCTTGACTTACCCCGATTTTTTATTAATTTATAATTTCGTCATTTTTAAAGGACTAACAAGACTTATTTTTTTCATTTTTAGTGACCAAAGTGTTTTTTTATTATATATAAATTTATAATTTCATTATTTATAAGGAACTAACTTATCAATTTTGTATTTTTGGGGCCCATGGCCCTTGCGCCTAAAGTCACTCCTATTTATATGGTAAGGATGTTCATATATTAAACTCAATATCATCTCTATCAGTATTAAACTCTTTATTAATTTTGGTGTTACGAGTCAATTAGACATGAATTCAATTAGATAATAATGAAAATACATTTACTTTATAGAGTTAATTGAGAAAAATATACCTCAAGTCTTTGTACTCCATTTACATTTGTAATTTAGTTCATTTATTTTTATTTTCAATTATTTAGTCCCTCCACTTTTCATGTTTCATTGTTTATGTCCAATTATAAATACCATTAAAATTATCAATTAAATTTACTAAAGTGACATTTCGAATAAAAAAATCACTTGATAATCATGTATTAAAAAAATATTGTAATGAACTTAAATTTAATATAATCTAATTTTATCTATTAATTTTAAGTATTAAAATTTTATAAATAAAATTTGTAAAAAATATAAATAAAATTTATATTTTATTTCTATCAAAAGAAAATTATTTTATTTTACAGTTAATTATTTTACAGACGTATATTTCATCAAATAGCTCAATAAAAATTTTAAATTAAAAAAATATGTTTGTTATCCTCGATTAATTAATTGAACTATTAACTAGAGTTAGTAAAGGTAAAACAGTTGTTTTTGTGTTAACCATTCGGACCACAGAGTCCTCAGAAACAACCCAACAAGGGACAAAACAGCTAAACATTTTGTCGGCTGCCGCCCACAAATAAAGCCAAGTTAAATTTGTAAATGCAGTGTCGTGATATGCACGCGTGATGCCTACTTTCGGTGATTGGAGGAAACGTGTCTCTCTTTTACTGTGTTAGTGTAGAGAAAAATAAAATGTCGTCACTCTACTCATCTATCAATCTATAAACATAGAAACGTGGCACTCATGCTATGGTGCTCTCTTTTTTTTTATTTAATTTTTGCATTATAGATTAATGGTTAAATTTCAATTTTGATCCTTTTATTATGCCTAAATTTATCATTTAATTTTATATTTTAATTTTAACGTAATTTTATCTCTATATTTTTATAACATTATTAGTTAGTACAAATAGTTAATATTATTAATTTTTATTAAAATATTACTTAATTATATATAATTTGAATGTCTTAAAATTAAAAATCTTAAGATTAATAAGTGGCTTCTCATTTCTTTTGAGTTTTCTCTATTTTTTAAGCATTATAAGGCAATGGTCAAATTTCAAGTTTTACTCTTTTACTATGCTAAAACTTGAGATTATATATATATATATATATATATATGCTTAAATTTTTTATATATAATTTGGTTCTTCTACTTTATCTTGTCATTAGTTAGCTTAAATAGTTAATATTGTTAATTATTTCAATCTAAATATTGACATCAATTTTTCTTAAAATTACAATAACAAAAAAATTATTTTATCATTATGAGTTCAAATGTGTGATTTTAAGAAAGTCTTAATCAGTATTTTCAAAATTACTTTTATTGTTACATGACTATCAAGTAAATATATATAATTTCAAAATGTAACTCCAATAAATCTAATAGATTAATTTTAACAATGGTAACAACTTGACCTAAATTTTAAATTCAAAAAGTAGGGATTAAATTCCTGAAAATAAATGTAGAGACTAAATTTCAAGTGTACGGTTTGAACTTTCTATTATTAACTTTCAAATTTTTATTTCATAATTTTACCACAAACAAAAAATCAATAATTTCACATAAACAAATAATCCATCCAAAAGCCATTTTTATTAACATCTATCCAAATAAACAAATTTCTTTTAGATTTAAAAAAATGTTCAGTTTTTGAATCTCTGCTCAAATTTTAAATTCAGTCCAATTTTAGTTTTGATGTCTGATTTTAAATTTAATTTTATACACTATATATAAAAGGAATATCCAAGCCATTTCTTTTATTGGCACCTGTCCAAATAAACAAACAAAGCTGTTTTTCATATTTTAAAAGAATGGTGTAAGTTTAGTTTTGGTCCCTATAATATGCTCAAATTTTAAATTTAGTTAAATTTTCATTTTGGCCCCTATTATATGCTCAAATTTTAAATTTAATTTTATACAATTTTCTTTTGCATAATTTAGAACTTCCACTTTTATGATACCATAGTCTAAATAGTTAGTTCAAATTAAAATGTTGACGTACACAACCTTTTACTTCTTTTTGAGATTCTATAATAATGGTCAAATTATAGTTGTAACACCTCGATACCTGACCCGATCGTTGGATCCGAGTTACAAGGTATCACATCCGTTGCCAAAACAACTACAGTCAAATTACATTTGATTAAAAACAGTTAAACATTCAAATATAACTAAAACAAGTATATAAAATGATAATGATCATTTTCTGGTCTTATACAAGCTTATGAAATCTCTTTTGCCAACCCAAGGTTGAAATAGGACCAAATTGTAAAAATCTTAAGATTTTGGGTTGACGTCGCGACGCCGGGGTTCCGCATCACGACGCAACTCTTTGTTTGGTGCTTGTTGTGACCTTGAAGCAACGATGTTGCCACATGTATTTGCTCTGTTTCTCATTGCAATGTGACTCACTGTTTTCACAAGAACCAACCTGGTACAAGTTTGAAAAACCTAAAATCATATATAAACACGTTCCATAGTACCATATCCATCACATACCAAAGCATTCAACTCAAATTATGCTAAATTGGTACTTCCGAATACCATCAAACTCCCAATTTCTAGCATCAACAAATCAACCTAACTTATATCATTCATATTTCCAAAACCAACCAAAACACATATAGAATTTCACAGCCTTTAACTCACGTGCTTTAAATCAACTTTCGAAACATATTCAAACATGATTTCTAAACATTTACATAAGATCACAACTTGACAACCTATCCATTTGAGACATTAAACCAAAATACCCCTAGGTACATGCAAATTACCAAAATGAACCACAATATACAAAATTTGTTTGGTCGGAAATGATAGTCTGGATGCTAACTTTAAGTTTCGAGGCTTCAAGAAACACCTGAACCTGCGCAAGGAGAAAACAAACCATATGCTGAGCAATAGGCTCAGTGGTACATTTATGAATCAAGACATAAATAACAAGCATTAACAATAAACTTCAAAATAAACATGCTTATATGCACATAATAATCAACCAATTCATGTTACTAAATGACAAGTAATTTCCAACCATCTGAATATACTTATATTAAGTTCAAAACAACCTTACCAATGGCTTTAACTCATTTAGCCATAAGCAATCATTTATGTAATATACAACATGCCATTAATAACATATCATTTGTGTATAAAGACAATCATCTCTTATACTTAGGTCTTTAAACCATTTGAATCGGCTCTAGAGTCTGACGACTCATTTGTATTCACTGTGGCCCTTAGGGTTTGTTTAGAACTAAATCACATTATGACTATGTATCATCTTTAATTCAATTCACTACCATATCCAAATTATTTATTAGTTTATAATTTGTAACCCCTATTAACCTAACTCAGACTTGGACAAATACTCAGATCATCCAACCAACACACGAAACTAGCACCAAAGTGCATTATCGAATAAACTGAAGTAGGGTTAACTAGCATGTAAGTGCATACTAGCGCTCGAACCAAGCACTAGCACACGTAGTGCATCCTGGCACGTAAGTGTATAGTCCCGTACACAATTCAATCATATGACATACCAATTATATCCGTTTCAACTTGACTAGTTAATAGGGTATCAATGTTCAATTACATTTATGATTTAGTACACATAATTTTTCAATCATATCCACCATCATAATTCACTTCATTATCATATCATATAAAATCCATATCATTCAATACATAATCTCACTCAATTCCATAATACATGTCATATTTCAAATAATTCATGCTATTTTACATTTTATTCACTTTAGTCCTTTATTTTAACAATTTATTACTAAATACTCACCTTGACACTTCCGTGTACAAATAACTTGAAAATGTGATCAATTAAATGACCTTAAATCATAAATATACAAATCAAGATTTCGTGCATCACTCGTCGACGATTTTTGCTTTTTCTTTCCCTCTTGAGGATTCGATGTTGTCGTTAGCTACGAATAATCATAAACATATCACATTATCAAATTCCAGCCAAATTAGAATCAAATACCAAATCGGGACGAGCATAACTTTCAACTTAGGGCCTCAGATTAAAGTATGTTTTCATCAAAACTCATTAGTGACCTTTTATTTTCTATACCTACAAAAACTTCATGATAGTTTGTTCATTTTATTGAATTTGGTCTTTATGGTACGAAACTAATGATTAAGCTTTGCAATTTAGTCTTTTTCCATATACTGAGCTTAATTTCTAACAATTTAACACCTAAATCATTCAATTCTCAACCATGACAACTTTCTAAAACTTTAACAGTTTCACAAATTAGTACATAGGTTAGTCAAATCAAGCTCCCATAACTCAATTTAGAGGAAAATAAAAGAAAATTTTGGCTAGGGACTTATTTGAAATTAAGGCCAAAAGCTTGAAAAACCTAACAATGGCATCAAGCACCTCTTCTCCTCTTGGAATTGATTGGAAAAGATGAGTTTCTCTTTCTTTCCACTGAAATTCAATTTATATACTAGGATTAAATTGATAATAAACTTAATTAACCATATTTTAATTAAATAAACCATATTTTAATTAAGTTAATGATCATATAATCAGACCGTCCACTAATACGTATTTTAGCATGGTATAATTTCTATTTTGAACTTTTGTTTAGTTGCAATTTAAGTCCCCAAGCCATTTACTAATTAAAAATCTATTGTGATTAGACTTTACAATTTAGTCCTTAGGCCTTAATTAACCACAATTTCGACTAAATTGGCTGTCCAAATTCTAATTTATGAGCTCGGTTTACAAAAATGAGGTTTCAAAACCATTTTTCTAGTACCACTGGAAACTAGGTCGTTGTAGTAGTTTTGTTTCCTATATTATGCTCAAATTTGAAATTTAATCTATATAACATAATTTGGTACCTCAACCTTTATAATGTCATTGTTAGTCTTAATAGTTCATTTTTCATAAAATGTTGATGTACGATTTTCTAAATACATAGTCTTTTACTTTTTTTTAGGTATATTACAATGGTTAATCTTCAATTTTAGTCCTTGTATTATGCTCAATTTTTGAATTTACTCTCTATACTTTATTTTTTTTACATAATTTGGTACTTTAACTTTTTTTTAATGTCCTTAGTTAGTTTAAATACCTTATTTTGATTAAATTTAATGTTAGTTTTACCTTGTCACGCTTCTCTTCTTCTAGGTTTAATTTAAAGGTTCTAAGTGAACTTGTTAGCTCATCTAATTTAAGAGTGGTGATATCCTTAGCTTGTTCAATAATAGTGACTCTAATAGCAAAATGTTTTGGAAGAAACCTTAGAACTTTTCTCACTGATTCCACTCGGAAAAGTGTTTACAAAGACAAAAAGCTTCATTAGATATGTCATATAGTTATGTATAAAAATATAAAATAGTTTCATCTTCATTCATTTTGAGATTTTCAAACCTAGTAGTCAAGATTTGTAGTTTGGACATTCTAACAGCAACATTCCCTTCATGTTGATTTTGTAAAATGGCCCATGTTTCTTTAGCCATTTCACAAGTCGAAATCATCATGAATTGCTCCATGGCAACCCCATTAAAGATGGCATAAAGGGCTTTTGAGTTTGCTTGGGCTATCATTCTCTCATTAGTAGTGTACCAATTATTTTCTTTTAGCTTAGTTGACCCATCAATACCTATAACTTTAGGCTTGCTCCAACCTTCCACAACTACTTCCTAGGTAGATTCATCAATCGACATGATGAAAGCTCTTATTTGGGCTTTCCTACAAGCATAGTTTGAAGAGCCAACTAGTAGAGTTACTTGCACAATAGAACTTCCTTCTCTCATAGTTTTTGTAACGCCCCAAAATTTTAATTTTTTGAATGTGATTGTTGGAGTGTGATAACGATGAGCCTAGTGGTTCAGTGGTTAAGGTTTAGCATACTTTGGGGTTCCGGGATTGAGTGTTGGCGTGGGTGAATGGCTATTTTTATTTCTTGCTATATGTGGGAAGTTGAATTCGAGTAGAATTCTATTAAAAATTTGGTGATAAATATTATTTGTTCATTTGATTTAACTTTTATCAAAATTCTTTTTATTTTTCAATTTTGTAACCACTCACATTTTTTCTTTCTTTCTTTTTCTTGATTGCACGTCTATTCCTTGCTTTCTTTATCATCTTTTTTATTTTATTTTATTTTTATTTTTATTCTTTTTTTCTTCTTTAGTCTTTGGATTTTTCTTTCAATATTTCTTGAGTAGTTGTAGGTTTTTGTCTCGAGTTGGACATGTTCTTGTACGAGGTAAGTTTTGCTTGATTATTTCTTGTGTTGTTTAGGGATGTTGTGTTTGAGGTTGTTCGTTCAGTTTGTGAGAATCCTAATCCTCCAGCCGAGTAGACTTCATTTTGGTAGTTGTTTCCCAAGTGGTAAGTATGTAGATTTTATTTTAGAGGATGAAAGTTTGGGTGTTAAAGTGCCAAATTAATTGATTTTTTGATGAATTGATTAGAGTGTTTTGTTGGAAATTGTAGGTTTGTGGGTTCTTGATAGTGTAGTTGGTCGATTACGTAATTAGGTGTGTGAAAACGACCCTAAAACTCCATTGAAATTCGACTGAAAACTAGAAATAGATGCTGTTTTGAAACTGCCCAGTTTCTCCATGACCGTGTGTCAGGCCGTGTGAGATTTATAATGACTGTGTGATGTGGCTGTGTATAGCACACTGCCATGTGAGATTGTGTAGCCCATGTGGCTGGGCCGTGTGAATCATTATAGACCATATGGGTTGCATGTGTAAAGCACACATGCTAGGCTTTTGGGTCATGTGGGCCTTTTTTTTGGCTAATTTTAGGGCCGATTAAGGATTGCTTAGGGAATTTGATCGTTAGGTCCGAGGACACCGTAAGGGTCAGAAAATTGAAAGTTTCTTACTTAATTATGTATGAGTAGCTCTAAAAGCTTGATAAATATGTTAAGCAAAAATTAAGTTATAAGTTATGTTATGAGGAAACTAAACTATGTATGAAAGCATGTCATGTAATATATGATATAAGTGTATGTATGTCACTTGTTTATGATTACGATGTAACATCCCGATTTTGGGCCTAGTTAGAATAATGGTTTTGAGACCACAAATCCAAAGTAAAAATAATTATTTTATAAATGTGTTGAGGTCTATGATATGTTTGCATGATTGTATGAAAGTTTCGTTGAGAAATTTTGTTAATAGAGTGTCCAATTTGATTTTTAGGACTAAATTGCAAAAGTTACAAAATATGTGATTCTAGAAGCTTTAAGCATGAAATAGCTATGGATTATTAATTAGAGGTCCTTAAACAGCAATTTGACCAATTTCTATTTTTATGGACAAAAAGGGCATAAATAAGTAAAATTTGAAAGTTTAGTAGAAAGGGCATTTTGGTCATTTGGTTAATAAAAGAATAAAAAGGGAAAATTAAGTCAAAATTTGCTCATCTTCTCCATTCCATAGCCGAAATTCCTAAGGTCACCATAGCTAGGGTTTCTTCAACTTTCAAGCTTGATTGTAAGTGTATTCTAGCCTCGTTTTTAGTGTTCTTTACAATTTTGAAGTTGTTATCAACTGATTTAGCCATTTCTACCATTTATTTGAGCTATGGTTGATGCTTAGGGTTTGACTATGTGTAACATGCATGTATTTTGATGTTTCATGGTAGATTATGAAAGTTTGATGTGTGGTAAACATCTTTTACTAAGTGATTTTTTATGAAAACACCTAAAAAGGGCTTATTTGTAAAATTTGTAAAAATGGGTAGTAGAAATGTGATTTGATGAAAAATACGGGCTGGTTAAGCATGCTATATGTTCAGCTAGGCTTGGGTAACAAAGAAAATGAGTACATTTCATTTGACGAGCCTAAGGACTAATTTGTAAATATGTAAAAGTTTAGAGGTAAAATTGTAATGCCAAAGTATGGTTTTTGGACTGATTTGAACAATGTGATAATTAAATGAGCTAAATTTTCCATTATAGATCAAGCAAAATGAAGTCCAGACCTAGACCGGGGAAAGAACAAAGTTGTGGACTAAATTGAATTAGTTAGCCATATTTTGTACCGAGGTAAGTTCGTATGTAAATAATGAAACTTATATTATGTATTTAATATTTTTTTATTGCATGACTTGCACAATTATCTTTATGGATTCGTTCGGCAAGGATTTGTTACAGCGAAATTCTTGGTTGAACCTTAGGAATAGTTAAGATACAAATGTCATGACATTAGGGTTATGAGTTTACGTGTAAGACCATATCTGGGATATGGCATCATTATGAGATTTCATGTAAGACCATGTTTGGGACATGGCATCGATATGAGAATCGTGTAAGACTATAGCTGAGCTATTGCCATCGATATGAGATCCCATATAAGACCCTATCTGGGATATGGCATTGGTATGATTCTATGTGTATATGATTCATGAGTATCCTTTAGTATTCCAAATGGTTCAACGGGTAATTCAAAGATTATGTCAAAGATGTGAAAAGTTATTATTATGTTATGAAGTGGTACAGGTACGTACGCAAATCTTATGAATAATGATCTCGATTTAAGATGCATTACTAGTAATGATGCAAAAGAGTAAGATATGTCTATGATCACTTGATGATTTTGTACTAATTTACATTATGTTATGTGTATGTTATGGTATGTTTAAAGTTTATTATTATTTACATGCTAACTTACTAAGCTTAAAGCTTACCCCCTTCCTCTTCATCTCTTATAGTGTCGCCAAGCTAGTTCGGGGATCAGAACTCGTCGAAGCATTGGTCACACTATCAACTTGATCATTTAGGTATAATTGGTTTAGATATTTTGAATATGGCATGTATAGGGTCTTGGTCTTTTTGTGATATGTGTGTCATTAATGATTTGGTCAAATGTGTTGGCTTGTAATGGTAATTGATTCATTTTGTAAATGGCCATTTGGTATTGGCTAATATTGGTTAAGTATATATACATATGATGATGTCTTTCATGGATGTGGTTATTGCATGATTTGTGATGATAAGTATGAGATGTTGTAGGTGATAGAAAATAGCATGTAATTGATGTGTGGATGTTTTGGTTGTGGCTGAATTGGTTATGTGTGCATATGTTTGGATTGGTGAGGTTTGATGTTGTGTAGGTTGGTGCAAGTAAGGGTGGCAAAAAGGTTTGGCAAATAGCCGTATTTTTGTCCACAAGGGTAGACACACGGGCGTGTGTCTAGGCCGTGTGTGACACACGGCTTGCCCTATGGGTGTGTGATCTGGCCGTATGTCCCCTGTATTGTAAATTTTAGCTTCGAAATGGCCACACAGGCAGAAATACGACGATGTGTCTCAGCTGTGTGAAGGACACGTCCTAGGGACATGGGCGTATGCCTAGGGCGTGTGAAGTTTGCACCTATTTTAGGAAAAATTATGAAAATTAAATTGCCCACACAGCCTAGCACACGGGCGTGTGACTTGGCCTTGTGATCCTAATTTGTTGATGACGTCATAAACAGAGAGTTACACAGGTTGAGGACACGAGTGTGTCCCAAGCTATACGGGCGTGTGTGACCACATGGCCTACCCACACAGACGTGTGACCCTCTAAAGCATAAAAATTTTCTAGGTGTTGTAAAAATTTTAAAAGTTCTCGATTCAATCCCGAACCACTCCCAATGTATGTTTTGGGCCTCGTAGGCCTGTATAAGGGACGATATGCATATGTATGAATGGTTTTAAATTGAGAGCATTTTCATGTCTTGGTTTTGTATGATTGCTCGTGTTTAAGTTTGGTAACACCTCGTACTCTGTTTCGGCGTTGAATACGGGTATGGGGTGTTACATACGATATGTATAAAATATGTGTATGATATGCATATGTGTGGGGTGGGATATGTTTGACGAAAGAAGTGTATATGACAGTAATTACTACAAAAATATCAACTAAACTGCAACACTATATGTATGGTAGCTCCGCTGCAATTATATAAGTGGCATACCACCACATATTGGTATGGTTGGATTGATGGACTCGTGTAGTCCAATATGGTGTGATTGGCTGGACGGAGATGATGTGTAGCGGATGGGGGTAGGATATAATTTGCATAATATGATTTGATATGATATGTACGATATGATTTAGTATGTTATGCTACAGTATGATAAGTGAATATCTGCATGGATTCCAATAAGATATAAATTAGTTGAAATAAATGCATTAAATGATATTCTGTTATAATATTGACAAATATGAAAATGTATGTTTTGGAATTATGGGTTGAATCACACATTGGGCTATAAGCTCATGCTCTTATACGATTTGTTTTAGGTAATCCTCCAACTTAACATTAGACGGCATCACGGAAGACTTGGGCTCACATTTTGTATTTCATGGTTTTATAATATTTGATTTAAATTGAACATTTCAAACTTTATTATGGTTTGTTTAACTTTTGTACATTTTATGATTTGTTTAGATCATTAGAACTAAATGGTTTATTA
The DNA here is from genome assembly GCF_025698485.1 of Gossypium arboreum. NCBI lineage: Eukaryota > Viridiplantae > Streptophyta > Magnoliopsida > Malvales > Malvaceae > Gossypium > Gossypium arboreum. Next base: position 7,693,710 of record NC_069071.1, read on the forward strand.
CGCTAAAGCTCAAAATGATTAACAATCCAACTTAGGGCAACTAAATATTACTCCGGTTTTTCAAACTATAAGTTTTAAGTATTTGCCATTACAAACTAAATTTAAGGATTTCACTAAAAATAATTTTGGTACGCTATGATTATAGGTGAATTAGTTTGAACTATTGAAATGATTAGTATGTTTTACAAAAGACCGAGATGATGGAATTTTCAACCCCTAGAATTGGTTTTTCTCCAAAACAAGAAATAGTTTTATTTTATCTAACAATGTAACATTCATAATCTGACCATAACATCTAGGTCGGATTTGAGGTGTTCAATTTCCATGACAACTAATAGTGTTTATGACTTTCTCCAAACAACTTTTGAAGCCTGCTTTAACACCACTTGAAAAAACACTCATCAGTTTGTTGCAAGTTTAGTCTAACTATTCAATGAAGTGTTCAGTCAAAGTATTGATCAGACAATGAAACAAAAACAAAAAACAAAGAAAGTAAAGAGAGATTCACACCCAAGCATTTATTAACGTAGTTCAGAAACGATCCTACGCTATAAAGTCTCGCTTAGTGAATGATTTTTATTCAACAATCTCACTTATTGGTTCAAGCTTAGTCTACCCTTACACAAAGAAGTAATTGTAGTCCCAACACTGACCCTAATTGTTACAAATCACTCACCCCAAAAGCCTTTCTTACATCAAATATAAATTCTCCTATAAAAGCCTAACATAAGAGTGCAAAAATACCAGTAAAAAAATAAACAAAAAACTAGCTCAAAGCACTCCAAAGGCACCTTCAAATGTGATGTATAATAACATATTTATCGGCTTCACAGGAAACAAGGATAAGCTTAAATAAATTAAGACTAACTTGACTTCTTATAGGCCACATCTACTAAAAAATATTTATTAATGAAGTCCTAAGTTAAGTGGAAAAAACTATTGGAAAAAAATAGATTTTTTTAAGCTTTGAGGCATATTCTCGATTTGTAAAGGTGAATATTTGAATCATAAAATTATATTTTTATATTCTACCCCATGAAACCTTTACAACGGTATATCATATGCTCAAAATGGTTGAATGATGAATGATAAATTGACGCTCAAAGTAAGTCACTTGTGAATTATGTTGAGGAAAATGAAAAGCTTAGTTCCACATTGGTTAGATATCAAGTGTGGAATATGTTTATATATATGAAGCAACTTAGTGGTTATTGAATGACTAAGCTAATGCTCTCCTCGCGTGTAAGGGGTGCACATCCAAACCTGCTAAGGTTGGGGGCACACCCACACGACGTGGGTGACTCTAAATGTCTAGACCGGTCGGGCCTTTTTAGGCCTGCGGATATTTTCAAACGAAAAATGAAAGCAAATGGAACAGTTGATAAGTACAAAAGCAAATTGGTTATAAAAGGTTATAGACAAAAGGAAGACCTTAACTACTTTGATACTTTTCTCCAGTATCCAGTATAACTTTTATAAGGATGATACTTGCAATTGCCGCCTTAAGGAATCCTGAAAACAACTTTCCTAAATAGAGATCTGGATAAAAAGATTTACATGGAACAACCTAAAGGTTATGTAGTTCCAGGACAAGAAAGGAAAGTTTGTAAATTGGTGAAGTCTTTGTATGGACTTAAGAAAACACTAAAGCAATGGCATGAAAAGTTAGATAATGTCATGATGACAAATGGATTTAAGATTTATGAGTGTGACAAATTTGTGTATGTCAAAACTACCGACATTGGATGTATAATCCTATGATTATATGTTGATGACATACTCATTGTTGGAAGTAATAATGAAATGGTAAAATGTACCAAAGACATGTTAAATTCAAGATTTGACATGAAAGATATAGGACTAACTGATGTGATTTTTTGCATTCAAATCAAAAGGTCATATGAAAGTCTCATATTGACTCAGTCACATTATATGGACAAAATTATTGGGAAATTTAGCAAGGATGATTCTGGTATAGCCAGAACTTCAATAGATACGAGCCAACATCTGTCCAAAAAAAAAAGGTGAAAGTATTAACCAAGTGGAATATGCAAAGGTCATAGGCAATCTAATGTACCTTCTGAGTTGTACTAGACCAGATATTGCTTTCACTATGAGTAGTTTAAACAGATTCACAAGAAATCTAGGGGAAAACCACTGAAAAAATTTATGAGGGTACTGAGATATTTCAGATATACTCGGGCTACAGGCTACATTATTCCAGAGATCCTACTGTTTTAGAAGGCTTCTCCGATGTCAGTCGGATATCTAATATTTGTGATACCAAAGGTACAAGTGGATATGTTTATACATTGATAGGAGGAGCTGTGTCATGGAAATCCTCAAAACAAACGATTATAGCTAGATCCACAATAGAATCTGAATTTGTAACCCTAGACAAAATTGGAAAAGAGGCTATATGGCTTCGAAACTTCTTGGAGGATATTCCTGACTGGCCAAAGTCTGTGCCCACAATATGCATATATTGTAATAACCAAGCAATAATTTGTAGAGTACAGAATGTAATGTATAATGGTAAGTTGAGACATATGCATTGTCGACACAATACCATCAGAGAATTGATCTCAAATGGAGTTATCTCTATTGGTTTTGTAAAATCAAAAGATAACATTATAGATCCATTAACTAAATGCTTAAATTGAGATCAAGTTGATAAAACATCGAAAGGAATAAGACTAAAACCCATGAAAATTAAAAACGCTATGTGAAGAAAACCCAACCTAGTTTACTTAAGATCCCAAGATTTAGGTTCAAAGGGGCAACCTACTTATATAAACCTTGTGAGGTCATTGTGGAGGTTCTTATCCTACGTTCGTTGCTATGATATAAACAGTGATTAAAAGTGGTACAAGTTAAATAATATTTTTAATGACCATTGTGTGTTTTGGTGAGCCGAGCAACATAAGTCACGTATGTGAGAGTGAAGTGGGGCTGCTTCAAGGAGAATACTGAGGCATAGTGCTTTCAAACTCTTGTAGAAACAGGAGATGTTCACGGCCATATGAACATACCTATGACAATTAAAACCTTGCTAGGGAGGTAGTTGTGTGAGGTATATCATCGTTTACACAAAGGACAGAATAGTTCAAGGATATCGTGTCTACTAGTTAGCTAGTAAAGTAAATATACTTTCACAATGGAAGGTTTAAGGGTTGATGCCAACCTATCCTATGCAACTATCGATCGTAGATTCTATCACCATATTGAGTTAATGTTTTTCATTAAAACTATCAATTTCATTCATGTGGGGGATTGTTAGAAAAAAATAATTTTTTGGAAGTTTTGGGGCATATTCTTGATTGGTAAAGGTGGAGATTTGAATCATAAAATTATGGTTTTATATTCTACCCCATGAGACCTTTACAATGATATGTCATATGCTCAAAATGGTTGAGCGATGAATGAGAAGTTGATGCTCAAAGTAAGTCACTTGTGAAAAGAAAACTGGAAAGCTTAGTTCAACATTGGTTAGATATCAAGTGTGAAATATGTTTATATATATGAACCAACTTGGTGGTTATTAAATAACTAAGCTAATGCTCTCCCTCGCTTGCAGGGGGGTGCAAATCCAAATACGCCAGGATTGGGGGCGCACTTGCACAACGTACCAATATGTAATTTTATTTTTCCTCAGCAGAGCTTATCTCTTCAAATTATGTTTGGAATTAAAAGGACAAATATTAAATTGAGTTTAATGGCTCTTTTAATTCAGACATTAATTTAGATTTTTAAGGGCTTTTTAATTCACGGACATCAATGGCTCCATTAGTTAAAAAGAAATTTCCAAAAGTTCTTTCATTTTAAATATTTTATTCAAATCAAAATAATCTGTAGGAAAAAAAATACACTGAACTTTTCTCTATTTTTCCTACAAAAATTTTGAGATTTTTTCCTTGCATATTTCGAACCTGTTTTTGATGATAGAAAAAAGTTAGGCTATAGTTCATTGATCACTACAGTCATGCTACTATCGTGCTCATTTTATTATTTATCCTAGGAGACAGTCAACCAACATTTCCCTAGCACCAAAGGAGCGGCGAATCTATCTTAAGGAAACTGTGAAAACATACCTCAACTACGAGTCGAATTTCTGCCTACCTACGAGTACACAATTTCGATCCAATTTTATTTCCAATTTTTGTTTTTGAGATTATATATATATACATCTATATTATTCTGGCTCGATTTTGTGATTTAAATCATTATTTTACATTACTGTTTATTTCACTAACATATTTGCAGCAGAAACCTCCTTGAAAATAGCCAGAAAGCACATCTTTGAGATTGAGAAAAACTCTTACCTTTTTCCGAGTCAAACTCAAACTCTTCAACACAATTAAACTCTTCGCAAATACACACCACTTTAATTTCAACTTTAACGACTGGATGAGGACGTCCAAGAAGTCAAATACTTTGACTATCTCGTGTCTTAACTGACCAAATCTTTAATTGAGTAGGTAACTGAACAGACATTGCTAGACAACCTTTTAACTCTAGCAGATTTAAAGAAATGAAAATTCATGATTCATTTAATCTTCTTATCCGGTACATGGTTTAAACTTTCTGTTGTTCAAAAATCACCAATCATCATATATTTAAAGAAATGAAAAATCATGGTTAATTTAAGCAGTAAATTCAAGTAAAATCTATATATCTATATGATACGGGATGAGTAATGACATTCTTTTTGGATGCAAAGTTAAGTAGACATCAAAACATATAAACATGGTTAATACTTCGTATAAACAAGATTGAAACTATGAAAAAACAAAAGGTTTTTATTAGTTTTAAAAATATTAAAAATTGTCATCCATGTTTTCATTATCTAAGAAAACATTGGTAAGTCTCTCTTGAACAAAATGAAAAATATATGTCCAAGTTCATCAGATTAAATATAAAAATTAAATTATTTTTATATCCTTTCGTAGTGTTTTATATCATTAATATTTTAATTATTCAACTATCATATTTCATGTTTTATTTATGTAGATAAATTAAAAATGTCTAACTATTCGCTTTATGTAAAAAAAATTTCAACCATTAAATATATATTAATATAGATAATATTTTAGAATGATATGATATATATCAAATTGATTCAAATTTTATATATATGACAAATACAAATATCTTAAATTTCAATGATTAAATTTTTAAAATGTTAATCAAATAACAAATTATGAAAGGAAGTAAAATTATTTTGATTTTACAACAATATGAATGAATTTTTCCCATAACCATAAAATGGTGTAAAACTATTAGATGAAAATTTACTGCGAAAGAGCTATGTTTTAGGTGAAAGTAAATATATGAGCGTAGGATAGGTATAGTTGTTTGATATTATTATTCACAAAGTATATAATTTGTTTTTAAAAATATATTTAATATTTATATATTTCCATAATTAAAATTTAAATAAAAATTAAACTCAACAAAAAAATTTGCTGGAGAGAAAAATTATTCCAAACTGTGTTTTCAAGTAAATAATTAAAAAATTATAATTTCAATTTTTCTATTATCTTTAAATTTTAATTTTATTCCTTTTATATTAATTTAACAAAATTTCATCACTCCATTTTGTTAATTTTATAGGAAAAAAAGGTAACAAAATTTGATTATAAGAAACTAATTTAGATCTAAAATAAAGTAAATTGTATTTGCATATTTAAAATGAATAAACATTTTAAAATTTATTATAATGTTGGAGAATGACATAGTGATTAGGTCCTTGAGTTTGCGGGGAAATGAATTATTAGCACATGGCTGACACGACGTCCGTCAATTCTTTGTCGGTTTTTTATTTCGGCAGTTGGACACATGCTGTGGGATTCACTCCACCTTTCATTTTTTCGGGTTATTTTCAAGCAATACTTTTCTAGCTATTGATGTTATTTTATTGGAGCAATAATAAAGAAAAAAAAGGGATCATGCGGTTAAGTCTTTCTGTTTATGGAATGGTAAAAGATTATTGGTAAATTTAGGTATCGTAAAAAAAATGTTTAATATATTATTTTGGTATTTAAAAAATTTGTTTATGTTTAAAAATAAAAATATTCAAGATACAGTATAATTAAAATAAATAAAGAAATTCTTTATAACTTCTTAAGAAATCGATTGAAAATTTTTAATCTTGACGGGAATTTGCTTCTAAGTTGACTTCAATAGTGTTTTTCAAGTTATTTTCTTAAATGTTCTTCGGCAGCTCTCTCCCATCTTCTTATTTTTGTCAAATATATGTCTTAAAATGCCCGAAAAACTTAAATATCATGATTTTTTACAGTTTTGTCTGTAATCTCGTGAAATCGACATGACCTACCCCACACTTGTCTGGGTCAAATGGCCGTGTGGAATGGTTTAGCCCATGTGGCTCCTGTAGCTTGCTCCGATGATTCAGTTTTCGTTCGTTTTTCATTTATTTTGCTCCCAAATGCTCTGTTAAGCATTAAAATATAAATTTAAAAGATTAAGAGCATAAAATTCACTATTAACATCGGATGATCACCCAAAAACATATTAAGAATGAGGTTAAAATATGTTACTTTTTGCGTTTATCATTATTATATCAAATAAATACTTGACAAGGTAACAAGTATATCAAGCACTTAAAATTATTGGATAAGCTAGCATGTGACAATAATAAAAAGTGAACTCAAAATTTAAATTGGTTGATTAATGCGACTATACTAAAAAGAATAAAATGTAACACCCTATACCTGGCCTAGATGTTAAGACCAAGTCTAGAGGCTACATTAAAATGTTTAAGGTAAAATCCAACCTTTAAATCTTTTAAAATTTGTCATACAGAAAACATTTAACCAGTTAAGCCAACATGGAAATCCGAGCTTACAAAGCATAGTCTGAAATAAAACATATGTTACTTCAAATTTCTTGCAATTCAGTCAAAAAATAGAGTGAGCTTATAACTCGATATGTGTAGCCGATATATAGGCAAGACAACAATATAGATATAACAGTAGTTGCCCGAATTCAGATACATAATCAGAAACAGATGATAATTAGTGTTATCATAACAGTTCAAATAAGATGCAGAACAGACCAGAATCAGATACAGTTTCTTACCCTATTCGCTACACACTATATAGGGTATCAAGTACTCATCCAGGCTTACACACCAATTAGTGTTGGTATGACACATTTCAGAGTGATTACAGACTAGCTATAGATCAATATGTGATAAACCGCCAGAATCAGATACAAAATCGTGGCTTAGCCACTCAATTCGGCAGATCATTAAACTGCCAACACTTTCTTCTTAATACCATTCTTATCCAATGCAGATGCAGATTATAGATATCAAATATTAAGGATGTATACAATTATTCAATTACAATTCACAATCAGATAATACTGATCATTATTATTTAACAGTTATTGCATCAATTATACGTACAGATAATTGATTATTCAACCTTAGAATATTGGATATCAAGTTATACATTCTAGTTCAGATCATACAGACCCTATAGAAGGCTTACGTTTGATTCAAACAACGCTTATGACCTTAGAGAAAATTTCAGTGTTTTGACCCACATGACTATGGAGATTCACACGGCCTAACACACGGTCGTGTGGCTCAAAACAGTGAGTTACACAATCTGGCATACGACCAAGTACATAGCCGTGTGACCCTTCACACAGTCTGGACACACGTCCGTGTCCTTGATCCATGTGACCTTAAATCCAAAATAATAAGTTACACGGCTTGGACACACGCCCATATCCTAGCCCGTGTGACCCAAAACATAAACAGTGAGTTACACAGCCTGGACACATGCCCGTGTGGCTCACACGGAGCTTCGACAACCATGTTTTTTGGCATTCAAAAATAGTAGGAAATCGAGTTTTCGGTACACACCTAATGTAGTTTAGACGTAGAAGTAACAAGAATGTATCCAAAACCTAATATCGCACAACCAACGACCAATTCAACAGTTAATTCGCAACAAACACTAAGATTAACGTATAACCTAAACTTATGTCGAAAGCTTTGACAAAAATCTTGATTCGATAAATCATACATTACCTCGTACGTAGCAGTGAATTGTGAAACTAATGTTTTAGAGGAACGTCTCTCGTAAGATATTCACCTAGAAGGAAAACAAATTGAACATTCAAACAAAAAATTCAAGCAGAAAACCATTTCATAACGAGAATTAACTGAAAACAAGTGAAACATGCAGAAACAACAATAAACTACAACCAACTTACACAAAAACCTTCCATTTGACTCAATGAACAAACTAGGGCCCTCAATTACAACCAACAGTAAGATTACAACAGCACCTAAACAAAGAAAGAAACAAGAAAAAGAAAGAAACAGAAAAAAAAAGAAGAAGGAAGAAGAGAACGTCAACTTTTAACTAAATAAAAAATAAAAATAAATAAAAATATTTACTCAAAGCGTAAAAATATTTCTTGAATACAAGTATAGGGACTTGAACACAAAATTAAAAAATATACAAAAGTTTAACCATTGAACCAGCATGCTCATTCTTGACACAAATTCACACATAAATAAGCTTAAGCCCAACGTTAAAGGATAAGGGTCAAGTCAAACAAAATAAAAAAAATTCTAAAAGTAATATTTGAACCCTTGACCTCTAATACACAAGTAAAACACTTAGCCACAGATACAGAGACTTAATTATTAATAGAGTTTATCAAAAAATTGTTCAAAATTTGGGGTGTTACATTAAATGTGATTTTAATAAGCTTGAATTCTAATTTTACAATTCTAATGAAAATAAAATCATTAGGTCACTTTTAATTTGGACAACATTTTATGATAATAAATATCGATATAATTATTCTTATTATATATGTGTGTCGTTTATATTATCCAACACCTCATATTTATGGTTGACTCCTAATCTTGGGAGTGGCTCAGTCGTGACACACCCCTACAATCGATGATCTTCTCCTCCTTCAAAAGGTTTCTATTAGGCATGCATGGGAAAGGTTAATCCTCTAAACAAGGTGTACTTTCTAACCCAAAGTTTGGCAGTGCTTCAAGCCTTCCTCCCTAGAGCTGAACCACCTCTACATTGTTTTCTTTTGTGTTTTAAGTCTACAATTACTTCTCTTTTACTAATTTTGTATTTTTTTTTTTGTTTCCCTTGTTGGGTTTACTCCATTGAGTTTGGATTTCTTCATAGGAAGAGCTAGTGGACAGATGTTGTTCTTTATGGATGAATATAAATTTTGTATCTATATTAGAATATTATTTATCCTATTTTTATTTTTTAATAATTTTTAAGAAAAAATATTGTAATATATTCACTTTAAATAATATTTGGAGTTTTGAAACTAATTTAATTATTTTTCTCTTGGTACTAGATTTCGAATCAAGAATGAAAAAGAATGTTAAACAACAAGTTAAAGAAAAAAAATTAATATTGGTGAACTGAGTTAGGGTTGAATACTTTCAATTTAATCTAAGTTGGGTTTGAATAAAATATTTAATCTATATTTTAAGATAGGCTAGGCCTAGGCAAAAAATCTTAAGAAATATCTTATATAGGCTCAGTATGAATCAAACACACCTGACCCATGAACAACTATATTCTAACCCTTATAAAGGCTTGTAACCTACATTCTATCAATGGATGCTTGATGTTTTCAAAGAAAAATGAATTAACAAAATGGTATGTGTTATACAATAACAAAATAAAATAACACTAAAAAGTAAACAATAGATCAAATCAACAGAGAATTTGTAATAGTCCAATTTCAGTGAAATCGGAATAGGGGTTTTAGGACCACAAATCCAAGTCTGAAAAATGAAATTATTTAAATTTCATAAAATGATAGGTATTATAACAGGAATATTTCATGAAATTTTTTATCGACAAATTTTATCAATTATGTGTCTAATTGAAAAAATGACTAAATTGAATAAAATGTCAAAGTTGAATTCTAGTAGTTATAAGGATTAAATAGCTATAGAATTAAAAATGAGAAGTCCTTATATGGCAATTACACCATTGATGAAAAACATGTAGATATTTTTAATGAGTCATCCATGGAAAAATTGAAAAAGGTTAAGGTCTAAATTGGAAATTAAATTAAATAAAGTATGATAAATGATTAAATAGAATTAAATCCATTTTATATCCTCTTTTTCTTCATAAAATACATGGAAATCCTAGGAGAGAGAAAGGAAATTTCTCAAGCTTGATTTGGTAAGTTCTATGTCCCGTTTTTAGTGATTTTTATATTTTCGAGATCGGGAAAGCTTAATTTCTTTATTTGGGTGATTAAATTGAAAGAAAATAAAAGTTTAGAAAATTACCCATGGATGAATATGTTGTAAATTGAAAGTTTTTTTATAGAAAATGAAAGATTATTGATAGATAAATCACTTTTACAATGTGATTTTTAGTGAAAACAAGTGTAGGGACTAAATTGCATAGTGAAATTCTTGGAAAAATTCTAAAAATCATGAAATACATGTGCTGTAAAAGTTATATTGAAATTTTGAATAAGCTTGGAATAAGGAGTAAATTGCATGAATTTCAATTTCCGAGCCTAGGGACGAAATTGGAATTAATCAAAAGTTTAGGGGCAAAATGTTACTTTTGCCTAAAATGTGATGTGGGCTTGATTGAATGTAAAAATCATAGAATTAATTATTAAATTTATTTATATAGATCCAGAAGTGTCGAACAAAGAAAAAGATCGAGGGAAAGAAAAAGTTTCGGATTAGTAGATACAATCAATTGTCGAGGTAAGTTCGTATAACTAAATTAAGCATGTAAATGTGTTGAATTGATTGTTGAATATTGTGTATTATGATTTTTAATTGGTATGTACATGTAATAAATAAATCTTGATTTGTGACTACATGTAAATGATGAAATATTACATGAATCCGTTTGAACATTGATTTCCGATTGGACAGGTGATTACCGTGTATATGAGATCCTGCATATGTTACAGTAAAGGTTATTCCGAAAGGGATAATCTTTTGATCTCATTATAAAAAGGAACATAACCCGAAAGGGTGATACTTGAAAATAATTTATATACCCAAATGGTACAACTTGAAATGGTTGAAATGGATGGTATATATTTATAAGTTTTCATGCAGGAAAATGGTTAAGCTTGGGTGATAAATAGGGCTAGGAAATGGCCTTATTTCATCCACACGGGTAAGACACGGGTGTGTGTCTAGACCGTGTGTGACACACGGACAGCCCACAGGCGTGTGAAATGACTATGTGTCCCTTGCATCTTTAAATATGAAGTCAGGATAGTACACGGGCAAAAGACAGGCCGTGTGTCTTGGCCGTGTGAAAGACACGGGTTTCAAGCATGGCCGTGTGTCAAAACCGTGTAAAAATGGCTTTAAAATGGTGAAAAATCAGTGTACCACACGACCTAGCCACATGGGTGTGTGCCCAGGCCGTGTTCCCCTCTGATACTTAAGAAATTGCAAGTCAGAATTCCACACGGGCTGGCCACACAGCCATGGGTTCCCCACGGGCTGGCCACACGGCCATGTCCCAGGCCACACGGGTGTGTGCCCCTATCTTCAAGGAAAAATTTTCAAAGTTGTCGGTTTAGTCCCGAACCATTTCCAAAGCATATATTGGGCCCCGTAGGCCCATATTAGGGACTTTAAGTTGAATATTTGAAAAAATTTGATTTGAAATGCATATTTATAACTCGGTTTTGTATAAATGTTAGTGTATAAATCTGATAATGCCTCATAACCCTATTCCGGTGATGGATACGGGTTAGGGGTGTTACATTTATTAGTATCAGAGTTATGATTTAGCCGATTCTCAGACTAACATAGCAAGTGTGGATTTAACTATACATGCCATTATATAATTGATGATAGTGTGATATCTCCTGATCATTTTAAATGTGTTTTTAATATAGTGAATGTCTTCCAACCAAGCAAGAGCAGAATCTAAGGAAGCTGAGAGTGTTTCTCAAGCTTCCGTACTACGAGTTATAAATGGTAGTAGTAGTAGAAGGTCCGAATCAGAGGGCCGAAGTGAATATACTCAAGAGGCTTTCTTTGAAATGTTGGATAAATGGTTTCCTAAATATTTGAGAAGAAATTCAATTGCTTTCCAATCACAACCTCCCTCACCAAATACTCAGACTGTTCTTGAGAGACCATCGGGTACTGAAACTATTAGAATTGGTAAGGCTCCAGTGGATAAACTCAGAAAATATGGAGCTAAGGAATTTAGAGCTACAATAGAAAATGATCCTAAAAAAGCTGAATTATGGCTAGAAAATACTACCCGAGTGTTGGACGAATTATCATGTACTCCAGCTGAATGCTTGAAATGTGTTGTATCTTTGTTAAAGGACACGGCTTATCACTGGTGGAAAACAGTAAGTTCAGTGGTACCAAAAGAAAATATTACCTAGGAATTCTTTTAATCTGAGTTCAGAAAGAAATATATTAGTAAAAAATTCTTAGATTAGAAAAGGAAAGAATTTCTAGAATTAAAGCAAGGGAACATGTCCGTTGCGGAATATGAAAGAGAGTTTCTTCGATTAAGCCAATATGCTAGTGAATGGGTCCAAACAGAGACAGAAATGTGTAAATATTTCGAGGAAGGATTAAATGAAAATATAAAATTACTAATGGTATTTTGGAAATAAGAGAGTTTGCAGCACTTGCTGATCGTGCAAAGAAAGCTAAGGAGTTAAGTAAAGAAAAGAAGAAGGCAAACATAGAAGCCCGATTCTTTGGGAAAAGACCTATTAGTAGGTCTCAATCATTTTCTTCAAAGAAATCAAAGAGGTGTCAAGAAGGATCTACTACTTCAGCTGGGTATTCCGGTAAACAACGTGGTTTTCAACGCTTTAATCCCAAGTCTTCGTCACCGTCAGTGACTAGTGTTGGAAGTGTGGGAAACGTGAAGCTAAAATGTAAACATTGTAACAAATTTCATCATGGGGAACGTTGGATGAAAATCGTTGCATGTTACAAATGTGGTTCATTTGATCATTTCTTGAAAGATTGTCCAGAATTAGTAGAAAGAGATACTGAACAGACTCCAAAACTAGGTAGCACTGCTTCAAAGGGCAGACCACCTAGACACCCTGAAAATGTTAATGGTAGCCGAAGCACTACAAAAGATTCAAATGCTAAATCTGAGGCCTGAGCTCCTGCAAGAACATATGCCATAAGAGTCCGAGAAGATACTTCAGCGCCAGATGTCATTACTGGTACTTTTTCTTTATTAGATACTAATATTATTGCTGTAACTGATCCTTGTTCCACCCACTCATATATATGCACAAATTTAGTAGATGTTAAAAATTTACCTGTTGAATTCACTGAATTTGTGGTGGAAGTTTCAAATCCTTTGGGTCAATATATAAAGGTGAATAAAGTTTGTAAATACTATCCACTTATGGTAAAGGGTAAATGTTTCTTGGTTGATTTAATACTACTACCTTTTGATGAATTCGATGTGATATTGGGAATAGATTGGTTAACCCAACATGATGTAGTGGTTAATTGTAAGCAGAAGTATATTGTGTTGAAATGTCAAGACGGTGAGTTACTTTATGTTGAATTTGACAAGCTAGATGGACTATTTAATATGATTTTAGCAATAGCAGCATAGAAATGTATGAGAAAGGGGTATGATACTTATCTTGCTTATGTGTTGGTTACTAAGGTAACCGAGTCAAAGATTCAATCCGTGCCAGTCATATATGAGTTTCCAAACGTGTTTTCAGAAGAATTGTCTGGCTTACCGCCTGTCAGAGAAGTGGAATTCTCTATAGATTTAATTCTGGGAACAACACCAATATCGATAGCACCTTATCGAATGGCTCTTGCCGAGTTAAAAGAGTTGAAGGCGCAGTTACAAGAATTAATTGACAGGGTTTTTGCTCGACCTAGTTTCTCACCATTGGGTGCTCCGGTGTTATTTGTGAAGAAGAAAGATGGATCTTTGAGGTTTTGTATTGATTACCAGTAACTCAACAAAGTCACTATAAAGAATAAATATCCACTACCTTGAGTTGATGACTTATTTGATCAGTTGAAGGGAGCTATTGTATTTTCAAAGATTGATCTTCGTTTGGGTTATTACCAGCTCCAGGTGAAGGATTCAAATGTTCCAAATACAGTTTTCAGAACTAGATATGGCCATTACGAATTCTTGGTGATGCCATTTGGATTAACAAATGCACCAGCAGTGTTTATGGATTTAATGAATAGGATTTTCAGACCATACCTAGACAGGTTTGTCGTGGTATTCATAAATGATATTTTAGTTTATTCTCAAAGTAAAGATGAACATGTTGAACATTTGAGGATTGTGTTGAAAACTTTACGGGAAAAACAATTGTATGCCAAGTTTAGTAAATGTGAATTTTGGCTACGAGAAGTTAGCTTTCTTGGTCATATTGTATCTGTTGAAGGTATCAGGGTTGATCCGAACAAAATTTGAGCAATTATTAATTGGAGTCCACCAAAGAACGTGTCAAAAGTTAGAAGTTTTCTAGGTCTAGCCGGATATTATTGAAGGTTTGTTAAAGGATTTTCAATGATTGCTTCTCCGATAACTCGTTTGTTGCAGAAAGATGTAAAATTCGAGTGGAATGATAAATGTCAGCAAAGTTTTGATAAACTGAAGACTTTGTTGACTGAAGCACCTGTGTTGGTACAACCTGAATGGGGTAAGGAATTTGAAATTTATAGTGATGCATCTTTAAATGGTTTATGTTGTGTTTTGATGCAAGAAGGTAAAGTGGTTGCCTATGCTTCAAGACAACTTAAACCACATGAAAGAAATTACCCGATACATGATCTTGAGCTGGCAGTCATATTCTTTGCATTGAAAATATGGCGGCATTATTTATATGGTGAAAAATGTCATATTTACACTGACCATAAAAATCTGAAGTATTTAATGACATAGATAGACTTGAATTTGAGGCAACGTAAGTGGCTTGAGTTAATAAAGGATTATGATTTGATTATTGACTATCATCCGAGAAAGGCTAATGTTGTGGCGGATGCACTAAGCAAGAAATCTTTGTTTACTTTAAGAGCAATGAACACTGGGTTATCTTTGTCAGATGATGGTTCGGTTGTAGCTGAATTGAAAGCTAGACCGACATTTATACAACAAATTTATGAAGCACAGAAGAGTAACAATGAGTTGCAAGTTAAACGGGAACAATGTCAAAAGAATTCTGATTCAGAGTTTCAAATTAGGTCTGATGATTGCTTGTTATTTAAAAATAGAAATTGTGTTCTGAAGAACTCAGAACTGGTACAAAAGATTTTGTATGAAGCTCATAATGGTACAATGTCAGTTTATCCCGGTAGTAATAAAATGTATATTGATTTGAAAAAGATGTATTGGTGGCCGGGAATGAAAAGAGATATTTCTGAATTCGTAGCCAAATGTTTAATATGTCAATAAGTGAAAGCTGAGCATTAGGTGCCTTCGGGGTTATTACAGCAAATCAATATACCGGAGAGGAAATGGGAAAGGATTACCGTGGACTTTGTAACGGGATTGCCTATGTCACCAAGAAAGAAAGATGTCATTTGGGTAGTTGTTGACAGGTTAACAAAATCAGCAGATTTTATACCAGTACGTATGAACTTTTCATTAGATAAATTAGCCGAATTGTATGTCTCTGAAATTGTTAGATTACATGATGTACAAGTTTCTATTGTTTCTGATAGAGATCCTCGGTTTATATTCCGATTTTGGTATAAATTGCAAGTAGCACTAGGAACACAGTTGCATTTTAGTACTGCATTCCATCTTCAAACTGATAGTCAATCAGAACGGGTGATCCAGATCTTAGTAGTTATGTTACGGTGTTATGTGCTTGAATTTGAAGGTAATTGGGAAAGGTATTTACCTCTGATTGAATTTGCCTAAAATAATAACTACCAATCTAGTATTAAAATGGCACCGTATGAAGCTTTATATGGTCGGAAATGTAAAACACCATTGTACTGGACAGAGTTTAGTGAAAAGAAGATTCATGGCATTGATTTAATTCAAGAAATCGAAAAAAAGATAAAGGTGATACAAGACAGCCTGAAAGCAGCTTCAGACAGACAAAAGTCTTATGCTGATCTTAAAAGAAAGGAAATTGAGTTTAAGATTGGTGATAAGGTATTCTTGAAAGTGTCACCCTGGAAGAAAGTTCTCCGGTTTGACCGTAAAGGAAAATTAAGTCCTCGGTTTATTGGACCATATGAGATCATTGAAAGAATTGGACTGGTAGCTTATCGGTTAGCATTACTGCTAGAACTTGAAAGAATTCACAATGTTTTTCATGTGTCAATGTTAAGACGATATCGATCAGATCCATCACATGTTATCTCTCCAATAGAACTAGAAATTCAGCCCGACATGACATATAGTGAGGAACCAATTAAGATATTAGCACGGGAAACAAAAGAATTGAGAAATAAAAAGATAGCATTGGTAAAGGTTCTTTGGCAAAAACATGGAATTGAATAAGCTACTTGGGAACCTGAAGATATCATGAAAAGGCAGTACCCGAATCTCTTTACTGGTAAGATTTTCGAGGACAAAAATCCTTAAGGGGGAGAGTTGTAACAACCCAATTTCAGTGAAATCGAAATAGTGGTTTCGGAACCACAAATCCGAGTCCGAAAAATGAAACTATTTAAATTTCATAAAATGATAGGTATTATGATAGGAATATTGCATGAAAATTTTTATCGAAAAATTTTATCAATTATGTGTCTAATTGCAAAGAATAAAATGTCAAAGTTGAATTCTAGTAGTTATAAGGATTAAATAGCTATAGAATTAAAAATAAGAAGTCCTTATATAGCAATTAGACCATTGATAAAAAACATGTAGATATTTTTAATGATTCATCCATGGAAAAATTGAAAAAGGTTTAGGACTAAATTGGAAATTGAATTAAATAAAGAATGATAAATGATTAAATAGAATTAAATCCATTTTATATCATCTTATTTTTCTTAAAATACATGGAAACCCTAGGAGAGAGAAAGGAAATTTCTCAAGCTTGATTTGGTAAGTTCTATGTCCCGTTTTTAGTGATTTTTATATTTTCGAGATTGGGAAAGCTTAATTTCTTTATTTGGGTGATTAAATTGAAAGAAAATCAAAGTTTAGAAAATTATCCATGGATGAGTATGCTGCAAATTGAAAGTTTTGATAGAAAATGAAAGATTATTGATAGATAAATCACTTTTACAAGGTGATTTTTAGTGAAAACAAGTGTTGCAAAGTAGTGAAATTCTTGGAAAAATTCTAAAAATCATGAAATACATGTGCTGTAAAAGTTATATTGAAATTTTGAATAAGCTTGGAATAAGGAGTAAATTGCATAAATTTCAATTTCCGAGCCTAGGGACGAAATTGGAATTAATCAAAAGTTTAGGGGTAAAATGGTACTTTTGCCTAAAATGTGAAGTGGGCTTAATTGAATGTAAAAATCATAGAATTGATGATTAAATTTATTTATATAGATCCGGAAGTGTAGAACAAAGAAAAAGATCGAGGGAAAGAAAAAGTTTCGGATTAGTAGATACGATCAATTATCGAGGTAAGTTCGTGTAACTAAATTAAGCATGTAAATGTGTTAAATTGATTGTTGAATATTGTGCATTATGATTTTTAATTGGTAAGTACATGTAATAAATAAATCTTGATTTGTGATTTATATGTAAATGATGAAGTATTACATGAATCCGTTAGAATATTGATTTCCGAATGGATAGGTGATTACCGTGTATATGAGATCCTTCATATGTTGCAGTAAAGGTTATTCCAAAAGGGATAATCTTTTGATCTCATTATGAAAAGGAACATAAACCGAAAGGGTGATACTTGAAAAGGATTTATGTACCCATATGGTACAACTTGAAAAGGTTATGTACACTTTGTGTGTACACTTGAAAAGGAAAGGTATACTTTGTGTATACCATATGAAAAGGAAAGGTATACTTTGTGAATACCATATGAAAAGGAAAGGTATACTTTGTGTATACCACTTGAAAAAGAAAGGTACACTATATGTATACACTTGAAAAGGTTATGTTCACTTTGAGTGTACAAATTGAAAAAGGTATGTATACTTCGTGTGTACCACTTGAAAAGGGAATGTGTACCTCGAGTGTACAACTAGAAAAAGAAAAGTCCATCGGAAATTCAAAAATTCAAAGGAAATGTATTAATAAGTGAAATAAGAAGAAATGACATGATGAGCTCATTTATGCATAATAATGTTTTTGTACTAACCAATTTTGGTTGAATGATTGTGTATAGGTCATATTTGCTAGTTTACTAAATTGATGGATAAATTGCGTTATGTGTGATTTACTTGTTACAAATGAGTGGTAAATGTAGTTTGGTTATATGAACTTACTAAGCATATAATGCTTACTAGATTTATTTTTCCCTATTTTATAGTGCTCGAAGCTCGTGAAGGCTGGATCGGGTCGGAGTATCATCACACTATCAACTCCTTAATATTGGTATAAACGATAAACTCATTTTGATATAATGGAATGTATAAGCTAATGAGGCCAAATGATGATGTAATATGTTTGTTTACAACTTAGCCATTGGAATGGCTAGTAATATGTATTTTGTGGTAATGTGGTATGTTCATGTTTAAAAAGATACAAATCACTTGTCATAGAACTTGATTTACAAACCAATGTAAAGGTAAGCTTTTAAGTATGTTTAAAAGTTGGAAATATTAGATTGAATAATGGAAATTGGTTGAAATGGATGGTATATATTTATAAGTTTTCATGCAGGAAAATGGTTAAGCTTGGGTGAGAGATAGGGCTAGGAAATGGCCTTATTTCATCCACACGATTAAGACACACGGCCGTGTGTCTAGATCGTGTGTGACACACGGAAAGACCACGGGCGTGTGAAATGATTATGTGTCCCCCGTATCTTTAAATATGAAGTCAGGATACTACACGGGCAAAAGACACGGCGGTGTGTCTTGGTCGTGTGAATGACACGGGTTTCAAGCATGGCTGTGTGTCAAAACCATGTAAAAATGGCATAAAAATGGTGAAAATTTAGTGTACCACAGGTCTAGCCACATGGGCATGTGCCCAGGTCGTGTGCCCCTCTGATACTTAAGAAATTGCAAGTCAGAATTTCACACGGGCTGGCCACACGGGCTGGCCACACGGCCATAGGATCCCCACGGGCTGGCCACATGGGCGTGTGCCCCTATCTTCAAGGAAAAATTTTCAAAGTTGTCGGTTTAGTCCTGACCTATTTCCAAAGCATGTATTGGGCCCCGTAGGCCCATTTTAGGGACTTTAAGTTGAATATTTGAAAAAAATTGATTTGAAATGCATATTTATTACTCGGTTTTGTATAAATGTTAGTGTATAAATCTGATAATGCCTCGTAACCCTATTCCGGTGACGGATACGGGTTAGGGGTGTTACAGAATTTTCTTATATCATATTTTCACACATACAAGGGTTCTATTTATAAGTCATTGTTATTCAATACAACATAAATAAATAAAGCTTACTTAAGTGCTTCATTAACACATACATTAAGCAACTTGCATATTTACTTTCATAATGAATGAGGAGGTTTTACCTCATAAATGGAGGGGTTTGAATATAGACATCCACATTTATATATATGTAACACTCCTCCTTGAATGACCATTAGAGAAATTGTGCCCCATTAAAACATTTATTAGGAAGAAACATGTGGGATAAAAACCTAATGAAAGAAAAAGAGTGCCTCATTAAAAACCTGTACTAGGAAAACCCAGTAGGACGAAACCTTGGTTAAAGGAAAAGAGTATAGTTTGTTTTAGACTCCTCTTAACAGAAATATCAAATTGTATCATTGAGTCAACGCATTCAAACTTGTATACTAGTCTTTCAAATGTTGTGGTTCACAATGCCTTTGATGTAACCACCCTTCAATTGAGTTATAAATACTTTATGATCCTTCTATCAGATAGTTGACATCTTTTCCTGTAGCAGCCCGTTTTCAGTGAAATCGGAACAGTGGTTTCGGGACCACAAATTTGAGGTCGGAAGAAAATTTATTTTAATATTATTTTATAGTCTATGGTATGATAAGAATGTCGAATGAAAATTTCATTAAGAAATTTTATCAATTACACGTTTAATTTGTTAAAAAGAACTAAATTGAAAAATGTGCAAAACTTGTTAATTAAAAGAAATAGTGATTAAATAGCTTAAAAAATAAATAAGGAGGGACTTAAGGCATAAATATACTAAAAGAAAATGGCTGAGGCGGTATAAGCCTTAAAAAGATGATAAAATGGTTTGAACTAAGGGCAAAATTGGAAATTTTTCCAAATTTAATGAAATAAATTAGAAATTAAAGAATTCTAGACATTTCGTCATCATTTTTAGTTTTTAAAAACAGACATTGAAGAGAGTTTAAGTTGGGTTTTCAATTCTTTCTCCATGTAAGTCAAATCCTTACTCGTTTCTTAAAATTTTTATGTTTTTGTGATTTTTACATTTAGGTCCAATTAACCTTGTAACGACCCAAAATCAATGAGCACCGAAAAAGTGTGTTATCGAGCCTCCGTCTTAGTGAAATAAGTTGGAAAATAATTATTAAAAATATTTATGAGCCTAGTGGTGTGTCTAATTAAGTTTTAATTAAGTAAATTTAGCTTAATTTAGAGTAATTAGCAAAAAGGATTAAATTGAATAAAGAGTGAAAGTCTAATTATAGATTAAAAGAAAGTAAAAAGGGCTAAAATGGGAATTAAGCCATTTAGCATAAGTTGAGACGGCAAACATGTTAAAATCTAAGATATTTTAGATTTTAATTATGTAAATATATATAATTTAATTATTAATTACTTTTTATTTAAGTATATAGATATTTATTATTTATTATTATTCTATTAAATTATAATTTATATTATTAAATTATGATTATTATTATTATTAAAATAAATTAAAATAAAGACAAATGTATGGTGATTAAATTATACAAGTGTAATTCATATATTTATACATTTGTAATATATTTATTTAATTACTTTTATTTAAGTAAAAGATTTTTATCATATTAAAATATTAAATTATATAAACTAAATAAAATAAGGACAATTGGATGGTGATGATAATAGGCAAGTGTAAAATATATGTGTGTCCAATTGTAATATATATATTTGTTATTAAATAAGATATTTATAATTATTATTATTATTATTATTATTATTATTATTATTATAATAAAGTTAATAAAATAAAAGAATAAAAGAAATGAAATAAAATAAAGTAAAGAAGAAACAGAGAACATTTCGAAACAGAACGGGAAAGAAGAAAGGGAAAATTAAGGTTTTAAAGCTTGAAGTTTAATTGGTAAGTTTAATCAAGTCCTTTTCTTATAAATTTGATGTTTTGGGAATCTTAGAGTGAAATACTCTTGAATTTAAGTTGAAAATTTGAAAGTTAATAGATTTTTAAGTAGGGTTTATGTTGAACAAATGATGGAATTGGGGGATTATTTGATAGAAATTTTGATTAGAATTGAATAAAGGATTGAATTGTAAACTAAGCTATAAGTTTTGAGTTTTAGGGATTAAATTGAAATAAATTCGAAATTATGAAAATATGATAAAAATTAAGTAGTTAGATGTGAGTTTGGTAAGAAATTGAGTAGTAAAAAGGTATGAATTGAGAAAGAAAAATATATAGGTTTAGTTGGGATTAAAGTGGAATTAAAGTAAAAGTTAGATAAAAATTTCAGCATTTAAATTGTGTTATGCTAATAATTCTGAAATTATTTTAATTGTTCGTAGCTAATATCGAACCTGAAGCATCGGCCCAAAAAGGAAAAGGAAAGATCGTCGAGGATTAAATCCAAAGAGAATTCTGGTTTGTATCACTATAACTCAAGCTTTATAATTAATATGTGTTTAATTTAATATGAATATGTGGTAAGTATTTTAAGGTAAGTATTTAATGAAATAATAAAATTTGTGATTGGGTATTAAAATTAAGATTGATCTTGAATGAATTATTGGATTCGAATATTGTTTTGAATCTTGAATTGAACTGTGAAATTCTTGAATAATGTTACGTATATTGCATTGAACTATAAAATTTCTAATGAAGTGAATTCCTGTATTACTGTGAAAATTGATCAAAATAATAAATTATAATTAATATTGAATTAAAATGGAAATTATACTGAAAAATGATTTAAATACCCTATTAACTAGTCGGGCTAGTCGGATATAGTTGGCGTGCCATAGGATATGGAAGAGTACGGGTTTTTGCCGAAACTTCTTGATCGAGCACTTATGTGCGAACATTGTTATTCTTATTCTTTACCGATTCGACACTTTGTGTGTCGAATCATTATCAATTCTTATTCTGATTCAGCATTTTGTGTGTTGAATCTTTATCTTTATTCTTTATCGCTTTCGCTACTGCTACTGATTACTTATTAGATATTGTGTACCGTTAAGGCACATTGTGCCGCATCTTGGTGTGTTGGTTGGAATCCGTGTATCCGTTGAGTCCGAGTCAAGTTAATAGGATAAATGAAATAAATCTCTTGATAAAACTAAATTTGAATGATATGTCCTATGTGAAAGTTGAGAATTGAAATAAAGAAATAAGAATGGTATATATATATAATTGAATGATAACATGAAAGATTGAATTGTTCATTAAGTGATGATAATTGTAATGTAAAAGTATGTGTGTGATTTAATGTATTTAATTATAAACTGAATTATAGTGATACCACTGAGTATATGCATACTCAGTGTCACGATTGTTTCGTCTTGTGAGTTGTAGAAGTCAAGTACTGAACCAGCATCCAAAGCTAGACCCGACTTCAGCAAACTTTTGGTGATGTATATTTTCTTTTGGTAATGTGGCATGTACTTAGGATGTGTATAAAGGTTATTATGTTTTGAATATAAATGGTTTAAAATATTAATATTGCAAGTTTAAGAATTATAATGAAAAGTTTATTCATTTCAATTTAATTAGCACAATGATAAATTTAAATTAATATTATATTGATTAAGTTGATTAGAAAGTAAATAGAATAGAAAATGAATGCGTGAAATAAATTGGTTGAATTGGTTATGTTTGAAATGATATGGTTTTAATTGCAGGGGGTTTTATGTAAAAATAAGTAGAAATGCTGTCGAATTTTATAAAAAAATAAAAAAATAAAAATAAAAATAAAAATTTGGAGTATTTAAACGGATCTCGTTTCACTTAAATGTATGTTTTAGACTTTGAGAGTTCGATATAGGGATTTAGTAATTAAATTATGCTATGAATGTTATTTTATTTGTGAGTTATTCATAAGTTGTCTGATACGTCCGGTAATGCCTCGTAACTCTGTTCCGGCGACGGTTCAGGGTTAGGGGGTGTTACAAACCTTTACTTTGGTTTTTGATTTTATTGAAAATCTTAGAAGTTACCATTGATGAGTTCATATGATTTTAGTTATTAGATGATGAATTTAAGGTGTTGATAGATATTTAAAAGTGTTTTATTAAAGAATTTTGATGAAATCATGATTTAGGGATTAAATTGATAAGATGTTGAATTCATGGAAAATTCTGAATTTTATGGAATCCATGGGTTGCTATTAATATGTATTAAAATTAATAGGCTTGGAATGAAGATTAAATTTCATGAATTTCATTTTTCGAGCCTAGGGACGAAATTATAATTAATCAAAAGCATAGGGGCAAAATGGTAATTTTTCCTAAGATGTAAATTGAATGTGAATTGTATTAAATTGATTTAAATTTACTCGTATAGATCCAAATAGACCAAGTTTGGAATTGGATCGAGAAAAACAAAAAGTATTGAATTAGTAGCCTACGAACGCGAACATTGACAAGGTAAGTTTGTGTAACTAAATTGTGTACATTTATATGTTTGAATTAAATGTTTTATATGTGAATTTTATAATTACCACGTATATGAAATTGATTGAATATCCGATAATGCCTGATAAATGTTAAGTCCCGTTTGAACAAATGAAAATCGATGGATATAGGTCTCCCCTATTAGCTGTAGTCTTGTATATGTTGTGAATACACCACAGCTCGAAAGAGGATCTCATTATTAGCCCTCTCAAGCTTCCCATTATATGGTTCTTGCGAGCTTCCCGTTAATAGCTCTTCGGAGCATCCCAATTGGTTGTGATCCTACATATGTTGTAGACTCACCGTAGCTCGTATGAGTTTCCCGATTATGGCTCTTTGTGAGCTTCCTGTTAATTGGCTCTTTGTGAGCTTCCCAATATGGCTCACTTGAACTTTTCGATACTAAGCTATTTAGAGCTTCCCGTTTTGGCTCTTCGAAGCTACTCTATATTGGCTCTTATGAGCTTCCTGAATATGGCTCTTATGAGTGTCTCGTTATAAAGCCCGAATAAGCTTCCCATTATATGGCTCGAGAGAGTGCTTCCCATTTAAGTGCTCTTATGAGCACTCTCAAATATGAATTGACGGATTACAGATTCGTACACTTTATTGTGCACTACCCGATGTCCATCGATATTTCATAAGGTTCAATGGCAAAGTTCCGATATAAGTTAAGATAAGGTCTGAATGAATCAATAATTGTATCTACCTGAAAATACATGGAAAGGTTTATACGATGAGCTCATCTCTGTTACTTGAAATGCACATGAAATACATGACTAACATGCTTGATGAGTATATGTGTTTAGGCAATTGGCCAAATTGCTTTGGATGCATGTTTATTTGTATGCTTACAGTTGTGAAGTAAATGTGAGTTAAATTACATGTTATACGAACTTTCAAAGCTTAAAAGCTTACTCTATTTTATTTCCTCTGTTTTATAGTACTCAGAAGCTCGTGAAGGTTAGAACTTGGTCGGAGTCACATCACACTATCCCTCAGACTTCTCGGTATATAAAGCAAGTTAATTTTTTGTTATAATGGCTTGTATAGGTTAAATCAGCCAAATGATGGTATATAAAAACTTGGTTGGAACTAGCTATTGGAATTACTTGTAATAGTTATATTTTGAAGTATATATATTTGTTTGTAGCTTTATCATGCTTGGTATGTGTTAAGTGTTGAAAAGCATATAGATATATTGATGGTTAGGTTGAGTTAGCATATTTAGTCCAATATGCATATATGTGAAATAGGTTAATTTAGTAAGTTTGAATACTTAGTTATATGTGATATTACATCATACTTAATACATGAATTTGGCTTGATTTGAATGGTTTGAATTGGTTGGTGAACATGTTTAAGTGTTTATGTAGGTGGAAGGCAATTTGGGTGAGAAATAAAGCTTGAGAAAGGCCTTATTTTATCCATACAGGCAGAGACACGGACGTGCATTTCAGCCGTGTGTAACACACGGCCATGTGCATAGATATGTGGTTTGGTCGTGTGTTCCCTGCATTTTAAAAATTAAGAAACAGAGTACTCTGAATTGCCTATATGGGCAGAGACACGGGTGTGTGTCTCAGTCGTGTATGACACACGGCCTAGCATATGGGCGTGTGCCTTGGCCGTGTGACCCCTATACCTAATTATTGCAAATTAAATTGTTCACATGGCCTAGCACATGGGCGTGTGGATTGGTCGTGTGACTCAAGTCAGAGAGTTACATAGGTATAGACATGAGCTGGGATACAGTCGTGTGCCTCACATCGAATGCCCACATGGCCTGGGACACGGGCATGTCTCTTGGTCGTGTAAGCTACATGGCCTAACCACGCAGGCATATGTCCCCTGCACTTAAGAAAAATTTTAAAATTTTGTGAAAAATTCTCTAAGTTTCCAATTTAGTCCCTACTTGTTTCAAATGTATATTTTGGGCCTCAAGGGCATGTAAGGGACAATGTGAGTGAATTATGATTGGTTTCTGATATGTGTATTAAATGATATAAAATGTTCATAATTGATCTGAAAAGCTCGGTAATGTTCTGTAACCCTATTCTGATGATAGATAAGGGTTAAGGGTGTTAAATTTCCTATAAAGGAAAACTATATATCTTCTAGATATGTTGGGTCAATAACCTTAGCCAAACACATTCTTGATTTGCCTCATGCATTGCAATTATTTTTGTATGATTTGAAGAGGCGACAGTTATTAAACGCGATGATATGGTAGTACCACTACATGTAAATAAATACCTCGTTTGAGGTCGACATTTATATGGATCCGATAAATATCCAACACCAGCATAGTTGGCTAATAGGGATTTTGAATCATTTGAATAAAATAATCTTATATCAATGGTCCTTCTAAGATATCCGAATACATGTTTAACTCCGTTTCAATGTCTATATGTTGGAGAAGAACTAAATCTTGCTAACAAGTTTACACAAAAGCTATATTAGGTCTTATATTGTTTGCAACATACATCAATGCCCCTATGGCACTTAGATATGGTGCTTGAGGATCAAGAAACTCTTCAACATTTTCACAAAGACGAAATCAATCTTTATCCACATCTAATGATCGTACGACCATCAGGATACTCAATAATGTGTTTTATCCATGTAAAATTTCTTTAAGATCTTTTCCGTACAAGTTGACTAATGGAAATAAATTCTATCTTTTAAATGCTCGATCTGTAAGTCAAGAAAAAAAATATTTTTCCAAGATCTTTCATTTCAATTTTTTCTTTAAATAATTTACTGTATTTTGAAGCTCTTCAGGAGTTCTAATAATATTTAGATCATCAATATAAATAGCAATTATCAGAAAATCTGATCCAAACCTTCTTATAAAAACACATTGACAAATTGGATCATTTTATAACCTTCTTCTAATAAATATTCACTAAGACAATTGTAACACATACGTCCAGATTGTTTTAATCCATATAGACTTTTTTTTAATCTGATTGAGCAATTTTCCCGAGAAACTCTTTATCCTTTTGGGATTTTAAATCCTTCTGGGATTTCCATATAAATTTCACTACCAAGTGTACCATACAAATAGGCTGGAACAACATCCGTTAGACGCATGTAAGGTTTTTTACGTACTGTTAGACTAATAAGGTATCTAAACATGATTGCAACCACCACAGGAGATATGTCTCTTCATAATTAATGTTGGGCCTTTGTGAAAATCCTTGTGCCACAAGTCGAGTTTTATATCTTACAACTTTATTTTTCTCATTTCGTTTTCGCACAAATATTCATTCATATTCTATCGGCTTTACATCTTTAGGTGTTTGGACTACAGGTCCAAAAACCTCATGTTTAGAAAGTAAATTCAATTTTACTTGAATTGTGTCTTTTCATTTTTCCCAAACTTTGATATTTTTACATTTCTCAATAGATTTTTCTCAATCTTTTCAATAGAAACATTATAAGTAAAATTGTTGTCGACAATTATAGTTTTCCAGTTCCATTTTTATCTCGTATTGACATAATTTATCGAGATCTCTTTATTTTCATCATTTTCTTTATCACTTTCAAGTACCTGAATCTCTTCTTGAGTTTTATAATTAGTTATGTCATGGGTCTCTTCAGGAACCCCCACCTCCATTGTATGATCATATTGAATGTTTGCTCCTTTTCTTTTATGAGGATTTTTATCTTTGGAACTGACTGGTCTTCCACACTTCAAGCTTGTATTACTTTCTTTTGTACTAATAATTTGTCCTATTAGGACATCAATTCATATTGGAGCATTTTCAGTTGATATGTGAGATATTGTAATTCTCTTTAGGTTAGCAAATGAATCTGGCAGTTGATTTGTAAAATGAATTATTTGTTGAACTTCTGGTTCACATTGCTTTGTACGAGGATCTTAGACAATGATAATTCATTTCAAATACTTTATTGATCCAACTTTTTATTCTCTCCCCCTAATGTTCGGAATATTATTTTATCAAAGTGGCAATCAACAAATCGTGCACTAAATAAATCTCCAGTTAACAGTTCAACATACTTAATTATAGAAGAAGATTCATATATTCCCAACCTCCTTTGAGGACCTATCTTTGTGCATTGTAGTGGAGCAATTTGAACATATATCACACATCTAAAAAATTCTAAAATAAGAAATATTTAGCTCTTGACCAAAAGCCAATTGTAATGAGGAGTATTTTTAATTTATTTACTTGATGTGTAAAACATGCAAATCACACATTCTCATGTTGAAATAGGAAGCTTTGTTCTTATAAGTAATGTTTAGCTACTAGTTGGAGGCGTTTGATAAACGGTTCAACTAAAACATTTTATGTGTGAACATGAGCTACAGAATGTTCAACTTTTATCCCTATTGATATACAATAATTATTGAAAGTTTGGGATGTAAACTCACCAGCTTTCGCAAGATGAATTGTTTTAATTGCATAATCTGAAATTAATCATTTAAACAAGCAATCCTGCAAGCTACAACTTGCAAGTTGCAAGTTGCAAGTTGCAAGTTGCAATTGATAACACATGTGATTATTTTTGAAGATGCATCTACCAAAATCATATAATATCAAACCATCCATATGGTGGATGAATGGACCCATATTCATTTCAGAAATTAAACCTCAACTTTAGTTAGTGAGTTTGTAATAATCAATTATCTTCAAGAACAAGTAATACATGAGAATTCTTTAAATTAAAAAAACTTATGGTTTTTTAATAAATGTCCATATGAATTCTCAATTATTTTTCGCATCATATATGATCTAGAATGGTTTAACTGGTCATGCCAAGTAGTAAATGTTTTTGTATCAATAAACTTCTAGTTTACTTTAACATATTTTTCAATTGTACTAATAATGTCTATATAAATTTTGGCAATTGATAATTTTATTGACATTCCTTTTACTTTGTATCCACATATAAGAAATGTTGTGACATTCACTTCTGGAAATGTCTACATCAATTTGAAGTCCATAATGTCATTAACTCAATAAAAGAAATATAATTTGCAAACAATTATTTACAATATTTACTTCAAGGAATATGCAAAAACTTTAAATGTCTATTTTGACTTTAATGATCAAAAGTTATTATAAAATTTCTTATATTTATTACAAACATTCACTTCAAGGAATGTGCAAAAAATAATTCATGCAAAATGTAAGCGTATATCATATTCTTTACCAACAGGATTATATAGATATAACCTGTTTCAAGGAATGATTAATTAGTATAAATCATTGGTCATTATGTTTTAAGAATGAACATGTAGCAACATTTCGAATCATCCATTTTTTTTTAATCCATTTGTCAATACTGATAATAAGTTCCGTTATTATAATTGTTATGTATTGTTACATTCACTTCGGGGAATGGAGCAGAACCAGTGGAACAAATAACTCATTATTTTGTTTAGCCATAAGAACGCATGGAATCAATTCGGAATACTTTAAAAACCCTTTTCACAAGAATTTTACATCTTTAATTAACTAGAAAGAAATAGTCAACTCATGTATGAAATTTATTGTAAATCAAATGTATGGATAAAACTGACATCTAAAATATCAAACCTGATATAATGCTAATGCTAGCAAAAATTTCATAAACCATTGCAGGCATGCAAAAATTTCAACAAGGTGACTGTGAAGAACAAGTATCCCTTGCCAAGGATCGATGATTTGTTCAATCAGTTGAAGAGAGCCACCGTGTTTTCTAAGATCGACTTGAGGCCGGGCTACTATCAGTTAACGATTAAGGAGCAAGATCTACCAAAGGCCGCATTTAGGACGAGGTATAGGCACTATGAGTTTCTTGTTATTCCCTTCAGTTTAACACATGCTCCTGCGGTGTTTATGGATTTGATGAACCGCATTTTTCGGCCGTATTTGAATAAGTTTGTAGTGGTCTTTATCAACGACATACTGATTTATTCGCGTGATGAGAGTGAGCACGCGGAGCATCTGAGAACTGCTTTACAAACCTTGAGAGATAAACAATTATATGCCAAACAATTATATGCCAAGCTCAATAAAAGTGAATTTTAGCTTTAA
The DNA here is from genome assembly GCF_025698485.1 of Gossypium arboreum. Lineage (NCBI taxonomy): Eukaryota > Viridiplantae > Streptophyta > Magnoliopsida > Malvales > Malvaceae > Gossypium > Gossypium arboreum. The sequence goes on from NC_069071.1 coordinate 7,723,709, forward strand.
GAAGTCGGATTCCTAGGACACATCGTGTCGAGAGATGGAATCAGATTTGACCCAAGTAAGATCTCGGCCATTGTTGAATAGAAACCGTCGAGGAATGTGACAGAGGTTCGAAGCTTTTTGGGTTTAGCTAGATACTACAGAAGATTTGTAAATGGGTTCTCAATAACAACTACTCCGATGACGAAGTTGTTACAAAAGGATGTCAAGTTTGAATGGACAGAGAAGTGCCAACAAAGTTTTGAGAAATTAAAAGCTTTTTTGACCAAGGCCCCAGTTTTGGTGCAACCAGAATCGGGGAAAGAATTCGTGGTATATAGCGACGCCTCCTTAAATGGATTGGGGTGTGTGCTCATGCAAGAAGGCAAAGTGATAGCATATGCCTCGAGACAGCTAAAGCCACACAAGAAGAACTACCCAATGCACGATTTAAAGTTGGCCGCCATTGTGTTCGTGCTGAAAATTTAGAGACACCATTTGTATGGCGAGAGATGTCGAGTGTTCACCAACCATAAAAGTCTAAAGTATTTGATGACTCAAAAGGAGTTGAACTTACAGAAATGATGATGGTTAGAGTTGATAAAAGATTACAAGTTGGTGATTGATTATCACCCCGGAAAGGCTAATGTAGTAGTCGATGCATTGAGTAGGAAATCATTATTTGCCTTGAGGGCTATGAATGCTCAGTTTTCAGTGGTTGAAGATGGTTCAGTTCTGGTAGAGTTGAGAGCTAGACCGATGTTCCTACAAGAGATTTACGAAGCTCAGAATAACGACAGTAAACTACAAGCCAAGAGAACTCAGTGTGAGTCGAGTGTCGAATCATAGTTTAATGTTGGTGCTGATGGTTGTATGATGTACTGAGGCTGAATTTGTGTACCCAAGGATGAAGAACTTATTCAAAAGATTTTACGAGAGGCACATAGTGGTTGTTTGTCTATCCACCCAGGTAGTGTGAAAATGTACAATGATTTGAAGAAAATGTACTGGTGGTCGGGAATGAAAAGAGACATTTCTGAGTTTGTCTTAAGTGTCTAGTTTTTCAACAAGTGAAGGCCGAACATTGAGTACCCTCGAGTTTACTTCAGCCTGTGATGGTTCTCGAGTGGAAATGGGATCGAGTAACCATGGTTTTTGTGTCAGGGTTGCATTTGACACCAAGGAAAAAAAATTCAATTTGGGTCGTTGTTGATAGACTTACTAAGCCGGCTCATTTTATACCAGTGTGTACCAACTACTCCCTTGAGAAATTGGTTTATCTTTATGTTTCTGAGATCGCGAGACTTCATGAAGTGCCCTTTTCGATTATTTCGGATAGGGATTTGAGATTTGCCTCGCAGTTTTGGAGGAAGTTTCAAGAGGCATTGGGAACGAAGCTGAATTTTAGCACAGCCTTTCATCCGCAAACTGACGGTCAGTCAGAGAGAGTAATTCAAATATTAGAGGACATGTTACGGAGTTGTGTTCTTGAGTTTCAAGGCAGTTGGGAAAGGTATTTACCACTGGTCGAATTCACTTACAACAACAGTTATCAATCAAGTCTGAAAATGGCACCTTATGAGGCTTTATATGGACGCAAGTGTCAGACGCCCTTGTATTGGACAGAACTTAAAGAGAATTAGATTCACGGGATCGATTTGGTCAAAGAAACCGAGGAAAAGGTTAAGGTGATTCGTGATTGCTTGAGAGCCGCATCGAATAGACAGAAATCCTATATGGATTTGAAACAGAAAGAGATCGAGTTCCAAATTAGGGATAAAGTGTTTTTGAAAGTATCCCCGTCGAAGAAAGTTCTTAGATTCTGTAGAAAAGGCAAGCTGAGTCCGCAGTTTATTGGACCTTATGAGGTGACTGAGAGAATTGGGCCGGTAGAGTACCAATTGGCCTTGCCTCGTGAACTAGATAAAATTCATGATGTATTCCATGTATTGATGTTGCGCCACTACCGATCTGACCCCTCACATGTGATATCACCGGAAGAAATTGAAATAAGTCCGTATATAACTTATGGGGAAGAATTGATTAAGATTTTAGATCGAGAGGCCAATAAGTTAAGGAATAAAAGTGTAGCACTCGTAAATGTTTTGTGGCATAGACACGGAGTTGAAGAAGCTACATGGGAACCCGAAGAGACTATGAGAGGTCAATACTCGAACTTATTCGATGGTAAGATTTTCGGAGACAAAAATCCCTAAGGGGGAAGAATTGTAACAGCTCGATTTTGGGCCTAGCCGGAACAGTGGTTTTGGAACCACTAACCCAAGGTCAGAGAAATTATTTTTAATATTATTTTATGTGTGATGGCATGTTTATAAAGATGCATGAAAATGTTGGTGAATTAATTTTAGCGTATGTGAGCTTAATCGCGAAAAAGGACTAAATCGCATAAAGTTCAAAAGTCTTAATTTGATAGCTAAGGGTGTTAAATTTTCATGTATCTTAAATTGGAGGTCTCTAAAGGGCAAATATACCCTTAAATTATAGCTTGGCCGGCCATGAGATAAAGAATTAAGATAGTCAAATGTTAGGTAAAAATTTGGTGACTTATTTGGCTAAAAAGAAATAAAATAAACAAGCGATGATATCATCCCTTTTCACCATTTCTTCTCCACCAAAAATCCAGCTATTGTAGGGGGTTTTGAGCTTCAAAAATTTCAACCACTCTCTACTCTTGCAAGTAAGTGACTTTGATGGCTTTTCTTGAAAATTTTTACATTTTTAGAACCCTTATAGCATAAGCTTTCAAATGAGGGGACTATTTTGCAAAATGGTTGAAATTTTATGGTTTTTCCATGATAGTAGACATGTTTTTTTCTGAAATTCTATGGGAGAAAATGAACCATGGTTGTGAAATAAACATCTTTTGTGAAGAGATTTTTCATGAAAACCCTAAAAAGGACCATTTTGCATAAGTTGTAAAATAGGTGATAAAGGTGTGAAATATTGAGAATTTTGGACTGCTTCTAGTGTAAAAAGTAATTGACTAGGCTTAAGATATAAAGAAATTCAATAAAAATCAATTTTGGAACCTAGGGGTAAAATGGTCATTTTGTAAAAGTCTAGAGACAAAACAGTCATTTTTCTCAATTTTAAATTGTTGAGTATCTAGATTAATAAAATGATTAAATTCATAAATTTTTATCATTCTAGATCAAGAATTACAAAATCCGAACCTAGACCGGGGAAAAACGAAGCAAGTGGACTAAGTCGAACTAGTCGCCACATTTTAAGTACTGAGGTAAGTTGTATGTAAATAATACAACTACATTGTTATTATATGTGTTTGAATTGATATAGCATAAATTGCTTGTTTGTGGAAATGATTATGTATGATGAATATTGAGATAAAAGAACTTCCGTTTGAACCTTAGGAAATAAATCGGATATACATGCTATGACATTCGGGTTATTTGTGTGCCAGTGTAAGACATGTCTGGGACATGCATCGGCCACATTATAAAAGCCAGTGTAAGACTATGTCTGGGACATGGCATCGGCATTAAGACGAGAGATAGTGTAAGACATGTTTAGGACATGCATCGGCCTCGTGACGTAAGCCAGTGTAAGACATTCTGGGACATGCATCGGTTACGAGATGTGTCAGTGTAAGACCATGTCTGGGACATGGCATCGGCACGGATATGTGAGAGCTAGTGTAAGACTATGTCTGGGACATGGCATCGGCATTATACCCTGTGTCTGAGGCTTAGTGAATATCTGATAGTATTTCAAATAGTTCAACAGTGAGAGTTACAATTTAAGTTAAACGAGAAATGTATAACCATGTTGTGAGTGGTACAGGTACCTATTTGAAATGTATGAGATATAGGCTCAATATATGCCATATGAATTGTATTGGATGGTGATGAGTAAATTGTTTCTATTTCTACTTATAGTATTCATGAACAATTTATGAAAGGTTATAAGCATATTATTCTATGACAATTAGTTGATGTTTATTTTCATGCAACTTACTAAGCTTTATGCTTACCCTATTTCCTTTCTATTTTCTTATAGTGCCGTCAAAGTAGCTCAAGGATCATTGCCTATGTCAGTGAAGCCAGTCACACTATCATCCGAAGCACTTGGTATAGTTAGATCTTTTATTTTGATTATGGCATACATAGGACTCTAACTTTTGAGTTTTGTGTCATTGTTAATTGGTCAAATGTGTTGGCTTACTTTAGCATTTGATTCATTTTGTATAAAGCCATGGAAAAATGGCTAATACTAAAAATTATTATGTGAATGCAAGCTAGTCTTTCATGAATGTGAAATTGTTGGCATGGTTGAATATATGTAAAGTATATAGGTCTTGATTATGGTTGTTTGGTTGTGAAAATCATATTAAGTTAAACTTTGATACGTTGGTTGTTGTTATGTTGTGTTTCAGAGTGGCAAAGGGCTTGGTAGATAGCCCTATATTATTCACACAGGTAGACACACAAGGGTGTGTATAGGCCGTGTGTGACACACGGTCATCTCCCCGAGCGTGTTGTTCGGCCGTGTGTCCCCTGCACGAAAAATTTACAAGTCAGAATGCATGGTAGTAAACACACGGGCAGAGACACGGCCGTGTGTCTCAGCCGTGTGAAGGACACGGGCTTGTGCCTTGGCCGTGTGCCCTAAATTGGGTGTTGACGTAAAAAACAGAATGTCAAGGTTTTTAGACGCGGGCGTGTCATGGCCGAGTGAGGGAAACGGGCTATAGACACATGCATGTGTCAGGCCGTGTGAAAACCCCTGTAGGTTCTCATTTAGAATTTAATTTACATGGGCATGGGACACGGGGGTGTCCCTAGAGGCTTAGGCCATGTGTGTCATACGGGCCATCAGCACGGCCGTGTTATAATGAACACACGGGCGTGTTACCCTTCCACACCGGCGTGTGCCCTGTTTCAAGGGTCATTTTTATTGAGTCAATTTAAGGAACCGAGTTGGTTCCGAATGGTTTCCAATAAGAGTTTGGGGCCTCGTAGGCCCACATTAAGGAGTTTTAAAAAAGGTTAGAAAAGGTTTTAAATTTGACCAAGTCTTGGTGACTCGAAAATGATTGTATGCATGTGATTAAGTATGGTAATGCCTCGTGCCCAGTCCCGACCTCGGACTCGGGTAAGGGGTGTTACATCTGTCGTATAAAGTTCAACTGTAGCTTTATGGACAAGTTATATATAGTTGCAATGACGTGAACTTCATTATAAACTTGTAGAGGCTCGTGCTGATAACATGTTATAAAAAAATCAAATAATAGAACACTAAAAAGTTTAAAATAGATCAAATCAACAAAGAATTCTCTTGTATCATATTTTCACTCACACAAGGGTTCTATTTATAAGTCATTCAATGCAACACAAATAAATGAAGCTTACTTAAGTGCTTCATTAACACATATGTTAAGCAACTTGCATATTTACTTTCATAATGAATGAGGGGTTTTTATCTCATAAATGAAGGGGTTAGAATATGGACATCCAAATTTATATATTTGTAACAATATGTCATTGAATTAATGTGCCATAAATTATTGTTTATCATATTCAATTCCCTCATCGAAGTGAAGCCTAGAAACCTCCTCTCTCTTTCTTCCAAAGTTTAAACTTTTGGCTTTCTTTGTGAATGGTCCTTCGACCTTTGAATCAACACCGTTCACCTCTCCATTTATCTTTTCTTTTTTTTTCCTTTTTTGCCTTTTATGCTTTTGGCATAATAACCTCAAGACTTCTCCTTTCGTTTCTTGACCTTAGCCCAACGACTGGTGACAACTTGGATCTTGTTGCTCCATGGTTCCCACCATTGCTTGGTTATCCATCCTTTATTCTCTAACTAGGCTTTTAGGTTCTCTTGACTTTTGGTTCTGATTTCTTTCCTAGGCAAAGTTCCCATGCTCTAATGAGGATGTGATATTGTTGTCCCTTTAGAGTTATCATTAGTTGATTTTTCAATGGTGACTTTAGTCATTGCATCAAAACATTTATTTTTAGTGACTATCGTTGCCGTTATGTCCGCTTTAATTCTTTCCATCGCTGAGGTTTTGGATGGTCTTCTTTGGGGTTTCGACCTTTTAAGGGGGAATTTGAAGGTGGCATGGCCTTTACCAAAGACGCACATAGTAGTGGCCAATTATAGCAATCATGCACTCGATTTCTATTGGTGTCCTCTCCCCCTCTTCCTTTGCAAGGTGATGACAAGATATAAATACTAAGGTTTGGTAGGCTTTAGCTCATAGGTTTTCATTCTTGTATATGTCTTTTGGGTTTCTCACCCATTTGTTGTGATCAGAATTGTTTTTAAGAATCTCTTTGAAAAAAAAACTAACTACAACCATTATTGGAATCTTGGAAAACCATGGGAAGAAAATTGAATTTCTTACCTATAATTATGCAAGGCTAGTTTGGCATTCTTATTACGATTGAGAAGTGTGTCTCTGAAAAGCTCAGTTTGAAAAAAAAAAAAAATTTAAGAAAGTGTTGTGAAAAAGTGTGGTTTGTTAATTTAAGATGCTTGATATTGTTGTCAAAATTTGCGGTGGGAAGTTAAAAATTTCCATTTTAGACTTGATGTTGGAAATCAAAATATAAATTAATTTAGATAATATTTAACTAATTTAATATAATTAAACATGAAATATATATTAAATGCTGTTTAATAAATGAAAAATTATTTTAAATTTAAAATATTTTAAAATTCTAAATAATATTTAATATTATAATATTTGTAAATAATATTTAAATAATTTAATATAATGATGGATAAAATATAAATTAAACTAAAATTTTAAATATATTTTAAATAATTCATACAAATAAGAGTATTTTGATCGCTTGGACTTCAAAACGTAAAAGCTAAAATCACCTAAATCCCCTATTTTTGCGTTTTAGTGAAAAAGCACTTTTCCAGTGCAATTTCAACTCTAAGAAAAGCCAAATGTTTGGCATTGATTTTAGGTTGAAAAACACTTTTGTCGAACCGCCTCTTAGACTTCTAAGTAATATGTTGATAAGATTTCAACGAATTAGTATAAAATCGTTTCAGAAAAAAGGTAATTGTTATAGAAAATTTATAATACGAAATATTAATTATTTTTATTCAGAAGAAAAAAAACCTATTTGGGCTGATTTTTATTATTATTTAAGAAAATAGATTATTTTTACTTAGGTTGTGAAAAAGTATACCCTGTGAGACACTTTTAGAAGGCATTTTATAGAAGAAACGATTTTATAAACACGTCATTACTATTAGTTTGATAGTTAAATGTCGTGTCTCAGGTTTGTTTTATCTTAAGCATATTTTATTTTTAATTCTTATTGTTTCAAGCTTTTTTTTTACTTTTAATTAATAATTTAATTTTTATATGAATAAAAGAATAAATATGTAATTACGTAATGAATATATATTTTAAAAACATCAATTATTTTTATATATTTTTCTCTATATATAATTATTATATGTCAAATATTTATTTTTCAATCTATATTATAGGTATAGTAAATTCTAATATATAAGATCACATAATTATTTTATATATCATCATTATTTTTATATTTCAAATATTTAAAATATCATTTTTCACCTACATTGTAAGTATGATAATTTTAATATTATAAAATTAATTAATTATTTCAATATAATTATTTTTAGTAATTATAATTTTATATCCATAATATTTATTTTCCATATGTATCATGCGTGTGAAAAATTTTAGTATTTTATATTTTTATGTGTATTTAAAATAATTAATTAAAATATTTTACTTATAAAGTTAATAATGATGTTTGAAATAATTATTTGATTTTATAATATTAGAATTTACCAACATGATATTTGAAATATTTTACATATAAAGAATAATATTAAAATTTACCATATCCACAATGTAGATGGAAAAATACATATTTGACATATAATTTTTTCAAAATATGCTTGAACAACGAGAATTAATAAATAAATAAATAACCAAATATGCTTAGAAGGAATCAAACTTGAGACTTATGATTGTAAATGAATCGAGCTTAAACAAACGGACCTCTGTTCATTTTTGTTTGTCTATTTTAATCTTTTTTTGTGTTCGATTCGTTAAGAATTCCAAAATATTTGTTTGCGATCGTTTATTCAAAATTATGTATGATCATATTTATTCATTTAAGTTAAACGAACATATTCACGAACATATAATTAAAAATGTTTACAAACAAGGTTCATGAATAACTAATAAACAAACAATAAGCATATGCATATATATATATATATAT